>NC_090926.1:1226197540-1228811290 GCF_040938575.1 Ambystoma mexicanum
TGATGATGCCTCATGCTCACCCTGCTGCTGCCTTGCTGATACATGATGCTCACCCTGCTGCACCCCTGATGATGCCCCATGCTCACCTTGCTGCTGCCTTGCTGGTACATGATGTTCACCCTGCTGCACCCCTGATGATGCCCCATTCTCACCCTGCTGCTGCCTTGCTGATACATGATGCTCACCCTGCTGCACCCCTGATGATGCCCCGTTCTAACCCTCCTGCTGACTTGCTGATGGATGATGCTCACCCTGCTGCTCCTCTGATGGTGCCTCATGCTCACCCTGCTGCAGCCTTGCTGATGGATGATGCTCACCCTGCTGCACCCCTGATGATGCCCCCTGCTCACCCTTCTGATGCCTTGCTGATGGATGATGCTCACCCTGCTGCGCCTCTGATGATGCCTCATGCTCACCCTGCTGCAGCCTTGCTGATACATGATGCTCACCCTGCTGCACCCCTCATGATGCCCCGTGCTCACCCTCCTCTGCCTTGCTGATGGATGATGCTCACCCTGCTGCACTCTGATGAGACCCCATGCCCACTGTGCTGCTGCCTTGCTGATATGTGATGCTCACCATGCTGCACTCCTGATGATGTCCCATGCTCGCCCTGCTGCACCCCTCATGATGCCTGTGTTCTCCATGCTGCTGCCTTGCTGATATGTGATGATCACCCTGCTGTACCCTGAGGATGCCCCATGCACACCCTGCTGCTGCCCTGCTGACACATGATGTTCACCCTGCTGTACCCCTGATGATGCCCCATGCTTACCCTGCTGCATGCTTGCTGATACATGATGCTTAACCTGCTGTTCCCCTGATGATGCCCCATGCTCACCCTGCTGCTGCCTTGCTGATACATGATGCTCGCCCTGCTGCACCCCTGATGATGCCCCAAGCTCATCCTGCTACAGCCTTTCTATGCCTATCAAACAGCAGAGATGTAATCCTTTCTATGCCTATTAAACAGCATAGCTGCCATCCTTTCTATGTCTATCAAACAGCAGAGCTGTCACTCGTTCTATGCCTATCAAACAGCAGAGCTGCCACCCTTTCTATGCCTATCAAACAGCAGAGCTGTCACTCGTTCTATGCCTATCAAACAGCAGAACTGCCACCCTTTCTATGCCTATCAAACAGCAGAGATGTAATCCTTTCTTTGCCTATTAAACAGCAGAGCGGCCACCCTTTCTATGTCTATCAAACAACAGAGCTGTCACTCGTTCTATGCCTATCAAACAGCAGAGCTGCCACCCTTTCTATGCCTATCAAACAGCAGAGCTGTCACCCTTTCTACGACTATCAAACAGCAGGGCTGGCATCTCCCTCGTGCAATGCAGAGGGCCCCTGTCCTATACCCCTCAGACAGCAACAGCAAACAGATCAGCTGCTGTGCACCCCGTACACAGCCTGACAGCATGGAAGCCATCTGATATGAACCCTCGTCCAGCAGACACCATATCCCCTGTGCACGCCTCTGGCAGAGTGAATGCACATCACTCTTGGGGAACTGGCAGTGCATTTGAGGCGCGCCACCAGACTTGATGATGCACTGTGCCACCTCACACCGTTGCTGCATGCCGGGTGATGCCCTATCTAAGGTTAGAACCCTGCTTCCACTACTTATGATACTCAATGCAGCCTTGCTGATACATGATGCTCACCCTGCTGCACCCCTGATGATGCCCCATGCTCACCCTGCTGCTGCCTTGCTGATACATGATGCTCACCCTGCTGCACTCCTGATGATGCCCCATGCTCACCCTCCTGCTGCCTTGCTGATACATGATGCTCACCCTGCTGCACCCCTGATGATGCCCCATGCTCACTGTGCTGCTGCCTTGCTGATACGTGATGCTCACCCTGCTGCACTCCTGATGATGCCCCATGCTCGCCCTGCTGCACCCCTCATGATGCCCATGTTCTCCATGCTGCTGCCTTGCTGATATGTGATGATCACCCTGCTGTACTCTGAGGATGCCCCATGCGCACCCTGCTGCTGCCTTGTTGAGACATGATGTTCACCCTGCTGTACCCCTGATGATGCCCCATGCTTACCCTGCTGCATGCTTGCTGATACATGATGCTTGACCTGCTGTTCCCCTGATGATGCCCCATGCTCACCCTGCTGCTGCCTTGCTGATACATGATGCTCGCCCTGCTGCACCCCTGATGATGCCCCAAGCTCATCCTGCTGCAGCCTTTCTATGCCTATCAAACAGCAGAGATGCAATCCTTTCTATGCCTATTAAACAGCAGAGATGCCACCCTTTCTATGTCTATCAAACCGCAGAGCTGTCACTCGTTCTATGCCTATCAAACAGCAGAGCTGCCACCCTTTCTATGCCTATCAAACAGCAGAGCTGTCACTCGTTCTATGCCTATCAAACAGCAGAACTGCCACACTTTCTATGCCTATCAAACAGCAGAGCTGTCACTCGTTCTCTGCCTATCAAACAGCAGAGCTGCCACCCTTTCTATGCCTATCAAACAGCAGAGCTGTCAACCTTTCTATGCCTATCAAACAGCAGAGCTGGCATCTCCCTCGTGCAATGCAGAGGGCCGCTGTGCTATACCCCTCAGACAGCAAGCAGATCAGCTGCTGTGCACCCCGTACACAGCATGACAGCATGGAAGCAATCTGATATGAATCCTTGTCCAGCAGACACCATATCCCCTGTGCACGCCCCAGGCAGAGTGAATGCACATCACTCTTGGGGAATTGGCAGTGCATTTGAGGCACGCCACCAGACTTGATGATGCACTGTGCCACCTCACACCGTTGCTGCATGCCGGGTGATGCCCTATCTAAGGTTAGAACCCTGCTTCCACTACTTATGATACTCAATGCAGCCTTGCTGATACGTAATGCTCGCTCTGCTGCACCTCTGATGCCCCATGCTCACCCTGCTGCTACCTTGCTGTTACATGATGCTCACCCTGCGGCACCCCTGATGATGCCCCATGCTCACCGTGCTGCAGCCTTGCTGATACATGATGCTCACCCTGCTGCACCCCTGATGATGCCCCATGCTCACCCTGCTACTGCTTTGCTCATACATGATGCTTGCCCTGCTGCACCTCTGACGCCCCATGCTCACCCTGCTGCAGCCTTGCTGATACATAATGCTCACCCTGCTGCACCCCTGATGATGCCCCATGCTCACCCTGCTGCTGCCTTGCTGGTACATGATGCTCACCCTGCTGCACATCTGATGCCCCATGTTCACCCTGCTGCTGCCTTGTTGGTACATGATGCTCACCCTGCTGCACCCCTGATGATGCCCCGTGCTCACCCTGCTGCTGACTTGCTGATACATGATGATTGCCCTGCTGCACCCCTGATGATGCCCATGCTTACCCTGCTGCTGCCTTGCTGGTACATGATGCTCACCCTGCTGCGCCTCTGATGCCCCATGCTCACCCTGCTGCACCCCTGCGGATGCCCCATTCTCGCCCTGCTGCTGCCTTGGTGATACGTGATGCTCACCCTGCTGCACTCCTGATGATGCCCCGTGCTCACCCTGCTGCACCCATGAGGATGCCCCATGCTCGCCTTGCTGCTGCCTTGCTGATACATGATGCTCGCCCTGCTGCACTCCTGATGATGCCCAGTGCTCACCCTGCTGCTGCCTTGCTTCTACATGATGCTCAACCTGCTGTGCCTCTGATGCCCCATGCTCACCCTACTGCTGCCTTGCTGATGGATGATGCTCACCCTGCTGCACTCCTGATGATGCCCGTGTCCACCCTGCTGCAGCCTTGCTGGTACATGATGCTCACCCTGCTGCACTCCTGATGATGCCCTGTGCTCACCCTGCTGCAGCCTTGCTGATACATGATGATCACCCTGCTGCACTCCTGATGATGCCCCATGCTCACCCTGCTGCTGCCTTGCTGATGGATGAGGCTCACCCTGCTGCACTCCTGTTGATGCCCCATGCTCACCCTGCTGCTGCCTTGCTGGTACATGATGCTCGCCCTGCTGCACTCCTGATGATGCCCCGTGCTCACCCTGCTGCTGCCTTGCTGATACGTGATGCTCACCCTGCTGCACCCCTGATGTCCCATTCTCACACTGCTGCTGCCTTGCTGATACATGATGCTTGCTCTGCTGCACCTCTGATGCCCCATGCTCACCCTGCTGCACCCCTGATGATGCCCCGTGCTCACCCTGCTGCTGCCTTGCTGATACATGATGCTTGCCCTGCTGCACCCCTGATGCCCCAGCACACCCTGCTGCTGCCTTGCTGCTACATGATGCTCATCCTGCTGCACCTCTGATGCCCCAGGCTCACCCTCCTGCTGCCTTGCTGATACATGATGCTCGTCCTGCTGCACTCCTGATGATGCCCCATGCCCACTGTGCTGCTGCCTTGCTAATATGTGATGCTCACCCTGCTACACTCCTGATGATGCCCCATGCTCACCCTGCTGCTGCCATGGTGATACATGATGCTCACCCTGCTGCACCACCAATGAGGCCCCATGCTCACCCTGCTGCTGCCATGCTGATACATGATGCTCACCCTGCGGCACCCCTGATGATGCCCCGTGCTCACCCTGCTGCTGCCTTGCTGATACATGATGCTCGCCCTGCTCACCTCTGATGGCCCATGCTCACCCTGCTGCACCCCTGATGATGTCCCGTGCTCATCCTGCTGCACCCCCCCATGATGCCCCGTGTTCTCCATGGTGCTGCCTTGCTGATATGTGATTCTCACCCTGCTGTACCCTGAGGATGCCCCATGCTCACCCTGCTGCTGCCTTGCTGGTACATGATGCTCACCCTGCTGCACCCCTGATGATGCCCCATGCTCACCCTTCTGCAGCCTTGCTGGTACATGATGCTCACCCTGCTGCACCTCTGATGCCCCGTGCTCACCCTCATGCTGCCTTGCTGATACATGATGCTCACCCTGCTGCACCCCTGATGATGCCCCATGCTCACCCTGCTGCTGCCTTCCTGATACATGATGCTCGCCCTGCTGCACTTCTGATGCCCCATGCTCACCTCCTGCGGCCTTGCTGATACGTGATGCTCGCCCTGCTGCACTCCTGATGATGCCCCATGCCGACTGTGCTGCTCCCTTGCTGATACGTGATATTCCCCATGCCCACTGTGCTGCTGCCTTGCTGATACGTGATGCTCACCCTGCTGCACTCCTGATGATGCCCCATGCTCGCCCTGCTGCTGCCTTGCTGATACGTGATGCTCGCCCTGCTGCCCTCCTGATGATGCCCCGTGCTCACCCTGCTGCTGCCTTGCTGATACATGATGCTCAGCCTGCTGCACCCCTAATGATGCCCCATGCTCACCCTGCTGCTGCCTTGCTGATATGTGATGCTCACCCTGCTGCACTCCTGATGATGCCCCGTGCTCACCCTGCTGCTGCCTTGCTGATACATAATGCTTGCCCTGCTGCAAGCCTGATGATACCCCGTGCTCACCCTGCTGCTGCCTTGCTGATACATGATGCTCCCCCTGCTGCACCTCTGATGCCCCATGCTCACCCTGCTGCACCCCTGATGATGCCCCGTGCTCAACCTGCTGCACCCCTGATGATGCCCCGTGCTCACCCTGATGCACCCCTCATGATGCCCCGTGTTCTCCATGCTGCTGCCTTGCTGATATGTGATGCTCACCTTGCTGTACCCTGAGGATGCCCCATGCTCACCCTGCTGCTGCCTTGCTGATACATGATGCTCACCTTGCTGCACCCCTGATGATGCCCCATGATCACCCTGCTGCTGCCTTGCTGATACATGATGTTCACCCTGCTGTACCCCTGATGATGCCCCATGCTAACCCTGCTGCTGCCTCGCTGATACATGATGCTCGCCCTGCTGCACGCCTGATGATCCCCCAAACTCATCCTGCTGCAGCCTTTCTATGCCTATCAAACAGCAGATATTTAATCCTTTCTATGCCTATTAAACAGCAGATCTGCCACCCTTTCTATGTCTATCAAACAGCAGAGCTGTCACTCGTACTATGCCTATCAAACAGCAGAGCTGTCACCCTTTCTACGACTATCAAACAGCTGGGCTGGCATCTCCCTCGTGCAATGTAGAGGGCCCCTGTGCTATACCCCTCAGACAGCAAGCAGATCAGCTGCTGTGCACCCCGTACACAGCATGACAGCATGGAAGCCATCTGATATGAACCCTCGTCCAGCAGACACCATATCCCCTGTGCACGCCTCAGGCAAAGTGAATGCACATCACTCTTGGGGAATTGGCAGTGCATTTGAGGCGCGCCACCAGACTTGATGATGCACTGTGCCACCTCACACCGTTGCTGCATGCCGGGTGATGCCCTATATAAGGTTAGAACCCTGCTTCCACTACTTATGATAGTCAATGCAGCCTTGCTGATACATGATGCTCACCCTGCTGCACCCCTGATGATGCCCCATGCTTACCCTGCTGCTGCCTTGCTGATACATGATGCTTACCCTGCTGCACCCCTGATGATGCCCCGTGCTCACCCTGCTGTTGCCTTGCTGGTACATGATGTTCACCCTGCTGCAACCCTGATGAAGCCCCATGCTCACCCTGCTGCTGCCTTGCTGATACATGATGCTCGCCCTGCTGCACCCCTGATTATGCCCCAAGCTCATCCTGCTGCAGCCTTTCTGATACATGATGCTCACCCTGCTGTGCCTCTGATGATGCCTCGTGCTCACCCTGCTGCTGCCTTGCTGATACGTGATGCTAGCCGTGCAGCACTCCTGATGATGCCCCGTGCTCACCCTGCTGCTGCCTTACTGATACATAATGCTCGCCCTGCTGCTGCAACCCTGATGATGCCCCATGCTCACCCTGCTGCACCCATGATGATGCCCTGTGCTCACCCTGCTGCACCCCTGAGGATGCCCCGTGCTCACCCTGCTGCACCCCTCATGATGCCCCGTGTTCTCCATGCTGCTGCCTTGTTGATATGTGATGCTCACCCTGCTGTACCCTGAGGATGCCCCATGAGCACCCTGCTGCTGCCTTGCTGATACATGATGCTCACCCTGCTGCACCCCTGATGATGCCCCATGCTCACCCTGCTGCTGCCTTGCTGATACATGATGCTCGTCCTGCTGCACCCCTGATGATGCCCCAAGCTCATCCTGCTGTTGCCTTGCTGGTACATGATGCTCAACCTGCTGCAACCCTGATGATGCCCCATGCTCACCCTGTTGCTGCCTTGCTGATACATGATGCTCGCCCTGCTGCAACCCTGATTATGCCCCAAGCTCATCCTGCTGCAGCCTTTCTGATACATGATGCTCACCCTGCTGTGCCTCTGATGATGCCTCATGCTCACCCTGCTGCTGCCTTGCTGATACGTGATGCTAGCCCTGCAGCACTCCTGATGATGCCCCGTGCTCACCCTGCTGCTGCCTTACTGATACATAATTCTCGCCCTGCTGCAACCCTGATGATGCACCATGCTCACCCTGCTGCTGCCTTGCTGATACATGATGCTCGCTCTGCTGCACCTCTGATGCCCCATGCTCACCCTGCTGCACCCATGATGATGCCCTGTGCTCACCCTGCTGCACCCCTGATGATGCCCCGTGCTCACCCTGCTGCACCCCCCATGATGCCCTGTGTTCTCCATGCTGCTGCCTTGCTGATATGTGATGCTCACCCTGCTGTACCCTGAGGATGCCCCATGCGCACCCTGCTGCTGCCTTGCTGATACATGATGCTCACCCTGCTGCACCCCTGATGATGCCCCATGCTCACCCTGCTGCTGCCTTGCTGATACATGATGCTCGCCCTGCTGCTCCCCTGATGATGCCCCAAGCTCGTCCTGCTGCAGCCTTTCTTTTTTGTTTGTTTTTTTTTTTTTACTTGAATTTAATCGAAAAGATTTTTACGATTTTTACAAGAGCTATTTCTCCTTCTACAGATGCGCCTCAGCGCGTTCAAGTTTTGATCGTAGGAAGAATGTTTCTCAGCTAAAAAGAGACTCCTATCTATGTGTCTCCAAGTTGTGTCACTTCTTTTATGTGTCTTGAGTAGCGGAAAAATGTTTTGCGATGATCACATGATGTATGGCGTTGTCACGACCCCTTCTCAACCAGGTACGGTTGTGGTTTTATTTGCAATCATTTCGAAGGTCAGTTCTATCAGTTTCACCATTACGATGGTCCATCTCGTCCTCTCTCCCGATATTAACCGGTTCCATACTGCCTCTTCATCTAGGGTGCTTGCCCCTTGTGTACAAGGTAAAAGGAATATGTCTCTGTTTGGCCGTGTTTTAGGGCATATCAGGACAAGGTGTTTCAACGTTTCCACTTCCTCTTTAACTTTGCATAGCCGGCAGCTGTTGTCCGTCTTTAGAGTGCGAATTGCAAGGATTTGCTGGGTCATCAGGAGATTTAGTCTGGCTTTCAAAAATGTTCCCCGCATCTTTTTGTTCGGGAATTGTCTGCAGTAGTTTAATGGCGTTTTTACCTTGCTATACGTCGGGGGGAGATGGGTGAGTAACTTGTTGGTCCTTGCAGTATCTGCTGACCGGATCCAGTCCATAAGTTCAATTTTGGTTTTCACTCGTTCAGCGTTTGTTTTCAAGTCTTCTTCTGTGCAGGCTATTTCGATCAACGTTTCTTGAATTGAGGCCGCCCATTTGTTGAGTGCTTTACAGGTGCCCTCTTTTAGTTCTTCTGCAATCACGTTGTATATAGGTAATGAATCTGCCATTATGAGTTTTCTGTAAAGCCTCATCTTGCTTTGCTCCACCGAGGCAGCGAGTGAAACAAGACCTAGTTCCCTTCTTATTGCTGACATGGAGGTCGACTTGGGCAAGCCCAGTACTGATTTCCACACATGTCCTTCAAGTTTTTGCCGTGTAGCTTTAGGGACGTTAAGACAAGCTTCCATTCCATATGTGATAGATGGCACCACCTTGGCCTTGTAGAATTTTATCGCAGGAATGATGGAAAATTTTCCAAATTTTTTATCGATCAGTCTTGTTTGGGTAGTGAGTATTTTGACTTTATCCCACAATTGTTCTTGCATCGCTTTTTCTGCTGATGATCCGTCCATGGTCACCCCAAGGTATTTAAATGTATCGACTATTTCTAGTTTCGAGTCTTCCAGTCGTCATGTCCGCAGGTTCGGCCTCTTCGTTGTTGTTTTTTCCATTATCAACACTTTAGTTTTAACTGCGTTTATTTCCAAATTGTTTTTTCTCATGTAGTTTGCCAAGTGTGTCAGTTTTCGCTGCAGACCAATTGGAGTCTGGTCGATGATAATGGCGTCATCAGCATAGAGGAGTCGTGAGATGAAGCTTTTGCCAATTTTGGGCGGGAAGGCTCTTATTTTTTCTTCCTCGTGCTGATAGTCGCCCAAGAAAGCTATAAACAAGGCTTGGGCTAGTGGACAGCCTTGTTTGACATCTCTCTGGACTGTAATCTCTTCTGATAGGGCGCCTTGTTTGCTCAGTTTTACTCTGATCTTCGTATTTTCGTGTAAAGCTGTTATTGGCTCTATGATTGACGTTGGGCATTTCCAATTCTTTAATTTGATCCATAATTTCTCTGTCGATTTTGTCGAAAGCTTTCGATAAATCTACAAAGGCCAGGTAGACTCGAGGTGCTCCTTCTCTTGTTTTTGCTTTCAGGATTTGTAGCATCATTATGTTGATGGTTGTGCTTCCGTTTTTCTGGAACCCAGTCTGGAAGGTGTCAAAACAAGGTGCCTGGTTTTCCCAGGTTCTGAAGTGGACCAATAGCTGTGCTGCGTATATTTTTCCCACGATGTCCAACAGGGCTATGGGCCTGTAACTTTCCGGATCTTCTCTTCCACCTTTTTTATAGACAGGTACTATTATCGCCTTTTGCCAAGTCTCAGGGACCATTTTTGATTGTGCGCAGTGGGTGAAGATTTTACTTATTATTGCTGCCCAGGCTTTCGGGGACTGCTTCAGTTCAACATTAGTCAAGCCATCTGGGCCTGGGGCCCTCGATGATTTTAAGTTATTAATGGTCCGTTCTATTTCCACGCTATTTGCTACGTTCACCCAAGGGGTTGATGATTCACATTTAGCTGGTACTTCTCGTGAGTCTGAAAGCTGAAATTGGGTCGTTAAGTAAGTCTTCCATCTTGTTTCATCAACCGCGTTTACCAGTTCTGTTGGTTTGCCCGGGTTTGAAGCTTTGATTAATGACAAAAGTCACTTGATTTCTTTGTGCTGAGACATTTCAACATGCTTTCCGCGTCCTGCTGGTAAAGTTGTAGTCTATGTTGCTTTAGCCACTGTTTGTATTTTTTAGACTCTGTACTCCATTTTTCCCAGGTTTCTTGGAGATCACATTTTTTTGCGATTTTTCTCAGTCTCCTGACCACTTTTCTCTTTTCCACCACCAGTCTGTCGTAGACATGAGTGTTGATTGGTTTGCTTCTCCGCTGACTTCCCGCTGGTTTTCTGTACGGGATCAATAGCGGTAAGTAGTTCAGACGGTTCCCAGGAGCTTGAGGCCTTGTTGGATCAGGCAGTTTGTATTTTTCTGTTATCCTTTTGATGTCTTCTTCCTTCAAACAGGTTCTTGATTGTGGTTATTTATGTCAAGGTTGTACTTGTATACTGGGTTTAGTGTTTGAGTTCCTAACCATTTGCATGTCAAAAGATTATGATCGCTGTGCGTTGTTTTCTGAACTTTGAACTCTTGGATCCTTGTTGTCAGTTCGGTGGATACGTATATGTAGTCCAAGGTTGTTTTGCAATGCAGATTCTCCCAGGTTGGGATATTCGTTTGCTTCGGAAAAAGTTCTGCGATATTCTGGAGGCTTCTAGGTTTAGTCAATAAGCCCGATGCGATCCCTCTGTCTCTGGTTGCTTCGCGGGGTTTTCCTGCTTGTGTTTCTTTTTTCCTCTCGCTACAGTCCGCATTTAGGTCTCCGCACACTATGATGTGTGCGTTGATATGTTCTGTGTAGAGCGAGTCTAGTAGATCCTCCATCCTGGTACAGTAGGTTTTAGTTGTCATTTTTAACGGGTTCCAATAGGTGTTTATTATGATGATTTGGTTGCTGCGCCTATTTTTCTGCCCTTCCGATTGGTCGTACCAGGAGTTCAGCGTGACTAACGTTTCGTATGATTCGTGGAGCTTTATGGGTGTTGCCAGACCTACTCCCATTTTTGTTGCTGTTAACAAACCTGATGACGGGCGTCCAAAAACACCTCTACTTGTCGCCGATAGTTCTAATATGAAACCGTCAAGGCACGGTTTCTCTTGCAGCCATGTCTCTTGAAGACATATAATGTCCAGTGAACCTTGGTCAACGTCATCAGGTCTAGTTAAGTGAACGTGTCCCCTTGTGTTCCAGGAACCCAAAGTGAAGCACTTCTTGCTGATCTCTAGGTCCTCGTTAGGTCGTTCACTTCTTGTAGGTGGCACTGATCCCTTTAATTGCTAGTTCTCTGTGTTAAAATCTAGTGCTGCTTTTATCCAGGCCAATGGCCCTGTGCCCGATAGGTTGCTCCTGGTTTGTGCCAGAGCTGTCTTCGCTGGTTTCTCGTTTCGGTTATAGGAAGAGGTGCGCGCCGGGCTTGCTTGTCATATAGTGTATCGAGTTACACCTCTTGTTCGTGACCTGTATTTGTCTGGGTCTGTTTCCTGGTGTTCATTCCTTCATTGTCTGTTATCTTTGTTCTTCTCTTCATTGGTCCATTTTTGGTTGTCTTTTTGATTCTCGGTTCGTACGTCTGCTCTCTCTCTGCTGTATACCTTTTCTTCTAGGTTTTTGCCTGTTCTATTTCCTCGGTAACGCTCTTCTGTGCGTGACGTGTAGCGACTTTTTCTTTCCCCTTGATGGTGGTAGGGGAAGTGATTCTTTTCTCTTTGCGTTTCTGTTTTTATTTCAGTCAGCTCAAACCCATTTTGCTCCATTTCAGGATGCATGTTTCTTTCACGTGGATGTAAGACTTCACGATCTTTCCTCTGTGATAAGGTTCCACTAGAGTGATGTCTTCTGTTTTTATTTTTTTCAGTGAATTCATTGTGCTCATTAGTTTCACGATCGTTCTCCTGTTTAAAATCATGTAGCCTTTTTTCAAGTCTAGTTGTTCAACTTTAAATATTCGTCTTTGTTTCTCTATTTTTGGGGTTTCTGTTTTTTGATGATCGTCGGAGCCTTTGTAAGCTTCGTTTCGATGTGTCTGACTTTGATGTCTTTCTCTTTGCTCTCTTGGGGACTTTTGCACGCCGTCCTTCTTCCTTGTTTGCTCTTCAAGTGCTAGCCTCCTTTGACAATCGGAGGCTTTTCGGGTTCTCTTACTTGTTTGAGTTTTTGGGGATTTTGGGTTTTCGTTTCCTTTTACAACTGTTTTCTGTTCTGTTTCTTGCTGGTCCGGGATTACCTCGATCACTGAATTGTTGGAGGCATTTTCCCAATGTTGGGATAGATTCATCAGGTTCATGTCGCTCAGAAAATCTTCTACTGATCTTGGGGAGCACCTCTTTTTCTCTCTATTTGTCGATCTCATTAAGTCTTCTTGTATGCCCTTGGTTTTCTTTTCTTTGTTTTCTTTATCCTTCAGTGTATCTTGCTGCTTTCCCTTCTCTCCCAATGCTTGTTTCTGCCGTTTATCGTTATTTGCTAGTTTCAGTACCACTGGGACCTTTTTCTGTGGATGCTTGAGCAATCCCGACTTGATTGGGTATTGCTGTTGGCGTTCAGGACATGGTTCATTAGCTTCACTTGCTTCTCGCTCTTCCTCGCAGATGTCTACCGTTTCGCCCTTCTGACTTTCGGACTGGTACCTTATGTTATGCGGGTCTTCCTGACCCCTCTCCCTTTGTAGAAGCTTGATTTGCTTTTTTAGTTCCTCCACCTCTTTTTCCCAGTCCTTATGGTAAGCATTGTTTTTTTCCTCAAGTGCTGTCATGTAGTTTTCTATATTCGTGACTTTTGTGGACACAGAAGCTAAAATTG
The DNA here is from genome assembly GCF_040938575.1 of Ambystoma mexicanum. Lineage (NCBI taxonomy): Eukaryota > Metazoa > Chordata > Amphibia > Caudata > Ambystomatidae > Ambystoma > Ambystoma mexicanum. The sequence goes on from NC_090926.1 coordinate 1,226,210,483, forward strand.
AGGTGTTATCTTGTATTCCCTCTTTTATTGCTTCGTATAGCTTACAGTATGGAGCCAGGGCAATCGTTAAAGCTGACATAATGGTCAAAAGGTCTGTTTTTTTGCTTGGCGTATCTTTTTGCGTCGGTGAGGTTATTTCGCTTATCCGTTTGTTTTTAGGGGATTTCGGTGTGCTTGCTGTTTTTCTAGGGGTTGTCCTCGCTTCCATGAACAAGCTTACACTCAGCCTGGTTCTATATGGTTCACCCTCTGTTAGTGCATGTTTAGGTAATTCTTTTAGGCCTTCTTTTTGACGGTTCTTTTCCCTTGCTTTCTCAGGGGTACACGATAGCTGAGTTGAGTTTGGTTTGGCTTTCGACCAGCCTCTATCGGGACCGCTGAGGCAGTGATCTATCCCTTGGTGTCTTAGTTTTTGTGTTTCCGTTCTTTCATCTGTGGTCGTCGGTTGCAGACTAGTTGCTGCTTTCATCTGGTTACACAGGATCCATTCTTGTAAGTGCACCCGACTGACGTCGTTGCCTATGCTTTTTAGTGCACTCTCGTCTCTTACTGTGTTCTTTTCCTGTTGTTCTTTCCGCGTACTTTGTCTCCGACTCTCTTCTCTTTCCTCTATTTGGCGCTGAATCGCGATGTCCGCGTTTCTTTTTTCCCTCAGGATCTGAGACAGGCCTGTTTCAGGTGTGCCTACTTGCAACCCTTCTGGCCTGTTGGCTGTTGACTGTTTCCTGTCGTGGCCTCCTGAGCCACTTCTAAAATTTCTGCGTCCGATACTTCGTTTTCTGAGTCGAGTTTGCGCTTCTGTTGGTTGAAAAAGAATGCTTTCAGTTTGCCCGATAACGATGGCGGTGGCTGCCCTTTTTGCAGCTCTTCATTTCTTTTTTGTAGTTTCGTGGTTCTGGTTTCTCCTGTCGTTTTCCCTTTGGTTAGTTTTTCGTGAGTAGTCTTTGTCATTTTCATTGTGTTGGTCTTTTCTTGATTTTTTCTTTGTATTGTTATTTTATTATTATTTTTTCTTTTTTTCTGTTTTGGTGGAGACGATTTTCTCTCTGGCTCCGAATCGGAGCCTGTGTCTGATGTGGCAATTTCACTTTCTTGCGTGCTTTGCTCTGTGCCACTTTTTTGATTTGATCTAGGTGTGTTATCGTTTATCTGCTCAATGTTACTTATTTGCTGGGTCATATTTTTTCTTTTGGCGCCTGTGCTTTCTATCGTGGCACTTTCCTTGCTGCCTGTCTCCTCGACAGTTTCTGCTAGAGTTGGGTCTTTGTGGACTAATGCTCGGGCCGACTTTGCCGGGTTTTTCCGTTGTGGGTGTTCGTTTGTCGCCGTTTCCAGCTCCAAAGTCAGTCTGTTTGTGTGCTCTGATGTCGGGTTCCTTTCGTCCCGTTCCTCCTGACTGTCAATCCGCCCTCGATGTTTCTCCTGGTCACGCCCCTCCTTACACTCTGATACGTGATGTTCGCTCTGCTGCACCGCTGATGCCCCATGCTCACCCTGCTGCTGACTTGCTGATACAAGATGCTCGCCCTGCTGCACCACTGATGCCCCATGCTCACCCTGCTGCACCTCTGATGATGCCCCGTGCTCACCCTGCTGCACCCCTGATGATGCCCTGTGCTCACCCTGCTGCAGCCCTCATGATGCCCCGTGTTCTCCATGCTGCTGCCTTGCTATGTGATGCTCACCCTGCTGTACCCTGAGGATGCCCCATGCTCACCCTGCTGATGCCTTGCTGATACATGATGCTCACCCTGCTGCACCCCTGATGATGCCCCATGCTCACCCTGCTGCTGCCTTGCAGATACATGATGTTCACCCTGCTGTACCCTTGATGATGACCCATGCTTACCCTGCTGCAGCCTTGCTGATACATGATGCTCGACCTGCTGCACCCCTGATGATGCCCCAAACTCATCCTGCTGCAGCCTTTCTATGCCTATCAAACAGCAGAGATGTAATCCTTTCTATGCCTATTATACAGCAGAGCTGCCACCCTTTCTATGTCTATCAAACAGCAGAGCTGTCACTCGTTCTATGCCTATCAAACAGCAGATCTGCCACCCTTTGTATACCTATCACACAGCAGAGCTGTCACTCGTTCTATGCCTATCAAACAGCAGAACTGCCACCCTTTCTATGCCTATGAAACAGCAGAGATGTAATCCTTTCTATGCGTATTAAACAGCAGAGCTGCCACCCTTTCTATGTCTATCAAACAGCAGAGCTGTCACTCGTTCTATGCCTATCAAACAGCAGAGCTGCCACCCTTTCTATGCCTATCAAACAGCAGAGCTGTCAACCTTTCTATGCCTATCAAACAGCAGAGCTGTCACCCTTTCTACGACAATCAAACAGCAGGGCTGGCATCTCCCTCGTGCAATGCAGAGGGCCACTGTGCTATACCCCTCAGACAGCAAGCAGATCAGCTGCTGTGCACCCCGTACACAGCATGACAGCATGGAAGCCATCTGATATGAACCCTCGTCCAGCAGACACCATATCCCCTGTGCACGCCTCAGGCAGAGTGAATGCACATCACTCTTGGGGAAATGGCAGTGCATTTGAGGCACGCCACCAGACTTGATGATGCATTGTGCCACCTCACACCGTTGCTGCATGCCGGGTGATGCCCTAAGGTTAGAACCCTGCTTCCAATACTTATGATACTCAATGCAGCCTTGCTGATACATAATGCTCACCCTACTGCACACCTGATGATGCCTCATGCTCACCCTGCTGCTGCCTTGCTGATACATGATGCTCGCCCTGCTAAACTTCTGATGCCCCATGCTCACCTTGCCGCACCCCTGATGATGCCCCGTGCTCTCCCTGCTGCTGACTTGCTGATACATGATGCTCGCCCTGCTGCACCCCTGATGCCCCATGCTCACCCTGCTGCTGCCTTGCTGATACATGATGCTCGTCCTGCTGCACTCCTGATGATGCCCCATGCCCACTGTGTTGCTGCCTTGCTAATACGTGATGCTCACCCTGCTACACTCCTGATGATGCCCCATGCTCGTCTTGCTGCTGCCTTGCTGATACACGCTGCTCAACCTGCTGCACCACCGATGATGCCCCATGCTCACCCTGCTGCAGCCATGCTGATACATGATGCTCGCCCTGCTGCACCACCAATGATGCCCCATGCTCACCCTGCTGCTGCCATGCTGATACATGATGCTCGCCCTGCTGCACCACCAATGATGCCCCAGGCTCGCCCTGCTGCTGCGTTGCTAATACGTGATGCTCGCCCTGCTGCACTCTTGAGGATGCCCCATGCTCACCCTGCTGCTGACTTCCTGATACATGATGCTCGCCCTGCTGCACCTCTGATGCCCCATGCTCACCCTGCTGCACCCCTGATGATGCCCCGTGCTCACCCTGCTGCAACCCCATGATGCCGGGTGTTCTCCATGCTGCTGCCTTGCTGATATGTGATGCTCACACTGCTGTACCCTGAGGATGCCCCATGCTCACCCTGCTGCTGCCTTGCTGATACATGATGCTCACCCTGCTGCACCCCTGATGATGCCCCATGCTCACCCTGCTGCTGCCTTGCTGGTACATGATGCTCACCCTGCTGCACCCCTGATGATGCCCCATGCTCACCCTGCTGCAGCCTTGCTGATACATGATGCTCGCCCTGCTGCACCTCTGATGCCCCATGCTCACCCTGCTGCTTCCTTGCTGATACATGATGCTCACCCTGCTGCACCCCTGATGATGCCCCATGCTCACCCTGCTGCTGCCTTCCTGATACATGATGCTCGCCCTGCTGCACCTCTGATGCCCCATGCTCACCCTCCTGCTGCCTTGCTGATACATGATGCTCGCCCTGCTGCACTCCTGATGATGCCCCATGCCCACTGTGCTGCTGCCTTGCTGATACGTGATGCTTGCCCTGCTGCACTCCTGATGATGCCCCGTGCTCACCCTGCTGCTGCCTTGCTGATACGTGATGCTCACCCTGCTGCACTCCTGATGATGCCCCGTTCTCACCCTGATGCTGCCTTGCTGATACGTGATGTTCGCCATGCTGCACTCCTGATGATGCCCTGTGCTCACCCTGCTGCTGCCTTGCTGATACATAATGCTCGCCCTGCTGCAACCCTGATGACGCCCCGTGTTCACCCTGCTGCTGCCTTGCTGATACATGATGCTCACCCTGCTACACCTCTGATGCCCCATGCTCACCCTGCTGGACCCCTGCTGATGCCCCGTTCTCACCCTGCTGCAGCCTTGCTGATACATGATGCTCACCCTCCTGCACCCCTAATGATGCCCCATGCTCACCCTGCTACTGCTTTGCTCATACATGATGCTTGCCCTGCTGCACCTCTGATGCCTCATGCTCACCCTGCTGCAGCCTTGCTGATACATGATGCTCTCCCTGCTGCACCCCTGATGATGCCCCATGCTCACCCTGCTGCAACCTTGCTGTTACATGATGCTCACCCTGCGGCACCCCTGATGATGCCCTATGCTCACCCTGCTGCAGCCTTGCTGATACATGATGCTCTCCCTGCTGCACCCCTGATGATGCCCCATGCTCACCCTGCTGCTGCCTTGCTGATACATGATGCTCACCCTGCTGCACCCCTGATGATGCCCCATGCTCACCCTGCTACTGCTTTGCTCATACATGATGCTTGCCCTGCACCTCTGATGCCTCATGCTCACCCTGCTGCAGCCTTTCTGATACATGATGCTCGCCCTGCTGCACCCCTGATGATGCCCCAAGCTCATCCTGCTGCAGCCTTTCTGATACATGATGCTCACCCTGCTGCGCCTCTGATGATGCCTCATGCTCACCCTACTGCTGCCTTGCTGGTACATGATGCTCACCCTGCTGCACCCCTGATGATGCCCCATGCTCACCCTGCTGCTGCCCTGCTGATACATGATGCTTGCCCTGCTGCCCCCCTGATGCCCCATGCTCACCCTCCTGCTGCCTTGCTGATACATGATGCTTGCCCTGCTGCACTCCTGATGATGCCCCATGCCCACTGTGCTGCTGCCTTGCTGATATGTGATGCTCACCCTGCTGCACTCCTGATGATGCCCCACGCTTGCCCTGCTGCTGCCTTGCTGATACGTGATGCTCGCCCTGCTGCATTCCTGATGATGCCCCGTGCTCACCCTGCTGCTGCCTTGCTGATACATGATGCTCAGCCTGCTGCACCCCTGATGATGCCCCATGCTCACCCTGCTACTGCTTTGCTCATACATGATGCTTGCCCTGCTGCACCTCTGATGCCTCATGCTCACCCTGCTGCAGCCTTGCTGATGCATGATGCTCTCCCTGCTGCACCCCTGATGATGCCCCATGCTCACCCTGCTGCTGCCTTGCTGATACATAATGCTCACCCTGCTCCAACCCTTATGATGCCCCGTGCTCACCCTGCTGCTGCCTTGCTGATACATGATGCTCGCTCTGCTGCACCTCTGATGATGCCTCATGCTCACCCTGCTGCTACCTTGCTGATACATGATGTTCACCCTGCTGCACCCCTGATGATGCCTCATGCTCACCCTGCTGCTGCCTTGCTGATACATGATGCTCGCCCTGCTACACTTATGATGCCCCATGCTCACCTTGCTGCACCCCTGATGATGCCCCGTGCTCTCCCTGCTGCTGACTTGCTGATACATGATGCTCATCCTGCTGCACTCCTGATGATGCCCCATGCCCACTGTGTTGCTGCCTTGCTAATACGTGATGCTCACCCTGCTACACTCCTGATGATGCCCCATGCTCGTCTTGCCGCTGCCTTGCTGATACACGCTGCTCACCCTGCTGCACCACCGATGATGCCCCGTGCTCACCCTCCTGCTGCCATGCTGATACATGATGCTCGCCCTGCTGCACCACCAATGATGCCCCATGCTCACCCTGCTGCTGCCATGCTGATACATGATGCTCGCCCTGCTGCACCACCAATGATGCCCCATGCTCGCCCTGCTACTGCGTTGCTAATACGTGATGCTCGCCTTGCTGCACTCCTGAGGATGCCCCGTGCTCACCCTGCTGCTGACTTGCTGATACATGATGCTCGCCCTGCTGCACCTCTGATGCCCCATGCTCACCCTGCTGCACCCCTGATGATGCCCCGTGCTCACCCTGCTGCAACCCCATGATGCCCCGTGTTCTCCATGCTGCTGCCTTGCTGATATGTGATGCTCACCCTGCTGCATCCTGAGGATGCCCCATGCTCACCCTGCTGCTGCCTTGCTGATACATGATGCTCACCCTGCTGCACCCCTGATGATGCCCCATGCTCACCCTGCTGCTGCCTTGCTGGTACATGATGCTCACCCTGCTGCACCCCTGATGATGCCCCATGCTCACCCTGCTGCAGCCTTGCTGATACATGATGCTCGCCCTGCTGAACCTCTGATGCCCCATGCTCACCCTGCTGCTGCCTTGCTGATACATGATTCTCACCCTGCTGCAACCCTGATGATGCCCCATGCTCACCCTGCTGCTGCCTTCCTGATACATGATGCTCGCCCTGCTGCACCTCTGATGCCCCATGCTCACCCTCCTGCTGCCTTGCTGATACATGATGCTCGCTCTGCTGCATTCCTGATGATGCCCCATGCCCACTGTGCCGCTGCCTTGCTGATACGTGATGCTCACCCTGCTGCACTCCTGATGATGCCACATGCTCGCCCTGCTGCTGCCTTGCTGATACGTGATGCTTGCCCTGCTGCACTCCTGATGATGCCCCGTGCTCACCCTGCTGCTGCCTTGCTGATACGTGATGCTCACCCTGCTGCTCTCCTGATGATGCCCCGTTCTCAGCCTGATGCTGCCTTGCTGATACGTGATGTTCGCCATGCTGCACTCCTGATGATGCCCTGTGCTCACCCTGCTGCTGCCTTGCTGATACATAATGCTCGCCCTGCTGCAACCCTGATGACGCCCCGTGTTCACCCTGCTGCTGCCTTGCTGATACATGATGCTCACCCTGCTACACCTCTGATGCCCCATGCTCACCCTGCTGGACCCCTGATGATGCCCCGTGCTCACCCTGCTGCGCCCCTCATGATGCCCCATGTTCTCCATGCTGCTGCCTTGCTGATATGTGATACTCACCCTGCTGTAACCTGAGGATGCCCCATGCTCACCCTGCTGTTGCCTTGCTGATACGTGATGCTCGCCCTGCTGCACTCCTGATTATGCCCCATGCTCACCCTGCTGCTGCCTTGCTGATACATAATGCTCTCCCTGCTGCAACCCTGATGATGCCCCGTGCTCACCCTGCTGCTGCCTTGCTGATACATGATGCTCGCTCTGCTGCACCTCTGATGCCCCATGCTCACCCTGCTGCTACCTTGCTGTTACATGATGCTCACCCTGCGGCACCCCTGATGATGCCCCATGCTCACCCTGCTGCAGCCTTGCTGATACATGATGCTCACCCTGCTGCACCCCTGATGATGCCCCATGCTCACCCTGCTACTGCTTTGCTCATACATGATGCTTGCCCTGCTGCACCTCTGACGCCCCATGCTCACCCTGCTGCAGCCTTGCTGATACATGATGCTCTCCCTGCTGCACCCCTGATGATGCCCCATGCTCACCCTGCTGCTGCCTTGCTGATACATGATGCTCGCCCTGCTGCACCCCTGATGATGCCCCAAGCTCATTCTGCTGCAGCCTTTCAGATACATGATGCTCACCCTGCTGCGCCTCTGATGATGCCTCATGCTCACCCTGCTGCTGCCTTGCTGGTACATTATGCTCACCCTGCTGCACCCCTGATGATGCCCCATGCTCACCCTGCTGCTGCCCTGCTGATACATGATGCCTGCCCTGCAGCACCCCTGATGCCCCATGCTCACCCTCCTGCTGCCTTGCTGATACATGATGCTCGCCCTGCTGCACTCCTGATGATGCCCCATGCCCACTGTGCTGCTGCCTTGCTGATACGTGATGCTCACCCTGCTGCACTCCTGATGATGCCCCATGCTCACCCTGCTACTGCTTTGCTCATACATGATGCTTGCCCTGCTGCACCTCTGATGATGCCCCATGCTCACCCTGCTACTGCTTTGCTCATACATGATGCTTGCCCTGCTGCACCTCTGACGCCCCATGCTCACCCTGCGGCAGCCTTGCTGATACATGATGCTCTCCCTGCTGCACCCCTGATGATGCCCCATGCTCACCCTGCTGCTGCCTTGCTGAAACATGATGCTCGCCCTGCTGCACCCCTGATGATGCCCCAAGCTCATTCTGCTGCAGCCTTTCAGATACATGATGCTCACCCTGCTGCGCCTCTGATGATGCCTCATGCTCACCCTGCTGCTGCCTTGCTGGTACATTATGCTCACCCTGCTGCACCCCTGATGATGCCCCATGCTCACCCTGCTGCTGCCCTGCTGATACATGATGCCTGCCCTGCTGCACCCCTGATGCCCCATGCTCACCCTCCTGCTGCCTTGCTGATACATGATGCTCGCCCTGCTGCACTCCTGATGATGCCCCATGCCCACTGTGCTGCTGCCTTGCTGATACGTGATGCTCACCCTGCTGCACTCCTGATGATGCCCCATGCTTGCCCTGCTGCTGCCTTGCTGATACGTGATGCTCACCCTGCTGCATTCCTGATGATGCCCCGTGCTCACCCTCCTGCTGCCTTGCTGATACATGATGCTCAGCCTGCTGCACTCCTGTTGATGCCCCATGCTCACCCTGCTGTTGCCTTGCTGATACATGATGCTCACCCTGCTGCACCCCTGATGATGCCCCATGCTCACCCTGCTACTGCTTTGCTCTTACATGATGCTTGCCCTGCTGCACCTCTGATGCCTCATGCTCACCCTGCTGCAGCCTTGCTTATACATGATGCTCTCCCTGCTGCACCCCTGATGATGCCCCATGCTCACCCTGCTGCTGCCTTGCTGATACATGATGCTCGCCCTGCTGCACCCCTGATGATGCCCCAAGCTCATCCTGCTGCAACCTTTCTGATACATGATGCTTACCCTGCTGCGCCTCTGATGATGCCTCATGCTCACCCTGCTGCTGCCTTGCTGGTACATGATGCTCACCCTGCTGCACCCCTGATGATGCCCCATGCTCACCCTGCTGCTGCCCTGCTGATACATGATGCTTGCCCTGCTGCACCCCTGATGCCCCATGCTCACCCTCCTGCTGCCTTGCTGATACATGATGCTCGCCCTGCTGCACTCCTGATGATGCCCCATGCCCACTGTGCTGCTGCCTTGCTGATACGTGATGCTCACCCTGCTGCACTCCTGATGATGCCCCATGCTTGCCCTGCTGCTGCCTTGCTGATACGTGATGCTCGCCCTGCTGCATTCCTGATGATGCCCCGTGCTCACCCTGCTGCTGCCTTGCTGATACATGATGCTCAGCCTGCTGCACTCCTGCTGATGCCCCATGCTCACCCTGCTGCTGCCTTGCTGATACGTGATGCTCGCTCTGCTGCACCGCTGATGCCCCATGCTCACCCTGCTGCTGACTTGCTGATACAAGATGCTCGCCCTGCTGCACCACTGATGCCCCATGCTCACCCTGCTGCACCCCTGATGATGCCCCGTGCTCGCCCTGCTGCACCCCTGATGATGCCCTGTGCTCACCCTGCTGCAGCCCTCATGATGCCCCGTGTTCTCCATGCTGCTGCCTTGCTATGTGATGCTCACCCTGCTGTACCTTGAGGATGCCCCATGCTCACCCTGCTGCTGCCATGCTGATACATGATGCTCACCCTGCTACACTCCTGATGATGCCCCATGCTCGTCTTGCTGCTGTCATGCTGATACACGCTGCTCACCCTGCTGCACCACCGATGATGCCCCATGCTCACCCTGCTGCTGCCATGCTGATGCATGATGCTCGCCCTGCTACACCACCAATGATGCCCCATGCTCACCCTGCTGCAGCCTTGCTGATACATGATGCTCGCCCTGCTGCACCTCTGATGCCCCATGCTCACCCTGCTGCTGCCTTGCTGATACATGATGCTCACCCTGCTACACCTCTGATGATGCCCCATGCTCACCCTGCTGCTGCCTTCCTGATACATGATGCCCGCCCTGCTGCACCTCTGATGCCCCATGGTCACCCTGCTGCAGCCTTGCTGATACATGATGCTCGCCCTGCTGCACCTCTGATGCCCCATGCTCACCCTGCTGCTGCCTTGCTGATACATGATGCTCACCCTGCTACACCTCTGATGATGCCCCATGCTCACCCTGCTGCTGCCTTCCTGATACATGATGCCCGCCCTGCTGCACCTCTGATGATGCCCCATGCTCACCCTGCTGCTGCCTTGCTGGTACATGATGTTCACCCTGCTGCATCCCTGATGATGCCCCATGCTCACCCTGCTGCAGCCTTGCTGATACATGATGCTCGCCCTGCTGCACCTCTGATGCCCCATGCTCACCCTGCTGCTGCCTTGCTGATACATGATGCTCACCCTGCTACACCTCTGATGATGCCCCATGCTCACCCTGCTGCTGCCTTCCTGATACATGATGCCCGCCCTGCTGCACCTCTGATGCCCCATGGTCACCCTCCTGCTGCCTTGCTGATACATGATGCTCGCCCTGCTGCACTCCTGATGATGCCCCATGCCCACTGTGCCGCTGCCTTGCTGATACGTGATGCTCACCCTGCTGCACTCCTGATGATGCCCCATGCTCGCCCTGCTGCTGCCTTGCTGATACGTGATGCTTGCCCTGCTGCACTCCTGATGATGCCCCATGCCCACTGTGCTGCTGCCTTGCTGATACGTGATGCTTGCCCTGCTGCACTCCTGATGATGCCCCGTGCTCACCCTGCTGCTGTCTTGCTGATACGTGATGCTCACCCTGCTGCACTCCTGATGATGCCCCGTTCTCACCCTGATGCTGCCTTGCTGATACGTGATGTTCGCCATGCTGCACTCCTGATGATGCCCTGTGCTCACCCTGCTGCTGCCTTGCTGATACATAATGCTCGCCCTGCTGCAACCCTGATGACGCCCCGTGTTCACCCTGCTGCTGCCTTGCTGATACATGATGCTCACCCTGCTACACCTCTGATGCCCCATGCTCACCCTGCTGGACCCCTGCTGATGCCCCGTGCTCACCCTGCTGCACCCCTCATGATGCCCCATGTTCTCCATGCTGCTGCCTTGCTGATATGTCATACTCACCCTGCTGTACCCTGAGGATGCCCCATGCTCACCCTGCTACTGCCTTGCTGATACGTGATGCTCGCCCTGCTGCACTCCTGATGATGCCCCATGCTCACCCTGCTGCTGCCTTGCTGATACATAATGCTCGCCCTGCTGCAACCCTGATGATGCCCCGTGCTCACCCTGCTGCTGCCTTGCCGATACATGATGCTCGCTCTGCTGCACCTCTGATGCCCCATGCTCACCCTGCTGCTACCTTGCTGATACATGATGTTCACCCTGCTGTACCCCTGATGATGCCCCATACTTACCCTGCTGCAGCCTTGCTGATACATGATGCTCGCCCTGCTGTACCCGTGATGATGCCCCAAACTCATCCTGCTGCAGCCTTTCTATGCATATCAAACAGCAGAGATGTAATCCTTTCTATGCCTATTATACAGCAGAGCTGCCACCCTTTCTATGTCTATCAAACAGGAGAGCTGTCACTCGTTCTATGCCTATCAAACAGCAGATCTGCCACCCTTTGTATACCTATCAAACAGCAGAGCAGCCACTCGTTCTACGACTATCAAGCAGCAGGGCTGGCACCTCCCTCGTGCAATGTAGAGGGCCCCTGTGCTATACCCCTCAGACAGCAAGCAGATCAGCTGCTGTGCACCCCGTACACAGCATGACAGCATGGAAACCATCTGATATGAACCCTCGTCCAGCAGACACCATATCCCCTGTGCACGCCTCAGGCATAGTGAATGCACATCACTCTTAGGGAATTGGCAGTGCATTTGAGGCACGCCACCAGACTTGATGATGCACTGTGCCACCTCACACCGTTGCTGCATGCCGGGTGATGCCCTATCTAAGGTTAGAACCCTGCTTCCACTACTTATGATACTCAATGCAGCCTTGTTGATACATGATGCTCACCCTGCTGCTGCCTTCCTGATACATGATGCTCACCCTGCTGCACCTCTGATGCCCCATGCTCACCCTCCTGCTGCCTTGCTGATACATGATGCTCGCCCTGCCGCACTCCTGATGATGCCCCATGCCCACTGTGCAGCTGCCTTGCTGATACGTGATGCTCACCCTGCTGCACTCCTGATGATGCCCCATGCTCGCCCTGCTTCTGCCTTGCTGATACGTGATGCTTGCCCTGCTGCACTCCTGATGATGCCCCATGCCCACTGTGCTGCTGCCTTGATGATACGTGATGCTTGCCCTGCTGCACTCCTGATGATGCCCCGTGCTCACCCTGCTGCTGCCTTGCTGATACGTGATGTTCGCCATGCTGCACTCCTGATGATGCCCTGTGCACACCCTGCTGCTGCCTTGCTGCTACATAATGCTCGCCCTGCTGCAACCCTGATGACGCCCCGTGTTCACCCTGCTGCTGCCTTGCTGATACATGATGCTCACCCTGCTACACCTCTGATGCCCCATGCTCACCCTGCTGCACCCCTGATGATGCTCCGTGCTCACCCTGCTGCACCCCTCATGATGCCCCGTGTTCTCCATGCTGCTGCCTTGCTGATATGTGATACTCACCCTGCTGTACCCTGAGGATGCCTCATGCTCACCCTGCTGCTGCCTTGCTGATACGTGATGCTCGCCCTGCTGCACTCCTGATGATGCCCCATGCTCACCCTGCTGCTGCCTTGCTGATACATAATGGTCGCCCTGCTGCAACCCTGATGATGCCCCGTGCTCACCCTGCTGCTGCCTTGCTGATACATGATGCTCGCTCTGCTGCACCTCTGATGCCCCATGCTCACCCTGCTGCTACCTTGCTGATACATGATGTTCACCCTGCTGTACCCCTGATGATGCCCCATACTTACCCTGCTGCAGCCTTGCTGATACATGATGCTCGCCCTGCTGCACCCGTGATGATGCCCCAAACTTATCCTGCTGCAGCCTTTCTATGCCTATCAAACAGCAGAGATGTAATCCTTTCTATGCCTATTATACAGCAGAGCTGCCACCCTTTCTATGTCTATCAAACAGCAGAGCTGTCACTCGTTCTATGCCTATCAAACAGCAGAGCTGTCACCCTTTGTATACCTATCAAACAGCAGAGCAGTCACTCGTTCTACGACTATCAAGCAGCAGGGCTGGCACCTCCCTCGTGCAATGTAGAGGGCCCCTGTGCTATACCCCTCAGACAGCAAGCAGATCAGCTGCTGTGCACCCCGTACACAGCATGACAGCATGGAAACCATCTGATATGAGCCCTCGTCCAGCAGACACCATATCCCCTGTGCACGCCTCAGGCAGAGTGAATGCACATCACTCTTGGGGAATTGGCAGTGCATTTGAGGCACGCCACCAGACTTGATGATGCACTGTGCCACCTCACACCGTTGCTGCATGCCGGGTGATGCCCTATCTAAGGTTAGAACCCTGCTTCCACTACTTATGATACTCAATGCAGCCTTGCTGATACATGATGCTCACCCTGCTGCTGCCTTCCTGATACATGATGCTCGCCCTGCTGCACCTCTGATGCCCCATGCTCACCCTCCTGCTGCCTTGCTGATACATGATGCTCGCCCTGCTGCACTCCTGATGATGCCTCATGCCCACTGTGCAGCTGCCTTGCTGATACGTGATGCTCACCCTGCTGCACTCCTGATGATGCCCCATGCTCGTCCTGCTTCTGCCTTGCTGATACGTGATGCTTGCCCTGCTGCACTCCTGATGATGCCCCATGCCCACTGTGCTGCTGCCTTGATGATACGTGATGCTTGCCCTGCTGCACTCCTGATGATGCCCCGTGCTCACCCTGCTGCTGCCTTGCTGATACGTGATGCTCACCCTGCTGCACTCCTGATGATGCCCCGTTCTCACCCTGATGCTGCCTTGCTGATACGTGATGTTCGCCATGCTGCACTCCTGATGATGCCCTGTGCACACCCTGCTGCTGCCTTGCTGCTACATAATGCTCGCCCTGCTGCAACCCTGATGACGCCCCGTGTTCACCCTGCTGCTGCCTTGCTGATACATGATGCTCACCCTGCTACACCTCTGATGCCCCATGCTCACCCTGCTGGACCCCTGATGATGCTCCGTGCTCACCCTGCTGCACCCCTCATGATGCCCCGTGTTCTCCATGCTGCTGCCTTGCTGATATGTGATACTCACCCTGCTGTACCCTGAGGATGCCCCATGCTCACCCTGCTGCTGCCTTGCTGATACGTGATGCTCGCCCTGCTGCACTCCTGATGATGCCCCATGCTCACCCTGCTGCTGCCTTGCTGATACATAATGCTCACCCTGCTGCACTCCTGATGATGCCCCGTGCTCACCCTGCTGCTGCCTTGCTGATACATGATGCTCGCTCTGCTGCACCTCTGATGCCCCATGCTCACCCTGCTGCTACCTTGCTGATACATGATGTTCACCTTGCTGTACCCCTGATGATGCCCCATACTTACCCTGCTGCAGCCTTGCTGATACATGATGCTCGCCCTGCTACACCCGTGATGATGCCCCAAACTTATCCTGCTGCAGTCTTTCTATGCCTATCAAACAGCAGAGATGTAATCCTTTCTATGCCTATTATACAGCAGAGCTGCCACCCTTTCTATGTCTATCAAACAGCAGAGCTGTCACTCGTTCTATGCCTATCAAACAGCAGAGCTGTCACCCTTTCTACGACTATCAAACAGCAGGGCTGGCACCTCCCTCGTGCAATGTAGAGGGCCCCTGTGCTATGCCCCTCAGACAGCAAGCAGATCAGCTGCTGTGCACCCCATACACAGCATGACAGCATGGAAGCCATCTGATATGAACCCTCGTCCAGCAGACACCATATCCCCTGTGCACGCCTCAGGCAGAGTGAATGCACATCACTCTTGGGGAATTGGCAGTGCATTTGAGGCACGCCACCATACTTGATGATGCACTGTGCCACCTCACACCGTTGCTGCATGCCGGGTGATGCCCTATCTCAGGTTAGAACCCTGCTTCCACTACTTATGATACTCAATGCAGCCTTGCTGATACATGATGCTCACCCTGCTGCACCCCTGATGATGCCCCATGCTCACCCTGCTGCTGCCTTGCTGATACATGATACTCGCCCTGCTGCACCCCTGATGATGCCCATGCTCTCCCTGCTGCTGCCTTGCTGATACATGATGCTCACCCTGCTGCACCTCTGATGCACCATGTTCACCCTGCTGCTGCCTTGCTGGTACATGATGCTCACCCTGCTGCGCCTCGGATGCCCCGTGCTCACCCTGCTGCTGCCTTGCTAATACCTGATGCTCGCTCTGCTGCACCTCTGATGCCCTATGCTCACCCTGCTGCACCCCTGTGGATGCACAGGCTCGCCCTGCTGCTGCCTTGCTGATACATGATGCTCACCCTCCTGCTGCCTTGCTGATACATGATGCTCACCCTGCTGCACTCCTGATGATGCCCCATGCCCACTGTGCTGCTGCCTTGCTGATACGTGATGCTCACCCTGCTGCACTCCTGATGATGCCCCGTGCTCACCGTGCTGCACCCCTGAGGATGCCCCATGCTCGCCCTGCTGCTGCCTTGCTGATACGTGATGCTTGCCCTGCTGCACTCCTGATGATGCCCAGTGCTCACCCTGCTCCTGCCTTGCTGGTACATGATGCTCACCCTGCTGTGCCTGTGATGCCCCATGCTCACCCTGATTCTGCCTTGCTGATGGATGATGCTCACCCTGCTGCACTCCTGATGATGCCCCGTGCTCACCCTGCTGCAGCCTTTCTGGTACATGATGCTCGCTATGCTGCACTCCTGATGATGCCCCGTGCTCACCCTGCTGCAGCCTTGCTGATGGATAATGCTCACCCTGCTGCAATCCTGATGATGCCCCGTGCTCACCCTGCTGCTGCCTTGCTGGTACATGATGCTCGCCCTGCTGCTGCACTCCTGATGATGCCCCATGATCACCCTGCTGTGCCTGTGATGCCCCATGCTCACCCTGCTGCTGCCTTGCTGATACATGATGCTCAGCCTGCTGCAACCCTGATGATGCCCCATGCTCACCCTGCTGCTGCCTTGCTGATACATGATGCTCGCTCTGCTGCACCTCTGATGCCCCATGCTCATCCTGCTGCTGCCTTGCTGATACATGATGATCGCCCTGCTGCACCTCTGATGCCCCATGCTCGCCCTGCTGCACCCCTGATGATGCCCCAAGCTCATCCTGCTACTGCCTTTCTGATACATTATGCTCACCCTGCTGCACCCCTGATGCCCCATGCTCACCCTCCTGCTGCCATGCTGATACATGATGCTCGCCCTGCTGCACTCCTGATGATGCCCCACGCCCACTGTGCTGCTGCCTTGCTGATACGTGATGTTTACCCTGCTGCACTCCTGATGATGCCCCATGCTTGGCCTGCTGCTGCCTTGCTGATACGTGATGCTTGCCCTGCTGCACTCCTGATGATGCCCCGTGCTCACCCTGCTGCTGCCTTGCTGATACATGATGCTCAGCCTGCTGCACCCCTGATGATGCCCCATGCTCATCCTGCTGCTGCCTTGCTGATACATAATGCTCGCCCTGCTGCAACCCTGATGATGCCCCGTGCTCACCCTGCTGCTGCCTTGCTGATACATGATGCTCGCTCTGCTGCACCTCTGATGCCCCATGCTCATCCTGCTGCTGTCTTGCTGATACATGATGCTCGCCCTGCTGCACCTCTGATGCCCCATGCTGACCCTGGTGCACCCCTGATGATGCCCCGTGCTCACCCTGCTGCACCCCTGATGATGCCCCATGCTCACCCTGCTGCACTCCTCATGATGCCCGTGTTCTCTATGCTGCTGCCTTGCTGATATGTGATGCTCGCCCTGCTGTACCCTGAGGATGCCCCTTGCGCACCCTGCTGCTGCCTTGCTGATACATGATGCTCACCCTGCTGCACCCCTGATGATGTCCATGCTCACCCTGCTGCTGCCTTGCTGGTACATGATGCTTTCCCTACTGCACCCCTGATGATGCCCCAAGCTCTTCCTGCTGCAGCCTTTCTGATACATGATGCTCACCCTGCTGTGCCTCTGATGATGCCTCATGCTCACCCTGCTGCAACCTTGCTGGTACATGATGCTCACCCTGCTGCATCCCTGATGATGCCCCAGGCTCACCTTGCTGCAGCCTTGCTGATACATGATGCTCACCCTGCTGCACCTCTGATGATGCCCCATGCTCACCCTGCTGCTGCCTTGCTTATACATGATGCTTGCCCTGCTGCACCTCTGATGCCCCATGCTCGCCCTGCTGCACCCCTGATGATGCCCCAAGCTCATCCTGCTACTGCCTTTCTGATACATTATGCTCACCCTGCTGCACCCCTGATGCCCCATGCTCACCCTCCTGCTGCCATGCTGATACATGATGCTCGCCCTGCTGCACTCCTGATGATGCCCCACGCCCACTGTGCTGCTGCCTTGCTGATACGTGATGTTTACCCTGCTGCACTCCTGATGATGCCCCATGCTTGGCCTGCTGCTGCCTTGCTGATACGTGATGCTTGCCCTGCTGCACTCCTGATGATGCCCCGTGCTCACCCTGCTGCTGCCTTGCTGATACATGATGCTCAGCCTGCTGCACCCCTGATGATGCCCCATGCTCATCCTGCTGCTGCCTTGCTGATACATAATGCTCGCCCTGCTGCAACCCTGATGATGCCCCGTGCTCACCCTGCTGCTGCCTTGCTGATACATGATGCTCGCTCTGCTGCACCTCTGATGCCCCATGCTCATCCTGCTGCTGTCTTGCTGATACATGATGCTCGCCCTGCTGCACCTCTGATGCCCCATGCTGACCCTGGTGCACCCCTGATGATGCCCCGTGCTCACCCTGCTGCACCCCTGATGATGCCCCATGCTCACCCTGCTGCACTCCTCATGATGCCCGTGTTCTCTATGCTGCTGCCTTGCTGATATGTGATGCTCGCCCTGCTGTACCCTGAGGATGCCCCTTGCGCACCCTGCTGCTGCCTTGCTGATACATGATGCTCACCCTGCTGCACCCCTGATGATGTCCATGCTCACCCTGCTGCTGCCTTGCTGGTACATGATGCTTTCCCTACTGCACCCCTGATGATGCCCCAAGCTCTTCCTGCTGCAGCCTTTCTGATACATGATGCTCACCCTGCTGTGCCTCTGATGATGCCTCATGCTCACCCTGCTGCAACCTTGCTGGTACATGATGCTCACCCTGCTGCATCCCTGATGATGCCCCAGGCTCACCTTGCTGCAGCCTTGCTGATACATGATGCTCACCCTGCTGCACCTCTGATGATGCCCCATGCTCACCCTGCTGCTGCCTTGCTTATACATGATGCTTGCCCTGCTGCACCTCTGATGCCCCATGCTCACCCTGCTGCACGCCTTGCTGATACATGATGCTCTCCCTGCTGCACCCCTGATGATGCCCCATGCTCACCCTGCTGCAGCCTTGCTGATACATGATGCTCGCCCTGCTGCACCCCTGATAATGCCCCAAGCTCATCCTGCTACTGCCTTTCTGATACATGATGCTCACCCTGCTGCACCCCTGATGCCCCATGCTCACCCTCCTGCTGCCTTGCTGATACATGATGCTCGCCCTGCTGCACTCCTGATGATGCCCCATGCCCACTGTGCTGCTGCCTTGCTGATACGTGATGCTCACCCTGCTGCACTCCTGATGATGCCCCATGCTCGGCCTGCTGCTGCCTTGCTGATACTTGATGCTTGCCCTGCTGCACTCCTGCTGATGCCCCGTGCTCACCCTGCTGCTGCCATGCAGATACATGATGCTCACCCTGCTGCACCACTGATGATGCCCCGTGCTCACCCTGCTGCTGCCTTTCTGATACATGATGCTCGCCCTGCTGCACCTCTGATGCCCCATGCTCACCCTGCTGCACCCCTGATGATGCCCCGTGCTCACCCTGCTGCACCCCCCATGATGGTCCGTGTTCTCCATGCTGCTGCCTTGCTGATATATGATGCTCACCCTGCTGTACCCTGAGGATGCCCCATGCTCACCCTGCTGCTGCCTTGCTGATACATGATGCTCACCCTGCTGCACCCCTGATGATGCCCCATGCTCACCCTGCTGCTGCCTTGCTGGTACATGATGCACACCCTGCTGCACCCCTGATGATGTCCCATGCTCACCCTGCTGCAGCCTTGCTGATACATGATGCCCACCTTGCTGCACCCCTGATGGTGCCCCATCCTCACCCTGCTGCTGCCTTGCTGTTACATGATGCTCACCCTGCTGCACCCCTGATGATGCCCCAAGCTCATCCTGCTGCAGCCTTTCTGATACATGATGCTCACCCTGCTGCGCCTCTGATGATGCCTCATGCTCTCCCTGCTGCAGCCTTGCTGGTACATGATGTTCACCCTGCTGCACCTCTGATGCCCCGTGCTCACCCTCCTGCTGCCTTGCTGATACATGGTGCTCACCCTGCTGCACCCCTGATGATGCCCCATGCTCACCCTGCTGCTGCCTTGCTGATACATGATGCTCGCCCTGCTGCACCTCTGATGCCCCATGCTCACCCTCCTGCTGCCTTGCTGATACATGATGCTCGCCCTGCTGCACTCCTGATGATGCCCCATGCCCACTGTGCTGATGCCTTGCTGATACGTGATGCTCACCCTGCTGCACTCCTGATGATGCCCCATGCTCGCCCTGCTGCTGCCTTGCTGATACGTGATGCTCGCCCTGCTGCACTCCTGATGATGCCCTGTGCTCACCCTGCTGCTGCCTTGCTGATACATGATGCTCACCCGACTGCACTCCTGATGATGCCCCGTTCTCACCCTGCTGCTGCCTTGCTGATACGTGATGCTCGCCCTGCTGCACTCCTGATGATGCCCCGTGCTCACCCTGCTGCCGCCTTGCTGATAGATGATGCTCGCTCTGCTGCACCTCTGATGCCCCATGCTCACCCTGCTGCTGCCTTGCTGATACATGATGCTCGCCCTGCTGCACCTCTGATGCCCCATGCTCACCCTGCTGCACCCCTGATGATGCCCCGTGCTCACCCTGCTGCACCCCTCATGATGCCCCATGTTCTCCATGCTGCTGCCCTGCTGATATGTGATACTCACCCTGCTGTACCCTGATGATGCCCCGTTCTCACCCTGCTGCCGCCTTGCTGATAGATGATGCTCGCTCTGCTGCACCTCTGATGCCCCATGCTCACCCTGCTGCTGCCTTGCTGGTACATGATTCTCACCCTGCTGCACCCCTGATGATGCCCTATGCTCACCCTACTGCTGCCTTGCAGATACATGATTCTCACCCTGCTGCACCCCTGATGATGCCCTATGCTCACCCTACTGCTGCCTTGCTGATACATGATGCTCGCCCTGCCGCACCCCTGATGATGCCCCAAGCTCATCCTGCTGCAGCCTTTCTGATACATGATGCTCACCCTGCTGCACCTCTGATGCCCCGTGCTCACCCTCCTGCTGCCTTGCTGATACATGATGCTCACCCTGCTGCACCCCTGTTTATGCCCCATGCTCACCCTGCTGCTGCCTTGCTGATACATGATGCTCGCCCTGCTGCACCTCTGATGCCCCATGCTCACGATCCTGCTGCCTTGCTGATACATGATGCTCGCCTTGCTGCACTCCTGATGATGCCCCATGCCCACTGTGCTGCTGCCTTGCTGATACGTGATGCTCACCCTGCTGCACTCCTGATGATGCCCCATGCTCGCCCTGCTGCTGCCTTGCTGATACGTGATGCTCACCCAGCTGCACTCCTGATGATGCCCCGTGCTCACCCTGCTGCTGCCTTGCTGACGGATGATGCTCACCCTGCTGCATCCCTGATGATGCCCCATTCTCACCCTGCTGCTGCCTTGCTGATATGTGATGCTCGCCCTGCTGCACTCCTGATGATGCCCGGTGCTCACCCTGCTGCTGCCTTGCTGATACATGATGCTTGCTCTGCTGCACCTCTGATGCCCCATGCTCACCCTGCTGCTGCGTTGCTGATACATGATGCTCGCCCTGCTGCACCTCTGATGCCCCCTGCTGCACCCCTGATGATGCCCCGTGCTCACCCTGCTGCTGCCTTGCTAATACAAGATGCTCGCCCTGCTGCACCTCTGATGCCCCATGCTCACCCTGCTGCTGCCTTGCTGATACATGATGCTCACCCTGCTGCACCTCTGATGCCCCAGACTCACCCTACTGCTGCCTTGCTGATACATGATGCTCACCCTGCTGCACCCCTGATGATGCCCATGCTCACCCTGCTGCTGCCATGCTGATCTATGTTGCTCACCCTGCTGCACTCCTGATGGTGCCCCATGCTCACCCTGCTGCTGCCATGCTGATACATGATGCTCGCCCTGCTGCACCACCAATGATGCCCCATGTTCCCCCTGCTGCTGCCATGCAGATACATGATGCTCACCCTGCTGCACCACTGATGATGCCCCGTGCTCACCCTGCTGCTGCCTTTCTGATACATGATGCTCGCCCTGCTGCACCTCTGATGCCCCATGCTCACCCTGCTGCACCCCTGATGATGCCCCGTGCTCACCCTGCTGCACCCCCCATGATGGTCCGTGTTCTCCATGCTGCTGCCTTGCTGATATATGATGCTCACCCTGCTGTACCCTGAGGATGCCCCATCCTCACCCTGCTGCTGCCTTGCTGTTACATGATGCTCACCCTGCTGCACCCCTGATGATGTCCCATGCTCACCCTGCTGCAGCCTTGCTGATACATGATGCCCACCTTGCTGCACCCCTGATGATGCCCCATCCTCACCCTGCTGCTGCCTTGCTGTTACATGATGCTCACCCTGCTGCACCCCTGATGATGCCCCAAGCTCATCCTGCTGCAGCCTTTCTGATACATGATGCTCACCCTGCTGCGCCTCTGATGATGCCTCATGCTCACCCTGCTGCAGCCTTGCTGGTACATGATGTTCACCCTGCTGCACCTCTGATGCCCCGTGCTCACCCTCCTGCTGCCTTGCTGATACATGGTGCTCACCCTGCTGCACCCCTGATGATGCCCCATGCTCACCCTGCTGCTGCCTTGCTGATACATGATGCTCGCCCTGCTGCACCTCTGATGCCCCATGCTCACCCTCCTGCTGCCTTGCTGATACATGATGCTCGCCCTGCTGCACTCCTGATGATGCCCCATGCCCACTGTGCTGATGCCTTGCTGATACGTGATGCTCACCCTGCTGCACTCCTGATGATGCCCCATGCTCGCCCTGCTGCTGCCTTGCTGATACGTGATGCTCGCCCTGCTGCACTCCTGATGATGCCCTGTGCTCACCCTGCTGCTGCCTTGCTGATACATGATGCTCACCCGACTGCACTCCTGATGATGCCCCGTTCTCACCCTGCTGCTGCCTTGCTGATACGTGATGCTCGCCCTGCTGCACTCCTGATGATGCCCTGTGCTCACCCTGCTGCCGCCTTGCTGATAGATGATGCTCGCTCTGCTGCACCTCTGATGCCCCATGCTCACCCTGCTGCTGCCTTGCTGATACATGATGCTCGCCCTGCTGCACCTCTGATGCCCCATGCTCACCCTGCTGCACCCCTGATGATGCCCCGTGCTCACCCTGCTGCACCCCTCATGATGCCCCATGTTCTCCATGCTGCTGCCCTGCTGATATGTGATACTCACCCTGCTGTACCCTGATGATGCCCCGTTCTTACCCTGCTGCCGCCTTGCTGATAGATGATGCTCGCTCTGCTGCACCTCTGATGCCCCATGCTCACCCTGCTGCTGTCTTGCTGGTACATGATTCTCACCCTGCTGCACCCCTGATGATGCCCTATGCTCACCCTACTGCTGCCTTGCAGATACATGATTCTCACCCTGCTGCACCCCTGATGATGCCCTATGCTCACCCTACTGCTGCCTTGCTGATACATGATGCTCGCCCTGCCGCACCCCTGATGATGCCCCAAGCTCATCCTGCTGCAGCCTTTCTGATACATGATGCTCACCCTGCTGCACCTCTGATGCCCCGTGCTCACCCTCCTGCTGCCTTGCTGATACATGATGCTCACCCTGCTGCACCCCTGTTTATGCCCCATGCTCACCCTGCTGCTGCCTTGCTGATACATGATGCTCGCCCTGCTGCACCTCTGATGCCCCATGCTCACGATCCTGCTGCCTTGCTGATACATGATGCTCGCCTTGCTGCGCTCCTGATGATGCCCCATGCCCACTGTGCTGCTGCCTTGCTGATACGTGATGCTCACCCTGCTGCACTCCTGATGATGCCCCATGCTCGCCCTGCTGCTGCCTTGCTGATACGTGATGCTCACCCAGCTGCACTCCTGATGATGCCCCGTGCTCACCCTGCTGCTGCCTTGCTGACGGATGATGCTCACCCTGCTGCACCCCTGATGATGCCCCATTCTCACCCTGCTGCTGCCTTGCTGATATGTGATGCTCGCCCTGCTGCACTCCTGATGATGCCCCGTGCTCACCCTGCTGCTGCCTTGCTGATACATAATGCTCACCCTGCTGCAACCCTGATGATGCCCGGTGCTCACCCTGCTGCTGCCTTGCTGATACATGATGCTCGCTCTGCTGCACCTCTGATGCCCCATGCTCACCCTGCTGCTGCCTTGCTGATACATGATGCTTGCCCTGCTGCACCTCTGATGCCCCATGCTCACCCTGATGCACCCCTGATGATGCCCCGTGTTCACCCTGCTGCACCCCTGATGATGCCCCGTGCTCACTCTGCTGCACCCCTCATGATGCCCCGTGTTCTCCATGCTGCTGCCTTGCTGATATGTGATGCTCACCCTGCTGTACCCTGAAGATACCCCATGCTCACCGTGCTGCTGCCTTGCTGATACATGATGCTCGCCCTGCTGCACCTCTGATGCCCCATGCTCACCCTCCTGCTGCCTTGCTGATACATGATGCTCGCCCTGCTGCACTCCTGATGATGCCCCATGCCCACTGTGCTGCTGCCTTGCTGATATGTGATGCTCACCCTGCTGCACTCCTGATGATGCCCCATGCTCGCCCTGCTGCTGCCTTGCTGATACGTGATGCTCACCCAGCTGCACTCCTGATGATGCCCCGTGCTCACCCTGCTGCTGCCTTGCTGACGGATGATGCTCACCCTGCTGCACCCCTGATGATGCCCCATTCTCACCCTGCTGCTGCCTTGCTGATATGTGATGCTCGCCCTGCTGCACTCCTGATGATGCCCCGTGCTCACCCTGCTGCTGCCTTGCTGATACATAATGCTCACCCTGCTGCAACCCTGATGATGCCCGGTGCTCACCCTGCTGCTGCCTTGCTGATACATGATGCTCGCTCTGCTGCACCTCTGATGCCCCATGCTCACCCTCCTGCTGCCTTGCTGATACATGATGCTCGCCCTGCTGCACTCCTGATGATGCCCCATGCCCACTGTGCTGCTGCCTTGCTGATACGTGATGCTCACCCTGCTGCACTCCTGATGATGCCCCATGCTCGCCCTGCTGCTGCCTTGCTGATATGTGATGCTCACCCAGCTGCACTCCTGATGATGCCCCGTGCTCACCCTGCTGCTGCCTTGCTGACGGATGATGCTCACCCTGCTGCACCCCTGATGATGCTCCATTCTCACCCTGCTGCTGCCTTGCTGATATGTGATGCTCGCCCTGCTGCACTCCTGATGATGCCCCGTGCTCACCCTGCTGCTGCCTTGCTGATACATAATGCTCACCCTGCTGCAACCCTGATGATGCCTGGTGCTCACCCTGCTGCTGCCTTGCTGATACATGATGCTCGCTCTGCTGCACCTCTGATGCCCCATGCTCACCCTGCTGCTGCCTTGCTGATACATGATGATTGCCCTGCTGCACCTCTGATGCCCCATGCTCACCCTGATGCACCCCTGATGATGCCCCGTGTTCACCCTGCTGCACCCCTGATGATGCCCCGTGCTCACCCTGCTGCACCCCTCATGATGCCCCGTGTTCTCCATGCTGCTGCCTTGCTGATATGTGATGCTCACCCTGCTGTACCCTGAGGATACCCCATGCTCACCCTGCTGCTGCCTTGCTGATACATGATGCTCACCCTGCTGCACCCCTGATGATGCCCCATGCTCACCCTGCTGCTGCCTTGCTGATACATGATGCTCACCCTGCTGTACCCCTGATGATGCCCCATGCTTACCTTGCTGAAGCCTTGCTGATACATGATGCTTACCCTGCTGCACCCCTGATGATGCCCCATGCTCACCCTGCTGCTGCCTTGCTGATACATGATGCTCGCCCTGCTGCACTCCTGATGATGCCCCATGCTCACCCTGCTGCTGCCTTGCTGATACATGATGCTCACCCTGCTGCAACCCTGATGATGCCTGGTGCTCACCCTGCTGCTGCCTTGCTGATACATGATGCTCGCTCTGCTGCACCTCTGATGCCCCATGCTCACCCTGCTGCTGCCTTGCTGATACATGATGATTGCCCTGCTGCACCTCTGATGCCCCATGCTCACCCTGATGCACCCCTGATGATGCCCCGTGTTCACCCTGCTGCACCCCTGATGATGCCCCGTGCTCACCCTGCTGCACCCCTCATGATGCCCCGTGTTCTCCATGCTGCTGCCTTGCTGATATGTGATGCTCACCCTGCTGTACCCTGAGGATACCCCATGCTCACCCTGCTGCTGCCTTGCTGATACATGATGCTCACCCTGCTGCACCCCTGATGATGCCCCATGCTCACCCTGCTGCTGCCTTGCTGATACATGATGCTCACCCTGCTGTACCCCTGATGATGCCCCATGCTTACCTTGCTGAAGCCTTGCTGATACATGATGCTTACCCTGCTGCACCCCTGATGATGCCCCATGCTCACCCTGCTGCTGCCTTGCTGATACATGATGCTCGCCCTGCTGCACTCCTGATGATGCCCCATGCTCACCCTGCTGCTGCCTTGCTGATACATGATGCTCGCCCTGCTGCACCCCTGATGATGCCCCGTGCTCACCCTGCTGCATCCCTGATGATGCCCCATGCTTACCCTGCTGCTGCCTTGCTCAAACATGATGCTCGTCCTGCTGCTCTCTGCACGGTCTACTACTGAGAGGCTCTCATCTATTCATCCCATCAGCTCTCACCCCAAGAGTCATCCAGATGGCCCACTTCAGCCACCAATACCTGTGGAAAACCTAAGCTTGCATTTGGGAGAAAGTGTGGTTTCCTGCACTCCAGCATGCTGGAGAGGTGGGACTTCAAAGTGCATCCCTTGAAAGGCCATAGGCAGCCCCTCTGCCAAATACAGAATTCATTCATTCATTCATTCATTCATTCATTCATTCATTCATTCAATCAACGTCAAAAGGGAAATGACATGCTTGTTTTGGTTGATGAGTTCTCCTGCTACGCTCCACAGCAGCCATTGCTGTCTTACCCAGACTTGAAAAAATGTTTATGACACACGGTCTCTACCGGCCTCCATGAAAACGGACAATGGACCGCCATTTCAAGTAAAGGAAATGGGCCCCTTCCTGAACTCTCTCAACATCCAGCACCGACGTATCACCCCCTGCTGCCCGCAAGTAAACAGGGATGCGGAAAAGTTCATGCACACCCTCAAGGTGCTGAGAATCGCAGTAGACCAACGAGATGGCATCCAAGTGGCCATCTTCATGTTCCTAACAGAATACTGCATTCATCTATAGGGGTGACCCCCGCCAGCGTCCTCATAGGCTGGAACCCACGAACCATCGTATCAACGCTTCCTGAGTGCATTCCCCCTTGACCATGACCTGGAACAAGTCTCGAGGCACCAAAGGGTTTGCTGTCAACAGGAAAGCAAGCGGATGAGAGCCAGCAAGCTTACAGATGGGATGTGCTATATACAACCCGAGTGGGCGTGGGCGGGGGTGAGTTACAAGCCTGAGCGAAGCGAGGCCTTTAACAAAAGCCCACCTGACCGGTAATGCCCCCCTGCGAGGGTTATATTGCTATTAGTACCGAACTGGAGCAAGTACCGTTTTACAACCACCTGGGAATCAGGTTTCGTGAGAATGATGTAAGGCCCGTACAAATAGAAAAAGCGTGCACTAAGTTTAGTGGGGCAACCAAATCTTTTTTTACTAGACATGGGAGATGCACCATTTTCCCCGCTATAGAATTATACAAAAAACAGGCAATCCCTGCGGGGACTAGATAGGAAAATATGTTTTTGAAACAATTATTATTACTCCCCCAAAGTTCGCCTGCCGCGATATTCCCTTTGGAGCTTGATATCTGCCCGATAGGAGAGTTAGTCTCCCTTAAACCAGTCTTGTATTGGGTCAGGTTATGGTGCGCAGAGGTCCTTGGAAAGTATCGAGATACGTTGAGACCTCTCTTGAGTTTGGAAGGCGGCGAAAGCATACCGTGGGTTGTTCACGTGAACAAATCCTTGATTATGCTAAATGAGGCTGGATTGTGGGAGAACCCTCACAATGCAGATGACTCAGCCTTATTTAGGATTAAGAGAGTAGCAACTGTTAGATTCGGGGAGAACATGGTAGAGGCAGCTAAAAGGCTACAACTGGGCTAAACGATCTAATGTTTGAATCCGAATCTGGCCTTGAGCGTTATTTTGACTGTGTTTCCCCGTCCTACGAGAGCTATATCTTTGTCCGATTTAGGTTGGGTACGCTGCCACTAGCCTCATTTACTAAATCCTGGGGACCTGATGGGTCGGGTACTTGCCCTTTATGTAGGGCAGGTAATTAAACCGCAATCCATGTTTTGCTTATTTCCGTCGCGTTGAAAACACTAAGATGTCAGTGGGCCTCATTACGATAGTGGCGGCCACAGTATGAACGGTGCCAGTAAGGCACTGGCACCGTTCATACCGGGCCGCCACATTGCGAGTGCTGCTCGCGGGTGCCGCTCTGCATGCCTGGCCAGACCAGGCGTGCAGAGCGGCACCCGCGAGCAGAACAGGATCGTAGCAACAGTACCGTTATGAACGGTACCGCTGCTACCATCCACCCCAATCCCATTGAGCCCTATGATGGCTCAAATGGGAATGGGGACATACCGGCTCTGGGACCCGCGCAAGGGGAATTACCAGGCCCGCCAAGGTGAGAATGGCCCAGTTATTCCCCTTTCGCGTGACCCGGAGCCAGACCCGAGTTTGGGGGTAGCCATCCCGGTATGAACGGCATGGCTACCTCCAACCTCGTAATGAGACCCAGTATCTAAGACTGGTTTTTAGAGCTACTGGTCTTCGATCAACAGCAGATGCATTGACATTCTGTAGCACCATGTATGTAGTGTTTGCTGTTGCCCGTTACATCCATAGGGCTCGGTTGTGCAGATTGACAGTTTTGGAAACCATTGCCAATGTTAGTAGTGAGGACAGCCTACTGCATGGCCCCTGGCGAAAAAAGTGGTATAACTGGTTAGGCCATGTTTGTTTTTGAGTCTGCGAGCTTGCTCTCATCTTGTTAACTCATATATAAATATGAAATGTTTTATTTATATATTTTAAAGCTAGTATTTATTGCACTTTCTCTGTATATTGTGTTTCTTTGCATATGTATTTTTAATTGTTTTGTACTTATTGGTTTTATGCTGAATAAAGTATTGACTGACTGACTGGTGATTAGTACGCCGGCATGTTGTACTGAGGTACTAATACTGTTTTTATCACAAGTTGAGAAAAGTATTAGGAATCGGCGGCGGTGAGCAGGATTCCCACTCACCACCTGCGGAACTCACCTGTTGTCCTGGAGGTTGGGGGTCAAGGTGATGCAGTGTCTCCGGCTTGTTGCAGATCTTTCCTCCAGCGGGAGTCCTTTTCCAGATTCGGCACAACGCGCACAGACGCTGTGAGGTCCTTTCCTCTAAGTCACTGGTGCGCATCGTGCGAATCCGACCACATCCACCACAGCCGCAGTATAAAGGGAGGGACATTGCCTGCAGGCACTGTTCTCTCAACAGTCATTAGTTCCTATGGACCATTAAGGAACTCTTTGTTCCTAAGATCATTTAGACCTTGTTTGATGCCTTATCTTTCCTGGATTCTTTCCTAGGTATTTAGTCTGTAGTTATTCAGTGTTATTTTCTGTTGTTCCTTCCTACCAAGTCCATGAGTTCTACTCCTCAGATTAGGTTCCAGGCTGGGTGCAGTTTACCAAAAGGTAAGCCTCTGTTCAGGGTGATTCTTGTAAAGGCTTTGTGCCTGACTATAGCCAGAGCTATAATTGGGGCCCGACTCGATTACTGTAACGCCCTCCTGGTCGGGACCTCTACAAAGAACATCGAAAAACTACAAATTGTCCAAAATAATGCACTTCGGCCTGCTATTGGAATCCCAAGAAGGGAACACATCTCAGCTGTCAGGAAACAAGCCCATTGGTTACCCGTCAAAGAACGCGTCATATGCAAAACATTGTCCCACACCCATAAAGACATCCACCACGCAGCACCTGAATGAATACCTGTCTCAGAGATTCACCAGACCACTCACAGAAAGACCAATTAGAGCACCATACACCAAGCTACTCTCAGTGCCGAAGGTCACAAAAGAATGGGCGGGAGGCTCCAACTTCTGCTTCATCGCCGCAACCCAGTGGAGCTCCATTCCACCCAACCTCAGAGGGATCTCATCCCACCTAGCCTTTCACAAAGAAATCAAAGCACGACTGTTCATCTGAAATATTCCAGTATCTGCCCATAAGGCTCTAAATGCATTGAATTGTCCTGCATGTAACACTGCTTCTTATCCATGTATATACTATACCACCCATGTAACCTGCTCCGAACGCGCTACGCCTCATGTAACCAGTAGCAATGTCGTATCCTGTGACTAAGTTACTCTCTTGTAACAGCGCCTCGATGCCCCTGGGCTGCCAGTGCGCTACATAAATGGGAATAAATAAAAATGAAAATAACCTATGATATACATTTTAAGGATCTAAATTCTGTCCCCTTGCGGCTCCTGTGCGCTTATTGATTGTCCTAAGAAGGGTGTGTGTCAAGTAGCACTCCAATCTCCTTGGAAAGGCTCACACCATTTGTACTAATCCTATATTGAACGGTTGACCTTTCCTTGAGAGTAGGAGTGCCTATTTGTTTTCTGCAGCTCCTGAGGTTCCCCGCTCTGTCTGAAGCTTGGCTGACAGACTGAGAGAGCCTTTACACCTCCTGAGCCATGGAAACACTCCTCAAAGGCGTAGCTGCCTCAGTGCATACATTCCAGACAGAGATGGCTACTTCATGGCAAGGAAACGTCATACTATACTAGTCCATGATTGCCCTACAGAGGGCAGTATAACAGTTAGGAAAGACCAAGCTTCCTCCAGTGACCCCTTGGGTTTGGCTTCTGCTTATCCTACCACTAGTACCCCAATCCTCTCTGATTCACGTCCCATTTTGGCTCATGCTACCTTGCCACTACCTAATTCCACACAAGGAGTTCCATTCCCCCTCTATGCCCTCCAAATATGAGGGAGACCATAGGGAGTTTAGGTCCTTCATGACCCAATGCAGGATCCATTGCTTAACTCGACCCCAGATCTATGCAGCAGACCAGGCCAAGGTGTCCTTCCTTTTGTTTAACCTCGAACAATCAGCTCTGGCTGGGGCTACCCCGCATGCAGATGGTGATAGTCGTTTGCTGCAAGATTATGCTGGGTTCCCAGAAGCCTTCAGCACTATGTTGGACAGCCAGTATGTAGGCCTGACCATTCATGACGAATTGCTAGATATCCGACGAGGAAGTCGAGCTCTCCTCGTCTATATAGTCCATTTTAAAGGACTAGTGGCCCACATCAATTGGCCTGATGATGCCCAGCTGACCATCTTTTACAAGGGACTGAAGGAAGAGCTTAAAGACACCCTAAATCAGATAGTGGTTCCTCGGGACACCCTTAAGGACTACATGGCCCTGGTCCTTAGCGTGGATCAAAGATCCATTGAAAGACTGGGCGAGAGAAGGAGATTAGAACCTCAGAGACCCTTCCCCAGAGGGAAAAAGAGGTCTCTTCTCCCAATGATCCGGAACCGATGCAGTTAGGGGGCACTCGCGGACCTATCGCGTCTGAAGAACGGGACCAGTGACAACGATTGCACCTTTGTTTCTAGTGTGGGGATTTGGGTCAATCAGTAAGAGTAAAAAAAACGTACTCGCCAGACAACCGCCACAGCTCGCCCTCAATAGGGAACCAGTTGGCGAGTCGGCCCTTTCCAGGTTCCCCCATGAGGTCATGTTCAATTATGCCTCTTATAGACAGCGGGGCTACAGGGAATTTCATTGATTTAGCGTTCGATCATAAACACGATAGTCCCATGCGATCCAAACCCAAGTCCGAACCCATCATGTCAGTCGATGGATCGCCCCTCATACCGGTCCTATTTCCATACCAACCCACGCTTTGCCCACGGTCTGCGCCCAGTGCCATCATTAAGTCCTATGTTTTGACGCAATTGCAGGCCCTCATTTTCAGGTCATTTTGGGTACCCCTTGGCTGCGACATCACAACCCATTCATAGATGGGAAAAGCCAGACTCTTACTTTACAAGAAACCCCAGGTACCTCAGGATGTACGCTTCTCTCCCTCCCCCTCCTTCCCTCACACACAGGCCTTACCAAGTCTACACCCGGTCCAGTCTTATCCAATGTTTCAGGGATTCTTGCAGGCCTTCCTTCTGAATATACCGAGCACCCAGGGCTTTAAGTGGGCCGGGGCCAGCCCGAACCTTGGCCCGACAGTCTCCTGAAAGGGCTCCCAAGCTGCCGGGGCCCACCCCCGACTAGTGCGCGCCCTCGATTTCCAATCCCACTTAAGAGCACTGTAAGTACCTTGATATGTTCGGCCCAAAAGAAGTAGGCCAATATGTTTATGGGTATAAAATGTTGGCAGGCTTTTAGGGTGCCTAAAGGAGCCTGCCAGTGAAAGACGCCCTCGCACCACCATGGTAATAACACTGGAAACTGACTACAGCCTGGATGTGCTCCAGTAGACAAAGACATACAAGGACTTGGACTGGATCGCCCTGAGGGCGTTCTCTGCGTGCCTTGCCGCGATTTTGTAAAATGCAGAGTGTGCCTGAGTGCTCGGCAGGGCACACCCCGATCACACCCTTATTGCGTAACACACTCGCTGGTTACTGCAACTTTCTGAATGATGCCATTGTTGTGTTCGTGTGTCCGAACAATACACAAGCGACCTCAAAGCGCTTTGAAGCAGCTACGAGGCAGCGATTATCCGACTGGATGCAGGCCTGTGTGTATGGATTCAGCAAGGTCGGGACCATTTGCCTAAATACTGTTTGGGGGTCTTCATGCGGGGTCAGACTGGAACATCGGCCATGGGTCACCATGAAAAAAAATTCCCACAATCACATTTTTCAAAATGTTACTTTTCAGGACAGACTGTTTGTGCACTACCCAAGGGGGGCGGGGGGCAACGGGTGCATTTAAAGGATATTTCGTTAATAATATTTGGTTAAAACTAGTGCAGTAACTGCTCAAATTAGCCCACTTTGCCCAACACCTTTGCCCTCATAACGACGCTGGGCCAGCCCTACGGGCATTGCCCCCTTGCCCTGCTAGCCTGCCACCCATCTGCAGTGGTCGGGGTAGCGCCGGGCTGGCAGCGGGGCGGGCCTTCTCCCTGGGAAACCCGGGCTGACCCCCAGCCCCGCTGAATCTGGGTCGGGCGCAGCTCTGCCAGCACCTGTGATGTAACCCGGCGCGTTCTCAACACAGGCAGGGCTGTGCCCGGAACACTTAAGGAGCACACGGTGTACAGAGGCCGGGGGCGGGCCTGGGTGCACACGAGGTGACCGGAGGCGACAACGTGCGGGACAGCAGCTGCTGCCCGGGGAGGATAGAGGGGGTGGGGTGGGGACAAAAGCGACTCCCTGGGTAGGGGGGAGGGGGCACAGGAGTTGGCAGCCCTGCTGAGCGAGGGGTGCCCCTGCAACACGAGGGGTGCAGGTGAGGTGGCAGCACTTCTGTATGAGGGGGTTCAGAAGAGGTGACAGGAGGCAGCAACCGCGGAGTATCGAGGCTGCCACGTGACGGAGAGCAGCTGCTGCCCGGGGAGGTTATAACAGGTGACAGCTCTGCTGGGCGAGGGGTGCTCACATGGGGGTGCTCCTGCAACATGAGGGGTGCTCTGCAGGTATTCATGCCGGAGACAGCTCTGCTCTGTGAGGGGGTTCAGAAGAGGTGACAGTTCTGCTCTGGGAGATGTGGTCTGGGGATGCACCTGCGGGAGACAGCTCTGATGTGTGAGGGGGTTCAGAAGAGGTGACAGCTCTGCTCTGTGAGATGTGACCTAAGGGTACACCTGCGGGAGACAGCTCTGCTGTGTGAGGGGGTCAGAAGAGGTGACAGTTCTGCACTGGGAGATGTGGTCTGGGGATGCACCTGCGGGAGACAGCTCTGCTGTGTGAGGGGGTCAGAAGAGGTGACAGTTCTGCTCTGTGAGATGTGGTCTGGGGATGTACCTGCGGGAGACAGCTCTGATGTGTGAGGGGGTTAGGAAGAGGTGACACCTCTGCTCTGTGAGATGTGACCTAAGGGTACACCTGCTGGAGACAGCCCTGATGTGTGAGGGGGTTCAGAAGAGGTGACAGTTCTGCTCTGGGAGATGTGGTCTGGGGATGCACCTGCGGGAGACAGCTCTGATGTGTGAGGGGGTTCAGAAGAGGTGACAGTTCTGCTTTGTGAGATGTGGTCTGGGGATGCACCTGCGGGAGACAGCTCTGCTGTGTGAGGGGGTTCAGAAGAGGTGACAGTTCTGCTCTGGGAGATGTGGTCTGGGGATGCACCTGCGGGAGACAGCTCTGCTGTGTGAGGGGGTCAGAAGAGGTGACAGTTCTGCTCTGTGAGAAGAGGTGACAGTCCTGCTCTGTGAGAAGAGGTGACAGCTCTGCTCTGGGAGATGTGGTCTGGGGATGCACCTGCGGGAGACAGCTCTGCTGTGTGAGGGGGTCAGAAGAGGTGACAGTTCTGCTCTGTGAGATGTGGTCTGGGGATGCACCTGCGGGAGACAACTCTGATGTGTGAGGGGGTTCAGAAGAGGTGACAGTTCTGCACTGGGAGATGTGGTCTGGGGATGCACCTGCGGGAGACAGCTCTGCTGTGTGAGGGGGTTCAGAAGAGGTGACAGTTCTGCACTGGGAGATGTGGTCTGGGGATGCACCTGCGGTAGACAGCTCTGATATGTGAGGGGGTTCAGAAGAGGTGACAGTTCTGCACTGGGAGATGTGGTCTAGGGATGCACCTGCGGGAGACAGCTCTGCTGTGTGAGGGGGTTCAGAAGAGGTGACAGTTCTGCTCTGGGAGATGTGGTCTGGGGATGCACCTGCGGGAGACAGCTCTGCTGTGTGAGGGGGTCAGAAGAGGTGACAGTTCTGCTCTGTGAGAAGAGATGACAGCTCTGCTCTGTGAGATGTGACCTAAGGGTACACCTGCGGGAGACAGCCCTGATGTGTGAGGGGGTTCAGAAGAGGTGACAGTTCTGCTCTGGGAGATGTGGTCTGGGGATGCACCTGCGGGAGACAGCTCTGCTGTGTGAGGGGGTCAGAAGAGGTGACAGCTCTGCTCTGTGAGATGTGGTCTGGGGAGGCACCTGCGGGAGAGAGCTCTGCTGTGTGAGGGGGGTCAGAAGAGGTGACAGTTCTGCTCTGGGAGATGTGGTCTGGGGATGCACCTGCGGGAGACAGCTCTGCTGTGTGAGGGGGGTCAGAAGAGGTGACAGTTCTGCTCTGTGAGATGTGGTCTGGGGATGCACCTGCGGGAGACAGCTCTGCTGTTTGAGGGGGTCAGAAGAGGTCACAGTTCTGCTCTGTGAGATGTGGTCTGGGGGTGCACCTGCGGGAGACAGCTCTGCTGTGTGAGGGGGTTCAGAAGAGGTGACAGTTCTGCACTGGGAGATGTGGTCTGGGGATGCACCTGCGGGAGACAGCTCTGCTGTGTGAGGGGGTCAGAAGAGGTGACAGTTCTGCTCTGGGAGATGTGGTCTGGGGATGCACCTGCGGGAGACAGCTCTGATGTGTGAGGGGGTTCAGAAGAGGTGACAGTTCTGCTCTGGGAGATGTGGTCTGGGGATGCACCTGCGGGAGACAGCTCTGCTGTGTGAGGGGGTTCAGAAGAGGTGACAGTTCTGCTCTGGGAGATGTGGTCTGGGGATGCACCTGCGGGAGACAGCTCTGCTGTGTGAGGGGGGTCAGAAGAGGTGACAGTTCTGCTCTGTGAGATGTGGTCTGGGGATGCACCTGCGGGAGACAGCTCTGCTGTTTGAGGGGGTCAGAAGAGGTGACAGTTCTGCTCTGTGAGATGTGGTCTGGGGGTGCACCTGCGGGAGACAGCTCTGCTGTGTGAGGGGGTTCAGAAGAGGTGACAGTTCTGCTCTGGGAGATGTGGTCTGGGGATGCACCAGCGGGAGAAAGCTCTGATGTGTGAGGGGGTTCAGAAGAGGTGACAGTTCTGCTCTGTGAGATGTGGTCTGGGGATGCACCTGCGGGAGACAGCTCTGCTGTGTGAGGGGGTTCAGAAGAGGTGACAGTTCTGCACTGGGAGATGTGGTCTGCGGATGCACCTGCGGGAGACAGCTCTGCTGTGTGAGGGGGTTCAGAAGAGGTGACAGTTCTGCTCTGTGAGATGTGGTCTGGGGATGCACCTGCGGGAGACAGCACTGCTGTGTGAGGGGGTCAGAAGAGGTGACAGTTCTGCTCTGTGAGAAGAGGTGACAGCTCTGCTCTGTGAGATGTGGTCTGGGGATGCACCTGCGGGAGACAGCTCTGCTGTGTGAGGGGGTCAGAAGAGGTGACAGTTCTGCTCTGTGAGATGTGGTCTGGGGATGTACCTGCGGGAGACAGCTGTGATGTGTGAGGGGGTTAGGAAGAGGTGACAGCTCTGCTCTGTGAGATGTGACCTAAGGGTACACCTGCGGGAGACAGCCCTGATGTGTGAGGGGGTTCAGAAGAGGTGACAGTTCTGCTCTGGGAGATGTGGTCTGGGGATGCACCTGTGGGAGACAGCTCTGATGTGTGAGGGGGTTTAGAAGAGGTGACAGTTCTGCTCTGGGAGATGTGGTCTGGGGATGCACCTGCGGGAGACAGCTCTGCTGTGTGAGGGGGTTCAGAAGAGGTGACAGTTCTGCTCTGGGAGATGTGGTCTGGGGATGCACCTGCGGGAGACAGCTCTGCTGTGTGAGGGGGTCAGAAGAGGTGACAGTTCGGCTCTGTGAGAAGAGGTAACAGTTCTGCTCTGTGAGAAGAGGTGACAGCTCTGCTCTGGGAGATGTGGTCTGGGGATGCACCTGCGGGAGACAGCTCTGCTGTGTGAGGGGGTCAGAAGAGGTGACAGTTCTGCTCTGTGAGAAGAGGTGACAGTTCTGCTCTGTGAGAAGAGGTGACAGCTCTGCTCTGGGAGATGTGGTCTGGGGATGCACCTGCGGGAGACAGCTCTGCTGTGTGAGGGGGTCAGAAGAGGTGACAGTTCTGCTCTGTGAGATGTGGTCTGGGGATGCACCTGCGGGAGACAACTCTGATGTGTGAGGGGGTTCAGAAGAGGTGACAGTTCTGCACTGGGAGATGTGGTCTGGGGATGCACCTGCGGGAGACAGCTCTGCTGTGTGAGGGGGTTCAGAAGAGGTGACAGTTCTGCACTGGGAGATGTGGTCTGGGGATGCACCTGCGGGAGACAGCTCTGCTGTGTGAGGGGGTTCAGAAGAGGTGACAGTTCTGCACTGGGAGATGTGGTCTGGGGATGCACCTGCGGGAGACAGCTCTGATGTGTGAGGGGGTTCAGAAGAGGTGACAGTTCTGCACTGGGAGATGTGGTCTGGGGATGCACCTGCGGGAGACAGCTCTGCTGTGTGAGGGGGTTCAGAAGAGGTGACAGTTCTGCACTGGGAGATGTGGTCTGGGGATGCACCTGCGGGAGACAGCTCTGCTGTGTGTGGGGGTTCCGAAGAGGTGACAGTTCTGCACTGGGAGATGTGGTCTGGGGATGCACCTGCGGGAGACAGCTCTGCTGTGTGAGGGGTTGTGTGAGGGGGTTCAGAAGAGGCGACAGTTCTGCACTGGGAGATGTGGTCTGGGGATGCACCTGCGGGAGACAGCTCTGCTGTGTGAGGGGGTTCCGAAGAGGTGACAGTTCTGCACTGGGAGATGTGGTCTGCGGATGCACCTGCGGGAGACAGCTCTGCTGTGTGAGGGGGTTCAGAAGAGGTGACAGTTCTGCTCTGTGAGATGTGGTCTGGGGATGCACCTGCGGGAGACAGCACTGCTGTGTGAGGGGGTCAGAAGAGGTGACAGTTCTGCTCTGTGAGAAGAGGTGACAGCTCTGCTCTGTGAGATGTGGTCTGGGGATGCACCTGCGGGAGACAGCTCTGCTGTGTGAGGGGGTCAGAAGAGGTGACAGTTCTGCTCTGTGAGATGTGGTCTGGGGATGTACCTGCGGGAGACAGCTCTGATGTGTGAGGGGGTTAGGAAGAGGTGACAGCTCTGCTCTGTGAGATGTGACCTAAGGGTACACCTGTGGGAGACAGCCCTGATGTGTGAGGGGGTTCAGAAGAGGTGACAGTTCTGCTCTGGGAGATGTGGTCTGGGGATGCACCTGCGGGAGACAGCTCTGATGTGTGAGGGGGTTTAGAAGAGGTGACAGTTCTGCTCTGGGAGATGTGGTCTGGGTATGCACCTGCGGGAGACAGCTCTGCTGTGTGAGGGGGTTCAGAAGAGGTGACAGTTCTGCTCTGGGAGATGTGGTCTGGGGATGCACCTGCGGGAGACAGCTCTGCTGTGTGAGGGGGTCAGAAGAGGTGACAGTTCTGCTCTGTGAGAAGAGGTGACAGTTCTGCTCTGTGAGAAGAGGTGACAGCTCTGCTCTGGGAGATGTGGTCTGGGGATGCACCTGCGGGAGACAGCTCTGCTGTGTGAGGGGGTCAGAAGAGGTGACAGTTCTGCTCTGTGAGATGTGGTCTGGGGATGCACCTGCAGGAGACAGCTCTGCTGTGTGAGGGGGTTTAGAAGAGGTGACAGTTCTGCACTGGGAGATGTGGTCTGAGGATGCACCTGCGGGAGACAGCTCTGCTGTGTGAGGGGGTTCAGAAGAGGTGACAGTTCTGCACTGGGAGATGTGGTCTGGGGATGCTCCTGCGGGAGACAGCACTGATGTGTGAGGGGGTTCAGAAGAGGTGACAGTTCTGCACTGGGAGATGTGGTCTGGAGATGCACCTGCGGGAGACAGCTCTGCTGTGTGAGGGGGTTCAGAAGAGGTGACAGTTCTGCACTGGGAGATGTGGTCTGGGGATGCACCTGCGGGAGACAGCTCTGCTGTGTGTGGGGGTTCCGAAGAGGTGACAGTTCTGCACTGGGAGATGTGGTCTGGGGATGCACCTGCGGGAGACAGCTCTGCTGTGTGAGGGGTTGTGTGAGGGGGTTCAGAAGAGGTGACAGTTCTGCACTGGGAGATGTGTTCTGGGGATGCACCTGCGGGAGACAGATCTGCTGTGTGAGGGGGTTCCAAAGAGGTGACAGTTCTGCACTGGGAGATGTGGTCTGGGGATGCACCTGCGGGAGACAGCTCTGCTGTGTGAGGGGGTTCAGAAGAGGTAACAGTTCTGCTCTGTGAGATGTGGTCTGGGGATGCACCTGTGGGAGACAGCTCTGCTGTGTGAGGGGGTCAGAAGAGGTGACAGTTCTGCTCTGTGAGAAGAGGTGACAGCTGTGCTCTGGGAGATGTGGCCTGGGGATACATCTGCGGGAGACAGCTCTGCTGTGTGAGGGGGTCAGAAGAGGTGACAGCTCTGCTCTGTGAGATGTGGTCTGGGGAGGCACCTGCGGGAGACAGCTCTGCTGTGTGAGGGGGTTCAGAAGTGGTGACGGTTCTGCTCTTTGAGATGTGGTCTGGGGATGCACCTGCGGGAGACAGCTCTGCTGTATGAGGGGGTTCAGAAGAGGTGACAGTTCTGCTCTGTGAGATGTGGTCTGGGGATGCACCTGCTGGAGACAGCTCTGCTGTGTGAGGGGAGTCGGAAGACGTGACAGTTCTGCTCTGTGAGATGTGGTCTGGGGATGCACCTGCGGAAGACAGCTCTGCTGTGTGAGGGGGTTCAGAAGAGGTGACAGTTCTGCTCTGGGAGATGTGGTCTGGGGATGTACCTGCGGGAGACAGCTCTGATGTGTGAGGGGGTTCAAAAGAGGTGACAGTTCTGCTCTGTGAGATGTGGTCTGGGGATGCGCCTGCGGGAGACAGCTCTGCTGTGTGAGGGGGTTCAGAAGAGGTGACAGTTCTGCTCTGTGAGATGTGGTCTGGGGATGCACCTGCGGGAGACAGCTCTGCTGTGTGAGGGGGTCAGAAGAGGTGACAGTTCTGCTCTGTGAGAAGAGGTGACAGCTCTGCTCTGGGAGATGTGGCCTGGGGATGCACCTGCGGGAGACAGCTCTGCTGTGTGAGGGGGTCAGAAGAGGTGACAGTTCTGCTCTGTGAGATGTGGTCTGGGGATGCACCTGCGGGAGACAGCTCTGATGTGTGAGGGGGTTCAGAAGAGGTGACAGTTCTGCACTGGGAGATGTGGTCTGGGGATGCACCTGCGCGAGACAGCTCTGCTGTGTGAGGGGGTTCAGAAGAGGTGACAATTCTGCACTGGGAGATGTGGTCTGGGGATGCACCTGCGGGAGACAGCTCTGCTGTGTGAGGGGGTTCAGAAGAGGTGACAGTTTTGCACTGGGAGATGTGGTCTGGGGATGCACCTGCGGGAGACAGCCCTGCTGTGTGAGAGGGGTCAGAAGAGGTAACAGTTCTGCTCTGTGAGATGTGGTCTCGGGATGCACCTGCGGGAGACAGCTCTGCTGTGTGAGGGGGTTCAGAAGAGGTGACAGTTCTGCACTGGGAGATGTGGTCTGGGGATGCACCTGCGGGAGACAGCTCTGCTGTGTGAGGGGGTTCCGAAGAGGTGACAGTTCTGCACTGGGAGATGTGGTCTGGGGATGCACCTGCGGGAGACAGCTCTGCTGCGTGAGGGGGTTCCGAAGAGGTGACAGTTCTGCACTGAGAGATGTGGTCTGGGGATGCACCTGCGGGAGACAGCTCTGCTGTGCGAGGGGGTTCAGAAGAGGTGACAGTTCTGCTCTGTGAGATGTGGTCTGGGGATGCATCTGTGGGAGGCAGCTCTGCTGTGTGAGGGGGTCAGAAGAGGTGACAGTTCTGCTCTGTGAGAAGAGGTGCGGCTCTGCTCTGGGAGATGTGGTCTGGGGATGCACCTGCGGAGACAGCTCTGCTGTGTGAGGGGGTCAGAAGAAGTGACAGCTCTGCTCTGTGAGATGTGGTCTGGGGATGCACCTGCGGGAGACAGCTCTGCTGTGTGAGGGGGGTCAGAAGAGGTGACAGTTCTGCTCTGGGAGATGTGGTCTGGGGATGTACCTGCGGGAGACAGCTCTGATGTGTGAGGGGGTTCAGAAGAGGTGACAGTTCTTCTCTGTGAGATGTGGTCTGGGGATGCACCTGCGGGAGACAGCTCTGCTGTGTGAGGGGGTTCAGAAGAGGTGACAGTTCTGCTCTGGGAGATGTGGTCTGGGGATGCACCTGCTGGAGACAGCTCTGCTGTGTGAGGGGGGGTCAGAAGAGGTGACAGTTCTGCTCTGTGAGATGTGGTCTGGGGATGCACCTGCGGGGGACAGCTCTGCTGTGTGAGGGAGTTCAGAAGAGGTGACAGTTCTGCTCTGGGAGATGTGGTCTGGGGATGCACCTGCGGGAGATAGCTCTGCTGTGTGAGGGGTTGTGTGAGGGGGTTCAGAAGAGGTGACAGTTCTGCACTGGGAGATGTGGTCTGGGGATGCACCTGCGGGAGACAGCTCTGCTGTGTGAGGGGGTTCCGAAGAGGTGACAGTTCTGCACTGGGAGATGTGGTCTGGGGATGCACCTGCGGGAGACAGCTCTGCTGTGTGAGGGGGTTCAGAAGAGGTGACAGTTCTGCTCGGTGAGATGTGGTCTGGGGATGCACCTGCGGGAGACAGCTCTGCTGTGTGAGGGGGTCAGAAGAGGTGACAGTTCTGCTCTGTGAGAAGAGGTGACAGCTCTGCTCTGGGAGATGTGGTCTGGGGATGCACCTGCGGGAGACAGCTCTGCTGTGTGAGGGGGTCAGAAGAGGTGACAGCTCTGCTCTGTGAGAAGTGGTCTGGGGATGCACCTGCGGGAGACAGCTCTGCTGTGTGAGGGGGGTCAGAAGAGGTGACAGTTCTGCACTGGGAGATGTGGTCTGGGGATGCACCTGCGGGAGACAGCTCTGCTGTGTGAGGGGGTTCAGAAGAGGTGACAATTCTGGTCTGTGAGATGTGGTCTGGGGGTGCACCTGCGGGAGACAGCTCTGCTGTGTGAGGGGGTTCAGAAGAGGTGACAGTTCTGCTCTGGGAGATGTGGTCTGGGGATGTACCTGCGGGAGACAGCTCTGATGTGTGAGGGGGTTCAGAAGAGGTGACAGTTCTGCTCTGTGAGATGTGGTCTGGGGATGCACCTGCGGGAGACAGCTCTGCTGTGTGAGGGGGTTCAGAAGAGGTGACAGTTCTGCTCTGTGAGATGTGGTCTGGGGATGCACCTGCGGGAGACAGCTCTGCTGTGCGAGGGGGTCAGAGGAGGTGACAGTTCTGCTCTGGGAGATGTGGTCTGGGGATGCACCTGCGCGAGACAGCTCTGATGTGCGAGGGGGTTCAGAAGAGGTGACAGTTCTGCTCTGGGAGAGATGTGGTCTGGGGATGCACCTGCGGGAGACAGCTCTGCTGTGTGAGGGGGTTCAGAAGAGGTGACAGTTCTGCTCTGGGAGATGTGGTCTGGGGATGCACCTGCGGGAGACAGCTCTGCTGTGTGAGGGGGTTCAGAAGAGGTGACAGTTCTGCTCTGTGAGATGTGGTCTGGGGATGCACCTGCGGGAGACAGCTCTGCTGTGTGAGGGGGTTCAGAAGAGGTGACAGTTCTGCTCTGTGAGATGGGACCTAAGGAAGCACCTGCGGGAGGCAGCTCTGCTGTGTGAGGCGGGTCAGAAGAGGTGACACTTCTGCCCTGGGAGATGTGGTCTGGGGATGCACCTGCAGGAGGTAGCTCTGCTGTGTGAGGGGGTTCAGAAGAGGTGACAGTTCTGCTCTGTGAGATGTGGTCTGGGGATGCACCTGCGCGAGGCAGCTCTGATGTGTGAGGGGGTCATAAGAGGTGACAGTTCTGCTCTGGGAGATGTGGTCTGGGGATGCACCTGCGGGAGGCAGCTCTGCTGTGTGAGGGGGTTCAGAAGAGGTGACAGTTCTGCTCTGGGAGATGTGGTCTGGGGATGCACCTGCGGGAGACAGCTCTGCTGTGTGAGGGGGGTCAGAAGAGGTGACAGTTCTGCTCTGAGAGATGTGGTCTGGGGATGCACCTGCGCGAGACAGCTATGATGTGTGAGGGGGTCAGAAGAGCTGACAGTTCTGCTCTGGGAGATGTGGTATGGCGATGCACCTGCGCGAGACAGCTCTGATGTGTGAGGGGGTCAGAAGAGGTGACAGTTCTGCTCT
Source organism: Ambystoma mexicanum (assembly GCF_040938575.1). Lineage (NCBI taxonomy): Eukaryota > Metazoa > Chordata > Amphibia > Caudata > Ambystomatidae > Ambystoma > Ambystoma mexicanum. The sequence goes on from NC_090926.1 coordinate 1,226,253,146, forward strand.
GGGAGATGTGGTATGGCGATGCACCTGCGCGAGACAGCTCTGATGTGTGAGGGGGTCAGAAGAGGTGACAGTTCTGCTCTGGGAGATGTGGTCTGGGGATGCACCTGCGGGAGACAGCTCTGATGTGTGAGGGGGTTCAGAAGAGGTGACAGTTCTGCTCTGGGAGATGTGGTCTGGGGATGCACCTGCGCGAGACAGCTCTGATGTGTGAGGGGGTTCAGAAGAGGTGACAGTTCTGCTCGGGGAGATGTGGTCTGGGGATGCACCTGCGGGAGACAGCTCTGCTGTGTGAGGGCGTTGAGAAGAGGTGACAGTTCTGCTCTGTGAGATGTGGTCTGGGGATGCACCTGCGGGAGACAGCTCTGATGTGTGAGGGGGTTCAGAAGAGGTGACAGCTCTGCTCTGTGAGATGTGACCTAAGGGTACACCTGCGGGAGACAGCTCTGCTGTGTGAGGGGGGTCAGAAGAGGTGACAGTTCTGCTCTGTGAGATGTGGTCTGGGGATGTACCTGCGCGAGACAGCTCTGATGTGTGAGGGGGTTCAGAAGAGGTGACAGTTCTGCTCTGGGAGATGTGGTCTGGGGATGCACCTGCGGGAGACAGCTCTGCTGTGTGAGGGGGTTCAGAAGAGGTGACAGTTCTGCTCTGGGGGATGTGGTCTGGGGATGCACCTGCGGGAGACAGCTCTGCTGTGTGAGGGGTTTCAGAAGAGGTGACAGTTCTGCTCTGGGAGATGTGGTCTGGGGATGCACCTGCGGGAGACAGCTCTGCTGTGTGAGGGGGTTCAGAAGAGGTTACAGTTCTGCTCTGGGGGATGTGGTCTGGGGATGCACCTGCGGGAGACAGCTCTGCTGTGTGAGGGGGTTCAGAAGAGGTGACAGTTCTGCTCTGGGAGATGTGGTCTGGGGATGCACCTGCGGGAGACAGCTCTGATGTGTGAGGGGGTTCAGAAGAGGTGACAGTTCTGCTCTGGGAGATGTGGTCTGGGGATGCACCTGCGGGAGACAGCTCTGCTGTGTGAGGGGGGTCAGAAGAGGTGACAGTTCTGCTCTGGGAGATGTGGTCTGGGGATGCACCTGCGGGAGACAGCTCTGATGTGTGAGGGGGTTCAGAAGAGGTGACAGTTCTGCTCTGGGAGATGTGGTCTGGGGATGCACCTGCGGGAGACAGCTCTGCTGTGTGAGGGCGTTGAGAAGAGGTGACAGTTCTGCTCTGTGAGATGTGGTCTGGGGATGCACCTGCGGGAGACAGCTCTGATGTGTGAGGGGGTTCAGAAGAGGTGACAGCTCTGCTCTGTGAGATGTGACCTAAGGGTACACCTGCGGGAGACAGCTCTGCTGTGTGAGGGGGGTCAGAAGAGGTGACAGTTCTGCTCTGTGAGATGTGGTCTGGGGATGTACCTGCGCGAGACAGCTCTGATGTGTGAGGGGGTTCAGAAGAGGTGACAGTTCTGCTCTGGGAGATGTGGTCTGGGGATGCACCTGCGGGACACAGCTCTGCTGTGTGAGGGGGTTCAGAAGAGGTGACAGTTCTGCTCTGGGAGATGTGGTCTGGGGATGCACCTGCGGGAGACAGCTCTGCTGTGTGAGGGGGTTCAGAAGAGGTGACAGTTCTGCTCTGGGGGATGTGGTCTGGGGATGCACCTGCGGGAGACAGCTCTGCTGTGTGAGGGGGTTCAGAAGAGGTGACAGTTCTGCTCTGGGAGATGTGGTCTGGGGATGCACCTGCGGGAGACAGCTCTGCTGTGTGAGGGGGTTCAGAAGAGGTGACAGTTCTGCTCTGGGGGATGTGGTCTGGGGATGCACCTGCGGGAGACAGCTCTGCTGTGTGAGGGGGTTCAGAAGAGGTGACAGTTCTGCTCTGGGAGATGTGGTCTGGGGATGCACCTGCGGGAGACAGCTCTGATGTGTGAGGGGGTTCAGAAGAGGTGACAGTTCTGCTCTGGGAGATGTGGTCTGGGGATGCACCTGCGGGAGACAGCTCTGCTGTGTGAGGGGGGTCAGAAGAGGTGACAGTTCTGCTCTGGGAGATGTGGTCTGGCGATGCACCTGCGGGAGACAGCTCTGCTGTGTGAGGGGGTTCAGAAGAGCTGACAGTTCTGCTCTGGGAGATGTGGTATGGCGATGCACCTGCGGGAGACAGCTCTGATGTGTGAGGGGGTTCAGAAGAGGTGACAGTTCTGCTCTGGGAGATGTGGTCTGGGGATGCACCTGCGGGAGACAGCTCTGATGTGTGAGGGGGTTCAGAAGAGGTGACAGTTCTGCTCTGGGAGATGTGGTCTGGGGATGCACCTGCGGGAGACAGCTCTGCTGTGTGAGGGGGGTCAGAAGAGGTGACAGTTCTGCTCTGGGAGATGTGGTCTGGGGATGCACCTGCGGGAGACAGCTCGAGACAGCAGCTCGGATGTGGTATCCCTGCAACAGGTTGCAGCTCTGCCATGTGAGGGTTGCAGACAGCGCTTTAAATGTGCCGGTGCTATCCGGGGCCATGTCACAGGAGTCTCCAGATAGGGTTCCAGAGCCGGCACCCAGCCCAACTAGCCACACCCATGCCGACACCTCGGACAGCCGTGTAGTCGAAGTATTGCACAGTTACCCGGACTGCCTGCAGGTTCAGCACTCCGGATGTACTGACCTCTGCAGACAGCCAGTGTAACCGTGGCTTTGCTGCACGGCTTTCAGATGACACGGTACTTCGTTAGCGGAGGAGGGCTGGCGGCCCGGTCTCTCCCTTTTGTTTCCGAGTAAAGAGTCATCATGCAGCACAAAGCCTTTTAAATGTGGAAGTACACTGTGGAGTGTACTGTTTGGTGTGAGGGGAGACTGAGGAGGAGAGCAGCAAGACATTCAGTGACAGTAGCCTGATTACCGCTCACCACTCCCCTTTTACCCATCTACCCTATATAAACCAGGCACGCGCACAGCCGTGGAAGTGCACTGTGGAGTGTACTGTTTGCTGTGAGGGGAGACTGAGGAGCTGAGCAGCAAGGTGAAGATCCTTCCACTATACTGGACTATTAAACATCAACATTCATGGACTTTACTTATGGACCCTAGCTAATATAGTAGTCACTCATAGCATTTCCTTTTTAAAATGTTTTACTTCAGAAATTCAGTGGATAATAGCCTGATTACAGCTGGCCACTCCCCTTTTACCCATCTACCCTACATAAACCAGGTGCGCGTGCATACTCGCGCGCTCCTCATCGGAAGTGTACTCTTTGCTAGTTTGTTCCAGAGCCAGTCAGCACGCTGCTCCCTCCTTCTGTGCCTTATGATATGATAAGGCATTTATAACCCGCCTATACACAAGTGTTTCAAGGCGCGACGAGGCAAGGGAGGGGGAAACAGAGGGAAGACAGACAACGATCCTACTAATTATTTTGGGGTATTGTTGTTGCAAGAATCCCCATGCTGTCATTTTGCTGGCTGAGTCAGAGTCTGTGATATGGAATACTCCATATGAGATCCTTTGGATGTCCACTTCTAGTATGTAATGTGACATTGACATCCAGGAATACTACAGACCGTGAGCTCTGATGTTCAGTTAATTTTAAATTACAGTTGTTGATATTCAGATGTCTCACAAACTCTAACCAATTGCTTTCGCTGGCATTCCAAATTATAAAAGGATCATTGATGTAGCGTAACCACAGTACGATGTTCTCTGTTTACACCTCATTTTCGTCTCCCCAGACCGTGGATTTTTCCCAGTATCCTATTCTTGATTGTACTGAGGGTACTCAAACGGAAAGAACACAAGATACACAAGTACATTACTATAACATAACTGAGAGTTGCTAAAAGTTGCAATAAGTCTCATGGTAAAGGAAATCATTCTCTAGTACAAGAGCAGATACAGAAAGGCAATAAGAATAAAGCAAAGAGCAATAGGAAGGCTGACAACAAATAACACCTCCCAAGCAGCTATGTACACAGATGATATATTTAAGAAGAGAAGAAATGGATCTATCATGCCTACTCAGGCAGGGACACCCATTAGTGGGGAAACTGAAAAGCAGCCTACCCTCACTATCTGGATTCATAGTGTGAGTAAAATCGCTGCTCCTGTAATAGGAGTACATAGTAAGGAAAAGGAACATGTGGTAGCAGTGCCCACAGCTCCGGTGTAAATTGAACATTTTAAAGATATCAAGAAAGTTAAAAAGACCAATGATATATACAAGATTATTTGGCCGATTTGAATGAGCCCGGCCATGCTGAGCTACCTCCAATGCGTCAAAATGGACGGAAACTTGCTATGAAACGTAGGAAAAAAAGCAGAGAAAAATGTTGGTATCTCTGATAATATACTTGCCGATGTACAAAGTATTTTCACTGTGACAACTGAAAGTGTTGGTTTAGGTGAGAATAATTACACATCAAGAAATACCTGATTGTTCTAATTCTCCAAAACAACAAGAAAATGGGAATAATGACCTCCTAAAAATAAGATACGGGTGCTTCAATTACAAGCAAATGTTAAAAATAATAATAGCACACTACTCAATAGAACGTGTATTCTTGACTTATCTCAACAGATAATTCCTCTTAGAATGGTCACCTTAAAAGACCTACAGATTGTTGATCAGTTAGTTGGTTACGAGTAGTGTGACAACTAATATCTGGTGCACAAATTAGGATATTCATGCCAGGAGACATACATGAACACAGGAAAACAAGAGTCATATAGTTGGCAAATCCTCAGCACCCAAACACAGCAAAGATCTATGAGAGTAACGGCAAAGATGAGCATTCTGGTAGGAGTTAATAGCTGCTCAAAAGATACAAAGATAACCGAAAATACGCAACAATCAGACATTACATTAGAGCCCCTTGATGGCTACTGGCAATGGCTCCCCGTTGCCTTTAACGCCCAATTCAACAAACAGTCTCCATAACATTAATTTGGTAATATCTTGGACTACAAGAGGAAGTTCCCATTACACTGCAGATGAGGGAACAATCGCAAACATGCATCTATATTTTGGGGTAGCACTGCAAGAAACATGGATGTGTGAATACTGCAATATTGATGGGTGCGGTACCCAAGGGAGGTCTCTTGACATCGATACGCCATCCATGGACAGGAGTGGACACCAGATGGTCTACGCATATGGTCTGGGCGGTTTCGATTCAATGTGAGAACGCTGCGTGCTCACAAATGCCTGTGATCAAAATATATAATCCCCTGAATGGTATTTTTAATAAGGTCAATATCCAAACTATTAGGAAAATCCTAAAAGAATGTGACCCTAATTATACGATTATTTTATTAGGCAGAATCTTTTTGTCCTGAGAGGATTATTGTAAATCAGGACCACATGAATCCCACATCGTTAACAGACATGGAACGGGTTTGAATAAGTTGATTCATAACTTTAAATCAAAGGTGCTGAATAGTAATAGTCCAACCGATCCTACAAGAAAACCAAGGAGAGTAGGCAGACTGAGCATATCTACCATTGATTTTATTCTAATTAATGAGTTGGCAGAAGATATTGTCTGTCATATGACAGTTGGGGAGTCGTGAAGAAAATGACCACGCCCCTTTGTCTGATGTTAACCAATGGTAAGGTAGATAAAAATGTATATGATTTAGTTGGAGACATCATGATTAATTACGCTGGGAATCGTATAAAATGGAATCCAACCAACTTGGCAAAAGGTAATCAAATAGTGGAAGTAGGATTTACCAATTGCATCAACAAGACTCAAGTAGTTACAGACACTAATGATTTTAAGATGATAGAAGCATTTGAAAATGCAATAGCTGCTATAAAATATATGTCTGTGCATAAACGGAAATATACTTCCACATGTGAAAGATGGAACATGATACATCAAAATAAGCCTACATATGATAATGTCGTCCATAATGCTAAGAAACCGCTACATAAAACGATAAGTTCAATCATAAACACTATCTGTATATGGTGCATTTACAGATGTTTCTGCTGCATTCAATACGATTCTAAGAAACAAACTATGGAATAAATTGAAGCGCTGGAATATTCCATGTGGTTTGCTTTAGATGATCAGATTATTATACTCGAATACATCGGTAAAAGTGAGACTAGATGGAGAGGGCAAAGTTTGTGAGCTAATTCCAACATGTTGAGGAGTTAAGCAGGGTTGCAATTTAGCTGCAACCCTGTTTAACTTATATTTTGCGGATCTACCTGAGGCTTTCACACGATGATGTCTAATTACCTAAAAATAGGCCCTCTTAAGGTTGGTGGGCTCGGTTACGCAGACATTCTCCTTTTGTTAGAATACGCACCGGGTGGTCTTCCATATAAACTATCATCTCTAGAAACATTTGCTACCAATAATGGGCTTAAAATTAATTTAAGTAGGACAAAGATGATTGCCTTCTTAGGAAAAACAAACCACGTAGCACGAACAAATCTGAGATGGACTAATAATGGTCGGACGATTGAAGTTGTTGATTGTTATAGATACCTGGGAGTGATTATAGATCAGAATCTATCCTGGAAACAGCAATGGAGAGACATAAAATCTAAATGTATGAATATCACTATGATGCTAAGCCATTTTATTGGAAAACAAGCAGGGATTTCTATAAAGACGATAATGCTGTTATATGATGCAAAAAATAGCCTCATGTCTTTTGTATGGAGCCGAGATCTGGGGTATAAAATTAATGTCCGAAATGAATAGATTTGAAGGTACAATCTTTAAAATCTTACTTCACATGCCCAGGTCATTACCTAGTGAATACATCCTCCTAGAATGCAACCAGATGCGGATTAGTGATATCATGGAATAAAGATCTGCTTTGTTGTACACAAAGCTGTCAATCCTAGAAAACGGTACAATGATGGTTGATGTGATTAAAGCGGTCCTAATTGAGAATAACAATGTACTATACATATTAATATCTATTAAATCTATCTACCACAAATGGGCGAGAGAGAATGCGCATAGTCGGTTAGTATATTCAACAGCTAAAGAAAAACATCTGCTGAAAAAAGCCAAACATGATATTGGGCAAGAGAGAGACATGATACAGTTAGCCTCGAAAAGCAACAGTGGGATGTTCATGGCAAAGGGAGAATGTTTTGGGAATCCCAACATACTTGACTGCATATCCTGATGCCAAAACAATCCAACGCTATCTAATTTTTAAGTTTAATAATATGTCTGTCTAGAATTTATGGGTACAAGATATGGTATCTTGATAAAGATCAGGTGGTGTCGACTATGCGGGACGTTCAACATTGAAACAGTGAAACATCTTATCTGTGACTGTGACAGCTTTAATGCTTTTAGATTAAAACATGTTAAGGCATATGACAACAGATGTGATTCAAACAATGTGAATGAGATATGGGAGAAACTCCTACAAGGTCAGGATCTTAATGTCATATATTATATGATTAATTTTTATGAGTATTGCCTGGCTATTCTTAAACAATTATATGAGGATGTTTTTAATACGTTTTTAATAAGTTTTACTTTTTGTAGTCTAATAACTGTTTTTTATCTTGACTTTTTAAATCTTGTATTACATCTTGTTCATGGTGTTTTTATTAACAAATTTTGTTTCATATGATGATTTTATGATGTCATATGTACAGTCTAATTTGGCTACGTGCATATTAACTAAATAAATAAATACATAAATAAAAAGAGAGCCTGGGCCGTCCAGCCCTTCTCCTGTTTCACAGTACAGAGTCATCATGCAGCAGGCAGCCTGTTCCTTAGAGGAGCCTGTGGTTTTTAACCATGCAGCGCCTTCAATGAAAGGGCTACCTCCTGCATGTGAGAGCTGGAGGGTGCACTCTATCCACACCTTCCCCCCGAGGGACTGGTTGCACCAAAGGTAATAATGCCAGTACGTCCTACCTCCCCTGCTTTCATCAGCCCCCTGGCCCCCACTGGCGACGAGGGGGGACTCTCATTGAGAGGCATGGCCTAACTACACACATATTTAGCCCGCACCCCCTAATGACAGCCCCCCTCGATTTGGCATTCCACTTAATCAACTGGGTGCAGATGAGGTGCCAGCTCTGCTGTGTGAGGGGGGATCACATGAACGACACCTCTGCTCTGCAAGATGGGCTCTGAGGTATGTGTGATGTATGGGGGCTCTGAGGTGACAGCTCTGCTCTGTGAGATGGGCTCTAGGGTATGCCTGAGGTATGGGGGCTCTCTGGCGGTGACAGCCCTGCTCTGTTGCATGGGTTCTGGTATGCCTGAGGTATGCGGGTTCTCTGAGGTGACAGCTCTGCTCTGTGAGATGGGTTCTGGGGTATACAAGATGGGCTCTGGGGTATGACTGAGGTATGAGGGCTCTCTGAGGAGACAGCTCTGCTCTGTGAGATGGGCTCTTGGGTATGCCTAAGGTATGGGGGCGCTGTGGTGAGAGCTCTGCTCTGTGAGATGGGCTCTGGGGTATGCCTGAGGTATGGGACTCTGTGGTGTGATGGGGAAGCAGTAGCGGCCGCCCAGGATCACAGAAGAAAGGAGGGGGTTGGGGAAGAGATCAGCCAGGTGCCAATGCTGGCCTTTAAGGGAAAGGAAAACAGGAATAAGACTACAGATCCCAGAATGCCCCATGGAATACCGCATTAGGGAGGGGGCCCAACGATGGGAAAAGAAAGGAAACTAAGGAAAGGGAAAACCGGGGTTCCTTATCGTATCAGACCCACCAGAACAGACACGAAGTACAGGGTTAACCCACAGCGGGCGGAGCAGGGAGGAGGTGGGGAATCAGGGTCAGGTGTGATAAAACCGTTGCTGGGAACACCCGAGGCTGATTACGGGGGAGGAGCGGGGCAAGGGTTAAAAGCAAATCCAAGAGACTCAGAGGGGGTCTTCTCTTACAGGAACAGCACATGGCGATGGGCGCCGCACCCGATTGGAGTGAGACCAGCGGCGAGTACGAGTGGGCTTACTAGGAAAAAGCGGAAAACCCACAGATTGACGCTGTACCAGGTCCGAGGCTCAAGACAGAGAAGAAAAGCGGCAATTGGGGGAAAAGTATTATGAGGTGTGAATTGTGGACAATTGCTATTTTATTTTATTTCGTTGGGCCGGCAGGCGAGCAGGTTGAGGGGTGAAAGCCTATACGTGCCGGGGAAATATAAGAGTACTATTTGGGACTTATAAAAGCTTAAACTGCTGAATTGCAAGTAAAGCAAGTCGCAGCACCAAGGCCTGTGAGGTGAAAGGAACCGTCATCAGTTTGTCTGAATTCAATGACCTGTGAATTGTTAGTTATGAAAATAACCGACTTTGAAAGAAAAACCTTGTTTGTCTCCGGCTGGCTACTTAACAGTGGTGGCAGCGGTGGGATTTAAGAGGAACGCAACTCCCCATCAGCATGGAAGCCGTTTTAAAAGCGCTGGCTGAAGGCCAACAGCAGCTGCAACAGTTAGTGTAAGTACAAGGGCATCAAGTGCAAGCCGATCGACAGGCCCTACAACAGGCTCTGGAAGTGCAAACAGCAGCTCAGGAACAGGGCAGAGAAGCATTGAGGATTCTGGGTGAATCAGTGGCGACACAACGAGCACATCCGGCCATCCCACCAACCGGACTTCAAAAATACCAGGCGGGGGATGACCCCAGTTATTTCTTTGTAAACTTTGAAAGAATAGCCCGAGCATCACAATGGTCACAGGATCGATGGGCTTTCTTTTTGGCTCCCCTGCTTACTGGATTGATGCAGGGCGCATATCAGGCGGCTAATCCCACAGGGGACACCCCATATGCGGACATCAAGAAATCAGTGTTGGAAAGACTGGGGATGGATGAGGAGTTCTATTGGCTCCAGTTTCGAGAAACCAGACTCAAACCTGGCGAGAAACCCAGGCAATTGTTCTAACACATTCAAGATTTAGCGGAGAAATGGCTACAACGGCCAACACAGCCACGATTGGACAGATTAAGGAAAAGGTGATGTTGGAACAATTCATTGACGCCCTGCCTACTCCCATCCTATCAAAAAGCCGGAACACCCCGCACCTTCACGACACTACCAGTGAGGCCCCACAATGAAACTCCTATCATGCGCAGCAATTACAGGGGACCACCCAGGAACCACGGAATAGACCAGACCCTAAGCCCACCAACGGAACCAGCGTCCTAAAAGGACAGGCACCCCAATGCTTTGAATGTGGGGAATGGGGCCATATAGCCTGGTTCTGTGCCATAAAAACCAAGGCAGATCCAATGGACATTGGAACGTTACAAGCACCAGGATATCGGAAGAAACTGCCCTATGTGATCGAGGTAACGGTGGATGGACATCCCCAACCAGCCATGATGGACAGCGGTAGCAGACAGACGGCCATACAACCGCATGTGAGTGAGCAAGACCCTGGAAAGGTGAGAACTATTGACATAAAATGTATACATGGGGATGTAAAAGGGTACCATACAAAAGACATTGTGTTGGGGCTACAGGGACACAAGATACCAGTTAAAGTAGCCATTATTCCAACCATCCCAGCCCTGGTACTAATAGGGACAGATATTCCAGAATTCGACAAATGGTTAAAGGAAGCTCCATTTGCCACAACAGAGATCGGGGTACCGGCAAAAAGGGTGAAAACCACAAAGAGCCAGAGAAAGAGTATGGAAAAGAACAGGGAAAAGGGAATGGATATTGCCCTCATAGAATGGCGAGTAGGGGAACATCTTCCCTCGTTCTGGACCGAAACCGGACTGGATGAAACCCTAAAAAGGGCCAGGGAGCAAGCACAAGAAATGAGAGGGACCCCAGTTACCACTCCCTACTTCAAGGAAAATCAAGGGCTAATATATAGAGTGACCCGAGGCTCGGACAACCGAAAGAGGGAGCAATTGCTGGTTCCCCAGTCATTCCGAAAATCTCTGATTCAACTAGCACATGATCACACAACAGGGAGCTATTTAGCAGAAAACATGACAGTGAAAAGGGTGTTGCAGAATTTTTACTGGCCTGGAGTGTATGCGGAAATAGCCAAATATTGTCAGGAGTGTGCAATATGTCAAAAAATGAGTCCTCATACACCGGCTCGATCACCTCTTCAAAGAATGAATCTGATTAAGGAGCCCATCCAGAGAATAGGAATGGACATTGTAGGGCCATTGGAGCCCACCAGTAGAGGGTTCCAGTTCCTCTTAGTGATTGTGGACTATGCCACTCGGCATCCCGAAGCTTTCCCTTTAAGTGGAATCTCAGCAAGACCGGTATGCGATGTGCTTATGCCGTTCTTTGCTCGAGTGGGAATACCCATGGAAATACTAACAGATCAGGGGAGTAATTTCATGTCGATGGTTATGAAGGAGGTGTGCAAAACCTTAGGAATTCAACACTTGAAAACCTCAGTGTACCATCCCCAAACGTATGGGCTGGTGGAACGATATAATAAAACTATTAAACAGATGATAAGAAGAGCCACCAGCCCCACAGGGTTGGGATGGGATTGGGCTTTACAGTGGGTGTTGATGGTACTAAGGGATACCCCGCAATCCTCAACCGGATACTCCGCTTTTGAATTGTTATTCGGAAGACAGCCCAAATCCATATTGGGATTACTAAAAGACACCTGGGAACAACAGGAGGAAACCACGCTCACAGACTATGTTAATGAACTAAGAGAACATCTAGGTAATCTGAGAGATATTGCTCATGAAAACCTGAGGAGGGCCCAAGAAAGACAAGAGAAGTATTATGATCAAGGGAGCCGCCCTCGTACTTTTAAGGTCGGGGATAAGGTGCTGGTTTTACTACCTACCCACACAAACAAAATGTTGGCCCAGTGGAAGGGCCCGTATTGGATAACCAAAAACCTGGGCCCGGTGAATTATGAGGTGGAACAACCGGACCGGAAAAATAGACTTCAGAATTACCACATTAACTTGCTCAAGTTGTGGAAAGAAGAAACACTGGGCGTATTATGTGCAACACTCTCAAACATGCCAGTCTCAGAACAAATGGTCCCTAATAGCCGTAGTAGCCTGCAAGAGGTGGAAATGGGCGAACAGTTGAGTGAAACCCAAAAGACCGAATTATTGCATACCTTGAAACCGTGGGCCGAGATATTTTCAGGAATACCAGGACAAACACATATGGCTACCCATTCAATACCCACGGAGGAGGGAAAAATTGTACATCTCCGGCCTTACGGAATTCCGGAGTCAAAACGTGGGGAAGTAGCCAAAGAAATAGATAACATGCTAGAATTGGGGACCATTGTGCCATCTAAAAGCGCATGGTGTTCACCCGTGGTCCTAGTACCTAAACCTGATGGTACTACCAGGTTCTGTATGGATTTTAGACAGTTGAACGCCATATCCCAATATGAAGCCTACCCAATGCCCAGAATTGATGAACTGATAAAAAAGCTGGGATCCACAGCATTCCTGAGCACCATGGATTTAACAAAAGGGTATTGGCAGATTCCCCTCAAACAAGCAGACCAAGAGAAAACCGCTTTTTCGAAGACTCAAGGCTTGTTTCAGTTCACGGTCTTACCCTTTGGGTTGCATGGGGCACCTGCTACATTCAAAGCCTTAATGGATAAAATCCTGAACCCGCAAGAAGAATATGCCACGGCTTACTTAGACGACATAGTAATCTTCAGCCATACATGGAACGAAGACCTGGCACATTTGACCCAAGTGATACAAGCATTAAAAGCGGCTGGTCTGCACATTAACCCCAAAAAGTCCAAACTGGCAGCACACACCACCAAATATCTGGGGTGTGCAGTGGGGGGGGGGGGGTGATAACACCACTGTTGGACAAAATTCAAGCCCTACAGAAGCTGCGGCCTCCTGAAACTAGAAAAGAAATACGAGCCTTCCTGGGATTTGTGGGGTATTACAAGAGATTCTTACCACACTTCTCCACCACAGCTGCACCTCTTACGGATGCGCTGAAAACAAACCGGTCCCTACAGATCACCCCTGAGGCCGTACAAGCTTTTCAGAAACTGATCCGATGATTTCCACAAAACCTGTTCTCCATTGGCCTGATTTCTCAAAGGAATTCTATTTACAGGCGGATGCCTCGGGGTGTGATTTAGGATCGGTGTTGTCACAGGGTACGGAGCAAAACCTTTGCCCAATAGCCTTCATCAGTAGGAAATTACTTCCACACGAGATTCCGTACTCAACGCTGGAGAAAGAATGCCTGTCAATAAAGTGGGCGGTGGAGTCTCTCCGGTATTACCTACTGGGTAGACGGTTTACCATTTTTACCTATCATGCACCCCTGAAATGGTTAGCCACACAAAAAGACTCAAACCATAGGGTTCTGCGATGGATTCTCTGTGAGATGGGCTCTGGGGATGCCTGAGATATGGGGGCTCTGTGCTGACAGCTCTGCTCTGTGAGGTGGGCTCTTGGGTATGCCTGAGGTATGAGGTCTCTGTGAGGTGACAGCTCTGTTCTGTGAGATGCGCTCTGGGGTATGCCTGAGGTATGGGGGCTCTGTGCTGACAGCTCTGCTCTGTGAGGTGGGCTCTTGGGTATGCCTGAGGTATGAGGTCTCTCTGAGGTGACAGCTCTGCTCTGTGAGATGGGCTCTGGGGTATGCCTGAGATAGGGGGGCTCTCTGGAGGTGACAGTACTGCTCTGTGAGATGGACTCTGGGATATGCCTGAGGTATGGGGGCTCTCTGGAGGAGACAGCTCTGTGAGATGGGCTCTGGGGTATGCCTGAGGTATGGGGGCGCTGTGTTGACAGCTCTGCTCTGTGAGATGGGCTCCTGGGTATGCCTGAGGTATGGGGGCTCTGTGGTGAAAGCTCTTCTCTGTGAGATGGGCTCTGCCGTATGCCTGAGGTATGGGGGCGCTGTGGAGACAGCTCCTCTCTGTGATATCGGCTCTGGGGTATGCCTCATGTATGGGGGCTCTGTGGAGACAGCTCTTCTCTGTGAGATGGGCTCTGGGGTATGCCTGAGGTATGGGGGTTCTCTGGAGGGGACCGCTCTGCTCTGTGAGATGGGCTCTGAGGTATGCCTGAGGTATGAGGGCTCTCTGATGTGACAGCTCTGCTCTGTGAGATGGGTACTGGCGTATGCCAGTTGGGCTCTGGGGTATGCCTGAGCTATGATGGCTCTCTGTGGTGACAGCTCTGCTCTGTGAGATGGGTTCTGGGGCATGCCTGAGGTACGGGAGCGCTGTGGAGACAGCCCCTCTCTGTGAGATCGGCTCTGGGGTATGCCTCAGGTATGGGGCTCCGTGGAGACAGCTCTTCTCTGTGAGATGGGCTCTGGGGTATGCCTGAGGTATGGGGGCTCAGTGGTGACAGCTCTTCTCTGTGAGATGGGCTCTGGGGATGCCTGAGGTATGGGGCTGTCTGGAGGTGACAGCTCTGTTCTGTGAGATGGGCTCTGGGGTATGCCTGAGGTATGGGGGCTCTGTGCTGACAGCTCTGCTCTGTGAGGTGGGCTCTGGGGTATGCCTGAGGTATGAGGTCTCTCTGAGGTGACAGCTCTGCTCTGTGAGATGGGCTCTGGGGTATGCCTGAGATATGGGGGCTCTCTCTGGAGGAGACAGCTCTGTGAGATGGGCTCTGGGGTATGCCTGAGGTATGGGGCGCTGTGTTGACAGCTCTGCTCTGTGAGATGGGCTCTTGGGTATGCCTGAGGTATGGGGGCTCTGTGGTGACAGCTCTTCTCTGTGAGATGGGCTCTGGGGTATGCCTGAGGTATGGGGGCGCTGTGGAGACAGCTCCTCTCTGTGATATCGGCTCTGGGGTATACCTGAGGTATGGGGGCTCTGTGGAGACAGCTCTTCTCTGTGAGATGGGCTCTGGGGTGTGCCTGAGGTATGGGGATTCTCTGGAGGGGACCTCTCTGCTCTGTGAGATGGGCTCTGAGGTATGCCTGAGGTATGAGGGCTCTCTGATGTGACAGCTCTGCCATGTGAGATGGGTTCTGGGGTATGCCTGAGGTATGAGGGCTCTCTGATGTGACAGCTCTGCTCTGTGAGATGGGTTCTGGGGTATGCCAGATGGGCTCTGGGGTATGCCTGAGCTATGATGGCTCTCTGAGGTGACAGCTCTGCTCTGTGAGATGGGTTCTGGGACATGCCTGAGGTATGGGGGCGCTGTGGAGACAGCTCCTCTCTGTGAGATCAGCTCTGGGGTATGCCTCAGGTATGGGGGCTCCGTGGAGACAGCTCTTCTCTGTGAGATGGGCTCTGGGGTATGCCTGAGGTATGGGCGCTCTCTAGACGTGACAGTGCTGCTCTGTGAGATTGTAACGCTCACCTGATTCCCACAGAGGCGCAGGTCTGGCTTCGAGTGCTGATGCTTCTTCAATGGTGAAGCGCAGGACTCTGAAGATGGACAGGAAGGGCCCCTCTACTCTGGCTTCTCTGGCTCGCAGGAATGTTCCCCTGTGCGTGAAAAGGGAGTATTACCTACTGACTGAGTTATGCTCAAGCCTCCCACTCTCTTCCAACCCTCCACGATACCCTTCCACGATTCCCCGTGAAGTCTCACCTTAGGGTCAGGAAGGATGAGCTCTCCATCCTGCTTCTGATGCAGGGGCGCGGTGAAACCCAGTTACTTCACTGGATTGAGGATTGATGGGAGTTCAGGTAAGCTTGACTATTCAGGTAAAGCTCTGTAAAAGTTCTGTTGCCAGTTCAGAAGTACAAGCTTAATAATAATGTTCATTGTCTTTTTCCCCTTAGGGGTTGGGGTTCAGAATGCCGGAGATATGGCCCCGACCCGAAGTGAAACGTGCAGTTCCAGTAAATGACAGTTAAGCTCTGGATGAGCGCTCGGGTAATGTCTTTGGGCCTCATTACGACCCAGGCGGTAAATTACCGCCTGGGTCGTACCTTTACCACCATGGCGTAAACTACGTTTACGCCATGGTGGTTGGCGGACTTACCGCCCCATTCCGAGGTCGGCGGGGCGGTAAGTCCCCAATCCCCATTTACCCTTCCCCATTCCCATTTTTGCCCCATAGGGCATAATGGGAGTGGGGAAGGCGTTAATTACGCCACCGTAAATTACGGTGGCGTAATTAACAACATGGTCCCTTAGCGCCATGGATTTTAACACCTGCTAAAAGCAGGTTTTAAATCCGCCATGGCGCTAAGGGACCTCGGAATCAGGTGGTAAGGGTCGGCGCTGTTTACGCCGCCGTAAACCCCTTACCGCCTGGGTCCTAATGAGGCCCTTTGTCTTTTTTCCCCATAGGGGCCGGGGTCCGGAAAATGCCTGGAAGCGGCAAGACCCGAAATGAAATGAATGGGAATGACCCAACAGGTAAGTCTTAGAAGGAAAATGAGCTTTTCCTATTCCCTTCCTTCTCTCACCTTGTTCTTGTCTTTTTCTCTCTAGGCTCTGGGAAGTGGCTGTGGATCCGGATGATCGCTGCTGAAGATGGTGGCGTCCAGGAAAGGTGAGTGAAATGCAGCGCTGCAGCGATCGTAGCGAAATGCTTTTAAAAATGATGTCTTCCTTTTCAGGATCGTCGGTGTGATGTCTCCGTGGTGCTGATTTAGCAGGTAAGGTCTTTTGTCTCCCTTTGCAGGTGACCCAGGATACTGACAGGCGTGGCTGAGGTCCAGATGCAGGAGCCGACACGGTGAGCGTCCAGCTGCGAGGAGCAGAACAACGCGAAGCGTGAGTTGCTGATCGGGTGTGGTTTAAATAGCTTTGGAAGAAGTTCCAAGTGTGTATCCTTCCACCGATCAGGTATGTATCCTTCCCCGACCACACCCGGGTGGAATGTAGTCCCACAGGTAAAGTAGTTCCATTCAGGCCTCAAGAGGGCCTGGATGTGGCAGCATGGTCTGCATCAGGTAAGTGCACATTAAAACACTTGAACACATGTCTAGCTTTATGAGCCTGGTGCCTAAGGCGCCAGGACAGAGGTCCAACATGAGCCTGGCGCCTAAGGCGCCAGGACTGCGTCCAAAGGGCCCCAGCTTGGGCCCGCTGGCACTCCCCTGGGGGAAATGATGCCTGCCTCTGGGGTTGCTGGGTCGGACCTGGCTCCTTGGAGGTAGGCATCATGACAGTACCCCCCCTCAAGGCCCCTCCCAAGGTTCTTTCCTCTGGGGGTTTTGGCTTGTTCGGAAATCTCCGGTGAAACCTTTGTACTAATCGAGGTGCGTGGACATGGTTACTAGGCTCCCACGATCTCTCCTGAGGTCCATATCCCTTCCAGTCAACAAGATAGAAGAGTTTCGACTTTACCACCTTGGAGTCTAAAATGTCTTTAACTTCGAATTCTAATTCCCCTTCAATTTGAACTGGATCTGGAGGCTTGGACAATCGGGTTCCTGGTTGTACTGGCTTCAAAAGTGATGCATGAAAAACTGGATGAATACGCATGTTGGACGGTAGATCCAGTTTAAAGGCCACCGGGTTTATTATAGCCTTGATGGGATAAGGTCCTATGAATCTGGGATTGAAGGTTCGCGGGCCCTTGAGGGGTAAATGTTTAGTTGCTAGCCATACCTGGTCTCCTACTTGGTAGGGAGGAGTTTTACTTCGGTGCAAATCAGCGTTTTCTTTATACTTTTTCATGGCTTGCTGTAAATGAGTTGCAGCTTCTTTGAAGGCTCGGTTATTGTGGAATGCAGATGATTTACTGCGGGCATTTCCAGGGTCATAGGTGGATCTAGGTCAGAGGTCCGAGGATGGTGACCATACAAAGTATAAAAAGGGGTTTGTCCAGTTCCAGAATGCACTGAATTGTTGTATGCATATTCTGTGATCCAAAGGATGTCTTTCCAATTTAACTCGGATTGGTGTAACATGCACCGAAGATATTGCTCGAGAGTCTGATTGGTTCTCTCGGTTTGTCCGTCGGTCTGGGGGTGGTGACTGGTGGATAACCGCACATCTATCTGTGCTATTTGGCAACACTTCTTCCAAAAATGGGAGATAAATTAACTTCCATGATCCGAGACTAATATGGAAGGGAAACCATGTATGCAAACTATATTCTCCAGGAATTCCTTGGCCAAGGTGGAAGCTGAAGGCAAACCCTTTAAAGGGATAAAGTGGGCCATTTTGGAGAATAGGTCCACAATTACAAGGATTGTGTTGTAACCAGCACAAGGAGGCAGGTCGGTTATAAAGTCCATTGACAAGGTGTGCCATGGTGCAGGTGGAATATCCAAGGGTTGAAGTAGGCCGGCTGGCCTTTTCTTTTGAGCCTTGTTTTGGGCGCAAATTCCGCAAGACAGAACAAAAGACTTTATGTCTTTTCTCCAAGAAGGCCACCAGAAGTGGCGTTTGATTTTTTCCTCTGTTTTAGCGATACCAGGTTGTCCTTCCATCAAAGATTCATGATGATGGGCAATAACAAGTTCTTGCAATTCTTTACTTGGCAGAAACAACCTCTCCTGGAAGTAGGGTAAGTCATCCTTAACGGTGTAATGAGGACCCTTTTGACTCCATTCCAGTAAGGTTGAAGAGTCTAGAAGTTGTTTTACTTGCGTTTGGATGTCCTCAATAGTTTGCAATGAAGTTAAGCCTAAGATTCTTTGCTCAGGTATGATGGGCACAGGTTCTAAGCTCGAATTAGGTTCTTCCATGCCAATCCGGGATAAGGCGTCCGCTTTTCCATTCTTGCAGCCAGGGCGATAGGTAATTACAAAATCAAATTCCGCAAAGAATAGAGCCCATCGGAGTTGTCGTGAAGATTGAGCTTTGGCCGTCTTTAAATACTGTAAGTTTCTGTGGTCCGTAATTACGGTGATGGTGTGTCTTGCCCCGAGAAGGTAGTGACGCCAAGCCTTGAAAGCAGATTTAATAGCCAGTAACTCTTTGTCAGTAATTGCGTAGTTGATTTCAGGAGGAGAAAATTTCCTGGACCAAAAGGCCACAGGGTGTAGTTGGTTAGTTTCTGGGTCTCTTTGCGACAGGACAGCTCCCATGGCCGAACTGGATGCGTCGGTTTCCACAATGTAAGGAAGGTCTGGGTGTGTGTGCTTTAATACAGGTGCAGTGGTGAATTTGGTTTTCAGGTCCTGAAAGGCTTGTTCGGCCTCAAGAGTCCATTCAAAGCATTTGTTTTTCTTTAGGAGAGCTGTGATGGGTTGGACTGTTCGGGAAAATTCCGGGATGAATCTTCGATAGAAATTGGCGAAGCCGAGCATGCTCTGAACTCCCTTCACCGAGCTAGGAGATGGCCATTTGAGGATGGCGTCCACCTTTCGCGAGTCCATTCGGACTCCTTGAGGTGTTAGGATGAATCTGAGAAACTCAACTTCTGTGGTATGAAAAACACATTTTTCGAGCTTTGCAAATAGTCTGTGCTGGTGCAATTTCTCAAGAACTGCCCTAACATGTTTTCTGTGATCGGATTCTGAAGAAGAGTGCACCAGGATGTCATCAATATAAACAATGACACAGACATCGATAAGTTCCCGAAGAACATCATTCATAAAGTACTGAAAGGCGGCAGGTGCATTGCACAACCCGAAGGGCATCACCTGATATTCGAAAAGCCCAAATTTGGTGCGGAATGCAGTCTTCCATTCGTCGCCTTCTTTTATACGCACCAGGTGATAAGCTCCTCGGAGATCTAACTTGGTGTACACACAAGCGTCTTTTACCTGGTCGATAAGCTCAGGGATCAGGGGCAGAGGATAACGATTCTTAATCGTTATTTGATTTAGGCTGCGATAGTCTATACATGTTCTAAGGTCGCCCTCTTTTTTCAGCACGAAGAACAGAGCTGAGGAGACAGGAGACTTGGATGGGCGAATAAAACCATTGGCTAGGTACTGATCTAAATACTGACGCAAATGCAGGTTCTCAGGTTCCGTAAGAGCATAAATCCTACTACAAGGTAGTTGAGCATTGGGTACCAGATCGATTTGGCAATCATAAGACCGATGGGGAGGTAACGTGTTAGCCTGTTCTTTCTGAAAAACGTCTTGGAATTCTTGGTATTCTGACGGTAGCTGTACAGGGGTGGAAGTTGCTGAGGCTATACCCATAGCTGGATTTCTTGGATAACAAGTTGGTTCACAATCAGGAAAACTTATCTTCTTTTCTCGCCAGTCAATTCTGGGATTATGTGTTTCTAACAAAGGAATTCCAAGAATTACTTGAAATTGTGTGGCCTTGATCACATCAAACACGATTGCTTCCCGATGTCCATCCTGACCCACCAGTGTCACTTCAACCGTGGAATGCGTTACAGGCCCTGAGGCTATTTCGGTTCCATCTACTGTAGTAATGACATCTTGGGTTACTTTCGGGCGGAGAGGAAGCTTAATCCTGGAAGCCAATTCACGGTCTATGGGCCTCATTACACGGTAGGCGGTGAGCCATGGCGCTATTAGCGCCATGGCTCATGCCGGTAAAATACCAGCACCGCCTTGGCGGAAAGGGGATTTACCGCCCCATTCCAAGGTTGGAGGGGCGGTAAATCCCCTTTCCGCCATTGCCCTTCCCCATTCCCATTTCTGCCCCATAGGGCTCTATGGAAATGGGGAAGGCACTAATTACGGCACCGCAATTTTGCGGTGCCGTAATTAGCTCCGAGGTCCCTTAGCGGGTTGGATTTTAACGCCTGCAAGAAGCAGGCGTTAAATCCTCCAACCCGCAAAGGGACCTCGTAGTACGGCGGTAAGGGTTAACGGTCACCGTTGCCATTAACGGTGACCGTTAACCCTTACCGCCATCCGTGTAATGAGGCCCTATGTAATTTCCAATAGCTCCACTGTCGATGTATGCTTTTAAAGCATGCAACTGCTGAGGCTGTTTTGGGTCCACGAGCACCATTGGCATGACAAAATGCGAGGTCAAAGAGTTAGTTTTCAAGCTCGGCAAGCGGACCCCTACGCTTGTCGGGCTAGGTCGTTTCCCGAATCAGGTGTCAATAATTCGTTATCAGTAGCTCCAACCACCTTCTTAGGTGGTTTAACTGGACAATTTCGAAGAAAGTGACCGGAAGTTCCGCAATACAGACAAAGTTGCATTTGCCGCCTTCTCTCTCGTTCTTTCTGCGTTATTGGTCCTTTAACACCACCGATTTGCATAGGTTCGGATACGTCGGTACTCTTGGAGTTAGCGTGGGTTTTGATCGGTACTCGGGTTTCATACTTGAACCGATCTGCTTTTCTATTTTGAAGTCTGTGATCAAGTTGAACCACCAAGTCTATGTAGTCTGCGCAGACCTGGGGTGGGTTTACTATCTGAGCCAGAACATCCTTAAGCTCTCCGCGCAGGCCTCGATGAAACAATGTGATCCTTTTGTTTTCTGGCCATCCAGTTTCCACAACCAGTCTGTTAAAGGTGGCAATGTAGGGCAGAAGATCCTGATTACCTTGTCGTAAGGATAGCAGTTCGTTATCAAGGGCCTGCCCTTGAGAGTGTCGAGCGAACAATCTTTCCATGCTGGCCTGGAAGCCCTGAAAATTCTGGAGAATGGGATCATCCTGATTTACCAATGGAATAGACCAATCGGCAGCACTGCCACTGAGGTAAGAAAGTATAAAGGCTACCTTGGTCTGGTCGTTAGGGAAGGCTCCGGGTCTGCATAGAAAGTGTAAACGACATTGGTTCATAAAGACGGCATATTTCTTGGGATCCCCCGCAAAACGTTCAGGCGGGGCCAAAGGCATGTGTCCAGGTAGATTAATTTGTACCGGGTTATTCAAACCCATTGATGTGGAAATGTCTCCGGAATTAGGTAAAGGAGTGTGCCCTGCCTGGGCCTGTAATAACCTTTTGGCTAGGTCATCTGTTCTTTCCTTGGATAGGATCAGTTCTCTTTTGAGAGCGTTAGTCTCCTGGCGGGCTGAGTGCACCTCTGCCCGTAATTCCCCCAAAAGCTGGGTCAGCTGGTTAGTCTCGGAAGTCTCCATAGCGCCCTGGTGGGAAATTGTGGGTAGGCTTCGCGTTCTGTAACACTCACCTGATTCCCACGGAGGCGCAGGTCTGGCTTCGAGTGCTGATGCTTCTTCAATGATGAAGCGCAGGACTCTGAAGATGGACAGGAAGGACCCCTCTACTCTGGCTTCTCTGGCTCACAGGAATATTCCCCTGTGCGTGAAAAGGGAGTATTACCTACTGACTGAGTTATGCTCAAGCCTCCCACTCTCTTCCAACCCTCCACGATACCCTTCCACGATTCCCCGTGAAGTCTCACCTTAGGGTCAGGAAGGATGAGCTCTCCATCCTGCTTCTGATGCAGGGGCGCGTTGAAACCCAGTTACTTCACTGGATTGAGGATTGATGGGAGTTCAGGTAAGCTTGACTATTCAGGTAAGGCTCTGTAAAAGTTCTGTTGCCAGTTCAAAAGTCCAAGCTTAATAATAATGTTCATTGTCTTTTTCCCCTTAGGGGCCGGGGTTCGGAATGCCGGAGATATGGCGCCGACCCGAAGTGAAACGTGCAGTTCCAGTAAATGACAGGTAAGTTCTGGATGAGCGCTTGGGTAATGTCTTTGCATTCGTTCATTCAATGTCTTTGTCTTTTTTCCCCATAGGGGCCGGGGTCCGGAAAATGCCTGGAAGCGGCAAGACCCGAAATGAAATGGGAATGACCCAACAGGTAAGTCTTAGAAGGAAACTGAGCTTTTCCTATTCCCTTCCTTCTCTCACCTTGTTCATGTCTTTTTTTTTCTCTAGGCTCTGGGAAGTGGCTGTGGATCCGGATGATCGCTGCTGAAGATGGTGGCGTCCAGGAAAGGTGTGTGAAATGCAGCGCTGCAGCGATCGTACCGAAATGCTTTTAAAAGTGATGTCTTCCTTTTCAGGATCGTCGGTGTGATGTCTCCGTGGTGCTGATTTAGCAGGTAAGGTCTTTTGTCTCCCTTTGCAGGTGACCCAGGATACTGACAGGCGTGGCTGAGGTCCAGATGCAGGAGCCGACACGGTGAGCGTCCAGCTGCGAGGAGCAGAACAACGCGAAGCGTGAGTTGCTGATCGGGTGTGGTTTAAATAGCTTTGGAAGAAGTTCCAAGTGTGTATCCTTCCACCGATCAGGTATGTATCCTTCCCCGACCACACCCGGGTAGACAGTAGTCCCACAGGTAAAGTAGTTCCATTCAGGCCTCAAGAGGGCCTGGATGTGGCAGCATGGTCTGCATCAGGTAAGTGCACATTAAAACACTTGAACACATGTCTAGCTTTATGAGCCTGGCGCCTAAGGCGCCAGGACAGAGGTTCAACATGAGCCTGGCGCCTAAGGCACCAGTACTGCATCCAAAGGGCCCCAGCTTGGGCCCGCTGGCACTCCCCTGGGGGAAATGATGCCTGCCTCTGGGGTTGCTGGGTCGGACCTGGCTCCTTGGAGGTAGGCATCATGACAGAGATATGCTCTGGGGTATGCTCTCAGGGTATGGGCTCTGGGGATGCCTGAGGTATGGGGGCTGTCTGGAGGTGACAGCTCTGTTCTGTGAGATGGGCTCTGGGGTATGCCTGAGGTATGGGGGCTCTGTGGTGGCAGCTCTCCTCTGTGAGGTGGGACCGGGGGTATGCCTGAGGTATGTGGTCTCTCTGAGGGGACCGCTCTGCTCTGTGCGATGGGCTTTGGGGTATGCCTGAGGTATGAGGGCTCTGTGGTACAGCTCTTCTCTGTTAGATGGGCTCTGGGGATGCCTGAGGTATGGGGGATCTCTGGAGGTGACAGCTCTGCTCTGTGAGATGGGCTCTGGGGTATGCCTGAGGTATGGGGGCTCTGTGGTGACAGCTCTTCTCTGTGAGATGGGCTCTGGGGTATGCCTGATGTATGGGGGTTCTCTGATATGACAGCTCTGCTCTGTGAGATTGGTTCTGGGGTATGCCTGAGGTATGAGGGCTCTCTGATGTGACAGCTCTGCTCTGTGAGATGGGTTCTGTGGTATGCCAGATGGGCTCTGGGGTATGCCTGAGGTATGAGGGCTCTCTGATGTGACAGCTCTGCTCTGTGAGATGGGTTCTGGGGTAGGCCTGAGGTATGAGGGCTCACTGAGGTGACTGCTCTACTCTGTGAGATGGGTTCTAGGGTTTTCCTGAGGTATGGGAGCTCTGTGAGGTGACAGCTCTGCTCTGTGAGATGGGTTCTGGGGTATGCAAGATGGGCTCTGGGGTATGCCTGAGGTATGATGGCTCTCGGAGGAGACAGCTATGCTCTGTGAGATGGGCTCTGGGGTATGCCTGTGGTATGGGGGCGCTGTGGAGATAGCTCCTCTCTGTGAGATCGGCTCTGGGATATGCTTCAGGTATGGGGGCTCTGTGGAGACAGCTCTTCTCTGTGAGATGGGCTCTGGGGCATGCCTGATGTATGGGGGCTCTCTGGAGGTGACAGTGCTGCTCTGTGAGATGGGCTCTGGGATATGCCTGAGGTATGGGGGCTCTCTGGGGTGACAGCTCTGCTCTGTGAGATGGGTTCTGGGGTATGCCTGTGGTATGGGGGCGCTGTGGAGATAGCTCCTCTCTGTGAGATCGGCTCTGGGGTATGCTTCAGGTATGGGGGCTCTGTGGAGACAGCTCTTCTCTGTGAGATGGGCTCTGGGGCATGCCTGATGTATGGGGGTTCTCTGGAGGTGACAGTGCTGCTCTGTGAGATGGGCTCTGGGGTATGCCTGAGGTATGGGGGCTCTCTGGAGGTGGTAGCTCCGCTCTGTGAGATGGGTTCTGGGGTATGCTTGAGGTATGGGGGATCTGTGGTTACAGCTCTGCAAGATGGGTTCTGGGGTATAACTGAGGTATGGGGGCTCTCTGAGGTGACAGCTCTGCTCTGTGAGATGGGCTTTGGGGTATGCCTGAGGTATGGGGGCTCGCTGGAGGTGACACTGCTGCTCTGTGAGATGGGCTCTGGGGTATGCCTGAGGTATGGGGGCGCTGTGGTGACAGCTCTGCTCTGTGAGATGGGCTCTGGTGTATGCCTGAGGCATGGGGGCGCTGTGGTGACAGCTCTGCTCTGTGAGATGGGCTCTGGGGTATGCTTGAATTATGGGGGCTCTGTGGTGAGAGCTCTTCTCTGAGAGATGGGCTCTGGGGTATGCCTGAGGTATGGGGGCCCTCTGGAGGTGAAAGTGCTGCTCTGTGAGATGGGCTCTGGGATATGCCTTAGGTATGGGGGCTCTCTGGAGGAGACGGCTCTGCTCTGTGAGATGAGCTCTAGGGTATGCCTCAGGTATGGGGCGCTGTGGTGACAGCTTTGCTCTGTTAGATGGGATCTGGGGATGGCTGAGGTATGGGGGCTCTCTGGATGTGACAGCTCTGCTCTGTGAGATGGGCCCTGGGGTATGTCTGAGGTATGGGGGCTCTGTGGGGACAGCTCTTCTCTGTGAGGTGGGCTCTGGGGTATGCCTGAGGTATGGGGGTTTTCTGGAGGGGACCGCTCTGCTCTGTGAGATGGGCTCTGGAGTATGCCTGAAGTATGAGGGCTCTCTGATGTGACAGCTCTGCTCTGTGAGATGGGTTCTGGGGTAGGCCTGAGGTATGAGGGCTCACTGAGGTGACTGCTCTACTCTGTTAGATGGGTTCTAGGGTTTTCCTGAGGTATGGGAGCTCTGTGAGGTGACAGCTCTGCTCTGTGAGATGGGTTCTGGGGTATGCAAGACGGGCTCTGGGGTATGCCTGTGGTATGATGGCTCTCGGAGGAGACAGCTATGCTCTGTGAGATCGGCTCTGGGGTACGCTTCAGGTATGGGGGCTCTGTGGAGACAGCTCTTCTCTGTGAGATGGGCTCTGGGGCATGCCTGAGGTATGGGGGCTCTCTGGAGGTGACAGTGCTGCTCTGTGAGATGGGCTCTGGGGTATGCCTGAGGTATGGGGGCTCTCTGGAGGTGGTAGCTCCGCTCTGTGAGATGGGTTCTGGGGTATGCTTGAGGTATGGGGGATCTGTGGTTACAGCTCTGTGAGATGGGTTCTGGGGTATAACTGAGGTATGGGGGCTCTCTGAGGTGACAGCTCTGCTCTGTGAGATGGGCTTTGGGGTATGCCTGAGGTATGGGGGCTCGCTGGAGGTGACACTGCTGCTCTGTGAGATGGGCTCTGGGGTATGCCTGAGGTATGGGGGCGCTGTGGTGACAGCTCTGCTCTGTGAGATGGGCTCTGGTGTATGCCTGAGGCATGGGGGCGCTGTGGTGACAGCTCTGCTCTGTGAGATGGGCTCTGGGGTATGCGTGAATTATGGGGGCTCTGTGGTGAGAGCTCTTCTCTGAGAGATGGGCTCTGGGGTATGCCTGAGGTATGGGGGTCCTCTGGAGGTGAAAGTGCTGCTCTGTGAGATGGGCTCTGGGATATGCCTTAGGTATGGGGGCTCTCTGGAGAGAGACAGCTCTGCTCTGTGAGATGAGCTCTAGGGTATGCCTGAGGTATGGGGCGCTGTGGTGACAGCTTTGCTCTGTTAGATGGGATCTGGGGATGCCTGAGGTATGGGGGCTCTCTGGATGTGACAGCTCTGCTCTGTGAGATGGGCTCTGGGGTATGTCTGAGGTATGGGGGCCCTCTGGAGGTGAAAGTGCTGCTCTGTGAGATGGGCTCTGGGATATGCCTTAGGTATGGGGGCTCTCTGGAGGAGACAGCTCTGCTCTGTGAGATGAGCTCTAGGGTATGCCTCAGGTATGGGGCGCTGTGGTGACAGCTTTGCTCTGTTAGATGGGATCTGGGGATGCCTGAGGTATGGGGGCTCTCTGGATGTGACAGCTCTGCTCTGTGAGATGGGCCCTGGGGTATGTCTGAGGTATGGGGGCTCTGTGGGGACAGCTCTTCTCTGTGAGGTGGGCTCTGGGGTATGCCTGAGGTATGGGGGTTTTCTGGAGGGGACCGCTCTGCTCTGTGAGATGGGCTCTGGAGTATGCCTGAAGTATGAGGGCTCTCTGATGTGACAGCTCTGCTCTGTGAGATGGGTTCTGGGGTAGGCCTGAGGTATGAGGGCTCACTGAGGTGACTGCTCTACTCTGTTAGATGGGTTCTAGGGTTTTCCTGAGGTATGGGAGCTCTGTGAGGTGACAGCTCTGCTCTGTGAGATGGGTTCTGGGGTATGCAAGACGGGCTCTGGGGTATGCCTGTGGTATGATGGCTCTCGGAGGAGACAGCTATGCTCTGTGAGATCGGCTCTGGGGTACGCTTCAGGTATGGGGGCTCTGTGGAGACAGCTCTTCTCTGTGAGATGGGCTCTGGGGCATGCCTGAGGTATGGGGGCTCTCTGGAGGTGACAGTGCTGCTCTGTGAGATGGGCTCTGGGGTATGCCTGAGGTATGGGGGCTCTCTGGAGGTGGTAGCTCCGCTCTGTGAGATGGGTTCTGGGGTATGCTTGAGGTATGGGGGATCTGTGGTTACAGCTCTGCGAAATGGGTTCTGGGGTATAACTGAGGTATGGGGGCTCTCTGAGGTGACAGCTCTGCTCTGTGAGATGGGCTTTGGGGTATGCCTGAGGTATGGGGGCTCGCTGGAGGTGACACTGCTGCTCTGTGAGATGGGCTCTGGGGTATGCCTGAGGTATGGGGGCGCTGTGGTGACAGCTCTGCTCTGTGAGATGGGCTCTGGTGTTTGCCTGAGGTATGGGGGCGCTGTGGTGACAGCTCTGCTCTGTGAGATGGGCTCTGGGGTATGCGTGAATTATGGGGGCTCTGTGGTGAGAGCTCTTCTCTGAGAGATGGGCTCTGGGGTATGCCTGAGGTATGGGGGTCCTCTGGAGGTGAAAGTGCTGCTCTGTGAGATGGGCTCTGGGATATGCCTTAGGTATGGGGGCTCTCTGGAGAGAGACAGCTCTGCTCTGTGAGATGAGCTCTAGGGTATGCCTGAGGTATGGGGCACTGTGGTGACAGCTTTGCTCTGTTAGATGGGATCTGGGGATGCCTGCGGTATGGGGGCTCTCTGGATGTGACAGCTCTGCTCTGTGAGATGGGCTCTGGGGTATGTCTGAGGTATGGGGGCTCTGTGGGGACAGCTCTACTCTGTGAGGTGGGCTCTGGGGTATGCCTGAGGTATGGGGGTTCTCTGGAGGGGACCGCTCTGCTCTGTGAGATGGGCTCTGGAGTATGCCTGAAGTATGAGGGCTCTCTGATGTGACAGCTCTGCTCTGTGAGATGGGTTCTGGGGTAGGCCTGAGGTATGAGGGCTCACTGAGGTGACTGCTCTACTCTGTTAGATGGGTTCTAGGGTTTTCCTGAGGTATGGGAGCTCTGTGAGGTGACAGCTCTGCTCTGTGAGATGGGTTCTGGGGTATGCAAGACGGGCTCTGGGGTATGCCTGTGGTATGATGGCTCTCGGAGGAGACAGCTATGCTCTGTGAGATCGGCTCTGGGGTACGCTTCAGGTATGGGGGCTCTGTGGAGACAGCTCTTCTCTGTGAGATGGGCTCTGGGGCATGCCTGAGGTATGGGGGCTCTCTGGAGGTGACAGTGCTGCTCTGTGAGATGGGCTCTGTGGTATGCCTGAGGTATGGGGGCTCTCTGGAGGTGGTAGCTCCGCTCTGTGAGATGGGTTCTGGGGTATGCTTGAGGTATGGGGGATCTGTGGTTACAGCTCTGCGAAATGGGTTCTGGGGTATAACTGAGGTATGGGGGCTCTCTGAGGTGACAGCTCTGCTCTGTGAGATGGGCTTTGGGGTATGCCTGAGGTATGGGGGCTCGCTGGAGGTGACACTGCTGCTCTGTGAGATGGGCTCTGGGGTATGCCTGAGGTATGGGGGCGCTGTGGTGACAGCTCTGCTCTGTGAGATGGGCTCTGGTGTTTGCCTGAGGTATGGGGGCGCTGTGGTGACAGCTCTGCTCTGTGAGATGGGCTCTGGGGTATGCGTGAATTATGGGGGCTCTGTGGTGAGAGCTCTTCTCTGAGAGATGGGCTCTGGGGTATGCCTGAGGTATGGGGGTCCTCTGGAGGTGAAAGTGCTGCTCTGTGAGATGGGCTCTGGGATATGCCTTAGGTATGGGGGCTCTCTGGAGAGAGACAGCTCTGCTCTGTGAGATGAGCTCTAGGGTATGCCTGAGGTATGGGGCACTGTGGTGACAGCTTTGCTCTGTTAGATGGGATCTGGGGATGCCTGCGGTATGGGGGCTCTCTGGATGTGACAGCTCTGCTCTGTGAGATGGGCTCTGGGGTATGTCTGAGGTATGGGGGCTCTGTGGGGACAGCTCTACTCTGTGAGGTGGGCTCTGGGGTATGCCTGAGGTATGGGGGTTCTCTGGAGGGGACCGCTCTGCTCTGTGAGATGGGCTCTGGAGTATGCCTGAAGTATGAGGGCTCTCTGATGTGACAGCTCTGCTCTGTGAGATGGGTTCTGGGGTAGGCCTGAGGTATGAGGGCTCACTGAGGTGACTGCTCTACTCTGTGAGATGGGTTCTAGGGTTTTCCTGAGGTATGAGAGCTCTGTGAGGTGACAGCTCTGCTCTGTGAGATGGGTTCTGGGGTATGCAAGATGGGCTCTGGGGTATGCCCGAGGTATGATGGCTCTCGGAGGAGACAGCTATGCTCTGTGAGATGGGCTCTGGGGTATGCCTGAGGTATGGGGGCTCTCTGGAGGTGACAGTGCTGCTCTGTGAGATGGGCTCTGGGATATGCCTGAGGTATGGGGGCTCTCTGTGGGAGACAGCTCTGTGAGATAGGCTCTGGGGTATGCCTGAGGTATGGGGGTGCTGTGTTCACAGCTCTGCTCTCTGAGATGGGCTCTTGGGCATGCCTGCGGTATGGGGGCTCTGTTGTGACAGCTCTTCTCTGTGAGATGGGCTCTGGGGTATGCCTGAGGTCTGGGGGTTCTCTGGAGGGGACCGCTCTGCTCTGTGAGATGGGCTCTGAGTTATACCTGAGGTATGAGGGCTCTCTGATGTGACAGCTCTGCTCTGTGAGATGGGTTCTGGGGCATGCATGAGGTATGGGGGCGCTGTGGAGACAGCTCCTCTCTGTGAGATCGGTTCTGGGGTATGCCTCAGGTATGGGGGCTCCGTGGAGACATCTCTTCTCTGTGAGATGGGCTCTGGGGTATGCCTGAGGTATGGGTGCGCTGTGGTGACAGCTCTGCTCTGTGAGATGGGCTCTGGTGTATGCCTGAGGTATGGGGCGCTGTGGTGACAGCTCTGCTCTGTGAGATGGGCTCTGGGATATGCTTGAATTATGGCGGTTCTCTGGAGGTGACAGTGCTACTCTGTGAGATGGGCTCTGGGGTATTCCTGAGGTATGTGGGCGCTGTGGTGACAGCTCAGCTCTGTTCTGTTAGATGGCCTCTGGTGTATGTCTGAGGGATGTGGCGCTGTGGTGACAGCTCTGCTCTGTGGGATGGGCTCTGGGGTCCGCTTGAATTATGGGGGCTCTGTGGTGACAGCTCTTCTCTGAGAGATGGGCTCTGGGTATGCCTGAGGTATGGGGGCTCTCTGGAGGTGACAGTGCTGCTCTGTGAGATGTGCTCTGGGGTATGCCTTAGGTATGGGGGATCCCTGGAGGAGACAGCTCTGCTCTGTGAGATGAGCTCTGGAGAATGCCTGAAGTATGGGGGCGCTGTGGTGACAGCTCTGCTCTGTGAGATGGGCTCTGGGGATGCCTGAGGTATGGGGGCTCTCTGGAGGTGACAGCTCTGCTCTGTGAGATGGGCTCTGGGGTATGTCTGAGGTATGGGGGCTCTGTGGGGACAGCTCTTCTCTGTGAGGTGGGCTCTGGGGTATGCCTGAAGTATGGGGGTTCTCTGGAGAGGACCGCTCTGCTCTGTGAGATGGGCTCTGCGGTATGCCTGAGGTATGAGGGCGCTCTGAGGTGACAGCTCTGCTCTGTGAGATGAGCTCTGGGGAATGCCTGAAGTATGGGGGCGCTGTGGTGACAGATCTGCTCTGTGAGATGGGCTCTGGGGATGTCTGAGGTATGGGGGCTCTCTGGAGGTGACAGCTCTGCTCTGTGAGATGGGCTCTGGGATATGTCTGAGGTATGGGGGCTCTGTGGGGACAGCTCTTCTCTGTGAGGTGGGCTCTGGGGTATGCCTGAAGTATGGGGGTTCTCTGGAGAGGACCGCTCTGCTCTGTGAGATAGGCTCTGCAGTTTTTCTGAGGTATGGGAGATTTGTGAGGTGACAGCTCTGCTATGTGAGATGGGTTCTGTATGCAAGATGGGCTCTGGGGTATGCTTGAGGTATGAGGGCTCTCAGAGGAGACAGCTCTGCTCTGTGGGATGGGCTCTGGGGTATGTCTGAGGTATGGGGGCTCTGTGGTGACAGCTCGCCTCTCTGAGATGGGCTCTGGGGATGCCTGGGGTATGGGGGCTCTCTGGAGGAGACAGTGCTGCTCTGTGAGATGGGCTCTGGGGAATGCCTGAGATATGAGGGCTCTCTGAGGAGACCGCTCTTCTCTGTGAGATGAGCTCTGTGGTAATCATGAGGTATGGGGGCTCTGTGGTGACAGCTCTTCTCTCTGAGATTGGCTCAAGGGAATGCCTGGGGTATGGGGGATCTCTGGAGGTGACAGCTCTGCTCTGTGAGATGAGCTCTGGGGAATGCCTGAAGTATGGGGGCGCTGTGGTGACAGCTCTGCTCTGTGAGATGGGCTCTGGGGATGCCTGAGGTATGGGGGCTGTCTGGAGGTGACAGCTCTGTTCTGTGAGATGGGTTCTGGGGTATGCTTGAGGTATGGGGGCTCTGTGGTGACAGCTCTTCTCTGTGAGAAGGGCTCTGGGGATGCCTGAGGTATGGGGGCTGTCTGGAGGTGACAGCTCTGCTGTGTGAGGTGGGCCCTGGGGTATGGCTGAGTTATGAGGTCTCTCTGAGGGGACCGCTCTTCTCTGTGAGATGAGCTCTGTGGTATGCCTGAGGTATGGGGGCTCTGTGGTGACAGCTCTTCTCTCTGAGATGGGCTCAAGGGAATGCCTGGGGTATGGGGGATCTCTGGAGGTGACAGCTCTGCTCTGTGAGATGGGCTCTGGGGTATGCCTGAGGTATGGGGGCTCTGTGGTGACAGCTCTTCTCTGTGAGATGGGCTCTGGGGTATGCCTGATGTATGGGGGTTCTCTGATGTGACAGCTCTGCTCTGTGAGATGGGTTCAGGGGTATTCCTGAGGTATGAGGGCTCTCCGAGGTGACAGCTCTGCTCTGTGAGATGAGTTCTGGGGTATGCCAGATGGGCTATGGGGTATGCCTGAGGTATGAGGGCTCTCTGATGTGACAGCTCTGCTCTGTGAGATGGGTTCTGGGGTATGCCTGAGGTATGAGGGCTCTCTGAGGTGACATCTCTGCTCTGTGTGATGGGTTCTGGGGTATGTCAGATGGGCTCTGGGGTATGCCTGAGGTATGAGGGCTCGCTGAGGTGGCAGCTCTTCTCTGCGAGATGGGTTCTGGGGGTATGCCTGAGGTATGGGGGCGCTGTGGAGATAGCTCCTCTCTGTGAGATCAGCTCTGGGGCATGCCTCAGGTATGGGGGCTCTGTGGAGACAGCTCTTCTCTGTGAGATGGGCTCTGGGGCATGCCTGAGATATGGGGGCTCTCTGGAGGTGACAGTGCTGCTCTGTGAGATGGGCTCTGGGGTATGCCTGAGATATGGGGGCTCTCTGGAGGTGGCAGCTCTGCTCTGTGAGATGGTTTCTGGGGTATGCTTGAGGTATGGGGGATCTGTGGTTACAGCTCTGCTCTGTGAGATGGGTTCTGGGGTATAACTGAGGTATGGGGGCTCTCTGAGGTGACAGCTCTGCTCTGTGAGATGAGCTCTGGGGTATGCCTTAGGTATGGGGGCTCTCTGGAGAAGACAGCTCTGCTCTGTGAGATGAGCTCTGGGGTATGCCTGAGGTATGGGGCGCTGTGGTGACAGCTTTGCTCTGTTAGATGGGCTCTGGGGATGCCTGAGGTATGGGGGCTCTCTGGACATGACAGCTCCGCTCTGTGAGATGGGCTCTGGGGTATGCCTGAGGTATGGGTGCTCTGTGGGGGCAGCTCTTCTCTGTGAGGTGGGCTCTGGGGTATGCCTGAGGTATGGGGGTTCTCTGGAGACAGCTCTGCTCTGTGAGATGAGCTCTGGGGAATGCCTGAAGTATGGGGGCGCTGTGGTGACAGCTCTGCTCTGTGAGATGGGCTCTGGGGATGCCTGAGGTATGGGGGCTCTCTGGAGGTGACAGCTCTGCTCTGTGAGATGGGCTCTGGGGTATTTCTGAGGTATGGGGGCTCTGTGGGGACAGCTCTTCTCTGTGAGGTGGGCTCTGGGGTATGCCTGAAGTATGGGGGTTCTCTGAAGAGGACCGCTCTGCTCTGTGAGATGGGCTCTGCGGTATGCCTGAGGTATGAGGGCGCTCTGAGGTGACAGCTCTGCTCTGTGAGATGAGCTCTGGGGAATGCCTGAAGTATGGGGGCGCTGTGGTGACAGATCTGCTCTGTGAGATGGGCTCTGGGGATGCCTGAGGTATGGGGGCTCTCTGGAGGTGACAGCTCTGCTCTGTGAGATGGGCTCTGGGGTATGTCTGAGGTATGGGGGCTCTGTGGGGACAGCTCTTCTCTGTGAGGTGGGCTCTGGGGTATGCCTGAAGTATGGGGGTTCTCTGGAGAGGACCGCTCTGCTCTGTGAGATAGGCTCTGCAGTTTTCCTGAGGTATGGGAGATTTGTGAGGTGACAGCTCTGCTATGTGAGATGGGTTCTGTATGCAAGATGGGCTCTGGGGTATGCTTGAGGTATGAGGGCTCTCAGAGGAGACAGCTCTGCTCTGTGGGATGGGCTCTGGGGTATGTCTGAGGTATGGGGGCTCTGTGGTGACAGCTCGCCTCTCTGAGATGGGCTCTGGGGATGCCTGGGGTATGGGGGCTCTCTGGAGGAGACAGTGCTGCTCTGTGAGATGGGCTCTGGGGAATGCCTGAGATATGAGGGCTCTCTGAGGAGACAGCTCTGCTCTGTAAGATGGACTCTGGGGTATGCCTGAGGTATGGGAGTGCTGTGGTGACAGCTCTGTGAGATGGGCTCTGGGGTATGCCTGAGGTATGGGGGCTGTCTGGAGGTGACAGCTCTGTTCTGTGAGATGGGTTCTGGGGTATGCTTGAGGTATGGGGGCTCTGTGGTGACAGCTCTTCTCTGTGAGAAGGGCTCTGGGGATGCCTGAGGTATGGGGGCTGTCTGGAGGTGACAGCTCTGCTCTGTGAGGTGGGCCCTGGGGTATGGCTGAGTTATGAGGTCTCTCTGAGGGGACCGCTCTTCTCTGTGAGATGAGCTCTGTGGTATGCCTGAGGTATGGGGGCTCTGTGGTGACAGCTCTTCTCTCTGAGATGGGCTCAAGGGGATGCCTGGGGTATGGGGGATCTCTGGAGGTGACAGCTCTGCTCTGTGAGATGGGCTCTGGGGTATGCCTGAGGTATGGGGGCTCTGTGGTGACAGCTCTTCTCTGTGAGATGGGCTCTGGGGTATGCCTGATGTATGGGGGTTCTCTGATGTGACAGCTCTGCTCTGTGAGATGGGTTCAGGGGTATTCCTGAGGTATGAGGGCTCTCTGAGGTGACAGCTCTGCTCTGTGAGATGGGTTCTGGGGTCTGCCAGATGGGCTATGGGGTATGCCTGAGGTATGAGGGCTCTCTGATGTGACAGCTCTGCTCTGTGAGATGGGTTCTGGGGTATGCCTGAGGTATGAGGGCTCTCTGAGGTGACATCTCTGCGCTGTGTGATGGGTTCTGGGGTATGTCAGATGGGCTCTGGGGTATGCCTGAGGTATGAGGGCTCGCTGAGGTGGCAGCTCTGCTCTGCGAGATGGGTTCTGGGGGTATGCCTGAGGTATGGGGGCGCTGTGGAGATAGCTCCTCTCTGTGAGATCAGCTCTGGGGCATGCCTCAGGTATGGGGGCTCTGTGGAGACAGCTCTTCTCTGTGAGATGGGCTCTGGGGCATGCCTGAGATATGGGGGCTCTCTGGAGTTGACAGTGCTGCTCTGTGAGATGGGCTCTGGGGTATGCCTGAGATATGGGGGCTCTCTGGAGGTGGCAGCTCTGCTCTGTGAGATGGTTTCTGGGGTATGCTTGAGGTATGGGGGATCTGTGGTTACAGCTCTGCTCTGTGAGATGGGTTCTGGGGTATAACTGAGGTATGGGGGCTCTCTGAGGTGACAGCTCTGCTCTGTGAGATGAGCTCTGGGGTATGCCTTAGGTATGGGGGCTCTCTGGAGAAGACAGCTCTGCTCTGTGAGATGAGCTCTGGGGTATGCCTGAGGTATGGGGCGCTGTGGTGACAGCTTTGCTCTGTTAGATGGGCTCTGGGGATGCCTGAGGTATGGGGGCTCTCTGGACATGACAGCTCCGCTCTGTGAGATGGGCTCTTGGGCATGCCTGCGGTATGGGGGCTCTGTTGTGACAGCTCTTCTCTGTGAGATGGGCTCTGGGGTATGCCTGAGGTATGGGGGTTCTCTGGAGGGGACCGGTCTGCTCTGTGAGATGGGCTCTGGGGTATGCATGAGGTATGAGGGCTCTCTGATGTGACAGCTCTGCTCTGTGAGATGCGTTCTGGGGTAGGCCTGAGGTATGAGGGCTCACTGAGGTGACTGCTCTACTCTGTGAGATGGGTTCTAGGGTTTACCTGAGGTATGGGAGCTCTGTGAGGTGACAGCTCTGCTCTGTGAGATGGGTTCTGGGATATGCAAGATAGGCCCTGGGGTATGCCTGAGGTATGATGGCTCTCGGAGGAGACAGCTCTGCTCTGTGAGATGGGTTCTGGGGTATGCCTGAGGTATGGGGGCTCTCTGGAGGTGACAGTGCTGCTCTGTGAGATGGGCTCTGGGATATGCCTGAGGTATGGGGGCTCTCTGGAGGAGACAGCTCTGTGAGATAGGCTCTGGGTTATGCCTGAGGTATGGGGGCGCTGTGTTGACAGCTCTGCTCTCTGAGATGGGCTCTTGGGGATGCCTGCGGTATGGGGGCTCTGTTGTGACAGCTCTTCTCTGTGAGATGGGCTCTGGGGTATGCCTGAGGTATGGGGGTTCTCTGGAGGGGACCGCTCTGCTCTGTGAGATGGGCTCTGAGGTATGCCTGAGGTATGAGGGCTCTCTGATGTGACAGCTCCGCTCTGTGAGATGGGTTCCTGGGTATGCCAGATGGGCTCTGTGGTATGTCTGAGCTATGATGGCTCTCTGAGGTGACAGCTCTGCTCTGTGAGATGGGTTCTGGGGCATGCCTAAGGTATGGGGGCGCTGTGGAGACAGCTCCTCTCTGTGAGATCGGTTCTGGGGTATGCCTTAGGTATGGGGGCTCCGTGGAGACATCTCTTCTCTGTGAGATGGGCTCTGGGGTATGCCTGAGGTATGGGGGCGCTGTGGTGACAGCTCTGCTCTGTGAGATGGACGCTGGTGTATGCCTGAGGTATGGGTCGCTGAAGACAGCTCTGCTCTGTGACATGGGCTCTGGGGTATGCTTGAATTATGGGGGCTCTCTGGAGGTGACAGTGCTACTCTGTGAGATGGGCTCTGGGGTATGCCTGAGGTATGAGGGCGCTGTGGTGACAGCTCAGCTCTGTTCTGTTAGATGGGCTCTGGTGTATGTCTGAGGTATGTAGCGCTGTGGTGACAGCTCTGCTCTGTGGGATGGGCTCTGGGGTCTGCTTGAATTATGGGGGCTCTGTGGTGACAGCTCTTCTCTGAGAGATGGGCTCTGGGTATGCCTGAGGTATGGGGGCTCTCTGGGGGTGATAGTGCTGCTCTGTGAGATGTGCTCTGGGGTATGCCTTAGGTATGGGGGCTCTCTGGAGGAGACAGCTCTGCTCTATGAGATGAGCTCTGGGGTATGCCTGAGGTATGGGGGCGCTGTGGTGACAGCTCTGCTCTGTGAGATGGGCTCTGCTGATGCCTGAGGTATGGGGGCTCTCTGGAGGTGACAGCTCTGCTCTGTGAGATGGGCTCTGGGGTATGTCTGAGGTATGGGGGCTCTGTGGGGACAGCTCTTCTCTGTGAGGTGGGCTCTGGGGTATGCCTGAAGTATGGGGGTTCTCTGGAGAGGACCGCTCTGCTCTGTGAGATGGGCTCTGGGGTATGCCTGAGGTATGAGGGCACTCTGAGGTGACAGCTCTGCTCTGTGAGATAGGCTCTGCAGTTTTCCTGAGGTATGGGAGCTCTGTGAGGTGACAGCTCTGCTATGTGAGATGGGTTCTGTATGCAAGATGGGCTCTGGGGTATGCCTGAGGTATGAGGGCTCTCAGAGGAGACAGCTCTGCTCTGTGAGATGGGCTCTGGGGTATGTCTGAGGTATGGGGGCTCTCGGAGGAGACAGCTCTGTTCTGTGGGATGGGCTCTGGGATATGCCTGAGGTATGGGGGCTCTCTGGAGGAGACAGCTCTGTGAGATAGGCTCTGGGGTATGCCTGAGGTATGGGGGCGCTGTGTTGACAGCTCTGCTCTCTGAGATGGGCTCTTGGGCATGCCTGCGGTATGGGGCCTCTGTTGTGACAGCTCTTCTCTGTGAGATGGGCTCTGGGGTATGCCTGAGGTATGAGGGCTCTCTGATGTGACAGCTCTGCTCTGTGAGATGGGTTCTGGGGTATGCCCGATGGGCTCTGGGGTATCCCTGAGCTATGATGGTTCTCTGTGGTGACAGCTCTGCTCTGTGGGATGGGCTCTGGGGTCTGCTTGAATTATGGGGGCTCTGTGGTGACAGCTCTTCTCTGAGAGATGGGCTCTGGGTATGCCTGAGGTATGGGGGCTCTCTGGGGGTGATAGTGCTGCTCTGTGAGATGTGCTCTGGGGTATGCCTTAGGTATGGGGGCTCTCTGGAGGAGACAGCTCTGCTCTATGAGATGAGCTCTGGGGTATGCCTGAGGTATGGGGGCGCTGTGGTGACAGCTCTGCTCTGTGAGATGGGCTCTGCTGATGCCTGAGGTATGGGGGCTCTCTGGAGGTGACAGCTCTGCTCTGTGAGATGGGCTCTGGGGTATGTCTGAGGTATGGGGGCTCTGTGGGGACAGCTCTTCTCTGTGAGGTGGGCTCTGGGGTATGCCTGAAGTATGGGGGTTCTCTGGAGAGGACCGCTCTGCTCTGTGAGATGGGCTCTGGGGTATGCCTGAGGTATGAGGGCACTCTGAGGTGACAGCTCTGCTCTGTGAGATAGGCTCTGCAGTTTTCCTGAGGTATGGGAGCTCTGTGAGGTGACAGCTCTGCTATGTGAGATGGGTTCTGTATGCAAGATGGGCTCTGGGGTATGCCTGAGGTATGAGGGCTCTCAGAGGAGACAGCTCTGCTCTGTGAGATGGGCTCTGGGGTATGTCTGAGGTATGGGGGCTCTCGGAGGAGACAGCTCTGTTCTGTGGGATGGGCTCTGGGATATGCCTGAGGTATGGGGGCTCTCTGGAGGAGACAGCTCTGTGAGATAGGCTCTGGGGTATGCCTGAGGTATGGGGGCGCTGTGTTGACAGCTCTGCTCTCTGAGATGGGCTCTTGGGCATGCCTGCGGTATGGGGCCTCTGTTGTGACAGCTCTTCTCTGTGAGATGGGCTCTGGGGTATGCCTGAGGTATGAGGGCTCTCTGATGTGACAGCTCTGCTCTGTGAGATGGGTTCTGGGGTATGCCCGATGGGCTCTGGGGTATCCCTGAGCTATGATGGTTCTCTGAGGTGACAGCTCTGCTCTGTGAGATGGGTTCTGGGGCATGCCTAAGGTATGGGGGCGCTGTGGAGACAGCTCCTCTCTGTGAGATCGGTTCTGGGGTATGCCTCAGGTATGGGGGCTCCGTGGAGACATTTCTTCTCTGTGAGATGGGCTCTGGGGCATGCCTGAGGTAATGGGGCGCTGTGGTGACAGCTCTGCTCTGTGAGATGGGCTCTGGTGTATGCCTGAGGTATGGGGCGCTGTGGTGACAGCTCTGCTCTGTGAGATGGGCTCTGGGGTATGCTTGAATTATGGGGGCTCTCTGGAGGTGACAGTGCTACTCTGTGAGATGGGCTCTGGGGTATGCCTGAGGTATGGGGGCGCTGTGGTGACAGCTCAGCTCTGCTCTGTGAGATGGGCTCTGGTGTATGCCTGAGGTATGGGGCGCTGTGGTGACAGCTCTGCTCTGTGAGATGGGCTCTGGGGTATGCTTGAATTATGGGGGCTCTCTGGAGGTGACAGTGCTGCTCTGTGAGATGTGCTCTGGGGTATGCCCTAGGTATGGGGGCACTCTGGAGGAAACAACTCTGCTCTGTGAGATGAGCTCTGGGGTATGCCTCAGGTATGGGGGCTCCGTGGAGACATTTCTTCTCTGTGAGATGGGCTCTGGGGCATGCCTGAGGTAATGGGGCGCTGTGGTGACAGCTCTGCTCTGTGAGATGGGCTCTGGTGTATGCCTGAGGTATGGGGCGCTGTGGTGACAGCTCTGCTCTGTGAGATGGGCTCTGGGGTATGCTTGAATTATGGGGGCTCTCTGGAGGTGACAGTGCTACTCTGTGAGATGGGCTCTGGGGTATGCCTGAGGTATGGGGGCGCTGTGGTGACAGCTCAGCTCTGCTCTGTGAGATGGGCTCTGGTGTATGCCTGAGGTATGGGGCGCTGTGGTGACAGCTCTGCTCTGTGAGATGGGCTCTGGGGTATGCTTGAATTATGGGGGCTCTCTGGAGGTGACAGTGCTGCTCTGTGAGATGTGCTCTGGGGTATGCCCTAGGTATGGGGGCACTCTGGAGGAAACAACTCTGCTCTGTGAGATGAGCTCTGGGGTATGCCTGAGGTATGGGGGCGCTGTGGTGACAGCTCTGCTCTGTGAGATGGGCTCTGGGGATGCCTGAGGTATGGGGGCTCTCTGGAGGTGACAGGTCTGCTCTGTGAGATGGGCTCTGGGGTATGTCTGAGGTATGGGGGCTCTGTGGGGACAGCTCTTATCTGTGAGGTGGGCTCTGGGGTATGCCTGAAGTATGGGGGTTCTCTGGAGAGGACCGCTCTGGTCTGTGAGATGGGCTCTGGGGTATGACTGAGGTATGAGGGCGCTCTGAGGTGACAGCTCTGCTCTGTGAGATAGGCTTTGCAGTTTTCCTGAGGTATGGGAGCTCTGTGAGGTGACAGCTCTGCTATGTGAGATGGGTTCTGTATGCAAGATGGGCTCTGCGGTATGCCTGAGGTATGAGGGCTCTCAGAGGAGACAGCTCTGCTCTGTGAGATGGGCTCTGGGGTATGTCTGAGGTATGCGGGCTCTCGGAGGAGACAGCTCTGCTCTGTGGGATGGGCTCTGAGGTATGGGGGCTCTGTGGTGACAGCTCACCTCTCTGAGATGGGCTCTGGGGATGCCTGAGGTATGGGGGCTCTCTGGAGGAGACAGTGCTGCTCTGTGAGATGGGCTCTGGGGTATGCCTGAGATATGAGGGCTCTCTGAGGAGACAGCTCTGCTCTGTGAGATGGGCTCTGGGGTATGCCTGAGGTATGGGAGTGCTGTGGTGACAGCTCTGTGAGATGGGCTCTGGGGTATGCCTGAGATATGAGGGCTCTCTGAGGTGACAGCTCTGTTCTGTGAGATGGGCTCTGGGGTATGCTTGAGGTATGGGGGCTCTATGGTGACAGCTCTGCTCTGTGAGGTGGGCCCTGGGGTATGGCTGAGGTATGAGGTCTCTCTGAGGGGACCGCTCTGCTCTGTGAGATGAGCTCTGTGGTATGCCTGAGGTATGGGGGCTCTGTGGTGACAGCTCCTCTCTCTGAGATGGGCTCTGGGGATGCCTGAGGTGTGGGGGATCTCTGGAGGTGACAGCTCTGCTCTGTGTGATGGGCTCTGGGGTATGCCTGAGGTATGGGGGCTCTGTGGTGACAGCTCTTCTCTGTGAGATGGGCTCTGGGGTATGCCTGATGTATGGGGGTTCTCTGATGTGACAGCTCTGCTCTGTGAGATGGGTTCTGGGGTATTCCTGAGGTATGAGGGCTCTCTGAGGTGAC
This sequence comes from Ambystoma mexicanum, assembly GCF_040938575.1. Taxonomy (NCBI): domain Eukaryota; kingdom Metazoa; phylum Chordata; class Amphibia; order Caudata; family Ambystomatidae; genus Ambystoma; species Ambystoma mexicanum. The sequence continues at coordinate 1,226,293,831 of NC_090926.1, forward strand.
AGCTCTGCTCTGTGAGATGGGTTCTGGGGTATGCCAGATGGGCTATGGGGTATGCCTGAGGTATGAGGGCTCTCTGATGTGATGTGACAGCTCTGCTCTGTGAGATGGGTTCTGGGGTATGCCTGAGGAATGAGGGCTCTCTGAGGTGACATCTCTGCTCTGTGTGATGGGTTCTGGGGTATGCCAGATGGGCTCTGGGGTATACCTGAGGTATGAGGGCTCGCTGAGGTGACAGCTCTGTTCTGTGAGATGGGTTCTGGGGGTATGCCTGAGGTATGGGGGCGCTGTCGAGATAGCTCCTCTCTGTGAGATCAGCTCTGGGGCATGCCTCAGGTATGGGGGCTCTGTGGAGACAGCTCTTCTCTGTGAGATGGGCTCTGGGGCATGTCTGAGATATGGGGGCTCTCTGGAGGTGACAGTGCTGCTCTGTGAGATGGGCTCTGGGGTATGCCTGAGATATGGGGGCTCTCTGGAGGTGGCAGCTCTGCTCTGTGAGATGAGCTCTGGGGTACTTCTTAGGTATGGGGGCTCTCTGGAGGAGACAGCTCTGCTCTGTGAGATGAGCTCTGGGGTATGCCTGAGATATGGGGGCTCTCTGGAGATGGCAGCTCTGCTCTGTGAGATTTGCTCTGGGGTATGCCTTAGGTATGGGGGCTCTCTGGAGGAGACAGCTCTGCTCTGTGAGATGGGTTCTGGGGTATGCTTGAGGTATGGGGGATCTGTGGTTACAGCTCTGCTCTGTGAGATGGGTTCTGAGGTATAACTGAGATATGGGGGCTCTCTGAGGTGACAGCTCTGCTCTGTGAGATGAGCTCTGGGGTATGCCTTAGGTATGGGGCCTCTCTGGAGGAGACAGCTCTGCTCTGTGAGATGAGCTTCGGGGTATGCCTGAGGTATGGGGGCGCTGTGGTGACAGCTCTGCTCTGTGAGATGGGCTCTAGTGTATGCCTGAGGTATGGAGGCGCTGTGGTGACAGCTCTGCTCTGTGAGATGGGCTCTGGGGAATGCTTGATTTATGGGGGCTCTGTGGTGACAGCTCCTCTCTGTGAGATCAGCTCTGGGGCATGCCTCAGGTATGGGGGCTCTGTGGAGACAGCTCTTCTCTGTGAGATGGGCTCTGGGGAATGCCTGAGATATGGGGGCTCTCTGGAGGTGACAGTGCTGCTCTGTGAGATGGGCTCTGGGGTATGCCTGAGATATGGGGGCTCTCTGGAGGTGGCAGCTCTGCTCTGTGAGATGGGTTCTGGGGTATGCTTGAGTTATGGGGGATCTGTGGTTACAGCTCTGCTCTGTGAGATGGGTTCTGCGGTATAACTGAGGTATGGGGGCTCTCTGAGGTGACAGCTCTGCTCTGTGAGATGAGCTCTGGGGTATGCCTTAGGTATGGGGGCTCTCTGGAGGAGACAGCTCTGCTCTGTGAGATGAGCTCTGGGGTATGCCTGAGGTATGGGGCGCTGTGGTGACAGCTTTGCTCTGTTAGATGGGCTCTGGGGATGCCTGAGGTATGGGGGCTCTCTGGAGGTGACAGCTCTGCTCTGTGAGATGGGCTCTGGGGTATGTCTTAGGTATGGGGGCTCTGTGGGGACAGCTCTTCTCTGTGAGGTGGGCTCTGGGGTATGCCTGAAGTATGGGGGTTCTCTGGAGAGGACCGCTCTGCTCTGTGAGATGGGCTCTGGGGTATGCCTGAGGTATGAGGGTGCTCTGAGGTGACAGCTCTGCTCTGTGAGATGAGCTCTGGGGAATGCCTGAAGTATGGGGGCGCTGTGGTGACAGCTCTGCTCTGTGAGATGGGCTCTGGGGTATGTCTGAGGTATGGGGGCTCTGTGGGGACAGCTCTTCTCTGTGAGGTGGGCTCTGGGGTATGCCTGAAGTATGGGGGTTCTCTGGAGAGGACCGCTCTGCTCTGTGAGATAGGCTCTGCAGTTTTCCTGAGGTATGGGAGATTTGTGAGGTGACAGCCCTGCTATTTGAGATGGGTTCTGTATGCAAGATGGGCTCTGGGGTATGCATGAGGTATGAGGGCTCTCAGAGGAGACAGCTCTGCTCTGTGGGATGGGCTTTGGGGTATGTCTGAGGTATGGGGGCTCTGTGGTGACAGCTCGCCTCTCTGAGATGGGCTCTGGGGATGCCTGGGGTATGGGGGCTCTCTGGAGGAGACAGTGCTGCTCTGTGAGGTGGGCTCTGGGGAATGCCTGAGATATGAGGGCTCTCTGAGGAGACAGCTCTGCTCTGTGAGATGGGCTCTGGGGTATGCCTGAGGTAATGGAGTGCTGTGGTGACAGCTCTGTGAGATGGGCTCTGGGGTATGCCTGAGGTATGGGGGCTGTCTGGAGGTGACAGCTCTGTTCTGTGAGATGGGCTCTGGGGTATGCTTGAGGTATGGGGGCTCTGTGGTGACAGCTCTTCTCTGTGAGAAGGGCTCTGGGGATGCCTGAGGTATGGGGGCTGTCTGGAGGTGACAGCTCTGCTCTGTGAGGTGGGCCCTGGGGTATGGCTGAGGTATGAGGTCTCTCTGAGGGGACCACTCTGCTCTGTGAGATGAGCTCTGTGGTATGCCTGAGGTACGGGGGCTCTGTGGTGACAGCTCTTCTCTCTGAGATGGGCTCAAGGGAATGCCTGGGGTATGGGGGATCTCTGGAGGTGACAGCTCTGCTCTGTGAGATGTGCTCCGGGGTATTCCTGAGGTATGGGGGCTCTGTGGTGACAGCTCTTCTCTGTGAGATGGGCTCTGGGGTATGCCTGATGTATGGGGGTTCTCTGATGTGACAGCTCTGCTCTGTGAGATGGGTTCAGGGGTATTCCTGAGGTATGAGGGCTCTCTGAGGTGACAGCTCTGCTCTGTGAGATGGGTTCTGGGGTATGCCAGATGGGCTATGGGGTATGCCTGAGGTATGAGGGCTCTCTGATGTGACAGCTCTGCTCTGTGAGATGGGTTCTGGGGTATGCCTGAGGTATGAGGGCTCTCTGAGGTGACATCTCTGCTCTGTGTGATGGGTTCTGGGGTATGTCAGATGGGCTCTGGGGTATGCCTGAGGTATGAGGGCTCGCTGAGGTGGCATCTCTGCTCTGTGAGATGGGTTCTGGGGGTATGCCTGAGGTATGGGGGCGCTGTGGAGATAGCTCCTCTCTGTGAGATCAGCACTGGGGCATGCCTCAGGTATGGGGGCTCTGTGGAGACAGCTCTTCTCTGTGAGATGGGCTCTGGGGCATGCGTGAGATATGGGGGCTCACTGGAGGTGACAGTGCTGCTCTGTGAGATGGGCTCTGGGGTATGCCTGAGATATGGGGGCTCTCTGAAGGTGGCAGCTCTGCTCTGTGAGATGGGTTCTGGGGTATGCTTGAGGTATGGGGGATCTGTGGTTACAGCTCTGCTCTGTGAGATGGGTTCTGGGATATAACTGAGGTATGGGGGCTCTCTGAGGGGACAGCTCTGCTCTATGAGATGAGCTCTGGGGTATGCCTTAGGTATGGGGGCTCTCTGGAGGAGACAGCTCTGCTCTGTGAGATGAGGTCTGGGGTATGCCTGAGGTATGGGGCGCTGTGGTGACAGCTTTGCTCTGTTAGATGAGCTCTGGGGATGCCTGAGGTATGGGGGCTCTCTGGACGTGACAGCTCTGCTCTGTGAGATGGGCTCTGGGGTATGCCTGAGGTATGGGGGCTCTGTGGGGACAGCTCTTCTCTGTGAGGTGGGCTCTGGGGTATGCCTGAAGTATGGGGGTTCTCTGGAGAGGACCGCTCTGCTCTCTGAGATGGGCTCTGGGGTATGCCTGAGGTATGAGGGTGCTCTGAGGTGACAGCTCTGCTCTGTGAGATGAGCTCTGGGGAATGCCTGAAGTATGGGGGCGCTGTGGTGACAGCTCTGCTCTGTGAGATGGGCTCTGGGGTATGTCTGAGGTATGGGGGCTCTGTGGGGACAGCTCTTCTCTGTGAGGTGGGCTCTGGGGTATGCCTGAAGTATGGGGGTTCTCTGGAGAGGACCGCTCTGCTCTGTGAGATAGGCTCTGCAGTTTTCCTGAGGTATGGGAGATTTGTGAGGTGACAGCCCTGCTATTTGAGATGGGTTCTGTATGCAAGATGGGCTCTGGGGTATGCTTGAGGTATGAGGGCTCTCAGAGGAGACAGCTCTGCTCTGTGGGATGGGCTTTGGGGTATGTCTGAGGTATGGGGGCTCTGTGGTGACAGCTCGCCTCTCTGAGATGGGCTCTGGGGATGCCTGGGGTATGGGGGCTCTCTGGAGGAGACAGTGCTGCTCTGTGAGGTGGGCTCTGGGGAATGCCTGAGATATGAGGGCTCTCTGAGGAGACAGCTCTGCTCTGTGAGATGGGCTCTGGGGTATGCCTGAGGTAATGGAGTGCTGTGGTGACAGCTCTGTGAGATGGGCTCTGGGGTATGCCTGAGGTATGGGGGCTGTCTGGAGGTGACAGCTCTGTTCTGTGAGATGGGCTCTGGGGTATGCTTGAGGTATGGGGGCTCTGTGGTGACAGCTCTTCTCTGTGAGAAGGGCTCTGGGGATGCCTGAGGTATGGGGGCTGTCTGGAGGTGACAGCTCTGCTCTGTGAGGTGGGCCCTGGGGTATGGCTGAGGTATGAGGTCTCTCTGAGGGGACCACTCTGCTCTGTGAGATGAGCTCTGTGGTATGCCTGAGGTATGGGGGCTCTGTGGTGACAGCTCTTCTCTCTGAGATGGGCTCAAGGGAATGCCTGGGGTATGGGGGATCTCTGGAGGTGACAGCTCTGCTCTGTGAGATGTGCTCCGGGGTATTCCTGAGGTATGGGGGCTCTGTGGTGACAGCTCTTCTCTGTGAGATGGGCTCTGGGGTATGCCTGATGTATGGGGGTTCTCTGATGTGACAGCTCTGCTCTGTGAGATGGGTTCAGGGGTATTCCTGAGGTATGAGGGCTCTCTGAGGTGACAGCTCTGCTCTGTGAGATGGGTTCTGGGGTATGCCAGATGGGCTATGGGGTATGCCTGAGGTATGAGGGCTCTCTGATGTGACAGCTCTGCTCTGTGAGATGGGTTCTGGGGTATGCCTGAGGTATGAGGGCTCTCTGAGGTGACATCTCTGCTCTGTGTGATGGGTTCTGGGGTATGTCAGATGGGCTCTGGGGTATGCCTGAGGTATGAGGGCTCGCTGAGGTGGCATCTCTGCTGTCAGGCTCCAACCTTCAAGCGCAGGAGTGGCACGAACCAACCACCCCCTCCGCGGTCCGAGTGCCTGCAAGTCACAGCTTACACAGACCTCCGAGACCCCGGCGGGGAAAGAGGGTTAGGGAATCGATGGTTGGACAGGAACTGTTTTTTCAGGATAACCGGAACAAGGGTTTAGGAGAGGGAAGGTGGACAGGACTGGGGGTGATAGGGTAAATACAAACTAACAATTAAACATGCATTCCAACCTTACAGATACATTACATGCCCACATTACAGACTGTCATCAATGAGGCAATTAGAGCAAAAGGACTTATCTCTGTTTTTGAGTGCTGGCCTCCTGCCTGCGCACTCTCAGGTCCGGACTCCGGAGCAGATAAATGCTGCAAAGAGAGTTATGAGTTACTACCTTGTGAGTGTTTCTTCACACACACAACAGATGCATCAGTGGGTCAACGACATTCCTTCATGCACCCCCACGTTCTAACTCATATGCCCCCGTGAGTGGGTTTCACCCAAATATGCGGTTAAGCCGCACGTGGCCCCGCAATGCTGATCCACGTGTTATGATTCACACGAAGATTAAATAATAAACATGCCGCTAGCCGCATGTGGCGCAGTGCGACTTCAGTACAAGCCACGCCGCTGTGCTCCCAATAGCGATTCCCTTAGCTAATGCACATGGCTAATTATGCATGCAAATAATATGCACTGCTCGTGGGATCGCTGCGCTTCGGTGCCAGTCTTGCGCGAGTCTCAGCTTGGGTTTTGCACGGGACTTATCTTTTGCAGATCAAGGGGACTGAGGAGTCTGGGCGATGCCCACTTGCGTGTGCCCTGCTGCGCGTGAGAGAATCCTGACTGTTCGCCCCTGATCGCGCCTTTGCTGCCCCAGCGCGTCTTTCCCAGCTCTTGCTGTAGCTGCTCCCCTGCGCTTGCTGCACTTATCTCAGGCGTGTGAGGGGCCCAAGTGATGGCTGGCTGGGGCGTGGCCCCTCGCGTGTATCCCCTTCCTCGGAGCTGCAGTGAACACGTCCTCTTCGTTCGGGAGTTCGAGCACAAGCCCCGTGCTAACGTGCACGCGCGCATGCGCGGATGTGCTCCACCCGACGTGGGTGGGGTTTTGTAGTTTCTGGCCCAGAGCCTGCTGGGAGTTGAAGTCTGTAGGCCTTTGTTCCTGCAGAGAGGGCACAGAAGCCTTCGATAAGGCAATATCCCTTTGCGCTGGAGTTTTTCGTGTTTGTCCACGTGTGGACCACGTCCACAACTCACTCCAGACTCCCTTTTAAATGATCCCAAGGCCTGCACCTTGACAGTACTCCCCCCCGCACAGAAGGCTCTGGGTTTAGGTTTTCCTGGATAATCACGATGAAACGCTCTAATCAACCTAGGCGCATGCACATTGCAGGCTGGCTCCCAAGACCGGTCCTCCGGCCATATCCCACCCAATCAACAAAGTAGTACAAACCATTCTTTCGATGCTGAGAATTCAGAATTGCTTGAACCTCATATTCAGGATGTCCCTGGACTAATATGGGAGGTGGTTTCATAGTAGGGACAGTGGAGGGTGCAGGTTTTAACAGGGATACGTGAAAGGTGGGGTGGATCTTCATTTGTTTTGGCAAGGCCAGCTTTACTGCCACCGGATTAATTACTGCTGAGATGGTGAAGGGACCCAAATATCGTGGTTGCAACTTTCGTGGGCCGGACATTTTAATATTGCGTGTGGATAGCCAAACGCGGTCCCCTTGTTTATATGGAGGGCTTTGTCTCCTCTTCAAATCGGCGTAATGTTTGTATGATTGTTTTGCAGCTTCTAAATTTTTTTGTATACTGGACCAGGTTTGTTGTGCATAAACATGATGCCCTCTGAGTGTGGGTAAATCCTCTAGGGATGGGCTGGGAACTGTGGGCAAAACCCTAGGGTGGAAACCATAAACCCCGAAGAATGGGGTATGCTTTGTGGAACTATGGAGTGTATTGTTGTACGCAATTTCTGCCAACCATACATACTGAACCCACGAAGTTTCAGTGTCTGCCGTATAGCAGCGTAAGTACTGTTCCAGGCCCTGATTTAATCTCTCAGTTTGTCCATCGGTTTCTGGGTGATATCCCGAGGACAAACTTACTTCCATTCCGATTAATTGGCAAAAGGCGCGCCAGAAGCGGGAGGTGAACTGTGGACCGCGATCAGTAATTACACGTGTTGGGAGTCCATGCAGTCGCACTATATTTTGTAAGAATAGTTCCGCCAATTCTCCAGCTGTGGGTACCCCGTTACATGGAATAAAATGACCCATTTTTGAGAGTGAATCAACCACTACCAGAATCGAAGTGTATTTTTTGACAGGTGGCAAGTCCACAATTAAATCCATGGTAACAGTGTGCCATGGGGTGGGGGGAGTTGGCAAGGGTTGTAGTAATCCCGCCGGTTTTTGATGGCTGGACTTCTGTCTTCCACAAACGCCGCATTCTGTCACATATTTGCGCACATCCCGTAGCAGTGTAGGCCACCAAAAATGCCTAGCAACATTCCGCTGGGTTTTGGCTATACCTGGATGACCTGCGGTAGTGGCATCATGGCACCATTGCATAACCTCCTTTCTGAGCTCTTCTGTGGGCAGGTACAATGCCTTTGCATAGTAGGGAAGTCCATTCACCAGAGAGTGATGTGAACCCTTTCCACACCAGTCTTGTAACTCTTGTGTAGTCATGGCTGTTTGCACATCTTCAAATATGTTGGGCCGACCGACTACCCCGATAATTCGCGGAGGAGGCACAATAGGCCGATTTTCCATACATTCCTTATCATCCGAATCAGGGTATCGTGATAAGATATCCGCTTTTTTGTTATCAGCTCCAGGCCGATAAGTAATCAGAAAATCATAATCTGCGAAGAATAATGCCCAACGTAGCTGGCGTGGACTAAGTGTTTTAGCTGTTTTAATGAACTGTAGGTTCCGATGATCAGTAATCACTGTCACGGTATGATGAGCCCCCATGAGGTAATGTCTCCATTCCTCAAAGGCCGCTTTTACCGCTAGCAATTCCCGATCAGCTATGGTATAATTAGCTTCGGCAGGGAGTAATTTGCGAGAATAGTAGGCAACAGGATGGAGCATTCCCGTCTGCACCTCGCGTTGCGAAAGAACTGCACCAATGGCGTAGCTGGAGGCATCTGTCTCAACCACGAAGGGATGAGCTAGATCGGGATGCCTTAGCACCGGGGCAGACGTGAAAGCCTCTTTCAACTTTTGAAAGCCTAAGTCTGCGGCTTCGTTCCATACATAAGAACGTCCTTTTTTTAGCAAGGAGGTAATAGGGGTCACCAACTCCGAGAAATTCCGGATAAACCGTCGATAGAAGTTAGCGAAGCCCAGAAAGGATTGCACTTCCTTCACCGATTTCGGTGCTGGCCAGTCTAAGATCGCTTGCACTTTTCGTTGATCCATTTGCACCCCAGACGGGGTCAAAAAATACCCCAGAAATTCCACCCTAGAAGAGTGAAATTCACACTTTTCCAGCTTAGCGAACAAACCATGTTCTCGTAAACGCTGGAGTACTGCCTTGACATGTTTGACATGTTCGTCTTTATCTTGTGAGTAAATTAAGATATCATCGATGTATACCACCGCAAAGATATCCAAAAATTCACGTAGCACTTCATCTAGGAAATGCTGGAAGGCAGCTGGGGCGTTGCACAGACCAAACGGCATCACCTGATACTCGTACAGGCCAAACTTAGTCCGGAACGCTGTCTTCCATTCGTCCCCAGCCCGCACCCGTACCAGGTGATATGCCCCTCGAAGATCCAGCTTAGTGTATATGGTCGCCTTCCGCACTTGATCCAGTAAGACCGGAATTAATGGTAATGGATACCGATTTTTGATGGTGATACGATTTATTCCGCGATAATCAATGCATGTTCTTAAGTCTCCGGTCTTTTTCGGTATGAAGAACAAGGGCGAGGAAACTGGAGAATTGGAGTGTCTAATAAACCCACTTCGTAGGTTAGTGTCTATGTATTCTTTTAGATGTTTCGTCTCATCTTCCGTGAGCGCATACACCCTACTACAGGGTAAGACTGCTCCTGGCTCTAGATCGATTCGGCAATCAAATGACCGATGAGGTGGCAGGGTTTCAGCCGCTTGTTTGTTAAACACATCGGCATATTCCGCGTACTCGGCAGGTAAAGCACTTATGTCTGAGGGTTCCATTGTGGCTATACATGGTGTCTTTTCAGCTTGTAAGCACTGTGCGAGGCAGAATTCAGATGAAAAGCTCACCTTGTTTTCTGACCACAGTATCTGGGGATTGTGTTTGTAAAACCAAGGAAGGCCTAAAATAATCCCGAATTGTGGTGCTGCAATTAAATCAAATTGGATGTCTTCCAAATGATTTTGCTGACAACGTAGGGTTACCACTTGTGTGCTTTGGATGACAGGTCCAGAACATAATACAGTACCATCGACAGTCCTAACGGATTCCGGAGTAGATTTACTACACAAAGGTAGCCCCAGCTTGTTAGCATACGTGACATCAACGAAATTGCCGGTGGCTCCTGAATCCAAAAACAATGTAACCGTAACCTCCTGATGCAGGAAACCTAACACACCAGACAACGTGACATGCGGAGCATAATTGCTAAAACCAACTGCTGGGGCAATCTCCACGACCTGGCTCGACTGTACCACCCCTACTACTGCCGAGCCAAGGCGTTTCCCTGCGGCTTAGGTTTATTAGGGCACTCTTTTACGAAGTGCCCCGAGATACCACAGTACAGACATAGTCCTTCCTTGCGTCTACGCTCCCTCTCCTGTTTAGTGAGAGGACCGCGAACAGCTCCTATCTGCATAGGCTCGTCTCCTGTCACTCTCTCCACAGAAGATGAGGGAGGACGGGAAGTCCCAAAACGGTCCAACCTAGCTATGGGACGTGGGTCCCCCCGCTTCTTGTCTCCGCGACGTTCAGCTTGCCTATGGTCCAGTCTTAACGCGAGGTCAATCATCGACGGACAATCCAGGGGCTGTGGATCTACCTGGGCTATGAGATCTTTTAACTCATCACGCAACCCTAGGTAAAAGAGGGACATTTGCTTTTCTCTTGGCCACTCAGCTTCAGCGACCAACCTATTAAACTGTGTGACATAAGTCACCAGTTCCTTGCTACCTTGACGTAAGGTAAGCAATTCCCTGTCCCTACACGTGGCAGCTGCCTTCCGGTTGAAGATCTTGCCGAATTCCAGCTGGAATTCATCCCAATCGTGCAACACTCCATCATCCCTATGCACCAAAGGGTTTGCCCAAGCAGCCGCGTCCCCAGTTAGATAAGAAATTACGAAAGCAGTCCGGGCTTGGATGGTTCGAAAAGCTGCTGGTTTCGTAAGGAAGTGCAACTGGCATTGGGTCATAAAGGTCTGGTATTTCTGGGGATCTCCAGCATACCTCTCAGGTGGAGCTAAGGGTACTACCGGTTCAGGAGAGACCTGGACTTGTACGGGCGTAGGGCGCATAGGCTCTGTAGGGAGGGGGGCTGCTTGTGCTGCTAAACTGCGCACTTGCGTTGCTAACACAGCGTAATCCTGTCGGGTGGCAGCAAGCTCAGCCTGGAGGCCCTGCAAGACCTTGGTAAGCTCCTCCATGACAGGCTGGTTCGCACCACTCGGTCGCCTGTTACACTTGGGCTTGTGCTTCTGTCAGGCTCCAACCTTCAAGCGCAGGAGTGGCACGAACCAACCACCCCCTCCGCGGTCCGAGTGCCTGCAAGTCACAGCTTACACAGACCTCCGAGACCCCGGCGGGGAAAGAGGGTTAGGGAATCGATGGTTGGACAGGAACTGTTTTTTCAGGATAACCGGAACAAGGGTTTAGGAGAGGGAAGGTGGACAGGACTGGGGGTGATAGGGTAAATACAAACTAACAATTAAACATGCATTCCAACCTTACAGATACATTACATGCCCACATTACAGACTGTCATCAATGAGGCAATTAGAGCAAAAGGACTTATCTCTGTTTTTGAGTGCTGGCCTCCTGCCTGTGCACTCTCAGGTCCGGACTCCGGAGCAGATAAATGCTGCAAAGAGAGTTATGAGTTACTACCTTGTGAGTGTTTCTTCACACACACAACAGATGCATCAGTGGGTCAACGACATTCCTTCATGCACCCCCACGTTCTAACTCATATGCCCCCGTGAGTGGGTTTCACCCAAATATGCGGTTAAGCCGCACGTGGCCCCGCAATGCTGATCCACGTGTTATGATTCACACGAAGATTAAATAATAAACATGAGGCTAGCCGCATGTGGCGCAGTGCGACTTCAGTACAAGCCACGCCGCTGTGCTCCCAATAGCGATTCCCTTAGCTAATGCACATGGCTAATTATGCATGCAAATAATATGCACTGCTCGTGGGATCGCTGCGCTTCGGTGCCAGTCTTGCGCGAGTCTCAGCTTGGGTTTTGCACGGGACTTATCTTTTGCAGATCAAGGGGAGTGAGGAGTCTGGGCGATGCCCCCTTGCGTGTGCCCTGCTGCGCGTGAGAGAATCCTGACTGTTCGCCCCTGATCGCGGCTTTGCTGCCCCAGCGCGTCTTTCCCAGCTCTTGCTGTAGCTGCTCCCCTGCGCTTGCTGCACTTATCTCAGGCGTGTGAGGGGCCCAAGTGATGGCTGGCTGGGGCGTGGCCCCTCGCGTGTATCCCCTTCCTCGGAGCTGCAGTGAACACGTCCTCTTCGTTCGGGAGTTCGAGCACAAGCCCCGTGCTAACGTGCACGCGCGCATGCGCGGATGTGCTCCACCCGACGTGGGTGGGGTTTTGTAGTTTCTGGCCCAGAGCCTGCTGGGAGTTGAAGTCTGTAGGCCTTTGTTCCTGCAGAGAGGGCACAGAAGCCTTCGATAAGGCAATATCCCTTTGCGCTGGAGTTTTTCGTGTTTGTCCACGTGTGGACCACGTCCACAACTCACGCCAGACTCCCTTTTAGATGATCCCAAGGCCTGCACCTTGACATCTGCTCTGTGAGATGGGTTCTGGGGGTATGCCTGAGGTATGGGGGCGCTGTGGAGATAGCTCCTCTCTGTGAGATCAGCACTGGGGCATGCCTCAGGTATGGGGGCTCTGTGGAGACAGCTCTTCTCTGTGAGAAGGGCTCTGGGGCATGCGTGAGATATGGGGGCTCACTGGAGGTGACAGTGCTGCTCTGTGAGATGGGCTCTGGGGTATGCCTGAGATATGGGGGCTCTCTGAAGGTGGCAGCTCTGCTCTGTGAGATGGGTTCTGGGGTATGCTTGAGGTATGGGGGATCTGTGGTTACAGCTCTGCTCTGTGAGATGGGTTCTGGGATATAACTGAGGTATGGGGGCTCTCTGAGGGGACAGCTCTGCTCTATGAGATGAGCTCTGGGGTATGCCTTAGGTATGGGGGCTCTCTGGAGGAGACAGCTCTGCTCTGTGAGATGAGGTCTGGGGTATGCCTGAGGTATGGGGCGCTGTGGTGACAGCTTTGCTCTGTTAGATGAGCTCTGGGGATGCCTGAGGTATGGGGGCTCTCTGGACGTGACAGCTCTGCTCTGTGAGATGGGCTCTGGGGTATGCCTGAGGTATGGGGGCTCTGTGGGGACAGCTCTTCTCTGTGAGGTGAGCTCTGGGGTATGCCTGAGGTATGGGGGTTCTCTGGAGGGGACCGCTCTGCTCTGTGAGATGGACTCTGGGGTATGCATGAGGTATGAGGGCTCTCTGATGTGACAGCTCTGCTCTGTGAGATGGGTTCTGGGGTAGGCCTGAGGTATGAGGGCTCACTGAGGTGACTGCTCTACTCTGTGAGATGGGTTCTAGGGTTTTCCTGAGGTATGGGAGCTCTGTGAGGTGACAGCTCTGCTCTGTGAGATGGGTTCTGGGGTATGCAAGATGGGCTCTGGGGTATGCCTGAGGTATGATGGCTCTCGGAGGAGACAGCTCTGCTCTGTGAGATGGGTTCTGGGGTATGCCTGAGGTATGGGGGCTCTCTGGAGGTGACAGTGCTACTCTGTGAGATGGGCTCTGGGATATGCCTGAGGTATGGGGGCTCTCTGGAGGAGACAGCTTTGTGGGATAGGCTCTGGGGTATGCCTGAGGTATGGGGGCGCTGTGTTGACAGCTCTACTCTCTGAGATGGGCTCTGGGGTATGCCTGAGGTATGGGGGTTCTCTGGAGGGGACCGCTCTGCTCTGTGAGATGGGCTCTGAGGTATGCCTGAGGTATGAGGGCTCTCTGATGTGACAGCTCTGCTCTGTGAGATGGGTTCTGGGGTATGCCAGATGGGCTCTGGGGTATGTCTGAGCTATGATGGCTGTCTGAGGTGACAGCTCTGCTCTGTGAGATGGGTTCTGGGGCATGCCTAAGGTATGGGGCGCTGTGGAGACAGCTCCTCTCTGTGAGATCGGTTCTGGGGTATGCCTCAGGTATGGGGGCTCCGTGGAGACATCTCTTCTCTGTGAGATGGGCTCTGGGGTATGCCTGAGGTATGGGGGCGCTGTGGTGACAGCTCTGCTCTGTGAGATGGGCTCTCGTGTATGCCTGAGGTATGGGTCGCTGTGGTGACAGCTCTGCTCTGTGAGATGGGCTTTGGGGTATGCTTGAATTATGGGGGCTCTCTGGAGGTGACAGTGCTACTCTGTGAGATGGGCTCTGGGGTATGCCTGAGGTATGAGGGCGCTGTGGTGACACCTCAGCTCTGTTCTGTTAGATGGGCTCTGGTGTATGTCTGAGGTATGTAGCGCTGTGGTGACAGCTCTGCTCTGTGGGATGGGCTCTGGGGTCTGCTTGAATTATGGGGGCTCTGTGGTGACAGCTCTTCTCTGAGAGATGGGCTCTGGGTATGCCTGAGGTATGGGGGCTCTCTGGAGGTGACAGTGCTGCTCTGTGAGATGTGCTCTGGTGTATGCCTTAGGTATGGGGGCTCTCTGGAGGAGACAGCTCTGCTCTATGAGATGAGCTCTGGGGTATGCCTGAGGTATGGGGGCGCTGTGGTGACAGCTCTGCTCTGTGAGATGGGCTCTGGGGATGCCTGAGGTATGGGGGCTCTCTGGAGGTGACAGCTCTGCTCTGTGAGATGGGCTCTGGGGTATGTCTGAGGTATGGGGGCTCTGTGGGGACAGCTCTTCTCTGTGAGGTGGGCTCTGGGGTATGCCTGAAGTATGGGGGTTCTCTGGAGAGGACCGCTCTGCTCTGTGAGATGGGCTCTGGGGTATGCCTGAGGTATGAGGGCGCTCTGAGGTGACAGCTCTGCTCTGTGAGATAGGCTCTGAAGTTTTCCTGAGGTATGGGAGCTCTGTGAGGTGACAGCTCTGCTATGTGAGATGGGTTCTGTATGCAAGATGGGCTCTGGGGTATGCCTGAGGTATGAGGGCTCTCAGAGGAGACAGCTCTGCTCTGTGAGATGGGCTCTGGGGTATGTCTGAGGTATGGAGGCTCTCGGAGGAGACAGCTCTGCTCTGTGGGATGGGCTCTGGGATATGCCTGAGGTATGGGGGCTCTCTGGAGGAGACAGCTCTGTGAGATAGGCTCTGGGGTATGCCTGAGGTATGTGGGCGCTGTGTTGACAGCTCTGCTCTCTGAGATGGGCTCTTGGGCATGCCTGCGGTATGGGGGCTCTGTTGTGACAGCTCTTCTCTGTGAGAAGGGCTCTGGGGTATGCCTGAGGTATGGGGGTTCTCTGGAGGGGACCGCTCTGCTCTGTGAGATGGGCTCTGAGGTATGCCTGAGGTATGAGGGCTCTCTGATGTGACAGCTCTGCTCTGTGAGATGGGTTCTGGGGTATGCCAGATGGGCTCTGGGGTATGCCTGAGCTATGATGGCTCTCTGAGGTGACAGCTCTGCTCTGTGAGATGGGTTCTGGGGCATGCATGAGGTATGGGGGCGCTGTGGAGACAGCTCCTCTCTGTGAGATCGGTTCTGGGGTATGCCTCAGGTATGGGGGCTCCGTGGAGACATCTCTTCTCTGTGAGATGGGCTCTGGGGTATGCCTGAGGTATGGGTGCGCTGTGGTGACAGCTCTGCTCTGTGAGATGGGCTCTGGTGTATGCCTGAGGTATGGGGCGCTGTGGTGACAGCTCTGCTCTGTGAGATGGGCTCTGGGATATGCTTGAATTATGGGGGTTCTCTGGAGGTGACAGTGCTACTCTGTGAGATGGGCTCTGGGGTATTCCTGAGGTATGTGGGCGCTGTGGTGACAGCTCAGCTCTGTTCTGTTAGATGGCCTCTGGTGTATGTCTGAGGGATGTGGCGCTGTGGTGACAGCTCTGCTCTGTGGGATGGGCTCTGGGGTCCGCTTGAATTATGGGGGCTCTGTGGTGACAGCTCTTCTCTGAGAGATGGGCTCTGGGTATGCCTGAGGTATGGGGGCTCTCTGGAGGTGACAGTGCTGCTCTGTGAGATGTGCTCTGGGGTATGCCTTAGGTATGGGGGATCCCTGGAGGAGACAGCTCTGCTCTGTGAGATGAGCTCTGGGGAATGCCTGAAGTATGGGGGCGCTGTGGTGACAGCTCTGCTCTGTGAGATGGGCTCTGGGGATGCCTGAGGTATGGGGGCTCTCTGGAGGTGACAGCTCTGCTCTGTGAGATGGGCTCTGGGGTATGTCTGAGGTATGGGGGCTCTGTGGGGACAGCTCTTCTCTGTGAGGTGGGCTCTGGGGTATGCCTGAAGTATGGGGGTTCTCTGGAGAGGACCGCTCTGCTCTGTGAGATGGGCTCTGCGGTATGCCTGAGGTATGAGGGCGCTCTGAGGTGACAGCTCTGCTCTGTGAGATGAGCTCTGGGGAATGCCTGAAGTATGGGGGCGCTGTGGTGACAGATCTGCTCTGTGAGATGGGCTCTGGGGATGTCTGAGGTATGGGGGCTCTCTGGAGGTGACAGCTCTGCTCTGTGAGATGGGCTCTGGGATATGTCTGAGGTATGGGGGCTCTGTGGGGACAGCTCTTCTCTGTGAGGTGGGCTCTGGGGTATGCCTGAGGTTCTCTGGAGAGGACCGCTCTGCTCTGTGAGATAGGCTCTGCAGTTTTTCTGAGGTATGGGAGATTTGTGAGGTGACAGCTCTGCTATGTGAGATGGGTTCTGTATGCAAGATGGGCTCTGGGGTATGCTTGAGGTATGAGGGCTCTCAGAGGAGACAGCTCTGCTCTGTGGGATGGGCTCTGGGGTATGTCTGAGGTATGGGGGCTCTGTGGTGACAGCTCGCCTCTCTGAGATGGGCTCTGGGGATGCCTGGGGTATGGGGGCTCTCTGGAGGAGACAGTGCTGCTCTGTGAGATGGGCTCTGGGGAATGCCTGAGATATGAGGGCTCTCTGAGGAGACCGCTCTTCTCTGTGAGATGAGCTCTGTGGTATGCATGAGGTATGGGGGCTCTGTGGTGACAGCTCTTCTCTCTGAGATTGGCTCAAGGGAATGCCTGGGGTATGGGGGATCTCTGGAGGTGACAGCTCTGCTCTGTGAGATGAGCTCTGGGGAATGCCTGAAGTATGGGGGCGCTGTGGTGACAGCTCTGCTCTGTGAGATGGGCTCTGGGGATGCCTGAGGTATGGGGGCTGTCTGGAGGTGACAGCTCTGTTCTGTGAGATGGGTTCTGGGGTATGCTTGAGGTATGGGGGCTCTGTGGTGACAGCTCTTCTCTGTGAGAAGGGCTCTGGGGATGCCTGAGGTATGGGGGCTGTCTGGAGGTGACAGCTCTGCTGTGTGAGGTGGGCCCTGGGGTATGGCTGAGTTATGAGGTCTCTCTGAGGGGACCGCTCTTCTCTGTGAGATGAGCTCTGTGGTATGCCTGAGGTATGGGGGCTCTGTGGTGACAGCTCTTCTCTCTGAGATGGGCTCAAGGGAATGCCTGGGGTATGGGGGATCTCTGGAGGTGACAGCTCTGCTCTGTGAGATGGGCTCTGGGGTATGCCTGAGGTATGGGGGCTCTGTGGTGACAGCTCTTCTCTGTGAGATGGGCTCTGGGGTATGCCTGATGTATGGGGGTTCTCTGATGTGACAGCTCTGCTCTGTGAGATGGGTTCAGGGGTATTCCTGAGGTATGAGGGCTCTCCGAGGTGACAGCTCTGCTCTGTGAGATGAGTTCTGGGGTATGCCAGATGGGCTATGGGGTATGCCTGAGGTATGAGGGCTCTCTGATGTGACAGCTCTGCTCTGTGAGATGGGTTCTGGGGTATGCCTGAGGTATGAGGGCTCTCTGAGGTGACATCTCTGCTCTGTGTGATGGGTTCTGGGGTATGTCAGATGGGCTCTGGGGTATGCCTGAGGTATGAGGGCTCGCTGAGGTGGCAGCTCTTCTCTGCGAGATGGGTTCTGGGGGTATGCCTGAGGTATGGGGGCGCTGTGGAGATAGCTCCTCTCTGTGAGATCAGCTCTGGGGCATGCCTCAGGTATGGGGGCTCTGTGGAGACAGCTCTTCTCTGTGAGATGGGCTCTGGGGCATGCCTGAGATATGGGGGCTCTCTGGAGGTGACAGTGCTGCTCTGTGAGATGGGCTCTGGGGTATGCCTGAGATATGGGGGCTCTCTGGAGGTGGCAGCTCTGCTCTGTGAGATGGTTTCTGGGGTATGCTTGAGGTATGGGGGATCTGTGGTTACAGCTCTGCTCTGTGAGATGGGTTCTGGGGTATAACTGAGGTATGGGGGCTCTCTGAGGTGACAGCTCTGCTCTGTGAGATGAGCTCTGGGGTATGCCTTAGGTATGGGGGCTCTCTGGAGAAGACAGCTCTGCTCTGTGAGATGAGCTCTGGGGTATGCCTGAGGTATGGGGCGCTGTGGTGACAGCTTTGCTCTGTTAGATGGGCTCTGGGGATGCCTGAGGTATGGGGGCTCTCTGGACATGACAGCTCCGCTCTGTGAGATGGGCTCTGGGGTATGCCTGAGGTATGGGTGCTCTGTGGGGGCAGCTCTTCTCTGTGAGGTGGGCTCTGGGGTATGCCTGAGGTATGGGGGTTCTCTGGAGACAGCTCTGCTCTGTGAGATGAGCTCTGGGGAATGCCTGAAGTATGGGGGCGCTGTGGTGACAGCTCTGCTCTGTGAGATGGGCTCTGGGGATGCCTGAGGTATGGGGGCTCTCTGGAGGTGACAGCTCTGCTCTGTGAGATGGGCTCTGGGGTATTTCTGAGGTATGGGGGCTCTGTGGGGACAGCTCTTCTCTGTGAGGTGGGCTCTGGGGTATGCCTGAAGTATGGGGGTTCTCTGGAGAGGACCGCTCTGCTCTGTGAGATGGGCTCTGCGGTATGCCTGAGGTATGAGGGCGCTCTGAGGTGACAGCTCTGCTCTGTGAGATGAGCTCTGGGGAATGCCTGAAGTATGGGGGCGCTGTGGTGACAGATCTGCTCTGTGAGATGGGCTCTGGGGATGCCTGAGGTATGGGGGCTCTCTGGAGGTGACAGCTCTGCTCTGTGAGATGGGCTCTGGGGTATGTCTGAGGTATGGGGGCTCTGTGGGGACAGCTCTTCTCTGTGAGGTGGGCTCTGGGGTATGCCTGAAGTATGGGGGTTCTCTGGAGAGGACCGCTCTGCTCTGTGAGATAGGCTCTGCAGTTTTCCTGAGGTATGGGAGATTTGTGAGGTGACAGCTCTGCTATGTGAGATGGGTTCTGTATGCAAGATGGGCTCTGGGGTATGCTTGAGGTATGAGGGCTCTCAGAGGAGACAGCTCTGCTCTGTGGGATGGGCTCTGGGGTATGTCTGAGGTATGGGGGCTCTGTGGTGACAGCTCGCCTCTCTGAGATGGGCTCTGGGGATGCCTGGGGTATGGGGGCTCTCTGGAGGAGACAGTGCTGCTCTGTGAGATGGGCTCTGGGGAATGCCTGAGATATGAGGGCTCTCTGAGGAGACAGCTCTGCTCTGTAAGATGGACTCTGGGGTATGCCTGAGGTATGGGAGTGCTGTGGTGACAGCTCTGTGAGATGGGCTCTGGGGTATGCCTGAGGTATGGGGGCTGTCTGGAGGTGACAGCTCTGTTCTGTGAGATGGGTTCTGGGGTATGCTTGAGGTATGGGGGCTCTGTGGTGACAGCTCTTCTCTGTGAGAAGGGCTCTGGGGATGCCTGAGGTATGGGGGCTGTCTGGAGGTGACAGCTCTGCTCTGTGAGGTGGGCCCTGGGGTATGGCTGAGTTATGAGGTCTCTCTGAGGGGACCGCTCTTCTCTGTGAGATGAGCTCTGTGGTATGCCTGAGGTATGGGGGCTCTGTGGTGACAGCTCTTCTCTCTGAGATGGGCTCAAGGGAATGCCTGGGGTATGGGGGATCTCTGGAGGTGACAGCTCTGCTCTATGAGATGGGCTCTGGGGTATGCCTGAGGTATGGGGGCTCTGTGGTGACAGCTCTTCTCTGTGAGATGGGCTCTGGGGTATGCCTGATGTATGGGGGTTCTCTGATGTGACAGCTCTGCTCTGTGAGATGGGTTCAGGGGTATTCCTGAGGTATGAGGGCTCTCTGAGGTGACAGCTCTGCTCTGTGAGATGGGTTCTGGGGTCTGCCAGATGGGCTATGGGGTATGCCTGAGGTATGAGGGCTCTCTGATGTGACAGCTCTGCTCTGTGAGATGGGTTCTGGGGTATGCCTGAGGTATGAGGGCTCTCTGAGGTGACATCTCTGCGCTGTGTGATGGGTTCTGGGGTATGTCAGATGGGCTCTGGGGTATGCCTGAGGTATGAGGGCTCGCTGAGGTGGCAGCTCTGCTCTGCGAGATGGGTTCTGGGGGTATGCCTGAGGTATGGGGGCGCTGTGGAGATAGCTCCTCTCTGTGAGATCAGCTCTGGGGCATGCCTCAGGTATGGGGGCTCTGTGGAGACAGCTCTTCTCTGTGAGATGGGCTCTGGGGCATGCCTGAGATATGGGGGCTCTCTGGAGTTGACAGTGCTGCTCTGTGAGATGGGCTCTGGGGTATGCCTGAGATATGGGGGCTCTCTGGAGGTGGCAGCTCTGCTCTGTGAGATGGTTTCTGGGGTATGCTTGAGGTATGGGGGATCTGTGGTTACAGCTCTGCTCTGTGAGATGGGTTCTGGGGTATAACTGAGGTATGGGGGCTCTCTGAGGTGACAGCTCTGCTCTGTGAGATGAGCTCTGGGGTATGCCTTAGGTATGGGGGCTCTCTGGAGAAGACAGCTCTGCTCTGTGAGATGAGCTCTGGGGTATGCCTGAGGTATGGGGCGCTGTGGTGACAGCTTTGCTCTGTTAGATGGGCTCTGGGGATGCCTGAGGTATGGGGGCTCTCTGGACATGACAGCTCCGCTCTGTGAGATGGGCTCTTGGGCATGCCTGCGGTATGGGGGCTCTGTTGTGACAGCTCTTCTCTGTGAGATGGGCTCTGGGGTATGCCTGAGGTATGGGGGTTCTCTGGAGGGGACCGGTCTGCTCTGTGAGATGGGCTCTGGGGTATGCATGAGGTATGAGGGCTCTCTGATGTGACAGCTCTGCTCTGTGAGATGCGTTCTGGGGTAGGCCTGAGGTATGAGGGCTCACTGAGGTGACTGCTCTACTCTGTGAGATGGGTTCTAGGGTTTACCTGAGGTATGGGAGCTCTGTGAGGTGACAGCTCTGCTCTGTGAGATGGGTTCTGGGATATGCAAGATAGGCCCTGGGGTATGCCTGAGGTATGATGGCTCTCGGAGGAGACAGCTCTGCTCTGTGAGATGGGTTCTGGGGTATGCCTGAGGTATGGGGGCTCTCTGGAGGTGACAGTGCTGCTCTGTGAGATGGGCTCTGGGATATGCCTGAGGTATGGGGGCTCTCTGGAGGAGACAGCTCTGTGAGATAGGCTCTGGGTTATGCCTGAGGTATGGGGGCGCTGTGTTGACAGCTCTGCTCTCTGAGATGGGCTCTTGGGGATGCCTGCGGTATGGGGGCTCTGTTGTGACAGCTCTTCTCTGTGAGATGGGCTCTGGGGTATGCCTGAGGTATGGGGGTTCTCTGGAGGGGACCGCTCTGCTCTGTGAGATGGGCTCTGAGGTATGCCTGAGGTATGAGGGCTCTCTGATGTGACAGCTCCGCTCTGTGAGATGGGTTCCTGGGTATGCCAGATGGGCTCTGTGGTATGTCTGAGCTATGATGGCTCTCTGAGGTGACAGCTCTGCTCTGTGAGATGGGTTCTGGGGCATGCCTAAGGTATGGGGGCGCTGTGG
Source organism: Ambystoma mexicanum (assembly GCF_040938575.1). NCBI lineage: Eukaryota > Metazoa > Chordata > Amphibia > Caudata > Ambystomatidae > Ambystoma > Ambystoma mexicanum. Next base: position 1,226,315,107 of record NC_090926.1, read on the forward strand.
AGACAGCTCCTCTCTGTGAGATCGGTTCTGGGGTATGCCTCAGGTATGGGGGCTCCGTGGAGACATCTCTTCTCTGTGAGATGGGCTCTGGGGTATGCCTGAGGTATGGGGGCGCTGTGGTGACAGCTCTGCTCTGTGAGATGGACGCTGGTGTATGCCTGAGGTATGGGTCGCTGAAGACAGCTCTGCTCTGTGACATGGGCTCTGGGGTATGCTTGAATTATGGGGGCTCTCTGGAGGTGACAGTGCTACTCTGTGAGATGGGCTCTGGGGTATGCCTGAGGTATGAGGGCGCTGTGGTGACAGCTCAGCTCTGTTCTGTTAGATGGGCTCTGGTGTATGTCTGAGGTATGTAGCGCTGTGGTGACAGCTCTGCTCTGTGGGATGGGCTCTGGGGTCTGCTTGAATTATGGGGGCTCTGTGGTGACAGCTCTTCTCTGAGAGATGGGCTCTGGGTATGCCTGAGGTATGGGGGCTCTCTGGGGGTGATAGTGCTGCTCTGTGAGATGTGCTCTGGGGTATGCCTTAGGTATGGGGACTCTCTGGAGGAGACAGCTCTGCTCTATGAGATGAGCTCTGGGGTATGCCTGAGGTATGGGGGCGCTGTGGTGACAGCTCTGCTCTGTGAGATGGGCTCTGCTGATGCCTGAGGTATGGGGGCTCTCTGGAGGTGACAGCTCTGCTCTGTGAGATGGGCTCTGGGGTATGTCTGAGGTATGGGGGCTCTGTGGGGACAGCTCTTCTCTGTGAGGTGGGCTCTGGGGTATGCCTGAAGTATGGGGGTTCTCTAGAGAGGACCGCTCTGCTCTGTGAGATGGGCTCTGGGGTATGCCTGAGGTATGAGGGCACTCTGAGGTGACAGCTCTGCTCTGTGAGATAGGCTCTGCAGTTTTCCTGAGGTATGGGAGCTCTGTGAGGTGACAGCTCTGCTATGTGAGATGGGTTCTGTATGCAAGATGGGCTCTGGGGTATGCCTGAGGTATGAGGGCTCTCAGAGGAGACAGCTCTGCTCTGTGAGATGGGCTCTGGGGTATGTCTGAGGTATGGGGGCTCTCGGAGGAGACAGCTCTGTTCTGTGGGATGGGCTCTGGGATATGCCTGAGGTATGGGGGCTCTCTGGAGGAGAAAGCTCTGTGAGATAGGCTCTGGGGTATGCCTGAGGTATGGGGGCGCTGTGTTGACAGCTCTGCTCTCTGAGATGGGCTCTTGGGCATGCCTGCGGTATGGGGCCTCTGTTGTGACAGCTCTTCTCTGTGAGATGGGCTCTGGGGTATGCCTGAGGTATGAGGGCTCTCTGATGTGACAGCTCTGCTCTGTGAGATGGGTTCTGGGGTATGCCCGATGGGCTCTGGGGTATCCCTGAGCTATGATGGTTCTCTGAGGTGACAGCTCTGCTCTGTGAGATGGGTTCTGGGGCATGCCTAAGGTATGGGGGCGCTGTGGAGACAGCTCCTCTCTGTGAGATCGGTTCTGGGGTATGCCTCAGGTATGGGGGCTCCGTGGAGACATTTCTTCTCTGTGAGATGGGCTCTGGGGCATGCCTGAGGTAATGGGGCGCTGTGGTGACAGCTCTGCTCTGTGAGATGGGCTCTGGTGTATGCCTGAGGTATGGGGCGCTGTGGTGACAGCTCTGCTCTGTGAGATGGGCTCTGGGGTATGCTTGAATTATGGGGGCTCTCTGGAGGTGACAGTGCTACTCTGTGAGATGGGCTCTGGGGTATGCCTGAGGTATGGGGGCGCTGTGGTGACAGCTCAGCTCTGCTCTGTGAGATGGGCTCTGGTGTATGCCTGAGGTATGGGGCGCTGTGGTGACAGCTCTGCTCTGTGAGATGGGCTCTGGGGTATGCTTGAATTATGGGGGCTCTCTGGAGGTGACAGTGCTGCTCTGTGAGATGTGCTCTGGGGTATGCCCTAGGTATGGGGGCACTCTGGAGGAAACAACTCTGCTCTGTGAGATGAGCTCTGGGGTATGCCTGAGGTATGGGGGCGCTGTGGTGACAGCTCTGCTCTGTGAGATGGGCTCTGGGGATGCCTGAGGTATGGGGGCTCTCTGGAGGTGACAGCTCTGCTCTGTGAGATGGGCTCTGGGGTATGTCTGAGGTATGGGGGCTCTGTGGGGACAGCTCTTATCTGTGAGGTGGGCTCTGGGGTATGCCTGAAGTATGGGGGTTCTCTGGAGAGGACCGCTCTGGTCTGTGAGATGGGCTCTGGGGTATGACTGAGGTATGAGGGCGCTCTGAGGTGACAGCTCTGCTCTGTGAGATAGGCTTTGCAGTTTTCCTGAGGTATGGGAGCTCTGTGAGGTGACAGCTCTGCTATGTGAGATGGGTTCTGTATGCAAGATGGGCTCTGCGGTATGCCTGAGGTATGAGGGCTCTCAGAGGAGACAGCTCTGCTCTGTGAGATGGGCTCTGGGGTATGTCTGAGGTATGCGGGCTCTCGGAGGAGACAGCTCTGCTCTGTGGGATGGGCTCTGAGGTATGGGGGCTCTGTGGTGACAGCTCACCTCTCTGAGATGGGCTCTGGGGATGCCTGAGGTATGGGGGCTCTCTGGAGGAGACAGTGCTGCTCTGTGAGATGGGCTCTGGGGTATGCCTGAGATATGAGGGCTCTCTGAGGAGACAGCTCTGCTCTGTGAGATGGGCTCTGGGGTATGCCTGAGGTATGGGAGTGCTGTGGTGACAGCTCTGTGAGATGGGCTCTGGGGTATGCCTGAGATATGAGGGCTCTCTGAGGTGACAGCTCTGTTCTGTGAGATGGGCTCTGGGGTATGCTTGAGGTATGGGGGCTCTATGGTGACAGCTCTGCTCTGTGAGGTGGGCCCTGGGGTATGGCTGAGGTATGAGGTCTCTCTGAGGGGACCGCTCTGCTCTGTGAGATGAGCTCTGTGGTATGCCTGAGGTATGGGGGCTCTGTGGTGACAGCTCTTCTCTCTGAGATGGGCTCTGGGGATGCCTGAGGTGTGGGGGATCTCTGGAGGTGACAGCTCTGCTCTGTGTGATGGGCTCTGGGGTATGCCTGAGGTATGGGGGCTCTGTGGTGACAGCTCTTCTCTGTGAGATGGGCTCTGGGGTATGCCTGATGTATGGGGGTTCTCTGATGTGACAGCTCTGCTCTGTGAGATGGGTTCTGGGGTATTCCTGAGGTATGAGGGCTCTCTGAGGTGACAGCTCTGCTCTGTGAGATGGGTTCTGGGGTATGCCAGATGGGCTATGGGGTATGCCTGAGGTATGAGGGCTCTCTGATGTGATGTGACAGCTCTGCTCTGTGAGATGGGTTCTGGGGTATGCCTGAGGAATGAGGGCTCTCTGAGGTGACATCTCTGCTCTGTGTGATGGGTTCTGGGGTATGCCAGATGGGCTCTGGGGTATACCTGAGGTATGAGGGCTCGCTGAGGTGACAGCTCTGTTCTGTGAGATGGGTTCTGGGGGTATGCCTGAGGTATGGGGGCGCTGTCGAGATAGCTCCTCTCTGTGAGATCAGCTCTGGGGCATGCCTCAGGTATGGGGGCTCTGTGGAGACAGCTCTTCTCTGTGAGATGGGCTCTGGGGCATGCCTGAGATATGGGGGCTCTCTGGAGGTGACAGTGCTGCTCTGTGAGATGGGCTCTGGGGTATGCCTGAGATATGGGGGCTCTCTGGAGGTGGCAGCTCTGCTCTGTGAGATGAGCTCTGGGGTACTTCTTAGGTATGGGGGCTCTCTGGAGGAGACAGCTCTGCTCTGTGAGATGAGCTCTGGGGTATGCCTGAGATATGGGGGCTCTCTGGAGATGGCAGCTCTGCTCTGTGAGATTTGCTCTGGGGTATGCCTTAGGTATGGGGGCTCTCTGGAGGAGACAGCTCTGCTCTGTGAGATGGGTTCTGGGGTATGCTTGAGGTATGGGGGATCTGTGGTTACAGCTCTGCTCTGTGAGATGGGTTCTGAGGTATAACTGAGATATGGGGGCTCTCTGAGGTGACAGCTCTGCTCTGTGAGATGAGCTCTGGGGTATGCCTTAGGTATGGGGCCTCTCTGGAGGAGACAGCTCTGCTCTGTGAGATGAGCTTCGGGGTATGCCTGAGGTATGGGGGCGCTGTGGTGACAGCTCTGCTCTGTGAGATGGGCTCTAGTGTATGCCTGAGGTATGGAGGCGCTGTGGTGACAGCTCTGCTCTGTGAGATGGGCTCTGGGGAATGCTTGATTTATGGGGGCTCTGTGGTGACAGCTCCTCTCTGTGAGATCAGCTCTGGGGCATGCCTCAGGTATGGGGGCTCTGTGGAGACAGCTCTTCTCTGTGAGATGGGCTCTGGGGAATGCCTGAGATATGGGGGCTCTCTGGAGGTGACAGTGCTGCTCTGTGAGATGGGCTCTGGGGTATGCCTGAGATATGGAGGCTCTCTGGAGGTGGCAGCTCTGCTCTGTGAGATGGGTTCTGGGGTATGCTTGAGTTATGGGGGATCTGTGGTTACAGCTCTGCTCTGTGAGATGGGTTCTGCGGTATAACTGAGGTATGGGGGCTCTCTGAGGTGACAGCTCTGCTCTGTGAGATGAGCTCTGGGGTATGCCTTAGGTATGGGGGCTCTCTGGAGGAGACAGCTCTGCTCTGTGAGATGAGCTCTGGGGTATGCCTGAGGTATGGGGCGCTGTGGTGACAGCTTTGCTCTGTTAGATGGGCTCTGGGGATGCCTGAGGTATGGGGGCTCTCTGGAGGTGACAGCTCTGCTCTGTGAGATGGGCTCTGGGGTTTGTCTTAGGTATGGGGGCTCTGTGGGGACAGCTCTTCTCTGTGAGGTGGGCTCTGGGGTATGCCTGAAGTATGGGGGTTCTCTGGAGAGGACCGCTCTGCTCTGTGAGATGGGCTCTGGGGTATGCCTGAGGTATGAGGGTGCTCTGAGGTGACAGCTCTGCTCTGTGAGATGAGCTCTGGGGAATGCCTGAAGTATGGGGGCGCTGTGGTGACAGCTCTGCTCTGTGAGATGGGCTCTGGGGTATGTCTGAGGTATGGGGGCTCTGTGGGGACAGCTCTTCTCTGTGAGGTGGGCTCTGGGGTATGCCTGAAGTATGGGGGTTCTCTGGAGAGGACCGCTCTGCTCTGTGAGATAGGCTCTGCAGTTTTCCTGAGGTATGGGAGATTTGTGAGGTGACAGCTCTGCTATTTGAGATGGGTTCTGTATGCAAGATGGGCTCTGGGGTATGCTTGAGGTATGAGGGCTCTCAGAGGAGACAGCTCTGCTCTGTGGGATGGGCTTTGGGGTATGTCTGAGGTATGGGGGCTCTGTGGTGACAGCTCGCCTCTCTGAGATGGGCTCTGGGGATGCCTGGGGTATGGGGGCTCTCTGGAGGAGACAGTGCTGCTCTGTGAGGTGGGCTCTGGGGAATGCCTGAGATATGAGGGCTCTCTGAGGAGACAGCTCTGCTCTGTGAGATGGGCTCTGGGGTATGCCTGAGGTAATGGAGTGCTGTGGTGACAGCTCTGTGAGATGGGCTCTGGGGTATGCCTGAGGTATGGGGGCTGTCTGGAGGTGACAGCTCTGTTCTGTGAGATGGGCTCTGGGGTATGCTTGAGGTATGGGGGCTCTGTGGTGACAGCTCTTCTCTGTGAGAAGGGCTCTGGGGATGCCTGAGGTATGGGGGCTGTCTGGAGGTGACAGCTCTGCTCTGTGAGGTGGGCCCTGGGGTATGGCTGAGGTATGAGGTCTCTCTGAGGGGACCACTCTGCTCTGTGAGATGAGCTCTGTGGTATGCCTGAGGTATGGGGGCTCTGTGGTGACAGCTCTTCTCTCTGAGATGGGCTCAAGGGAATGCCTGGGGTATGGGGGATCTCTGGAGGTGACAGCTCTGCTCTGTGAGATGTGCTCCGGGGTATTCCTGAGGTATGGGGGCTCTGTGGTGACAGCTCTTCTCTGTGAGATGGGCTCTGGGGTATGCCTGATGTATGGGGGTTCTCTGATGTGACAGCTCTGCTCTGTGAGATGGGTTCAGGGGTATTCCTGAGGTATGAGGGCTCTCTGAGGTGACAGCTCTGCTCTGTGAGATGGGTTCTGGGGTATGCCAGATGGGCTATGGGGTATGCCTGAGGTATGAGGGCTCTCTGATGTGACAGCTCTGCTCTGTGAGATGGGTTCTGGGGTATGCCTGAGGTATGAGGGCTCTCTGAGGTGACATCTCTGCTCTGTGTGATGGGTTCTGGGGTATGTCAGATGGGCTCTGGGGTATGCCTGAGGTATGAGGGCTCGCTGAGGTGGCATCTCTGCTCTGTGAGATGGGTTCTGGGGGTATGCCTGAGGTATGGGGGCGCTGTGGAGATAGCTCCTCTCTGTGAGATCAGCACTGGGGCATGCCTCAGGTATGGGGGCTCTGTGGAGACAGCTCTTCTCTGTGAGATGGGCTCTGGGGCATGCGTGAGATATGGGGGCTCACTGGAGGTGACAGTGCTGCTCTGTGAGATGGGCTCTGGGGTATGCCTGAGATATGGGGGCTCTCTGAAGGTGGCAGCTCTGCTCTGTGAGATGGGTTCTGGGGTATGCTTGAGGTATGGGGGATCTGTGGTTACAGCTCTGCTCTGTGAGATGGGTTCTGGGATATAACTGAGGTATGGGGGCTCTCTGAGGTGACAGCTCTGCTCTATGAGATGAGCTCTGGGGTATGCCTTAGGTATGGGGGCTCTCTGGAGGAGACAGCTCTGCTCTGTGAGATGAGGTCTGGGGTATGCCTGAGGTATGGGGCGCTGTGGTGACAGCTTTGCTCTGTTAGATGAGCTCTGGGGATGCCTGAGGTATGGGGGCTCTCTGGACGTGACAGCTCTGCTCTGTGAGATGGGCTCTGGGGTATGCCTGAGGTATGGGGGCTCTGTGGGGACAGCTCTTCTCTGTGAGGTGAGCTCTGGGGTATGCCTGAGGTATGGGGGTTCTCTGGAGGGGACCGCTCTGCTCTGTGAGATGGACTCTGGGGTATGCATGAGGTATGAGGGCTCTCTGATGTGACAGCTCTGCTCTGTGAGATGGGTTCTGGGGTAGGCCTGAGGTATGAGGGCTCACTGAGGTGACTGCTCTACTCTGTGAGATGGGTTCTAGGGTTTTCCTGAGGTATGGGAGCTCTGTGAGGTGACAGCTCTGCTCTGTGAGATGGGTTCTGGGGTATGCAAGATGGGCTCTGGGGTATGCCTGAGGTATGATGGCTCTCGGAGGAGACAGCTCTGCTCTGTGAGATGGGTTCTGGGGTATGCCTGAGGTATGGGGGCTCTCTGGAGGTGACAGTGCTACTCTGTGAGATGGGCTCTGGGATATGCCTGAGGTATGGGGGCTCTCTGGAGGAGACAGCTCTGTGGGATAGGCTCTGGGGTATGCCTGAGGTATGGGGGCGCTGTGTTGACAGCTCTACTCTCTGAGATGGGCTCTTGGGCATGCCTGCGGTATGGGGGCTCTGTTGTGAAAGCTCTTCTCTGTGAGATGGGCTCTGGGGTATGCCTGAGGTATGGGGGTTCTCTGGAGGGGACCGCTCTGCTCTGTGAGATGGGCTCTGAGGTATGCCTGAGGTATGAGGGCTCTCTGATGTGACAGCTCTGCTCTGTGAGATGGGTTCTGGGGTATGCCAGATGGGCTCTGGGGTATGTCTGAGCTATGATGGCTGTCTGAGGTGACAGCTCTGCTCTGTGAGATGGGTTCTGGGGCATGCCTAAGGTATGGGGCGCTGTGGAGACAGCTCCTCTCTGTGAGATCGGTTCTGGGGTATGCCTCAGGTATGGGGGCTCCGTGGAGACATCTCTTCTCTGTGAGATGGGCTCTGGGGTATGCCTGAGGTATGGGGGCGCTGTGGTGACAGCTCTGCTCTGTGAGATGGGCTCTGGTGTATGCCTGAGGTATGGGTCGCTGTGGTGACAGCTCTGCTCTGTGAGATGGGCTTTGGGGTATGCTTGAATTATGGGGGCTCTCTGGAGGTGACAGTGCTACTCTGTGAGATGGGCTCTGGGGTATGCCTGAGGTATGAGGGCGCTGTGGTGACACCTCAGCTCTGTTCTGTTAGATGGGCTCTGGTGTATGTCTGAGGTATGTAGCGCTGTGGTGACAGCTCTGCTCTGTGGGATGGGCTCTGGGGTCTGCTTGAATTATGGGGGCTCTGTGGTGACAGCTCTTCTCTGAGAGATGGGCTCTGGGTATGCCTGAGGTATGGGGGCTCTCTGGAGGTGACAGTGCTGCTCTGTGAGATGTGCTCTGGGGTATGCCTTAGGTATGGGGGCTCTCTGGAGGAGACAGCTCTGCTCTATGAGATGAGCTCTGGGGTATGCCTGAGGTATGGGGGCGCTGTGGTGACAGCTCTGCTCTGTGAGATGGGCTCTGGGGATGCCTGAGGTATGGGGGCTCTCTGGAGGTGACAGCTCTGCTCTGTGAGATGGGCTCTGGGGTATGTCTGAGGTATGGGGGCTCTGTGGGGACAGCTCTTCTCTGTGAGGTGGGCTCTGGGGTATGCCTGAAGTATGGGGGTTCTCTGGAGAGGACCGCTCTGCTCTGTGAGATGGGCTCTGGGGTATGCCTGAGGTATGAGGGCGCTCTGAGGTGACAGCTCTGCTCTGTGAGATAGGCTCTGAAGTTTTCCTGAGGTATGGGAGCTCTGTGAGGTGACAGCTCTGCTATGTGAGATGGGTTCTGTATGCAAGATGGGCTCTGGGGTATGCCTGAGGTATGAGGGCTCTCAGAGGAGACAGCTCTGCTCTGTGAGATGGGCTCTGGGGTATGTCTGAGGTATGGAGGCTCTCGGAGGAGACAGCTCTGCTCTGTGGGATGGGCTCTGGGATATGCCTGAGGTATGGGGGCTCTCTGGAGGAGACAGCTCTGTGAGATAGGCTCTGGGGTATGCCTGAGGTATGTGGGCGCTGTGTTGACAGCTCTGCTCTCTGAGATGGGCTCTTGGGCATGCCTGCGGTATGGGGGCTCTGTTGTGACAGCTCTTCTCTGTGAGAAGGGCTCTGGGGTATGCCTGAGGTATGGGGGTTCTCTGGAGGGGACCGCTCTGCTCTGTGAGATGGGCTCTGAGGTATGCCTGAGGTATGAGGGCTCTCTGATGTGACAGCTCTGCTCTGTGAGATGGGTTCTGGGGTATGCCAGATGGGCTCTGGGGTATGCCTGAGCTATGATGGCTCTCTGAGGTGACAGCTCTGCTCTGTGAGATGGGTTCTGGGGCATGCCTAAGGTATTGGGGCGCTGTGGAGACAGCTCCTCTCTGTGAGATCGGTTCTGGGGTATGCCTCAGGTATGGGGGCTCCGTGGAGACATCTCTTCTCTGTGAGATGGGCTGTGGGGTATGCCTGAGGTATGGGGGCGCTGTGGTGACAGCTCTGCTCTGTGAGATGGGCTCTGGTGTATGCCTGAGGTATGGGGCGCTGTGGTGACAGCTCTGCTCTGTGAGATGGGCTCTGGGGTATGCTTGAATTATGGGGGCTCTCTGGAGGTGACAGTGCTACTCTGTGAGATGGGCTCTGGGGTATGCCTGAGGTATGGGGGCGCTGTGGTGACAGCTCAGCTCTGTTCTGTTAGATGGGCTCTGGTGTATGTCTGAGGTATGTGGCGCTGTGGTGACAGCTCTCCTCTGTGGGATGGGCTCTGGGGTCTGCTTGAATTATGGGGGCTCTGTGGTGACAGCTCTTCTCTGAGAGATGGGCTCTGGGTATGCCTGAAGTATGGGGGCTCTCTGGAGGTGACAGCGCTGCTCTGTGAGATGTGCTCTGGGGTATGCCTTAGGTATGGGGGCACTCTGGAGGAAACAACTCTGCTCTGTGAGATGAGCTCTGGGGTATGCCTGAGGTATGGGGGCGCTGTGGTGACAGCTCTGCTCTGTGAGATGGGCTCTGGGGATGCCTGAGGTATGGGGGCTCTCTGGAGGTGACAGCTCTGCTCTGTGAGATGGGCTCTGGGGTATGTCTGAGGTATGGGGGCTCTGTGGGGACAGCTCTTATCTGTGAGGTGGGCTCTGGGGTATGCCTGAAGTATGGGGGTTCTCTGGAGAGGACCACTCTGGTCTGTGAGATGGGCTCTGGGGTATGCTTGAGGTATGAGGGCGCTCTGAGGTGACAGCTCTGCTCTGTGAGATAGGCTTTGCAGTTTTCCTGAGGTATGGGAGCTCTGTGAGGTGACAGCTCTGCTATGTGAGATGGGTTCTGTATGCAAGATGGGCTCTGCGGTATGCCTGAGGTATGAGGGCTCTCAGAGGAGACAGCTCTGCTCTGTGAGATGGGCTCTGGGGTATGTCTGAGGTATGTGGGCTCTCGGAGGAGACAGCTCTGCTCTGTGGGATGGGCTCTGAGGTATGGGGGCTCTGTGGTGACAGCTCACCTCTCTGAGCTGGGCTCTGGGGATGCCTGAGGTATGGGGGCTCTCTGGAGGAGACAGTGCTGCTCTGTGAGATGGGCTCTGGGGTATGCCTGAGATATGAGGGCTCTCTGAGGAGACAGCTCTGCTCTGTGAGATGGGCTCTGGGGTATGCATGAGGATTGGGAGTGCTGTGGTGACAGCTCTGTGAGATGGGCTCTGGGTATGCCTGAGGCTCTGTGGTGACAGCTCTTCTCTGTGAGAAGGGCTCTGGGGATGCCTGAGGTATGGGGGTTGTCTGGAGGTGACAGCTCTGTTCTGTGAGATGGGCTCTGGGGTATGCTTGAGGTATGGGGGCTCTGTGGTGACAGCTCTGCTCTGTGAGGTGGGCCCTGGGGTATGGCTGAGGTATGAGGTCTCTCTGAGGGGACCGCTCTGCTCTGTGAGATGAGCTCTGTGGTATGCCTGAGGTATGGGGGCTCTGTGGTGACAGCTCTTCTCTCTGAGATGGGCTCTGGGGATGCCTGAGGTATGGGGGATCTCTGGAGGTGACAGCTCTGCTCTGTGTGATGGGCCCTGGGGTATGCCTGAGGTATGGGGGCTCTGTGGTGACAGCTCTTCTCTGTGAGATGGGCTCTGGGGTATGCCTGATGTATGGGGGTTCTCTGATGTGACAGCCCTGCTCTGTGAGATGGGTTCTGGGGTATTCCTGAGGTATGAGGGCTCTCTGAGGTGACAGCTCTGCTCTGTGAGATGGGTTCTGGGGTATGCCAGATGGGCTATGGGGTATGCCTGAGGTATGAGGGCTCTCTGATGTGACAGCTCTGCTCTGTGAGATGGGCTTTGGGGTATGCTTGAATTATGGGGGCTCTCTGGAGGTGACAGTGCTACTCTGTGAGATGGGCTCTGGGGTATGCCTGAGGTATGGGGGCGCTGTGGTGACAGCTCTGCTCTGTGAGATGGGCTCTGGTGTATGCCTGAGGTATGGGTCGCTGTGGTGACAGCTCTGCTCTGTGAGATGGGCTTTGGGGTATGCTTGAATTATGGGGGCTCTTTGGAGGTGACAGTGCTACTCTGTGAGATGGGCTCTGGGGTATGCCTGAGGTATGAGGGCGCTGTGGTGACACCTCAGCTCTGTTCTGTTAGATGGGCTCTGGTGTATGTCTGAGGTATGTAGCGCTGTGGTGACAGCTCTGCTCTGTGGGATGGGCTCTGGGGTCTGCTTGAATTATGGGGGCTCTGTGGTGACAGCTCTTCTCTGAGAGATGGGCTCTGGGTATGCCTGAGGTATGGGGGCTCTCTGGAGGTGACAGTGCTGCTCTGTGAGATGTGCTCTGGGGTATGCCTTAGGTATGGGGGCTCTCTGGAGGAGACAGCTCTGCTCTATGAGATGAGCTCTGGGGTATGCCTGAGGTATGGGGGCGCTGTGGTGACAGCTCTGCTCTGTGAGATGGGCTCTGGGGATGCCTGAGGTATGGGGGCTCTCTGGAGGTGACAGCTCTGCTCTGTGAGATGGGCTCTGGGGTATGTCTGAGGTATGGGGGCTCTGTGGGGACAGCTCTTCTCTGTGAGGTGGGCTCTGGGGTATGCCTGAAGTATGGGGGTTCTCTGGAGAGGACCGCTCTGCTCTGTGAGATGGGCTCTGGGGTATGCCTGAGGTATGAGGGCGCTCTGAGGTGACAGCTCTGCTCTGTGAGATAGGCTCTGAAGTTTTCCTGAGGTATGGGAGCTCTGTGAGGTGACAGCTCTGCTATGTGAGATGGGTTCTGTATGCAAGATGGGCTCTGGGGTATGCCTGAGGTATGAGGGCTCTCAGAGGAGACAGCTCTGCTCTGTGAGATGGGCTCTGGGGTATGTCTGAGGTATGGAGGCTCTCGGAGGAGACAGCTCTGCTCTGTGGGATGGGCTCTGGGATATGCCTGAGGTATGGGGGCTCTCTGGAGGAGACAGCTCTGTGAGATAGGCTCTGGGGTATGCCTGAGGTATGTGGGCGCTGTGTTGACAGCTCTGCTCTCTGAGATGGGCTCTTGGGCATGCCTGCGGTATGGGGGCTCTGTTGTGACAGCTCTTCTCTGTGAGAAGGGCTCTGGGGTATGCCTGAGGTATGGGGGTTCTCTGGAGGGGACCGCTCTGCTCTGTGAGATGGGCTCTGAGGTATGCCTGAGGTATGAGGGCTCTCTGATGTGACAGCTCTGCTCTGTGAGATGGGTTCTGGGGTATGCCAGATGGGCTCTGGGGTATGCCTGAGCTATGATGGCTCTCTGAGGTGACAGCTCTGCTCTGTGAGATGGGTTCTGGGGCATGCCTAAGGTATTGGGGCGCTGTGGAGACAGCTCCTCTCTGTGAGATCGGTTCTGGGGTATGCCTCAGGTATGGGGGCTCCGTGGAGACATCTCTTCTCTGTGAGATGGGCTGTGGGGTATGCCTGAGGTATGGGGGCGCTGTGGTGACAGCTCTGCTCTGTGAGATGGGCTCTGGTGTATGCCTGAGGTATGGGGCGCTGTGGTGACAGCTCTGCTCTGTGAGATGGGCTCTGGGGTATGCTTGAATTATGGGGGCTCTCTGGAGGTGACAGTGCTACTCTGTGAGATGGGCTCTGGGGTATGCCTGAGGTATGGGGGCGCTGTGGTGACAGCTCAGCTCTGTTCTGTTAGATGGGCTCTGGTGTATGTCTGAGGTATGTGGCGCTGTGGTGACAGCTCTCCTCTGTGGGATGGGCTCTGGGGTCTGCTTGAATTATGGGGGCTCTGTGGTGACAGCTCTTCTCTGAGAGATGGGCTCTGGGTATGCCTGAAGTATGGGGGCTCTCTGGAGGTGACAGCGCTGCTCTGTGAGATGTGCTCTGGGGTATGCCTTAGGTATGGGGGCACTCTGGAGGAAACAACTCTGCTCTGTGAGATGAGCTCTGGGGTATGCCTGAGGTATGGGGGCGCTGTGGTGACAGCTCTGCTCTGTGAGATGGGCTCTGGGGATGCCTGAGGTATGGGGGCTCTCTGGAGGTGACAGCTCTGCTCTGTGAGATGGGCTCTGGGGTATGTCTGAGGTATGGGGGCTCTGTGGGGACAGCTCTTATCTGTGAGGTGGGCTCTGGGGTATGCCTGAAGTATGGGGGTTCTCTGGAGAGGACCACTCTGGTCTGTGAGATGGGCTCTGGGGTATGCTTGAGGTATGAGGACGCTCTGAGGTGACAGCTCTGCTCTGTGAGATAGGCTTTGCAGTTTTCCTGAGGTATGGGAGCTCTGTGAGGTGACAGCTCTGCTATGTGAGATGGGTTCTGTATGCAAGATGGGCTCTGCGGTATGCCTGAGGTATGAGGGCTCTCAGAGGAGACAGCTCTGCTCTGTGAGATGGGCTCTGGGGTATGTCTGAGGTATGCGGGCTCTCGGAGGAGACAGCTCTGCTCTGTGGGATGGGCTCTGAGGTATGGGGGCTCTGTGGTGACAGCTCACCTCTCTGAGCTGGGCTCTGGGGATGCCTGAGGTATGGGGGCTCTCTGGAGGAGACAGTGCTGCTCTGTGAGATGGGCTCTGGGGTATGCCTGAGATATGAGGGCTCTCTGAGGAGACAGCTCTGCTCTGTGAGATGGGCTCTGGGGTATGCCTGAGGATTGGGAGTGCTGTGGTGACAGCTCTGTGAGATGGGCTCTGGGTATGCCTGAGGCTCTGTGGTGACAGCTCTTCTCTGTGAGAAGGGCTCTGGGGATGCCTGAGGTATGGGGGTTGTCTGGAGGTGACAGCTCTGTTCTGTGAGATGGGCTCTGGGGTATGCTTGAGGTATGGGGGCTCTGTGGTGACAGCTCTGCTCTGTGAGGTGGGCCCTGGGGTATGGCTGAGGTATGAGGTCTCTCTGAGGGGACCGCTCTGCTCTGTGAGATGAGCTCTGTGGTATGCCTGAGGTATGGGGGCTCTGTGGTGACAGCTCTTCTCTCTGAGATGGGCTCTGGGGATGCCTGAGGTATGGGGGATCTCTGGAGGTGACAGCTCTGCTCTGTGTGATGGGCCCTGGGGTATGCCTGAGGTATGGGGGCTCTGTGGTGACAGCTCTTCTCTGTGAGATGGGCTCTGGGGTATGCCTGATGTATGGGGGTTCTCTGATGTGACAGCCCTGCTCTGTGAGATGGGTTCTGGGGTATTCCTGAGGTATGAGGGCTCTCTGAGGTGACAGCTCTGCTCTGTGAGATGGGTTCTGGGGTATGCCAGATGGGCTATGGGGTATGCCTGAGGTATGAGGGCTCTCTGATGTGACAGCTCTGCTCTGTGAGATGGGGTCTGGGGTATGCCTGAGGAATGAGGGCTCTCTGAGGTGACATCTCTGCTCTGTGTTATGGGTTCTGGGGTATGCCAGATGGGCTCTGGGGTATGCCTGAGGTATGAGGGCTCGCTGAGGTGACAGCTCTGCTCTGTGAGATGGGTTCTGGGGGTATGCCTGAGGTATGGGGGCGCTGTGGAGATAGCTCCTCTCTTTGAGATCAGCTCTGGGGCATGCCTCAGGTATGGGGGTTCTGTGGAGACAGCTCTTCTCTGTGAGATGGGCTCTGGGGCATGCCTGAGATATGGGGGCTCTCTGGAGGTGACAGTGCTGCTCTGTGAGATGGGCTCTGGGGTATGCCTGAGATATGGGGGCTCTCTGGAGGTGGCAGCTCTGCTCTGTGAGATGAGCTCTGGGGTACGCCTTAGGTATGGGGGCTCTCTGGAGGAGACAGCTCTGCTCTGTGAGATGAGCTCTGGGGTATGCCTGAGATATGGGGGCTCTCTGGAGGTGGCAGCTCTGCTCTGTGAGATGAGCTCTGGGGTATGCCTTAGGTATGGGGGCTCTCTGGAGGAGACAGCTCTGCTCTGTGAGATGGTTTCTGGGGTATAACTGAGATATGGGGGTTCTCTGTGGTGACAGCTCTGCTCTGTGAGATGAGCTCTGGGGTATGCCTTAGGTATGGGGGCTCTCTGGAGGAGACAGCTCTGCTCTGTGAGATGAGCTCTGGGGTATGCCTGAGGTATGGGGGCGCTGTGGTGACAGCTCTGCTCTGTGAGATGGGCTCTAATGTATGCCTGAGGTATGGGGGCGCTGTGGTGACAGCTCTGCTCTGTGAGATGGGCTCTGGGGAATGCTTGATTTATGGGGGCTCTGTGGTGACAGCTCTTCTCTGAGAGATGGGCTCTGGGGTATGCCAGAGGTATGGGGCCCTCGGGAGGTGAAAGTGCTGCTCTGCGAGATGAGCTCTGGGGTATGCCTGAGGTATGGGGGCGCTGTGGTGACAGCTCTGCTCTGTTAGATGGGCTCTGGGGGTGCCTGAGGTATGGGGGCTCTCTGGAGGTGACAGCTCTGCTCTGTGAGATGGGCTCTGGGGTATGCCTCAGGTATGGGGGCTCTGTGGGGACAGCTCTTCTCTGTGAGGTGAGCTCTGGGGTATGCCTGAGGTATGGGGGTTCTCTGGAGGGGACGGCTCTGCTCTGTGAGATGGGCTCTGGGGTATGCCTGAGGTATGAGGGCTCTCTGATGTGACAGCTCTGCTTTGTGAGATGGGTTCTGGGGTAGGCCTGAGGTATGAGGGCTCTCTGAGGTGACAGCTCTGCTCTGTGAGATGGGCTCTAGGGTTTTCCTGAGGTATGGGAACTCTGTGAGGTGACAGCTCTGCTCTGTGAGTTGGGTTCTGGGGTATGCAAGATTGGCTCTGGGGTATGCCTGAGGTATGATGGCTCTCGGAGGAGACAGCTCGCGCTGTGGGATGGGCTCTGGGGTATGTCTGAGGTATGGTGGCACTGTGGTAAGAGCTCTGCTCTGTGAGATGGGCTCTGGGGTATGCCTGAGGTATGGGGGCTCTGTGGTGACAGCTCTTCTCTCTGGGATGGGCTCTGGGGATGCCTAAGGTATGGGGGCTCTCTGGAGGTGACAGTGCTGCTCTGTGAGATGGACTCTGGGATATGCCTGAGGTATGGGGGCGCTGTGGTACAGCTCTGCTCTGTGAGATGGGTTCTGGGGTATGCCTGAGGTATGGGGGCTCTATGGTGACAGCTCTTCTCTGTGAGATGGGCTCTGGGGATGCCTGAGGTATGGGGGCTGTCTGGAGGTGAAAGCTCTGCTCTGTGAGATTGGCTCTGGGGTATGCCTGAGGTATGGGGCCTCTGTGGTGACAGCTCTTCTCTGTGAGATGGGCTCTGGGTTATGCCTGAGGTATGGGGGTTCTCTGGAGGGGACCGCTCTGCTCTGTGAGATGGGCTCTGGGGTATGCCTGAGGCATGTGGGCTCTCTGATGTGACAGCTCTGCTCTGTGAGATGGGTTCCGGGGTATGCCAGATGGGCTCTGGGGTATGCCTGATGTATGAGGGCTCTCTGAGTTGACAGCTCTGCTCTGTGAGATGAGTTCTGGGGTATGTCTGAGATATGGGGGCTCTGTGGTGACAGCTCTGCTCTGTGAGGTGGGCCCTGGGGTATGCCTGAGGTATGAGGTCTCTCTGAGGTGACAGCTCTGCTCTGTGAGATGAGCTCTGGGGTATGCCTGAGGTATGGGGGCTCTCTGGAGGTGACAGTGCTGCTCTGTGAGACGGGCTCTGGGGTATGCCTGAGGTATGGGGGCTCTCTGGAGAAGATACCTCTGTGAGATGGGCTCTGGGGTATGCCTGAGGTATGGAGGCGCTGTGGTGACAGCTCTGCTCTGTGAGATGGGCTCTGGGGTATGCCTGAGGTATGGGGACTCTGCGGTGGCTGTTCGTCTCTGTGAGATGGGCTCTGGGGAAGCCTGAGGTCTGGGGGCTCTCTGGAGGTGAAAGCTCTGCTCTGTGAGATGGGCTCTGGGGTATGCCTGAGGTATGGGAGCTCTGTGGTGACAGCTCTTCTTTGTGAGATGGGCTCTGGGGCATGCCTGAGATATGGGGGCTCTCTGGAGGTGACAGTGCTGCTCTGTGAGATGGGCTCTGGGGTATGCCTGAGGTATGGGGGCTCTCTGGAGGTGGCAGCTCTGCTCTGTGAGATGGGTTCTGGGTTATGCTTGAGGTATGGGGGATCTGTGGTTATAGCTCTGCTCTGTGAGATGGGTTCTGGGGTATGACCGAGGTATGGGGGCTCTCTGAGGTGACAGCTCTGCTCTGTGAGATGGGCTTTGGGGTATGCCTGAGGTATGGGGGCTCGCTGGAGGTGACAGTGCTGCTCTGTGAGATGGGCTCTGGGGTATGTCTGAGGTTTGGGGGCGCTGTGGTGACAGCTCTGCTCTGTGAGATGGGCTCTGGTGTATGCCTGAGGTATGGGGGCGCTGTGGTGATAGCTCTGCTCTGTGAGATGGGCTCTGGGGTATGCTTGAATTATGGGGGCTCTGTAGTGACAGCTCTTCTCTGAGAGTTGGGCTATGTGGTAGGCCTGAGGTATGGGAGCCCTCTGGAGGTGAAAGTGCTGCTCTGTGAGATGGGCTCTGGGGTATGCCTTATGTATGGGGGATTTCTGGAGGAGACAGCTCTGCTCTGTGAGATGAGCTCTGGGGTATGCCTGAGGTATGGGGGCGCTGTGGTGACAGCTCTGCTCTGTTAGATGGGCTCTGGGGATGCCTGCGGTATGGGGGCTCTCTGGAGGTGACAGCTCTGCTCTGTGAGAAGAGCTCTGGGGTATGCCTGAGGTATGGGAGCGCTGTGGTGACAGCTCTTCTCTGTGAGGTAAGCTCTGGGGATGCCTGAGGTATGGGGGCTCTCTGGAGGTGACAGCACTGCTCTGTGAGATGGGCTCTGGGGTATGCCTGAGGTATGAGGGATCTCTGATGTGACAGCTGTGCTCTGTGAGATGGGTTTTGGGGTAGGCCTGAGGTATGAGGGCTCTCTGAGGTGACAGCTCTGCTCTGTGAGATGGGCTCTAGGGTTTTCCTGGGGTATGAGAGCTCTGTGAGGTGACAGCTCTGCTCTGTGAGATGGTTTCTGGGGTATGCAAGATCGGCTCTGGGTTATGCCTGAGGTATGATGGCTCTCAGAGGAGTCAGCTCGCTCTGTGGGATGGGCTCTGGGGTATGTCTGAGGTATGGTGGCACTGTGGTAAGAGCTCTGCTCTGTGAGATGGGATATGCCTGAGGTATGGGGGCTCTTCTGGTGACAGCTCTTCTCTCTGGGATGGGCTCTGGGGATGCCTGAGGTATGGGGGCTCTTTGGAGGTGACAGTGCTGCTCTGTGAGATGGGCTCTGGGGTATGCCTGAGGTATGGGGGCGCTGTGGTACAGCTCTGCTCTGTGAGATGGGTTCTGGGGTATGCCTGAGGTATGGGGACTCTATGGTGACAGCTCTTCTCTGTGAGATGGGCTCTGTGGCTGCCTGAGGTATGGGGGCTGTCTGGAGGTGACAGCTCTATTCTGTGTGATGGGCTCTGGGGTATGCCTGAGATATGGGGGCTCTGTGGTGACAGCTCTGCTCTGTGAGGTGGGCCCTGGGGTATGCCTGAGGTATGAGGCCTCTCTGAGGTGGCAGCTCTGCTCTGTGAGATGGGCTCTGGGGTATGCCTGAGGTATGGGGGCTCTCTGGAGGTGACAGTGCTGCTCTGTGAGATGGGCTCTGGGGTATGCCTGAGGTATGGGGGATCTCTGGAGAAGATACCTCTGTGAGATGGGCTCTGGGGTATGCCTGAGGTATGGGGGTGCTGTGGTACAGCTCTGCTCTGTGAGATGGGTTCTGGGGTATGCCTGAGGAATGGGGGCTCTATGGTGACAGCTCTTCTCTGTGAGATGGGCTCTGGGGATGCCTGAGGTATGGGGGCTGTCTGGAGGTGACAGCTCTTTTCTGTGTGATGGGCTCTGGGGTATGCCTGAGATATGGGGGCTCTGTGGTGACAGCTCTGCTCTGTGAGGTGGGCCCTCGGGTATGCCGGAGGTATGAGGTCTCTCTGAGGTGACAGCTCTGCTCTGTGACATGTGCTCTGGGGTATGCCTGAGGTATGGGGGCTCTCTGGAGAAGATACCTCTGTGAGATGGGCTCTGGGGTATGCTTGAGGTATGGGGGTGCTGTGGTACAGCTCTGCTCTGTGAGATGGGTTTTGGGGTATGCCTGAGGTATGGGGGCTCTATGGTGACAGCTCTTCTCTGTGAGGTGGGCTCTGGGGATGCCTGAGGTCTGGGGGCTCTCTGGAGGTGAAAGCTCTGCTCTGTGAGATGGGCTCTGGGATATGCCTGAGGTATGGGAGCTCTGTGGTGACAGCTCTTCTTTGTGAGATGGGCTCTGGGGCATGCCTGAGATATGGGGGCTCTCTGGAGGTGACAGTGCTGCTCTGTGAGAGGGGCTCTGGGATATGCCTGAGGTATGGGGGTTCTCTGGAGGTGGCAGCTCTGCTCTGTGAGATGGGTTCTGGGTTATGCTTGAGGTATGGGGGATCTGTGGTTACAGCTCTGCTCTATGAGATGGGTTCTGGGGTATAACTGAGGTATGGGAGCTCTCTGAGGTGACAGCTCTGCTCTGTGAGATGGGCTTTGGGGTATGCCTGAGGTATGGGGGCTCGCTGGAGGTGACAGTGCTGCTCTGTGAGATGGGCTCTGGGGTATGTCTGAGGTTTGGGGGCACTGTGGTGACAGCTCTGCTCTGTGAGATGGGCTCTCGTGTATGCCTGAGGTATGGGGGCGCTGTGGTGATAGCTCTGCTCTGTGAGATGGGCTCTGGGGTATGCTTGAATTATGGGGGCTCTGTGGTGACAGCTCTTCTCTGAGAGTTGGGCTCTGTGGTATGCCTGAGGTATGGGGGCCCTCTGGAGGTGAAAGTGCTGCTCTGTGAGATGGGCTCTGGGGTATGCCTTATGTATGGGGGCTCTCTGGAGGAGACAGCTCTGCTCTGTGAGATGAGCTCTGGGGTATGCCTGAGGTATGGGGGCGCTGTGGTGACAGCTCTGCTCTGTTAGATGGGCTCTGGGGATGCCTGAGGTATGGGGGCTCTCTGGAGGTGATAGATCTGCTCTGTGAGATGGGCTCTGGGGTATGCCTGAGGTATGGGGCTCTGTGGGGACAGCTCTTCTCTGTGAGGTAAGCTCTGGGGTATGCCTGAGGTATGGGGGTTCTCTGGAGGGGACCGCTCTGCTCTGTGAGATGGGCACTGGGGGTATGCCTGAGGTATGAGGGATCTCTGATGTGACAGCTGTGCTCTGTGAGATGGGTTTTGGGGTGGCCTGAGGTATGAGGGCTCTCTGAGGTGACAGCTCTGCTCTGTGAGATGGGCTCTAGGGTTTTCCTGTGGTATGGGAGGTCTGTGAGGTGACAGCTCTGCTCTGTGAGATGGTTTCTGGGGTATGCAAGATGGGCTCTGGGGTATGCCTGAGGTATGATGGCTCTTAGAGGAGACAGCTCGCTCTGTGGGATGGGTTCTGGGGTATGTCTGAGGTATGGTGGCACTGTGGTAAGAGCTCTGCTCTGTGAGATGGGATATGCCTGAGGTATGGGGGCTCTTCTGGTGACAGCTCTTCTCTCTGGGATGGGCTCTGGGGATGCCTGAGGTATGGGGGCTCTCTGGAGGTCACAGTGCTGCTCTTTGAGATGGGCTCTGGGGTATGCCTGAGGTATGGGGGTGCTGTGGTACAGCTCTGCTCTGTGAGATGGGTTCTGGGGTATGCCTGAAGTATGGGGGCTCTATGGCGACAGCTCTTCTCTGTGAGATGGGCTCTGGGGATGCCTGAGGTATGGGGGCTGTCTGGAGGTGACAGCTCTTTTCTGTGTGATGGGCTCTGGGGTATGCCTGAGATATGGGGGCTATGTGGTGACAGCTCTGCTCTGTGAGGTGGGCCCTGGGGTATGCCTGAGGTATGAGGTCTCTCTGAGGTGGCAGCTCTGCTCTGTGAGATGGGCTCTGGGGTATGCCTGAGGTATGGGGGCTATCTGGAGGTGACAGTGCTGCTCTGTGAGATGGGCTCTGGGGTATGCCTGAGGTATGGGGGCTCTCTGGAGAAGATACCTCTGTGAGATGGGCTCTGGGGTATGCCTGA
The DNA here is from genome assembly GCF_040938575.1 of Ambystoma mexicanum. NCBI lineage: Eukaryota > Metazoa > Chordata > Amphibia > Caudata > Ambystomatidae > Ambystoma > Ambystoma mexicanum. Next base: position 1,226,336,307 of record NC_090926.1, read on the forward strand.
GGTATGGGGGTGCTGTGGTGACAGCTCTGCTCTGTGAGATGGGCTCTGGGGTATGCCTGAGGGATGGGGGCTCTGTGGTGGCAGCTCTTCTCTGTGAGATGGGCTCTGGGGATGCCTGAGGTCTGGGGGCCCTCTGGAGGTGAAAGTGCTGCTCTGTGAGATGGGCTCTGGGGTATGCCTTATGTATGGGGGCTCTCTGGAGGAGACAGCTCTGCTCTGTGAGATGAGCTCTGGGGTATGCCTGAGGTATGGGGACGCTGTGGTGACAGCTCTGCTCTGTTAGATGGGCTCTGGGGATGCCTGAGGTATGGGGGCTCTCTGGAGGTGATAGATCTGCTCTGTGAGATGGGCTCTGGGGTATGCCTGAGGTATGGGGCTCTGTGGGGACAGCTCTTCTCTGTGAGGTAAGCTCTGGGGTATGCCTGAGGTATGGGGGTTCTCTGGAGGGGACCGCTCTGCTCTGTGAGATGGGCACTGGGGGTATGCCTGAGGTATGAGGGATCTCTGATGTGACAGCTGTGCTCTGTGAGATGGGTTTTGGGGTGGCCTGAGGTATGAGGGCTCTCTGAGGTGACAGCTCTGCTCTGTGAGATGGGCTCTAGGGTTTTCCTGTGGTATGGGAGGTCTGTGAGGTGACAGCTCTGCTCTGTGAGATGGTTTCTGGGGTATGCAAGATGGGCTCTGGGGTATGCCTGAGGTATGATGGCTCTTAGAGGAGACAGCTCGCTCTGTGGGATGGGCTCTGGGGTATGTCTGAGGTATGGTGGCACTGTGGTAAGAGCTCTGCTCTGTGAGATGGGATAGTCCTGAGGTATGGGGGCTCTTCTGGTGACAGCTCTTCTCTCTGGGATGGGCTCTGGGGATGCCTGAGGTATGGGGGCTCTCTGGAGGTCACAGTGCTGCTCTTTGAGATGGGCTCTGGGGTATGCCTGAGGTATGGGGGTGCTGTGGTACAGCTCTGCTCTGTGAGATGGGTTCTGGGGTATGCCTGAAGTATGGGGGCTCTATGGCGACAGCTCTTCTCTGTGAGATGGGCTCTGGGGATGCCTGAGGTATGGGGGCTGTCTGGAGGTGACAGCTCTTTTCTGTGTGATGGGCTCTGGGGTATGCCTGAGATATGGGGGCTATGTGGTGACAGCTCTGCTCTGTGAGGTGGGCCCTGGGGTATGCCTGAGGTATGAGGTCTCTCTGAGGTGGCAGCTCTGCTCTGTGAGATGGGCTCTGGGGTATGCCTGAGGTATGGGGGCTATCTGGAGGTGACAGTGCTGCTCTGTGAGATGGGCTCTGGGGTATGCCTGAGGTATGGGGGCTCTCTGGAGAAGATACCTCTGTGAGATGGGCTCTGGGGTATGCCTGAGGTATGGGGGTGCTGTGGTGACAGCTCTGCTCTGTGAGATGGGCTCTGGGGTATGCCTGAGGGATGGGGGCTCTGTGGTGGCAGCTCTTCTCTGTGAGATGGGCTCTGGGGATGCCTGAGGTCTGGGGGCTCTCTGGAGGTGAAAGCTCTGCTCTGTGAGATGGGCTCTGGGGTATGCCTGAGGTATGGGGGCTCTGTGGTGACAGCTCTTCCCTGTGAGATGGGCTCTTGGGTATGCAAGATGGGCTCTGGGGTATGCCTGAGGTATGATGGCTCGCGGAGGAGACAGCTCGCTCTGTGGGATGGGCTCTGGGGTATGTCTGAGGTATGGTGGCACTGTGGTAAGAGCTCTGCTCTGTGAGATGGGATATGCCTGAGGTATTGGGGCTCTTCTGGTGACAGCTCTTCTCTCTGGGATGGGCTCTGGGGATGCCTGAAGTATGGGGACTCTCTGGAGGTGACAGTGCTGCTCTGTGAGATGGGCTCTGGGGTATGCCTGAGGTATGGGGGCGCTGTGGTACAGCTCTGCTCTGTGAGATGGGTTCTGGGGTATACCTGAGGTATGGGGGCTTTATGGTGACAGCTCTTCTCTGTGAGATGGGCTCTGGGGATGCCTGAGGTATGGGGGCTATCTGGAGGTGACAGCTCTTTTCTGTGTGATGGGCTCTGGGGTATGATTGAGATATGGGGGCTCTGTGGTGACAGCTCTGCCCTGTGAGGTGGGTCCTGGGGTATGCCTGAGGTATGAGGTCTCTCTGCGGTGACAGCTCTGCTCTGTGAGATGGGCTCTGCGGTATGCCTGAGGTATGGGGGCGCTGTGGTGACAGCTCTGCTCTGTTAGATGGGCTCTGGGGATGCCTGAGGTATGGGGGCTCTCTGGAGGTGATAGATCTGCTCTGTGAGATGGTCTCTGGGGTATGCCTGAGGTATGGGGCTCTGTGGGGACAGCTCTTCTCTGTGAGGTAAGCTCTGGGGTATGCCTGAGGTATGGGGGTTCTCTGGAGGGGACCGCTCTGCTCTGTGAGATGGGCACTGGGGGTATGCCTGAGGTATGAGGGATCTCTGATGTGACAGCTGTGCTCTGTGAGATGGGTTTTGGGGTGGCCTGAGGTATGAGGGCTCTCTGAGGTGACAGCTCTGCTCTGTGAGATGGGCTCTAGGGTTTTCCTGTGGTATGGGAGGTCTGTGAGGTGACAGCTCTGCTCTGTGAGATGGTTTCTGGGGTATGCAAGATGGGCTCTGGGGTATGCCTGAGGTATGATGGCTCTTAGAGGAGACAGCTCGCTCTGTGGGATGGGCTCTGGGGTATGTCTGAGGTATGGTGGCACTGTGGTAAGAGCTCTGCTCTGTGAGATGGGATATGCCTGAGGTATGGGGGCTCTTCTGGTGACAGCTCTTCTCTCTGGGATGGGCTCTGGGGATGCCTGAGGTATGGGGGCTCTCTGGAGGTCACAGTGCTGCTCTTTGAGATGGGCTCTGGGGTATGCCTGAGGTATGGGGGTGCTGTGGTACAGCTCTGCTCTGTGAGATGGGTTCTGGGGTATGCCTGAAGTATGGGGGCTCTATGGCGACAGCTCTTCTCTGTGAGATGGGCTCTGGGGATGCCTGAGGTATGGGGGCTGTCTGGAGGTGACAGCTCTTTTCTGTGTGATGGGCTCTGGGGTATGCCTGAGATATGGGGGCTATGTGGTGACAGCTCTGCTCTGTGAGGTGGGCCCTGGGGTATGCCTGAGGTATGAGGTCTCTCTGAGGTGGCAGCTCTGCTCTGTGAGATGGGCTCTGGGGTATGCCTGAGGTATGGGGGCTATCTGGAGGTGACAGTGCTGCTCTGTGAGATGGGCTCTGGGGTATGCCTGAGGTATGGGGGCTCTCTGGAGAAGATACCTCTGTGAGATGGGCTCTGGGGTATGCCTGAGGTATGGGGGTGCTGTGGTGACAGCTCTGCTCTGTGAGATGGGCTCTGGGGTATGCCTGAGGGATGGGGGCTCTGTGGTGGCAGCTCTTCTCTGTGAGATGGGCTCTGGGGATGCCTGAGGTCTGGGGGCTCTCTGGAGGTGAAAGCTCTGCTCTGTGAGATGGGCTCTGGGGTATGCCTGAGGTATGGGGGCTCTGTGGTGACAGCTCTTCCCTGTGAGATGGGCTCTTGGGTATGCAAGATGGGCTCTGGGGTATGCCTGAGGTATGATGGCTCGCGGAGGAGACAGCTCGCTCTGTGGGATGGGCTCTGGGGTATGTCTGAGGTATGGTGGCACTGTGGTAAGAGCTCTGCTCTGTGAGATGGGATATGCCTGAGGTATGGGGGCTCTTCTGGTGACAGCTCTTCTCTCTGGGATGGGCTCTGGGGATGCCTGAAGTATGGGGACTCTCTGGAGGTGACAGTGCTGCTCTGTGAGATGGGCTCTGGGGTATGCCTGAGGTATGGGGGCGCTGTGGTACAGCTCTGCTCTGTGAGATGGGTTCTGGGGTATACCTGAGGTATGGGGGCTTTATGGTGACAGCTCTTCTCTGTGAGATGGGCTCTGGGGATGCCTGAGGTATGGGGGCTATCTGGAGGTGACAGCTCTTTTCTGTGTGATGGGCTCTGGGGTATGATTGAGATATGGGGGCTCTGTGGTGACAGCTCTGCCCTGTGAGGTGGGTCCTGGGGTATGCCTGAGGTATGAGGTCTCTCTGAGGTGACAGCTCTGCTCTGTGAGATGGGCTCTGCGGTATGCCTGAGGTATGGGGGCTCTCTGGAGGTGACAATGCTGCTCTGTGAGATGGGCTCTGGGGTATGCCTGAGGTATGGGGGCTCTCTGGAGAAGATACCTCTGTGAGATGGGCTCTGGGGTATACCTGAGGTATGGGGGCGCTGTGGTGACAGCTCTGCTCTGTGAGATGGGCTCTGGGGTATGCCTGAGGTATGGGGGCTCTTCGGTGGCAGCTCTTCTCTGTGAGATGGGCTCTGGGGATGCCTGAGGTCTGGGGGCTCTCTGGAGGTGAAAGCTCTGCTCTGTGAGATGGGCTCTGGGGTATGCCTGAGGTATGGGAGCTCTGTGGGACAGCTCTTCTTTGTGAGATGGGCTCTGGGGCATGCCTGAGATATGGGGCTCTCTGGAGGTGACAGTGCTGCTCTGTGAGATGGGCTCTGGGGTATGCCTGAGGTATCGGGGTTCTCTGGAGGTGGCAGCTCTACTCTGTGAGATGGTTCTGGGGTATGCTTGCGGTATGGGGGATCTATGGTTAGAGCTCTGCTCTGTGAGGTGGGTTCTGGGGTATAACTGAGGTATGGGGGCTCTCTGAGGTTACAGCTCTGCTCTGTGAGATGGGCTTTGGGGTATGCCTGAGGTATGGGGGCTCGCTGGAGGTGACAGTGCTGCTCTGTGAGATGGGCTCTGGTGTATGCCTGAGGCATGGGGGCTCTGTGGTGATAGCTCTGCTCTGTGAGATGGGCTCTGGGGTATGCTTGAATTATGGGGGCTCTGTGGTGACAGCTCTTCTCTGAGAGTTGGGCTCTGTGGTATGCCTGAGGTATGGGGGCCCTCTGGAGGTGAAAGTGCTGCTCTGTGAGATGGGCTCTGGGGTATGCCTTATGTATGGGGGCTCTCTGGAGGAGACAGCTCTGCTCTCTGAGATGAGCTCTGGGGATGCCTGAGGTATGGGGGCTCTCTGGAGGTGACAGCTCTGCTCTGTGAGGTGGGCCCTGGGGTATGCCTGAGGTATGAGGTCTCTCTGAGGTGGCAGCTCTGCTCTGTGAGATGGGCTCTGGGGTATGCCTGAGGTATGGGGGCTCTCTGGAGGTGACAGTGCTGCTCTGTGAGATGGGCTCTGGGGTATGCCTGAGGTATGGGGGCTCTCTGGAGAAGATACCTCTGTGAGATGGGCTCTGGGGTATGCCTGAGGTATGGGGGTGCTGTGGTGACAGCTCTGCTCTGTGAGATGGGCTCTGGGGTATGCCTGAGGGATGGGGGCTCTGTGGTGGCAGCTCTTCTCTGTGAGATGGGCTCTGGGGATGCCTGAGGTCTGGGGGCTCTCTGGAGGTGAAAGCTCTGCTCTGTGAGATGGGCTCTGGGGTATGCCTGAGGTATGGGGGCTCTGTGGTGACAGCTCTTCTCTGTGAGATGGGCTCTTGGGTATGCAAGATGGGCTCTGGGGTATGCCTGAGGTATGATGGCACTGTGGTAAGAGCTCTGCTCTGTGAGATGGGATATGCCTGAGGTATGGGGGCTCTTCTGGTGACAGCTCTTCTCTCTGGGATGGGCTCTGGGGATGCCTGAGGTATGGGGACTCTCTGGAGGTGACAGTGCTGCTCTGTGAGATGGGCTCTGGGGTATGCCTGAGGTATGGGGGCGCTGTGGTACAGCTCTGCTCTGTGAGATGGGTTCTGGGGTATGCCTGAGGTATGGGGGCTTTATGGTGACAGCTCTTCTCGGTGAGATGGGCTCTGGGAATGCCTGAGGTATGTATGGGGGCTATCTGGAGGTGACAGCTCTTTTCTGTGTGATGGGCTCTGGGGTATGCCTGAGATATGGGGGCTCTGTGGTGACAGCTCTGCCCTGTGAGGTGGGCCCTGGGGTATGCCTGAGGTATGAGGTCTCTCTGAGGTGACAGCTCTGCTCTGTGAGATGGGCTCTGCGGTATGCCTGAGGTATGGGGGCTCTCTGGAGGTGACAATGCTGCTCTGTGAGATGGGCTCTGGGGTATGCCTGAGGTATGGGGGCTCTCTGGAGAAGATACCTCTGTGAGATGGGCTCTGGGGTATACCTGAGGTATGGGGGCGCTGTGGTGACAGCTCTGCTCTGTGAGATGGGCTCTGGGGTATGCCTGAGGTATGGGGGCTCTTCGGTGGCAGCTCTTCTCTGTGAGATGGGCTCTGGGGATGCCTGAGGTCTGGGGGCTCTCTGGAGGTGAAAGCTCTGCTCTGTGAGATGGGCTCTGGGGTATGCCTGAGGTATGGGAGCTCTGTGGTGACAGCTCTTCTTTGTGAGATGGGCTCTGGGGCATGCCTGAGATATGGGGGCTCTCTGGAGGTGACAGTGCTGCTCTGTGAGATGGGCTCTGGGGTATGCCTGAGGTATGGGGGTTCTCTGGAGGTGGCAGCTCTGCTCTGTGAGATGGTTCTGGGGTATGCTTGCGGTATGGGGGATCTGTGGTTAGAGCTCTGCTCTGTGAGATGGGTTCTGGGGTATAACTGTGGTATGGGGCTCTCTGAGGTTACAGCTCTGCTCTGTGAGATGGGCTTTGGGGTATGCCTGAGGTATGGGGGCTCGCTGGAGGTGACAGTGCTGCTCTGTGAGATGGGCTCTGGTGTATGCCTGAGGTATGGGGGCGCTGTGGTGATAGCTCTGCTCTGTGAGATGGGCTCTGGGGTATGCTTGAATTATGGGGGCTCTGTGGTGACAGCTCTTCTCTGAGAGTTGGGCTCTGTGGTATGCCTGAGGTATGGGGGCCCTCTGGAGGTGAAAGTGCTGCTCTGTGAGATGGGCTCTGGGGTATGCCTTATGTATGGGGGCTCTCTGGAGGAGACAGCTCTGCTCTGTGAGATGAGCTCTGGGGTATGCCTGAGGTATGGGGGCGCTGTGGTGACAGCTCTGCTCTGTTAGATGGGCTCTGGGGATGCCTGAGGTATGGGGGCTCTCTGGAGGTGACAGCTCTGCTCTGTGAGATGGGCTCTGGGGTATGCCTGAGGTATGGGGACTCTGTGGGGACAGCTCTTCTCTGTGAGGTAAGCTCTGGGGTATGCCTGAGGTATGGGGGTTCTCTGGAGGGGACCGCTCTGCTCTGTGAGATGGGCTCTGGGGTATGCCTGAGGTATGAGGGATCTCTGATGTGACAGCTGTGCTCTGTGAGATGGGTTCTGGGGTAGGCCTGGGGTAAGAGGGCTCTCTGAGGTGACAGCTCCGCTCTGTGAGATGGGCTCTAGGGTTTTCCTGAGGTATGGGAGCTCTGTGAGGTGACAGCTCTGCTCTGTGAGATGGGTTCTGGGGTATGCAAGATGGGCTCTGGGGTATGCCTGAGGTATGATGGCTCTCGGAGAAGACAGCTCGCTCTGTGGGATGGGCTCTGGGGTATGTCTGAGTTATGGTGGCACTGTGGTAAGAGCTCTGCTCTGTGAGATGGGATATGCCTGAGGTATGGGGGCTCTTTAGGTGACAGCTCTTCTCTCTGGGATGGGCTCTGGGGATGCCTGAGGTATGGGGGCTCTCTGGAGGTGACAGTGCTGCTCTGTGAGATGGGCTCTGGGGTATGCCTGAGGTATGGGGGTGCTGTGGTACAGCTCTGCTCTGTGAGATGGGTTCTGGGGTATGCCTGAGGTATGGGGGCTCTCTGGAGGGGACCGCTCTGCTCTGTGAGATGGGCTCTGGGGTATGCCTGAGGTATGAGGGATCTCTGATGTGACAGCTGTGCTCTGTGAGATGGGTTCTGGGGTAGGCCTGGGGTAAGAGGGCTCTCTGAGGTGACAGCTCCGCTCTGTGAGATGGGCTCTAGGGTTTTCCTGAGGTATGGGAGCTCTGTGAGGTGACAGCTCTGCTCTGTGAGATGGGTTCTGGGGTATGCAAGATGGGCTCTGGGGTATGCCTGAGGTATGATGGCTCTCGGAGAAGACAGCTCGCTCTGTGGGATGGGCTCTGGGGTATGTCTGAGTTATGGTGGCACTGTGGTAAGAGCTCTGCTCTGTGAGATGGGATATGCCTGAGGTATGGGGGCTCTTTACGTGACAGCTCTTCTCTCTGGGATGGGCTCTGGGGATGCCTGAGGTATGGGGGCTCTCTGGAGGTGACAGTGCTGCTCTGTGAGATGGGCTCTGGGGTATGCCTGAGGTATGGGGGTGCTGTGGTACAGCTCTGCTCTGTGAGATGGGTTCTGGGGTATGCCTGAGGTATGGGGGCTCTATGGTGACAGCTCTTCTCTGTGAGATGGGCTCTGGGGATGCCTGAGGTATGGGGGCTGTCTGGAGGTGACAGCTCTTTTCTGTGTGATGGGCTCTGGGGTATGCCTGAGATATGGGGGCTCTCTGGAGGTGACAGTGCTGCTCTGTGAGATGGCCTCTGGGGTATGCCTGAGGTATGGGGGCTCTCTGGAGAAGATACCTCTGTGAGATGGGCTCTGGGGTATTCCTGAGGTATGGGGGCGCTGTGGTGACAGCTCTGCTCTGTGAGATGGGCTCTGGGGTATGCCTGAGGTATGGGGGCTCTGTGGTAGCAGCTCTTCTCTGTGAGATGGGCTCTGGGGATGCTTGAGGTCTGGGGGCTCTCTGGAGGTGAAAGCTCTGCTCTTTGAGATTGGCTCTGGGGTATGCCTGAGGTATGGGGCCTCTGTGGTGACAGCTCTTCTCTGTGAGATGGGTTCCGGGGTATGCCAGATGGGCTCTGGGGTATGCCTGATGTATGAGGGCTCTCTGAGTTGACAGATCTGCTCTGTGAGATGAGTTCTGGGGTATGTCTGAGATATGATGGCTCTCTGAGGTGACAGCCCTGCTCTGTGAGATGGGTTCTGGGGTATGCCTGAGGTATGGGGGTGCTGTGGAGACAGCTCCTCTCGGTGAGATCGGCTCTGGGGTATGCCTCAGGTATGGGGGCTCTGTGGAGACAGCTCTTCTCTGTGAGATGGGCTCTGGGGTATGTCTGAGGTATGGGGGCTCTCTGGATGTGACAGTACTGCTCTGTGAGATGGGCTCTGGGGTATGCATGAGGTATTGGGGCTGTCTGGCGGTGACAGCTCTGCTCTGTGCCATGGGTTCTGGGGTATGTCTGAGGTTGTGGGGGATCTGTGGTTACAGCTCTGCTCTGTGAGATGGGTTCTGGGGTATAACTGAGATATGGGGGCTCTCTGAAGTGACCGCTCTGCTCTGTGAGGTGGGCGTTGCTGTATGCCTGAGGTATGGGGCTCTCTGAAGGTGACCGCTCTGTGAGATGGGCTCTGGGGTATTCCTGAGGTATGGGGGCTCTCTGGAGAAGACAGCTCTGTGAGATGGGCTCTGGGAAATGCCTGAGGTATAGGAGCTCTGTGAGGTGACAGCTCAGCTCTGTGAGATGGGTTCTGGGGTATGCAAGATGGGCTCTGTGGTATGCCTGAGGTATGAGGGCTCTCAAGTGAACAACTCTGCTCTGTGGGATGGGCTCTGGGGTATGTGTGAGGTATGGGGGCGCTGTGGTAAGAGTTCTGCTCTGTGAATGGGCTCTGGGGTATGCCTGAGGTATGGGGGCTCTGTGGTGGCAGCTCTTCTCTCTGAGATCGGCTCTGGGGATGCCTGAGGTATGAGGGCTCTCTGATGTGACAGCTCTGCTCTGTGAGATGGGTTCTGGGGTAGGCCTGAGGTATGAGGGCTCTCTGAGGTGACAGCTCTGCTCTGTGAGATGGGCTCTGGGGTTTTCCTGAGGTATGGGAGCTCTGTGAGGTGATAGCTCTGCTCTATGAGATGGGTTCTGGGGTATGCAAGATGGGCTCTGGGGTATGCCTGAGGTATGAGAGCTCTCGGAGGAGATAGCTCTGTTCTGTGGGATGGGCTCTGGGGTATGTCTGAGGTATGGGGGCTCTGTGGTGACAGCTCTTCTCTCTGAGATGGGCTCTGGGGATGCCTGAGGTATGGGGGCTCACTGGAGGTGACAGTGCTGCTCTGTGAGATGGGCTCTGGGGTATGCCTGAGGTATGGGGGTGCTGTAGTACAGCTCTGATCTGTGAGATGGGCTCTGGGGTATGCCTGAGGTATGTGGGCTCTATGGTGACAGCTCTTCTCTGTGAGATGGGCTCTGGGGATGCCTGTGGTATGGGGGCTCTGTGGTGACAGCTCTTCTCTCTGAGATGGGCTCTGGGGTATGCCTGAGGTATGGGGCTCTCTGGAGAAGACAGCTCTGTGAGATGGGCTCTGGGGTATGCCTGAGGTCTGAGGGCGCTATGGTGACAGCTCTGCTCTGTGAGATGGGCTCTGGGGTATGCCTGAGGTATGGGGGCTCTGTGGTGACAGCTCTTATTTGTGAGATGGGCTCTGGGGATGCCTGAGGTATGGGGGCTCTCTGGAGGTGACAGCTCTGCTCTGTGAGATGGGCTCTGGGGTATGCCTGATGTATGGGGCTCTGTGGTGACAGCTCTTCTCCGTGAGATGGGCTCTGGGGTATGCCTGAGGTATGGGGGTTCTCTGGAGGGGACCGCTCTGCTCTGTGAGATGGGCTCTGGGGTATGCCTGAGGCATGACGGCTCTCTGATGTGACAGCTCTGCTCTGTGAGATTGGTTCTAGGGTATGCTTGAGTTATGAGGGCTCTCTGCGGTGACAGCTCTGCTCTGTGAGATGGGTTCTGGGTTATGCCAGATGGGCTCTGGGGTATGCCTGAGGTATGAGGCCTCTCTGAGTTGACAGCTCTGCTCTGTGATATGAGTTCTGGGGTATGCCTGAGGTATGATGGCTCTCTGAGGTGACAGCTCTGCTCTGTGAGATGGGTTCTGGGGTATGCCTGAGGAATGGGAGAGCTGGACACACTGCTGTAGAGGATGCCTCTAGAATTGATGCAAAGCTGCAGAGGAGGCCTCTACAACTGGTTGCAATGCTGCAGATGAGGTCTCTCCAGTGGAATGCAACTGGACACAATGCTGCAGAGGATGTCTCTAGGGCTGGATGCAATGCTGCAGATGAGGCATCTAGAACTGGACTCTATGATACAGGATGAGGCCTCTAGAACTGGGTGTAATGCTGTAGGGGATGCTTCTGCACTGGATACAATGCTGTAGAAGATACCTCTAGAGCTGGTCACAATTCTGTAGAGGATGCCTCTAGAAGTGGACACACCAATGTAGAGGATGCCTCCAGAACTGGACATAATGCTGCTGATGAGGCGTCTAGAACTGGACACAATGCTGTAGAGAATGCCTCTAGAACTGGACACAATGCTGTAGAGGAGGCCTCCAGAACTGGACACAATGCTGCTGATGAGGCCTCTAGAACTGGACACAATGCTGTAGATGATGCCTCTACAATGCTGTAGGGGATACCTCCAGAGCTGGACACAATGTTGTAGAGGATGCCTCCAGAGCTTGGCACAATGCTGTGGAGGATGCCTTTTGAACTAGACGCAATGCTGTAGAGGATGCCTCCACAGCTGTACACAATGCCATAGAGGATGCCTCTAGAACTGTACACAATGTTGTAGAGGATGCCTCCAGAACTGGACACAATGCTGCTGATGAGGTATCTAGAACTGGACACAATGCTGTAGAGGATGCCTTTAGAACTGGACACAATACTGTAGAGGATGCCCCTAGAGCTAGACACAATGTTGTAGAGGATGCCTCCAGAGGTGGACACACTGCTGTAGAGGATGCCTCCAGAGCTGTACACAATGCCGCAGAGGATGCCTCTAGAAATGAACACAATGTTGTAGAGGGTTCCTCCAGAACTGGACACAATGCTGCTGATAGGCCTCTAGAACTGGACACAATGCTGTAGAGGATGCCTCCAGAACTGGACACAATGCTGCTGATGAGGCCTCTAGAACTGGACACAATACTGTAGAGGATGCCTCTAGAGCTGTACACAATGCTGTAGAGGATACCTCCAGAGCTGGACACAATGTTGTAGAGGATGCCTCCAGAGCTGGGCACAATGCTGTAGAGGATGCCTCTTGAACTAGGCACAATGCTGTAGAGGATGCCTCCACAGCTGGGTGCAATGCTCTAGAGGAGGCCCCCAGAACTGGACACAATGCTGCAGAGGATGCCCTAAGAACTGGACACAATGTTGTGGAGACATCTGGGCACAATGTTGTAGCGTATGCTTCTAGATCAGGAAGCAATGCTGTAGAAGATGGCTCCAGAACTGGACACAATGCTGTAGAGGATGGCTCCAGAACTGGACATAATGCTGTAGAGGATGCCTCCAGAACTGGACAAAATGCTGTTGATGATGCACCAGAACTGGGGACAATGCTGTAGAGGCATCTGGGCACAATGCTGCAGAGGAGGCCTCAAGAGCTGGACACAATGCTGTAGAGGATGCCTCTTGAACTGGACACAATGCTGTAGAAGATGTCTCCAGAGCTAGACGCAATGCTGTTAAGGATGCCTTGAGAACCGGACATAATGCTGTAGATGATGCCTCCAGAACTGGGAAAAATGCTGTAGAGGATGCCTTTAGAACTGTACACAATACTGTAGAGAATGCCTCTAGAACTGGACATCATGCCATAGAGGCATCTGGATACAATGCTGTAGAGGGTGCCCCTACAGCTGGAAACAATGCTGTAGAGGATGCCTCCAGAACTTGACACAATGCTGCTGATGAGGTGTAACACTTACCTCTGGGGCCCTGCAGGAGTGCCTGGTCCGGTCTGTCGATGAGTTCAGGCTCGGTCTGTAAACACCTTTTGATGATGCCCAAAACCTCTCCCGCTCTGCTCGCTGCAGTTGAACTCACCCAGCGGTCAGAGGGGCAGGAGTGATCTGGAGATTCAGGATCTGGATCAGTTGCGCCTATGAGGTGTATTGCACCAAAGTCACTATTAGTCACTATTAGTCCTTAGCTTATATTGATGCTTCTGCCCAGTTTCCTCACTGGACTTGTACCAGTCCTGCGCAGTTCTGTAGCTGTGTTTTGAGCTTTTCCCCAGTATATTCGCCTCCAGTTCCTTCACTGAGGCTTGGCGGTTTACCAGTTACTCCACTAGTTATTTGGGAGCCCAGGCCTGCTGTGACCCCCCCAAGCCGCCTTCAGTTGTGTAAAGGCACCCTCCCATTAGCCAGTGGGTTTTATGACCGTATGCCTGTTATTGCGCTGTTTTAACTCCGTTCTCTAGTTTCTCCCCAGGCTTGGGATGATGATGGAAGATGTCGACAAGGAAGAAGACGGGCACTGCTGCTGGAATACAGTTCAGGTAAGACAATGCGCGGGTGGCGGGTGGGGTTGTTTGAATGGACCACCACTCACCAATGACTTTCTTTTCAGATGCAGAAGACTCTGACTTGGAGGCGCGGATGGAATCCAGCGGGCGTTGCGGATCGGGAGTTGCAGGAGAAGTCAGAAGAGTTCCAGAGCTCCGGTAAGTAGCAGATCTTGACCCTCGTCGTGAAGTCTTTGGTTTTCCATAGGAAACGCATTGCCTTGACTCGTCGTGAAGAGCAGGTGTTCCAAACTTGATCCGACGTGCAGAACGAAACAGGCTGTAAAAAGCCAGCGTCACGCCGGCAGCCAAAGAAAATGATAAGCACTGGGTGTGGCCCATGGCGGGGTTTATATAGCCCTGGGCCCACCCAGATCCACTAGACCACCATGAAACTACACATTGCGGCCCTCTAGAGGCCATGTTTGGTTCAAGCTGGGGGCCCTCTTGGAAGGGGCCAAAGGCATACAAAGGCCTGTTTTGGCGCCAGGCAGCCAGTTTCTTAGTCCAGGTGCCTCCCTGAGCCTTAGGGGTTACTGAAATCGTGACAGCACTCCCCCACAAAGCCCCCCCAAGGAGAGTCACTCCCGGGCCGGGTCGTTCCGGATGCTCCTTATGGCAACGCGCCATCAGGCGGGGTGCATGAAAATGTTCCACTGGTTCCCAAGTCCGATCCAGTACCCCCTTAGCCCTTCCAGTCCACCAGATAATAAAGCTTTCTCTGGACAATTTTCGAGTCCAGGAACTTCCTGACTTCGTACTCAGCCTCACCCTGCACTAGTATAGATGGAGGTCTTTCAAGGCTGTCTTGGGTTCCAGGATGAAACGGTTTCAATAATGAGACATGAAATACTGGATGTATACGGAGTCTGGTGGTAAATCCAATTTCATGGCAACAGGATTAACAATGTTCTTTATCGAGTATGGACGATGTACTTTGGGTGGAACTTCTGGGTCCTTTTAGCTGCATATTCTTTGTAGACAGCCAAACCTTATCTCTGATCTGGTACTGGGGTTCAGGTGTTCTTTTTCTGTCTGCAAAGCGTTTCTGGTTTGTCTTGGCTTCCTGAAGAGCTTGTGTAGCCTTTTTTAAGGTTTCTTTAATGCTAGTATGCAGGGTGTTCACGGCTTGTGGTTCTAAAGCCTTTGGTGGATCCAAAGTCGAAGTTTGAGGATCTCGCCCATACAGGAAAAAGAAAGGTGATATGCCGGTGGAACTATGGACCGTGTTGTTATACGCGTACTCAGCTGCCCATAGTAACTCCTTCCAGTTTTGATCTGTTTGGGCAAGCATGCAAAGAAGATATTGTTTGAGCGATTGATTTGTCCTTTCGGTCTGTCCATCGGTCTGTGGATGGTGACTAGTGGACAGACAGACCTCGATCTGCGCTTTAGCACAGCAAGCTTTCCAAAACTTGGACACAAACTGGCTTCCTTGATCCGAGATTACCACAGAGGGAAATCCGTGCGATCTGACATTGTTGGTCAGGAAGGTTTGCTCGAACTGTCCTGCATTAGGTATTCCTTTCAAAGCGATGAAGTGTGCCATTTTAGTTAGGAGGTCCACCACTACCAGTATGGTATTGTAACCTCCGCAGGAATGTAAGTCCGTGATAAAATCTAAGGATATTGTGTACCATGGAGTCGGTGGAATTGACAAGGGACGAAGCAATCCTAGAGGCTTGATTCTGGTTGCTTTGTTTCTTGCACAAACATTGCAGGCCTTTACATGTTGCACAATGTCTTTCCGCCAAGTTGGCCACCAGAAATGTTGCTGAATCTTTGCCATGGTTTTGGCTATGCCAGGATGGCCTGCTGTAAGTGCATTGTGATAGGTGTCCATGATTAGTTCTTGCATTTCGTGGTGCGGCACATAGAGGCGTTTCCGGTAATATGGCAAATTGTTGACTACAGTGCGTTGAGCTCCTTGTGCGACCCATGTTTGTACTTCCACTGGGGATATGTTTTCTTTGATCTTTTCATGCAGTGTTTCCAGAGTGGTCTGATGGTTACTAATCAGTCCAATAAGCTTCTCTTCAGATATGATGGACTTTGGAAGAGGGGTAGCATAAGCGTCTTCCTTTTCGGTAACCCAACCAATTTGTGACAGCGCATCCGCTTTTCCATTTTTCACTCCGGGACGATAACTTAACTGTGAAATCGTATTCCGAGAAGAACTGAGCCCATCGTAAATGTTGTGGCATTTGCGCCCTGGCTGTCCATAGAAATTGCAAGTTCCGATGGTCAGTAAGCACAGCTACTGGATGTCGTGCTCCTAAAAGATGGTGTCGCCACTCCTTGAAAGCTGCCTTTATGGCAAGAAGTTCCTTATCGGTTACTGCATAGATAAGTTCAGTAGGATTACATTTTCGTGACCAAAAGGCCACAGGATGTAATTGGTTGGTACCCGAATCCCTCTGGGACAATACCGCCACCATTGTCGCATTGGAGGTGTCCGTCTCAACCAGGAATGGGAGGTCCGGATTTGGATGGCGAAGTATTGGTGCTGAGGTGAATCGCCTTTTTAATTCCTGGAATGCCTTCTCGGCTTCTTCAGTCCATTGAAAAATGCGGTTTTTCCTAAGCAATGATGTGATTGGGTGGACTACTTCTGAAAAGTCAGCGATGAACCACCTATAAAAGTTCACGAAGCCCAGGAAACTCTTGACCGTCTTGACTGAAGTTGGTCATGGCCATTGCAGAATTGCTTCCACCTTGCGTTTATCCATCTGGATGCCCTGAGGACTAAGTATGTATCCGAGGAATTCCTCCGTGGTGACGTGAAAAGCGCATTTTTCAAGTTTCGCAAACAGATGGTATTGACGCAACTTAGCCAGGACTGCGCTCACATGACGTACGTGTTCTTCGTAGGTTCCAGAATATATCAAGATGTTGTTTATGTAAACCATAGCAGAAACATGCAATAATTACCTTAGTACATCTGTCATAAAGTACTGGAAAGGCTGCTGGAGCGTTGCATAGCACAAAGGGCATGACAGTGTACTCAAATAGCCCAAACTTGGTGCAGAAGGCTGTTTTCCATTAGTCTCCAGCTTTGACGCGAACCAAGTGGTAGGCCCCCCGCAGGTCTAGTTTGGTATAGATCTTCACCCCTTTTACTTGGTCTGAAAGTACTGGAATCAGTGGTAACGGATACCGGTTCTTTACAGTGATTTTATTAAGCCCTCTATAGTCTATGCATGTCCTCAGGTCACCTCCCTTCTTGGGGACAAAGAAAAGAGCTGAGGAGACCGGTGATTTAGAAGGGCAAATTAACCCATTGGGCCTCATTACGACCCTGGCGCTAAGCGAAAAACGATGGCGGTAAATGCTTACCGCCATCGTTTTCCGCCAGGTCCGATCATGACCCGTGACCGTTAACTACGATGCCAATAGCGGCATCGTAGTTAACGCTGCCGCAAACTGCGCTAAGGGTGCGCGCACGCGACCGCCCACACCGTACTTAGCGCCATGGCGGAAAGGCACGCAAATGCCGACCCAAGCGGACATGCACCTAACGCCATCAATGAGGCCGCTAAGTACCTTACCGCCATGGTGCAAATAACGCCATCGCGAACCAACCGTAAAGGGCCAATTCAAGTGAATGCAGCTGCCACAGGTGCACAGAAACAGCACAGGTGAAGGCAATACAGACTCAGGGGAGTATAAAAAGAGCACACCCCACCCCTACCCACACCCAGTCACACTCCACAATGATGCCAATACGACTAGCAATGTTGGGGCTGGAGGACCTGATAGCAATGCATGTGCTACTACAACAGCAACAGCAACAACAACAACAACAGGCAGCACAGAGGAGACGCAGGAGGAGAAGGAGGGCAAGGCAGGCCCAGCAAGCCCCACCAGCACAGCCAGTGCCACCACGCAGGCAGCCCCCAATCCCACGCATCAGAGCCAATCCAAACAACCTCACTGCTGAGCAGATCCACACCCTGTACCGTTTGGACAGGGACACCATCACCGCCATCGTAGACATGACACACAACGACATCGTCAGCATGATAGAAAGTCCAACCGCCATCCCCCCCCTACTGAAGGTAGTGGCTGTACTCCACTTCCTGGCCACAGGCACCTACCAGCACACAGTGGGGCACCTGCATGGCATTTCACAACCATTATTCTCACGAACACTCATCCAAGTGCTCGATGCCCTCCTCAAGCACACAGACGACCACATCTCATTACCACGGACTGCCCAGGAGATTGCAAACACCAAAGTGGGTTTCCATGCACTAGCCAGCATACCCGGTTGCATTGGTGCCATCGACTGCACCCATGTGGAATTGGTGGTTCCACGTGCCATGGAGGTACCGTACCGCAACCGGAAACAGTTCCACTCTGTCAACGTGCAAATGGTCTGTGACTCCAACAAGATCATCACACATTGTTGTGCCCGATTCCCCGGATCAACCCATGATTCCATGGTCCTGAGGAACTCCACAATACCACGCTACATGGAGCGACATGCAGGCCCAAGATCCTGGCTACTCGGTGAGTGCGATGTCATGGAAGTGGGCATGGGAATGACGTACCAGTGCATACTCCACCTGGCTGAAAGGGGGGGGGGGGGGATGATGCATACTCCACCTGGCTGAAAGGGGGGGGGGATGATGCATACTCCACCTGGCTGTGAGTAACACAGAGAACGGATACAGAGGAAGGCCACTCACAATGCACAAAACCCCTCTGCATACATAGGGTGATGGCATGCAAAACAGGCCATGGCAGCAATGAGCATATACTGGTTGCATAGTGTGAATCAATTAGTGCATGTAGAAGTGAGCCAAGGTAACAGTTCCATGCCAGCCATGGTGGGACATCATGTTCCTGATCAGACAACATGACTGACACATACATTCTCGCCTACATACAGGTGATGCAGCCTACCCCCTGAAGAGGTGGCTCCTCACGCCAGTCCGGAACCCGCAGAACCAGCACGAGGAGGACTACAACCGTGCACATACACGTACTCGTGTGGTCATAGAGCAGACATTCGGCCTCCTGAAGGCACGGTTCAGAAGCCTCAGCAGGTCTGGTGGGGCACTCCTGTATGGCCATGAGAAGGTGGCAAAGATCGTCATGGCATGTGTCATGCTGCACAATATGTGCGTCAGACGGAATGTGCCCCTGCCCCCTGACGCAGAACTGCAACCACCTGACGATGAGGATGAGGATGAGGAGGGTGCAGAAGGGGCGCCACCACATGGAGGAGGCGATGCACAGGAGGGGCGTGCCATGCGCCAAAGTATCATCAACCACTGCTTCTAGCACACACGGCTGGTGTTCATCGCATGGAGACTGCACTTGGGGCACTGTGTGACTCTGGGGCATGCACACTGAGGACTGGACACCAATAAAGCACACATACGCAATGAAAATGTCCACACATTTCCTTTTTTGAAACGAAAAAAGTGTATTTGAACTATGAACTGTCGTGTCACACCCCCTCCCACCTCCCACCTCCCCCCTGCACACCCCAACACACCCCCTCCCACCTCCCACCTCCCCCCTGCACACACACCCCCCCAAACTCCCCCCTTAACTCCCCAACACACCACCCCGCCACCCCCCTGCACACCCCAACACACCCACTCCCCCCTCCACCCTCCCCCCCCCCCTGGAATCCCAACAAAGGTGTGAGTTGGTCTGTGCAGCAGTGTCAGTAGTAGGATTCCTACACTGTCCGGCCACTATTGGCAGCCCCCTCCACTGGCCCCCGGGGCACCCCTGCCTGTGCTGCGGAGGTTCCTCCCCGATCGGCGGATGGGGCTGCTCGGTGTCGAGCTGGCAACCGAGGAGGATCCTGCCTGCTCATTTGGACGCATGGCCCGTATTGTCTGCACAAGGTCAGTGATGGCGTGCCGCACAGCAGCTAGTTCCGCGCAGATGTCCTTTGTGGACGACTCTATAGCTGCCTTCACAGTCTCAGCACATTTCTCCATTGCTGCACTTGACCCCCCACATTCAGCAACATGTTCTTCGAGCAGCGAGGAAAGTTGCTGCTGCCGGGTGGCAATCGCCTCCAGAGAATGGTTGGAATTCTGGCCCATGGCTAATGGCAGTGGTATTCCCATTGGGCTGATCTGCCCCTGCAGCGGGGATGGAGTGGCTGGCCAATCGTCATCCTCTGGCTGACCCTGTGTGGCATCCGCATGCGGGCTGCTTAGGGACAGGTAGGGGGAATGAGGGTGGCCTGTGGGGCTTCTGACATCACTCTCCTCAAAGATCCCTGCTTCGCTATCGGAGGAGGCAGCAATGGCAGCAGTCTCCCCAATTGTGCTGCTTGCAGCAGAGGCTGTGGCTTCTGTGGGCATGATTGGTGTGATGTCTGCTGCTGCTGCTGCTGCTGTACTGCCTGCTGGGGTGGCTGTCTGTGCCCTGTCCTGTTTCCCTTGCATGGATTTTGCCTGCTGTGGTGTTTTCCTCGGGACGACAGAGGTGGAGGGTTGTGGCGTTGGCACAGTTGGCCTGGCCCTCTTGGTGGGTGTGGAGGCTGTGGTGTCCTCTTCCTCAAGGTCGGAATTTGAGCCTGTGGTGGGACAGAGGAGGGAGAGTGTTATTGATGGGTCTGCGGACATTGGCCGGGCATTGTGGCGACTGGCATCTCATCAGTTAGTACATGTGGCACATTTCATGCAGGGGAAAAAAGTTGTCTCCCTTTTGTGTGGAAGTAGCATGGAGGTATGTGGGTGCCTGCAGTTAGGGTGTGCGTGCTGCATGTGTACAGGGTGCAGATCGGATGTATCTGTGGGCAGTCTCCTGCTGATGTGTTGCATTCACACTATGGGCCAACATTGTACTTCACATGAATGGACTTAGGTGAGATTTGCATGCCTTGATTTGAGCCACCTACCTGCATCGCCCGATGTCGGGGCTCCTCTCTCCATTCCTCCTACTCCTTCAATGCTCTGCATTCCGATTGTGGAGGCACAGATTTCCTCCCATGGCTGCAATTTTATAGGGGACTCCGATCCTCCCCCAGTTGCCATTGCCAGGTTCATGTTGGCTGATAGTATGCTCCTGACTCTGAGCCGGAGATCGTCCCACCGCTTGCGGCACTGTTTGACATTGCGGGGTGTTGTTCCCACGGCACTGACCCGCTGAGCTACCAGTGCCCATATGGCCTTCTTCTTGGATATGGCCGGTCTTGTCAGTTGGTTGGAGAATACCACTGCAGCGTTCTCCTGGAGGGTCTCCGCTAGAATGGTAAGCTCCTCTCTGGAGAAGCGGTCTTGCCGCTGGCGGTCACAGGCTTTTTTCAAAACTTTAGGCATCTTCCTGCAGGTAGAAGGTTGAAGCCGGTATTGGCGGGGTCCCAGGCTCGGATGTCCAGTGGTTTCGGAGGATGGCAATGGATTGTGTTTTTAAAGATGGCCGCCGTGCTCTTTCCCGTTCCGCCGCGGTGACGCTACTTCCGGTTCCGCTTATCTACGGTCACCGCTAATTGCGGTGACCGCTAACTACGGTCACCGCTATGTACGGCGGTGGCGGTGGTGCACCTTGCGCCGCATACGATGCCGGTAGGTGCCGTTTTGGGGGCATTACCGCCATGGCGCTGTTTACATTACCGCCATGGCGTAATGCTCGTGCGCGATGGGTCCTAATATGGCGCACTTTACGCCATCGTCCCACGGCGTTAACGTTCATTACGCCATGGCGGTAATGACGGCGGATTACCGCCAGGGTCGTAATGAGGCCCATTGGCTAGATATTGGTCCAGATACTCGCGTAGGTGCTGGTTTTCCTTCTCCGTAAGGGCGTAGATACGACTGCATGGAAGTTGTTGTCCAGGGATCAGATCGATTTGACAGTCGTAGGGCCTGTGAGGTGGTAATGTGTTGGCCTGTTCCTTATGGAAAACATCCTGGAAGTTGCTGTACTCCGGAGGTAGTTGCCCTACGATCCCAAGGGCAGTCCCTGTTGTTTGTACTGTTGACGTGGATCCCTCTCGGGTTGTTTCTGAAGCTGAATAACAGGTTCGGGCACATTCGGTTGGAAACTGTACTGTATGCTTGCGCCAATCTATGACAGGATTGTGACGTACCAACCAGGGCATTCCCAGGATTAACTGGAATTGAGAAGCATTGATAAGGTTGAAGACTATGTTTTCCCGATGACCGTCATGGCATAGCATCACAACAGTACCAGTACATAGGGTCACTGGCCCAGAGGTCAACTGAGTTTCATCCACGGACAATACGGTATCAGCCTTTTCCCTTTTTTAGGTAGGCACCCCTATCCGTTGGGCCATGGTGATGACCATGTAGTTACCTACTGCTCCGCAGTCGCTATACGCTTCCAGGGCGTGCATCCGTTGTGACTGTTCGGGGCTTAGGAGAATAACTGGTGTTGTTACATGCAAGACCGCTGACATCTCTACCTGTCCCGACAAGCTGGTCTGTACTCTTGTTGAGCCTGGTAGTTTTCTGATGGCTCTTGTGATTCTACTGTGGCTTCCATAGCCCCCAAAGGCCTTTGAGTTATCTTGTTAGGGCAGTCTTTTAGAAAATGTCCCGCTTTGCCACAGTACAGACATAGTTGTTGTTTTCTGCGGCGTTCCCTTTCCTCCTTGGTCAGTGGCCCTCGAACGCTTCCTAGCTGCATTGGTTCTGGGACATTTTCAGTGGTCCGGGGTGTATCCCGGGGATGGACATACAGGGGCCGATTATCAAAACGGGCTCGGTCGGATCTCCTTTCTTGCAGGCGCTGGTCAAGCTGGACCACTGGGTCTATGTACTCGGCACAGCGATCCGGTGGGTTCACAACCTGTGCAAGAACGTCCTTCAACTCGTTTCGTAGACCTCGATAGAACAAAGTGGTCCTCTTATCCTCTGGCCAGTTGGTTTCCGCCACCAGGCAATTAAACGTGGTGATGTAAGCCAGACGATTGTGAGAGCCTTGTCGAAGACCGAGCAATTCAGCATCCAGAGCGTGTCCCTGGGTACGGCGAGAAAAAAGTTTGTCCATCTCATACTGGAATTGTGCGGAATTGTGCAGAACAGGATCATCACGGTCAACCAAAAGAACTGACCAACTAGCGGCATGCCCCCCGAGATAGGATAGGATGAAGGCAACTTTAGTTTGATCTGTTGGGAACGCTCCTGGTCGACATAAAAAGTGGAGGCGACACTGTGTCATGAATACCCCATATTTCAGTGGATCACCCATAAATCTTTCAGGTGGAGCCAAAGGGAGTGGTTACTTGTAGCTGAGGGACTACTGTGACTGCTCCATCAGCAGTGTCTGGCAGTGGGGTTTGTCCTGCTCGAGTGCTGGTTAGGCGCCTTGCCAGTTCTTCAGTCCTATCTCGATTCACCACCAGTTCCTTTCTAACGGCACTGGTCTCTGAGCGTGCCCCATGCACCTCGACTCTCAATTCCCCCAGTAGGAGGGCCAACTGATCAACTTCTGAAGCCATGGCACTCGGGCGGAGTATTGACGTGGGCTTAGCATTCTGTAACGATTACCTCTGGAGCCCTGCAGGAGTGCCTGGTCCAGTCTGTCGACGAGTTCAGGTCCGGTCTGTAAACGCCTTCTGATGATGCCCAAAACCTCTCCCTCTGCTCTGCTCACTGCAGGTGAACTCACCCAGCGGTCAGAGGGGCAGGAGTGATCTGAAGATTCAGGATCTGGATCAGTTGTGCCTATGAGGCGTATTGCACCAAAGTCACTATTAGTCCCTAACTTTAATTGATGCTTCTGCCCAGTTTCCTCACTGGACTTGTACCAGCGCAGTTCTGTCGCTGTGTTTTTAGCTTTTCCCCAGTATATTCGCCTCCAGTTCCTTCACTGAGGCGTGGCGGTTTAGCAGTTACTCCACTAGTTATTTGGGAGCCCAGGCCTGCTGTGACCCCCCAAGTCGCCTTCTGTTGTGTAAAGGCACCCTCCCACTAGCCAGTGGGTTCTATGTCCATGTACCTGTTATTGCGCTGTTTTAACTCTGTTCTCTATTTTCTCCCCAGGCATGGGATGCTGATGGAAGATGTCGACATGGAAGAACACGGGCACTGCTGCTGGAATACAGTTCAGGTAAGACAAAGCGCGGGTGACGGGTGGGGTTGTTTTATTGGACCACCACTCACCAATGTCTTTCTTTTCAGATGCAGAAGATGCTGACTTCGAGGCGCGGATGGGATCCAGCGGGCGTTGCGGATTGGTAGTTGCAGGAGAAGTCAGAAGAGTTCCAGAGCTCCGGTAAGTAGCAGATCTTGACCCTCGTCGTGAAGTCTTTGGTTTTCCACAGGAAAAACGATGCCTTGACTCGTAGTGAAGAGCAGGTGTTCCAAACTTGATCTGACGTGCAGAACGAAACAGGCTGTGAAAAGCAAGCGTCACGCCGGCAGCCAAAGAAAATGCTATGCACTGGGTGTGGCCCAGGGTGGGGTTTATATAGCCCTGGGCCCACCCAGATCCACTAGACCACCATGAAACTACACATTGCGGCCCTTTAGGGGCCATGTTGGTTAACACTGTCTGGTTTAAGCTGGGGCCATCTTAGAAGGGGCCAAAGGCATACAAAGCCTGTTTTGGCGCACAACAGCCAGTTTCTTAGTCCAGGTGCCTCCCTGAGCCTTAGGGGTTCCTAAAATCATGACATGAGGCCACTAGAACTGGACAGAATTCTGCTGATGAGGCCTC
Organism: Ambystoma mexicanum; assembly: GCF_040938575.1. Lineage (NCBI taxonomy): Eukaryota > Metazoa > Chordata > Amphibia > Caudata > Ambystomatidae > Ambystoma > Ambystoma mexicanum. Next base: position 1,226,360,170 of record NC_090926.1, read on the forward strand.
TAGAGCTGGACACAATGATGTAGAGGATGCCTCCAGAGCTGGACACAATGCTGTAAAGGATGCCTCTAGAACTGGACACACTGCTGTAGAGGATGCCTCCAGAACTAAACACAATGCTGCTGATGAGGCATCTAGAACTGGACACAATGCTGTAGAGGATGCCTCTAGAACTGGACCCATTGCTGTAGAGGATGCCTCTAGACCTGGACTCAATACTGTAGAGGATGCCTCCAGAACGGGACACAATGATGATGATGTGGCCTCTAGAACTGGACGTTATTATAGAGATGAGGCCTCAAGAACTGGATGCAATGCTGCACATGAGGCCTCTAGAACTGGATGCAATGCTGCAGATGAAGCCTCTAGAGCGAAATGCAATGCTGTAGAGGATGCCTCTAAAGCTGGGCACAACGCTGCAGAGGATGCCTCTAGAGCAGGAGGCAATGCTGCAGATGAGGCCTCTAGAACTGGACGTTATGATAGAGATGAGGCCTCAAGAACTGGGTGCAATGCTGTAGAGTATGCCTCTTGAACTGGACACAATGCTGTAGAGGATACCTCTATAGATGGTCACAATTCTGTAGAGGATGCCTCCACAACTGGGCACAATGCTGTAGGGGATGCCTCTAGAGCTGGACACAATACTGTAGAGGATGCCACCCGAGCTGGACACAATGCTGTAGAGGATGCCTCTTGAACTCGGCACAATGCTGGAGGTGAATACTCCAGAGCTGGACACAATGCAGCAGATGATGCCTCTTGAACTGGACACAATGCTGTAGAGGATGCCTCCAGAGCTTCAAACAATGTTGTAGAGGATGCCCCAGAACTGGACACAATGCTGCAGAGGATGCCCTTAGAAATGGACACAATGCTGTAGAGGATGCCTCCAGAGCTGGACACAATGGTGTAGAGGAAGCCTCCAAAACTGGACACAATACTGCAGAGGATACCCTTAGAACTGGGCACAATGTTGTGGGGACATCTGGACACAATGCTGTAGAGGATGACTCTAGACAGGAAGCAATGCTATAGAAGATGCCTCCAGAACTGGACACAATGCTTTTAAGGATGCCTCCAAAACTGAACACAATACTATAGAGGATGCCTCCAGAACAGGACACAATGCTGCAGAGGATGCCCTTAGAACTGGATACAATGTTGTGGAGATGTCTGGACACAATGCTGTAGAGGATGCCTCTGGAGCAGGAAGCAATGCTGTAGAAGATGCCTCCAGAACTGGACACAAAGCTGTTAAGGATGCCTCCAAAACTGGACATAATGCTGTAGAGGATCCCTCCAGAAATGGACATAATGCTGTAGAGGATGCCTCCAGAACTGGTCAAAATGCTTTAGATGATGCCCCAGAACTGGGGACAATGCTGTAGAGGCATCTGGACACAATGCTGTAGAGGATGCCTCCAGAGCTGGACACAATGCTGTAGAGGATGTCTCCAGAGCTAGACACAATGCTTTTAAGGATGCCTTAAAAACCGGACATAATGCTGTAGACTCAGAGGATGCCTCCAGAACTGGGCAAAATGCTGTAGAGGATGCCTTTAGAACTGTACACAATGCTGTAGAGAATGCCTCTAGAACTGGACATCATGCCATAGAGGCATCTGGATACAATGCTGTAGAGGGTGTTCGTACAGCTGGAAGCAATTCTGTAGAGGATGCCTCTAGAACTTGACACAATGCTGCTGATGAGGCCACTAGAACTGGACAAAATTCTGCTGATGAGGCCTCTAGAGCTGGACACAATGCTGTAGAGGATGCCTCCAGAGCTGGCCACAATGCTGTAAAGGATGCCTCTAGAACTGGACACACTGCTGTAGAGGATGCCTCCAGAACTGTACACAATGCTGCTGATGAGGCATCTAGAACCGGACACAATGCTGGAGAGGTTGCCTCTAGACCTGGAAACATTGCTGTAGAGGATGCCTCTAGAGCTGGACACAATACTGTAGACGATGCCTCCAGAACTGGACACAATGATGCTGATGAGGCCTCTAGAACAGGACGCAATTTTGCAGTTGAGGCCTCTAGAGCTGGACACAATGCTGCACATGAGGCCTCTAGAACTGGATGCAATGCTCCAGATGAGGCCTCTACAACTGGTTGCAATACTGCAGATGAGGCCTCTAGAGCGAAATACAATGCTGTAGAGGATGCCTCTAGAGCTGGACACAATGCTGCAGAGGATGCCTCTAGAGCAGGAGGCAATGCTGCAGATGAGGCCCCTAGAACTGGACGTTATGATAGAGATGAGGCTTCAAGAACTGTGTGCAATGCTGTAGAGTATGCCTCTTGAACTGGACACAATGCTGTACAGGATACCTCTAGAGCTGGTCACAATTCTGTAGAGGATGCCCCCAGAACAGGACACAATGCTGCAGAGGATGCCTCTGGAGCAGGAAGCAATGCTGTAGAAGATGCCTCCAGAACTGGACACAATGCTGTAGAGGATCCCTCCAGAATTGGACATAATGCTGTAGAGGATGCCTCCAGAACTGGAGAAAATGCTGTAGATGAAGCCCCAGAACTGGACACAATGCTGTAGAGGATGCCTCCCGAGCTGGACACAATGCTGTAGAGGATGCCTCTTGAACTGGACACAATGCTGTAGAGGATGTCTCCAGAGCTAGACACAATGCTGTTAAGGATGCCTTAAGAACCGGACATAATGCTGTAGAGGATGCCTCCAGAACTGGGCAAAATGCTGTAGAGGATGCCTTTAGAACTGTACACAATGCTGTAGAGAATGCCTCTAGAACTGGACATCATGCCATAGAGGCATCTGGATACAATGCTGTAGAGGGAGCTCGTACAGCTGGAAGCAATGCTGTAGAGGATGCCTCTAGAACTTGACACAATGCTGCTGATGAGGCCACTAGAACTGGACATAATTCTGCTGATGAGGCCTCTAGAGCTGGACACAATGCTGTAAAGGATGCCTCTAGAACTGGACACACTGCTGTAGAGGATGCCTCCAGAACTGTACACAATGCTGCTGATGAGGCCTCTAGAACAGGACGCAATTCTGCAGTTGAGGCCTCTAGAGCTGGACACAATGCTGTACATGAGGCCTCTAGAACTGGATGCAATGCTGCAGATGAAGCCTCTAGAGCGAAATGCAATGCTGTAGAGGATGCCTCTAAAGCTGGGCACAACGCTGCAGAGGATGCCTCTAGAGCAGGAGGCAATGCTGCAGATGAGGCCTCTAGAACTGGACGTTATGATAGAGATGAGGCCTCAAGAACTGGGTGCAATGCTGTAGAGTATGCCTCTTGAACTGGACACAATGCTGTAGAGGATACCTCTAGAGATGGTCACAATTCTGTAGAGGATGCCTCCACAACTGGGCACAATGCTGTAGGGGATGCCTCTAAAGCTGGACACAATACTGTAGAGGATGCCACCCGAGCTGGACACAATGCTGTAGAGGATGCCTCTTGAACTGGGCACAATACTGGAGGTGATTACTCCAGAGCTGGACACAATGCAGCAGATGATGCCTCTTGAACTGGACACAATGCTGTAGAGGATGCCTCCAGAGCTTCAAACAATGTTGTAGAGGATGCCCCCAGAACTGGACACAGTGCTGCAGAGGATGCCCTTAGAAATGGACACAATGCTGTAGAGGATGCCTCCAGAGCTGGACACAATGCTGTAGAGGATGCCTCCAAAACTGGACACAATACTGCAGAGGATACCCTTAGAACTGGACACAATGTTGTGGGGACATCTGGACACAATGCTGTAGAGGATGACTCTAGAGCAGGAAGCAATGCTATAGAAGATGCCTCCAGAGCTGGACACAATACTTTTAAGGATGCCTCCAAATCTGAACACAATACTGTAGAGGATGCCTCCAGAACAGGACACAATGCTGCAGAGGATGCCCTTAGAACTGGACACAATTTTGTGGAGATGTCTGGACACAATGCTGTAGAGGATGCCTCTGGAGCAGGAAGCAATGCTATAGAAGATGCCTCCAGAACTGGACACAAAGCTGTTAAGGATGCCTCCAAAACTGGACACAATGCTGTAGAGGATCCCTCCAGAAATGGACATAATGCTGTAGAGGATGCCTCCAGAACTGGACAAAATGCTGTAGATGATGCCCCAGAACTGGGGACAATGCTGTAGAGGCATCTGGACACAATGCTGTAGAGGATGCCTCCAGAGCTGGACACAATGCTGTAGAGGATGCCTCTTGAACTGGATAACAATGCTGTAGAGGATGTCCCAGAGCTAGACACAATGTTGTTAAGGATGCCTTAAGAACCGGACATAATGCTGTAGACTCAGAGGATGCCTCCAGAACTGGGCAAAATGCTGTAGAGGATGCCTTTAGAACTGTACACAATGCTGTAGAGAATGACTCTAGAACTGGACATCATGCCATAGAGGCATCTAGATACAATGCTGTAGAGGGTGCTTGTACAGCTGGAAGCAATTCTATAGAGGACGCCTCTAGAACTTGACACAATGCTGCTGATGAGGCCACTAGAACTGGACAAAATTCTGCTGATGAGGCCTCTAGAGCTGGACACAATGCTGTAGAGGATGCCTCCAGACCTGGCCACAATGCTGTAAAGGATGCCTCTAGAACTGGACACACTGCTGTAGAGAATGCCTCCAGAACTGTACACAATGCTGCTGATGAGGCATCTAGAACCGGACACAATGCTGGAGAGGTTGCCTCTAGACCTGGACACATTGCTGTAGAGGATGCCTCTAGAGCTGGACACAATACTGTAGACGATGCCTCCAGAACTGGACACAATGATGCTGATGAGGCCTCTAGAACAGGACGCAATTTTGCAGTTGATGCCTCTAGAGCTGGACACAATGCTGCACATGAGGCCTCTAGAACTGGATGCAATTCTGCAGATGAGGCCTCTACAACTGGTTGCAATACTGCAGATGAGGCCTCTAGAGTGCAATGCAATGCTGTAGAGGATGCCTATAGAGCTGGACACAATGCTTCAGAGGATGCCTCTAGAGCAGGAAGCAATGCTATAGAAGATGCCTCCAGAACTGGACACAATACTTTTAAGGATGCCTCCAAATCTGAACACAATACTGTAGAGGATGCCTCCAGAACAGGACACAATGCTGCAGAGGTTGCCCTTAGAACTGGACACAATGTTGTGGAGATGTCTGGACACAATGCTGTAGAGGATGCCTCTGGAGCAGGAAGCAATGCTGTAGAAGATTCCTCCAGAACTGGACACAAAGCTGTTAAGGATGCCTCCAAAACTGGACACAATGCTGTAGAGGATCCCTCCAGAAATGGACATAATGCTGTAGAGGATGCCTCCAGAACTGGACAAAATGCTGTAGATGATGCCCCAGAACTGGGGACAATGCTGTAGAGGCATCTGGACACAATGCTGTAGAGGATGCCTCCAGAGCTGGACACAATGCTGTAGAGGATGCCTCTTGAACTGGAAACAATGCTGTAGAGGATGTCCCAGAGCTAGACACAATGCTGTTAAGGATGCCTTAAGAACCGGACATAATGCTGTAGACTCAGAGGATGCCTCCAGAACTGGGCAAAATGCTGTAGAGGATGCCTTTAGAACTGTACACAATGCTGTAGAGAATGCCTCTAGAACTGGACATCATGCCATAGAGGCATCTAGATACAATTCTGTAGAGGGTGCTCGTACAGCTGGAAGCAATTCTATAGAGGACGCCTCTAGAACTTGACACAATGCTGCTGATGAGGCCACTAGAACTGGACAGAATTCTGCTGATGAGGCCTCTAGAGCTGGACACAATGATGTAGAGGATGCCTCCAGAGCTGGACACAATGCTGTAAAGGATGCCTCTAGAACTGGACACACTGCTGTAGAGGATGCCTCCAGAACTAAACACAATGCTGCTGATGAGGCATCTAGAACTGGACACAATGCTGTAGAGGATGCCTCTAGAACTGGACCCATTGCTGTAGAGGATGCCTCTAGACCTGGACTCAATACTGTAGAGGATGCCTCCAGAACGGGACACAATGATGATGATGTGGCCTCTAGAACTGGACGTTATTATAGAGACGAGGCCTCAAGAACTGGATGCAATGCTGCACATGAGGCCTCTAGAACTGGATGCAATGCTGCAGATGAAGCCTCTAGAGCGAAATGCAATGCTGTAGAGGATGCCTCTAAAGCTGGGCACAACGCTGCAGAGGATGCCTCTAGAGCAGGAGGCAATGCTGCAGATGAGGCCTCTAGAACTGGACGTTATGATAGAGATGAGGCCTCAAGAACTGGGTGCAATGCTGTAGAGTATGCCTCTTGAACTGGACACAATGCTGTAGAGGATACCTCTAGAGATGGTCACAATTCTGTAGAGGATGCCTCCACAACTGGGCACAATGCTGTAGGGGATGCCTCTAAAGCTGGACACAATACTGTAGAGGATGCCACCCGAGCTGGACACAATGCTGTAGAGGATGCCTCTTGAACTCGGCACAATGCTGGAGGTGAATACTCCAGAGCTGGACACAATGCAGCAGATGATGCCTCTTGAACTGGACACAATGCTGTAGAGGATGCCTCCAGAGCTTCAAACAATGTTGTAGAGGATGCCCCAGAACTGGACACAATGCTGCAGAGGATGCCCTTAGAAATGGACACAATGCTGTAGAGGATGCCTCCAGAGCTGGACACAATGGTGTAGAGGAAGCCTCCAAAACTGGACACAATACTGCAGAGGATACCCTTAGAACTGGGCACAATGTTGTGGGGACATCTGGACACAATGCTGTAGAGGATGACTCTAGACAGGAAGCAATGCTATAGAAGATGCCTCCAGAACTGGACACAATGCTTTTAAGGATGCCTCCAAAACTGAACACAATACTATAGAGGATGCCTCCAGAACAGGACACAATGCTGCAGAGGATGCCCTTAGAACTGGACACAATGTTGTGGAGATGTCTGGACACAATGCTGTAGAGGATGCCTCTGGAGCAGGAAGCAATGCTGTAGAAGATGCCTCCAGAACTGGACACAAAGCTGTTAAGGATGCCTCCAAAACTGGACACAGTGCTGTAGAGGATCCCTCCAGAAATGGACATAATGCTGTAGAGGATGCCTCCAGAATTGGTCAAAATGCTTTAGATGATGCCCCAGAACTGGGGACAATGCTGTAGAGGCATCTGGACACAATGCTGTAGAGGATGCCTCCAGAGCTGGACACAATGCTGTAGAGGATGTCTCCAGAGCTAGACACAATGCTTTTAAGGATGCCTTAAAAACCGGACATAATGCTGTAGACTCAGAGGATGCCTCCAGAACTGGGCAAAATGCTGTAGAGGATGCCTTTAGAACTGTACACAATGCTGTAGAGAATGCCTCTAGAACTGGACATCATGCCATAGAGGCATCTGGATACAATGCTGTAGAGGGTGTTCGTACAGCTGGAAGCAATTCTGTAGAGGATGCCTCTAGAACTTGACACAATGCTGCTGATGAGGCCACTAGAACTGGACAAAATTCTGCTGATGAGGCCTCTAGAGCTGGACACAATGCTGTAGAGGATGCCTCCAGAGCTGGCCACAATGCTGTAAAGGATGCCTCTAGAACTGGACACACTGCTGTAGAGGATGCCTCCAGAACTGTACACAATGCTGCTGATGAGGCATCTAGAACCGGACACAATGCTGGAGAGGTTGCCTCTAGACCTGGAAACATTGCTGTAGAGGATGCCTCTAGAGCTGGACACAATACTGTAGACGATGCCTCCAGAACTGGACACAATGATGCTGATGAGGCCTCTAGAACAGGACGCAATTTTGCAGTTGAGGCCTCTAGAGCTGGACACAATGCTGCACATGAGGCCTCTAGAACTGGATGCAATGCTCCAGATGAGGCCTCTACAACTGGTTGCAATACTGCAGATGAGGCCTCTAGAGCGAAATACAATGCTGTAGAGGATGCCTCTAGAGCTGGACACAATGCTGCAGAGGATGCCTCTAGAGCAGGAGGCAATGCTGCAGATGAGGCCTCTAGAACTGGACGTTATGATAGAGATGAGGCTTCAAGAACTGTGTGCAATGCTGTAGAGTATGCCTCTTGAACTGGACACAATGCTGTACAGGATACCTCTAGAGCTGGTCACAATTCTGTAGAGGATGCCTCCAGAACAGGACACAATGCTGCAGAGGATGCCTCTGGAGCAGGAAGCAATGCTGTAGAAGATGCCTCCAGAACTGGACACAATGCTGTAGAGGATCCCTCCAGAATTGGACATAATGCTGTAGAGGATGCCTCCAGAACTGGAGAAAATGCTGTAGATGAAGCCCCAGAACTGGACACAATGCTGTAGAGGATGCCTCCCGAGCTGGACACAATGCTGTAGAGGATGCCTCTTGAACTGGACACAATGCTGTAGAGGATGTCTCCAGAGCTAGACACAATGCTGTTAAGGATGCCTTAAGAACCGGACATAATGCTGTAGAGGATGCCTCCAGAACTGGGCAAAATGCTGTAGAGGATGCCTTTAGAACTGTACACAATGCTGTAGAGAATGCCTCTAGAACTGGACATCATGCCATAGAGGCATCTGGATACAATGCTGTAGAGGGTGCTCGTACAGCTGGAAGCAATGCTGTAGAGGATGCCTCTAGAACTTGACACAATGCTGCTGATGAGGCCACTAGAACTGGACATAATTCTGCTGATGAGGCCTCTAGAGCTGGACACAATGCTGTAAAGGATGCCTCTAGAACTGGACACACTGCTGTAGAGGATGCCTCCAGAACTGTACACAATGCTGCTGATGAGGCCTCTAGAACAGGACGCAATTCTGCAGTTGAGGCCTCTAGAGCTGGACACAATGCTGCACATGAGGCCTCTAGAACTGGATGCAATGCTGCAGATGAAGCCTCTAGAGCGAAATGCAATGCTGTAGAGGATGCCTCTAAAGCTGGGCACAACGCTGCAGAGGATGCCTCTAGAGCAGGAGGCAATGCTGCAGATGAGGCCTCTAGAACTGGACGTTATGATAGAGATGAGGCCTCAAGAACTGGGTGCAATGCTGTAGAGTATGCCTCTTGAACTGGACACAATGCTGTAGAGGATACCTCTAGAGATGGTCACAATTCTGTAGAGGATGCCTCCACAACTGGGCACAATGCTGTAGGGGATGCCTCTAAAGCTGGACACAATACTGTAGAGGATGCCACCCGAGCTGGACACAATGCTGTAGAGGATGCCTCTTGAACTGGGCACAATGCTGGAGGTGATTACTCCAGAGCTGGACACAATGCAGCAGATGATGCCTCTTGAACTGGACACAATGCTGTAGAGGATGCCTCCAGAGCTTCAAACAATGTTGTAGAGGATGCCCCCAGAACTGGACACAGTGCTGCAGAGGATGCCCTTCAAGTGGCACAGCGAGTAGAGCGCTCGCTTTGACATCAGTGCAGAGCCTGCGAACGCAGGTTCGAATCCCGGCAGCGCCAAACTCAGCGTTTCATCCTTCCGAGGTCGATAAATGAGCACCACACACCGTGGGTAATAATAAGCAGCGCTCAGATACCTGAGGGTTCGTAGCGCTATATAAATGCCAAATTATTATTATTAAATGGACACAATGCTGTAGAGAATGCCTCCAGAGCTGGACACAATGCTGTAGAGGATGCCTCCAAAACTGGACACAATACTGCAGAGGATACCCTTAGAACTGGACACAATGTTGTGGGGACATCTGGACACAATGCTGTAGAGGATGACTCTAGAGCAGGAAGCAATGCTATAGAAGATGCCTCCAGAGCTGGACACAATACTTTTAAGGATGCCTCCAAATCTGAACACAATACTGTAGAGGATGCCTCCAGAACAGGACACAATGCTGCAGAGGATGCCCTTAGAACTGGACACAATTTTGTGGAGATGTCTGGACACAATGCTGTAGAGGATGCCTCTGGAGCAGGAAGCAATGCTATAGAAGATGCCTCCAGAACTGGACACAAAGCTGTTAAGGATGCCTCCAAAACTGGACACAATGCTGTAGAGGATCCCTCCAGAAATGGACATAATGCTGTAGAGGATGCCTCCAGAACTGGACAAAATGCTGTAGATGATGCCCCAGAACTGGGGACAATGCTGTAGAGGCATCTGGACACAATGCTGTAGAGGATGCCTCCAGAGCTGGACACAATGCTGTAGAGGATGCCTCTTGAACTGGAAACAATGCTGTAGAGGATGTCCCAGAGCTAGACACAATGTTGTTAAGGATGCCTTAAGAACCGGACATAATGCTGTAGACTCAGAGGATGCCTCCAGAACTGGGCAAAATGCTGTAGAGGATGCCTTTAGAACTGTACACAATGCTGTAGAGAATGACTCTAGAACTGGACATCATGCCATAGAGGCATCTAGATACAATGCTGTAGAGGGTGCTTGTACAGCTGGAAGCAATTCTATAGAGGACGCCTCTAGAACTTGACACAATGCTGCTGATGAGGCCACTAGAACTGGACAAAATTCTGCTGATGAGGCCTCTAGAGCTGGACACAATGCTGTAGAGGATGCCTCCAGACCTGGCCACAATGCTGTAAAGGATGCCTCTAGAACTGGACACACTGCTGTAGAGAATGCCTCCAGAACTGTACACAATGCTGCTGATGAGGCATCTAGAACCGGACACAATGCTGGAGAGGTTGCCTCTAGACCTGGACACATTGCTGTAGAGGATGCCTCTAGAGCTGGACACAATGCTGGAGGTGATTACTCCAGAGCTGGACACAATGCAGCAGATGATGCCTCTTGAACTGGACACAATGCTGTAGAGGATGCCTCCAGAGCTTCAAACAATGTTGTAGAGGATGCCCCCAGAACTGGACACAGTGCTGCAGAGGATGCCCTTAGAAATGGACACAATGCTGTAGAGGATGCCTCCAGAGCTGGACACAATGCTGTAGAGGATGCCTCCAAAACTGGACACAATACTGCAGAGGATACCCTTAGAACTGGACACAATGTTGTGGGGACATCTGGACACAATGCTGTAGAGGATGACTCTAGAGCAGGAAGCAATGCTATAGAAGATGCCTCCAGAGCTGGACACAATACTTTTAAGGATGCCTCCAAATCTGAACACAATACTGTAGAGGATGCCTCCAGAACAGGACACAATGCTGCAGAGGATGCCCTTAGAACTGGACACAATTTTGTGGAGATGTCTGGACACAATGCTGTAGAGGATGCCTCTGGAGCAGGAAGCAATGCTATAGAAGATGCCTCCAGAACTGGACACAAAGCTGTTAAGGATGCCTCCAAAACTGGACACAATGCTGTAGAGGATCCCTCCAGAAATGGACATAATGCTGTAGAGGATGCCTCCAGAACTGGACAAAATGCTGTAGATGATGCCCCAGAACTGGGGACAATGCTGTAGAGGCATCTGGACACAATGCTGTAGAGGATGCCTCCAGAGCTGGACACAATGCTGTAGAGGATGCCTCTTGAACTGGAAACAATGCTGTAGAGGATGTCCCAGAGCTAGACACAATGTTGTTAAGGATGCCTTAAGAACCGGACATAATGCTGTAGACTCAGAGGATGCCTCCAGAACTGGGCAAAATGCTGTAGAGGATGCCTTTAGAACTGTACACAATGCTGTAGAGAATGACTCTAGAACTGGACATCATGCCATAGAGGCATCTAGATACAATGCTGTAGAGGGTGCTTGTACAGCTGGAAGCAATTCTATAGAGGACGCCTCTAGAACTTGACACAATGCTGCTGATGAGGCCACTAGAAATGGACAAAATTCTGCTGATGAGGCCTCTAGAGCTGGACACAATGCTGTAGAGGATGCCTCCAGACCTGGCCACAATGCTGTAAAGGATGCCTCTAGAACTGGACACACTGCTGTAGAGAATGCCTCCAGAACTGTACACAATGCTGCTGATGAGGCATCTAGAACCGGACACAATGCTGGAGAGGTTGCCTCTAGACCTGGACACATTGCTGTAGAGGATGCCTCTAGAGCTGGACACAATACTGTAGACGATGCCTCCAGAACTGGACACAATGATGCTGATGAGGCCTCTAGAACAGGACGCAATTTTGCAGTTGATGCCTCTAGAGCTGGACACAATGCTGCACATGAGGCCTCTAGAACTGGATGCAATTCTGCAGATGAGGCCTCTACAACTGGTTGCAATACTGCAGATGAGGCCTCTAGAGTGCAATGCAATGCTGTAGAGGATGCCTATAGAGCTGGACACAATGCTTCAGAGGATGCCTCTAGAGCAGGAAGCAATGCTATAGAAGATGCCTCCAGAACTGGACACAATGCTTTTAAGGATGCCTCCAAATCTGAACACAATACTGTAGAGGATGCCTCCAGAACAGGACACAATGCTGCAGAGGATGCCCTTAGAACTGGACACAATGTTGTGGAGATGTCTGGACACAATGCTGTAGAGGATGCCTCTGGAGCAGGAAGCAATGCTGTAGAAGATTCCTCCAGAACTGGACACAAAGCTGTTAAGGATGCCTCCAAAACTGGACACAATGCTGTAGAGGATCCCTCCAGAAATGGACATAATGCTGTAGAGGATGCCTCCAGAACTGGACAAAATGCTGTAGATGATGCCCCAGAACTGGGGACAATGCTGTAGAGGCATCTGGACACAATGCTGTAGAGGATGCCTCCAGAGCTGGACACAATGCTGTAGAGGATGCCTCTTGAACTGGAAACAATGCTGTAGAGGATGTCCCAGAGCTAGACACAATGCTGTTAAGGATGCCTTAAGAACCGGACATAATGCTGTAGACTCAGAGGATGGCTCCAGAACTGGGCAAAATGCTGTAGAGGATGCCTTTAGAACTGTACACAATGCTGTAGAGAATGCCTCTAGAACTGGACATCATGCCATAGAGGCATCTAGATACAATTCTGTAGAGGGTGCTCGTACAGCTGGAAGCAATTCTATAGAGGACGCCTCTAGAACTTGACACAATGCTGCTGATGAGGCCACTAGAACTGGACAAAATTCTGCTGATGAGGCCTCTAGAGCTGGACACAATGCTGTAGAGGATGCCTCCAGAGCTGGCCACAATGCTGTAAAGGATGCCTCTAGAACTGGACACACTGCTGTAGAGAATGCCTCCAGAACTGTACACAATGCTGCTGATGAGGCATCTAGAACCGGACACAATGCTGGAGAGGTTGCCTCTAGACCTGGACACATTGCTGTAGAGGATGCCTCTAGAGCTGGACACAATACTGTAGACGATGCCTCCAGAACTGGACACAATGATGCTGATGAGGCCTCTAGAACAGGACGCAATTTTGCAGTTGATGCCTCTAGAGCTGGACACAATGCTGCACATGAGGCCTCTAGAACTGGATGCAATTCTGCAGATGAGGCCTCTACAACTGGTTGCAATACTGCAGATGAGGCCTCTAGAGTGCAATGCAATGCTGTAGAGGATGCCTATAGAGCTGGACACAATGTTTAAGAGGATGCCTCTAGAGCAGGAAGCAATGCTATAGAAGATGGCTCCAGAACTGGACACAATACTTTTAAGGATGCCTCCAAATCTGAACACAATACTGTAGAGGATGCCTCCAGAACAGGACACAATGCTGCAGAGGATGCCCTTAGAACTGGACACAATGTTGTGGAGATGTCTGGACACAATGCTGTAGAGGATGCCTCTGGAGCAGGAAGCAATGCTGTAGAAGATGCCTCCAGAACTGGACACAAAGCTGTTAAGGATGCCTCCAAAACTGGACACAATGCTGTAGAGGATCCCTCCAGAAATGGACATAATGCTGTAGAGGATGCCTCCAGAACTGGACAAAATGCTGTAGATGATGCCCCAGAACTGGGGACAATGCTGTAGAGGCATCTGGACACAATGCTGTAGAGGATGCCTCCAGAGCTGGACACAATGCTGTAGAGGATGCCTCTTGAACTGGAAACAATGCTGTAGAGGATGTCCCAGAGCTAGACACAATGCTGTTAAGGATGCCTTAAGAACCGGACATAATGCTGTAGACTCAGAGGATGCCTCCAGAACTGGGCAAAATGCTGTAGAGGATGCCTTTAGAACTGTACACAATGCTGTAGAGAATGCCTCTAGAACTGGACATCATGCCATAGAGGCATCTAGATACAATTCTGTAGAGGGTGCTCGTACAGCTGGAAGCAATTCTATAGAGGACGCCTCTAGAACTTGGCACAATGCTGCTGATGAGGCCACTAGAACTGGACAAAATTCTGCTGATGAGGCCTCTAGAGCTGGACACAATGCTGTAGAGGATGCCTCCAGAGCTGGCCACAATGCTGTAAAGGATGCCTCTAGAACTGGACACACTGCTGTAGAGAATGCCTCCAGAACTGTACACAATGATGCTGATGAGGCATCTAGAACCGGACACAATGCTGGAGAGGTTGCCTCTAGACCTGGACACATTGCTGTAGAGGATGCCTCTAGAGCTGGACACAATACTGTAGACGATGCCTCCAGAACTGGACACAATGATGCTGATGAGGCCTCTAGAACAGGACGCAATTTTGCAGTTGATGCCTCTAGAGCTGGACACAATGCTGCACATGAGGCCTCTAGAACTGGATGCAATTCTGCAGATGAGGCCTCTACAACTGGTTGCAATACTGCAGATGAGGCCTCTAGAGTGAAATGCAATGCTGTAGAGGATGCCTCTAGAGCTGGACACAATGCTTCAGAGGATGCCTCTAGAGCAGGAGGCAATGCTGCAGATGAGGCCTCTAGAACTGGACATTATGATAGAGATGAGGCCTCAAGAACTGTGTGCAATGCTGTAGAGTATGCCTCTTGAACTGGACACAATGCTGTACAGGATACCTCTAGAGCTGGTCACAATTCTGTAGAGGATGCCTCCAGAACAGGACACAATGCTGCAGAGGATGCCTCTGGAGCAGGAAGCAATGCTGTAGAAGATGCCTCCAGAACTGGACACAATGCTGTAGAGGATGCCTCCAGAACTGTACACAATGCTGCTGATGAGGCATCTAGAACCGGACACAATGCTGGAGAGATTGCCTCTAGACCTGGACACATTGCTGTAGAGGATGCCTCTAGAGCTGGACACAATACTGTAGATGATGCCTCCAGAACTGGACACAATGATGCTGATGAGGCCTCTAGAACAGGACTCAATATTGCAGTTGAGGCCTCTAGAGCTGGACACAATGCTGCACATGAGGCCTCTAGAACTGGATGCAATGCTGCAGATGAGGCCTCTACAACTGGTTGCAATACTGCAGATGAGGCCTCTAGAGCGAAATGCAATGCTGTAGAGGATGCCTCTAGAGCTGGACACAATGCTGCAGAGGATGCCTCTAGAGCAGGAGGCAATGCTGCAGATGAGGCCTCCAGAACTGGACGTTATGATAGAGATGAGGCCTCAAGAACTGTGTGCAATGCTGTAGAGTATGCCTCTTGAACTGGACACAATGCGGTACAGGATACCTCTAGAGCTGGTCACAATTCTGTAGAGGATGCCTCCAGAACAGGACACAATGCTGCAGAGGATGCCTCTGGAGCAGGAAGCAATGCTGTAGAAGATGCCTCCAGAACTGGACACCATGCTGTAGAGGATCCCTCCAGAATTGGACATAATGCTGTAGAGGATGCCTCCAGAACTGGACAAAATGCTGTAGATGATGCCCCAGAACTGGGGACAATGCTGTAGAGCCACCTGGACACAATGCTGTAGAGGATGCCTCCAGAGCTGGACACAATGCTGTAGAGGATGCCTCTTGAACTGGACACAATGCTGTAGAGGATGTCTCCAGAGCTAGACACAATGCTGTTAAGGATGCCTTAAGAACCGGACATAATGCTGTAGAGGATGCCTCCAGAACTGGGCAAAATGCTGTAGAGGATGCCTTTAGAACTGTACACAATGCTGTAGAGAATGCCTCTCGAACTGGACATCATGCCATAGAGGCATCTGGATACAATGCTGTAGAGGGTGCTCGTACAGCTGGAAGCAATTCTGTAGAGGATGCCTCTAGAACTTGACACAATGCTGCTGATGAGGCCACTAGAACTGGACATAATTCTGCTGATGAGGCCTCTAGAGCTGGACACAATGCTGTAAAGGATGCCTCTAGAACTGGACACACTGCTGTAGAGGATGCCTCCAGAACTGTACACAATGCTGCTGATGAGGCATCTAGAACCGGACACAATGCTGTAGAGGATGCCTCTAGAGCTGGACACAATACTGTAGATGAGGCCTCCAGAACTGGACACAATGATGCTGATGAGGCCTCTAGAACAGGACTCAATATTGCAGTTGAGGCCTTTAGAGCTGGACACAATGCTGCACATGAGGCCTCTAGAACTGGATGCAATGCTGCAGATGAGGCCTCTACAACTGGTTGCAATACTGCAGATGAGGCCTCTAGAGCGAAATGCAATGCTGTAGAGGATGCCTCTAGAGCTGGACACAATGCTGCAGAGGATGCCTCTAGAGCAGGAGGCAATGCTGCAGATGAGGCCTCTAGAACTGGACGTTATGATAGACATGAGGCCTCAAGAACTGTGTGGAATGCTGTAGAGTATGCCTCTTGAACTGGACACAATGTTTTTAAGAATGCCTCCAAAACTGGACACAATGCCAGTTTTGGAGGCATCCTCTAGAGCATTGTGTCCAGTTCTGGAGGCATCCTCTACAGTAGTGTGTCCACCTCTGGAGGCCTCCAGAACTGGACACAATGCTGCTGATGAGGCCTCTAGAACTGGACACAATGCTGTAGAGGATGCCTCCAGAACTGGGCACAATGCTGCTGATGAGGCCTCTAGAACTGGACACAGTGCTGTAGAGGATGCCTCTAGAACTTGACACAATGCTGCTGATGAGGCCACTAGAACTGGACATAATTCTGCTGATGAGGCCTCTAGAGCTGGACACAATGCTGTAAAGGATGCCTCTAGAACTGGACACACTGCTGTAGAGGATGCCTCCAGAACTGTACACAATGCTGCTGATGAGGCCTCTAGAACAGGACGCAATTCTGCAGTTGAGGCCTCTAGAGCTGGACACAATGCTGCACATGAGGCCTCTAGAACTGGATGCAATGCTGCAGATGAAGCCTCTAGAGCGAAATGCAATGCTGTAGAGGATGCCTCTAAAGCTGGGCACAACGCTGCAGAGGATGCCTCTAGAGCAGGAGGCAATGCTGCAGATGAGGCCTCTAGAACTGGACGTTATGATAGAGATGAGGCCTCAAGAACTGGGTGCAATGCTGTAGAGTATGCCTCTTGAACTGGACACAATGCTGTAGAGGATACCTCTAGAGATGGTCACAATTCTGAAGAGGATGCCTCCACAACTGGGCACAATGCTGTAGGGGATGCCTCTAAAGCTGGACACAATACTGTAGAGGATGCCACCCGAGCTGGACACAATGCTGTAGAGGATGCCTCTTGAACTGGGCACAATGCTGGAGGTGATTACTCCAGAGCTGGACACAATGCAGCAGATGATGCCTCTTGAACTGGACACAATGCTGTAGAGGATGCCTCCAGAGCTTCAAACAATGTTGTAGAGGATGCCCCCAGAACTGGACACAGTGCTGCAGAGGATGCCCTTAGAAATGGACACAATGCTGTAGAGGATGCCTCCAGAGCTGGACACAATGCTGTAGAGGATGCCTCCAAAACTGGACACAATACTGCAGAGGATACCCTTAGAACTGGACACAATGTTGTGGGGACATCTGGACACAATGCTGTAGAGGATGACTCTAGAGCAGGAAGCAATGCTATAGAAGATGCCTCCAGAGCTGGACACAATACTTTTAAGGATGCCTCCAAATCTGAACACAATACTGTAGAGGATGCCTCCAGAACAGGACACAATGCTGCAGAGGATGCCCTTAGAACTGGACACAATTTTGTGGAGATGTCTGGACACAATGCTGTAGAGGATGCCTCTGGAGCAGGAAGCAATGCTATAGAAGATGCCTCCAGAACTGGACACAAAGCTGTTAAGGATGCCCCCAAAACTGGACACAATGCTGTAGAGGATCCCTCCAGAAATGGACATAATGCTGTAGAGGATGCCTCCAGAACTGGACAAAATGCTGTAGATGATGCCCCAGAACTGGGGACAATGCTGTAGAGGCATCTGGACACAATGCTGTAGAGGATGCCTCCAGAGCTGGACACAATGCTGTAGAGGATGCCTCTTGAACTGGAAACAATGCTGTAGAGGATGTCCCAGAGCTAGACACAATGTTGTTAAGGATGCCTTAAGAACCGGACATAATGCTGTAGACTCAGAGGATGCCTCCAGAACTGGGCAAAATGCTGTAGAGGATGCCTTTAGAACTGTACACAATGCTGTAGAGAATGACTCTAGAACTGGACATCATGCCATAGAGGCATCTAGATACAATGCTGTAGAGGGTGCTTGTACAGCTGGAAGCAATTCTATAGAGGACGCCTCTAGAACTTGACACAATGCTGCTGATGAGGCCACTAGAACTGGACAAAATTCTGCTGATGAGGCCTCTAGAGCTGGACACAATGCTGTAGAGGATGCCTCCAGACCTGGCCACAATGCTGTAAAGGATGCCTCTAGAACTGGACACACTGCTGTAGAGAATGCCTCCAGAACTGTACACAATGCTGCTGATGAGGCATCTAGAACCGGACACAATGCTGGAGAGGTTGCCTCTAGACCTGGACACATTGCTGTAGAGGATGCCTCTAGAGCTGGACACAATACTGTAGACGATGCCTCCAGAACTGGACACAATGATGCTGATGAGGCCTCTAGAACAGGACGCAATTTTGCAGTTGATGCCTCTAGAGCTGGACACAATGCTGCACATGAGGCCTCTAGAACTGGATGCAATTCTGCAGATGAGGCCTCTACAACTGGTTGCAATACTGCAGATGAGGCCTCTAGAGTGCAATGCAATGCTGTAGAGGATGCTTATAGAGCTGGACACAATGCTTCAGAGGATGCCTCTAGAGCAGGAAGCAATGCTATAGAAGATGCCTCCAGAACTGGACACAATACTTTTAAGGATGCCTCCAAATCTGAACACAATACTGTAGAGGATGCCTCCAGAACAGGACACAATGCTGCAGAGGATGCCCTTAGAACTGGACACAATGTTGTGGAGATGTCTGGACACAATGCTGTAGAGGATGCCTCTGGTGCAGGAAGCAATGCTGTAGAAGATGCCTCCAGAACTGACACAAAGCTGTTAAGGATGCCTCCAAAACTGGACACAATGCTGTAGAGGATCCCTCCAGAAATGGACATAATGCTGTAGAGGATGCCTCCAGAACTGGACAAAATGCTGTAGATGATGCCCCAGAACTGGGGACAATGCTGTAGAGGCATCTGGACACAATGCTGTAGAGGATGCCTCCAGAGCTGGACACAATGCTGTAGAGGATGCCTCTTGAACTGGAAACAATGCTGTAGAGGATGTCCCAGAGCTAGACACAATGCTGTTAAGGATGCCTTAAGAACCGGACATAATGCTGTAGACTCAGAGGATGCCTCCAGAACTGGGCAAAATGCTGTAGAGGATGCCTTTAGAACTGTACACAATGCTGTAGAGAATGCCTCTAGAACTGGACATCATGCCATGGAGGCATCTAGATACAATTCTGTAGAGGGTGCTCGTACAGCTGGAAGCAATTCTATAGAGGACGCCTCTAGAACTTGACACAATGCTGCTGATGAGGCCACTAGAACTGGACAAAATTCTGCTGATGAGGCCTCTAGAGCTGGACACAATGCTGTAGAGGATGCCTCCAGAGCTGGCCACAATGCTGTAAAGGATGCCTCTAGAACTGGACACACTGCTGTAGAGAATGCCTCCAGAACTGTACACAATGCTGCTGATGAGGCATCTAGAACCGGACACAATGCTGGAGAGGTTGCCTCTAGACCTGGACACATTGCTGTAGAGGATGCCTCTAGAGCTGGACACAATACTGTAGACGATGCCTCCAGAACTGGACACAATGATGCTGATGAGGCCTCTAGAACAGGACGCAATTTTGCAGTTGATGCCTCTAGAGCTGGACACAATGCTGCACATGAGGCCTCTAGAACTGGATGCAATTCTGCAGATGAGGCCTCTACAACTGGTTGCAATACTGCAGATGAGGCCTCTAGAGTGCAATGCAATGCTGTAGAGGATGCCCATAGAGCTGGACACAATGCTTCAGAGGATGCCTCTAGAGCAGGAAGCAATGCTATAGAAGATGCCTCCAGAACTGGACACAATACTTTTAAGGATGCCTCCAAATCTGAACACAATACTGTAGAGGATGCCTCCAGAACAGGACACAATGCTGCAGAGGATGCCCTTAGAACTGGACACAATGTTGTGGAGATGTCTGGACACAATGCTGTAGAGGATGCCTCTGGAGCAGGAAGCAATGCTGTAGAAGATGCCTCCAGAACTGGACACAAAGCTGTTAAGGATGCCTCCAAAACTGGACACAATGCTGTAGAGGATCCCTCCAGAAATGGACATAATGCTGTAGAGGATGCCTCCAGAACTGGACAAAATGCTGTAGATGATGCCCCAGAACTGGGGACAATGCTGTAGAGGCATCTGGACACAATGCTGTAGAGGATGCCTCCAGAGCTGGACACAATGCTGTAGAGGATGCCTCTTGAACTGGAAACAATGCTGTAGAGGATGTCCCAGAGCTAGACACAATGCTGTTAAGGATGCCTTAAGAACCGGACATAATGCTGTAGACTCAGAGGATGCCTCCAGAACTGGGCAAAATGCTGTAGAGGATGGCTTTAGAACTGTACACAATGCTGTAGAGAATGCCTCTAGAACTGGACATCATGCCATAGAGGCATCTAGATACAATTCTGTAGAGGGTGCTCGTACAGCTGGAAGCAATTCTATAGAGGACGCCTCTAGAACTTGACACAATGCTGCTGATGAGGCCACTAGAACTGGACAAAATTCTGCTGATGAGGCCTCTAGAGCTGGACACAATGCTGTAGAGGATGCCTCCAGAGCTGGCCACAATGCTGTAAAGGATGCCTCTAGAACTGGACACACTGCTGTAGAGAATGCCTCCAGAACTGTACACAATGATGCTGATGAGGCATCTAGAACCGGACACAATGCTGGAGAGGTTGCCTCTAGACCTGGACACATTGCTGTAGAGGATGCCTCTAGAGCTGGACACAATACTGTAGACGATGCCTCCAGAACTGGACACAATGATGCTGATGAGGCCTCTAGAACAGGACGCAATTTTGCAGTTGATGCCTCTAGAGCTGGACACAATGCTGCACATGAGGCCTCTAGAACTGGATGCAATTCTGCAGATGAGGCCTCTACAACTGGTTGCAATACTGCAGATGAGGCCTCTAGAACTGGACATTATGATAGAGATGAGGCCTCAAGAACTGTGTGCAATGCTGTAGAGTATGCCTCTTGAACTGGACACAATGCTGTACAGGATACCTCTAGAGCTGGTCACAATTCTGTAGAGGATGCCTCCAGAACAGGACACAATGCTGCAGAGGATGCCTCTGGAGCAGGAAGCAATGCTGTAGAAGATGCCTCCAGAACTGGACACAATGCTGTAGAGGATGCCTCCAGAACTGTACACAATGCTGCTGATGAGGCATCTAGAACCGGACACAATGCTGGAGAGATTGCCTCTAGACCTGGACACATTGCTGTAGAGGATGCCTCTAGAGCTGGACACAATACTGTAGATGATGCCTCCAGAACTGGACACAATGATGCTGATGAGGCCTCTAGAACAGGACTCAATATTGCAGTTGAGGCCTCTAGAGCTGGACACAATGCTGCACATGAGGCCTCTAGAACTGGATGCAATGCTGCAGATGAGGCCTCTACAACTGGTTGCAATACTGCAGATGAGGCCTCTAGAGCGAAATGCAATGCTGTAGAGGATGCCTCTAGAGCTGGACACAATGCTGCAGAGGATGCCTCTAGAGCAGGAGGCAATGCTGCAGATGAGGCCTCCAGAACTGGACGTTATGATAGAGATGAGGCCTCAAGAACTGTGTGCAATGCTGTAGAGTATGCCTCTTGAACTGGACACAATGCGGTACAGGATACCTCTAGAGCTGGTCACAATTCTGTAGAGGATGCCTCCACAACAGGACACAATGCTGCAGAGGATGCCTCTGGAGCAGGAAGCAATGCTGTAGAAGATGCCTCCAGAACTGGACACCATGCTGTAGAGGATCCCTCCAGAATTGGACATAATGCTGTAGAGGATGCCTCCAGAACTGGACAAAATGCTGTAGATGATGCCCCAGAACTGGGGACAATGCTGTAGAGCCACCTGGACACAATGCTGTAGAGGATGCCTCCAGAGCTGGACACAATGCTGTAGAGGATGCCTCTTGAACTGGACACAATGCTGTAGAGGATGTCTCCAGAGCTAGACACAATGCTGTTAAGGATGCCTTAAGAACCGGACATAATGCTGTAGAGGATGCCTCCAGAACTGGGCAAAATGCTGTAGAGGATGCCTTTAGAACTGTACACAATGCTGTAGAGAATGCCTCTCGAACTGGACATCATGCCATAGAGGCATCTGGATACAATGCTGTAGAGGGTGCTCGTACAGCTGGAAGCAATTCTGTAGAGGATGCCTCTAGAACTTGACACAATGCTGCTGATGAGGCCACTAGAACTGGACATAATTCTGCTGATGAGGCCTCTAGAGCTGGACACAATGCTGTAAAGGATGCCTCTAGAACTGG
The DNA here is from genome assembly GCF_040938575.1 of Ambystoma mexicanum. NCBI lineage: Eukaryota > Metazoa > Chordata > Amphibia > Caudata > Ambystomatidae > Ambystoma > Ambystoma mexicanum. The sequence goes on from NC_090926.1 coordinate 1,226,382,946, forward strand.
ACACACTGCTGTAGAGGATGCCTCCAGAACTGTACACAATGCTGCTGATGAGGCATCTAGAACCGGACACAATGCTGTAGAGGATGCCTCTAGAGCTGGACACAATACTGTAGATGATGCCTCCAGAACTGGACACAATGATGCTGATGAGGCCTCTAGAACAGGACTCAATATTGCAGTTGAGGCCTTTAGAGCTGGACACAATGCTGCACATGAGGCCTCTAGAACTGGATGCAATGCTGCAGATGAGGCCTCTACAACTGGTTGCAATACTGCAGATGAGGCCTCTAGAGCGAAATGCAATGCTGTAGAGGATGCCTCTAGAGCTGGACACAATGCTGCAGAGGATGCCTCTAGAGCAGGAGGCAATGCTGCAGATGAGGCCTCTAGAACTGGACGTTATGATAGAGATGAGGCCTCAAGAACTGTGTGGAATGCTGTAGAGTATGCCTCTTGAACTGGACACAATGTTTTTAAGAATGCCTCCAAAACTGGACACAATGCCAGTTTTGGAGGCATCCTCTAGAGCATTGTGTCCAGTTCTGGAGGCATCCTCTACAGTAGTGTGTCCACCTCTGGAGGCCTCCAGAACTGGACACAATGCTGCTGATGAGGCCTCTAGAACTGGACACAATGCTGTAGAGGATGCCTCCAGAACTGGGCACAATGCTGCTGATGAGGCCTCTAGAACTGGACACAGTGCTGTAGAGGATGCATCTACAGCTGTACACAATGCTGTAGAGGATGCCTCTAGAAATTGACACAATGCTGCTGATGAGGCCTCTAGAACTGAACACAATGCTGTAGAGGATGCCTCCAGAATTGGACACAATGCTGCTGATGAGGCCTCTAGAACTGGACACAGTGCTGTAGAGGATGCCTCTACAGCTGTACACAATGCTGTAGAGGATGCCTCCAGAGGTGGACACAATGCCGTAGAGGATGCCCCTAGAACTGTACACAATGTTGTAGAGGATGCCTCTAGAGCAGGAGGCAATGCTGCAGATGAGGCCTCTAGAACTGGACGTTATGATAGAGATGAGGCCTCAAGAACTGTGTGCAATGCTGTAGAGTATGCCTCTTGAACTGGACACAATGCTGTACAGGATACCTCTAGAGCTGGTCACAATTCTGTAGAGGATGCCTCCAGAACAGGACACAATGCTGCAGAGGATGCCTCTGGAGCAGGAAGCAATGCTGTAGAAGATGCCTCCAGAACTGGACACAATGCTGTAGAGGATCCCTCCAGAATTGGACATAATGCTGTAGAGGATGCCTCCAGAACTGGAGAAAATGCTGTAGATGATGCCCCAGAACTGGACACAATGCTGTAGAGGATGCCTCCCGAGCTGGACACAATGCTGTAGAGGATGCCTCTTGAACTGGACACAATGCTCTAGACACAATGCTGTTAAGGATGCCTTAAGAACCGGACATAATGCTGTAGAGGATGCCTCCAGAACTGGGCAAAATGCTGTAGAGGATGCCTTTAGAACTGTACACAATGCTGTAGAGAATGCCTCTAGAACTGGACATCATGCCATAGAGGCATCTGGATACAATGCTGTAGAGGGTGCTCGTACAGCTGGAAGCAATGCTGTAGAGGATGCCTCTACAACTTGACACAATGCTGCTGATGAGGCCACTAGAACTGGACATAATTCTGCTGATGAGGCCTCTAGAGCTGGACACAATGCTGTAAAGGATGCCTCTAGAACTGGACACACTGCTGTAGAGGATGCCTCCAGAACTGTACACAATGCTGCTGATGAGGCCTCTAGAACAGGACGCAATTCTGCAGTTGAGGCCTCTAGAGCTGGACACAATGCTGCACATGAGGCCTCTAGAACTGGATGCAATGCTGCAGATGAAGCCTCTAGAGCGAAATGCAATGCTATAGAGGATGCCTCTAAAGCTGGGCACAACGCTGCAGAGGATGCCTCTAGAGCAGGAGGCAATGCTGCAGATGAGGCCTCTAGAACTGGACGTTATGATAGAGATGAGGCCTCAAGAACTGGGTGCAATGCTGTAGAGTATGCCTCTTGAACTGGACACAATGCTGTAGAGGATACCTCTAGAGATGGTCACAATTCTGTAGAGGATGCCTCCACAACTGGACACAATGCTGTAGGGGATGCCTCTAAAGCTGGACACAATACTGTAGAGGATGCCACCCGAGCTGGACACAATGCTGTAGAGGATGCCTCTTGAACTGGGCACAATGCTGGAGGTGATTACTCCAGAGCTGGACACAATGCAGCAGATGATGCCTCTTGAACTGGACACAATGCTGTAGAGGATGCCTCCAGAGCTTCAAACAATGTTGTAGAGGATGCCCCCAGAACTGGACACAGTGCTGCAGAGGATGCCATTAGAAATGGACACAATGCTGTAGAGGATGCCTCCAGAGCTGGACACAATGCTGTAGAGGATGCCTCCAAAACTGGACACAATACTGCAGAGGATACCCTTAGAACTGGACACAATGTTGTGGGGACATCTGGACACAATGCTGTAGAGGATGACTCTAGAGCAGGAAGCAATGCTATAGAAGATGCCTCCAGAGCTGGACACAATACTTTTAAGGATGCCTCCAAATCTGAACACAATACTGTAGAGGATGCCTCCAGAACAGGACACAATGCTGCAGAGGATGCCCTTAGAACTGGACACAATGTTGTGGAGATGTCTGGACACAATGCTGTAGAGGATGCCTCTGGAGCAGGAAGCAATGCTATAGAAGATGCCTCCAGAACTGGACACAAAGCTGTTAAGGATGCCTCCAAAACTGGACACAATGCTGTAGAGGATCCCTCCAGAAATGGACATAATGCTGTAGAGGATGCCTCCAGAACTGGACAAAATGCTGTAGATGATGCCCCAGAACTGGGGACAATGCTGTAGAGGCATCTGGACACAATGCTGTAGAGGATGCCTCCAGAGCTGGACACAATGCTGTAGAGGATGCCTCTTGAACTGGAAACAATGCTGTAGAGGATGTCCCAGAGCTAGACACAATGTTGTTAAGGATGCCTTAAGAACCGGACATAATGCTGTAGACTCAGAGGATGCCTCCAGAACTGGGCAAAATGCTGTAGAGGATGCCTTTAGAACTGTACACAATGCTGTAGAGAATGACTCTAGAACTGGACATCATGCCATAGAGGCATCTAGATACAATGCTGTAGAGGGTGCTTGTACAGCTGGAAGCAATTCTATAGAGGACGCCTCTAGAACTTGACACAATGCTGCTGATGAGGCCACTAGAACTGGACAAAATTCTGCTGATGAGGCCTCTAGAGCTGGACACAATGCTGTAGAGGATGCCTCCAGAGCTGGCCACAATGCTGTAAAGGATGCCTCTAGAACTGGACACACTGCTGTAGAGAATGCCTCCAGAACTGTACACAATGCTGCTGATGAGGCATCTAGAACCGGACACAATGCTGGAGAGGTTGCCTCTAGACCTGGACACATTGCTTTAGAGGATGCCTCTAGAGCTGGACACAATACTGTAGACGATGCCTCCAGAACTGGACACAATGATGCTGATGAGGCCTCTAGAACAGGACGCAATTTTGCAGTTGATGCCTCTAGAGCTGGACACAATGCTGCACATGAGGCCTCTAGAACTGGATGCAATTCTGCAGATGAGGCCTCTACAACTGGTTGCAATACTGCAGATGAGGCCTCTAGAGTGCAATGCAATGCTGTAGAGGATGCCTCTAGAGCTGGACACAATGCTTCAGAGGATGCCTCTAGAGCAGGAAGCAATGCTATAGAAGATGCCTCCAGAACTGGACACAATACTTTTAAGGATGCCTCCAAATCTGAACACAACACTGTAGAGGATGCCTCCAGAACAGGACACAATGCTGCAGAGGATGCCCTTAGAACTGGACACAATGTTGTGGAGATGTCTGGACACAATGCTGTAGAGGATGCCTCTGGAGCAGGAAGCAATGCTGTAGAAGATGCCTCCAGAACTGGACACAAAGCTGTTAAGGATGCCTCCAAAACTGGACACAATGCTGTAGAGGATCCCTCAAGAAATGGACATAATGCTGTAGAGGATGCCTCCAGAACTGGACAAAATGCTGTAGATGATGCCCCAGAACTGGGGACAATGCTGTAGAGGCATCTGGACACAATGCTGTAGAGGATGCCTCCAGAGCTGGACACAATGCTGTAGAGGATGCCTCTTGAACTGGAAACAATGCTGTAGAGGATGTCCCAGAGCTAGACACAATGCTGTTAAGGATGCCTTAAGAACCGGACATAATGCTGTAGACTCAGAGGATGCCTCCAGAACTGGGCAAAATGCTGTAGAGGATGCCTTTAGAACTGTACACAATGCTGTAGAGAATGCCTCTAGAACTGGACATCATGCCATAGAGGCATCTAGATACAATGCTGTAGAGGGTGCTCGTACAGCTGGAAGCAATTCTATAGAGGACGCCTCTAGAACTTGACACAATGCTGCTGATGAGGCCACTAGAACTGGACAAAATTCTGCTGATGAGGCCTCTAGAGATGGACACAATGCTGTAGAGGATGCCTCCAGAGCTGGCCACAATGCTGTAAAGGATGCCTCTAGAACTGGACACACTGCTGTAGAGAATGCCTCCAGAACTGTACACAATGCTGCTGATGAGGCATCTAGAACCGGACACAATGCTGGAGAGGTTGCCTCTAGACCTGGACACATTGCTGTAGAGGATGCCTCTAGAGCTGGACACAATACTGTAGACGATGCCTCCAGAACTGGACACAATGATGCTGATGAGGCCTCTAGAACAGGACGCAATTTTGCAGTTGATGCCTCTAGAGCTGGACACAATGCTGCACATGAGGCCTCTAGAACTGGATGCAATTCTGCAGATGAGGCCTCTACAACTGGTTGCAATACTGCAGATGAGGCCTCTAGAGTGAAATGCAATGCTGTAGAGGATGCCTCTAGAGCTGGACACAATGCTTCAGAGGATGCCTCTAGAGCAGGAGGCAATGCTGCAGATGAGGCCTCTAGAACTGGACGTTATGATAGAGATGAGGCCTCAAGAACTGTGTGCAATGCTGTAGAGTATGCCTCTTGAACTGGACACAATGCTGTACAGGATACCTCTAGAGCTGGTCACAATTCTGTAGAGGATGCCTCCAGAACAGGACACAATGCTGCAGAGGATGCCTCTGGAGCAGGAAGCAATGCTGTAGAAGATGCCTCCAGAACTGGACACAATGCTGTAGAGGATGCCTCCAGAACTGTACACAATGCTGCTGATGAGGCATCTAGAACCGGACACAATGCTGGAGAGATTGCCTCTAGACCTGGACACATTGCTGTAGAGGATGCCTCTAGAGCTGGACACAATACTGTAGATGATGCCTCCAGAACTGGACACAATGATGCTGATGAGGCCTCTAGAACAGGACTCAATATTGCAGTTGAGGCCTCTAGAGCTGGACACAATGCTGCACATGAGGCCTCTAGAACTGGATGCAATGCTGCAGATGAGGCCTCTACAACTGGTTGCAATACTGCAGATGAGGCCTCTAGAGCGAAATGCAATGCTGTAGAGGATGCCTCTAGAGCTGGACACAATGCTGCAGAGGATGCCTCTAGAGCAGGAGGCAATGCTGCAGAGGATGTCCCAGAGCTAGACACAATGCTGTTAAGGATGCCTTAAGAACCGGACATAATGCTGTAGACTCAGAGGATGCCTCCAGAACTGGGCAAAATGCTGTAGAGGATGCCTTTAGAACTGTACACAATGCTGTAGAGAATGCCTCTAGAACTGGACATCATGCCATAGAGGCATCTAGATACAATGCTGTAGAGGGTGCTCGTACAGCTGGAAGCAATTCTATAGAGGACGCCTCTAGAACTTGACACAATGCTGCTGATGAGGCCACTAGAACTGGACAAAATTCTGCTGATGAGGCCTCTAGAGATGGACACAATGCTGTAGAGGATGCCTCCAGAGCTGGCCACAATGCTGTAAAGGATGCCTCTAGAACTGGACACACTGCTGTAGAGAATGCCTCCAGAACTGTACACAATGCTGCTGATGAGGCATCTAGAACCGGACACAATGCTGGAGAGGTTGCCTCTAGACCTGGACACATTGCTGTAGAGGATGCCTCTAGAGCTGGACACAATACTGTAGACGATGCCTCCAGAACTGGACACAATGATGCTGATGAGGCCTCTAGAACAGGACGCAATTTTGCAGTTGATGCCTCTAGAGCTGGACACAATGCTGCACATGAGGCCTCTAGAACTGGATGCAATTCTGCAGATGAGGCCTCTACAACTGGTTGCAATACTGCAGATGAGGCCTCTAGAGTGAAATGCAATGCTGTAGAGGATGCCTCTAGAGCTGGACACAATGCTTCAGAGGATGCCTCTAGAGCAGGAGGCAATGCTGCAGATGAGGCCTCTAGAACTGGACGTTATGATAGAGATGAGGCCTCAAGAACTGTGTGCAATGCTGTAGAGTATGCCTCTTGAACTGGACACAATGCTGTACAGGATACCTCTAGAGCTGGTCACAATTCTGTAGAGGATGCCTCCAGAACAGGACACAATGCTGCAGAGGATGCCTCTGGAGCAGGAAGCAATGCTGTAGAAGATGCCTCCAGAACTGGACACAATGCTGTAGAGGATGCCTCCAGAACTGTACACAATGCTGCTGATGAGGCATCTAGAACCGGACACAATGCTGGAGAGATTGCCTCTAGACCTGGACACATTGCTGTAGAGGATGCCTCTAGAGCTGGACACAATACTGTAGATGATGCCTCCAGAACTGGACACAATGATGCTGATGAGGCCTCTAGAACAGGACTCAATATTGCAGTTGAGGCCTCTAGAGCTGGACACAATGCTGCACATGAGGCCTCTAGAACTGGATGCAATGCTGCAGATGAGGCCTCTACAACTGGTTGCAATACTGCAGATGAGGCCTCTAGAGCGAAATGCAATGCTGTAGAGGATGCCTCTAGAGCTGGACACAATGCTGCAGAGGATGCCTCTAGAGCAGGAGGCAATGCTGCAGATGAGGCCTCCAGAACTGGACGTTATGATAGAGATGAGGCCTCAAGAACTGTGTGCAATGCTGTAGAGTATGCCTCTTGAACTGGACACAATGCGGTACAGGATACCTCTAGAGCTGGTCACAATTCTGTAGAGGATGCCTCCAGAACAGGACACAATGCTGCAGAGGATGCCTCTGGAGCAGGAAGCAATGCTGTAGAAGATGCCTCCAGAACTGGACACAATGCTGTAGAGGATCCCTCCAGAATTGGACATAATGCTGTAGAGGATGCCTCCAGAACTGGACAAAATGCTGTAGATGATGCCCCAGAACTGGGGACAATGCTGTAGAGCCACCTGGACACAATGCTGTAGAGGATGCCTCCAGAGCTGGACACAATGCTGTAGAGGATGCCTCTTGAACTGGACACAATGCTGTAGAGGATGTCTCCAGAGCTAGACACAATGCTGTTAAGGATGCCTTAAGAACCGGACATAATGCTGTAGAGGATGCCTCCAGAACTGGGCAAAATGCTGTAGAGGATGCCTTTAGAACTGTACACAATGCTGTAGAGAATGCCTCTCGAACTGGACATCATGCCATAGAGGCATCTGGATACAATGCTGTAGAGGGTGCTCGTACAGCTGGAAGCAATTCTGTAGAGGATGCCTCTAGAACTTGACACAATGCTGCTGATGAGGCCACTAGAACTGGACATAATTCTGCTGATGAGGCCTCTAGAGCTGGACACAATGCTGTAGAGGATGCCTCCAGAGCTGGCCACAATGCTGTAAAGGATGCCTCTAGAACTGGACACACTGCTGTAGAGGATGCCTCCAGAACTGTACACAATGCTGCTGATGAGGCATCTAGAACCGGACACAATGCTGTAGAGGATGCCTCTAGAGCTGGACACAATACTGTAGATGATGCCTCCAGAACTGGACACAATGATGCTGATGAGGCCTCTAGAACAGGACTCAATATTGCAGTTGAGGCCTTTAGAGCTGGACACAATGCTGCACATGAGGCCTCTAGAACTGGATGCAATGCTGCAGATGAGGCCTCTACAACTGGTTGCAATACTGCAGATGAGGCCTCTAGAGCGAAATGCAATGCTGTAGAGGATGCCTCTAGAGCTGGACACAATGCTGCAGAGGATGCCTCTAGAGCAGGAGGCAATGCTGCAGATGAGGCCTCTAGAACTGGACGTTATGATAGAGATGAAGCCTCAAGAACTGTGTGCAATGCTGTAGAGTATGCCTCTTGAACTGGACACAATGTTTTTAAGAATGCCTCCAAAACTGGACACAATGCCAGTTTTGGAGGCATCCTCTAGAGCATTGTGTCCAGTTCTGGAGGCATCCTCTACAGTAGTGTGTCCACCTCTGGAGGCCTCCAGAACTGGACACAATGCTGCTGATGAGGCCTCTAGAACTGGACACAATGCTGTAGAGGATGCCTCCAGAACTGGGCACAATGCTGCTGATGAGGCCTCTGGAACTGTACACAATGCTGTAGAGGATGCCTCCAGAGGTGGACACAATGCCGTAGAGGATGCCCCTAGAACTGTACACAATGTTGTAGAGGATGCCTCCAGAACTGGACACAATGCTGCTGATGAGGTATCTAGAACTGGACACAATGCTGTAGAGGATGTCTTTAGAACTGGACACAATACTGTAGAGGATGCCTCCAGAACTGGACACAAAGCTGCTGATGAGGCCTCTAGAACTGGACACAATGCTGTAGAGGATGCCTCTAGAGCTAGACACAATGCTGTAGAGGATGCCTCCAGAGGTGGACACACTGCTGTAGAGGATGCCTCCAGAGTTGTACACAATGCCGCAGAGGATGCCTCTAGAAATGTACACAATGTTGTAGAGGATGCCTCCAGAACTGGACACAATGCTGCTGATGAGGCCTCTGGAACTGGACACAATGCTGTAGAGGATTCCTCCAGAACTGGGCACAATGCTGCTTATGAGGCCTCTAGAACTAGACACAGTGCTGTAGAGGATGCCTCTACAGCTGTACACAATGCTGTAGAGGATGCCTCTAGAAATTGACACAATGCTGCTGATGAGGCCTCTAGAACTGAACACAATGCTGTAGAGAATGCCTCCAGAACTGGACACAATGCTGCTGATGAGGCCTCTAGAACTGGACACAGTGCTGTAGAGGATGCCTCTACAGCTGTACACAATGCTGCAGAGGATGCCCCCAGAACTGGACACAATGCTGCCGATGAGGCCTCTAGAACTGGACGCAATTCTGCAGTTGAGACCTCCAGAGCTGGGCACAATGCTGCACATGAGGCCTCTAGAACAGGATGCAATGCTGCAGATGAGGCCTCTACAACTGGTTGCAATGCTGCAGATGAGGCCTCTAGAGGACAATGCAATGCTGTAGAAGATGCCTCTAGAGCTGGACACAATGCTGCAGGGGATGCCTCCAGATCTCGAGGCAATGCAGCAGATGAGGCCTCTAGAACTGGACGTTATGATACAGAGAGGCCTCTAGAACTGGACACACTACTGTAGAGGATGCATCCAGAACTGGACACAAAGCTGCTGATGAGGCGTCTAGAACTGGGCACAATGCTGTAGAGGATGCCTCTAGAACTGGACACAATGCTGCTGGTGAGGCCTCTAGAACTGGACACAGTACTGTAGAGGATGCCTCTAGAGCTTACTCAATGCTGTAGAGGATGCCTCCACAGCTGGACACAATGCTGTAGAGGATGCCTCCAGAACTGGACACAATGCTGCAGAGGATGCCCTTAGAACTGGACACAATGTTGTGGAGACATCTGGACACAATGCTGTAGAGGATACCTCTAGAGCAGGAATCAATGCTGTAGAAGATGCCTTCAGAACTGGACACAATGCTGTTAAGGATGCCTCCAAAACTGGACACAATGCTGTAGAGGATGCCTCCAGAACTAGACATAATGCTGTAGATGATGCCCCCAGAAGTGGGCACAATGCTGTAGAAGCATCTGGGCACAATGCTGTAGAGGATGCCTCCAGAGCTGGACACAATGATGTAGAGGGTACCTCTTGAACTGGACACAATGCTGGAGGGGATTCCTCTAGAGCTGGACACAATGCAGTAGAGGATGCCTCTTGACCTGGACACAATGCTGTAGAGGATGCCTCCAGAGCTGCACACAATGCTGTAGAGGATGCCTCCAGAACTGGACACAATGCTGCAGAGGATGCCCTTACAACTGGACACAATTTTGTGGAGACATCTGAACACAATGCTGCTGATGAGGCCTCTAGAGCAGGAAGCAATGTTGTAGAAGATGCCTCCAGAAATGGACACAATGCTGTTAAGGATGCCTCCAAAACTGGACACAATGCTGTAGAGGATGCCTCCAGAACTGGACATAATGCTGTAGAGGATGCTTCTAGAACTGGACACAATGCTGTCAAGGATGCCTCCACAGCTGGACATAATGCTGTAGAGATGCTTCCAGAACTGGGCAAAATGGTGTGGAGGATGCCTTTAGAACTGTACACAATGCTGTTGAAAATGCCTATAGAACTGGACATCATGCCATAGAGGCATCTGGATACAATGCTGTAGAGGGTGCCTCTAGAACTTGACACAATGCTGCTGATGAGGCCACTAGAACTGGACAAAATGCTACTGCTGAGGCCTCTAGAGCTGGACACAATACTCTAGAGGATGCCTCCAGAGCTTCACACAATGCTGTAAAGGATGTCTCTACAACTGGACACACTGCGGTTGATGATGCCTCCAGAACAGAACACAATGCTGCTGATGAGGCGTCTAGAACTGGACACAATGCTGTAGAGAATGCCTCAAGAACTGGACACATTGCTGTAGAGGGTGCCTCCAGAACTGGACACAATGATGATGATGAGGCCTTTAGAACTGGATGCAATTCTGCAGTTGAGGCCTCTAGAGCCGGACACAATACTGCACATGAGGCCTCTAGAACTGGATGCAATGCTGCAGATGAGGCCTCTACAACTGGTTGCAATGCTGCAGATGAGGCCTCTAGAGTGAAATGCAATGCTGTAGAGGATGCCTCTAGAGCTGGACACAATGCTGCAGAGGATTCCTCTAGAGCAGGAGGCAAAAGGTGTGCACCATTAATTCCAGAGAAAGCTCTAATACTTAGACAGCTGATTCTTATATGACTAACTGCAGTTCATGTCACCCTGACTTCCGCTCACCGCCTCCATCAGCCCTCTGCCCATGCGCTGTTCCACAGCACTCCAGTGCGTGTCAGCTCAGTCTACCCAGGTTCATCCCAGGCTCCTCAGCCCAGCCTCTGCCCTCACCAGTCAGAGGCATGACCTGAGGCTGCCAGTATAATGGAGCTGTTGTTGGGAAACAAGGAATGCGTGCCGCTGTGTGCCTCGCCCTTCCTGGAATGTGGCAGGGTTACAACAGTGGCTGTGTAACCCAGTCACATGTGCCCACACCAGACCCCGCTGACACACTGTCCCAAGAGCACCCCGTCTGGCATCAGCGGAAGTGCAAGGATGACCCAGAGACAAGGTCAGCATCCAGGGCCGACCCGCCACAGTGGCATGGGCTCGGTATCAGAGGGTCAAGCCACCGCCCTAGGGTAGACTCAACATCCTAGGGCAGACTCACCACCATATGCCATGCTCACCATCCTAGGGAAAGCTGAACATCATAGGGCAGACTAACCACCCTATGCCATCTTCACCATCCGAGGGAAAAGTCAACATTCTAGGGCAGAACCACCACCATATGCCATGCTCACCATCCTAGGGAAAGCTGAACATCCTAGGGCAGACTCACCACCCTATGCCATGCTCACCATCCTAGGGAAAGCTGAACATCCTAGGGCAGACTCACCACCCTATGCCATGCTCACCATACTAGGGAAAGCTCAACACCCTAGGGCATAGTCACCACCCTATGCCATGTTCACCATACTAGGGAACGCTCGGTATCCTAGGGCAGACTCACCACCCTATGCCATGCTCGGCATCCTAGGGAAAGCTCAGCATTTTAGGGCAGACTCACCACCCTATGCCATGCTTACCATCCCAGGGAAAGATCAGCATCCTAGGGAAAACTCACGACCTTATGCCATGTTTACCACCCTGGGGCCGACTTACCACAGTAGTGTAGGCTCGTATCAGAGGATCAAGCCCCCTTCCTAGAGTAGACTCAACATCCTAGGGCAGGCTCACCACCCTATGCCATGCTGACCATCCTAGGGAAAGCTCAGCGTCCTAGGGCAGACTCACCAGCCTATGACATACTCACCATCCGAGGGAAAGCTCAGCATCCTAGGGCAGACTCACCACCCTATGCCATGCTCACCTTCCTAGGGAAAGCTCAGTATCCTAGGGCACACTCACCACCCTATGCCATGCTCACCATACTAGGGAAAGCTCAGCACCCTAGGGCAAACTCACCACCTTATGCCATGCTCATCATCCTAGGGAAAGCTCAGAATCCTAGGGCAGACTCACCAGCCTATGCCATGCTCACCATCCCGGGGAAAGCTCAGCATCCTAGGGCAGACTCGCCACCTTATGCCACGCTCACCATCCTAGGGAAAGCTCAGCATCCTAGGGCAGACTCACCACCCTATGCCATGCTCACCTTCCTAGGGAAAGCTCAGAATCCTAGGGCAGACTCACCAGCCTATGCCATGCTCACCATCCCGGGGAAAGCTCAGCATCCTAGGGCAGACTCACCACCTTATGCCACGCTCACCATCCTAGGGAAAGCTCAGAATCCTAGGGCAGACTCACCACCCTATGCCATGCTCACCTTCCTAGGGAAAGCTCAGTATCCTAGGGCAGACTCACCACACTATGCCACGCTCACCATCCCAGGGAAAGATCAGCATCCTAGGGAAAACTCACCACCTTATGCCATGTTCACCACCCTAGGGCCGACTCACCACAGTAGTGTAGGCTCGTATCAGAGGATCAAGCCCCCTTCCTAGAGTAGACTCAACATCCTATGGCAGACTCACCACTCTATGCCATGCTCACCATCCGAGGAAAAGCTCAGTGTCCTAGGGCGGACTCACTACCCTATGCCATGCTCACCATCCAAGGGAAAGCTCAGCATCCTAGGGCAAACTCACCACCTTATTTCATTCTCACCATCCTAGAGAAAGCTCAGTATCCTAGGGCACACTCACCACCCTATGCCATGCTCACGATACTAGGAAAGGCTCAGCATCCTAAGGCAAACTCACCACATTATGTCATGCTCACCATCCCAGGGAAAGCTCAGAATCCTAGGGCAGACTCACCACCCTATGCCATGCTCACCATCCCGGGGAAAGCTCAGCATCCTAGGGCAGACTCACCACCATATGCATTGTTCACCACCCTAGTGCGGGCTCACCACAGTAACATAGGCTCGGTTTCAGAGGGTAAAGCCACCATCCTAGGGTAGACTCAACATCGTAGGGCAGACTCACTTCCCTATGCCATGCTCACCATCCTAGGGAAAGCTCAGCATCCTAGGGCAGACTTGCCACCCTATGCCTTGCTCGCCATCCATGGGAAAGCTCAGCTTCCTAGGGCAGACTCACCACCCTATGCCATGCTGACCATCCGAGGGAAAGCTCAGCGTCCTAGGGCAAACTCACCATCCTAGAGCCAACTCACCACAGTGCGTAAACTCGCTATCAGAGCGTCAAGCCACCATCCTAGGGTAGACTCAACATCCTAGGGCAGACTCACCACCCTATGCCATGCTGACCATCCTAGGGAAAGCTCAGCGTCCTAGGGCAGACTCAGCACCCTATGCCATGCTCACCATCCTAGGGAAAACTCACCACCTTCTGCCATTCTCATCATCCTAGGGAAAGCTCAGTATCCTAGGGCAGACTCACCACCGTATGCCATGTTCACGATCTTAAAGAAAGATCAGCATCCTAGGGCAAACTCACCACCCTGTGCCATGGTCACCATCCTAAGGAAAGCTCAGCACCCTAGGGCAAACTCACCACCTTATGCCATGTTCACAATCTTAAAGAAAGATCAGCATCCTAGGGCAAACTCACCACCCTATGCCATGTTCACCATCCTAGGGAAAGCTCAGCACCCTATGGCAAACTCACCACCTTATGCCATGTTCACAATCTTAAAGAAAGATCAGCATCCTAGTGCAAACTCGCCACCTTTTGCCATGTTCACCATCCTACGGCTGACTCACCACAGTGGCGTAGGCTCGGTATTCTAGAGAAAGTTCATCTTGCTAGGACTAGTCTCCCACCCTCGGGCAGATTCACCATCCTAGATCTCTGGGGTGGATTAGACATTCACACCTGGAATGAGACAGCTGGAGATCTCTGGAGTGCGATAGCAATTCACACCTGGCATGGGACAGCTTTAGATCGCTGAGGGTTGATTAGAAATTGACACCAGGAATGGGACAGCTGGAGATCTCTGGGGTGGATTAGACATTGACACCTGGAATGGGACCGCTTGAGGTCTCTGGGTTGAGCTAGCAATTAACACTTGGAATGGGACAGCTGGAGATCTCTAGGGTGGGCTAGCAATTCACACATGACATGGGACAGCTGGAGATCTCTGGGGTGGACTAGCCATTCTCACCTGGAATGGGACAGCTGGAGATCTCTGGGGTGGATTAGAAATTCACACCTGGAATGGGACCACTGGAGATCTCTGGGGTGGGCTAGCAATTCATACCTGGAATGGGACAGCGGGATCTCTGGGGTGGGCTTGCAATTCACACTTGGCATGGGACGGAGATCTCGGGGTGGGCTAGCAATTCACACTTGGAATTAGACAGCTGGAGATCTCTGGGGTGGGCTAGCAATTCACACCTGTAGTGGGACAGCTGGAGATCTCTGGAGTGGGCTAGAAATTCACATTTGGCATGGGACAGCTTTCGATCTCTGGGGTGGATTAGACATTCACACCTGGAATGAGACAGCTGGAGATCTCTGGAGTGGGCTAGCAATTCACACCTAGCATGGGGCAGCTGGAGATATCTGGGGTGGGCTAGCAATTCTCATTTGACATGGGACATCTGATAATCTCTGGGGTGGGCTAGCGATTCACACCTGACATGGGTCAGTTTAAGATCTGTGTTTCTTTAAAAATATATATATATATTAAAAAAAGATCTGTGTTTCTTGACACTCCTCGAATCACCCACAAGGGGGCAGCAAATGCAGGAGACAAAGCTCCAGGTGGAGTTGCCGCTCCATCCAATGGCAGGACTCAGCATAGCCAGACCCATAATCTGTGGAGCCCAGAGCCAGCTGACCTGTTACCCTGGATGGTGTTTTAAAATGACGACCCAAGGCATTATTTTATGGTTGGCAATAAAAGGCTGTGGTTTTTATTGCAACAGTATAATCATACAACACATTTGGTAAATGTATTTATCCAAAAACACACAATGATAAAAAAACGTATTTTGCCGCCAACATCTTCCCATGACTTTGTGGGCCCAAATCGTTGCCCTGTCATTCCTTTCTTCTCTTTTCTTTTAGGGTGGGTGGGATTGGGAAAGAAAACGAAGTCTCCGGCATCGCAGAATGACAGATGGTTCTCTGTTCGGAGTACCACAGAGAACTGATTTCTTCCCTCCATAGCGTGGGCATCCCAGTGCCTTGTCCTCCCCCCTCCTTCATGTCCTGCCCCCCCCCCCCGCTCTTCCCCCCCCTTTCTCCCCCCACCTGCCCCCGGCATCTGTCATACATCACATGTTGAACCAGAGAATGACACAGACACATTGTTAAAGTTGGAAGATTAAATGCCTCAGCAGCTTTATTTGCATAAAGTCTTGGAGTTATCTTACAGGCGATCCGTAATTCACCGCCACCGGTATCCTACTCAGTGGGCGGCTATCTAGGTATCCCTTGCCCTCCCCCCCCCTCTCCCTTATCGTCCTCGTCCGGTGGACGCCTCAGATTGAACCCGGCCCTTGCTAATAACCTCTCTCTACCCCGGACGTTTGTAGATTTCCCATGCCCGTGTTTTTACTATGCCGCCCTTTTGCTCTAGGTCTTGGGGGATGCCCGTCTAATTTTAGTCCTTTCTACTCTACTCTGTCCCCCCCTTTGTCCCCCAATGCTTGTACTGGAAGCCCAGTCCTATCTATGCTATGCAGCCACCAGGTCTCCCTTCCGTCTTGCCGAGCCCCTAAGAACTTCCCTGTTCCCTCTCCCCCAAGGCCCCCCAGTGAAGTCTGACCCAGTGTCCCCCTGCCAGCGTGATGTCTCTTCCGGGTACCCTATCCCTTCTTCTTCCTTCCTTTCCCAAACCTGCTCCTCCATTGCCCTGGTCCACCATTTTCTGAGTCCCGCCAAGCCCCCTCTCCCTGTCATTTCTGGCCCTCCATGCCCTGGCTCCCTTTCCCCCCAAATGCAGACTTCCCAGCCTTGTTCTTCCGTCCCTCGTCTCCTCTCCCCCCAGCTTTTTGTCCTTGCCCCCCCTCCCTTTCCTTGGTACTGGCTTCCTCCCCCCTGTTCCCTCTATTAGCCTTGCTATCCTTTCTTCCCTTTCTTGGATCCCCCACCTCCCTCCCCCTCATACCCCCCTCCTTCGTGAAGACTTCCCCTTGCTGTTATTTTGTCACTGTTACCTGACCCCCCGTAGTCTCCTCTTGCCCCCCCCCCAACCGGCTTCCCTTGCTGCCCTTGTTTTGAGTTTGTTATTCGTTCCCCCCCCCCGCCATTTTGGGTCTTGGAATTGGCTCCCAAGTCCCCTACATCCCTCCCCTTTTTTCCCAGGGCCTCCCCCGACTCTATTGCTCTTGGGGTGCCGTACATCTAATCTGTTGGCTGATCATTCCCCTATGGGTCTGCCAGTGCTTTTTTCAAGGGATTGACCTGTGACACCTCCAAGACTCTCTGCTGGCTGCCGGCGGCGGAGAGTTCCCCCCCCAAATTGCACAGGGCACTCCCTTCCTTGGTTTCGTAATCGTTCCACCCCAGCATCCCCCGTCCCCCCCGTTCCTTCGTGAGGATGCTGGGGCGATGGGGGTTGTGTGGGCGTACGTTGGTACGGGAGGGGGGGCCGAGCCAGCCAGGGGAGACATGGCCACCCCCTTATCACCCCCTTATCCCCCACCCTCTCCCTCAGCCCCCATCACGCGCATCGCGCGTTTTCTAGTGCCGTCCTCCATTCTAAGGACATTATTGCTGTGCCCACCTCAGACAGGTGCGTCCCATCTTTCTCGAAATACCCAGGTACTTTTAAGGTGATGAGGGGGTGCCGAATTCATACCATCCCCCTACTTTTTAGGAAACCCCCCATGCGACTGTTCGTTTTCCTCCTCGCTTCCTCTATGGCCCCCTGGTGTACCGCACCCCTCCATTCCTGCCTTGCAATCATCTCGGACCACATCACCTCGCACTCCCCAAAAGTTCTCCCTATTCTGATTAGTAAATTTCTTAAAAGCTCTGACAAATCCTTCCTTCCTTTAGTCACCAGATCATTTCCTCCTATATGCAACAAGATAATGTCGGGCGACGGGTGTTGCTGCGCCGCCTGTTCCAATGTCTCCCATACTGACGTGCTTTTCAAACCTCCCTTGGTGATCCAACTAATCTGCGTATTCCGTAGGCCCAGGTTCCCGTCCCAAAACGCAATCCGTGCTCTGGCCGGTGCCCGGGCCACGAAGGAGTGGCCCACGACCCATACCCTGTTGGCTTCTGTGGAGACATGATTGGTTGTATTAGCTTGTGTGGCCTAGTTAGTGCCCCCTGTTCCCCATATGCCTCCCTACCTCCCACCCCCGTGGACGCCATCGCGTTGACCCTGTTAACGCACATATAATTTGTATTTGTCGGATGTCCATCTCCCTATCCTTTCGACCCTTTCCTCACCCAGGCCTTCCCTGCTTGCCGTCGTTGCTGCGCCTATGCGCAATGAGTGGGTCAAATATTGCCCGGATCCACGCCCGAACTTGCCAGGGCCTCCTCTAATTCTCGCCTGAAATGAAACTGGGTAAGTGGGGTTCCGTCCTTGTGTCGGAACAAATACCCTGGCTCGCCCCCCCTAATCGCAAAATATGCTGTCATGCTCTCAACTGGGCAAAACGCCTCCTGTCCCAGTCTGGCCAACACCAGCTCGCTTCCCTTGGCCTTCTGGTCTGTTTTTGATATCCTGTTGTTGACTGATATCCCCCCTCCTTTATGGCGTACATCTCCCCATAGTAAGGCTCTGAAGCTTTGGTCATTCTTTGCTTTCGCCACTAACTCACTAATCCGTAGGGCCCCCAAAAAGGCCAATACGAAGCCTGCCTTGAACATAATACTTTCATAATGCGAGTAGCTCACCCCTGTAGTTGCTGTCATAACCTTCCGTAATAATTCAAAATCAATGGGTTTCCTCACTAGAGTTGGTGAGGTTGATGCCGTAGCCCCCCCGCCCCTATCCCAGCCTTTTAGTGCAGCTCTTACCAGAAAGCCCTTCGTTGGGTCATGCTGTCCTGGTAGCTGGCTATGAAATGCCACTGCGCTCAGATGTCCCGCCAGCCATGATCTCGACTTTCCCGCCCCCTTTGCCCAAAGCACAAAACAGTCCACCCTCTCTACCATGTTATCTCCCCCCAGATGTTTGGTGTGCTCCAAGAATGTATCATAATTGGCCTTATATCGACTCCAAGTGCTCGCCGCCAATGCTCTGGAAGCGAGCCGCCTCATTCCTTGACCCAACTCACTAGCTGCCATAGTTCCTTGTTGAACGGAGTCATGATGGGCTGTGCTTGGATGTGCGCTTTCCTGAATCGTGTCATATGCAAACGAGAAAGTGCATCAGCCGCTGTGTTATCCACCCCAGGTACGTGACGCGCTTTAACGGCTGCATTCATCATCAGGCATTTGCGAACCATGTGGCGTAGTAGGCACAACGTGGCCGGGCATTTTGCTGAATGTGTATTCACCGCCTGCACCACTGCCATATTGTCCGACCACGCCACTAGTCGTTTGTTACTCAGTTCGCGCGACCAAATGTGCATTGCTGCCACCACTGGGAATAGCTCCAATATGTTGATGTTTTTGCAAAGCCCCTTCCTCACCCATGCCTTAGGCCAGTCGGCCCAGCACCATTCTTTTCCTAATATCGCCCCAAATCCCACCCTACCTGCCGCGTCGGTGAACAACTGTAACTGTGCACATGCCATATGCATACCTCATTGAATTCTTCTGAAAAGGTGCGCCATACTTTGAGGTCTTCCCTCAAACCCGCCCCGATGCGTATCTTATGCCACCCTTTTTCGTGCCTTCCTGTCGCCGCCGCCAAACGTCTTGCGAAAACTCTTCCGGCCGGTATCACCCTGGCGGCAAAATTGAACTTGCCCACCAAAGATTGAATTGTTTTTATGGTTACCTTATCCCGTATAATGCCCTATCTATGTCGCCAATGAATTCCTCTATCTTTTCTGCCGGTAATCTGCATGCCCCTTCCACTGTGTCTATTTCTATCCCCAGGTACGTTAACTTAGTGCAGGGTCCCTGTGTCTTGTCACCCGCCAGAGGTACTCCCAATTCCTCAGTTAATACCAAGAAATAATCGAGAAGCGTTGCACAAATATTCGTGCCCCCTCTCCCTATGAATAGAAAATCGTCCAAATAATGTGTTTTCCCCCCCTGCCCTCCCTTTTATTGAGTGCCCATTCGAGAACGGAACTGAATGCTTCAAAATAAGCGCACGAGATGCTGCACCCCATTGGCATGCACTTATCTACATACACCTGTCCCTCAAACTGGAAACCCAGGAGAAAGAAACTGTCCGGGTGAACAGGGAGCAACCTAAATGCTGCTTCTATGTCCACCTTCGCCAAGAGCGCCCCTTTTCCCGCTGCCCGGGCTAAGCTTATGGCCTGGTCAAACGATGCGTAAGTTACTGAACAAGCCTCTATGTCCAACCCATTATTCACTGAGCCTCCTTTGGGGTGCGACAAGTTATGTATAAGGCGGAACTTCCCAGGTTCCTTCTTCGGTACCATCCCCAATGGGGAGATGATAAGGTTGCTCAATGGGGGACCCTGGTAAGGTCCTGCCATCCTTCCTAATGCAATCTCTTTGTTAATCTTTGCCCTGGCCACATCGGCCCACTCGAAAAGAGACTTGGAATTATTCGCTGTTCTGGCTCCCATGCGCCCTTCGTAAGGAATGCGGAACCCCTCCACGAACCCCTGTGCTATTGTGTCCCTCCCCAGGGAAGCCGGGTACCGTGCCAGCCATGTGAGCATTCTATCGACCTTGATGGGGGAAAACCCTTTGTCATTAAGGCCATTCCCCACCCCTCCCAGCCCCCCCATTCTTGGTCCTCCTGCCCCCATCATTACCATTGCTGGCTCTCGTCCCTGCTCCCGGTGCCGTGAATGCCCTTGTTCCCTTTTTTCTTGATGAACCAATTATCGAGGCACCTTAAAGAAGAAAATTGTTTATTTTAGTATACAGAGTTTGTGTTGATACGAAATGACCGCATATATTGACAAGATTAGACCATTGCCCCAGATGTTCCCTGTTGAAGCCCCCCCCGGCGCTTATTTTGATTGATCGCTTGCCGCTGGCCGTCCCCTGCACATCCGAGCTGGGTGGCCGTGGGTCCCACACGCAGAGCACGCATATCTGAATTTGCAAGTCGCGCCCCAGTTGCATACCCCCTCATTGTAAAATCTGCAGCAAACCGGTGTCCTCCCGCTACCGGTGTTCGTTCGCCCTGCCCCTGTTGGCCTTGTTATTGCTTCCGTGTGTACCGGCTGTACTGTACTTGTATTGCCCCGGACCGGTTGCGGCCCCATGTTATTGGCCCATGCTGTCGGTTCCATCCTCCCCTCCCTTGGTGCCACTGGTCTGGGGGCCGTAACTGCCCTGTTTAAACCTGCCCCGACTGCAGAGAAACCTTCCCCTGCCTCTGCCCAGGGATTGATGCGCCCTCCCGCCAGGATGATTGTCCCATCCGCTTGCTCTATTGTCCCACTGGAAGACTCCAGCCAGTCCTCGACTGACTTATGATTCCATTTAAGTTTGGTATCATGTTCCATTCGTAGACAAAATCGCTGGTCTCTCAAGAACCATTCGTTGCCACCCTGTTGATTATATTCATGGATAACACATGCCCTCTATGCCATCAGGTGTGGGCCCAGGTCTGGGTCCTTTTGATTAAGAGTTTGGGACAATTTCTTAAACGCTGCGAGCCAATTTTCCAGCGTTTCTGCAGGCCTTACTCTTTTCCTGGCCTTGGCTAATTCCCTCCCTCCTGTTCCCCGCAGTGTCTCATTGCCCTTTGTTTCGTGTTCCAAGAGGGATAATATGTCAATGAATTTGCCCTCCCAAATTTCTTGCTTCACCCACTCAGGCAACAGCCATGCTGAGTAATTTCCACCCGTTGCTGGCGGTAAATTGGTATTCGTGCCCTCTACCCCGTTGCTAATTGTGGAGCAAGTGGCTGGGGTGACGCTTATTGCCCCTTCTTCCCCCCCCTGCCAGACCTTGCTTGCTCCCGTGGCGGTCGCCACAGGTGCCCTGCTTGCTGTGGGGGCCAATGTGGCCGTTGCCCCTTGCGCTGCCAACACTGCCCTTACTAATTTTTGTATGAATTCCGACTCACCATCACCGCCTACAGGCACACTGCCTCGTACCGACCCGGCCACCCGGTCTGGTGGTGTTATCAATTTGAGTTGGGCCTTAGGCGGCGGGGCGGGCGGCTGTGCAGGCGTAGGTACATTTGGCATGCCTGTGGGTGGTGCCGGTGTCACCCCCAACCTTGCTTTTAAAGCTGCCAGTTCCTCCAAGTCCCTCTTTGTCTTTTTTACGTGTGGGCCCCCGCTTGTTTTCGCCCTACGCTTCCGTGGGTGGCCCCCCTCATGTCCCACACCCGCAGGTGAGTTCTCGTGACCCCCGGTGCCTTCGCCATTTGTCGAATCCTTGTTCTCCGGAACGGCTTTGCCCCCCTCCGGGTTGCTTCCCGGGGTGGCGACTATGTTGGCGATTGTCGGGCCCCCCATCCTTGCCATGGCAGCCTGCCACCCCAGGACCTCGGTGAGGGCTAGAAATTCTGCCCAAGATTGTGCGTCCATTCTTCGCCCCGTGGTTGATGGTCCGGCTGCTTCCTCCACTGTCTGGCCGTCTTCCGATAGCACGAGCTCTACCACCTCCAGAGCGGCGTTAACTGCACTCGCATGTACCGACATGTTGACCTATGTAAAACAAATGTTTCGGTCACTGTGGGGTACATAAAACTTGTTTACCCTAGCAGCCTTCGAGTGGTGGGGGCTAATCCCATACATGATAAAAATGCACGCGGACCCCGGCGTAAAACACTCTATGCACCCGCGCGGCTCATCGGGCTCTGAAATAACGCACCATGCCCTAATGGACCCTGCAGTAGCAAACATGAGCAACCTCCCGCCAAACCCCTTCCCCTCCTTTTCCGGCTATCAGCTGGGCCCCAGCGCTAGGAATCCCAAAGGACCCCCATTAGTGCATAATTGTAAAATTTTTCTGCATAACAAATCTCCAAGATACTGTGCGCCGGGTATTACCGCTCTTCCTTGTCGTGTAACCTTGCATGTCACAGTGCTCGTTCCCTTGCAGGCACCGGCTGTTACCATTCACTGTGCTTTGCAGGTGAATTAGCAGCTCTGCCTGTATTGCCTGCTCCTTTAGTTATAGTTCTGCACCCATTAGAGCACCTGTCTGTAAGTGGATTTAAGATTGTCATGCACGGTGCGGTGTGTGCCAATGCTTGTCCCTTGCCACTCCATATGTAACTACTTTCCCCCTTATGACCCTTTATCACCAATCCCGTGGCCTGTCCATCTCTGCCACCCCTTCATTTCAACAATGGGAAGTGGCCACTGGGAGACTGCGCCCCATAATACCGTTCACCTTGTTTCCTTATTGCACAACCCAATCCACTTTATACTGCGGAACCCAGTTGCCCCTATGCCCACCCGAGGCCGTGGAAGTATTTTATTCAAGATGGCCCGTATTACACATCTACAGAGAAATAAAGCGATGCTCCCAGTACGGTAAGCCGTCAATCCTACTCGTGCCTTATGTGACAACTTTGTGGCAATTTTCACATACAATTCCTTTCCAACAGAAACGTGCCTACCCAACTTCCCCCGTTTGTTCCCCCGGGCAGCCATGTGTCCCAGTGTTAAAGAACGCAGCGCCTCTCTACCTGTTTTCATGAGTTTGCTGTAACCACTAAATTTTACTCGATGTTGACTTCCCTCCTGCCCCCCGCCTAATGGCCCTGTGAGGAGGAGGGCGGCTGGACCGCCCCCACTAGGGGCGGCGCCCGCCATGCCATCTTCACTGGCGGCGAAGACAAACGCGCGGCACGAGCTGGCAATGCATGAGGTAAAGAGGGGCAGGAAGAGGAAGGTGGGATCCCGATCGGGATCGATCGATCAGCGATCAGAGTTGCGTCTCGGGGAGCCCCCCCTGACACCAGAAAAGGGGCGCGCGGGCAAGGGTTAGCTCACGCCGGCCGCCTCCACTCAGGCAAGGGGCCGGGAGAAAAGCCGCACAGAGCCGGGCGCCACAGCAGGCGCTGCACTGTGAGTCCTCCATCAACCATACTTCTCATGTGTAGCTCTCCCAAAACATTCACACCACAAATGCCTGCTTCACACGTGGATCATGCTGACGATAACAAAGGGCTGAAGGTCCATTCTAATGCTCCGCCCAGTATATTAACACCGAGGATCGACCCAGTATCTGGACCACACCACACCGAATTGAACACCAGGACACCATGCACCCTATTTTTCCAGCCCATTCTCTGCTCCCTTTCTTTTTTCTTCCTTTCCCCCCTTTTTCTTCTTTTTAACAATGGACTATACCCAAACAAGATCCCGTCCACCACAAAACTCTAGACACCCTCCCATGACGGAAAGCATAGAGGACCGTTAACAAAGTGGCATTCCTCAAAACCCCCCAAACTCCCCTGCTCTCCAAAGGCCAAGTTGCTGCCATAGAAACCAGAACCAAAACCACAAGATATAACGTCTTAAACCAAAGCGCTTTACGGAGCACATATTTACATTGAATATCACCCAACCGAATTTGGTGCCTAATTATTAATTCGAACCTGAGACCTGCAGATCCCGTTCAGATAGCAGAAGCGAGCACTCAACCCGCTGAGCTATCCTACCGACTATGTATCATATCCTTTGGAAACCCCCGCCAATACAACTGCATCTACCTTAGTTCTTTCGGGTAACATCATGTTCTTAACGCGAGAAAATGCTGATACAATACAACCCAAACAAACCTCTTCCCCCAAGTCAGCTAGCTTTTCGATATATCCCTCAAACTCGACATGTCCTAATTCTTTTAGATAACATCATTTTTCAACACACAGCGCTATTCCCCCCAAGTACATAATTTATTGGGAACACAGAAAACGCTATAAAACTGCCCCTCTTTCTTCTTTCAATTAACCACAGCCTATGCACCCATGACGTTGGTGGAAATCACCTGGGACTCCGTAACACCAGATCACCGCTCCTCCCCTCCCCGCCCGTCGAACGCATCGTGCCTCGACCGAGAGGCCACGTCACACCTGGCCAACGTGTCCGAAACCTTCCCTCGGGGGCCCCCGTGTGCGACAAGCCCAACCATGAGCCACTCCCCATGTGACTCTCCCGGACCCCCACCCTCCCTCGCACCACGCCGCATCGGCCCGTATCCCGAACTGTGCCATCCATCCAAATGTGCTGTTTGCCCCATGCTCGCCCCCCCCGGCCGCCAGTGGCCACGAGGCCCTGGCCCCCCACCAAGACAAACCAGCCGCCATGTGTCCTCCCCTGCCCCCACCCAGCCCGCGAACGCCGCACACCCCTTCCCCAGCAAACTACACGGTGGTGGGCACTGGGGCTCGTCGGCAATGCGGGTCGACCGTGCCGTCACTCAAAAGGCATCCGCGAGGACCTGGAAATGTGCATTGAGGATGGTCCGAGGTATTTTGCTGGGTGGCCGGGGCCAAGCGCGGCACAGTCTGGAGGGGGGGGTAGGGGCCGACCACAGGGACACACAGCAACCCGTGCAGTCCCCTCCCTCCCTCACTACACACCCCACGATAGCATCGAACCACCACATACTTCCTCAAACCATGACATCCACCATCCGCGTGGGCCACGGCGGGCATTTCGGCAGGTCAAGGGGGCCCAGGGGCCAGGCCCAGTGAAAGGGCGATGGTCCGGGAACCGCGTGGCGCCAAGGAGAGCAAGGCCCAGCATGGGCAGAATGGGCACCACAGGGCAATGTTCTGAATAATCGGGTGGGGGAGCGCAGCACAGGGCAGACCAGCAGCTGCGCCGGCGTGCCAGCCCACTCACCCCAGCAAACTATGCCCAGCGCCATCGAGAAATCACGCATCTTTCTATGTTCCGGCCGAAACCAAGCCCCACATTCAATCAAAGCGTGTTCGCATGCACCCATCCCGCTGCTCTCCCCACCAGGCGTGCATGTCTTGACGAAGCACTCGCGGCGGTCACCGGCCACAACACAAGCCCACACAAAGCCAACCCAGCTCCAAGCCTCCCAACGAAACACCTCCAAATCGCAATGTACCGCCCGCACTTTCCCCCCCCGAAGGCCGCCGTGCTACCCGCACGGAGAGCCCCTCCCCCCCGTCCACTATGGCGCGGCGGCAAAACAAAGGAAAACACATTCTTAGCCGGCCCCCTTGGCAATATCGAAGCTCCCCCGATGCACTGCAGCGACCATCGGGTAAATCCTGGCCCCACCCCCCGCATGCAACCTAGCAACGTGGCGCGACAACCCAACAATCCCTACCCGCGCCTTTTTCTAGTGATGCAGCGGACACCCTGCCCCTCTCCAACGAACCCACGCTCGCCTCCCAACCAACACATGAGGCCGCCTCCCCACTTTGCCACACCGGTCGCGACGGCCAACGATCCGTCTAACACTGTAAATCTCCCACCCCGACGCGCTGCCTCACCACCCCCCACATTCGCATGCTTAGACCCTCCCATGTACCCACCTCGACGCGTCCACTCGGGAACCGACCACCGCTGCCACAGGAACCTCCTGGAATCTCCTCAGCAAACCTCCTGGAAACCAAGCGGGCACCTTCCTCCCGCTCCCCGACAATAGACGATCTGAACAAACGAAACGACGATCCGGTGAGGCGGGAAACCGAGGGAGAATGTGCGCTTGTTTTCAAACGCCTGTGCCTTTATGGCCCGACTTCTCCCTCAGTTTCCCGCCCCGCCCCTCATGTTTCGCGCGATTCAGGGGGCGGGCTGACGTGTTCCTCTCCCCCTCCCGCCCTCTGACCAATCGTCCTCGTGGGGAGGAGGGCGGCTGGACCACCCCCACTAAGGGGCGGCGCCCGTCATGCCACCTTCTCAGGCGCGTTCGCCCGCCAGTTCTCTCCCTTTACTCCATTTTCCATGCCTGCAGGCATCTTTGTTTCAGGGGTTTCCTGCCCCTCTGGCCGGCTGGCGCCGATGGCCATTCACCCTACCTTCCTGTCATGAGGCTGTACCCGGTTCCGCCTCCCTGCTACTGACACCCTACTGTGTGGCAAGTGTCTGTGCGAATGGCCTGTCTGTGGTCAGTGTGGTGAAGGTGTCAAGCTGTCTTCCTTAGGCTTGCAATGGATGCCCAATGCAGCCTTGCTTGCAGGGTGCATTACCTTGCCCTGGCCCCGCGGATTATTCTCCCGCGCCTGCAAGCTCCATCGGTGCCATATCCCGCAGCACTGGCCATACTTTGCATCGCAGACGTGGAGCTGCTCTAGGGGCGGAGGGAGACAGGGGCGCACCCCACCCACATCGCCTTCCAATGGATGGAAGGATGAGAGACGCAGGCACCTCTGCCTGGAGAGAGGAGTCCTAACAACTTCTCCCAGTCTCGTTTTTGTGGTAGTCCATTGTGGCACAGATCGATAAAAACCAGCATAGGTGAGCTCTCGGCGTTTTCACAGATTTGTGCCATGTCGGCCAGGTTTCCTCTGACGCAGCGGGAAACACAAACCACCACACATCACTGGTCATTTGCAGGAGGACAAGGTAAGAGTAAAAACGCACGAGATCGCCTTTAATCTTTCATTTTGCTCTCTGTTTTGCTGTAAATGTACACACCCGCATATTACGCTTTGCAGATGGCATTTCCAATGGGTACGACGTCCTTTCATAGCGGGATGTTTTCTCGCTGGGTTTTTTACCGTGAATTTATTTTCAAAAAAACTCATGTCATTTTTAGGGGGAGTTAGTAAATTATATATATGGGGTGTGGGTGTTTGGGAATAAATACAAATTAAAGAAAATGGAGGGATTAAGGGGTGAACCCCCCCAAAAATATTTTTTTAAAATCTTAAAAAAATCACGGTAAAAAACCCTGCAAAAAAAATCCCGCAATTAAATGACATGGAATCTTCCAATGGATTCCTCTGGAATCGGCCTGCTTTTAACAGCTGCTAAATGCAGGTGGATTCCTTAGAATCCATGAATTATACCTGCCTGAAAACATCATGCAGACGTGAAACTGTGTGCTTTTGCAGGTGAGCGGAACTGAGGAGAAGGGACCAGACCTCAGGAGAAGGGACCTTATTTCCAGTCCCGTCTCCCACTCCGACCTGCAAGTTTCATGAAATGCTGCGCAGGGGTAAAATAAGTGTAAAGGCTAGCATAAGGCATTTACACCTCCTATTTACACCTCTTTCAGCGCACTGCAGCTTGTACAATGTGGCAGAGTAACCACGCACCTGAACGCTGTCGCAGAGGCGGCCTGCTCTGCCAGGCTTGCCGGCTCATTGAAATGAGCCGGTCTATGATGTGTGAGTTGCACAGAATGATACACTATAGCTCTGAGTTTGACATAAGGGCGGGAACATTGGCCCCGAGAAGGTGCAGCACCCTCACCGTTAGTTTATTAGTTGGATGAGGTGGCGAGGGCATCAGAAGAGACTGCCAGCTGGATCGCCTCTTTCCTAAGGAATAGGGCCTGTAGGGTACAAGTGGACCCATTTGAAGTTGAGGATGAACCGATTGATTGTGGGGTCCCACATGGCTCTTGCCTCTCCCCCCTTTTATCCATTATCTATTCAAAACCTCTGCATGATCTTCTCTTGGGTTTAAGAGCCATGTTCCAGAACTATGTTGACGATAGGCAGATTGTATTCGGGCTCGAGAAGGAATCCAATGCCAGCCGATTATGCATACAGGCCATATTCAATCAGGTCGAAGGGCGGATTAATGAGAACTGGCTATGCCTAAACCACGATAAAATATTAGCGCAAAAAAAATGCTATTCCTAATCCTGATCGAAATCTATTGTATATAACAGCTTGGCACACCCGGGGGTACACGCGCCTACTTCAATCCTTAACACCTCCCCCATTCCTTGACGCAGATATCCTGATGATGCAAGAGACCTGGGGCCTCATTACAAGTCTGGCGAAAACCCCTTAAAAGTGTTGATAACGGAATTAGCGCCGACAATACTGCTCCACCGGATCTCGAGCCGGCGTAGATACTGGCGACTGTAAAATCAGCCAGCGCAATCACAGCCGGACACAGGAGGCGCAAACACAGCCGCATCACAAGTCCATGTACAGTGACCACTGAAAACACGGTGCAGTTACCTCTAGCTGGAGGTAAATGAACACAGGTGCCTGAAATGAAGCCACAGGTGATCCCAATCCACCCCAGAGGGCTATATAAGGCACAGCCCTACCCCAAACACTGTTTCCAACACCATGCTGCCACTAGCCCCTTTGAGCTGAGACAGGGAGCTGCTCATGCTGCGCTTGGAAGTAAAGAGGTTGGACAACCAGGACAGGGCACAGAGAGTACAGGGTGGTGGGCAGGAGGAGGAGGAAGAGAGCCCAAGCAAGGCATGCCCCAATCCCAGGGTCAGGCCCTCACCCTGGACCCTCACTGAGAGTCAGTTGGTCACCCTGTACCGCCTCAACAGGGAGACCTTAACAGAGCTGATCACCACAATACAGGACGATATAGGGAGCAGGATCAACATCCGGACAGCTGTGCCCCCACTGCTGAGACTAGTGTGTCCTACAATTCCTGGGAACTGGCACCTTCCAGCACTCCATGGCCATGATGCACTTTATGGCACCGCCCACATTCTGTGCAGTGCTGGGCCAGGTGCTTGAAGCCCTCCTGCGGCAAGTGCAATGCCACATCTCACTGCCTACCACCCTAGACCACGTCAATGTCACAAAGGCACACTTAAATGCCATTGCCCAAATGCCAAATGTGATTGCTGCCCTGGACTGAACCCATGTTGTGGTGGTTGCCCCAGGCCCACAAAGCAGTGTACCAAAACAACAAGCACTACCACTCCCTGAAAGTGCAGGTGACCTGTGACTCCAACCGCATCATCACCCCCTGCTGTGCCCACTACCCTGGTTTTACCCACGATGGCATGTTCCTACGGAACAGTACACTGCCAGGATACATGGAGAGACACAGAGGACAACAGACCTGGATAGTGGGTGAGTAGAAAAGCCAGCCCACATGTGCTTGAAACGCTCACCTGGTATACACGGGGACGTCACTCAGCCTGTTCTGACCTCTTACGACCTCAAACCCTTCCCTGGAGGCTATTCGACTGGAGACTGGGCCTGAAACACAGGATTGGTAGAGTTTAACTCCCTATTGTCTCTGTGCGCTTGAACCCCTTCTTCCCCGGGGTCCAACCCTTCCCTTTGATCCACAGCTCACCTTGTTTTCTTGGATAGTGTGCTCTCCGTCCTGCCTTCAGCGCAGGTGCGCGTTGATTGATGCAGGCTCGTTGCTGCCTAGTTACTTCACTGGCAAGAGTCCGACAGGTAAGTATAATGAGTCTTTTGAACAGTTCTCTAACTTCGTTCCTTTCCTTCCTTAGATGATGGCCGGCGTCCGGGGATGGCGGCGTGCTGCTGAGATGAGTAGCGCTGAAGGTGAGTGAGAGCGCGATGCGCGATGCACCCCTTTCGTATTTGCATTGAACTGAGTTCTTTTTCTGTGTCTTTTAGGTGCCGCAACATTTTCAGCTTGGATGCCGGTTATGAAGAACAAATGCAGTGGGTAAGCGGGGTATGCGGCGCTTCTAGATGTTTCCACGCTAACCTGGAGTGTCTTTTCCCTCTAACAGATGGATGAGAAGTTCCGGAGACAGAGTTCCCCCAGAGTGGCTGGGATTCAGGTAAGTGTTTGAAGCTCGTACAGTATTTAAAAAATAAGCGAAGATTTGCAGAGTGCTTATTAATGCCTTTTTTCTGTTCTTTTTCCTTTTCCTTAGGAAGCGGCGTGTCGGGATGGGAATGACACCGCCGAAGATGCCCGCAGAACAGAAGGAGCGATGACTGATGGGCAGAAGCGCCGCAAGGTAAGGCTGTTCCTAACAGTGTTCTTGTTCTTGCAGGAGCTGAGCGCAGAAGAAAGATGCAGGCCTACTGGAGACCGATTCGAACACGGTGAGTGTCACGCTGCAGGTGCAGAAAACGCAAAGCATGTTCCTCAGCCTGGGTGTGGCTTAAATAGTCTCTGGGTATCCCAGGTGCCTCTGGGCTGAACCACACCCAAAAGACTAGACCGCACATGCAGTTCTGGGAACCGAAATATGTGGGGGCATACATCTTGTCACCATCAATGCACTACAAGTCCAATCCCCAATGTTATCCTATGGGAGTGAGTGAGTCTGGTGCCACAAGCGCCAAGTCTGACTCAAAGTGGGTTTTTGGAGGGATGCAGAGGCTCTTGAGGGCCATACAGGTGATCATGGCCTGGCTCCAGCCTGACATCTTGGAGGACTGGGGACATGAGGGGCAGGAATCATGACAGCCCTGTGGATCACACGGCCAAATGGGGGGTGTGAGGTAGGAGTGCAAATGAGTACAAAGGATGGCATGACAAGCAAATGCGAAATCCGCACTTTACCACCACCCGCACCAACGTTACAGTACAGACCAGGGAGCATTCACATGTTGGAGAAGAAGCAGCAGTACACATACAGTATCAAACAAATACACCAACATGACTACAGGCAGCACAAATCAACATGCACCCACCAAAGCAATGCAGACAAACTGCCAAATTTACACACCGAACAACATCCCTGCCAGTACCATGGCCATGCACCCTTATGCAGCCAGCCCACAATGCCCCCTGTTGCCAGCAGATAGCCAGGGAGGGTCCATGGGGAACCCAGCATCATGCCCTATGCACGGGGTAAATACACAGCCACATGACAGCCACCATGTCTGCTGCACATGTCACCGACATACACCTTACGTAACATGTGCTGCAAGGGAACAGGGTGCATGTGAAGCACAAACAATGCATGGCACAAATGACACAGCGTGCACAGACATACAATAGACACATGCCGTGAAATGAAGGCCTATATGCATGCACAAGTAGTCGATTGATCTGATATTGTGTAAGTCCACCTCCACACCATGACTAATGCCTGTGTCTCCACCCATGCAGGTGACTCCGGATACCCACAGCTGCCCTGGCTAATAACACCTGTGCGTGATCCACAAACACAGCAAGAAAATGCCTACAACCATGCACACAGCAGGACCCGCGTGCGCATCGAGCACACCCTCCTGAAGGCACTTTTCCACTGCCTCGACCGTACCGGTGGAGCCCGGACGTATACTCCAGAGAAAGTTGGGAAAATTGTGCTAGTGTGTGCAATGTTGCACAATGTCTGCCTGAAGAGGAATGTTCTACTACCCCCAGAAGATGAGAAAGCAGTGCCTGTGGCAGAAGCAAATGCATGCATTGCAATGAAATGACATGAGGGATTGGAGAATGGCACGCCAGGGACTGATAGACAATTTATTTTGACACGTTCACATGGCACAAGCCACGCACCACTGTGTGACACCACCCTAATAAATAAACACGTCCATGACACAATCAGGAATGTCTTTGCATTGATGAATTTTAACGGTTTTTGAATGGCATGGAATGAAGTGCCCCAACTCCCTGCCCCCTCCCTCCACCTACTCCCATTAACTCTATCCCCCTCCCACCACCAACTCCCAACAAACTATCCTCCCTCCAACCACCAACTCCCCATCAAACTATCCTCCCTCCCCCCACCAACGCCCCATTGCACAATCCCCCTCCACCTCCCACCACTAACTCCCCATCACAGTATCCCTCTTCCCCCCACCAACGCCCCCGGATAGTGCCACTCAAGGAAATCAGTGTCCCAGTGTCTTTCACAGCCGTTGCCTCTTCCCCCCCTTGCCGGCCCCTGGTGACCTTGGGTGCAGAAGGCGCTCTGACTGTCGCCGTGGGGAGCCCTGCTGTGACCCCTCTATGGGTGTTGATGATGTGGATGGGACAGAGCCTGTTCCCAGGTTTTGCTGCAGTTGCACCTCTGTGCTCTGGTGGATGGCCTCTGACAGTGCAGACACACCCTCTGTCATTTTTCCGACACGTTAGGCACACAGTATAAGTGTGGACGTGTTGGCTGTCGCCCCTCTTTCATGCCATGGAACGCACAACCCTGAAGGTATCCCCTTCTATGCTGTCCCTGGTGGCCTGCAGATGTGCGGTGTGGTTGCAGTCCATATCCTCCATCTCCCACTGTCTGCACTCCATGGCCTCGAGCCTCTGCAACAGCATGCTGCATGTTCCAGTGTGCTGTGAGGGGCTCAGCACTGACCCAGGTCTGTATGCAGGGGAGACATATATGGGAGTATCCACATCAGGCTCTGGTGCCATGCACGCTGGTGGCGTGGGGGCTCCCTGGGCAGTGTTTGTGCTGGTGGCATGGGGGGCTCCATGGTTCTGGTGGTGTGGGGGCACCCTAGAGAGTGTGGCTCTGGCGGCGTAGAGGTTTCCCTGGGGAGTGTGGCCCTTTGGCAGGTGATGGCACCAGGCTGGTGCCCCCCTGTAGTTCCTCAGTCGCCCTGGCAGCAGGTGTGGCCTCAGTGTCTGGGCCTCTGGCTGCGGGTGTTGGTGCAGTGTAACGCTCCTGGTGCCCTGTGGTGTGGGCATTGCTTTGGCCCTGCTCCGGTGCAGTGTTACGCACCAGGACATTCGCCTTGGTGTTGGGCCTTTGCGGGGTGGTGGTGGCAGACCTGGAGGGCTTGGTAGCGGCGCTCCCCGATGGGGCTGCATGATCCTCCTGCTCTGATGCTTCTGGCGATGTGTGAGTGCCTGTGGGGTACATAGGAAATGTTGTCAGGTATGGTACACCCACATGTGTTGGCATGCAAGGCACAATTGCAATGGTACAGAGTGTGTCCCCATACATATGGGCAAATGGGCATGTTTGGTCATGGGAGGATGCATATAGGCACATCGTCATGTGGTTGCTTGTTACGATGGGTGTGTGACTCATGGCCTCTTGGTCTTTGGCCTGTGTGAGGGTAGGCCATGGTGTCCATGCGGGGGCAGCTTACATCTGGAATGCATGCTTGTTTTCCTTCATAGCCCCACATCCCCTTGCTGGGTGCCACTCACATGGGGGGGCGGTAAATTAGTCCATGGCACAGTCATAGCTCGATTGGCTTTTCATATCTCCCCTAACCCTGTCATTCTACTGAAAAAGTAGATACTTCCAACCTGGAAAGCACATTGATAACGTTAAGTGGTTTCTGCTCCGTAAACTCGAAATGGAAATAAATAAGAAAATAAGAAATGATAAATGCTAAAACCTAATCATAAAGGAAAACCAAACCAGGACACATGCAAAACACACTATCCCTTTAATAAACGTGTATCTCTTATAATTGCCGGAATCTGGGAATTCAGTGCTGCAATGCAAAGGGATGCTGCTGGAGAAGGTCCAAAGGGTGTCAGAACCACTGGGCACGAGTAGAGCAACCTCTGCTAAGGATAAGAAAAGATCAGGTCACTATCAAGCCCAGCATCCTGGCCTACAGCCGCTACCTTTCAATGGCCACCAGGCAATGCTACAGAACCTCAGTGTGTCCTACGTGTCAGAACCACTGGGCGCGAGTAGAGCAACATCTGCTAAGGTTAAGACAAGATCAGGTCACTATCAAGCCCAGCATCCTGGCCTACAGCCGTACCGTTCATAGGCCCCCAGGCAATCAGAACCACTGGGCGCGAGTAGAGCAACATCTGCTAAGGTTAAGACAAGATCAGGTCACTATCAAGCCCAGCATCCTGGCCTACAGCCGTACCGTTCATAGGCCCCCAGGCAATGCTATGGAACCTCAGTGTGTCCTACGCGTCAGAACCACTGGGCGCGAGTAGAGCAACATCTGCTAAGGTTAAGACAAGATCAGGTCACTATCAAGCCCAGCATCCTGGCCTACAGCCGTACCGTTCATAGGCCCCCAGGCAATGCTATGGAACCTCAGTGTGTCCTACGCATCAGAACCACTGGGCGCGAGTAGAGCAACATCTGCTTAAGTGAAGACAAGATCAGGTCACTATCAAGCACAGCATCCTGGCCTACAGCCGTACCGTTCATAGGCCCCCAGACAATGCTACAGAACCTCAGTGTGTCCTACGCATCAGAACCACTGGGCGCGAGTAGAGCAACATCTGCTTAAGTGAAGACAAGATCAGGTCAGTATCGAGCCCAGCATCCTGGCCTACAGCTGCTGCAGTTCATAGGCCCCCAGGTAGGGCTATGGTACCTCCGTGTGTCCTACGCATCAGAACCACTGGACGGGGGTAGACCAACGCCTGCTGAGGACAGAATGCCATGGATTTTCTGCATAGATTCCATTGTGGAATATGGCATCCTTGGAAGGATCCGACAGCATGGGTTCCTCAGCTCTCCCAGAATAGAGCTCACTGTGTTATGCGGGACATAGCTACAAGTCATAGAACTATTGGTAGAGTGCATGAGATTGAGCGAAATACTTAAATGTTCTGAATTAGGTTTGTTTATCCGCCTTGGTGTAAGTCATCTCGGTTTCTTTCAAATTTTCAGGTCTGCTGGAAGACACTCTGGGCTGATTATTTTGATGTTGCAGGGTGGGATACTTCAGTCTGGCATGGTGGCATTTCTGGGTCCAAAATTGAGGGTATCTATTTAGCTCCTGCTCGTAGCCTAGAAGAGCCTGGTTACCTTGGCACCAACAGCCGCTAAGAGCTACTTTTGGCTCCCGGGGCCAACAAATGCTGAACAAACACACCTACGTGAATTTAACTCTGCGTGAGTTTGGGACAATCTATAAATGAACATTAGGACTCATCTATACAACATTTAAAAATTAAAAGGTAACAATGGACAAAATGATACGTTTTCATCTTACGTGGAAGTTAGACTTGTGGAACGCCATGTACCAGCTCCTTGTTCCCCAGTGGTAGCTCCTCGTCACTGGTTAATGCCGGACACCCAGGAGCTGCTTTTAGCTCCTGCTTTAACAGCCTTAATTTCCATTTCCCTCCCTTTGATTTCTAGTCGCCCCGGTGTGCAGTGCTTGCTTGATGGCTGATGAGCTGGATGGCAGCTAAGGCGATAGGGTCTTGCCTATTTATTTTACTGAGCATTTGTAAGGCACTTTATACAGCAGAATTGTGTTTCAAAGCGCCACAAGGCTACATGGGAAGGGAACAGGGGAAAGGAAGGATCACTGTGAGTGACTTTGCAGAGCGATCCAGACACCCTGTATTCATTGCTCATGAGATTTGGGTTGGCTTGTCTGGTGTGCTTTGGGACGATGGGTTTCAGTTTGTTGTGAAGGTAGGCTTGGGTTTTGAGGTTGATGGCCTTGTATATGAATCAGAGTCCTTTGGAAGCGATTCTCGGCATTATGGGGAGCCAGTGGAGATGGGGTGACGTGTGTGTTTGAGTAAGTGTAGAATGATTATTGCTGATGCGTGCTCTTAGGCTTGCATGGGTGGGCTAGGGTGCGGGTGTGGAGACGTGTGAAGATTGCGTCACTGTAGTCCAGCGTGAAGTGAACTAGTGCCCGACTTGTGCCAAGCTAAATGTGTTGCTCATAAAGGCCATAACGGGGAAAAAGGTTGGGTGTAAAGTTTCCAAATGAAGTTCACCGGCTATGTGGTGCCATTGAAGCCATGGCCCACTTCATGCTTTTCTGTGATGGTATCTCCATGTGTTTCTAAATGGCAGTGGCTTAAGACACTGGAAACTCACTTTTTATCCCTGATGCTACAAGTGCTTTTAAAGGTATGTCATCCTTTCGTCGCGGGATATTTTTTCGCGGGTTTTATTACCGTGAATTTATTTTTGAAAAAACCCATCAAATGTTTTAGAAAATGGGGGGTTGGGAGG
The DNA here is from genome assembly GCF_040938575.1 of Ambystoma mexicanum. Classification (NCBI taxonomy): domain Eukaryota; kingdom Metazoa; phylum Chordata; class Amphibia; order Caudata; family Ambystomatidae; genus Ambystoma; species Ambystoma mexicanum. The sequence goes on from NC_090926.1 coordinate 1,226,419,183, forward strand.
ACCCCCCATTAAGCCCCCCCCACCAAAAAAAACGATGGATTTTTTTCAAAAAAATATCACGTTTAAAAACCTCACGAAAATACATCCTGCAATGAAATGACATGGAACCCTTTTAAACTGCCCGATTGCAAACACAATCCATGGAAAAGGAGACTACCAATATCTACCTGATTTGACATATTTCATTGTGTTTTTAACCAAAAGGCTCTTATTGTTGTTCTTTTATCCTCACTGATGTACATGTCCCAGGTATATCATATGTAGGTTTCCTATGATGTCGTGTATGGATTCCTTGTTAATCCGAATGAACTAATTTTGACTGACTAGTTCCTGGACTGCGGTATGGCAGTGGTCAAGGGGAAGGATGCTTCTTATCTTCCGTTGGAGGTGTACCTATTGGGTGACAGCGTGCCTGTGGTGTTTGAAGGCTACGTAGGTGTCGATGGTGAAGACTGGGTATTTGACAGCTGTGGAGAAGGATATGTGTGGGCTGTCCATGGCACGCTCTTTGATCCACTGTGGAAGGTGGGATTCGTCGTATGGCAACCTATTTTCCATAGGTTGATTTTTATGAAGTTGGTGGCCGTCCAGGTGGTGATAGTGGAGAGACAGTTTCTGGGGGGAGGAGGGGTCCTGAAGGGGAGGAGACTAGGAAATACATTAGCCAGTGTATGCATCCTGGTGAAAATGGATGTTGCGGGAGCTTCTACAGGCTGCAGTAACAATCACAAAGTAAACAACTGGGTGCCCTTTCACGGAGGCAGGATCTCCTTGCACCAACCTCCATTTTGTGGCCTAGCCCAGCATGGTAGAAGATATACATGTGTGGGTCGAACAGGGTCCAACTGTCCAAGAGGCAGCTTGGGCGCATCCGGACACTAGCTTCCAGAATGTTACAGGTTTGTCACCACCCTTAGAATGAGAGCATTTTAATGATTATAATTGGTTGGTAGGGTGGTAGAAGTGTTGCATACTCCCAATGTAGGGGGTTGCACCATTTATTCATTATGTATGTTGTCTGGAGCAAAGATGTCCCAGTGGGATTCCCGACCTCTGTTTCGTCCCGCGTGTGCCCGTATCAAGGTAATGTCTATGTTATTCTTCACATGAGAACGCAGGCACAAATCTGCTAGAAGTTTTCTGACTTCTCGTTAATATTGAGTCGCCTCACTTACAGTTCATAAGGAAACTTATACAGTGGCGCAATCTAAACAGACTCGAGGCACAAAGTTCCCTAAATCGGCAACTGTTTCACTGCCAAAGTGGTTATTAAGGTTAATGGTTCTCTCGCTGCCAGACTCTGTTACCATCAACTGTTTTCAATCTCAAAGAGATGTTGGACAGCAGAGGTTATTGGAACACTGGTGCAAGCTGTGGTAAATTACTTGCTGTGGAAGCTTCCACATCGACCCATTTGTCGACTGCTGACTATGTCAGCATTGTCGGGGCAGCCGCTTTGGAAACTGGGTCTAGTGCCTTTTCAATTTTCAAATGATCGAGCCATTAAATAAAAAGTTACATTATTTATTCGAAGAAACATGAATCAAATCTACTTCTTCATTCAACAGGTGTATTTATAAGAGCAAGAAGAAATTGTCAAACAAATGAACATTTCGAGAAGGAATGTAATTTACTAACATCTAGATTTCTAGAAAGAGGCTATACAGAACAATGTGTCAAAAGAGCACTAGAAAAAGCCTAACATTAACCCAAGAGCATACTTTAACACCTAAGACTAAAGAGATGGAGCAACCAACAATAGGTTTCATCACTAAATATACTAGTGACCACAGAAATCTATACAAAATACTACCAAAACACTGGTACCTTCTCAAACTGGATGAGAACATTGCGAATAATGTGGATGATAAACCAAAGATCATATACAAAAGGGCACCAACTATAAAGAACAAATTGAGCCCATCGAACCTACCAGACCTGACTGGCGAAGAACCAACGAACTGGCTTAAGTCATCTACAAATGGTTTTAGGAAGTGTGGTACGTGCACAATGTGCAAATTTGCCCACAACAACATGGACACATTTACTGGCACTAACAATACAACACTGAAGATTCTACAACCAATCAACTGCAGATCAAACTAAGTTGTTTATGGAATTATTTTTATATGTAATTTGGTCTACATTGGCAGCACAATGAGGGAATTTAGGATACGAGTTAGAGAACATCTAGCCAAAATTGGCAGTCTAGACCCAAGACTACCATTGGCCTGTCATGGGCAGGAAAAACACCAGCTGAAACAAAGCTGAATTACGATTTATTGGCCTTGAAAAGATTTCACTAGGTAGAAGAGGTGGAAACAAGGAAAAGAAATTAAGACAAGCAGAAGCGAGAATAATTTGTAAACTGAACTCCACAGTACTTGGACTAAACACGGATAATGAGATGCTGTCCTTTCTTTAGAGGACCCTGTACTTTTGTATAACCCTTCTTAACCCTTCTCTATTAAAATGAATTAGCGTGATTTTGGTACAATGTGTTACGTATATCTTTGTTTCTGGATAGGTATCAGTACGACACTGCAGCGGTTTATCTTATTATGAGAATTGTAATGCTCGTATTGCCACTCATAGTGAGTGACATTACTAACACCAATGTTAGTAGACAATGAACCCTAAGCTGTTACTTGCTTTGATTACATTTATCAAATGAGATTAGAACCCATCTCAAACATACACACAACTACTACGTAACTGTAAGCAACAAGGGTTGCCTAAAAAGGTTCTGTATAGAAATAATATGGTGACTTTAATTTAGAACCAATACAATACCAACATTTATTGATAATACATCATGAGAGATGGTAAATACAACACGAAACATGCACGTAATAAATCAAAGTAACGATACAAACACTAGCTTAAAATGGCCGCCATGTGAACACAGGAAAAATGCTGTTACACAAAAAGGAAAACGGACCAGAGCAAGGATCCGTTTCCATAACAACTAGAAAACAATAATGAGGGGCTAGGCGCAGACCGCTTTCTCCTCAGGAGAATCCACGGCACGCGATTAGACGCGAGAACCAGGCTGACAGGTAAGAGACCATCCCGAGTGTAGCACACGCTGCACTTGGTAGATTTTCTTGCCGTGTCCTCAGGACTGAGTTTTAGACGCTCAGCAACTTTGCTATTGTTCTGCCGTGCGCGGCGAATTACGCGCGCATGGTTTTAGTTTGTCAAAACACTTTTGAAGCCAGATACTAAGTCAGCCAAGGAACGGAAAGATAATGAAAGGGCATTACTTTCTCATAAACCTATGTATAAAATAGATGGATAACATACAGTATTACTAATAAGGCACTCTAAGTAACAGATATTTGAGTTCATTAATTTATACTATCTCGTAGTATGAGGTGATATCTATGGTGATCTAATAAATACAATTGGAGGTGATATATTTGTTTGATTTGTATTTTTTACAAAGGGATCTAACCCAAGACTTGAAGAGAGACCACTATTTGCTTGAACCCTAAGGGGTAGTATTTATGAAAACAAGGTAAAAAGAGACAACCTACATTTAATTTTCCTTGATTGATGATGTGACACTACATGTAACATTGACTAACGAAAATGTGGTTTTGCCTATCTCTTGACCCCCAACAATCCTCCCTTTTCCCCATTCCATTTTTTGTCTGGTATTTTTGTTTACTTTGATTTATTAATTGTTGCTATTTTTTATGGCTTGTTCTGATTCATCAACCTTTTTGTTATAACTGGTCTAACATGTGAATGAACATTTTTGTGACTTTCATTTTTTCTTGCTTTTATACTATTTTGGAACCAATCTTCATAATTTTGTGACCACTCATTTTTTTTTTATTGATATTTAAAACTTGCCCTGATTTGAAAAAGGTCCAAGAGGGACCGAAACACGTGTCATCGCAAAGGGCATCAATATAATAAAACATTTGTTGAACAAACTGAGCGCAGTCTCAACTTGGGATTTTTTCTTTTATTTAATTCATTCAACATAAATCAATCAGTGTAGACCAGAAAAACCTAAGTCACAACCACATACTCGCTCTATGTGATTCACTGCATCACAAAATTTCAAATTCGAAAAAGCTGAATTTGAAATGCGCGCTGCAGTGTAATCACGCATGATTTCAGGGGCCTTCCCCCACACCACCTGCCCCCTACTTACCTGTTGGCGGCACGCCTCATTGTCTGCCATCGACGCCAGTACCATTCACTTACGTGGTTGGGAACCAACGTTGCAGGGTCCTGCTCAGTGCATGCCCGAATCTGCATAACGTGGGCTAAACGCCACAAGTAGATGGTTTCATGTTATGTCATGTATTCATTTCCAACTTGCTAAAGGCAAACACAATTTCAACAAAACACAGTGCCCCCAAAGCCCCCGCCCCAAACAATGGCCATCTAGTCACCGTACAACACATTCCACTGGACTCTTTTGGAGATGTGCGCGTGCTGCCTCTGGGGTCCCCTGTTTGCAAAGGAAAGAAATCACTGCCCAGCACAAGGTCCAAAAACAAATCTATTTATTTGCAGAGGTTTAAAAACAGTACAATTTAAAAACAGCCACAGAATCCATAAAAGTATAAACACGCACACAAACACACATATACAAATAGAACTTTACACACAGTGTATCAATTCACTGAAATGGCCCTGAATTAAGGATGGATAATGCAAGTTAGGGTTAATGTGACCTACATGGGAGAACTGCCCGGCCAGCACCAAACCTGGCTACATTGACAAAAGCACAGGCCAATTTAGACAGACACCAAACATCCGCTGATGTTGCAGCACTTTGCACAAAAGCAGAGACATCACTTCCTGTTTGCCCAGCACATAGCTCTCAACTCACACGCTTTTGGCGGGTGTCACCCGCCTTGTAAAGGGCTGACTCACCCGCCAAGCCCCCTGCACGCCCATTCATTCCAATGAGCGTCTCACCCGCCAAAAACAAAATCGGGTGATTTCACCCGCTTTTGCAACACAAATGGTTGAGAGCTATGCATATCACCATCGGTCACTGCTGCGACTTCAGACAGGAAGCGACATCAACGCCACCTGTGTGTGCGTGCAGTAACCTAACTTCCGGTTCCGATGGGATCTGTCAGACAGCAAGTGACGTCGGTGCAGTTTGCGCATGAGCAGTGCTGCCACTTCCTGTCTTTGTGTAGTTGAGCGGATCAGGCTTCCAGTGAGTTACCACACAGTAACTTCTGACCGGAAGTGCATTTGGCTCCCCTTGTGTAGGTGCACCACAACATCCCACGCTCCCGCCCAGCCCCGCTTTTGCCATCTCGCAGAGGACTCTGATGAAACGTGATTTTGACGCCACTTCCGGCCACGCAGATACATCACTTCCTGCCTTCAGGGGCCTAGGCACACCATGCTGCAGTCAGACTTCCGGGTGTCAGAACATGGCATCGAGGCACGCGCATATGGGCCCCCCCCCCCTTACTCTCCAGCCAACATGGTGCCACTTGTCCAGACAGGAAGTGGCCAGAGCCTTTTGCGCACCTCCCCCGGCATCACTTCCGTTCACAATGGTTCCTGCAAGTCACTGAAAGGAAACGAATTCTCGACCATTCTGTTGATTGTGTAGGTCAAGATCTTTTGGCTCGCTCCCAAAAAAGATCGGTCACCTGATTTTGACGCCACCGTTATCTCCTGATTTCTTTGGTTAGAAATTAAACGTGTTCCTAGTAAAATGTTCGACCTTCCACTCAGCCTTTAATTGTTACATGGTTTCGGGCCCAATTCATGGAATTGTTTGCACGGTTCAAAGTAACTGCACTGTTGAAAAGTGACTTTGCACTGCCGACACAAACCCTGATTCGTGGAACTGTGCCAGGTGTATTTTTACAGTGCAAAGTCACTTTTGCAGTACAAAATGACCGTGCGCTGCAAAAATACACTTGGAACAGTTCCACGAATCCGGGTTAGTGTCTGCAGTGCAAAGGCACTTTGAACCGTGCAAATAAATTCCACGAATCGGGTCCGAAGAATTTCATGCTTTAAGTTAGAAGCAATCGTGATTTATAGACTCCATCTCATTGTGTCCTTTTCATGACAGTTCTTACGATGTATACCTCTTGGGCTTAGCTTTGTGAGGCCAGACTTCGTGCAGGAAGTGACGTTGGCAGCTGCTCCATCATTCATTTGCTTGGCCTCCCATTGGACGCCGAGCTCTCCCCACTCCCGCCTTCAACCCGGCTCCCAGCACCTTCTCCCTTGTTTAGTGTTCTGTTATTAGGGTAGTATTGGCACAGCTCACCAAAAAGTATTTTCCGTGCCCTAGTGAAATAAATGCATTGTTGTCATATTTCCAGACCCCGGTCGGTCCCTTTCTTCCCCCGGTCGGTCCCTTTCTTCCCCGACTCCTGTGGCAAAGCTAGGCAGCCCAGAAACATTTAGAAAATAAAAGGGCCTTGTTTAGGATTTTTATCAAATGGAGCAAGCTAACAAACTGCTTCCTGGGAGATCAGCAAGGAATACCATACAATTCTCCATATTTGACTCCATTTTTGCAAATTATGTGTTAATGTCAAATTTCAAGAGATTTGGGGGTCACGGGTAAGACATTTGCGGGTAACGTCAATTTATTTTCAGGAATCTTTGATCAAATCAAATATACATTTCAGCCAAAATTAGTAGTAGAGTTAGCAGCAGCCCTTTATTTTGCAGGACTGTTCCATTTTTAAAGGTTTGGCCCTGCATGAAATGTTTGCGGGACGGGCAAAGGTACCAAATTCTAACTTAGCCAATCACCACAGAGACCCAGGACGGTTTCAAGCCCGGCTACACAGGTGAGTCAGGGTTTGTAGGATTCTTAACATTGTAGAACAGGAAAAGTAAGGTCTCCAGCAAGGGTGGTGACACAGGCCCGAGGAGGTATCTCGCCTCCTTTAGTCTTGAATTTACAGAAAAGACAAAACTACAACTCCCAGAATTCAAAAAAACAGGACTGGATGCCTCTTTCACGCATGGCAGGGGGAAACTTGGGGTCTCTGTGACGGCCCGTTTGGAGTGGACATGTTGGCTGCTCACAGACCCACTTCACATACTTCAGAGGTTGGCAATCGGTAGCTATCCGGGTGGTTTTGGCTTACAAAGTCTATGATCCCTCACAACTGACCACATTGGCTAGGGCTGATGGGAGTTGCAGTCTCAAACAGCAGGAGAGCCAAAGGAGCAGGCCTGCCTTACGTCTTTGACCTCCTCAATGGATCGCCTGTCTCTTCCTAAGTCATATTATCTGCCTGCCTCTTTTTGAATGCCAGCCAGGCCCTGCTGAAGACTTACCACCATCTCGCCTCTTCAGCCGGCTTCTGTTTAACTCGTTTAACTTCAGCCCAGGACTTGGCAGTTAAGAGCCTGTGGTCTAGCGGTGACCAGCGGCCAACAAAACCCCATATACTATGAATCAATTGCAGAGGATACCAATCATTTTACCCAGAGCGTCCATGATAGGAGTGTGGAGGCGACGCCGTGGCCCACATGCCGTGCTTGAACCACGTAGCGCCTATGTGTATAAAGTGCCCTGCAAATTGATTTGGGAAAGTTGGCCACCCTAAACTGCAGAACATTCTGGAAAGCTGAGGGGCACCAGGTGCCATTCGGCATTGCAGGCAGAAATATAGTGGCGCCCTGTTCCTGGGTCCGTGGGCATGTGAGAATGCACGTCTATCCCACAGGTACTCACAGACCTCTGCACCTGTAGCATACTTTGTTGCGTGAGACGGCACACCACCAGGTAGACGCCTTCAATCTTAGGGCTGCTCCAGAGACAACAAAGTGGTTGCCATTGACCCAATTTGTCTGGAAGACTCCATTTTACAGATGGTCGGTCATTGGTCTCATCTGCGCCCCTTGTTCACTGACCTCAAGTTCCCTGCTTTCAAGGTTTCCTATGGATGGCTTAGTGAGTCAGGACTGGCATTCCCGGTGTGCACCAGATGTCACCATGGAGCAGCCCATTGGCTGGAACGGTTCGTTGAGAAGTCTTTCTCGCCCTTCGTTCAGTTCATTTTGATCAAGATCTGCTCAGAGAAGAGTTTCTTCAGCTGGGCCACTTCGGCAGAGAGAGAAGCCAACTGGTTTTTCAGAACATTGTTTTCTGACTCATGGTAGCCAGTCGAGTCCGGATGGACGGGCAAAGGGTTGGCATAGGGGTATGATGGGCCACCCTGCCCTACAAACTTGGGGGTTTCCTCAGAACAGAGGAAGGGAGGATGTCCGCGTTGGTCCTCATGGCTACCCACGGTCCCATGTGGACGCCAAGCTAAGGAGGGCCCCCTAGAGGTGCTGCTGTGAGAAGAGGGTCCTGCTTGGAGGATAGGGTAGGATGTCTTGGGGGGGGCGCTGTCTGTTTGCGGGGGAGAAGCCATAACGACGACATTGTCCCTGGGAGGGCGCGAGTCCAGCTCCACTTCCTCGGCCCCCGTACACATCTTGAATCGGAGCTTGTGCGGCAAGCATTTCACTGTATCCGGCACTTCGTATCTGGGGCAGCGTCCCGGGTCACTTGGGGAAGCCCTGCCACCTTCCCGGTCAGAGTCAATGCCATGGCAGAGGGTACCATCGAAACAGGCCGCCTCCTCCTGGCGTGGTGAAAACTTCTCCTGGTCATTGGTACGCTCATCAAAGAACACTGGGCTGCCAATGCTGGAACTCCCTGGCGTGGAGAAGCCGGAGTCCTCGGAGTAGCCAGGTGGCTCTTGGGGTGGTGCAAGACGCCCAAATGCTGGGCGACTCATGGCAACCTCACGGCCATCACAGATGGGGCCAGCAAAGCTGGCATCCATCCTGGTGTGGTACCCTGATGGCACGGCACTGGAAAACCGTGGAGCAGGGGATGGTGGCTCTGCAGGGTCTTTGACTAAGCCAAAGCGGAACTTGAGTGCTAAGAGTTCTGCCTTCAGTCTGGCATTTTCCTCCAGCAAGGCGATGACCCGGTTCTCCAAAACCACATCGTTGACCCGTCTCTTCTCGCGTGACCGCTTGGCAGCCTCGTTGTTCTTCTTCCGTTTGTCCCAGTAGCCGTCGTCCTTCTTCTCATCAGGGGTGAACTCCCGCTTGCGACGCAAGATGGCCGCCTCCTTGCGCTTCGCTGAGCTGCGGCCTAGCAGGGAGTGTGCTAGCATGCTATTGGCGCTCATTAGGGATGCCGCCTCATCAACAAAGTTCTCTGTTGGGGAACACATCTCCAGAGTGTGAACCGCGGGCGGTGGCGGAACGACATCCTCCTGCATCTCCAACATCTCCTGGAAGGTGTCCGTCGGAGGGGTGTTCATGTTGTGCGTGCTGTTCTTCTCAACCAATATCGTTCTCGCTTATCCAGGGCTGAAAGAGAGAGGACACAAGGTTCAATTGGCCAATTGTGACAATTTGACATGCAACAGCAGTTCTCCCAGTCCCAGGCCAAAGCCCTTACGCATATTTCCAAATAGGACCGCCCTACTTTACGACACCAAGAGCGAAAATTGATATATTGTATTAAACATTCAGGATCTCAACTCTCACAGAAATGACGTGCATAAGAGGCGACAGAGGTAGGGGGGGGCGTTTCCCGAGGAGGCCTCAACCAGGGACTGAGACTGGTTACAGTTACATGAAAGCAAGTAATATATACACACGCATACAACATAACACCAATGACAGCATGCTAAGACCACAGACGTCCTGTGTATGTTGGGCAGCATGCAGAGTAGGGGCAGGGAGCTTGGATATTGGAATTCCCTATATCTGTAGGGTAACAAGCACAGGAAAGAAAGGTAGCCCGGATCATGGACTCACTGGATCTATTGGGTGGCATGCACCGGAGGGACGGGGTGCTTGGGTACTGTACTTGCAGTGTCTTGTTGGAAGCATGCAGGAGAGGGACTGGGTGCTTGGATCCTGTAGTTGCAGTGTCTCATTGGTAGCATGCACAGGAGGGACAGGGTGCTTGGATCCTGCACTTGCAGTGTCTCGTTGGTAGCATGCACAGGAGGGACGGGGTGCTTGGACTTTGTACTTGCAGTGTCTCGTTGGTAGCATGCTCAGGAGGGACAGGGTGCTTGGATCCTGCACTTGCAGTGTCTTGTTGGTAGCATGCACAGGAGGGACAGGGTGCTTGGACTTTGTACTTGCAGTGTCTCGTTGGTAGCATGCACAGGAGGGACAGGGTGCTTGGACTTTGTACTTGCAGTGTCTCGTTGGTAGCATGCACAGGAGGGACAGGGTGCTTGGATCCTGCACTTGCAGTGTCTCATTGGTAGCATGCACAGGAGGGACAGGGTGCTTGGATCCTGCACTTGCAGTGTCTCGTTGGTAGCATGCACAGGAGGGACAGGGTGCTTGGATCCTGCACTTGCAGTGTCTCGTTGGTAGCATGCACAGGAGGGACGGGGTGCTTGGACTTTGTACTTGCAGTGTCTCGTTGGTAGCATGCTCAGGAGGGACAGGGTGCTTGGATCCTGCACTTGCAGTGTCTTGTTGGTAGCATGCACAGGAGGGACAGGGTGCTTGGACTTTGTACTTGCAGTGTCTCGTTGGTAGCATGCACAGGAGGGACAGGGTGCTTGGACTTTGTACTTGCAGTGTCTCGTTGGTAGCATGCACAGGAGGGACAGGGTGCTTGGATCCTGCACTTGCAGTGTCTCGTTGGTAGCATGCACAGGAGGGACAGGGTGCTTGGATCCTGCACTTGCAGTGTCTCGTTGGTAGCATGCACAGCATGGACAGGGTGTTTGGATCCTGCACTTGCAGTGTCTCGTTGGTAGCATGCACAGAAGGGACAGGGTGCTTGGACTTTGTACTTGCAGTGTCTCGTTGGTAGCATGCACAGGAGGGACAGGGTGCTTGGATCCTGCGCTTGCAGTGTCTCGTTGGTAGCATGCACAGGAGGGACAGGGTGCTTGGATCCTGCACTTGCAGTGTCTCGTTGGTAGCATGCACAGGAGGGACAGGGTGCTTGGACTTTGTACTTACAGTGTCTCGTTGGTAGCATGCACAGGAGGGACAGGGTGCTTGGATCCTGCACTTGCAGTGTCTTGTTGGTAGCATGCACAGGAGGGACAGGGTGCTTGGACTTTGTACTTGCAGTGTCTCGTTGGTAGCATGCACAAGAGGGACATGGTGCTTGGATCCTGCACTTGCAGTGTCTCGTTGGTAGCATGCACAGGGGGGACAGGGTGCTTGGATCCTGCACTTGCAGTGTCTCGTTGGTAGCATGCACAGGAGGGACAGGGTGCTTGGACTTTGTACTTGCAGTGTCTCATTGGTAGCATGCACAGGAGGGACGGGGTGCTTGGGTCCTGCACTTGCAGTGTCTTGTTGGTAGCATGCACAGGAGGGACAGGGTGCTTGGGTCCTGCACTTGCAGTGTCTCATTGGTAGCATGCACAGGAGGGACGGGGTGCTTGGATCCTGCACTTGCAGTGTCTCGTTGGTAGCATGCACAGGAGGGACAGGGTGCTTGGACTTTGTACTTGCAGTGTCTCATTGGTAGCATGCACAGGAGGGACAGGTGCTTGGGTCCTGCACTTGCAGTGTCTTGTTGGTAGCATGCACAGGAGGGACAGGGTGCTTGGGTCCTGCACTTGCAGTGTCTTGTTGGTAGCATGCACAGGAGGGACAGGTGCTTGGGTTGGGGTTACATGTCTTTCCATTGAATATTTTCCATCGAGGGTTTATTCCATCAAATCTTTTTCATTGAAAGACGTTTCATCGAATTGCCATACATAAAGTGCAAAGTCTTTATGCATTGAAACCCTTTCATTGAAAAGGGTTTCGTTATATAAACACTTTACATTTTTTGCATGGAAAGTCGATGAAACATGCATAATGTTATAACGTTAAAGGGAGCTGTCCAGCGCTGAAATCTATTCAATTCAGTTACAATGTATTTCAGCGCTGGACAGCTCCCTCTAACTTGTGTAGTGTGCACTTTTATTTTATTTTTTATTGGGGGTTCCCCCTCAACCCGCCAATAAAGTAAGATAAAGGTCCCCAGTCCTAGAAAATAAAATTAAAGCGCACACTACACAAGTCAGGGGGAGCTGTCCAGTGCTGAAATCTATAATGTATTTCAGCACTGAACAGCTCCCTCTAACTTGTGGTGTTTATTGGGGCGGATCGGGTCCCCCCCGAACCTCCCATTTTCAAAATGTAACTCTTTCCTCAACCCATTGAATTTCCAACCCAAACATCCATACATATTTTAAATTCAATTTTTATTGGTTTTTCAAGAACGAGAAAAAGCAAACTTATGCATGTAGTATACATTGGGCACATGCCCATAATGACTTCAAAACTTGATAGAAACACAAGGCTTTAACACTTTTCACCCCCCCTGTCCCTCCCCTAGGAACTCAGAGTCCGCAATTTGTGGTTCTTCTCTCTGGGCAGCACCAGCCGGGCCCGGGGCCAACTATGTATAATCGACTCTTCAGATTCCCATGCATAGGGATCCATGCACAAGGTAGTTATGGGCCGGGTGGAGGTGTCCTATTACCCCGGAGACTTGTCCTCCGAGTTGACAAACACCTCCATGAAACGCAGCCAGTCGGTTTCAATCTGTACACTAGAGCCATGTATTGCGGCCGTTAGTTTGTCCATGAAGTAAATGTCCTTGGCCACTGTCACCCATTCCCTCTTCGTTGGGAGTGTTTGTCTTTTCCAGGTCCTGGCCCGAGCCGCTCTAGCAGCCAGCAGTAGGGTGTGTGTCAAGGCCGGTACCTTTTCCCAGTGCTCATCTCTATATTGCAGGCCAAAAATCACCAGTATGGGGCCCAACGGGTAGTCCCCCTCCCCCGCATCCCTGATCCAACTAAGCACCTCGGACCAATAAGTCTGGACTTTGTGACAGGTCCACCATATATGCCAGTAATTGGCTTTTTCCCCACACCCATGCCAGCACACTGGGGGTACGTCTGGGAACATCCTGGAAAGAGTAATCGGGTCGTACTGCCACCTGTGGAGTAGCTTGACAGCGTGGGACTTATATTGGCATGAAATCGACGTCTTGAAGGCCCTAGTGCAGAGCTTCCCCCAATGACCATCCCCTATGGTGCAGCCTAGACCCCTTTCCCATTTTCTTCTGAGGCTCCCAGTGGTTCCCTCTCAGGGAGCCAGGAGGGCCGTGTACAGGAGTGAGACGAGGCCCTTCATTTCCGTATGGGAGTCCAGTATTTTCTCCACTGGGGTGAGCCCCCTCTGTAATCATTCCTTCAGTTTTGGGTTCATTAGAATGCCCTTGAGTCTAAGGTATAGTAGTGGTGAAAGTCTGCCGATACCCAGCGCCTCCTCTAGTTCCTGGATCGGTATGAAAGAGTTAACCCTCACCAGTTGGCCAACCCTACAAAGCCCCGCTTCGAACCAGGACTGGTAATTTTCGTGTCCCGGAATCTCTTCCAGTACTGGTGTGGACCATATGTGACTGAGTGGGGAGGGCCATGTGGTGACTCCATCCTTATGTCCCTTCCCTGCTAGTGCCTTCCACATAGTTCCCCTAATGGGGTGGTCTTTAATTCTTCTCGGAAGTTTCTTAAGTGGGACCCACAACCATTCACCCACCGTAACTGGGATTAGGAAGGAGTTTTCAATGTAGACCCACTGTTTGTTGGGGTCTTCTCTAAGGTGGGGGGCCAAAACCCTGAGCTGGGCGGCCCTGTGGTACGTGTCGAGATCTGGGAGGGCCACACCTCCCCTTTCTTTGGGAAGGGTGAGGGTCTCATACCCTATTCTGGGCTTCTGGCCTTGCCAAATAAACTTCAGTATTCGCCTCTTGGCCTCTCCGAGGTATGCCACCGGGGCCTCCAATGGGAGCATCTGGAAGAGGTAGAGCACTCTGGGGAGCAGGTTCATTTTTATCGCATTTATTCTACCCATCCATGAGATTTGTCCCTTCCCCCAACCCTCCATCTTCCTGAACAATTTCTCAAACAGAGGGGGGGTAGTTTGCCAGGCTCAGGTCCTCATTGGGTCTTACGATGTTGATCCCCAGGTATTTTATCCCATCGACGCAGACCTGAAGGCCCAAAGGGGGCAATTCAGGTAAGCACCTATCAGCACCCGGGACAAATGGGAAGATCACGGACTTGCTGACATTAACTTCAAAGCCTGAGAACCTGCCAAACTGGTCGATGATCTGAAGGGCCGCCGGAACTGAACGCGTGGGTTCCCTCAGGTGGAGCAGGATATCGTCTGCGTACAGGCCGAGTTTAAAGGTACGGTCTCCCACCACTATGACCCGCACCATGGAAGAACCTCTGAGGTATTCTGCGAAAATCTCCATGGTCATGGCAAAGAGAAGTGGGGAAAGGGGACAGCCCTGCTTCGTCCCCCTCTGGAGGCCAAAAATGGGAGACAGGCGACCATTGACAGTCACTCTGGCCGAAGGTGACATGTATAGGGCTTTGACGGCCCGTCTGATCCCCACTCCAAAGCCCAGCTTTTCTAGGACACCATGTAGGAACCCCCAGTCGACCCGATCAAATGCTTTCTCGGCATCTATGGACACAAGGACTGGGTTCTCACCCATTGGAGCCGCGACCCGCATGAGATGCAGAGTTTTGCGCAGGGTATCGGCTCCCTGTCTTCCCTGTATAAACCCCACCTGGTCTGAGTGGATTAGGTTCGGCATATGGCCGTCCAGCCTCGTGGCAACAATTCTCGTGAACAGCTTCGCGTCCACGTTAAGGAGGGAGATAGGTCTATAGGAGCGGCAGTCCGTAGGGTCCTTCCCCTCCTTTGGGATCACCGTGATTAGTGCCTTGCCAAATGATGGTGGTGCCTTCCCTGTTTGCATTATGTTTGAAAATAGACCCGCTAGGAAACCCGCCAGTAAACCCGAGAAAGCCTTGTAGAAGCCTGCAGTGAATCCATCCTCCCCCGGGGCCCTACCCAGCTTCAGCCCTGATATTGCTTTCAGCACCTCCTCCTCTGTTATTGGGGCATCTAGGGCCGCGGATTCCAACATTCCAAGGGTCGGGAGTGAGACCCCATTGAGGTATGCCTCCAGTGCTTCCCTCTCCACAACCCCCTCTCTTCCGTATAGGTTCTCGTAAAAACTAGCGAATTTCTCTGCTATGTCTTCCTGATCTGTACATTTCCCCTCTACATCATCCCCGATTTGTTGGACCCACCTGTCCGCTCTCTGACCTCTGAGTTTGGCCGCCAGCATAGCATCGGCCTTGTCCCCCTTCTCGTAGTACCTCTGACGCAGGTGTTGGAGTCCCGCTACTATTTTGCCTAATTCTAGATCCCTGAGTTCCTGTCTCTTTTCCCTCACCAGGCCTAGGTCCCTCTCTTTTTCTCCTTCCCCCTTCCCCTCAGATCTTTCTAGGGAGAGTATATCCGACCTCAATCTGTGAGCTAGAAGGGTCCTTTCTCTTTTCTTGGAGGCTCCTTCACTTATCAGCCTACCCCTCCAAGTTGCCTTTGCCGCCTCCCATACGATATCCCGATCCACTTCGCCCGTGTCATTTAGCTCGAAATATTCTCTGATAGCCGAGGACATTTCTTCTCTAAAGACTGCGTCTCTGAGCAGGAAGTCGTTGCATTTCCACAAAGATTCCCTGGCCTTTAAGCCCGAGATGCTTAGGTCCGACCTCCAACTGACAGGGCGAATATCACACGCGTCTATTCTACTCATGAACTGGTGACCTGTGAACAGATAATCTATTCTTGTCCTTGTCCCATGGGCTGCTGAGTAAAAGGTGTACCCCTTTGCTCTTGGGTGACGTTCCCTCCAAATGTCCACAAGTCCCCTTTCCCACATCAGGTCTCTGAGCCCCCATTCCGGGCCTCCCCCCACGCCGCCTGGTTGGGTGGCCCCTCCGCTATGGTCCAAATCCCGGTCCGCCCACATGTTGAGGTCCCCACCCAGTACCAGGAGACCTTCCGCCCTGCGCATCACCTCTCCCATGGCCTCGTGGATGAATTCCTTCTGGCCTACATTGGGGCAGTAAATGGATACCAAGGAGACTCTTGAGTTGTGGAGATTACCGGATACCATCAGGACCCTCCCATCCTCCCTCTCCCAATGGGAAACCTTTGTTCGTTTTTGGTGCCTGTGGATCAGGATCCCAACCCCCGCCTTTTTAGTGGCGCTGGACGCCCAAAATACCTGGCCCACATGCGATCCAGGGATTGCCCTCTCCTCACCCTTCACCAATCTGGCCTCCTGCACAAAGAGGATGTCTGTCCCCGAGTTCTTCATTTCTTGCCCTAGAAGAGAGCGCTTAGTTGGGGAGTTAAGCCCTTTGACGTTAAGTGAGCCAATTCTGATCATCTGCACCCGGCCCTTTCGCTCATGGTCTGCCATTATTCCCAAGCATGATGTTCATCGGCTTCCCGATTCGGCGGGAGCTGCCCTGTCCCCCGTTATGGCTGGATCCAAGGAGATCCCGAGTTCCTTCCTCCCCTAGCCCGTTTTCCCCCCCTGCCCCATCCCCCCCTCCCTCCTCCCCCTTCCCTCCCCTGTTTGTGACGCCTGCCAACGGGCAAGCCGCCAAAGCCAAAACATGATTGTGCATCGCAGTTCTCTTGGTCAAAAGAAAATCCTGTCCCCGGCCGGGGTTGTGCCACTATGGACCTGATGTATCCCAGGAGTTTATAGTTGTTTCGTTAGTCTCCTCCAGCCTCCGACGGTGGGGTGTTGGGTTTTTTAAATTTCCTCCTGCCCTTTGTTTTCTTCTTTTCCGACCAGGGACCCAACGGTCCCCTCTCCATTTCCGGTCTGGGCTGGGTTCCCGCTCCTTCTCTCTCCTCCGGAGGGTCTCCCTTGAGTGCCTGTAAAACTTGCGTTGCCTCCTT
Source organism: Ambystoma mexicanum (assembly GCF_040938575.1). Classification (NCBI taxonomy): domain Eukaryota; kingdom Metazoa; phylum Chordata; class Amphibia; order Caudata; family Ambystomatidae; genus Ambystoma; species Ambystoma mexicanum. The sequence goes on from NC_090926.1 coordinate 1,226,435,983, forward strand.
ACCACTGATCACCCTGTAGTCAACCCCCGCCCGTTCGAAGGATAGGGCGAATGGGAAGGACCATCTGTATCTCATGTCCTGGCTTGTCAGCCATTGTGTGAGTGGACGGAACTCCCTCCTGCGGGTGAGCGTGAGGGTCGAAAGGTCCTGATAAATCTTAATGATGTCCCCTTCAAAGATGAAGCTCCCCAGCCTCTTTGCCTTCTCCAGTACTTCCATTTTCTCCCTGTAGTGGAGAAACCTCACCACGATGGATCTTGGGCCTCCCTCCGCACCGCCTCCACCTCGGTGCGCCCTTTCCAGCTGGACCTCTTTGCCCCCCTCCAGTGCGAAGAGTTGATTGATTAGGCCCTGGACTTTTCTCCCCACATCCGCGGGCATCTCCCCGCTCTCCTAAGACACCCCCATAATGCGCAGGTTGTTTCGACGTTCCCTGTTCTCTAGATCGTCCATCTTAAGGATCATGTCCTCTTCTCTCATTTCCGAGTCTGTTAACCTGGCCTCATATTTCATGTGGAGGAGGTCCGCCTGTAGATGGTTGTTTTCCATCCCCTCCATTTTGTCTTCCAGGGTGTCCACTCTCCCCTTGAGGTCTACAATGGAGGCTTGTATGTCTGTGCAGAGCGCTCTGATCTCCTGGAGGATATCCTTGAGGTCATCCCTGGTCAGTGCTGTCGGGGGGGGGGTCCCCCACAGCCGGCATGATGACTCTGGGGCCCTCGGGCTGGGTTGGGGACTGGCGGCGAAACCGCTGGAGAGAACTAATAGCGCCGGAGAGTGGGGTCTGCTCCAGGATCGGGGGTAGGGCGGGCACCCGGGAGGTGGCGCCGCTATGCCGGGTCCCCCTGGAATGTTCTAGGAGCTCAGGTCGGGGATCACGGCCCCTTCTTGTTGTAGAATGCCACGGCCACAATGCCAACACCAACCTGCTTTCCCCCCCTTCGGCTCCTCACCTTGTATCGGCGGTTGATTTCGGGCCGGGCCCCTCCGTGGGGCCCGAGAGCAGCGGGAGCACGGTCCCTCACGTTTGCGGCCCGACTTTCTCCGGGTCCTCTGTGGTCCAGGTGCCCAGGCTTTCACACGGGGCGCAGCCGGGGAGCGCCTGGATCGGCGCGGGGCAGTCCCGTCCTCTCTGGCCAGGGACGGGTTCCGGAGCGGCCTCGTCTTTCTCCCCCCAGCGTTCTGGTATCTGGCCCCTGGTGTCTCTCTCCGGGCTGTGGACGAGGGGGTGCCTCCCCCAGCACCCCGGCTTCCCTGATATTGTGGTGATTGTAGGGGGGGTAGTTCCCACGCCGCTGGCGGTTCCCGTGTGCCTCCAAGGGGCCCGCTCGGCGGAAGCTCGGAGGTGTCTCCCGCGCTGTAGGCGCCGCTTGCGTTCGGCGGGCTGTGTCTTTCCCGCTCCCAGTGACTCTCTCCGTGGTTGCGCCTAGGGAGGCTGGCGTCTCGGGCTGCTGGGCGAGTGGGGCTTCCCCCTTAATCCGGGGACAGAGGTCTCCTCTGGGGCTGCTTTAAAATCCCGGCCGTGGATCCTCGAAGCACACTAGGCCCCGCAGTGCTGACGGAGCGCAAGCTCACAGGTCCGTCATGTTCCGCGCCCCCTGGCGGTCTCCCATACATATATTTTAAAAGTATTTTTGAGTTGGAAATTCAATGAAAAAAAATTCTATGAATATGCTTTTCGACCGAAAAGCATTTCAATTAATACATTTTGATGGATAATGATTCGATGGAAAGACTGCATACCGGTGCTTGGATCCTGCACTTGCAGTGTCCCGTTGGTAGCATGCACAGGAGGGACAGGGTGCTTGAATCCTGCACTCGCAGTGTCTCATTGGTAGCAGGAACAGGAGGGACAAGGTGCTTGGATCCTGCACTGCTAGTATCTGTGAGGTAGCATAACAGGAGGGACAGGGAGCTTGGATCCTACACTGCTAGTATCTGTGAGGTAGCATAACAGGAGGGACGGGGAGCTTGGATCCTGCACTGCTAGTATCTGTGCGGTAGCATAACAGGAGGGACATGGAGCTTGGATCCTGCACTGCTAGTATCTGTGAGGTAGCATAACAGGAGGGACGGGGTGCTTGGATCCTGCACTGCTAGTATCTGTGAGGTAGCATAACAGGAGGGACGGCGAGCTTGTATCCTGCACTGCTAGTATCTGTGAGGTAGAGCTTGGATCCTGCACTGCTAGTATCTGTGAGGTAGCATAACAGGAGGGACAAGGTGCTTGGATCCTGCACTGCTAGTATCTGTGCGGTAGCATAACAGGAGGGACATGGAGCTTGGATCCTGCACTGTTAGTATCTGTGAGGTAGCATAATAGGAGGGACGGGGTGCTTGGATCCTGCACTGCTAGTATCTGTGAGGTAGCATAACAGGAGGGACGGGGAGCTTGGATCCTGCACTGCTAGCATCTGTGAGGTAGCATAACAGGAGGGACGGGGTGCTTGGATCCTGCACTGCTAGCATCTGTGAGGTAGCATAACAGGAGGGACGGGTGCTTGGATCCTGCACTGCTAGCATCTGTGAGGTAGCATAACAGGAGGGACGGGGTGCTTGGATCCTGCACTGCTAGCATCTGTGAGGTAGCATAACAGGAGGGACGGGGTGCTTGGATCCTGCACTGCTAGCATCTGTGAGGTAGCATAACAGGAGGGACGGGGTGCTTGGATCCTGCACTGCTAGCATCTGTGAGGTAGCATAACAGGAGGGACGGGTGCTTGGATCCTGCACTGCTAGCATCTGTGAGGTAGCATAACAGGAGGGACGGGTGCTTGGATCCTGCACTGCTAGCATCTGTGAGGTAGCATAACAGGAGGGACGGGGTGCTTGGATCCTGCACTGCTAGCATCTGTGAGGTAGCATAACAGGAGGGACGGGGTGCTTGGATCCTGCACTGCTAGCATCTGTGAGGTAGCATAACAGGAGGGACGGGGTGCTTGGATCCTGCACTGCTAGTATCTGTGAGGTAGCATAACAGGAGGGACAGGGAGCTTGGGCCCACCACTACCTGTATCTATTTTTATTGTACATCAGATTATTACAAACCTTATACAAACACTGTATACAAGAAAAAGAAACAAAATCTAAAACACATCTGCAAATTCTTACTAGTTAAATACAATCTAAAATTCAATTTAAAATGTATACAAAGTTAAAACACATCGTTCAATTTCACAAACTTTAAAAAGGTTACTACCTTAATGAACAATGAGGATGGCTTCTCTTAAAATATAAAACCAAAAAGGTATTTAAATTTAAAGAGGAGACATTATAAACATATGCACTAAACATTTTCTTGTTTTCTTGCAAACTAGGGCAGGCGATCATTAAATGTTTTAGAGTTTTGGTGTACGGCTTTAGAATCGACAATCAGCAGGATTTCGCGAGTATCGATGAGATTACTTCGTATTCGTATAAAGGTGTCAGGAATCTTCCTCCTGGACAATGCCTGATGTAACTCGGTAATCTACCTCTTTTTATTTCCTAGAGATAAATCCGAGTAGATTGATCCCTTCTTCGCCCCTTCACATGTATTGATCCATTCTAGATCGAGCAATTTCTTTTTAGCTAAATTGGGATCACGGACAAGCATTTCCAAAGTGATATCATAATCTTCGAGAGACTTAAGACACCTCAGAACACTCTTACCCATTGTCCATTTAAAACTCCCAGATTTAGTTCTCCTACTATTATAACAACGGATATTTGTTTTTAGAGGATTAGCCATCAATCATCATCAATGCACTGAATATTGATAATTGAGAAGATAAACATGATAATTGTTCTTTTATAACGCGCTTAATACCAGAGATTGGTTTCTAATCGCGCAATCGGGATTCGAACCTGTGTTGCGCTGCGTTGTCTTGCTTCCAAGATAAATACGTCACCAAATTGTTCCCAACCTGCCAATAAAGGTCCTTAAATCCGAATGTAGGGGATGCCAATAGATTGCGGTATCTCTTTGGTCGCATGCACAGGTGAGGGAGCTTAGGAATGACAGGCCGGTATGGGTCCTGCATTCCCAGTATCTGTAGAGAGGGATTCCTGGAACGGACAGGCCGGTATGGGTCCTGTATTCACAGTATCTGCAGAGAGGGATATCTGGCAAGGACAGGCCGGTATGGGTCCTGTATTCCCAGTCTCCGTAGAGAGGGATCACTTGGAACGACAGGCCAGTATAGGTCCTGTATTTCCAGTATCTTGAGAGAGGGATACCTGGAACAGACAGGCTGGTATAGGTCCTGTATTTCGAATATCTGTATAGAGGGATGTCTGGGAAGCACAGACTGGTACGGGTCCTGTATTCCCAGTATCTGAATAGAGGGATATCTGGGAAGGACAGGCCGATATGGGTCCTGCATTCCTAGTATCTGCAGAGAGGGATATCTGGGAAGGACAGGCCGGTATGGGCCCTGTATTCCCAGTATCTGTATAGAGGGATGTCTGGGAAGGACAGGCCGACTGGTCACAATATCCCCTAAATCCTAGGATAAAATGCAGGATGCCAGGTATTCCTATAAGGGACAGGCTCTTTATGCCTTAGAGTCTTAGACCATCCCTCCCCCTACCATAAAGATGTCTGGCGGGCAGGCACCTTGGGCCCCGTATTGCCTATTTTTATAGGGTAAAGTGCCTTGGGGTGCGGGGGGGGTATGGCATGTATGTACTACATGTGTGGTAAGAGGTCTGTGAGTGATGGGCTGGGAGGGTCCCCAGTATCTCTGTAGCACTACCGTTATGATATGCCAGATTCATTGGCATGTCTGTATCATGCCTGTGAAGGATATGCTGGCATGGAGCTTGTAGTCCCTTACAACTCTGTTGCATACCTGTGATGGATAAGCTATGTGGCCTGTATTTTCTGTATCTATAGAATGTCTGGTTAAGATATACTAGTATGGAGCCCATCTTCCCACCATTCTCTGTTGCATACCTGTGATGGATATGCGGATATGGGGCCTGATTACAACTTATGTGATGCATAGGCTGTGATGCGTAGGCTGTTATGTATCCCATATATCTGTAGGCTGCCTGGGGTGGATATGCTGCTTTGGGGTATGTATAGAATAGCTGGGATAGATACAATGGCAGGGGCCTGTATTCCCTCCAACCTCCGTAGCATGACTGTGACGGATACGCTGGTATTGGGTCTGCATTCCCTGATATTTTTGTAGCAAGCCGTTGACAGATATGCTGGTGTAGAGCACGGGGCCTGTATTTGGCACGTGTCTGGGAGGGATAGACTGATATAGGGCATGCATTCTCTACCAAGGAGGGGCAAACTGGTATGAGCCTTGTAACATATATGTGGTCGAAGGCCATCGAGGGGCAGGTTGCCATGACTATTGGGCAAGTGTGGCTATTGTGTTTCATGTTTGCTAGGCCTGTGAGGGTCAGACTGGCATGGCCTAGTATTTAATATATGATAAAAGGCCATTGAGGGGCAGGCTGGCATGAATATCGGGCTCATGTGTGCTAGGCATGTGAGGGTCAGACTAGCATGGGCCTAGTATTTAATATATGATAAAAGGCCATTGAGGGGCATTGAGAGGCCGGCTGCCATGTTTATTGGGCAAGTGTGGCTATTGTGTTTCATGTGTGCTAGGCCTGTGGGGGTCACGGCATGAGCCTAGTATTTAATATGTGGTAAAGGGCCATTGAGGGGCAGGCTGGCATGACATGTATTCCATGTGAGGAAGAAAGCCTGCAACGAACAGGCTAGTGTGGGCGTTGTATTTCACCTGTGCTAGGCCTGTGAGGTCATACTGGCATGGGCCTGGTATTTCATGAGAGGTAGAAGTGCTGCGAAGAGCAGGCTAGCATGAGCCTTGTATTTTGATGTGGTTGAAGGTCTCTGAGGGACAGGCTGTCATGGCCATTTTACTCCATGTGAAGTAGAAGGGTGGTGAGGGAAAGGTTGGCATGTGCCTGACATTTCAGTTGAGGTAGATGGCCCTTAATGGACAGGCTGGCATGAGCCTGGTACTTAATGTGAAGTAGAAGGCCCGTGACAGACAGGATGGCATGAGCCTGGTATTTCATGTGAAGTAGAAGGCCTGTGACGGACAGGCTGGCATGAGCCTGGTATGTAATATGAGGGAGAAGGCCTGTGAGGGACAGACTAGTGGTAGGCCTGGTATTACATGTGGAGTAGAAGGCCTGTGGGGGACAGGCTGGCTGTAGGCCTGGTATTACATGTGGAGTAGAAGGCCTGTGAAGGACAGGCTGGGGTAGGCCTGGTATTACATGTGAAGTAGAAGGCCGGTGAAGGACAGGCTGGGGTAGGCCTGGTATTACATGTGAAGTAGAAGGCCTGTGAAGGACAGGCTGGGGTAGGCCTGGTATTACATGTGAAGTAGAAGGCCTGTGAAGGACAGGCTGGTGGAAGGCCTGGTATTACATGTGAAGTAGAAGGCATGTGAAGGACAGGCTGGTGGTAGGCCTGGTATTACATGTGGAGTAGAAGGCATGTGAAGGACAGGCTGGTGGTAGGCCTGGTATTACATGTGGAGTAGAAGGCCTGTGAGGGACAGGCTGGGGGTAGGCCTGGTATTACATGTGAAGTAGAAGGCCTGTGGGGGACAGGCTGGTGCGCGATGGGCGGGGGCGGCAGGCTGGTGCGCGATGGGCGGGGGCGGCAGGCTGGTGCGCGATGGGCGGGGGCGGAGGGCTTTGCCTGGAGGGAGATGTTTCTGTGAGGGGTGGGTGGGGGCTGGTGTGCTGTCGTCTGTGACGCACTGCCGTTACTGCTTCCAGGAACCGCCAGCTTTCTAGGAATCTGTTAATAGCAGATTCTCGAAGTAAATAGCGCCACTGCGCGAGACTCTGTACTGGGCGTAGAGGAGGGGGTGGGGGGGGCGATATGTCAGTCATCGCCACTCCCACTGACAGTACACCTGAAAATCCAGGCCGGTGCCTGGGCTTCACACAGCTGCGTTACTACCAACAGCAGGTGTATCAAGCATTGCAATCCCCCAGGTACAGCTCTTCCAATGCACATCAATCGTGACTGGCTCCATCCCCCTCTGCTATTCCAGTACAGGGGCCACTGGGGAGCTCGATCAAAGCAGCTCTCACTCCTAACTCGGACTCCATCTATTCCTGCCCTGCAGTGCCCCTGATAAACACGCACCGGGTTCCCACCAGCTCCAGCAATGCACGTCCACCCTGGCCTGCAGTACCCCTGATGAACAAGCACCGGGGTCCACACCAGCTCCATCAATGCACGTCCACCCAAGCCTGCAGTACCCCTGATGAACAAGCACCGGGGTCCACACCAGCTCCATCAATGCACGTCCACCCTAGCCTGCAGTACCCCTGATAAACAAGCACCGGGGTCGCACCAGCTCCAGCAATGCACGTCCACCCTGGCCTGCACTACCCATGATGAACAAGCACCGGGGTCCACACCAGCTCCAGCAATGCACGTCCACCCTAGCCTGCAGTACACCTGATGAACAAGCACTGGGCTCGCACCAGCTCCAGCAATGCACGTCCACCCTGGCCTGCAGTACCACTGATAAACAAGCACCGGGGTCCACACCAGCTCCATCAATGCACGTCCACACTAGCCTACAGTACCCCTGATAAACAAGCACCGGGGTCCGCAGCAGCTCCATCAATGCACGTCCACCCTGGCCTACAGTAGCCCTGATGGACAAGCACCGGGGTCCGCAGCAGCTCCATCAATGCACGTCCACCCTAGCCTAGAGTACCCTTGATAAGCAAGCACCGGGGTCCGCACCAGCTCCATCAATGCACGCCCACCCTAGCCTGCAGTACCCCCGATGAACAAGCACCGGGGTCCACACCAGCTCCATCAATGCTCGTCCACCCTAGCCTGCAGTACCCCTGATGAACAAGCACCGGGGTCCACTCCAGCTCCATCAATGCACGTCCACCCTGGCCTGCAGTACCCCTGATGAACAAGCACCGGGGTCAACACCAGCTCCATCAATGCACGTCCACACTAGCCTACAGTACCCCTGATAAACAAGCACCGGGGTCCGCACCAGCTCCCTCAATGCACGTCCACCCTGGCCTACAGTAGCCCTGATGAGCAAGCACCGGGGTCCACACCAGCTCCATCAATGCACGTCCACCCTCGCCTGCAGTACCCCTGATAAACAAGCACCGGGGTCCAATCCAGCTCCATCAATGCACGTCCACCCTGGCCTACAGTAGCCCTGATGAACAAGCACCGGGGTCCGCACCAGCTCCATCAATGGACGTCCACCCTGGCCTGCAGTACCCCTGATAAACACGCACCGGGTTCCCACCAGCTCCAGCAATGCACGTCCACCCTGGCCTGCAGTACCTCTGATGAACAAGCACCGTGGTCGCACCAGCTCCAGCAATGCACGTCCACCCTGGCCTGCAGTACCCCTGATGAACAAGCACCGGAGTCCACACCAGCTCCATCAATGCACGTCCACCCTAGCCTGCAGTACCCCTGATGAACAAGCACCGGGGTCCACACCAGCTCCATCAATGCACGTCCACCCTAGCCTGCAGTACCCCTGATAAACAAGCACCGGGGTCGCACCAGCTCCAGCAATGCACGTCCACCCTGGCCTGCACTACCCATGATGACAAGCACCGGGGTCCACACCAGCTCCAGCAATGCACGTCCACCCTAGCCTGCAGTACCCCTGATAAACAAGCACCGGGGTCGCACCAGCTCCAGCAATGCACGTCCACCCTGGCCTGCACTACCCATGATGAACAAGCACCGGAGTCCACACCAGCAATGCACGTCCACCCTAGCCTGCAGTACACCTGATGAACAAGCACCGGGCTCGCACCAGCTCCAGCAATGCACGTCCACCCTGGCCTGCAGTACCACTGATAAACAAGCAACGGGGTCCACACCAGCTCCATCAATGCACGTCCACACTAGCCTACAGTACCCCTGATAAACGAGCACCGGGGTCCGCAGCAGCTCCATCAATGCACGTCCACCCTGGCCTACAGTAGCCCTGATGGACAAGCACCGGGGTCCGCAGCAGCTCCATCAATGCACGTCCACCCTAGCCTACAGTACCCTTGATGAGCAAGCACCGGGGTCCGCACCAGCTCCATCAGTGCACGTCCACCCTAGCCTGCAGTACCCCCGATGAACAAGCACCGGGGTCCACTCCAGCTCCATCAATGCACGCCCACCCTAGCCTGCAGTACCCCCGATGAACAAGCACCGGGGTCCACACCAGCTCCATCAATGCTCGTCCACCCTAGCCTTCAGTATCCCCGATAAACAAGCGCCAGGTTCGCACCAGCTCCAGCAATGCACGTCCACCCTGGCCTGCAGTACCCCTGATGAACAAGCACCGGGGTCCACTCCAGCTCCATCAATGCACGTCCACCCTGGCCTGCAGTACCCCTGATGAACAAGCACCGGGGTCAACACCAGCTCCATCAATGCACGTCCACACTAGCCTACAGTACCCCTAATAAACAAGCACCGGGGTCCGCACCAGCTCCATCAATGCACGTCCACCCTGGCCTACAGTAGCCCTGATGAACAAGCACCGGGGTCCGCAGCAGCTCCATCAATGCACGTCCACCCTAGCCTACAGTACCCTTTATGAGCAAGCACCGGGGTCCACACCAGCTCCATCAATGCACATCCACCCTAGCCTGCAGTACCCCTGATAAACAAGCACCGGGGTCCAATCCAGCTCCATCAATGCACGTCCACCCTGGCCTACAGTAGCCCTGATGAACAAGCACCGGGGTCCGCACCAGCTCCATCAATGCACGTCCACCCTGGCCTGCAGTACCCCTGATGAACAAGCACCGGGGTCCACACCAGCTCCATCAATGCACGTCCACCCTAGCCTGCAGTACTCCTGATGAACAAGCACCGGGGTCCACACCAGCTCCATCAATGCACGTCCACCCTAGCCTGCAGTACCCCTGATAAGCACCGGGGTCCACACCAGCTCCATCAATACAAGTCCACCCTGGCCTGCAGTACCCCTGATGAACAAGCACCGGGGTCCACACCAGCTCCATCAATGCACGTCCACCCTAGCCTGCAGTACCCCTGATGAACAAGCACCGGGGTCGCACCAGCTCCAGCAATGCACGTCAACCCTGGCCTGCAGTACCCCTGATGAACAAGCACCGGGGTCCACTTCAGCTCCATCAATGCACGTCCACCCTGGCCTGCAGTACCCCTGATGAACAAGCACTGGGGTCCACTCCAGCTCCATCAATGCACGTCCACCCTAGCCTGCAGTACCCCTGATGAACAAGCACCGGGGTCCACACCAGCTCCATCAATGCACGTCCACCCTAGCCTGCAGTACCCCTGATGAACAAGCACCGGGGTCCACACCAGCTCCATCAATGCACGTCCACCCTAGCCTGCAGTACCCCTGATGAACAAGCACCGGGGTCCACACCAGCTCCATCAATGCACGTCCACCCTAGCCTGCAGTACCCATGATGAACAAGCACCGGGGTCCACTCCATCAATGCACGCCCACCCTAGCCTGCAGTACCCCTGATGAACAAGCACCAGGGTCCACTGCAGCTCCAGCAATGCACGTCCACCCTAGCCTGCAGTACCCCTGATGAACAAGCACCGGGGTCCACTCCAGCTCCATCAATGCACGTCCACCCTAGCCTGCAGTACCCCTGATGAACAAGCACCGGGGTCCACTCCAGCTCCATCAATGCACGTCCACCCTAGCCTGCAGTACCCCTGATGAACAAGCACCGGGATCCACTCCAGCTCCATCAATGCACGTCCACCCTAGCCTGCAGTACCCCTGATGAACAAGCACCGGGGTCCACACCAGCTCCATAAATGCACGTCCACCCTAGCCTGCAGTACCCCTGATGAACAAGCACCGGGGTTCACACCAGCTCCATCAATGCACGTCCACCCTAGCCTGCAGTACCCCTGATGAACAAGCACCGGGGTCCACTCCAGCTCCAGCAATGCACGTCCACCCTGGCCTGCAGTACCGCTGATGAACAAGCACCGGGGTCCACACCAGCTCCAGCAATGCACGTCCACCCTGGCCTGCACTACCCATGATGAACAAGCACCGGGGTCCACACCAGCTCCATCAATGCACGTCCACCCTAGCCTGCAGTACTCCTGATAAACAAGCACCGGGGTCGCACCAGCTCCAGCATTGGAGCTAAGACAGTAGACGGATGTCGACACACCGCAATAAACATTGAAAATCTATAAATAAAATCGAACAGCTGCAGAGTGACGTCATGAAGTAAATAAAGACACATGGACGAGCTGAAACGATCCATGAATATTCAAAAGAATAAAAGATGTAACTCAAGCAACAAGAGAAACATGTAATCAAGTCTGAAGAACTCATGAGTATCAAAGAAACAGGTGAGAAGAGGCGCAGTAAATGTATATGCGTGGAAATGCAAGGTAGAGGTAACATAAGGAAGCTTGCTGCGATATAACCTGTAATGTGATTAAAGCGGCCATGGGGAAAAAGATGGACGTCGGACTCGTATTGAATCTAATGGAGCTACCTCGGAAACAGACCACGGCTGCCGGGACGGGAGACGCCGGAAAAACAGCTTTGTGTGAAGGATGGAGAGGAGCCAATTGGCTTGGGATCAGGGATGTCGCTCAAGGAATCATTGCAAGGAACAAAGGGAGTCAAGAGGATACGCCAAGGACATGACACATATCTCTCTTAGATTAAGCTAAAAAGGAAACATCCACAAGTGCCAAGTACTGGATCATTAGAAATGCAGAAAGCATATGTGAGATGGAGTGATCAAGTCTCCTGAGGCCAAGAGGAGTAATAGCACCTCGTACAATGCAATCAAATAGCAGCAAATAAGAGATCGAAATTGACAAATTCATGGTCTCCTCACACGTGACTCAGAGGGTGAAAACAAGCTCCGGAGGAAGATAATGCTGCACCCACACTCCCTCAAAGATCCCAGAGCAAAGAACAGGCTGCAAGGTCATCTACAAAGGAGAAACATTGGCTAAGGGCCTGACCAATGAGACATCATATACTAATTGGAGCAAGAGGGTAGTAGCCCGCAGTCATTCCCTGCACCTAGGTCTCGTTTTGTTTACATGCTGCTAATGAGCCGAAGGTCCGAGATTGGGAGGGAATCCCAACCAGTCTCATGGGTCCAGGTAGTACCAACCTGCTATACAAAGTTGCACAGGCCAACCCGCTACTGTATTCTGTTATAATCGGTAGTAAAAGCATTTAGAGGTAACTCAAGGCGTGCCTACTCGATAAGGGGCAGCCAATGGCGTTATTAACACTTATGCATACTATAGGTACATATGTTCCCCTAACCAATTCCTCCCTTCAATAGGTTTTACGTGTGCCAAGTAGGATGGCGTCATAGCTGACACATATTAAGGTATAAAGCCTTGGTGTATTTAAAATCGTGTGCGGATCACTGCTTGCTGCTCGCCAGACCGCCCCACTTTATTTTGAACTTACAATTAAGTAGTACTTTGCCATATTGTTTGGGTCTGTCCGGTTATTTGAGCCTGGGGTCATTTAGTATGGTAATTCCATTCTGTGCCTAATAAACGCTTCAAGATGCTATTGCACAGAGCTCTGCCAATGCACCTCAACCCTGTTCGGCAGCCACCACTAATATTTTAGGGTTCGTCTTGTGCAAAGCTCTGCCATTAATTGCACCCCAAACACGACCTTCAGCACCCTGTGATATCCCAGGCCTGGGACCCACACATGGCTCTACCCTGACACCTCAATCCTTCCCTTCATCGCCCTGTGCTATCCTTCAGGGCTGGGACCCACACATGGCGCTACCCTCACACCTCAATCCTGCCCTTCATCGCCCTGTGCTATCCCCCCGGGCTGGGACCCACACATGGCTCTACCCATAGACCTAATCCTGACCTTCAGCGCCCTGTGCTATCCCAGGGCTCGGACTCACACATGGCTCTACCCTTACACCTCAATCCTGACCTTCATCGCCCTGTGCTACCCCAGGGCTGGGACTCACACATGGCTCTACCCTTACACCTCAATCCTGCCCTTCATCGCCCTGTGCCATCCCCCAGGGCTGGGACCCACACATGGCTCTACCCATACACCTAATCCTGACCTTCAGTGCCCTGTGCTATCCCAGGGCTGGGACCCACACATGGCTCTACCCTTAGACCTAAATCCTGACCTTCATCGCCCTGTGCTACCCCAGGAATGGGACCCACACATGGCTCTACCCTTAGAGCTCAATCCTGACATTCAGCACCCTGTGCTACTCCAGGGCTGGGACTCACACATGGCTCTACTCTTACACCTCAATCCTGACCTTCATCGCCATGTGCTATCTCCCAGGGCTGGGACTCACACATGACTCTACCCTTACACCTCAGTCCTGCCCTTCAGCGCCCCGTGCTATCCCAGGGCTGAGATTCACACATTGCTCTACCCTTACACCTCAATCCTGACCATCAGCGCCCTATGCTATCCCAGGGCTGGGACTCACACATGGCTCTACCCTTACACCTCAATCCTGACCTTCATCCCCCTGTGCTACCCCAGGGCTGGGACCCACACATGGCTCTACCCTTACACCACATTCCTGACCTTCATCGCCCTGTGCTATCCCAAAGGGCTACGACCCACACATGGCTCTACCCTTACACCTCAATCCTGCCCTTCATCGCCCTGTGCCATCCCCCAGGGCTGGGACCCACACATGGCTCTACCCATACACCTAATCCTGACCTTCAGTGCCCTGTGCTATCCCAGGGCTGGGACCCACACATGGCTCTACCCTTAGACCTAAATCCTGACCTTCATCGCCCTGTGCTACCCCAGGAATGGGACCCACACATGGCTCTACCCTTAGAGCTCAATCCTGACATTCAGCACCCTGTGCTACTCCAGGGCTGGGACTCACACATGGCTCTACTCTTACACCTCAATCCTGACCTTCATCGCCATGTGCTATCTCCCAGGGCTGGGACTCACACATGACTCTACCCTTACACCTCAGTCCTGCCCTTCAGCGCCCCGTGCTATCCCAGGGCTGAGATTCACACATTGCTCTACCCTTACACCTCAATCCTGACCATCAGCGCCCTATGCTATCCCAGGGCTGGGACTCACACATGGCTCTACCCTTACACCTCAATCCTGACCTTCATCCCCCTGTGCTACCCCAGGGCTGGGACCCACACATGGCTCTACCCTTACACCACATTCCTGACCTTCATCGCCCTGTGCTATCCCAAAGGGCTACGACCCACACATGGCTCTACCCTTACACCTCAATCCTGACCTTCATAGCCCTGTGCTATCCCCCAGGGCTGGGAACCACACATGGCTCTACCCTTAAACCTCAATCCTGACCTTCAGCCCCCTGTGCCATCCCCCAGGGCTGGGACCCATATATGGCTCTACCCTTACACCTCAATCCTGACCTTCATCGCTCTGTGCTATCCCAGGGCTGGGACCCACATATGGCTCTACCCTTAGAACTCAATCCTGACCTTCAGCGCCCTGTGCTATCCCCCGGGCTGGGACCCACACATGGCTCTACCCTTAGAACTCAATCCTGACCTTCAGCGCCCTGTGCTATCCCCCGGGCTGGGACCCACACATGGCTCTACCCTTACACCTCAATCCTGACATTCATCGCCCTGTGCTATCCCCTACGGCTGGGACCCACACATGGCTCTATCCTTAGAGCTCAATCCTGACCTTCAGCGCCCTGTTCTACCCCAAGGCTGGGACCCACACATGGCTCTACCCTTAAACCTCAATCCTGACCTTCAGCACCCTGTGCTACCCTAGGGCTGGGACCCACACATGGCTCTACCCTTACACCTCAATCCTGACCTTCAGCACCCTGTGCTTATCCCAGGGCTGGGACCCACACATGGCTCTACCCTAACACCTCAATACTGCCCTTCATCGCCCTGTGCTATCCCCCAGGGCTGACACCCACACATGGCTCTACCCTTACACCTCAATCCTGCCCTTCATCACCCTGTACTATCCCCCAGGGCTGGAACCCACACATGGCTCTACCCATAGACCTAATCCTGACCTTCAGCACCCTGTGCTATCCCAGGACTGGGACTCACACATGGCTCTACCCTTACACCTCAATCCTGACCTTCAGCACCCTGTGCTATCGCCCAGGGCTGGGACCCACACATGGCTCTACCCTTAAACCTCAATCCTGACATTCATCGCCCTGTGCTATCCCCCAGGGCTTGGACCCACACATGGTTCTACCCTTACACCTCAATCCTGACCTTCATAGCCCTGTGCTATCCCCCAGGGCTGGGAACCACACATGGCTCTACCCTTAAACCTCAATCCTGACCTTCAGCGTCCTGTGCTATCCCAGGACTGGGATCCACACATGGCTCTACCCTTACACCTCAATCCTGACCTTCAGCCCCCTGTGCTATCCCCCAGGGCTGGGACCCATATATGGCTCTACCCTTACACCTCAATCCTGACCTTCAGCCCCCTGTGCCATCCCCCAGGGCTGGGACCCACACATGGCTCTACCCTTACACCTCAATCCTGACTTTCATCACCCTGTGCTACCCCAGGGCTGGGACCCACACATGGCTCTACCCTTAGACCTCAATCCTGACCTTCAGCGCCCTGTGCTACCCCAGGGCTGGGACCCATACATGGCTCTACCCTTAGAGCTCAATCCTGACCTTCAGCGCCCTGTGCTACCCCCAGGCTGGGACCCACACATGGCTCTACCCTTATACCTCAATCCTGACCTTCAGCACCCTTTGCTATCCCCCAGGGCCGGGACCCACACATGGCTCTACCCTTACGCCTCAATCCTGACATTCATCGCCCTGTGCTATCCCCTACGGCTAGGACCCACACATGGCTCTACCCTTACATCTCAATCCTGACCTTCAGTGGCCTGTGCTATCCCCCAGGGCTGGGACCCATATATGGCTCTACCCTTACACCTCAATCCTGACCTTCAGCCCCCTGTGCCATCCCCCAGGGCTGGGACCCACACATGGCTCTACCCTTACACCTCAATCCTGACTTTCATCACCCTGTGCTACCCCAGGGCTGGGACCCACACATGGCTCTACCCTTAGACCTCAATCCTGACCTTCAGCGCCCTGTGCTACCCCAGGGCTGGGACCCATACATGGCTCTACCCTTAGAGCTCAATCCTGACCTTCAGCGCCCTGTGCTACCCCCAGGCTGGGACCCACACATGGCTCTACCCTTACACCTAAATCCTGACATTCATCGCTCTGTGCTATCCCCTACGGCTAGGACCCACACATGGCTCTACCCTTACATCTCAATCCTGACCTTCAGTGCCCTGTGCTACCCCAGGGCTGGGACCCACACATGGCTCTACCCTTACACGTCAATCCTGACCTTCAGCACTCTGTGCTACCCCAGGGCTGGGACCCACACATGGCTCTCCCCTTACACCTCAATCCTGACCTTCAGCGCCCTGTGCTATCCCCCAGAGCTGGGACCCACACATGGCTCTACCCTTACACCTCAATCCTGACCTTCATCGCCCTGTGCTATCCCAGGGCTGGGACCCACACATGGCTCTACCCTTACACCTCAATCCTGACCTTCATCGCCCTGTGCTACCCCAGGGCTGGGACCAACACATGGCTCTACCCTTAGACCTCAATCCTGACCTTCAGCACCCTGTGCTATCCCAGGGCTGGGACCCACACATGGCTCTCCCCTTACACCTCAATCCTGACCTTCATCGCCCTGTGCTACCCCAGGGCTGGGACCAACACATGGCACTACCCTTAGACCTCAATCCTGACCTTCAGCACCCTGTGCTATCCCAGGGCTGGGACCCACACATGGCTCTCCCCTTACACCTCAATCCTGACCTTCATCGCCCCGTGCTACCCCAGGGCTGGGACCAACACATGGCACTACGCTTAGACCTCAATCCTGACCTTCAGCACCCTGTGCTATCCCAGGGCTGGGACCCACACATGGCTCTACCCTTACACCTCAATCCTGACCTTCAGTGCCCTGCGCTACCCCGGGGCTTGGACACAGGCAAGGGTCTGCCATTGCACCACGTTCCTCCCAGGCTCTTCCATTGCACCTCCATCTTGGCCGTCAGCCCCGGTATAACTCTAGCCCCGCCCCGCCCCACACGCCCCAGGCTCCACCTTTGCACTTCAGCGTCCTGCGCGTTTTCCAAGAATGAGGCCCACGCGCCGGTTCCAGGAAAGGTGCCGCCGGTTCTCTGCGCCCGTGAGTGCCAGCGTTCATGGCCAGGTCAGGTGGCAAAGTCTTCAGAAGGCCTCCCAATGATGCCCATTCTTTGTCGGCGTTCACTGCGGAGGGCACCTCAGGAGGTGAGCCGTCCTGACGTTATGCCAGAGGAGGGCGGCCGCGCCCTGTGCCCACCCAGGCCCGGGAAACAACACACACCCGCGTCCTGGCGTATCTGGGTCACGCTGCAGCCAGCATGGCACATGTTCTGCCTATCGCCTCCCTGCGGAGACGGGGGTCGGCCGATGACGCAATCAGAACAGCTGCCAAGAGTTACATGGCCCTGTTACATAATGTCCTCGGAGCAGGGCACGAGACAGCCATGGGTCTCTAGGGGAGGACGAGAAGGAAAGGACAGTGCTCGGAACTCCATGGGGTAGAGAGTAGGAGCTCTGTGAGGGGCAAAACACAGGGTTCTGTGAGGGTGGGTGGGGTCGGTCTGCGAAGTGGAAGAGGCAGGGTTCTGTGAGGGTGTAAAGAGATTGCCCTGTGAGAAGGAAAGGAGAGGTGCCCAGGATTCCATGAGGGTAGAGAGTCAGAGCTCTGTGAGGGGCAAGACACAGGGTTCTGTGAGGGTGGGTGGGGTCTGCGAGGGGGAAGAGGCAGTGTTCTGTGAGGGTGGATAGAGACGGCCCCGTGAGAAGGAAAGGGGAGGTGCTCGGGGTTCCATGAGGGTAGAGAGTCAGAGCTCTGTGAGTGGCAAGAAACATGGTTCTGTGAGGGGGAAGAGACGCCCCTGTGAGAAGGAAAGGGGAGGTGCTCGGGGTTCCATGAGGGTAGAGAGGCAGAGGTCTGTGAGGGGGAAGAGACATGGTTCTCCCGGTGAAAGTGACGTTTTAGCGGGTGAAAGCCCTTTGACTTCTATTTGCGTGAAGGGCTTGGCGGGTGAAACAGTTCATTATATGGCGGGCTGGAGAGGGGGGGGGGTCACAAAAAGTCCTCCGCGACGAGAAATGAGGCGGAGTTATGCGAAGAAGGAAGGGTGCGCTCCATGCGGGAGGCAGATGTCTGAGGGTAAATGAGGTAAAAGTTCATGAGCGATTGAAAGAAAGGCCTTTGAGGCCCCCGGTGCTCCGTGGGGAGGGGGAGGGGCAACAGGGATCTGAGGAGAGGAAGGGATCTCTGTGAGGGGGTAAAGGCACGGGAAAGCTCCGTGAGGCAGTGGCGGAGAGGGGGCGCCCCCCACTGGCGGTCTCTTATCCACCCGACCACCCTCCCTCCCCCACGCACCATAAACTGAACGCGCTCCTGCTGTGAGGGATGTACACAGACCTTTGTGAGGGTGACAAAACTCGCAGCTATTTGAAGCAGCAAGAGAAACAGAGGGGGACACTGGGGTTCTGTGTGGCGAGAGCCTATTACACATTGCAATGGGGGAAAGACGACCCAGGGTGGAGGGAAGAGACTCCATCTGGGGTCCTGGGTGCCTCTGTGTGAACTATTCCGCCGGGGGGGGGGGGGGGGGGGGCAATACGTGCAAGAACTACCAGTAGAGAGAGACCCGTGGAAGCCACGTGGAGACGCCCGCGGGGATCACAAGGAGAGGTCCGCAGGAAGCAAAATGGGACCGCTACACGGAACCCCCAAAAGACACCCGAACGAATCGGCGACATCAATCTGAGGCACCTGCAGGAAGAACAAAGAAAGGCCCGAAAACCCACGATATACACGAATACACGAATCCATGAATCATCCAGGGGCAACTGCCAAGAGCCGAACAAGACCCACCCAAACACACCCGCAGGAACCAACAGAGGGAGTCGATAACTTGGCGGAGCACTCGAGGGAGAAAAGTGGGGAGGGGGAGATAGAGGGGAGAGCTAGAGACACCTACCTACACGAGGAAAAAAAAAGAGTGAGAGCATTGACCAGCCAGAAGCACCCGCACGAGAAATAGCCACCCGAGGCCAACATGTGAGAGCAATAATCGCGTGAGACACATGCAGGAAGTACCTACCAAGAGTAGCCACCACCTAGGCACGCCTGCAGGAACAGAACCCTGGGAGACACTTGCAGGAGCCAAAGGAGAGGACGGACCACCCAGAGGTAACTACAGGAGCCAAAAGAGGACAGATCACCTAGAGGCAACTACAGGAGCCAAAAGAGAGGACAAAACAGCCAGAGGCACCTGCAGGAGCCAAAAGAGAGGGCCAACCACCTAGAGGCACCTGCAGGAGCCAAAAGAGAGGACAAGACAAACAAAGGCAACTGCAGGAAGCAAAAGAGGGGCAACCACCTAGAGACACATACAGGAGCCAAAAGAGGACATAGCACCTAGAGCTAACTGCAGGAGCCAAAAGAGAGGACAAGACACCCAGGGGCACCTGCAGGAGCCAAAACAGGACATAGCACCTAGAGCCAACTGCAGGAGCCAAAAGAGAGGACAAGACACCCAGGGGCACCTGCAGGAGCCAAAAGAGGACAGACCACATAGTGGCAACTACAGGAGCCAAAAGAGAGGACAAGACACCCAGAGGCACCTGCAGGAGCCAAAAGAGGAAAAAAAAACCCAAAGGCACCTGCAGGAGCCAAAAGAGAGGACAGACCACCCAGAGGCACCTGCAAGAGCCAAAAGAGAGGACAAGACACCCAGAGGCACCTGCAGGAGCCAAAAGAGAGGACAAGACACCCAGTGGCACCTGCAGGAGCCAAAAGAGAGGGCAAGACACCCAGAGGCACCTGCAGGAACCAAAAGAGAGGACAAGACACCCAGAGGCCTCTGCAGGAGCAAAAACAGGACAAAACCCCCAGGGGCACCTGCAGGAGCCAAAACAGAGGACAGACCACCCAGGGGCACCTGCAGGAGCCAAAAGAAGACAGACCACCTACAGGCAACTACAGGAGCCACAAGAGGACAAAACACCCAGAGGCACCTGCAGGAGCCAAAAGAGCGGCCATGACACCCCGAATGCACCTGCAGGAGCCAAACGAGAGGACACAACATCCAAAGCCTCCAGAGGACAACCCACCTAGAGACACCTGCAGGAGCCAAAATGGGACAAACCACCTAGAGACACCGGCAGGAGCCAAAATAAGACAAACCACCTAAAGGCAACTACAGGAGCCACAAGAGGACAAACCACCTAGGAGGCAACCACAGAAGCCAAAAGAGAGGACAAGACACCCAGAGGCACCTGCAAGAGCCAAACGAGAGGGCAAAACATCCAGAGGCACCTGCAGGAGCCAAACGAGAGGAGAAACCACCCAGAGGCACCTGTAGGAGCCAAAAGAGAGGACAAGCCACCCAGAGGCACCTGCAGGAGCTAAACAAGAGGACAAACCACCGAGCGGCAACTATAGGAGCCGCAAGAGGACAAACCACATAAAGGCACCTGAAAAGCCAAAAGAGAGGTCAAGGCACCCAGAGGCATCTGCAGGAACCAAAAGAGGAGACAAACCACCTAGAGGCACCTGCATGGGCCAAAAGGACAAACCACCTAGAGGCAGTCCTCTCTTTCTTTTGGCTCCTGCAGGGGTCTCTATGTGTCTTGTCCTCTCTTTTGGCTCACACAGGTGTCTCTGTGTGTCTTGTCCTCTCTTTTGGTTCCTGCAGATGCCTCTGGGTGTCTTGACCTCTCTTTTGGCTTTTTCAGGTGCCTCTAGGTGGTTTGTCCTCTTGCGGCTCCTGTAGTTGCCTCTCGGTGGTTTGTCCTATTTTGACTCCTGCAGATGCCTCTGGGTGTTTTGTCCTCTCTTTTTTTGGCGCATGCAGCTGCCTCTGTGTGTTTTCCTTTCGTTTGTCTCCTACGGGTGCCTCTGGGTGGTTTCTCCTCTCGTTTAGCTCCTGCAGGTGCCTTTGGGTGTTTTGCACTCTCTTTTGGCTCCTGCCGGTGCCTCTGGATGTTTTGCCCTCTCGTTTGGCTCCTGCAAGTGCCTTGGGTGTTTTGTCCTCTTTTGGCTCCTGTAGTTGCCTCCTAGGTGGTTTGTCCTCTTGTGACTCCTGTAGTTGCCTCTAGGTGGTTTGGCTATTTTGGCTCCTGCAGGTGTCTCTCTGTGGTTTGTCCTATTTTGGCTCCTGCAGGTGTCTCTAGGTGGGTTGTCCTATTTTGGCTCCTGCCGGTGTTCTAGGTGGGTTGTCCTATTTTGGCTCCTACAGGAGGATTTGGATGTTTTGTCCTCTCTATTGGCTCCTGCAGGTGCCCCTGAGTGTTTTGTCCTCTCATTTGGCTCCTGCAGGTGCCTTTGGTTGTCATGGGCTCTCTTTTGGCTCCTGCGGGTGCCTCTGGGTGGTTTGTCCTCTTGTGGCTCCTGTAGTTGCATATAGGTGGTTTGCTCTCTTTTGGCTCCTGCAGGTGGCTCTGGGTGTTTTGTCCTCTTTTGGCTCCTGCAGGTGCCTCTTGGTGGTTTGTCCTCTTTTGGCTCCTGCGGGTGCCTCTGGGTGGTTTGTCCTCTTTGGGCTCCTGCAGGTGCCTCTTGGTGGTTTGTCCTCTTTTGGCTCCTGCGGGCGCCTCTGGGTGGTTTGTCCTCTTTGGGCTCCTGTAGTTGCCTCTAGGTGATTTGTCCTCTTGTGGCTCCTGTAGTTGCATGTAGGTGGCTTGCTCTATTTTGGCTCCTGCAGGTGCCCCTGAGTGTTTTGTCCTCTCGTTTGGCTCCTGCAGGTGCCTTTGGTTGTCATGGGCTCTCTTTTGGCTCCTGCGGGTGCCTCTGGGTGGTTTGTCCTCTTGTGGCTCCTGTAGTTGCATATAGGTGGTTTGCTCTCTTTTGGCTCCTGCAGGTGGCTCTGGGTGGTTTGTCCTCTTTTGGCTCCTGCGGGTGTCTCTGGGTGGTTTGTCCTCTTTGGGCTCCTGTAGTTGCCTCTAGGTGATTTGTCCTCTTGTGGCTCATGTAGTTGCATGTAGGTGGTTTGCTCTCTTTTGGCTCTTGCAGATGCTCTGGGTGTTTTGTCCTCTCTTTTGGCTCTTATGGCAAGTAAGCATGCATGCCAGGGGGGCTCTCTCTGACTGATCCCGAGTCTCCTGTTTTTTGGTGAGACTCCTTTTCTCAGGATCAATCAGTGTGCCAACAACACATGTGATCAGTGTCCCAGGAGCCCCCTGGACTGGTCAACATTGAGGAAACTGACATTTCAGGAGGGTTCGATGAGCCCCGCCCCCACACCACACCTGCCACACACATGTATAATTGCCATTCAAAGAGAAACCGTCCGTTGGGCTGCATGTAGCGTGCACACGTACACAAACGCACCCCTGCTGGTTGACCAGTGGTTTCTAAATTATGTCTTTAGCGCTAGAAAGGGATCACCGCAGCAGGGGCGTTAGCCCACAGAGCTATTTTTCATTAGGACACGAACACGTGCACTGCAGTCACGCACACATCTGTGAAGCAGGTGCATAGACCCACTGATCTATCGTACCAGAACACACAGTGCGAACGAACCAGCGTGCACTCCTGTACCCAGACAAGAGCAGACATGACAAGCCCACCCTCCTGAGCCCCAGTGGAGACTAGACAAGCCCACCCTCCTGAGCCCCAGTGAAGACTAGACAAGCCCACCCTCCTGAGCCCCAGGGGAGACTAGACAAGCCCACCCTGAGTCCCAGTTAAGACTAGACAAGCCCACCCTCCTGAGCCCCAGGGGAGACTTGACAAGCCCACCCTGAGCCCCAGTGAAGACTAGACAAGCCCACCCTCCTGAGCCCCAGTGGAGACTAGACAATCCCGCCCTGAGTCCCAGTGAAGACTAGACAAGCCCACCCTCCTGAGCCCCAGGGGAGACTAGACAAGCCCGCCCCGAGTCCCAGTGAAGACTAGACAAGCCCACCCTCCTGAGCCCCAGGGGAGACTAGACAAGCCCACCCTGAGCCCCACTGAAGACTAGACAAGCCCACCCTCCTGAGCCCCAGGGGAGACTGGACAGGCCCACCCTCCTGAGCCCCAGGGGAGACTGGACAGGCCCACCCTCCTGAGCCCCAGTGGAGACTAGATAAGTCCACCCTGCTGAGCCCCAGAGGGGACTAGACAATCCCATCCTGCTGAGCCCCAGTGGGGACTGGACAGGCCACCCTCCTGAGTCCCAGGGGAGACTGGGCAATGCCACCCTCCTGTGCACGGGTGGAGACTGGGCAAGCCCACCCTTCTGTGCACGGGTGGAGACTAGCCAAGCCCGCCGCTGCACCCAAAGCACTTCTTACCGCAGGCTCCTGCTGCCGCGGACCGTCGGGATCTCGATGGCGACTCGGCGGGTTGACGGTGCCCGTTCTGGGCCTGGCTAGGCTGTGCGTCTGCCACCCACTCCCAGATCTGTCAGGGGGCTACGGCCCGTGCTGCCAGGGGCTTTCAGCGACAGGTGCTATCCGCGTATTCCTGGTCTTGGATCAAGAGAATCTGGACTGCACGCAACTCGCAGGTCACCACAGGTGCCCGCCTCACCTGTTCCTGGAGCGGGGACAGTGCTGCGTGCCCGGTTCCGGCTCGTCCAGTCCCACTTCGATCACGGCTCTGCTCCCTGTCGTCCTGTGTTTGTGGGGGCAGCCCAACCGGGCACTGGCCTGATCCCGGATCCCAGACCACCTGTGCTTCTGTCTCCGGTCGCTGAATGCGGCTCCCAGCAGCTAGGCCCGTGCCTCTCCCGGTTCAGAATGCGACTGGGCCGGCGTCGCCTTGTCCCTGTGTAAATTGTGACTGTGCTCCTCGCCCCTCCAGCCTGCTCTCCCGGGGATTCTCAGAACTCCCTACCTCCTGCTCTACGGATCCCCTCCCCCCATCCTCCTAGAATCTGCCCCTCACCCCGGGCCGGGTTCAGCTCAGGATCCTCACTTACCTAACATAACCCCGGGCCGCGGTGCCGATCATCCAGGGGCGGGTGGCTGGTGCGGCCAATCGCCTGCTGCCCTCCGCCGACGCCCCGCCCCTGTGCGCCGGGCCTCTAGGGAGGGGCGGGGCCTCTAGCCCTCCGAGCCCCGCCTCCTGCTGCTGCTTTCCATGCACAGGGTGTGTGTGGGCCAGCAGTGCACACAGACACAGAGCAGCCCGGGGAGCTGCTATTTGCATAACCCCAAGCCACCAGCCAATCCTCGCTCCTGTTCACACTCCAGGCGCACGCTTTGTCGTTTTTCAACAGCACTATCCTTTCTTGGAAAAGGGCAGTTTTTTAAAATTCTACTTTGGTGCTTTTTTGTAATTTGCATGCTTGCACTTTCAGTCCAGGTGTATCCAAAGACAGCGTTAGGCCATTCCACCTTTTCAAATGAAAGGGATCTCGAACCCCCGGGGGACCCCAACAGTCCCCCTATATGGCCAGTCAGCAGTCTAGTAACACAGCAATATATTGTTTATTAAAAACAAAAAAACCTTACATTGCGATTCTGGCTCAAACCAGTCCGCCTTACACAGCATCCATACAATCAAATGAATACATGTAAACAAGCTATTCTACTCATTAAGACCATTCAAACTAAGACGTACTCTACAAAACACACATTATCAGTCCACAATTCATACACAAATATGTTATAAGTGACCCTCGTAGCTGGTCAGATAGCACACTGAGCTAAGCACTCGCCCCTGATATCTCTGTGCGCAAGCTGCTGTGGCAGGTCCGAATCCCGGCAGCGTCAACTCAGCCTTTCATCCTTCCGAGGTCGATAAAATGAGTACCACTCTGTGGGATAATAATGTCTTCTGTTATTTCAGTGCTTTGAGCGCTATATAGGAAATACATTATTCATATATCAACCTATAATGAAGAAATATGGTTATTCTTAAGGCAATTCCCAACGCATCGATACCATGAACTCCACGGACACCTGTCCCACATACAAATATATAAAAATGCTCATCTTCTCTGTCCGAAGCAACTTCACATAACATGTCTCTCTTTCCAAATGAATACTGTGAAGCATCTCCCTCCCTCCCTACGCACACTGAGGCGTAGCCCCCCTGTCTGTACAAACCAGCAGGCGGTGTGCAAACAGACAGCTTTATATGAAAACGCTCATCCTTTCCGTGCAAAGGAGCAACTCCATGTGGCTATTTCCAAGACATAGGTGCTCATCATAACAACGATCATTCAGAACATGCTCCGAACACACGTTTGAACAAAAGAGAAACTGGCCCTCCTTTCTGTGCAAATAATCAAAGATTGTGCCAATCAGCAACTTCAAATCTTCTTATCTGTGCAGACAAACAATGTGCAAATGGGCAACTTCATTACTCGGGCGAGTGGCGCGATATATAAGAATTCAAATAAATAAATAAATGCATTCGCTTCCCAGCACAAAGGTAGTGGCCATGACATTCCTGCTTGTGCCAGGCGGTTTCCCGCACATGCGCACTGCTCACAGCGACCCTTGGAATGCTGATTAGCCCACGCCCTCCCGCACTAATCATTCCAAGAGCTGGCTCTTTCCACGGCTCTGGTGCGCAGAGCAGATCTCCCTGCTCCTAGGAGCCGAGATTGTAAATACATCTATAGGCGGCTTCCCAGGGCACGTTCTCATTGCCTCTAGGGAATGCCAATCACAACGGCCAGATCATTTTAATTTTACCATCGTTCCCTCCAGTAGATGGGTGTAATTATAGGGGGGGATGATACGGGGGACAAGTCCCCCCAAACTTTTGTGGCCTGCTAAATTGTCCCCCCCATCTTTTGGCTGGGGGAGGCGGGGGGCGGAGCACATTGCAGCTGCTGCATCAATTAAGTAATTGGACAGTGCGAGTCTGGCTGGGGCGGCCAGCCAGGCTCGCGCTGTCCATTACATTCAAGCGGGCGGCAGGGATACCCCGCACGGCTCAGTCCTTGAAGGCCCGTTTCTTGGCCCGGGCGAGGCGAGCGGGCGACCGCCCGGGGCGCAATCGCCCCGGGGGTGCAATAGCCCACACTGGTGACGGCTCGGCTTGCCCTGGGGGCGCATTCGCCATGTGGTGAGCTCAATTGCCTTGGGCCAGGGGCGTTGCTAGGGGGGGGGGGCTAAGGGGACTATAGCCCCTGATCTTTTGGTTGTAGCCCCGGATAGAATCTCAGGAGCTAGAGCCAAAAGTCTAGCTAGCCCCCAGTCCCAACAGTTCCAACATCAGCTTAGCCCCGGGTCTTTTCCAGATCTAGCAACTCCCCTGCCTTGGGCTGTGCGCGATTGCTCGAGTAGAGGCAGCAGGTGCTGGCGCTGCCTCTGATGTGCTCACCTTAGGTGCCTGCCCCGGCCCCTAACGTGGGCACATCACACCCCTGCTGCTAAATGTCATTAGCAGCAGGGGTCACTATGAGACTCGGCGCCACAGCGGGTGAAGTGAAGAAACAATAAGCCACGGGGAAGTTAACTCCTTTTTCAATGATGTTAGGAGTGAACTTGCCCGTGGCTTATCGGCAGCGCTGATCGCTGCTTCAAAGTTTCATGGGCTTGGTACCACAGCCTATGGACTAGAAAGTGCCCTGTACCCAGGCATAAAGACTCCCTTCCCCCTCCATTGCCCTCGTGTTTACAGGACACGATTTCTTAAGTGCCCAGAGACGGTTCTCGCTAGCATGAAGATGTTTAGTGCGCTTTTTGTGGCCTGTTGTAGCATGTACAATGATTTGTAGTGGAGGCAAAATAGAAGGCGGAAAGCTAATTTCGCTGGTAAAAATCTAAAGCCCCAGGGCCTGAAATACTGTATGAAACTCACAAGATGTTGGCTTTTTGTCAGTTTCAGATTGTACAGTTTGAAAGGACCGTACTGGGTGCATTTTGTTCCCCCGAGACAAGGGTGCATCCATTTCAAGCAGAATCTAAAAGTGAACGGAAAAAAATAAATAAATGCAGATTACCTCCGTGAGCATGGCAAAGAAAAAAAACTGTTACATTTTGAATAAGTAAAAGAAGGTGAACATATCCACTAAAATTCAGTCTTTGAATGATTTCACTTAAAATATGCATGTTGAATAGCATGGTAGTTATTGGCCCCTGGGACACACCATGATCTACTCCACAGTATTGCGGCCCGAGCTTGAGAGGGTGCATCTGCGCAAATTGAGCACCCATTTTAGGGAGATGAACCCCGCTTTAAAAAGTAGCCCCTAGTTTTCCATGTTGATGAATATAACCTTTAGTAATGCCCCATAGTCAACAGTGTTGAAAGCCAATGCGCGACCTGGGATGACTGATGGTGCCCCCACACACATAGCATCAGGCTGCACCTGAATTCAAGTTCACTTTGTGCTACAAGCAGCCCAATAGCTAATCCCCCACACTAACGTGAGATGGGGGTTTAGATTCTATTAAAGACAAGGAGGCGATTATTATGCATTCTAATCTTTACTCTGAAACCACAGCAGCAAAGAAAAAACTTTACAAACAAAAAAGTTTAAAACAGAACTAAACAGAGTTCAATGTCAATGCAAGGGGGAACTCCCCAATCCATCATGGAGGACAGGTCATGCCCTGCAGGAGGCCAATGAGCAGGGACCCTTCCTTATATAAGTCCATTACTCTAAACCCAACCCCTCTTTCTGTAGCTGTCTTGAACCAGACGTCCACTGCACAGATCAGATGATAAACGATGAAGGCAAATCCAGCGAAGCTCTCGTACCACGCACTCCATAACTTGAAGCTGCGAGCCACCCTCCTGCTCAAAATCTCAACTCGTAGCTGTAAAACAAGCAAGAAGGGTGGGTGGATGGGAAGACCAACAAACCAAAGACTGTTCTTTCTTAAAACATCTGTGTACATGCGTGTCATAACTGTCATATCATATCATACCCAGGGTGGGTGGGTGGGATAATAATCGCCTCCTTGTCTTTAATAGAATCTAAACCCCCATCTCACGCTAGTGTGGGGGATTAGCTATTCTATGACAAGACAGGAGGCTCATATTATGCAAGTTTAAAGCCCTTGCATCCCATTAGTACAACATAATCAATACAATAGACAATGTAATAAAATAATAGGAAAGAAATGTTTTAAATGCTTTCATTAAATCAATCAGCTGACTGCAAGAGAATTGCCCAAGACTAGGCTGCCCCAATAACTGACTTAAAAGGCATAGCCAAATCCACTGTAAGAAAACAGGAAGATGTGCTAATTCCAGCGACCCTACCAGCCACCAAAACCAACTGGTTAAAAGAAATAAAACGCATCTGTTGTCCAAGCAAACCCTAAAACAGTAAAGCTCACGCCCTCTTTGGGAACCTGGATAGTAAACCAAAGAAAAGAAGCACCCAGCTCTCCTGGAGATAAAGAAAGAACCCGATAGGGGTGAAAGTTTTGTAGGGCTCCCTCCCCTGCGTTAAAGGAAGATATTGTAGTAGCAACAGAGCATGTCCCATAACTACACTGGGAAAACCAAGTGGGAGTAAAAGTAATTTTAATAATTTGTAAGAGGACGACCCATCCTGAGCGGAGCAGAAAACAATAGACTAACCCCCAATTGTCTTAAAACATATGTGTATACTAAGGAAGGATGACTTCTGGAGACAGAAGCAGAATGAAGAGAGAGGGGCCATACCAGAGAAGCTGAACCTGTCAAACCGTTAACACGGAGACCCACAGACCTCCCGCGTTCGCGAAAAAGGACTCTGCTACCATGACAAAAGGCAGATATTTACCCACCTGACCCCTAAGAGGCCAAACATTGCAAGGAGAAAAATGTATTTTACAACCAAACGTTCCCATTATATTGATATGTAAACTCCTTTGTATATATGCCCGGTGCTTGAACCTTGTTCTCTCCTCTCCGGGTGATAAAACCCGTAGAGGATCAAAAACTAACCGAAGGAGAACTCCTAAATTACAAAGTCTTAGCAAGACTGTAACTGCAAAGAACCGATCGCTAAGCAGTTAAACTGGAGTTGCACACCAGAAGAGGTCTAACCTCTATTTCATCTAATTTGAAGATCCCTGAAGCTCACAGCACCCTGAGCTGGCACCGTATTGCAAAAACAAACTCTTGTGAAAACCCAAAGGTCCACCTGCCCTGCAGGTGACCAGGAGAAACAAGTCAGTAACTAAAGATATATATCCCAGGCCACTGGCAATCACACTGACAGACACCTTCTGATAGTTAATGTAGAGACGCTGGAACGCATCGTGATAGAGGGTCATAATAATCTGATGGGAGATTAGTATCACTCCCAGACCTCACTATCCCACCGAGGGATATTGAGATTTCCCAAAGGAGGAGGACCCTCCCCACATATCCAAGGGAAAAAACCTTGCAATCCCAGAAGAAGGCTACCCTGAGGACCATATTAAAGCCCTGCTGTACACCGCTAAGAGAAAACTAAATACACGCTTGTACTTTAACCAAACCCTTGACCGTGGACGGGTCCCCCTTAGTTTATTGACATACCAGGGATTAGCGCAAAGGAAAGTAACTGACAGGAGGGAAATGCTCAGCGCGAGTATCATGATGCAATCTCGCCCAGGGATGGCAAAAAAAGGAATGAGGGGGGAAAGAACTCTGGGAAAATTATTAATGCCCCGTAAATGAAAGGTTGTGCAATAAACCTGGGACCACAGACCCCTCAAACCCTGAGGTCCGAGTCTCTGAATCCGTGAGAGGCTGACTGGCCACTAAGGGAATCAGGGGAAGGAAAATCAAGCACATAGAGCATAGCAAAACAGCAATTATATAGTACTACGACCCTCAGGTATACGAGTGGTGCTTATCACTACAACGAACAGAGTGTGGTGTGAGGTGTACACTTATCGATCTCAGCAGGATAAAAGACTGATTCAGACCCTTCCCAATAAGGGACCTGTATCCCTACGGTCAGCACGGATGTGAAAACTCCATTCTATCCTCTGCACTGTAGAAAATAAAATATGTCTATAAATATATATATACCCAATGAAAGAGGTTAATCAACGCTCTTGAGGGTACCGAAGCCTGCTTGAACACCTCGAGCAGAGGAGAAATTGCAACCCCTGTTAGACGGTTAGCTGAACCACAGGCCAAGCCTTGGGAGGAAATCCCTGGGCAGGCGCCATAAAATCATTATTTGGCAACTCGTCTGTTAGATAGCATCAAGTGTTTCCAAACACTTCCTCCAAGTAGAACCTGGTTGCTGAACTTGCCATGCCACACAACTGAGCAGCTCCTCTCGAGCTGACCCTGTCTCCACCAATAGTTCCAATAGAATAATGAATGTCCAAAGGGACAAATAGTAAGGGAAACACATCCCCATAAAGAGAGCTTCAAGTCCTGCAGACCTCAATAGAGGCATAACGCAACCTGTTTTCTTCCTCATGTTAGGAGAAAATACTGCAGCTTAATAAGCACAGGTATTGGGTGGAGCAATTGATATCGGGAAAAACAAAACCTAAGGAAAGGACTGAGTTGTCCTGAAACTAACCAAGGTAAAGGGCAACCGAATTTTAACTAAAAAGGCGAAGGTGAACACCAGCGGCTAGAGAGGAAGTTACAACCTCCCACATGGGTCTGTATACAACAACCTCCACACACTCTTTTCTTTAAAGTACTTAATACATAAATAAATATATAAATATATCCAAGAAGAGGGGTACGCCCTCACAGAGGTCTGGACCCCCAGCCCTTATAGAAGCCGATACTTACCGAGCTATGCGGGCTACTGAGCATTCTGAAAATGCAAATGTGTTCCAGTCAACACTTAAACCTACTGGTTATCCAAAGTACACTGAGTAAGTGCGTCTCAACTGCTCACCCTAGCAGGGTGTGGCAACCAGCAGTACACGAGGGAGTTCCTCGCAGTAGAAACCAGGCAAAGCCTGAAAACCAAGCAGGTTATGGCGTGCTTACAGAAAGACAATGACCTCTGCCATATGCAGCACTTAAACAAAGTTGCCAATCTAAGGGAGGAAAAACACTGAGCAAGTGCACCTCCAACTGCTCGCCCGAGCAGGTCGTGATAACCAGCAATACACGAGGGGGTAACCTCGCATTAGCACTCAGGCCACGCAACAAAGTTGCCGACTTTAAGCGAGGAATACACTGA
Source organism: Ambystoma mexicanum (assembly GCF_040938575.1). Lineage (NCBI taxonomy): Eukaryota > Metazoa > Chordata > Amphibia > Caudata > Ambystomatidae > Ambystoma > Ambystoma mexicanum. The sequence continues at coordinate 1,226,467,132 of NC_090926.1, forward strand.
GCACGTGTACCTCAAACTGACCACCACAGCAGGGTGTGGAACCAGCAGTATACGAGGGGCCACCTCGCAGCAAAAAACACAGGTAAGAACTGCCACCGAGCAGGTGACGGTACCCCTCCAGGGAGAAGAATGACATCTGCCCCCAGCCGCAAGTAAACAACAAACTGCCAAGTTTAAGGGAGGAATACCACGAGCCAATATACCTGAAACCGCTCACCCCAGCAGGGTGTGGAAACCAGCAGTAGACGAGGGGTTAACCTCGCAATAGAACTCAGGCAGAATCTGAAACCGAAATAGTGTATCGACCCTACAGTGAAGGCCAATCACCCATGCCCTGAGTAGCACTGAAATAAATAAATAAAAAGCAGCAGAAAGGCAGCGTATGAGGCTCTTCAATAGGCGAACTGGTGCAAATATGGGCTGAAAGTATCAATAAAACACCACATCAAATATCTATTTTTAAATATATAAAGACACATGTCACTATAAATAAATAAAGGTATAAAAGCACATCCATATGTGTACACTGCCAATGGCGGCAGCGAACCCAGGTCCCACTGCATGGAAAAAACCTTTAACCTTCCCATTGAGCAATGTCACCTGTGCACTGCAACAGAAGCCTTTCTGAACCATAAACACATAATATATATATATATATTAAAGAAGAATAGCTCAAAATCAAGAAAACATGGCGTTTCAATGTAAGAGAGGGGACAGCAGCACGTAGTGGAAATGCTCATGAAAGAGCTCCACCAACGAAATGAGGGCCTAGGGAACTGCCTCCCAGCCGGGTCCCAGCATGCATGCATCTGAATCCAAATGCGAGCAGCGTCTAAAAGAAAAACACACACGCGATGCGTTTTAATTTGACATTTATATATCGCTACGAATTACCCACGGAGTGTGGTGCTCATTTATCAAGGCTGGAAGGAGGAAAGGAAGAGTTTGGCCCTTCCGGGTTTCGAACCTGTGTCAGCAGGCTCTGCACCCATGTCAAAGCGAGCGCTCTACTCGCTGCGCCACATTACCATCCCCGTGAAGTGAGAAATAAAAGTATTAGGAGCCGCATTCGTGACGTGACACGCGTCGGTAAGAAGCTGAGCTTCTAAAACAGACCACGCGTGCCACAAACCAAGCATGTGTGCAAAGCGCGCTGCCTCCAGGGACTGGAGGCAGCCGCACACGGAAAACCAGCCTTCCCCAGAGGGGAAGAATTTCAAAGAACACGTGGGCAATGCGCGGCGACTCCAGGCCGCCCCAAAATAAACAAACCTTCCTTGAGGGAAAGAACGTTAAGCATTTCTAGGGACACGTGGGCAATGCGCGCTGGCTCCGGGGACTGGAGGCAGCCGCCTCAAGATAAACAAACTTCCCCTGAGGGGAAAAAATTCCACGTGTCGCCGCCTGAGTTTTATGAGCAGGCGAAGCGACTGTAATTACCAGCGCTATAAATCAATTTCAATACATAAAGTAACAGAAAATAACATTCTAAACTCCATAAATTCCACACAAAGGTAAGAACTAGGAGGAGTAACTTAGCTGTGGATTTCAGCAGCAAAGAAAGAGGGGTTGGGTTTAGAGTAAGGGACTTATATAAGGAAGGGTCCCTGCTCATTGGCCTCCTGCAGGGCATGACCTGTCCTCCATGATGGATTGGGGAGTTCCCCCTTGCATTGACATTGAACTCTGTTTAGTTCTGTTTTAAACTTTTTTGTTTGTAAAGTTTTTTCTTTGCTGCTGTGGTTTCAGAGTAAAGATTAGAATGCATAATATGAGCCTCCTGTCTTGTCATAGAATTGATAATCCCCTAGTAAAGTGTGCAAAGAAAGCTTGAACACCCAATGCCTAAAACGTATACACAAGCCAAAAACTGTTGACTTTGGTAATGTTTTTCTTAACAGGACTTCGCTGATGGACACTCACAGTGCTTATACATCGATTGGCTGAAAGCAGACCTGGTTAAGACATTTTTACTACACCAGTAGTGGTTCCAGCTCAAATTAAGTCATTAACTCTCAGAAGACTGCTTTGAAAAAACACTGGCATGCACTTTGAATGCAACGTTTGATGTTAAGGCTTGATTAATGAGAGCTGATAGAGTTTCCTTCATGCTCAGTACATTGACAGGACAACTCTAGCATGAACCAGATGACTGAGTCCTTTCTCCAATACTGCCATAGCATCTGGTACTTGGCTTGTTCACTTGGGGGAGTACAAGCGGATGCATTGTAAATCCACTATTCTTCCCTTATTTTGCCAAAAATTATCCTCGGTAACCACCCAGGTATTTTGATTACATCAAAATGTGAGTAGTGATTAACTAGAGGTGCAACTCATGAGGGAGCCAATAACCAGAGGGGTGATGGGCATATGAACCAAGGACCAGAGGAGTGATGGACCAGAAGAGCAACTCATGAGGGAACCAATGACCAGAGGGCTGATGGGCCATATGAACCAGGGACCCGAGGAGTGATGGACCAGAAGAGCCACTCATGAGGGAACCAAGGACCAGAGGAGAGCGATCAACCAGGTTCCCCAAGACCAGAAGGGCGACTGAGCAGAAAAGAGTGACTCACAAGGGAGTCAAGGACCAGAGGGGTGACAGAAAAGCAGAGCAACTCACAAGGGCCTTGCTGCCAAGTGGGGGGCCCATGCCATGCGTGACGCCATGAGTCTGTCCTGAATTTTCACTTTGCATGGAGGTCCTTCTAGGCCCATACTTATAATTGGAAGAACACAAATACCAGTCCTAGCAATTAACAGGAAATGCCTGGGCTGGCTCAGTGTCACGAAGGACATGGAAATACCTGGCAGGCATGCAAGGGAGCCAAGGACCGGAGGAGAGTGACGAATCAAGGACCAGTTGCACGATGGACCAGAGAAGCCAAGGGTCCAAAAAGCAAATGATGTGCTTTTATAAGTCACACATACAAGAAATTAAAATAGATACTAATTGTTGGAAAAATAAAATGCTATTTTAATAAAAAGTTCTTGAATCACAATGTAATAAAACCTGTTTCATGTGTATAACAGTGATTTATTGACGTTGGGTAGGAGTTACTTAACCGCAGGGTATAGTTTAGGAGCGGCGCGCATGCCGAGCGTGCGGGGGGGACGGGCGCAATTTAGTGTTTCGCCCTGGGCACCAAATGGACTAGAAACTGCCCTGAGTCCTTCACCCTGGCTGGTGGCCTGACTCAAAGTCAGCAGCCAGCGCCAGGGTGCTGGACTCGGTGGTATTCATAGTATTCATCCATGTTCACATTTAGTGTGTTTAATAAAAAAATAATTTTGGGGGGGGGGGAGAATGTCACATTTCACTCACATCATATAAAGCATGCCTTTGTCAAACGATGCAAAAGATTACCATATCGCCTTACCTTTTGTTATGATTCAAAGACAGCCTACGAGCCATTCTTTGTAATTTTGTGGAATTGCATTCTGGTATTTGTAGTCTTCGAGATGCAGTGAAAATAATGTAACATTTGTACTCTTATTGTTTGACATATTGCAAAAAGGATTCCTATATTGCTGGAGTACTTTAATTATGTATGATGTGTGTACTTTTCAGGTCCGATTTATAAAACAGAGTATTGTTGAAAGCCAAACGTAGTGGTGAGGCGGGGAAAGAATCAGAGGGCACATTTGTTGTGATGATTTATCAGATCCATGCATGTTTGAAGATCTCCCTGGTCCTGTGTGATTTTCAGGGTGCAAGTTGAGATTACGTGTGGGTTGGCTTTTTTCACATGCCCACTCCATCCCCCTTGGGTGTTTTTGAGGCCAGCATGCAAAAAAAAATTGTTTGCTCAAGTTTTCGCCCACCAGGATTTGAACCCACAAAACCACATGAAAGTGTCTTCAAAGCACACGTCTTGTGTTGTTGCTTTCCATAGAACATTTGAATATAGATCTTTGGGTTAAAAGGTGCACACCTTTTATACTTTGCGAGCAGTGTTCTAGGAGAATCTCCTCCAGCTCTTTTTCTCTCCGGGTATTGATGATTCATTTTGTGAAAGGTAAGGCTCATTTCGGTTTTGAATTTTCTTCTATTAGGAAAGGCCATTTGAATTAAACGCGTGCATTCCACTTTAGGATACGGTCAGCCCCTGTGCGTATGTTAATGATCCCCACACTTTTTTCTGGACCTGAACCCTATTGATGACATTTGAAGACCTGCAGAATTGCTTACTCTGACTGCCTCAGTGCCTTTCCGGGTAAATAGGCTTTGTCACGATTGTACTATCCTTCAGCACAAGCACTTTGCCCTGTCTGGCCCCGGGCCAATCCCTGCCCTTACATCCTTGGAACGTGCAGTCACGTTGTTTGGATTACTTACCGGCGAGCTTCATTTCCCTTTGCCCTGCTCTTCCTCATCACAGTATTATCTATTGAGGCCCCCATCTCTACAAATGACGCAGCTCACTCGGTCGGCTACTCCAAAATAAGCCTCACTCCTGATATTGCTACAACCGTAATATTAACAGTTAAAATTCAGATATTGAAGGTCAGTTTATTTGATCCCTACAGATATTAATGAAACATTTTTAGACATTATTTTCTGCGACGAGCCCCACACATCTTTTGCCGCCCGGGGCCCCACAAATCCTAGGGCCGGACCTGACTGCGGGCTAACACTGTAGTTAGGGGCTAACATTTAGAGACTGCAGGGGTCTCCGGGAGAGCGGCAAACTTTGGGGGTGCATCTGCATATTCTAATGAGACTATTCTAGTACAGCTTCAATGTTAAAAGCTGTTGACTCTCTGTGTCGGAAACACACACTTAAGAACTGTGAGAGGCTTGGGTCCATGGATTAAGGACGAGTCCTTTCTGAGCTCCTGCCTAGATCCTGACAGTGATCCTCACAAATACGGCTAACTCAATTCTACAGCAGTTATACTTATATGCCCACCCGGAGCAACTGATCCTGCACTCCCGACTGCAACTCTGGGAGAAAACCGGAGCCGGCTTCGCAAGAACGCGGCTTCTGAAGTGCGGCCTCTCCGAGTCCAAAGATGGCCGCAGCGATCCAGCTTTGAGCCCCGGAGGGAGGAGGGGCCGCAAGGGGAGAGCAGCAGTACCCTGCGACCCAGAACAGGAGGCCCCCGGCGGGGTCCGCGTCTCGACCCTGGAATCTCAGTACCGGCACTTCCTTGCCCTGCAGGGCCCCCACGGGCATAATTCACCCAGAGCTTGCCGCCGGCGCCCAGCGTGTTGGAGGAGGAGGGGCTGGAGCCCCGGCCCGACGTTGGCTCTTGGCATCGGCTGTATGCATCAAGCGGGGTAGCGCATTGGCACCCCTAGAAGACCCATACACACTGTCGGGGTCATGCTCCACATCCACCGGAACGCCCCGACGGCATCGCCGGCCGCCTCCCCTCCCCACGCACACTGACCCACTCACCAAACAGCCCAACGATGAGGCCCCTCGCTTCTGGGACCATGGGCAGTCCACAATAAACCTAGCCCCCACAAGCATATCTTGGTTACTGCCTCATTCACCCGATACTTGGCCCGTGTGCCCTTGTAACAGCTGTTCTTCCGCTGCTCCAGTGCCACCAGCACTTTCTCTCGCTCCACACTGCTGCCCGCGCCCATCAACACACCATATACCGGCTGTCACACTCACCTATGTCTCTGCAGGAGCGATGGACGAGCCTCCCTTGACCCCGAGTCTTCACTTCCACTGTTTCACCCGGAGAAATACCTGTCAAATACCTGCCGACATCAAGATATTGACATGGAACGTCAGGGGAATAGGGTCCTACATGCGCAGAAACAGAATAAAATCCTTTTTGAGAAGGAAGTATGTGTCCATCGCAATGCTTCAGGAAACACACCTCACTGCGGAGGTCGACTCTCGTATCCCGGACTGGTGGGGTGGCCAGGGCTTTGGAACGACGTACTCACACACGCCAGAGGAGTCCACACATGGATAAGCGGCAAGGTGCCTTTCAAACTCTGGTCGAAAGAGGCGGACCCTGAGGGCAGGTACCTCATACTCCATGGATGTATCGAACAGAAAGAAGTGTACTTGGTCAACACATACCTACCCAACTGTGGAACTGCAGCGTACCTCACCAAACTTCAATCAAAGTAGCCCCCTACAGAGACTGCTTCTTCATATGGGGAGGCGACTTCAACTGCGTCAGGGACCCCGCTCTCGACAGATCTGCTCCTCTGACGCTACCATCCAACCAACACTCCTCCACCCTATGGAAAACCATACAAGAACTGGACCTGTCAGAGGTGTGGAGGGACCTGCATCCTGAAGGTAGGGAATTCTCATAGTACTCGTCCCGGCCAGGGCTGGACTGCCCCACCGGGACACCGGGACATCCCCCGGTAGGCCTCACGCCTGTCGGGCCTCTTTTTGAGCGGAAGGATACACCTCATTAAGCACAGATCGCATCGATTTTGCCTTGGCTCCGCCTGGGTGGTTTGCCGTGAATTGGCTGCCGCCAGTGTGACCGAGGCAGGCGCTGCAATTTCTTTTCCTACCAACAGCTGGGCTGGGCCTGCCCCACGCCTGCGCATGAGGGCCTCCTGGGCATCCATTTGCGCTGGCAGTGCAGGCAGTCAGCAGGTCAGGCTGCAGGGAGCTGGCCCGGGCTTCATGAGGCCTAATGGCAACTTGCAAGCCGCAAGTCAGGAAGATTGATCATCGATGCCGATAAGGTAAGCTGCAAAATGCTTATCTGGAGATCGTGTGATCTTTTGCTCGAGGATCTTGTTCCTTGAGTAAATATGAGTGGCTTTGTGTTTTTATAGCACATGTCTAATGTTCTTTCTTGCTTTTGCCTTTCTCGAATCTATCCCTGGAAGCACATGCAATGTGCAGCGCTACACCACATGTAATGTTCGAGTCCTCATGGAAGGGGATAGATGGCTTTGTGAAGTGCTTGGAAAGCGTTGATACACGTTTGTTTTTTGGATGTATGAACTGCACAGCTGTTTGGGGGGTGAGACCTGTGTCTGTGTGCTGTTTTCACATTTACACCAATCCCTGTGCCATTGACCCACACATGCAATGCCCCTGCTGTGTAGTCCTTTCCTTTGCTTTGCTAAGGTGGGTGCGGGTGGCATTCCGCTAGTTCGGTGCATAGTCTTGCTGGCTGGTTGACGGAGGCCTGCCCTCGGGGCACATCCGAGGTGGAACACTGCGACCTGCTGGCACAGTTGCAACACAGACTGTGCCAGGCAGTTCAGCTCCTTCCACGCTCTTAGACAGGGGGGCTGTCCAGAGACCGTGGGAGTAGAGCTGGGCTTTGCAGGCCACCTGCCAGCAGGGATGAGAGGGAGCCCCCTCTAGGAAGGGAAGCGGATGGTGGGGTGGGCACAGGGCAGTAGCGCCCCTTTATTGTTTGTGTGCTAAGGCCGAGCTGCACTGCACACCTGGCCACTGGCTGAAGCTCTGCTGTGGGGAAGCCAGGCCAAGGCCACCCCTGGCAGAGGGCTCCTCTCTGCACTTGCGTGTGCCCATCAGAGCGGGACCCCATAAATGAGTGACCGTCTCTATGTGCAGAGACACGATCCTACACTGCGCTGTTTGCGCCCCAAGTGTGCAGAGCCTACAAGCTCTGTGCATTAATACTATAGAAAAGTCAAGTGCTGCAAGTGCACAAAATGGGATACACCCCTGTGCCTGTGTGTGTCAGACAGGCCTAGCCATGATGCAAGTTTTTTTATTTATTTATTTATTTATTAGCATTACTTTGACGCTCTGCTGCTGACTATAAACTGAGATAAAACCATTGTTTTCTGTGTAATCTCTACAGGACGGGAGGGTCAGTGGCCTCTGGTCTAAGGATCTGAGTGTGTGATGTGGTGTCTGCGGGCTGACAGCTTGGCAATTGTACTCCCCTCTCAGCTGCCAGTGAAACCCATTAGACCCGTGCTCTGAAAGCCGCAGGAGGGTGAATTGCAAAATCTCTATCATGTCAAGCCTCCCAGGGGCATGCTGTGCCTGCGTGCCTCATAGCTGGGGGTGCACAGGCCACCGTGCCATGCTCCGGAAATAACTCCCCCGGCTGGCCTGCCCCTCCGTTAAATTCCCATAGTCACGCACTCTCTGAAAGTAGGGGGACTGCCAAGGTCATGGGTCATGTTGTGGGGCAATGGATAAGGAGTACAGACATTACGGGTCATTGAGTCACTGTATTTCATGCTCTCTGAAATCTGTTTAAATGTGCTTACATTTTCTTGTTAAGTGTATTTTTCCTTTGATGCTGCTGAGTAGATAAAGAAGACTAACGATAATACTCGCCTTCGTGTGTAAGTCCTCACTCACCATAGCGAGGGAATTTGCCAGCGTTGATAAGTATGAAACGCACTTTGTTTCTCAGTGCTGACTGAGTAGATGACTCGGGACTTCAATCACTGAAATGTGACAGCACAGGGCTAGCTTCCAGCAGAGAGTTTACATTGTTTGCACAAACGAAACAACCCTCACCTTAGCTTCCTTGGAAGCAACTGGTGTTTTTTTGGTGGTTGGTGGTGGTCTCATCATAGTGCTGGTCAGATGAGGAGCCTACTTTAGTTAGGTATTACCCGAATTGTTCGTTTACAGTTGTTCGAATGACACAATTTTTCGAATAATAGGGGTCTTAATTGACCTTCTGCACAATTGACCGTATGGTCATTTTAATATATATTATGTGTTGGGTTGGTGTAATAATAATATAAGGGGATTGGGAGGGATGTTGGGGTGGGGGTTGGATTGGGTGGGGGGCTGCGGGGTGTTTCCCCCCCGCATATATATCCTAATTGACCGTTTAAATTCGGTCAATTGTCGCAAATCGAAACTAAAGTAAAGCAAAGTGTGATTTTTAACACTACGGCCTTGCTTGGGGAGATAATTAGTTTGACATTGCAAGGTAAGTTTGTGTCCAGACTCCAGCCCGTCAGGCAGCAAAGGGCAAGCACTGCGCCACTGGTAATGCTTTTCTCTTGCCATCCTACCCTGACACACAGACACCTTCTGTGAAGGAAATATACTCAGCTCGTGTCCTCCAGCGCTCTACTCTAGTTCATGTGTTTTCCCTCGTTTCCTTACTTCATTTTTTATGATGCATTTACGATTGATGCCACACACATAATGCTTGTGATTGAGTGAAAATCGGTCATGTGATACTCTGTGATGGTTTCGTTATGTTACTCCCGAACATACAACATACTGGTCACATTTTGCTGCTGTGAGATCAATTTCCCCTTGGACGGCTCTCTGAGCGGGTGGTAGTCCAAAAACTTCATGAAAGTAGGGTGTTGCCTATTTGTCAACTAAGCAAAAGTGGGTAGGCTAAATAGTGTGGACACAAATTTGAGGACCGGATGCAACATTTTTAACGGCCAGTTGTTGCCTCTGGTTTTCTGACAGTCAAATACTTTAAGGCCCGTGGGGTAGGTCTGACATATCAGAACCCTACAATGTATCTGGCCCTGACCCCAAACCAACTGGCTTCTCAGAGGCAGCAGCATTTGGGAATCCCTTCATCCCCCAGCTGGGCTCAGTCTGCCCTTTCACACGGACTCCTTGCTAGACAGGACACCGCAATGACAGAAGAAAATTATCCCAGTCATCAGTTTAAAAACTAAAAAACAATGAATCGCCAATTTGGAAAACCAAGACTCTGAAATAGTTACAGAAATGTGATGGGGGGTGGTGGGGGGAGTTTGTCTACACATTAAACCCCCAGTTGAAACCCCAAAACTCGAACATGAGTGTGTGAAGAAGTTCCCCTCTAAGCTATGGGGTAGGGGTACAAAGGGGCACACTCTGCTGTGAGCCACTGTAAAGTACCTGGTATGTGTGGAGGTGTCATGCGTGTGCTAAGAGGCCCTGCATGTGTGCTGTGCTGATCAGCTCTCTTACGGGAGACGAGTCCTCCGTAATGCTGAGTAGTCTGAATATGTACTGTATATGAGATGGGGCAGTGACGCACAATATAAAAGAGCATTTTGTTATTATTTGTGTAATCCTTCCTCATTGTTCTTTGGATCACAGGGTCACTCACCCACTTTACTGAAAGGTCTCTGTCTGCTGAGGCAGCTGCTAAGGGGCCCTTTCTGTGGAGTTTGGCACTGTATGTTCTATGGGTACAATGAGGCACACTCCGCTGTGAGCCACTGTAAAATCCATATATGATTAAAACATGGTTTAAATGGACTAATTTGATTCCACATCTTCTTGGGGATAATCTCAATCCCCTCATAGAAGGGTTGGGCTTGCGCGCTGTGCGCACTTCTTCAGCGAAATATGGGGCCACTTTGGAAAAAAAAATTCCAGGGCCTCTTTGAGTGCCCAGTCCAGCCCTGGTCCCCGCACAAGGTCTACACTTGTATAGACTACCTGCTGATAGATAGAGCACACCTCCCTCAAATAGAATCTGCCTCCTACTTAGGCAGAACCATATCCGACCACTCCCCGCTTCTTATGGTATGGAAACCGAAAGGCCCTAGACCCCCCATACCGATGTGGCGGATGCCAATGGACGCCTTAACGGATGGGGCGTTTAAAGAGGAGCTCCGCGACATAATAGAGGAATACATGGACAACAACTTAGGAAGCGTGAACAGATGGAGTAAGTGGGGGAAGTCATAGCCAGTGCCAGCGGGATCAGGAGGACGTTCGAGGAAGAACCAGAAGGCGGGGAGGAGAAGATCAAATGACTGGGACCCTCGCCTGTTAAATCCACAGAACTTGAAAGAGAAATGGCCACGATAAGGAAAAACTGCCAAGAAGCCTCGGCCAGACTAGCTAAATTTGACTATGCCACAAAAACTGCTCAGACCCACTTGGAAGGAGACAAAGCAGGCAGGCTACTCTCGTGGCTGTGCAAAAAGAGAATCCGAAAACCCCAATCCTCGAAATCCAAGACCAGATAGGTACTTCACACACTACACAGACGGGGATTAACGGGGCATTCAAAGGCTTCTACTCACACCTATACAGCCACAATACCATTATTCCCCATGGCGTCATCTACGACACGCTGGACAAAATAGGTCTTCCCACACTAGAGGATACCCAAAGGGAAACACTGAATCAGGAGCTTGCAATCGAAGACATACAGGAGGCAATTACAATGCTATCCGCTGTAAAACCCCTGGGAGCGACGGGTTACCCCCGGAGTTCTACAAAATGTTTGCAGCTGAGCTAACCCCAATTTTACACAAAGTCTACAAGGTAGCCTTCGAATTTGGGGTGTTACCAGATAGTATGAACGAGACCCTAGTGATTCCCATACCCAAACCCGGGAAACCAACCACCGAGTGTGGCTCGTATAGGCCTATAGCCATCCTTAATTACGACGTAAAAATCCTCAATACCATACTCGCCAACAGATTGTTCAAGGTTATTGGGGCCCTAGTACATGAAGATCAAAATGGGTTTGTCCCGGGCCGTAGCACAACAGCAAACTTATGCAGGCTACAACATATCATAGCACACACAACAAGCACGCAAGGAACCTACGCAGTAATCTCCCTAGACGCCATTAATGCGTTCAACTCCATATACTGGCAGTGGCTCCGAGCCACCCTGAAACAATTCGGCTTGGGTGGCTACTTCATCCACTGGGTCGAGATTTTATACAAAACACTGAGGGCGAGGGTAAAAAACGGAAGTACGGGGTCTGCACCATGGGATTTGCTGAGAGGCACCAGGCAGGGATGTCCCCTCTCCCCAATGTTATATACACTTGGGTTGGAAACCGTTGGCAATATTTCGTAGGAAGCAATTTTTTGACACTGGCATAAACATCGAGGGCCGATACCACGTGTTCTCACTGTACGCCGATGACGTCTTACTTTACTTAAAGAACCCACAACTCAATCTGCCCACAATCCTGGAGGTACTAAGACATTTTGGGCCTCATTACAACTCAGGCGTTAAGGGTTAACGCCACCGTTAACCCTTAACGCCTGATTCTGATTTTAACGCCTGCTTTTAGCAGGCGTTAAAATCCATGGCGCTAACCTGCCATGGTGCTAATTACGCCGCCGTAATTTACGGCGGCGTAATTAGCGCCTTCCCCACTCCCATTATGCCCTATGGGGCAAAAATGGGAATGGGGAAGGGAAAATGGGAAATGGGGATTTACCGCCCCACTCACCTTGGAATGGGGCGGTAAATCCGCCATCCACCATGGTGTAAACGGAGTTTACACCATGGTGGTAAAGTTGGTGCACTTAGCACCAAGGTTGTAATGAGGCCATTTGCTAGAGTATCAGGGATAGCATTCAACCCAGAAAAATCCCACATATTCCCACTGGCAGGTCTGGCAGGGATTCACGCTTCGGCACTCCCAGAAGTTGGGATAAGTTGGGAACGGCATACATTTAGGTACCTGGGCATCAATATTTGGCATACCCCCGAACAGACACATGGGGGCAATACCCTGGCGGCAATACAGAGGCTCAAAAAATCAATAGATTCTGGACCAGGCTTTCACTATCAATGATGGGACGAGTGGCCATCGCAAAAATGATAGTACTACCACATTTCTTGTACTTTTTCCAAAACATCCACTATTACATACGGCCACCTTTTTTCGGCAGCTAGACACGCTGCTGAAGGACTTGATGTGGGGGAGCTCCAGACACATGCTCTCCTTTGGCACATTAACACTTCCATATAAAGCAGGCGGAATTCAACTCCCGGATCTAGAAAGATACTTACTGGCTGCCCAACACACCTTCGTGGCCAAGTGGCTTGCTGATGACCCCACCTCGGAGACGGCTCTCCTGAGCCACCTGATTGCACCGGTGCGACTGAAGGAAATCCTCTAGGTCCACTGGAAATACACAGCGAATGTTCCCTTGCTCGTCCAGCTAGGCTGCAAAGTATGGGACAGAGTTCTGAAACTGCAGAGGATAAAAAACCCATACTCCCCAGAGACACTACTCATTGCCGACATCTGCTCCAACAGAGATGAACTGCCACTGGTGAGACTATGGGAAAGACATGGCGTCTACACCTGGGGAGACATGCACAAAGGAAACTCCTTTTGAGAACTTGACTCCCTAGAAACTGAGGACAGACTCCCCAAGGGCCAGCACCTTCGTTACCGGAGAATCAGGGAGGTGGCTAAACAAAAATGGAATGAATGGCCAGAGGAACCAGAACCGGACCCGACCCTCACCCTAATGCACAACCTAGGTGATGGCTGGAAAACAACCTCCAGGATATATGCACAGCTCACTGACAGCCCTAATCCCAAGAGCGAAACTCTAAAGAACTTATGGGAAGCAGACCTGGGAACAAGCATCACTGAACAGGAATGGGAAAGAACCCTATAGTTTCCCAGGGAAGTGTCAATGAATGCGAGATTCAGATTAATCCAGCTGAACATGCTTCACAGAACTTACATGACTCCCAGCAGAATCGCGAAATTTAGCAAACCCCCGGCTCCACTATGCCCCAGATGCAATTTAGAAGATGCGGGAATGGTGCTTATGTTCTGGAGCTGCACAAAGATACAGAATTTCTGGACCAAAGTTGAACAGGCGTGCAGGAAAGCGGGTCTGACCCGATACGAGTGGACACCTAAGGAATGTTTGCTAGGAACCTACCGCCGGTTAAGCAACATTAGACACATCGTTAAACTCATAGACATGGCTTGCATACTAGCTAAAAGGGCAATTGCCATGACATGGACATCCCCAACAGGCCCTCGTTACACTAAGTGGCACAAGGGACTAGAACACTGGTCCGAAGCGGAAACCAGGCTATGGGGAGAAGGAATAATCAAAACCGGAGAAGTTCCAGTCATGACATATAAAACCTGGAAATCACTGCTATGGGACATGTTCCATCCGTCGGATCACAAACCCCCATGAATAATACCATGCTGGCCAGAACAACTGGACATATAAATGGAAATAATACATAAGATTACCAGATCTACCTCACCCAGTAAACGCAGCCCACCCCGAGAGACAGACTATGTACCTACTCCGCTCTGCTGCCAGAGAAGCTCCAGAGGCAAACCCGGACTCCTACGACCTCAGTTGTTTGTGTATAAGTTCCATGGTTTGTTGGCATTTTTCCCTTCCTTCCTTTCCCATCCCCTCTCCCCCCATTACCCCTTCCCATTCCACAACCTCAATAAGCATTTACAATTTGACCATGCTTGCTGTAAGTTTTAAATGCCAATAAAAACATTTAAAAATAAAATAAATTAAGAACTGTGAGAATGAGCTGCCTTCTGTCTCCCATGCCCTGCTCACTCCCCTGGCATGCAAGCACAAAATCACCCATCATGATTTCAATTGCCTACAAATGTATGCATATAAACTCAGGTGCCTACTATGAAATGCATCAAATTATTACTAATTGCCAGGCCCTCGTTAAAAGTGCTCTCCACCCCCCACCCAGTGTTGTTGTGTCACTGGGTAGATGGCTGACAGGCAGAAATTAATATGTGTGTGGGCCCATTTTCAACATGATGGTTGGGGGGCCCCCTGCCTAGAGCGAAAACAGTCTGAGGCATCCGTATTTCTACCTTGAACTAATGTTGTTTCCCTGGAGCGCTGGTTCTTCCTGTGCTTTTGCACTGTGTCTTTATGTTTGTCCATTGTGTTTTTGTTTGTGCGCCCTGATGCCTCTGGGCTTCGGCACCCTATAAATCAATAAGAAAATAAATAAATAATAATTACAACGGTGACAGAGATAAGGTTAATAGCCGGCAATTATCTCAAGGCGGCCAGCCAGCAGGGAGCTTAAACACTAAATTCCCACTGAAGAGCTCCAAACCCTTCTTTGTCAACAAGTGGCTGATGTGGAGGAACCAGTGTTAGAAGGCAATGAGGTGATAACACTTTGGTATATCCTGTGGGAAGAGAAAATGCACTTTGTAATGCGATCGATGCAAAGTGCACATTTTAAACCCCAGAACTAAAATAGAGAGAAATTAATATATTGCTGTGTTACAAAACTTCTGAGTGCTGACTGGCAACATGGGGGCAGGTGCTAGGGGCCACCCCTGAGGTTCGAGGCCTCGTCTATTTGAAAAGGTTGAAAGGCCCTGATGCCGTCCATATTGAACGGGTATGAATTTTGAGTGTGTGTGTGTGTGTACGCATGTAGGCATATGTGTGCACGCGAGGCACTTGGCAAGTGCAGCATTTGTTTATGGGCATCGAGAAGGCAAATATGAAATATTACATGGCTAGACTCAGACTGGCATTTTGGGGCAGCCAGTCTAGCCCTTTCTTACTGTGACTTGACTTTATTCTGGGCATCTTGATAAAGCAAGCATGGTATGTGTTATTAATTGGCTAGACTGGCATTTTTTACTGTTGTCAGTGCAGTGAATTCTAAAGACACAATGTGATGTTATAACTGTCAGAAGACTGGCGTGTCTTTAGAATTAGATACGCCACCAGTCTTATGCAAGTTATGACAGAGCATCGAATCGGCAAGGGACTCTTGTGGTGTCGTAGTTTAACGTTATCCCTCAGAGCCACCATCCACCCTTCCTCCAGCCCGCCCCTTTCCTTCAGTTGTCATGTCCCCCCAACATTTTCAGTAAAGTTACTCCACTGCTCCGGTAGTCAACCTACTGAACATGGCCATAGAATGTATGGAATGGTATACAGTGTTTATATTGAATCTTTTATATAGACTGACATATATCAAATATTTTATATTGAAAAATTTTATAGTGAATGCATTTAGGGTGGGGTAAAGGGTTAAATCATTTTTGGAAACAGTCGGGATGGATTTTTAGGGGTGGGAAACGGGGGTTTGGGTGAGAGGAACCCTCCCCAAAAAATAATAATGAATAAGTGCATTCACTATAAGATTTTTCAATATAAAATATTCGATATATGTGCATACATTATAAATTACTTTGGTACAAAGACATTTAACCATATAGAATTTGAATTGTATGCACATCTATGAAGCAGTGCCAACCGAGCTACCTGCAATGGGCTACGTTCAATCACAACATGGTCCAGAGTTTGCACCACATCTGGAGAGCTACCCAAAACAGCTGTTTCTCTCTTTGCATTGCCTTGACGGATCTCCCCAGTCGATAGCACATTCAATCTTAGTCTGAGGAATTGACCCTGCCCAAAGGACATTGGGAATTTCCTCCGACATAGTGGTAAGTAACCCAAAGGTTTGTCCATAAGCGACAAGCTCTTATACAGTCTGTAGTCCCACTCCCGGAACCTTGACCCACACAAGATTACCTTCCAGACGGTCATTCCGCAGCCTACACTCACTCAGAATAAGATCTATTGCTTTCTTAAAATGAATCAGAGGGGGATCATCATTCCCAGATGACTATATAGGGCACCCTGAGGTGGGCTTGGGAGCAATCTACACTGGATTACCATTTTCCATTCATTAGTGGAACCGGTACAAGTGAGAATCGGCAATATATCCTCTCCATCTGAACTGCTAATTGCACTGCCTTCCTTTTTAACCTGGTTGTCACATTCCCTCGAATTGGCCATGAATCCATAACGAATCCCAAATACGCGAAACTCAGGGTTGCAACTGAGGGTTGGTTGCAGAGTGACCATGTTAAGCCCATTGACTTTCTAACATTTGTAAAAAATCTTATCACATTTGTTTTTGTAGAGTTAAGAATGACTTCATTTGAGGGTGTCCAGTCAATTCGTCGAAAAAAAACTGGTCGACTGCAATTTGGTCGACGCAATTTTTTTTTATTTATATATTTATTTTTCGGGTTTTCGTTTAGTTAAAAAAGGGGTTTTTAGAGAAAAAAAGGGGGTTGGGGGGGACCCCCCAAAAAAATAAAAAAAAAGGGTTAAAATAAAAAAAAAAAAAATTTCGACCATTTGGTTTTCGACCAAATTGGTTCGACCATTTGTCTGGTCGACCAATTTTTTTCGACCAAATGTCTGGCAACCCATTTGAGTCAGCATAGCCCTCAAAAGCACTAGCCAGCCTCTGCAACCCCACCTGTGACCTATCTGGTGGGACTACATCATCCGCGTAAGTCAAATACCAAACCAGCAGGTCTACTACCCTTGGAGGGACAAAGCTCACGGCTCTCAAGCATTCACCCAGATCAGACAAATACAGATTGAACAGTCAGCGGGCCAGCACACAACCTTGCCTACACTCCCTGTGTGTGCTAAACTCTTGTGACAAGGTCTCCAGCCTGTTCAGTCTAACCTGCAATACCGTATCTCGGTGTGTTTCGATCAAGATTGCCAATAATGACTTGGGGATATCCCAACCCCGAAGCTTAGCCCAGAGGCGCGAGTGCTTTGCAGAATCGAAAGCCTGAGAGAAACCTATCGCCATTACAAAGATCGGCCCTGATTCCCCTTACCCCAGCCTGCTCCTGGATACATGACACAATAAGACCCTTTACATTTGTAGACAGACCCTTTCTGAAACCTGTTTGAAACTTGGTCAGGCCAACCTTCAAGCTCCAGGAAAACCAAGGCAGCAAATATTTTGCTTTCACGATCCAGAAGGGACGTAAGGTGATAATTAAGGGGATTTGCTCCAATCCCATTTCTTAAGGATTGGGATCACCACCAAACGTTTCCAGGAGCAATTAGTGGACTTAGTTGCCAAAGAAGATGTAAATATAAAAAACCAGGACAATGGCCCATACAGTAGGACCGGTCTTGAGGAGTACCTTTGATATACCAATAGGCCCACCGCCCGTGAACTTGCGACCTTCCCGATGCTCGGTTCTAAAATGAAAAACCTACAGACAGTTAGTACTTGACACTAACACAGGTATGACTGGGCCTCTATATAGATGGTTAACATGCTTGCCCCAGGGATATCGTGCTCATCATCCAGGTGGTGCACGAGGTTATTAATAAGTACCCAGAGATTACGAGAGTCCTTACACTTTCCCCCTCCCACTGCCGCTGATATCTATGGGCTCTGTGCACATTTTTAGAGAATTGTTTCAGCTTCTGGACCTGTTCACTGCAGGCTTCCACATTCAAGGATTCTTGAAAAACTTTACAAATTTCTTTGCGCTGTACTTTTTTCCTATCTTGCACTGTTTTATCGAACGGATGAGTACCAACCATCTTCCCTTTTAGCCTTAATTTTGAAGCCTACGCCAATTTATCCAATGAAGACCTCAAACCCCACATTTAAGACTTCTGATTTCTCGGCGATTGTGGTCGTGTTTGTCAAGAGTTTCAGGTATTTTGATACATTTCTGCCCCGTCACAATCTTATTCCCTATCCGATTGCACCTATTTTCCAGGATCAGATTTGAAAAATTAGACTGTACATTGTGCTTGTCCCTGACATCAAATGTGGCTCTTAAGGGATTATGGTCGCTTAAGGAAGTTGTAGGGATTTGTAATTCTATGCACGCACTTGAACTGGAGAACTTCCAGCCCTTTAAGACGAGCTAGCAATACTCTGAGATGAATGGGGATGCAGAGATTACTTAAAACATAAATCATCAAACCGACTCAGAAAGTAGGCAAAAAGATAAATGTTTTAATGTCAACTATCTAAATCAGGGAGTACAACGAACGTCATCGGACGTATCTTAGCAAGGTATCAATGAACTTCACAAAAAAGCACTCATTTATACTAAAATCTCGTCATAGGTGACGTACAACCTGCGGATTACTAACATCATCCTACGTGGCAAACTACAAAACCTACTAGCAAGTATGATTGGATCTAAGGGAATATCTTAGTATATGTTCCATACTAGTCTAATGGGCATAAAAGAGGTGATAGGTTTCTTAACACCAGGTGGGGCAGCTAAGCCCTTCCCTCAAAACAGGTCACTATGAACGTCACTAAATACACAACGTCCCATTGGCTACTTAACTATAGGGCTCCTAATCATGCAGCCCTCTAGCATTGGCTGATTTCTAACCTCTGTCATCCTTCTTCCACCCCCACGCTAGCAGCACGCAGGCCAGACTGCCAGGTGCTTGGCGAGCTGGTCATAACCATAGCTTCTCACCAATTAGAACATGTTCCATCATCACCTCAGTGGTCTGCTGTCAATGAGGCCTTTTGAACTTGCCCTTGAAAATGTTCTCTGTTCCTGCATAATACAGGGAAGTAGAGATACACTAATTTCTCGTGCGTAGGTGTGACCATCATGCTCGTCCAACTTTCTCCCTCCACGTGACTGAAGACCACAAAATCGAGCTAAGGCGTATTTTAAAACACTACTTTCCAATGAGCCTCTGACGTCTTCTTTGTTCTTATCCAGGCCTTCAGAACAGGTGGTTCATTCCTTCACAGATTGCAACTCATTTCTGTTCCTTCCAGCCGAAAACGACCTTGGCTTCTTGGCTCGTTCAACCTCGCCTTTCTGAAATTCGCCTGTAATTCACTTATTTTCTTACTGCGGCACACTTGGAAAAGAACGTTCTTCCTTCTTTTGGTCCGGCTCTGCTATAATGCGTGGTGAAAGACTCCATTCCTTACACATACTTTATACATATATATATATATATATATATATATATATATATATATATTGGCGCTTGCTGCAATCTATTTTACTATAAAGCTAGCCTCATGGAAATGGAAACTTCGTCTGCTTGCGTAACTTTGCATCTGTACACGTGTGAATTGACTTTAATAATTTCATAGTTTCTTCAACATAAGCCTCTTCATCGTGAACCCAAGATGCTGCTTATCTTTGATACGTTCTTGATGCCTTATAGAATACCCGCATTCCCTCGTCACTGCATCTCTTCTATGTACGCCAGCTCGACTCTCGCATGACATCACCAATCTGATTTTTTGTGCATTGTCCTTTTCCTTATGGGTTTTCATTCAAATAGCCATCATACTGTCTTGGATGCAGGTATGGTTTTCTCAACGGGAACCTTGCTTCCATGATTCTCTTGGGTATAGGCACTTCCCCTGGTACTGCTTGAGTTTCACACTCTGCTACCCAACATATAGGCAGGGTGGTTGAGCTGGTGGTACTTAACTCCTTCTCTACACACTTATCAAACACTCAGACAACACTAGATAGTCAATACAGGAGAAGTTGAGGGCGTTCGTCCAAGTACATTTGGGCAGAATGTCCCCTTGCACGCCACCATTAGCGACCGATCTGTCCCAACTGTCAAAGAAGGGATGCAATTTCTTCCTGTCCTCCTCTCCTCTCTGTTATTTTTTAAAAAACACCTGTTTTTATTGAGTTCCAATGCAGAAACAAAGCAAAAAACGCATGTATCACAATCAGACGGCCACACCATCTCTGATCCCTAACCCCCACCCTCCCTTTTGCTAAAAAGAATTACAAACAAGGAGGAAAGCAAACACAAGGCAAAAAAACATACATTTTGGGAGTTCAACAGGAAGAACCATGAACAGGCCCCTCCGGTGTGACATTGCTGAACGACAGTAGCTAAGCACAATACAGGCCCCAAATGTCCCTCGGCCTCGAGGTCCGGTGTACGTAGGCTCCATGGTCCTTTTCTGTCTCATAACAGTGCAAGATGTCAGACTTCCGCCACTCGTACGAGGGAGAGCGGCTCCTGCCCCACACCATGGCCACTCTACTCATAGCCAGCGGCAGCAGAAGGCCCAATAACTTCCCGTCATGCCCAGGTAGACTGTATGCGCAGCCCAGCAATGCCAGCGTAAGATTCGGGGCCACTCTCTCCCCCGCAGTACCTTCCACTAATTCAAACACTTGCTCCCAGAAGGATCTAACTTGAGGGCAGGCCCATGCCAGGTGTAGAAAAGAGGCTGGGGCAGTGCCACACCAGCGGCACTGGTCGGGAGTCTCTAAGAATAATCGGTGTATGTAAAACTGATGCAAAAGGTAAACTGGATTAACTTAAAATTGCTATTATTATAGCAGTATACAGCTGGAGCTTCTACTGCACTTTGATTCTGAGCTAATCAACCCATGTAACACTGGTGCAATACCAGGTTCCTGGGGAAACACTACAAACCTGTCTTTCAGTCCAACCCGCAGCCTAAAATACACAAACACATCCAACGCCAACACCGCCCCCTTAGTCTTGAGGTCCTCCAGCGTAAGAAACTGCCCGGTAGGAAAAAGATCTCGCCAGCATTGGATGCCCAACTTGTCCTTGTATTGGACAAACACCTTCTCCCTGGTGAGTGGACGTGTTGAAGCGGGGACTAGAGGAGACCGTAGCGAGCCGTACCCTCAATTTCTCTCCAGGCACCACAGTTGAGTTCGACCATATTCTGCGGCCTGAATATTTGTTGAGATGAGGTAAGAATAAATGCTTGTAAGAGTGACAGGGTGACCATCGCCCGATCTACTCGCACATGTGTCCTATCCGGATTCAGATCATATCAGTGCGGCAAAAAGGATGCTTGCGCTGCTGTCCAGTAGGCTTCGAAATCCGGGAGGGCCAGTCCTCCCCTCTCCAGGGGATCCACCAGCTTCTCCCAACGTATTCGGGCTGCCTTCCTTACCAGATAAAACTTGTTACGGCAAACTTAATGATTTAAAGAATTTCGTAAGGATCACAATTGGCACATTGAGGAATGCGTAAAGAAATGTGGGTAGGGTCACCATTTTTATAACCGATATATGCCCAAAAAGAGACAGTGGCATGTTTATGCACCTACGGAGTAATACCTCTGTGTGTGGCAATTTTTCCCCATAGTTCTTTTGATAGAGCACATCTGGAGACCTAGCCACCATTATCCCAAGATAATGAGTAGTCTCTGCGTGCCACTGAAAATTGAACTCCTCCTGGAACCTCACAGTCCCATTCGTCAAGGGGAGTCCCCGGTTTTACCGAGTAGAGTGACCGCCGCCTCTCGCAGCGACCCACGCAGCGCACCTTCCTGTAGAGACTGTTGGTGCATACGAAGCATAGGAGGAACCAATAGATCTGCATACATTTTTATAAAAATAGTCCGAGAGCCCACCTGGGCCAGCAGCCTTCCCAGCTGGTATGGCCTTGATAGCCTCATGTACCTCCTGCTCTGTTAACGGCTTACCCAGCCAATCTCTTTCCTCCTGCGCCACCCAATACAGGCCCACGTGCTCCAAGTACTTATCTATATCTTCATGTCCCGCTTCAAGTCTAAAGGAGTGTAGAGATTTATAGAAATCGATGAACGCCCCCATAATCTATGTGTAAAAGCTTGCCCGCTGGGTTCTCAACCGCCGCTATATGCGATCTGGAGGTTTAAGCTTTAATCAAACGAGTGAGCAGAGTCCCGGTCCTCTGACCTTCCACCCCAATGCCTCACTGCTGCACTCCTATGGAGAAACCAAACTCACGTTCAGCCTCCTTAGCCCCTCCCAAAACCTGACCTGCACTACTGCATCCGTGGCAAACCCCTCACCCGATTCCAGCTCACGCAACCTAGTCTCATGAGCCATAAGCTCTGCTCTTATGACCCTAAGGACGCCTGCCTCCTTAGCGATACATAAGCCCATATCACACACTTGAAGGCTTCCCAGAGGGTGGAGTAGGATGCAACAGAGCCCTCATTGTCCTAAAAATAATGGAGTGTACCCTGCTGTATATCCTCCAGGAATACCAAGTCTCCCAGGCTCTCGTTCTTAAAATGCCAGCTCCTTCCCGCCTGCCACTTCCCAGGAATAAATAGAGTCATCACTACCGGGGCATGATCTGACCGGGTGTGTGCCAGGATTTGACAATCTGGGACACAGCCCGAGCTATCAGCAGACATTAGAATGAAATCCAGCCTGGAAGATGTCCCATGTACTGATGATCGAAATGTATACCCTCTTTCTGAGTTATGGCGCTCCCTCCATATGTCCACCAGTCATATGCACAAATGTGTTGTAGGTAGACATAGGCACCACTCTTATGCCACCCCCTGACCTGTCTAGGGAATCCCTCATGACCCCGTTGAAATCCCCCACTCAGCATACTGTGCCCATCGGGAGATGTTGCTCTATAAACTCCAAAGTATCCAGAGAATCATTATTAGGCCCATTGTAGTTTACAAAGGTGAATCGTCACCCCTGCACCACCGCTGCAACGGCCAAACAAAAGAACACCAAAACAACCACCAACCACACCCCCAGCAGCAACCTCAGACTGCCAGGAAAGACCCCCATCCCCTACACAACATACAATGCCTTCATTGAGGCAAATGGAGGACCGTGGTGGATGCATCATCTCAACTGACTCATCCCCCCCAAGCCAAGCGTTGGAACCCCCAACAGCCAGGCCACCAACAAAACAGGCCATCTCCCCACCCCCCTACCGACAACCCCAACATGCCAGTAATTACCCCCAAATCCATAGCACAATGGAAAGCCAGAGCATGGGGGCTTCTCAAGGCTTTCCCATCCCACCCACCATAACCACAGCAAGAAACCATGAGAATCAACGCCCCCTCCTCATTTTGGGAAAACACCATCTAAACATGGTGCTGCTGCAAGACCAGAACCTCAGTCTGGGGCTGTGGGTGGAGGCCCCCCCTGGCCAATGCTATTCCTTGCCGATCCAGTGTAGCCATCCACGGTGGCAAAGAAGTTGCTAGCATCCTCAGGCGACTGGAAGAATAAAGCCTTGCCATTGTGCTGAACACGTAAGCGTGCTAGGAACAGCATGGCATATTTAAATCCTTTCTCCCTATGTTGCTTCTTAACTTCAATTAAGTTTTTCTGCGATGCCTGCACCTTATTTGAAAAATCAGAGAATAAGCGAATGTGGTCACCACGATAGTTGAGAGTGCCCAGTTCTCTTGACCTTTGCAACTCATGATCTCTGTCACGGTAGTTAGAAGCTGTGCGATGATAGGCCAGGGCAGCGCTCCCGGCACTGGGGGGCACCCCCCTGGGATGCGGTGAGCCCTCTCAACCACAAAGGCAGAGGAGAAACCAGATTCTTCAAGCAACTCTCGAATCAAGGCCTCCTAAATCTGCTCCTTGGGTTCCCTGTACGTAGACTCTGGGACCCCAGTTATCCTGATTTTATTACGGCGGGATCTGGACTCCAAGTCGTTCTCCTTTTCCTGCAGTTCCTTGACCGGCTTCAGAGGAATCATCCTCCACCATGGAGAGGCGCTGTTCCCCCTCGTCCAATCTCTCACCATGCCTATTGGGCCGGGACTGCATTTGGTCAACCTTACAGATGATAGTGTCCATTTTGCTGTCTATTGTGGTAATACTCCTCACAGGATACACTTAATATCTCGGAGAGCAACCAGCGGGGCCCCATTCCTGGATCACCCAACTCTTCTGCATCGAGAGCTCCCTGTGCCATGCTCTTAGCCTGTGGGGGAGGTGCC
The DNA here is from genome assembly GCF_040938575.1 of Ambystoma mexicanum. Lineage (NCBI taxonomy): Eukaryota > Metazoa > Chordata > Amphibia > Caudata > Ambystomatidae > Ambystoma > Ambystoma mexicanum. The sequence continues at coordinate 1,226,491,344 of NC_090926.1, forward strand.
ATCGGGGAGTTTAGTTTATGTTTTGTCGGGCTTCCCAATTTTGAATCAAGCCGTCGTGTGCCAAAGACTCAGCAGGGATTATGCAGGACAGTTACGCACTCTGTAACCCACCTTCACCAGATCTGGTCTGCACTGTGGGCACAGCAGTCACCCACACTGCACAGCCCTAATGTCAATGCCCCAAGCAGTAGGATCACCTTTTGCTAATCTCCACCCTGCTGCCCGCCAGCCCCCCCAGCCTGTCCTCGGATGCCACAGCCTTCAGACTGCCCTGCGCAGTGCCCCACAGTCCGGCCTCCAGTCTCACCCCACCATCCAAGAGCCTACTAGTCCTGTGCATTCCACTGCTGGGCACACTGTTGAAGTTCCCACCTGCTCCCACACAACAAGCGAGAACCAGGTTACTCGCGTTAGCGACTGAATCTTCACAACATCATAGCTGCCAAGAGGGCGCTCCCCCGCAGCATCATCCACTTCTATAAGCACTGCCTCCTGCTCCGAGACCGCCTGCCCATGCATGTAGGCTAGTCCTCCCCCACCACAATCAGCCCGGTGCCTGAGTCGGAGATCTTTTTGTGGGTAAATAGGCTCCCAAAGTCTTCCAACAGGCCTGCATGTCAGCGCCGGAAGGGGGATGGCAGACCCGTCTGCAAGGGCCAATCCCACAATGGGCACCGACTAGGATGGCCACCACTCTGCATCCAGCCTACTCGCCGGACTGTACCAGAGCCACCCGCTGTCAGCCCCAGACAAGCTTGGGGAGCGTCTCACATTGACAGGCGGAGGCTCCACCGCCTGTCATCCCACAGCGACCCGGCAGGAGTCCCACAGATCAGCCGAGCTAGGATTCAGATCACTGTTGTGTGCCGCAGCCCACCGTTCAGGGCCAATGTCAGTGGTCGACGTGAGCGGGAACGGACGGGAGCAGTGTTCCACTACTTTTATTTTTTACTGTTAACAGCTCCACTACTTTTTGCAAACATTTTCACCAGTCCAGAACTGTTCTTTGTGAAGTTAAAGCACACGTCTCCAATTTACCACCGGATATCATTTACAGCTGAAATGAAATCTGTTTCAACTCAATTGGCTGCCAACCAGCATGACTGCAACCCTTGAAAAATGAGTTGCACGTTGCTCGCTTCCTTCCTACTCTGTCCACTGCCGCAGTCACAGTTCCACTACTTTTCTGGTACACTTCTACCACTGGCCAATGTTAGTGCTGGTCTCCTTTGGTGCTCCCTCCAGTGTCCCTGATGTGTTCCCCGCCACCAGCAGAGTCAATTGAGCGCGGGCCGGGAGCGGCCACACAAGCCCATGAGCTGCAGATATCGGGGCTGCTGTGGTCACCGCTGCAGCGGTCGCCGCTGCATGTCCTCAGCAGCAGGGCACAGGTTCCCCCGTCCACGGTCACGTATATGTGGCACGGCAGAGCCTCCCACCATCATACAATGTCAGGGCCGCACCGCGCTCAACACCGCAGGCCTTGGCTCTTGCCCAGAGGGATAGCGGCCCCACCGATCCTCCCGGTGCTTTACCACTCCAGCAATCAGGCCCAGACAGCCCTCGGCCCCACAGCAGCAGTATTTCAGGGCATATTAACCTCGATAGAGGATTATATCCAGATTTTCGACCGGTCTCAAGGAAGCTTAAAGAAGAGCAGCCATTTTGGTGCAGTTCTCGAGCACCACTCCTTCTCTCCTCTATATGAACACTTACTGCAGCAATCTTTACACAAGCAGCATTGAACTGCCCCCCATCAAAACATGGGCTCCTGCCTGTTCACTATGGAAAACCTCATATATTTCTGTAAATTTCGACATAAATGGAAACAAGTTGGAACACAGGCGGTTACTATATATGTTAATCAACAATAGCGGGACTTCTCTTAAGATATTTGTTAGCCTTACCACAATCACTTAAAAGCCATACGTCTCGTCAGAGATTACCACGGACTCTATAAGGAGAGACTTTTTAACTATTCTAATCAGAGCACCCGATGGCCGCCCCACATCTCGTTTCTGGCTACTTGCTTGAAAATATTGTAGCCATCAAAACAGGCTGGTCTAGGTAACCATGCGTCTTGAAAGAAGAAAACATCTACTGTTAGCCAGACCTTGAGTTCATTCAAAATCAGTGTGAAACTAGAAATGACCCTGGTGTTCCAACTAGTTAAATTGAACTCCTGCACCGAGACCCCTTTGGTTAGAGATCCGTCCCTCTTTGACTAATCTTGTGAACACCGCCGGCAAGAGTTTCGCTTCTTAACAAGTGCACTCCCTCCCCCATCTCCATAGCAAACCTTACTGTTGGAAGTGTGAGACAGGCAGGGTCTCATGAGGGAAACACAGACACAATGATTCAAGTTTATGAAAACCTTTATTTTTATAAAGAAAGGGGTTTGGAAACTGCCTAACTTGTCCTATGTCTATAATGGGAGTAGACCCGACCATCAACAAAAATATAAGTCCAAAGTTAGTCAAAACAAAAGTGTCTGTGTTAAACCTATGCTTGCCCTCACACTCTCTAATACAATGATGTTCATGGGATTGGACTAAATAAAAAGGGCACTTCAAAGTAAAGGTCAGGATAGTATTGGGGCTGGTCCACAGCTCCCTTCCCCAAGTCTTGAGCCACTTGGGATTCAGCATGCCTTCCTTGGCTTTCAAAGGCACTGCATGAAGTTCCTTTTACAAAGTTCAACAGTTCTGGTCGCACAAGTTCAAAGTTCCTTTAGGTAAGAATTCCTCTGTGTCACTTCTCCCCAGGGAGTCTGCTACTTATCATTAGTTCACAAGACTTTCACAGTTCACAACAGGTTGATGTATCGGAGCTTTCGACAACGCCCAGTATTCCTCAGCTCCAGGCGAGACCACTCTGATACATTGGCTCTCCCCACACAGTTATTCAGCAGTTCAACGTATCAGAGACTTTCGATGAACACACAGTACTTTCAGCCCTGTGTGGGACCACTCTGCTACTTAGGCTTCGCTTTCAGTTTTCTCTTCTCATCGTGCCCGGCAACGCTTTACAATTTAATCTTGGCTTACTTTCATCAACGTGTCCCTGGCACCTTTTTACAGTTCAACTTCTGCTTTTATCAATATCGTGTCCCCGGCCCCTTTTATAATTCATCACCAAGTTTTCACAGGGTCTCAGCGTACCTTTTCCCTCAAGCATAGCGCCCCTTCACTTGCTCCCATATTCGCTCTCTCAGTGAACTTCATTCCCGTACACTCAGAGATGAGACCTCACTCACGGCATTCCGCAAGGGACTCAAAACCTCACTCTCCAACTAACACAGCCTCCCTCTTCCTCTCTCCTTTCCCTTCCACCCACCCACACGCCTCTCTATGTGCTATCATGAAACTAAGTATGCCTACTCAACCTGCAGTCTATTGTAACCAAGTATGTCTCTTCTGCAACTAATATGTCTTCTGTAACCAATAACGTCTGTCTGTAACCATCACCATGATGCTTAAGGGCTGCTGTACGCTTTATAAATGTTAATAATTAAATAAATAAATGTCGCTGATCACTAGAGCACCTTTCACCACGTGTTAACATACACACGAACATTCACCACTTTGTTTCTCTCGCCTTTCAACTTTCACAGTGGACAATCGAAGTTTTCCACTTCAGTGCGCTTCTTATCCTGCGCTTGTCCTTGTAATTATCTTACTGCTTGCAACATTTCATCTCTCGTGCTTTGCCGCTATCATTAACCGGGTTCCCCTCTGGTTTTGAACTCACTGGTTGTGATTTCTTTAACGTCACTGTTGTGGTCTCATCGACTGAAGACCAAGGGCTCCTCGCAGCCCCTCCAGCTCTCTTGGGTGGCTTCTCTGGCCCAGGATAATGAACACCCTTCCACTGACTTCACTCGGGAGAGCAGATTTGGACTTAACCCCCTTCTGGCTCCTTGGAAATACAGCTCCCTCGCCATGCTTTTGTTAGCCCTTATCCTGTCTGGATTAGCCATAGGCTCTCAGCGTCTCAGCTCTCCGTTCTCCCCCAGCAGGTCTGGGGTTCTCTGGGCGTCCCAGTATGCCTGTGCTGTCGTACTCTGACTCGTGGACCTCCTCGGGCTCCAGCTCACTCATTTGTTTTCTCTACATCACTCCTTTTATATACTTGTGGTGTGTTGACAGTACTCAGGTGTGCTCATTCTGTATTCAGTGCCTGTCTTTGCCTGTGCCTGTTAATGGGCCATTGATAGAAATGAAAAAGTGCCTCTCCTGGATTATGCCATGTTTTGGCAGAGCAGGGAAGTTTTGTCAAAGGGGAAAAGGGGACAGTCTGCAGTCATGTAAAAGGATGGAATCTCTGGTAGGGGATCATTGGGAAAAGGGGGTACCATGTCTCGGCTTCGGCAATCCCTCCCCAATCCCAAAGGACCCTCCACCCAGGTGATCTTGCCTTGGTCGTCCACCCCTTGGGTTGGGACCCAACAGTGATGGCCTTCCCCTGGCCACCTGTACAGAAGATCCCCCGGGAGTAGCCGGGGAGGAAAGACCCTCAGGCTTTCTACAGATGCCAAATCACATGTAATCCTTAATGACCTCTGCTGACCCCTTTAGGACTCCCTGTAATAGGGAGAGGAGTCACCTTCAAGCTCTTTACCCTTCCGATACCCTAAGGGGTATAAATCGTACCCAAGTAGCCGACATGACTAGATTTACAACCAACGTTGAGTTCTGCTCTATCTGCACCACATCCGCCCGCTTGTCATAAGCAAAATAAACACTTTCGATGTCCTTCGAACGGATCAAACGGAGTTGAGCAATCAAGTGTTCCCATGGTTCAGTGAGCTATCTATCCTCCGCAAGTGCAAATATGCATTCCAAGACCAGGCATTTTCCCCCATCAATGCAGGCTCGTTCTGAAGGGGCCGTTAAACCCCCATAGATGTTTCCCTTAGCTTCTCCCACTATGTGATTAGGGATTGGCCTGGGGTTCGGACCGCCTGAATGTAGTGATCCGCATATGTGTGTTTATGCTCAGTGAGCTGAGAGGCTGCATGGAATGTACTGGAATGGCATGATGCAAGCGGAACGCGGAACGCAGTGTGCGGAGGGTTCCTGAAGTGACTCTTGGTACTCTGAGAGAGAGAGACAGAGAGAGGAAGTGGAAGGATACCTCTGAGCTATACCTGTAACAGAGACTGCATAAAGAAGCATTCCTTTTCTACCATCCTGGTCTGGAGGGCTTCCTGCATCATCCTTACTTACCTTAAGACCACATGAATACTTCTCTAAACACTTACATATGACCTCTAGGAGACTATGGCCCGACAGTCAATGCCATTCCACTTTGCATCGTCCTATCATTGCATTCATCGTCGCGATTCTCATTGGACCTCTTTTGGAGCCCTCCCCCTCCATCATGCCCTATGGGCTTCCTACTGAGGCAGTTATTGGCAGCCCGACGGTTGGGACCTGCCGGGTACCTCTGATCTTCCCCCTGACAAGTAAGTGACTACTCAGCATTTTCCGGCCCAGTCCCTGGGACTGCTTCCATTCACATTGGACCCATCTTCCCAACATGGCTCCACAGCCCCACAGCAGCAACAATCCACTCAGTTTAGAGGCCCACTTCCCTACCCGTAGCATTAGAATCTGACTCCACCAGCAACTCAGAATTCAATTTTCCCGCCTCAACGCTGTCACCCAAGACCGTCAGTAATTCACTGCCTCTCTTTGGGTTAAAGAGGGTAGCCCACTGTACAGCTTTGGTAGTATTTTGGGTCGGGGCTTCCGTCTGTCCACCCACCTTTCCAGTTACCTTAATAATTACAATGTTATCCTGAGTTAGCTGAGTGTTGAATACCGCGGCTCCCTTCTTACCCATGGAGGGACTTCCTTTCCCCGCCGCCCGCTTCACTATCTAGCTGGTTCATTGCTCTCAGGCTTGGGTGACTGATGCAATGACTGTCCGCCACTGGTAAACCTCCCATTCCCCCCACTGGTCTAATATCCGGGTTTGTGCATGGGATCGGCACGTCGTCCCTGCCTCTGAAAAAGTCCTCCATCTTTTTTGTGTTGCAATCGATCTACGAATGTTCACTGATGGGTCAGGTCTGACCTTTTCCCCCTTGGATGCTACTTACCTTGCAATATAAATAGGAACGTTGAAATTGGGATTAGTACCAAATTTAGACCCATTTCAGACCCCAGCCCCGCATTAGCAGAGGGACCAGTATTTGGTGATAAACACCCTCTGGAGCTTACTAGTAGATTTTCCGACCAGCCACTACTTATTGGCTGGCTCGGGGCATTGGTCGCCCCCTTGCCCCTCAATTCTTCCTCCTCCAGCAGCACACTTCTCATCACTGCCCTCTTGCCCACCTCCAGGAGCAGTGGCAGGTTTCAAAATCCCTTATGGGGGCAAAGGCACTTGTAGGGCTTCCAGGGAGGTAGACTCTGCTGACCCTGCTGGCGGACCCCTAGCGAGGGCCTGAGGCTTATCACACCCAATGCTAGGGCCAGGGTCGAGGACCGCACCAAAACCTGGCCTGGCCCGACCCAGGGCGCGAGCTCGTTTGAAACATCCTCCTGACTAGCCCCATCTTGGCAGATCGTGTAGCTCATGGGATCCATGCCAGTACGCCCGAGTGTCCTTCCCCCTTTTCTCCTCCTTGCGGCACTTTCTCGCCGGTTTCCGTGATATCCATAGTATCTGACGTTGTTTTACTTCTCAGATTTTACATGTATGAAATGAAATGAAATTATATTTTATTTATATCGCGCTCATACACAAGTGTTTCAGAGCACAACCAGGCAAATGGAGGGGAACAGGGGAGAACAAAAAATAGTGATCTTACCAAGCCCAGTGACATTAAGAACGCGCAAGTGCATAGGAAAGGGAAAAGGGTGAAAGTGCATGGAAGGGGGGAGAAGTGGAATGTGCGGACAGAGGAGAGAACAGAATAAATATTAATAAGTAAAATAAATAAATAGATAAAGGCGATAAAGTGGTAGCGCAGCCAGCAAGTGGCAAGTGCTAGGTTAGTCAGTTAGTGTATTTCTGATAAGTGTAGAAGAAAAGTGGGTGGGGACTGTGTGGGTACAGATAGAGGCCCCAGTGCCAGTGGTTGCCTGGAGGCAGTGTAGGAGGGTGGCAGGGTGAGCAGGTACCTGGGCCCGAAGGACAGTGGGTGGCCAGGTGCACGGTGCTGAGAGAGAAAGCAGATCAGCTTTCAGTCCTCTTCTGGATTAGTTGTAAAGGGAGGAGAGTGGAGGCAGGTAGATTTAGAAAGAGGCTGTTAAAGTAGCCTAATCTGGAGACAACCGGGGATCGGGAGACAGTGAACTTCTGATGGTACAGAGATTAGAGCCACGTTAAAGCACTCCTCTCGTCCCAACCGGGCTCTCCACTTGACACGCTTCCGATAGATGTTGAGCTTTAAATGAAGATGTTTGATTGATAAACACTGGAGGGTGCACACTGTAGGGGAGTGGCAGCTGGGGGACTGCCCAACCCAAGCCGGATTGCAAAAGCCAGGAATTGAGGCGGTTCCTCCGATAGACCTCGGATAGAATTCCACCAAGAGGCACCGCTGGTCTGAGCTGGGCAGTAGAGGCTTGCATGTCTTAAATACTTGAAGAGCTATACGTGCAGGGATGCCTTAGTGCACGAAGACTTGAGTACTTTGTTGGATTTATTGGATTAGTCCATTAATGGTTAATAGTTGGGGAGTTGAGGAAACACACAGACTTGAGGCCTTACACGCTTTGAATTCATCTGCACCTGCAGGAACAAATGCAGGACTTCACTCAAACTCTCACCGTAACCGCCCTCCCCGCCTTTAAATGCTGGAAAATGCCATCCCAAGATTAGAAAGATCACAACTCCCAACTCTACCGGCGGACTATGGCAGACCATTCCGTACCACTTATACACGCTGCACTCTGCGCGGTGTGTGGGACTTTGTAGTAAGCAGCAGAAGTGCGACTCACACAGGCACCTCCTCCATCAATAGAAACAGAATAAATATGGCCCACCATGGCACACCACTTTGCACCACTTATCCACACTATATTTCTTTGCATATTACTTACATTCTGGGGCTTACAGTCTGCGCTTTGCAGCGCTCACATTACAAGCTGCGTTTGCTGGAGCCCGTTCGGCCGTCATTTCCATTGGGTAAAACAGAAGTGTTATCACCTTGTTGACTTTCAACTCTGGTTCCTCCAAGTTTGCCACTTGCTTACAAAGAAGTATTCATAGCCTGATTCGTAAGCTATTCGACAGGCATTCAGTGTTTCAGGCCCCTGCTGGCTCGCTGTTTCGTGATAATTGATGGCTATTAACCTTATCTTTATCTCCATTAAAATATATGCCCCCCGCCAGGTGCCTCAGACGGTTTCCTGCTCTACGCAAGAGGGGATGGCCCAACAATCATGCTGAAATGGGCCCCCACACATCTTCAGCCCGGCCTGGCTACCATCTTCCCCAATTTGTGGTTCGCTGAGCACTCTGCTCCCGTTCCAGATCGAACTATGTTTTTTTTAATTATGTTTATTAGTTTCCAAAACAAATACACAAACCAAAACGTATCACACAGGTATCACATACAATATCAACAGCCTTTTCATTTTCCAATGACATGTCCTATCCCCCACCCCGCTTCCCCGCTCCCTTTAGCTCCCCCTCCCCCTACAAATCCCACCCCGCAGCCTGCTTGCATTGCATACATTTTACAACCCTTCTACGTTGTCAGGTAGGAGCAACCATCACTTACACTTGGCCCTGTCTATCACTACCTCTTCAGTAAATGCTTTGGTAGCCAGAATACATGCTAAGTCCTTCAGCTTGACAACAAGTTTCCGGCTTTTGGGGCGTGGGAAACATCCCAGCAAACATGCCCAGCAGAAAGAACATCTAACTCTGCTCCCCCTTTCTTTAGTCTACTTGCCACCTCCCCCCAGTAAAGTCCCACCACTGGGCACGCCCATAACATATGCAGAACATTCCCGCTTCTGTGGCATTACACCATGGGCATCTCTGTTCAGTTGCCCCCGGGAATCTGGATATCCGCTGAGGTGTCATGTATGCTCTGTATGTGACTACCAGTTGTATGAGCTGGAGTGTCGCATTTCGTGACACCTTCTTGTGGTATCTCAGTACCCTCCCCCATTGTGCTTCAGCAAAGGTGATCCCCAGATTCGACTACCATTTACCCTTTATGGACAGACGGGAGGCCGGTCCATTCGAGAGTAATAGGTCATATATTGTCGATTTGGAATACCGCCCTCTGCTACGTCATAAAGGATATACGCTATAGAATGTTTCTCCATTAACCCACTGTATGCTGGCCATCGGCACGTTATCTCTCGTTTGATAGCATTAAGTAGCATGCACGCCGGTCTGGTCTGCCAACTCCAAGAATGGTATAAATACAGTGTCCTGCAACAATCGCCGATGGTGGCTACCCCGCGAGTTTCCCGATGTCTGCGTGTACCTTTACTTGCCTGCGGTACAGAGGACATTACTGAAATCAAGGGGGTCTGTACCGATATCAGGTCTGTTAATACCATTGCTGCTCAGGCCCTGTCCCATACTCTTAACCCTAGAGATACCAGGTGTGACCACCTGGACCCTCGGGGTTTCCCCATCCACAGTATCTCCTTCAAGTAATGACTCGCCTCAGTTGTTTGCAACATTCGTGTGTCTGGACTGGGGTTTTCAGCGAACCAATCCACCACAAATTGCATTTGCCCTGCTATATAGTACAACTCAAAATGCGGGACTCTGATGCCCCCTTCTGCATGCGGCCTATATAGCGATGTAAATACTATCATGCTTCATCCATTCTGCCATTAGGAGCTTCTAATGATACCTTCCATTTCTTTAAAAAAGGACCTTGGTATATAGAATGGGAAATTCACAAAAAAGTGCAATAGTCTAGGCAATACCGCCATCTTCAACATGGCCGCCCTCTCCATCATTGCCAGTGGCAACTTGGTCCTAAACCTCATAAAGTTCTTTATGCCCTCCAGTGCCTGTCGCGTATTATGTAAGTGCTCTTCCTCTGGATCGTGATACACCTTCACCCCCAAATACTTAAACGAGCGCTCTTTCCATTGCAAGGCCAGCAATGGCAGTTCACCTTTTTTTTTTTTTTACTCAGTCCTGCTATCGGAAATAATGCTGATTTATCTACGCTTATGGTGATCCCAGACAGTTTTGCAAAGAGAGCCATAGCCTCCAGCAATAGCTCCAGATTATCTTCTGGATTCTGAATATATAATAATGTGATATCGTCTGCATACAAAGATATCAAGTGTCTGGCTCCATCTATCTCAATACCAGCGTCCCTATATTCTATCCTAAGATATTGTGCAATCGGCTCCATCACCAGGACATAGAGCAACAGTGATAAAGGGCAGCCCTGTCTTGTACCTTTCTCCAGTTCCCACGCCCCCGAGATGCATCTACCTGTCTTAACTCTAGTCAACGGCCTAGTGTAGACCAGTTGAACCCATTCAATATAAACCGGTCCAAACCCAAATCTACGCAACACTGCATAAAGCCAATCCCAGCTCACTGAAACGAGCACTTTTACTGTGATCACTGTAGCTATGGTGCACAGGGTATCCCAGGTCGCCATCCTGTCCATCACATTGTGTAACGTTCACAGGTTCCAGGCCATGGTCCGGCCTGGGACGTAGCCCGTCTGATCCGGCTGCACTAACTTGTGCAGCACTCTTTTCATTTTGGTCCCCAGTATAGACGTCAGTATCTCGTTATCTTGGTTAAGCATCGAGAGAGGCCTGTACGAACTACATTCCGTTGGTATTTCATGAGGTTTTAATAGGGGTATGATATTAGATTCCCTCAAGCTAAGTGGGACTACTCCTGCCTCATAAGAATCACTTAAAGTGTTAAGCAAATGAGGAGCCAATTCTTGTGCATATTCTTTATAGAATTCCCCAGGTGGTCCATCTGACCCTGACGTCTTCCCTTTCAGCAAGCCCCTAATTGTAGTTTCAATATCCTCCAGAGTTATAGGCTCCTCTAGACTATCTCCGTCTTTTTGGGTCAGTACTGGAAGCTCGATCTCGTTCACCACATCCATCAGATGTGTGCTCGGGACCGGAGGCCCCTTTTGATGCAATTGCTGATACAATTCTCAAAACACATCATTAACCCCATTCTGGGTATAGCATAGGATCCTTTGACCCAAGGTTATCGAGTGTATAGGGGCCCTACGTTCTTCATTCTTATATAACCATGCTAATAGTCGGCCTGGTTTGTCTCCTTCTCTATGCTGCCTTTCAGTATAGTTGGCAAAGCTGTGCTTGCCCAATCTCTCCCAGCATTCCATGCATTTCAGCCGTAGTTCCCTAATCTTTGCATTACAGTCCGGATAATGCTCTTGAGACTGCTCGGCCACCTTCAGTTGGTCCTCCACCGAAGTTAGTTCCTTATTCATGGTTGCCTGGACCCCCCTAGACCCTGCTATAGTGGCTCCTCTGACCACCTTCGTCAATGACTCCCAGAAGCTACCTGCACTCGGTACACTGCCCAAGTTATGTACTACGTAGTCTGTGATGCTATCTCTAAGGCCATTTCTGAAAGGGGGGTCACTTAGCGATTTACTCCTAAGCCTTCACGTGGGTATAGGGGCTCTGGGTGCCGTGTATTGCCATTGCAGTGCAAGGGGAGCATGGTCCAATAATACTCTACTCTCATACTGGGCTTGCGTAATTTGATGTACCAATTCTCTCCCTACAAAAACATTTTCGATTCTTGTGTGCACTGCGTGTAGTGCAGAACAATGAGAATAATGTCTAGCATCTGGATGGAGGTCTCTCCAGGCGTCCTCCAAGGCATAAACATCCAGAAGCAACTGTAGAGTCCTGGCAGGAGGAGCAGGCTTAGTGCATTTCCTATCTGACCTATCTAGGGTTGGGTTTAGCATGCAATTGAAATCTCCTCCCCATATCATATTGCTATCTCGATAGGGGCCTAAATGAAGGTACAAGGTCTGGAAGAACTTGGCAGCACTACGGTTAGGGGCATACGTATTGACTAAACACGTATCAACTTGTTCCAGGAGGCCTTGCACAAGCACCATCCTACCCTCATCATTCATTTTGGTATGTGTAGCTTTAAAGGGTACTGAGGGCACTATCCATATTAGTACCCCTCGAGCATAGGCAGAGTATGTGGAGCCAAATGTTTGCCCTTTCCATTTCTTCGTTAACAAAGATTGTTTTGCAGTGGTGAGATGCGTTTCTCGCAGAAAGGCTAGGTCCACTTTCCTTCTCACGAGATATGTAAATACTCTATTCCTTTTTGCATACGCATTCAGACCTCTTACATTCCACGTAATTACATTCAATGTCCCTGCCATCTGCTTCTATTCCTTCCCGACCGACCCATCTTCTTTAACAGTCCCATCGACTTCCTCTCCCGCTTTCTCAGCGCTGTTCTACAAAATACTATGTAACTCGTCCCTTCCTGTCTGCGTGCAGGCAACCCATTGCACCCCTTAACTCCCCCTACACCCACAACTAGAAATAACTGCCAAACTTTGTTGCCCTTGCTCAGGCTTGTCCTCTTCTCGCATCCCCCCCAAGCCTTCCGGCCCGGGGCTGGTGCACAACAGATGGGCACAAAAACAATTGCCCTCAAAATAAACATAAAAAACTCGAAGTGTGCGCAAAGCACAACCATCGGTGCCGGCTCCTCATTGCTATTGTAAAACGGTGTCAGGTCCAGTCGAGTCTTCCTGCAGGAGTGAAGCTGGCCCACCAGACCCCCAAAGACTGCCTGCCAAACAGTCTCAGAACTGATAAAACTACCAAGCTGGCAAACCCAAGGGGAAAGGGGAAAGTGGAGAAAATAAAAAAAAGGCAGACCTTCGTGGCACCCTTGGCGCCCTCAAGCACAGAACTGGAAGACGGTGTTTGGGAATCTGAAAGTTCATGATAACTGGTTACTAAACTGCCCTGGCACAATCCCTCTTATTCCCATAAATATACCACCCCTCCCCACTCTACCTGCTGCCTATGTCTTAGAGCTGATAAGCTTTTGTTAATCTGCTGTAGCCGACCTGAATGACTTTTATTCTAAGAACTTTTCTTCCTCTTAAATCTTTTTTAGAATTTCTTTCTAAGAATTTTGATTGCTTCTTTCACACTCCTTAGGTTGCTTAACTGAAGGTTCAAGATCCCACTGCTTCTTCGGAATGGCTGCTGTGGAAACTATAATGTCTTAGGCTTTCAATTTGAATTTTACTTGCTCTATGAATTTTCTTCTAATGAATTACTTCTGACTGCTCCTCTGAAATTCACTCGTCTCTCTATCACTTTTTCTGTGTCTCTTAACTTGCCTCTTCTGGAAAACCGTAGTCCTTTTTGATTTGAATACCTTCTTTTTTACAAACATCTGATCCACTGCAACACTAGGAACCCAGCTGCATTCAGATTTGAATTTCACTCAGAAACTGAAACGACACGACTTGCGCAGCTCATACGGCATGTTCGTCACATTGTAAGGTCCTTTGCTTTAACGTAGCCTGACAAGATACGCGTACAAATGAATCGTACAAGAATCTTAACAAATACGGTATTATTATTGTTAGGGATTAGTAACTAGAACTTGTCCCACTGCGTCGCAAAAGATTAATTGTATTACGTGCTGTGCCAAGTGTGAACAAGAACTGAATCTCCCTTCTCAGGTGCTCGCGCACAGCACACGTACGTAACTCCAGTTACTTCAGCTGATAATCCTTGCTTGAACATTTAACTATAAGGTTCTTTCAAGTAGGCGCGCATTAAAACGTATTACTTTACTATTAAACAGTTCAAGAAAATTTAACTCAGAACTTCAATGCAATTTTCTTTTAATTATTTTAGTTTTAAACAAACTTAGCTTTCTTCTTCTGTGGTCTCAGCTTTACTTTTTTTGCTGTTTATGTTTCACTGTGGTTCTCTGTGGTCCTCTCTGACTCTTTTTCCAAATTATTGAGTTTTCAAAGGAAATCTTTATATACTTAAAATACAGAGCTAAAAATACAGCAACCTGCTCCAAAGGAAACTAGAATGAAAGGCAGTTTAGAACTCCCTGTAGAATTCCAAACTACCTCACAATCAAGCTCAGCCAATCACTGTTGCTGAGCCTGACCTGCTTCTTGCCCTGGGAAAACAAAGGTTTCCTTAAAGTCTCATTAAGGAAGATTATCTCGCAAGCCAAATCTAAAATCATTCAAAACTACAACCCATTACCCAACTCAGATTCAGGATAACTACTGATCATAACTCTTACACTTCCAGTTAAAATGTTTGAGTAAAATGCCACAGTGTGGAAGCCTAAATGAGTCTCTTAGGTATGTACTGTAGTGAGGGAACGTGGCCATGCACTGTGGGATCCTGACAAACTGGTCCGCTAATCGGCCCAGCCCTATACAAAACCATTCACCAGCATTCAAGGCCCTTGCTCCGTGTACCCATTCGTGGCAAGAGCTCCTGGCCTAAAATGCCTGTCTTATACAGTTCCGCCGGCACTACCCGCTATCTCACTCATACAGTCCAAAGTACCTTAGTCCTCTCTCGCCTCAGGGTGAGTGGCGCTCTCTTTGCATTTTCCTCTGACACTATCTCCGTCCTCTCCACCCGAACTTATCCTCTCTCTGTCCATCCATGTTTTTGCGTCCTTTGGGAGATCGAAAAACCATGACTTGTTCTTATGTATAATCTTGAGACACGCTGGGCATATCAACATGTATTTCATCCCCACCGTTCTGAGTCTTGCCTTAACTGACGCGCATTGTGCCCTGCTCTTCTGCACCTAAAACGTGTACTCGCGGTGGACCTCCAGGTCTGCAGATGCTCTCTTCAGCTCTCCCCCCTGTCTGGAGTAAGCCAATATTTTTTTCCTGGCCTTATAATTGAGGACCTTGGTAATAATCGGCCTCGGGGCCACTCCTGAGGGGTGGGGGGGGGCCTAGTCAATGCTCTATGCACGTTGTCAATGGTGAAGCCCTGTATGAGAGTCCCGGACCCAATCGCCTGAAGCAACATATTTTCCACGTAGGTTGTCGGGTCTGCACCTTCTTCTCCTTCAGGCAGGCCCACTATACGTATGTTATTCCTTCGAGCCCGTCCTTCCGCCTCCTTCACCCTATTCTCCAGCAGACTAACCTTTTGCTGCAGTACATGGACATCTGCTTGTGTCTCTTTGAGCCTGTTTATGTTCTCTTCCATCTGTGTTTCCAGCGTAGTGGTGCGCTACGCCAGGTTCTGTACATCTTGCCACAACAGACCAACGTCCTATTGCACTGCCGCAATCTGCGTTCCAAATGTAGCTTTCAAATCTGCTATTGCTAACATCACACCAGCATGATCGGTTGGCGATTGAAAAGGAATAGCATGCCGGAGCAGGTGTAGGGTATAAAAGATGGATTGTACCATGGCTCTGACTTGTTGATCACATGCTAAATTCATCTGCCAAAAGCAGCCTAAGTTCATTATTTTATTTATCAATTTTATTTGAAATGTTTGTGACACGCTTCATGCCCATGGGCCTCAGAGCACACAAGACCTTTGCCGAGAATGTAATAGGCATGCCAAATAAGCAAGGGTTAGGGGAATCCATGTAGAATACCCTCTAAGATGTTTACACCCAAACAAAAAGAGCACTGTCTTGTTTGGGTTCAACTAAAGCATATTCACTGTCATCCACTGGCAAACTTCAACCATACACTGTACCAAACTATGCAGTGAGTCTACCGATTTGCTGACTCCCATGTATATCTGGGTGTCATCTGCACACAAATGATATCAGAGATTATATTTTTTTAAGGTGGCCATAAGTGATTGAAGATAAATGCTGAATAACAACAGAGACAGCAAAGAACCCTGAGGGACTCCACAACATACTGGGATAGAATCTTAAGATATAGCTCCCTGTCTTAACACACGGAAAGTGGTTGGTCAGAAAAGATAGAGACCACATCAGTGCATGTTTACAAAGGCCGGCCACATCTGGAAAGTAGAATGTCAGGGCCCACCGTATCAATACTGCAGACAAGTGAAGCATAATCTACAGGGTCATGTCACCATCATCAGTATTTTTTAAGATGTCATCTTATACCGCAACCAAGGTGCTCTCCGTACTGTGACGAGGACGGAAGTCAAACTGAAAAGTGCAAAGTGGAAGATGCTTTTTCACATGTAGCTGTGAGATAACTACCTTTTCCAGAATTAAGGCTGGCCAAGACAGGCCAGCCACAGGACAATTCTGTAGAGATATCAAGTCCTTTCATGGCTCGAGGTACTGATCATTGTGGTAGAGAGAGATTTACAAATATAGTCAAAAACTGTACACAGTACAGCTAATGTCCAGGCAATACAAGCAGGCAAGGCATCGAAAGTATATTTTGTGGATTTCAAATTCAGGATACGCATGAGTATGATATCAGATGTGACTGCGGGAAATGATGCATCAACTGATGCAAGCGACAAGGTTCGGTCTGATAGGCCGTTTGGCATATCTTGTCTTGAATGGTTTTAATTTTCTCTATAAAAACTTGTTAAAATCATTAACTAAAACAACTGAGGGAGTTACGATAGATACATCATTCAGTGAATTTAAGAATTTTGTGACGGTGACTAAAAGTTCCTTGGGTTTGTTCATCGCGACTGAGATATAATTCTTATAAGAATTCAGAGTTGATTTTGCGCAATCTATGGCACGTGGGTCCTTTGATTTGCTCTGTGTGTTCTTTCTGCCAATAGTTTTGCTTCAAGTCCACCAGAGTTGGGGTGTACGAGGGATTAGGGTGTTGTTTGGGCCATCTAAATTGGAATGGAGCTATGTTATCAGAGATCAATTTCAGTCCTTTCATACCTGCAGAAAAACACTCATCGCATGCATAATCCTTATCACAAGATACTAAGGCAGACGGTAAATTGAACCCAGATACCTTTGTTGATTTATGTTATTGCGTCTCCATGTCTGGTCCTTATTCTGATTAGGAGCACGGTGTGCCTGCAGTAAATCAAAGGAGAATAATCTGATAAAATGGTCTGACTAGGCGACGGGTAATGTGACCCGCAGAGTCACTCGGGAGCCATGCAATAGTATCAGATCAAGGTAGCAGCCCTGTCGATAGGGTGGGTCACGGTCAGAGACTGAAGGTTGTGATGAGTTAAAATGTCCATGGCCGACTGTATAGGTTTTACCTTTAGGTTTCCTTGGGGCCCACTAGACATGGCTTGCGGCCCTGGCCAGGGAGCACAGCCGTTGGTCGTGCCCACTGTATATTTGAATACACTAGGTTTCTTTCAAGTCCACTCGTCACAGCCTTTGGCTGTGGATTCTGCACATGTTGCACCAATAGGTTTCTATTGGGCCCACTGACCAGGGCCACTGGCACAAAGACCCATTTCTCCCTGCCTGGTAGATGTTATCACCACAACAGATGTCCCCCCATTCATTTTTGTTCCTCAGTTTTCATTGCCACAAGAATACCCCAATAATAATTGCAGTAATCCTGCACTAATTATCACGATAACGCGAAATAAGTAAAACATCCTCACAGGTGCTCCCTATGTGCCTCATTCCTTTCCCCTTAGATCCCTCCACCCACCTCAGTTGAGTTTTACATCTCTGGCCACCTCCCAATACCTCCTTTCTCTCTCTGCTTCGTGTAACGCATTTTCATTCCTGTGCCCGTGTTGCATGGTTTATGGTCTTTGCATCAAAAATTATGCATCAAAATTAAAATCCATCGAAAAAAATCCATTGAAAATAAATGCATCGAAATGCTTATATGAATGGACAAGTTTCAATGGATATGTACTTTTAAATGCAAAAGATAGCATTTCGATGCATTTATTTTTCACGTTATTACGTTGCATGGAGCTGTCCAGACCTGAAATCTTTCAAGTATTTCGGCACTGGCCAGCTTCATGTAACGTTTTAGTACTTATTGTTTATTGGGGGGATTCCCTCCCAACCCCTCCAACCCCCAAGGGCACCCCCCTAACCCTAACCTTAACCCAACCCTAATGCTAACACTAACTCTAACCCTGACCCTGACCCTGACCCTGACCCTAACCCCTTCCTCACCCCTAGCTCTAACCCTAACTCAATCCTTAATCTAACCCTTAATCTAACCCTTAATCTAACCCTAACCTTAAATCTAACCCTAAATCTAGCCCTTACCCTAAATCTGACCCTAACCCTAATCATCCATCGAAATTATCCATCGAAATTCATTCAATGAATATGCTTTTCGATGGAAAAGCAATTCAATGAATACATTTCGATGGATAAACATTCAATGGATAGTAATTCGATGGAAACACCAGATACTGTGTTGCGTTATTACTGCAGTAATCTTACGAGATTCCCCATAGTTGTTCTTCAATAATGTGAAAACGTCTGAACTGCAACTGGCTGCCCAGACCACCCACAACTCTCCAACTTCACATGATATGCTCTTTCTCCTGCCCCACTTCTAGCCTGATGTGATTTCAACCTTTTGCCTCCTCCAAATAGCTTTTTTTGCACTTTTCATTTTCACATTTCCCAAATATTACCACGATATCGCTTGCATCAAGCAAAAAAATAAATAAAAGGCATGTTTTCATTTCTGAAAAGCCTCTCTGCTGCAATGCACCATAGGAGACTTAGCTATATCTTTGGGAGTGGGGGGGGGGGGCGCCCTCTTTCCGTCAAATATTTGTAAAACTTCTGGACGGAAAACCACCAAACGTATCCGGGGAATTAAATCAGCACTCCATGCCCAAGTTGTTTCTCATTTAGTCCAATTCCCTCCAGCAGTTTTGTGCTTTGGCTTGATAACATTTTGAGTTATGGAAAAATGAATGGCAGTAGGCCGAAAACAGTGTTCTTTTGCTTTCATTTTTTAATGAATCTTTCCCGCAATTTTGGGTGGACGACACACTGCTAGTTTGGAAAATGGTAGCCAAATCCTTCATGCAAGTCAAAGGTTATTAGCAATAGAATGGGCCTCATTACAAGCTGGGCGCAAAGGGATCCCGGGCACCGGAAATGACACTGGTGCTGGTAATCCCTTTGCGCCCTATTCCAAGGTCCCTTTGCGGGTCCTTCGTTAATGCCTGGTTTTAGCAGGCGTTAAGGACGTGACCCGCAAAGGGATACCGGGGTCAATAACGGTACCGTAATTTACGGTACCGTTATTGCCACCTTCCCCCTTCCCATTGAGCCCTATGGGGGCTCGAATGGGAATGGGGAATGGCTTTTCAAATGGGGACTTACCGGTCCTGCACTGGTTGGAATAGACCGGTAAGTCCCCATACCACCAAGTCGGTGGCGGTACCGGTATTGGTGCTAGTCATGACGCTAACAGCGTCATGACTAGCACCAACCTCGGAATGAGGGCCAATGTATGCATTTCCTATAGCTCACGCTACACACCTTAACTATAGTGTATACAAGACCGCAGCTCACACCTCTCTCCTATCTACAGTGCTGTGTGCATTTCACTGCTGTTCTCCTTCCTGGGGTATTCCCTCCCACCTCTCTCCTGCAGGGACGTCATTTGGGGATCACCAGGGGTTGCGGCCACGACCCCTGCGGTCTCCCTTGCGACCCCTGCATGGAAACTTTTTTCAAATTTAGTTTCTTTCTTTTTATTTATGGAAGCTCCCGTCTCTGTGCACTACACCTCCAGGGAGTCCGCGGGCCGCTGAGAGGATGTAGAGCTTTGACTGGATCGAGAAGTGCCTGTTGCTAAGGTAAGCGATGATGTATCTGCCTGTGGCAGTGGGACCGGGACCGAGGAGCAGCAGGGGATGTGCTGGAGGCTGGAGCAGGTATGTGCAGGGCACTGCCTCCCCCCTTTCACCTCCTTCCCACCCAGTTCTGCTCCCTCTTTCTCTCTCTGAACTTTTCTGTCCACACGTCAGAAGTCCCAGGGAGGTGCAGAGAGATCCCCCTCAGAAAACCAAACCCACCCAGCAAGAGCAGGCACTGGGAAAAAACCACTTCATTCATCCCGCCTGTGAGTGGGTCAGGGGATTGCTCCCCCTTCCCCTCTACGACATGTAACAAAGCCTGGGAATTAGGCCTCATTATAACAGTGGCGGTACAGTGATAATGGCGCGGGTGGTCCGGGCACACCGAGGTCGGAATGGCCCAGTAATTCCCCTTTCGCGGGACCCGGACCCGAGTTTGGGGGTAGCCATGCCGGTAAAAACGGCATGGCTGCCTCCAACCTCGTAACGAGGCCCACTCACCCTGCATGCACACATGACTTTAGAATGTGTGACGTGTGGGCTAAACACTGTAGTCGGAGCAGGCATTTCGCTTGCCCAACAATTCCGGCCACAATGAGGAAAGGCAGTGTTCTAAGGTGCTCTGCTGATGGCTGGGTCACTGACTGCTCGGCTTCGGGTCCGCACTGTGTGAGAATGCACTCCGGGGTGGGCATCGAGCAAAGAATCTGCCAGAGCCCACCTGCCCTTCCAGGTGGCACAATCTATAGCGAGAAATGGCTTTGCTGTCCCCGCCCTGTTCCAAGCTGGAACACACAGGGCGAGTGCAGAGGAGCGAGCAAGAGGCCTGGGGCCAGATTACAGAAACTTTGCACCGTTTGCACAGTATTAGCACTAGGGCAAAGTTTGCCCTATTTTAAAAAACACTTGGACATATTAGAAAACTATTGCACAATAACAAGTGCAGTTTGTCATGGTATAAGCACCAGGGGAAAAATTGACTTTGGGCAAAAGAAGATACATTTTCAGAGCATTATTGCACCAGGGCAAAGTTTGCCCTAGTGCTAATACGGAATGGTATTAGCAGTAGGGCAAACTTTGCCCTGGTGACAAAACACATCGGAAATGTATCTTTTTTGCACTATGGCAAGTTTTGCCCTAGTGCTTATACCATGCTACCCTGCACTTGTCATGGTGATATAGTTTTCTAATATGTCTAAGTGTTTTTTTTTAAAAATAAGGCAAACATTGCCCTAGTGCTAATACCGTGCAAACTTTGCACTTGCACCGGTGCAAAGTTTCTGTGAACTGGCCCCTCCATAGTGCTCCGAGCGCCAGCGCACAGTCTACGCTGTGTGCCCTAGCAATGCAACATTGAAATGCATGCCCGAAAGGGCTCCAGGACAGAGACGCCTGCTTCCGGATTAAACTCTCGAACAGCGGCATTCATCTTTATTTTTGTGTTTGAAGGTTTTTATTCAGGTCACATCTTACAAGGCATTGCAAAAGCATGTAAAGTAGCGCAGGTCACATCTTACAAGGCATTGCAAAAGCATGTAAAGTAGCGCAGGTCACATCTTACAAGGCATTGCAAAAGCATGTAAAGTAGCGTATCTGCAAAAAATATAAAGAGATAACAGTATGATGTGATATGATATGGCATTTATAATGCACCTAAACACAGGTGTTTCAAGGCGCGACGAGGCAAGGGGTAGGGACAAAGGGAGGACAGACAGGGATCCAACTAGGCCAGGTGTCATTCAGATCACGCAAGTGCAAGAAATGGGGGAGAGGGGACAGTGCAGTACATGGGAATAGATAAAAGCAATAAGTAAGGTAACGGCCAGCAAATGGCAAGTGCAAGGGTAAGTGCAGACATAAGTGCTGGTAAGGGGGACTGCTGGGATACAGAAACAGTCCCCAAGTGTGGGGGTTGCCAGACAGGCAGAGCAGGTGTGTGAGACTGGCGGGGGAGGACGTGGGCCCGAGATCAGAGGGTGTCCTGGTAACCAGTGCAGTTCAAGTTACAGCCAGAGGTCCGCAGGGGAGGGGAGGAGAAAAAGCAGATGCAAAGAGGAAGGTTTTGCGGTGCTTCCGGAACCAGAGATGGTTCTCCTCAAGTTTCAG
Source organism: Ambystoma mexicanum (assembly GCF_040938575.1). Taxonomy (NCBI): domain Eukaryota; kingdom Metazoa; phylum Chordata; class Amphibia; order Caudata; family Ambystomatidae; genus Ambystoma; species Ambystoma mexicanum. Next base: position 1,226,513,186 of record NC_090926.1, read on the forward strand.
GGAGGCAGGCAGACTGTTCCAGAGGGAGGCCCCAGCAGAAGAAAGAGATCTCCCACCAACTCGTTGCTTGGAGAAGCGACTGGCCCTGAGAGAGTTGGAGGCATTGAGGAAAGAGCTTGAGAGGGAAGATATTTAGGAAGAGAGAGTTGAAGGTATTGAGGCCCTGTGCCCCAGAAGGCCTTGTGGACAATGCAGCAAGTTTTGAACTTAATCTTCGCTGCCACTGGGATCCAGTGCAGAGATTTCTGTCCTGGAGAGATACGATCCTTGGGCTTGAGGCAGTATAATATTTAACCTATTGATAGACAATGAAGCCTTGTAAGAATGCAAATTCATTGATAAACTGGTATTATGGTTTTTGATAAGAGGGGGGTACGTACATACATTTAAGGACAAAGACATGACATAACGTATACAGGACATACGTTTGAGGAAGGGGGAGAGTGCATGACGAAACCTGGATAAAGGAGTCATTACACCACTGAAGATTGTGCAAGAAATTCTACAAAAGGCTTCCATTTAAGTTCATGCTTACGTAATAGGGATTCAGTAGAGGCATTACAGCGTTCTAGCCTATGAGTATTACATATAACATTCCAACAAAGCTTGTGGTCAAGCTTATCTAAATTTTTCCAATTGGATGAAATTGTCCTAATGGCTAACATAATAAGTAAATCAAACAAAAAAAGTTCATGTTTACAGGTTATATTTTGAATGGTAGCGCTTCCAGTAAAAAGTAATTGAGGACATAAATCAATTGAAATATTTAAAATAATCTTAATGGTTTTCCAATTATCAATCCAGAAGGCTGAAGCAAATGTACAGTCAAGAATCATTTCCTTGAAGGATCCTGTGGGTTGAAGTCAGCTCCAGCAATTGTCGTCTGATAAAAGACCACATTTGAAAAGATGTAGAGGTGTAATAAAAAGTCTATGGTGGAAGAAAAACATTGTTTGTAGTATATTTGCTGCAGGTGTTACTCTAGACATATGATTCCAGACTTTAGGCCATACCAGTTAATTATCCAATAGTATACAGTCTTGTTGCCATGCTGAGAGGCTGTCCCGCTATACTAGATGAAGAGTCTTGTCAGGGAGTTTTGTAATACAGAGCAGCTGACATCATTGATTTAAAGAGAGATTGTAACCTGTTGGCATTTGGAGGGGTGATTTTGTTAATAAGAGAGTCATAGTTTTTGACAATGGCATTAATAATGGACATACATTGCTGTAGAAATTAGAAGGGAACATTACATTTGGCAATAGGCACATCAAAATCAATTGGGGCACCAACAACTATCAATTGATCAAGATTCTTAATGCCAAGAGAGAGCCACGGCCTCCAGAAAAGTGACTTCTTTTTGATTCTGATTAGAGGGTTAAACCATATGTATGAAGAAATGTATTGGTAGGACTCAGTATTTGAGGGGAATAAATACCTTCTTAAGGGACGTGAAGATAAAATGGTGGTCGTACACTTAATAAATCTTGTTCTGGCTTTAATAAGGAAGCAATCTGCTAGACTTAGGGGATACCATCGCTCTCTCTAGACAATTGGGGTACCTCCGCGGAATATTCATAGGCAAACCACAATTGAACCTGCTTTAAAACAAAGCAAATATGATAATTCCTGAAATCGGGGAACCCAACCCCTCCAGCTTCACATGATAACTTAAGTTGTGAGACAGTCTATGTTTCTTTTTGCTCCAAAGAAATTTGGCTAGCGTAGAGTCAATGGACTTAAAGATAGAGGAGGGAAGAGGAATAGGTGCAATCATCATCTTGATGGATTCTAATCTACCCCACCATGAAAGGTATAGAGGGGACCAGGAGCTGGTAATTTCCTCAATCCTTGACAGGAGAGAAGCAGTATTGAGTATGACAATGTATTTGATAGAAAATGAGATATGAATGCCAAGGTATTTAAAACCATCCGGACACAATTTCATACCTGTAGCTAATATGTGATGTTTGGTGCAATGAACATTGAGGGTTAGGATTTCAGACTTATGAGTGTTTAGTTTATACCCGGAGACAGCTGAGAACTGTGAGATCAAATCTAAGATATGTGGCAGGGAAGAATTAGGATCTTTAAGTAGTCATAAAATGTCATCAGCATATGCCGCTAATTTAATTTGTATATTGCCGCAAGTTATGCCTTTAATATTTGTGCTTTGTCTTATTTTTTCCAAAAAGGGCTCTAGGGCTAAAATAAACAAGAGTGGAGAAAGAGGACATCCTTGGCGAGTGCCTCTGAATAGGGGAAAATATGGGGATATGTGTCCTTTAGTAAAAATGGAGGTCACTGGATTGGAATAAAGCGCTTTAACCATTGCCAAAAATGGGGTTTCAAGGCCATGCCATTTGAGGGGTTCAAACATAAAATTCCATTCAACTCTGTCGAATGCTTTGAAGAGCTACTAATATGATCTATGGAATTAAAAATCAGTCTTATATTGGAGGAGGAAAGTCTACCTTTAATGTAACCTACTTGATCCTGTTTAACTAGTCTGGGCAATACTGGTAAAAGTCTATTGGCTAGAATCTTTGCAAAGATTTTACAATCTGTGTTGATGAGGGAGATGGGTTTATAGCTTTGAGGAAGTTCGGGATCTTTACCAGGCTTGCAAATACAATGAGCATAGTTGAAAAGACTTCTCCACACCTCATAAAAGCGCCACACCGAGTATTTGTGAAGGGTAGGTTGGTTTATTATATTAAATTAAAAATGCCCTTTACGCATGACACGTGTTTCAACACACCAGTGTCCTTTTCAAATCAGGGCTGGTGGCAATGCTAAATCTCAAGTCAAAAGGGTTCAATTGGGTATAACACACAGTCATGGGTTACAACCCCCTCCTGGTCCGCTGAAGTCTGCTGCCGTCTGGATTGACATTGACAATGTGAGACATTGACAATCCAGACGGCAGCAGACTTCAGCGCTGATTTGAAAAAGACACTGGTGTGTCGAAACACGTGTCATCCGTAAAAGGCATTTTCAATTTAATATAATAAACCAACCTACCCTTCACAAATACTCAGTGTGGTGCTTTCTCGAGGTGTGGAGAAGTCTTTTCAACTATTGCTCTAAGGGGTCGGGGTCACCAGTGTCCCCTTTTCTTGCTCCACACAACCTGCGACACTCTCTCGAATTGAAACAATAATCAGGCGCATGGTAACTTTGTAAGTTGGTCCAAACAAAAAACCCTGGAGTTGTGGTACATACAATGAGCATAGATTCTAAAAGGGATCTTCGAGCTTTACCATCTTGAGCGATTTGAGAAAACAGTTCTTTGAGTTCTTTGAGTTTGGGTACTAGAATATCTTTAAAATGTGTGTAAAAATCACTAGAATATCCATCTGGTCCAAGGTCTTCGATGGCTTTCTGAATTTCACTGGAGGAAAAAGGGGCATTGAGCGATTGATGATTGACTAATGGATATGTAGAAGGAGGGGTGGTTTCAAGAAAGTTCTGTGTAAGCTGATTATTAGGAGATATTTCTGAAGTATATAATCTTTTATAAAAATCAGAGAAGACTTTAACAATTTCCTTATCTGAAAACATTCTATTACCAATACTATCTTTGTTATCTGCAATCCTGGCTTTCCCCTTTTTAAGTTTCAGATAAAATGCTAATGACTTACTTGATCTATTAGATAGTTGGTAAATGTTTGCCTTATATTTCGGGAGATTGCCACAGGAGTATCAGGTAACTATTTTATTATACTGAACTCTAAGTTTGATGATAGAGTTTAGGAGCATTTTTGAGTTAGTACGAGCAAAACGAGATTTGAAAACTTTAAGCTCTTTCCGAATATTTTCTCACTCTAATTTGAGCGCTTTCCTTTTATTGGCCACAAAGGAAACAATGTGCCCTCGCAGGACCGCTTTATAACAGTCCCAATTATTAGAGACTGAGGTATCTTGACTTAGATTTTCTGAACAGTAGTGATTATGTTGTTGTGCTATAAAGGAAGTAAATGTCTCATCTTTGAGCAAGGCTCGGTTGGATCTCCATCTTTTGGTGGTCTGAGACTTTTACAAGGAAGATAGTTGTAAATGGACAGGGGCATGAACCGATAATGCTATACAGACAATTTTCGAATCAACAATAGATGATTTTGAGATTGTGGAAATTGAGCAGCTCCTTCAACATTGATGAATGGGTCGATGAACTTTTGACTGTTTCAACTTATGAGAAGGCAATTTACAAGAATGCGAACGATATTGAGAAATTCAGGGACATTTGGAACAGGTTCCTGGATGTCTATGGTTGAATTTTATTTTCTGCACTCAATGGACTGTTTTTATAGCTGGGAATTGTTCTTGCTGTGTTTATTTATGCCTGTAATTTTTTGGTTCACTATGTCGTTGATTCTGCATTGTTGACCTATAGCTAACAAATTGTTTTCTGGTTTTCTGCCCTTAACTGGTTTCTGACTTTCTTTCTTCTATCCTCTTGGTTTCTTTTCTTTTTTCTTTAGTTCCTTCATCTGTAGATTTATTTTGTATATATGCTGTTAATTATTTGCTATGGTAATGTATGGCTCACTTGTGATGTTTGAACTTTGTAATGTTGAAATGGAATAAAAACTTAAAATAGGAAACAACAATAGAATTTACAAGGGGTTTGGAGATAAATATGTACTCCAATCTAGATAGGGTTTTGTGAGGACTGGAGAAGAAGGCGAAATCTGAGTCAGAGGGGTGAGTAATGCGCCAAGTATCTATGGGGCCTAATTCAGAAATAAATTTGGTAAATTGCATATGGGATTTTACAGGTTTATAGCGTACATCTGATTTTCTGTCCATGTGAGGGTCCATAATCTCATTGCAATCACCACACACAATCAAATTATTGGGATTAGAGAGAAAGATATGGTTCTTAAATTGTACCCAGAAAGAGGGATCTGACGACATAGGTCCATAAACATTAAGGATAGTGAATTTGGTGTAGTCAATTAGAAGTTTAACCATCACCCATCTACCTACGTCGTCAGATTCATTTGCTAATACTTGACAATTACATTTCTTGCTTAGTAATGTAATGACACCCTTTTTCTTCCCATTGGCTGTGCTTGAGAAGACTTGGTCGACACAGTGGTGCTTGAGTTTGGCCGCTTCTACATTGGAAAGATGAGACTCTTGAATACATGCAATGGAGGGTGTGGTTCTGTTAAGGTGAGAGGGAATTTTCTGCCTTTTAATATGGTTATGTAACCCTTTAACATTCCATGTTGTTACATTGAATTCTAAGGATTATAGCAGTAAGCTAAAACTGGAAACAAAGTTTAGGAGTAAGCATAATGTGAAATGTATACAAGATATTTCAAGAGATAAATTAAGCCAGAAGTTATATATTATCTTCAGAAAGGTGATAATTTTTATGTATGCACTCAACAAAGACACATAAGGGGGGGCGTGGCCAACAGCCGAGCGATGAGGACGTGAGCTCGCTTCGCTCCCGGGCCGCCAGCCGTATCCTGAAACAATCCTGCTTCCCGCACAACCCAAAAGTACCTATTCGACGTGGGAACCTCTGCTGAATGTTCCGACCGATTCCTGGAGAGAATCGATGCCGCGGAACCCACTTAGTAAGATATTTATGAATGCGAGCGGACGCGCCACAGAGCTCGCAAGATGGCCGCCGCGGACCGCGGATGGACGAAGGGCGCCGTGGGTCACCGATAAACACTACTGAACTCTCCCTGAACACCGGCTGGACCGGACCGTACGGCAAACGAAGGATCCTAACTTCGAGGGCAAATCGTGAGACAGAGGGGCTACGCCCCTAGAAGCGGCGTCAACGGTCAGTGATCACAGGCACACAGCCTCGCACCAATATTCGCCTACACGCGGCTGCGGCCTACTGACACCATCGGAGCGCCCACTCCCGCCCGTCACCGAATAACTACCACCTCTATCCTGCGGTACGGAGAAAGGGGAAAGCGGGAACCCGCCATTTTGGGGCACAGGGACCCCGTGGGAGCGATCTACATCTTCGCCCATCCCCCGCTGCCCGGGAAAACAGCCGACACGGGGATACGAGGTAAAACTATCTCACGACACATCTACCCACGACGGAACACCGACGATTGGTGGTCGCGGCGTTGTACAATCTTGAAGCAGAACCCAACTGCGCACTGGACCCTACCACAGGATCCAGCGGACCACACCCGGACGACGCTGTCCAACGGAACATTTGCCTCGGACGCCACCGTTCAACGCCATAGACCATGCCGGCCACTACGGGGAAAGACAAAACAAAAAGGGGGACCAGCCAAAGTAGAATAGACCAATTTACCACGGCCGCAGCAAACGTACAAACGGACCATGAACAACCAAACTCCATGCTAGAAACAGAACAAGCCATATCCCTAAAGGATATCATGGCTGCGATAACCAACTCCAGAACCTCCATGGAACAAAAGATGGATAGCATCAGTACAGATGTCTCGCTTCTCCGTCATGATCTTCAGAAACTGTCCTCCCGTACGGGTGAAGCGGAGCAGCGGATTTCTGGGACTGAAGATGGGCTGCGCACCATGGAACAGAGGATGGCTGGGGTGGTGGCGCGCCTGAAAACACTGGAGGAGAAGGCCGAGGACAGTGAAGGCCGATCGAGACGAAACAACGTTCGCATCCTGGGCGTACCGGAGAAAACGGAAGGCCCTTCCATGGAACTGTTCCTTGAACAATGGATCACAGACATGTTTGAACCCCAGACATTCTCGAGGTTCTTTTCAATCGAACGAGCGCATCGTGTGCCCACGGGAAAACCAATACCCGGCGCCCCTCCACGCACCATAGTCGCAAGACTGCTGAACTATAGGGATAGAGATGCGCTACTCCAGACGGCGCGAGCCAAAGGCACCCTGACCTTCAATGGATCCAGAGTGACATTCTTCCCTGACTACACGAGGGAGGTTCAGAGAGCCAGGCAATCTTTTGATCAGCTCAAAAAGCAACTCCAGTCCTTACACGTAAAATACGGCCTGCTCTATCCGGCCCAGCTCAAAATTTATCACGGTGGGACAACAATACATTTCTCAGACCCGAAAGAAGCGTGGACCTGGGCAGAACAGCACATTGAAGGCGATTGGACAAACAACAGAAGCAGAAACAGAAACCGCCGCCCGCCACCGGACAGAGGACGCCCAGCTCCACAACCCCCGGTGCTGGAACCACCACAACAAGAAGAAATGGATTGAAACATTGGCACTGATGAGGCATTTTATTCCGCCGCGACCCATCCAACGGACTATAACATCACACTGTGCTATGTAAGGCACGCGGCCCGGGAGGCACGGGGGCACTCACTGCATCGGCCAAAGCCACGCCCTCAGATCGGGACTTGTGACCTGGATCACCAGACTTGCATAAGAACAGTAAGTCGAGAGAAAGGTGTAAAAAGCTCACATTAAGTTAATCTGGCGATATAGTTGTTTGAAGCCAGTAGAGTTAGGGCGACAGATACTTCATGTTGGGGAGGAGTATAGGGAGGGGGGATGGGGATTTGTTTCAAGTTAGTTATGTTCCGAGATACCACACCACCTGCAATGCCAAAAATCACACCGCCCCTGGCGCACCAATTGTCCATCCGCCCTTGCTAGCACTCTACACATCACGAATGGAATCACACCCGATCAGACACCAGCCTGCTTCCAACCTTGGCAGTTCTCACTACAACATGAAACATCACAGGGCTATCGGGGGACTGGCGCACCCTGTTATCGTTGAAACATGTGATAAATGGCTGGAATCACTAACGTGACCAGAAACAGAACAATCCGAGTGTTGACTTGGAACGTCAATGGGCTCGGCAATTGCATTAAAAGACGCCTAGTACTACAAATACTGAATAGACACTCCCCGGATGTAGTATTCCTGACCGAAACACATCTAGCCGGTACCAACTGCTCATTCTTTAAACGCACCAACTACAGGCTAGCATTCCACGCCGGTTTTACCATGGGGTCACGAGGGGTACTGATCCTAATACATAAAAGACTTCCCTTTGTCCCCGAATCCACTACGCAAGACACGGGAGGGAGGTTTGTACTCACGACAGGCACGATTGGAGAACGCTCGGTGACCATGATGGCGGTGTATGCACCTCCTAACCTATTGACCCCCCTGACTAACGACATTACGCCTCTAATCATGAAAAACCTTGCAGACCTCACGTTGATCGGGGGAGACTTCAATGAGGTAATGGACGTGGACCTTGATAGAACACACAGAAGATCTAGAAACCCGAACACACGCACAAAACTTGCCACATTTGCGGGCGCACTGGGACTACAAGATGTATGGAGAACGCTACACCCCGCCACAAGGGAATACTCATACCACTCCGGTGCACATGCCTCGCTGTCTAGGCTAGACTATCTCCTATTACCACTGAACAACATGCACGAGGTCCGTGAGGCACACTTTCTCCCCAGAGGCATATCAGACCATTCCCCGCTTGTGATAACACTTAATACCAACAAATCGATTCCACCACCCAGCTGGCGACTGAACAGTTACTATTTAGGCTTCCCAGAGCTAGTTGAACACATCCAAAAGACCACTGAAGAATATTTTGAAAGGAACACCAATTCAGTAGATAGCCCGGTAATCGTGTGGGAGGCGTTCAAGACAGTACTCAGAGGGGAAATAATAGCCTGGACCACAGCCCATAAAAAGAAACAAGCAGAGGCAATACACCATGCCGAAGCGAATGTGCAGAAAGCGGAGACCGAACACCTAGCCCATGACAACTTGGAAACGCACCGCGCACTACAACTGGCGCAGGCGCAACTCCAACACATAGCGTTAGACAACGCAAAGCAGGCGCATACCGCAATGCGTGCAAAGATATACGAAACAGGGGATAAAGCCGGGAAGATGCTGGCATGGCTGGAACGCAAAGACCTGGGATCCAGCCAGGTCAGGCAACTAGTAACAGGAGAATCAGAACCATTGGTGAGAGACGTAGACATAGCGGAGGGTTTTGCAAAATACTACACTGAGCTATATAAGGCACCAACCTCACCACCCGTGATGAATATCCTAGAGGAAATTGCCCTCCCCTCCTTAAGTGCAGAACAGTCTACCCTACTAGAACAGACAATCACTGAAGACGAATTAACCCAAGCCATGTCAGAAATCCAATCGGGCAAAACCCCGGGCCCGAATGGCTTCCCCATTGAAACATGGAAAAAAATAGGTGCACACGTAATTTCCCCACACTTACTTCGCGCACTACAATACTCTCACTCACAGGGCTGTCTCCCCCCTGACCTAAGAAAAGCCACAATTGTGGTCTTGCCCAAAGCAGACAAGCCACCCGACAAGTGCAGCTCCTACAGGCCCATTTCCCTCATAAACTGTGAGGCCAAAGTGCTGGCCAAGGCACTAGCCAACCGCCTCCAACTGGTCATACACACACTCATACATCCCGACCAGTGTGGATTCATGCCACAGCGATCTACTAGACAAAACATATACAGGCTGCATACTGCACTGGAGAAGACGTCTGAGATTCAGGACCCTTTGGCTTTACTCGCCGTAGACTTCGAGAAGGCATTCGATTCAGTCTATTGGGAGGCAATATGGGCGATTATGCAACGTATGGGCTTTGGACCATACTTCATGAGCTGGGTCAAATTACTTTACAACCGCCCCGAAGCAGCCACGAAAGTGAATGGACACGTCTCCAACCCCTTCTATTTAGGTAGGGGCACGAGACAAGGTTGTCCCCTGTCCTCCCTAATCTTTGCAATAGCAATTGAGCCTCTAGCAATTCTATTAAGATCTACGCAAACATGGAGTGGCTTTAGATGGGCAGAAAACTGGGAAGACAAGGTATCCCTTTACGCAGATGATCTGTTAATATACCTGAAAGACCCACGTATATCCTGCCCCATAGTGACGCGATTATTAATTAAATACAGCGCATTCAGTGGTCTTCGCGTCAACTGGAATAAATCCATATTGTTCCCACTGCAACACATAGACAACGTGGTGCCAGATGACTGTCCATATTATGTGGAGAAGGAGAAATTCAGATACCTAGGCATACAAATCACGAATAACCTGACAGACTATGTGCCCAATAACCTATATCCAATAATGACGAAATTCAAAGAAGACGTCCAGCATTGGATGTCCCTACCACTGACACTACTAGGCAGAGCCGCACTGTTTAAGATGCTGGCACTCCCCCGCTTCCTTTATATACTTCAAAATGCACCGCTATCTATAGCACCTAACGAATTCCAGAAAATAGACCAGACGCTTCGCAAACTGTTATGGAAGGAAGGTCATCCGCGCTTAGCACTAACCACGTTACAAAGATCTGTATGGGAAGGTGGGATTGGGTTGCCCCGAATGCAAACCTATTACTGGGCCAGTCAAATGGCAATAGTAAACGACAAACTCCACGCGGACATGACACTACCACACAACAGAGAACCAGACCCTAACCAAAATGAACGGCCCATACTTCGGTACCTCTACCGACAAAAAGATCGAGCCACTACCCCATCCATGCTATCACACTTATCTCTAACATGGACGAACGTCCACAGATACCTAGGTTGGGATAGGAGGCTGACCCCAGCTCAACCTTTGTGGAACAATAAACTACTTCCGGAAGTGAACAAACTTCCAAAATGGCACTCCTGGACCCAAGCGGGTATCACTAAAATTGGCGATATAATACGAGGTAACGAAATGATACCACTTGCGGACCTAATCGCCAACTCCGGTCTGACGATTAAAGAGCAGTATCGTTACACACAGCTTAAACACGCAATACAAACTCATCTTCCTGAGATGTTGGACATGCCTGAGTACACCCCTTTGGAACGAAACCTATTCCCAGACATGATTAAAAGCAAAGTGACATCTACCATGTATGGTGTCATAACATCATTTGCCACCGCAGAACTAACGAACCTGAAAACAAAATGGGAGGGGGACATAGGTAACATACTTCCAGAGGATTGGGTAACTGCCCTGATGTTCCCTAGAGAAATAGCGATCTCCTCCAGATTGAGATTGATACAACTAAAAATACTGCATAGAATATATTATCCGAGGGTAGCACTTTTCAAGTGGGGTAGGGCTCCCTCTTCCACCTGTTTGAGATGCAAACGAGATGAGGGCACCTTTTATCACATTCTATGGGACTGCACTATAATTCGACACTATTGGCAGCAGTGCTGTGACGATCTCTCAAGGGTATTGGGCAAAACAGTTCACAGAAATGCAAAACTGCTACTACTGGGGATAGATGATGAGATTGAACTGTCACGATACGAAAAAGTGCTATTGTTCACGGCCAGTGCATTAATCAAAAGAAACATAGCGCAACTCTGGGGCTCTGAATCAGCACCAAACTATGAACAATGGACCACGGATGTGAACATTTGTGTCGCAATGGAGAAAAGAATCTACACGGCTAGGGGATGTCCTGAAAAAGGCCCGAAAATTTGGCAAAAGTGGGAAGACTTACACTGAAGGATGCCCCCTGCCCAGCAGTGGGGCAGCACCCAAAGACATGTACGGATATTGCAGAGTCACACACTACTGGCATGATAAAGACAATTGACAACGCTTAGGGGCACTATAGTAATGGGTATGTGGAATGCGCTTGTTGGTGGGTGGGGGAGGAACGTAACCTTTTTCTCGCTGCGCGAGATGTGTGTTTTCTTTGAGTGAAAAAACAATAAAAATTGTTGTATTAAAAAAAAAAACAAAGACACATAAGGGAAGAGACACAGGGGAGATGAGGAGACTAACAAAACCAGCATTGAAAACAACAAACTAGAAAGAAAAGGAACTTCAGTGATAGTAGTGGCTAACAGGAAGCGGCCACTCCAATCCATGCTGAGTAAGAAAAAGTACAGAAATAGGGGGAGAAGAGCCTTTAAAGGAGATGGCCAACCTCACACCCCGCTCCGAAAAAAGAAAAAAAACATGGTGAAGGTAATTAGTGAATAAGGAAGCTTGAGACATGTCTTTCAGGTAGGTGAATTTGATGTATCCATATTATCTTTCCTCTGATTCTGAATAAAATCCTTAGCGCAATAAGATCTTGAAAGGAAGATGTATGACCGTTGAGGGTCACTTTGAGGATAGCCGGGTATATAATGCTGTATCTCGCATTGAGCTGCTGAAGAGCAGGTCTAAGAGCAAGGAGATCCTTCCTTCTGGCCGCTGTGGTATTAGATACATCTTGAGTGATGAAAGGTTTTCTACTATTGCAAGTTAGGTGCTTAATCAATTTGACTTTCTCCAGGATCATAAGCATGTGGGTGTAGTCTAATAGGGAAAATATCATTGTCCTTAAAGAGTTGTTGCTGGCGCTGTTAGAGGGTTGCACAGAAATATAAGGTCCAGTACGATGTGCTCTTTGGATGCATGACGGAGGTTCCAGAATTTTCATTAAAAGAGTATTGGTGAACGAAATTGGATCATCTCCTTCAACTCCTTCCAACAGTCCAACAATTCACAAGTTATTTCTCCTGTTGAGATTTTGTAAATTCTCAGTGTGCTTCTGTAAAGATTTACCAGTGTTCTCAAGTACTTGAACTCTCCCTGTAATATCTTCAGCGTTGTACACCCTTTGCTCTACTTCAGAAATTCTTGCTTCAAAGGTAGACCATGTATTATCCATTTGCTGGAGTTTAACGTTTGTTGCCTCCTTGAAAGGCTTCAAAGCCTTCACTTCCATGAGTATAGCCTGCATAGTAGCATCCGGTGTATCATCTTTAGGTGTTGGCGACTCACTTTTCGGTCTTTTGTTCGAAGTAGAAATGGGTATTTCCTTGACTTGAATCTTCTTAGATGCCATATTGAGGGAAATTATAGTAATGTGCTTCACTACACCTTGTGTGAGAGCTTTCCTCCAACATCTCTGGATAGCAAACCTATACCCAGGTGTACTTTTATTCACAGAGTTACAGTACGAGCAAGTTGAATGTGCTAGGAAGTATAATAGGAAGGCGGCTTGGGTTTAGCGACAGAAAATGTAAGCTATCAAGTTAGAGAATACTAGCCAAGTACCAGGTAATAAGCTTCTGAGCCTTAAAAGCAAGCAGCTGTTATATATGTGGATAGAAACCATGGTTTTACAGTACTTTTGTGTGAAGAAAAAACATTCCTTTGTTGCACGTAGAATGATAGATGTAAAATACTTGTTGAAATTGCTTCTGTATCTGAGCAAAATAAAAGGTCATAAAGTACAATTAAAAGGTCAAAATGATGTATCATGTGAAAAAAAATCACAGCAGAATATCTAATTTTTGGCTTTTGAGACCTTTAGGAGAATCCAGCAGCTCTATTTGTGGTGGCAACTATGGCTTAACAAAGCCTTCATAAACAAAAAAGTCCATCATTCTTTTGTTACACAACAAATTGTAGAGTAAGGACAATTATTGGGGTTACCACAATTCCTATGCAGGATAAACATATACAGAATTTAAATGATCTTCATATTCATGAATTAAATATTCTTGTGATGGTTCATATGAGGGTATCATAAATTATCCAAGTAGTACATTACATCTTGTCTGTACCTTTACACTTCCATGAGGGAATGTCTTTATGAAGAAAGCTAACCGTGCTGGTCCCGTGTTATGAAAGCCACCATGCCCCACTGCCAGCAAGTACTCCTACACATGCGGATCCTATCCAGGCCAGCTACAGGAGCGACGGCTAGCGTGTCACAGGACTTCCCAGCTCGCGGCCCCGGCCCCGGCTCCGCCTCCGGCACGGCTCCCTTGTCGAAAAGCAGCCCCACGGACCACCAGGGAGGTTCTTCGAACGTAGTAAGGTCATTTATGAGGTGATAATATTTGCCATAGTAGACGAAAGGGGAAGAAAGATTAAATCGGAGCAGGAGCTCTGAAGCTAAGCTACCCTCTCATTCGGCGCTCAGCCACGCCCCCCGGGAGTCATCTTCTATCACCAGTCGACCTTCTGTCCATTCTGGAATATCCATGCGCCCTGCCATACATAACTAAATTCAGGGGGAAGACTGAAGAAAGCCACCTGTATTTCCTCAACTGGGGCCTGTCAAGGTCCAGCGCAGAAACTGTACAAGTCTCAAGTTGCTTCACCTAAGCAGTGTCTCAAGGGATGTATGTGAAATGTCGGAAGGGAAATGTTTACGGGAGGAAAAACCCGAGTGTATTTACCTGCATTTCCCTTTCGACATTTTCACACGTTCCATCTCCCTCGCTAATTCTCACTAATTCGTCCCCCCTACTCACCTTAGGGCGGCACACTTCGCTGTGTGCAGCTGACTCCTCTGTGGACGAAAACCAGCGCTGCAGGGTCCTTTTTTTTCAATGTCGTTTATCATAGAGTGGGGGGACACCCTCGCAACCACAATACCATTACTCCGAACAAGGGTGCGGGACACACATCCGCAACCCCTGCTACCCTTGTTCGCTGTAATGTGAACGTATGGCATAATTGTTCGGCTATTACGGCTGTACGTAATTTTCGTGATGCCATACATTCTATTCGACATTTTCTACGTATTCTGTCTCAATAGATGGAGAGCGACCCAATCAGCATTCACCATATTGGCAGACACCAGTATCTTCTGGATTGAATAAGGATTTTTCCATTTGGCTGCAAAGTCTGAGGAGTCTAAAGGGGAAGATTAGAGAAGCAGGGTTTTGCAGACAGAGGAGAGAAGAAGCATAAGGGAGCGGGCCGGAGGAGGGAGGGATTGAGGAGAAAAGAAGCAGTGTAAGGGCTAGGTTGGTCCCAGAGGAAGGCACGATCAGGGAGGGCGAAGCAGAGGCGAGAGGGAGAGGTTTGAGTTGGAGCAGGGAATGATCAAGGAGGGAAACGGGTGACAGGGAGGGTTGGCAAGGGAAGAGAGAAAAGGAAAGAAAAGAGGGAGGGTCGAGAGATCAGGAAGCAGAAGTAAGGAGGTGAAGGGATTGAGAGCACTCATCTAGGCTACTCTGGAAGTGGAGGACCCTTGCCCATTATTTTCCGTGAGCTCTTACCCAGAATCTAGGCAGAGTAGGAAGCCAGCGCTGAGGAGGGCTAACGAAGAGGACTGAAAAGTCTACTCAGGGCAGATGGGGAAGTAATCCAGTGTCCTTTAGATATTGAACAACACAGCCCTGGGGTTCGGGGGAACCAGCATTTGCCACGGATAATGAAGGAAGGGCCCTGGATCCTTGGTACCACCAGCAGTTTTGGGGTGATAACATTTTGCAATCTTGCCAACATGAACTCAGGACGACACTCTCCCTTTAGACTAAGGTCCCTTGCGTTTTCCGTCAACATTTGCACTATTATAATAAGACATACCCTTGTTTTGTTGAAACCACTCCTTTAGGGTATGTTAAACTTGACTTTATGGAACTAAACGAGAAAAGACTTTTGGGCCTGATTTACAAAGCATTGTAAAACGTGTTCGTAAATCAGGTCCTCTCTGTCTCCAGAGTGAACACGCAAGACTTTTTTTTAAAAGTATGTTTCTACATCGCTGGTTCATTGCTATTTTCTATGTATAGCGCAGGTGGGTCAAATTTAACACAAACAGCCCACCCCGTGAGACTTGTATTCCATGAGCATGCACTGGTGTCGCCAGGTACCAAATTTAGGAGGGGCACAGAGGTGGCCAAAGACAAAAGTAGGGGGGGCACATACAAAATTGGGGGGCGCCTATGAAAGGTAATGTGTGTTGTCACAAGCACTCCTGGCTTTTGTGCACACCAACTACCCACACCCCACTGCACCTCCCCTCCCATCAGAATGCAGGCACGAAACCCTTCAGTTATTAATGCCACATTATTAGCACTTTCGTGGCTATACTCTGATTGGACGGGTCTGCAAGCTGCTGTGCACACTATGGAGGTCTCTGTGCAGAAGCCGGGCAGGAACACCTGAGAAGTGGCTCGTGCTCATGTTCATACCGATGCCAGAATGCACACCAAGATCACTGCTAGCTTTGAGACAAAAGGTGAGTATTTGCCGTGTGATATGCAGACATTTGCCTTAGTGAGTGTCATAAATAACATCACGTAAAGAGAACACGGTCACTGCTCACCTTATTTAGAGGGGACAGAAGGGAGGAGCCCAGGCGGACCCCCATGCCCTCCCTAGCGACACCACTGTAGCCATGCCCACTCACATAAAAACAGAAAACATAAGTGTGGGCGGTCTTGCCAACCTTAAAATGCATTGCTTTCCATTTCGAGGGATCGCGGACAGCCCAGGCTACACTCAATAAACCCAGGGAGCCGGAAGCAACTTTTTCCCAGATGGAAGTTAAATAAGTGTGATGTGACGTAATGTAATGGAACTGAGTTTTGTACGATGCATATTGTGTCATGTTGGTCACCTCTAGATGCAAGATCACCCAGAAGGGATGGGAGGGTTGGAGTTAGTGAGTATGGAGGAAGAGGCAAGAGTTACGGCATGCAGATCTGCAGCACCCTCTGGGCTACATTGACCCACTCAGCAGAATTCCCATTCATAACCAAGTTGCGCTTTTGCCGTCAACAGCAAAATGGCTATGCTGGATCCTTGGAGCACCATTGCATCAAAACTGCATTTTGCAGCAACAAAGGGATGGCTGCACCATCTTGCCAAACCCCTATTGGGTGAGCTGGAACAGGGGGCACACCGAGAAAGGTGTCAGTGTGTTCTTGGGTGCACCCAAAAGAAGCGAATCAAAGCAGCGCTGCTCTGCTTCTTGCAAAACGTTCCCATTGAAAAGAGAATATTTTACACTGAAAAGGATACTGCCCTGACGCTATTTTCATCTATTCCACCTCGCAGCGCTTTTATCCATAAGGCCCTGCCAGGCCCATCCATATCCACATTGTGCTTAACCAGAAAAAAGCATGATCCATGCATGACAGGCTGTGCCAGCCAAATCTGAAAAAAACATCGAAAGGAACTTCACTTTCAGCTGCCGAAAACGCTTGACATTTGAGTCACAAAATGTCAAAAAGATCAATGCTTCAAAGAAACCCCAGCTTTCTGGGCCTATGTCAATTTCATTGCATCTGTGTTTCAAACAAATTGCTGCATACAAGAAACTAACTATGGCTACAGAACAATGTGGGAATTCAGATGGAAGAGAAAAACTGAATTTGAATGGAAAATGCCAAATGTCACCACATGTTTAAATGTACTTTTGCAAATAAGATAAATACCTGTTTAAAAGTGTATGTTTGATAAGGCCATGCCCTTATCTAGCAATGTAAAGGGGTTTGTGCTGTGAAACATATATGGGAGGGTTTAATCATCAGGCTTTCTTCTGATTCAGAACAGAAATAAATAAAATAAGGATTTATTATGGCTACATGGGGGAAACAGGTTTCTGCTTGGGGGTTGCTAGCAACAGAAGGCCTCTCACAGTAGATTATAGGGCACACATGGGTGATAATTGCTACCCTGGCAGACTTTTGTCTGGGCTGAGGCCTCTTACAATAGAAATTCTGGGGCACCAACCTGTGAAGTGGAGAAGTGGCAATAAACATTCAATCAAACTGGGAAACCCCCATCCCCACCCTGGGCTGAAAAAACATTTGGTGGTAGCTGAGACAAAAATGGGCCAAGTGAAGGACAAAGGCCCGCCCCATTTGTTTCCAAAGGCTATGTCATTAATAAAATGTTAAGACTTTTATCTTTGCAACAGGACTTTGCAAAAATGTAAAAAGCTAACAGGGTAAATGTAATTTTGTGGTTTTGAGTTTAAGATATGGTAGCTTTCACTGCCATGTTGGGAACAGAAATGGCAGAGAAGTGGACATTCTGAGGAAAGTGTACATGATGCCATTGTGAAATTCAATACTGATATGCCTAATAATAATGTATACACATGTATAGAGTTATAGAATTTTAGGCTGAATATTACTCACTGAAAATGACGAAAAATGGTTAAACAGACAAAACAAGGTCCTATAACTGTGAGTATTGGACTGCTATGCTCTACATAAAATATGTAATCTGCCCATGTGATTTGTTAAGATGTCACAACTGTAAACATTTGCCATTTATGTCAAAACTGGGTTGTGGCAAAATTAACTATGGGAGGTTCTGTACATAGTAAACCCACATCTTAAAGCTGATGTCATGTCTCTAAGAGTCCAATTAGTTAACAAGAAGGCGGTAACAATCACCCCTGACCAATCCAGTTGTTTAGGGGCGTACTCAACTAAGCCTGCCCTACCATATAATTCTGTGATGTCATCATACTTTATATAAAGGGAGGCTGACAGGACTCTAGACAGACTCTCTCCTGAATTTCCAGCTCCTGCGTTCCAAATCTTCTACATCCATCTTGTCAGATTCCAGATTCCACTGACAGGCCAAAGCATAGCTGACTCTATCCCAGCAAGGCCTTGAACTAGAAATCTCACTAAAATCCCATTAGCCAGGGGAAAAGCTGTGGTACCTTTAGCATCCTGTGACCAGACTGGCTTGCTGCCCTCTAATTGCATCCAGCTGTACCTGTGCCATCCAGTGACCAGAACTGCCCAGCTGTTTGCTGTAAGGGGTGCTTGCAGAGCGGTGACCAGACCTGGTTGACTGTTTCAAATTCCCAAAACTCAAGCGTGTACTGTGTGTATTTCCCATCCCGTAGAAACACATAGCCTACCCATTCTGACCCCTTTATCTTTATTCCACTCTCTAAGGCATCTTATCCGTGCCTTGGTAATTTGTCCTACTGTCACAATTCTTTGTGCATCTTGTCTGTGATTTCCTAGTGTTAGCGCCATTCTTTCATTCACCCCATCTTGTAACTCCTTAGCGATGGTTGGAATAACTGAAATTAATTCCCATAGAGATCTGAACGTGGGGTCAAAGGGTTAAGTTGGAAATTAACTCAGGATCCTACCGTGTCTTTCTTTAACAATATAGTCTTAATAATCTAGTTTAAGTAAAATCTGTCTTTCTTTCTCTCTTTCACGGCTTCATTTTGCCAAAATCAAACCTCCTTTGATCTTGCAAATCTCATCCAAATCTTCAGCTACAACCATCCTTTCACTCTCATATTGTCCCTGTGATATACATCTATTCCCCAGCCCAATAACGGCATTCCAAATCTGAGTATTTTACCCGTTTTTCAAAAAAAACGTTTGTGACATTTAATACTGCATCTGTGTAAAATGCAACTTTCCAAGGTGTGATTCGGCTGCAACGTGTTCTTACATTCAACTTGTTGCTGAACTGTATGCCTTTTGTTGAGAACTTGCCTTGTGATTGCTAATGTTTATGCATTCCTGCTATCGTGAGAAATCATATTTGCCTTATAGATTTAACCGCACATTAATTATTTATTTGTCAATTTCTGAGTGTCTTTTGTGCCATTGCAAAGGGCTTTAAAATCCATTTTTGACTCTTATTTTATGAAGGAAGGTCGATTGTTAAAAAAAAATACTTTATTTATATTTTTCAAACAGTAACAACTTGTCAACACAGAGAACATAGGCTAAAATAATTGGCATAATACCAGTAAAATGTTACAACGAAAAATAAATGAGCACAGGTAAAACAGAAACAATTTGAAGATTACCAATATGCAATTAATAATAATCTGACCATCCTACTGTGAAATGACACAAAATCAAAATAAGCTAAATATTATATACAAATGCACAAAACAAGACACATAATGCACCCCCATCAAATAATCACTCCAAAACAGTTTTAAATCAAAATTAAACCTGTTTTTACAAAATGAATGCATTGCTCTTCATAAAGTTCATTTCTATTTAATGTATCAAATTTGATCTTTTCAAAACGTGAAAGCAGCTGTACCTGTACTATCCATTCCTCAACACATGGTTTTTTCCTTGTTTTCCAAAGGGGCAGAATTTGCTGTCTCGCCACCAAAATCCTTATTAACCCAACATAATGTCGCAAAACTCAGATGGCATCTTCCAATTGGAAATTTCAAAAGTACAGCTAATTGCGTTCTCAAGAAATTAATTCTCCAAACTAAGTCAACCCTATCCAGAATATCACTCCAAAAACTCTTAACCCTTACACAACCCCATAACATATGAAACATAGTTCCTTTTTCCTTGAAGCAACTTCAACATACATCATCAATTTTTAATCCTAATCTGTACAATTTATCTGGGCTCCAAAAAAGATGCCCCAAGATCTTTTGTTGAATATAACGCAGATTCAAATCAATTTTCATCCTAACCGGGACCTTCCATAAACTTTCCCAATCTTTCATCATAATTTCCACACCTATTTTTTCAGACCACGCAGTCCGCAAACTATCCCATGAAAATGTTATATTTTCTTCTATCGGGAAGAGTTTTAAATAACTTGACACCACCCGAGGAGCAATAGAAAGGGCTTAAACCACTCTGGTCTTTCTGACAAAGGTTCATCAAACATTAATAATCTCTTTTCTATCACATTTTTAAACAAATTATATCTCCTCAGCTCACGGTTATTCAGTGCATATTTCCTTTTTAAAAACTCAAAAGATAACATTCCCTCCTCACACCAGACATCTCTCATTAGCAATATCCCTTTATTGATGCAACTTCTCCAACATAACACATTATTATCATCTGTAGACCTGGATTCTGCCAGATGGAGGCCTCCTTATACATGCACATTCCCTGTCCACACCCCACAACCAGTGAAGAGATTGCATCTTTGGTAGCAAGTACTTTTTTAAAATTAGTCACTAATCTAGGTAGTTTACCCAATGAGTATAAGTATTCAATTCTGAAAGGTCTCATTTTATATTCTTCTATCGGAGCCCATATTGGGTCATTCATGAAAGAATAAACAACTGATTTTTTAATCAAAAAGCTCTTATAATAGTTTTCAAGAATAGGGTAACCAAAGCCCCCATTGCTTACACTCTGGATCATCAAATACTGAGGTATTCTAGGTCTTTTCCCCGGATCCCATAAGAAATCTTGAAAACTTTGGGTAAGAGCACCATTTTAATGGCGTTAATCTTTGCCCAAATAGTTAACGAAAGTCTGCTCCATTAATAAATGTTCTTCTTCAGAGCTTCTAAAACCCTAACAATATTGAGGTCAACCATTACTTTCATATCTCTCATCAAATATACCCCCAAGTATTTCACCTGCTTATTTTCCCACTTACAACTCCAACCTAATAATTGCCTACGCACCGGAGTATCTTGAGCCGGGAACAAAACTGACTTTTCCCAATTAATTTTGTAACCCAGGAGTGTGCCCACCTCATCAATCACATTTCGAGAAATGACACCCTCTACTTCAGGATTATTTACAATAAATACAACATCATCCGCATAAACCAGGATTCTAACCTCAATCTCCCCTAATCTGAAGCCTGACAGACTACAAGACTGTCGAATGTATATAAAAAAAGGTTCAAGGGCCAAATTGAAGAGATAAGGTGATAAGGGACACCCCTGGCGTGCAGCTTTAAATAATCTAAAAGAAGCCGAGAGAACCCCATTCACCCACATCCTAGATCTTATGTCTGACTGTAATGCTCCAACAGCGTTTATAAATAGAGGACCAAAACCTACCTTCATCAATGTAAAATTAAGAAAGTCCAATTCACACTATCGAATGCCTTCTCAGCGTCGAGGAATATAAATCATAAATCACCTGATCCGGAGGAGGAGATATTTAAAATATCTAAGAGAGTTCTAATATTATCATATCCATATCACAGTTGTATAAATCCCACTTGAGTCTTATCAATTAGATCACCCACAAGTATAGAAGCCGAAACAAGGCTAATGGTGAACAATTAATCATATAAAAAGACAATTAAAGGCAAATCATATTAAACAACTCATCAGTAATTAGCAGGATACATCATACAGAAAAGAGAAAGCTGAGGAAAAAGAGAGAAGGAGAAAAAGAGAGGCAAAGAAGAAATACCAAAAGCCAGCACTGAAATCAACATTCATAACAAACCATACAGCAGACATAGGAATTCATCAAAAAAAATGAACTAGACAAATTTTGGGACATTTGGAGATATTTTCTTGATGTGTATGGTTAACTTCGAACTTTGCCTCAAAAACTGTGCATCCCTACTGAGGTTACTTGATGTTATTTTTACTCGCCTGTATCTTCCTCCCATGGACTTTATCACCCACATGTTTATCTAACCTAGTAGTTAGAATTTTCGTAAATATCTTTACATCCACATTGAGAAGCGATATAGGATGATAGTTACCGCATTTTGAAGCATCTTTTCCCACTTTGGGAATCACAGTTACAACCGCTTCCCTCATAGAAGGACATAAAGTACCCTCCATTAAAAACCAATTGTAGAGATCACATAATTCCGGCGCCACCTGCTCACCAAAAGATTGATAAAATTCAGTCGGTAACCCTTCTGGGCCAGGTGATTTACCAGTCTTCAGACCCTTTATGACCTCTAAGGTAAGGTTGGATCTTGATTCTGTTTGCTGCACAATATCCTTGACTCCCTGCTGCTTCTTTCTGTCCACTCCAAATTCGATTCATAGGGGTTTGGGAGAGCATTGCAGGGGGAAATCTTAACTCGGGTGCTATCTACCCAAAGAGAAAAAGTGCTCCTATTAATTTGTGCTTTGTAGATGTTCTTGTAGAAGGTTAACCAAGTGTATTGCTGCAGTTTCCATTGTAATTATCACCCCATTGGTGATTGCTGCCCAATATTAAAACTTGTATAATTTTCTTTGAATTTTAAAAATAAATAAATATTGCATTCACACCACCAGCCTGGTTCCTGGTCCATTGTGACCCGGGGTATTTGAAAAAGGGGGTGTGAGACAGGTTGTGTGCCATCTCAAATTGAATTTGTAGAATATAAAAAGAAAGCATTCCATTTGTGCGCTACATAGTAGGCTAAGACCAAGGTGTGCCGCACGATTGAAATCCTTAACAACCCCCTCAGTGAGGGAGTCCAGGAGAGTGGTGTGGGGCTTTTGCTGCCACGGGGTTCTCTGTCTCTGCATTCCGCCTTGTGTGCGTGGCTGCTCCTGGTGGGTTGGGGTTAGAGTGTGTTGGAAAGGTTGGCCAGGTGGAGAATCCGAATTGCGTGACGTGGCAAGGCTGCTGCTGTGTGCATTTCAGGGTTTGAAATTGAGGGGAGCTGGGAGCTATTTAGCTCTTGCTTGTTTCCTAGAAGAGCCTGGTTAGCTTGGCACCAACAGCCGCCAAGAGCTACCTTTGGCTCCTGGGCCAACTGGTGCTGAACAAGCACACCCATGGGAATGTAACTCCGTGCATTTGGGGCACTTGATAAGTAAGCATTAGAACACATCTATATGCCATTTAAAGCATAAGGGGTCATAAAAATAAGCAAAATGTAACATTTGCATTTTATGTGGAAGTTAGATTTGTGGAATGCTATGTACTAGCTCCTGGGTCACCAGTGGTAGCTACTGGTCACTGGTTAATGCTGGATACCCAGGAGCTGCTTTAAGCTCATGTTTATCTATTCTTAACTTCAATCCCTGTATTGACCGGTTGTTCTATGTAGCACAAGATGGCAACTTGGGGGTGATGAGTGGGCTAGTGGGCAGCTGGTTGAATTCTCATGCCCATGGCTGCTTTCTTGTGTGCATATGTGTTAGGAAGTGCAAGGGCATTAATTGTACATATTTCTGGCCACAAAATGTATGGACTGGTAACCAAGGAACATTCAATGTTCATGCCTCGGGCATTCGACCATGCTAGGTGAAGAGTGACACCTGTTGATAAACGTGACATTCATGGACATGGATTCTGATAAGAGGAGGAGCCTAGAGGATTGCTTTTCTGAATGTAAAGATGTGGAGTAAGTCAGATATTTTTCAAAACCAACACTCATTAAACGATGCCTTTTCTTCTCTCTAACGTCAGGCTTTCTTTTCTAATTCTTTTAGGGGTCGTCTTCAGCCATTTGAACATGAGAATAGCAGATCATGGCCACTGGTGTCATTCAGAGTGGTTAGCAGCGCAGACGCACAGAAACAGAGGGGATGTGTTGCTAAAGAAACAATGACGCTACTGCAAGCTGTGCTTAACACTCTGTGCCTGCGGCCAATGTGTGTGGCGATTCACAAAGGGTCCATATAACCAGTGTCCAACTTGAACCTGACACTCATTGAGTGTGCAAATTGTATTGTATTGTATTTGGTTATTTATATAGCGCTCTTTCCCCACTTGTGTGGCCTCAATGCGCTTGTAGATTTACAAAGAAAGGGGAAATCGCCAGGAGTAAGGCATATTTCTCAGGGATTGGGGGATAAGTGGAAGAAAATATAGATTTTCACAATGTTCACTCATAGTATGTCAAACAGTGAGGCAAGTGAAATGCTTCCAGAACAAAATTCTCAACTAAGTTGTTTTTCTCCTTGTAAATGCACCCAGATCCCAAATAATACGATGCCAGATTACAACACGGTAACATTCTGACCGGAGGGCCAGTGATTGGTCCTTTTTGAGCATCAGCGGGTGTGACGAAATGACTTCTGCCCTGCAGGAGCGAACGGGTGAGTAATGGCTACAGCGCCTACTCCACCCTCAAACTGTTACACAAAAAGAATGATAATCATAAAAGTGAAGCAAGCACATTTAAGAGATATACCTCCTTCACATTTTGTGGTAACGTGGCCCGAAGAAAGGCCATACTCTCAAAAGGGGTGTGCATGTTATTCAGTAATTACCCAAACAGCAAGTGTATTGAAGGACAATGCTATGTGATGCCACTTCCTGTGATGTCAAGAGGTGAAAGGTGGTGTGCCGCCACTTCCTGTGATGTCATTTTGGGGCAGTGTCAAATGGCATTATACCACTTCCTGTGGTGTTACTTGGGGAGGGGCCAAACAACATCACTTCATGTGATGTCATAAGGGAGTCAAGTGTCATGTGATGTCACTTCCGCTACGCCTGGCATTTTGGTGAAATGATGCCCCTGCTCTCCTGCAATTCTAACAAGGGTCACCTCACCTGTCGGAAGTCCTCAAAGCAGGAAGAGTCCCTCACAGTTGTCTTCTGTTCCCATTGCAAGGAGAGCCCCGTACATATCTATTGGAGTAGTGTAACTCACCGCTCTCCTGTCCTGTACAGGGGTGTCCCTCACACCATTATGACTGCAGGCATTACAGGGTGTACCTCAACTCGCCTGACACCTTCCAGGGATGCCCCCCCCCATATATACAGTCCACATTGCACCAAGAGTCTCTCACACCCATTACAAGTAGAGTCACTCGCACACTGATTAGATTAGTGTAACTCGCCTCCCACCTATCCACATTACAAGTAGAGTCACTCGCACACTGATTAGAATAGTGTAACCCGACTCTCTCCTATCCACATTACAAGTAGAGTCACTCGCACTCTGATTAGAGTAGTGTAACTCGCCTCTCTCCTATCCACATTACAAGTAGAGTCACTTGCACACTGGTTAGAGTAGTGCAACTCACCTCTCACCTATCCACATTACAAGTAGAGTCACTCGCACACTGATTAGAGTAGTACAACTCACCTCGCTCCTATCCACATTACAAGTAGAGTCACTCGCACACTGATTAGATTAGTGTAACTCGCCTCCCACCTATCCACATTACAAGTAGAGTCACTAGCACACTGATTAGAGCAGTCTAACTCGACTCTCTCCTATCCACATTACCAGTAGAGTCACTCGCACTCTGATTAGAGTAATGTAACTCGCCTCTCTCTTATCCACATTACAAGTAGAGTCACTCGCACACTGATTAGAGTAGTGCAACTCACCTCTCACCTATCCACATTACAAGTCGAGCCACTCACACACTGATTAGAGTAGTACAACTCACCTCTCTCCTATCCCCATTACAAGTAGAGTCACTCGCACACTGATAAGAGTAGTGTAACTCACCTCTCCCTTAACCACAATACAGTAGAGCCACTCACACGCGTATTAGAGTAGTGTAACTCACCTCTCTCGTATCCAAATTACAGTAGTCACTCACCCACCTATTAGAGTAGTGCAACTCATCTCTCTCCTATCCACATTACAAGTAGAATCAGTCACACACTGATTAGAGTAGTGTAACTCACCTCTCACCTATCCACATTACAAGTAGAGTCACTCACACACTGATTAGAGTAACTCATCTCTCACCTATCCACATTACAAGTAGTCACTCTCACACTGATTAGAGTAGTGTAACTCACCTCTCACCTATCCACATTACAAGAAGAGTCACTCGCACACTGATTAGAGTAGTGTAACTCACCTCTCCCTTAACCACAATACAGAAGAGTCACTCACACACCTATTAGAGTAGTGTAGCTCACCTCTGCCGTATCCCCCTTACAAGGAGAGTCACTCACACACCTATTAGAGTAGTGTAACTCACCTCTCTCCTATCCATATTACTGTAGTCACTCACACGCCTATTAGAGTAGTGTAACTCACCTCTCACCTATCCACATTACAAGCAGTCAATCGCACACTGATTAGATTAGTGTAACTCACCTCCCACCTATCCACATTACAAGTAGAGTCACTTGCACACTGATTAGACTAGTGTAACTCGCCTCTCTCCTCTCCACATTACAAGTAGGGTCACTCGCACACTGATTAGAGTAGTGCAACTCACCTCTCACCTATGCACATTACAAGTAGAGTCACTTGCACACTGATTATAGTAGTGCAACTCACCTCCCTCCTATCCACATTACAAGTAGAGTCACTCGCACACTGATTAGAGTAGTGCAACTCACCTCTCACCTATGCACATTACAAGTAGCGTCACTTGCACACTGATTAGAGTAGTGCAACTCACCTCTCTCCTATCCACATTACAAGTAGAGTCACTTGCACACTGATTAGATTAGTGTAACTCGCCTCCCACCTATCCACATTACAAGTAGAGTCATTCGCACTCTGATTAGAGTAGTGTAACTCACTTCTCTCTCCTATCCACATTACAAGTAGAGTCACTCACACACTTATTAGAGTAGTGCAACTCACCTCTCACCTATCCACATTACAAGTAGAGCCACTCGCACACTGATCAGAGTAGTGTAACTCACCTCTTCCTTAACCACAATACAGTAGAGCCACTCACACACCTATTAGAGTAGTGTAACTCACCTCTCTTGTATCCACAATACAGTAGAGTTACTCACCCACCTATTAGAGTAGTGCAACTCGCCTCTCTCCTATCCACATTACAAGTAAAGTCATTGGCACACTGATTAGAGTAGTGTAACTCACCTCTCACCTATCCACATTACAAGTAGAGTCATTTGCAAACTGATTAGAGTAGTGTAACTCATCTCTCACCTACCCAGATTACAAGTAATCACTCTCACACTGATTATAGTGTAACTCACCTCTCACCTATCCACATTACAAGTAGTCACTCGCACACTGATTAGAGTAGTGTAACTCGACTCTCTCCTATCCACATTACAAGTAGAGTCACTCGCACTCTGATTAGAGTAGTGTAACTCACCTCCTTTAACCACAATACAGTAGAGTCACTCATACACCTATTAGAGTAGTGTAGCTCACCTCTGCTGTATCCCCATTACAAGGAGAGTCACTCACACACCTATTAGAGTACTGTAAATCACCTCTCTCCTATCCACATTACTGTAGTCACTCACGCGCCTATTAGAGTAGTGTAATTCACCTCTCTCCTAACCACATTACAGTAGTCACTCACACACCTATTAGAGTAGTGTGACTCACCGCTCTCCTATCCACATTAGAGTAGTCACTCACACACCTATTAGAGTAGTGTAACTCACATCTCTCCTATCCACATTACAGTAGTCACTCACACACCTATTAGAGTAGTGTGGCTCACCTCTCTCTTATCCACATTAAAGTAGTCACTCACACACCTATTAGAGTAGTGTAACTCACATCTCTCCTATCCACATTACCAGTAGAGTCACTCACACTCTGATTAGAGTAGTGTAACTCGCCTCTCTCTTATCCACATTACAAGTAGAGTCACTCGCACACTGATTAGAGTAGTGCAACTCACCTCTCACCTATCCACATTACAAGTCGAGCCACTCGCACACTGATTAGAGTAGTGCAATTCACCTCTCTCCTATCCCCATTACAAGTAGAGTCACTCGCACACTGATAAGAGTAGTGTAACTCACCTCTCCCTTAACCACAATACAGTAGAGCCACTCACACGCATATTAGAGTAGTGCAACTCACCTCTCTCCTATCCACATTACAAGTAGAATCAGTCGCACACTGATTAGAGTAGTGTAACTCACCTCTCACCTATCCACATTACAAGTAGAGTCACTCACACTCTGATTAGAGTAGTGTAACTCGCCTCTCTCCTCTCCACATTACAAGTATAGTCACTCGCACACTGATTAGAGTAGTGCAACTCACCTCTCACCTATCCACATTACAAGTCGAGCCACTCATACACTGATTAGAGTAGTACAACTCACCTCTCTCCTATCCCCATTACAAGTAGAGTCACTCGCACACTGATAAGAGTAGTGTAACTCACCTCTCCCTTAACCACAATACAGTAGAGCCACTCACACGCGTATTAGAGTAGTGTAACTCACCTCTCTCGTATCCAAATTACAGTAGTCACTCACCCACCTATTAGAGTAGTGCAACTCATCTCTCTCCTATCCACATTACAAGTAGAATCAGTCACACACTGATTAGAGTAGTGTAACTCACCTCTCACCTATCCACATTACAAGTAGAGTCACTCACACACTGATTAGAGTAACTCATCTCTCACCTATCCACATTACAAGTAGTCACTCTCACACTGATTAGAGTAGTGTAACTCACCTCTCACCTATCCACATTACAAGAAGAGTCACTCGCACACTGATTAGAGTAGTGTAACTCACCTCTCCCTTAACCACAATACAGAAGAGTCACTCACACACCTATTAGAGTAGTGTAGCTCACCTCTGCCGTATCCCCCTTACAAGGAGAGTCACTCACACACCTATTAGAGTAGTGTAACTCACCTCTCTCCTATCCATATTACTGTAGTCACTCACACGCCTATTAGAGTAGTGTAACTCACCTCTCACCTATCCACATTACAAGCAGTCAATCGCACACTGATTAGATTAGTGTAACTCACCTCCCACCTATCCACATTACAAGTAGAGTCACTTGCACACTGATTAGACTAGTGTAACTCGCCTCTCTCCTCTCCACATTACAAGTAGGGTCACTCGCACACTGATTAGAGTAGTGCAACTCACCTCTCACCTATGCACATTACAAGTAGAGTCACTTGCACACTGATTATAGTAGTGCAACTCACCTCCCTCCTATCCACATTACAAGTAGAGTCACTCGCACACTGATTAGAGTAGTGCAACTCACCTCTCACCTATGCACATTACAAGTAGCGTCACTTGCACACTGATTAGAGTAGTGCAACTCACCTCTCTCCTATCCACATTACAAGTAGAGTCACTTGCACACTGATTAGATTAGTGTAACTCGCCTCCCACCTATCCACATTACAAGTAGAGTCATTCGCACTCTGATTAGAGTAGTGTAACTCACTTCTCTCTCCTATCCACATTACAAGTAGAGTCACTCACACACTTATTAGAGTAGTGCAACTCACCTCTCACCTATCCACATTACAAGTAGAGCCACTCGCACACTGATCAGAGTAGTGTAACTCACCTCTTCCTTAACCACAATACAGTAGAGCCACTCACACACCTATTAGAGTAGTGTAACTCACCTCTCTTGTATCCACAATACAGTAGAGTTACTCACCCACCTATTAGAGTAGTGCAACTCGCCTCTCTCCTATCCACATTACAAGTAAAGTCATTGGCACACTGATTATAGTAGTGTAACTCACCTCTCACCTATCCACATTACAAGTAGAGTCATTTGCAAACTGATTAGAGTAGTGTAACTCATCTCTCACCTACCCAGATTACAAGTAATCACTCTCACACTGATTATAGTGTAACTCACCTCTCACCTATCCACATTACAAGTAGTCACTCGCACACTGATTAGAGTAGTGTAACTCGACTCTCTCCTATCCACATTACAAGTAGAGTCACTCGCACTCTGATTAGAGTAGTGTAACTCACCTCCTTTAACCACAATACAGTAGAGTCACTCATACACCTATTAGAGTAGTGTAGCTCACCTCTGCTGTATCCCCATTACAAGGAGAGTCACTCACACACCTATTAGAGTACTGTAAATCACCTTTCTCCTATCCACATTACTGTAGTCACTCACGCGCCTATTAGAGTAGTGTAATTCACCTCTCTCCTAACCACATTACAGTAGTCACTCACACACCTATTAGAGTAGTGTGACTCACCGCTCTCCTATCCACATTAGAGTAGTCACTCACACACCTATTAGAGTAGTGTAACTCACATCTCTCCTATCCACATTACAGTAGTCACTCACACACCTATTAGAGTAGTGTGGCTCACCTCTCTCTTATCCACATTAAAGTAGTCACTCACACACCTATTAGAGTAGTGTAACTCACATCTCTCCTATCCACATTACCAGTAGAGTCACTCACACTCTGATTAGAGTAGTGTAACTCGCCTCTCTCTTATCCACATTACAAGTAGAGTCACTCGCACACTGATTAGAGTAGTGCAACTCACCTCTCACCTATCCACATTACAAGTCGAGCCACTCGCACACTGATTAGAGTAGTGCAATTCACCTCTCTCCTATCCCCATTACAAGTAGAGTCACTCGCACACTGATAAGAGTAGTGTAACTCACCTCTCCCTTAACCACAATACAGTAGAGCCACTCACACGCATATTAGAGTAGTGCAACTCACCTCTCTCCTATCCACATTACAAGTAGAATCAGTCGCACACTGATTAGAGTAGTGTAACTCACCTCTCACCTATCCACATTACAAGTAGAGTCACTCACACTCTGATTAGAGTAGTGTAACTCGCCTCTCTCCTCTCCACATTACAAGTATAGTCACTCGCACACTGATTAGAGTAGTGTAACTCACCTCTCGCCTATCCACATTACAAGTAGAGTCACTTTCACAGTGATTAGAGTAGTGTAACTCACCTCTCCCTTAACCACAAAACAGAAGAGTCACTCACACACCTATTAGAGTAGTGTAGCTCACCTCTGCCGTATCCCCCTTACAAGGAGAGTCACTCACACACCTATTAGAGTAGTGTAACTCACCTCTCTCCTATCCATATTACTGTAGTCACTCACACGCCTATTAGAGTAGTGTAGCTCACCTCTCACCTATCCACATTACAAGCAGAGTCACTCGCACACTGATTAGATTAGTGTAACTCACCTCCCACCTATCCACATTACAAGTAGAGTCACTCGCACTCTGATTAGAGTAGTGTAACTCGCCTCTCTCCTCTCCACATTACAAGTATAGTCACTCGCACACTGATTAGAGTAGTGCAACTCACCTCTCATCTATGCACATTACAAGTAGAGTCACTTGCACACTGATTAGAGTAGTGCAACTCACCTCCCTCCTATCCACATTACAAGTAGAGTCACTCGCACACTGATTAGAGTAGTGCAACTCGCCTCTCTCCTCTCCACATTACAAGTAGAGTCACTCGCACACTGATTAGAGTAGTGCAACACACCTCTCACCTATGCACATTACAAGTAGCGTCACTTGCACACTGATTAGAGTAGTGCAACTCACCTCTCTCCTATCCACATTACAAGTAGAGTCACTTGCACACTGATTAGATTAGTTTAACTCACCTCCGACCTATCCACATTACAAGTAGAGTCACTCGCACACTGGTTAGAGTAGTGCAACTCACCTCTCACCTATCCACATTACAAATAGAGCCACTCGCACACTGATCAGAGTAGTGTAACTCACCTCTTCCTTAACCACAATACAGTAGAGCCACTCACACACCTATTAGAGTAGTGTAACGCACCTCTCCTGTATCCACATTACAGTAGAGTCACTCACCCACCTATTAGAGTAGTGCAACTCGCCTCTCTCCTATCCTGATTACAAGTAGAGTCATTGGCACACTGATTAGAGTAGTGTAACTCATCTCTCACCTATCCAGATTACAATTAATCACTCTCACACTGATTATAGTGTAACTCACCTCTCACCTATCCACATTACAAGTAGTCACTCGCACACTGATTAGAGTAGTGTAACTCGACCCTCTCCTATCCACATTACAAGTAGAGTCACTCACACTCTGATTAGAGTAGTGTAACTCGCCTCTCCTTTAACCACAATTCAGTAGAGTCACTCATACACCTATTAGAGTAGTGTAGCTCACCTCTGCTGTATTCCCATTACAAGGAGAGTCACTCACACACCTATTAGAGTAGTGTAACTCACCTCTCTCCTATCCACATTACTGTAGTCACTCACGCGCCTATTAGAGTAGTGTAATTCACCTCTCTCCTAACCACATTACAGTAGTCACTCACACACCTATTAGAGTAGTGTGACTCACCGCTCTCCTATCCACATTAGAGTAGTCACTCACACACCTATTAGAGTAGTGTAACTCACATCTCTCCTATCCACATTACAGTAGTCACTCACACACCTATTAGAGTAGTGTAACTAATCTCTCTCTTATGCACATTACAAGTAGAGTCACTCACACACCTATTAGAGTAGTGTAACTAACATCTCTCCTATCCACATTACAGTAGAGTCACCCACACACCTATTAGAGTAGTGTAACTCATCTCTCTCTTATGCACATTACAGTAGAGTCACTCACACACCTATTAGAGTAGTGTAACTCACATCTCTCCTATCCACATTACAGTAGTCACTCACACACCTATTAGAGTAGTGTAACTCATCTCTCTCTTATCCACATTACAGTAGAGTCACTCACACACCTATTAGAGTAGTGTAACTCACATCTCTCCTATCCACATTACAGTAGAGTCACTCACACAACTATTAGAGTAGTGTAACTCATCTCTCTCCTATCCACATCACAGTAGAGTCACTCGCACACTGATTAGAGTAGTGCAACTCACATCTCTCCTATCCCCATTACAAGGAGAGTCGCTCACACACCTATTAGAGTAGTGTGACTCACCTCTCTCCTACCCCCATTACAAGGAGTGTCACTCACACACCTATTAGAGCGGTGCACCGCACATCTCTGCATTAAGGAGAGTCCCTCGCACACTTAGTCGTGTAGTGTGACTCACCTCCTGTTCTGTCCCACCTTTATGTCTGTATCCATCACAAGGGGAGTGCCTCACCACTCCCCTAACCTCTTTACAGGGCAAGAGCCTTCTGTGTTTCGCCACAGGTCTCACCACCCCCCTCCTCCTGCCCCCACCCAGCACCTTACAGGAGGGTCGCTCAACCGTCCCGTGTCCTCATGAAAGGGTCACGCCACCACCACCTTTTTTGCACCCGAGTAATGCCACTGATTTCATCGTCAGCCGTTGTCCATAGCAACTGGTAACCCGCTAACTCCTCATAGCAACCATCGGCTGTCATGGCAACAGGTCAGTGTGATGTCAAATCGGGACGTAGCGGCTGTGGACAGGAGAAGTAGGGCAGCTTCCCCCGTCACCAGAGAAGGCGGCGGCCGGAGCATCCGCCATACGCGTCTGAGGGGAGATAATAACTGCCACAGTGCCACCCCTGCCCCAGTGTGATCCGAGAGGCGTCAGGGGAGGGCATGAGCGCGGTCTCGGCCCCCGGGAGCCACCGGCCAGAGAGGGATTTCACGAGGGTGGCGGCTGGAGTCTCCCGGCTCAGAGGGAGCACTAACTGCGTCCTGGGCCGTATGGAGCATGTATAAGGCCCGAGTACACGACAAAGGCAGTCCCCGACCATAGGGTGCTATTGCCAGGCCCGGGCGGGGGGCGGGCAGGGGGTAACACATGCATCCCTCCTCACAAGGTAATAATATATATCACAGGGCCCTGAGGTCACAGCTACCAGAGCCCTCGGCCATGGCTTGCGTCACATCACTGCAAAGAGAGAGGAAACCACTGCAGCCATAAGGTGATATCATATGGCCCAGAGGAGACAACCTCTGCAGTGATCTGCCATGAGGTGTTATCACATGGCCCAGAGGAGAGAACCTCTGCAGTGATCTGCCATGAGGTGTTATCACATGGCCCAGAGGAGAGAACCTCTGCAGTGATCTGCCATAAGGTGTTATCACATGGCCCAGAGAAGAGAACCTCTGCAGTGATCTGCCATAAGGTGTTATCACATGGCCCAGAGGAGAACGCCGCTGCAGTGATCTGCCATAAGGTGTTATCATATGGCCCAGAGAAGACAACCTCTGCAGTGATCTGCCATAAG
Source organism: Ambystoma mexicanum (assembly GCF_040938575.1). NCBI lineage: Eukaryota > Metazoa > Chordata > Amphibia > Caudata > Ambystomatidae > Ambystoma > Ambystoma mexicanum. Next base: position 1,226,547,462 of record NC_090926.1, read on the forward strand.
GTCTTATCACATGGCCCAGAGAAGACAACCTCTGCAGTGATCTGCCATAAGGTGTTATTATCACATGGGCCAGAGAAGAACACCACTGCAGTGATCTGCCATAAGGTGTTATCACATGGCCCAGAGAAGAACACCACTGCAGTTATCTGCCATAAGGTGTTATCACATGGCCCAGAGGAGACAACCTCTGCAGTGATCTGCCATGAGATGTTATCACATGGCCCAGAGGAGAACATCGCTGCAGTGATCTGCCATGAGGTGTTATCACATGGCCCAGAGAAGAGAACCTCTGCAGTGATCTGCCATAAGGTGTTATCACATGGCCCAGAGGAGAACACCTCTGCAGTGATCTGCCATAAGGTGTTATCACATGGCCCAGAGAAGAACACCACTGCAGTGATCTGCCATAAGGTGTTATCACATGGCCCAGAGAAGACAACCTCTGCAGTGATCTGCCATAAGGTGTTATCATCACATGGCCCAGAGAAGAACACCACTGCAGTGATCTGCCATAAGGTGTTATCACATGGCCCAGTGAAGACAACCTTTGCAGTGATCTGCCATAAGGTGTTATCACATGGCCCAGAGAAGAACGCCACTGCAGTGATCTGCCATAAGGTGTTATTATCACATGGGCAAGAGAAGAACACCACTGCAGTGATCTGCCATAAGGTGTTATCACATGGCCCAGAGAAGACAACCTCTGCAGTGATCTGCCATAAGGTGTCATCACATGGCCCAGAGGAGAACACCGCTGCAGTGATCTGCCATAAGGTGTTATTATCACATGGCCCAGAGAAGACAACCTCTGCAGTGATCTGCCATAAGGTGTTATCACATGGCCCAGAGAAGACAACCTCTGCAGTGATCTGCCATAAGGTGTTATTATCACATGGCCCAGAGGAGAACACCGCTGCAGTGATCTGCCATAAGGTGTTATCACATGGCCCAGAGAAGAACACCGCTGCAGTGATCTGCCATAAGGTGTTATCACATGGCCCAGAGTAGACATCCTCTGCAGTGATCTGCCATAAGGTGTTATCACATGGCCCAGAGGAGAACACCGCTGCAGTGATCTGGCATAAGGTGTTATCACATGGCCCAGAGAAGACAACCTCTGTAGTGATCTGCCATGAGGTGTTATCACATGGCCCAGAGTAGACATCCTCTGCAGTGATCTGGCATAAGGTTTTATCACATGGCCCAGAAAAGAACACTACTGCAGTGATCTGCTATAAGGTGTTATCATATGGCCCAGAGAAGAACACCACTGCAGTGATCTGACATAAGGTGTTATCATATGGCCAGAGAAGAACACCACTGCAGTGATCTGCCTTAAGGTGTTATCACATGGCCCAGAGGAGAACACTACTGCAGTGATCTGCCATAAGGTATCACATGGGCCAGAGGAGAACACCACTGCAGTGATCTTCCATAAGGTGCGGCCCAGAGAAGAACACCATTGCAGTGATCTGCAATAAGGTACGGCCCAGAGAAGAACACCACTGCAGTGATCTGCCATAAGGTGTTATTATCACATGGCCCGAGAAGAACACCACTGCAGTGATCTGACATAAGGTGTTATCACATGACCAGAGATGAACACCACTGCAGTGATCTGACATAAGGTGTTATCACATGACCAGAGAAGAACACCACTGCAGTGACCCGCCATAAGGTGTTATCACATGGCCCAGAGGAGAACACCACTGGAGTGATCTTCCATAAGGTGCGGCCCAGAGAAGAACACCACTGCAGTGATCTGCAATAAGGTACGGCCCAGAGAAGAACACCACTGCAGTGATCTGCCATAAGGTGTTATTATCACATGGCCCGAGAAGAACACCACTGCAGTGATCTGACATAAGGTGTTATCACATGACCAGAGAAGAACATCACTGCAGTGATCTGACATAAGGTGTTATCACATGGCCAGAGAAGAACACCACTGCAGTGACCTGCCTTAAGGTGTTATCACATGGCCCAGAGGAGAACACCACTGCAGTGATCTTCCATAAGGTACAGCCCAGAGAAGAACACCACTGCAGTGATCTGCAATAAGGTACGGCCCAGAGAAGAACACCACTCCAGTGATCTGCCATAAGGTGATATTATCACATGGCCCGAGAAGAACACCACTGCAGTGCTCTGCCATAAGGTGTTATCAAATGGCCCAGAGAAGACAATTACTGCAGTTATCTGCCATAAGCTGTTATCATATGGCCCAGAGGAGACAGCCTCTTCAGTAATCTGCCATAAGGTGTTATCACATGGCCCAGAGGAGACAACCTCTGCAGTGATCTGCCATAAGGTGTTATCACATGGCCCAGAGAAGACAACCTCTGCAGTGATCTGCCATAAGGTGTTATCACATGGCCGAGAGGAAACAACCTCTGCAGTGATCTGCCATAAGGTGTTATCACATGGCCCAGCGAAGAAAAACTCTGCAGTGATCTGCCATAAGGTGTTATTATCACATGGCCCAGAGAAGAACACCACTGCAGTGATCTGCCATGAGGTGTTATCACATGGCCCAGAGAAGAACACCACCGCAGTGATCTGCCATAATGTGTTATCGCATGGCCCAGAGAAGACAACCTCTGCAGTGATCTGCCATTAGGTGCTATCGCATGGCCCAGATAAGACAACCTCTGCAGTGATCTGCCATAAGGTGTTATCACATGGCCCAGAGAAGAACGCCACTGCAGTGATCTGCCATAATGTGTTATCGCATGGCCCAGAGAAGACAACCTCTGCAGTGATCTGCCATAAGGTGTTATCACATGGCCCAGAGAAGAACACCACTGCAGTGATCTCCATAAGGTGTTATCGTATGGCCCAGAGGAGACAACCTCTGTAGTGATCTGCCATGAGGCGTTATCACATGGCCCAGAGGAGACATCCTCTGCAGTGATCTGGCATAAGGTGTTATTATCACATGGCCCAGAAAAGAACACTACTGCAGTGATCTGCCATAAGGTGTTATCATATGGCCCAGAGAAGAACACCACTGCAGTGATCTGACATAAGGTGTTATCACATGGCAAGAGAAGAACACCACTGCAGTGATTTGCCTTAAGGTGTTATCACATGGCCCAGAGGAGAACACTACTGCAGTGATCTGCCATAAGGTATCACATGGGTCAGAGGAGAACACCACTGCAGTGATCTTCCATAAGGTGCGGCCCAGAGAAGAACACCACTGCAGTGATCTGCAATAAGGTACGGCCCAGAGAAGAACACCACTGCAGTGATCTGCCATAAGGTGTTATTATCACATGGCCCGAGAAGAACACCACTGCAGTGATCTGACATAAGGTGTTATCACATGGCCAGAGAAGAACACCACTGCAGTAACCTGCCTTAAGGTGTTATCACATTGCCCAGAGGAGAACACCACTGCAGTGATCTTCCATAAGGTGTGGCCCAGAGAAGAACACCACTGCAGTGATCTGCAATAAGGTACGGCCCAGAGAAGAACACCACTGCAGTGATCTGCCATAAGGTGTTATTATCACATGGCCCAAGAAGAACACCACTGCAGTGCTCTGCCATAAGATGTTATCAAATGGCCCAGTGAAGAACACTACTGCAGTGATCTGCCATAAGGTGTTATCACATGGCCCAGAGAAGACAACCACTGCAGTTATCTGCCATAAGGTGTTATCACATGGCCCAGAGGAGACAACCTCTGCAGTGATCTGCCATAAGGTGTTATCACATGGCCCAGAGAAGACAACCTCTGCAGTGATCTGCCATAAGGTGTTATCACATGGCCGAGAGGAAACAACCTCTGCAGTGATCTGCCATAAGGTGTTATCACATGGCCCAGCTAAGAAAACTCTGCAGTGATCTGCCATAAGGTGTTATTATCACATGGCCCAGGGGAGAACACCACTGCAGTGATCTGCCATGAGGTGTTATCACATGGCCCAGAGAAGAACACCACCGCAGTGTTCTGCCATAATGTGTTATCGCATGGCCCAGAGAAGACAACCTCTGCAGTGATCTGCCATTAGGTGCTATCGCATTGGCCCAGAGAAGACAACCTCTGCAGTGATCTGCCATAAGGTGTTATCACATGGCCCAGAGAAGAACGCCACTGCAGTAATCTGCCATAATGTGTTATCGCATGGCCCAGAGAAGACAACCTCTGCAGTGATCTGCCATAAGGTGTTATTATCACATGGGCCAGAGAAGAACACCACTGCAGTGATCTGCCATAAGGTGTTATCGCATGGCCCAGAGAAGAACACCACTGCAGTGATCTGCCATAAGGTGTTATCACATGGCCCAGAGGAGACACCCTCTGCAGTGATCTGCCATGAGATGTTATCACATGGCCCAGAGGAGAACATCGCTGCAGTGATCTGCCATAAGGTGTTATCACATGGTCCAGAGAAGAACACCACTGCAGTGATCTGCCATAAGGTGTTATCACATGGCCCAGAGAAGACAACCTCTGCAGTGATCTGCCATAAGGTGTTATCACATGGCCCAGAGAAGAGCACCACTGCAGTGATCTCCCATAAGGTGTTATCGCATGGCCCAGAGGAGACAACCTCTGTAGTGATCTGCCGTGAGGTGTTACATGGCCCAGAGGAGACATCCTCTGCAGTGATCTGGCATAAGGTGTTATTATCACATGGCCCAGAAAAGAACACTACTGCAGTGATCTGCCATAAGGTGTTATCATATGGCCCAGAGAAGAACACCACTGCAGTGATCTGACATAAGGTGTTATCACATGGCCAGAGAAGAACACCACTGCAGTGATCTGCCTTAGGGTGTTATCACATGGCCCAGAGGAGAACACTACTGCAGTGATCTGCCATAAGGTATCACATGGGCCAGAGGAGAACACCACTGCAGTGATCTTCCATAAGGTGCGGCCCAGAGAAGAACACCACTGCAGTGATCTTCCATAAGGTGCGGCCCAGAGAAGAACACCACTGCAGTGATCTGCAATAAGGTACGGCCCAGAGAAGAACACCACTGCAGTGATCTGCCATACGGTGTTATTATCACATGGCCCGAGAAGAACACCACTGCAGTGCTCTGCCATAAGGTGTTATCAAATGGCCCAGTGAAGGACACCACTGCAGTGATCTGCCATAAGGTGTTATCACATGGCCCAGAGAAGACAACCACTGCAGTTATCTGCCATAAGCTGTTATCATATGGCCCAGAGGAGACAGCCTCTGCAGTAATCTGCCATAAGGTGTTATCACATGGCCCAGCGGAGACAACCTCTGCAGTGATCTGCCATAAGGTGTTATCACATGGCCCAGAGAAGACAACCTCTGCAGTGATCTGCCATAAGGTGTTATCACATGGCCGAGAGGAAACAACCTCTGCAGTGATCTGCCATAAGGTGTTATCACATGGCCCAGCGAAGAAAAACTCTGCAGTGATCTGCCATAAGGTGTTATCACATGGCCCAGAGAAGAACACCACCGAAGTGATCTGCCATAATGTGTTATCGCATGGCCCAGAGAAGACAACCTCTGCAGTGATCTGCCATTAGGTGCTATCGCATGGCCCAGAGAAGACAACCTCTGCAGTGATCTGCCATAAGGTGTTATCACATGGCCCAGAGAAGAACGCCACTGCAGTGATCTGCCATAATGTGTTATCGCATGGCCCAGAGAATACAACCTCTGCAGTGATCTGCCATTAGTTGCTATCACAGGGCCCAGAGAAGAACACCACAGCAGTGATCTGCCATAAGGTGTTATCATGTGGCCCAGAGAAGAACACCACTGCAGTGATCTGCCATAAGGTATCACATGGCCCAGAGGAGAACACCACTACAGTGATCTGCCATAAGGTGTTATCACATGGCCCAGAGGAGAGCACCACTGCAGTGATCTGCCATAAAGTGTTATCGCATGGCCACAGAAGAACACCACTGGAGTGATCTGCCATAAGGTGTTATCACATGGCCCAGAGAAGACAAGCTCTGCAGTGATCTTCCATAAGGTGTTATCGCATGGCCCAGAGAAGAACACCACTGCAGTGAACTACAATAAGGTGTTATCACATGGGTCAGAGAAGACAACCTCTGCGGTGATCTGCCATAAGGTGTTATCACATGGCCCAGAGAAGACAACCTCTGCAGTGATCTGCTATAAGGTGTCATCGCATGGCCCAGAAAAGAGCACCACTGCAGTACTCTGCCATAAGGTGTTATCGCATGGCCCAGAGAAGTCAACGTCTGCAGTGATCTGCCATAAGGTGTTATCACATGGCCCAGAGAAGAACACCACTGCAGTGATCTGCCATATGGTATTATCGCATGGCCCAGAGAAGAACACCACTGCAGTGATCTGCCATAAGGTATTGCATGGCCCAGAGAAGAACACCACTGCAGTGATCTGCCATAAGGTATCACATGGCCCAGAGAAGAACACCACTGCAGTGATCTGCCATAAGGTATCACATGGCCCAGAGAAGAACACCACTGCAGTGATCTGCCATAAAGTGTTATCACATGGCCCAGAGAAGACAACCTCTGCGGTGATCTGCCATAAGGTGTTATCACATGGCCCAGAGAAGACAACCTCTGCAGTGATCTGCCATAAGGTGTTATCGCATGGCCCAGAGAAGATCACCTCTGCAGTGATCTACCATAAGGTGTTGTCATATGGCCCAGAGGAGACAACTTCTGCAGTTCTCTGCCATTAAGTGTTATCACATGGCCCAGCAGAGAAAACATCTGCAGTGATCTGCCATAAGGTGTTATCACATGGCCAAGAGGAGAACACCACTGCAGTTCTCTGCCATAAGTTGTTATCATATGGATGAGAGGAGACAGTTTCTGCAGTGATCTGCCATAAGTGTCAAAGGAGCTTGGGGGTAGAAACGTGTCCACAAAGCCAAAGGGAGAAAAGTACACAGGAAGCAGGAGTGCAAGGAGTCCTGCAGACAAGAAAGGATAGGCAACAAAGGCGGTGAACGAAAAAGGGCAGGGAGTACAAGTAAAACAAACAAGTTAGGTTCCATCTTGGGGTGTACGTAGAATGGGGGAAGAGTTTCCAACATAACCAGGGAAACCCCAGCCTTCTGAGCAGGTTACTATTACAGGGCTGCACTCTAAATGTTCATGGAAAGGAGCAGCAGCAGTGAGTGTCTGTGTCTGGACCCCAAGGCACGAACAAGGAAACAGTACTCACAAGACTGAAGCCTGTACGGGTCCAGCTGGAACTGAACAATGACTGCCTCCTGAAAGAGAAACCAGTACACCGGTTACAATGACAAGTTACAATACTGAAAAGTGACAAAGGAAAGGGGCAGATATTGCCTGCTAGGAACCTAGCAGCCAAACTCAAGGCATAAGCGAAGACAAGAAGTGTAACAGAAAATCCAGGGGAAAAAGGAAGTCAAGGTGAGCAAGGTTCAGGACAGAGAACCAGAAAAAAGTAGAAAAGCAAGAAACTAGAATCTATGTGCAGGGGTAAGGAGACTGGAAACTGCAGACTTGTAACAAGGAACAGTAACTCTGGACTGTAATAACAGCATACAGAAAACAAGGAACTGTAACTCTGAAGTGGGAAAGCAAGGGCAGAACTGAAGAACCAAGGTAGCTAAAGCCAGGTAACACACTCTATGGGCACAGAAGAAAGAACTGCAAGCAAGAAACAAGATAATTAGTGTTAGAGAGCAAGGGGTTGTAGACAGGGAACAGAGGACGGCAAGCAGGGGAGCAGGGCTACAGTGTAGGAAGCACAGAGATATGGAGCAAAAGGCAGGGAAGTGAAGGCAGAGTAGCAGGCTGCAAGGCAGGGAGCACAGGGCTCTGGAACAGGAGCAGGTTCTGGAAACAACAGGACATGGCGGAAATCCAAGAATCAAGGCAACAAAGGGCTGGCAGCGAGCTGAATGCAAGAGACTTGTGCTCCTGCGGGCATCTGCTTAAATACTGACCCGCCCTGTGATGAAGCAGGCTCATTAGCGGTACCTGGAGCAGCACATCTGAAGGTAATTGGCCTCCTCCCTCTCTGGACCTGGAAAAGTAAAAGCAGCACTGATCTCTAAGGCTTCTGGGGATTGTAGTTCTAAGACTGCTGCATAGGAATAGACAGGGAATGGGAACTGCCACAAGGTGCATTATGGAACATGTAGTTTGTGACATTAAATAATGAAGTTTCAAAGTCTTGCACACGGAAAGTAAATACAAAATATGAATAGGTATTGTCCGGGAAGGTTTATGGTCATGATTGAGTACCATATAGTCCACAATGGGTGCCAATTGATGCTCCAGTGGCACAGTGTTAGGCAAGATTGGATGCAGTAACCCTGGGGGAGACTACATCAGCATTGTCCTCTTGGTAATAGGTAACCCACCTATTGGTATAGGTCTGTACTACACAAGTTGGTAGAGTGACTGAGCAGCCAGACTTATCTCAAGAGGGGTACATGTGAGCTGTAGAGATACAACACCGAGATTCGCAATTACAAGTATCCAAATAACACTTACACTCAAGGTTTTCCAGTAAAATAAATATTTATTTATTTAACAGTCAGTTTTACATAATCCTTCTTTAGAAAGGGCAATATGCAACAACAAAAATATACTTCCCAACACTTACTCAGATTTAAGATAAGCAAGTAGAGACTCTTTAGAGATGTAGACAATACACTTCCTACACCCTGAGGTGACTTCAATTACTAGGCAGTATTGGCATTTATAGATCTCTTTGTGTACTTAATACATTCTGAGAGTTGTGAAAAAGGAAAAGGATAGGGAAGGAAAAAGGTTAACAGGTTCTCAAAGCATGTACGTACTTTTCAATCTCCCAATGAAGTCTAGATTAGATCTTTCCCAGCAATACTAGCTAAACTAATGTACCACCTAATGAATCAAAGTTAATGAGTCAGAAGAGTCTGCAGGGAGCCAGGACAGCCAAAGGCAATTAGAACAATGTCTATGGAGCCGAGGCACTTCTTTAGAAAGCACAAAGTCTTGCACAAACTTTAGAAAGTTTGTACTAAAATCACTGTTGGGCCACAAGCTGTTAGGCTTGTGAAAGGTGGAGCTGAGATCAACTCTGCAAGAAGCAGCTACTGCAAGTCTCCAGTGAGATAATGCAAACTACAGACAAAAGAGGCAGGTACCCCTTAGTCAGCACCGTACCTTAGGTTTGAAGAGGAGGATCCAGCTGGCTTCTGTTCCAGTTGCGGTCTTGGCGATCCTGGGTTCCTGGGCCTCAGTCGTGGAGACAAGAGGGAGAACATCTGGGGACTTCTGCACTACGGTTTGAAGGTCGGCAGCAGCTACGGGCTCTTTTCAGTACATCAGCACTTTGTGGTTTCAGCTACCGGCAAATAGCACCACCGTGGATCTTGGACACTTGATGGGCTTCCCTTGCTTCTGGAGTCCAGCACTCTGGTGAGGTGGCTCGGGCTTGGGTTGTTCTGCTTCAGGAGGGTCCTCAGGATCTTCCTGGAGCTCTGGTCCAGCTTAAAGACGATGCCCTCGACAACAGATTTCTCGACCACTGGCACTCGGTTGCAGCAGCAGCATGGAAGTACAGCCAGTCGGGGAAGGTCCTCCAGCAAAGTTCGTCTTGGGGTTAATTGGTCCCACCAACCCAAGGGAACATGTCGTCATGGAGCTTCTCTAGTCGATTCAGAGTCTGGACCTTCAGCATTGCAGCAGGGCTTCAGTGGGCGTTTCAACAGTCCAGGAGGGTGCATCAAGCTTCTCTTCCAGTTTCCTTCGTCGGATGTTTCATCCAGTGGTCGACTCTTTCTTTGGTTACAGAAGCCTCACCTTTTATGCAGATTTCCGCCATTCATGCACAGCCTAGCTGTCATTCACACAGCAGGGTGGCTGTCCTGCAAGCACAGCCAGCCAGCCAATCACCACTGGGTGCATTCAGGTAACCAAGGAGACTAAGGACAGAAGGTTTTATGCACCTCCGTCGTATCCTGCCCTGCCAGACACACTGGTGCCAGAGGCGAGTTTGAGCACTGAAGCCCGCCAAAGCAAAATTAACAAAAGCGTTAAACCTGGTTTGGCACGCAGATTAAAACCCAAGAAAGACCTCACGGGCAAGAAATGGTGATAAAAAGAAGACCGGGACCATTTTGATAAAATGGGCACCCATGGGTGCATTACTATAGCTGAGGATTCAGCCTGCGGTAGAATCACACAATGGTAGGAAAATTAAACCACTGCCACCAGCCATTCAAGTTTGTGAGGGTAACATAAAAATTGTTACATGAGTAAGTACACAAGTGGGCTACTAAGTAACCCCCCAGCACTCCACATAAGATGGTATGTGCTGGGTCTACAAAGAGAAAAGGTAAGTAAAGTCAATTTCACTTTACTGTTCTTGGGAACAGTAGTTTACCTAAGAGAAGGTATTTAAACCTTATGAGAAATCCAAAGGACTTCTCTGTGGCACCCCACTGAAGGTGCTGTGTGTCACCATACAAAAAGTAGATGCCTATGGAGTTTGTCAGACTCCAAAAACAAAAGAAACACAGTACAAAACAGATCAAAATACACGAGAGGGTGAGAAAAAGGTCTCACTCCAGGATAGAAATTAAAAAATCCTGAAGTCCAGCAAAAGAGCTGGGGGTCTCTGAGGTGAGAGGAATTAATCACTAAAATGAAAATTCTCCCTAACACACAGCCATGACAATAAGGTGTTATAACATGGACCAGGGGACACAACTTCTGCAGTGGTCTGTCATACAGTGTTATCGCATGGCCCAGAGAAGAACACCTCTGCAGTGATCTGCCAAAAGGTGTTATCACATGCCAAGAGGAGAACACCATTGCAGTACCTTACCATAAGTTGTTATCATATGGACGAGAGGAGACAACGTCTGAAGTGGTCTGTCATAAGATGGTAACCCATGGATCAGAGGAGACAACATCTGCTGTGATCTGCCATAAGGTGTTATCACATGGACCAGAGTAGAAAACCTCTGTAGTGCTCTGCCACAAGGTGTTATCATATGAGCACAAGGAGACAGCCTACAGGCCTCTGACAAACGTGGTATGACATGGCCGCTGGGGCCACCTTTTGCAGCCATCTGCGATAAGGTGTTATCATATGACCCAGAGGAGATAGCTTCTGCAGTGATCTGTTACAAGGTGATATCACATGACCCAGAGGAAACAACATCTGCCGTGATCTGTCATAATTCTGCTAATTTGAAATCGAAGGAACTATTATCTATACTCAAGAGAGTTGGAGACCTCCATCCCCCAGTGGATAACTGCAACAACAAAAAGACGCGAGTTGGTGTCTGGACATTCCGAACGCCCTGCTAGGCAAAATCACTCAACTCCAGTCCAAAATATCAGCAAAAAAGAAAATGCTAGCACAGCCCACAGCCTCAGTCTATATTCTTTTTCTTTTTTTTTTAATTGTATTTGTTTATACAAACCTTTTACAATGAAGCAATTCTTAATCGACCATATTTGTAATACAAAATAATGAAACAGTTTGAAGAAAGAAAGGAAGAAAACAAAAGAAGAGAAAAAAAATATGAGAAACAACAAATTCGGATAAAAATGAATTAACTCCAATAATGTTTCCAATTCTAAAAAACAAAACACATCCCATTAAAGCTCCCCTTCGTATTATGACTTCTATACTAACAGTCAGTCCAGCGATGTATTGATTTCCTGTCCACGACCTGAAAGAGTGCAACCAGCAGATTCCACAGCATCCCTCTCGGCCCCGAGGGTGGAAAAATGATGCAAACAAGGAAATGGGAGGCAAGAAAACACAGGATATGAAAAAGGGAGGCAGATATGGAGTTATACCAGAGCACCAACTACAGGCCTATTACTACCGTACCATTTTTATTAAAAATCTTAGACCGAGTGGCATACCTCCAAATTCAGAAATACCTAGAAGAAAACAACATTCTGGGACTCAGACAATCCATCTTCTGCCCCAGACATGGGACTGAAATGGCTCTCCTAGACTTGAAAGTTCAAATGGACAACTTGAAGGATAAAGGGAAACTGGCCATGCTCCTCCTACTGGACCTCTCGGCCACCTTCGATCTGGTGGACCACAAAATCCTATGCAACCACCTCTCTACAGCCACACAATTCTCACCCAACGCCACTCAATGGATTAAATCTTTCCTCTCAGAGAGAACTATCAAGGTCTTTTCACCTAAGGCAGAAGCAACTCCCACCCCAGTCCTCTGCAGAGTACCACAGGGATCACGTGAGGTTCCCAGTTTGTATAACATATTTACAAAGCAGCTGTTTGACCGTCTTGATGGCCTGGGCGTCTTGTATACCAATTACGCAGACGACACTCATACCCATCACGGGAGACCACACCACTGATACCACCACTCTCAACGCCATCGACCAAGCCATACAGGCTTGGATGGCACACGACGGTTTGTGCCTTAACAATGAGAAGACCGAGTTACTCCTCATAGGCTCTCAACTCAGACTGGCCTAACTCAACTCGGCATTTTAATCCATCAACATTGATGGCAACTCTATCTCAGTCTCCAGCCATGTCAAAACATTAGGTTTCTACCTAGATTCCTCTCTCATGTTGCAAGTTGATCAATGCCTGCAGGCACTTCCTCTCTCCCGACAACTGCATCACACTTGCTAGAGCACTAGTGCTAACCAGACTTGACTACTGTAATGCACTATACACAGGCACCTCAATGTACAAAATCAAAAAACTCCAGGTCCTTCAAAACAATGCCATCAGAGCAGCGCCTAACATTCCGAGATCAGTACACATCTCAGAAACCAGAATAAAACTCCACTGGCTACCCATCCAAGACCGAATCTGGATTAAAACGCTCACATTGACACACAAGTGCCTCCAGCAGGTAGCTCCCACATACCTGGCCAACAAAATAACTAAAACCCAATCGGCCAGAGCAGCCTGCAGGCACCTCCTGGTCACCCCCAAAATTAAGCTCCAAAAAGCGGACAGCAGCAGCTTCCCAGCGAGGGCGATTAAACTCTGGAACGATCTTCCAATGCACCTTAGAGCCCAGGATTCCTTTTGGATATTCTCAAAACACACCTTTTCACACACCTATTGCACAATTAACACTAGTCACTATTAACTCCTTAGCTTAATTCACTGTTCAAAATCTCTCAACCACTCAGAATTCTGCCAAAGTGTTATGCCTGAAATGCAAATCCGCTATAACTGTAAAATGTAATTATGTAAATCTAAGTGTATGATTGTGAACCTCTGTAACAATTGTAATCTTTCTATGCAAGCAAGCGCACAGATGCCCTAGGGCTTGGCGCACTATACAAGCAATACAAATAAATAAGGTCTATTTTATGACCCAGAGGAGACATTGTCTGCAGTGATCTTCCATAATGTGTTATCACATGGGCCAGAAGAGACAGCTTCTGCAATGGTCTGTCATAAGGTTGTATCACATGGCCCAGGGACACGCCTTCAGTGATCTGCCATAAGGTGTTATCACATGACCCAGAGGAGAAAACCGCTTCAACGGTCTGCCATGAGGTGTTCTCATATGACTACAAAGAGACAACTTCTGTAGTGATCTGGCATAAGGTGTTATCACATGGCCGTGAGGAGGAAACTTCTGCAGTGATCTGTCATAAGGTTATCACATGGCCCAGTGATCTGTGTAAAGGAGTACCATTGGGTTATATATATGAACAATTGGGCAGCCCTGTTTTGATAAGCCCAACATAAACATAAAGAAGGGATATATTTCACAAACCACAGCACAGCCAATGACAACCACAGCATAGCCAATGACGCAGATGAATAGGCCACTATTACCTACTGTCCTGCCCCAATATTGCAACAGTTACATAGTCATTCTTTCCTTATTCCCCACTGTTGTCACAGGGGTAAGAGACCATAAAAGCTAAAAGCGGACAGATTCACTAACACAAATGTTGTAACCACAATATGCACATCCACAAGACATGAATAATATATGCACTCCACATAAAGAATTCAGACACTACGTAATATATGCCTTTATACATGAAGAACTAACATAGCACTCATTAGACATGGAAAACATTCATGATTGGGGAGCCATCTTCTCTAAAATGGAATCCACAGCATGTCTACTAATTAGCAAGGGCTTTAAGGCTTCCGAAAACTCAACGAGGCTAAATCCACGAAAACACATGCAAACTAGAAGGGCTCATTGAGTACAAAAGACAGTGTAATGCTACACTCCAAGGTTGAAATACGAGGAGGGCTTCACCCAGAATGCCAGGTGCACAGGCTCTTGCAGTAAAATGTAATGGCAAAAAAAGAATTAAAATGCGGAAAATACAAACCTCAACAGTGCCTTACAGAGGTTTTTTTAGCTAGACTTGGCACAAAGTAAATAAAAAGATATTGAGGGACAGTGAACCAATCAGGAAGCAATGGCTGATGTTCTAGTGTCCATTCGGCCTTGGTGCCGGACCGTGCATTGCATTATCTTCAAAACAAACAGAATCCAGTTAAAACTTGTAGCTATAGCTATTTTGTATATTTGACTGCCAACGCATCACTAGGAATTGTTCTGCTGGTCAGCACATGGTGAAATCATTGAGGGGAAGGAGATTTCAAGATTGTAATGTCAGAAGTGGGTGGTGTGAGTTGTGGTTCCAGGAAATATATTATCCAGTAAGATTACACCAATGTATAGGGCATTATGGATATTTGCACCAATCAGTTGGTTTGACCTGGCCCTGAGGATTTTGTTAATATGTGTGTATAAAAATGGAAGCCTGTCATGGGTGGAGTTGAGAACCTTTTCAGCCAGTTCAGCTTAAAGGGCTGTTTTGAAATCCGTCTCCCAGCTGTGGGGTTTAATAAATATGTCTTTATTCCTGCATGGCGTCTACTTTTCCATGGAGTATTTTATCAGGTTATATCTGTAAAATAGACCTTGTTTACATCTGCCATAAGATGTTATCAAATGGCCCAGAGGAGTAAACGTCTGCGGTGATCATCCATAAGGTGTCATCACATGTCCCAGAGTAGAACACCACAGCAGTGATCTGCCATAAGGTGTTATCACATGGCCAAGAGGAGGAAAAGTCTGCAGTGCTCTGCAATAAGGTGTTATCATGTGTCCCAGAGGAGAAAAATCTGCAATGATCTGCCATATGGTGTTATCACATGGCCCAGAGAAGACAACGTCTGCAGTGATCTACCATAAAATGTTATCATATGGCCCAGAGGAGACAACCTCTGCAGGGATTTTCCATAAGGTGTTATCACATGGCCCAGAGGAGATACCATCTGCAGTAATCTGTCATAAGGTGTTATCACATGGCCCAGGGGCTCAACTTCTGCAGTGATCTGCCATAAGGTGTTATCACATTACCCAGAGGAGAAAACCTCTGCACTTATCTGCTATAAGGTGTTATCACATGAACTGGAGGAGTACACGTCTGCAGTGATATGCCATAAGGTGTTATCACATGTCCCAGAGTAGAACACCACAGCAGTTATCTGCCATAAGGTGTTATCACATGGCCAAGAGGAAGAAAAGTCTGCAGTGCTCTGCAATAAGGTGTTATCATGTGGCCCAGAGGAGAAAACATCTGCAATGATCTGCCATATGGTGTTATCACATGGCCCAGAGGAGATACCATCTTCAGTAATCTGTCATAAGGTGTTATCACATGGCCCAGGGGCTCACCTTCTGCAGTGATCTGCCGTAAGGTGCCATCACATGACCCAGAGGAGAAAACCTCTGCAGTGATCTGCCATAAGGTGTTATCACATGAACCGGAGGAGAGCACCACTTCAGTGCCCTACCATAAGGTGTTATCATATGTCCATGAGGAAACAAATTCTGCAGTGATGTGCCATAAGTTGTTATCACATGGCCAGAGGAGGCAACTTCTGCAGTGATCTGCCATGAGGTGTTATCCCATGGCCACAAGGCATCAGGTTCTGCAGCGATCTGTCATAAAGTGTTATCACATGGCCCAGTGGCACAACTTCTGCAGTGATCTGCCATAAGATGGTATCACATGGCCCACGTCTGCAGTGATCTGCCATAAGGTGTAATCACATGCCCAGGGTAGAACACCATTGCAGTAATCTGCCATAAGGTGTTATCATGTGACCCAGAGGAGGCAACCTCTGCCGTGATCTGCATAAGGTGTTATCACATGGCCAAGAAGTGGAAACGTCTGCAGTGCTCTGCCATGAAGTGTTATCATGTGGCCCAGAGGAGACAACTTCTGCAGTGATCTGACATAAGGTGTATTCACATAGCCCAGGGACACATCTTCTGCAGTGATCTGCCATAAGGTATGATAACATGACTGAGAGGAGAACACTTCTGCAGTGATCTGCCATTAGGTGTTATCACCTGACGCAGAGGATAAAACAACTGCAGTGCCCTGCCATAAGGTGTTATCACATGTCCCAGAGAAGACAACTTCTGCAGTGATCTGCCATAAGGTGTTTACACATGGTCCAGAGGAGAAAACATCTGCAGTGATCTGCCATAAAGTGTTATCATATGGCCATGAGGAGACAACTTCTGCAGCGATCTGCCATAAGGTGATATCATATGGCCCAGAGGAGACGTCTGTAGTGATCTGCCATAAGCTGTTATCACATGGCCAAGAGGTGATAACATCTGCTGTGATCTGTGTGAGAAACCTGAAGGTGTCTCACCCGCTAGTCCCCGGGGATCTGTCATCTAGGTGGCCAGGACATGGCCATCACTATTGGAACCAGTTCCTCGGGGTGGACCTGAGCGGAAGGATCACCTGGATGAGGGGTCCTCCGGGAGTGAATGTGAGACACCGATGGGTGAGACCTCCTTTTTCAACAAAAACACTTTCCTATACTTTCCTACACCGTGACAGACAATGGACTAACACCCGAGCCGTTTACCTGACATGTCCCAACACAAGGGTCAGGCAGAGTCAGGCAATTGACAATAGCTATGCACACCTGGTGGCCTTTTCCCTTACCCACCGGGATAAATGCAAGAGGAAGCAGCTATTCCCCACCGGCTGTGCAAATGGAGGAGAAAGGCGGAGAGACCTGGTCAGGTGCCTGGTCAGGTGTCACGGGGGACGCAGATCCGAAGAAAACTGACTAAAGCCCTTTTTTGTGTTGTTTGATGAAACTACGAAAGCCAAGAGGCCTTAGGAGAGGCTAGTGTGAAGTGTCAAAGTGGTCCTACAAGGGTTGAGTAAAATCCCCTTGTACACTCAAAAACACATTGAGGAAAAGCTGTGTGAAGTCTGACTGGGTGCTGGGACCCAAATTTAGGAAAAGGAAACAAAAGCTATGGGAAGGGAACCCCGCTTTTCTAATGAAATGATCGAGTAATGAACTGTGTTAAGAATGGCTATGTGAACCTAACTGTGGGAAGCCAAGGGAAAAGCTAACAGAAGTAAATCCTGCATTGTGAGTGAAAAGCCATTGTGAACCCAGTTGAGGGAGGCTAATATTGCAAGAAGGATCCCAGCCCGGCTGAGGGGGATCCAAGAGGCAAAAAGCAGTCGCCCAACATCAAAAGATTTCTAAAGGAACTTTTTGGTTTATTGTTTTGGTACAGCTGGCCTTCTAAGGCAAGAGACTTTGCTGGAAAGGGACTTAGTCCCAGAAGGTCCTGGCAATGTTGAAAGGTACTGTAACTTCGTGCTAGCGTGGTACAGGAGTGTGCTGTGCTCATTCCGTTCTGTCTTGTCCTGTGCTAAAAACGTGGGGATGCGAGACCCACCCATAACATCCTGACTTATCATTTTGTGAACACTTCTTTCTTTTCTTGAGAACATTATCCCACACTATTTTGTAACTCAGCTGTAAGGATTGGAAATAGGTTTTTTAGTATAGGCCCTTTTTATTTGACAAGACCCCACTAGGACTTTATTATTATTTGATGGTCATAGCTTGCGCCCATCCAAGATTTAGGTTTAGATTACGCGTTTTTCTCACCCATTCTTCAGTTTAATAATCACCCTTGAACTGTGATCACTTGTGTCTGTCTTTACTGTTGCAACCATGAGTTCCTTACATATGGTGTCAGGAATGGGATGTGACTCAATTGAAACTAATTGGGGAACCCTAAAATTTCTAAAACGTAGTCAGAGAGCTTCTAACCCTTCCATTGCCACCAAGGAATCGATAGGTTTTGATATCTGTAGCAGTAGGGAAGCTATTATCCCCCCTAGGAAAAAAAAGAATGATTCCTGCAGACTTGGTTTTAATACCCCCCTCTGAGGTGTTATATAAGATTGGCCCCAAAATCTGACCTAGCGTGGAAGTTCGGGATAGACGTTTTAGCAGGTGTCATCAATCCCGACTTTTGGGGACATGTAAAGGTTCTCTTACAAAATCATGGTGAGCAAAATTGCCCAAGGTATTTTGGAAAGGGCTCTATTTCCTCAGTTTAAAGAAAGTGAACAAGACAAAACAGAAAGAGGTACCCTTGACTTTTGGGAAGCTGATAAACCTTTCAACATCTAAGAAAGGAAGGGAGAAGAGCCTACCGTCTATCCCAACCTAGCCTTCGCCCAGCGAAAGGACCCAGCTCTCACTGAAGCTTTCCTACAAGCTATGACGGAAAGTGAAGGGTTTTGACAAGGGAAGCCCCTTTTTCTACTTAAAACAAGGATTACTTAGGGGGGCGTGGCTGACCGCGAGACGATGCAGACGTGAATCCACTTAGCTCCGTAGACCACCAAATAATCCTGAAACATCCAGCCTGAGCCCTACATGGTATTATCATACAAATCGGCGAACTGGTAGAGAAAAGTCTCAAGCTCACTCTTGTGAACTTTTTAACTGAAACGCCCATCGGTCTGGAGACCGGAGCGAGTGAAACTGGAGCTGGGAAAGACTGCCGCATCCAAGATGGCTGCCATGGGCCTCCGGGGACGAAGCTACCAGCGACAGTCATAGACCAACCGCAGCAGACGGCTAGCTGATACACGGCGAAGGACCAAACTCGCGCCAAGGAACAGGTGCCCAGATGGTGCGCACTCCCTGGCCCAACACTGCTGCGAACCGAAGTAATATCCGAACGCTCAAAGACTGCCTAACGCATCAAGAACAGTCATACCTGTGGGTCCAGCGATGCAACGGGTGTGTGCTTCTCCTCCAGACGGCAACCCCTGACTGGTGCGGAGGTAGGGCTGCACAGAGCATGGCCGCGGTACAAGCCAAACCCCGGAAGGAGCCCCTTGTAGGACGCAGTGATCCGGAACGTAGCTCCCCACAACCAGCCTGCAACCGGAGCGAAAGAACAGATCGCGGGAGCTGGGATCACTGGGGGCCCTGGGTTGAGGACTGCGAAGGCCGCTGCAGACTCAACCACCCCAGAGGAGAAATGGAGTGATCACCCTGAGATGACCGCTCAATCCTCACCCAAGAGCGAGCAAGTGGGACACTGTCGACGCGCTGCCGAGTCACCTGGTCTGGAATAGAAGGCTGACGGATCAGAGAACCTGATCCCACGTGCCTAAAGGTACAGTGTGTCACGGGTGAATCTGATACGAGTGGGGGCACTGATGACCATTTTCTCCACTGAACTGTGCTGAACTGTGTGCATGGTTGCTGACCCTTCCAGCATGGCCACCCTCTAATATAATATAACAGCCCATGCACACCCGCAGCAACAGCATGGCCCGCAGTGGATCCCCTAGGCTTCCGTGGACACCCCGCCGGTACCTATAACATAACAGTGCAAACACTCCCGAAACAGCAGTGTAGTCTGCGGCAGACTCCTGGTCTCCCATGAACACCCGGCAGGTACATCTGCGGCAAACGTTAACACTGTATGTAGCATAAAGTGCCGCATAAAATAGCGAGAGGCCTGGGGATCTACTGCCACGGACCCGAGGACCGAGAGTCTGAACCTGGAGCCCGCCTGGTGCGGTATATAGGATCCACCGGGTCTACAACAGAGCAAGCCCGAGCAAAACCACAAGTCATCAGCAACACACCTCGCCGAACACAGCCGGTGCAGAAGACTTGGTGACACAGGTCCGGCCATAGCCAGACCCCTGTCCCGTGGGTTACAAACTACCACACGCAGTGGAGAGGGGAAGTGAGGTGTTGGAGCTGATTACCCTCCCTAGGGGAAAACCCAAGGATTATAAAACACAGATTACCAACAGCACAGTCCACGGGTACAATATTGCTGGATCATCACAGCAAGAGACGGTATAGGACTGGCAGGCTACGGCCTGGAACCACCACCCTGAAAAGCAGATGGACACAACCCGGAAGCCCCCCTGGAACTCTTAATTACCATGGGAAAAGACAAATTAAGGAAACACAATCTACAAAGCAAAATCGACCAGTTTGCGACACAATCCGCACAAGAGCAAGGTGAACCCGGCCCTAGCACTGTTACTGTTGACATGGATAACACACTGTCCTTGAAATATGTCATGGCTGCAATAGCAGACTCACAGCCTCTATGGAGCAGAAAATTGACGGAATAAGCATGGACGTTTTGCTCCTTCGTCATGACCTACAGAAATTGACGTCTCGCACGGGAGAGGCTGAGCAACGCATTTCAGATGTGGAGGACAGGATGCTAGGTTTGCGTCAACAACTGGAAGGCGTCAAATCAAAACTGAAAATGATGGAGGACAGGGTCGACGAGGGAGAGGGACGCTCCAGACGTAACAATGTAAGAATCCTAGGCCTACCGGAGAAAACTGAAGGACCAAACATGGAGCTGTTTCTGGAGCAATGGATTACAGACATGTTCGAACCAGACTCCTTCTCAAAATTCTTTTCATTAGAAAGAGCACACCGGATGCCCACAGGCAAACCTATACCTGGCGCGCCACCACGCACTGTGATTGCAAAACTCCTTAATTACAGGGACCGAGACGCACTGCTACAAAGAGCACATACTAAGGGTACACTAACCTATAATGGCTCCAAGATTGCTTTTTTCCCCGACGATACACGAGATGTACAGAGAGCCAGACAATTGTTTGACAAAATTAAAAGGCAACTCAAGGGACTGAAAGTCAAATATGGCCTCTTATTCCCAGCCCAACTCAAAATCTACCACAAGGGCACGACGGTCCACTTCACAGATCCAAAGAAGGCATGGGCTGAGCTACATATTGAAGGAGACTGGAAGACCACACACAACAATAGAAGTGGAAACCAACGCCCCCAACCGGACCGGAGGCCGCCACCACCACAACAACTGGATGCGGACCCACCTGCAGCGGCCGAAGAATGAGTAACGAACCTGGCTGTGTATAGCAACCTGCATTCCCCTCCTCCCTTTACGTTGCGCTGGACCTAGTTGTGAATACACCATGATGCCCATATTCACAACACAGGATCCCTTTGGGGAGAAGTAAGGTGGCCCAGGGAAAGAGCTACCTCACCACCCACCCACAGAGTTTGTAGTTTGTTGGAGTCGATTTTCTGGGGTAAGTTTCTCTAACCAGAAGATTTGAGATGAATGACTGAAAAGAGCTCCTGCTCTCACGATGGGCGACGTTAGTAAGTTAGGTTGTAACTATGTTTGGGCGACAGGTACTTCGTGTTGGGGTGGAGTATGGGGTGGAGGAAGGGATAGTTTATGTTGTTCTTGCATTGACTCAAAGTTAAGGTGCATTCACAGGGTTAATGAATCATACCAACCAACACATGGCGTCATATGCTACCCCCAGATGGCAGCACACCCCCTCTGTGACCAACCCCCGCATAATGACCCCATGAAACAATTTGTAAAAACCTGTGAATCCGACTCTACAAAATGTAAATGGCACCCACATTGACCTATACACTATCTCCTGAGCGACCCAAATCCCTCAAACTGATCACATGGAACGTGAACGGGCTAGGCTCCGGAATCAAGAGACGTCTTGTGATGCAACTGTTGAACAGACACGCCCCAGATATTGCCCTAATTAATGAAACACACTTAGCCGGAACTAATTGCACCTTCTTTTGGAGAACCAATTACCGAGTGGCATTACATGCGGGATATACTATGGGATCCAGAGGGACACTCATACTGATACACAAAGGCCTTCCATTTGAGACGTTAACGGTAGAGCGGGACCCCAGGGGTTGCTATGTAGTGCCCATTGGAATGCTAGGGGAAGAAACATTAGCCATTGCATCAGTGTACTCTCCACCGGGGCTCAGGGAGGAGCTACTAAAAGCCCTGGTTATCCTCACAGCAAAACACCAACCCGACATGTGGGTCTTGGGGGGCGACTTTAATGACGTCATGTGCAAAAGTAAGGATTGCACTCACATCATGGACCGCAACCCGAACACCTCCACTAATTTAGCCCAATTTGGGTCAGCCCTGGCCCTCCGAGATGTGCGGCGACATCTTCATCCTGACACCGAGGCTTACTCGTTCCTTTCGGGTGCACATGGCTCCATGTCCAGATTGGAATACTTCCTCCTCCCAATTACCGACATACACAGAGCGACGACTGCAGATCTGCTCCCCCGTGGCATCTCAGACCACTCACCCTTGATAATGGTGTTGTGCATTCGCAGGCGTGGCTCCCCCCAAGATATGAAGATTGAACAGTTATTATCTGAAGAGAAAGAGAATTGGGCAATAAGGCCAAATACTCCCAGCGATTGCGCCTCCATTAACGGCGTCTGTGCGTCTGCTGTCAATTGTTAATATATGAGTGCCTTGCCCAGCACCCACAGTGTAAGAAATATAGAACAACTGCAACAATCGAACTGCGCCACACACGGAAAAAAATGTAAGCCAATAAGTACAAATGTACAGTTGTTTAATTTATGTCATGAACAGCCTGACACGTGTTTCGAGCGAAGCTCTTCCTCTGAGGCATGTGATCTTGTACAATTTGGACCACAATTAAAGGAAATGAATAAGTCACGGAGCGAAATCAAAATGCGTAACTGAGTTAACTTGTAACGGTCAAGTATAAATAGAATTGCCGGTCGGCTAGGAAATGAGTTCAAGGGAGCTTCAATTGTGGTCCAAATTGTACAAGATCACGTGCCTCAGAGGAAGAGCTTCGCTCGAAACACGTGTCAGGCTGTTCATGACATAAATTAAACAACTGTACATTTGTACTTATTGTCTTAAATTATTTTTGTGTGTGGCGCAGTTCGATTGTTGCAATTGTTCTACAGTTATTATCTGACCTTCCCCGAGTTTGTCGACGGGCTCATGGAAGCAACCAACGAATATTTTGAAAATAATACCACCAGGGTGGATGACCCTGTTATTATTTGGGAAGCGTATAAAACAGTGCTGAGGGGGGAAATAATCTCCTGGACGGCAAACAAAAAGAAGGAACGGCTTCAGGAATTAGCGAAGGCAGAAGCCGAAATGAGTGACTGGGAGGCCAAATACGTTCTTGACCCAAGCTCTGAGAACCTTAGATCCTTTAAGGGCGCCAGAGACAGGCTTCGGAACATGGAACTAGACAACGCTAAACACGCCCATCAAGAGTCCAGAGCAAGGATCTATGAACAGGGGGACAAAGCTGGGAGAATGCTGGCCTGGCTTGAGAGGAGAGACGAGGGCCAACGCCATGTCATAGAAATTATAACCCCGCAAGACGGTGGATGCCACTCAGACTGCGAAATAGCAAAGGCTTTCGCTGACTTCTATGCCACTCTGTACCGCACCCCGGTATCTCCACTGAACCCCTCCCTTTTAGATGACGTTACTCTGCCCCAGCTGTCGGAACAGCGGAAAGCACAACTAGACTCAGCTCTTAGCGAAGCTGAGATAGCTGAGGCTATAGCCCAATTACAGTCCGGGAAAACACCGGGCCCCAAAGGATTCCCGGTTGAGACCTAGAAGAAGTTGGGTGGGGAGAAGCTAGCATGGTACCTCCACAAAATGTTCCTCGGGGCTCGAGACCAAAGTGCCCTCC
Organism: Ambystoma mexicanum; assembly: GCF_040938575.1. NCBI lineage: Eukaryota > Metazoa > Chordata > Amphibia > Caudata > Ambystomatidae > Ambystoma > Ambystoma mexicanum. The sequence goes on from NC_090926.1 coordinate 1,226,571,310, forward strand.
CGCCGGATTTGTGCAAAGCCACGATTGTTGTCATTCCCAAGCCGGGTGAACCACCGAGCAATGCGCCTACTATAGGCTGATTTCATTACTTAATACTGAAACTAAAGTCCTTGCCAAACTCCTAGCTAACCGCCTACAATTGGTTGTTGCCTCCTTGGTCCACCCGGACCAATGCGGGTTTATGCTACATAAATCAACTTGTATGAATATAGGACGCCTCTACCTATTATTAGAAAGAGCCCCAGTTATAGACAAACCGCTTGCATTACTAGCCATAGATTTTGAGAAGGCGTTTCATACGGTTCGCTGGGACAGCCTTTAGGAAACCATGCGGAGAATGGGCTTCGGGGACAATTTTCTGGGTTGGGTACAGCTCCTCTATACAGATCCACATGCGGAGGTGAAGGTAAACGGGTGGCCCTCTGAGCCCTTTCCCCTTGGTAAAGGGACAAGACAGGGATGCCCCCTGTCCTCCCTCCTCTTTGCTCTTGCAATAGAGACACTCGCCTTATGGCTCCGCCAGAGTGAGGATTGGACAGGATTCAGATCAGGAGGGAAACAATGACCTCTTGATCTATCTAGGTGACCCGATATGAACCTGCCCCATAGTGACACAGATGCGTGTCCGCTTTGGTGAATTCAGTGGGCTGAGAATCAACTGGAGCAAGTCTATCCTTTTTCCGGTGAAGGGAGGTACACAAGCTATCCCCCAGGATTGCCCATACAAAGTGGAACCAGGCGGATTTCGATATCAGGGGATTTGGTTTTAGAGATGATGTCCGCCACTGGAAACTTCTCCCCCTGACACTCATGGGTAGCGCCGCCCAGATTACCCTGCCCAGATTTCTCTATGTATTACAAATGCCCCGCTTGAGATTCCGGATCCGAATTTGACCGCCTCAAGAATCTCCTTAAAGAACTCATATGGGTGGGGGGTGAACCCTGCATTGCACTGGCCATGCTTCAGAGATCGATCTGGGAGGGAGGAATCAGCGTGCCCTGCCTTCAAGCGTACCACTGGGCCTCCCAGCTATCAGGGGTCAACGACCTACTACATGGGGACCGGGAGTTACCACACATAAGGGCCGAAATAGCAGCCCTGCATGACACAGAGCCATTACACCTGCTCTATCAGCCCCTCCGTAGACCCCCTCCACAAACAATGGCAGCACATGTTACTATGGTCTGGAAACGGGCACACGCTTTTGTGGGTTGGAAAGACAAGATCACCACCGCACAACCCTTGTGGCATAATGGCAACCTGACTGAGCTTGGGAAACTTAAACCATGGTCCAGATGGGAGGAGGCCGGTATCACTAAGATCGGGGACATCCTGGAGGGCGAGAAACTCGCCTCACTCGAAGCACTGCGACAAAAATTCCAGCTCCCAACAACTGAACAATATCACTATACTCAGCTCGCTCAAGCCCTACAAATGCATATTCAGACAGACTCAGCCATCCCTGAGAACACACCCATAGAGCGTAACATATTTCCGGCATACATCCCTGCTAAATGCACCTCCATATTATATAACGCCATGTCCTCCTTCGCTACTCTGGAACTCCCCCACCTCAAATCCAAATGGGAGGAAGATGTGGGTATCATAGATCTGGAAGACTATATCCAGATCCTAATGCACCCTAGGGAAATCGCTATCTCATCCAGGCTTCGTCTGGTGCAACTGAAATTCCTACATAGAATATATCATCCTAGAACTATGATACACAGATGGAAGCGTGCCCCAAACCCGTGTTGCCTCTGATGTGGGAGAGAAACTGGAACATTCATACGTATCCTGTGGGAATTCCCCCAAATCCAGACCTTTTGGGGTGAATGCTGCAAGGAATTGTCTGGATTACTAGGCCATAACATAGCACTAGACCCCAAAATACTGTTACTGGGTAAGCCCGACGAAAACATTGCGAACAAATGGGTGGGACTGCTCCTAGCAATGGCCGCAGGACTGATGAAGTGAAATATCGCACAGAAATGGGGCGCTCCGGAATCTCCGACACTAGATCAGTGGCCAGATGATATGGACACATGTGCAATGTTGGAACACAGAGTCTACAAAGCAAGGGGCTGTTCTACTAAAGCTTTCAAAATCTGGGGGAAATGGGAGGAACGTGACTCCCTGTAATTTTTGATACCTCAAAAGAACACGCTTCATGTGCACATTACTTAAACCATACTTTAATATTGATTCACTCTTTGAATGTTTTTTGTTTTGATTTTGTTTCTTTGTTTCTTGTTAATTGTGATTGTTGTTAAAATCAATAAAATATATTATAATAAAAAAATGGATTACTTTATAGGAGAGAGACATCTATTGAAGAATTAGCAAAAACACAGTTGGAAATACCCAAGAGCCACCAAAAGGTTGTGCTGGAGATTGCGCATTCCCATCTCAACGGGAGGCATTTAGGACAGTCTAAAATCTCAGGCACATATTAGTGGGAAGTTTTAGTGACCAGGTATTCATGCCGATATATAGACCTTGATACAGACGTGCGAAATATGTCAAAAGACCAGCACGCACATCCCATTACCTGCCCCCCTGAACCCATTGCAGATCACAGAAGGCCCTTTTTCATGGATCAGGATGTACATAATTGGACCTCTAGAAACATCCAGCCTAAGCAACAAATATGTTCTTGTGATTGTGGATTATGCGACTCGATATCCCGAAGCATTCCCAATGCAAAATAATACCAAACAGCAAATCCTTAAACACCTCCTACCGTATTTCTCCAGGGTCAGTTTTCCCAAGGAAATACTAACCGACCAAGGTTTGAATTCTGCGTAAGCTCATGGCAGAAGTCAAAGAGCTACTCCATATTACCATCTTGCGAACTTCTGTGTACCATCCCCAAACCAATGGCTTGGTGGAAAGATTCAATAAAACTCTGAAGTTAACTCTACGAAAACTGGTAGATAAGGATGAGAAAGACTGGGACTGAATGATCCAGTAGGCACTATTTTCAGTAAGGAAAACCCCTCAAGCCTCCACATGTTTCTCTCCTTTTGAATTGCTCTATAGTAGAGAACCTAGGGATGTCCTGGACATGCTCTGCGATACCTTGGAAGAACGAGAAGAGGCACCCATTCCTATCTCGCAAACTGCCACCACAATGCGAGAACATATGAAATTATTGCGAGATCTAGTCTGTACTCATATGGAAAAGTCCCAGAGCCAACAGAAATCCACTTAAGACAAGAAGGTGAATTTAAGATAATTTTCCATAGGACAGAAAGTACTGGGCCTCTTACCCAACTCAGACAACAAGTTTGTCTTCAAGTAGCATGGACCCTATGATATATTAGAACGAACAGGAACCTGTACTTATAAATTAGATCAACCGGATCGAAAACAGAAGGTCCATTTGTATCACGTAAATCTCTTGAAAGAGTGGAAAGGGAACCCGTCAGCCACCCAAGCCAAAGTACTTGGAAACACCTGTGGTAACCCCAGACACCTGTGTGAAGGACAAACAATGTTGCACCAGTGTCCAAAATGCCCTTAACAACAAAGTCACAAGCCTTCAAACTAAAATCAAAAATAAGAAAGACTCATTAGCCAAACCAACCAATCCTACCAACACGCCCCTGTGCCCCACGCCCCAACACCCTCTGCCCAGGCCCACCCGCTTTAGCTTCTCCAAAGTCTCCACCCTCGAAGTGGAAAAAATCATCCTCAGCCTAAAACCATCTAACTGTCAGGGCGACCTTTGCCCCCCACAAATTATTAAAGATGTGGCAAGAGACCTCTCGCCATTCATCACAAGACTCACCAATGCCTCCTTCTCCTCAGGTACCATCCTCAGCAACCTTAAAGAGTCCTGGGTCATCCCCCTTCTCAAAAAACCTTCTCTGGACCCCTCCATTCCCACCAATTACAGACCTATTACCACCATCCCCTTCCTGCTCAAGATATTAGACAAAACAGCCTACCAACAAATCCAAAACTACCTTGAACTAAACCACCTCCTTGGTATCCGGCAATCAGGCTTCAGAACCCAACATGGGACAGAAACAGCCCTCATCGACCTGAAGGCTCAAATTGACACTCTTAGAGACAACGGGAAAACAGCTTTATTGCTTCTCCTTGACCTCTCCGCGGCATTTGATCTAGTTAATCACAAAATCTTTATGTAATCACTTGGACTCAGCTGCCCACTTCTCCCAAGAAGCCATCGGCTGGTTCGAGGCATTCCTCAGCAACAGATTCATGCGCGTCTTCTCCACCACAGCTGCCGCCGACCCCATCCCCATGACATGCGGAGTCCCCCAGGGCTCCTGCGTCTCCCCTACACTGTACAACGTTTTCACGAAGCCCCCGTTTGATAATCTAGATTGTCTGGGTATCACCTACACTAACTATGCCGATGATACCCAGATCCTCATCCTGTTGACGGGAGATTACAACCTTGGTGAACAGGGTGTACCTCATCATCCAGGCATGGATGGCAACTCACAGTCTATGCCTGAATGATGACAAGACTGAACTCATCATACTTGGCTCCACCGCAAACTTAACCAAACTGGACCACAACTACACCAGCTTCATAATAGACGGGAACCCGATCAAAGTGGTTGTAGGTCATTTGGTCGAAAACCAAATGATCGAATGCCATTTGATCGAGAGTCAAATGTTCGAAAAAATGGTTGAATTTTTTTTTTTTACATTTTTTTCTTTCCGGGAGGGTTCCCCCCCCAATCCCCCTATTCCTATATTAAATTTTTTTTTACCAAACAAAACTGAAAAAATATATAAATTAATAAATAAATAAATTCAACCATTTTTTTTTTCAACCATTTGACTTTCGATCAAATGGTCATTCGATCTTTTATTTTTGACCATTTGACCGGACATCGATCAAAGTAGCTAAGGAAGTCAAAACCTTAGGAATATACATCGATTCCTCCCTCACCTTCCACAAACAGGTTAGCTCTATGGCATCCTCCACGGCCTACACATGTAAGCTTATAAGAGCAGCCAAACCCTTCTTATCCACACAGAGCTGCATTACACTAGCCAGAGCCCTTGTATTATCAAAACTGGACTACTGTAATGCCCTTTACGTAGGAGCTAGCAAACAGGTTACTAACAAAAGTCAGACGCTTCAAAACAACGCTCTCAGAGCAGCGCTCAGCATCCCCAAGAGAGAACACATCTCCAACACTAGGAGAGCTCATAATTGGCTCAACCCGACAGATAAAATCCTGCTCAAAGTAGCCTCACTAACACACAAATGCCTCAACAACGCTGCCCCCCACTACTTAGTAGATAGAATAAGCAAACACACCTCCAACAGACCCACTAGAACGCCAACGCCAATCTCCTCACAGTTCCCAGATTCAAACGTACCAAAATGGGTGGCAACAGCTTCCAGGTGAAAGCAGCCAAACACTGGAACACCCTACCACCTTCTCTAAGGACACCCCAAACCTACACACACTTTAGACGCAACTACATACACTGGATAAAGAACAATGACTGCTAATTCCTTCCATCCCACCTCACCGCGACCTACCTTGTAAATATGTTTATCTTTAATCCGCAAACCTTTGCCTTTTTCATGACTGCGTCAATCATATATTATACACTGTATTTACTGCATTGTACCTATAAACCACTGTTATTACTGTAATGCATTGTAACATGTAACCAAGCTGCGAATAGCCTTGTTGCTCCTGCGCCCTCATACCCTCGGATTTGGTGCGCAATACAAATGAATACACTAAACTAAACTAACCTGCCTAGTTCCTGAAGAGATAGATAACTTCAAGTTGATTCCTCCAGAGCTATCTATCCAACAAGATGATCTAAAAGATGCAGTCACCTCATTTCCCAATGTATTCTCAGAAAAACCAGGAAGAGTAAAAGGCACATCCCACTATATTAGAACACCCAAGGGAAAAGTGGTTAATTTAAAACCATATAGATTCACAAAGCCCATAAACAGATAGTGATTGAGGAGGTCAACAAAATGTTGAAAGCCAATATTATCGAGCCTTCTTCAAGTTCATGGTCCTTTCCTATCGTGTTGGTCACTAAACCTGAACGTTCCTGCAGATTCTCCATAGATTTCCGTCAAGTTAATGCCATTTCAGACTTCGATGCCTATCCCATATCATGCATCGATGACCTAATTGAGAAACTTGGAGCAGCCACCTTTCTAGCCCCCCTAGACTTAACCAAAGGGTATTGGCAAGTTCCTGTGTACAGGCCAGAAAAGAAAAAGACTGCGTTTTCAACACCTCTAGGACTGTTCCAATACAAAGACCTCCCCTTTGGCTTACACAGCGCACCAGCCACTTTCCAGCGCTTCACGGATAAGATCCTACAACCCTATTCCAATTTCTGTGGGGCTTAAATTGACGATATCGTCATTTATAGTAAGACATGGGAGGACCATCTCTTTCATCTTTATACCGTCATGAAAGTCCTCAGAGGGGCAGGACTAACTGCTAATCCATCTAAATGCAGACTGGCCGAGTCAGCTGTAAAATACCTCGGCTTCTATGTAGGGAATGGGAATGTACAGCCTAAACATGAGAAGGTGAAAGCCGTCTTAGATACACCAACACCCAAGACCAAAAGAGATCTTAGAGCTTTCCTTGGATTAATAGGATATTACCGTATGTTTATCCCCAACATTTCAGACAAAACAGCTAGGCTGACTGATAAACTCAAGAATGCCGAACACTAGAAACTTCAATGGAATGACGAGGATGATATATGTTATAACACCTTAAAACAGACACTGTGCCAGAACCCAATCTTTAAGGTAGTTGACTTCTCTAAAGAGTTTATATTATAGACGGATGCCTCCCTTACAGGGATAGGAGCAGTCCTGTCCCAAGTTTGCAATGGATTAGAATACCCCATCCTATTTGCTAGTCGCAAGCTTTTCCCGCATGAAAAGAATTACTCCATGTTGGAGCTAGAGACCCTGGCCACCAAGTGGGCCATTATTCATCTAAGATACTACCTATTAGGAAGAAAGTTCACACTTGTTACAGACCACTCACCCCTAGTTTGGATTAGCCAACGCAAAGATTCCAACCCTCGAGTCATACTATGGCTTCTAGACCTACAACCCTATTGTTTCACTATAGAACACTGAAAAGGCAAAGACCAGGGAAATGTGGTTTTCCTTTCCTGGTTCCCCTGTGAAACAAATTTGGCTACATCACATGGAGGAAGGGTATGTGAGAAACCTGAAGGTGTCTCACCTGCAGGTCCCTGGGGATAGGTCATCGGCCATCGCTATTGGATCCAGTACCTGGGGGTGGACCAGTGCGGGGGATCCCCTGGATGAGGGGTCCTTGAGGAGTGGAAGTGGGACACCAACAGGTGAGACACGGTACCCCCTTCCCTACAACACCTTTTCCCCATCATACCCCTTAGGATATTCAGAAGTTCTACCCCTCACCCCTTTTCCAACACAAACACTTTCCCACACATGACAGACAACGGACAAACACCCAAGCTGTTTACCTGAAATGTCCCAACACAAGGGTCAGGCAATTGACAATAACTATGCACACCTGATGGCCCTTTCCCTTCCCCACAGGGATAAAAGGCGGAGCACGAAAGCACACTTATGGCGAGGCCGAACGTATGAGGAAGCAGCTATTCCAGACTTGCAGTTCAAAAGGAGGAGAAAAGCAGAGGGACCTGGAGGGATGATGAGGGGGTATTGCCCTTGTCCTTTTCAATTCAGACCCGCAAAGCCTCCGAAAGGGGAATCACAAGACCGGGAAGTACAGCTGGCATCTGGTGTGACAGGTGTCAACGGCACCCGGGGGCTCCTGCGCTGATAGTCAAAGTGGGGAGATGCGCTTGCCACCATGGGGCCGCCCTTGACTCCTGAGAAAAGAAACTCCAACAGTTCAGCACAGCCGGTGAGTCGGAGATGACAGATAGTAAGATCGAACTGTGCAGGTCCGAAGGTTGAAGGCGCAACCTTGTTGAACAAATAACTTGTTTAATTCAACTTTAAAGAAACCCGAGAAAAAGGTATAGAAGCAGTGTGGTCCGGCGTTGCAGGAGACGCTCATTCGAAGGTCTCTGACTGAAGCCCTTTTTTGTGTTGTTTGTTGAAACTACGAAAGCCAACAGGCCCTAGGAGAGACTAGTGTGAAGTGCTAAGTGAATCTACAAGGGTTGAGCAAAAATCCCTTGTACACTCGAAGGTCCTTGACACATTGAGAAAAAACTGTGTGAAGGCTGACTGGGGGCTGAGACCCGAACGTAGGCAAAGGAAAGAAAAACTAGGGAAAGGGAACCCTGCTTCTCTGATGAAATGATCGAATAATTAACTGTGTTAAGAATGGCTATGTGAACCCAACGGAGGGATGCCAAGCGAAAAGCTAAGAGATGTAAATCCTGCATTGTGAGTGAAAGGCCGTAGTGAACCCGGATGAGGGAAGCTAACATTACAAGAAGGATCAGAGCTTGGATGAGCGGATCCAAGAGGCGAAAAGCAGATGCTCAACGTCAAAAGATTGCTAAAGGAACTTTTTGTTTGTTTATAGTTTTGGTTCAGCCAGCCTTCTAAGGAAAGAGACTTTGCTGGAAAGAGCATAAAAGAGACTTGGTTACTTGAAATATTGTCATGCGCCCTTGTTGTTAAAGAGAAAAAGCAGGCAGAGGACACTTTTTCTCCAATGTTATAGGCATTTGACTTTTAATTGAACATAGTTTCTGAGGTGCCCTTTGTGATTACACGTGTTTCGAGGTCTCCAGCGTCTTTTTCAAATCAGGGCTGATCATGTCTCAATTTACAAATTAGCATTACATTTGCAAAAGCAAAAAAAGACCCCAATGGTTGTATGAAAATAACATTAAAAACACATATTCGTTACATAAATGCATGTGTACAGATGGCCATTGAGGGAGGGGGAAATGTAGGAGTGTTTAGGGATGGTTCAGAAAAGAAGAGAATACAATAAATAAGGCATCCAAAAATAATGAAGAAAAGAAAAGAAAAGAAAAGAAAAGAAAAGAAAAGAAAAGAAAAGAAAAGAAATCACATGCTTAGTGATTAGTATCCCATTCCACTTTTCAAGTCTTCAGTGTGCAAGGAATCATAAGTGAACTGATGAATTAGATGAAAGGTTTGTTTAGCTCTTACCTAATATTGTTGATTCAATATTCAAAGTTAGTGGTTTAAGCTTAAGGTCATGGGTTAAATCCCTGAAATAGAAAAATCATCCGGCCCATTAATGAGCTGCCTGAATGTCACTTGATAATGTTCACTTCAAATAATCATTGCGACCAGTTCGCTGTTTTGAAAGTTTGCAAGATGACTTTCCATTTGAACTAATTGACGTTTACTTTGGAAAATTTAAATGCGACCATTCTAATGTTCTAAACGGTAAAACAGTGACTTTCCATTTGTGTCATTGGGCTGTTAAGTTATAATTTTTAAAGACGACCTGAGTGTTAGACCCGGTGTTTGTTTATGCCAACTGCGTTCTGGTTCTACAGATGCGCGCTATCAAAACACGCTTGTGCTCGTACGTAAACTAATAACATTGTTCCTTGAGACTCGTATAGTCACGAGTATCCACGTGTGTCTACAATGTCCAAGAAATCCCCTCCTAGAGAGCTCTTCTAGCACGCTTACCTGTGAAAGCGTGTTCCGTGTCGAAAAGTCCTCGATTGCTTTTCGTCGCGGGTCTGTTATTATTGTGTCCATGGTAACCTGTTGGCTCAGTCCTATTTCTATTTCCTCTCCGGTGATCGTGTTTTCCTAATGTGTGTGTGTGAGATCGCTAATGTTAATTATGTCGTGTATAATCAGATTGCTTCCGTATGTATTAAGCTACATTTTTAAAACCTAATTTTGGATTTTAAGTTGAAATTTGTAATTACGCTGATAACTATGTCACGATTTTTAGCATTCAAAACAAATTATTCATAATATCAGTCCAATCTCTTAAGCTCCAAATATGTTTTTTTGGTTGTTTTGTTGTTACATGTTAACTAAATGTGAATGGTTGACGCAAGATATGAAGAAAACAAAGTGGATAACTGAACGTCCCTTGTAGTCCATCTATTGTTTCCGTTACCGCGGCCATATTTTGGGCAAACTATGATTTACTGCATAGGAGTTACGTCGTGTTCCTATTGTTTTGATGCATATACGAAATACCAGTCCAAATGTAGTTGTACTGGGGTATTAAATGTGCGTGGGGCACGAAATGTATAAAAGATGGGCGAACAGGGTTTTTTTATCATAGGTAGGGTTGCTATATTACCTTTCCAATGTTTAATACAAATAGTGAACAAATGTTTTATAATTTAAAATTTTTAAGTGATTGTTGTGCATGGGACATTAAGGTATTCACAATTTTATAATGTCTGTAAACACTTAATATAGTAAATCAATCTTTTATAATACATTTCCCGTCACCAAAAAGTTGGTGAAATCTGATTGCTGAATGTTCTTCGTAACTTTCAAAAGCATGTACTTTCATTTGTCATTAAAGAAATGAGGCCATTTCATGGTCGGAGTTCAGGCCTCTCTCCACAGCGCAAAATTTGCAAATTAATTTGGCTTCTTCTTGCCTTAATGTAAATTCATGGTCTCCTCCTCTTGGTCCTAGGGTCACTTTTTTAAGTCCAATGAATTTCAATTCTCTCTTATCGACCAATTGATGTTTTCTTTGCCAATGTTGGGCTAAAGGTAAATTAATGTCTTGACTTCCAATGTTTGATAGATGTGACCTTACTCTTGTCCTGAGTTCCCTTATGGTGCTGCCTATATAGATTTCTTCACAATGACAGATTATTGCATATACCACAAACTTGGGTTTGCAGTTGATATAGTCCACAATCTTCTGAGTTATGCCATGTTTTTCTTTAAAGATCACTGTGTTATTTAAAGCATATTTCCAAATAGAACATGTGCCGCATTTTCGAAAACCTGTTGGTAATGGTGGAAGCCATGTGGTTGGGGTCTCTTTTTTTATTTCCGGAAGGAGCGAAGGAGCAAAGGGCTTAGAATGTTTTTAATGGTTTTCGCTCATCTGTAAATTAATGTAGGAATATATATATATTTCTTCACATTTTCGTCCAGTTGTAACAAATGCCAGTTCTTCTTCATTATCTTTCTTAACACTTTGTTGTCTGCACAGTAACTGATGATGAAACTGATTTCTTGTCTTTCCACTGGTGTAGGTTTTTTTGCCCTGAGAGTGCTCTCTCTACTCATTTTCAAGGAGTTCTCCCTTGCTTGTGTTATTGATTTGTTTCTGTAGCCTCTTGTTTTGAATCTGCTAGTCAGCAGTTTAGATTCATCTTCAAAACTGCTCTGTTCGGAACAGTTCCTACGAGATCTAATAAATTCGCCCTTTGGTATATTCCTAATCACAGAGTTAAAATGACAACTCGTAGAAAATAACGTTGAATTCGCCTCAGTAATTTTCCTGAAGGTTTTGGTTTTGAGATAGTTATCTTCCACATTGATCTTTAAATCCAAGAAGTCTATCTCGTTTGTGCTGACAGTTCCTGTGAATTCTATCCCCATTGTGTTCTGGTTCGCTCTTTGGGCCTCATTACGAGTTCACTAACATTTGTTCACTGTTTGTATTAAACATTGGAAAGGTAATATAGCAACCCTCCCTATGATAAAAACCCCTGTTGGCCCATCTTTTATACATTTTGTGCCCCACGCACATTTAATACCCCAGTACAACTACATTTGGACTGGTATTTCGTATATGCATCAAAACAATAGGAACACGACGTAACTCCTATGCAGTAAATCATAGTTTGCCCAAAATATGGCCGTGGTAACAGAAACAATAGATGGACTACAAGGGATGTTCAGTTATCCACTTTGTTTTCTTATACACGACATGATTAACATAAGCGATCTCACACATACATTAGGAAAACACGATCATCGGAGAGGAAATAGAAGTAGGACTGAGCCAACAGGTTACTATGGACACAATAATAATAGACCCGCTACGAAGAGCAATCAAGGACTTTTTGACACGGAACACGCTTTCACAGGTAAGCGTGCTAGAGGGGCTCCCTTGGGGGGGATTTCTTGGACATTGTAGACACACGTGGATACTCGTGAGTATACGAGTCTCAAGGAACAATGTTATTAGTTTACGTACGAGCACAAGCGTGTTTTGATAGCGCGCATCTGTAGAACCAGAACGCAGTTGGCATAAACAAACACTGGGTCCAACACCCAGGTCGTCTTTAAAAATTATAACTTAACAGCCCAATGACACAAATGGAAAGTCACCGTTTTACCGTTTAGAACATTAGAATGGTCGCATTTATTCCAAAGTAAACGTCAATTAGTTCAAATGGAAAGTCATCTTGCAAACTTTCAAAACAGCGAACTGGTTGCAATGATTATTTGAAGTGAACATTATCAAGTGACATTCAGGCATCTCATTAATGGGCCGGATGATTTTTCTATTTCAGGGATTTAACTCATGACCTTTAAGCTTAAACCACTAACTTTGAATATTGAATCAACAATATTAGGTAAGAGCTAAACAAACCTTTCATCTAATTCATCAGTTCATTTATGATTCCTTGCACACTGAAGACTTGAAAAGTGGAATGGGATACTAATCACTAAGCATGTGATTTCTGTTCTTTTCTTTTCTTTTTTTTTCTTTTCTTTTCTTTTCTTTTCTTTATTATTTTTGGATGCCTTATTTGTTGTATTCTCTTCTTTTCTGAACCATCCCTAAACACTCCTACATTTCCCGCTCCCTCAATGGCCATCTGTACACATGCATTTATGTAACGAATATGTGGTTTTAATGTTATTTTCATACAACCATTGGGGTCTTTTTTTGCTTTTGCAAATGTAATGCTAATTTGTAAATTGAGACATGATCAGCCCTGATTTGAAAAAGATGCTGGAGACCTCGAAACACGTGTAATCACAAAAGGGCACCTCAGAAACTATGTTCAATTAAAAGTCAAATGCCTATAACATTGGAGAAAAAGTGTCCTCTGCCTGCTTTTTCTCTTTAACAACGAAGGGGCATGACAACATTTCAAGTAACCAAGTCTCTTTTATGCACATTTTGAACGGAGTAAAGGAGCCAAGGGAACTCCGTTGGTACACATGTCATGCGACCGTGACTGGACAGCTAGTAGTTACTAAGAAGGGTGCTGAGGTCCACTTGGAGGGAAACCCAACCAAACAGGCTCCTCTCATAAAAACTTTACTGGAAAGAGACTTGGGCCCAGAAGGTCCTGGCAATGTTGAAAGGAACTTTATCTTTGTGCTAGCGAGGCCAAGGAGGGTGCTGTGCTAAAAGGCGCTGCCTTGTCCCATGCTAAAAACATGGGGATGCAAGACCCAGCCATACCATCCTGACTTTTCTTTTTTGAGAACACTTCTTTCTTTTCTTGAGAACATTATCCCACACTATTTTGTAGCTTAGCAGTAAGGATTGGCAATAGGGTTTTTAGTATAGGCACTTTTTATTTGACAAGACATCACTAGGACTGATTTATTATTATTTGATGGTTGTAGCTTGCTCCCATCTTATATTTAGCTTTAAATTAGGCATTTTTCTCACCCATTTTACGGTTCAATAAACACACTTGAACTTTGATCACCTGTGCCTGTCTTTACCGTTGCCACCATGAGTTCCTTATATATTACTTTTGGAGTGGGATGTGACTCAATTGAAACTAATTGGTGAACCCTACAATTTCAAAACCGTAGTCAGATAGCTTCTAACCCTTCCACTGCCTCCAAGGAATCGATATGTTTTGATATATATCTATAGCAGTAGGGAAGCTATTATCCCCTGGGAAAAGAGGAATGATTCCTGCAGACTTGATTTTAATACCCCTTCTGAGGTGTTATATAAGATTGCCCCCAAAATCTGGCCTAGCGTGGACGTTCGGGATAGACGTTTTAGCAGGAGTCATTGATCCCGACTTCCCGGAACATGTAAAGGTTCTCTTACAAAATCATGGTGAGATCCCCTTTGAAGTACGTTGTGGAGATCAAATTGCCCAAGCTATTTTATAAAGGGCTCTATTTCCTCAGTTTAAAGAAAATGACCCAGACAAAACAGAAAGAGGTACCTTAGACTTTGGGGAAGCTGATAAACCTTTTAACATTGAAGCAAGGAAGGGAGAAGAGCCTACCATCTATCCTTTTTTTTTTTCAAGCCGCCTACCATCTATCCTGACCTAGCCTTGTGTCTGTCTTTACTGTTTCCACCATGTGTTCCTTATATCTGCCACAAGGTGTTATCACATGGACCAGAGGAGACAACCTCTACAGTAATCTGTCACGAGGTGTTATCACATGGCCCAGGGACACATCTTCTTCAGTGTCATGCCATAAGGTATTATTACATGACCCAGAGGAGAACGCTTCTGCAGTGATCTGCCATAAGGTATTATCACATTGCCCAGAAGAGACAACTTCTGCGGTGATCTGTCATTAGTTGTTGTCACATGGCCCAGGGGGGACACAACTTCTGCAGTGAGCTGCAATAAGGTGTTTGCAAAATGCCCAGAGGAGACAATTCTGTTGTGATCTGCCATAAGGTGTTTTCAAATGGCCACGAGGAGGCAACTTCTGAAGTGATTTTCCATAAGGTGTTATCATGTGACCCGCAAGAGAAAACATCTGCAGTGATCTGCCTTAAAATGTTATAACATGACCTAGCGGAGAAATTGTTTGAAATGATAGAAAAAATGCACTATAGTTAAGGTGTGTAGCACGAGCCAGAGGAAATTCGAAAACTCTATTGCTAATAACTTTTGACTTGCACAACCGATCTGGCTGACATAATATAAACTTTGTCAGGCAAGACTAGATAATATGGAAAAGATCCGATAGAAAATGAAAAAGTAATTAAGAAAACAAAAAACTGCTATTTTCGGCCTATTCCCATTAATTTTCCCACAGAGAAAGCTTGTATTAAGCCGAAGCACAAAAACCGCTGGAGGGAATTGGACCAAATAAAAAACAACTTGGGCACAAAGTGTTGACTTAATTTCCCGGACAGGTTTGGGGCTATTCCATTCAGTGGTTTTTTAAATATTTTGCATGGAAGGAGGTGCCCCCTTCTCCCAAAAATATAGCTATATCTCCCTTGGTGCTTTGCAGCAGAAAGCCATTTTTGTTGCTCTATGTGAGCAATGAACCGTAATATGGGTGGAATGCGAAAATGAAAAGTGCAAAAAAAGCTTTTTGGAGGAGGCAAAAGGCTGAAATCGCATCAGGCTAGAAGTAGGAAGGGGGAAAGAGGACATTGGGCCTCATTAAGAGTTTGCCGATGCAGGTTAAATGCAGCAGTATTACTGTATACCGCCGTATTACTGTACCGTCCAACTATAGGTATAGATGCGCTTGGAAACAAAAATGCATCACACGAAGCAAAGGGAGAAAGGGAGTAATGGGAGGGGCCAGGGAGGTAAAAATCAACTGTGGTGGGCGGGGGGAGCTAGGTAAAAGGAAGGAGGCACATGGGGAGCGCCTGTGGGGACTTTTTTAAATTTTTTAGCATCATCACAGCAATTAGCGGTAATAATCAGGGGAATGAAAACTGAGAAAAAAAAAAATGGGCGGAATCTGTTATGATCACATCTACTAGGCAGGGAGAAATGGGTCATTGTGCCAGTGGCCCTGGTATGTGGGTCCCATAGAAACCTATTGGTGCTACATGTGCAGCAGCCGCCGAGTTACGATGATCATCGCTTCCCAAATCCGCTGAATTTTAAGAGGTTTGTTCCGGTAAATCTGATCACCTTAACTGTCCCTTAACTAAAGTTTTTTCAATTAATTTCAAGGGTTTTGTTATTCTATAGTGTACATGTTGCACCAATAGGTTCCTTGTGGCCCAATAGTCATGCCCTTTGGCCTTTGGCCATGCCCACTGTATATTTTAATATAGGTTTCTTTCAAGCCTATTCATCATGGCCTTTGACCATGGCCAGTGGACACGTCTTTGGCTGTGGCCGAAGCACACGTTGCACAAACAGGTTTCTTTGGGGCCCAGTGACTGGGTACACTGGCACAAAGACCCATTTCTCCCTACCTAGAAGATGTGATCAAATCAGATGACCCCATACTTGTTTATTTTTCCTCAATTTCCATTTTCCCTTTAACCCTCAATAATTATCGCTGTAATCTTACACTAATTACCGCGATAATGCTAAAAAATCTAAACGTTCTCACAAGCGCTCCCCATGTGCCTCTTTCCTTTTGCCTAGGTTCCTCCACCCACCTCAGTTGATTTTTACCTCGCTTACCCACTCCTATTACTCAATTTCTCTCTTTTCTTCCTCTGATCTATTTTCGTTTCCGAGCGTGTGTTGCATTATTACCGCGGTAAACTCGTAAGATTCCCACTTTATTCCATAGATATTGCAAACATTTCCAAACTTTACCTGGCTCCCCAGACAACCCCCATTTCATATGATGTCCTCTTCCCCCTCCTCACCTCTTTCCTGATGCGATTTCAACCTTTTTCCTTCTCCCCGATATTCCCAGATATTTTACCGCAGTAATTGCTTGCATCTAGCAAAAGAAAATGGCAACTTTTCATTTCTGAAAAGTCATTCTGCTGCAAAGCACCATGGGAGAAATAGCTATATTTTTGGGATAAGGCGGCACCCCCCTCCCCGTCAAATTTTTTGCAAACTACTGAATGGAAAAAAAACCCAAACCTGTCTGGGAAATTAAGTCAATGCTTTGTGCCCAAGTTGTTTCTTATTTGGGGCAATTCCCTCCAGCGGTTTTTGCGCTTCGGCTTGATAAAATGTTGACTTTTTCTCTATTGGAAAATATTAAAGTCAAAAGTTATTAGCAACAGAATTTTCAGATTTCCTATGGCTCATGTCGCTCACCTTAACTACAGTGAGGTGACTACTGGGATAAAATATATACATATGTATCGTCTATGCTCTCCTGTTAAAAATCACTGCTCCTTGTTCCTCTGCAACCTTTCTGTTCTTCGCCCCCCACGTCTCCCCGATTCCTCTCTTTTTTTCTACTAGCCCCACTCCACTCAAAGCTGTCACTCCGACATCAAAGCATCCTGACGAGCTTTCGTTACCCCCACCCTTCATTCAAAGATTGAGCACCTAACCCGCTCTTGGTCTCCAAGGACCACCCAAACGTGTCCCCAGGTACTGCGATAGTAGAATATCTATGTTTTGTACTCCTGCACATGTCCCTGTTGTATGTTTCCACACTACCTACCCCTGCATCTCCCGATCCAACTGATCCAGTTCAACAAAGCTCATTTTAAAGGCACCCTCGACAGGAGGTGACTCTGCCTTCTGATAATGTTTACTATGCACAACATCTCTTGTCTGCATGACATCCTGCTGCGAGCAGGAGCTCAGACTTAAATCACCAAAATATATGTCCCCTTCACAAATAATATTTCTCTCCTATTATTATTACTGTATTTATTGAACAGGGACCTAGCATTCGGAAAGCAACGGAGCGCTTTACAATCATAGGGGGTAGAACACATGAGCACCCATCATGCACTCGCTCATAACACAAGCATACATGCATCCATACACATATTTCATTTAATTAATAAATGAACACATAAACATACACATTTACACAACACACACCCAGCAAGCCAGCTCTCATTCACACCAGCATCCATCATCATACATTCACCTACCACCACAAACATGCACGCATCCATACACATAATTTAAATAGCAAATGCATGAACATAAACAAACTTATCTTCTGCCAAGTGTCTTTCATCTCCAGTGCTCGGGACCCTGCTAGCATGTGCAGGAATAAGGAAGCTTCCTGGTTTCTGCACATGCACGCAGGGGCCTGAGCGTGGGTGAGCAAACACCCCACCTCAGCCTACTCTGTCTGAATGTGCGAGGAGGCTCAGGAGTGCCCCCTTGCACATACAGACATGCAGTTCCCCATCCAGCATTTCCAATGAGCTATGCCAGGCTGGGGAAGCAAAACGCCCCCAGCCTTGCATGGCTTATTGAGCTTGCACAGCTGAGGATCTGTAACTGACAAACGGAAACCATGTTTCCCTTTGACAGTTCAGAGCACTCCCTCAGCTAAAAAGAAAAAGCTGTGGTTCAATGGGCTGGCTCCTCTTTAATGGGCGTGAGGGGGCCAAGACCCGGTGGGTCAATGCCACCACGCCCATTATGGACGAGCTGAGTAAAAAAGCAGATGGAGTGCTCAGTGGTTCACTGGGCTGGTTCCTCTATAATGGACGAGAGGGGGCCAAAACTCTGTGGGTCAATGCCCCCTCGCCCATTATGGATGAACCTGCCCCTGGTTATTTTGCTGCTCGTTCCGTTGTGGGCGATTTGGCCTCTCAGGCCACCTGGGATTTGTTAAGTGTTTACCCCCTTGTGGGATATTTCGGTGCTTTCGGGCCACCTACCTCTGATAATGCACTCACCCCCTCATGGGGTGTTTCGGTTAGTGTTTAATGTGTGGGGGGTGTTTCATTTCTGAGCCCCCGCACTTATTGTCCCATACTCACATTGATTATAAAGTAATGATAGCCGGAGCATCCATCAACCCCAAGCATGTGCGAGCTGTAGTTTAACCCTAAATATGTCGAAACTGAGGTGAGCATCTGTAGCTGGTGGCAGAAATGGTGGGGAACTACCCGCTGGCAGTGTCATAAGCGTGCTAGAAAATATGTGGACTCTGCCACTTATTTTCTAAAAAAGTAAGCACTAGTTTCGGTGCCTCACACCACCCTCCTCCCACTCCTCTCCGTCAGTCGCGTACCGATTTCTCAGTGGCATTGCACATCAGTGAACGCAGCTTCTCTGTTCAGTATGTGACCATGACTTTGACTCCTCCATTGTCGGGTCTCCCATTTTGCCACCTGCTGTCTGCGATCGACAGGACTTCAGGGTCTCTCTTGCTGAACATGGGCACGATGAGTCAGTGGCAGCTCTGTCTCCTGGTCTCTTGGTGGTTCAGTGCTCTTTAGGCTCTTCGCATTCCTGGAAACAGCAGCGTTCAGCGGGCCTCAGGTTTCCTCCACGCTATCTGTGTGGCCCTGTCTGCAGAATCCTCCTGGAAGGGAGACAACCCTTCCTCTGCACCCCAGCGCAGGCTTCTGTCTCTTGATTCTTCGCCCTGCAAGAGTCATGGGTCATTTATGGTCCTCGACAAAATGAGAGGAAAGGCTCCATTGATTCCACTCCTTATGCAAAGATGTCATCAACGCTGGGTCAGAAACCAAACCATCCACCTTTAAAGGGCCATGTACCTTATTGTACTGCTCAATTGCTATATTGCCAACAAACATCTGAAGCTGAGGTGCAGAAAAACCCTTACGTGAAGATTTCTTGTCCCTAGAGGGGTATCACCCCCAGTGGGATCCCCCTTACCCTGTCCCCTCGGGAGTGTTAAGCGTAGCGAGTTCACCTCCCTAGAAACAAAATGGGTGGCTCCCGCTTGGGGAGTAGGAACAAATTCCCTGTACAAGGAGCTTGTGCCACCAGATATGTTGAGCTTCTGCACCAGGTACACTAGTCTGATACTCGTGACTTCTTTGTAGATGATACATACAGTCTTGAACAGTACCCCGGCATAGAGAGGAAGCCAAAGTAGTTTCCGTAGGACATTGGGGATTCAGTCAAAGTTCCACTCACGCGTAATAAGGTGTGCTGCATTGGGGTGGACTGTTATTAGGGGAGCCAAGTGAGAAGTTGGGAGCCTCATCAGGAGGGCGTTGCCTTCATCGATGTGCAAGACCACAAGTGCTTGCACTATTCAACTCCTGCGGCAAGTTGAAGAGTTTGATTTTGCGAAGGGTGCAGAGCTCATGCCAGGCCAATTGGGACTTCTTGGCTATGTGTTTATGGAAGGACAGACTGCTATTGATGGTGAAATCTAAGGATTCTGCTGAATCGAGTTCAGATTTCCTATGGCTCATGTCACTCACCTTAACTATAGTGTGGCGACCACCACGATAAAATATATATATATATACATATATATGTATTGTTTATGCTCTCACAGGAACAGACGTAGAGCAACCAAGATCCCAAACCCACGGGCAATCAACCAGGACCATGAATTCTGAATGATCATCCAATGGGCCTAGATCCAAACCACCAAGTCTGGTCGGATTGGTTCAGAAGGATGGCAGCAGTGTATTGTCGTAGGAGTCCTCCCCTAAAACTGGTGTCTTCTTAGGGAAAGATAATAAAGTCCACATCTTGTGAAGTAGGTTTCTCCACACTGCCCCCTAATTGGTGCAAGAAAAAGTGGACGCTCTGAGGGGAACTCCGTAAGGGATTGGCCAAGACCAGGTTGGAGAGTCAGGCGACCAAGAAGAGTAACAGGACGCGGAGTGCCAAGTGACGCGACCTACGGAGTTATAGTAAAGACTAAGGCAGACATGTGAGAAAGATACTGGAGAAACTCACACAGGAAACAGGAGCAAAGACAGTGGGAGTAACATCTGTGGAAATGTAGCATGCACTACAGCTGTAGGGACTTGCATGGAAAGGCAGCAGGACAAAACCAAGAGCGAGAACAGACTGCCAGGACAACAGCAAGCGGACCAACACCAGCTCTTCAGAATGCATGTATGCCCTATTATAGAAGCAGCACGTACCTTTCCTGCCTCTGCTAGGACCCACTGGAGCCCCCTCCTGTTTATAGGTGCATGGACTGGAATGGGGGATGCCTATTACACCCTGAGACTCTCCATGCTTTGTCCATGGCATAGATGCCCAGGCTAGTGCCCCTAGCGTGCAAGTCTGTGCTACCCACACTGATATCAGACACTGCAACAGCAGACCATGGGTGTGCACGCGCGGCAAATCACAGAGACGCATGCCACCTGGGGGGATAAGGAGTGGGCTACAGCACAGATAACCTTACCCTGCTGGCGAAAAGCCCTCCTCCGGTACCAAAGGAACCCACCAGGGGTTCCTAAACAGTACTGGGGAGGCCCTCATTAAATCCTGTAAGGAATCGTCCCCTCTTATCTACATGCAAATTGTTATGGCGCACCATAAAATCCGCAGTCACCTGCAGAACTAGCCCTCTTTCTAGTCTGCATATGTTGAAGATGGCTCTAGAGGGAACTAGAAGAGATGCCACCACCAAAGGCATGCATCGGCAACGGCTGGACATTGCCGCGGTAGGTGACACTGCTTGGTAAGTGCCAGCAAGCTAGAAAGAGCAAGTGTGCTGGATACTTGAACCCTGTGGCATGTCGCCCAGGGCAGCAGAGCAGAGCAAGAAGTGTAACAAAACAAGTAGTGGAACTGTGCAGAACTATCACCCCAGCAGGGATGGCCAGGAGTGTGGAGCTACAGATCTGTCCAGGGGTTTGAGATTGGGTGGGGCAGCAGAGTCGATTGCTGGCTGGCTGAGGTGGGCAAAAGAAGGGGGTCCTCATGAATTGTGTTCCATTTTGTTCTTTACAGTCAAGCAGGTTTCACTTTCGAGGTAAACGGCTCTGGCGGCTTTGAGACATTTTCCTCACACACAGTCTAGATATTCTAGAATTGGTACAGGCATAGCTCTCAACCTTTCGCAACTGCTTGGAGGATGAGAGCCTGGGTTGGACACCGGAGGTGGCGTCCGGCGTTAGAGGAAGTGACGTCACAGGAAGTGACATCACAGGAATATGTGCGTAAAAAATCCCAATATTAACTAACTAGGGTGCTGCAACACTAGGCCCTTTTGCATGCAACCATTGTACCATGTAAATTCAGTTAAAAAAAATACAAATACATGTTCATTCTGTACAGTGAATTTCTTTCCCCCAGAAGTGCACCTGCCTAAAAATAAATGTACAACTGTCACAAGAAACCAACTGTGCTCATACGATGTTTAAACTCAAAAGAAGTGGAACAGAGGCAGTATGTGTAAGAGGGTGCTGAAGCCGTGGACATAGGGCATTTTTGGCACTAGTAGCAATGGGGATGGAACTTGTGATATTATGCAAGCCAAGCAGCACTTGGGATCTATTGAATACTCAGGTTCTGTATGGTCAACAAGGACCAGGAGGCTGTGACAGGTGCTGCATAGTGCGTTGTCACCAGTGGCGTACTGAGCAGGGTGGCCGGGGGGCATGCTGCCGCCGCACAGGCTCTGTTGAGAGCCTGACCGGGATTTCTCTCAGCGGGACACTTCTCCCGTGAAGCACCTCAATGAGGGACACCTTACCCTTTCTGAACGGGAGAGGTGTCCTGCTGCCAGGACAATGTCCCAATGAGCTTCGGGCAGCAGAGGGGCTCTTACGTTGCTCTGTGTTCACAGAGCATTTCAATGTGAGCCATTAGGCACTGATGGGACGGGGGGTACTACTAGCAGGGACTTTTGTCCCTTTAGAAATGGGCATGGGAGGGAGTGATCAGCAGTGAGAAGGAAACGGTGCATAATGTCGCATGCTTTATTTATTTGTGTTTTCTTTTTTTACAACGCGCTTAATACCTGAGTGAAATAATGACTATGGCTTTACCCAAGTGGCTCACATTAACCTGCATGATGCTATTGTGACTTTGCATGCAGGATGGGGATTCACTATCTTGACATTCACGTCGGTGTACACAACCAACAGATAGCAACATCCTTATTTACCAAACCCACAGACAGAAATAACTTGCTACATCGGATGAGTTTTCATCCAGAAAACACTTTACGGATCATTAGCGACCAAAGTGAATTTGAACAAGAGTTAATCAGGTTGAGCAAGAAACTTGAAGAACGTGGTTACTTGAAGAAAGACGTAAAAACAGCAACAGAAAAGGTAGCTACAAAAACAAGAGCAAGCACCCTTATCCCTAAAAACAAGCCAACATCACCATCACTGGTATTTGTCCACATTTTCCACACAGAGTATGCAAATCAAGAGATGCATAAATAAACATTGGCAAATACTCACCAAAGATGAAAGAACAAAAGATCTGTTCACTGAACCACCAATATTTGCGTACCAACGATAAAGTAATTTGAGAGACTTGCTGGTTAACACACGGGAAGACAAACCGAAAAGAAACAACTCAACGAAGAGAACTGGCACTTACCCTTGCTTAAATTGCGGCAACTGCAATCACATAATAAAAGGAGGAACAGTTTTGCATCCTTACACAGGAGAGAAGATTGCGATAAAATGTCATGCAACCTGCAAGACAGAAAATTGTGTTTACTGCATACGCTGCCCTTGTGGTATATACTACGTGGGAGAGACAGGACGGAAATTACGACTACGTGTAAATGAACACAAATCACGTATACGCAACAAAAACACCAACTCTGCAGTGGCAAAACATTTAAATGAAAAAAAGCACAACTTTCGCAACTCAAATTTCAAGTATTAGAAGTCATTGAGAACACTGCCATGGATACTAAGAAGACAACAGAGAGAAGCCTACTGGATTGATAGACTTGAAGCATTATCACCGCGAGGAATGAGTGACAAACTCGTTTTCAATTGCTTTCTATAATACATCTGCATGTTTTGTATAAGCATAACTTACTGCCTTGTCAACTACTCATTTTTGAGAAAATGTTCAATTATTTGTATGCACCATAACACTTTTATGATTATGGAACACTCGCAATCCCGCAGGGAGTAGGGAGTGCAGTGATTAACACATTTTCTATAGCCTTAGCAAAAGCCTCTTTAACAATCATACATTCTATTTAACAAGAAAGCATCTTTAAGTGCGCAACACACAAAATAAGGAAGATATTGCCTTGGAGATATATTAGAATCTCTTCTTTGGGCATTTTATATCATACATTTACCACAATGCACCATAATGTTAGTAGGCATAGTCTGTTCATGCAAACTCCTTTCCCCATCCACTATTTTTTTCATTACTAGTAATGTATTGTCCATTTGGTAAACATTGTAGCACACACGCATGTGATCTATTATTCTCATTTTTTTATTATTGTTTCCTAGTTGAATGCTAAATTTAAGAGTATCCGCTAAATTTAAGTGCATCTGCTTTGCAAATACATTACATAACAGATTGTTAATAAGCGCACAGTGCCACTGAACTTTTAAAATTGGAATTGAATCGGCTTCACACGATCCACAGTATCTGCCCACACCAGTATGGCCGACCTGCTCGTTCACGGGCGGCCAGTTTACAAATAAACATCACCATGGCAACCTCCTCACTTGCTTGCAGTGACCGGGCTCCATAGTAGCACCGAACGCCACTGTTTCAAAGATCACACCAGCGCGCTGTGCGCTCTCAAGGTAAGCGCTCAAATCAGATTAGCAGAGAGAAGGTAATGGTATTCTTGCCCTAGACAACGATGAACAGATTCACAAACTACATTTCATTTGACTTATTTTTGCAGCGTTCCACGAACGCATTCGATAACAAACTCTACCGCTGATTGTGATCATGGTAGTAACAAAGCTGCAGGTTAGTGCCTTCACAGAGTGAAGGAGGGTGAGGCATCCAGCACTATGCAGCTATTTATAAGTAATAAGCACAACCACACTATTAAGCATTTATATAACTGATGCGCGGTGCACTATAGAAAGTTAATTTGAAAAGGGAAAGCATAATAACGTTTATGTTTTTCTTCAACAATGGGCATGTTTCATAACGAAACTCTGGGTGAATGATAACCAAGCAAAGTGTAGACATTTTATTAACATGCAGTTACTTTTACCAAAGTCACTAACTGATATACATGTTCTTTTTCTCTTTTTGTGTTATATGTTTTCTTGTTGCTTGTGGGTACCCTGTTGTTTTTTTTTTAAATGTATTTTCATATAGCTGTAAAATACAGCCTTTCAAAAATAAACATTACACAGTATAAAAATAATTGCAACAAATTTGACAAATACAATATCTAAAATACATTTCATGACATATAAACACTTAACACTTTTTTCAAGAGCAGTTATTTGATGGGTTGCAACAATTTGGTCAATGGTATCAGTTTGATTCAGTAAACTTAACAATTGAATAAACAAAAGAACCGCAATGTTCATTTTTGGTAACTGACTATTATACAAGATGTTCCAAAATTTTTCTTGATTCAGCATCGAATAGCCAACAAAAATGTGTTTAAACATTTGACATCTTTGCCGTAATAGCGCTGAACATTCAGAGATTAGATGTTTTAATGTCTCTATATTTGATGGTACAAGATAGAATCTACAGCTAGCATTTGATGTATTATTTCTCATAAAGCGCACTTCATTCGTAAGGCAGATGTTCAACCTTATTCTCATATTTGTAGATCTGGACTTAGGATCTGGAAACTTAATCAGATAGTTTTCAACTACATGAAGTTTTTTCATTGCAAAAGTTTGATGTTTAAACAATTTCACTTTCATGCATGCATCTCTGGTTTGGATCCAGTCATACAACCAATGTTTCTTTTTGGCCCTTTGGGGATTATTGATAAGAAGCTCGTCATCGATGCCGGACATCTCCATTAATACTTTTATCCATTTTCTCCATTTCAGAATATTGGGATTTAATGATTCCAACATGTAACTTCCCATAATATACATTATACCATTTTCTCTCACGTCTGAACTTTCCATGAATATATTGCATACAAGAATACTAGCCCCATTTCATGTCTTAATAGACACATTGATATGGATATTGGTAGACCACAAACTTTCTTCCAAAAACGACCTTCTAATTTTATCCAAGCACTCTCAGGGACAATGGGGGTCATTCTGAGCATGGAGGTAAGGTACAAACCATGCCGGTAATGAATTACCGTCATGGTTTTCCGCTCCATGCCATTCCGACCCCTCAGACCGTTAATTACGGCACCGTAAACTACAATGCCGTAATTATCGGCCTTGGGTCGCGCGCGCCGGACCATGCCGAAATTTACGGCATGGCGTAAACTGGAGCTGATCACAAGTAAGGAGCACACGTAAATTACGGCCTCCTCAAGGCCGTAAAGTACCTTACCGGCATGGAGTACATACAGGTATCTCAGAGAAGGAGTAAAGAACCCTGAGCAGTGGGACCCAGAGCCACAGGTGGACACATGCAACACAGATGGAGGCCAGGAGTCTGCCACAGCAGAAAAGGAACACACCCACACACCACCCCCTTCCCACACCAAGATGACACCAATCGAACAAGCAAGGCCACAACCACACAAACCCCTGCAACAACACCACGCTCCCCCACTGAGGAGACACAGGGGTAGAAGGAGGGGGAGACAGGCCCTGCATGCAGCACCAGTGCAGCCTCCGTTACCACCCCAGCAGCCCCCATGCACACGCAGCATGTCCGGCCACTCTAGGAGAAGTCCTACCAGATAGAGACCCCAGACCACCTAGACTGTGACACCGTCACCACCATATTGCGCCACAGACACAAGAAAAGCGAGCACCATACAAATGTACAGTGCCAACCCGGCACAAGTGATGGTGTTGCCTGTGCCCCACACCCATGCCAAAGGCACCTCCCAGCACACAGTGGCATGTCACAACCGTCCATTAGGCGGCCACATATACAAGTGCCGTCACATCTCCCCAAGCACACAAGGGTCCACCAATCCCCAACATGGACCACCCATGACATACACAACAGTAAAGCTGGACCTAATGCAAATGGAGGCATGCCAAATGACAATGGTGCCCCTGACAGCACCCACAGGTCGTATGTGGACCAGCATGGCATGCAGGTGGCGGACAGCAACTGCAAACAATACCATTCCCCCTACGTGCAGATGGAACCCAACGCTACCAAGAACCGCATACATGGGTGGGCCCGACACTAAACAACTACACATGACTCAAAGGGCCAGCAGTTCACCACGCTACCGCGCCACATGGTCCAACATGCAGGATGACCTGCCTGGCTGGCTGTTGAGTTGTCTGACTGTGTCATGCAAGTGCACTGGTGCCATGGGGTGGGTGTCTGCATGAACCAACTGGGTTGAAACGATGAAGCCATTGTACTGTGTTCACCCCGACAACAAACCTGCCACAGAACCAGTGCAACGGCACATGTGAACAGATTCCCACTTTGCTAGAATAAGGCACTCACATCACACTACATCTCCACCAACTGACAAGGGCTAATCACACTACACCAGCACCACTCATTGGCAGACACCACAACCGTAAGCGCATATCGGAGGACACACTGCACATGCACAATGTGGCATCCCCCAGCCTGGCACCACATTGGAGACCCATCCCTGGGAGTGGAATTTACAGAGGGCAGCAGGGGTACGATATCACGTCACCAGCATGGCACACCCATAGGAGTGTTGGGAATCACCATAGAATAGATCGGAACAGGATGATG
The DNA here is from genome assembly GCF_040938575.1 of Ambystoma mexicanum. Taxonomy (NCBI): domain Eukaryota; kingdom Metazoa; phylum Chordata; class Amphibia; order Caudata; family Ambystomatidae; genus Ambystoma; species Ambystoma mexicanum. The sequence goes on from NC_090926.1 coordinate 1,226,598,593, forward strand.
ACCATGATCCACACACTACAGCCATCACACCCAAATAAGAATGTACACAGTACACAGCACCACATTGATCCGACATCAGGACAGCAGCATGCATCAAAGGAACATGTACCCCAAGATGTCCACACCATCGTTCACGGGCCATCATGTAGACGCAACACCCCACTGCATTACATTGCATCGACACATATTTCTGTCCATGATCGTGCGCAATGCATCCATGGACATGTGCAGATGGCCATCATTGAAACCCTGCCATGACAGCCAAGTACTGTTCTCCACCATGACAGTCCACACACCCACCTCATTTGGCGACACATGCAGCTGTTGTTGGCTGTCCCTTGACAGCAAGCCACATGACCCCTGTCACAAACCCCCTGAACAGGGCCATGGGTCAACCAGACAATGGCCATAGCCGTGCATGCGTGTAGATGAAGCAGTCACCTGGCTTGCGTGATGCACATATGTGCCGGTGAAGCAGGACTGGTGGGTGACCCCTCCACTGATATCTGGTGTCGAATGGGCCCATGCCATATGTGCAGATGGACAAAAAGTGCATCCCTACGTGAGCGGCTATCACCCCTGACATGGTACTGCTACAACCACAGGATGATGCGGTGAAGGCGGAGGGTGAAGTGCCAACAAAGGGTCATTGAGGCTGTGCACTTGAGGGACATGCAATGCTCTGTACTTACAGTGGACAAGGTCTCCAGGACACAAGTCAGTAGAGGGTGTCATGACATGGGCACACAGGGCAACGGACTTGTGCATACTTGTACACCATGCACTGGCAGTAGTCAATGAACAAATGTGCAATGAAGAATGTCCACAACGGTTTAAGTTAGCGACGCCAATTGTGTATTGTGAGAAAAAAAAACAAAATAGTGGTTACATCAGCAACTGCCCATGACCTCTCCCCCCTCCCCCCAACTCCAGAACACACCATCTCCCCCCTTCCCCCAACTCCAGAACACACCATCTCCCCCCTCCCCCCTCCCCCCAACTCCAGAACACACCATCTCCCCCCTCCCCCGACTCCAGAGCAGTCGTCCCATGTAGGTTGTGGGGCCCACATGTGGCAGGAATGCCTAATGTCTCTTGCTCCCCTTGTCTGGAGGAGGCAAATCCCGTTGACGCAAGGAACGCCGAGTGCGTCTCTCCGGGCTGCATTGCGTGGCCTCACTGGTTGCGGATGTGTCCTCCTGCTGTGGCTCGGTACTTGGATGCCCTGCCTCAAGTGCATTTGCTATGCGATTAAGGACATGACATAGCTGGGTCGTGTTGTCAGTCAAAGAGTCACACAATCTGGTGGTGCAGTCGGTGAGGGACTGCCGCATTTGATTGAGTTCTACATGCAATTCTGCCCTGGCGATTGTCCTCAATGTAGTTCTGTATGAGATTAGTCAACTGGTGCACTCGCTGCTGGTCAAAAGAAGGGAGACCATCTGAAGATCCACTTGCACCAGCATGCTCTGCAGGGGCGGTATGGGTGGACTGGGGGGATCGGCCTCATACCCCTGCAGGTTGAGTTCCAGACTGTGCACAGGTGATGGTGCATCCCCGGAGTCACTGCATGACGCCAGGGTTACGGAGCATGGCTCCGGGCTGTGCATTGTGTCTTGGCCCCCGCTCATCCGGCGCGGTAGCAGCAGCCTCCCCTGAGACGCTCCACTGCACCGAGCTGGGGGTTGGCACAGTTGCTGCCGCCAATGCTGTATGGCATGCTGGTCTGCCAGCTTCAAGTGGCCTTTCCGTGGGTTGGGGGGTGGTTTCTTTTGGTGCTGGCTTCGGCCTGACCCTGCCAGTACCCGTGGAGGTGCTTGGCCGGCTTGCTTAGGGCTCTGTGCTGTCATGGTCAGTGCCTGTGGGGGTAGAAGAGAGGGACAACATTAGTGTATGTGCAATGTCCTATTTGCATACATGGCTGCATGGACATTTCGGTCATTTACGTTTTGTTCTGTTTGGGGGGAGCTATGGCAGTGGTACATGTGCATGGTGATGACATATACACATGTTTGGGAGTGACTCATTGTGCCCTGGTCATGTACATTTTGGCTAGTACAATGCCTACCACGCTGGGCAGTGTGCATGATGGGCTGTGCAAGTCAATGCACTATGGTTGATGTGCGTTATGTACTTGCACTTGGGCCATCGTTAGGCGGCACTTGCCTCAGCATTTGTTGGATGGGGGGGTGGGTTGGATGGGGGGAGGACAACACGAGAGGGTGCCTTCGATGGCCCCTGGGTCAGTTTACATCATGCAATGGACATTGCCAGTGTACACTGTTGACACTCACCTCCTTTTGCTGAAGTCGTTCCCCCGCACTCCATGGTCCCCACGCCCTCAATGGATTCAGTGCCAATGAGCTCCGCACAGGTCTCCTCCCACGGCTCAAGTTGGACTGCGGTACTTGGGCCACCTCCCGTCTGCAGAGCCTGGCTGCGGTTGCTGGAGAGGAGGCCCCGCACCCGCAGGTCGTCCCACCGCTTGCGGCAGTCCCTGAGAGTGCGGGGGGTGTTGCCAGCAGCGCTCACCCTCTGTGCCAGTTCCACCCAAATGTTCTTCTTGCGGAGGGTCGACTGCCTCCGCATGTCGCTGCTGAAGACGACATCGGCATGCTCTGACAAGAAGTCGACCATGGCCTGGAGTTCATCGGGGCAGAATCTCTGCTTGCGAATGCGATCCGCCGCCCTTTTTGGTGCTTTTGGCATGTTGAGCGGTGCCTGGTCCAGTTTCCAACTTTAGTTTCCTCACAAGGGTGCTGGCGGCTGCGGATGGCAATGGATTGTGTTTTTAAAGATGGCCACCGCTCTCCTTCCCGTTCCTGTGCGATGTCGTAATTTCCGGTTCCTTTTTTTTCGGTGACCGTAATTTACGGTCTCCGTAAAATACGGTCACCGTTATGCACTGACGCTACTGCTTACAGGGCAGTGTTGTACTTTACATGTCGCTGCATGCCGGTAGGGGTTTTTCGGGGGGGTTTTGCGGTAGGCCGCTCGGTCCTTTTCCGGCATGGCGGAAAGCGCGTGTCCGAGAACTCGGAATGGGCCGAAATTTTCGCTCTTAAACCAGCACGGTGTCGTACTTTCCGCTATGCCGGAAAGTACCAGTACTTACCGGCATAACTCGGAATGAGGCCCAATATCTCTGGTTTCAGCCCCATAAGTTATTATAGGTGTAACTTTTTGCTTGTAAGATATAATGGCTGGTAATATCGAAAATTTTCCAAATTTGGCCTGTATTATTTTTGTCTGGGCTATACCTGTGTTAACTTTATGTTCAACTTCTCTTTGATATGGTTTATCCTGCTGGTCATTATTGATGGTTATTCCCAAATATTTGTATTCAGTAACAATTCCAATACTTACATTTTGTATATGCCACTCTTTGAATTTGAGTGCCTTCTTCCTGTTCCAATCAAGTATCATGATTTTACATTTTTCTTGATTAATTTTCAACAAGTTTGTGTCGGCATAAGTACTCAAGCATGATAGTAAGACTTGGAGGCCCCCTGGTGTCTTAGCTAGTACCACTAGGTCATCAGCATAGAATAGCCAGGGGACTGCATAACCTCCTAAGCGGGGTGCGTCAGATCTGGTGTTCATGAACTCTTGCTGCACCGCCGACATGAAAACATTTAACAAGGTACTCGCTAGTATACACCCTTGTTTTAATCCACGGAACGTTTCAATTGGGTCTGACAGCGTACCGTCTAAGGCCAAGCTAATTTGGACCGTGGTTTGTGGGTGTAATTCATTCACCCAGAATATGAGATGATTGGGACACTGCGCATCCTTCAACTTGTTTATCAGAGGTTTCCTGCATACTGAGTCGAAAGCGACCTGGAAGTCAATAGAGGCCATATAAACCACCTGACCCTTCTGCTGTTCTTGCTTCTTTATGATTTCTAGGATGTGAAGATTAACTGCCGTCCCCATCCCTGGCATAAAGCCCGTTTGGTTAGGGTCTCTGATTCCTGTTCCATTCAGCCATTTATTAAGATCTCTTAGTAGAAGTCGTGCAAATATTTTACTCGGTATAGCCAACAGAGATATAGGTCTGTAATTCCTTGGATTTTCATTGTCCCTCTTTTTATGGACGGGTATATTGATGGATTTCCTCCAGGAGTCAGGGATACACCGAGTTAATACAATTTGTTTGAAAATGGTGACTAGAATTGGAGCCCATGCAGTGGGATTTTTTTTAATCATGACATTGGAAAGCCCATCAGGACCCGGATCACCAGATGTAGATAACTTTGAGATAAATAGTAATATATCATCAATGTCAAAAATCAAATCTCCTATTTTGGTCCGCTCCACAGTGTCCTCATGCCTATTAGTTATTGTATCAGCATATGAGGACTTATAGAAAGCTGCCCACGCTTCATGAGGAATCAGATTTATTTGATTCACCATTTGAATTTTACTTTCAGTATATTTTAAGTGTGACCATATTTTTGCCGAACTTTTTGCTTGTAAGCTCATTTGCATGGCCTCTCCATCGCGTTGGTAGATCAGGGCCTTTCTTGCACTTATCCAATTTTTATGTTTGCATTTTAGAGCATTCAATTGGATCAAGCAATCAGGAGGATTTTCCTTTAGAATTTTTCTTTTATCAGCTCTAAATTGAGTTTTATGGAGAGCCACATCATGGTCATAAGTATGCAAGGTCATATAACCTGTTTTGTTAGGGCTGTTTTTCTTCGTTATAAAGACCTGCATTTCTTCGACATAAGAAGGGAACATATTAGAGCCATGATGCACATCACTATTCAGGGACCAATTTAAATTTCTGCTTAAAGTCTCTAAAGAGAGAGGGGTCCAATAGAACCTATTTTGTGCGGTGTTCATCATCATGTTACGAGCTAGGGAAGATTCATATGTTTTAGTTTCTGTAAACCACGACCATTTTGTAGATTGGATATAATGGTCGCTTATTTTCTGGGATATAATTTGGAAATCAGTTATGTAAGTGAACAATCCTCTGTCAACAAAGGGATAATCAAGTGTTGCTGTTTGTGTGCCTCTATGCCATGTACTCTGTGGTGGCATGTCTCCTTTTTTTGCTCCATTTAATTTTAGGAACTGCCGTTCGTTCATGAAAGCATTCCATCTTACAGCTGTCGGAGTCAGAGGTATCCCCACTTGGGCTATGCATGTTAGGTTTAAATCACCAGTAAGTATTACATGGCCACAAATTGGGTCCAATATTGTTAGTTTTAGTAATTCATCCATGGCTTCGAAAAAGTCATTATCATTTATTGCAACATGGTTCCAGTAAATGTTTATTAAACCAATATTAGTTGAATTAAATTTTATCTTTACCATCTGAAGAATACTATTCGGGGAGAACCAAGGCTCAATTTGCATATTGGGAGGTGTTTTTATAGCTACCATTAGACCTGCCATGGGTCTACCTCTGACTGGCATAATAGCTGGAATCAATAATACAACATGTTTATCCCAAACAGGGACAGTGGAAAGCCATATTTCCTGAAAAGCCAGAATGTCATAACTCATCAGCAAACTATCAGTGGATTTGGTGAGATGCTTAAACCCGCTTGTGTTCCAAGAGGCTAGGGAAAGGGTATTCAAATGTTTGACTAGTTAGTTGTTATTCACTCTCATTTCTCTGGTATCCAACATTTGTCCATCCGTTCTTGCCATGTCTGTCTGTGAAATGCGACATTGGCCTTTCGGATACACATTTGGTTTAGAAACATACTGATTTCTCAGGTTAGGGAGCTGTTGTTGATCAAATAGAGCTGGTTTCAGCAGAAGGAAGCCCAGTTAATAAAGGTCATCTCTCATCTGCCACATAGCGTTTTTGACAAAACTTGATCTCATCCGTAGTTTTATCTTAGACAAATCATTTCAGTGAGGAAATTCTATCTGGTCTATGTCACTCGAACATATCCCTTCAAGAGCTAAAACCTTTGCAAATATATTAATCACTGATTGTCTATTCAGGTCAAAACTGCGAAATGGATGGGGTCGACACTGCATCATCAAACAATTTGTGGTCGAATCTCTCGATGGAGTGCGATACCCAGCTTTAGTTGCATAACTTACTTTTGGTTGGGACTGAAAATGAGATTGACTTGCGGTATTTGTCATGGGTGTTTGGATTACACCACTCGTAACATTTAATGCTGGATTCTCTTGTATATTCACCTGGGCAATGATTCTTTTTTAAAGATTGCTCTAATTCAGTTTTCCATTCGCTCATTGAGATTATCTTTTCCTGTCTCAATTCTGCTGTGTCGTATCGTCCACCCCCTTCCAGGTTTGTTCTGATATCTGTCCCACTGATTCTCTCTCTGCATGATTTAAATCACTAGTTTACTGACACGGCAATGAGTTAACTGTGGCATTTGGTTCGTTGTTAATATCCTTTCTATCTTGCAGGGAGCCAGATGCAACATCCTTTTGCTGTTTTGCCAAAAGGATTAGATTGTCCAAGGGCTCGTATGCTATAGGCATGTTTTGTACCTGCCGGTTTTGACTCGCTTTTTGTAATATCACATTTCGATATTTGTTAGCGATAACCGTACGAGCTATAGCAGTGGCAGTTTTGGGCAGCGTTAATGATCGAGTAAACTGTCTCGTACCTGTAATTTTAGAATGAGAATTTGCAACAGTTGGAACATTTTTTGATTGTTTTGTTGCAGGTTTTATAATGGTATTCATCTCTTTCTTTCTTATATCAAAAATGTCATGTGTTAGGGCATTTCTATCCTCCAGTGCTCCTGGAGCAGTTTGAGCCACACTATTTGTTTCCGTCTGTTTCAGGGATTTCTCTATGGGCATTTCTAAGTTCTTGGACTGGGCTTTCTTTCTTTTAGTGCAAGACTGGCCTGGTTTCTATTCATCGTCTTTTTCTTGGGCCGTATTTGTTGGAGCACTTTCAACACCCTTTTCTCTATGCAATTCGGAAGGAACTTGTTTATTAACAATCTCAACAAAATGTCCTCTTTTATTTTTTTTTGGCACCCAATTGCAAAACTGCCTATTGATTTTGTGTACAATCAATTAGCAGTACCTCATCCTGATTCATTTTTATCTCTTCAATCCTCGGATCCGAATCCACCGTTGGTCTATGTACTAGGCTGCTTTGTTTCTCACAGCATGCACAGTGCGATTCGTTGTATTTATTTGCTTGTAACAATTTGATCAATAACATGTGTTGATCATTTATTTTGGTATCTAAAGTGTCATATAAAAGTGTGAGTGAGAACAGTGCTGTTTGTTTGTTTGTTTTTTTATTGAATTTGCTGCATTCATGGTTTGTAATGATGTTTCTAGACCTATTACGAAGTTTCATGGTATGGCTTGTATTTTCTCATTTAAAGCAGAATGATTCTGACGAGGGGTTGGTTGTGCAAAGGAGCAAGACATTGCAGTGGATGCATTTGCCGTAGGGGAAAACATCATGGGTGATTGATATAGGTCTTGTCTGTTTACGCTATCATCTAGGACCTGTTTGTAACTACTCATTTTTTTTGCCTTTGGTGAACTAGCCATGGTCCTATTATGAAGATTTTCCATTCTCATCTCATCCACATTCTCATTTCCAATAGTAATTACAGGAGCATTCATCCCAAATTCCTCATTGCTATGTTTGTGGGTAAATTGTGAGCTAGGTGAGATTGCTATCACTTCTTTTATGGGATCCCCCCCCCACCCTGAGTCCTTGTTGGTCAATTATATTTAGGACTCCTGCTGTAATTAGCGAGTCAGGGATAGAGGGTTGTATGCTTGTATCATTCCCATCAATGTCTCTACTCAATAGACCCTGATTAATTAAATCAACATTGTGACCTGGGGTTTGGACAGTTTCCTGACCCTTTCCCCCCTGGGGCGTAAAATGTTCTTATGTCGGCCATTGCTGAGCAAGCTCTTATGCTAGAGGCCGACTTACTGACTCGCATGAGATTTATTGTTCTTGAAGACATTTTGGGCATGGAAATGGCTTCCTTCGCACACACCGTGATGACCTCCTTTGACAGCATCCCTGTGCGCAAAGTCATTACCATTTTGTTTATAGTCTCTTATAGTAACAACTTAAATGTTACAGGCAGGGGATGTCACAGCACAGAAAATCGGACCACGCTTTCAACAGTCAAAGGAAAAAGCCTGCAGGTTCACCCGTAACCACCTCCTTTCAAAAGGCGGAAACAATGTCTTGACCACTACACGTATAAATACGCTGCCGAGCAAAAGAGCAGCACCAATAAGGTAATATTCAAATCTATTGCCCTAATTGGTATTGGCCAGAAATAGGCACACACTGGCAAACCAAATTGCTCACAAAGGTAAACAGCCAAAACTTAGTAGTTCAGAAATTTAAAAAGAACGTTATGTTTACCCACAGTCCTCAGACCCTCAGCCAGCAGACAGCCGACAGCACTTCTCAGAGCACTTCCTCCAAATGCGCGCATGCCAAATGTGCGCGGCTCGTTGTTTTTAAGGATTATGGGAGAAAGGGGCAGAGCTTAAGTTTGTAGCTCTATAAATAAGTGAAATAGCAAAATATATTATATACATAATACTACTTTTAGTGTAGTAAAGAGTTGGAGTGAAAGTCTTTTCTTTCTCTGTGTCTTTACCAGGCTTTGAAACAGTATTCCAGAGTACAAGAGAAACTGGCTTTCAGTCTCCTCCACAGCCGACAGCACTTCTCAAAGCACTTCCTCCAAATGCACGCGCGCCAAATGCGCACGGCTTGTTGTTTTTAAGGATTATGGGAGAAAGAGGCGGAGCTTAAGTTCGTAGCTCTGTAAATAAGTGAAATCGCAAAATATATTATATAAATAACACTACTTTCAGTGTAGTAAAGAGTTGGAGTGAAAGTCTTTTCTTTCTCTGTGTCTTTACCAGGCTTTGAAACAGTATTCCAGAGTCCAAGAGAAACTGGCATTCAGTCTCCTCCATAGCCGACAGCACTTCTCAAAGCACTTCCTCCAAATGCGCGCGCGCCAAATGCCCATGGCCCGTTGTTTTTAAGGATTATGGGAGAAAGGGGCGGAGCTTAAGTTCGTAGTTCAGGCTTTGAAACAATATTCCAGAGTCCATGAGAAACGGGCATTCAGTCTCCTCCACATCCAACAGCACTTCTCAAAGCACTTCCTCCAAATGCGCGCGCCCTGTTGTTTCAAATTGCAACTTATATTGCCATTGTATTATGCTTTAAGAATACTCTATCAGCAAATCTGTGTAGATAAACCCGGCTCTGAAGAAGGAAATAACATTTTCCGAAATGCATTAGCCATAGGGTTCTTCATTTGCTAATAAATCAGCACTAAACAAATTGGTGATGTTTAACCAATTGTTACTATCCAGCAGCAAAAAACTTTATGAATAAATGAATTCATCAAAAAACATTATGCAAACCGTTTTTTCAAATTATGAGACAAGACATTTAACCCCTTGTGGGTATTATAGGTGTGCGGCCCACACCGATGGCTAACTAGCCTAGGTCCTTTCCTTTTTCAGAGAATAAAACTAAAGCCATACTCTTATTGCTCAACATATTTCTATGATGATGTGTATAATGTAAAGCTAATTATGAAAGGCATTTCTACAAATAAAGTATTATTTAAAGACATGAAATGCAATGGGAAACCTCAATGAATATCTCTATCAACCAAACCTGTGAAGATGTCGTCGGTTGCTTACATTTGTAAACATCCCAGTTCCAACTTTTAACCAAAGTGTGTGATCCTGGGCAGATCTGCAGCTCTCTAAGTGCACTCTGTCAGTGTTTTTCTTCAGAGCGTATGTCAATATATCATGCTGTTAACTTAAAAAAGCCTGACTATAGAGTTGCTCCATATATAACAATCGTGCAATGTATGTATTTTGAACCACAACGTTTGTTGCCACTTGGCTCACTTATGGCAACTTATTCTAAAGTCACTTCCATGGGGCCTCCAAGTATCTAAGGCTGATGCGAAGTTCTTTTCTGTGAAGTCACTTCTGTTGGTGCAGTCCAGACTCAAATTAGGAGCTTTATGTGTGTTTTGCCACACAGCGCCTGGACAGAGCTCTAATAGATGTGTTCCCTGCATCTGTAAAGACCCTGCAGTTTTATTTTTTTTTGTTATGTGTTAAAATGCCATCTGCCACTAACGTTACCAGAAAGGTAGATTGAGGCAGGGGTAGGCGGTTTGTGTGCGCCTACCTGATTTAAAACAATATGAACTGCTTCCAAAGCCTTTCGATATCTCTGGTATCAAGCTTATTATGTCAGCAGATCAAATGTGACGTCAGACAATACCGAACGTGTTCCCAAAACAAGATTCAAAGGCCGCAGGTGTATACAGAACGATCAGTGACAGTGTGCAGGGTCTTGACTCTGACATTATGTCGTGAACCCTCACCTCAGCCTTTTGGCAGGCTGCGGTCACTTGCAGCAAGGCCTATGGGCATGGCAGGACAAGAGCAGGAGGAGAATGCAGAGGCAGGAGCAGCAGAGTGAAGCAGCCAGCCCATCCTCACAGGCAGCACGAAACCGAAGGTCAGCGAGGCAAAATGCTTGCCTGGAATAGCGCCAGAGGAGAATGTCTTTTTCTCGCGGCGCTAGCTGCCAGCGCCGGTGCAGTATAGTAATGCGAGTGTCATGAGGTTCTGGGTTAAAGCCGGCGAAAGAAAGGCGCTGACGGGTGTGTGGATGCTTTTGGCAGGTGACACCCGCCAAAAGCGGGTGAGTTGAGAGCTATGTGGCAGCCATTTTGAGTTTTATCTTGTTATCATCTCCAATGTGACGTTTTATATTGTTAAACAATAATTTCACACTTTACAGTCTATGATTGTACAAGTGTAATTTAAGAAAACTTGTGCTACAGTGACCTCTAGGTTTTCACACACACAAAAAAAAATCAAGGAGAGGTAAGTCTAACTTTTAAATGATGCACAATAATTTCGTCAAATCTTCCCTTCTTCGACTCTACAGGATCAGGAAAATGCTGCTGGCAATGCAGATAGTACTTGAAAGTGTTCCATTGTCTTCCTGTGAGTAGCAACTGTACACACCTTTGAGTCAGCAAAAGAAGGGCAGGTTTACAACATAAAAACGAAAACAATACATAGTCCAAGAAGTAAGGTATTTGTTTAGATCGACAAGTGTTATTCAGCGTTTTTAAATAGAACAAAACAGACGGATATAATGAGAAACACATGCTTTTTTACGTGGAGGGAATACTTCCCAAAATGGGCCTCATTACGACCCAGGCGGTAAGGGGTTAATGGCAGCGTTAACAGCGCCGACCCTTACCGCCTGAGTACGAGGTCCCTTAGCGCCATGGCGCTTTTAACACCTGCTTTTAGCAGGTGTTAAAATCCATGGCGCTAAGGGACCATGGAGTTAATTACGCCACCGTAATTTACGGTGGCGTAATTAACGCCTTCCCCACTCCCATTATACCCTATGGGGCAAAAATGGGAATGGGGAAGGGTAAATGGGGATTGGGGACTTACCGCCCCGCCAAGGTCGGAATGGGGCGGTAAGTCCGCCAACCACCATGGCGTAAACGTAGTTTACGCCATGGTGGTAAAGTCACGGCCCAGGCGGTAACTTACCGCCTGGGTCGTAATGAGGCCCAATGTGTTTCAGGAGCACAGCTTACACAATGTGAAAACGACGACAAAATGTAGTGGAGCTACAAACAGTAAGTAGTGGAACCGAGCTCTTATCAGTTACCGCTCACTTTGACCCTTGCAGCATAGAGACAAAAAATATATTTTTTTCTTTTTTTAAACAAGTAAAATAGAGTGCGATGCAAACCTCCACATTCAATAAAAATAAAAAATGGTCTCAAGAGTTACTAATCTTGAAAGGTGTGAGAAGCAGGAAAGATGTATTTAAAAAGGCATTTAGAAGGAGAATTTGTTGACCCGTCTGCCAGGAGAAAAAAATAAGAGCTGGGGTATGGCCTGTTGGTAACTCTACTTGCAGTAGGTTGGACCCCAGCGTGCGGAGATGTCTGGGTCCCCCATTCTATTAGAGCTGTAGACTTTTCTCTAGCAAACAGCAATGTTCTTCTCTGGCACATGCAAGAGCAGAGGGCCTAAGAGAAATAGGCACCCAGTGGGTGTCTCTCCCTCAGCCAAACAGAATGGTGATGCACCAGTTAATGATTTCCTGAACCATGGCATTTCACCATGTTCCCTGAACCTGTTAGAATAATGACCTCTTGTTTTGTATTTCTGTTAGAGCTTGGAAAGGAGCTCGTTGTGGAAATTAAATTTAAAGACATGATCCAGTGACATTCAAGAGTAGATCCCCGTAGAAACCCTGCGTGCTATTATTGCTGTGGGATCAGTATTTTGTGCGGTGGCCGATGTCGTGCTGTGACAGATTTTAGGACACGGCACACTCCAGCCAGGGACTTCTTCCACGGACAATGAAGGTGGCGCACTATAAAAATGTTTTTCTTTTTATTTGAACCCTGGGTTCTTGGTTTGAGTAGGCACCCAACATGTCTCACACCCACCTTAACAAATACCCTGTGTCGCAATGAACTATGAACCAGGCCGGTGTGTAACAGTGAGATATTTATTCATTTTTAGAATTCACAGAAAATCAAGCAAATCACAATTAGGGCAGCTGCCACCACTGCGTGGCTGTATACATGCAAACATCCCCCAATACAGTTACTTCACACTCCCAACATACGATACAAAACCTTTAATAGAAACGGAAACAAAATTACTTTTCTTCAAAATACAGATAGCACACAGGTCAAGCACTCCCCCTACAACACTTCCCCCAAACACCTGCTGACTAAATTCTTTGTGGATGGAAAGCAGTAGAAAGAAGAGGGAAAAATCAGATTGTGTATTTAGCCCACCACCACAAGATAAGAGGCTAAAGAAGAAAATCAAAACCTTCAAAAGGAGTAAAATGGCACACTCAGATTTTACTAGTTACTTGTATCTCAGTTTACAATTGCAGTAAGATAGCTATGACAGGAATGTGTGTGGCTGTACTTAAGAGACAAGGAAGCTCACAGACTACTGAGCAGGGCACCAAGGCAACGTGACGCAGGTAAGAAAATCGATTTTGGGAGGTAAACAATGCAGAAGAAAACACACGCGGCAGAATTGCAACTCTTATTTTACACAGGCTTTAAAATGACAAGCAGCTTAGAAAATGGGCTTATCTGTCAAAATTGGAAATCAGTTTTTGGATGAGAAACAAAGGCACATAACAGACAGGATTCTGAGGGAAAGGGAATATTCTTAATGGGATTATGTTTGGGTTTTTTAATGGGAAAAAGGCAAATCGGAATTTAGAGAAAAGCACAATACATGGGCAAATTCGTTTTTTGTTGCACAATGACAGGTTCTGAGGCTATATTTTAATGACTATGTTATTAAGGAAACACACTGCACGCAAGGGGGTTAATTTCAAATTTTAACCTGCTTGCGCTACGTACCTCATATAGGGGAATTAATTAATTTATTTCAAAACGGTACTAAGGACTTACACAGATAACTGAATTTATAAAAAAAGGAATACGCTAACAGAGATGGACTAACACAGATTCATCTAAGGAAAGGTGAATAGATGGTACTGGCAATTTGGGATTTTTTTATGGGATTTTAATAGGATTTTAATAGGATGCAAGGGTAAAAGAACGGGATATGCAGTTTTGGGTACTGGGTAATGTAATGCAAGGTAAACTTGAGTTTGGTCATTCGGACAGCTACCAAGGTCTCTGGACAGTGGGCCAAGGATCTGGTCACTGGAACAGTGGGGTCAAGAGATCTGGTCACTGGGACAGCGGGTCAGGAGATCTGGTCACTGGGACAGCTGGGCTCTCCTGGATGGGATCAGGTGGGCAATATCTGGTCACTGGTCTCTCCAAGATGGGATCAGCTGGCTTTCTTCCTTTCTCAGTGAATTATTGGGTATGGCTGGATCTGGAGGGGGTGGTTCTGCCTGGATCTGGAGGGTCCTGCAGTGATGGAATTAGCTGTCTCTGGATCTGGGTTTTGTGCTTTTGAATCCCCTGTGTTTCTCTGTCTCCTGCTTATGTAGCCAGAGTGACATCATAGAATGTTACAATCTGGGGGGAAGTAGTCTGGACTTACCGCTGTACTGGGATAGGCCAGGCTACTGGTGTTCCCTCCTCCCTCCGGGCTGATTGGGGTCAGGGGAAATGACATCATTTTAGGTGTGTACATTTATGACTTCCTTTGTCTCACCAAGCCTATTTCTTGACAAAAATGATAATATACACACAATCATAAGAAACAGATATGCAGATTCCATATTTCACAGGGAATCGTACAGTCCGATCGCCAACTCTGTGCGAGGTAGCATCCCTTTTGGGCACAAGTTCATCATTTTCAGGAACAGTATAATACTTAAAATAGCTATACATATGCCCACTACTATTTCGAATATTTTCAAAAAGTTTTATGTCTGTGTCATTTATACTTCACCCAGAAATGCACTGGATCTCATTTTGCTTGTTTAAAAATCACATGAAAACAGTCATATTATCACATTGCTGCTTATCCAGATTGCGCAGGAAAAGTCTTAAAGTATAAATGTCCTTTATTGTCAATGGGGTAGATTTTCCATAGATGTGTGCAGTGCTACAAATCCCCACAGCAACTGCCTCTGCCAAGCTTGGTTGGCAACAAAGAGCTTTTATGATGTCTTTTGAAGTTGTTGACAGTTCCCCCTTCAGAGGGATGCTGGAGAAATTTGCACCTCTGGGTTAAAACACAGGGCCCAGTCACCTCCTTTGTATTTGCTGGCAGTCTTGCCTGCCAGTGTAGTAGGACCTGTAATTATCACACCCTCAGCCCCAGCAAATGTCCTCACAGCATCAGTTCACTTGTAGGTGTAAAAGTGGGAGGCAAGCCTTCCTGCCAAAATGGTTTGACTGGATTTCTGGGCCTCAGCCAGGCTGATTGAAGTCTTGTGGATAAAGATACTATACATTTATATATCAAGAACCCCCACCCAGCAAAAGCTGTCATCTGACATTTGACTTTAAAAACAGCATTTTCCTGATTTTACAAATAGCAGATTCACAAATGTATTCATGCCCTTCAATTTCCAGTTTAAAACGGCGGTTTCTGCAAACCATAGTTTCATTTCACTTAATCTTCTGAGTCGTTTACATCTATAGCTGATTTATGGACACAAAATGAGGTTGCACAGGATTTTCTTGAAATTGACATGGGAAAAAGAAACACAACGTTGTTTCTTTCATTTTACTTTATTTTGAGAGCGATGGTTCACGGAAACAGAAAACAAAAGCTGTGTTGGAAACAAAAACCGAATTCCTTGTTTTTCAAGTGATTCAAAGTAAAACAATGCCATTTTTAAATGTATGGCCTCTCTTCTTGGTAATTAAAAGAAATAAAATACACAGAGTGTGTTTCCATGAAGCGTGCACTTTGTGGTTTTTAAAATGAAATGCAGAATACATTTCAAAGCCGTTTTGGTGGCAGTTGTGCAACTTTTGTATTCATAGGACAGAACAGCAAATGTGGTGCCGTTCTGTATGTAGATCCTCCTCTTATGATTTATCTGATGGTAAAATAATGAAGAGCCATTATTTGGGGTGACATTCATATGCTCAGTGCTTGCCGCACATGCGCCAGGGAAAGAAAGGCGCAGCCGTTTTGTGGCATTAATTCCTATGCAGTTTTTTGTTGTTGTAGGAGGGTTCTGCCTTATGCCTTAAATGTACCCTACAGTGCGGGCCCAGACTCTGGTACTGAGTTCCTTCCATCAGCTTGTGTGGGACAGGTGATGCCATTCCAACTGGGTGCTGGTGTGACTCGGCGAAGATAAAGTCCCTCCGTCCGGAGGCGTTTATTGCTGTTAAGGGATAAGGGAGTACCAAGTAAATGGTTATCTCCACCGCCGCCACCGGGTGCTAACATTCATGAAGAAGACCGGTGTGATAGTAATTGTGGCCCCTGCAGAGTTCAAAGTTGATTAGCGACCCCCTGGTGGACCCCTGTAACATCCTGTCATGTTTTTCGCGCAGGTAAGACTGACAGGGGATACTTTTATCGCTTCTGTGTGATTTTAACAAATGAAATTACAGAGAATTAATTTTCAATGAAACTTTAATACCGAAAAAATATTTTTTTATTTTCTTTTTTATTTCAGGGGGTCCCCACTCAGGCCCTCCTTCCCCCATGCCATTAAACCCACCCCAAACTCCTCCTCATCCGTTTTAACCCCTCACCCCACCCCCAAATATATTTGTATCTTTTTTAATATCTTTTCGCTGTAAATGTTTTTGCTGTAAATTCATTCTCTGTTTTTGATTCCTTATCATGACTGGATGCCCTTTTATCGAGTGGAAGAGGCTCCTTGTGAGCAAACGTGCAGCATTATGATACCGCGGTGGTATTTGAAAGTGGAAGGCGGTGCAACGTGCTCAGTGCTGAAAATGCAATGCACACGGCAGTGACGCTATCGACTGTCCCGTGCTTAATTTGTAAGAAAATACATGCTAGGGCCCAAATATTTTCTAGCACGCCTGTGACACGGCCGGCAGGCAGTTCTCCACCACTGCTGCCACCACCCATAGCAGCTCCCAGAGTGTTGACACATTTGGAGTTAAACTACAGCTCGTACCTGCACATTGGGGTTGATGGATGCTCCGGCTATCATGAATTCATAAACAATAGGAGTCTGAGACAATAAGTGCCAGGGATCAGAAATAAGTGCCAGGGCTGAGCCCCGGCAAACACTGCTACTGTCCCTCAGAACCTGCATTATTTCGTGAAAGGGGGGCACCTAGCCAGAGAATAATCAACTGTTCTCAGGGGCCACACTCCCGTTCCTGCTGAGAAGGTGCAGGGGCTCCAAGCTGGTGTGACAGGTGAGTTTGTGGATTGTGTCCTGGTAGTCTATGACCGAGCATGTGAAGGAAAGAAAACAAAGGAAAAGATGAGTGGGAGAGTATGAAGGGAAGGGAGGAAGAGAAAGCAAGGAAACAGAAGAAGGGAGGAAGGAAGAAGGGAAGGGAAAGGGAGGGAAATTAAAGGATAGGGAGGGAAGGGAAGACGGGAGGAAGAAGAGAGTCAGGGGAAAGGAAAGTAAATGAAAGGAAAGGGGAAAGGAAAGAGAAGGAAAGGGGAGGGGGGAGGGACAGGAAGGCGGGATGGAGGGAGAGAGCAAAGGTATAGGGAACGTAAAGGGTAGGAAACAGAAGTGGAAAGGTAAGGAAACAGAAGGGGAAAGGGAAGGGAACCGAAGGGGAAAGGAAGTGAAGGGAAGGGAAGGGAATGGAATGGAAGGGAAGGGAATGGAATGGAAGGGAATGCAAAGGAAGGGAAGTGGAAAGGGAAGGAAACAGAAGTGGAACGGAAAGGAAACAGAAGGGGAAAGGGAAGGGAACAGAAGGGGAAGGCAAGAAAAGATAAACAGAAGGGAAGGGACTGGTAGGGAATAAAAGGGAAGGAAAAGGAAGGGAAGGGCAGGAAGTGAAGGGAAGGGGAAAGGGTAGGAAACAGAAGTGGAAAGGGTAGGAAACAGAAGTGGAAAGGGTAGGAAGCAGAAGTGGAAAGGTAAGGGAACAGAAGGGGAAAGATAAGGAAACAGAAAGGGAAAGATAAGGGAACAGAAGGAGAAAGGAAGGGAAGGGAACAGAAGGGAATGGAAGGGAAGGGAAGGCAAAGTAGGGGAAGGGGTAATGGTAGGAAACAGAAGTGGAAAGGTAAGGAAACAGACGGGGAATGGAAGGGAAGGGAAGGGATGCATCTGTATCACCACACTGCATTGGTACTGGTTTGTTGTCCAGTGATATATGTCATGTCTGACTTTGGGGACACTAGAACAACTTGCCATGCCGAGCAAGGATGCTTCAGTGTGAATTTGAGAGAGGCCAATGGAGGGAGGGAAGGGAAAGGAAAGGAAAGGAAAGGAGAGAGAGGGGGGTGGCAGGGTGTGCAAGGGGTTAGGTAAGGGGAGGGGCCAGTGGTCCCCTCCTCAGATTTTGCTGCAAAACAAAATTGGTAAAATAAATCAGCTGTAAAAAAAGGCGATGAATAATTGCCGGCTAAAAACTTAGAACCTTGGGCCCCATGTCCCAGAAGGAGGACCTGGGATTAGATCTGTATCCAGGACAAGATACGATCCGGCAGGTTTGTAAAGTTGCACTGACATGATATTGTGTGCATGCATGTTACTTGCTATGTGATATGGCATGTGATGGGCGCATCCTCTGCCCGTGGCTGCCTGCAGAGGCGCCGCTGCAGCAGCTCTTGGGTATCTGGCAGCCCGTACCCTGCGACCCCACTGCAGAATATCTTTTCAGTCACTCATTGAAAGCAATTTCAAAGGTAGACAACCATTCAAGCGGGCGTTTCACTATGTGGGAGGTCTGGCGTTGGCAGCACTTGGGTCTCCAGATGTTTTGGACTACCACTCCCGTCAGACTTAGACAGCAAAGTGTATGGTCTGGTATCCTGGGTGACGTAGTTCGGCTCCCAGGATCTGGAGCACTGCGCCTAGATTACCCATGGGATAATAAACGGTGTGTTTTTGGTCAAGTCAGGCGTCAGTATTTTTACTGGGCGTGTGAAGAAAACATAGGGTGTGCGCAGTGCTACAGAAACGATTTTGAGGTGGGAGAATTGTACTCCCTATTTCTAAACTTTGAGAGTAAATGTGATTTTAAGAGAGCCAAAATGACTTTTTCCTTTGCAAGAGAGTAAAATGTATGTGACATCCAGCCGACGTGTGCAAAAACTCTATGGAAATCATTACTATGTGGCAGCTTTCTGCTTTATGACAGAATACACCTTGCATTATTTCTCTAAGGTCTGGCCATTTCATCTCTCCTGTATATATTGAAATGTTCAAAACACAAAAACCTATCCAATTACATAGTAAAGCAAACATGAATGTGTATTGTGTGTTTTGAGATTCGGTAGCAGAATTGTCTTTTGATGTTTAATGAAAGTCCAAATTTCCTGGAGCTATTACTACCTAATGGTATAACAATGTTATGATACAACAGTGCAGAGAGGCAAGGACTCCATGCTAAATTCTATATCTAATCTCATGGTCAAATGGTTATTTATGTAGCGCTTTTGGCAAAGTGCTGTACATATAACATATTTATCACAATTATCGCCAAACCGAAGTCGGTACTCTATCGACCTTGAAAGGATGAAAGGCTGTGTTGACGTTGCTGGGATTCGAACCTGCAAGCTACAGATCACACACAGATTGTAGCAAGGAGTGTTGGTTAAATGAGTACTGACTTACATTTTTTTACATTTTTTTTTTGACTGAGGTATAATAATCACAGTTCCTAGATGTTGGACAAACCATGTATGAAGCGCTACATAAAATTAAATGCCTAGCTGTATTATCACAGGGACAGGTTTTTCTGAGTTTCTGTTTCAATTACAAATGTAACTTTCATTTGTTTGTTTTTGAACAGCGCTTGAACTTCCTGGAGAATCAGGTTTGGGATCGTTTGATTGTAGTCTTGAAGATTTGAGAGTCTAGAACACATGTGATTGGTGTAATGACAATCACTCAACCTTGAGCAAAGACTCTGCTACCACTGACCATTTATAGTAATGTACCCCATTGACTGCAAGGTTGAATGGATATAAACTACACCGTGCATAGTCTTCATTTTACACACTGTTTATAATTGCAGTGTAAATTAAATTATACGTGTAAAAATGATCTGCCTCTGCATGATTATGCACACGGCACAGGAACTCTGAAAAATACAATTGCGAAATACTGGTTTGCTTTTGGAAAAAAGCATAATTTGCTACAACATATTAATTCTCAATTGCAGCTTAGTTTTCCATCTCATTAATTTTACAATCCGAAAATGCTAGGAAAATAAATATGCACAGTGCTTCCGTTTGCTCCATGAGCAGCAATACAGCAGAAGCTGAATGGAAATAAACCATTCCTTTTATCACAGTGTGCAGTTACTTTTTTTTTTAAAGGCTTCAGAGAAATACATTCTGTTTCAGAGGCTTTTCCTCATGGCTTGCAATTACATCCATGCTGATATGATATGATTGGTTATTTATAACACGCTTAATACCCAGAGATTTCTAAGCGTGGACGCGGGGATCGAACCTGTGTTGCTCTGTGTCGTCTTGCTTCCAAGGTGAGTACATTGCCCCCGAGCTATCCTCCCGAGATAAAAATCAAAAGAACCTTCGGGTTTCTGCTAAGTAGCCTGACCTTTGCACTGCCTTCTGCTATAAAGTTGTGTGTAAATGTACACAGGAAAATAATAAAGCTGTCATATTTACAAGATTTTCATGCGTAATAAGGCCTGGTACACACCTTATGTGGATATTGCATTTAGCTATCCCACCACCCCAGGACAACTGGTAACAGACCTACCTGCACCGTACTGTCCTTGCATAGGAAGAGGAGGGAGCGCGTTCCGAGGCGAAAAGAGAAGGCCTAGTAACAAAATGGACTGAAAAAAAAAAAAAAAACAAACTACAAACAAAGGATGCAGGCCGTCACATGACATTGATTTGGGAAGACTGGATGTTGCAGCAGTCCGAACTATCACACAACGTACTCATGAAAGATACCTATGTGCAGCGGCATTAATTAAACAACAGCCCAGAGGCCTGGAAGGTTATAGGAGACTTTTGCTACACCGCAATGGGCCCCAACCCGCTGCCATTAATTTCAGAAGAGAAAACTCTCCTGATGAACCACGTGCGTTAAACGTGGAGAAACACGTGTTGAGAGACTGAATGGATATAATTATTTGAAGAAGATAATTTTGTTTGAAAGGAAATTAAAAAAACAAAGATGTGTTTAATCGATCAAAGATGTTTCTCTGTTTGATTTAAAAAAATTTGAAAAGGAATACCGGAAGCGCACTCTAAGGAAGCGTACTAATAAAAAGAATAGTTTGTTCTATATTGCAGCAGCCGCAATATACACTTCAACAGGTGCAGCATCCAGGTAACAAACAAATCATTTATTACTGCACAGTTAGAAATCGCCAATTTAGGAAACCAAAGCCGCAAAGGACTGCAAAATGTATACAAAAATCCTGTTCATAGGCTTTCCAAAAGGCAGACTTCGTGCATAGAATCAATTGAACCCAAGAGAAAATTAGAACAAATCAAAAAAAGATTAAAAAAAGTAATGATGTCGGATATATTCGAAAAAAGAGAGGCAGAAGCTGAAGAACTTTTCTTGAGACACAGACAGACACCTGGAGATGTACGTTCATCTCAGACATCGACGTCATTGAGAAATTTATTTGAAAGATTGGAAATGGTTTCGAAAAAAGAGTTAGCCAAGTGGTGGGAAATGAAAACTTTGAGAATGTATATGGATATGGAAAGAATTCCACGAGGACTAAGAATATGTATCTTTCCTTCCTTTGAAGATGAAGACATAGAAGATTTGAAAAATTGGGAGGCTCTCCTCACAAAAACTTCTAAAGATATGATGGTTAGAATAATTAATCACTCAGCGAAAGCTCATGAGAAAGCATTGGAAGAAATTAAAATTCTAAAAGAAGCAATTGAGAAATTAAACTTACCTGAGATAACGTTTAAAAATGATCAAATATTAGATGATTATTTAAAAGGCTGCAGACCTACCTGCACCGTACTGTCCTTGCATAGGAAGAGGAGGGAGCGCGTTCCGAGGCGAAAAGAGAAGGCCTAGTAACAAAATGGACTGAAAAAAAAAAAAAACTACAAACAAAGGATGCAGGCCGTCACATGACATTGATTTGGGAAGACTGGATGTTGCAGCAGTCCGAACTATCACACAACGTACTCATGAAAGATACCTATGTGCAGCAGCATTAATTAAACAACAGCCCAGAGGCCTGGAAGGTTATAGGAGACTTTTGCTACACCGCAATGGGCCCCAACCCGCTGCCATTAATTTCAGAAGAGAAAACTCTCCTGATGAACCACGTGCGTTAAACGTGGAGAAACACGTGTTGAGAGACTGAATGGATATAATTATTTGAAGAAGATAATTTTGTTTGAAAGGAAATTAAAAAAACAAAGATGTGTTTAATCGATCAAAGATGTTTCTCTGTTTGATTTAAAAAAATTTGAAAAGGAATACCGGAAGCGCACTCTAAGGAAGCGTACTAATAAAAAGAATAGTTTGTTCTATATTGCAGCAGCCGCAATATACACTTCAACAGGTGCAGCATCCAGGTAACAAACAAATCATTTATTACTGCACAGTTAGAAATCGCCAATTTAGGAAACCAAAGCCGCAAAGGACTGCAAAATTTATACAAAAAACAACTGGTAACAGTTGCTGGTACTGAATTTAAAGGGAGCTCGTTGTACGACTAATATGCGTAAGTCGTATTCCATTTAAAACATTTAAATCTCAGATGCAGCAAATGAAACGCATGCAGTACCAGCTCTTCTGTGAGGAGGGTCGCATATGCATTTTCTGCAGCTCGTGCCATAACAATGTGCAAAATCTATCATAGGTAACACTCTCCCCTTTAGTCTTGACATTAGATAATTATTCTATTAAGTCAGCAGAACTTTAAGAGGGCCGGGTCTAGCCAGGGATAAGCTCCTTAGTCGCCCAAAACATTGATCAACCAGTAGCTTGACAGGCAGGGCTTTAAGTGGTGTAAGAAATTGAGGGGGGCCACATTTGGGGGCATGCCTTGCACAATGGGTGTGTCCTGAAAAGTACACAAACCATAGTAAGGTACGCAAACAAATATATAAATGTATGTAAGCATTTATATATTTTCATGCGTAGCTTACTATGGTTTGTGTACGATGCAAGCCATCTTTTATAAATATAGAAATATGTTACATATTGCCCCGTGCTGGGGTTACTTCAGGCCACGTCCATCATGTAGGCCACACCCATCATGTAGGCCACACACATCATGTAGGCCACACCCATCATGTAGGGCACGCCCATCATTTAGGCCACACCCCCTTGTTACAGCCCCCAATGCCCCCTCCCTGATTTCTCACCCCACTTAAACCATTGTAAGTAGGAAATAGAGCGCTGAGGAAAATTGACAAAATGATAGAAGGAAAAAGATAATCCACAAAAAAGTGAAGAAAAAAATTGCATCCGTCTCGGTCAGGAATCTGTGAACGGAGGCTCTCTAGATTTCTTGGACTATGACTCCCATGATTCCTCGCCATTGATTATGCTGACTAGCGATGATGGGAGTTGTAGTTAAAAACATCTGGAGCGCTAAATATTGCAGACCGCTGTCCTAGGAACACAGAGACAGCCCCAAAAACCTGGCACATCGAGCAAGGTGTACTGGCACGATTGCTCACCATGGTAATGCTCCTGTATGCATCAGGGTCACCGATGTTTTGCCCACAGGTATAGGCCATGTCTACCTTTGGGGACAATTGGGATAACTTGACGTGCCAAGCAAGGTCGCTGCGGTCAATGCGAATTTGAGAGAGGACAGTGGGGTCCAGAGAAGAACGGCGGTGAGAAAGGAGAGAAGGTAGTAAACGAGGTAAAGAGGGAGGAAGAAAGAAGAGAGAGGGAGGGGGGATGCAGAGCCAAAAAAGAAGAGGGAGGGAAGGCAGAAGACAGAAAGGGGAGAGGCAGGGGAAAAGGGAAGGAGAGAGGGAGGGAAGGAATGAAGGGAGGGTGGAAGAAAGTATGGAGCAAAGAAGTGGGAAGAGGACAAAGGCAGAAAGGAAGTAAAAGAAGGCGTGGATGAATGGGCGCGCGGTTGGAAGAAGCAGGAGAGAAAGGGGACAGAGGGTGGTGGACGGGAGAGGGAGCAGTGAAAGGGAGGGAAGACATATGTGAGAAAAGGGAGAGGCAGGGATAGAGGGAAAGAGAGAGGGAGAGTAGACAGAAGAGAGGCAGGGGAGAGGCAGGGATAGAGCGAAGGAGAGAGGGACGGAAGACAGAAGAGAGGACGGAGAGAGGCAGGGAGAGAGGGAGAGAAGACAGAAGAGAGGAAGGAGAGAGGCAGGGATAGAGCGAAGGAGAGAGGGAGGTAAGACAAAAGAGAGGAAGGAGAGAGGCAGGGATAGAGTGAAGGAGGGAGGGAGGGAAGACAGAAGAGGGAATGGGTGAGGGAGGGAGGACAGAAGAGAGGAAGGGGAGAGGCAGGGATAGAGGGAAAGAGAGAGTGAGAGAAGTCAGAAGAGAGGAAGGGGAGAGGGAGGGATAGAACAAAGGAGAGAGGGAGGGAAGGCAGAAGAGAGGAAGGGGAGAGGCAGGGATAGAGCAAAGAAGAGAGGGAGGGAAGACAGAAGGGAGGAAGGTGAGAGGCAGGGATAGAGGGAAAAAGAGAGGGAGAGAAGACAGAAAAGAGGAAGGGGAGAGGGAGGGAGGACAGAAGAGAGGAGGGGGAGAGGCAGGGAGCGAGGGAGGGAAGACAGAAGAGAGGAAGGAGAGAGGCAGGGAGAGAGGGAGAGAAGACAGAAGAGAGGAAGGAGAGAGGCAGGGATAGAGCGAAGGAGAGAGGGAGGTAAGACAAAAGAGAGGAAGGAGAGAGGCAGGGATAGAGTGAAGGAGAGAGGGAGGGAAGACAGAAGAGAGGAAGGAGAGAGGCAGGGAGAGAGGGAGAGAAGACAGAAGAGAGGAAGGAGAGAGGCAGGGATAGAGCGAAGGAGAGAGGCAGGGATAGAGCGAAGGAGAGAGGGAGGTAAGACAAAAGAGAGGAAGGAGAGAGGCAGGGATAGAGTGAAGGAGAGAGGGAGGGAAGACAGAAGAGGGAATGGGTGAGGGAGGGAGGACAGAAGAGAGGAAGGGGAGAGGCAGGGATAGAGGGAAAGAGAGAGTGAGAGAAGTCAGAAGAGAGGAAGGGGAGAGGCAGGGATAGAACGAAGGAGAGAGAGAGGTAAGACAAAAGAGAGGAAGGAGAGAGGCAGGGATAGAGTGAAGGAGAGAGGGAGGGAAGACGGAAGAGAGGAAGGAGAGAGGCAGGGAGAGAGGGAGAGAAGACAGAAGAGAGGAAGGAGAGAGGCAGGGATAGAGTGAAGGAGAGAGGGAGGGAAGACAGAAGAGAGGAAGGAGAGAGGCAGGGAGAGAGGGTGAGAAGACAGAAGAGAGGAAGGAGAGAGGCAGGGATAGAGCGAAGGAGAGAGGGAGGTAAGACAAAAGAGAGGAAGGAGAGAGGCAGGGATAGAGTGAAGGAGAGAGGGAGGGAAGACAGAAGAGGGAATGGGTGAGGGAGGGAGGACAGAAGAGAGCAAGGGGAGAGGCAGGGATAGAGGGAAAGAGAGAGTGAGAGAAGTCAGAAGAGAGGAAGGGGAGAGGCAGGGATAGAACGAAGGAGAGAGAGAGGGAAGGCAGAAGAGAGGAAGGGGAGAGGCAGGGATAGAGCAAAGAAGAGAGGGAGGGAAGACAGAAGGGAGGACGGTGAGAGGCAGGGATAGAGGGAAAAAGAGAGGGAGAGAAGACAGAAGAGAGGAAGGGGAGAGGGAGGGAGGACAGAAGAGAGGAGGGGGAGAGGCAGGGAGCGAGGGGGGGAAGATAGAAGAGAGGAATGGAAGAGGCAGGGATAGAGCGAAGGAGAGAGGGAGGGAAGACAGAAGGGAGGAAGGGGAGAGGCAGGGATAGAGGGAAGAAGAGAGGGAGAGAAGACAGAAGAGAGGAAGGGGAGAGGGAGGGAGGACAGAAGAGAGGAGGGGGAGAGGCAGTGATAGAGCGAAGAAGAGAGGGAGGGAAGACAGAAGGGAGGAAGGGAAGAGGCAGGGAAAGAGAGGGAGAGAAGACAGAAGAGAGGAAGGGGAGAGGCAGGGAAAGAGAGGGAGAGAAGACAGAAGAGAGGAAGGCGAGAGGCAGGGAGAGAAGGAGGGAAGACAGAAGAGAGGAAGGGGAGAGCAGGGATAGATTGAAAGAGAGGGAGAGAAGACAGAAGAGAGGAAGGGGAGAGGCAGGGATAGAGGGAAAGGGAGGGAGAGAAGACAGAAGAGAGGAAGGGGAGAGGCAGGGATAGAGGGAAAGAGAGAGGGAGGGAAGACAGAAGGGAGGAAGGGGAGAGGCAGGGATAGAGGGAAAGAGAGAGGGAGAGAAGACAGAAGAGAGGAAGGGGGCGGCAAGCAAAGGGGGAATACAGAAAGGATGGGGGCAGGGAAAGAGGGAAGGAATACAGAAGAGACGGTGGAAGAAAAAGAGAACGGGAGGTGAGAAAGGAGCGAAGGGGCAGGAAAGGACTAAACGGAGGGATGTAGGAAGGAGCAGAGGGTAAAGGAGAGATTAGAAGGATAGTGGAGGAGGAAAGTAAGGGGATAAACAGGAGAATGGAGAAGCAAGTACGAGTGGGGTAAGAGGAGTGAGAAGGTGAGACATGGGAAGAAAAGGAGGAGCGGAAAAGAGGGAAGGGGCAAGGGGAGAAACGAAGTAAGAGAAGGAGTGGATGAATGGGAGAGTGGGAAGGAAGACGCAGGGGAGGGATGGCGGGGAAGGGGGAGAGAGCCGTGAGAGAGAGGAGAGAAGTGAGCAATAGCTAGAGAAAGGAGGGGCGGGGCTGAAGTGAGCAGCAGTTACACAACCTGCTGACCTGCTAACAGCCTTTACATAACAAGAGACAGACTAACTGGGGCATGCATGCGCACAGAGAGCTCCGACCTGAGACATCCTTATGCAAGGCACCCACAGAGCAGCAAGACACATCTATATGGGAAGCTGAGCGGCAGTACAGGGAAGAGAAGCAGGCAGAAGAAAAGAGATAGCTGACCCTCGGGGGCTTACCCCCTGTAGCAGAGACCCTGGCAGTGTGGAAAGGGACACTGCGCCAAAATAGAAGTGTGTTGTTCCAATAAGGAACAACATATTTCTTAAATGCACCATATTCTGAACAACAAAGAATGTGCTGTGCCACGGGCCGATTTTGAGGTGCGTGCAAACGTAGGAAAGTGTTCTTCCATGAAGGAGGAATACTTTCCTTACAAACACCATATTCTGATAAAGAAAGAAGGTGTGCAGGGACATGAACACCTCGGCTTTTTTAGGGTTGAAGACAGCCCCTAGCAACCATGAGAAATGAACAAAGAAAGGTGCGCTGCGTGGGGATTCTCCTCCCATAAGCCCTGGTTTTGCTCATCAAAAAAAGGAGTTCACATCGACTCCACACTTTCCCCTTTATAAAAATACAATTCATTAGACTGCAGCACCACTTTTCTTGTTTAAGAAAACTTTATTACATTAGCAAAATGGCAGTGTGAAAAGGATAGATTTTAGCTGCTGGGAAGCACACCATCTTGCCTCCAATTCTTCCGCCCACCTTAGTCTAGGGGTGCTGCAAACTAGAGGGCGATGGGGGGCGGGGCAGAGAATGTCGGCTGCCCCAAGGTAGTATGCAAATAGCAGCTGTGCAGGCTCGGACTGGCCTATGGGGCAATGCCTGAAGTGAAGGTCCAACATGGGCCAGTTCTTTTAGGTGCTTTACTGAGCACGCCAGTAGTCCTGACCAGTGCTACTGAGCAAGTGTTCTTTAAAATGCAGAATTCTCAGCACATTACTTCTGGGCCTCATTACGCGGTCTTGCTACCGGTGGGTTTCCGCCGACCTCGAAAGACTGCATCCGCCGCCTGACTTCACGGTGCCACCGAGACATTACAAGTCCCGGCGGAGCGGGAAGTCAGGCGGGGGATTAGTAAGTCCCCATTCCCGTGGAGTCGGGAATGGGGACTCGGAAGCACCGGCACCGTTGCTAACGGTGCCGGTGCTTCCATGAGAACTCTGCCTAATGGGGCCGTTGCGACTGGCAGGGTCAGATCACCCAGGCGCGGCGGCCCCAGCAGGCAGACTTGTAGTGTGGCGGTCCGGAAATAAGGGTGCTGTTAAGCTTCAGCAGGAAGGTACGAAGATCACCTTACAGAGACAGCGAAAGTTGGAAAGACAGAGGAGACGGTGCAGACACGGAGAGCCTGCAGGATAGGGGAAAAAGGGAAAAGAGACAGAAAGAATAGAAGGTCCATTCGGTGTTATCTGAGACGCTATTCAGAGGATACGCAGTCACATGTTGTTGTTTCCAATTGTTGATGGATGGGATTGGTACTAATTTGATTCACTGGGGTGGGAGAAGGGCAGTGCTCTTTGTTTGTAATTATGTTGGACACTTCAGGAATGTTCAGGAGAGAACGACCAAAGATTATTTTCAACAAATAATCTTTGGTCGTTTCTCCCTCGAACATTTCATCAGCGGTAAAACAACCCCAAATCGCCTGGAAGGCCAATTTTGGATGCATCCCAACATTTGTACAGGATATGCCCTTTCAATATGCAGCCGTATGGCATAAATGGCACACAAACAAAACAAGAATATACCGTCCAGGAAACAAGATAAACAAGCATTGGCAAAGCAATGGTTTTGGCTTTTGTGTGGTCATGGGATAGAGATGTGCCTGTCTTGCCTTAATGGCACTCCTTGGTGATAAGATGGCATCATCGGGCTAATGGGATTTGCCCCTCAGCATATTCTGGCAGTGTCTGGCAAATGTCTAAGTAATGCCTATTAAAGAGCCAATATGGTTGGCATTGTCAATGACTGCTTTTAAAAGAAATTCAGTGGAAGGTAGAGATGCAAGGACACACATATTGCTTATAAATCCAGTGCCTGAAGGCACAGTTGGTTGAGTCGGTTTATTACACCAGAAGATGATTTACAGCTGCAATTAAGGCATTCACTTTCAGAAGACTGCTTAGAAACATTGCATCCCCCTTTAACATCACAGAACTAGCTGATAGATGCTTGAGTGCGTGGAGGGCAGATAGTTAATGGGAAAGGCCACAGTAAAAAGCCGAAAAGCACCCATAGAATGTGGGTCCCTCTACTTATCGCACCTATTTCCGCTGTTCTCTCTGTATGCCAATATCCTGCTTAATAGGGCTCACAGAATCAACTAACAGCCAGAACTAAAAAAGGGACAGGCTTCCCGTTCTAGCACCAATCCTTTACACCAGCAGCTCCAGAGTGATAACACCGGACCATTTCTGGGCTCATTTGGCAAGAGGTTTTATGGGGTACCCTGACTGCGCATAGATTCCATCAGTGAAACACGTGCTTGTCGCAAGGTGATCTCTGATAGTGGAGAGTCAACAGGTGCTCTAGGCGCTTGTGACAACATTCCGTGTGGTTCGTGTGGCATAGCATGAACTCTCGTGAGTTTTTGCAATGAAATGATGCAGGCAATTCTGTTTCTGAAAGGGAGGCCTGCTAATCAGAGCCCCACCCTGTCATCATACTCAATGTCAAAAATATAGTGCACACTTGCGCCTTTGCTGTGACTGTCTCCTGACATCCCCAGTGCCTGCCCTACAGTGGCAACAGGGCAGTTTGTTCAAAAGTCACATGTGCATTCCTGCACGGATGCTGGAACACCAAGTTCCAACCAGCAAACACGGCATTTTAATGGTCTGCACCTCTGGTTCAAAATGGTAACACTTTAATATCTAAATATAGATTAAGATATGTTAAAACATGGTGTCTACTGAGATTACAGAATTATTAATCCACAAGCATTTGGATGTTGTATATTGTCAGCGTGGTGAGGTGACCCATTCATGACAGGGCTGGGTGTGTATTAGCTATCTGGCCTGGGTGTACCCACATCAACCATGTTGGTCGCCGCCGAGGAAGCTTCTCTTTTGATCCCCCTGAGGAAGGTCTGAACCTAGCACCAGGAGACAGGAACTCTCCCTGGGAAGTCCCCTGGGAACTAATTCTTCAAAGCCAAACCTGAGATGATAAAGGCCCTCTCACACTTAAGGGTGCTGATCACTGGAGCCCTTTTGAATTTGGCTTACAGAGCAAGGGAGTGGAACTAGAGTAGCCCAGAGAAGCGGTTCAGCCCCAAAAGAGGATTGACATGTTGGATTCTGCTAGAGATCCTGTTAAGATGGATTTCTGAACTCTGTCCTGGAGGGGCAGAGGTTCAGAAGGCCAGCCTAGTTTCTTGAAACAGGGTAACCTTCTGGACAAGACAGACCAATCACGGTAGCGCAGGCGGCGGTCAAGACTAGGTCTCAGGAGGGCTGAGGGTGACCGAAAGCCCACAATGAGCAAACACAGCAAAGAACACCACAAATTACTCTCAGTTGGGTGCATATCTAAAATATATATACATTTATTAAAGGCCTTTTAAGTCAAACACAAAGTAATTATCCAGCGGTAATAAGAAAACCAACGCAACACAAATCTAGCAAACATATATACAGTAAAAAATGGCCAACATGGATCTTAGTTAGTACAGTTCCACAACCTGCAGTTAAAGGTGTTATACTGTACGAATATCTCTGTGGCATAATTCACACCCTATCTAAAAGGCAGTCCAGTCCCTAAAATGAGTGGAGCCTTCAGCTCAAAAGTACTTTTGGTACTGGTGCACGCGATCGTGCGGTTAAGTCAAAACGGGGTCTCTTCAAGGGGCTGTACCGACTCCGGAAGTTGTGTGAGGCAGTGAATTATACATTCTGACTATTCGAGAAGGGACTCCCCAAGAGGGCAGAACATGATCCAAGAGTTGGGAATAGCCCGGTAGCACAGGCTACCTTGATAAAGAAGAGTGTCCCTCACGGGACACTAGTGCCGAAAAATTGATGGATGGGCCAGGGGCCACTGGTAAGGGTTGCAAGTACTCACTGACTCTCGGCACACTCCGGACCAAACTTCAGCAGTCAAGTCAACTTCAGTCGCAGGTACAAATTCTGCAGTTGCGTGGCTCTGCGGCTTTCATGGGCTGTGTTCCAGGAATGATTCTATGGCGGGACAGTGGCAATTTCTCCGGTGATGGTGAAGGGATCGGGCCAGTTCCACTGCAGCGAGTCTTAGGGCACAGGCAGGCACAGCAGCAAGGCACCCACGAAGTTCGTCACCACAGCTGGGCGACATGGTTACTTGGGTTCAGGCATACTTTCCTAATTCCAGACCTACAAATGCTAGGTATACGAAACTCGGCGGGAGAATGCCTTATGCCCAGAGCTTACAGTCTCCAAAGGCTTAAGTCAAAACTCGAGATGACGGCGGTTCCAGGGAAAAGGTCCCGTACAAGCTGGCCATTTCACTGGACGGTCCAGGAACACTTCCGAAAAGGCTTGCATACAGGTTAAGTGAGAGGTGCCGAGAATAGTGGATCCCACTATTCCAATGGGTTGAAGCGCCCTAGCAGGCCTTCTAGGTTTGATCAGAAACAGGGGGTCAGACAGGATAACAGCGGGCTCAGGGTGCCAAACCTTCCAGCGAGTCACCAGTGGTTCCATGGATCTGCTTTGTTGATTCTAGATACTTGGCTGCTTTACTAAATTCGATGTGGACTCAGAAGATCGACCTGGAATGGGTGTAAAATGCCTTCTCTTTTCCAAAATCTCTTTAGCGCCAAAACAAAGAGAAACCAATAGGAGATCTGCTCACATACAGCCATCCCAGACATGGACCAATCACAGACCATGGTGGTCCCAGTCATCCCAGCAGGATGTGTATTGGAACTAAACACCTCCAGCCCACATCCTGGCCGCACACACACACGGCATGCAGAAGCATGTGAAAGCTTTGGTTTGCACGGGGGTCTGCAGTACCAAATAAGGAATTTCCTGGGTCTGCTCGACCTGGGGAAGGCAGAGGGATAACATGGCCAACGGACAGAACAAAGGACCTTGTGGCATGGCCATTTTAGGCACTGGCCACTGTCCTGGGCCAAACGCAGTAAACGCAGTTTGGACCACTGAAATGAGTTGAAAACACATAAAAAGTAACAGATGCCACCAGCGCTGTCCAAGGCACACTTGTACATTCACCAAAAATACTTTGAGGGTGTCTTGGGCCTTATAAATGAAAAAGGAACCCCTGCGTACTGTACTGTAAGGTACTTTGTGCACTGATAAAATGTTACTAACGAATAGCAACAAAGTGAAAGACTAAGGGAAATAACTTACCGGCACCGTTGTTTCTGGACCGGCATATTATAACTCTGCAGGCAGGTGCCGTCTCGCCCGGCAGATCAGACCTGCCGGGCGGGACGGCACCCGTCCGCAGAGTTTTCACGAAGCACTGGCACGGTTATTAACGGTGCTGGTGCTTCCGTGGTTCCCATTCCCATGGAGTCCGATAGGACTGGGAATGGGGAATTAGCATTTGTCAGCGCTTGACATCCTGTACCGCCAAGTCTGGCGCCGGTAAATCATTATGAGTCCGGCGGCAACCTGCCGGTAGCACCGGCATGATCACCGCCAGACCCGTAATGAGGCCCAAAGTCTGCCAGTGCTGACTGTCTTAAGAGCATGTCAGTTTCCCTATAACAAAATGAGCAAAAGCCCAGCAGAAGGCTGGGCTCCACTGGCAAAAGTCAGGCTAGGAGGGTCAGACAACAGCAAAAAGTTGAGGGGTACACAACTGGGGAACATTACCCATACATTGAAATCTTTCCTAGCAGTTCCCTACACTTCTTACCCCCTACCCACATCCTGCAGACAAGACACTCTGGGAATGACATCACAAGGCAAAGAACACTTGTACAGCAGCTTGGAATGTCCCCTTAGAACAGGCTCACTTTGGACTTTTCAGAAGTATCTTTTTGCCTTTTTAAGGGGAGGAGTCATCTTTGAAATCTCCTGGAACTCTGTTGGGGATGCAATCAGTGTTATGACTATGACACACAACTCTTCTTTAAACTTCCCTCTGAGCCTCTTCTCACTTCATCTATCATCCCTGATAGCCTATCTGCCATCCAGGCCTGGTGTACTTCTAACAACCTCTCCCTCAACACCAGCAAAACGGAGATCCTTCCCATTGGGACTCCTGCTCCCTCCTTCTCTCCCTCACTCTGGCCATCTTCTATGGGCCTTGGAATCTGCTATAACTATTTAAAAGACAGCCATCTTTAAATAGTTATAGCAGATTCCAAGGTTGACCAAATAGAACCTAGCTGTCTCGTTATCTGGTATGTTGTTCTGTAGTGTTGTAGTTATCTATCTGCACTGTGTGCTCACAGTGCTGCTGGTAGAATATAGTTGTGTCACATAGAATGTTCTGGGACCTGAGAGTTCCAAGAGCTACAGTTGGGGACATAGGATGAGAGTACCTTACTGAAAGGATGTCATGTATTTATCTCCCTGCCTTTCTAACCAACTAGCCCTGTAACTAAACAATAAACTTAATCCTTTTATATATACTGGTCTCCTGTGCCTTACCTGAATCCAGATGTCTTCTTACCATCTCCGAAACTACAAATGGCGACGAGGATGGGATCAACAGGTGCTTGCTGGTTCCTGTTGCACGGATATATATTTGCCTGTTGATCCCTAGTTAAAAGGACCCACTGAAGAGGTTCTGTTGTCTCCTGACATGATGGAAATGCTTATGGAAGAGGTCTTTGATGAGCCCAGTAGTGGCACAGCCCAGCGCCAGCTTCCATGTGAGGTGACTGAATGAATCATCTGTGCAAGGTGTAAGCCCTGTGAATCTATGGCACGCAGCCAATATGCAGCGTCTGCTGGAGAAGTTGTTTACTTCCATACTTTAAGGTACTGTGTTTTCGGATGAGGCGTTGCAGCAATAGTTAAAATAAGGGATGTTATCTACAATGACTAAGTTACAGGGCTAGAGAAGGATTTACATTCCTAATGCAGTCGCTGATAAATTACTGTGAATGAAATGCTCATCACAGCGTGTGCTCATGGGCCAGCTGAATTGTTGTTCTGCGCACTGGAAGCTGTTGGCGCACCCTGTTTTCCATCGAGAATTATGCTTCTTTTAAATGTTCATAAGCCGGCAATATAATGCTTATAATCCGGCAATATCAACTTCAAAGAAAATAATTGTGGGCACACGGCAGCGTTTAATATTTGGCTTTTTACTAAGAGTGCTGAAGCATAGCGTCTACTGTTGGAACAGTTGCGTGTCTGGAGCACTGTGCGGCCTGAGAGCATTTGTCTTAATGATGATGCAATGCCTCGGCTGTAGGCAATGGCGGAGGTCAGAATGCTGTGTCTCTGAAGGTTCCTTTTCCGTTGCTGGACAGCGTCGTAGTCTCCGTTCCCTGTTATGTTGAGCGGAAGATACATTAAAGGAAAGGACCTTGAGATGTTACTCACGTGATGACGTGACCTCAGGATTTGCGATACAGGAAGGAATGCAAGCAAGTTGATACCCCACCGGCAGATCTCGCAGATGAAAATATTTTGTGTTATGCGGCCATGGTCCCGAAATTGGAGCTACCTCGGATAGGTTTAATGTTTTCTCATTTTTCTCATCAGTCGTGGTGCTGCCATGGGGGCAGCGTGTATGGAGACACGACTATGTTACAGCAACTAATTGTAATGGGACGTGGGGGCATTGGAAATTTTCCTGTTCTGCTGAGGAAAAAGGTACTGTGTGTTAAATGTATCCATAATGAACATGCCGGCAGCTATTAACAATGCAACATGGGGGTGGGGGGGGGATGCTGGTAAGGCCTCCCGCATGTATGGATAAAAGGAAATGTTGTGTTTTCCTCATGTGCTTCAAATGCAGTTACAGTCATCGTGCAATTTATGGACTATAAATAAGTTTGCACAGTGATCCATTTTGTTTACATTGTTTTATAAATGCAGTAAATGTTTTATGATATTTTAGTAGTAACAAAGTTAAATGTTATGTGTTGCCTAGTTAATACTTCCATTAATGCTGATACTGCCATGCTATAGTTGACTGGCGCAGTCCTTATAGGCATGTTAGGGTTGTTCTTTTGCTACGTGAAATTCATGGAATTAATGTGATATTCATGGGTTATGTTCATGTGCAAAGTGTCATACAAATTTGAAAGCACTGGAATTTAGTCAATCTGTGATTCATGACATACATTCAAAATCAAAATGTAGAATGCACCTCTTTATGGTTTTAGCAGTTTGAACAGTGCAATAATAATATGAAGGTACGATAGTAATGGTTACCATGACGCAAGGGATAGTAGGTGTTTCCACCGACAGCAATTCCAGTGTACAGTTTCTGTGTTTCCTTAATGACAGGACGCCACAGGTACTATTGTATTGATGATGTAACACTGCCGTAATTGTAGGGATTGAATCACCATTAATTTGTAGTTAATTGTGTTGTAATGTGATGTGGCATTAACAATGTCTTTCACGTTGAGGAAACCATTGTACATCAATGGAAGCTCTATGGGCATTAGCATTGTTTCCCGCATAGATAATGCACAAAGAGCAATGTTCTGAATTTGTCTGTGCTGTGTTTGATTTTTTCGTGCAATTCATGGACAATTTACAGTTTTCATACAAGTGATGTTTCTCAAATTTGAAAGGATTTGGAATGCCTGAAATATTTCTTACCGTTTCCCGTGATGAAATGTTTATGATATTGTTTACGTGAAGCGGTTTTTAGTGTTACCAATGCTTCCATGTTGTATTTGTTAGGATGTGGGTGCGGCCAAGATTGTATTGAATGCTGTGACATTATTTTAAAGGACTACTTGGTGAAGTTAGTGATGCGGTTGTTGAATGCATGTGTTTTAAATGCTGCCAAGCATTTAAGGCAGTTGTAATTTTTGATGGGCGCACTGTCAAGGAAGCAAGTTCTTGCTTTGATGATGCTTTGGTGAAGTTTGCAGTATATGGACTATTCATCTTCTTAAAAGCACTTGCGAAATTTAAATGCACAGTTGTGCATTACGGGGATCTATTTTATTAGCAGGCACAGTTGTGCATTACGGGGATCTATTTTATTAGCAGGCACAGTTGTGCATTACGGGGATCTATTTTATTAGCTTCTAAGTGTGGAAATAATGCGCGGCATGACAGCATTATCTGGAAGAATTCATTTCGGTTATTTGTGGTGCAGAGTTTATGCTGTTTTAAGAATATGAAGAATGCTGACATTTGGTGATTCATTTTCTCAATTATTTGGCAGGTTGATGCTGCACTGTAATAATTTTAATTTTGCAATGACACGGCCATCGAAGGTACTGTGTTTAATTTGTTATACATGCAGCGTTTGAAAATATTACGTGTGGGAAGCACTAGCTATGCTTTCTGCATGCATTGATAAAAGAAATGTTATGTATTTTTATGGCTTGACTGCCATCTATGTTCTTCGTGAAATTCATGGACTACATTGAGTTTTACTCTGATAGTCATTTTATTTCTTTGCAATTTTAATTCTGCGTGCTATTCATGGACAATTGGTATGTTGGATTCATGGATCTATATTTTGAGCATTTAGTTAAATGCACTACTAGGAATGACGCTGTGGTTGCAATTATTAATGAGGTTGGATGTTTATGCATAATTGGTGTGCCTGGCTGAGAAGGCAACTTGTGCATGTTGTATGCACAATTATACATATTGAATTACAACAAACGACACAAAGAAAGAAAAAAGTTTTTTTGTGTAGTGTTTAACTATTTTATAGGAATTTCAGGTTTTCAAATTCTGGATTATATATATGTATTGTTAATATATATACTGATATTGTTGTGAGTAATCCTAATGGTAATCACATGTATACATTTAAATGCACAGTGGCACAGCATCGTTCTGATACCATGAAAAAATGTAATGTATTAATTTAATGCCACAGTGGCACAACATTGTTCTGTTGCCATGTAAAAGTGCAACATTAGCATCGTTCTGTACCATGGAATATATGATAGTGTAATGGCACAGTGACACAGCATGGTTCTGATGTCATGTAAAAGTGCAATATTAGTGGCACAGCATCGTTCTATACCATGGAATATATGATAGTGTAATGGCACAGTGACACAGCATGGTTCTGATGTCATGTAAAAGTGCAACATTAGTGGCACAGCATTGTTCTGTACCATGGAATATATGATAGTGTAATGGCACAGTGACACAGCATGGTTCTGATGTCATGTAAAAGTGCAACATTAGTGGCACAACATTGTTCTGTACCATGGAATATATGATAGTGTAATGGCACAGTGACACAGCATGGTTCTGATGTCATGTAAAAGTGCAACATTAGCATCGTTCTGTACCATGGAATATATGATAGTGTAATGGCACAGTGACACAGCATGGTTATGATGTCATGTAAAAGTGCAATATTAGTGGCACAGCATCGTCTGTTGCCATGGAATACATGATATTGTAATGGCACAGTGGCACAGCATCGTTCTGATGCCATGTAAAAGTGCAACATTAGTGGCACAGCATTGTTCTGTACCATGGAATATATGATAGTGTAATGGCACAGTGACACAGCATGGTTATGATGTCATGTAAAAGTGCAATATTAGTGGCACAGCATCGTCTGTTGCCATGGAATACATGATATTGTAATGGCACAGTGGCACAGCATCGTTCTGATGCCATGTAAAAGTGCAATATTAGTGGCACAGCATTGTTCTGTACCATGGAATATATGATAGTGTAATGGCACAGTGACACAGCATGGTTCTGATGTCATGTAAAAGTGCAACATTAGTGGCACAGCATTGTTCTGTACCATGGAATATATGATAGTGTAATGGCACAGTGACACAGCATGGTTCTGATGTCATGTAAAAGTGCAACATTAGTGGCACAGCATTGTTCTGTACCATGGAATATATGATAGTGTAATGGCACAGTGACACAGCATGGTTCTGATGTCATGTAAAAGTGCAACATTAGCATCGTTCTGTACCATGGAATACATGATATTGTAATGGCACAGTGGCACAGCATCGTTCTGATGCCATGTAAAAGTGCAACATTAGTGGCACAGCATTGTTCTGTACCATGGAATATATGATAGTGTAATGGCACAGTGACACAGCATCGTTATGATGTCATGTAAAAGTGCAATATTAGTGGCACAGCATCGTCTGTTGCCATGGAATACATGATATTGTAATGGCACAGTGGCACAGTATCGTTCTGATGCCATGTAAAAGTGCAACATTAGTGGCACAGCATTGTTCTGTACCATGGAATATATGATAGTGTAATGGCACAGTGACACAGCATGGTTCTGATGTCATGTAAAAGTGCAACATTAGCATCGTTCTGTACCATGGAATACATGATATTGTAATGGCACAGTGGCACAGCATCGTTCTGATGCCATGTAAAAGTGCAACATTAGTGGCACAGCATTGTTCTGTACCATGGAATATATGATAGTGTAATGGCACAGTGACACAGCATGTTTATGATGTCATGTAAAAGTGCAACATTAGTGGCACAGCATTGTTCTGTACCATGGAATATATGATAGTGTAATGGCACAGTGACACAGCATGGTTCTGATGTCATGTAAAAGTGCAACATTAGTGGCACAGCATTGTTCTGTACCATGGAATATATGATAGTGTAATGGCACAGTGACACAGCATGGTTCTGATGTCATGTAAAAGTGCAATATTAGTGGCACAGCATCGTCTGTTGCCATGGAATACATGTTTTGTGTCATGTTGGGATTTGGAAGGTGTTCTGGATGTTGGCACTACATATTCCAAATGAGATGTAACAGATTAGTGAATGTGTCGAATGATCTCTATATCTACACATTCCAAATGAGATGTGACAGATTAGTGAATGTGTCGAATGATCTCAATATTGAATGAGAGTGAGCTCAAATGTTTAAATGTGACATGAATGTTGTGTATACGCATACAATTTTTTTTGAATATATATTTTTGAAAGATCCATTTGCTCCTGGATTCAGATCTTACTGGTCTCTTTCGCAGTGTTCATTTTTTTCACACGCTGTTCTTTCCCAGCTGCGTTGTGTTAATGTGATCTTTGTTTTGTGAGTTTTCTTTTCTGTCCTTTCCTACTTTTCAGTGTTTTCTATGGAAGGGTGTGTATGTCAATCAATACTGGATGGCGCAAATGACAGGTGTTTCTGAGATGGATGGTGGTGTGATGTAGTGTGATGAAGTTGGGTGTGATGCAGTTGTGATATCTCGTTTGTGTGTTCAATTGAAGAGAGGGAGATGTGTAGTGTTGTAGTTATCTATCTGCACTGTGTGCTCACAGTGCTGCTGGTAGAATATAGTTGTGTCACATAGAATGTTATGGGACCTGAGAGTTCCAAGAGCTACAGTTGGGGACACAGGATGGGAATACCTTACTGAAAGGATGTCATGTATTTATCTCCCTGCCTTTCTAACCAACTACCCCTGTAACTAAACAGTAAACGTACTCCTTTTATGTATACTGGTCTCCTGTGCCTTACCTGAATCCAGACGTCTTCTTACCATCTCCGATACTACATGTTCCTTGTCTAAATGTATGCGTCCTGATGCTTGTGTGCTTCGGCGCAGTATAAATGTATAAATAAAATAAATGGGTTCTCCCCCCTTCTCCTTCATCAGAAGCCAGAAACCTTGGAGTCATCTTCGACTCCTCTCTCTCCTTCATCCCTCACATTCAGGAACTTGCCAAGAAGTCCCACTTTCATCTCCAGCTCCCCCAAGGCATTCTCCCTTTCCTCACTTTCCCCCAGAAGCTCAATGTCTCTAGAGCTCTGATTCTCTCTAGGCTAGACTACTGCAATAGGCTCTACCTTAATCTACCCTCTTGCTCCGTACATCCCCTCCAGCTAACCCAGAATAGGGCTGCAAGACTTATCCTTGGCCTCAAAACCAGGGACCGTATTTCTCCAGTGCTATAAACTCTCCACTGGCTCCCGGTTGCTGCAAGGATCTAATTCAAATCCCTCTGCATCATCCACAAGGCTGTCCGAGGCCGGGGACCACGCTATCTGCAACTTGCTCTCACTAAGAGACCGATTCACAGAGCGTTTTCCAATAGGATTGCGCAATTATAAAACGCGTCTGTGAATCAGGCCCTAAATACTCTCCCTCCAGATCTTTACGTTCCTCTGGCACCAACTCTCTGCGTGTTAAACGTTTCGCTAAACAGCAATCTGGTGGCCGATCTCTTTCCTCAGCAGGCTCCCTCCTATGGAACAGCCTCCCCCTTCCTCTTTATCTTGAGCCGGATCTCCTCAAATACTGGAAGCTCCTCAAGACTTTCCTTTTCACCTCCTCCTTCCCCTTCTCCCTCCTCTGCTAAACCCCACTGTTGCTAAGATTGGTGACCAAGGCCCTTATGTGTCCTCCTGGGTCCTGGCCTCTCACACCCAATCGCCTACAACCTCGTCCTTCCCATTACTTTGCCTTGGCACCCTCTGGCCTGTGCCACCAGAGGCCTGCACTTACCTAGTTATGGGAGGTTGTCCACTGCACTTAGGCACTTATAGCTGCTCCCTGCCTAGCACTTCCCACTTGATACACCCAGCACTTACCCCCCCATTCCCCCACCCTTTCTCTCTCTCTCTGCACTTGCACGTTCTGAATACTCACAAGGCCTGATAGGTCCGCCTCTATCTTAAAATGCAATATCTAATTACTCCCATGGTACCTCCAGTTGCCCAGTGGGCGCTTTGAAACCCATGTACTTGTTGTACTCAAGCTCGTTATGCATAAACTGCGGTTCTTGCTTATTGAATTCAAGCATGGTTTCGGCATCAGAGCTGACATATAAAACCTGGGACTCTGCATCATCAGACAAGCTTCCTGGAGCCGATGTGCAGAAAGAAACGACTCACCTTCTTCCTGAAGACCCTGGATTGGGAGTACCAGCTAATCAGAATCCTAGAAGCCGTTCAGAACCCAACTTACTACCTCAAGACACTTTTGAGCCAGCACAACTGAGCTTGACTCACTTCGAGTACTGAGGTGCTGCTTTTGGCACTCTAAGAACTTCCAACCACTTAGCTGCGTCCTCGACTCTTCTTGATGCCAACTCGACCCAGTGAAGTGCATTTCCGCCATAACATGACCGCTAGCTCGCTGCTGTGGAAGCACCAAACTCACACATTCTGAGCACTGACTTGAATCAAAAGAAGAATTGTCTCCGGCAATTAGAAAGCCTACTCGATCCACTAGAAGCAATCGGCTCACCTTGCACTGCCGACGCAACCTGTTGGGAGCTACTGACACGGCCCGCCTCAACAATGACTCGCCACTGGAACAGTGTCACTCGACCATCTGCCTTAAAGAGCTTGCAAAGGTAAAGCTCAGGCTGCAATTGTTTACTAATGTTGACTACTGATGAAGTCCTGTGAAAACTTCTGGCCTGCCTTCTACCAAAGAGACCTCACCCGCTGCTTAGGATCATACATAACGTTAGCAAAATGTGATGGCCACTGTTCTAACGAAATTGAGCCCGGGTCATCCGCACGTTCAGACGGCGATTCCAAACCTCTAGCAACCAGCCTCCAGAATTGTCCATTGTCACTAGCGGAGACCGCCTTCTCTATCTGCTCCCACTGCCTCAGGGCAAAATCTCACTGTTTCCACCACAGCAGCTTTTTATCGTCCCTATTAGAACGTATAACTGACCAGCGGACATTCCACCTCCCTTCGCTGCCTTAAATATCACCCCTTACACTTCACACTGTAAACGATTTGCCAGGACTCCACCATGGTTAATTATCAAGGATTACCAACTCGGGAGGATAGCTCAGGCGCAAAGCTCTCGCATTGGAAACAAGACAACACAGAGCAACACAGGTTCGATCCCCGGGTCCACACTTAGAAACCTCTGGCTATTAAGCGCGTTATAAATAACCTATCTTATCATAACTCTAAATTTGAATTGAATCTTAAGCTTGAGTACACTAGATAAGTAGGTCAAAAGTGAGCAAGTGCATAGCGGGTCTGTGGGCATGCGGTGAACTTGGGCACATGCACATAGAAAAACAGTGCATTTACAGGAATTCCATTTTTAAAAGGGGATCTGTGAATGACCCACATTGTTACCGAACCATTTCCCTAGTAGCTACATCTAGTTAACATTTTTAGCAAATCTCTGAAACATAGATGGGGGCGGTTGGGTGTATTCTAACACTATTCTGCAACCATCGCAGGCAGGGCTTAAGGAAGCCTTTTCGACGATGGACCGCCCTTTTATCTTAAATGTATTAATTGGGAAATATTTTAAGGGTAGAGGGGATAGGCTATATGTATCGTTCTTGGAGATCGAAAAGGCCGATGACTCTGTGGACAGGAAGAGTATGTGGAAAAAGTTGTTGGCCATGAAGGTACCCAGTGACCTGCTGCAAATGACTTATCCTTGGGCCTGAGACGGTACGAAGATTGAGCTGGTGGATTATTTTTGGTATTGGGGTGTTTTGTTTGAAAAAAAATGGTTAGTGGTCGAATCATCTATTATGAAAGAAAGCTAGGACAAGGCTGAGGGGTCTTTTAAGGTTTTATTATAGATTTGGGGGTTGCATCCTGCAAAAATGCCTAGAGGTAGATACAATCAAGGTTGGGTCTGTTTTATTATATGGGACTGAAATGTTGGGGTATTCCAAATGTATAAGGCTGGAGGTCTTACAGAACAAAATCCTGAAAAAACGACTTGGCCTCCAGCCAGGCACCCCAATCAGTGCACTGAGACTTGAACTTGGAATGCCAACATTGGTAACGCAGGCGAGGTTAAAGTTCAGTTCCTTTTATGATCATTGCTATGGGGGAAGGGCTGAATCCTAATTCTGCCCGTGCACTTAGCGAATTTGCAAGGGCTCGCTGGGTTCAGGTGGTACATTGAAGGTTGTGGGGTGCGTAAGTGGTGGAGGCTGGCCAATGGGAATACGCCGTCGCAATTGAATTTCACTGCCCAGAAAGCTGAACAGAGAGGTGTAGCATTCAGTGTTGATCGTGAAGAGGCCTGGAAAACGGTTTCTACTCTGAA
Organism: Ambystoma mexicanum; assembly: GCF_040938575.1. Taxonomy (NCBI): domain Eukaryota; kingdom Metazoa; phylum Chordata; class Amphibia; order Caudata; family Ambystomatidae; genus Ambystoma; species Ambystoma mexicanum. The sequence continues at coordinate 1,226,641,236 of NC_090926.1, forward strand.
CTCCTTGAAACTGATCTTTACACTGAGACGAGTCCCTCTGCGAGGAGGGGAAGTATCTACATTTTCATCACGGGAAAATCGAAGGACTGTCTTGTTGCTATGTCTGAACATACTCCCTTAAATGCGCGTATTCAATGCAGGCCGGGGGCAGTGTCGAATTCTTTTTTTTGCAAGATGGCCGCCTAAGAAGACGTATGCATACATGCCAACATTCTGTGACCAAAAATCTGTAGGAATCTTAAAGTTTCAAAAATAGTCAGTCGAGGAGGTAATAATAGGAATAGGGCGCGTCAGCAGCCCATTGTCATTGAATGAGCCCGCCGCCGCGGGTGCATTCAATGACAATGAGGCGCCTGCCACGCCTTCTGCCATCACGCCAGCTCGGGGGAGCCCTTGAAAGACTCACCAGAGTTGACGTGGTGGAGGGGCTAATGGCGCCTTTTGTGAAAGGCACTCGCGGCGGAGGGGCGCCTTTAGCCCACCGCAGTGGACGCCTTTTACATCAAAGGCCTGCATGCTGCGCCTTCTCCCGCTACGGCAGCTCGGGGAAGTCCTTGAAAGACTCCCCCGAGCTGGCGTGGTGGGGGGCTAATGGCGCCTTTGACCAAAAGGCACCCGCGGTGGAGGGGCGCTTTTAGCCCACCGCCGTGGGTGCCTTTGACATTAAAAGCCTGCATGCTGCGCCTTCTCCCGCTACGCCAGCTCGGGGGAAGTCCTTGAAAGACTCCCCGAGCTGGCGTGGTGGGGGGCTAATGGCGCCTTTTGCCAAAGGCACCCGCGGGGGAAGGGCGCTTTTAGCCCACCGCCGTGGGTGCCTTTGACATTAACAGCCTGCATGCCGCGCCTTCTCCCGCTACACCAGCTCGGGGAAGTCCTTGAAAGACTCCCCGAGTTGGCGTGGTGGGGGGCTAATGGCGCCTTTTGCCAAAGGCACCCGCGGCGGAAGGGCGCTTTTAGCCCACCGCCGTGGGTGCCTTTGACATTAAAAGCCTGCATGCCGCGCCTTCTCCCGCTACGCCAGCTCGGGGAAGTCCTTGAAAGACTCCCCGAGTTGGCGTGGTGGGGGGCTAATGGCGCCTTTTGCCAAAGGCACCCGCGGCGGAAGGGCGCTTTTAGCCCACCGCCGTGGGTGCCTTTGACATTAAAAGCCTGCATGCCTGGCATTCTCCCGGTACGCCAGCTCGGGGGAGCCCTTGAAAGACTCCCCGAGCTGGTATGGGCAAAAAAAAAAAATGTAAAAAAAAAAAAAATTTTTTTTTTTTTTTTTTTTTTTTACAAAAAAAAATCGGTATTTGATGTCAAAAAATCGGTAGGCGGTAGGACTGCTTAAAAAGCGGTATCCTACCGCCTAAATCGGTAGGGTTGGCAAGTATGCGTATGTCATTTTCCATTGATTTGTAAGTGTTTTAGGGATTTATGAAAGAAATTGCTGAAACCGCATTTTATCACTAATGAGATTCAGCACTGCAGTCAGGCTTTGCGGCTTATTATGAATTGTAATTATGCTGATTTTATTTATAACTTTTGTGATCACGTCAAGTGTGCTATGTTAGAATGTTGTATGCTTTGGTGGATTTTCATAGGGGTTACCTAGAACAAGTGTCAGATGAAAGTTTTCTGATGTTTTGTATGATACTATGTGGGAGTGGGGGAGGGGCTGATCTTTCATTGATACTGTGTGGGAGTGGGGGAGGGGCTGGTCTTTCATTGATACTGTGTGGGAGTGAGGGAGGGGCTGGTCTTTCATTGATACTGTGTGGGAGTGAGGGAGGGGCTGATCTTTGATACTGTGTGGGAGTGGGGGAGGGGCTGATCTCTGATTGATACTATGTGGGAGTGGGGGAGGGGCTGATCTTTTGATACTGTGTGGGAGTGAGGGAGGGGCTGATCTTTGATACTGTGTGGGAGTGGGGGAGGGGCTGATCTCTGATTGATACTGTGAGGGAGTGAGGGAGGGGCTGATCTTTGATACTGTGTGGGAGTGGGGGAGGGGCTGATCTCTGATTGATACTATGTGGGAGTGGGGGAGGGGCTGATCTCTGATTGATACTATGTGGGAGTGGGGGAGGGGCTGATCTCTGATTGATACTATGTGGGAGTGGGAGAGGGGCTGATCTTTGATTGATACTATGTGGGAGTGGGAGAGGGGCTGATCTTTGATTGATACTGTCTGGGAGTGGGGAGGGGCTGATCTTTGATTGATACTATGGGGGCCTATGGGAGGGGCTGATGTTTGATTGATTCTATTGGTTGTTTTACCGACTTGTATTGACCGTATTTGGTGCTTTCATTGTTTTATTGTTGGTATTTAATGTTAATGGAAAATCCAATTTAATAAATAAGTCACTTGAAGTGCGTTTCCACACTCTGTCATCATATGTCTTACAAGCAAGTGATTGATTGATAGATAGAATCAATGTGCATAAGTGTGAACCGCTGTAGGTCTCCATTGCAGTGAGTACAGTGATCAAAATTGCTGCTTGTGGCTCAGAAGGCCTGGTTCACTTAAAACAAACTACCACCTTTGACTATATGACAACTGGTGCCACATAAATATGTGCACGTGGCATCACACTTGTGTTGTCCATTTGGGATTTCAATGACTATTCATCCTTACACCTTACAGAGTGTTAGGCAGTATGACTGGCTAGTTAACTTGTGCGCTATTTGGAATTTGCAATAAGTCAGATGTTCATTTTAAGCAACCACACATCATTTCAAGCACTGGATTACAATGTTTGCTGTCATATTTTTCATATTTGATATGGTGCAATGCTATATGACATATATAGTGCCTACCTACCTTTGTTAGCATTGAAGCACTGTCCGCTGACAAATTATGTGGTAGACTGTAGACTGTTACAAAGATATGACTGCATATTACATTGCAGGAAAATAATTTGTTTGCCTACATGTATGTTTCCATTATCTTTGACAGATGTTATGTGTTACATGGAGTGTGCTGTGTGGCTTACTATGTCAGTGAGCTAGTGATTGCTGGCATGCAAACTACATTTGGGCCAGGGGACTCGGCCATATATTATGGAAACTCAGCACTAATATGTTAAGAGCAAAGTGAATTGGGTTGCAATTGTTTGTCCTGAAGCAAATGATTACGGTTTTGTGCTCTGCGATTACATGTTAAGTTGTACTTTACATTGCAGGAAAAAAAACAAGATAAACTACAAATAACAATTGCTTCACCAGAGGGGATTAGTACTGCAATACTACATTTAACAGTTGTATGTGTCGGGTAGAATTACAGTGTGTTCTACTATGTCTAAGGCATGACTATCTATCCCGAAGTAGCTGATAGCACTACAGCGCAGTGTTCTCATTGGTATGACTTCACAGTGCTGTACCCTTTACTGTTAGTGGACTAGATGCCCAGCTCAAAGTTCCTGTACAGCGAGCTGCATGTCACATGACTGCCGCCACATGCAACGCGTGCTGCATGCGTAGCACTTATGCCAGAGTTAGGCCACTTCTCAACCCTGTAGGTGAGGAGCAGGGAGGGGGTCTTTGAGGCCGAAGTCAACAATGTCAGCACCAGTGCATCGTAATGTCTGCACCAGTGCATCGGAATGTCTGCACTAGTGCATCGGGATGTCTGCACTAGTGCATCGGAATGTGCTGCACTAGTGCATCAGAATGTCTGCACTAGTGCATCGGAATGTCAGCACCAGTGCACTATTGGGCTCATCAGCCCCTAACAGCCACAAAGAGGAGAGTCTATATTAGATATAAGTTGGTGACCCTGGAGACATTTCCATGAAAGGGTGGCCTAAAGTATGGTATTACCAAAATTGACCTTTTACAATAGACCTTTTGCACAATTGACCTAATTATAGTGGTCCTAATTGACCTTCTGCACAATTGACCTTTATATTATTTTAGTTATTTTATATATGTATTGGGTTGGTTTTGGATTATAAGTAATATATGGGGATTGGGTGGGGAGTTGCAGGGGTTTTTGTATTGGGTGGGGGGTTGCAGGGCGGTTTCCACACGTATATATGTCCTAATTGACCTAAATTAGGTCAATTCTCCCGAGGTCAACTCTCCCGAGTTCAATTGTGAAAAGGTCAATTTGTATACAACCTAAAGTATGGAGATTCACTGCTGACAATGCAGCCATGGGGCTGCACCCCCGAATAGTCATTGAACCCTGCCAGCATACCTATGGGGAATCCTGGGGCAATGTGGAGACTGTGCCCCTCTCAGGTGGAGGTCGGCTCCTCTGGGAATAATCTGCCTACATGCCAAGTGTCACGAATAGGAATAAAGAGAACTCTCTGGCAAGCATTGGTAAGGTGCGTTCTGGGAACAGAAAGAAAAGAAGAAAGGACAAAACCAAAACACAACCGCATGTGCCTAGACCACCTTTGGCTTTCAGAGTCCTCAGCTTGTAGGACCTGAGTGCCATGCAAAAGGTTCCCCCTGAGGGGTCTCAGTAGATCAGCAGTCTGGGCAGTGGTCACTCTCCAAGTTCTGAGGTAGGTTGGAGGACAGCCTTCACGAAATGAACGCAACTCAAAGGAGATAAATCCAAGCAAGCAATAGAGGGCGGGATCCTTCACCTAACGGTCACAAAGTGCCTGGACTAAAGTACTGGAGCTCCTGGGTCCAGTAGAGGGCGGGATCATGAACCTAATGTTCATGAAGTGCCTGGACTAAAGCACTGGAGCGTCTGGGTCCAGTAGAGGGTGGGATCATTAACCTAACACTCATGAAGTGCCTGGACTAAAGGACTGGAGCTCCTGGGTTCAGTAGAGGGCGGGATCATTAACCTAACGCTCATGAAGTGCCTGGACTAAAAGACTGGAGCTCCCGGGTCCAGTAGAGAGCGGGATCATTAACCTAACGGTCATGAAGTGTCTGGACTAAATCACTGGAGCGCCTGGGTCCAGTAGAGGGCGGGATCATTAATCTAACGGTCATGAAGTGCCTTGACTAAAGGACTAGAGCTCCTGGGTCCAGTAGAGGGCGGGATCATTAACCTAACGGTCATTAAGTGGCTGGACTAAAGCACTGGAGCTCCTGGGTCAAGTAGAGGGCTGGATCATTAACCTAACATTCATGAAGTGCCTGGACTAAAGGACTGGAGCTCCTGGGTCCAGTAAAGGGCGGAATCATTAACCTAATGGTCATGAAGTGCCTGGACTAAAGGACTGGAGCTCCTGGGTCCAGTAGAGGGCGGGATCATTAATCTAACGTCATGAAGTGCCTTGACTAAAGGACTAGAGCTCCTGGGTCCAGTAGAGGGTGGGATCCTTCACCTAACGTTCACAAAGCGCCTGGACTAAAGCACTGGAGCTCCTGGGTCCAGTAGAGGCCGGGATCATTAACCTAACGGTCATGAAGTGCCTGGACTAAAGCACTGGAGCTCCTGGGTCAAGTAGAGGGCTGGATCATTAACCTAACGTTCATGAAGTGCCTGGACTAAAGGACTGGGGCTCCTGGGTCCAGTAAAGGGCGGGATCATTAACCTAACGTTCACGAAGTGCCTGGACTAAAGGACTGGAGCTCCTGGGTCCAGTAGAGGGCGGGGATCATTAACCTAACGTTCACGAAGTGCCTGGACTAAAGGACTGGAGCTCCTGGGTCCAGTAGAGGGCGGGGATCATTAACCTAACGTTCACGAAGTGCCTGGACTAAAGCACTGGAGCTCCTGGGTCCAGTAGAGGGCGAGATCATTAACCTAACGTTCACGAAGTGCCTGGACTAAAGGACTGGAGCTCCTGGGTCCAGTAGAGGGCGAGATCATTAACCTAACGTTCACGAAGTGCCTGGACTAAAGGACTGGAGCTCCTGGGTCCAGTAGAGGGCGAGATCATGGACTAAAGGACTGGAGCTCCTGGGTCCAGTAGAGGGCGAGATCATTAACCTAACGTCCACGAAGTGCCTGGACTAAAGGACTGGAGCTCCTGGGTCCAGTAGAGGGTGGGGATCATTAACCTAACGTTCACGAAGTGCCTGGACTAAAGGACTGGAGCTCCTGGGTCCAGTAGAGGGCGAGATCATTAACCTAACGTTCACGAAGTGCCTGGACTAAAGGACTGGAGCTCCTGGGTCCAGTAGAGGGCGAGATCATTAACCTAACGTCCACGAAGTGCCTGGACTAAAGGACTGGAGCTCCTGGGTCCAGTAGAGGGTGGGGATCATTAACCTAACGTTCACGAAGTGCCTGGACTAAAGGACTGGAGCTCCTGGGTCCAGTAGAGGGTGGGGATCATTAACCTAACGTTCACGAAGTGCCTGGACTAAAGCACTGGAGCTCCTTGGTCCAGTAGAGGGTGGGATCATTAACCTAACGCTCACGAAGTGCCTGGACTAAAGCACTGGAGCTCCTGGGTCCAGTAGAGGCCGGATCATTAACCTAACGTTCACGTAGTGCCTGGACTAAAGCACTGGAGCGCCTGGGTCCAGTAGAGGCCGGTATCATTAACCTAACGCTCACGTAGTGCCTGGACTAAAGCACTGGAGCTCCTGGGTCCAGTAGAGGGCGGGATCATTAACCTAACGGTCATGAAGTGCCTGGACTAAAGGACTGGAGCTCCTGGGTCCAGTAGAGGGCTGGATCATTAACCTAACGGTCATGAAGTGCCTGGACTAAAGCACTGGAGCTCCAATCCGTCGTTTAATTTAAGCAAAAACCCCTCGGGGTCCTGTAAATCAGTCACAGTCGCAGGGTGTTTAAAGCATCCCAAAACAATTCTTCCGCTGCGACACTGCAATGGCCATGGTTCGGGGTCTTTGCCTTGGTCTTGACTTGCTGAGTGTCTAGGAGTCCTGGTCTGGAGGACGAGGTGACAGCCTCACAATAGCTTGCTTGGGTAAGACCAATGCAGGACCCTCCAACCCCACTTGTGCTAGGGCTTTCCCTGCAGGCAAGGCGGGTACGTTTGTGTAGGATGTATTGCCCCCACCTTCCTTTGCAGGTGGTAGCAAGGGTTATTTATTTCGGTCGGTGGTCTCCCAACTCCCAACCGTCTTCAGGTCCGCAAAGATTCTCGATATGAGCTGGTGGCCTTGCAACTATCACCAGGGTCTGGACTATATCCTTCAAGGATCGGCCAGGGTTCTCCAACTCCAGGCCTGGAGGGCCGGATCCATGTCACGTTGCCAGGATAGCCCTCATTAATATTCATGAGATATATTTGCATACAACGATTCTAAATGTATGCAAATGTGTGCTCATGACTATTATTGGGGGATATCCTGAAAACCCATCAGGATTCTAGCCCTGGAGGCCTGGAGTTGGACCACCCTAGTAGGGTGCGGACCCCTACTGGTCCGGATGTGCAGCACTCATTTTGGGTCGATGTTCATACCGTTTTGTCCATGGTGCCATAGTACTGACGTTGGGACAAATGGAGAAAGTGTGTTCTCTTATTAGACCTGATAGGTAGGTCGTTTTTATCAACAGGTTACAGACAAATTTCATTAAATAGCGCTGTGAAACAAATAGTTCAATCAGTTTTTAATATTCATTACTATTGGAAAAACACGTAATAGTTTAAAAAAGCGGTGGGTCAATCCCATTCACTTGACGTAAAACAATAATACGTTGTTTAAAAATACAAAAAATGATGTTTTGACACTTAAACTGGGCCATTAGGAAGTGGTCACTTCCGTCTAGATGGCTGGAATTGGGTTCAGTGATCAGCCCGGGGAGCAGTAGCTGTCTCAGACTGTTCAGGAACCGAGGTCCCGTGGTCTGTCCTGGAAGAGGGCCCCACTTAAAAAAAAAAAAAAAAGACAAATATTTTTTTTTCTTTTTGATTTCACTTTGCATTCATACAGAAATTATTTCTGTAACAGAAATAATTTCTTTATGAAGGCAGAGTGACTAGAAAAATAAACATTATTTTTGAAGTACGAGGGATACCCCACCTCATGCAATGGAAGACCCTAGGCTGAAGGCCTCCATGTCATGGGGTGGGGAAGCCCTATGACTTCAAAAAGAAACAGTGGCCTCATTATAAGTTTGCCGGTCCGGGCACTACGGTACCAGTAAGCTTTCCGGTACCGTAGTTCCCGGCCCGGCAAACTACGAGTTGTGCTCGCGGGTGCCTTTCTGCCCACCAGGTCCGACCTGGCGGGCAGAGCAGCACCCGCGAGCACAGCATGTCGGATGCACCGGCACCGTTTATAACGGTGCCTAGTATATCCAACCTCCCCATTCCCATTGAGCCCTATGGGGCTCAAAGGGAATGGGGAGCATTCCGTTTCGGCGCCCCGCGAATGGGAAATTACCGGGTCCGGCATACCCATTGGCGGGTGCCGGACATTTTTCGGAGGTTTGGTGGCAGCCTGCCAGTTTTACCGCCAAACATCTAATGAGACCCAGTATTTTTTGGAAGTCATTCTGCATTGATAAAGAAATTATTTCTGTTATGGTTCGGTCCTTAATACAAATATTTTCTTCATGATGTCAAAGTGACTTCAAAAAGAAACAATTTCTTTTTGAAGTAATAGGGCTTCCCTCAGCCCCATGACGGGTGCGTGTGTAAGTGTATGGTGAAAGGGTGCACACTTAAATGTATGGATGGCTGCCTGGATGTGCCTGTATGGTGAAAGAGTGCACACTTAAATGTATGGGTGGCTGCCTGTGTGCCTGTATGGTGAAAGGGTGCACACTTAAATGTACGGGTGGCTGCCTAAGTGTGCCTGTATGGTGAAAGGGTTCTCACTTTAATGTACAGATGGCTGCCTGGGTGTGCCTGTATGGTGAAAGGGTGCACACTTAAATGTATGGGTGGCTGCCTCGGTGTGCCCGTATGGTGAAAGGGTGCACACTTAAATGTACGGGTGGCTGCCTGGGTGTGCCTGTGTGGTGAAAGGGTTCTCACTTTAATGTACAGATGGCTGCCTGGGTGTGCCTGTATGGTGAAAGGGTTCTTACTTTAATGTATGGGTGGCTGCCTGGGTGTGCCTGTATGGTGAAAGGGTGCACACTTAAATGTATGGGTGGCTGCCTCGGTGTGCTCGTATGGTGAAAGGGTGCACACTTAAATGTACGGGTGGCTGCCTGGGTGTGCCTGTATGGTGAAAGGGTTCTCACTTTAATGTACAGATGGCTGCCTGGGTGTGCCTGTATGGTGAAAGGGTGCACACTTAAATGTATGGGTGGCTGCCTGGGTGTGCCTGTGTGGTGAAAGGATGCACACTTAAATGTATGGATGGCTGCCTGGGTGTGCCTGTGTGGTGAAAGGGTGCACACTTAAATGTATGGATGGCTGCCTGGATGTGCCTGTATGGTGAAAGAGTGCACACTTAAATGTATGGATGGCTGCCTGGGTGTGCCCGTATGGTGAAAGGGTGCACACTTAAATGTATGGATGGCTGGGTGTGCGTGTGTGCATATGGTGAATGGTGTGTGTGCTTGTGTTCAGGGGTGCAACAAAACCTACATTTCGGGGGCTAACCGTTCAAAAGTTGGAAGAGGCGCTAACTTCAAGGGCGGTGGGGGAGGGTCAAACTTATTTGTTTGGGGGCATCTAATTTCTTTACACATTTTAAAGAGACTATTCTAGTGCTGCTTCAATGTTACTAGCAGTTAACTCTCTCCTTTAAGTGTGAAAGATCCCACTCATGAACTGCTCTGAGAATCTCCTGTTCCCTCTCTACCCTTCCAATCACTCCCCTGGCATGCAAGTACTAAACCCACATGACGATTTCAATTCCCTAAAATATTGTGATTTGAATGCAGGTACTAACAGTAAAATGCTTTATGTTAATAATTGATACCGTTAACAGCGAAACCCAGAACCCAGGTGCTGTTTAACATCTGTGTCCTGTTCTGTCCGGCAACTGCTCTGAAGGTCAGCCAGGTCGAGTCAACATAGCCTAACATTTCAGAGGGGGGGTGGTGCTGAATCCCAGTCAACTCAAAGGTGTTGCACCACTACTTGTGTTTAATGCCTTGATTACTTATTGGTAATCTTCATTACTCCTAGCCCTATTCTTCCTCGTCCAAGTACATGTGTATGAGGCACTATGCCTCATACACAAGTACTGGGATGAGGTAGAGGTACATGGAGGTAATGCCTGAATTAGTTACCTGTACTCTTAATTACTCCTACTCCCACTCTTCCTCAACCCAGTACTTATCTATGAGTCAAGGAGCCTCATACGTAAGCTCTGGGACAAAGTAGAGGGACGTGGAGGTAATTCTGGGCCAAGAAGCCGATTTTGGAAGTTGGGGTTGGAGGGTGAGTGAATGCTTGTGGGACGGGGGCAGGATTGGGTGAAAAATCATAATGGTTGTCCATGTACAGACTAAGCAGGCATGATATGTGGTATTAGTGGCTAGAGAGGCATTTCGGTGCAGCCAGTCTAGTCATTCCTCAGTTTGGTATGACTTTCTTTTTATAACTGGGCATTTCTGACGAACTAGTCCTGCTAAGAGTAATTACCTGGCTAGACTGGCATTTGGGTGCTGCCAGATTAGTTGTTTCTTACTGCGGCATTGCATATTTTTTCTGGGCATCTGTGATAAAATGATATAAGTCATTTATAACGCACCTGTACACAAGAGTTTCTAGGCGCGACAAGACACAGGAGGGAAGATAGAGGGAGGACAAGACAAACGATCTTACTAGGCCTTGTATCATTCAGATCGTGCAGGTGCGAGAACAAGAAGTGCAAGGGAAAGGGAGGGGGAAGTGCAAGGGAGAGGGGAGGGAAAAACAGGGCAGCAATGGTAGCCCAGCAACCAGTCGGTACAGCAGACAGGTAGGTCAGGTAGGCCAGCAGGGGAGGGAGAGAGAGAAAGCAGAGGAGAAGAGGAACTTTTTTAGCTGCTTCTGGATCTTCAGGTGGTCCGGCTGAAGTTTTAGAGGGGCAGGGAGGCCTTTCCAGAGGGAGGCACCTGCATAGGAGAGAGATCTACCCCCCCACTCTCTACCTGGGGAATCGGCTAACCCTTAAAGAGTTGGAGGTAGCTGAGCGTAGGACTTGAGAAGGAAGGTATGTTGGAAGAGAGCGTTGGATGCAGTGTGGGCCCGGGTCCAGAAAGCTTTGTGGACAATGCAAAGGGTCTTGAACCTGATCCTTGCAGCAACCGGGAGCCAGTAGAGAGATTTCAGGGCTGGAGAGATATGATCCCTGGGCTTGAGGCCAAGGATAAGTCTCGCAGTCCTGTTCTGGATTAGTTGCAGAGGGCAGAGAGTAGAGGAAGACAGGTTGAAAACGAGTCTGTTGCAGTAGTCCAGCCTAGAGAGAACCAGGGCTCTGGAAACAGTGAGCTTCTGGGGGAAAGTGAGAAAGGGAAGAGTCCCTTTGAGGTGGAGCAGCTGGTAGTGGGACTTCTTGGCGACGTCTGAGATGTGAGGAGAAAACCAGAGAGTGTAGTCAAAGATGACAACAAAGTTTTTTGCCTCGCAGGAAGGCGAAGGAAAAGGGCCCAAGGTGGGCGGCCAGAGTGCGAGAGGGAAAGCAGGAACAGGGGTCCCAATGAGAAGGATCTCCATCTTACTGGCATGAAGGCAGAGATCGCTGGAGGCACACCAATCCTGAATCATGGATAGACAGTCAGGAATGAGCAAGGGAGGAGAGGAGGCTGAGGGGAGCCTGAAAGAAAGCTGAGTCTCATCTGCATAAGAGGAGAATGTAGAGATCAGGTGGCCAAAGGGCCCAAGAAGAGGTTGAAAAACCAGGGTGAGAGGATGGAGCCCTGGGGAACGACACAGGTATAGAGAGATGTGGCGGAGAGAAAGGGACCAAGTTGCACCTGGGAGCGGCAGTCCAAGAGGAAGGAGGTCAGCCACGCAAGGCCTGATCCATGATGCCCAGGTTCTCGTGGCGTCGATTGATCAGGATGGCGTGGTTGACTGTGTCGAAAGCAGAGGAAATATTAAGGAGGATGAGGACAGAAGGAATGCTGTAATCTAGGTTAGGGAGCAGATCTTCACGGGTGTTCAGGAGAACAGTTCAGGAGAACAGTTTCCGTGCCTGTGGCAGCTCTGACTGATGGTCATGGAGACAACCAACAGATTCAGTGTGGAGAGTAAGCTGGAAGATGGCCAGTTTTTTCCAACAGTTTGCCGAGGAAATGGGTGATGGAGATTGGGCGATATTTTGCGAGGCAGGCACGAAAGGCAGATGGCTTCTTGAGGAGTGGATGACAAGGGAGTGCTTAAGGGGGAAAGCGGAACATTCCAGTGTTGAAAGAGTGATTACAGAAATCGGCCAAGGCTGGAGCAAGTGTGTCAATTTGGTCCTTGATGGTTCTAGAGGAGCAGGGGAGCACCTGTTTGGACTACACTTTCATAGATCAGACTTGTTTAGAAACCTCATCAGGGATTGTGAGAGAGCAAGAGGAAAAAGGAGGAAGAGAAGTAGACCTGGCCAAAGGGGGGCCAAGAGAGGAAGAGGAAGAGGAAGGGGAGATGGGGGACAGGATGTCCTGAGCAGAGAAGTGAGAGAACAGGGCCATACAGAGGGCCTGCAAGGCAACAGGAGAGGTAAATACTGCAACAGGATTGATCAGTTACTTGCAGATTTTAAAGAGTTTGGCCGTGTTGTTGGAGGCCACAGAGACGTGGGCTTGAATGTGTGTTCTCTTCTAGATGAGTGATATTGCTTGGACTGGCATTTTGGTGCAACCCGTCTAGGTATGTCTAAATGTGGCCTGCCATGCTCTACTGTAATGTTATTACTACACTGGTCTACATTGTGCAGCCAGTTGGACATGTTTTCATTGTGGCATGGCATTTTTAATAGCAACGCATTAATGTTCCTGTGCACTGTTGGTGACTTGCACGTATTGGATTGGTGTTACTCTACAAAACCATTGCAAACACTCTAGCTTTTTAGCCAATTTTTCTCAGAAAGTGTGCTTTATATTGCATTAGAACACATATTTATATCTTTATTCTAGTGTGGCATACCCCTTCAACAGCACATTTGTGCGTATTGCGCAAGCGTGATAAACTAGGCCGGCCCAGAGTGTGGCGCGACCCGTGATTTGTTGCTGAGTTGGGGGGGGCCCTCAGCATGGCTCGCAGGGCCCCCCCCCACTTTTTGTGATACGCCGCTGAGAGAGAGAGAGAGAGAGAGGGAAAGAGAGAGAGAGAGAGAGAGAGAGAGAGAGAGAGAGTGCGCGTGTGCATGTGTGCGCGCGCAAAAATTGATTAAATCCCAAAGGAATCTGCTCCCGAATGGTACCTTTTCTGCAGGCAAGGGAAATGGTGATTTGAGCAACTGGTATGCTTGGACATTATTACAACCCTTTTCAAAATGTAGGCAGGAATGTATAAAACCCAGTGAATACTCAAATGAATTTGTTCCAAAATGAACTGTCAGACTAGGCACCTTGCTAAAAGCAGAAGAAATGTAGATTTGGGCAAGAGATGCACCGGGAAACAGGAATTGCAGGAGGAGAGATGTGATGTCATGTTACGTGGCATTTGTAGGGTGTCAGCCTGCACCGGTATGCCCTTGAAGTGCCAATGCAGCCTAGACCGACATTGCATTACACAATCAAGCAGCTGCTAGTGACGCACTTTCTATTATCGCGCAGCGCGCAATTAAGCAGCGCATTACATAATAAGTGCGAGGTGATGCAAATGAGCGTGACCCACCAGCCAACCTTGCGATGCTGCACGTAAGCATGATGCATGCATAGCCCGGTCAGATTGTATCTCCTTATCCCAATGCAGCTGATTGCAGCTGTGGTCTCTGCAAAATAAACCTGTAGAATGCACTCAGAAACAAAATGCCTTGTGTCAGTACATTTGCTACTGCACTTTATAGAATCGGTGGCATTGCTGCGATCTCATGCTGAAGTTCATAGCTCTCAACTCACACGCTTTTAGCGGGTGTCACCCGCCTTGTAAACAGCTGTATCACCCGCCAAGCCTCCTGTACGCCCATTTGTTTCAATGCGCCGCTCACCCGCCAAAAATAAAATCGGGTGTTTTCACCCGCCTTTGCAACACAAATGGTTGAGAGCTATGGAAGTTAGATTTGCTGAGTGCTGTATATAGCATTAGAACCCGGCGTGGCAAACAGAAAACGAAATCTACGATTGCAATCCTTACCTCGCCTATAATCCCGATCACGTTGCGGCGCGTTCGATTCCTTTCTCTCGTCAGGCTGCCATGGAAATGGAGAAGGGACTAAGGGTAGTCCCTTCACTCGATACGCAGCAGCCATTTTTATTGCTTTTTTTCCTCGATTCAGGAAACGGCTGCAGCGCCGTTTCTCGACTCGTGAAAAATTGCAATTAGTACCCCGGAACAATGTGCCAGGGTACTAATGGCCCTCAGATGGGGGCTATTACCGGTCAGGTAATTCCCCTGGAGCTCCGTAAGAGCCCTTGCTTCGCTCGGGCTTCTAACTGTGGACCGGGGGCATTACCCAACGGCCCCCCTCCCTGGGGAGTTGCCTAAGTGGCTCCTTGTTCTCTGGACGTAGCTCCTCTTGCCAAGGTTTTTCATTACCTCCTCGAAGATCAACATGTCGCTTTCAGACACCTCTAGCTGGCCCAAGTCAGGTGCGATGGGCCTAGGCCAGTAATGTCATGGCGCCCTGTGACAGGTGCAAGTAATTTGGGGATCTAAAAGGGTCCCCGGCAGCATCATATGACTAAGAGAGTACAGGATTGAGTACTGGTTTCTAAACTTTTACTCAGCCCCACCCTACTAATAAAACAACAGTGATCGCAACCAGAGGCTGAGTCGGCCGTCCTGGAAGGCTCGACGGGATCTCTATGCGAGGAAATCACAGACTTAGCTTCAGCAGTGAGCTGGCTGGACTGGATCCAACTATGTGGTCTGGTTCGATCCCTGTCAAAGGTTTGTGCTTTGGGACAGGCACCGATGTTCAGGTTGGCATAGCCGAAAGGAGCACACATGGGCTCCAAGTTGAGAGGTAGCTCTGTTGGGTTGTTGCAGCGGATCAAAGGTGTTTGGAGGGCTTGCTGTGGCTCAGCATTGCAGAGAGAGATTCAGGGGCTTCTTCTGTTGGTCCTTGGGGTGCCATGGAACCCATCACTGGGGTCCCTGTAAGTTATGATATGATATGATAGGTTATTTATAACGTGCTTAATTCCCAGAGGTTTCTAAGCGCGGACCCGGGGATCGAACCTGTGTTGCTCTGTGTATTCTTGCTTCCAAGGCGAGCACGTTGCCACTGAGCTATTCTCCCAAGCCTGTAGGAGAGGTGAGTCCGTCTTCTGTCCTTGCCAGCCAGGAGGTTTGCCAGGGAACATTGCAGGGCTTGCCACTTCAGCAGGCATAGTCCTGGGCACCAGTGCACATCTGCAGTCGGGCATACCCTGAGCAGGTTCTTCTGCATTATTATTTTTTTGTTGTTTGTTATTTTGAAAGCGCTCACACAGCCCGGGGCCATCGAGGCGCTGTATTTATAACGTGCCCAGAAGTTTCTAAGCACGGACCCGAGGATCGAACCTGTGTTGCTTCGTGTCATCTTGTTTCCAAGGTGAGCACCTTGCCGCTGAGCTATCCTCCCGGGAGGATAGCTCAGGATTAGCTACCTTGCTTTGGGGCTCTGAGCCATTACCCATCCACGGGCCTTCTCAGCCATCCTTGCTTTCTCAAACGTTGAGGGGCTTTTCCACATTTCTGGCTCAATGATCGTATTACCACAGGGGCGCCCCCTTTCTTGACACAGACACCGGGGGCACTAACGTAGAATCCCTTCACAATACTGACATTCTACAAACATGACCTGGCAGTGTCTGTAACGTTGCCTGCGCAGTTCTTTCATTTTGGCAGACTATGTTGTAAGCGCAGTCCGAGCTGTATCCCGATCGCTTACCCCCAGTTTCTATTTATTTACTGTTATCCTATGTACTGCATTGCACCCTCGCACTTTTCCCCTTCCACTGTCCCCTGCACTTGCGCGATCTGAATGACACCTGGCCTAGTAGGATCGCTGTCTGTCCTCCCTTTGTCCCCCGCCCCTTACCTCGTCGCGCCTTGAAACACTTGTGTATAGGCGCGTTATAAATGCCATATCATATCAGTGTGATAATTGCCACTGCACGGCACTAGTCCAGGGATGAGTAGTGGTTTCTAAACTCCTACTCCGCCCCACACTACTACTACTAGAACAGCAGTGATCTCACTCATAAAGGTGATACGGGCACACAATGGACGATATGCTGCCGTCACCTCTTTCAGGTGACACAGGCGGGATGGGGGCAGGCTATGATCTTCAAGAGCGGGTGAGCCAGCAGCGAAGCACCCAAAACAATGATAGAACAGGAAGTACCAAATTAAAAGAAAGCTCTAGTCAGGGTTCTAGAATAATAACACTTTAATAAACTAAGAAAACAGACAAGCTATTCAAAACACTAACAAGACTTTGGGAGAGAAGGCACCGCTGTTGAAGGTAAAGACTTTGGGAGAGAAGGCACCGCTGTTGAAGGTAAAGACTTTGCGAGAGAAGGCACCGCTGTTGAAGGTAAAGACTTTGGGAGAGAAGGCACCGCTGTTGAAGGTAAAGACTTTGGGAGAGAAGGCACCGCTGTTGAAGGTAAAGACTTTGGGAGAGAAGGCACCGCTGTTGAAGGTAAAGACTTTGGGAGAGAAGGCACTGCTGTTGAAGGTAAAGACTTTGCGAGAGAAGGCACCGCTGTTGAAGGTAAAGACTTTGGGAGAGAAGGCACCGCTGTTGAAGGTAAAGACTTTGGGAGAGAAGGCACCGCTGTTGAAGGTAAAGACTTTGGGAGAGAAGGCACCGCTGTTGAAGGTAAAGACTTTGGGAGAGAAGGCACCGCTGTTGAAGGTTAAGACTTTGGGAGAGAAGGCACCGCTGTTGAAGGTAAAGACTTTGGGAGAGAAGGCACCGCTGTTGAAGGTAAAGACTTTGGGAGAGAAGGCACCGCTGTTGAAGGTAAAGACTTTGGGAGAGAAGGCACCGCTGTTGAAGGTAAAGACTTTGTAGAAAAACCAAACAAGTTCACGAATATTATTTGGAAGAGAGGGTTTATATCCCTTTGCACTAACCAGTTATTTGCATAAAGAGGAAAGAAAAATTTCCAGTTTCTGTTTAGCAGTTCAATTTACTTTTCATTTTAATGTTAATGTTTGATTTTGTTGGTAGATACTCACATTTCTCTCTCTACATGTGTTTCTACCACTTTTTGTAGTGGCTCATGGGGAGAGATGTCCAATAAGATATCCAGGAGTTCTGTTCTGCGGGAGTGAGGTATCCTAATGTGCCAGGTTTTTCATAATTGCATTTGCATAATTCTAGTTTTCAGATCTTCAAACAAAGTCTATTCTCAATCTTTGTTTCTTAGGCCAGGATGCGCCAGTCTGTATCCTGATGTCTCCTGTAAGGGGCACGAATATGTCTATATGGTATAAAATGTGTCCCTTATTGTCACTGGGGCTCAAGAGCCAGGCCATGGGGACAGGACCACTGATATTTACCTTCTTGTCGTTTTTCACAGTCTCGACAGTGTTTTACCAGGTTTCTGGGAGTTCCCCAGTGCATCCAGTCAGTTCCATGCAAATTGCCCGCAGGCCACTTTTGCCGATGCATGGGTTCCCGCATCTGGATTTGACACTGCTGGCAATTTTCTTCTGTGGCCCTGCTCTGCCAATGACCCCCTACTTGTGCCTGGGACACCGTTGCGGCCTCTGCCAGTTTGCCCCACAACCCCCCACAACCCCTCCCTTCTGTTGTGAAAGGGACACCCCGGCAACTCCCAGTTTCCAGCTAGTGCCCTCGCCATCCCCCGAAGCTCCCAGTCCCCATTCCCTAGCCCCTACAAGAAGTCACCTCCCTCAACACCATCCCACCCCTTAGCTCCAGCTGCTCGGGCTTCCTGTCACAGCTCCACCCCTGCGCCAAAAGTGCATGCGACAATTCCAACAGACCATGGTTGGAACAAAGCAGCCTTTCTAGAATTGCCCGATGGCAAAAGAGGCCCCTTCGCATCAAGCCCGGTACGAGCTGACGAGCTGGCTCGAAGGAATTCAAGCAGCATCCGCCCGTGGCTCGAGGAAGCTTGGGACAGGCAGGCAGTGTCGGTCGGCGTAGCTCGAAGGTTCAACCGAATCCCAATGGTAGGAAAGTGGGGATTCAGCTTCAGTGGCACGCTGGTTTGACTGGCTCCAAGAAAGCGGCGCAGTTCAGCCAGCGGCAACCGATTGAGACTTGACGAAGCTTGGAGGAGGCAGCTCTCTAGGCTGGACCACTGCAACAGCCTCTTTCTAAATCTGCCTGCCTCTACTCTCCGCCCTCTGCAACTCATACAGAACAGGACTGCGAGACTTGTCCTTGGCCTCATGCCCAGGGACCGTATCTCTCCAGGACTGAAATCTTTGCATTGTCTCCCAGTGGCTGCAAGGATTAACTTCAAGACCCTCTGCATTGTCCACAAGGCTTTCTGGGGCCTGGGTCCTCAATACCTCCAACTCTCTCTTTGTAAATACTTTCCTACTCAAGCTCTTCGCTCCTCCACCTACAACTCCCTCAGGGTCAGTTGTTTCTCCAAGCAACTCGTTGGTGGTAGATCTCTTTCTTCGGCTGGGGCCTTCCTCTGGAGCAGCCTCTCTAAATTTGCGGAAAACCATCTCCGGTTTCGGAAGCACCTCAAGACCTTCCTCTTTGCTTCTGCCTTCTCTCTTCCTCTCCCATGTTGATTTCCTGCCTGATAATGCACTGGTCACCAGGCTACCCTCTGATTTCAGGCCCAGGTCCCTGCCCAACCAGTTGCACACCAGCACTGCCCCCTGGCAACCCTTGCACTTGGGTCTGTATCTGTAACCCTATAGTCCCTCTACCTGCACTTTTGGACACCTGCTGTCTGCAATTACCCTTGCACCTGCCGGCCACACTTCTTGTTATTGTTTTGATCCCATCTAAAACACTTCCTCCTCCCCTTTCCCCTGGTACTTTTCTTCCCCTCTCCTGCACTTGCGCAATCTCAATGTCCCTTGGCCTAGTAAGATTGTTATCTCTGGCCTCCCTCTGTTCCCCCTTCCTTGCCTCGTCGCGCCTTGAAACACTTGTGTATAGGCGCGTTACAAATGCCATATCATGTCATATCAGCAATGTTTGGGTTGGCGTAACTCAAAGAGGCTCAAAACAGCTAGAAGTACAGAGAGTATCAACAGCAACTCAATTGGGTCTTTGAAGCAACCTAAAGGTGTCCAGAGTACTCGCCGCAGCTCGATAATGCAGAGAAAGTCAAAGGCAGCTTCCTTTGGTACTTGGGGTTCTGTGCGACCACTCACCGGTCCCTGAGAAAAGGTAAATCCATCTTCTGCCCTTCCCTGCTAGGAAAGTCGAAAGGGACAATTGCAGGGCTGGCCACTTCAGCGGGCAGACTCCTGGGCACCAGTGGCCAGCTGCAGTCAGGTTACCCCCCCTCCCCACCCGTTCACAGATCACTAGAAATGTTCCCCTGAAGCAGTTAGGGAGAGAGTCTGAAACCTTCTCGAAAACTCTTCTCTTCTCCCAATGGGTGGGAAATGTGGGCAGCCTTTACCCGAACAGGGCGTCAGTGACATCTTCTTCAAGATGGTTCCAAGATGGTTCTTCCAGATGATGCTCAAAGAGGAGTCTCAAAAATGAATCCATTAAGGGGGTGTCACCCACTAACATAGGCAGTTTGCCACAGCGGGTCCATTTCAAACCTTCTGTAAGGGCCCAAGCTTAGATATTGCAACAAAGGTTGTTCCTTGCGATATCAGCACCCAGAGAGCCTTGTCTGCAGGAAGTTAGGGAGAGGTAGGGAGAAGATGTGGGGGCCTCATTCATCCAAGATGGCTGGCCCCTTATCCACTGTGGAGGTCCTCTCCAGCTACACTGCCCACCCGCTTATCCAGTGTCGGCCTCAGGTCAAAGAGATTCCAGTAAAGACCTCCCCATTGTGTTTCGAGACCCCTTTGAAACTCTCGGTTCTCACTCCGCCCCTTGAGGACGAATGTCCTGTTCTCTCTGAAGAGGTGTTGACTCGACACCTAGAGCACAGTCATGGGCGTACTTGTTTCGTTTGCGGGTCCCTTTAAACCTGCTAGCAGCTATTTGCAGTTCCTATTTGGACACTAATGCGCAGGTGCGCTTACAAAATGGCGCAGGCCTGTCGAAGCCCTTTCCGGTTCATGGGGGTGTTAGGCAGGGCTGTGCTATGGCACCTATACTGCTTAGTGTATACATGAATCAAATTGAGGAAGAAATGGGAAGGTGTGACATGGATGGCCCCTTTGCTGGGGGGGGAGTAATGGGAATCCTTTTGTTTGCCAATGATACAGTATTGATTAACAAAACAAGAGGGGGCATCCAAAAGGGGTTTAATTTATACGAAACCCTAGTAACGAGGATGAGGCTTGAAATTAACCTCTCTAAAACTAAGGCATCTGTTTGGCAACCAGGAGAAATTGAGAGTGTGGGTGACTATGATTATCTGGGGGTCTGTCTTGATGAAAGAGGTGGATGGGAGAAACATATGGGCACATCCCTAATTAATTATGCAAGGCAAGGGGCAGCCGTGCAGAGCTTTATGCAGCAGTATGGCGGTGAGGCAGTTCCCCAAGGTCTAGAGGTTTTCAGTGCCTGCGCTAATACCTCAGCCTTGTATGGAGCTGAGATGTGGGGGCCCTGCGACCTTAGGAAGATGGAACAGAAAGAAATGGCCTTCTTGAAGAAGCTTCTCTCTCTTACAAGGGCTTCCCCGTCCCTCTCCTTATAAATGGATTTAGGGGTGGACGGCTTTGTGTATTATGCCAAGTTGTGTCCTTTGTTGTATTTTCATAAGCTTAGTACAGTGCCGCCCCTTCTAGTGTATAAAGCAGCCATCTTAGACATCCTTGCCCAAGATGGTGCAAGAACGTTAGATACGTGATCTGAGTGCAAAACTTGGCTTTCCCCCAATCCTTGCTGCTGCGCATGAAGAAAATGTAACCCCGAAAGACCACATCAAGGAGAAGTATGATAATCGATATTATAAATCAAGGTGTTTGGAGATAGGCCGGTAAACAAAAAGGCGAGATCTCTTGACCTGAAACAATCCTTTGGTCAGGCAAAGTACATGACGCTGATCGAAGATAAGGAGGCACAAACCATGTCTCTGAAAGCTAGACTAGGGATAGTTCCACTCGCAGGGGTTATAAGCTCCCGGGGCAGAGGAGACACATCAGTGTGTCACATT
Organism: Ambystoma mexicanum; assembly: GCF_040938575.1. NCBI lineage: Eukaryota > Metazoa > Chordata > Amphibia > Caudata > Ambystomatidae > Ambystoma > Ambystoma mexicanum. The sequence continues at coordinate 1,226,662,375 of NC_090926.1, forward strand.
TGTGAGAAAGGGCCTGAAGATTTAACCCCTTTCTTGTTCCTCTGCCCCTTGTATAGGAATCAGCAGCATAAGTGGCTTCTTCCAATTTACAAAAAACATTGTATAAAGAGTACTATAGTAGCATGAAAACTGTTTTTATGCAACCAAAGTAAAGCAGACCTTCAGGCGCAATCGCAATTTCTGAAAAGAGATTGGCGCCTAAGAAGGAAAAACATTGTTCAACGGCTTTTTCTTGTGGATGTTTGTATATTGAGGGTTTCTACCTATTTATATTAATGCTATTCTGTAATTAATATGACTGTGATCTGTTATGGGTAGCTTCCTTGCCAATGTTAGAGAAACAGAGGGTGGGTAAGGCGCGCACTCTAGTTCCCAGTGTTGAAAACCTGCTACATTTCAAGTTGCTGTTCTCCTCCAAGCGCTTTCATGTCTCTAACAATCTTCAGGGAGGCTGTCTTTTCAGGTGTTACCGATTAGTCTCAATTGGCATCACGGAATTCTGGTAGCTGTAGTCTATTTTAGGTAACCAGGAACCAACTCCCCTCCAAAAGCACCATTTTTTCCTGGTGGGGGAAGGGGGGAAAACCAATGATGTGGCTCTCCTGGGTAGGGCATGGTGACCCTGGTGCCACTGCCTCTAACCGCTGCCTCTAAAGCCTGGGACTTCTGAACCAATATGTAGAGAAACAGAGGGTGGGTGAGGCGTGCACTCTAGTTCCTTGCCAATTTTAGTCTGTAATATTGTGTGAGTTTGTACTTTTAACTTGGCATTATGTCTGTGATTTGTTTTGTTTTTATGTTTACTTTTAAGGCTATGTGACGAAATAAAGTTGTGTACTTCATTTCACTTCCCATTCATACTAACAGGATTCTCTCTGTGGTTTATTCCACTCTTTACTTCTTAAACCATGGTCAGGGTCGGACTGGGACAAGAAATAGGCCCAGACACCCAAAAAAAAGTGGCCCACCCCTCGCCTTAAAAAAGTGGCCCTCAAACCATCATCCGTGAATCCTGTCAATTTGCGATTTAACGGAAAATGCTACTTATTGAGGGTTAATGTGTCACTGGTAGAGCCACCTACCCGTGTGCAGGAGTCATGACTCGTCACATATACACGCCCGCAATTTCATACCTACGCAAACATTACACTTCAGGTGGTAAACTGTCTCATCAAATTCTCTTCTTTCTGCTATTCTCTAAACCCACAGACTTTCTCCTGTATTTACAACTGGCTGGCCTCGTCCTTCCCAATAAAGTTGCTTTAAGTCACTAATCAAATGTTTTGAACATCATGAATAACAACGAGCTGGAGGATTGCCACAGAGAATCTGCAGATCTATCTATCTTTGTTTACTACACACACAACTTCTTGTATTACATGTCTAGAAACACTGAAAGTACAGTGGGGTTAACTAGATTTTTCAGGGTGACATTTTCTTGCATTCTGGGGCTTATAATTTACCAGTGAGGATCTGAACATTAAGACCACAAGAATATGCTTTTGGTTTAACATGCTGCTATAAGGATATACATGTTGTCACGTGGCTTTATTATGCAATTTGTGTTTTTGTAAGAGAACTCTATAAGACATTATTACTGCATAGACCTTGAAATCCAACAATTTGAGCAAAGGTTTAGAATCCTGGTCACCACTCCACAGTCCCCTGCCCCCGCCCAATCTGTCCGACCATCCCGCTTTCTGTTTTTTGGATGCAGCCAGAGTACTCAGGGCCTATGTCCCAGACTGCTCAGGGGTTGGGGCACTCGCAGGCTCTGGGTTTGGAAAGATACTTTTACAATACGGCATAAGCAAAGAAAAGAGGGCTATAAAACTAGGCCAGGCCAGAAGCTCCTGAAAGCAGGGGTGGCTCACACACGTTTTATGAGCCTTCGTGTTGATGGGGTATTTCTAGTCAGCTGCCTCTATCAGTTTGCCACAGACAGAAAGCCCTCGCCTAAATATCGCTGTACACAGCGGTGCGGCTGCAGTGATTAACCACTTGGGAATGAAACCAAACTGTGGCGCCCCCCCCCCCCTCCGCCCCCCATAAGCACGGAGTTAATGTAAATATATACTGTTCTGTTTAAACAACCATAAATGTTCCCTTTATCCAGGGGAGTTGCTAGGTCTGGAAAAGACCTGGGGCTAAACTGATGTCGGAACTGTTGGGATGGGGGCTAGCCAGTCTTTTGGCTGTAGCTCTTGAGATTCTATCTGGGGCTTCAACCAAAAGATCAGGGGCTATAGCCCCCTTAGCCCCTCCCCCTAGCAACGCCCCTGCCTTTATCCATCCTGCAATTGCTGTGTTTACAGAAGAGCACGGGCCTCTCGCGAGACATGTGCACTGCAGGGGTCTGGAAGTATAAAACCTCCATGGGGACAGGGCTTTAACCTGCTGAACTGCCCTATGGAAGACTAGGAAAGAGATTTCGTAGCCCTTTTGTGGCTATTCAACCATGAGAACACTGGTCCGAATCCCATCTCGCCCTGCTTAACCACGCCATGTGATCTGTGCCAATCCATTTTTCTGCACTGACCGCGGTTCATTAACTGGAAAAAAAGGGACCACTTAAAATCAGTAAACATGCCTGTTCACACTGTGTGACACAGTGTTGATTTCCAGCAGCGAGTCCTAACACTGAACTGATTGTTACAAAAACGTTTACAACCTGTAATTAATTGTTTGATAGAATATTGCAGTTATAAGAGTTACCCTGTTATATTAAACACAGTCGTTGAATATACGTCTCCGAGCCAAACTAAATGAAACACCCTCTTGGCGAAACTTAGCCAAACCTAACAGATGCAAACGAAAACTACACACAGAGAATAAGACATTAGTTTATCTAACTGGAGTTCTAATCCCGGCGTCCACACATTGTTTGATCTCTGACATATAACAACGTCTTACGCAACCTCTGTGTTACTCTACTCAAAATTGGAGCGCAGTTTAAAATGCGTTATATTTCCAATGAACACGTTGAGCTCCCAGTCCATGACTAATTCAATTGCGTACTGTGTTTTTCCCGTGCTAATGAGCTGCCTTGGGGGACTTAACCGTGATACTCTGTCATTCTCGTTATCGCTTACATGCGATTTATATATATTTATCAATGTGATACAGTTTTATACAAACGTAAAAAACTTTACACATAATTACATCAGACAATTGAAATATAAATGATATTCAACATGCATGATATAACAAATCATTATACATTCAATAACATCATATCAAATCAATCAATCAATCGAGACAGAACACAAGGTGAAATGGATAAGTCCAAATCCTTGGTAAAACTGATAAATAGGTGATGCTGTGTATAGATGTGAGACATGACCATATATTCATAAAAAGGAGAGAAGCCCTCTTCATATTCGTACCAATAAATCTGATCATTTCATATTTACATTACCTATCTGATTACTATAGATAAAATAATAGCCACTATACACCAGGGGGAGCCCCCCTGGTACTTGTTTCCAAATGAATAGCGGCATCACGCCACACCTGAAAAAGTGCTAGATGCAGTTTAGGGTTAAGGGTGTTAACACACTGATTCCAGAAATCTGCCTGATGCAAGTAGTCTGTGTTATGGACGAACTCACCAAGATATTTCATGTGCTTTGCTCTCATCCTACAGCATTTCATTAGCACATGGCAAGCCGTCTCCGGCTCGGTAGGTAGATCACATATCCTACAATATCTTTCTGCTATTTCCAGACCCAGCTCTGGGCCGCGGGGCATCAGAACGGGCAGATGATTGAGGCGTAAAATTAGAATGAATCGCCTCAAATGTTCTGATGGGCAGAGATTTAAATAGGGGTTGCGCCTTCCTATGAGTGTAGAGTACAAACATAATGAAACTATAACCTTTCAGGCTTCTGAGATGGATACAATTACTCTGCCAATCCCACAAATTTAGGCGACTACACATGCTGGTAAACAGGTGCTCATTTTCCCTACCCCACTCCGATGACCAACTGATTTCCACAATCAGAGAATTAATTTGACTCTCTAATTTAACCTGTCCACCCGCCATGGTGTCCTCTTTAATGGTCATAAGAAGCCTATTTGTTGGTTTATTATTGAACCTGATGTAGAATTCCATCCTTCTCTTTAGAACCATGGCCTTAAGAGAGGAGATTCCTAACTCTAGTCTAATAATGGCCATAGGGATACATTGGGGAAGGCCAAGAATTTTTTTTCCAGAGCTTACCCTCCACAAGTTGTAGCCATCCTAAATTCATGTTAATTAATGGGTCTAAACCGTACGTAACCATAGGAGCCAAACATTGGATATACAGCTGACGTGCTGCCTAGATTGAAAACCCACACTGGTCACGTGTAAACTTGTATATTAAGGCTGTGAGTTGGGCTGCTTTTGTTCTACGCTCCTGGATACAAGTGAGGTAGTTTCCTTTATTGTCGAATTCTACACCCAAGTATTTATACGTACAAGTGTAATCAATTTCAGTCAGACCCACCATCATACGAGGCCTGGCAACTCTGCCAGCAGTATATAGCAATAGGTTGGTTTTGCTGTTATTAATAACAAGTTTGTTATTCTCTGCATACCGCCATAAATGGTTGGCAGACCTTAGGATCCCACTGAAGGTGTGATCCAGGATCACCAAGTCGTCCGCGTACGCCAGAATGGGGCAGTGACAAGAGCCTATCCTAGGGAGGCAGTTGTTAATCCCTAAGAGACACTTAGGTACATCAGATACAAACAAGTAATAGAGGGTAGGAGCTGTCACACACCCCTGCTTTACCCCTCGGATCATGGGGATGGGTTTAGTCACGGAGCCCTGATTGTCCAGCCTAACTTGGACAATATTATTGGAGTGTAAAAGCTCAAGATAATGTAGCAGAGATTCAGGGCAGCCCAGATTCCTCAATTTATTCCATAGAAGGGAGCGATTTACCGGATCGAAGGCAGCCCTGAAATCTACATAAAGTGCATAGAGTGGGGGATTGGCATGGACCAGAGCCTTACTTCTCAAAGCATTCATAACAAATATGTTATGTGAGGTGGAGTAGCCAGCTCTAAAACCACTTTGGAATTGATCTAATATACCCGCACCCTCTACCCATTTTAACAGTTCGCTAAGAAGAGCAGCGAATATCTTCCCCGAGCAATCCAGCATAGATAGGAGCAGGTAGTTCTCTGGTTCAGTCCTGCTACCTTTTTTGAAAACGGGTATAATAATGGCTGCCTGCCAAGATGCTGGTATGCGACCCTCATAAAGTACTTTATCAAACAGAATTTTAAGGAGGTTAGCCCAGAAGGGGGGGTTGTTTCTCATCACCACATTAGAGAGGCCATTGGGCCCTGGGGCTCGTGAAGTGTTTAATACCTTGATTCTGCCTTGTAGGTCCTCAATAGATACATAAAACGGGGGTGGGGGGATAGGGGTTTAGAAGCAGTGGGGATGTTGATCTTGTTACTAATCCCCACATTCCTCTTTTCCAAATAGGAGATCCATTCGTCACAACCTATAGGATTCACCATACTAGAAATGGTCTTCCCTTTCACCTCTCCTAATATAGACCAGATTTTACTGGTGCTCTTACTGCATAAGGTTCTAACCATATGCTGCCATCTCTCCAATTTCCTATATCTTTTATGCATTTGTAGCCATAATCGGTAAGCAGCCTTCAGCTTTCTTGTTTTAAGAGCTATAGCATTTCTGGGGTCAGGACCCTTTCTAATAAATCGAATATCACCTCTGAACTTACGCTTCCTATCTCTGATTGCACGGTCATATTTTGCCTCATGTGGCACCTTACCCAGCATCAACCCCAATTTACAAGAACCGTGTAAACCAGAGAATTTGCTGATCCAGCTCTCAATTTGTTCAGGTGACATCTGCATAAACAGATTTGACTGTTCGATCCCCCAGTCACCGGAAGCCTTAGAAGCCTTTATCACATTATTCGCCGACCAAGAAATACGATTTAAAGAGTGCTTAGTTGCAAGATCACCCAAGTTGGCCACTTCCGCTCTGGGAGAACAGCGTCCCAGAGTCAGTATCAAGGGGTCGTGGTCACTCCATTTACGATCCCTCACCATCATATCATTGACAATTGTTGCAATCTCCACACTGGTGAAAATATAATCAAGGGTATCTCACTTCTCCCACTCTTCCAGGTGAATTTTCCGGGTCTGTCACTTCTTGTTCGTCCATTGATTATTTCGAGATCCCAACAATCAAAAAAGCCCCTCCAACACACCCCCTCACTATCAGTAAAAGCCTGATTCTAGAGACTGTTGTTAGATAAGTGCCGGTTGTTACTAATGCCCCCCCTACAATTAATCCTGCAATTTAAATCCCCAGCCACAATGACAGAGTATTTATCGTTAATTAATTTCCAATTATTCAGAGGATCATGCAGGGCATCTTGTGTGTGTTCTCCATACTTAGCGCCTGGGGGATTATATATATTTATTAACAATATTTCTTCCCACATTGCTTTTATTCTAAGGGTCAGAGCAACAGCACATATATAATTACTATCCACTGGAATCATTTTACTTTTGATCTTATTTGACACCCCAATAGCTAGGCCCCCATAGGGACGTCCGCATAATCCTTTCTTAGCTAGGGTGTGGTGTGTAGTGTAACCATCAATGGCTGTAGGCTGCAACAACCAAGTTTCTTGTAATAGAATAATGGGGTAGTTGTTAATCAGTGAAAGGGAACCTTGTCAGATAGAAAATGTTGGTGACCATGAGTATTCCAACTTAGTATGGTATAATCTCATGGTTGTTGTAGAACCAAAGGAAGTGAATCTGCCAACCATTTCAAAGTATTTTGGATGTCCGCCATCTGTACTTTCTTTCCCAATTATTGGGTAGGTGTACCACCCTTGTTCTGAGCTGCAACAAACTCATCACTTGGAAGTGAGGGATCTTCCTTCTCTTTACATGCGTCTACCTCAACCCCCACCTGCATAAGACATTTTTTATGAGATCGGATCAGTTGGGCTGATGCCATAACACAACAATGAAGGGCTGTGACATTAGGATTGCATACTGTAAGTGGTTCCACAATAGAAGTCTTCCGTGCGAATTACACGTAGCTGTGGAATCAGATGTAGTTTATTCAAGACCTCCGTTCTTGTCAACCACTGGTCCCTCTTCTTCTGATTTAAGTTTTTGATAATGCATATTTTACTTGCATTGGGGTCCTCAATTTCCGATGCCTCCAGGGAATTTTCTAGCTCCTCTTCCTCTGCGTTCCCATCCCCACTTTGGGTAGAGCATTTTGTAGATTCTTCAATCGAGCTAGCAGAGAGGTCAGATTCCGGATCTTCAAGGATCATACTAGTGACTTCCTGTGTTATGTCCGGAATTAGCCAGCTTGTTAAGGTCCCTGCTCCTTTCTTAGTAAGCTTCTTAGTTTTCCGGCCCCTTTTTTTTTGCTTTTTTGGATCGGGCGGCAAGGAGCATTAGTAGCAGGTAAAGGGGAGGCAATTTCAACCACCACATTTTTGGAGGCTAGTCGTCTTAGTTGCCGGTGTTTTTTTTTAGTCAGAGGTGCTTTCACGCCACTCTCCACAGGATCATCTGGATTACCTGTTTCCGTCGGGACTGCCATTCCCCAATCCCCATTTGGGGGCGGCGGAATAGGCGGGCCTTGGTCCATGGCCTCAATAGGATTGGGGAGTCCCAGCTGGATTATAGAGTTAGTATGGATCCTCCCACATAGTTTTAATAACATTTTCATGGCAAATTGAACAGATGCCATTGAGGCTTGCAGTTCCGCAATTGCTGTGTTGTTTAGACCCTCAATATCATTGCTAGCTCCCCTGTTGGTATGCTCCAGATCTTCTGATTCGATGTAAAGATTTGGAGAGGCCGACAATCTCGCTGCCGTTAGAGCCATAGGGGAAATAGGGGTAGGATGCATAGGATGAATGCCAGATAGGTTAGAGGTTGAGTTGCCTGTTTGTTTAGGGCTAAGTGATACCCCGGACCTCTGCTGCTCATTCTGGACGGCATTTAGAACCTGTGCCTCTACCACTATTGGGCAGTTATTTTGTGGTATAAAAGGCTTGTTTAAAGAAGCCATCGATTTTTGGATTGATAAACACAAATCAAGAAGTGAGTTATTGTCAATGTCATTAAAATTTGTAGATTCAAGGGTGTCACTGTTATTGTGAGGGGGTGGGAGTGGAAGATTACTATCTTCAGCTACTGATTGATCCGCAGGGGGAGTCCCCTTCGTGCTATTTTTCCCAAACATAGCCGGGATAGTACCTTTATCCGATCCGCCACCCCCTTAGTATTGATCTTCTTTGTTGCTTTCGGCGGAAGATTGTCCGTATTTCCGTCCTTACCTTTACGCAGGTTATACCGGGCTTTAGTGGGCCTTGTTTTGGCCATTTGTTCAGTCAGACCCTTACCACAACTGTTCTAGAATGGAGGCAACAAAAATAGCAAATATACACTTGCAAGATTGTACTGACTCACCTGAGTTATGCAGGCACCCGCAAAATGTGGTTATCAGGCCCCAATGGAACACAGTGTATCCGGGGCATCGGAGAAGGAAATAAAACACCCCCACAGTCTTTTACCCAGTGAATGCGCCCCCTGCGCCAAACAGTCGCACAACAGTCGGCGCCCTTTACCCCTGCCGGGCTTAACGCCGCAAGGGTGCTCTTGTCTGCCTTTTGAAGATGCAAGGAAAGTCACGTGCGTTTTAACCTGCCCGCGAATCGGCTTCGCCTCCTCCAGGAAGTAAGCACACCCAGCAAGAGCCTCTTAGCAGCTCACAATGCTGGGATAAGGCCAACAGCAGGTAACGTTCGTTTTTGCAGCAAAAGTAATTTCCTCAATGGAAAGCAGTCCATACATGAGATTTGTTGGGCTGAATTCTCAAATAGAATCATGTTTATACCATGAAATGCAGCATGGTCAAAGCGCTAAATAAATACCTTAATAAAAACAATGTATGTTTGAAAAGGAAACTTGCCGTTTTGGGTCGGGTGGTAGATGTTGGGTTGGGTGATTGTTAGGTGATTGTTGGGTATCATCCAGGTCCTCGCTGTTGCAGGAGTGCCTCTCTCTCTCTCTCTCTCTCTCTCTCTCTCTCCCTCTCTCTCTCACTCTTTGGCAGTCTGCTCACTCCTTCCTCCACTGCTCTGCATGCTGGATCTGGACGTCCTCTATACCCCTCAAGCACCTGAGGAAAGAGTGCAGCATGGCGGCAGGCACCAGGAGGCTTAATGGAAGGCAGGAGCGTGGAAGATCCACACATGTCATGATCCGACCACCCACCACCCGGGCCCCAGAACAATTTGTTGCACTTGCAACAACAACTTGGCAACTTCAGTCACATTGCATTTGCAACAATTCACTCTCGGCTCGGCTCAGGGGCACTGCCAGGTCAGCACGCCTACCCTCTATTGTGATGCATTCATCAAAGAAAGGTAACACTTATGTGTTACCTTTCTTTGATGAATGCATCAGCTTGCATGCTGTGATGAGGCGCGAGCTGGCTGCTGAGCAGGCTGCAGCCTTCAGCCCGCTCAGCAAGGTAAATTATTGTAAGCTGCCTGGGTCAACATCGGCCCACTTCGAGACCGGCCCCCAGGACCTTGCCCTCCAAATAGTGATCGGCCCAACCATGGGCCGAACGGCCGACGGCCCAGTCCGACCCTGACCATGGTGTACTTTCCCCTCTTCCCAGGGCATTGGTGCCCAGTCCTTAATGAATCCTCTTTCAGGTGTATTTGTTATCCTCTTTTTGCTTTATCACAGTTCCACATAAATGGTTTTATATCTCGTCAATTTCACGGGACGGGATTTTCCCGCTTCATAACGATGCCCGGCGGCCTCCTATTTCTCCTATTCTGCCAGTTACCTCCTTGTCTTCAGGGGAATGTTGTTGGGCTCAGCGTTCACTCAGGTTCTCCTCCTCCCCTCTGGATCTCGTGCTTCTCGAAATTGCTGGCATCCCGCCCTCAGTCTTCTCTCTCCGGTTAGGGCTGCGAAACTCAGCGAGTCTCATCCACTCCCCATCTGGATGGTTTCAGCGTAGTTTGACAGGCACACAGCCCACCACCAGGGTTATGATTCCCTTCTCTACTGTTTCTCCACCCTTATAAACGCCAGACCTCCATCATTTTCCTCTGGCTTGTAGGACTGCTATGAAAGACTCTCCAGGGTGTGATGTCAGGGGGCTTCCCCTGCATGCAATCCTCTCTCGCCTTTCTCTGCCTCACCTCTCCACGGTGACCTGATGTCAGGGGTATCCTCTGCTTATGCTCTTCTCTCTCTCTCTCTCTCTCTCTGCGTTCCCACTCCACAGCGTGTGCTCACTCTTCAGTCTACACAACTCAGTTAAATCTATGTGTCTCCTTAAAGGGACAAATTCCTTTACATGTGCATAATGGTGAATTTTAGTGTTGCTTTCTGCCAAACATCTGGATCTTATAATGTTCACATGTTTCAACCATTATACTTTTCAGAATGGAACATTTTGAAAGTGAGGCTTGTTTAGTAGAGCCCACTTTCTAAGATGGAAAACTCTAATTTTGCATAGCAAAAATCAAAAAAGCTTAGGACAGCCACACTCACGGATGGCACCCTGGCACAACCTCACCTTGTCCAGAAAGTTCCAGCCATCCAATGACAGCTAGGAGTATCTCACACAGACCAGAAAACTCATGCTGTCCTATATCAGCTGTGAGTAGTTCACCCAGTTCATAGTCTTATGCCATCCCAGTCCAGAGCTTTCCAGCTGCCCCTAGGAGCTGTGAGTAGCTCACACAGACCAGAGAGATCAGGTTGTCCTCTGCAGGTGTGAGTAGTTCACCCAGCCTGGTAGTCACAAGGTGGCCCCTGTCAGGTGTGCACGGTATCCTCTGTCAGGTGTGAATAGATCACCCAGTCCAGAGATCTTGCACTGTCCTGTGTGTGTAGCTCACCCAGCCCAGAGAGCTCAAGCAACCATATATCCTTTATGAATAGCTGACACGATCCAGAGGTCTGCAGCTGCTTCATGTCAATTGTGAGTAACGCGCCATGTCTCTAGATTTAACCTATCCAATATCATCAGTGAATATCTCACCCAACTGCTCCTGTATGTCAGCTATGAATAGCTCACTGAGACCCAAGTTCTCAAGCAGTCCCATGTCAGGTGTGAAACGCTCCCCGGGTCCATAGATTGCAGCTGTCCCATATCCTCTCTGACCATCTCACCCAATCCAGAGGCCTCCGGTTGTCCCATATTAGGAACGAGTAACTCACCCAGCCCAGATCCGGTTCTGTCTCATGTCAATCTGAGTCGCTGACCCAGCCCAAGGATCTGAAGCTGCCTATTGTCAGGTGTGAGTAGCTCACCCATTCCAAAATTCCAAGTTGCCACATACCAGTTATGAATCCAGACATCTCCAGCTGTCCCATGTGAGCTGTGGGTACCTCACCCAGTCCAGAGATCTTCAGCTGTCTCATGTGAGGTGTGTGTACCTCACCCAGTCCAGACATCTCCAGCTGTCCCATGTGAGGTGTGGGTACCTCACCCAGTCCAGAGATCTTCAGCTGTCTCATGTGAGGTGTGTGTACCTCACCCAGTCCAGACATCTCCAGCTGTCCCATGTGAGGTGTGTGTAGCTACTCAGCCTAGAGATCACAAGATGCCTTTCATCCTGTGTAAGTAGCTTACTCAGTCCAGAGGCTTCAAGTTGCTTCATGTCAGGTGCGAGTAGCTCACCCAGTGCAGAGTTATTGAGGTGTCCTTGTGAGGCGTAGCTCACCCATTCCAAATATATCAAGCTGCCTTTTGCCAGGTGTGAGCCACTCGCTCAGCCCAGAGATCTCCGTTATGAATAACTCACACATACAGAGGATTCAAGCTGTTTCGTGTCAGCTGTGAGTCGCTCCCCAAGTCCAGATTTCTTGATGTGTCCCTGTGAGGAGTGAGTAACTCGCCCATTCCAGAAAACTCCAGCTGCCTTTTGTCAGGGGTGAGCCACTCACTCAGCCCAGAGATCTCAGTTATGAATAGATCACACAGTCCAGAGGCTTCAAGCTGCTTCATGTCAGGTGTGAGTAGCTCACGCAGTCCAGAGTTCTTGAGGTGTCCTTGTGAGGTGTGAGTAGCTCACCTAGTCCAGGGATCTCCATATGCCTTTTGTCAGGGGTGAGCCACTCACTCAGCCCAGAGATCTCAGTTATGAATATCTTACACATCCAGAGGCTTCAAGCTGTTTCATGTCAGATGTGAGTAGCTCACCCAGTCCAGAGTTCTTGAGGTGTCCCTGTGAGGAGTGAGTAGCTCACCAGTCCAGGGATCTCCAAATGCCTTTTGTCAGGGATGCGCCACTCACTCAGCCCAGAGATCTCAGTTTTGAATAGCTCAGTCCAGAGGCTTCAAGCTGTTTCATGTCAGGTGTGAGTAGCTCACCCAGTCCAGAGTTCTTGAGGTGTCCCTGTGAGGAGTAGCTCACTCATTCCAGAGACATTCAGCTGCCTTTTGTCAGGGGTGAGCCACTCACTCAGTCCAGAGATCTCAGTTATAAATAGCTCACGCAGTCCAGAGGCTTCAAGCTGTTTCATGTCAGCTGTTGCAGTGCTTAATTTGTAAGAAAATAAGTGGCAGGGTCCACATTTTTTCTAGCACGCCTGACACATATCAGGGAAAGCAGCTCCCGCCGACTGTTGGCACCACCCATGGCTGCTCCATACATTGTTAACATATTTGGGGTTAAAGGTTGAACCCCCCCACCCTCCTTCATTGAGGGTGATGGATGCATTTTGCGATTTACAATTACCAATCAACATAACGTTTAGTTGTGTTTTGAAAAAATAAAATAAATGTTTAAGTGTTTCTTTAAAACACATCACCGTTAACATTTTGCTCAGATACCATCGGTGGCAAGCGGAACATGGTAACCAACTACTCACAGAACAACAAAAAAACAAGAATGATTTTCTCGCTTGGCACACTGATGAACTGGGCTGTCAATCACTGCAGCAGGACCTTCTGGTATAGGCTGGCACTCATGACTGGCCCTCCCTCTCTGATACTGGCCTTCTCACTGACCTTGCCCCTGTGCTGAGGATGCTGGCTGGTGATTTTTCTGTTGTCTACCCGCAGTAGAGCACGTGCTGCCATGCCACGCCGGCTGAGTGGGGCAGTGTGCAGGCATGGCCAGCAGCAGTGGCCAACAGGGTCGGACTGGGCCATAACACTGTCTCGGGCATCAAAGAAAAAGTGGCCCACAGTTGCAAACGGCAATTCATTCCTTTTGTGGCAGACTGTTTGAGTAGTACCCAAGGGGGAGATTTTTGATAAAATGGGGTGCACATTGTGCCTTTTAAACAATATGTATTCAGCAGCACTGGCCAAAACTACTAGCCGCAAAGTGAAGTCATGTGTCAAGCCGGCCTACATTAGCCCAAAAAATGGCTACTTTGACCCAAAAAAACGGGCCCACGCCAGCATTTTGCGTTTCTGGTTCGGGCAGTGCCGTGTTGCCCTATTGGCCAGTCCGAACCTGCTGGCCAGCAGTGTCACCTTCCAAATAATTGTTATTCCTGAACATGGATAAATAGCTCCCCCCCCCTCCCCCCCAGCCTGGGTCATCAAGCTCACCCTGTCGTTGATTGCTATATTAGTATGACCGGCCGTTAAATCAATAAGTTGGCACAACATCACCACAACAGAATAAATCTGGGATCAGAAATGGGTACACGGGCTCGGGGCTGAGCCCTGGCAAGCCTCTTCCCCTCCCCACACATCAAGCGCTGCAGGTGTGAGTGGCTCGCCCTGCCCTGACTGGCATTCCAGTACGTGTAGCAGTGAACAAGTTAAACTAAAAGGAACAGAACGCGAAGCGAAAATACCCCTCACACCCAGGGGCATGTGCCAACGCGACAGCCCTGCTCTTGCGCCACAGGACGCTGCCACGCCCCCCTCACAGCCGAATGTTCCTAGAAATGTGGGCACTCCTACTTCAGCTGTCCCCGAGTGACCCCGCCGCCAGCTAACTCCTTGCTCTAGGGCGCGGTGGGTTTCAACTTGTCCTCTCTCTCTCTCTCTCTGCCAACCAGTGCTCTTGGCACATCCATTAACAGGCTGTGCCAGCTGGCTGCGAGCGAGGTCACGTGGTGCTTCCATTCATCCCCCCTGCAGCTGACGTGCCCCCTTCCCAGCTCCGTCCTCCAAGAAGCAACCTACTGAGAACGCTCTGCGGGCGCGGCTTTGATTCCCAGTAAGATAGCTCAGCGAGATAATGCGCTTACAGCCGGGGCACAAGGTAGCTAAAATAAGAATCGCTTGCTTAGGTAATCGAGGCACTTGACCTCTTAACTGCCGAGGGCGTGTTTGTGCAGTGATAACCTCAGTTGGGTTAAATGCGGGAAGAACATGCAGCGGACGACGTGTTGGGACTTGGCCTGCGCCTTTTCAGGAGTTGAGGGGTTAATAAACCCTCCCGATGGGCATGGTCCTTGTGATTGTTAGGTAAAAGGAAGACATCCCAGCAGAGCCTCAAGACCCCCTTTAGCCCCCCCCACATACACACACACACACTCCCAAATGTACATGGCCTTCCAGTGTTACTGTCACCCCCAAACCTTTGTCCTCGCGTCCATCGCTTTCTTATTACAGGCAGAAATCTCCTGGCCACAAAATTCTAAAATAATGTTTGGCAACTGGAAAAGTCGCCGTCTGCTTTGGAAGCCTTGCCTTCAAAGGGGGCCTAGAAAGGTACCGACAGCCGCGGGGTGCTAGTCAGCAGCACCCCTTATATCACGGTGTTGTTCGGGGAGGGTCATTCAGCTGGCGGACATAGTGAGTGATACTTACATTAAAAGACATGATGTGTCCCTCACGCAGAACACATGGCAGTGAAGGGGTCACTAGGAGTGAGAGAGCAGAGCACGCAGGACACATCCCAGCCCTGCAGGATAGGAGAGGGGGGTGTACCATGGAAGGCCTCACCAATCCGGGGTACACCATGGCAGGGTATAGAAGGGATCACCATGGCAGAGTGCAGAAGGGCACACCATGGCAGGGTATAGAAGGGCACACCATGGCAGAGTACAGAAGGGCACACCATGGCAGAGTACAGAAGGGAACACCATGGCAGAGTACAGATGGGCACACCATGGCAGAGTACAGAAGGGAACACCATGGCAGAGTGCAGAAGGGCACACCATGGCAGAGTGCAGAAGGGTACATCATGGGAGATTACAGAAGGGTACAGCATGGGAGAGTACAGAAGGGTACAGCATGGGAGAATACAGAAGGGTACAGCATGGGAGAGTACATACGAGTACACCACGGGAGATTACAGAAGGGTACATCAAGGGAGAGTACAAAAGGGTACAGCATGGGAGATTACAGAAGGGTACAGCATGGGAGAATACAGAAGGGTACAGCATGGTAGAGTACAGAAGGGTACAGCATGGGAGAGTACATACGAGTACACCACGGGAGATTACAGAAGGGTACATCATGGAAGAGTACAGATGGGTACAGCATGGGAGATTACAGAAGGGTACAGCATGGGAGATTACAGAAGGGTACAGCATGGGAGAATACAGAAGGGTACAGCATGGTAGAGTACAGAAGGGTACAGCATGGGAAAGTACATACGAGTACACCACGGGAGATTACAGAAGGGTACATCATGGAAGAGTACAGAAGGGTACAGCATGGGAGAGTACATACGAGTACGCCACGGGAGATTACAGAAGGGTTCATCATGGAAGAGTACAGATGGATACAGCATGGGAGAGTACATACGGGTACGCCACGGGAGATTACAGAAGGTTTCATCATGGAAGAGTACAGATGGATACAGCATGGGAGAGTACAGAAGGGTACAGCATGGGAGATTACAGAAGGGTACAGCATGGGAGAATACAGAAGGGTACAGCATGGTAGAGTACAGAAGGGTACAGCATGGGAGATTACTGAAGGGTACAGCATGGGAGAGTACAGAAGGGTACACCACGGGAGAGTACATACGAGTACACCACGGGAGATTACAGAAGGGTACATCAAGGGAGAGTACAGAAGGGTACAGCATGGGAGATTACAGAAGGGTACAGCATGGGAGAATACAGAAGGGTACAGCATGGTAGAGTACAGAAGGGTACAGCATGGGAGAGTACATACGAGTACACCACGGGAGATTACAGAAGGGTACATCATGGAAGAGTACAGATGGGTACAGCATGGGAGATTACAGAAGGGTACAGCATGGGAGATTACAGAAGGGTACAGCATGGGAGAATACAGAAGGGTACAGCATGCTAGAGTACAGAAGGGTACAGCATGGGAAAGTACATACGAGTATACCACGGGAGATTACAGAAGGGTACATCATGGAAGAGTACAGATGGGTACAGCATGGGAGAGTACAGAGGATTACAGCATGGGAGAGTACAGAAGGGTACAGCATGGAGATTACAGAAGGGTACAGCATGGGAGAATACAGAAGGGTACAGCATGGTAGAGTACAGAAGGGTACAGCATGGGAGATTACAGAAGGGTACAGCATGGGAGAGTACAGAAGGGTACAGCATGGGAGATTACAGAAGGGTACAGCATGGGAGAGTACAGAAGGGTACAGCATGGGAGAGTACAGAGGATTACAGCATGGGAGAGTACAGAAGGGTACAGCATGGAGATTACAGAAGGGTACAGCATGGGAGAGTACAGAAGGGTACAGCATGGGAGATTACAGAAGGGTACAGCATGGGAGAATACAGAAGGGTACAGCATGGTAGAGTACAGAGGATTACAGCATGGGAGAGTACAGAAGGGTACAGCATGGAGATTACAGAAGGGTACAGCATGGGAGAGTACAGAAGGGTACAGCATGGGAGAATACAGAAGGGTACAGCATGGGAGAGTACAGAAGGGTACAGCATGGGAGATTACAGAAGGGTACAGAATGGGAGAGTACAGAAGGGTACAGCATGGGAGATTACAGAGGATTACAGCATGGGAGAGTACAGAAGGGTACAGCATGGAGATTACAGAAGGGTACAGCATGGGAGAGTACAGAAGGGTACAGCATGGGAGATTACAGAAGGGTACAGCATGGGAGAGTACAGAAGGGTACAGCATGGGAGAGTACAGAGGATTACAGCATGGGAGAGTACAGAAGGGTACAGCATGGTAGAGTACAGAAGGGTACAGCATGGGAGAGTACATACAAGTACACCACGGGAGATTACAGAAGGGTACATCATGGAAGAGTACAGATGGGTACAGCATGGGAGATTACAGAAGGGTACAGCATGGGAGATTACAGAAGGGTACAGCATGGGAGAATACAGAAGGGTACAGCATGGTAGAGTACAGAAGGGTACAGCATGGGAAAGTACATACGAGTACACCACGGGAGATTACAGAAGGGTACATCATGGAAGAGTACAGAAGGGTACAGCATGGAGATTACAGAAGGGTACAGCATGGTAGAGTACAGAAGGGTACACCATGGGAGAGTACAGAAGGGTACAGCATGGAGATTACAGAAGGGTACAGCATGGTAGAGTACAGAAGGGTACAGCATGGGAGAGTACAGAAGGGTACAGCATGGGAGAGTACAGAAGGGTACAGCATGGAGATTACAGAAGGGTACAGCATGGTAGAGTACAGAAGGGTACACCATGGGAGAGTACAGAAGGGTACAGCATGGAGATTACAGAAGGGTACAGCATGGGAGAGTACAGAAGGGTACAGCATGGGAGAGTACAGAAGGGTACAGCATGGAGATTACAGAAGGGTACAGCATGGTAGAGTACAGAAGGGGACACCATGGGAGAGTACAGAAGGGTACAGCATGGAGATTACAGAAGGGTACACCATGGGAGAGTACAGAAGGGTACAGCATGGAGATTACAGAAGGGTACAGCATGGTAGAGTACAGAAGGGTACACCATGGGAGAGTACAGAAGGGTACAGCATGGAGATTACAGAAGGGTACAGCATGGGAGAGTACAGAAGGGTACAGCATGGGAGAGTACAGAAGGGTACACCATGGGAGAGTACAGAAGGTTACACCATGGGAGAGTACAGAAGGGTACACCATGGGAGATTACAGATATCGAATGTACAGATCATGTCTAATTCCACAAAGAAAAATGAGTTAAGGTATAACGATGCCCCGCGCCAGGCGCGCAATATAAATAAATTAAATACAAATTGATGTATATACATACCATTGCATAATGCACTCATAATGCATTCTCTTAAGACTGCCTGAATACCACCATGTTGTAACAAGGAAGTACCAATGTATCATAGATGTCTTAAGATATGTAATATACACTTGCCACGTCCATGGTGATAGAATTACGTCAACAGGCATCTATAATGCCAAAATGTATCTAACAAGTATTTCCTCTGTACACAATGAGACATTCAAGTTGTCAAAATGTATAATACAACTGTTTACTGTTTACTTTGTGCGTAAGGATACACCTAACAGAACATTCATGTAAGTCTTCAAGATCAGACACTTGAGAAGTGTTTCCAAGTGTTAAAGGTAGCATATTTAGGGTCAAGTCATACAATGAGGAATAATCATGTGGAGACAATAACTGTACTACAGCGAAGATGGGCTATGACATTTCGTTAAAGTGGTGAAATCAATATTTGGACCCAGGCTGTGATTTAAGCACTTGACTACATATCTTCCCAGTCATAGGACACACATATTTATTAAGGTTGGGTTTCCAAAAAAGAAATAATTGTTTTTTCTATGAATGCCTTGAAAAGTAGCCAAATCACATAGGAAACCAACCTGACATTATATACATTGCTATAGAAATAGGCCAAGCCAAAAGACAAGTATAGCTTTATTTTCGCCCCCCTGAATGCACGATTGCAGGAGCAGCCTGCAAAGGAATGTGGACCAAAAAACAATATCATTTGGTTAAAAAAAAAGGTATTCACAGTGAAAGAGAATTCAATATAAGGTAATCTGCTTGGGCCATTATTTTACACAGCATGCAGTGTTATACTCCACATCCATTTATTATCACCCACCAATTGAATCTTCTATGGGACATCACTCCGATCTAAACAAATGCAAACAAAGATTAGAATGTTACATAAGTACACCCATGCGGACATGCTGTACGTCCATATTTAAAGCAGCCATTTTGGATGCTGCAGCGTTTTCACTGGGATTACATGGTGTTCACCTTGAATCCTACTTACAGGTAAGAATGACAGAAAGCCATCCAATTGATCCTCCTAGAGACACTGCCACCACTTATTAGGATAGGTAGCTAATCACCAACGTCATGGCAGTGTAGATCTATATAGAAGGGACGGTATAGAACAAAATACGCCTGTCTAAGCGCGCAACCGCCATAAACTCTGCTCAGAGTATGCCTAGTGATACTGTCACGCCGAGGTAAGTAGTCTATCGGACTATACATAATGGAAAATAACAGCAAGACGCGCGCATTGCAAATGGCATCTGGTCCTTATGGCTCTTTTTAGATCCCCACACCTGGAATGAACGATTGGGAACATGGCGTGACACTCGCTTGATACAGCATTTCCATATATTGGGAGGTAGCCATTTTGAAATTCAACTATTAAACCACACAACACAGTGTTGAATATACACAAGTGATGCACGTGACATCACTGATTGGATAACGTTTTTCACAGATTGCAGCACAATTAAGAACAGAGCATTGAACACATGAAAGCGGGCCAATTAAGAAGATTAGTCGCACCTTTTAAACAGAGGTCCAGTCTCGGACTACTACTCAGGTGATCCTGTACTTGTACACACATATATCCTTATGCACAGACTCCCGTGAGAAATAGACACAACTAATAACAGTGTTAAATTTACATTCTAGAGATCGTAAGAAAGTGGAACCAAAAGCGAGAAGACCAATGTAAACCTTTGAAATTGTTGTCATTGATGAATTGTGTTCCTGAGGAAGGGTTATTGTATCCCGAAACACGTCAACCTCCTTTTAATCTATCCTTTGTATATGTACTGTTTGAATGTTTCTCCAAAGAGATTTGCAAATGAATTGTGTATTTCCGAGCTCACTAAGCTATGCACATGTTGAAAGGTATTTTCTGTGAGGATAAACATTTTAGAATACTAATTACAATAACTATTGTCTGGAAATCCATCAACGTTTGACTGCCATTGTGGTCAGTTCATAAGGAGTGCAGGGGACAGGAGTGTCCACCAATTGCGGACACTTTTCTTCTTGCTATTATGTATTAGTGACTTCAAGTGCCAGAGCCGCACTTTTCTCCCCGGCACCTCTAAATCTTCTGTACAAGATATAGGTTTGCATTATTAAGGTGTGCGTCTACTCGATTCTGTTGTCTTCTTTTTTAACAGCACGTCACCCCTGTTCTTGTGTCATCCCCTTAATCCTCATGCCCTTTTCTGTCTCCATTTCTGCCAAAGGTTCTTTGTGATAAAGACCCCCACTCTCTTCCTCATTTTGCTGCTATTCGAATACTCACCTGTCTTCCTTTCTTTTCACTCTTTTTTAAATGTGTTTACATAACCATAACAAAAAGGACAGCAGCCCTTCTTCCGACACGTAGGAAAAGAATCATAACATCAGTAGTATGGTAAGCAGTAGCAATGACATTAACCCCTTAACTGCCAGGCTATTATGCAAGTCTATGCAAAAAGGACGAGCAGACTCACAGTGGCCCAGTACTCAGTCTCCACATCATGATAGCCAGAGTTATGCGTCCCAAAATCAATAAGCGGCCACTTGCATCAGTGCATCAGACATTGTATTAATTCATACATGTCCACTATGTCGTTGCCCATATGTTTACACGTGTTTCAGCCCAACCCTAGGCCTTTTTCAAAACTGGGCTCATTCTGAGTCACATATCATTGGGATTACACATCATCATAACCTAGGTGCATGTCAGAAATCACGAACATATAAACATTACAGCACGGATACAACAAAAGAGATTCAAACAAAAGAATTAAAAACACGAAATCAATTGCATAATAAACAGAAAGGTAAATAAATGAACTGGGAAACTCAAGTGATGCGCAGATGGCATAGGGAGGGCAAAGTGTCATGCACTCACAGTCCCTGCACTCACAGTCCCTCGTGATCCGCCTCGTCTTGTGTTGCGTGCTGGGGTCTCTCCTTGTCTTCTGTACCAGCATGATGCTCCGTTCCATTCTAGCTTTCCTGTGAGCTTGATCTATATAATGTGCCGAATAGCCTCTTTCTTGAAACAGGTTGGTTAGAAATTCACATTCTTTGTCAGAGTTACGTCGAGCTCTAATTAACTCCCCTATAGGTTTGTTGTAAATAACTGTTTGATGGTGGCAGCTAGTAGCATAGAGTGTTGAATTGACTTCTGTCTTACTATAGGTGCGTGCCTTCAGGGTCCCATTAAAGACATAGGGCCTCATTACACGGTATGCGGTAAGGGTTTACCGGTACCGGTAAGGGCACAGGTACCGGTAAACCCTTACCGCCTTACTATGAGGTCCCATTGCCAGACCCGACCTCAACGGCTGGTTTTACCAGCCGGTAAGGAACGGGCCCGCAAAGGGACTTTGGTGCTAATTACGGTACCGCAGTTTGCGGTACCGTAATTACCTCCTTCCCCTTCCCATTGAGCCCTATGGGGGCAAAAATGGGAATGGGGAAGTGCCTTGGTGAATGGGGAATTATCGGCCCGGCTCACCTTGGAGTAGGGCGGTAATTCCGCCATCCACCAAGGCGGACACGGTAAAATACTGGCGGCAACCATGGCGCTAATAGCGCCGTGGTTACCGCATACCGTGTAATGAGGCCCATAGTTTGTTAAGTCTAAAAGTCTATTGAGTTATGAGGACTGTTACAAGTGAAGGAAACTCAGAGATCGTTCAGTTTAAGTCTTTCCACAAATGTCTCCCGATCATGTAGATTTCCTTTCCCTATTAAGTAGATGTCGTCTACGTACCTGAACCAAGATATTACGTAGTCAGAGAAACAGTGATCTGTGTATACTAAAGTACCTCAAAAAGACCCATGAATAGGTTGGCTAGTGCTGGCACATATTTAGCACCCATAGCGACACCTTTCATCTGCTGGTAATACAGCTAATCAAAGATACATTTATTATGAACTAATGTCACACGCAGCATTTCTTTGAGTATCGCCACATGCTGATAATATGATGCCGAACTTTCTCTGAATGTGTACTCTATGGTTTTGATCGCCAAATCGTGCCTGATGGACGTGTACAACGCCTTCACGTCCAATGTTGCTAGAAGAAAGACTGGTTGCCATACAGTAGTTTTCACAATTTGCAAAACTTGGGTGGTATCCTTCAAATATGAGGGAAGCTTTAAGGCAAAGGGGTGAAGAATATTGTCCAAATACTCGGATATTGGCTCTGTTGCCCATCCTACACCACTTAGGATCAGTCTCGCTTGCGGAATATTTCCATATTGCTTATGGATTTTTGGCAGAGAATACATAGTCGGTAGCGTTGGCTCTTTAACAGTGAGAAAGGCTTTTTCTGCGTCTGTAAGAAGGCCTTGTCTATACCATTTTAGAATGGATTTGTTCAGTTCTAATGAAACTTCTCTCCTGAGATCTGTTTTAAGTCTGGTATCTCCAAATAGGTTTTGACCATTTGGATATAATCCTTGCGGTTCATGATATCAATGTTCCCCCTTCTGTCTGCTTTTTTGATTACAATGGTCCTGTCCATGGCCAGGTTTGTAAAGGCTGCATGTTCGGTCCTTGTTAGGTAGTCAGTCTAGATATTCCTCTTCCATTTCTGTTGTTTGTTTTCAATAACACACATTTACTCAGGGCATTGGAAGAAGGGGAAATTTTCAAAATGAGGGACACCTTACAGGAACTGAGCATTAGGCCTGGTAACTTAGAGATGAAAGGCTTGAAACCAAAATCAACCTTTACCCCACAGATGGCGACAGAAAATGTAATTGACACCTTTCACAATGCAGCGGTTGGAGACATCAATAAAGCCATTGTGAAATGACAGGAGTGGAAGAGGAAAGCCTACACTAATACTTGTTTGATAAGGAGGGAGCAGTGTTATTGATGGTATTAGCATAACTGACCTAAAAACATTTCACCTAAAACATTTGATCGAATTTTGTTGACCATTTTTCAGTCAAATTTAATTAAATATTGATATGGGGTGGATAAGGGTATAGATTAGGTCGAGGGGAAGTGGGGGAGTTGTGGGGCATCTCCCCCTACATTTTAGACCCAAAAAAAAGGTGAAATTAATTTGATCAATTGTGATTAGGTCAAATGTTTTAGGTCAAATAGACCCAAACCTTATTGATTAGATTGTAGCTGGAAGAGATAGATCTAACAGAAGGCTAATTTTGGCAATGAACGGTTTATTGTTCTGAATTCGTGGTTCTCTATCTGGGATGTCCTCAGTAGGTGTGTTTTTACACTATTATGAATCCAAGTGGAGGATCAACATAGCATATGTTGCGAGGGACTAGGGGACTGTGCCTTTAATCTCCAGTGGAGCAATTGCTGTATTAAAACTTGGATATTTGACATATACATATATCCTTATAATTACCACTCACCGGATGCACGCAGACATGGCTAATATGGATTAGGCTGTACACCAACAAGTACATAACTGGGAATAGTGTTGCGTTGGCTAATGGGGCACCTACAAGCCTGCAGCGGGCACCCTCGCCTGGGGAGTTAAGAGGGTGGCACACGCATGGGAGATTTGTCTAACTTTAAGCTGGACCTTCCCACAGCATGAGAGAGGCTAACAATATAATTCAATATGACATACCATGGAGATTGAGCAGGCTCTCTACATTCCTCCCCTTTGCCATCCCTATGCCAACCGTACATCCCTTGAGTTTCCCAGTTCACTTATTTACCTTTTTGCTTATTATGCAATTAATTTCGTGTTTTCAATGCTGCTTTTGTTTGAATACCTTTTGATGTACCCGTGCTGTAATGTTTATATTTTCGTGATTTCTGACATGAATCAGTTGGGTATCTCTGGTCATTGCATCGAATGCAATAGCATCGAATGCCCTATACCAGAGGAAAAAAAGCTTTGAATTAAAAAGCATTAAATGCTTTTTTTTAAAAGGTAAACGGTTTAGTTTAATTAAAATGGGGTTTAAAGGTTAAAAAGGGAGGTTTGGGGGAGCCCATGGACGTCAGTTAGGGGTTGCCAGGGGTCGCAACTGCGACCCCTGAGGTCTCCCTTGCTACCCCTAAAAGAAAAAGTAAAAAAAATATATATATATATTTTTTTTTACATTGAGGCTCTTGGGCTGTGGCCAGCAGCATGTGGCTCTTTGTTTCTGAAGTGGCTGGTTTTTCTGATGGCTATAGCCAGTAAAATAGCTCTGTGGGTTGAGCGCTGGCTGCTGCAACGTGTGTGTGATCTGCAGGTTACAGGTTCGACTCCCAGCAGGGTCAACTCAGCCTTTCATCCTTCTGCGGTCGATAAATGACTAGCAACACAGGTTGGGTGATATTGTATGTATATTTGTTATATATATGAAGCGTGTAAGCGCTATATAATAACACCTCATTATCATTTGGCCTTGGACGTCTGCTTGCATTCACAGTGATTTGGTAATATGGGCCTATACACACTGATATTAACGATACATATGGTGATCCATTCTGGTAAGAAATGTATATAACTTTACAGTGATATCGTACATTTTTTGTAGTGTACTCAGAAACAATGCTACGTGATGCAACTTCCTGTTTTGTCATGGGGTAAAAGGGCGTGTTCCATCACTTCCTGTGATGTCACGTCAGGGTGGGGTCAAATGACATCACTTCCTGCAATGTCATCAGAGGTCAAGGGACGTGTGATATCACTTCTGCTACCCCTGGCATTTTGGTGAAATGACGTCCCTGTGGGGGGGGGCATTAAAAAAAAAGAAAAAAAATGCATTCAATGCTTTTATTCAATGCTTTTTTCCCTCTGGTATGGCATTCGATGCTATTGCATTCGATGCAATGATTATAAACCATCAGTTGCATTTATGATGATGTGTTGTAATTATAATGCTATGGGACTCCGAATGAGCCCGGTTTTGAAAAAGACCTAGGTTGGGCCGAAACACGTGTAAACATATGGGCAACGACATAGTGGACATTTATGAATTAATAAAGTGTCCAATGCACTGATGCAAGTGAAAGCTTATTGATTTTGGAGTGGCTTGCGCATCCTTTTGGACACATAACTCTGGATTCCATTTTTTACTAAGGATTGGGTATGCCTTAAGGCACCCATGAGGAGCGACAGACAATGTAACAACGTATTCATTTAGGATTAGGGCGCATAACATACCCAGGTTGCTCTGGCTCACCCACATCCTGATAGTACAAAATATCCGCTTTACACACATCATGCAGTGACGGGTGACCGCTAACCCATACCATTGCAATTCTCCATCTCGCCAGCAGGAGACCAATGAGGCGCCTGGAATGTCCTGCCATCTCCTTCGTGTACCCCAGCAAAGCAACCGTAGGGGGAGGCGCAACACTTTCTCCCACCATCTGACTTATAGTTTCATAAACCTGTGTTAGGCAGAATCCTGTGCAGTGCCCTTAGGGACCACTACACACAATTAAGACTACAGGTGGTAATACAAGTTTTACCTTTGGTACAAGCCTGTACTACTATGTTAAAGTGGTAGCACTAGCGGAGCAGCCAGGCTTATCTCAAGAGTATATGAGCAGTAGCAGAGATTACACAAAGGGACCACAATTACTGTGACTCAAACAAACACTGACTCAAGGTTTCATGTAAATAAATATAAGTACATTTATTTTTAAACCATTTGTTATTAACACAACACTTCTATTAATTCAAAACCACATGTAAAATACACTACAACCAACCAATTCACTTTGGTACACTCTAACTCAAGATAAGTACCCTATGTTTTAACGGACCTGTGTTGCGAAACAAAAGACGTTACCGGGAAAACACTTGCGATCACTTTTTGACAGTAATGACAGTTCAGTCTTACTAACGACACGCGTATCCGCGGCAAGTAATGTTACTGGGGCAAAAACACACTTAGCACCTGAGTTAACCAGAGAGAGTTGGGGAGAAAAATCATAGGCAATACTTTTGTCAAGGCAGACAGAATCAGAGAACACTATTTGATGGAATTCAAGAGTCAATAGGCCGGAGCCAGTGACAAGTGGAACCGGGTTCCTGTTGTCGAGGATCACACAGTCGGACAGTTCAAGATTCAAAGTTGCCAGGAGTACTTAGATATTGGTAACAGATGAAGCAAAAGTTATAAGAAGGAGGGAACACAAGGGCAAGCCTTGGAGGTGAAGAAAAAGTGATTCACCCTAATTCCTCAAGCAGAACACAGTACCTTATTCAATGAAGCAGCTGGTGCCACGGCAGTTGTTCCTGTTGGTTTCCCGCAGACCCACGGTTCCTGGAGCTTCGGTGCGAAGGAGGATGTCTGGAGGGGTCTGCACCACACAGAGATGAAGCTGGCAGCAGTGACGGTGAATAAAAGGTGCGCTCCTTAAAAACAGGAGAGGCTCTTCAGATGGCTATCCGGACCACTACAGCAGTGTGCAGCGATTTTGACCAAGAAGAGGATCCTCGGGCTGTGGAAGGTGAGCTGGTTATCCCCACCAGGCTCAAGGGAAGAAGACTCCGGACTGGATCTTCTCTGGTCGTCGAAGGGTAGATAGCTCAGGACTGCAGCAGGGCTTCACCGGGAAAGGGTAGTTGCAGCAGCCGTCTTCTTCTCCGCTTCACTTCGGTTCCTTGTAGTTCCAGTGGTGACTCTGACTTCTAGCCCAAAGAGACCTGCCTTTTATGCGAAAATCCCCCATTCACACAGCCTGGCTGTCAATCATGCAGCAGGGGGGTTGTCCAACCCGGACAACCACCTCAGCCAATCATGGCAAAGTGCGATTTGGGTTTCCCAGGATACCCTGTGCAGGGGGTGACTACACCCCTCCCTCACATTCAGCCCACCTAGACACCCAGGCACCTGGAGGAGGGCTTCTGGGCAAAAGCCCGCCAAAAGACAGTGAACAAAGGAGGCAAAACTGGTTTGCCGCGCAAAGTGAAACACAAGAAGACTTTAACAAAAAGAAATGCAGAATAAACCCGACCGGAGCCAAAATAAAATGTATTTGGTCAAGCGGGTTTATGTTCGAGGCTAATATAATAGCCCAAAACAATACAACGTTTATATAATATAATCGTGGTAGAAAGGTTAGGGTAGATACCACTGCCACCAGCTGAGTCTAAATGTTAAAAGAGCGAAACAATGCTCTAGGAGGTACAGATAAAAAGGGATATGGAGTAACCCTTTCCAGTACTCCATGTAAGATGGGGTGTACTGGATCTGTGGTTAAATGACTACATAAAGGTAATGGCAACTTTACCCTTTTCTGGGGGACAGTAGTCAGCCTCAGAATTGGAGTCGGTGGGAAGTCTAAAAGACAACCCTGTGTCACTGCACTGAAGGTGCTGTGTAACACACAAAAGAAAGGAACTACTGAAGTGGTGTACTCCAGAGTCCAAAATCACAAAAACAGGTAGAAGACACATGGCAAAACATGGGTAAGAGTGGGGGAAAAGCTCACACTCTTACCAAGTGAAAAAAGAAACTCCAGAAATCCAGCAAAGCTGCTGGGGGACTCACTAGGTGAGGGAAATTAGCCATAAAATGAGAATTCTCCCTATCTCCCTAACACTCGCCCCCCCCAACCCCCCAGACTAAGGCACGGGAGGATTTAATCCACTCCTGGATGGATCTCATACCTCTAGTCGGTTATAAACATCCTAGAAAGACCATCAGCATTTTGGTCGTGACTTCCTGCTCTGTGCTCCATGGAAAAATCAAATCCTTGCAGGCAGATTGACCATCTGAGTAACCTTGGGTTTTCCCCTTTAATTTGCATCAGCCATCTCAAGGGTTGGTGGTCAGTCTGTATGATGAAGGTAGATCCATACAAGTATGGTCTAAACCTCTTCAGTGACCACACAATAGCAAAACATTCACGTTCTATTGTTGCCCACCTTGTCTCAGGATCCTTTAACTTCCTCCTGATGAAACAAATGGGTGTTCCCTACCTTTCTCATCTAGTTGACTTAGGACGGCACCTATACCTGCATTAGAAGTATCAGTTTGTACAATGAAGGGTTGGTGATAGTCAGGAGCTCTTAGGACTGGAGCTGACAAAGGGCTTTCTTCAGACCTTCAAAGGCTTGATTGCACTCCTCATTCCACCTGACCTTTTTGGGGAATTTGGGAGAGGAGATGACATTCAAGGGAGAAGCTATGGTCCCATAGTTCTCTATGAAGTTCCTGTAATACCCAGTGAGACCTAGGAAGGCTCTCACTTGGGATTGAGTAGTAGGGGTGGCACAGTTTTGTACAGCTTGTACTTTGCTAGGCAATGGCCTTATTTCACCTCCTCCTACCTCATGTCCAAGGTAGACACTGTACTCTGACCAATTTGACATTTACTTGCCTTTATGGTCAGATGGGCCTGTTCAAGAGCCTGAAATACATAGCCTAGGTGTTCAATATGTTCTTTCCATGTAGGGCTGAACACTGCAATGTCATCCAAGTATGCCATGCAGAAGACCTCCATCCCATTCAGAACTGGATTGACCATCCTCTGAAATGCAGCAGGTGCATTCTTTGGTCCAAAAGGCCTTACCTTAAATTGGTAGAGGCCAGCTGGGGTGGAGAATGCAGTTTTATCCTTGGCATGGTCTGTCAGGGCTATTTGCCAATAGCCTGACGTTAGGTCAAATGTGCTGAGGTACTTGGCTGCACCAAGTTTGTCCACCAGCTCATCTTACCTAGGTAAAGGATGGGCATCAGTCTTTGTGACTGCATTTAGAGCTCTGTAGTCCATGCAGAATCTCAACTCCTTGGATCCTTTGGTACAAGCACAACTGGGCTAGACCATGGGCTAGTAGAGGGCTCTATAACCCCGAGATCAAGCGTCTTGTTGACCTCATTCCTTATATGGGATCTTACATTGTCTGACATTCTGTACCCCTTGCTTTAGACAGGCAAACAGTCACCAGTGAGTATGTCATGCTGTCCCCAAGGGGTCAAGCCTGGTGAAAGTGAGAACAGGGAGGCAAACTGATTGAACAGTAACTTGCACTCATCCTGCTGGTCAGATGTGAGACTGGAAGAGAGATTAACTCCTTCCACTTGCTCATCTAGAGGTAAGCGTCTGAGGAAGTCAGGCGGAGGTTCACTCTGCTCTTCCTCCTGAGCTGAAGCTAGAAGCAGAGCTCCTATGTCAGGTCTAGAAACATAAGCCTTTAAACGGTTGGTGTGAAAGACTCTGGGAGCCTCCTTAGGATTGCCTAAGTCCACCAGACAGTTCCCCTCTCCAAGTTTACCCACAACTTTGAAGGGTCCTATCCATTTGTCCTGCAAGGCCCTCTGCCTTGTGGGGACCATAACAAGAACAAGCTGGTCTTGAGAGAACTCAACCATGTTAGCCTTCTGGTCATGCCAATGTTTGACCAGAGCTTGACCAGACTTCAAGTTATCACTTGCCTCTGCCATCATGTGTGACATTCTCCTACAGAGACCTATCACATAGTCAGTCACTCTGACTGGCTTGGGGGAAGGAGCACTCTCCAACCCCTCCTTAATCAGGGCCAATGGACCTTTGACTGGATGGCCATAGAGAAGTTCGAAGGGACTGAATCCAACTCCCTCCTGAGGGACCTCTCTATATGCAAAGAGAAGGCATGGCAGTAGAAGGTCCCACTTTCTTTTAAGGGGTTCTTCTAAAGCACCTATCATGCTCTTCAAAGTTCTGTTAAAGCTCTCCACCAACCCGTTGGTTTGGGGATGGTAGGCAGTTGAGAACTTGTAGGTGACTCCACAGGTTTTCCACATGGGTTGTATGTAGTGGGACATACAATTTGATCCCCTGTCAGATATCACCTCCTTAGGAAAACCTACTCTGGTAAAAATGCCAATTAGGGCCTTAGCCACAGCCGGAGCCGTAACAGTCCTCATAGGTATGGCTTCAGGAAATCTAGTGGCATGATCCACTACAACCAGGATAAACCTGTTGCCTGAAGATGTGGGAGGGTCAAGAGGACCAACAATGTCAATCCCAACCCTCTCAAAAGGAACTCCCACCAATGGGAGAGGCACCAAGGGTGCCACATTCTTGACTCCACTCTTTCCAGAGGTTTGGCAAGTGTAGCAGCTTCTGCAGAATTTGTCTACTTCCGAACCTATTTTAGGCCAGTAGAGGTAAAGAGAGAGCCTTTCCTTGGTCTTCTTAAAACTTAAGTGACCAGCTAAAGGTATCTTGTGGGCTAACTGCAGAAACTGGAGTCGGTTCACTAGAGGTACTACAGGTTTCTTGTAGTCTCCAGGGGTTGACTCAGTCAGTTAACTTTAGAAGAGGCCATCTTCCCAGTGCAACCTATACTTCCCATGCTCAGTTCCATTAAGCTGAGAAGCTGCCTGTGGGCGAAGACCTTCAAGGGTAGGACACTCTCTTTGTCCTTTGCTGAAATCTGCCCTGTTGGGTCCACCTTCTGCCAGTAAAGACTGCAGCTCGGGATGGCCAACAGGGTCAAGATCTACTACCAGAGTAGGATCTTCTTCTAGATCTGATTCCTCAGTATCTAGCTGAACCATACAGGGGTGAACCTCACACTCAGCCTCAGCTGGTGGAGGAGTCACAGATGTGACTTTAGACAGTCTTGGAGATGTCCTCTGGGCACAGGAGTGCTTGCTGGTTTCTTGCTGGCAGACTTTGGTTTCCCCTTAGTCTCTTTTTGTCCTGCAATAGCAGTAAGTAAGTCCTGTGGGCTTGGGGTGATAGTTTCCCCTATCATGTCCCCAGGAGAGCCTTCCAAGGTTCTCTCCCTTGCAGACCTAGTGAGCTCCTGCTTCCTTCTGCTGGGGGGGGAGGGGGGCTGGGGGTACTAGACACAACTCCAAGAGTTTTAAGGTCATTACCCAACAGGACCCTCCCAGGTACGTTATTTTGCACACTTACAGGTATTCTGTCAGTCATGTCATTACACTGGATGAGAGCTGGTAACAGAGGAACCATTTGCACAGGGCCTCCAGCTAACTTGGTTAAGTGTTTGGGTGCCTTAGCAACATCATCCACCTTGAAAAAACATTCATCGACCACAGTTATGCTGGCTCCAGTGTCTCTGATGGCAGGGGTTTCCTGACCATTCACAAGTACACTATCTTTGTAATACTCTTTAGTATTATCTGGGATTGAGTTATAGACATCTATGTTCTGTTGTTCCCAAAGACCCAAGGACATGAAAGAAACACTAGCTGAGACTCTCATGGGCTCATCAGATAGTAACTGAAAGTTTCCACTGGCTATTGGTACTTCATCCACCTTGGAGAAGGTTAAGGAGACAGTGTGGACCCCTGAAGGTTTACCCTTACATCTGGGATCTCTTTTCACATGGTCAGTTAACCCACAAACAAAGCATTTCCCAAATGCTCTATGGAATGGGGGCTTGTTCTGACCTCCATCTGGTTTGAGACCAGATCGTACACTAGCCTGATTCGGTTTCCCTGGTGGCTTACCCTGGTTATGTTTGTGGCCCTCTTTTGGATTGGAGTTATTGGAATTCTCTTTGTTGTCTTTCTTGGGCTGCTTCCCCTCATCCTTTTTCTGAGTAGCTCCAGAATCCTTGTGAGTAGCCCTGTCGGCAACCCACAAGTCAGCAGCCTTAGCCAGTTTCTTAGGATCTATCTCCTTTGAATCAGCCAAGTGCTGTTTAAGCTCAGCAGAGCACACATCAAAAATAGACTCCAACATCACAAGATTCCTCAAACCTTCATAAGTGTTCACTTTGTAACCCTTAACCCAACCATCTAAGTTTTTCAAACATTCACACACACAGGTAGCCCAAGTGGTACCATCATGCTTTTTGAGGGTTCTAAACCTCTTAAGATACTGGGAAGGGGTCTTCCCAAACCTAGCTATTAATGCTATCTTTACACACTTATAATCCTGTTTATCCTCCTCCCCCAACTCCATTACAGCATCACTTGCAACAGGGGGAAGCCTAGAGAAAAGCCAGGGAATCGACTGGTTCCCTGAGATACCTTGAATCGCATGGTTGTACTCAAACATTGCTAACCAATCCAAAATATCAAGTTTAGTCTCATAGATACCAATCATTTCCTTTGGCATACGGGGTCTCTTAGGGCTGGAAGCCCTAGAAGACTCTGGGAGAGAAGCATTTTCTACAGACAATTTCTTCATCTCTAGTTCATGATTCAGCTCCGATTCTCTGAGCCTTAACTCTTGATGTTTAATGGCAGTTTGTGCATCAATACGTTTCACTTCCAATTTAAGTCTCATTTTCTCAAGTGCAATAAACTCAGGAGTAAGTGCAGGACCTGTGGGGGTCCCTGTGGACCGAGGTTGTGCTTTCTGAGCAGGCAAAGGAGTTGTAGGGTTTCCTAGCGAGGACTCATCTACTTCTTGTAAAGTAACACTCTCAGAATCAGAAACATCAGCATCCTCATTTGCTGGAGGGGTAGGCCCTTCTGACCCACTCTCCAAACTTTGTTTTCCTATTATCTTTGCAACCAATTCGATTTCTTCCCTTACCAGAGAGACTCCTCTCTCTACATATGGTTCTCAAAACCTCAGCAGTGTAGTTTAAGAGACCCTCTTCAGTGTAGCTTTCCATATTTGACATGATTTCTCAGTTAACTAGAATTAGTGGTGTTAGCCTTGTGGTTAGTTGAACCCAAGCACCAGTAGCACTCTAAGTGTAATCACTCTACTTCCAAATCCCACCGCTGCCACCAGTGTTAGGCAGAATCCTGTGCAGTGCCCTTAGGGACCACTACACACAATTAAGACTACAGGTGGCAATACAAGTTTTACCTTTGGTACAAGCCTGTACTACTATGTCAAAGTGGTAGTAGTAGCGGAACAGCCAGGCTTATCTCAAGAGTATATGAGCAGTAGCAGAGATTACACAAAGGGACCACAATTACTGTGACTCAAGCAAACACTGACTCAAGGTTTCAGGTAAACAAAATATAAGTACATTTATTTTTAAACCATTTTTTATTAACACAACATTTCTATTAATTCAAAACCACGCGTAAAATACACTACAACCAACCAATTCACTTTGGTACACTCTAACTCAAGGTAAGTAGCCTATGTTTTAACGGACCGGTGTTGCGAAACAAAAGACGTTACCGGGAATACACTTGCGATCACTTTTTAACAGTAATGACAGTTCGGTTTTACTAAAGAAACGCATATCCGCGGCAAGAAATGTTACCGGGGCAAAAACACACTTAGCACCTGAGATAACCAGAGAGAGTTGGGGCAAAAATCATAGGCAATACTTTTGTCAAGGCAGACAGAATCAGAGAACACTATTTGACGGAATTCAAGAGTCAATAGGCCGGAGCCAGTTCAAGTGGAACCGGGTTCCTGTTGTCGAGGATCACACAGTCGGACAGTTCAAGATCCAACGTTGCCAGGAGTACTTAGATATTGTCAACAGAGGAAGCAAAAAGTTATAAGAAGGAGGGAAAACAAGGGCAAGCCTTGGAGGCGAAGAAAATGGGATTCACTCTAATTCCTCAAGCAGAACACAGTACCTTATTCAATGAAGCAGCTAGTGCCACGGCAGTTGTTCCTGTGGGTTTCCCGCAGACCCACGGTTCCTGGAGCTTCGGTGCGAAGGAGGATGTCTGGAGGGGTCTGCACCACACAGAGATGAAGCTGGCAGCAGCGACGGTGAATAAAAGGTGCCCTCCTTAAAAACAGGAGAGGCTCTTCAGATGGCTATCCGGACCACTACAGCATTGTGCAGCGATTTTGACCAAGAAGAGGAACCTCGGGCTGCGGAAGGTCAGCTGGTTATCCCCACCAGGCTCAAGGGAAGAAGACTCTGGACTGGACCTTCTCTGGTCATCGAAGGGTAGATAGCTCAAGACTGCAGCAGGGCTTCACCGGGACAGGGTAGTTGCAGCAGCCGTCTTCTTCTCCGCTTCTCTTCGGTTCCTTGTAGTTCCAGTGGTGACTCTGACTTCTAGTCTAAAGAGACCTGCCTTTTATGCGAAAATCCCCCATTCACACAGCCTGGCTGTCAATCACGCAGCAGGGGGGTTGTCAAGCCTGGACAACCACCTCGGCCAATCATGGCAAAGTGTGACTTAGGTTTCCTAGGATACCCTGTGCAGGTGGTGACCATACCCCTCCCTCACATTCAGCCCACTTAGACACACAGGAGCCTGGAGGGGGGCTTCTGGGCAGAAGCCCGCCAAAAGGCAGTGAACAAAGGAGGCAAACCTGGTTTGCCATGCAAAGTAAACCACAAGAAGGACTTTAACTAAAAGAAATGGGAAATAAACCTGACCGGAGCCAAAAGAAAAAGTATTTGGTCAAGCAGGTTTATGTTCGAGGCTAATATAATAGCCCAAAACAATACCACGCTTATATAATATAATCGCCGTAGAAAAGTTAGGGTAGATACCACTGCCACCAGCCAAGTCTAAATGTTAAAAGAGCGAAACAATGCTCTAGGAGGTACAGATATAAAGGGATATGGAGTAACCCTTTCCAGTACTCCATGTAAGATGGGGTGTACTGGATCTGTGATTAAATGACTACATAAAGGTAATGGCAACTTTACCCTTTTCTGGGGGACAGTAGTCAGCCTCAGAAATGGAGTCAGTGTGAAGTCTAAAAGACAACCCTGTGCCACGGCACTGAAGGTGCTGTGTAACACACAAAAGAAGGGGACTACTGAAGTGGTGTACTCCAGAGTCCAAAATCACAAAAACAGATAGAAGACACATGGCAAAACATGGGTAAGAGTGGGGGAAAAGCTCACACTCTTACCAAGTGAAAAAATAAACTCCAGAAATCCAGCAAAGCTGCTGGGGGACTCATTAGGTGAGGGAAATGAGCCATAAAATGAGAATTCTCCCTAACAACGTGTAAGCAAAAAGCAAACTCCAGGGGTCAGTGCCACAATAAGTGCAGAAATGTGTCCGGAGAGAAGCCGCATCTCAGGCATGCATTGGGTGTCTCAGGGAAGAACTTGTGCAAGTCATCTGGGGGAAATACAACAGAGGCAAGAATTTAAAAGGAATTTAAAGGGAATCAGCTTGGATCTGCAGTAATGCATCACCCAGGTTAGGGACGCCTAGGGAATTCTCCAACTTTTCACGGGGATCAGCTTGAATGTGCAGTAATGACACACATCACCCGGGTTAGGAACATCTAGGGAATTCTCCCACTTTTCACGGGGATCAGCTTGAATCTGCAGTAATGCCACACATCATCCGGGTTAGGAGTGCTTAGGAACACCTAGGGAATTCTCCCACTTTTCACAGGAATCAGTTTGAATGTGCAGTAATGCCACACATCATCCGGGTTAGGAGCGCTTAGGAACACCTAGGGAATTCTCCCACTTTTCACGGGAATCAGCTTGAATCTGCAGTAATGCCACACATCACCCGGGTTAGGAACGCCTAGGGAGTTCTCCCACTTTTCACGGGGATCCGCTTGAATCTGCAGTAATGCCACACATCATCCAGGGTAGGAACGCTTAGGAATGCGTAGGGAATTCACCCACCTTTCACGGGAATCAGCTTGGATCTGCAGTAATGCATCACCCGGGTTAGGGACGCCTAGGGAATTCTCCCACTTTTCACGGGGATCAGCTTGAATGTGCAGTAATGACACACATCACCCGGGTTAGGAACACCTAGGGAATTCTCCCACTTTTCACGGGGATCAGCTTGAATCTGCAGTAATGCCACACATCATCCGGGTTAGGAGTGCTTAGGAACACCTAGGGAATTCTCCCACTTTTCACAGGAATCAGTTTGAATGTGCAGTAATGCCACACATCATCCGGGTTAGGAGCGCTTAGGAACACCTAGGGAATTCTCCCACTTTTCACGGGAATCAGCTTGAATCTGCAGTAATGCCACACATCACCCGGGTTAGGAACGCCTAGGGAGTTCTCCCACTTTTCACGGGGATCCGCTTGAATCTGCAGTAATGCCACACATCATCCAGGGTAGGAACGCTTAGGAATGCGTAGGGAATTCACCCACCTTTCACGGGAATCAGCTTGAATCTGCAGTAATGCCACACATCACCCGGGTTAGGAACGCCTAGGGAATTCTCCCACTTTTCACGGGAGATACTTGCCTTTACCTTGCTGCCCCTCCACTGCCCATTCCTCACTCACTTGCCTCCCTTTCTCCTGCCCTCTCACGCTCTTCATTTCTACCGACTCATTAGGATTCCATTTTTCCCCATTCTCCTGGCACTCCTGAACCCCGCTCTCTCTTTCATTCTCTTTACCCTGCATTTGCCCCACTCTTGTGCCTCATTAACTATTGCCCCATTCTCCTGCCCTCGTTGATTCTCTGAACCCATTCACCCTTTAACCCTCACCTGGCTCCCTTCAATCACCTTATCTCGTGCTTTCCCTCACTCTCAATCTCTCCCTCACACTTTATTCCCTCACTCTCAATCTCTCCCTCACACTTCATTCCCCACTCTCCTGCCCCATCAGTGTTCATGTTACCTGCCCCTTCTCTACTTTTCTGCCTCACTCTCAGTCTCTCCCTCACACTTCATCCTCCACTCTCCTGTCCCATCAGTGTTCATGTTACCTGCCCCTTCTCTACTTTTCTGCCTCACTCTCAGTCTCTCCCTCAGACTTCATTCCCCACTCTCCTGCCCCATCACTGTTCATGTTACCTGCCCCTTCTCCACTTTTCTCCCTCACTGTCTTTCCCTCACGCTTCATCCTCCACTCTCCTGTCCCATCAGTGTTCATGTTACCTGCCCCTTCTCTACTTTTCTCCCTCACTCTCAGTCTCTCCCTCCGCACTTCATTCCCCACTCTCCTGCCCCATCACTGTTCATGTTACCTGCCCCTTCTCTACTTTTCTCCCTCACTCTCAGTCTCTCCCTCCGCACTTCATTCCCCACTCTCCTGCCCCATCAGTGTTCATGTTACCTGCCCCTTCTCTACTTTTCTCCCTCACTATCAGTCTCTCCCTCACACTTAATTCCCCACTCTCCTGCGCCATCAGTGTTCATGTTACCTGCCCCTTCTCTACTTTTCTCCCTCACTCTCAGTCTCTCCCTCCGCACTTCATTCCCCACTCTCCTGCCCCATCAGTGTTCATGTTACCTGCCCCTTCTCTACTTTTCTCCCTCACTCTCAGTCTCTCGCTCACACTGCATTCCCCACTCTCCTGCGCCATCAGTGTTCATGTTACCTGCCCCTTCTCTACTTTTCTCCCTCACTCTGTCTCTCCCTCACACTTCATTCCCCACTCTCCTGCGCCATCAGTGTTCATGTTACCTGCCCCTTCTCTACTTTTCTCCCTCACTCTCAGTCTCTCCCTAACACTTTATTCCCCACTCTCCTGCCCCATCACTGTTCATGCTACCTGCCCCTGTTCTACTTTTCTCCCTCACTCTCGATCTCTCCCTCACACTTTATTACCCCGCGATATCCCCTCCTGTAATGCCCCTTCCCATTGCTCATGTTATTGCCCAATGCCTTGAACCTGTAACGCTCATCTGGTATCCATGGGGACGTTACTCAGCCTGTTCTGACCTCTTACGACCTCGAACACTTCCCTGGAGGCTATTCGACTGGAGACTGGGCCTGAAACACAGGATTAGAGTTTAACTCCCTATTGTCTCTGTGTGCTTGAACCCCTTCTTCCCCGGGGTCCAACCCTTCCCTTTGATCCACAGCTCAACTTGTTTTCTTGGATAGTGTGCTCTCCGTCCTGCTTTCAGCGCAGGGGCGCGTTGATTGATGCGGGCTCGTTGCTGCCTAGTTACTTCACTGGCAAGAGTCCGACAGGTAAGTATAATGAGTCTTTTGAACAGTTCTCTAACTTCTTTCCTTTCCTTCCTTAGATGATGGCCAGCGTCCAGGGATGGCGGCGTACTGCTTAGATGAGTATCGCTGAAGGTGAGTGAGAGCGCGGTGCGCGATGCACCCCCTTCGTATTTGCATTGAACTGAATTCTTTTTCTGTGTCTTTTAGGTGCCGTAACGTTTTCAGCGTGGATGCCGGTTATGAAGAACAAATGCGGTGAGTAAGCGCGGTATGCGGCGCCTCTAGATGTTTTCACGCTAACCTGGAGTGTTTTTCCCTCTTGCAGATGGATGAGAAGTGTTAGGGAGAATTCTCTGTTTAGGCTGAATTTCCTAACCTAGTGAGTCCCCCAGCAGCTTTGCTGGATTCCTGGAGTTTGTTTTGTCATCCTGCCAAGAGTGAGACTCTTTTCTCCCACTCTTGGACATGATTTTTGGTAAATTGCTTTGAATGTCAATGTGTTCGATGGGCTATGGGGTCTTTTACTCCATAGGGCCTCATGTGTTTTGCTATGTGTGTTACACAGCACCCTCCGTGCCGTAACACTGGGGTGTTCTAGGTGACCCCCACCATAGACTCCATACCCTGGGCCTGACTACTGTCTCCATGGGCATGTAAAGTCACCATGGCTTTACTAGACCTAAATTTACTAACAGAACCCGTACAAACCATCCTATTGTGGACGTAGGTGTAATTCGATTACCCCATGTCTGTTGTTCGAGGGGGCACTGTCCCATCCCCCCTCGTCGAGTTTTGGCTGGTGGCAGTGGAAACTACTTGTTATATTCAACGTGGAATATATTCCTATGGGATTCTTCCCATTGTTGGAGGCTAATACCTTTTCACGTTAGTCTCTAACATACCGCCAGTTTATTTATCTTAAATAAATCCACCGGTTGGTATTTTCTGCCAGAACTCGGTTTTTAAAATGGCGTATGTGTTCGCCTCTGTAACTCCGAACCAAAGGTTGAGCCCTTTGTTCCACTTTTGGCGGACTTCTGCACAGAAGCCCTCCAAAGTGGTGCCATTCTGTCTGGGTACCACAGGGGGTGTGGGAGGGGGTTTAGGCACCCTGGACTGAGTTGCCTTGCCAACTCAAGTCGCACTCTGGTGTGATTGGCCCAAGTGGTGAGCCACCCCGCTCACCACTTAGCGTGGTTTGATTGACAGC
The DNA here is from genome assembly GCF_040938575.1 of Ambystoma mexicanum. NCBI lineage: Eukaryota > Metazoa > Chordata > Amphibia > Caudata > Ambystomatidae > Ambystoma > Ambystoma mexicanum. Next base: position 1,226,701,453 of record NC_090926.1, read on the forward strand.
TAGGCTGAATGAATGGGGGTTTTCTGCATAAAAGCAGGGCTTTTGGGACTGGATCTTCAGAAGTCGCCACAGGACCTAAGAATCTGACGAGGGTAAAACTGAGCCGACCTGCAACGACGACACCTCCGGTGGAACCCTGCTGGACCGACTCACCACTTCCCAACGACAGAGGAGATCTCCCTGCTGGAGAGTCTTCTTCCCCTGACTGGTGGGAACAACCAGTCCCTTTGCTTTTTCTTCGCTTCCAGGGCATAGTGGTCGAATTGCCCGTGCTGAGCACCCCGGCAACCGGATAGCCACTAGCCCATACCGCGACCAAAAGGTGGCGCCTTGTGACAGAGCACTCCGTGGCTGGTCTCTTCCCTGGTGGTGCAACGATCTTCAACTTTCCTTCGTCGACGAGACCATCTCATCTCTTGGCAAAGCCCTGACTTGCATCCACCACCAGGAACAACTGCCCCCGCCGGAGCTGTCTATTCATTTACAAGGTACTGTGTCTGCCTGGCTTCCCTTGTGACGGTTAGCGTGAGGTGTCTTAAATCCTTACCTTTCCATTGGGTCGCCTCCAGACCTTCTTAACTTTTTGTTCTAAACTGGTCCATCCTTTCTGTGACAATTTGCTACAAAGACTCGAAGTGCATTTCCACTGTGATACTTTTTGGGACATATCGCCTTGCCTCTCTCCGAGTGGGCCTGGCCTCTGAACTTTGTGATCTACAGTAGACCCTGCCTTACTTGCCTTGCAGTTACTTCGTAAAAGTGTTGGTACCGAGTTGGTTTCATACCCTGCCTTTTCTCTCCCGTTCTAACGAATATTAGAGTGCCATCTAAGTTAAAGCATTCACCTCTGTCTGCAAATAAGTGGTGCCGTTGAACCTAGACTTGTCGAAATATTGTTAGGGGATCGATATACTTATAGTAATTGTAATTGAAGTTGTTTGCCGTATTAGTGCCGGTGTGTTTTTCATAGATGTGTTTTTACAATAAATAATTATATATCTTTACACCGAAGCTCTGTTCCGTGCCTGCTTGTTCTACTGTGTAAATTGCCCTATCTTGTATACTCCACATACTGCCTAACTTTTCTTGAGGGAAGTCTGACTGCTCAGCCACAGCTACCAAGTGAATATGTGTGGTACAGACTGCTACCAAGTGGGTTTACTGCCAACACCTGTAGTCCTAAATCTTTTGCAGTGGTCCCAGAGGGAACTGCACAGGTTTCTGCCTAACAAGAAGTTCCGGAGACAGAGTTGCCCAAGAGCGGCTGGGATTTAGGTAAGCGTTTGAAGCTCGTACAGTATTTGAAAATACGCAAAGATTTGCGGAATGCTTACTAATGCCTTTTTCTGTTCTTTTCCCTTTTCCTTAGGAAGTGGCGTGCCGGGATGGGAATGACACCGCCACAGATGCCCACAGAACAGAAGAAGCGATGAATGATGGGCAGAAGCGCCGCAAGGTAAGGCTATTCCTAACGGTGTTCTTGTTCTTGCAGGAGCTGAGCGCAGAAGAAAGTTGCAGGCCTACTGGAGACCGATCCGAACACGGTGAGTGTCACGCTGCAGGTGCAGAAAACGCAAAGCATGTTTCTCATCCTGGGTGTGGCTTAAATAGTCTCTGGATATCCAAGGTGTCTCTGGGCTGAACCACACCCAAAAGACCGCACATGCAGTTCTGGGAACCGAAATATGTGGGGGCATCCATTTTGTCCCCATCAATGCTCTACAAGTCCAATCCCCAATGTAATCCTATGGGAGTGAGCGAGTCTGATGCCACAAGCGCCAAGTCTGACTCCAAGTGGGTCTTTGGAGGGATGGAGAGGCCCTTGAGAGCCATGTAGGTGATCGTGGCCTGGCTCCAGCCTGACATCTTGGAGGGCTGGGGACATGAGGGGCAGGAATCATGACAGAACCCTATGATTTCCAACATCAGCTTCAGGCTTGCACATTCAATAGCACCACCACTGACAGCCAAACCTGGCGTGGAGGCCCAGCTGTCTCCAGACAGAGTCAGACCCCCCAAACACGGAAAACTGTAAAAAAAAAAAACAGTCATCATTGTGCAACTCTGCCCACCATAGGCTCCGCCTCCATCATACTTGCCAACCCTACAGATTTCAGCAGTAGGGTACTACTGCCTACCGCCGACAGATTTAGGCGACGGATCCTACTGCTTTTTACAGTGGCAGGTAATGTATGTGACTCTAAGGCGGGCTACAGGACAGAGCATGCAACACATTAGTTAGTCTGTCTGTGCGGTGGGCTGCTGGGTGATTACTGTGATTGGGCTCAGACCAATCCACTGACCTGACAGCTACATGGCTCTGTCCTGCACTCTGGCTGGGCCAACCTTCAGGTGAACTACCAGTGACGGCAAGTGGCAGAGCGTACCACCATCACACAGCATCTGCCTATCAGACTGAGGGGGGTATCGGTCTCCATGTTGCTCAGTTATTCATCTTGCACTGCAGGAATAAATACGTATTGCCCAGGCTGCTGCTACAGAGCAGTGGCAAACGTTGCCCACCAGCTCTGTGTGATCACCTTCTGTGGAGTTAGGCAATTGAATTTGCTGTTAACTTTCGTTTCAGAATTATACATTTTAAACATTTGAGCATCTTTACATGTTGTGATGTTTGGTGGGTTGTGCAGTTTAGAATGCTCCAGTGGTGCCAGCAATGTATGTTTTGTATTTTCCTGTGATGTCATTGTTATGCAATGTATTCTTTTTTAAACTTGAAAAATCCTACATCTTTTTAGTCACAGCATGTTGGCAAGTATACTCCATGACCGGACCACCTGGGGCCCTCTGTCATTTTTCCCACAGGGCCCTTTGTCTTAAAACTGCCGCTGGCCCCCATGGGAAGCCACGGCTAGACATGGCATAGCAGGGCGCACATGGCATGCTGTCCTCAGAACTGGGCAGGTCACAGAGGCGAGTAAACACTCTTCAGCCCTGCAGCGCAGCACACGCTGTCCTCGGCGCTGTTATTTTTACACTCCCTGCGGATGGAGGCTCAGGGCTGTGCTGGTGGGAGGTTCACCCCCTCCTTACCTGCCAATGTAGGGCAGGCAAGGGTGGGGCGTGGGCGGGCTAAGCCTGTACTCGCTGTACATAACACTTCCAGTGAATTGTGCTGTAACACTGCGCGGTTTCCTAGAATCGCAGTGGCGAAATTCGTGTTGTGGATAGCTCAAGGCCGCCCCCCCCCCCGCCCCTCGTATTCAAGGAAAACAGGCCGAAGCTGGAAGCGCTCAGAGCAGGGGGGAGAGGCCTGTGGGGGCCCACATTTCGGTCTACGTGTCTTTATTATGTACAGGAAAACAATATCGCCAACTGGTAACGCACCCACAGGGGCCTTATTTTGAACTCATAAAAAAAACAGTTATTTAATGTTTCACAAGACCCCCTGTGGGCTGCGGCTGCTCTCTTTTCACGAACGTGTGTTCTTTCTGAAAGTGATGGGAATTTGTAGATGTTTTGGCCGGCTGCAAATGTTTTACCGGGTGAAAGGAGTCCAAAATGGCGACACCTGGCCCCGCAACTAAGGGCTGCCTACTAATGGTGGGAGACGAGGCACCCAGGGTGTATGTTATACCCTTTGTGTGCGCATGGGAACGTCACCGCAGGTTGGGAGAGCGTTCTATGGAGCTGAGGCGAGGGCGGTGAAGCAACAGGTTATTTATTTATTGGACAGTTGTATAGCGCCTTTTACAGCAGAAAGTGTTTCCAGACGCCACAAGACAAACGGGGGAGCAGGGGAGCATAACTACAAGAAACGTTCCTACTAGGCCTCGTGACAGTTGCATCATGCAAGTGCAGTAAGCCAAAGTGCAGGGGTGTCGGGCGAGGCCCCCCAGTGCTGAGGCAATAGTGCTGGAGGGCAAGTGCGCAGGGAGATGGGGGGGAAAAGTGCAAGGGAAGAGGCGAACCAGACTCAGTATATTGATCAGGGATCGGTGCCCGAGGACACATGCTGGAAAGGGGGACTGCAGAAGACTGGAAGGAGAAGGTCTTAGCCATGGGCTTAATTTTAGGGGGGTACAGGGGTGTTTGTCCCCCCCCAACTTTCATGGCACACCATTTTGTCACCATTCATTTGGCTGGGGCACCGTTTCTTCAGTTCTCATGTCCCCCCCCCCCCCAACATTTTCAGTGAAGTTACTCCACTGGTCTTGGCCCCTGTAGGACTCAAAAGGGACCATGCAGCCAGTCGTAGCAGCCAAGAGGCATTAGCAGGCGAGTGGGAGAGGAGAGGTGGAGAAGAGGATTGTTTTAAGGGGTTTGCAGCACATAAGGAGATCCGGCTCAAGTCTGAGAGGGTCAGGGAGGCCATTCCAGAGGGAGGCTCCCGCGGAAGAGAGAGCTCTACCCCCCACTCTCTGTATGGAGAAACTTTTGACCTGCAGAGAGTTTGAGCTAGAGGATGGAAGACTCTAGCAGGGAGGTATTTACGGAGGGAAAGTTGGAGATAGCGCAGTCCCAGGCCCCAGAAAGCCTTGTGGATGGTGCAGGGTCTTGATTTTGATCCTAGCAGCAACCGGGAACCAGTGGAGGGATTTTAGGGCTTGAGAGATGCAGTGCCTGGGCTTGAGTCCAAGGATAATTCTTGCAGTCCTATTCTGGATTAGTTGGAGAGGGAGAAGTGAGGAAAGATGCAGATTAAGGGAGAGGCTGTTGCAGTAGCCCAGCCTGGAGAAAACCAGAGCTCTGGAGATATTGAGTTTCTGGGGGAAGGGAGAATGACCCTGAGGAGGTACAGCTGAAAGTGGGCCTTCTTATCAAGGTCCACAATATGAGGTGAGAAGGAGAGAGAGGCGTTAAAGATGACTCCCATGTTTATTTCCTCACAAGAGGGTAAGGGAGGGGTCCAAGGTGGCCAGAGATTAGGGGGAAACAAGGGGGAGGAGTTCCAATGAGAAGGATCTCGGTCTTACTGGCGTTAAGGCAGGGGTCATTGGCAGCACACCAAGCCTGAATAGAAGTCAGACATTCAGGAATGAGAGAGGAAGGAGGGAAGGTAGAGGAGGGGAGCTTAAAGGAAAACTGTGTGTCATCGGCATAACACTGAAAATGAGGGAGAAGGAGGAGATAAAGTGGGCAAGAGGGGCAAGGTAAATGTTGAAGAGCCACAGCGAGACGGTAGAGCCCTAAGGGACGCCGCAGGTAGAGAGTGAAGAAGAGGAGAGAAAAGGGCCAAATTGAACCTGGGAGGGCCGATTTGAAAGGAAAGAGGGCAACCAAGCCAGTGCCTGGTCCTTGATACCCAGAGTATCACAGAGACGCTTTATGAGGGTGGCATGATTGTCAAAGGCGGAGGACAGATCCAGGAGGATGAGAACAGGAGAGCAGGAGTCATGATTAGTGAGAAAGTCATCACAGGTGTTCAGGAGAGCAGTTTCCGTGCCTCTGGCTTCTGTGAAGCCAGACTGGTGGTCATGGAGAGAGCCAAAAGCTTCAGTGTGGTGGGTTAGTTGGGAGATGGCCAACTTCTCCAATAGTTTGCCCAAGAAGGGGGTAGTGGGGATAGGGCGGTAGATAGTTGGGCAGGAAGGGTCCACTGACAGCCTTTTCAAGAGGGGGTTCTCAAGGGAGTTCTTGAGAGGTTGTGGGAAGGAGCCAGTGGCGAAAGAGTGGTTTTATTCAGCTTCAGCAGGGGCTATGTTCAAGACTCACTGCACTTTCTCTGGTAGATTCAACAAGCCTGGGGGGCATTTGGCGGAGGGACGAGGTGGATGCAGCAACTTGCCACTGCCAGCTCCGCGCCAGAATGCCTTCTCATGGAAGGCAAGGGCCACCCAGTTCTGTTCACTTGTGTACCCGCACTCCACTGCGTCGCCTGCAATACCCAGAACTAAGATGCCAAGCGACACCGGACACCTTACTTTTCACAAACAGGTTGTGAGTCCAGGGTACACAGTTGATAGCAGTGGTGGACGGGCAGCCTACAGGGAACTGTGGCAATTACTGGTGGGCCTCTCAAGCATAGGCCGCTTTTCTGTGGGTGCTTTGGCTTCCTGGCCCTCTTACCCTCTCTCCTAGTCACCCCACCCCCCTTCCTTCGATCTCCCCTCAGCCCTCTCATCCCTATGAAGAAAATCATTTGTTAGAAAACCTCTATTATGGTAACATTGGCACCACTTCAGTGCTGTTACCCCAATTCTGATTTCAGACATAATACAACCTTGCCAGAAATACCAGAGGCTACTAGTGTTTTGTGGAGAATTAAAAGGCAGAGGGTTCATCGCAGAACAGCACAAAGGACTTACCGTTATCCAGCCAACCTAAAGCTGGAGCCATTGTGAGTGCTTGTTTAATGGTGACAAAGGTATCTTCTGCTTCCTGAGACCATGGCAGAACCTCTGGGTTTGAATGACGTGATATGATATGGCATTTATAACGCACCTATACACAAGTGTTTCAAAGCGCGACAAGGCAAGGGAGGGGGAACAGAGGGAAGACATACAGCGATCCTACTAGGCCAAGTGTCATTCAGATCGCGCAAGTGCAAAGGAAGGGAGAAGGGGGAAAAGTGCAGTGCATGGGATAATAGAACAACAAGATAAATAAACGGCCAGCAGGTGGCAAGTGCAGGGTGAGTGCAGAAAATAAGTGCTAGTTGGGGGACTGTCGGGATACAGAAAACAGTCCACAGGTGCAAGGGTTGCCAGGGTGGCAGTGCAGGTGTGTAACTGGCAAGGCTAGGGCCCAAGATAAGATGGGTGGCCAGGTAACCAGTGCAGTTTCAGTAACAGCCAGGACATTAGCAGGGGAGAGGGGGAGAGAAAGCAGAAGCAAAGAGGGGGGTTTTTAGGTGCTCCCGGAACCGCAGGTGGTTCTCCTCAAGTTTCAGGGAGGCTGTTCCAGAGGGAGGCCCCAGCCGAAGAGAGAGATCTGCCACCAACTCGTTGCTTGGAGAAGCAACTGACCCTGAGGGAGTTGGAGGCGGATGAGCGAAGAGCTCAGGAGGGAGGGTATCTAGGAAGAGAGAGTTGAAGGTATTGAGGCCCCAGACCCCAGAAGAGAATATACGGGAGGGAAAGCCCAAACTACGCACAGGACTAAGGGCTGTCATTAGCAAGAAAACACAAGGGGGGTGGTCCTGGCTGAAACAGTCAAAGCTGATTGCAAGTTATTAAAATGCAAATAAAATTTGTTATGAATCTAATCCTTTGTTATGGTACTTATTCATATAAATCCAAAGGAAAGATGGAGAGGTACCAGGGAGAAAGAGTGTATACCACAAAACACTTAATTGATATAAGACTGGGAGTCTTTATTATTTTTTCTCCTCAGTCACAAAATTAAGTGTTTTGTGGTATACACTCTTTCTCCCTGGTACCTCTCCATCTTTCCTTTGGATTTATATGAATAAGTACCATAACAAAGGATTAGATTCATAACAAATTTTATTTGCATTTTAATAACTTGCAATCAGCTTTGACTGTTTCAGCCAGGACCACCCCCCTTGTGTTTTCTTGCCCAGACCCCAGAAGGCCTTGTGGACGATGCAGAGAGTTTTGAACTTAATCCTTGCAGCCACCGGGAGCCAGTGCAGAGATTTCAGTCCTGGAGAGATACGATCCCTGGGCTTGAGGCCAAGGACAAGTCTTGCAGTCCTGTTCTGGATGAGTTGCAGAGGGTGTAGAAGTGGAAGCAGGCAGATCTAGAAGGAGGCTGTTGCAATAGTCCAGCTTAGAGAGAACCAGTGCTCGAGAGACAGTGACCTTCTGGGGGAAGGAGAGGAAAGGAAGAAAACCTCTGAGGAGGTGCAGCTGGTAGTGTGACTTCTTAGAGACATCAGAGATGTGAGGCAAGAAAGAGAGTGTGGAGTCGAAGATGACCCCAAGGTTTTTAGCCTTACAGGTGGGAGCGGGGAGTGGGCCAAGAGAGACCGGCCAGAGTGCTACAGGGAAGGTTGGAGTGGGTGTGCCGATGAGAATCTCAGTCTTACTGGCATTAAGGCAGTGGTCATTGGCGGCGCACCACTCCTGGATAGAAGACAGACAGTCAGAGATGAGGGATGGAGAAGAGGTGGCCGAAGGTAGCCTGAAAATGAGCTGAGTGTCATCTGCATAGCACTGAAAGTTGGGGCAAAGAGTGGCAATGCGGTGGGCAAGGAGTGCCAGGTATTGGTTGAACAGCCAGGGAGAGAGGTCAGACCCCTGGGGGACACCAATGGTAGAGAAGAAGATAGCAGAGAGGAAGGATCCAAGTTGGACCTGGGAGGGTCGGTCGGAGAGGAAGGAAGTCAGCCACTCCAGGGCCTGACCGGTGATCCCTAGATTAACACGGAGACTATTAAGCAGGATGGCATGGTTGACAGTGTCAAAGGCAGAAGAAAGATCAAGCAAGATGAGGACACAGGGGGTATTAGAGTCAAGGTTGGAGAGCAGGTCTTCACGGATGTTCAGGAGAGCAGTTTCCGTGCTTCTGGCAGCTCTGAAGCCAGACTGATGGTCATGAAGACAACCAACAGATTCAGTGTGGAGATCATGCATAAGGTTCTGAAGTAAATGAACCATTCCGAGGAACCCTCTCATCTGCTTCCTGGTCAGGGGTTTAGGGACTAACTGGATCATTGCAATCCGATCCTAGGACAAATGTCTTTCCCCAGCAGACATCTCCTGGCCCAGGTATTGCACACGAGGCAGAAACAACTGTAATTTCTCTTTAGATGCCCTATGAGCCTTTTCAGCAAGCACTTTCAACCGAACAAGAGAATCATCCTTGCTAGCTTCCAAGGAGGGGAGGCTAAAAGCAGATCTTTGTACTGCACCAGCGTCGACCCCCTGGAAACTAAACTGAATCCAGATCTTTCTTTAAAATCTGGGCGTAATGGGTAGGGCCTTCTAAGTATCCCATTGGAAGCCTAGTGTACGTATATTCAGTGAATTTATGGGTAAAGGCAAACAGGTCATGGCTGTCAGGATGTATGGGTATGGAGAAAAATGCTGAACACAAATCTCCAATAGTGAAGTACTTGGCTGACGCTAGCCGTGTTAGGTACAACAGGAAAGCCGGGTACACGACCGCATCAACTGCATGCATGTCCAGAATAAAATGATAAACCTCTACCTGGCTTCTCAGTGGGCAAAATCGCAGTATTGCAGGGACTGCGAATTGGTTCAATAATCCCTTGTTGGAGAAGGGATTCTATTACATGACGAATACCCTCTTCAGCCTGTCAGGAATTAGGATACTAAGATACGCATGGCAGGATTTAGAGTCATTTTGACGGGCTCTGCATGTGTCATTTGTATGGGTTGACCATTACTTAACTGGGACTCTGTCCAACAGTTCATGTCATGAGCAGGAAGTGTCGGCCCGGTCTTCAGAGTCCGAATGGGTAATTTCCTGTAATACTGCTAGCACCTTGTGCTCTCTGTGAGCACGAATTTCAAGGTATACCCCATCAGGGGAACAGTGAATAGAGCAACGCAGCTTACACAATACATCTTATCCAAACAAATTCAAGGGAGAACAGGGGCTCAATAAGAATGCATGTTGCTCAGAAATTGGACCCATCGTGACCACGAGCATAGTAGACACAGGATGAGGTATTGAATTCCCCCAGACCTACAGCATTAACAATTTCATCCGAATGCATTGTTTGTGAGAACTCAGAAGCTTTTGGTGTGGATCCTGATGCTCCAGAGACAACCAACCAGGAAATCGTTTGACCAGCAATAACACAATCGACATATGGGGCAGTAGGACCAATTGATATGAGTGGTGCAACAAGTTCAGAGACACCGCAGCAATCCTAAGCATTGGCCTGAAGTGGTGGCAGTAGAGGCTGGAACCTCGTCATTGGGCTTGGCGCAGTTGGCTGTCTGCCACAATGATGTTGACATTCGGCTTTCAAGTGTCCAAGCTCATTGCACTAGCCACTGTACGTGTTTGTGTAATACCTCTCAGCAGTTTGCACTGGTTCATTTCATTGGGTTGCTCCTCTCCCTCTTCCCATCCTCGCCCCCAGAGTGTCGGGCAGACCCCTCCCCTTCCCTGAGGAGGTTAAAAACTCTCTATCTTGCACTGGCCACCAGGGGGGCACAGATGAGCTCTTCCTCCATGTGAGCTCTCCCTCCAAGGTCTGTGAAGCGGCTTGAGCCCCCACTTTGGGACCCCCCTCAGACAAGAAGTGAACCTGTGCTGTATGAACGTGCCCCACCGCAAACTGAAGAAAACCCAGTGGAAATCGGTGCAGGATTATGGAAGGAATCATCATGTGAATGTGGCAACACTAGAACTGTGACTGTACACAAGTCAAACTACGGCTGTCGCACGTCACATCCTGAGGAGACATCGCCAGATACTGGTTTCGACCTGCAGGTCCGCACTGCAACACCCTGGTGGATTCCCCTTCTGCAAAACAGTTCTCTACAAACATTGAATTGAGTGGCGCGATTTCCACATAGGAGGAGAAGGGAACACTACCCCACGAGGTCCTGGAGGCATCAGAGGTAAGCCCGTGGAGGCCCTGTGGTCTGCTCTGCTGTGCCTGCTCTGAGGGATCTATTCAGACCTTCCCTTAGTCCTGGTGACGTGTGGATCGCAGGACCCTGCAGGGCTGCAAGGACCGGAAGACTGCTGGGTCGCCTGGTATTGAGGCGAGTCTCCAGAGAGACGTCCTGTGCTGCCCGCATAGCGCATGGAGCGGTGGCCCGTGCGCCATCAGGAGACCCTGCGGCCCTGGGCGAAGCGCCGGACTGTGGGCACACCGTTCACACCGGAATCAGTGGCCTGATCCGGAACGGCTGGCGACGACGTAGTAAGTAGCTCCCGTCTGCCCCTACCAGCCATGTGTCCTCCCTGAGCCCCCCTGCCCTGGTGACTGAATAAGAACAGTGGTCACACTGAACGAGGGACTCTGTAACAGACGTTGAGGCCACCCGGAGCGGTGGGAGAGGGTCCTGCAATGCGCTGAAATCTGAACGCACATAAAATAAATAGCACACGTTGTTCTGTGATGCGTGCCCCATGCACGAGAGATGGGAAGGAGACGGGCCAGTAGACTCTAACGGATACGAGTGAAGCTTCCACAGGCCACAGTGCCCAGCGCGCACACGCACCCCTGCCGCCATACGCCCGAGAAGGGGAAAGGATGGAGTGAGGCACGAAGAGCACTCCCTCTCACTAGGGAACACAACCACAGTGGCCCGCAGCGGGAAATTGATACCGCGCACCCTGGCACGCCAAAGAAAGCATAACACAATAGAACCCATAAGCATGGCAGGACCCCCCTATCTTCGTGCACTGCATCACGAACTCGCTGTGAAGCCCACTCTGGCTCAGGAATCCTGGAATCACCCTGGAGACACTTGAATATGAAGTAACACTTTGCAAGGGATTTAAGCAAACGGCAATAGCTACAAAGTAAAACTAATAGCAGGGACATGGAATGAGGTTACAGGACTGGATTGGCAAACTCCACGACCCACAACCAGTTCTCTAATACAGTACCCAACAACAGGTCGGACGTTGCTTGTGTGCTAATAGCCTACTCCCGAGGAACCAGACTAATGAGCACTTAAGAAGATCTCCCTCAACATCGCTCCAGACTACTACGCCAAAGGTCTGACCCCTGCACTGCAGGGCGTGTGCCCTCCCTACAAGCGGTGCGCAACTCTAGCCATATTCCTCTCCAACTACAGGCACTCTCTGCAACTTGAAGAGAGCTACACTCCTCCATTACTGGGCCACAATTACGCTGAAAGAGCGTGGGCAGTATAAGTGAGTGCTTCCCACACCTCACGTACAATTTGGAGGTAACACACTGACATTCCCCCACCACCATATAAAACTCCACAGGCTACAACGCTCCAAGAAGCCCCCCGTCGGACATTGGGAGCAGACAGGCATCAACCTGGTATTTGGAACGGGCACGCTGACCCCCGACCCCCTGGCATAGACGCTTCTCTGTGAAACTGCGTGGATCAACGGATCAGGCCTCCATCGCCTCCTGTGGAGTCCCTGGTGGCAGTGGCAGCCATGCGCCACGTCACCAGCCAACGCACTGGTGCTGAACTACGACCACTGTGCTTTGTGTGTTCTCACCCTTTTCATCAAACGCGGCTCCTAAAGAAAGTGCTATTCTTTTCTGCTCCCCTTGGACCCCACTGAGAAGGCTTGGCCCTCACATAACTGAGGCGTGTGCCCTCCTCTCTCCACGTGGGAGGAAGAAAACGGTCAGAGTCGCACAGTGCCCGCACGCATCACCACGAACATCGCCCGCCAAAGCACTTTGAATTCTGTGCACATGGACATCAAGGGTAAACTTGCTCCATATAAGTTTTCTCCACAGCCCACACGCACCAATCCTCTCCCCAACAATACAATGGCAGCCTCAGGACCAGAAGCAGCGGCAACCAAAGCAGATGTGGCTGAACTGCTGTCAGAAATGAAGAGTATGAGAGCTGAAATAAGTGGGAAAATTGATAAAAATAAGTCATAGGATCGACAAAATGGAGGAGAGACTGGAGGAAATAGAGTCACAGATGGATGCCAGGATAGCTGATATTGAAACAAGATAAGAGGAATTCCGTCTGAAGCTTGACGACCTAGAAAATCGTGAGCGACGTAACAACGTATGCATCTTCGGCGTTCCGGAGAAAGAGGGTGAAATGGAGAGTGATCTGAAAAAGACTTTGCACACACTGCTGAAACTCCTATTTGAAGATGACTCCGTGGATGATCCCAAACTGGACCGCATTCACCGTGCTGGAGGGTCGGCTGGGGGCCCGAGAACGATACTAGCTAGTTTTTAAAATTATGCGGACAAGGCCCGGGTTCTAGATAAGGTCAAACGTGGCACTCAGATCCCATATACCAAGACCTCTCTTCTCTCACTCTGGCCATGCAAAGGAGATGCCTTCCGCTCACAAAATTCCTCAAAGACAAAGCAGTAAGGTATCGGTGCGGATACCCCTTCTCGCTGACGTTCGAATGGGAGGGGAACACAATTAAATTGAAAACTGAGAAAGACATTAACAGTTGCATTGCTGACTTAATTGGAGATCAGGAGGACGGACCGGTTCCAGAGGATGGACGAAATGGGGACAGGGAGTGGAGGATCAGGGGCGGAGGAAGATTCTGGGCTCCAGAAAGTTCAGGAGGATCAACGCGTCCCCGGACATGGAACACTGATAACTTTGTTATAAGATGCTGAAAAGGTGTGACAGTCAACCAGTTGTAGGAATTTCACGACCTCCTCCGAGTGAAGGACTCCGATGTTGAGGATCGGCCACGATCATTCAGTGTGTACCGACGATAAGAATATCAGAATGTGGGACTTGCATAGACAAATCGGTAACATGATACCGTACAGGGGGGAGGAGAGGGGATCCCGGGGGCTCATAGTTATTGCAAATGTTATGACTGAGGGCCAAAAGGGTGTGGTCTTCACTAGTGGTCTGAGAATGCCTGAGTGATGTTAAATCAGCCAGATCGGATGCCGCATGGGGATGGAGAGGGAGGGGGGTGATTAAGACAGGTAGCATTATTCACATGTGCGGGACCATAAGCTTAATATTATCTAAACACATGTTGGAGCCCAATCACGGATATTCTGATAGCAACTATGTCCACGATAACTGATAGTTTAGCAGGTTGTTCTGGATTTCTGAGAGTTGGTACCCTGAATGTCAAGGGTCTAAACTCCTTACTAAATGATCACTGGTTTCATGGGAATTTAGGAGGGCCAATCTAGATGTTCTCTTCCTACAAGAGACGCGATACATACTTGGGGAAGAGAGGAGGGTTATTTATGCCAAAATGGGTCTTGAATACTGGGGATTGAGCCCTCCGCGAAAGGCGGGAGTAGATATTCTAATCAGGAAGGGACTTAAATCTACGGTTCATAAGACTTGGTCTGATATAGTGGGCAGGGCCTTTGTCCTGGTGGGTAGATTAAATAACACTACTCTCACATTAGCAACTCTCTACGCACCCAACACAGGACAGCCTTGCTTCCTTCAGCACATGATTCCAAAGATTATGCTACAGGCCGAAGGAGAGGTCATCCTGGGAAGCAACTTTAATATGTGGGCCGACCCCACACTCAATAGACAAGTTGATAACCCCAGTTCCAATGAACTGCCGGATGGTGGCCAAAATGATTGACCTATATGGATTATATGATTATATGATATATGATATATGGCGCCAATTCCACCCTCATCAAGCTGGCTACACATTTTATTCTGCTCCACATTCCACGTTCACGAGGATAGATTACATATACCTCACCGCCGGCCTCAGGGATGTGGCTTTAACACCAGAGATTACTCCGATCTCTTGGTCGGACCACGAAATGGTCACCACTACAATTAGCTTTATGGCTCCCCCGCACAAAAGCTCGAAATGGCAGTGCAATGAGTCGCTTTGGAAGGACCCTGTCTTCCGAGACCAACTGACAAGCGACATCACTGAGTATTTTGAGCGAAACGATACAGGGGAGGTATCCAAAAACACAGTCTAGGAGGCCGGGAAGGTGACTCGGAGGGGCATACTGATTAAGGAGGGTGCTGATAAGAAGAGGGAGAGGGCTTTGATAGAGAATAAACTCAGAAAGGAGATAGCGCAATTAGACCTTCGGACGCAATCCGGTGAAGAAGGAAGAAGAGACAGAATAGCGGAAGCAGTCCAGAAAAGGGAGGAACTCAGGCGGTTGGAGGAGGGTCTGGTGGTACACAAGCTCCAATTTTTCAAGCAAAAGCACTATGAGAAAGGGGACAAGGCTGACGCACTCCTGGCCGCCCGGCTAAGAGGGCAATGAGCCGAGTGGTGGGTTGCAACTATAGGGGGTGATAGTAGTTCAACACCAACGGACTCAAGGAGCATCTCCGAGGCTTTCGCTGATTTCTATGAACATCTGCATTAATCAGAATCTGTGTGACGGGAGGTAGAACTAAACCGTTATATGAATGGGGTGAGCATACCAAAACTCTCATGGGACACGATTGAGTCATTAGAGTCCCCTTTAACCTCGGAAGAGGTAGAAAATGCTATCAAGAGGCTGCCGTCGGGGAAGGCCCATGGGAACGATGGATACACAGCAGGTTTTTAAAAGACCTTCCTTGGTCCCCTTCTCCCCTTCATGGTCAAGTTATTCAATCAAATCCTACAAACGGGGATAGCGCCCAAGTCTTTCTCGCAGGCACTGATTTCCGTAATCCCTAAAGAGGGGAAAGACCCAAAATGATGTGCATCATACCACCCCATTTCCCTCTTCAATATTGATGCAACAATGTATACACGTGTTCTTGCAGCAAGGCTGGAAATCCATATGACATCCTTGATACATCCCGACCAGGATGGATTCATCCTTGGCCGACAGGGCGCTGATACAACCCATAAAACCATACACTTGATCCATGAAGCACAGAAGATGTCCAAAGCCCCCTTCACTACTATCCATCAATGCTGAAAAAGCATTTGATTGGGTGGAATGGGATTTCCTGGAAGCGGTTTTACGTAAAATAGGACTCGGTTGGATGCTTAGGCGAGGGATGAAAGCTGTATACACCTCGCCCCAGGCCTCGGTTATGGTGAACTCTGAATACTCTAGGTGGTTCACCCTTGAAAGAGGTACAAGATAGGGTTGTCCCTTTTCGGCAATACTATTCGCTCTCTCTCTTGGACCTTTGGCCCAAACGCTTAGATCCAACAACAAGGTGGAAGGCTTAAGAGTGCACGGAAGGGAATACAAGCTTGCCCCATACGCTGATGACATCTTACTCCATGTACAGAACCCATTGACTTCAATACCCTGTGCCATCCATCTTATAGAGACATACAGCTCACTCTCAGGGTTTAAGATTAATCGGACTAAATCCTTTCTCTTCCCCTTACATGAACCAACTCTGAGTCCTCCATGGAACTCTCACGAATGGGTTTGGTGATGGGAGGTTCTACGCTATGGTACTTGGGAATTAACCTCACAAGGAATGTTGAGCAACTTCACAAGGCCAACTTCCCACATCTCCTATCCACATTTCATGCGGACTTGGAGAAATTGCGGCCCCTCACCATCTCTTGGATGGGCCGATTGAATGCCATCAAAATGGTGTGTCTCCCCCGGTTTTTATACCCGTTTCAGGTCCTTCCCGTGAGAATCCCAGACGCATTCTTCATGGAGGTAAAAAGTGCCATGTTACACTTGCTATGGGAGGGAAAGAAACCAAGAATAGCATTTGACCTTCTCATATTTCCTAAGGAAAAGGGTGGAGCGGGTCTCCCAGACCTTAAACTGTACTACCAGGCGGTTCAGCTATGGGTCCTTATCCCCCATCTGTGGGACAGAAAAGACCTACGGTGGGTCCAATTGGACAATGATAATCTAACACTGGCCACGGTCTCGGAATGGTTATGGGTCCTGCGACCCAAGCTTTTGCGGAGACTCCGAGATCACCCCATACTAAGCACCATCTGGGATGTATGGACGGAAGGGAAGGACATGGTGAGTGTCATGACCTGGCCCTCTCCCCTAAGTCATTTATGGGCTCCAGGAATTCGCGAAGAGATTCCAGATCACCCCAGATACCAAGCATGGTTCGACAAAGGCCTGGAAAGGGTTGGACAGTTATGGAGAGGTGGGGTATTCTTGACTGTCCCAGAACTAGAGGAAGTACTCCAATTGAACCCTATCTCGGTCTTCCTATATTTGAGGCTCAAGGGGGTACTGTCTAGAGAAAAGTGGAGGGCAAAGATTCAGAGGGAACTTACACAATTTGAGAAACTCCTTGACACAGCGGTTGAAACTAATGGTCTGATAATGCACATGTATCGTGGATTATTGGAATCTGGCCCGAGAACAATCTCGAAACTTAAACACAGGTGGGAATTAGATTTTGGAAGAGAATTTGACCAATGCACATGGACGAAGATATGGAAAACACCTTCCCGGGTTTCAATATCCGCACAATATAAATTGCATGCCATTAAATTATTATACAGGTGGCAATATGACCCCTACAGATTATCCAAAATGTTTCAGATGACAAGTCTGATGTGCTGGCGGGATTGTGGGAATAGAGACAATTATTGGCACATGTGGTGGGAATGTCCTAAGGTACAGGTGTACTGGAGGGAAGTCTTGGGATGGATTAAGCAAATTGACGGCATTTCTAGAGAAACTGCGCCTCTGCTTGTATTGTTTAGTCTGGAGGAAGGTGATGACGAGGTGATGAATGTTGGTGGGATCGGGGATCCCTTGATGCTCGCAGCACAAGCCTGCCTGGTGATCAGATGGAAGGCACAACATCTCCCTTCCAAAAAAGAGTGGATTGGAGTAGCAACAAATATATGTACGATGGAACGAATTACTGACGCCCTTCATGAGAGGTCGGCCCAGCACGAGGCACTGTGGAATGACTTTACTGATATGCATGCCCCATATCCCGTAAGGAACTCCGTATGAACGCATCAATAGAAAGGGATTGTACTCTTAATGTTTCTTATTAGTATTCATTATTGCTGACTCTGTGCTCTGGTAATACCCGGCTAAGAACTCTTGTAGTTCACGATATAACTGAACATGTAAAATAAATCGGAAAGATGGCCTCCAACTGTATGAATGAGCCCGCATGATAATAGATTTTGAGTGTGCTGACAACCTGTCTGGGGGAGAGGGGGGATGGGGGGAAGGGCAATAACTGTTTTATTAATGTAGGTATAGTATTAACCAAAAACGATATTGACCAAGTTTTGACAAGTGATATTAACTTGGTGCTGCAACCAAATGTATGTTACATATTTCTTTCCTTGTATAAGACCAAAAAAATCAAATTTGAAAAAAAAAATGCTGTACCTGCAATGCTATGAGTTTGGCTTCAGTAATTTCTTATTGTCTTTAAACATTTTCATGAAAGTGTTTTGCAGCCAATACAACTTCATCCTAACCCTTTCCTTCCCATCCTATTAGTACTCCCTTCATTCCATCCAATACCTTAGGTTGCAAACTGAGTAGCCACCATGGCTTGATGTGCTGTAAGGTCTGAATCAACAGTCCTACAGTATTTAGTTTAGTTTAGTTTATTATTTATATAGCACCACCTGGCCCTGGGGCATCCAGGCACTTGGCATGGTTACAAAGTAGCCAAAATATTACAAACATGGTAAATATAGGTAAACATTACAGATAGTATGGACATTATAAAACAGTTACTGATAATATACAGATTATGACGTATATACAAGGTTTGAAATTGTGCAGATTATACAGGCAGTATGTTCATTTTGTTCAAAGCATTCTTTCAAATGTTCGATATATTCTGCAGGATTTTCACCCTTGGCTTGCTTGCATGCATTAATTGTAGACCAATCAGTCTTTCAAGGACAGATTTCAGTAATAGTTTGTACCAGGGGCGTTGGTAGGGGGGGGCTAAGGGGGCTATAGCCCCTGATCTTTTGGTTGTAGCCCCGGATAGAATCTCAGGAGCTACAGCCAAAAGACTAGCTAGCCCCCAGTCCCAACAGTTCCGACATCAGCTTAGCCCCGGGTCTTTTCCAGACCTAGCAACTCCCCTGGTTTGTACCAGCCTATCAATAAAGGTTTTCAGATACATAGCAGTGGCAGGCTCTTCAGCTGCCCAATTGGCGCTCACTTTCAGCAGGGCACAATTATCTGTGGGCAGCACTGCTCGCAACAATTGATTCAAATCCACACATATAGGGTGACAATCTATTATAACTAAAGCTTCCGGTTTTATGGTATTTATTTTTCTGTGTTTTCTGTATGTATTTATCCATATTTATTTTTTTGCCTTTTTTTCTGTCTTTATCTACATTTATTTTTTGCCATATAAAAAAATTATTCGCAACCAGTTTTTTTCTCCATTTATTTTAATAGAAAAATGCATTTATTAAAGCACACATGCAGCCATTTAGGAAAGAAATGCTAGTTCAATTGTTTCCATATCAAACGGTTGTGCTCCTTTGACTGATGCTGCCTTAAGATATATGCTGTCAGCAATTTCAAGAACTTAATGCTATTTTTATACAACCCGTACATTCTCCATGCTGCCAATCGCAGGCCAATCACATTGCAGATGTATGAGTGACCTCATAGAGGTGGTCAGTAATTGCCTGACCATTCTATTGGGACACGTCAGGTATACGGCTCGGGTGTTAGTCCGTTTTCTCTAATAGCGTGCTGTCCGTGAGAAAGTTTTTGTGTTGTGAAATGGGCAGGGGGGATGAGTTCCTCCTGTTAGTATGGGGTAAAGGTGTTACAAGGAAGGGGATACCACATCTCACCATCCGGTGTCCCACTCCCACTCCCCAAAGACCTGTCACCCATGTGATCCTCCCGCACTGGTCCACCCCCAGGAACTGGATCCAAAAGCGATGGCCATGTCTTAGCCACCTTGATGACAGATCCTCGGGGACTAATGGGTGAGACACCAACTGGTTTCTCACAGGTAGGTGTTCTTGGTGCTTGACAGGGTCAAGTCAGCTTCAGGGCACTTTGCAGCTTCTGTGGCAGAGTTCAAGACGGGGGACAACTGTGGGTATCAGGCGGAAAACAGTTTGGTGAGCGAGGCTGGACGAACAGCTGCAGGCTGACCTACACGGCAGCTCGGGGTCAGGAATCGTCTCAATGCTGGTCAGCAGTTCAGAAGCACTGGCCAAGACATCTAAAAAGTCCTTAAGTGAATGCTGCATGCAGTTGATTGCAGCTTGAGGGACTGGCTCAAACATTGTGGATGTTGGTAGATGCTCATCGATGCACTTCTTATAGCTTCTTCACCCGGCTCATGTCGGCATTTAAAGCAGACGGCACAAAGCTGATAAATGTGTTGCAGGCAGCTGCCTTGTCCGATACAGTTCTTTTGTCGTGGGACTTTTCATCGCCGTTTTTTTATCGGAAAAAAAATCATTGTTTTTTTTTGGGGGGGGGGGGTTAAAATTAAATAAATATTTGTGGGTGAAAGGGAATAATTTTAAAAAAGGGGGGGTTTGGGGAGGGGTAACCCCCCCCCCAAAAAAATACACGTTTTTTTAAATAAAAAACGGCGATGAAAAGTCCCGCGATGAAAAATCCCGCGGCAAAATAATGTAGAACCCCTTGTCCTTGGTTTGGGGTTCAGAGCCCTTCTGGCACTTCCCACCTAGGAAGCTTTCTGCAGAGCCTAGCCGGGCACACTGTGTGCTGGCTGGGTAGCAGTTCCAGAGCTGCTGAATGGTCTTCTGGATTTGGTATCTCCCTCTGTTCCCTGGGAGATGTTTAGGGGAGGGTTCTTGCTTCCCTCTTGGAGGTCCTGGCCTTTCTTCACTGGCGGAAGATGTAAGGCAGATTGTACCTTCAGTCAGGGTCCAATGATGAGTTCTTCCTTCTGATTCTGGCAAAGCCTTCAGATGATCTGCCAAAAGAGGGGCTCAGCACTCTTTTAAAGCCAAATGGGCCACAGTAATTGGTGAAGGCTAAGCTTACATTAATGATCCAATCCTGGGTCCCCACAAACAATCTCCTGTATGCGTGAGGTCATAACCAGAGTGCTTTGCAACAGAAAATGTAAAGGGGTGAAAACATGTAATACTAAGTCCGACCTATCTTCCTGTCTGTTGTGGATCAAAGGGTCTCTCTGGTTAATGGAAACCTCTGTGGTTGATGATTAAAACAGCAGGTCTCCCTTAAAGCTGCGGCGAGGCCAGACTCTGGCTCCTGCAAACAACATTCTCATACCTTATGAATGGGGTCCCCCTGCAGAGTGAACAACTGTAAACACAAAGTCCTAGACATGATTTCAAAAAAGACCAGGCGAGCTCACGCCCACTGTCCGGATGGTCGAGTTACTCACAGTATTCGTCCTTTCAAAATTGTGATGTATCACTGTTCACAAAACATGTTGATATTCTGTCATTATTTGTTTCTTTTTTTCCATTGATTTGTCTTCCATCATCACAAAATTGTTGATTGTTTATGTTGTTGTTATTGTATCTTATTGCTTGTTTTTCTTAATATTATGATTTATTGATAACAAAATTGAAAGGAAATAATTTGAAATTAAACTCTATCTAAGTGACTCACTCGACTAAGTTCTTCCAAAGTTTTGGCATAGGCAGTTGCTTTTGCTTCTAGGTATGGTAGTCCGTATGCCTCACATCTGTTTTGTGGATGACCTCAGGTTTTTGCTGCTCTCAGTTGGAGACATGGCAACGTCCCTAGTAGTGTGACCCACCACCTTCCTGGGAGGTGGGATAACTGAGATGGAATGCACCAAACCAATCATGTCATTAATCCATCTGCTGTTGGTCAAAGAGGAAGCCTTAGGTCTCATATTGACCACCCCCTCCCTCCCAAAAGGTGGTGAACAGACGATTAGAAGATCGGTAGGAGACAGTCCTGCTCAAAAAAGCAAGAAGCCCCTCCCACACCTCCAACCCAACATAGACTGAACATCCGGGGAAAGATCCTCTAGAAGAGACTGCATTGCAACCTCAGGCGGAACGTTGGGTCACATTGCAATATATGCTTCAGGATGAATAGACAAATAAGGAGCAAATAAAAGAAGTGACCCCAGTTCCCCAACTGACACAATAGCCACCAGAAATTTGGACGTAAAGGTCAAATGTATCAGAATAACCCAAATGGAGAACCTTGCATAGACCGCAGAACCTAGGGGAAATCCCAGGAGGAGCGACAGACTTAATCCTGAGCCTCTCCATAGAAAAGCTCTGCAACAGTCTGGCTATGACTCTCTCTGACCCATCGATTTCCCCCAAGGTGCCCTAACAATGCATACGCCAGCCCATTAAGCCTTTAGAGAGAAGACCGACAGGCCCCGTCGAAAAACATTCTTAAAATAACCTAGCAATGTCTGAGGATTGACAATCTATAGAAAGCAGACTTTCTTTGGCATACCAGTTTGTGAATGTGTTCCAGTTTCTATTATACGACCGCAGGATTAACGACTTCTTGTAGCACTGGACCCCAAAATAAATGGGAGAGGACGTTTCAGCTCCTCCCTTGGAAGGATCCCGCTGCCCATCTCCAGTTGCTGAGAAGCATTTGGTCTGCTGCTAGATTTGCAGAAAAAGAGGAGCCCAGATGCCAGATGCAAAAGAAGAGGAAACGTAGACCTCTGTATCCAGTAAGGGGCCAGCAGGAGTACTCTGACAATGGACAACCGTATTCTATTCAGAATACTGAGAATAAGAAGGATGAGAAGAAATATGCAAAGCAGACCAGGAGCCCAGGGAATTTGAGTGCATTGACTGGCCAGACTCCCTCCTCCGGTGTCCTGGAGAAAAACTTTAGACACTTGTGGTTACAGCGTAAGGCAAACATGTCCATCGCTGGGAAGCTGAATTCATGCATAGTCCTTTGGAATGCTCCTGACTGACCAGCATCTCCTGAGTTGAAGAGAACCTCCTGCTGAGGCAATCCAGCAGAGTGTTGATGACTCTCCTCATATGAGTTGCCATCAGCGACATAGACTTCCTCTCCTCCCAGGAAATCATCTTGAGGGAAACACCCCCCAGGGTTGGAGAGCCCATCCTCCCTGATGGTTAAGGTAAGGGACTGATGTCATATTGTCTATCAGCAGTTTCACAGGGTAGGATACAATTGGATAGGAGAACCCCAGAAGGGCCTGACGACAGCTTCAAGCCCTCTCCAATTGGAAGAATGTCAAGACTCTCTGGTAGGCCATTTCACTTGCATAGTCATGGTTCCAAGAACCGCCTCCAACCAACAACACTGGTATTAGTTGATATTACTGCAGGTATATGGAGGGGTCAGTGGAAATCCTCATAAGGAGAGTGTTCAGATGTAACCATCATTGAAGGGATTTCATCACTGTGGATGACACTGGGATGCACCTCTCAAAATCTGAAGTCATTGGATGCCAAAAGCGTTGCAGGTGCTACAGATGGGGCAGAAGATGACGTCTTGCCAATGGGGTGATGGAAACCATTCCCACCATCATCCCATGAATCCATAACCCTCATCTGACTGGAACTTCTCTCAGAAGACACAGCTCTCTTACTTCCAGAATAAGTCTTGAAGCTCTTTCTTCTGAGGGGCCAACTCGCCCCAGGTTGGACAGAAATAGGGCCCTAAAACTCCAAAGATCTTGCAACGACTCAGGCTGGGACTTTATCTGGTTGATGAGAAATCCATACTCCACCAGGACCCAACAGACCCTTCCTTTATCTCCTGATGGGAGGCTCCCTGTATCAGTAGATTGTCCAACTAGGAGTAAACTTGCAAGCCCCTTTTGTACAAAATTCCAATAATCAGTGCCAGGGTCTTTGCGAGTACCCTGGGAGCCAAGTCCAAATGGTCCAAGTGGTGGCACTAAAAACTGAAAGTGAAGGATTGCAATTAGCAAACCTTAGACACTTGTGGCAGGTTTCAGGGATTGGAACGTGAAGGTAAGCATCAACGAGGTCTAATGATGACAGCCAGTCCCCTTTTGCAACTAACATGATTGTTTGTTTGTTTGTTTGTTTATTGACTTGTAATGCGCGCCAGACCCAGAGGTAACCGGGCGCAGCAGAGACGAATATGCAAGGCTTAGAAAGTTACGCGAATCTTGAAATTACAATGTTACAAACATTACAGAGATACATCAATTTACAAATAAATTTATAATGTTATATCAAATTTACAGGGGTACAGTATTATACAGTGTACATGCTTACAAAGTGCAAGTATAGGCAAGTGATTGCTGGCAGTTAATATACAAGATGTGAAGGTTAGCATGCTGTATTCAAATAGACATTAGTTGATAGACTTCTAAAAATACATATATACAATCCCAAAGGGCTAAAGTAATGACTACAGGTTATTGGAGTTGATATGTTTGATGAAATTCCTTCTGAAATATGGGAACGGTTGGTCAGCTCTCAAGTTGTGTGGCAACGCATTGTAAAGTTTGGCCGCTGTCACAGGGAAACTGATGCCACCAATTTTGGCGAGTTTAAATCTAGGTACTATCAGACAGTTTGAATTGACAGTTCTCGTCGGTCTATTAGAAATGTTTCTCTTTATTTTGTCCATCAGGTAGCTAGGCGCTGCATTATTTAGAGCTTTGTGGGTCAAAGAGATCATTTTTAGGTGGATTTTATTAGCAGTCGAGAGCCATTTGTACTGGCGTCTGAGGGAGGAGATTTGTTCCCTTTTATTTATGCCAAGTGCTGATCTAAGGGCGTTATTTTGTAGGATGTGGAGCCTTTGGGTGATGGATTTGTTGGCACTGCTATAGAGTGCATTGCAGTAGTCTAGTCGTGAAAGTATTAAGGCTCTCGGCAGGATCATACAGCTGTCATTGGATAAAAAGGGTTTACCTGCTCTTATTAATTTACAGGTATAGGCTGTAGTTGATGCTAAGGAATTGACCTGTTTAGTAAATGACATGATAGAGTCGAGGTAAAAACCAAGCGTTTTTACTTCCCTCAAGATTTTAATGACGTTACCGTCGATGCTGAATGCCGAGTAGTCAGGGCCTAATTTGTTGATATTTACCTGAGAGCCCAAAATGATTAACTCTGTCTTGTCATCATTCAGGCAGAGGCCGTGGGATGCCATCCATGCCTGAATGATGAGATACACCCTATTCACCAGATCCCTGTCTCTGTTATGATCCCTGGAAAGTGGGAGTAGAATCTGTGTATCATCTGCATAGTTAGTGTAGGTGATACCTAGATGGTCCAAATCATCGAAAAGAGGTCTGGTAAATATGTTGTATAGAGTTGGGGAGACACAGTGTAGGGTCTGCTGCTGCTGAGGGGGGGAAAACTCTCATAGTTCTCTCACTCAGAAAGGATTCTATCCATTTGATAGCCTGGGTGGAGAAATGAGCAGCAGAGTCCAAGTGTCTGCAGAGGACCTTGTGGTCCACGAGATCGAAAGCAGCTGAGAGGTCAAGTAAGAGGAGGAGTGCCATCTTTCCTTGATCTCTCAGTTCATCTATTTGGGTCTTTAAGTCAATGAGGGCTGTTTCGGTTCCATGTAATGGAAGGAAACCAGATTGTCTGGCTCCCAGTAACTTATGTAGTTCAAGATATTTTTGAATTTGTGTGTAAGCCACTTTGTCCAGTATCTTCAATAGAAATGGTACTGTGGTAATCGGTCGGTAATTCGTAGGGATAAGAGGGTCTAGTGACTGCTTCTTGAGGAGCGGGAGCACCCAGGATTGTTTTAAATTGGCAGGGATGTTGCCTGTGGAGAAGGAGGCATTAATACGTTTGGAGATGAAAAGTGATAACTCTCTGGCCGCATCTTTTATTAGCTGAGCTGGGCAGATATCACCTTTACAATTAGAGGGCTTAAGGGAAAGGATGATTTTCTCTACCTCTATGGTGGAAGTTTTTGTGAAGGAGAATTTGTTGGTGTGGCCGTTAGGGATGGCATTGGACGGTGACTGGGGCTGGTTGGGCAGGTTTAACGACTCATTTTTTAGTTGGATTTTGTTTTTGAGGGTGTTTATTTTATTTGCTAATGCGTATTGGATATCTGTACACCAGGTCTGATCCTTAATGCAAATGTCTGGAATGGCAATTGGTGACCCAAGTTCTTTTAGTATGGAGAAAAGTTAAAGTTCTTTCATACCCGAATTAGAGTTAGCAATGCAGTCGTTATACGAGTTTCGCCTTGCCAAACAGACTTTTTATAGTGGCGAGAGATAGAGGTAAGGTTAGCCTTATTCTCATCAGTTGGGCATAGTTTCCAAGTCGATTCACATTTTCTTTTTGTTAGGCGAAGGGCCTTAAGTTCAGGCGTGAACCATTTGTTTAGATGGGCCTTAGATTTACTCGTACGCATTTTAAGTGGGGCAATTTTGTCCATTGTGTCTAACATAATTTTATTGTATTCGTGTACTAGATCACTAGGGTCTAGGTTGTCCGGCAGTGCATTTAAAGTTGAGAGGATGGCAGGACTGATGGTGTCCACTGTCATATTCTTTTTATTTCTGGTTGGGCAGGGTGGTGCCGTGGGTATGGCTGTGGTAGTAGGTCGGGTGGTTAGGAGGTTGAAGGATACCAGAAAGTGGTCGGTCCATGGTAGAAGCGAGATGGAGGAGATGGCAGCTGTACAATTGGAATCGGCAACCCAGTCCAGTATTCTACCCTTCAAATGGGTAGGATTGTTCACTTTTTGGGATAGTCCTAGGGAGTTAAGTGTATTAGTGATGGTCAAGGCGTGCACATCAGCTTGGTCATTAAATCCTAGGTTAAAGTCCCCTAGTACCAACAGTTGTAAGGTAATTTTAACATTATTGGTTAGTAAGCTGTGTAGATCCTCCTCAAAGGTCCCAAGTGGGCCCGGTGGTCTGTAGATAAGGTGAATGGTTAGTGATTGGGTATTGTTTATGTGTAGTTTAGCGGAAAGGGTTTCACAAGATTGCAGAGTTTGGGTAGGGACTAATCTTAGCGCTAGGTGTATTTTAGATATGATGGCAATGCCTCCTCCGCGGGAGCCCTCTCGGTCTTGTCTGGATATAGTATATCCGTCAGGGATGGCTAGCATAAGTGACGGCCCTGCCGCATTGTGTAGCCAGGTCTCAGTTATAACAATGAAGTCCAGGTTGGCTTCAGTGATAAGGTCAGCTATATCAAGGATGTTGCTGTTTTTATCCCGAAAGATATTTGCGTACAAAAAGGTTTCCTCCCTTCAGATTCAGAACCAATCTGAATCCCCCTGACGTCTTGGATACCAGAAAGGCCTTGGAGTAACACTGGGCAAATTGCTCTCTTTGCAAAAGTCTCTGAATCTCTATTCATTGATAAGATTTCTTCAGGGGATCCTGAGGACAAGGGATCTCCACAACTCCATTGTCTTGAGTAGGTGACGAAAACTCTGTATGGTACCCTTCCCTCAGGAGGTCGAGAACCCAGGCATCTTTGATGGAGAGGAGCCAGATATCGCTGAAGTAACAGATCCTTGCTCCCACCGCGAATCCTGGGTGAAATCCCTGCCAGTCATAAGTGTAACGGCTTCTGGGCAGGTGCCCTCTGTTTGTTCCTGAAGCTAAGAAAACAGGATCGAGCTAATGGTTGCAATAACCTTGACTGCCTTGAGGAAGAAGAGAAGTGCTCTGTTGGCTGGGACCACCGCTTCCTCAGGGTCTCCAAGATTTATTTTCTTGCTTAAGTACTCTGTGTACCTTCTCCTAGAGCTCATTCACAAACACCTTAACGCCCTTGAAGGGAGGCCTTTGTGCCACATTCTTCTGTGAACATGGATGTAACTCCCGGCTGCTACTGATGTGCCCATGGACATGGAGGCTGCACGGATACCCTTGTAGGCTATATCGGACAGGAATTCGAATTGGTGGTGCATGATATCCAAGAGAGTCGAATATTCCCGCCCCTCCTTAATACAAGCATAGAGCTCTTAACAGTCCTCCAAAAGAGGCTGTGTGGTGGATGGGTGTAAAGATAAATGGGAGGCTCCGCAATTGGTCCTCAATGAAGAATTCTCATTCCTGTTCACATTAAGAACGGCTGCCTGTTCTGAGGACGTGGTAGGATGACTCTTGAGGCTGGAGAGTAAGGACTCAGACTCGAGAGAGGTGGCAACCCACCCACCCCAGATGGTGTAATTTGCCCCTAAACCTGGGAATGCAGATGCTGTCTGGCTCCATTGATTCAGACAGAATCTTATCTGGAATGCTCTTAGTCAGCGGGAGTGTCTTCTTGCCTGTCGTTTGGAAGTGTCTCACTATGGGCATGAGGTTAAGGGAATCGGGCTCAGGATCTGCTCCAATACCTTGCCCACTGCCGGTCTAGTTATTTCCCTTTGGGATCTTTCTCCTCTGCAGCATCATTGGAATCACAGGAGAAGCAAGTAGAACTCGAAGCAGAGACCCTCCTGTACCAAGACTTTGTTATATTTTTCTGGACTGCATTATGCTCTTCCTGCAGCGATTCACGGATGAGGGCTTTAATTTTAGATTCAGAACATTAATCCCACCTTCTGTGCCTCTGATGCGTGGAAGAGGAGGATTCACTAGTATTACTGGAGGTGCCTCTATGCCTACTTTTGGCTCCCCTGTTTGATCCTGTGGTCTGTGAACACTCGTCTCCACGGGCTGGCTGTACGATTCTTCCGTGGTTGCTCTGTGACTCAGTCATCTGGATCCTCTGCACCGTATTTCCTGAAGCGTGATACGGTTTGAGTCACCATTCGATCAGGCGTTGTCGCTGTCACCATGGATCCCTTGACAACCAACTTTCTCTCTTGTTTGCGGCAAACTTGCACAAGAGCACCTAGATGTATGGGACACCCAGCTGCATTTCTTCGTGATCAACATGTTTTCATGCCAGCTTTGTTGTGACTATCAGTAACTGATATTTCTCGATGAACTGCTCATCTCGGGCTGGGAGATGTGGCAGTCTTGTCTTCACTTTTCTTCCAAACATTAGCTCTGCTAGGCATTTCCCAGTGGTGCCATGCAGCGAGTTCCTGTAGTCTCTCAACAGGTTGCACAGTGCTTGATATAGCAACATTGAGCGTGCTTTCTTGAGACTTCTCACGAACCTCTCAACCATGCCATTAGCCTGAGTCCATAGGGGGGTTATTTTCCTGTGACGAATCCCCATGTGACTCATGAAGCAGTCCAATTCCTTTCTGCTGAATGGGGGTCCTTTGTCAGACTTGAGCACCTCCAGTATGTCCCCACACAACAAAGATATTTCCTAATTCAGGAATGACGTCACTTGCTGCTGTGGAGAAGACCATCTGCACTGTGGGAAATTGGGTATATTCATACATTATTACAAGTAGACACTTGTGAACCGCGCGCCGGCCGTTCTGGTCTCCGAGTGGATTGACAAAAGTGGTAGTTTTGTATTGTTTGTTCCACCAGGGCATCCAACCCAGGGAACCACATGGTCTCCCTGATTTGACGTTTGGTTGTGACCACACCTCTGTGTTCTTCATGTGCTATTTTGACAATTTGTTGCTGAAGTTTGGACGGTATTACTATGCGGGTATCTCTTATTACCATTCCTTCTGCTGACACGGAAAGTTCATCTTTAACTTGCTTGAATGTTTCCACGACTGTCATTGAAGATGCGTATCCCCTCAAGGTTTCTGAGAGGACTTCTCAGAGAGGGTTCGCAATGAGTACCTGCACCTTCAATAATGTGTCGTCTTGTAGAGTGTGTTCAACGATCAAAGATATGCACACAGGTTCACTCTTGGAAGTCTGTGTAAGGAAGTTGATGTATTCTTACGCCCATGGAGGAAACGAGAGTCGTATCTGGGAGAGGGTATCTGGAAATGCATTCTGCCTGAATGTACTCCTTGCCGGGCTTGTGAACGATGCTGAGGTCATACTCCTGTAGGCAAAAACCCCACCATTCTATTCTAGGTGTCATTTTACATTGCGGATTCCCATATATGGTAAGTGATGCCTGGTGATCAGTCACAATCGTGAACGGTTTTCCCACAAGGAACATGTGAATGTGTTCACATGCCCATACAACTGCAAGGCCTTCTTTTTCCAGTTGACAGTAGCCTCTCTCTATCTCAGATAGGCTCTTGCTGGTATCGCCGATAGCAAAGCGTGGGGATTCTCGACCCACGTCATGTTGTGCAAGTATAGCGCCTAGGCCAATAGGGCTGACATCTACACTTGCCTCTGTATTCCGAGTCGGGTCAACGTATGCCATGCGCTCTGCTGACATGATGTCTTGATTTATTTGTTGAAAGGCTCCCTCACACTGAGAGAATCACTGAAACGGCACGCTTTGCTTGGTCAGTTCCTACAGCGGCGTGCTAGTGGTGGCAAAGTTCTTGATGTACCTGCTGCAGTAGCTGGCCATCCCTAGAAACAAACGGACAAAACTAACATCCTTGGGGACGGATATTTCTGCAATGGCTTTTCCCTTCCCTGGATCAGGCTTCATATTCCCTTTTGGGAGAAGATGTGCCAGAAGAATTTCAGATTTCAGTTGTGAATTGCACATTTTTCTTGATTGAGGGTCGGTCCTGCTTCGACTAATGCACTGCATACCTGTGAAAGCGCTCGGTCATGCTCGTCTAGTGTCGTCCTAAATGTTAAAATGTCATCACTGTAGTTGAAGCAGTTTCCAATGAGTCTTATTACTGTGCAAATGCTTTCTTGGAAGATCTTTGTGGCTGGGAAGGTGCCGAGGCTTAGATGCTAATATGGAAACAGGCCCATGTGCGGAGAAAATGTGGTGATGTACCTTGGTTGTATGTCTAGATCTATCTGATGATGCCCTTTGTTTAGGTCTAGCTTTGAGAAGAAGCACACACCATTAAATTGGCTCATCATGTCATCCTGGTGCATGCCAGGATGCTTTGCTCTTCTTATTGCCTTGTTCGCCTGTCCATGTCCACGAAGACGCTTATGTCGTTGGTTGTGTTTTTCTTTGGATCCGACACAATATGGGAGACCCATGGAGTGGGACCTGAAGCCGGCTCAATGATGTTGCTGGCTAGTAGGCACTTTATCCCCTTTTCCACCCGTGGATGTAGGTGAATCGGTATCCTTTGAGGATTTTGTGCTGCTGGTGTGACTGATTCGTCTACATGCGGCACTACTGGCTCACCTTTAAGGTGTCCTATGCCTTGGAAAAGAGACGGAAACTGGTGTATTAGTGAGTGTGATGGTTGCATGGAGTACATCACGGATCTGCGTGAAATTACAGAGTTGAAAAGTCTGACCATCAAAAGTCCCGTTTTTCCCCCAGCCCCCCACATTTTTTCATATATATATATATATATATATATATGTGGGGGGAGACCCCCACAGCCCCCACCTTACACCAATACATATTTATTAACTATACCCCCCCCCGAATATACATATGCAAATAAATGGGGGTCTGACCTTTGGTGGTAGGACTTTTCTACTTAGGTAATTTTGTCCTAACCCGTACATGGATCTGCGTGAAATTACCAAGCTGAAAAGTCCGACCACCAAAAGTCTGTACATCACTGCTGCATGCTCATAGCTATTGCTGTTGATCTCCCTAACAGATTGCTCCCAGGGCCTTCTCTTTGTAGGATGTGAACTTCTGGAGACAACTTTCTTTCTTTGTATTTGAGAGTGGTTCTGAACTTGCTTAACTCAGCACAGGGCCCTTTGCTGCCCATTGAAATACCCTCAATGGATACTTCCTCGCTGGCGAGAAACCTTCTGTCCTGTTCTTTAGTGAATGTGATATTTGATAGATCCGTTCACCTTGGGTACTTTGCCTGTTTCCATAAGCGCGACTTGCGCTTCTGCTCTTTTCAGGTTCGGGCCATCATGAGAATGTTCGGTAGCGGCAAAGGCTCCTTCAATGTTTATTTCGGAATACAGATGATAGGCATCCATCTATGATCCTAAGTCGGATGGCTTCCTTGTTTGTGAATTTATCAAAGTTGCAGTGCGCCACTAGCTTCACGCGTGGTGATGGTATCTTTTGACTCACCTGGGGACTGACAGGCAGTGTTGAATGTGTGCCTTTCATGGTCGATGTTCCTTTGGCGATCAACAATAGGCACTCAGAGTTTCTTTCAGCCCTTGGTATGAATTAACTTGATCAGGCAGGAAAGTGGGGATGGGATCCTCGACTTCATCACCTACTAGATGAATTAGAAGACGCCTGGCAAATTTGTCTGAGGAAGCTTTGTGTATCTTTCCAGGTAGTTCTCGTATCATCGTAGCCAATGTTACCATTATGGGCAGAGCGCCTGCGGCTTTGTTTGGCTCTGTATTGGAAGCTTCAGTGTCTGACATTGTGCAATGCCTTCTGAGTTCGATATCCTCGATTCTTCTTACCGTGCTATCTCTGGGTTCTGCCTTTCGGAAGTGTGTCAGAATAGACAATCGGCTCCGCACCGTCAGATCTTCGTTGACTTCTAATGGTTGCTAACAAACCGCCATTGTGGTGTGGGTACTTGCTAATACTGTTCTGAGTGAGCGTGTGTACAAATAACACAGAGCCGTTGTGAATGCAAACCTTCCTTAATCTCGACAACACAGGAACTGCTGTGAGCACCACAAGCCACTTTCTGTGCATGCCTGCTTTTTCTCTGTTTACACAACAGATGTACACTAAGCCCATCATGAACAGGCTGCATGGATATGACAGACCCCATGCTTCCACTACTGCTTGATAGAACACAAACAACCTCAGCAACCAAGGCACATTTGCTGTGACCCCAGCTGGGTGCGTGCAGTGCTGAGGTGTGAAGAGAAGGCCCTGCCTCCCGGTGATCTCTTCAACGATGTGTTTCCTGGGAAAGCACCTTCCATCATGCTGCCGCAAAAGTCCACACAACTAGCCAAGCCCTGGGATATCACGGGAGCCGCCACCCACCTCGGGTTACCAGGGTCATTCCTTACCTGGTCACAACAGTACTGCTTCCCTCTACTATCTCCCCAGCCCTGAAGGGAAGGCGGGAGCAGGACACATGATCTCACAAGGACACAGCCCAGCAGGTATCCGGATGCCACGAGATTCTGCAGCTGAACTAACAAAATAAGAGGTGTGAGATTTATGCGAGGAGAGTGGAATGAATTAAAGCAATATGTTGCTACGAGGAGCTCTGGGGTGAAGGCTCGCTCATACATAGCGTAAGGACTGGGGTGAGAAAGAGGAAAGTGTGCAGGTAATGCACCAGAATGAGGGTCTCGGATGGCCATTGCTTGCTCCAGCAGCCAATCGGAGCAAAGTGCATCCACTGCCAAATGCCTACAGGGCTCTATGGCTCTAGATCATTATGTATTTAAAGACTAAGAAAAAACAGATGAAATGAAATTTCATTAAATTTGCGGTGTATGTCAAAACACGTCAAACTATTATTTGTTTGATGGAAATACAGATTTATTTTGGTAAACATATTATTACAGAAACATTAATCAGTGAATCCACAGTGAAGAAAGAAATACATTCATTGTTTTGACAAAACTTAAGTAACTAGATCTCGTCCTTATTGATACATTGTTGTATTATGCTTGGAGTGAATGCAGGTGCTTGGGCTTGGGAATGCATCTCGGGAGGATAGCTCAAGGGCAGCGTGCTCGCCTTGGAAGACGACAGCGAGCGACACAGGTTCGGTCCCCGGGACCACGCTTAGAGACCTCTGGGTATTAAGCATGTTATAAATAACATATCATATCATTATCATGTCAATGTCGGTGCGCCTGAGAGAATGTTTGGCTGTGAGTGTAGGAATGCCTATAGATACGGTTCCATTGGGTGTCAGTTGGAGAGTCCTAGCCTGGGTGATGGGACCCAGTGGTTCACGTGTACCCTCCTAAAGAGACTTTGTGTAATGAGGAATAAAGCTGACTTATGAAACCTACCCAAGATGACTGATTTACCCACACAGTTATAGATAAACATGAAAGTATAAGACTCCCTTTGGATTGTTATACAACATATAGGCAATGTTTGAACTCATTTCATTTTCACAACACTATATATATCTATATACTGTAGGCTACTCCCCCCCTTTCCCCATTTATGGGATTGGGTGTGAGTTTGTTCCTTGCAAACCTGATGACTACAGCTACCAGAAGTCCTTGCAGCAGAATTATCACTAAGTGTTAACACCTGCACTTGCTGTGAGCTGCAAGTTAAGACAGCCTCCCTGATGACGTGTATTGGCACAGAAACCGGTCGGAGGAGAACACCTGCAGCTGAGAAGGTTTACTGTGCAGGGAACTGGAGTGCGCCCCTCTCCTCTTTTTTATCACATTTGCAAGTTTTCTGAAGGGTGGAATCTTCAGAAATCTTATAGGGTGCTGCACCGGGGTAACATATGCCCAACTTTGGAGTGCCTCACTGTAGGCTACTCCCCCCCTTTCCCCATTTATGGGATTGGGTGTGAGTTTGTTCCTTGCAAACCTGATGACTACAGCTACCAGAAGTCCTTGCAGCAGAATTATCACTAAGTGTTAACACCTGCACTTGCTGTGAGCTGCAAGTTAAGACAGCCTCCCTGATGACGTGTATTGGCACAGAAACCGGTCGGAGGAGAACACCTGCAGCTGAGAAGGTTTACTGTGCAGGGAACTGGAATGCGCCCCTCTCCTCTTTTTTATCACATTTGCAAGTTTTCTGAAGGGTGGAATCTTCAGAAATCTTATAGGGTGCTGCACCGGGGTAACATATGCCCAACTTTGGAGTGCCTCACTGTAGGCTACTCCCCCCCTTTCCCCATTTATGGGATTGGGTGTGAGTCTGTTCCTTGCAAACCTGATGACTACAGCTACCAGAAGTCCTTGCAGCAGAATTATCACTAAGTGTTAACACCTGCACTTGCTGTGAGCTGCAAGTTAAGACAGCCTCCCTGATGACGTGTATTGGCACAGAAACCGGTCGGAGGAGAACACCTGCAGCTGAGAAGGTTAACTGTGCAGGGAACTGGAGTGCGCCCCTCTCCTCTTTTTTATCACATTTGCAAGTTTTCTGAAGGGTGGAATCTTCAGAAATCTTATAGGGTGCTGCACCGGGGTAACATATGCCCAACTTTGAGTGCCTCATTGTAGGCTACTCCCCCCCTTTCCCCATTTATGGGATTGGGTGTGAGTTTGTTCCTTGCAAACCTGATGACTACAGCTACCAGAAGTCCTTGCAGCAGAATTATCACTAAGTGTTAACACCTGCACTTGCTGCACTTGCTGTGAGCTGCAAGTTAAGACAGCCTCCCTGATGACGTGTATTGGCACAGAAACCGGTCGGAGGAGAACACCTGCAGCTGAGAAGGTTTACTGTGCAGGGAACTGGAGTGCGCCCCTCTCCTCTTTTTTATCACATTTGCAAGTTTTCTGAAGGGTGGAATCTTCAGAAATCTTATAGGGTGCTGCACCGGGGTAACATATGCCCAACTTTGGAGTGCCTCACTGTAGGCTACTCCCCCCCTTTCCCCATTTATAGGATTGGGTGCGAGTTTGTTCCTTGCAAACCTGATGACTACAGCTACCAGAAGTCCTTGCAGCAGAATTATCACTAAGTGTTAACACCTGCACTTGCTGTGAGCTGCAAGTTAAGACAGCCTCCCTGATGACGTGTATTGGCACAGAAACCGGTCGGAGGAGAACACCTGCAGCTGAGAAGGTTTACTGTGCAGGGAACTGGAGTGCGCCCCTCTCCTCTTTTTTATCACATTTGCAAGTTTTCTGAAGGGTGGAATCTTCAGAAATCTTATAGGGTGCTGCACCGGGGTAACATATGCCCAACTTTGGAGTGCCTCACTGTAGGCTACTCCCCCCCTTTCCCCATTTATGGGATTGGGTGTGAGTTTGTTCCTTGCAAACCTGATGACTACAGCTACCAGAAGTCCTTGCAGCAGAATTATCACTAAGTGTTAACACCTGCACTTGCTGTGAGCTGCAAGTTAAGACAGCCTCCCTGATGACGTGTATTGGCACAGAAACCGGTCGGAGGAGAACACCTGCAGCTGAGAAGGTTTACTGTGCAGGGAACTGGAGTGCGCCCCTCTCCTCTTTTTTATCACATTTGCAAGTTTTCTGAAGGGTGGAATCTTCAGAAATCTTATAGGGTGCTGCACCGGGGTAACATATGCCCAACTTTGGAGTGCCTCACTGTAGGCTACTCCCCCCCCTTTCCCCATTTATGGGATTGGGTGTGAGTTTGTTCCTTGCAAACCTGATGACTACAGCTACCAGAAGTCCTTGCAGCAGAATTATCACTAAGTGTTAACACCTGCACTTGCTGTGAGCTGCAAGTTAAGACAGCCTCCCTGATGACGTGTATTGGCACAGAAACCGGTCGGAGGAGAACACCTGCAGCTGAGAAGGTTTACTGTGCAGGGAACTGGAGTGCGCCCCTCTCCTCTTTTTTATCATATATATATATATATATATATATATGTATATATATTCAGTGAAATAACTTTGTTAAAGGGACGTTATGGTTCCAAGTAAAACCGAAAACCCCCCGAAATTCGCCAGTTATGGTAAGCTAAGCAACCATAACTCGTGCCACCACCGTGCACTGCTAAGCCTAACACCCAGGACATCAAAGATGACATCACAAATGTCATTGATGACATCACTGATGACATTACATGTCTGACTCCCCCTTTTTTCCTTTCCTGACATATCTAGGCCACATGATTTTCTTCAGTAACAGTCAGGAACTAAAAATTGGAAATTACTATATTCATAGACTTATCCTTCAAGTATGTTCTTAGAATAATTCCCTTATGGTCCAGTCATATCATATGAAACATATACATAAGGGAAGACACAACCTTGAAAGACAGCAATCCTTTTTGTGCATTAAAATTATCAGTAGATTTATCAGCACTTTCTGATAGTTTTGATGTTTTTTTATTACTGTACTTTCCCTGTATATGCTCATATTTTTATATGTTGTACTCACACTATTTTCCTTAGGGTCCAGACACATCATGTGATATATATAGATAGGGTAAGTAACAGCTTTGAAACAGAGCAATCATTTCTCTGCATAAAGGTAATCAGTTAGGTTATGAACACTTTCTGCTACTATTGCTGTTTCTTTTTCTTACTTCAATTCCCTTGTATATATTCATATTTGTATCTGGCGTTGTCTCTTTGTGATTTGTCTATAATAATGCAATTATGTAGTAAGTGGGTTTTATTACCTACTTATCACAAGTTTCACTGTACGCAAAACAAAACTCTAATATGAAAACAGTTCTCATTTCACTATTCAACATGGCAAGCTTATGAATATTGCACCTCCATCATGTATGCTGCACACAATGCCTATGTTCCTACATGTGTACCTTGGTATACTGGATTGAAGTTAATAATAGAATGCTATTTATATCAATGCATAGCTTAATGCACTGATTAGCACTTGATATTTATTCCAATAATCTTTGACACTTCTTTTATTAACATTACACTAAGAATCCCTTGTACAGACTTTTCATGAAAGGTAAATGCACATGTGATGTCATCAGTGATGTCATCAATGACATTTGTGATGTCATCTTTGATGTCCTTGTGGGATGTTTTTACCCCTGCATCCAAGCCCTACCATAAAACAGTGCAGTACTGGCATGGAAAACATCATGATGGCCAGAACTCCCCAGAGAGTGCACAGGGAAAACATGAAGAATAGGCTGCCACCCATTTTTGCCTATGTTGTGAGCACAGGAGGGCACTGCCTAAAACCACCATTGGGCTACACACACAGTAGCCTGAAACCATTGGGAATGGCAATGCTGATTTCCAAAAAGCAACTCAGAACTGTGGGGAATTCATTTTCTTAATCCCAAAAATGGTTGCAATACTGGTACTCACCACTATCAGAAAGCCTGCGTTTTAAAACCACCAGACTTTTGTGTAAAACTGAACAAATGAAACAAAACCAGGCCAAGGAAAGTCTTGCTAAGAGGTGGATACAATGTAAAACTATATTCTGAAATGACTTGAAGGAAGTCATTATTTAATGTATATGTAAAAATTGTAAGTTTGATTGAAACTGGGAACAAAAAGTGACATTTAGCTGAAACCTGGCTTAATGAAACTGGATTCTGCCTGAAAACTACCCCCGACAGGAGAAACCTGCTCAGCCACTCTTCCCAAGCCTGGCTGCATCCTGCTGCCCCTGCCAAAAGGAGCTCACACCTCCCTGATTGAATTAAGGGAGGGGACCTGCTGACTGCAGGAGGTTGAACAAAGCCTTGTCCTGGACTCAGGCAAATGTTATATTGGGGGGGCCGTAAAGTGGCTTCCTCTTGGGAAAACTGGGAGGGGCAGTGCCTCTGCTAGCAGCTGAGCTTGGGGGAAGTGGATAAACCAGTTATTCCACCCTGTGATGTGGGAAGCCACACCCCTTTTTGACCAGGGCATAATTTTAAAAAGATAGATAACTCATAGCGCGGACTGGTCAAAATTATATAAATAATACCATTATTCTTGTGATTTTTCTGTGCACATTTTAAGAGGTGTTAGGACCCTGTGGTATGTTCCTGGGGATAGTAGCGGGAAAAGGGTTGTTACTCCAAATGTATGCATGTTAAAAATCTGACACTTTATCATCTGTAACCCATATCCCTGGTGCACATTTGTGTAAAATCTGGAAAGGGTTAGAGGTCGTTATCTGGATGAAAAGGGGAGAATTCTGTCATCAGTGGACACGACATCGTACAAAGACAGGGATCGGATGGTTTGGTGCTACAGAAAATATGTTAACTGGACCTATAATATTAGAAAAATGGTACATAGATAAATATGTATTTGGGTCAGAAATAGATTTGTGTGCAAATTGACAAGGGGAGGATCCTCTGACCCATAAACAGACCTCATCATGATGACAATCCATTTCCTTCCCCCAATCATGGGAGAAGGGAGAATTGGGCCAATGACAAGTAGAGAGGGGCAGGCTTAGCTAGGCCCAGGCACACACCCACTTTCAAAACACATAAAAAGAGACTTGCGGGACAGGTAGAGACATTCAATTACATTTGCTGCGGAGCATGCTGACCGACGACTTCACATCCAGAGATCCAGACTTCAAATCCATCAATCTCCAGAACCTGTAGCAGAAATTAACTCCAGAATTTGTAGCAGAGAGGCCTGAATCCACCAGCTGAATCCTCTTCAGCAGGCCTCAAAACCAACCAAACTATTCAACAGCCGGGCGAGTTGTTTGAGTTTTTGCCAAGAATTTTTTGCAAGAACCTGTAGCAGTATCCAGAAAGCAGGGCTGTATCCGGAACCCGAGAGAACCACAAACCAGACCGTTGTGAGCAGATCCGGTGATTGACAGACCCAGAGAGCAGAGCTGACCCAGATAGCCGGGACTTCAGAACCACCCGCCGGAAGTCCCGTCCAATCTGACCAGACCGTGACGAGGCCTATTTCAAATTGATATTGTGAGTACCTAGCAGAACTGTGCAGAACCAATCTCTTAGTTAAAATAATCTAATCCAAACTATTTTAACCTAAGTAGAACAGCCTCCTAGAAATCGTGTCATCTTTCATTTTTAAAGCTGCACAACTGTCACCCGTCAATTCTGCAGCTGCAAGCTGTCACCTGTCATTTTGAGTTTACTTTAAATCCGAAAATCTACCTTTATTAAATCGTCCGTATCTCTGGAACCGTTTGGGCTAGGAACGTGGTTTAACTTCCATTTTAAAGCTGTGATTGTAGGCTTTCCGACAAACCTAGAACCGACTTCCTACTCCATTTTACTTTTTCCGCAATCACGATTTACGCACTCGCGAAATTTACCGCGATTTGCGATTTTGGCTCAATTTCTCCACTTGTCAAAAGAGCAGTTCCATTCTTTCCTTTGTTAAAATCCGTTTGCAACCTGGTAATAACTCATAGGGCATTGCTAAAGTGAGCCTTAACTAATACCAACAAGCATCTCTCACTCACCCTGAACCTCTAGAGGGAATTAAAAGCAATTTTAGCACCTTTTCACTTCCTTGCAAACCACATTAAAGTAATTCGCCTGTGTTTAAAACTCATCCCTGTTTTCTCTAAGCTTGCTGGGGGAACTGGAACTGTGTATTGAATTATAAAGTGTGATTTGTGGGATTCTTGAAGACTGTGTGCTCTCCTTCCATTTCTTGTATTGCATAGGGGGGGAGTGAATTGTCAAAAGAAAAAGTGATCATATTACCTTTTGCTAAAATCATAACAAGTTTTTCTGTACTGCATTTTATTCCACCTTGCATTTCCTTGAAACCATCAAGCATTTTCAGCTACCTCATCCTCTACAGTCCAGGGGTGCACAACTGATTTTGACAGAGGGCCGAAAGTACCTTACATGAGGGCTATAGTGGGCCGAAAAGTAAATGTGGGTGGGGTGGTAGGCGGGGCGTGGCAGGAGGCTTTTTAAATCCCCAAGTTGTACTAAACACATGGAAAAAGAATGTTTTTGAGGGGTAACGATTTTTATTTGCATTTCAAACTTACATTTTGTACTACACATTTTCCATTGTTATAATTTATTTCTATTTAGTTATTGTATCTCGCCTGTTTAATTAACTTATATATATTTTATTGACCCTAGATTGGACATGCCGTTATTTTGGACTGCTACAGTTTGCTATTTTGGTTGCCCAAGAGGAGTATGGCCTTTGTTGAGTCAGGTTTCCTCAAAAAGCCAAAGATGAACATCTCCTAACTACCTGTTTTAGCTTTATTATTGGGTTCACTCTTGGAGTGCAACACTATGCCCCATTGCCCCCTCACCCCCAACCAAACAACATACCCCAGGGCCCCCTTACCCCAACCAAACACTATGCCCCATGGCCCCCTCACCCCAACCAAACACTATGCCCCATGTCACTCACCCCCAACCAAACACTATGCCCCATGTCCCCCTCACCCTCAACCAAACACTATGCCCCATGTCCCCCTCACCCCCAACCAAACACTATGCCCCAACTCCCCCTCACCCCCAACCAAACACTATGCCCCAACTCCCCCTCACCCCCAACCAAACACTATGCCCCACGTCCCTCACCCCCAACCAAATACTATGCCCCATGGCCCCCTTACACCCAACCAAGCACAATGCCCCATGTCCCTCACCCCTAACCAAACACTATGCCCCATGGCCCCCTCACCCCCAACCAAACACTATGCCCCATGGCCTCCTCACCCCCAACCAAACCCCCTACCCCATGGCCCCCTCACCCCCAACCAAACCCCCACCCCCCAAATCAGCACACACACAAACATGCACCCATAAAGACCCGAACCCCCACCCCCCCAACTCAGCACACACACAAACATGCACCCATACAGACCCAAACCCCCCACCCACCAACTCCAAACCCCCCACCCCCCAACTCAGCACACACACTCTCAAGCATGTACCCATACAGACCCGAACCCCCCACCCCCCAACTCAGCACACACACAAACATGCACCCATACAGACCCAAACCCCCCACCCCCCAACTCCAAACCCTCAACTCAGCACACACTCTCAAGCATGCACCCATACAGACCCGAACCCCCCACCCCCCAACTCAGCACACACACAAACATGCACCCATACAGACCCGAACCCCCCACCCCCCCAAACCCCCCACCTCAGCACACACACTCTCAAGCATGCACCCATACAGACCCGAACCCCCACCCCCAACTCAGCACACACACAAACATGCACCCATACAGACCCGAACCCCCCCAACTCCAAACCCCCCAACTCAGCACACACTCTCAAGCATGCACCCATACAGACCCCAACCCCCCAACCCCCAACTCAGCACACACACAAACATGCACCCATACAGACCCGAACCCCCCAACCCCCAAACCCCCCACCCCCAACTCAGCACACTCTCAAGCATGCACCCATACAGACCCGAACCCCCCACCTCAGCACACACACAAACGTGCACCCATACAGACCCGAACCCCCACCCCCCAACTCAGCACACAAAAAACATTCAAATCCAAACATTCATACACATCCGACACACCCCCCACCCCCGCATCTCAACATACACACAAAATACATTCAAATACAAACATTCATACACATCCGACACACACCCCCACCCCCGCATCTCAACATACACACACAAACATAAAGCAAAACAAACCCGACACACAAACACAAACAGAGCACTTACCGGAGACGTGCTGGAAGGCTGGAAGGCAGGTAAACTGGAACGCTGGAATCGTACTACGGCTGGCGTGGTCCAAGGATGAAATGCCTTCCGGCATCAAGCCTTATGGACCACGCCAGCCGTAGTGCTGGCCCTCCATTGGTGCGCACACACGCATTACGTGGCTCGTAGGAGCGACGTGATGCGTGTGTGTGCTGAGCCAATGAGGGCCAGTGTTTTGTCCGGCCCGGAAGACAACAAAGACTTTCCTAATGGAGGGCGGCCGCGGGCCGCCTTCCATTAGGAAAGTCTTTGTGCCTCGCGGGCCGGACAAAAGAGCATGGCGGGCCACAACTGGCACGCGGGCCGTATGTTGTGCACCCATGCTCTACACTACCCCTAAGTAACCAAATCAGTGTACCCCTGTAACATTATCCATTGTTGATCACGGTCATATTCTGAAGTGTGATATCAGTGATCAATTTATTTATAAAGTGTGATAGATATATATTGTTGAATTATCAAAATAAACCTTTTAAATTTGCAAAACAAACCTACTTCTTGGCTCAGTGGGGTCAGGGGGATTCTAAGAGGGGGGTGTTATACAAGGGTTGTCATCCAGAGTACTGAACTGGATATAAAAATACATCAATAAGGGTTTTCCTCAGCATCCCAGACCAGGCATTGACTTAGCTGTAGTGTTGATTGAATATCGCTTACATCCTGGGTGTGAGGCTTAGCAGTGCACGGCGGTGGCGAACTGGCAAATTTCAGGGGGTTTTCGGTTTTACTTGGAACCATAACGTCCCTTCAACAAAGGTTTTTCACTGAATTTCATAGGTTTTTAATAGCGCAACTTAACCATAACGTCCCGTTAACAAAGTTTTTTTACTGACTTTCATAGGTTTTTAGTAGCGCAAGTTAACCATAACGTCCCGTTAACAATGTTTTTTACTGAATTTCATAGGTTTTTAGTAGCGCAAGTTAACCATAAACTCCCTTTAACAAACTTTTTTCATTAGCACGCAGACAATATACAAAGATGGAGTGTAAAAAGCAATTTCTCATGGATGGCTCTACACACAATGTTGCAAAGTAAGAATTTATGCCCGTTCACAGTGAAGGTCAGCTGCTTCCATTTTTTGCTCGCGGGCCGGAGTGGCCCACGACTCGCACTATAAGGTTCTATTGTTTTTTGACCTTGACAGACAGGGATCGTGCCAAAAGACTTCTTTTGAAGGAGGGGTGCAAAAACGTAAGAGACGATAAGGATGACATTTCTGAAACTAAACCGCTTTTATATATTATATCACTATGAGAAAGATCGTTGGCACAGACAGAGTCGTATTTAGGGACTGCATTATATGTAGACAATGGAAAATGCCAATATAATGTAAGTAACCCTTTAGATTATTTTATACCAGAATGTAATAATAGCGTGGCGTTAAAGCCCGGTTAAGTTGTACTTGTTTGTTCAATGTGGCATATTGTTTTGTACCGCGCACTATCACCGCCGAAGTGGTCCCCTGGCGCTCAGACGGCTCTGAAAAAGGCAGATGGAGAGAGGGTGGGTTAGTGGGAATAAGTTAAAATACTCAGTTGCACTATCCTCGCTAGCAAATAGTTTCACGCACTAATAAATAAAATGAATATTTTTAATGAAGATCGGCTCGTGAGACTAATTTATGTTTTTAAAACAGGTACATCCTTCCCTACTGTCAATGCCACGATTTTCAGACCCCGGCCGACGGATTTTTTAACTGCCATGTGCAGCTACTTCTAAACAACTTCATGACCCTCACCATTTTATGGGACAATCGCCAAGGACCAATATGCCCTTGTGCGGTACTTGCGGCTAGAAGCAACATACCAACCATTATGGTGGTCTAATGCCTCGTTGTTGGAACAGCCTTCCGATTATCAGTGCGACCATAGTGCTTTTTTTATCATAAACCAACACCCTGTGTACCGCAAAGGAACAGCGCGTGACTCAAGATGAACTTTTGCGGATCGACAGCAAAGACAAATGCAAATCTCTGAATATTCTCTAAACATTTGATGTCAAATAAAGTTACTTTACGAAATAAACAATCTTGCTGTTTGCTTTTAAATCACAGTTTCATATTCCGAATTGTGGCGCGCTGTGTTGTGAGATGATCTGTGTTGTTTTCCGGGTTCTGTGTAAAGTCGCGTAGGACTGCAGACGACTGGGCGCTTTTGGCTAAGCACCCTGTAACGTCACGGAGAGAGACGGGGAATATGAATGCTTTGATAATGTCAGGCTTAGGGGCGGGAGATATGATTTAGTGTTGCAAAAGCAGGTCAGCCAGGTCGATGGGGCAAGTGATAGGATTATCACATAATGTCGGCGCACAGCAGCCTGATTTATCGTTTGTTTAGTGGACAAAAAGTCGGGTAAGGCCCATAGGAAATTGTAATGTCAACGGACATAAGGATGGTTCTTAGAACACTTTCAACCTGACAACGAACAATACGAACAGCATTCTCAGAACACCCCCATTTTGTTTAATTGCAAACATTACCTCCACGTCCACTCTTCCTCGTCCCAGTACTTACTTCATGAGGCCCCTGCCTCCGACACAGGACCTTCTTCTATTTCTTTAAATTCCTATAACTCCTCCCCCACATCCACATCACTCAGTTTCATATTACCAAGCCGGAGCATGGGACCTTCCCCGCAGGGAGGGTGAGGAGGGTCGTCAGTACTGTGACGAGGAAGAGTAGGACTAGGAGTAATGAAGATTACCAGTAAGTAATCAGAGCATTTGAGGACACCGCAAGTGTTCTTAGAACACATTCAAATTGCCAGAGTACAATACGGACAGCGTCCTCAGGACACCCCCATTTTGTTTATGTAGGAACATTTAAGGACACTGCAAGTGTTCTTAGCTCAATTTTAGCTTGCTTGCGAACAAAACGGACACATACTCTGTCCTCAGAACACCCCACAATTTAGTTTATATAGAACATTTCAGAACAGCCGTGTTGTCCGCAGACAAACCGAACACAACAAAAGTGTCTAAAAAAACAGAACATTGAACCTATCTCATACTCCCCCACCCTCCCCAAACACTCTTACACTCCACTAAATACAATTTTTAATCCAAGTTTCACCGCGCTGTCCGCGGTCGTCGGCGAATGCAAGATGACGGGTGCCACAGATACTCTGACGCCCTTCACGCACCACGCCGTTCAATCAGTGAACACGTTGCATGTCCGCGGACATCACGCAAGCCGCTCGGCCAATCAGGGCACTGTCCGCGGAGTGAACCGGGAAGTCCGTCCGCGGAGCGAACAGAGATATCACTAATTTTTTGCCTTACATTTTGGTCATATAAAAAATAAAACACTGGACGGA
This sequence comes from Ambystoma mexicanum, assembly GCF_040938575.1. Taxonomy (NCBI): domain Eukaryota; kingdom Metazoa; phylum Chordata; class Amphibia; order Caudata; family Ambystomatidae; genus Ambystoma; species Ambystoma mexicanum. Next base: position 1,226,746,348 of record NC_090926.1, read on the forward strand.
TTTACACCAAATTTGCAAAAGCACGCTTTCGGGACCAAGCCCCCGCTCCTGCCGCAAATTTGGTGTAAATCCGTCCAGCGGTTTGGGCTGTAGGCGTGCGCAAAGTTTTTTCCCATTATGTCCATGGGAAGAAACAAAAGTTTTGGGACCCCCCCTATAACTTTGCCCCCCCTGGACCAAACCTCTCCAAACTTTGCAAAAAAGTTCAGAGTGGGCCATATACTTTTTTTGCAAAGTTTGGTGAGGATCCGTCCAGAGGGAGCGAAGTTATAAGCCACCCAAAAAATGCTCTTCCTATGGAAACACCAACTTAACCATAACTACATGGACGCTACCGCATCCATGTTTTTATATATATATATATATATATATATATATATATATATATATATATATATATATATATATATATATTCAGTGAAATATATGAACTGTGAATACGCCAAGAGGGCAACGTATAAGGACTTTGGAAAAGGCTAAGAAGGCAAGTTAAAGAGATTAAGAGCTACAAGTACGAAGACATTGCTGCTGCAAGAGAAGATTGTGAATTTAAGGATTGTTGTAAGAGAGCTCGAAGGGGTCATGCAGAGTTTTATGTGAATTCCTCACTGTGTCAAAAGTCTTCGAAGGTGAACAAGATTAGATAAAACGTGGGGAAGGAAAACTAAACAGGTAGAGGGAAACCTGTACAGAACTGAGTGACAAAGTGGAAATGAGACAGGCTCGAGCCCGGCAGAGGGAGGCCTTTGCGGAACTGTAAGAAAATGAGAAAGTGAATGCAAACTGAATATTGATGGCAAGGCGGGTGAAGCCTTAAGCCTAAGATTGTACTGTTGATTTGAACCAGTAAGCCAAGTGTGCAAGACTGATAGAATTGTGCCATCCACTTATCCTTTGTTTTGTAAGAGACCCTCTAGTTCCCGGGGGGTTGAACCTGGGGAAGGGAGTTAATGCAGAAGCCATTCTGACATTTCTTTTTGATTTTTGATGGCACTATTTTTCTTTTGTATTCCCTTAACACATTTGTCATTTTGAGAAGGAGGGCAAGGTTATGTTTTTTTTTAGTGTAGGCCTTTTTGTTTTGACCAGACTGGCGTGGACTATTTTGTTTGTTTTAATGGTCGAGATTACTCCCATTTTAGAGATAGGGCAAGATATTTAGGGGCCGATTCATGGAACAAATGTGCGCCGAAAATCTCAGCGCAAGCTGGTGCAAGCTTGCGCAAGTGTGAAAAAGCAAACGCACGCGCACGCGTGCGATTCAAGGAAGCGCCTGTGCGTGTTTTCCCCTGGATGTGCACCAAATCCGTGCGTGGCACACACGGGCGCACACGTCATTGCAACATCCCGAACGCCGTGCGCGACGCACACAGGGAAAGCGCACAACGTTGGCGCACACACCAAAAAGGGGGCGGGACATGGGGCGTAACATGTGGAATGGGGTACAACGCGTGAAAAGGAAGGCATAACTGGGGAAGTACTGCAGGGAAATAGACAGAATGCCCACACGCATGCGAACAACACGTATTCATGGAATCGAATACAGGAAACACGCGCACGCTAAAAAACGCGCACAGGCGTCAACACGTCCACCACAGGAAGGCAGGCATAAGCGTCCCCACGCACAGTATAAAAGTGCGCGCAAACAACAAACACGTATATACAGCCACGATGAATGCACCATTTGTCGCAGCACTGATCGTGGGACACCGCAGGAGGAGGAGTATAGCCAGGGCCCGCATTTTTTCCCCCCAGACCAGCCTTTTTGGGATGCCTGATGACCAGGTCTATGGCAGGTATAGGTTTCCACCTCGTATCATCCTAGAGCTGGTCAGGGAGTGGGAAGATGACCTTACATCCCCCACCCTGTGCTCCGAAGCATTGAGTCCCTTGGAGAAGGTGCTCAATGTCTTGCATTTTCTGGCCACTGGGTAATTTCAGCGGACTACTGCCATAGTGGGGGGGGGTCTCACAGGCCACACAGTCACGCTGCCTACACCAGGTGTTGGCAATCATGACTGTGCGCTCCTCAGTCTGCAGGCACATATACATGCCCAGAACACCCGCAGAAAGGCAGGCCGTGGTCCAGGACTTTTACAGGGTGGCACACTTCCCCAAAGTGCTCGGTGCCATAGATTGCACCCACGTGGCCCTACGTCCACCTAGGGCCACTGAGCACATCTATCGAAACCGCAAGCACTGGCATTCCATCAATGTGCAGGTCGTATGCGATGCAAAGGGAATCATCACCTCTGTCTATGCAAACTACCCTGGCTCCACCCATGACAGTTTCATATACAGAATGTCCGCCCTGAGCCGGGCCCTGGAAGCTGGGCAGCATGGCGACACATGGCTCCTAGGTGAGTAAAAATGCCTGTGCACATGCATGCATGTCACACACAGACAAATACACAAACCCTAATAATCACAACCATTATCACCACCCCAGGGGACAGTGCCTACCCTCTGAGCAACCACATGATGATGCCAATCCGGAACCCCACCACACCACCCCAGGTAAGATACAACGCTGCCCATATTGCAACCAGTGGCATAGTGGAGCGCACATTTGGAGTGCTCAACTCATGCTTCCGCTCCCTTGACCGCTCTGGCGGGCAGCTACTATATGCCCTCCCAGTAGTGTGCAGGATCATTGTGGCATGTGTCCTGCACAATGTTGCAACACGGCAGGGTGTACCGGTGGACATGGTGGTGCCCCCACATCCCCAACCACAGGCACAGGTGCTGCCCATGGGAGGGGATAGGGCACGTGGCGAGGCAGTCCGGACCCAGCTTGTGGCCACATTTTTCACCTAAACTCCCACCCCTGCGGAGTGCACACAGGCCTGGCACATACCAGGTGACAATCGATGAAGACAAAGCGACAGTCAACTGTCACAACCTTACCACCCTGAGAATGTTGCCATGGAAGTGCTACATTGTGTGCATCCCTAGCTACTTAAACCTAAACAATCGTGTGTGACCAACAGGAACACATGCAAGGTGTGTATCACACACCCCTGCAAAACAGCCCATGACAATCCTTGTAATGTCACCCAAACCCTCCCAACCCCCATCACCCTTGTCCACCACACCATGACATGGCAAGCAATACCAAAAGGCAAACACATGAATAATAAGATCCGAAGTGACATGTGATAAATGGAAAGTGGCTCCAGACAATGACGCCTGACACGGAATCACATGAAATGACTGACCAACAACCTTCCACACATACCAAGTCATACACAAATGCATTTCACCAGTTGTAGCATGAACATAACACTGAATGCCTGTTCACATGCACATTGGGCAAGGCAAAATCCCTACTCCCGAACCCGTGTGATGCGTGCCTCCTGCAACACACTGCTCAGCACGCAGCACAGTGAGCAGCCATTGTGTCTGAGATGCACCTTGAGCATCACATGAAAAGGACACATTTAAAAAATAACCAATTGACGCATGTACAGGATCCCCAAATGGCCATAGATCATGTGCTGCAGGGACACAGTGGGCCCCAGAAGGCAATCTGTGTGCACCAGTGGCCATGGAAGTGTGGTTGTACATGTGGTGGATCATTGTGCAACTGTGTGTGTCAGTAGGGACATGCACTCAATACATGCATGTGAAATCAAGTGATCCTCAGTGTCCTGTACACATCACATGTGAACATTGCCCATGTGTACACCCCAGCATGTCAAACCACACCAATCCCCTCACACCTGAAAAGTAAAGACAACACAGGAACAGGCATTGACCAGCAGAACACATCATGTACATAGTACCCCACAATTACAATGTCAGAGTGCCCAAAACACTGTAGCCGGAGCCAACTGCGCAACAACAAAAGGCCGTCCCTCCTTCACACATCACCATGACCTACTGAACAACTGTGTATGGACTATGTATCCTTCTTCCTTCAAGTATACCTGGCTACAGCATCACCCTACCCTACCCCTTGGTCTCCATGTTCCACCTTGTGTGTACCCCCTCAGAGGCCACCTTGACTGGCAAAAAAAACAAATCGCAGAGAACTCCAAGGAGCCAAACCCACAAACCATGGAAAAAGCCTGTAGGCAACCAAAAACCCTGGAAGAGTCTCCAGTAGATGACTTGAAGTAGAAAAAAATGTCTAAGCACATGTCCAAGCACAATGATAAAACAACCAAGGTAGCACAGTTCAACAATGCCACAACAGGATGGGTACCATGTTCGGTACAAAATATACAATGATGATGCACCAACTGATGGGTAGTGTCACAGCTCCGGTGTCCAGGCGCAGGAGTGGCACGAACCAACCACCCCCTCTGTGGTCTGGGCGCCTGCAAGGTCAAACTTACACAGGCCTCTGAGACCCCGGTGGGGAAGGAGGGTCAGGGATATGTTGTTTGGACAGGCATTGGTATTCAGGATAACCGGAAAGAGGGGCAGGAGAGGGGAATAGGATTGTCAAGGGAAAGTAGGGAAAATACAAAATACAACTATTCACAATAACACATACTCAATCAGACAAAACATGTTCATCATGCATATTGTACCAAATGAGTCAAATGCAAGCCAAAGAGAGACTTATATCTGGCCTCCTGCCTGCGCACTCTCACGTCCGGTAACAGGAGCAGTTCAATGCTGCAAAGAGAGTGTGAGTTACTAATCTGTGTGTGTCTACAACACACACACAAACACCATAAATGCCCCAAAGTAAGTGACCCCTCCACAAACAAACACTCTTGTCTGCTGCTTTGTACCCATACATTAGCTTGCCCCCATGAAGGTCCATACAATGTCAATGCAGTAAAGCAGGCACACGTGGGAGCGCAGAAATGGAAGAAATGGAAGACCAATGCGTCAAGAATCACACATCATACAATGGTCCCTGGTTGAGCAGCTAGATGCGTATAGCGAGGTGCGACTCCAGTACAAGTTGTGTTCTGGCATCCGCAGATTAAAACAGGTAGTGCACGTGTCAATTTGCACATGTAAATGATATGCACTGCACACGAGTCTGTGCCTCGCTGGATGTCCCTGTGCGCTGCTTCATTTACTGGCTAGGAACACTACTGCGCCAATGACTCTGCTTCTATGGAGCAGGGTGGACCGGAGGATATGTGCGACAGCCCCTGCATGTGCCCCTGACAACTTGGTAAGTAACTTGCCATTTGTCCCCCAACGTAGCTGCACTGTGCGCTTCAACAACAATATCTGTCCTAGCTCCCCATCAGTGGCGCTACTTAGCATGCAAGCGGAAGTGGCCTGGTAGAAGCTTGGCTGCGGTGTGGCCCCCTTGTGATGCTCATCTTGCCTGGAGCTCCTGGAAACACGTCTGCTTCTGTTGGCCGTCTGAGCACAAGCCCTGTGGCACTGCTTGCGCACACATGTGCATATCTGCCCCACCGAACGTGGCCAGCTGTATGTCATACAATGGCCCATGTCTGCTGGCAAAGGTGGTCTGGAGGCTCATTCTCCTGCAGAAAGGGCACAAAACATAATTAACGCAGGAAAGTTCCCTGTGTGGGTGTCTCTTCATGCTGGTTGTGACTGGGCCATGTCAGACACCTACATCAGAATTCCTCCCACCATCAGTGTGACTTTGACCGGCAAAGGGTGCCGGCCACTGTCTACAGCATGACGTGCATGAAGCACATATACAGGAAATAAAATAAACATACAGCACAATGTATATCAATTAATGGACACATCAATAATGAACCCACCCAATTCTAATGCAGACATGCCGTGGATAAAACCCTGACAATCCCCACTAGGGGTGTTAGCACAAGTAGTACAGCAGCAGACAGGCCACAGATATGACAGTCCAAAGCCCTTGTGTAAATGACTGTAACACCGAACCATCCCTGCGATCCCATCGATAAGGGAAGCAGGAGTGGCCTATGTGAGTGAGGACCCCAAAGTGCAAACACATACACGAGACAAGCTTGAAGGGCCCAGCTGGAACAGACAGTGGATGCTTTCAAAAGTCACAAAGCACCACACCGTCACATGAATGCACGATAGACAAGCAATTTTAAACTATATTAATAAATTAAACTAACTATAAAAAACCTACATTACCTAATTAAACTATCAAAAACAATGTTAACTAACTAAACTAAAATGAAAAATCAAAAATGGCCACATACGACCCGGGGGGAGGCCCAGGAGGGGGAAGGTACAGGGTGCAGCTCAACACCCACATGCGATGATGAGTAAAAAAAAAAACCTCTATGGGCTCAACGCCTGCACAGCCCGGCCTGTGTGGGAGATATCTCGTCGTCCGAGCCAGCCTCTTCCTGAAAAGGTGGACGTGGTACAGGAGCCTGACCATACCTAGGTGCAGCTTGCCTCTCGTCGGCAGCAAGTCTGCCGGACGGGTGAGCCTGGCTCTGTGCGGTGATGACGCGTAGGTCAGCATGCAGAACCTCTCATGATACGCGTGCTTCCTCTTGCAAGGTAGCACGTGTAACACGGAGTTCTTCCTGCATGGCCTGGCTGGACAACTGATGCTCCTCCCGGCAAGCTCAGCCGAGATGGTACGCTCAAGCTGCACAAACCTCTCCTCTGACCGCTCCCTCTAGGACATCAAGAGGATGCCCAGAGTGGATCTGAGGGATTCATACTCAGCCCTCAGGGCCTCCATGTGTGCCTCTGCGTGAGCAGCAATGGCTTGACACAAAGACATTTCAGCCTGGCGTGCCCTGTCTGAGGCCGCCATGCCCAGCCTGAGCGAGCGGACCGTGGACTGTGCCGCCCGCTGCTGGAGAAGCATCTGCCTAGCAGGGGAGAGCACGGATTGGGCCACACGCTCCATGCTCACAGCGATGTTTTCTATAGCTGCCCCCTGGCGTTCTGAATTGGCAGTCATGTCTTTCTCCCACTCAGTATACCTCGGTGGCGCACAGCCACTGCGTTGCTGGGCTTGACACCTGCGGGTCCCAAGGACCGGCCGTCCTTGTCGGGTTGGCACCGCCCGCGGCTGCAGGACTACATGCCCCCGTCGACGTGATGTCCCAGGCACATCAGCGACTGGTGTGGAGGGTGACCCTGCGTCCCGATCCACCACAGGCAGAGGTCCCACCACCATCTGGCCCCTCAGTGCAGGTGTCGCGGACAGAGAAGCGTCCACATCAGAATTACTCACCCCAGACGAATGGACCCGATGCACATCGAACATCATTGTCGTCAGAGTGATCGTCCGGGCTTGACTCATTGCCTGCCACAGACAAGAAGGTCTGTAACACATGTGAGTTTTCGTGGTCTACCACCCCACGACCCCCAATTGTGCCGGGTTGCTGGTGTGATAGCAAACCTGTGTCTGACATAACAACACGATCCTCTGGCTCCATTGCGTCATCATCTGGAAAGTGGAGAAAATTTACATTAGTACACATGTCAGAAGCACATAACACACACACAGACATCACACAGACTGACAACACATGAAGCACACATGTCACATACAAATGTGAACCTGGCATGCATGCAAGGTCACTTTGACTTAGCATCAGGGACTAGGCATGTAGAATGGTGTAACACAGCTCAGAAGTGGGTTGATGCAGTGCAGGACATTTGTACGTTATCCACTATCTACATGAACAAGTACATCATGATGTGTATCAATTGACTTGAAGGCAGTGCAAGGGCAAGTCCAGGCAGCATGTGCAATGTGCATGCAATGTGTTGCATGGCTACAAGCAAACCCCCCCCCCACCCCCAAGTGAAAATTTAGGGATGCATTGCATGGCAGCGAAAGGGTGACCAGAGACCTGTGCATTGGAAGATAGTGCTGTCTAGCACCAATTGCATCATCTGAGTCAACTGACAACACAGCAGATGATGATGGGACAGAAAGCAGGACACATGATGACTCCTCCGTAGTACAGACATGTGTGCAGAAGCCCCTACACCAGTTGAACAGAGTCAGTGGGCCTGAAACTAGGGGAGGCCTGTGCCCTGCACAGACTGTGACACCCTAAACATGTGTGTGGTGCAGGACTGAGCCAGAGTGGGCATGGAATGGATGATCAAAAGCAAAGAAATATAGGTCATCCTGGACACGTACTATAATGATCATCCAGTCAAGGACACATAGGGGCATGCATGGAATACACATGGAGCATGAATGGGAAATCATGTGCCAGCGGAGCATCTGCCATCTGCACAGTCCAAGTGAGACAACCTGCATGAAGTGCAGAGGATGTACACCACTGCATGTGTCTGGCAGGTTGGCTGGTGGAAGTTTGCATGTGCACAGGAGTCTTGAACAGGCCATTGCAGTACGCCAACGTGATGCACACCTGTGCAATGTTGAAATTGGGGCGCAGGGTTGGTGGAGGGGCAAGGGAGCATGCCTACTTGGAGTACCCACATGCATGCAGAGGACACATGCACGTCAGTCATGCAATGACATAGTCCCAGTGCTGAGAGGAAACACACCTCAGGCTACATGCAGAAGGGCCATTGAGTTGGAACATGGACTGTGGGGGCAGCTGGGTGACTAGCATGTGATTAGGGTGCAAGTGTGGTGGTGAAGACAGTCCCTGTATGCTCACAGGCACGTATCATAGAAGCATTGCATTACTTGCGCATGAGAACCATGTACACCTGACATGCTGTGGCAGTCAAGCACAACACATCACACAAGCAAAACACACATGTCGTCGACCAACAGGCAACAATACTCACTGGACGGGGCATCAAAGTCCACATCTCTCCCACTCCTTCTACCAATTCTGTCGTGCGGAGTGAGATCTTCCTCCTCAGGTGCTGGCCCACCGCCAGTCACCAGAGTCATGTTTAATTTGAGGCACGCTTTGCCTTAGTGCTGCGTTTGAGGTCATTCCGACGCTTTCTGCACTCTTGCGCTGTGCGTACCTCACGGCCGAATGCACTCACATCATCCGCAACTTGCTTCCAGTGGGTATTACGATGGGCAGCCGTAGTTTGACAATTCGGCTTCACTAGCATGTCACGGTTGTGTTCCCGCACGTAGTCCACGAGGAAGTCAAGTTCCTGCTTGCAGAAAGGCTTCTTCCTCGACGTGCTGGAGGCTGTAGTTGTGTCTGGGTTTCCAGCCTCTACTGCTGGTGCAACCTTCCTCCTCTTGGACGCTGGTCGGGACCCTGGCTGGCAAATGCCGCCCTGATCAGTATGTGGAGTGGCGCTGATGGAATGAGCCGAGGGAGTGGCAGGTGGAACATGGAGTGAACCCCTGACTTGCGTCAGTGGCTGATGGGTGCCCTGGAATGGACCATGCGCAGCAACATCCGCTGTGCCTGGGTCATTGACCGGGACTGTCCTGGTTGGTAGACTCACAACTGGGGTCGTGTCGGCTGCATCTGCCCCTGCACTTGCCAACACCCGGCTGGTCGGGGCAGCAGATGACATTGCTGTCCCAGGGACACGTGCCTCGGTCAGGGCAGCCCTGCGTGCACCTATGGTGTGCCTCCTGACCACCTGGAATTATTACATGGACTCTTCAAGTGCCAACGCAACATGCACTGGCAGACCCTGAGCCTGGGTGGTGGTGTCCACAGCTGCACCTGCAGCTGCCACTACCCTTGGGCCAGTGGCAGTCGATGAAATGGACTGCCGGGTCACATGGGCGCCAGTGTCAGATGCAAGAACTGCATCTCCTGGTGCTGCAAGCGGTGGTGGTATTACTGCACCAACATGTGGCACAACATCGTGCCGAGCTTGGGCACCCCTGCCTCTTCCCCCTCTGCAGCCACCCTGGATACCCTGGAGTCCCCCTACTCCCTGGTCACCCCAGCCACATCCCTGACCACGCCCACCACGTGGAGTATGCCCAGCTGAGGTGCCCCTCACCTTAAGTGGCCTCCCAACCATGGCACAGATGGAGTAGTGCCGGCACAGATGGAGTAGCGCCAATGGGAGGTATACACGACAATTGTCCAGGGCAGTTGGGGTGAAAGGGGTGGGATACAAGATATTAACAGCACCCCTGCACCTACAAGCCTGTATGTGACCTCGGTGATGAAGTGACAGGTCACGCATCGCTCAGGCACCCCAACACTGCTGTAAAACCCTGCACCCACCCCGCGGTAGCCCACGTGTGTGGAATTAACCTCCCGCAGTACGCGTTGGACACGCAGGCTACTATGACCTCAAAAACAGGTACGCGATACACAGGGGCACCCGCAGTTTGAAAAATATCGTGCTCAACTCACCATCAGACTAGCGTGATAATGAAAAACATGCATAGCCAATACCCCCGCCAAAAGAATAGATACGTCCTTGATCCGCTGTGAAGTTGTGAAGGCGTGCGAAACAACACGAAGTAGCAACACACACGTTGGTCTCCATGAAAGGCACGTACAGCAAACTGCAGGGACACGCTCACCTTTAACCCGTGCTGAGGGACACACGCGCGCATCACTTCTCTTACGCGCTTAGGCCCTTTCCTCGGATCACACGCATTCACACGCAGACGTGTTTTTTTCACGTGCTGATTCACTACGCACCCGTCACGAGGGGAACGCCCGCATGCGTAACGTCACAGACGCGCTTATGCAGTAAGGCCCTATCCTCGAATTACATGCTGACGTGCAGTTTTTTCACATATCAATCTGGCCACGCCACAACACACGGAAGACCATGTTCCTGCCCAGAAGGCCATTTTCCTGCCCCCCAGAGCCCCGAGCAGCCATCTGCTGCTGCCTGCCTGCTGCCACCGTGCCCTGCCATTTGGTGCCTGCACATCTGCTATCTGCAGGGGTCCAGTTGCAGTGACCACCCCTGCTGGAACAGAAGACACCCGACTGGTGTTCCATCACTCCACAGCCCAGCCCCAGGACCCTGTTGCCCACCCACACCTGCCTCTGGGGGTTGCCATGTCTGACACAACACCTTCCGGCACCAGTGGCAACCCCCAGCCAGAGAGGCAGAGGGCTGCCAGCTTCACTTCCGAAGAAGTTGGCATCCTGGTGGAGCGAGTCCTGGGGCAGTATGATGTCCTCTTCACACTACCGCGCGCCGACAAGGAAGGACGGAGGAAGATCTGGACGGACATAGTGGGTGCCAACAACACGGCGGGGGTGGCACCCCGCGACCTGAAACACCCTCAAGAAGGCCCGGCGCCAGCTTACCAACCAGCAGATGAGGGTCCTGGAGCGCATTCACCCAGTGCTTCGCCACCAGATCCTCAGGATACAGGCCCGTCTGGAGTCGAGCGGTAAGTGGCCATGCATTGCTGTGCGAAACAGGGCATGTTGCAGTGTACTGGTAGTCAGCTACTAGCCTGTATGTGTGACATTGGCCATGTATGGATGTGTGTGTGCAGGGACATCATGGTGCTGCATGTGAGACCATTCATGCGTGAACCACATGGATGGTGCATGTATTACAATGCTACATGCGGGGCAACATGCGGAATGCACACATGAATGCATGTCTGTCTCTGTTTTTGGACATGGATGGGGTGTGAGAGATGGGTGCTGCTGTCAAGGACATGTATGGTGTACATGTCTATGTGCCTGAGTAGCCTGTGTGTGACTTGTAAAAGCCTTGGATGCATGACACATGTCCGTGACTATGTTGCGATTCACTGAGGCAGCCTAGTCATCCTTGTCTCCACTGTGTCTGGGGTGTACGAGACCAGATGGATGAAACTACGGTGATGTGTGTGCATGTGATCAGTATGAGCCGTGATGCATGTGAGTTTCGAACCACCATCCTATGTTTCAACAGTTCTTTGGACATGAATGAAAATGTTCTTTGCATGCGCCATGCCTGTTACTGCATGTGTGTTGCCTGCACTGACCCATGTGTTGTGGAGGTACATGATGGAAGTGACGTTTGACAGTGCCACTCATGTGCTTACTTCCTGTCTAGCGGACTATTATACAGTACCCTGATGCTTGTGGTCTATGTCTCCCTCTACACAGCAGCGAGTGTAGAAGAGGGCAGAAACAGCACTGTGGAGCAAAGCGGCGGGGATTCCTCCACCGGCCGGCGACGCAAGGCCCAGTCACCCTCTCAGGAATTACCATTATCCGGGAGCTAGGGGACTGGTGCCACGTCTGCCACTACGGCTGCAGCGGAAGGGGTGGGTGAGCCCCCACAGGGGCTTGCAACAGTAGAAGACGGTGTGGAGCCATCCAGGTTGGTGGTTTCCACAGAGGAGGAGGAGGCCGCTACTGAGCCGCACATGGGGCCTGGTGGGGGTGGTACCACTGGTGCAAGTGGTGCAGTCCAGGGGCAGGGGCAGGAGGCAGCACAGGTCGCCGTGGAGGGGCCTGTGCATGTCACTGTCCCCGACACTGTGACTGCACCACCATGCACCAGCAGGGATGCCCCATCCCAGGCCCGTCCGCAGGTAGGGGGGACATCCACGTCATCTGACACTCCTCTACCTGGGGACGAGGGGACCTGTGACCGTATGGAGACCGTCCTGATTGGTGTCGCGTTGTGCACGCGTGACATTCGTGATGATGTGCGTGCTTCCTGGGGGGAGCACGCACGTCATCACGAAGAGCTGCGTGCCAAAGTGGCCTAGTTGGGAGGAGCCTTGGTAGGGGGTTTCGTACATGTGTCGGGCACTCTGGTGGCCCTCTCCTCCTCTGTGGAGACTATGCGCCAGTCATTTTCCATGCCGTCTTCTGGCCCAGATGCCACCAGGGCCCCCTGTGGACCTGCCCTGACCAACGCACCAGCTCGGTGGAGATCCCATCGCTGCCACAGTCGGGAGTCGGAGGTCCAGCAGGGGTGGACACCCCAGCAACTGGACCTCAGCAGTTGGAGGATGTGCCGGCAGCATCGGGCAGGGCACGTGCACAACGGCGCCAGTGGATTCCATCAGCCTGGATGCCGTCGTGCTGGCAGAGGCAGTTGCGTCGGAGGCAGCGGCAGGCTCAACGTGGGAGGTATCATGGCTCGGGGCCATCAACATCAGAGGACAGGCATTGGCCAGAGGGCAGGAGGACCCTGGAATGGGAGTGTCTTCTGTGTGGCAGCGGTTGGGCCAGCGGATAGATGTGGAGCGGCAGCGGGCAGAGGAGGCACAGTTCACAATGGTCAGGGCAGAGAACTCCATGCGCAGGGCGCTGAGGCGGGCTGAGTGCCTCGAGGGAATTCGCAGGGAGTTGGAGGTGGACATGGCGTTATCCCTGCGAGACCTTGGGGCCAGGCCTGCCTCGTGGACATTGAACAGGAGTTCGATGATGCCCTGCCCCGGGAAATCAACTAGTGAGCCGTAGGACTTGCACGCCGCCATTGTATATAGTTAGTTAGTGTTAGGTTTCATTTATGTTTTTCTTTCATTTGGGGCGCTTGGACTATGCCCCACCTTCTTGTAGATAGTTCTTTATTAGGTAGTCTTTTTTGTAGGTTTCATTTCAATATTTGGGCTTATGGACCCTGAATTTGTTATTTGTATATAGTTGAACAGTGGATTTGTCATAATTTTTTTTTTTCACCATGGAGCAATACATTTTACTTATTTCTTTCAATTTGGATTTGCTTTGTTGGACGGAGACTTTGTACACATTTTCATTTGGATTTATTTGGATTCTGATTTCATATATTTTTTTCATTTTGGGGCATGCTGCATTTTATTTCTTATTTCCATTATTGTGTGTTTTCATTTAATTCCCTTCATTTTATGTTCAATACATTTTTGTTTCATACTTCAATGTGTGCTATTCTCTCATTGGTTTCATGCATGTCACAATGTGGATTTTCACATTCACTGGCACCCATTGTGTGTGTGTGACAGACATGTGTTGATGTACATACTTGCCATTTGGGTTGTATCATGTAATGGGCATTTCAATGTGGGGTGGATGTAATACTTGGTTGGGTCTTTGGGCAGGGGTGGCGTGCAGTGGGATTTGGGTGGCCATAAGGCCCATGATTGTGGATCATGATGACGTGTTGGGGTGGGACATGAGTCGGGGCCTGCTGGCAGGTGCCCGTCACTGCTGGGTGAGTGGGGGTGCAGGGGGACATGAGTCGGGACCTGCTGGCAGGTACCCGTCACTGCTGGGTGTGTGGGGGTGCAGGGGGGCATGAGTCGGGGCCTGCTGGCAGGTGCCCACCACTGCTGGGTGGGTGGGGGTGCAGGGGGGCATGAGTCGGGGCCTGCTGGCAGGTGCCCATCACTGCTGGGTGGGTGGGAGTGCAGGGGGACATGAGTCGGTGCTCACTAGTGCATGGTGACATGTGGGCTGGCTGGGGGGCATGCCCAGGGTGGATGGGCTACCTGCGGGGCATGGCCAGGGGTACAGGGTAGTCCCCTGTTGTGTGGGCTGCCTGCAGGGCCTGGGGAGGGGGGAGAGGGCACACCTGGGAGGACCCACACTGCCAATTCGCGTGTGAAACTCCCCGCGCACCCCTCAGAATACATGTACCCCTCTCGCGCTAGAGTAATTTAGTGTGGAACTCCCCGCGCACCCCTCAGAATACACGTACCCCACTCACCCAGCGAAATCGCGTGTGAAACTCCCAGCGCACCCCCAGAAATACACATACCCAGCTCACCCAGCGAAATCGCGTGTGAAAATCCCCGCGGGCGAGCGGGGTATGTGTATTTCTGGGGGCATGCGGGGAGTTTCACACGCGATTTCGCTGGGCGAGCGGGGTACGTGTATTCTGAGGAGTGCACAGGGAAGTTTTACACGCGATTTCGCGGTTGGGGGGCTGTATGCTGGTCCACTGGCCTTTGTGCCATCTACTAGATTTGTGTGCTGTTCATGGCGCATGGGGCGGGGTTGGGGGTGTAACTGGCGCGGCTGTAGGGTCGCTGCGCCACTCTGCGCCACGGCTGGTTTTGGATGTTAAAATCCATTAATACGCTGTGCGCTGAAATGGGTTTTGGTGCACGCGGCTGGCGCAGACTGCCGCACGCGCACACTGTGCGCCAGTCGCGTGCGCCACTTGTGCGCCGAATTCTATGAATTACCCCCTTAGTTTCCAAACCCCTTTGAGTGGTTTTTGAAACTTGCATCCATTGTGTCAGTGTCTGCTTTTGATATCATGCCTTCCTGACACCACTCAAATGCCATGTATTGCAGCATTCAGCACCTGGTCACATCAAGTGGCAGTTACGTACAGTGCTGTGCATTTCAAAATGTTTCTTTTTAGGAGCATTTTCATGAAAGTAAAAAAAAATGTATATGTGCATTTATAGCAGCACTGTGTGTAACTTTTTTTCCAAAAGCAGAATGAAGAGATTTGTACAACATTTTTAAATGGCACTTGGTGTGTGGAAATTTAATGTGTTGGAAAGTGTGACATTTATATGGAATGAAAAATGTAAAATGGTGTGCGTTTAAAAATATTTCTTTTTAGGAGCATTTTCATTACATTTCAGAAGTGCATATATGCATTTTTAGGTGCACTCTGTGTAACCTGTTTGTCAAACAAAAAGAAAGCAGATTTGTACAGTGCCACTTAGTGTGTGGAAGTTTAATATCTTGGCAGTATGTGAATGCTTGCTAACATGACCCCCTCCAATCTGTAGGTGCTTATCCAGTCCCTGTTTTTTCCCTGCATTCTAGGACTTCTATTCCAGGTTTTCGAATGGAAAAAGTGCAACTACAACTCCCAAAATGCAAAGTAAAAACCAACACATGATAAGCACCTACATATTGCAATGGATCATGTTAGCCAGTATGCATTATCTGCCAAATTATTAAACTTCCATACACAAAGTGCCACTTAAAAATGCTCTACATATCTTTTCCATCGGATTTTCTTTTCTTTTACAAAAAGGTTAGCGAGTGCTGCTATGTCACAACTCAGAGGTTGTTTTCTGGTCGTTGCAGATAATCCTTCCCCACTCTTCTAGGGTAATTCCTTTCATTCACGGAATCTGGGGTCTTTATGGTGATGTGCCAAAGACTTCCCTCCCAAGAGCTCAGCCTACAGGGATCAATACACCTGGCAGGCCGGGGGCTTGAGTGAAAAGGCCGGAGCAGAATCGTCAGAGCTAGAGGGACAAAGAACAGACAGTTGTTCAGGAAATGCAGCCAAGTAGTGCCGGAGAATAAACAGCCGACACCGCCCACAATTACCCACTCTTACCTGCTCCGTAGGAACGATATACCAGTAACCTACTAGTATCGAAGTGCAGAAAACATGGAGGATGAAGGGTGAAGGGAAGGTGTGCCAGTATCCTAGGAACACCACGGTGAGAGCAGCAGAGCGTCCCAATTAGGTTCAAAGCAATCCAAAGTGTAAACAGCAGAGCGTCCCAAATTGGTTCAAAGCAATCCAAAGTGTAAACAGCAGAGCGTCCCAAAGAAGGTTCAAAGCAATCCAAAGTGTAAACAGCAGAGCGTCCCAAAAAAGGTTCAAAGCAATCCAAAGTGTAAACAGCAGAGCGTCCCAAAAAGGTTCAAAGCAACAGGAGTGGACAAGGAAAGAAATGAAATGATCAGGGAAGCGAGCGTTAATCTCACGCTATATCCCTTACGGAAATGTTCGGGTTATCGGGTCACCAAAAACTTAAGGAATTAGAAGTGGGAGGTCAATAATGGGTAAGCCGGGTTCATATAATCCAAGGGGAACAATCGAGGGAGGCAGGCGTCGGGAGGCAGACAAGGACAAGGCAAAGACAATAACTTGATTCAAGCGCCGGGTAGTCAAGAATTCAAACGGGAATCCGGGAACAGAGCTCGTAACTAACAGCAGTTTAGGAGCACTCGATCTCCGGATAGATGGGAGTTAAATGAAGTTCCCAACAAATGAAAACACAGCAACGTCATGCGTGTACGTCACGTGGTTATAACAGCAAGAGTTGTGGGAGTTGTAGTTTCAAGATGTTTACGTGCCGGATAGCGCTCAGACAATCGCCAAGGCAGTTTCCAATTTAGCCGAGACGTGACATGCTATAAATGCACGTATGCAGTTTTTAACTTTCATGAAAATGCTCCTAAAAAGAAACATTTTCAAATGCTCTGCATTTTCCATTCCATATAAACGTCACACTTTCCAACCTGACACTGCCAACACTCACCACCTGCTCAAACATATGTGTATGCCGTCAAAGTATCTATATACAACACTTCACCTTACATATAAAGTACTCTTCTTTCCCAACAATTACTAGAAAACACTGAACACTGCTGCAACAACAATCCACTATTGCATTTCCACTAGGCGACAGTTTCCCCTTTTCTTAAAAACACTGAAACACATCACAAATACATTACACCACAAAAACATCACTTCTTTTATTAAAATCAGAAGCACAAATATAACCTAGATATGCACCTTTTTCTCACACCCATTTTTGCCCTGTTCCTTCTAAGGTTCCAAACAGCACTACTCATACTGCAATTGTTCTAACAAAATAGTTAACACACTTTAGTACACCACCCATAACACAACTGTATTAACTCTTTTTCCCAACAACTCCTCCTACCTTCATAAATAACAACCTCGCTTACTAAAGGTACTTCACCATTACCACATGTACCCACTAACTATTTTATACAATTACAGGAAGGAAGAAGATTGCTGAAGATAGCTACTGAAAAAAGAACACTCTTCACATCCTGAAAAGTAAGTACATTAATATAACATGTATATCTTTCTAATTGTAACAGAGTACTTTCACTATATATTAGCATAGATTATTCTTTTCGTATCAATATTTATTTCACTCTTACTCATTATATTGCAACATTCACACTCTTTCTATTCCCATCTAAACACCACCATTATAACATCCACTGTTTTCCTCAAAACATCATAATGTCCCTACTTATTCAATCACACCACCACTCCCTTAGTCACTAAGCCAAGCCCATCAGACCTGCACAGACTCTTACTCTAACAACCTTCCCAACCACACCTATCATCCCACTACACAATCATAGGGCGCGCTATTCATCTCTACAATCACACCCACACACCAATGCACAATGCATGCGTATACATTCCACAACTTTCAAACACAAACTTTCTTTTTTCCCAACAGACCAAACAGAATGCCTACTAAAAAGCAACTAAGAAATACCAGACCAAGTATGCATCTGTTGTTGCAGAAATATCTATAGAAAGAGCACAAAAATAGTAGATATGGCCTACAAAATAGAGGACAGTGAGGAATCCCAATGGTTCCAATTAGCTTTATATCTAACAACAGAAAATGAACACAAAATAGCTTACCCCTCAATAGTTTGCACATACTGCAATACAAAGTTTGACAGGCATTCATGGCAAAGTAGTTTATTTGCCATTAGAGTGTAAAGAAAATGTCAGTACTAGATAACGGTGTACCAACAAAATACAAAACCATTTGGCAACAAGCACTCAACTTAAACAAAGTTAGACAAGCTTTACAATATCTCAAAGAAAACAATACTACAAAGATATGAACATAGAGGAAATCTTAAGAGAAACCCCCCAAATAATTCAAGATTCACTACCAACTGGCCATTTTGAACGTGTAGATACAGCCAACATTTTAGACCAGCATACAATTCACCCACTACACTCCAAAGACACCACATAAAAAGCATTAGAAACATAGCAAATGCATCAAGCCAAAGGATCCGCAACAAGCATATGGGAGAAAAGTGTAGAAGCAGATTATTTTCATCTACTCTTTCCTACAGGAAAAGGAGGAAGATATGATTAAATATCCATACAAATTACTGCATCAGAATATCGCTCTTTACAAATGTATTCTGAAGACTCCAGATTCAGACAACATGTAGAATACATTTTCCACCTCCTGTTCGAAAGTGAACTATCAACTCTGTTATGGAGTTGCATGCACATTAACAGGCTATAATTTGCTAAACATGTCTGCTATCCAACTGCTTAAAAAGATAAAAGACAAAGATAAAGTTTTGCAGTCAAGTATCACAAATCTCTTGGAAACATGCCTTGTACAAAAGAATACTGGTTCCGACGTCACGCTGATGTAGGTTGTATGCTAAGGAACCTAGGCCCCCCCACCACATGGTTTGTTACATTAAGTTGTACAGAATACACAAGAGATGACTTGCACGACTTCCTACGCACTGCAAACCAAAACAAAGAGAGAACAGATACAAAAACGCCAGGAGACCTGTGTTCTTTTGATCATGTCAATGTATAAAGGTACTTTCACCATCGCTTCATTACCATGCTGCACTTCATCTGCAATAAAAGTACCCCTCCACTCGGAAAAGTGGAAGACCTCTTTCGGAGAAAAGAATACCAATCCAGAGAAGCACCACTCATCCACATACTTTTGTGGATAAAAGATGCTCCCAAATGTGGCCTTAGACCATGATGGCACCGTTTTAGAATTTATTGAAAAATACATTACCTGCAACATCCCTTCACAAACCACAAATAGTGACCTACATACACAAATCGTATGCTTCCAAAAGCATACATGTGGCAAATACTGCTGATGTAGATATAAAAACAAAGGTAACTACTATATCAAATGTCGCTGTAGCTTCTCTAGATCAGTTTGCAAAAAGGACAAATAAATAGCTTGACGACTTCTGTTAGAAACAGTGTAAAAGGCAAATCCTTTACAAAGACATACAACATTGAAAGGGACGAAGCATCCAAGTACATCAATGATTAGAATGCCATCATTGCCTTCTAGTGGAATGCAAATATAGACATACAATAATGCATTGCAGACAATTCCACTGCAGTTGCAAGATATGTCCCAGGCTATCCCACCAAATATGAGAAAACAGACCTCAAAGACCTCTGGGATAACATATCATCTGACAAAACACTGTCACAAAAATTGTACAGCTTTGGTATAAAAAGGCTCTTCCATCGAGAATGTGGGTGCTACAAAGTTGCAGACCATTTAACAGGTACAACCTTGCATGGCAAACTTGAACACACTGTCTGGGTGAAACGTGGTCCAGCTTCATCCCGAAAAAGAGTACTAAAATCCTACCAAGAAAGCGAAGCTATAGGTACAAATGATCCCAACAGCCAGCACTTAAAAAAAAAACATTCAATTGACCCAAACAGAAGTACTGCTTTGGGATACCTGTGCCTGTACAGCATAGCTCAAATCTACTCCTACTAAAACAATGGCACACCAGATGAGTCAACTGATAAATATTCAGTCTCAACTTGTGAAGGAAGCGTAGTGAAACTTACCAAACCCAACCTAATTCATCATCATATAAAGTTATAATTTAAATCTCTTCCCTATTGTATCGGTGGAGGCATCTCTAGGGAGCGCACTTTCCACTCTTTTCTCTCGTGTAATTTTCGTGTCTCGGTTGTGGGACTGTTACTAGTGAACTGGGCGAACACAGAAGCATTTATAGCTCCAGACCTGCTTTTAAATTTGGATTTTTGTTTTCTAATCCTCATGGGACACTTAAAATCAACTCTTTTTTGGTCCAGAGGATGGCGAATCTAAATGTTTTAATCACTGCCAAAACGTAAAGCCCCATGTAATTGATTTAAACACACATATGTGAGGCTACGCAGCTCTTTTATACTGTCCTGAACTCTACGTAGAACCCGAGCCCATGCAGTAATCCATGAGGCAACACTGTGAGCAGATGGCATTAAAAACATGCATATGGAATGGATGGGATTACACCAGAGTAATTATGAGTCCAAATAACAGATGCAACTCAGGAAGATGGCAAAGTACTGTTTTATTAAGAATTATCTAAAACAGGGAGGTTACAACGAACATCAACAGACGCACTCTCAGTCTCTCAATGATCTCCACACAAAATATGGTTTTTATAAATAAAATGCATGAGAGTGACGTCATGCTACGTGGCAATAGTGAAAACCCTATCAAAGGTCAGGATTGGTTAAGGGAGACATCCAAGTGTACATTTCTATAGTAGCTACGATCATTATTGGCTGCCCGTTATCAGGTGGAAAACTGATGCCCATCTCTAAAAACATGTCATTTCAGAAACATTTAACTATACAGTTTCTCATTGGTCTTCAAATTATAAGGTCCTTCATTATATGGACTAATATAATTGGTGCCATGTCTGGAACATTCGGTTCATTTAGCAGCACAAAAGCCCAGACCCAGGTGCAGGGAAATAGGACATGCAACTACCTCACCACCCAATTAGCCAGCATCTCTCATCACCCATGCCTTCTGCCATTAAATTGTCTTTGTACTTGGCCTTGCAGTGTATCCCTGTCCTTGAGAATGCACGGGAGTGAAGGCACTGCTATCGTATCTGGAACTCCAAGTTCAAGCTCTATTTCCATCCTTGGCTCAGGTGACAGGAGACCATGATTTGGTCAATTTTGCAGTTTTTAAATGCTCTAAATGAATTAAAGCTTGCCATCCTTTGTGTTCTTTCTTGCACCTTAACGTGAAAAGGTTCAACCTCTGTATACTCGTTGTTCTTCAGAATAGATAGCTGACCTTTCTACTTGAATCCTGACTCCAGGCCAGGCAGCCTCGCCATGCAGCTCCATGAGCCTATTATTCTTGCTGTGACCCAGTTTTCCATTCCCATTTCATGGGTTCTGACTTACTTAATTCATGATATCAATGCCCAATTTCTGTACAATGGCAGCTTTACCTGCATTCTATTCACTACTCATAGCTAGCTTCTATGATGACTTCATCTACCTTGCGTTTCAACATCTGTACATGTGTTGAACTTCTGTTTTCTGTAAAATCTTGTTTACTTCATAGTCTTTTTCTTTCTCTACTTCAATAGTTCATTTGAACTCTTGCGTCATTGTTTGTCAGTTAGGACTCATACTTTGTCATACTTCTTTATTTTGAGACATCTTGCACACTTCTTTATGACATCATCAATTCACCCGTTCAGCTTCTCTTTATACTCCTTCAGCGCTTTCCTTATTTAAGTTATCATCACATCGAGGGTACATTCAGTAGAGTGGTCTCAATGGCTATCTTCTTTCAAACACTTGCTGCAGTATTGGTATTATGGCTGGTGTCATGCATGGCACAATATCGTGTCTCCAACAGGCAAGGTGGGGGGGGGTGGGATCACCTGAAGATGTACACAACTGCTCCTCTACATTCCTCCCTCTGGTCGAGTCCTCGACCACCTCCTCAAGTTTGTCTGCTCCTTTGTGTTTTCTCTTGAAAGAAATTCTCTTCTGTGTCTGTATCTTCGTTACTCCCAGGGAGCCCACTGTTTTGATGTGTTCATCCACACTCCAGGTCATGTAATTACATTGTCCATTTGGGGTACAGTAGACCCATCATCCCACATATTTTTTATGATCCTTTGGATACCAGAACTTTCTTCCCTCAAGTGCTACAATGCTGGCCTTTATGTAATCTCTGATGGCATCATTAGGCAGCTCTTTGACTTCTGGTTCATCCTTCACATCAATCATGATCTTCATTCCTACTGTTTTCTTGGCAGTTTTCTTACATTGTCCAACTATTATCCTCATCATAAAGAAACCAAATATGATTATCACCAATATTGCTCTAAGGAACTTGAATAGGTTTGCCATCCAGTAAGGAATCCATGAGAACAGGAAGGCGAACCAACGGTCACCATCAATGGCTGATGTCTCATCCTCCATTTTTATGTGTAAATCAGTCAACATTGATATGGCCTCCGTCAGTGTCCAGCTCTCTCCGTCATGGGATGGTCTAAATGTGCAACATGATAGCCCCATCTTGGTGCAAACACCTCCTTCCATGGTTGTGATCATGTCAAGGACATACTTATTCTGGAGGGTCATCAACCTTATGGCCCTCAATTCTTCTTTTATCGTGTTAAATCCCTTTATACTGGCATTGATTGTTTGCAGCAGCTCCCATCTGGTCATTTTCAACCATCTGGCGTTAACAGCTGTCTGGATCCCAGGCAAGAACATAGATGTGAACAAAACGGCAGTTTTACTGAACAATTTGTGCTCATCAGGAATATCATCAAAAGCTGCTTTTGATTTTGCTGAGAAATAGTTCTATCTCCTCTTTCACTTTAGTTCTATTGACCTTCTTCTCATGTGGTCTTTTAGTTTTGGAAATTCTTTAATTTTCAGGTCACTTTGTGGCATCACCAATGCTGGAACATGGGTGTATAATAGAGAGTGCACTCCACCCCAATTCCTGGGTAATTTCATATAGGCTCTAGATCCACAGGCCCAATACCATCCCATTAGGATAGCCGTCCCTCTTCTCATTCATGGAACATCTATGATGTTTTTACACCCCTTATTGTGTCCTACATAAGGTTTTCCTTTACTTTGGAAGTACATGATTGCACTCATTATTGGGACTACGGATACTGGCCCAGCTTCATTCTCCACCCATGTCAGAAGTTTAGAGTACTTAGACCATGACTTCAAGCACTCATATTTCACTTTCTGTACTCCTTGTACTGCTTCCTTTCTTAGTAGATGAGCTGCACATGACAACATTCCATCTTCCCACCCTTTACTGGTATGACAGATCAGCAGCTGTGACGGTTCCCAGCATCCAGGCATTTCAGTCTTTTCTGTCATGTCAGAACAGTTAATTCTCTTAATTTCCTCAATGATCACCTCATCCTGGCCTGCAGCAGGATACACAAGCATTCTGTCTGTCCATCCAGGTTCCTTCTCCATTTGTGTTGTTTTAATATAATCATCCTGGTATGGATACGACTGTCTTGATCTCCATCCCAACGTTGCCTAGCTCCCCTGGAACTGTCCTCTGGTAGTACATGCTGTTAGATGACTGAGGCACTTTGCACCTTGCGCCGGCCGCATTTTTGAAATGAAGGTTTTGACTGTATTCATGGCATAGGGGATGAGGGAGCAGCCATAGCAATTCTCATCAGATGCGCTCTCCACCACTTTTTTCATGTGCTGATACCACATGTTATTCCTCAGGTGAGCTGCCTCATCAAAGTAGCTGTTTATCCCATGATTATCTTCTTCTGCAGCTCTCGTATACGCTTAACCTGCTCATAGAGGTTAATGCAATTATCATCATTTGTACCCGCACTTGGAAGAATCATAGACAATCTTTTTTCAATTCGATCAGAAGGAAAATAGATTTTCAGAAATGTAAGGTACAGAAAGAAAAATAAAAAAGGATACATAGGGCATCATTATAAGTTTGCTGGTCCAGTAACAATGGTACCGGTAACAACGGTACCGGTAAGCTTTCCGGTACTGTTGTTACCAGACCAGAAAACTACATGTTCTGCTCAGGGTTGCCTTACCGCACGCCAGATCGGACCTGGCGGGAGTACTTACACCCGCGAGCAGAGCATGTCAGATGCACCCGCACCATTCACAAATGGTGCTGGTGCATCTGGCCTCCCCATTCCCATTAAGCCCTATAGGGCTCAATGGGAATGGGGAGCATTTTTTTCCGGCGCCCACAAATGGGCCATTACCAGGACAGGCGGGGCCATAATGACCTGGTAATTGGCCATTCGCCGCCGCCGGAAAGAAAATGATACCGGCGGCAGCCGTGCCGATTTTACCGGCTCGGCTACCGCCAGTCTTATAATGAGGCCCTTAGATGTATATATATATATCATATATATATATATATATCAGGAATAGGAGCCTGGAGAAACATTTAGTGTGCCATCCTAATACTTGTTGGACAGGTGCTCTTTCTATAATCGCATTATCCTCTTCTGAAATCATTTTTACTTCAAGCCTTCAATTTTGCATCTGTAATTGCACAATCTGCTCAATGATCGCTGCTAAGAGTCTCATCACTTGACCATTCTTGGCATCATGCAAAAAGGTGTGAATGTTAACATCTCTCCTAACAAGGGCAGGGTAGGATTGGAGTATGAACACACAAATAGCCACCACAAGACTGTTTGTATTACTGTCAAGAGGTACCATGCATTTTATTAATTAAAACTGTTGTTCTCCATGAAATGAATCTGGATATTGATCTGTCATCCAATTTCTACTCAGGAACTGGTGTTTAGGCCTAACGCTAATGCAATATTTAATTCTTCAAAGAATTTCTAAAAGTTAATTTCAGCCTCTTGAATTTCTCTGCAATATATAAGGAGTGTCCAAACGAAATATGTGCTAACCACTCGCTGCTTTATTGTCCTAATTCTTTGTCATCCATCGAGTCTGCACACGCTGAAATTCTTCTTCTTGTCTTGCTCCTAGGTCAGTTGCAGCCAAGCTTGTCTTCCCGATATCTTAACTGCAGAAGGGGAGACTTCCTCAACAACAAAGTGGCCATTAAACCTAGGTTCGTGCCACTTCTGATAAAATTCTTAACAAGTATCAAGTTCCCAACATATAAGTTTGGTGGTGGCAATAGTTCACTTGGATTGGTCACAAGATTGTCCTCTTCCGTGTTCCTTGACCCCTCCCTCCGATGCTTGATTTGATCTGAAATGAAAGAAACACTGGCAGTCATACTTGTCAAATAATCATGCATCTCATCACCTAGAGTCTTCGCTACACTCTGGGCATCACTCCTTACTCTAGATCAAGGCATAAGAAGCGTTCTCATGTGGCACTCTGTCACTAATTCATGAGGGATGAGCTGGTAATCAGAACCTGGCTGATTCCAAAGGGCATATAAGGCTAGGGGTAGGCAATACAGCCATACCTTCTTTAAAGTCAATTTAATATTGGCAATCCTCTCCTTGAGAAGGCTGTTGAGACACTTACATATCCCGTTTGCTTGCGGGTGATACGCAGAAGAAAGCCTGTGCTTTATAGTCAATAGAAGCCTAAAGCGTTCGACAACATGTGGCCCTTAGTACTTCTTAGTACTTCGCACACACCCCACCTCGGGAAGACTTTGCGCACTAAAAACCTTGCTGCGCAAGTAGCATTAGGGTGTGCACGCAGACAGGCTTAGATCCACCTAGAGAAGGGGCACACCACCACTAATAGATACCTGTAGCCATTACATGTCTGCACCATATCAACATAGTCGCAATGTAAATGCTGAAACGGACCATTCGGTCGAGGTATTACTCCTCTGATTGTTCTCAATATATGCCCAGCAGTAAACCTTTGACACACAATGCAATTCACCAAGAACTGTGCAACGTGTTCCAGCAGCTTCGGAACAAACAAGTCTTCTGCAATAGTGGCAGCAAGACTTTCTCTGAGTATTTGCACGGGGTAATGCAGTTGGTCAAGTCTGACTATCAGTAATGCTGCTGGCATCTCTGGCTTTCTAGTGCTTTCCTCTCGCCATAATGCTTCCGTGGGGGATAAAGAAGACCCCCTTTGTTTCTATAGCTCTTGCTCTTCCTGTGGGGTTCTTCCCTGAATCTCTGTTAGTTGCGTAATTGACAGCATGTTAAACCCCTCTTGTACTAACATGCTTCCAGTTGAACTTTCTCTAACATCTTCAGTGTCAAAACTCGAAATAGCTGGAGAATATGCAATCCTTTTAGCTTCTATGTCTCCACCTTTGTTTCCACAAGAGATAAAGTATGTTCATTTAGTATGAGCTGCGCATTTTACGACTGCTATGGCTACTGGGAGTTGTAGTGCCTTAATGAGCCTGTCCAATAAGGACATGTAGTGTACTGGGGAGCCATCTGCATGGAGATAGCCCCTCCTTTTCCAACGTGACAGCCCTGCGTGTACGGTTGACATCATATAGGCAGAATCACTGTACACTGTCACTTCCTGTCCTTTGTGTTTCTCGAGCGCGAAAATAAGCGCTTCTAATTCTGCTGCTTCCGCTGAAAAGTGAGACGGTAGTCTTGCACTCACCAATACTTCAAATTCACCATTTAATCGGTTTCTTACCACTGCAGAACCTGAATGCCTCCCCCACTAGTCTGGTAAATTCTCGAAGAACCGTCAATAAAAGGAACCCCCCGCCAAAGCATTCTCTTTCACACGAGGTATATCATCACATAATTCAACGTAATTTGCACAGTCATGCACATGATCAACTTCTTTTACAGGTTCCACTACAAACATGGCTTGGTTTACTATTTTACACCTCACTACCTTAATGGCTGGATTGGAAATCATTACTTCGTAAGCTGAAGCTCTTTGGGATGTTAGCGTGCCCTTGAGTTTCTCTAAAATGGCAAATAAGGCATGCTCCAATTAAAGAGTCATAGAACAGCCAATGGCAATACTTGTGGACTTCTCAACTGCAAATGCGGCCGCAGCCAAAGATTGTTTGCATGGGAAATGTCCTCTCATAACTGGATCTAAAATCCCACTATATTGTGCGAAAGGTTTGTACCCCAGTGTCATCCTTTGTGTGAGCACTGCTGTCATTACTGCCCCATTGGTGGGCGAAAATAAATATAATTCCTCACTGTAGTTGGGAGTCCCTAAAACTGGAGCTGTTCAAATTGCTCTTTTCAACTCCTTTTCCTTACCAACTTAGGCTTTCTTTAACACTTGCAAAAGTGGCTTGGTATATGTGCTGTAATCAAATACCCAGGCTCTGCAGTAATTCTGCAAGCCCAGAAACTGCTGCATTTGTCTCACTGGGGGGTCATTACGAGTCCAGCGATAACCACGCTGGTACTACCGGCAGGTTGCTGCCGGACCTGTAATTAATTACTAGCACCGGACTTGCCAGAAACACTGGGGTATTACAACCGTGTTGTTCCAGAAAGTCAGGTGCTAGTAAATTGTAAGTCCTTATTCCTATGGAGTCCGACAGGACTCCATGGGAATGGGGACCACGGAAGCACTGTATCGGTATGCCTACCATGGCTGCTGTGTCCAGCAGGCTCTGCCCTGTTGAACACAGCAGCTCCGGCAGGCAGACTCGTAGTTTGCCGGTCTGGAAACAACAGAGCCAGTAAGCTTACTGGCACCGTTGTTTCCGGACCAGCAAACTTGTTCAGTTTTGGTGTCTTCATAACTGCCTCATCCCTTTCAGGTGTCACTTCCCTTCCTTCATGTGAAATTAGCTGACCTATGTACAACACTTTTTCCTGACAATACTGCAATTTCTCCTGATCTACCTTACATCCTCTGTTTTACTGCAAATCAATATGTCATCTATGTACTGTATTCACTGCAGTTTTCAGATCGATATTGTCTAGATCCATCTGTAGGACCCTGTTAAAGATCGATGGGGACTTACAATACCCTTGAGGAATACGACTATGCTTTAGTTTTTTTGTCTAAACATAAAGGAAGTCAGGTTTTGTGAGTCCTTATGCAACGTGATCGAGAAAAATGCAATTTTCCAATCTATCACTGTAAAATACCGGGCTTCAACTGGGAAACTACACAGTATTGTAGCAGGATTAGGAACTATAGGAAACTCTGCCTCTACAATCTGATTAAGAAGCCTAAGATACTGGATACATCTCCAAGACCACCCTTTAGATGTTTTAATCGGATACATTGTGGTATTGCATGATGACTCTGATGGCACTGGGATACTGTTAGGTCTGGTCCTGGTCCCTGTATGCGTGGTCTGGTGAGTGGTGATGTCAGTGTGGAATGTCAGTGTGGAACCTTGTATGCCTGAGAAGAATGTTATGCGGTTGGAGTTCTGACCCAGGCAGTTGATGAAGATGTAGCCTGGGTTCTCC
This sequence comes from Ambystoma mexicanum, assembly GCF_040938575.1. Classification (NCBI taxonomy): domain Eukaryota; kingdom Metazoa; phylum Chordata; class Amphibia; order Caudata; family Ambystomatidae; genus Ambystoma; species Ambystoma mexicanum. Next base: position 1,226,774,775 of record NC_090926.1, read on the forward strand.
ACAAGATCTTTCTAGCTCCTTTGACTTTGATGTAACCTGATGAAGCCTGTTAACCTGAAGTGAATGGATAAACTACCTTTGAAGTACCCTACAGTGCAAGTGCATCCTTTTAACCTTTCGTAACAGATACCCCGATTCATAATTGCTGAAATAGTCTGGAATATGCCCTCATCAGATTCTCGGGACATAGGGTACTGTTTTGCTGTGGGTAGAATTGCTCCTGGTTTAAGCTTTATTTTAACCTCCCCTATTCCCTTCAATAGACCTACGCCATAGGGTCTGTGGTCCACAGGACACTTGTACCTTTTCTAGATCCTACTAGAAAAATGCTAGTTGTTGCTGCATTATCAGTCATTCGCTGTGGGATTTCTCTTTTCTCGATCCTTATCCAAAATGTAATGCTCATAAAGAACACCATTTTGTCATCGATACGTTCTTCTCTGAATATATCTTCATCTGTTATATCAGTCAATCGGCACCCCTTTTCAAGCGCTATCACCGTTCTCCATGATCAACCCCTTCAAGCATTGCTATTTCCCCTAGTACTATAGCTGCTTCCAATTCTATAGGAATAGTATGCCCTTCTTCCTCATCCATAAGTATTCGTGGTCTAAATAGAAATTCATCCGGTATCCTCACAATCTGTCCTACTAACCCAGGGAGCCATGTCGGCAAAAGGCTCACTCCATACAGCATGACTTCCAGATCTACCGGGACTCCTCGTAGAGCCACTTGCCCTGTGAACGCCAGTATAAACTCCCCCATGTTTGAAAAGTGTATTCCTGGAGTTGAGCACACTATACTCTGATCAGTGAATGAAATCATAATGTTAAGATTTGTCATCAAATCTCTTCCCAAAATGTTAACTGGTGTCTGTCGTGCACATAACAAGGGAATGAACATGTCACATTCCCCTGTAGAAACCGGTAATTTATCAGTACAAGGAACTACATTTCGTAGCTCCAGAGAACCTTTGAGCATTCATGGCAACACCTGACATTGGAAATGTTCTTCCTCGTCACATCAACCCTTGGTTCCTCTTGAGGATCTAGTGTCAGAGATAGCAGTGAACACATCTATTCATCCTGTGAGCTGTCCTATTGGGGGTATATGCTCATCCCCGTCCCTGTGAAAGGGTTTCCTCCTACCACAGTAACACCCCCTTACCCTAGGTGTAAGTATGTGCCCCGTGTTGGCTTTTTGCTGCTCTCTGTACTATCTCGCTTCCACTACTGCTGCTCTCTCTATGTACTATATCGCTCCCACTACTGCTGCTCTCTCTATGTACTATATCGCTACCACTACTGCTGCTCTATGTACTATTTCGCTCCCACTACTGCTGCTCTCTCTACTATCTCGCTTTCACTACTGCTGCTCTCTGTGCTATCTTGGTTCCACTACTGCTGCTCTCTCTATGTACTAAATAGCTTCCACTACTGCTGCTCTCTCTATGTACTATCTCACTCCCACTACTACTGCTGCTCTCTCGATTATCTTTTTTTCACTACTGCTGCTTCTATCTATGTATTATCTCGCTCCCACTACTGCTGCTCTCTCTATGTACTATCTCACTCCCACTACTACTGCTGCTCTCTCGATTATCTTTTTTTCACTACTGCTGCTTCTATCTATGTATTATCTCGCTCCCACTACTGCTGCTCTCTCTATGTACTATATAACTTCCACTACTGCTGCTCTCTCTATGTATTATCTTGCTCCCACAACTACTGCTGCTCTATGTATTATCTCGCTTCCACTACTGCTGCTCTCTATGTACTAGCTCGCTTCCACGACTACTGCTCTCTCTCTGTACTGTCCCGCATCAACTACTGCTGCTCTCTTTATGTACTATCTCACTCCCACTACTGCTGCTCTCTCTATGTACTATCTCGCTCCCACTACTGCTGCTCTCTCTATGAACTATATCGCTTCCACTACTGCTGCTCTATGTACTATCTCGCTCCCACTACTACTGCTGCTCTCTATGTACTATCTCGCTTCCACTACTGTTGCTGCTCTCTATGTACTATCTCGCTTCCACTACTGTTGCTGCTCTCTATGTACTATCTCGCTTCCACTACTGTTGCTCTCTCTATGTACTATCTCGCTCCCACTACTGCTGCTCTCTGTATGTACTATCTCGCTCCCACTACTGCTGCTGCTCTCTATGTACTATCTCGCTTCCACTACTGTTGCTGCTCTCTATGTACTATCTCGCTTCCACTACTGTTGCTGCTCTCTATGTACTATCTCGCTTCCACTACTGTTGCTCTCTCTATGTACTATCTCGCTCCCACTACTGCTGCTCTCTGTATGTACTATCTCGCTCCCACTACTGCTGCTCTCTATGTACTATCTCGCTTGCACTGCTGCTGCTCTCTCTATCGTGCTATAGCTCGTCCACTACTGCTGCTCTATGGGTTCCATGTAATAATGTCCCCGCAAAAATGTCCCCTGACAAAAAAGTCGCTATTGTTTGCTGAGACATCATTACATTGAACATGCGGGGGACACATCTGCAACCTCTGTGTTTTTTTAAAAATGGGAGCAGGCGACTTCCTTGCAACCCGTCCCCATACATAATGTCACCATATATAATGTCGGCAATGGCTTTTCCCAGTGACATTATGTATGGGGATATTATTACCTGATACCGCTCTATGTACTATCTCGCTTCCACTACTGCTCCCTCTATGTATTATCTCACTTCCACTACTGCTGCTCTCTCTATGTACTATCTCACTTACACTACTGCTGCTCTCTATGTACTATCTCGCTCCCACTACTGCTGCTCTCTGTATTTACTATCTCGCTCCCACTACTGCTGCTCTCTGTATGTACTATCTCGCTCCCACTACTACTGCTCTCGCTATGTATTATCTCGATTCCACTACTGCTGCTCTCTCTATGAATTATCTCACTTCCACTACTGCTGCTCTCTCTATATACTATCTCGCTTACACTACTACTGCTCTCGCTATGTATTATCTCGATTCCACTACTGCTGCCCTCTGTATTTACTATCTCGCTCCCACTACTGCTGCTCTCTCTATGTATTATCTCGCTCCCACTACTGCTGCTCTCTGTATTTACTATCTCGCTCCCACTACTGCTGCTCTCTGTATGTACTATCTCGCTCCCACTACTGCTGCTCTCGCTATGTATTATCTCGATTCCACTACTGCTGCTCTCTCTATGAATTATCTCACTTCCACTACTGCTGCTCTCTCTATGTACTATCTCGCTCTCACTACTGCTGCTCTCTGTATTTACTATCTCGCTCCCACTACTGCTGCTCTCTGTATGTACTATCTCACTCCCACTACTGCTGCTCTCGCTATGTACTATTTTGCTCCCACTACTGCTGCTCTCTCTATGTATTATCTCGATTCCACTACTGCTGCTCTCCATGTACTATCTCGCTCCCACTACTGCTGCTCTCTCTATGTACTATTTTGCTCCCACTACTGCTGCTCTCTCTATGTATTATCTCGATTCCACTACTGTTGCTCTCCATGTACTATCTCGCTCCCACTACTGCTGCTCTCTCTATGTACTATTTTGCTCCCACTACTGCTGCTCCCTCTATGTATTATCTTGCTTCCACTACTGCTGCTCTCTGTATGTACTATCTCGCTCCCACTACTGCTGCTCTCTGTATGTACTATCTCGCTTACACTACTGCTGCTCTCTCTATGTACTATTTTGCTCCCACTACTGCTGCTCTCTCTATGTATTATCTTGCTTCCACTACTGCTGCTCTCTGTATGTACTATCTCGCTCCCACTACTGCTTCTCTCTGTATGTACTATCTCGCTCCCACTACTGCTGCTCTCTATATGTATTATCTTGCTTCCAGTACTGCTACTCTCTATGTACTATCTCGCTTCCACTACTGCTGCTCTCTATGTACTATCTTGCTTCCACTACTGCTGCTATCTATGTACTATCTTGCTTCCACTACTGCTGCTGTCTATTTACTATCTCGCTCCCCCTACTGCTGCTCTCTCTATGTATTATCTTGCTTCCACTACTGCTGCTCTCTATGTACTGTCTCGTTCCCACTACTGCTGCTCTCTAGGTACTATCTCGCTCCCACTACTGCTGCTCTCTATGTATTATCTTGCTTCCACTACTGCTGCTATCTATGTACTATCTTGCTTCCACTACTGCTGCTGTCTATTTACTATCTCGCTCCCCCTACTGCTGCTCTCTCTATGTATTATCTTGCTTCCACTACTGCTGCTCTCTATGTACTGTCTCGTTCCCACTACTGCTGCTCTCTAGGTACTATCTCGCTCCCACTACTGCTGCTCTCTATGTATTATCTTGCTTCCACTGATGCTGTTCTCTAGGTACTATCTTGCTTCCACTACTGCTGCTCTCTCTATGTACTATCTCGCTCCCACTACTGCTGCTCTCTCTATGTATTATCTTGCTTCCACTACTGCTGCTCTCTATGTATTATCTTGCTTCCACTACTGCTGCTCTCTGTATGTACTATCTCGCTTCCACTACTGCTGCTCTCTATGTACTATCTTGCTTCCACTGATGCTGTTCTCTAGGTACTATCTTGGTTCCACTACTGCTGCTCTCTCTATGTATTATCTTGCTTCCACTGATGCTGTTCTCTATGTACTATCTCGCTCTCACGACTGCTGCTCTCTCTGTGTACTATCTTGCATCAAGCAGTCGCCTTAGAATACCACTGTTTCTATCTGTCCCCTTTCAGCTTTTATTAGCTCAGAAACAATCGTTCTTACTTGGATAATTCTAAATGTGGCTATTTGTAGCTGTTCTTCAGCTTCACTGCGTATCTTGGAATGCTCATCCATTACAATCATCTCTGTTCCTTTGAAAAGTGATATTTTTTATTGGCAAATGGCCAGCATGCAAAGCAAAAGACAGTTACTTCTAGAATACACTAGCCACTGCCTTACTACAGAGAATCCACCTGCAACCTTTTTTTTTTATTCCACTCTTGGCCAAACCTTCAAAGATTGGAGTCATATGGAATATTTTTATAGCCATCTTTTAATCCAGGCTGACATGGATCCGCTGCAAGAAGTGCTGGAACTAAAGGTGTAGACATTGCCCGGCTCTGTACGAGGTATGGATCTATTGGGTAATCTTGCTGCATGTCAAGTGTGGCCTGCATTTTTACATTCTCTCTGCATTCCTCAATGTCCTCAGTATCCATATCTTCGTGTACTACTTGTCTGCCAACATTGGTATCTTCAAGAGTTTCGGTGCAATCAGCAGTTGTGCAACCAAGCTTAACTTCGGGCTGGGTAACAGTGTGTGAGTGATCAGGCTGGGTGACAGTGTCTGTTGAGTCATCAGGCTGGGTAGCAGTGTCTGTTGAGTGATCAGGCTGGGTAGCAGTGTCTGTTGAGTGATCAGGCTGGGTAGCAGTGTCTGTTGAGTGATCAGGCTGGGTAGCAGTGTCTGCTGAGTGATCAGGCTGGGTAGCAGTGTCTGCTGAGTGATCAGGCTGGATAGCAGTGTCTGGTGAGGGATCAGGCTGGGTAGCAGTGTCTGCTGAGTGATCAGGCTGGGTAGCAGTGTCTGGTGAGTGATCAGGCTGGGTAGCAGTGTCTGCTGAGTGATCAGGCTGGGTAGCAGTGTCTGCTGAGTGATCAGGCTGGGTAGCAGTGTCTGCCGAGTGATCAGGCTGGGTAGCAGTGTCTGCTGAGTGATCAGGCTGGGTAGCAGTGTCTGGTGAGTGATCAGGCTGGATAGCAGTGTCTGTTGAGTGATCAGGCTGGGTAGCAGTGTCTGGTGAGTGATCAGGCTGGATAGCAGTGTCTGCTGAGTGATCAGGCTGGGTAGCAGTGTCTGCTGAGTGATCAGGCTGGGTAGCAGTGTCTGCTGAGTGATCAGGCTGGATAGCAGTGTCTGGTGAGTGATCAGGCTGGATAGCAGTGTCTGCTGAGTGATCAGGCTGGGTAGCAGTGTTTGATGAGTGATCAGGAGTCAGACCCTCTGTAGATAGATATCTGTGGCCGCTCAGGACTGTCAGTACATGATGGGTGATCTGTGGAATGTATCATGATAGAAGGAGAAGCTGTAGACAGATGTTCATCAGCAGAAGCATGAGGGACAGAATGAACGGGGCGTTTCCTGCTGAGTTCTGAAAGCAAGGATTGAAAGAATGTTGTAACTACAATAACATCATTCAGTGGTTAGAAACGTTGGCATTACTGGAATGGGCAATAACTTAACTTTGCTCCTGCTTGTCAGTGGGACCTTTGGGCTGGATCTTGAAAGCAGACAAAGTATCTTGAGAGGATTTTGGCGCTTGGGCAAGTTTTCTGTTTGCTGACCTGTTTTTGTCTTGTGGCACCAGACATTTTTGGTTTAGCAGCGGATGACTCTGGATTCACGATGTTGCTCTATTCGCCACTTCTGCAGAATGAGAAGGAAAGCAACAGAGATGAGTGCATGTTTTCATTCAGTTCAGACAGCTGACTAACTTACCAATGATTCAAGCTGAACTGCAACAAGATTGTCTCTCTCCAATAAAGTGATGAGCTAAACAGAATGTTAAATTAATTATTGAGTCATTGCCCATGTGGGGGCAGGCAGATAACATTTAATGTTTCATGATAATGCATTTTACTGATTTCAATTCAATTCACATGATAGATTAGGGTGTTGGGTTGTTAAGGTGAGGGCCGGGCGGGCCATAGGACATTGGGGCAATGCCCGACCCAAAAATGCCAAAGCCAGTGTAGGACAGTTTTCTGGGTCAAATTCAAGGTGGGGCACTTATTGTGGCCCAGTTTGATAAGTTACTTCCCCATGCTGCAGTTGCAGGTAGTTGTTTTGACCAGCATTACTGAATATTCTTTAAAATTAACAATCACATTTCATGAAAAAGCTGCTCCTTGGGTAATGGGTACTACCCGAACAGTCTTTCACAAAATAAATGAATTGCCCTTCCCCTCCCATGGGACAGCCACAGATTGCATCGGTGTTAGACATCCATCCCAATAACAAGTTGCTCTCTCCCAGTCCCTGCCTCAGCCACAGAGCTGCTAGCTAATGAATAAACCAGTGGCGAGAGCCGCGAGACAGGACAGTGCTCCTGCCTGGTCCACACTGGTGCTCTGATGGGAGTCTGGGGGAGATTGTGACTGTGACACTACAGCAAACATCACAGCACTGTCGCTGACAGGCAGGCAGGCTGAGCGGAGGCTGAGCAGAGCAGCAGAGCGGTTCTGTCTACAGGCACGGCCCAGCAGCTCCAGCCTGGTGTGGCTGGGAGGTGACTGGAGCCGAGTGACACCAGGCACAGTGAGAGGGAGGGAGAGGCCAGCCAGTCACAGTGCAGGTCTCTGTCTCACATTACGCGTTATCATGGTACTAACAATAGAGGCTGCCGATTTCCCTAAACAGCTCCCCCGCTGCTTGTAATGATATAGTTACTTTCAATTTTCCCATGATTAACTTTACTCTCAGAAAACCAAACAAATGTGAATTAAAGATCCGTCAACCCATTAACTGCAGCTGCCGGATCGGAGCTAATAACTAATTGTCCCCATGCTGTACTACTTTGAGATGTCCCCTAGAAAGTAGAAAGGAGGAATAGATGAACCTAAGGAATGGCCGGAGATAGTCTCCTCGTGCAAGCATAGAGAAGTGGTGATCGCTTGGAAGCCTTGCTGGGGTACCTGCTCTATGGCCACTTTTCCTGACAGCTCACCTTCAACCAAGACCTTCAGGTCAGTCAATTATACCCAGCACCAAAGTTCAGTGTGGATAGCAAAGCTCACCGTTGCTACGCATGAATACTTACGGGCTGAACATTCAAGGGCCTGCATAGCAAAGCTCACCGTTGCTACGCATGAATACTTACGGGCTGAACATTCAAGGGCCTGCATAGCAAAGCTCACCGTTGCTACGCATGAATACTTACGGGCTGAACATTCAAGGGCCTGCATAGCAAAGCTCACCGTTGCTACGCATGAATACTTACGGGCTGAACATGCAAGGGCCTGCAGAACACACAGGCTACAAGGCTGCCTCAGCGTTAGGTGCCCTCATTGCATGTGCTATTATGCTATATCTCCAGTATTAGCTATTGTGTTTTATAGAGAACATGTAGCATTTTTGAACTTTTAGTTCATTGCAAGAACATGCATAGACAGTGTTGTTGGGTATAAGTCAGGGCTAACTCAAGTTGCCCCACATGACAGGGGTCACTTGACAGCCGACATGCTTAATGCTAATGTATTTTCACTTTTGAACGTTCCTTTTAAGTGACGACTCCCTTCCCTGCAGGCACACGGCCTCACTTGTGGCTACACAACCTGACCCTTTGCTGTGATGCAGCTTCAAACGGCCTAGGCTCGACAAGCCGAGTTAACTTAAACCGTAAACGGCACACATTTTCTCGGTTCCATGTAATAATGTCCCTGCAAAAATGTCTCCTGACAAAAAAGTCCCCTTTTTTGTAGAGATATTGTTACATTGAACATGCGGGGAACACCCCTGCAACCTCTGAATTTAGTTTTTTTTTTTTAACAAGGGGGGGCATCTCTGCATCCCATCCCCATACATAATGTCACCATATACAATGTGGCCAATGCCTTTTCCGGGCGATATTATGTAGGGGGACATTATTACCCGATACCATTTTCTCACCATGTGAAATGATAGTGGTTTGCTGCATTGCAACACAATGTACAATCATGAATCCCAGTTTCTTGGACCCTCATCAACTTGCTTGCTAAGAGGATGTAAACGGAGGGCGGGGCAGTGTAATTCACAAGCTTGTGAGAGTGTGCGCAACGCAATATCCATGGACCAATCATCATGGCTGCCGCTTGGCCTGGAATGAGCGCCCGCGGCCGCCCTAACCCAGCACTTTAACTGCGAGGGAGTGCGATCATGAGCAAACCAGCCTGGTCTTCGCCATCTCTCTTGCCCAGCTGCCCTCCATTAGAACGACTGCCAACAAACTGCCCCCCGCGGCCTGTCGGCCAAAGACAATCTGTCGATGCGAGCAGCGGACCCAGGGGTGGACTGGGAACTAAAAGAGGCCCTGGAAATATTTACTGGGGACCAAAAGAGGCCCTGGAAATAAAGTTCAAAGTGGCCCCATATGACACATTTTCAGCAAGCCCAATGCTTTTCCTATGAGAACATTTCAAAATACCACACCAAAGAGGGCCAGGGTGCAGAGGCCCACCGGGAAATCTCCAGAGTTCCCTATAGGCCAGTCCACCCCTGAGCGGACCCAATGCTGCAGCCCAGCAAGATATTAAACATTGCTTTGAACAAGAACATCCACCCCGACCTACCGCAGAATAAAACAATGGCTAACGGCTGCCTACTACCTACGTTACCATTCTGTACCCTTTGCAGTTTGCAGGAGCTCAAATTCAAATAGCATACTACTGTCTGTTACCAATGTAATCACAGGCCCCAGTCGCCCCTCATCAACTGTTGCAACACCAAGTTCTGTTCAATGCTGCGGCTGACCCAGTTATAGTATAACACTGCCCACAGTGACGGTACAGCCGGCCAGGCCCACCAAGGCCGCCCAATCACTCGTAACTCTCAGCCAGGAGCCAGCTGGAATATCCGAACAGTCTACGGTCAGCTACTAGTGATTTGGCTTCGTACATGAACACTAGACGGACGGAGAGACCGACCAAGGTCTTTCGTGAGCCAGAAAGAGTGAACACCAGAAAGCAGAAACATTAATATCAAGCAAGCAAAACCTTAAGAGAGTCATTTATGATTTGAAGGCTTAATAGATGGATTAATCTTACGCTAGAATCTCCGCGTCCTGCACTCTGCAAAATACAAGCACACACTGACACACACTCTTGACTGACTACTTATTTCTTGAGCCTGAGTGAGTCTCTCTCCTCGCTCCCGAGTCCTCTTCTCCTCCTGTTGGTCAATCCGGCGACTATTTTGAGTCTGTCTCCCAGTCCCTCTAGATTGTCATGGCCCCATGGGTCTGGGCGCAGGCCAGGGCAGTCGTACACAGCCGCAGTGCAGAAGGCAGGCAGTGGGACGCGTCGGTCCGCAGAACCGGTCCCAGTCCGCAGAACCGGTCCCAGTCCGAAGACCTCAACGGCTCGACCACCTCACCACAAAGCTGCCTGGCAGCGCAGCAGCGGCCTGAGAGTGCAGAGCCAGAGAGGCAGCAACACGCGGCAGGCAGGCCAGTGCACGCCGGCAGCACCCCCAGTAGCAGCAGTCAGTCAGTGCAGGGGCACTGGCACGGGTCTGGCGGGAACGACGGTAGGCTGGCTGGGGCACTGAGTGTGTGGTGGCGACGACATGCGTGCTGGACGTGACTGGTCCCAGATGGCAGTAAAGGTAAGGCATATGACACGGTCTCCAGAGTTCAGTTGTTTGTTGGAAGGGACTTTGCTACATTAATAGCTAATGTGGGTTGCACACTTGCACACTTGCACGTTGGCTCCAGATAGTCTGGCGGCTCTGCAGGCAGACAAGGCCTGCTGGGGTCGGGCTCGGCCTCAGGCGGGAGGCCAGGAAATTGAAACTGCCTTGCAGCAGTGTGTCAAATCATATAGACGTAGGATTGGTCACCATTCAACTGCAGCAGAACCCACATTTTGTGGGGCCCTTTTGAGGACACATTTCCTTTACCCCCCTCCCCCCGCCCCCTTGTTTTCTCGCCAGGATTCTTGGAATTAACTGTGCACTTTTACCAATATGTTTATGTTGTATGTGTTTATGTTTATGATGGCATTGAATTATGTGATGCACCTGCCTCCACCAGAACTATGTGCAAATCAAATGTGGAGCTTTTGACTGTTGTTTGTTCAAAATGTTTGACTAATTACAAGTAGGAGACTCATGCTCTGATATACTTGTTTTTTTTTACGACAAACTGGTATGTATCACCTCTAATGTCTTACAACCAGTACTTTGACAAACATGAAATAAATTCCATGTTTTAGCCAATAACATAAGGCTAGCTTCAATTTTGCTAGTGTTACAGACTGCTACATTTCCTTACTGTAACATTGCTTCTGTACTTTTACCTCAGACTACAGGATGGGTACCTGGTGGTGTTTTGAACACCAATACAACCATTTATGACTAGGTAATCATACACAAATAATAGTGTGACGCAATTGATACTGGCGGTTACCTCTCTTGTGTTATACCTCTTGTTTCAGCCCCAGGTTCCGCCGTTCAGTGCGGTCTCTTTTGTTACATCAAATCATATAGTACCATAGTGCTATTTATTGGCAAATGGCATTGCATCTGCATTCAGGCTAGTAGCAGGCTGCAGGCAATGCAATGCATCAGCACCTGCTGCAGCCAGCAGTGTGGGATATAGCACCATAGTGCAATGCATCGGCACCTGCTGCAGCCAGCAGTGCGTGATATAGCACCATAGTGCAATGCATCAGCACCTGCTGCAGCCAGCAGTGCGGGATATAGCACCATAGTGCAATGCATCAGCACCTGCTGCAGCCAGCAGTGCGGGATATAGCACCATGGTGCAATTCATCAGCACCTTCTGCAGCCAGCAGTGCGGGATATAGCACCATGGTGCAATTCATCAGCACCTGCTGCAGCCAGCAGTGCGGGATATAGCACCATAGTGCAATGCATCAGCACCTGCTGCAGCCAGCAGTGCGGGATATAGCACCACAGTGCAATGCATCAGCACCTGCTGCAGCCAGCAGTGCGGGATATAGCACCACAGTGCAATGCATCAGCACCTGCTGCAGCCAGCAGTGCGGGATATAGCACCATAGTGCAGTTTTATTAATTCACATTTGTGAGAATCAGGTTGGCACATGACAGCCTGCTGCAGCCAATGCATCAGCACCTCTGCACCCAGCCTCCACGGTCCACCTCCATCTGAGGGCAAACGCTGTGTCCCTCTCTCCGTCTCGCCCTCCATGATAGACTGTACCGTCCATTTTACACGGACCGGACGGGATCATTCATCATCATCCCCCAGGGCACTGGCACAGTCCGGAAAGGGAGGAGAAGGGAGGGGGCGGGGCCATGTCGTCAGATAGGATGTGTGGATAATTGGAACAACAACAAGAACTTCAGTGTGCGCGTGCCGCCACCTGGCGCTGCTGTCTGGCTGCTAAGTAAGTTAGTTACTGTGTGTGCTCGCTCGCTCGACAGACTAGAGTCGGACGGACTGTGAGGTGTGTCAAAATTAAATCACAATACTGAAGTGAATAAAGTTTAGATTTGAATTGCAACTTGCAAGCATTTTCTTTCACTGGTGCCCTGACTGCCCCGGGCCCGCCCCACCCTGCACCTCCCTTCTCGACCGTAAATATTTGAAAATAATATTTCACACCACGGTCACCATGGGCTGCTGCCTGAACATTTCTGCCTGGAGTCAGACCTGCCTGGATCCGGTCTGACATGCCATTTATCAAATAGGAAGGAAAGCAAAAGCATGCAAGCAAGAAAAGCACTAGCTCCTGGTGCAGTGAGTGCCAGGTGGCCGCTCGCAGTTCGCTACCAGTGCTGCTGACAGACTGGCCCATACCCAGCAGGAACAAGGGGGCACGCCAGGATGAAGCCACGCGGTGTGAGCGCCCCGTGCCCCCCAGGCCCTCCCACTGGCAGGAGAGTATACCAGGAGGTTCATTAAAGTTGGATAAAGAAACTTATTTGTTTCGCAAAGTATATGGTACAAAAAAGTATACCAGAGACACTTTTGCCATCCTAAAAGAACTATTGTTTGAAAGAGACACTTTTGCCATCTTTAAGAAGCTGTTATTTGAAAGAAAGAGAAATGTTCACCATCCTTAAACTATTGTTTGAAATAGATACTTTTGCTATTCTTAAGAAGCTGTTGTTTGAAAGAGACACTTTGCCATCCTACTTAAATAATCCCAGGCAAGGGAAATGACCCTCTGGATCCAAGGACTCCTACTTGGAAAATACTATTTCTACTTGCCTTAGTTGTAAACACGTTTTGCCAAATATAAGTCAGATACATTTCCTTGCACTTTTAGTGTTCATTTTAGTGTGATGGTCAAATTAGTATGTTTCTGACACAAGGACAGTTTATATGTTTGACGACGAGACACAGACTGAACTTTGGTTTTTCTTTTCTAGGTGGGGAAACTCTCTTTAGAATAGGCCTTCATCCAACCCTTTTGTTTTAATAAAAATGTCTGATATTGAAAGCATTACAACTTTGTGCACGCCTCTCATTTCTGACCCCTCATATATCTTGCTCCCACTACTGCTGCTCTATGTACTATATCGCTTCCACTACTGCTGCTCTCTCTATGTACTATCTCGTTCCCACTACTGCTGCTCTCTATGTACCATCTCGCTTCCACTATTGCTGCTGCTCTCTATGTACTATATCGCTTCCACTACTGCTGCTCTCTCTATGTACTATCTCGTTCCCACTACTGCTGCTCTCTATGTACTATCTCGCTCCCACTACTGCTGCTCTCTCTATGTACCATCTCGCTTCCACTACTGCTGCTCTCCATGTACTATCTCGCTCCCACTACTGCTGCTCTCTCTATGTATTATCTCACTCCCACTACTGCTGCTCTCTATGTACTATCTCACTCCCACTGCTGCTGCTCTCTGTATGTAGTATCTCGCTTCCACTGCTGCTGCTGTTCTCTATGTACTATCTCGCTTCGCTACTGCGGCTCTCTGTGTGTACTATCTCGCATCCACTACTGCTGCTCTACGTACTATCTCTCTCCCACTACTGCTGCTCTATGTACTATCTCACTTCCACTATTATTGCTCTGTAGGTACTATCTCTCTTTCAGTACTGCTGCTCTATGTGCTATCTCACTCCCACTGCTGCTCTGTATGTAGTATCTCGCATCCACTACTGCTGCTCTCTGTATGTTCTATATCACTTCCACGACTACTGCCATGTATGTACTATCTCAGTCCCACTGCTGCTGCTCTCTGTATGTAGTATCTCGCTTCCACTACTGCTGTTCTATGTACTATCTCACTTCCACGACTACTGCTCTGTATGTACTATCTCAGTCCCACTGCTGCTGCTCTCTCTATGTATTATCTCTCTTTCACTACTGCTGCTCTATGTACTATCTTGCTCCCACTACTGCTGCTCTCTCTATGTATTATCTCGCTTCCACTACTGCTGCTCTCTCTATGTACTATCTCGCTCCCACTACCACTGCTCTATGTACTATCTCGCTTCAACTACTGCTGTTCTCTATGTAATATCTCACTTCCACTACTGCTGCTCTCTGTATGTGCTATCTCACTTTCACTACTGCTGCTCTCTGTATGTACTATCTCGCTTCAACTGCTGCTGCACTCTCTATATAGGGCTTCCTAAATAAGCACTTCTCCCTCCACAATCTATTCTACATTCTGCTGTTAGGACTCTTCCTCGTCTTATGGCATTCATGCCCACTCAGGAGGGTGGACATGTCTGGTAACGGCCCGCCTGCCCAAGTTAACGGAGGCCCGAGTTCACTCAGGTCCCAGCTTAGGCTGTGGGCCGTTACTGGCCATGTCCGCCCTCCTGAGCGTGCATGAAAGCCATTCGCACCAGGGGTTCATCCAGGGAGGGAATGGCTTTCATTATTTTTCCTCAGAAGATTTGTGCCGCTTGAAAATGAAATATTGAAAAAAGATGGCCGCCACCATATGGAAACAGGACAAGGTCCCTTTTCCATGCCTATGGTGTCGACTGGGAGACAGGAGGAGCGCCTGGAGCGGAACCCAGAGCACCGGTCCCGCAGGTAAGTGGGGATTGTAAGGGAGGCGTGGTATCAAACAGTAAGACAGACACGTGACCACCGTTCAAGGGTGTTTATTGAACTTCAGTGGGGTTTGAAAAACACCTCTCTAATCCAAAATCTAAAGATGGCAGCAAGCTATGACCATCAAATGATAATAACGCAGTCCTATTCGCGTCTGTTAAAATAAAAGGGCATATGCTAATGAACCAACTGCCAATCCTTAGTTCTAAATATAAATAGTGTGGGAAACAATTTATGCAAAAAGAAAAGTGTCCAAGAAATGATTTGTCAGGATATTCAAGCCGTTGGGTTCCCTTCCCCACGTTTTCAGCACGGGATAAGGCAGCACACTGGAGCTTAGCACAGTCTCTGGCTTCTCTAGCACGAGGATGCATTTCAGGGCCTTCTATGTCAAAGTTTCTTGTCCATTCAAAGTCTCTTACTTCAGAAGGCAAGATGCGACAAACATTCAAAAGTTCCCTTCTCCTCAGGATTCTCGTGTACAACTTCTTGGGTAATTCTCAACTCACACTGAGCCCCCCTCTGCCGGGCTCAGACCCACTTTAACACAAAGATTTCACTTGATATCCCTCTGTCGGGCTCGGACCAATTCTTGGGTGATTCTTGACTCACTCTGGCCCCCCCTGCGCCGGGTTCAAACCCGCATTAACATGTTTCACTTGATCTCCCTCTTTCATGCTCAGAACAAA
This sequence comes from Ambystoma mexicanum, assembly GCF_040938575.1. NCBI lineage: Eukaryota > Metazoa > Chordata > Amphibia > Caudata > Ambystomatidae > Ambystoma > Ambystoma mexicanum. Next base: position 1,226,790,217 of record NC_090926.1, read on the forward strand.
TCCATGTACTTTTCCAAACTTGTATCTACTTCATCGAAATCGACTGTACACAGGATTTGACTTGACCCGTCGCAGGACCACTTGGATTCACATTTATTTATTTATTTATTCTCTCTCAATTACTTCTCTCAATTTATTCTCTCTCAATTGATCTTCCTCTGCTGGGCTCAGATCAACTTATCTACTTTCCTCACTTCTTAGCTGGCTACCTTAAAGAGATCTTCGATTAAGCACTCACACGGTGCTGGAACACTCTGTCAAAAGTATTGTAGTTTGCTTTAAAGTTCAATCACTCAAAAGCAATTTAACTTCATTCGCGTCTCTTATCACACGCATTTCAATGTTCGTTCCAGCGCTCGCCATACAATGTTGCTACTTGCAACCTTGGCTTCAACACAGACCGGTCTTGTATCCGTCTCCCCAACTCACCGGCTGTGTCGCTTGCACTGAAGCAACTTTGTTCTTGGCACTAAGGACAGTACCACAATGGCTGGAGCTTCTCCCCACCATGATTACTGACACAGGAGGGCCCCAGTTACCTCGGACACACAATGCAGGATTCTTCAGCCTAGTTTCCTAGTCTTATGTTTTCTCTCGAGGTCTCGTGAAAGTAACGGTTCCTTGTCGAAAAGGTCAATGGAACCTTCCTCCTTGCGACCCCCTTCTGTTTCGCCGTCTTTCTCCTCTCATTAAACTGCCATCTTGGAACTGCTGTTTCCTTGTGTGCTTTGCCCCGCTCAGAGTGTGCTCTTGTGCTCTGCCTTTTAACCATGTGGGGACGTGTAATGGAAGTCAAGTGTGTGTGATGATCAGTAATTGCCTGACCTCGCCTGACCATTGTATTGGTACATGACAGGTACACTGCTCGGGTGTTAGTCTGTTTTCCAGAGCGGGCTGTCAGTGAGAAAGTGTTTGTGTTGTAAAAGGGGTGGGGGTAGAGTTCCTAAATATCCTACCGGGTAAAATGGAGTAAAGGTGTTATAAGGAAGGGGATACCGCGTCTCACCGTCCAGGGTCCCACTCACACTCCCTGAAGACCCCTCACCCAGGTGATCCTCCCGCACTGGTTCACCCCCAGGTGTTGGATCCAAAATCTAAGGCTGTGTACTGGCCATCTTGATGACAGATCTCCGGCGACTAGTGGGTGAGACACCTTCTGGTTTCTCACAGGATGGAGGGAGGGAAAGGGAAAGGGGATTAAGGGATCTTTGGGGGAGGCTGGGGTGGGGAGGTTACCTGTTGCCTCCCCACATTAACACAAAAAACAAATGGTGCCACCTGGGGTAGGTCCTCAGGTGGCTGGGATAGCGGGCGGGAATGTGTTTTCTCGCCTGCTGTTCCAACCACCTGATTGGCTGAGCGCCCTCCCCGGGTGTGAATCCTATTCTGCCCACGTTACTCATGATCTCTCTCGTCTACAGTGGCTCCCTATTTAGCATCATTAATGTATTGATGCTTTAGCTCCTCCATGACTCGCTTCTCTCATATCTCCATAACCTTTGCTCTGCTTCACTTTTCCTGCTGAATGTCCTGCTGAATGTTCCTCACCCACCGTATGCTGCCTCACTTTTCCGTTCCTTCCAACTCCTTGCGCCCAAACTTTGGAACTCACCAACGTTGGAGATTCGCTCTTCCTCTGCCTTCTATGATTGTCATGTCATTTTCATCTGTCTAGCTGTGGTCCTTTATCATTTACTCGCATGTTTGTACCGTCTTTTTCTAACACTATTTTGAAGCGCTTTGGATAAAAGCGCTATATAAGCATCAATTAAAGAACAATAAAGCGCAAGTCCTCTGGTGAAAGATCAGGGCCAGAGCCGTACTATAGGATAGTAAAGCACCATATTAGGGACAGTTTCTGACCTTTAGTGAAAGGTCAGGACCAGAGCCGTACTATAGAATAGAGAATAGCAAAGCCCAATATTAGGGGCAGTGCTAGTTCTTTAGTGAAAGGCCAGGGCCAGAGCCGTTCTATAGGATAGTGAAGAACTATGTTTGAGACAGTGCTAGTCCTCTAGTGAAAGGTCAGGGCGAGAACGGTGCTATAGAATAGTAAAGCGCCATATTAGGGACAGTGCCTGTCCTCTAGTGATAAGTCAGGACAAGGGCTGTTCTATGGGATAGTGACAAACTATGTGTGAGACAGTGCTAATCCTCTAGTGAAAGGTCCGGACCAGAGCCATGCTATGGAATAGTAAAACACCATATTTGGTTCAGTGCTAGATCGCTAGTGAAAGGTCAGGGTCAGAGCTGTTCTATAGATTAGCAAAGCACCATATTAGGGACAGAGCTAGACCTCGAGTGAAAGGTCAGGACCTAAGCTAAGATATAGAATAGTTAAGCGCCATATCAGGGACAGTGCTAGTCCGCTAGTGAAAGGTCAGGACTAGAACCGTGCTACAGAATAGTAAAACACTATACTGGGGGCAGTGCTAGTCCCCCAGTGAAAGGGCAGGCCGAGAGTCGTTCTATAGAATAGTAAAGCGCTATATCGGGGACAGTGCTAGTCCTCTAGTGAAAGGTCAGGGAAAGGACGGTTCTATCGGATAGTGAAGCACTATGTTACGGACAGTGCTAGTTCTCTAGTGAAAGATCAGGTGGATGAGCGTTCTATGGGGCAGTGAAGCACCATATTAGGGACAGTGCGATTCCTCTAGTGACAGGTCAGATACAAAGCCATTCTGTAGGGTAGTGAAGCACTATGTTGGGGACAGTGCTAGTCCTCTAGTGACAGGTCAGATACAAAGCCATTCTGTAGGGTAGTGAAGCACTATGTTGGGGACAGTGCTAGTCCTCTAATGAAAGATCAGATCCACAGCATTTCTATAGGGTAGTGAAGCACTGTTTGCGACATTGCTATTCCTCTAGTGAAAGGTCAGATACACAGCCATTCAGTAGGGTAGTGAAGCACTATGTTAGGGACAGTACTAGTCCTCTAGTGAAAGGTCAGATCCACAGCATTTCTAAATGGTAGTGAAGCACTATGTTAGGGACAGTGCTAGTCCTCTAATGAAAGGTCAGATCCACAGCATTTCTATAGGGTAGTGAAGCACTGTTTGTGACAGTGCTATTCCTCTAGTGAAAGGTCAGATACACAGCCATTCAGTAGGGTAGTGAAGCACTATGTTAGGGACAGTACTAGTCCTCTAGTGAAAGGTCAGATCCACAGCATTTCTAAATGGTAGTGAAGCACTATGTTAGGGACAGTGCTAGTCCTCTAATGAAAGGTCAGATCCACAGCATTTCTATAGGGTAGTGAAGCACTGTTTGTGACAGTGCTAGTCCTCTAGTGAAAGGTCAGATACACAGCCATTCAGTAGGGTAGTGAAGCACTATGTTAGGGGCAGTGCTAGTCCTCTAGTGAAAGGTCAGGTGCATGGGCGTTCTATGGCTCAGTCCAGCGCCATATTAGGGACAGTGTTATTCCTCTAGTAAAAGGTCAGATCCACAGCCATTCTGTAGGGTAATGAAGCACTATGTTAGGGACAGTGCTAGTCCTCTAGTGAAAGGTCAGGTGCATGGGCGTTCTATTGGTCAGTGCAGCGCCATATTAGGGACAGTGCTAGTCCTCTAATGAAAGGTCAGATGTACAGCATTTCTATAGGGTAGTGAAGCACTGTTTGCGACAGTGCTAGTCCTCTAGTGAAAGGTCAGATACACAGCCATTCTGTAGGGTAGTGATGCACTATGTTAGGGGCAGTTCTAGTCCTCTAGTGAAAGGTCAGGTGCATGGGTGTTCTATACGGTAGTGAAGCACCATATCAGGGACAGTGCTACTCCTCTAGTGAAAGGTCAGATCCACAGCAATTCTGTAGGGTAGTGAAGCACTATGTTAGGGACAGTGCTAGTCCTCTAGTGAAAGGTCAGGTGCATGGGCGTTCTATGGGTCAGTGCAGTGCCATATTAGGGACAGTGCTAGTACTCTAATGAAAGGTCAGATGTACAGCATTTCTATAGGGTAGTGAAGCACTGTTTGCGACAGTGCTAGTCCTCTAGTGAAAGGTCAGATACACAGCCATTCTGTAGGGTAGTGATGCACTATGTTAGGGGCAGTGCTAGTCCTCTAGTGAAAGGTCAGGTGCATGGGTGTTCTATACGGTAGTGAAGCACTATATCAGGGACAGTGCTACTACTCTAGTGAAAGGTCAGATCCACAGCATTTCTATAGGGTAGTGAAGCACTGTTTGCGACAGTGCTAGTCCTCTAGTGAAAGGTCAGATACACAGCCATTCTTTAGGGTAGTGAAGCACTATGTTAGGGACAGTGCTAGTCCTCTAGTGAAAGGTCAGGTGCAGGGTCGTTCTATACGGTAGTGAAGCACCAGATCAGGGAAAGTGCTAGTCCTCTAGTGAAAGGTCAGATCCACAGCCATTCTGTAGGGTAGTGAAGCACCTTATTGGGGACAGTGCTAGTCCTCTAGTGAAAGGTCAGATCCACAGCCATTCTGTAGGGTAGTGAAGCACCTTATTAGGGACAGTGCTAGTCGTCTAGTGAAAGGTCTAGGCCAGGGCCGTTCCATAGGGCAGTGAAGGCCAACAATATGGACAATTGTAGTCCCCTATTGAAAGGTCAACCCAGGACCATTCTATAGGGTAGTGCAGCACTATGTTAGCGACAGTGCTAGTCCCTAGTGAACATCCAGTGCCTATTCACAGGGTAGTTAGTTGCCATGTTAGGGACAGTGTTGTTCGTCTGGTGAAAGGTCAAGGCAGAGGTAAAGCATTCTGGGAAAGATCGAGGCCAGAACTCCTCTCCGGTTGGCTGTCAAGCGCAGGGCGGTGGGGGAGGGGGGTGCGATGTGCGTGCAGGGGCCAAGGGAAGGCGATGTTCTCCAAGGCGGCGCTCCATAACTGGTCACTATGCCCTCATTCTGCGGCTGGCGATAACACCACAAATAACCAGTCATGCGCTATTATCGCTCGTGCGGTATTTACCGTGTGCGCTATTAACGTATGTATACTTTACCTCTGGTAAATTGGTACTGCACGCCGTAACAGTTATTACCACACGCTGTGCGGTAATTGGGCGGAACCATCCCGTAATGAGGCTCCACTGCGGCTGCTTCCAGTTGCGGCGCTGTTACAGCAGCACATAGTCCCGGGTTCAGCTCAGGTCACAGGCAAAGTGGGAACTCTCCAAGTGTGTGTCCTCAGACGCCCTGCTCCGGGCTCCCAGCCAGGGCCTGGCTAATGTGCGACTGCGATCCATCCAGCACGTACTGTGGAAACCCTGGCTGGGAGCAGCGCCAGAAGCACCCCCCACGCCCCTCCCTTCCTCACACACACATCACAGGCCGCCAACTCCTGAGGAACAACAACCACAAAACACGCCCGCCACTGCACGCGATGCATAGGCAAGAACAGCAAATACACACACACTCCAGATCCAGGGTGACCAGATTTAAAAAGTTAAAAACCGGGACAGGGCAACTAACATAAAGTAGGACTAACTCTTGAAAGTGGCCGCCAAGGCACTTTATTTGAGCAGCGTTTGGAAGCAGTGGCGTAACACAAAATGTGGGTGGTACCTGTTAGCAGTGTTCAGACGCTGCCGTCCGTGAGTCCCCCACCCCCTGTGACACAGAGACAGAGATGTTTCTCGTGTGGGCTCCCCGGTGATTGTGTCATCACCGGGCACGCCCCGTTTATTTAACAGGGCACACGACGAAGTGAACGTCACCCCGTTGCGTGCGCGCCCTTAAAGGGCCAGCGCCACACTCCTCCTTTTCCATAACAACAAATTGGATAAAAGAGGATCTAACTATCAAACGTTTACACATCACACCAAATACACACACAGTGAACCCCCGTTTATTAACAGCCACCCTGGAACCCCCGAGGGTGCTTGCCACGGCCTGACCATTACCCCAGGTCAGCCTCCCAGCTCAGTCTGTCACATAGTCCGTGAGACGGGCAGGTTTCCCACGCCCTGTTCTCAGAGGGTACCTCCTGCCAACGTCTCTGGCCGGTGTGTTTTGCCCTGGCCCGCCCCAAACAGGAGAGTCCACAGCGGGTCTTTCACCCCCGCCTTCATCCAGCGCCTCCTCACCTCCTCGGTTGTCCGGGCTATCCACTCTCGGCTCGCCGATTTTCTTGAAGAAGCAGGCATTTCTCGTCACAGATGACGTTCCATCGGATGCAGTCACCATAGAGCCCTTCACCGCCACGACGTCCAGAGGGGCAGGTTCGTACGTGAGGGACAGCTTGCCTTGGGGGTAGCGATTCTTCACCAGCACCTCATCCCCCAGAGCAATGTGTGGGGGTCTCAGAACTCTTCTGATGTTTTCCATCTGCGTCCTTGTTCGTCTGTCCTCCTCGACCTGTTCATTGTCAATGACGGCGGGCTCCCTCTCCCCCACCTCCGGTATAACTTCCCTCGGGCATCGTTGGAAGAGAGCCTCAGCCAGTGCCACCCCCGTTGACGAGTGGGGTGTGGTATGATATCCCCGCAGGAACACATACAGTGCCCTCTGCAAGCACTCGCCCTTTCCTTGGGCGATCCTGAATACTTTGTTAAGTGTGCGCATCATGCGCTCTGCTTCACTGTTGGCCCGGGGCCAGAGTGGGGTGACTCTTCGGTGCTGGATACCATAGTCCTTCATGAGCTCAGCGAAGCTCTCACCCTGGAATGGTGCCCCATTGTCGGAGCACAGCACAGAGGGCAGGCCATGAGTGGCTAAAATCTTCTCCAGCGCCACCACCACATTCTCAAATGCGACGGACTCTATGAACTCGACCTCTGGATATCGAGACCACTCGTCCACCACAACCAGGAAGTGAGTGCCTCTCGACGTGGACCCCGAGTCTGCATGCACGACTTCCCATTGCCTCGTCCCTCTTGGAATCGTTTCGATGGACGGTTCTCGCTGGGCCGGTGCCGCGGCCTGGCACCATATGCACGATGCCACAAACGCCTCCACCTTCCGCTCTAGCTCCCAGAACCACACCTTCTGGCGAAGGCGAGCCTTTGTTTTGGGGGCCCCTTGATGGCCCTGGTGCGCCAGGGCGATGACCTGCGTAACTTTGGCCTGGGGCACCACGATCCTCTCACCCCTTAGTAACAGCCCCGACTCCGAGAACGTCAGTTCTTCTCTCACTCACCATAACTGCTCCAGGGCCACTCTGGCTTCACATGTTCGGCGTTCCACCGCCTCCAGCACCGTCTTCCAGGCACCCCGCTGCATAGCCTCCCTCAGGATGGCAAAACACTTGTCGCTTTTGGACGCCAGCTCCAGCTCTTCCACCTGCATGGAGTTTGGGGTGGCCATTTCCACGACCAGGCGAACATATTCGTCGGCTTCATCCACCGACGTGGACTCCTGCGAGCCCCCTCTTGGATGTCGAGAGAGGTAGTCTGCCGCATTGTTAGCCCCAGGGCGATATATCAACGATACACCATACTCGAGCAGTGCGAGCATCCAGCGCTCTATCCTCACTGGTGGTCAGGATGATGAGCCAGCCATGATCGGCAGCAGCGGTTTGTGGTCCATGACGATGGTCACGGGGTGCCCCAGGATGTAAAGGTGAAAGTGTCTGCAGCCCCACAGCACCGCCAAGGCTTCCCTCTCAATCTGAGAGTATCTTTGCTCGGTGTCAGAGAGCGCCTTGCTGGCGTATGCTATGGGCCGAATCTCTTGGTCGCTTCCCTACCTGAGTCAGCACTGCCCCCACGCCATAGGGGCTTGCATCTACAACGATCTCAGTCTGCAGGCTCGGATCGAAAAACGCCATAGTGTCGTCCGCCGCCAAGGCACTCTTGATATCATCGAATGCCGCTTGCTCAAGGGGGCCCCACTGCCAGACGGTGTCTTTCTTTGTCAGAGATCTCAGCGGCTCTGAGCGGGACGCCAGATTCTGGATGAAGCGGCCACAGTAAGTGACCATGCCCAAAAAGCTCCTCACCTCCGCCACATTTTCTGGCGGACGCACCTCTTTTATGTCTCTCACTTTGCGGGGGTCAGGCGACACTCCATCCGCCTTAAATACAAATCCGAAGAATTCGATGGTGGTCTTCAGAGACTCGCACTTGTCCTCGTGTAGGGTAAGTCCCAGCGAGCGAAGGCGCTCAAAGGTCTTGACCAGTCGTGCCAGATGCTCCGTTTCTGACTTGGCGTACACCAGGATGTCATCGCTGATGTTAAGAACTCCGTCCAGATCAGCCAGTGCTCCTCTTATGATGTTCTGGAACACCTCCGCCGCGGAAGACACCCCAAAACTCAACCTCTTATATCGGTACAGATCTCGATGCGTGGTGAACGTTGTGATGTAGCGGGACTCGGGGTGCAGGACCACCTGATGATAGCCTGCTCTGAGATCCAGTTTGGAAAAGAACCTCGCCCCTTGCAGTTCCGCTGTAATGTCATCGATGGTAGGGGTCAGGTGCCGTTCTCTCTTTATGGCCTTGTTGGGGAGTCGCATGTCCACGCAGATCCTCACTGCGTCGGGCTGTTTGGGCTTGCGTGCGATGACAATAGGAGACACCCATGGGGTGGGGCCTTCAACATTTTCAATGATGTCCAACCCTACGAGATTGTCCAGCTCTTGATCCACCAGATCCCTGAGATAAAAAGGTACTCGCCGGTGCTTTAGCGCCACTGGTTGGATCGACTCATCGATGTGTAGCCGAACTGGCTCAACCACCAACTGTCCAATGCCTTCGAACAGGGAGCTGTGTTTGGCCAAGAGCCCCTGAATGTAGTCCAGATATACCGATTAAGCGAATGTCACAATGCCCAGAGCTTCAGCCACAGCACAGCACAGCAGTGTGTTGTTACTCACCGGCATGACATACAATTTGGCCCGTATGGATGAGTCGCCGTACTGAACCTCTGCCACGAACACGCCGTCCAAAGGAATGGGCTGGTCGCCTCCAAATGCAAAAATACGTGCCCTTGGCGTCGTCAGCGTGGGCGAGGTCTGCATCGTGTCATAGTGCTGTCTGGCCATCACATTCCCGGATGCACCGGTGTCCACTAGCATTGGTATAGAGTCCCCATTGACCAGCACGTCGCATCTGGGCTGTCTCTTGGAGCGAGTTCTCAGGGTGCTCACACTGGACACAAAGAAAATGTTCTCATCATCCTCTTCCTCTTCCTCCCCTTCCTGAGGGGCCCCTTCGTCACCCTGGTCAACCTGGGCAACGTTTGACGCCCTGTGGGGGCGGAATGCACCGGCTCGAACAGGCCCCCTGGGCACTACCTTCGGAGCTGCAGTTCTGCACATCCTGGCGAAATGATCTGCGCCTCCGCACCTGCCACACTTCACCCCCGTCGCAGGGCATTCAGCCGGGTGCAGGAGGTCGTACCTGCATTTCGGGCACGACGAGGTTGTTCCTGGCGGGCGCAGGCCCTGGGTGTTCATGGGGCGCCTCGCTCGGCGGCCTCTACCGACCGTGCAGACTTCCTCCACCTTGCCTGGGCGCACACTCACTTCCATTCTAGTTTCCCGCAATTCAGACACCTCGTGGCATCTTCCAAGTTCTAGGATGCAAGGAAGGGTGATGCCAGGCTCGCGCAGTATTTGGCGCCGCAGTTTCCCAGAGGCGCTCCCTTGAATGAGCTGATTGCGAATCATGACTTCCCGGTCGTTCCATGCACATGGCGCCGCCAGTCTGCGCAGCCGCCCATAGAACACGTCAAGAGTCTCGTCATCCTTCTGTCGAGCAGTCCCCATGAGAAAACGTTCATAATCAGCATTAGCCATCGACAGAAAATGATTATGGAGTGCATCCTTTGCTGCCGCAAACGACCCATCCGCTGGTTGTAGGGACAGAAAAATCTCATGCACAGCCGGGCCAGCCGAATACAAGAGAGTAGCCAGCTTACTGTCGTCACTCGTCTCCATCGTGGCCCTGAAGTACATCTCGAGCCTGTCTATCCACATCTTCCACCTCTGTCCGAGGCTTGATGGTGTACCCGAGATATCAAACTCAGGCATTGGCTGTAGGGACCCAGGTGGCTTAGCAGAGGTCTTGGCAGGAGGGCGGGCGGAGGCTGAACCGCAGGAGGAGCAGCAGCTTGGCTCATGGTGGACAGCGCACAGGCACCCCAGAGTATTTGAGTAATGGGGCCGCAACTCAGCACCAGATGCCACCAGCACCTTCCTCAGCAGGCAGTCTCCTGACGCGGTCCCAAATGCCACCAATCTTCAGATGTGCCCCTCGTAGATGCACCGCTCCGGCGAGCAGGCAGGAAAATGAAGAGTCCAAAAATTGAGCAGGGCGGGCCCCAACATGGATTTGGCAGGCTTCCTATGGAGTCTCACCCATTCACTCGGTGAAAAACAGTGAAAATGTCAATGAATCATTTGAAAATTGACACATGCTGTTTCCAGTGGTCCTACAATTGTGTCCGGATGGCTCACAGAAGCTTTGTTATGAAGCAGTGAGCATCCGAGGCCTATTCATCAAGGCCGCGTGTGCCTCTCCCCTCTCCGCGGTCAGATTTCGCTGCAGCGCTCACGTGGGATCATCTGCGCTGCAAGCGATTATCTCCGCCTGTCCCAGGGAGTGGTCCGGTCCTCGTCGCCACTGTTAGCAGTGTTCAGACACTGCCGTCCGTGAGCCCCCCAGCCCCCGTGACACAGAGACACGGAGACAGAGATGTTACTCGTGTGGGCTCCCCGGTTATTGTGTCGTCACCGGGCACGCCCTGTGTATTTAACAGGGCAGGCAACGGAGTGGAAGTCACCCCGTCGCGTGCGCGCCCTTAAAGGGCCAGCGCCACAGCACCCCGCGAGCCATGCTGAGCCCCCCCCGCACCAAAATTCAAGTCGAATCAATAACACTCATCAAGAAGAGATCACACATTCAAGTCCGGGTCTCTGCTGCCTCTAACAACACGGCCAAACTCTTTAAAATCGGCAAGGATCTGGTCCATCCTGTTGCGGTCGCTACCTCTTCTGTTCCCTCCTAGGCCCTCTGTATGGCTCTGGCCTCTCCTCCTGTAAACTCAGGACATCCTGTCCTCTATCTCCTCTTCCTCTCCCTCTTCCTCTCTCAGCCCCCCTTTGGCCATCTCTACCTCTCTTCCTCCTTTCACGCCTTTCTCTAGGATAACATCTGACAAGGTTTCTAGACAAGTCCGATCTATGAAAGTGTCGTTCAAACAGGTGCTCGCCTGCTCCTCCAGTACCACCAAGGACCATATTGACACCCACGCTCCAGCCTTGGCCAATTTCTGTAATCACTCTTTCGCCACTGGAACGTTTGCCTCCCTCCTTAAGTTTTGCCTTGTGCACCCACTCCACAAGAAGCCGTCTGCCAATCCTACTTGCCCGGAAACCTGTTGCCCAATCTCCATCACCACTTTCCTGGGCAAACTTTTGGAAATCCTGGCCATTTCCCAGCTTACTCTCCACACGAAATCTGTTGGTTGTCTCCATGACCATCACTCTGGCTTCAGAGCTGCCAGAGGCACAGAAACTGCTCTCCTGAGCACCCGTGAAGATCTGCTCTTTAACCTGGATTCCAGCATTCCTTCTGTCCTAATCCTCCTTGATCTTTTCCTCTATTTTTGACACAGTCAACCACGCCATCCTTATCAGTAGACTATGTGAGAACCTGGGCATCACGGATCAGGCCCTGGAGTGGCTGACCTCCTTCCTCTTGGACTGCCCCTCAGACGTCCAATCAAACTTGGTCCCTTTCTCTCTGCCACCTCTCTCTCTACCTGTTGCGTTCCCCAGGGCTCTATCCTCTCATCCTGGGTTTTCAACCTCTACTTGAGCCCTTTGGCCCACATGATCTCTACCTTCTCCTCTAACTTTCAGTGTTATGTGGATGATACTCAGCTTTCCTTCACTCTCCTCTCCTCTCCTCTCCTCTCCTCTCCTCTCTCGCTCATTCCTGTCTAACCATGATTCAGGATTTGTGCACCTCCAAAGATCTATGCCTTAATGCCAGTAAGATGGAGATCCTTCTCATTGGGAACCCCTGTCCCTGCTTTTCCTCTCTCACCCTGGCCACCCTCCTTGGGCCCTCTTCTGTCGCCTTCCTGCGAGGCAAAAAACCTTGGTGTCATCTTCGACTCCACTCTCTCTTTCTCTCCTCACATCTCAGACGTCGCCAAGAAGTCCCACTACCAGCTGCTCCTCCTCAAATGGACTCTTCCTTTCTAACTTTCCCCCAGAAGCTCACTGTCTCCAGCACCCTGTTTCTCTCTAGGCTGGACTACTGTAACAGCCTCTTTCTCAATCTGCCTTCCTCTACTCTCCACCCTCTGCAACTAATCCAGAGCAGACTGCAAGACTTATCCTTGGTCTCAAGCACAGGGATCATATCTCTCCAGCACTGACTTCTCTCCACTAGCTCCCGGTGCCTACAAGGATCAAGTTCAAGACCCTTTGCATCGTTCACAAGGCTTTCTGGGGTCGGGCCCACACTACATCCAAAACCCTCTTCCAAAATACCTTCCTCCTCGACCCCTTCCCCCAGCTTCCTCCAACTCTCGAAGGATTAGACACTTCTCCAGGCAGAGAGTAGGGGGTAGATCTCTTTCCTCTGCAGTTGCCTCTCTCTGGAATGGCCTCCCTGCCCCTCTTAAACTTGAGTGGACCACCTGAAGTTCCAGAAGCAGCTCAAAACTTTCCTATTCTCCTCTGCTTTCTCTCTCTCCCTCCCCTGCTGACCTACCTGTCTTCTGTACCGACTGGTTGCTTGGCTCAGAGTCTCACTGAGTCCAGGCTCTTTCTTGATCAGTCACCCTTGCACTGCCTCCGGGCCTACCACGCACTTAGGGGCTGTAAATGTAACCCTACAGTCCCTTGTTCTCCTTGCACTGCCCACAGCCCCTTTGCCCTAGCTGCACTTACTCACAGCATTACTGCCCTGTTTTCCCCTTCCCTCTTCCTTGCTCCTCCCCCTTCCTTTCTGCTGGCATTTCTCATTCTTGCACGTACACGATCAGAATGACACACTGCGTAGTAAGATCATTTGTCTTGTGCTCCCTCCATCTTCCCCCCCTTATCTTGTCGCGCCTAGAAACACTTGTGTACAGTCATGTTATAAATGACTTATATCATATCGTATCACATCATTTTATCACAGATGCCCATAAAAATATACAATTCCGCACACAAAAATGGCTAGACTGGCAGCACCCAAATACCATTCTAGCCAGGTAATTACATTTAGCAGGACTGCTTTATCAGAAATGCACAGTTAAAAAAAAGTCATACCAAACTGAGGAATGATTAGACTGGCTGCACCAAAATGCCTCTCTAGCCCTCAATACCACATATCATGCCTGCTTAGCCTGGAAATGGACAACCATTATGATTTATCGCACAATCCTGCCCCCACACATCCCCCCTCCCCACAACCCCCTACTCTAACCTCCAAAATCAGCTCCTTGGCCCAGAATTACCTTCACATCCCTCTTCCGTGTCGCAGAGCTTACGTATGAGGCTCCTTGCCTCATAGGTAAGTACTGGGATGAGGAAGAGTAGGACTAGGGGTAATGAAGATTACATGTAGCTAAATCAGGCATTACCTCCATTTACCTCTACCTCATCACAGTACTTGTGTATGAGGCAGAGCGCCTCATACACAAGTACTGTCACATACACAAGTTCAGGGACAAGGAACAATATGGCTAGGATATCACATGGGTCTGAAATATCCTCTTCCTCCGAAGAGGACTCCGTCGCTCCTCCTTCCCCTTCCTCCTCACCTTTAGCTTTCCACTTGGGGTCTGTCTTCTTTCTTCCTTTCAGACCGGGCTTCTCCTTTTTTTTCGGAATGTAGGGTCAGCCACGGAAGGACGCCACAGCGCCACTGAATCGGTGGACTGTGGTCGATCCTCCATGACCACGAGAAATGGGGAAAAAGCCAGAGGCACAAAACACCCCAAGAATGATTTGAGATGGTAGAAGACTTGAACAGCACCCAATGGATCGTGAGGTGGACAGTGGCTTGGCGAGCGCACAGGATAAACCACTGAAAGGCCAGCTATGCTCCGGGAAAATATACCCTGAAGGAGACCGAAGAAAAAGAGGGATAGCGGTAAATGCAACAGAAGCCGGGAAGAAAAGGCAAAAGCTGGGAAGTAAGTATGCGGGCGACAGGCACTGGCGAGCAGGAGCACAGAAGGAGAGGGAGGAGCCGCTCAAAGAGCATAGGAGAGAGAAGAGGAAAAGAAAGGCTGCAAGGAAACAAATAGCGCTAGAGGACTACAGGTAAGCAGGCGGAATCCGCAAGGAGAAATGATACGGAGTGGTACAACACAGGAGGAAACCTACAAAGTTGCAACGCGTCCGTCACCCGGAATTAGCTGGTAATAAACTACCGGTGACGGACGCAAGACAAAAGAACTAGACCGGCAATGTGACGCAGGGGGAAGCGTGATGGAACTATCAATGGCGTCCCCCTTTCCAGCGATCCCAAATGCGCCACTTACTCCAGGGCATGACATAGGAGTAATGACGATTACCAATAAGTAATCAAGGGATTAAACACAAGTAGTAGCATAAAACCATTGAGTTGACTGGGCTTCAGCACCCCCCTCCCCCCTGAAACTTTGGGCTATGTTGACTCAACCTGGCTGACCTTCAGAGCAGTTGCTGGACAGAACAGGACACAGATGTTAAATGGCACATGAGTTTCGCTGTTAAGAAGGGCCCAGCAATTACTGACATAAATCATTTCACTGTTAGTACCTGCATTCAAATGCCACAGTTTTTAGGCAATTTAAATTGTGATGTGGCTTTAGTACTTGCATGCCAGGAGAGTGATTGGAAGGGTAGAGAGGGACTAGGAGGCCACTCATTCTCACAGCAGTCCATAAGTGGGTGTTTTCCGACTTAAAGGAGAGAGTTAACTGCTTGTAACATTGAAGCTGCACTAGAATAGTCTCATTAAAATGCGTAAATAAGTTGGATGCCCCCACACAAATAAGTTTGCCCCTCCCCACCAACCTGTGAAGTTAGCGCCTTTCCTAACATTTGAAGTATTAGCCCCCCCGAAATGTAGGTTTTGTTGCACCCCTGAACACAAGCACACACACCATTCACCATATACACACACGCACACCCAGCCATCCATACATTTAAGTGTGCACTCTTTCACCATACAGGCACACCCAAGCAGTCACCTGTGCATTTAACTTTGCACCCTTTCACCATAGAGGCACACACACCCAGGCACCCACCCATACATTTAAGTGTGCGCCCTTTCACCATACACTCACACAGGCAGCCACCTATACATTTAAGTGTGCACTCTTGCACCATGCAGGCACACTCAGGCAGCCACCCATAGATTTTAGTGTGCACCCTTTCACCATACACGCAAACCCAGCCACCAATACATTTGTGTGCACCCTTTCACCATACACTCACACAGGCAGCCACCTACACATTTAAGTGTACATCCTTTCAAAATACACTCACACACGCACATGTCATGGGGTTGAGGGGAGCCCTATTACTTCAAAAAGAAAGTTTCTTTTTGAAGTCACTCTGACTTCATAAAGAAATTATTTCCATTAAGGACCGAACATTAACGGAAATAATTTCTTTATGAAGGTAGAGTGACTTCAAAATGTACACTTAAATGTGTAGGTGGCTGCCTGTGTGAGTGTATGGTGAAAGGGTGCACAGTGTCCAGTGAATTCAAAAAGAAACGTTATAAAAAAATGTACAAATATTTTTATTCATTTTCTTTTCTTAAAGTGGGCCCCCCCCACTCCAGGACATGTGCAAGCGGGGCCCCCTGCACCGCAGGGGCCTCGGGGCCCCTGTTACGCCAGTAGTTGGAAGAGAAGGAGATTTAAGTGTTACTGTTGAAATAAACACATATTATAATTGATTTATCACAAACTACCACAATCTTAATTCGTAAAGCGTAGCATTTCGTCTGTGTGAGATTGTGCATCCTGCCCGCCAGCCATGAAGACCTGCTACCAAAAACCGGGACCACTGCATTTTCCAATGGGAACATTATCTTGAGAAAGGGGCACAGAGCACCAAAGACCGGGACGCCTGTGTTAAAATGTGTCGAAACAAATGAGACCACGCAATAACGACACGCAACCAGTGCAGTGGTGTGCTCACTTCTTTATCTCAATTCGGACTGCCGAGGCTTGGCGGTAACCCGCCTACACACGTGACCAACCCCCATTGGTCTGCGACATAGAAAAAGGACAAGGCGATGCCTTGTCCTCCATGAACATTTACATGGGGCATTACATCTCACCCCAGGATAATGTCTTCATCTAGCCCATTTCCTCAATCCATCTTGTGGGCTTGCAAATTATTCTTTTTGACAGGCTGCGAGCCCTTGGAGTACCCGCTTCTCTTTCACTGTCGCTGTCTCGGGAGGATAGCTCAGTGGCAACTTGCTCGCCTTGGAAGCAAGACGACACAGAGCAGCACGGGTTCGATCCCCGGGTCCACACTTAGAAACCTCTTAAGAGCGTTATAAATAACCAATCATATCTATGTCCCTGTACATAACATCAGAGCAGCTGTCTGACAAGCTCTCTGGGATGGCAAGTTCTTCACTTTCTCATGTTTCCTTTCCCATCTTCTTGAAAAACGAAGAGTTTCTGGTGATGTGTCCATCAGGGCTCGCCACTGTTATCTTGGACCCCTTGATGTGTGTGACTGTCAGGGCTTTTCTTGGATCCCTGCGATTGCCGCACCAATACTCGGTCTCCTACTTGCATCTCTGGTTCTCTGGCCTTCCTTCTGGTGTCAGCATAGTTCTTTATTTCTACCTTACTTCCTTCATCTTTGTCTTGAGTTCTTGATTCCATGTCTGCAGCCACCACCATGTGGTAAAGGCGTTTTTATGATTCTGCCGAACATCAGTTCTGAAGGGCACACTCCAGTGGAGCTATATGGTGTGTTACGATCAGTGATCGAAGTGATCGTGAACGGTCGGGAGCGGTGTGCCAATACTTTCATTTTTTACCGTTAACAGCTCCACTACTTTTTGTAACCATTTTCACCATTCCGGAACTGTTCTTTGTGAAGTTAAAGCACACTTCTTCTTTTTACCACCGGTATCAGTTACAGCTAAACTGAAATCTGTTCCAACTCAAATAGCTGTCAACCAGCATGACTGCACCCATTGAAAAATGTGCTGTGCGTTGCTTCCTTCCTTCCTACTCTGTCACCCACCGGAGTCACAGTTCCACTACATTTTTGGTACACTTCTATCACTGGTTACAATAGTCTCTGAGGAGGGTGCAAATGGATGGCTTGCATAAATGCTACTTTGTGATGGAGCATTTTTGGAGGGTCCTCTTCAAATTGGCCATAAACCTTTCAACAGTGCCGTTAGCTTGTGGCCACAAAGGGGTGACTTTCCGATGCTGAAAACCTAGGTGTTCAGCAAACATCACAAAACCATGTCCACTAAAATGTGGGCCATTGTCAGACTTTACAATGGTGGGGATGCCATAGTCTGCAAATGTTATGTCCGAAGCTGGGATGACAGCATGCGCTGCTGTTGAGTGTAGTAAATGCACATTTCATCCAGGATGACTAGAACATGTTTCCCATTTGATAAAGGTCCGAACATGTCCACCGCTACTTCATCCCACATTTGCAGTGGCATGGACGTCAGCTTCAGTGGTTCCGGGAATGTGCGAGGTGCTACTGCTTTGCATGTGATGCAGTTTCCAAGAGTCTAATCAATTTTTGTGTCCATATGTGAAAACCACACCTTTGTTTGGAGTTGCCTCTTGATGGACACGAGTCCCCTGTGTTCGGTGTGGGCCATACTGATTGTCCTGACCCGCAGTGCCTCAGGAATGACAATTAAATTTTCTTTCAACAATAGTCCTTGCGGCCACATGGACAGCACATGTCTGAGCAGATCAAATGTTCGGAGCAGTTTCTGTTCTGTTTCGGACGTGGACGCTTTCCTTTTGTTCAACTCATGCCATTTGCCTGAGGACACTCTGGCCTTGACTTGCATGAGCACTGGGTCCTGGTTCATTCTGTTGAGAATTTCGGGGATGGTCAACGATTTGGGGAGGGCATTGCTTACAATGTAGTTGACGTATTGGTCTGCCTTGGTGGATTGTGTTTCCTCTTTTGCTGGCAATGGGTACCTGGACAAGAAGTCAGCCAGGTTGTTGTCCTTCCCTGGTCGATGTATTATTGTGAACAAGTATTCCTGTAGCTGTAGCCCCAAGCGTGAAATGCAAGGAGGCCTATTGGCGTTTGATTTGCCGTAGATGGTTGTGGGAGCATGGTGATCGATGACAATAGTAAACCCCTGGCCATATAAGAACTGATGATAGTGCTCGCAGGTCCATACAACTGCCAGACTTTCTTTTTCTGGTTGTGAATATGCGCACTCTGCCGGAGATAGGCAATGACTTGCATATGCTACAATGTGGCGGGAAGAGGAGGAGGAAGAGCCCAGTCTGAACTGGGCTAAGATAGCACCTAGACCGACGGGGCTTGTGTCCACGGTCAATTCCGTTTCCATGTCTGGGTGATAATAAGCCATGCATGCGGTGCACACGTTTTGATTTCTTGGAACGCTTCTTCCAAGTCTCTTGACCACATGAACTCTTGCCCTTTTCCTGTGAGGAGACGTAACAGCGTACTTATGGAGGCAAACTCTTGTATATACCTCGTACAATAGCGGGCCAGGCCCAGGAACGATCTCACAGCAGATGTTAATGTGGGCGTTGGGCTGTCAATGAGGGCTTGTACCTGGTCAGGTGTTAGTCCATCCTGTGAAAATATGTGCCCAAAGAATTTGAGTGTGGTTTTACTAGGTTCACATTTTGCTGCATTTAGAGTCAGATTGGCCTCCTCTAACGCCATGCACACTCAACGTAGGGCACCCTCATGTGCTTCTAGCATCACTCCAAATACTACTATATCGTCACTGTAATTTAGACATTGCGTAATGTGCTTTATTTGATGTATTTCATTCTGGAAGATCTCACTGCGGAGGACACTCCCAAACGGAGTTGTTTGTAGCAAAAGAGTCCCAGATGTGTGAAAAATGTAATATATCAGGAAGCAAATAGAAAAATAGGGCAAGGAAAAGCCTTCTTTTTTGTTAAAGGGGGGCTTGACTCCTAAAGGCAATTTAGCATAAAAGGGAACAGAAGTGTCACCCCTTTCAACCGTGTAGAGAAGGTAGGCCTGGTAGAAGACAGGTAGCTAGTTTATACAAATACTGGCTATAGAAGGTCACAGACTAGTTTCCAAAGTGGTTATATGATAGTACACTTTATTCATAAATTCGGTCACACATCTAAAATCTGTAGGTTCACATAAGCAAAAAACAAAAAACAATGGAACCTTAAAAATCACATTTAAGCCTTATTGGGCTTGCAATTAGAGTTGCAAAATGTTTCACCACAGTTGAATGAGTGAGGGTTAGTATATGGTGCCAATTTTCATACTACTTCTAAACTGGTAGTATGTTACTGTTGTCGACACAAAATTATGTTGGCGTTTCTGGTTCGGGATGGAGTGAGCCTTCACTGGGAGTCGACTGGTCGCAGGTGAAGGGTCCGAACTGTCATCAGGACGTTATTCAGAGGGTGAACGCCTGCAATAGACAGATGACACATGGGACAGAGGGTCAGAGAAAAGGGTGACCTCACAGAGAGGGTTCTGTGTGAAAACTGAACAGGGTGTAGTTTGAGTTGATGATAAGCTTTATTTAAATCTAATTTGGAGAAGATTTTCACCCCATGAAGTAGGTGCATCATGTCGGTCATTCTAGCGAAAATGTGTGTTTTTCTCTCAATTGCCACGTTTGGTGCCCTCATGCCCACACATATCCAAATATTTCCTTCATTTTCTTTCTTGGGGACTGGGACGATGGGTTAGACCCAGGGTGTGGGTCCTGTGGCATGTTCGATGATGTCTTGGCTGAGAAGTGATTGAAGTTCGTCTTCCACTTGCTTTTGAATATTTAGCAGGATTCCGCTGTAGGGCTTGATGTCTGGGTTGATGTGTAGTTTAATCAGTTTTCCTTTGAGTCTTCCTAGCCCGTTGCATAGTGCTGGGAACATTTTGACTATCATGTCCTTTGGGCTTGTTGTGTACGCCGTCATGATCTGATACATTATGTGCAACAGGCCTATTTGAATGGCAGATTTAAAACGGAGGACGCTGCCACCTGGTTTATCACCTTTTACTACGTATATGTTCAGTCTTGCCATTTTGTCTTTATAGGTAAATGTGGCTTTGAACATGCCTTTGTAGTCTAGTTGTGTATGTGCTCCATATGGATAAATGTCAATGTCAGCTGGATTTAATGTTTTCTTGTTTCCTAGTCCTTGATATGTGTCTTCATTGAGCACAACAACGGTGACTCCTGTGCCAATCAGGAATTCAAGGGCCTTTCCTTTGACTTGTAATAATCATGTTGGGCTGTATTATGTAGCCGTTTTGTTGCCTATCACGTGTACGTATCCTCACTTACGGTCACTACTGGAAAATGATGAGTCGGACTCGGTGTAATGTCTTGGTGATGTTTCTACATATCTCACCTTGTGGCGTGTTGACCTTCTATTTGTATCTTCCGAAGTGAGTGTTCGTCAGGTTCATCCCTTCTATCCCGTTGATGTCTGGTTTTGTGTGGGGATCCTCTCTGTCTTCTTGACCAGCGGTTTCTTCTGTTGGTGGGAGATCTCCATTGTCTATGGTGAGGACATTCCTTCTTTCGATTGGATTCTATGTGGTTGGCGTTTCTTTGAAGATACTTGGCGTTTTTGCATACTGATTGAAAATGGTTCTCACCACCACACCCATCACAAGAGTGGCCAATGGCTGGAGATAGGCCCATATGTGGGAAGTTATATCTGCAGCGATAGCCCTTCTTTTGATCTTTGTTGATAGTCTGTTAATAGTCCGCTCAGGTGACCTAATTTGATATAGTGAGGCTGCGGATGCCCCTTGAGTGATTTCAATGTACCTTAGTGTAGAGGAGGAGCCAAGTACCTCTACCAGAAGTCCCGCCTCCATTCAGCCTATATGTTGGCAGCCAGAAATTGCGACATTCGCAACACCTATAATGGTACCTATGCCGCGAAGAGTCATTGAAACAAGGTATCCCTTGAGAAAACCCTTTATGTATCCGCGAAGAAATGCCGGTCTTCTGAAGGAAGTTCCAGAAGACGTATTAAGATGAATGAAAGAGAAGACTGGGGACGTCACATGAAGCAGAAATGATGCACCCAGAAGAGATGCCAATGAAGAAAGAATATAGACCTTATAAAATCTGATGGTGAAGTAAAGAATTAAGCAACGTTTCATGTGCGGAATGAAGATTGCATGTGTGAAGAAGCACTGGAGAAAATGCAAAACCATTCCATAAATGTACAGATGCAGTAACGCAAGTAGACGCAGTAATCATAAGGCTGGCTATACGTAGTGAATAGACTGCAGGCGGTGCTGCCAATATATATATTTGTTTATAGAATCTGTATGTTCCACAACTCCTTTTAGCAAACTTGGACAACGTGAATGAAAGGGCTGAAAGTGTGGAGCAGCAGAATGGGATAGCTGATGGCGAAGGAAGATTTCATAAGGCTTGCCTGGCCCACTGTCAAGCGTCAGGGCCGCCAAGAGCCTGGTTATCTACTTGAGAAGATAAAATGAACGTGAAAAGCGATCTGAGCTCCTGTTTGAGGTGCAATGGAAAAACACTAGAAGTGCCTGGTTTGGAGACGTGGTCTCCAGTCACATGGTCAGATGAAAATAGACTTCGGGGTGAGCTACACCGAGACCACAAGATAAGGCCATGCCTTCACTCCCTTTTATTCTCTGGGTGGGGAGGCATGACCAGGCCAACCTCTCATGACCCTTAGCAAAGCACCAGGCATTCCTTCATCTAACCCTCAGAAACATCCAGGCTGTATTGGTAGGCAATGGACACTGAGGGTTGCAGGATGGTGTGAGCACCAGTACACAGACTGGGATTGCCCCTGCCAACATGGCTGCTGTGTTGGGATACAGCCTGGGACTCAAGATGGCCCCCCAAGTTGTCCAAACTGAAAGTGCACCTGCTGGTCTAGTGGAAGGGTGCAGCCCAGGGCTATAAAAACCCCACCCTGGGCAACACCCATTGCTTAGCATTGTTTCCCCTGCATCAGAAAGTTGTGTAGCGCTTGCCTGTAACTATGGCCCCCACATGCCTGCTGTTTCCAGACTCTTGTAGGTCCATTCTCTTAGCCTGGTTTGCAGCACCTCAGTGCTTTATTTGCTCTCTGGCTCATTCGCCTCCTGCAGTACTTACCCAGAACGAGTGTCCCCTTCGAGAGCCTCCGCCGCTTGGTCACACGATCAGAGGTTTCACTGCAGCATTCATATGAAAGGAAGAGACGTAACAGTGAGGTAACAGCCATCTACTACCACACGATATCCCCGCATCCCTCAGAGCCATTCTTACCTTCTGAACTGGCGTTCGTGCCTGCACAGCTGCAGCCCCTCTGACATCCGTGAGCATAAAGCAACGTTCCTTTCTTCACCATTGACAAAGCTCCTCACAGCAGACGGCACGCTTCTGCATCGGCTGCTGAAAGGGAAAACAAAGAATTACAAACCGTGCATAACATGACAAACGTTTAGTATAAAGTTCTGTGTAATGCTCCGCGAGATTCTCCGGAGAGAATGCTGTGCGGCGTCCGTTGATGCCTGTTGTACTCCCTGTTTTAACAAGTGTAATTAAAACAGTCGTGTTTTTGCCAAACCTCCTGAATCAGTCTGATTATTGATGTACGAGTAAGATCTGCATCCCTATCCATCTCAGATACTGTTACCTCGTCTTAAAGGACCTCTGGGTTTACCAGGGATTCCGTTTGCATTGAGAGTGCCAGGTCTACCCTGGCAAGTTGTAATATCTCATCTAGAGATCTGGTATTTAGTAATAGCTTCCTATGGAATTCGGCGGATTAACAGCCAGCAATCGTTTCAGATTCGAGGGCTTCCAATGTTGAGCAGTGTTCAAAGTCACAGTATTTGGCTCTTTTGCATAACCGCATGACACAATTGTCCAAGGTTTCACCCTTCTCCTGAGTGGACGTGTGAAAAATATGGTGTACGTAATCAACATTCCTTTGTGGAGCAAAATAATAATGATGCCCTGAAAAGTGTCAGTAGGCGCCATGACTACCTCCAATACCGGTACCGTGTCTGCCCTCGTTCATTGCGGACTTACCGGTCTAGTCTGACTTTTGCGGGACCGGTAAGTCCCCACTGAAAAAGCCATTCCCATTTCAGCCCCCATAGGGCTCAATGGGAAGGGAGAAGGCGCTATAATGGTACCGCAAATTGCGGTACTGTTATTAGCTCTGAAGTCCCTTAATGGGCCCCGTCCATAACGCCTGGTAAAGGCGTTAGGGTCGGGACCCGCTAAGGGACCTCGGAATAGGGCGCAAAGGGATTACCGGCACCAGTGTCCTTAACGGTGCCGGTAATCCCTTTGCGCCCACCTCGGAATGAGGCCCAATGTCCCGTACTGTTGGACCCAGTGAATGCACCAATATTCATCTGAGACGGCGTTCTTCTCGTACACCAGTTGCATCAATGTAAATGTGAAGCTCTTTGAGCCATCTGCTCCTGCGTGGCGCCAGGCTGCTTGTGTCACTTATATCAAAAGGCGGGACTGCCTGGAGTTGCAGTAATTCATGAATCTCCTCCTCTCTTATGGGTTGTGTGGATGCAGGGTGGTGTGGTCTCTGTGCAGAGGAGCTGCTAACACCTTCCTCCTCCGACATGGTAACAGCCTTCAAAAGGGAGCTTGACGATGGAAAACAGGCTTCAAATGCAATAAAAGCAGGCAGAGATGTGCTCTCTCAACTCATCAGATGCGTCGTTGTTGGTCCTTCACAGGTTCTGCCTGCAAATGGGCTGATGATTTGAGTCTTCTGACGCCGGTCATTTGGTGTCCCAGGCTTGAGGCCAACAGACCTTGCAGTGGAAACTTGTTGCCGGTTGTGTGCGTGCAGATCCATTGCCCACGCTGTGGGTGGTGTGCACGCATCGAAGGACACAACGATTTGTGTTTGTTGCTTGCACCACAGGGGGCGGGCTTACAGGCCTTCTCTGAAGTGCGCAAGTAATTTACTGAGGCCTGTCGCGCCAGAGCATTCCTCGAGCTAGAGTACCAATGAGCGGGAAGCAGAATATCTCTCACCACGTCACGAGCAGGTGATATATCCTTGTCGCCATTGTTATATATTAAATGTGTCGGAACAAATGAGACCATGCAATACCGACACAGAACCAGTGTAGTGGTGTGCTCACTTCTTTATCTTAATTTGAACTGCCGAGACTTGTTTGGATATGAGAATGATGAAATTTGAGTTGTATCACCTAATAATTTAGCTGGTAAGAGGATCAATACAAACGAATTGGGACACATCCAGATGGCTCCATGAGTGAACTATGTGCTTACAATGCATGGTTGAATGCATGTTGAGTTACTTTCTAAACACAATACCTTCAATTTCGCCAGCTGTATAGACTATACACCAACTTGACGGAATCTATACTTGGCATGTCCTTTTGTATGATATTCTCTCTGCAGTCCGTAAAGCTCAGGAAGAAGCGGTACAGACTTCGAAACGCGTCAGCCAAAGAAACCGGACGTGCAGATTGGTTTGCTTAAAAATGTCTATAATTAAAATGTATACTTTTTCTATAAAAATTGGATAGACATGTCTTGTTGGATTTATTTACAGAAATAGTATATGGAAAATGTCTTAGTTAATTTCTTGACTGTTTTGTACAGTATCTTAAAGTGTGTCGGGGAACGTGAGGATTCGACCTTTGGATCTCCTTTTTTCTGTATTTTGTGGTGGATCCGTACCAGGACCACAGTTCCTCCCCTGCACCTTAAATAGTCTTTAATTGAGCGATAAAGTCTTTTAGAGTGTGAAATCTGAAAATTGTTGTGCACCAATAATTCCTGGTTTAGAGACTTGACGGTAACTCCGCCTACACACGTGACCAACCCCTGTTGGTCTGCAACATAGAAAGGGGACAAGGTGATGCCTAGTCCTCCATGAACATAAACATGGGACTTACAGCCTGGTCACCATAACCATATCCCAGCTGCACCACCATCACCTCCAGGGAAACAATAAACAAACACACAAATCCAATCCTACAGACACACTGACCAGCAACCCACAATCACAGCTCACAACTACTGCAGTGGCACTGGGTGGGCTTGAATCCTTCACAAGTGTTCCACAAAACCAAACTACAAACATACAAATACTCTTACGCACAATTAACATAAAATGAACAGATAAATAATGAACATGTACACAACCATCCACAGAGATGTATACACGCCATATACACCACACACAACATACAAACACCTAGAGAGACAACACATCATCCCAACACAAGTAATACACATGCTGCACCACCTCCCACGCACAAAGCATTTGCAAAATGACAGGCTCAGCACATACACATAGAACAGACCGACACACCCGACACTCCCTTAACAGACTATGAGCACTCACCCATACTATCACTGCACACCATACATACAGGCGCAGACCAACAGACGTACAACAACAAACACATGCTACAAATGCATATCAGAGGCACACACCACCAACCATACAAGATACATGCACACACATAAATAAAAGCAACGCACCACAAATCATAGATTCCCAACCTGCACCCATATACCCCCAAACAAGGATGATGCACAACACAAAAAGCAATACACAACATATATGCAGTAAAGACTCATACATAAAACAGGCCCACACAAATAGAAACACAGACACCACACAGAAATAATACATGCACCGCTAAGCACAATACACATGCAGCACATACATAGAGAGACACAAATAGGGCCATAACTACCCACTATGAAAGCAAACTAACATACTGTATATATATATTATATATATATATAATATATATATATATATATATATATATATATATATATATATACTAATCTATTTGAACCATGTCACACCGATGGAGGTCCACCCCCAGTTCAGAGCCACGTTAGCAAGGCATTGTGGGTATGCAAATGAAGCCAAATGCAAGCCTTTTGCTGCAGATGATTGCAGACAATTGTGTTAGTGCTACTTCAGGGTTCGAACTTAAGATTCTATGAGTAAAATGGCATGCCTCCAAAAAACCCTAGTGCCGCTCTCATTTAATGCATTAGAGAAAAGAGAGAAAAAGAAAGAGAGAGAGAAAGAGAGAGATAGAGAGAGAGGGAGAGAAAGAGAGCGAGATAACGAAAAAGAGAGAGAAAGAGAGAGAGAGCGGGAGAGAGGGAGAGAGAGAGAGAGGGAGAGAGTGAAAGAGCGAGAGAAAGAGAGAGGGAGAGAAAGAGAGATAGAGAGAGAGAGGGAGAGAAAGAGAGAGAAACGAGAGAGAGAGAGAAAGAGAGAGATAGAAAGAGAGAGAAAGACAGAGAGAGAGAGAGGGAGAGGAAGAGAGAGAGATAGAGAGGGAAGGAGAGGGAAAGAGAGAGAAAGGGAGAGAAAGAGAGAGAGGGAGGGAGAGAGAGAGAGAGAGAGAGAGAGAAAGAGAGAAATAGAGAGAGAGAGAGAGAGAGAGAGAGAGAGGCTAGCTCTAGCAACATGAGAGTAAAAGTGGAACCTTTAATGCTTTGTCATCATTTGTTATGCCTTCCTATGCCTTGTATGTCTCACTGTGCCATCCCAGGCCTTGTTAACACATTGTTACACATTGTTAGGCTATATTATGTAATGCTAAACTGTGTCGCACTGTGTTAGGCCACACTATGTCAGGGTGCAAAAGCCGGACCTGTATTTCGTAGTCAATTGTCCAGGGTCTGTCTTTCGATGGCTCACTGCCACCACTTGCATATTCCAACCATTTCCCATTCATATTTAAATGGGGATGTTGCAATGCTGCTGGACACGGCCCATGCACTAGCAGCTAACATAGCCAACCACATTGCAACAATATATTGCAGCCTTATCATTACCAAGTGCCAGTGAGGGATGGTCTACTAAATAATGCTGATTTCTTAATCTATTCTGCAGGCAATGTTAATGCAAATTTCCAAAGTATAAATCTGCCAAATGTTTCCCATTATGCAACTGTCTTACTCAATACCATGTATTATGCCCTAGAAACAAGATAGATGGTCTGATAGCGCAATGAGCTAAGTGTCGTCTCTGATTATTGTGGGCAGCCTGCTGTGACAGGTTCGAATCCTGGCAGGGTCAACTCAGCCTTTCACTCTTCCGGGGTCAATAAATTGAGTACCACTCTGTGGTCTGAGACCTATGGGTTTGTAGTGCTATATAAGAAATGTATTATTAATATAGCATTATGTTAAATATTATTTCTCTAATATGCATTTACATATGTGTGTTTGTGTGTGTGTGTAGCAGAATACGCCATCTCAATGGTGTCATGCATGGTAACACGTACCAGCTAAAGTGTTCTTTAATGTTTCAAGTGGCAATGTGTTTTTAAGCTGTTATTAAGGCCTTTATAAACCCGTCATAAATTGCATGAATTATGATACTTAATTAGATGATTTGTGGAATGTGTAAAGTTTTTAAACACTACACAGTAAATTGCACAAATTACCTGTAATTTGAACAGCTCTCAATCCAAGTTAGTCACAATATGCCTGGATCATTCCTAGTGAGTTTGACAGGGATGCTTTTCACAAATGAGCATACAAAACTGCTGGCTTTGGCACATCTCCTTTCAAGCACAATGGGAAATATACAAAACATGATTTGACCCATTCGGATTGCATGATAGGGTAAACGTGTGCTCACCGTAAGCCATAAAAGGTCTGTGCAATTAAAAATGCACTGTTTTCTATGCAAAAAGCTTAGATCCAGACGAACAACACAAAGACATCATTTCTAAATTGTCTTGTTTGCAAATTGCCTTTCAAAGCAATGCTCTGTGCTATGCCACAATGAGCAGGTGTAGCCATTCTATTACTTATTCAATTGCATTATTATAGACATATAGTGACAAAGAGTGCAGCAATTCTAAAACACGCATTGCATGGCTGCACACATGATAGGGTTTTGCATATGTCCACATCCGAAGATGCTTTTTTTAAAACCAAATGTACTTGCAAGCTAAAGGAAATAAAAACCAAACCAGCGCAAGCGCTTAACTGAAATAAGCCGATGGATGAACATTCATTTTTTGTCACTTTGCACTCTTTGGAAAAGGTCATTCTTTTTCAAATCATGCCAGTTTGCATTTAGGCAGCCAACAACAAAAAGCTGGCTTCATGTCAAATGTAAAGAAACGGGATAGTCAGTGCAAACTGATTACATGAGTGACACCTCTTTGTTATGTTTGGATTGGCTAACACAGGAAACTGGTGGAACATATGGAGCTGAGCAGAGGGGCTAATTCTCTATAAACCAGCTGTTTTAGACAGCTGGGATGCTTCTTCTGAAATTACACCGAAGGCTGCAGCACTGTGGATCCTGAGACGGCAGATCCTGGAGGACAACAGCGGACCCACTAGATTTTGAGGGCTTGGGTAAGGAGGAAAGCTGAAAATGAATGACTAGGCCAGGACTGTAATTCAAGTCTACGGGCCTAAAACAAATAGCACTTTGCCAGTGTTTCGAAATTCTGATTTTAAATGCTTGTTTTAATAATTTGGAGAATAAACTAAATTACAGAGCTTGAAAGACTTGGAAACAAGAAGCAAACAACTTCCAGATTCCTTCACCTTGAGATGGTAATCTGCAAATAGGGCTTTGTTCCAAATTCTATCTTTTTGACTGTTTCTGTAATTTTTGGAACTGTAATAAGCATTAATTTGCACAACATGTTGTGCTTTCTATGTTTCACCATTAAGAGACACAATGATGTATTTTGTTAGGGAAGCCTTTCAATTAACACTGTTCTTGTGACACACTGACTTTAGAATGGTAATGAGTTTCGGCAAAGCACCCAAATATAACTTGTAATGCCCCTCGTACTTCTTTGGAAGGAAGGGCAAGAGGAATCGTTACATGAGGATTTCAAATCCTTTATGTGCAATCTTTTTGGATTATTTGCTTTTAGATGGTCGTTAGTTAAATTCCCTTAGAAGCCATGGACCTTTGACAACGTTTTTAACCCTTTCCACCTAATGGGTTATACAGACGGTGGTCTGTATAACCTAACTTATCCCCTGGCTTGCCAATTCTCAGCATCACAATTGTGAGTATGATGTTAGCTTTTGCTGGGCCACTCTGGCCGCAAACACATGCATTGATTGGTTGAAGGTAATCCTAACCTTTTAGAAGTGCATAGAAGAATGGGATTCAGGTTATCTACTCAACTACTTTATTGCTAATATTAATAACTGTAAATTGATTATAATATTATCAATGCTCATTCATTATCTTTACAAGAGAATAAATATACATACATCCTAAACAGGAGAGTGAGAGCATTCCCAGAATGTGTTTCTAGTTATAGGTGTAAACGACACTGTGTTTCCAGTGCAAATAAATGCAATGTTTCCCCTTGTAAATAGTTCTACCCATTGTTCTAATGACCTGTTCATGTTTGTAAATATGCTTCTCTCACTTTTGTATCTGTTGTTATATTGTAAAGCGCTCTGGCTTAAAGCGCTATATAAATTCAATAAACATAAACAAATACTTGTTGGTTTAGTGATAAAACCATGTAGGGGAGATATTTATAGGATCTAAAGTTCTTCATACACACATGGGTAATACGCATTGGTACTTAGATACTCTAAAGCTAGACACATGACAACATGTCTGTCCAATCATAAGCCTGTCAGGGGCTATGGGGTGGCAGTCAAGTACAGAGATCCAACCTTTTCCAGAGTCTTGCTTTGGGTACAGCACTGTTTTATGCTGCAAACCCTACCATAGCCCCAGATGGGTATTTAGACCACCGTTGAAGTGGAGGGTAAGCTCTGACATGCACGGTATGATGTAAATCATGACACACCCCCCATAACGTTGGTGGTGGGTGGTGGTTGTGAAACGTGTTCAGTTGTTTGCAGCCTTGTCTTGGAACGAAAAAGCTATGTATACAATAGGACTGCCCTGTAAGACAAAGACCATTTTCGGGAGCTAAAGGCTTGCCTTTGAGAAATTTTGCATTCCCACAATGCCTTGCAAATGTGGCTCTGAGCTCGAAGTGAACTTCCAGTGATGACTACTAGGTGGTGCTGTGGCATGTGTGACTTGGCTCAAGTGGTTCATTCCAATTTCGCACATCAGGTGGAAGCTTTTTTCAAGCCTTTGTCAACCCACCATAACACTGTTGTCTTTTCTCTCTCTCTCTCTCTCTCTCTCTCTCTCTCTCTCTCTCTCTCTCTCTCTCTCGCAATAAATCTGATCAACTTAACAAAAGGTTTTTAAGGGCTTTGTTATACCATAGTTTCATTCGGTGCCAACGCGGCCTGTGGCCACAGCCTTGGGCTGTGTCCACTGGATGTTCTGCAACAGTACCTAGCCTCTGGCCTGTTCTCCTAATATTTGTTTTGGGCTGTCAGCCGTGTCGGCCGTGTCGACTGCACATGTTCTCCCCTCTCTTTTGAGCCCACCAGCCAGGGAGGGTCTTTGACCTTTTCTACTCTCTATTTTAAAACATTATCAGGCCACTAGCCACGGCCTTCAGCAGTGTCACTACACATGTTCTGCCTTTCATGTGAGCCCACTAGCCAAAGCATTTGTCTAGTACATGTATTCTGGGCCCACTCTCTATTTTAAAACATTATCAGGCCACTAGCCACGGCCTTCAGCAGTGTCACTACACATGTTCTGCCTTTCATGTGAGCCCACTAGCCAAAGCATTCGTCTAGTACATGTATTCTGGGCCCACTCTCTATTTTACCAGGCCTTCATTTATGTATTTATTTATTTATTGTTATTTATTTATTTATTGTTTGCTTATTAGGAGCTCATACTGTAAGTAAATTATGTTTCAAATCGCCAACAGGGCAACCAGGAGGGGACAAGGGGATGAAAAAATTAAAATATTATTACATTAAAATACGTATAAAATATTAAATAGAGTGGTGGAGGCAAACTGACTATGCCTTCTGAGTGTTCAAATAGAGCAAATGCAGAAAGGAGGGGAAATGGATTCGGTGTTGGGGTGCTCATGGGTGAGCAAAAAGGTGAAGTGTAATGTATGGTAAATGCGAGCCTCCAGGGTGCAGGGTGTTTCAATACAAGTGCTGAGAATAAAAAATAAGCAAGGGGGGTCCTGGGAGCCCCTCTGCTGGACATTAGTCCCAGTTACGAGAGCCTTACCCAGAGTCTTTAGGTCACTATCTTTTCACAGAGGAGAAATATCCAAACCATATCCGTCTTTGTCCTGCCCTGGGGCAGTCCAACACCGAAATGCTAGGCAATTCTCCTCTGAACAAGAGTACCAACAGCATACCCAGACATGTGTTTCGGTCTGGCTGGACTTCATCAGTAGGGTGGAGCTGTGCCTTTCTAAGAATAGTGAGCAAGGGGTCCACGTCTGAGGATAGACAGAAGCTGTGGCCGATTGGTGTGGGAGGTCAGGACCCTGAGGATGCATAAGGGCCCTGGACACCAAACAAGCAACTGTGAGATTAGCAAAGGAGAGGGGTGGGGGAGAAGGAGGTAAAGAGGAAAGTCTTGAGAAGCTTCTGGAATTTAAGAAAGCAATGCTCAAGATGAAGATGGAAGGGGAGGCTTTAGCCATGGCCTTTGACTCTGACAGGGCACGGCCTTTGGCAGTGTCCGCTATACATGGGTTTCAAGCCCACTAGCCAGCTGTGCCCACTCTCTATTTTAAAGCACTACCTGGCCACTAGCCATGCACAGTGGCAACAGCCTTTTCCCGTGTCCACTACACATGATCTGCTTGTCTTTTGGGACCACTAGCCAGGGCCTTCAGCCGTGCCCACTCTATATTTCACAACACTACCAGGCCACTAGCCATGGCCTTGGGCCTTAGCCAGTGGACACAGCCTTGGGCTGTGTCCCCTATACATGTGTTACGGCCAACTCCCTATTTTAAAACTGCACCGGGCTACTAGCCATGGCCTTCAACCATGCCCATTGGCCACTGCCCTAGGCCATGTCCACCGCACATGTTCCCCCTCTCTTTTGAGCCCACTAGCTAGGGTCTTCAACCCTGGCTGTGCCCACTATACATGTGTTTCGGGCCTTAAGCCTTATGCCCTGGCTAGTGAGAACGGCCTTAGCCCATGCCCACTCTCTGTTTTAGAACACTACCGGGCCACTAGCCATGGCCACTGCACATTCCCCCTCTTTTGAGCCCACTAGCCACGGCCTACAGCCCTGCCCACTATATATGTGTTGCAGCCCACTAACCAGGGCCACTCTCTGTTTTAAAACACTACCATGGCCATTGACAACGGCCTTCGGACGTGTCCACTACACATTGATGCTCCCCTCTAGACCAATAATTTTTAGGACAAGGCGATGGGAGCAACACATGCTCGAAAGGTACCGGGGTGCAGCATTGCATCTCTTAGCAATGGAGGGTGGCAGAAGCCTGAAATGGTCAGCACATGTCAAATCTTCTTTTCAAGACCTAGACATGTCCGATTTGGGGGAAACCCTAATGTTATCCACCCTAGCTCTAAAACATATTTGGATGTGATTAACCCGGTGTATGAAAAGGCGTATTTACGTCTTAGATTAGGCATTCTTCCAGTGGCTTCCTTCAACTGCAACTGGCACACTACTAATTCAGGTTTGTGCCCGCTTTGTAAGGTGTGCAGTGAGACTGTTATGCACTTTTTGCTGTTCTGTGGCTGGACCTCCCATCTGAGGAAAATCTAATTAAAACCAATCTTGAAAGCGTCCAAGATCTGCCTATCTATGATGGCTATGAGGTTCTTGGGTCAATGTGTAGATTTCCATGTTGCCTATGCAACTGCCCACGTCATCCATATCGCTTGGTTGCTCAGAGCACCATCCTTGGTAAAGAAGCGTGATGTTAAATGTGTCCTTTTGAAAAGTGGGTGAGGCTGTGAGAATATTCTCTCCTCACCTAACCCTAGGTAGTGATTGAATTATTCTTATCTTGTGACTACATGCCATAGTACTTGCATTTGTAATAATGATTTTTACTTTTATCCATCTTATTCTATCAATTGATTTTATAATATTACCTGTATGATCCATTTTTAAATGTCTGACCATGTAATGCCCCAACCTTCAACCTTCGAATGTAAGGTTCGTTTTATTTCTCAATATGTACTTTCATGGTTAAGACATGTGCTGACTTTTTGGCCAACTATCCAGGGCCTTTCGGCTGTGTCCACTTTGCATCTCCTACCTCACTGTAGCTGTAAAATTACTGCCTTTTTTTGGTGATATTTTCCCCCATAACCGTGGGTATAAAAACAATGTACTACAGATAGCCGCAGTTATCTGTAGTCATCTGATACCCGCAGTTATCAAGAAAAACAATTAATAAAGTGCTTCATTACCCTCGTGGACTAATGTACACAATGCACCGGCAAATTCGGTTTTCAGTTACAAGGAGACTCATTCTTTTGCGGCTATACTTTAATGAGTATAATTATTCAAGAAATGCACTAGGCACAAGGGAGTTAATTTTGAATTTTGACCAACTTGTACCGGGAATTTCAATGGGGAATTAATTGATTTACTTAAGAATATGCTAAGGATTTACACAGATACCGAGAGGTTTACCAAAGGGAATATGCGAACATACACAGGCTAAACACAGATTCTTCTATGGGAAGG
Organism: Ambystoma mexicanum; assembly: GCF_040938575.1. Classification (NCBI taxonomy): domain Eukaryota; kingdom Metazoa; phylum Chordata; class Amphibia; order Caudata; family Ambystomatidae; genus Ambystoma; species Ambystoma mexicanum. The sequence continues at coordinate 1,226,823,905 of NC_090926.1, forward strand.
TGACAGATTTAAACTAGCAATGTGAGGTTTTCAAGTGGGTTTTCAATGGGGGTTTCTATGGGTTTTCAATCGGTGAAATGCTACAAAAGGAGGGGCTTATGCAATTTAGGGCTGGGGTAATTGGCTACTTACAAAGTAAGCCTTAGTTTGGGATTCTGGAAAGTCAGCTGGATCTCAGGACCATCTGGACAGCTATGCAAGGGGTCTGGTCACTGCACTCTCCTTGGTATGGTTCAGCTGCCTCCTCTTCGTCCTCCTTCTCCTATCTCCCCGGATTTTTGTGTGTCCTTTGACCTAGTACAGTCCCCCTTATATAGCCCAATTGACATCACTCACTTTACAATCTTGGGGAAGTACTCTATAACTACCCGTACCCCTCGGATAGGACAGTTTACCATTCATCTCTATGCCTCCTGGCATGATTGGTCCAAGGGAAGAGAGCACCATCTGTCTATTGGAATTTTATTACCCTTCTTTGTTCTCCTGGCCCCTTTGTGACAAAAACCGAGTTATGTCTCATAACTTCATATTTCTACTAGCCCCTGACATATGCATTACATATGCGGTTTGAGGGGGTCATAGGGAATTAGGTAAGCCGATCACCAACTCCGTTCAGAGGAGGCATGGCCCTTTGGCACATTTTTGTCGTTTTAATAAAATGTATAATATTTATGACATTGCAAATGATCAAGCGTATTCCTAATTTCACCTTCCATCTTTCCATCACACATCATACTTGTCACATTTTCTGAGCAGCTAGAAACTAGTCTTAACTGGCCATTTCCGTCTGTAAGGTCCTAGGAAAATACACTATAGCTCTTAAAAACGTCCTGGAAATTACAGAAAAACATACCATAAAATGAAATTATTTCTCAATCTAATTGTTAAAAAAAAAATGACTCTGTCCTTTAATGTCAATTTGGAGGATCTGTCCCCCTCTGTGGGAGGAGCGCTTTATCCCCTTTGAAGTTGTCAGTTTGTTCTTGGCAGTGGGTGCAGGAGGAACTCACACCACCCAGTCAGGTTTTTAGCCACACTTGCTTTCCTTGAAGTCCCTGAGCCCCTGCCTTCAAGTCTGGCAGGGAAGGGAATTATAAAGCCCTCAGTACATTACATGGCATTGCAGGCTGATTCACTAGTAGGTGCGACTTTCAGTGGAGAGCAGGGTTTTCAATTAAGATGTTTCCTGCCTGAGCCCAAAAACTGGTTTTACCAGTATGCCGAGCCGTTTCCAAGGTGATTTAAGTCTTGTGGGTGGAAACATAAACTACATTGCTTAGTCAACCACCCCCCACAGCATATTTCACTGACATTTCTGTGCCAGCAAATCTATCCTTTCACAGTGGCTTTTTAAAGTCATTTCTTTATTTTTTGTACCAGTGTGCAAGCCGTTTCTGCATCTGATGCTTGAACTCCTGTTTTGTATGTCACAGGATTCTTCAATTTGTCCTTTTTGAGTGAGTTTGTGTATGCTGTGGGTCCATTGACAATGAGGGGTAGGCCTCCTTCCACAGGGTTCTTTGATTTGATGCTGAATAAAAGTAAAAGCCAAGCCATTTTTCATTTGCAATGTTTTAAAAGGCAGACGTTCAAGTAAAATGGAAAGCAAAAGCCCTGTCTGGTTCTAGGTTTGCAATTCTTGCCCCTCATGTGAATGAAAAGTACAATAAGGCTGTTTTTGATGCAGTGCATAACTTCATGTCATTTAGGTAAAACAAAACAATGCAAGGCTGTATTTAAATGTAGTTCATACTTCTTGTCATTCAGGTGGAATAAAACAACGCAGGGCTGTTTTTTGAATGCAGTGTTCCAATGTTTGGCACTCATGCGACAGTGAAAGCAAAGCACGGCCGTTTTTGGTGAAGAGTTTCAATGCGTTTTTTTCAGGTGAAAAGAGATTTCTGTTTAGGGCCTTTAAATGCACCCCACAAATCCCCACCCCCCTCTTGCTCTTCCATGACTTTTTGTTGAGGAAGAGTAGGGCAGAGTGGGGTTGCCTTCAGCATAATTTTTCTTCCTCAGGGAGTGGGCACTCCAGTATCCCCTTCCATCTCTGGGTTGGGGGTATGGCATAGCACCCCCTTTCCTTCCTTTCTTTGGGAGCAGGTACTCCAGTATCCCCTTCCATCTTTGGGTTGGAGAGTGTGGCATGGCCCTCCCCTTTCCTCTTTTCCTTCCAGGTCCCCGGGGTTTTCCTTTCCAGGCTGGAATTTAAGGATATTAGTTCTCTAATGAAAGATAAAATAAAACAAGTTTCAGTACTTTTTATAGACTTTTTTTCCCAGTAGATTTACAAAGAATTTACAACAAAAACACTTGCAATTTTTATATGACATCAACTTTTTGTTATATAAGATTTTCTCCATCTGGGTTCCAGTTACTTACCTGTATTCTTTGGCGGATCCCTGGGCTCTACCCTCACGGGGCTCTTCAATCAGCCACACGCCCTGCTCTCTTAATCTTTAGGGGGATGTTGAATTGCCAGGCCCGTTCTGGGATGGTGACCTCTTCTCCATTTTTGAACTTCAACTGCCTACAGTAGCAATGGAGCTGACCTAAATGCTTTTTCAGGTTTGTCAAAGCCCCTGGGGTTACCCTCCAGTTGGGACCGAACTTGACAATTAATGAGGTCCAAATTAATTGTGAGTCGATTGAGAATGTCACTGCCTAAGTAGAAGGCAAAGGGAACATCTTGCACAACAACAATTATGCTCTATGCTTTTACCACAAATAGACATTTTTAGCATGCACCTACTAAGCAGCAGATGTTTGGAATAGGGAATTCTGACAAAACAACTCAACTGTGGGAGTAGTCTGATCTTTTGGGAATTTCCTGAATAACGCTTCGCTGATTAAGCTTTCCTGAGTATTCAGGCCTACTCTGGTGAGAACAGGCCCCCCCCTCATTTACCTGAATGGGGAGGAACAGCTGTTCACCCTTTTTCTGAATATCAGCCAAGCTTTGAGCTGGTTTTTCATCACTTTTTATCATGGGATTTGGGTTTTCAAATTGTGTATCAGCATTTCAGGGTATTTCCTTCCAGTGTGGAATGTCACCTGGAACTGGAGGGAAGGTTGAATTTCAGGAATGGGGAAGGGTTCCCATCACCAGTTTGTTGTCCTACAGCAATTACAGTAATGTCGGGGACTTGATTTCTTCCTAAAATGGAACTCAATTTTGTCAGACCTTGTTCACACAGTCTATTAGTGGTGACAACCTTAGGAGGAGGTAATTCCCTAAAAGACATGGGGTTCACTCTGGAGTAACGACTATGACCAAGTGTTTCATCTTGTGTCGCCCAATTTTGATCTCCAGATCTGCAGTCCCCTCGATGGGAATGTCATTCCCGCCGAAGTTCTGGAGTTGTCCAGGAAGAGGTGTGAGGAGTATTTGGTGACTCTTCCCCCTTCCAGAATTTATTTGCTCAAATGCCTTTTTAGACAGGGGATCCGGTATCTACCAGTGCCGGAAATGCACCCTGCCCTTGCACCCGGACGGGGGCATAAAACCTACCTTCTTTCTCCTTCAGGGGGCAAAGGAAATGGGCATTTTGGGCCTGGTGGGCAATTAATTTCTTTATTTTGGACTCAGGAATCTGTAAATAAAACTTGCAATTCTGATATTTGGGGAATTTTGGAATCCCCTTTTTACCCTGATTCTGTGCTGTCCCCTTTTCCTGGAGACAGTCACTTGAACCCGGTTTGGGAGGAGGATCCCTCATCCATTTCGGATTTCTCAGGATGACATTTTTGGAGTTCAGGGATAGACGGTTCTAGGTCAGTCCCCATACCTACCCAGTCTGAGTTATGGTCTTTTGGGACCCATTTTTCTTGGGAGGAACCCCCCCCATCCTTGGAAGAGAAGACTTCCTTCCCAGAATCCTCTAAGGATGCTTCGTCTTCAAACTTGAGGACGCAGACATCTCCACAAAATGGGTCTTCTTTGTCCCTTGGTTTCTCCTACTTACCCTCTGTTCCCTAGGTTGCAGCTTTTCGGGGGTAGGCGACTTTGGTTCAGGTTCATAGGTTTCTAGGGGCTTTTCACAGGTGAGGAAGGAAGCTTTCTCTAGGGCTGTGCATCCCCCTTCCTCCCAAGCCTCCTCCTCTGGAACCAGCTGGTTGTCTGGTTTCTCTCCCCGTCATTGTTTCCGGGGTTCCAGACCCTTGGTTCGAGATGTTCTGAGCAGCCATGTTCATCTGAGGGTTCTGCTGAGCCCTCAACATTCGACTCAGGGCTTGGGTCAAGCTCTGGACCTGGCGCTCCAGTTGTGACACCCTCTCTGGCTGATACAGGGGTCTGGAGTCAAATCTTTGCTGCTGTCTGGAAGGGTAACTGTCCCTTCTCCCAGAGTAACTTTGATATGGAAGATTTCCCCGGTAGCGCTCCATTCTTGGCCTCCCTTCTCACTGATTTGGGGGGTCTAGACCCCTGAAAGCAGGGAGAGAAAGAGGCGTTGTTCTGAATGTTGGGGTATTGAGGGTACCTGGGGAAGAAACTTAAACTAGAGGGTGAAAGATTACTGGCCTCATGAGGGAAGTTTGGAGGGTAGTTGGAAGGGAAGTTGGGAGGAAGATTTCCTGGGGCTGTACTTACCTGGTTGGATCCATCCCCCTAAGCCAGGGGAGTCCATACGTACCCCAAGATGGGTCAGTTCCCCTTGTACCCCAGGCTTATGTAGGTGGCAGAGTCGGGTGATGCATTTGTGGGGTACCCTGCCTGGCTACCACCTGCTTGGGACTGCTCAGAGAGTCCTCTTTGCCTCTCGTTTGGTTGGTTAGTGGGAGGTGTATTTTTAGGCCCCCCCATCTCTAGGTCCAAAATGGGGGTAACCTTCATCTCTGCCACCTTGGCAGCAGCGGGGGTGTTGGTTGGTTTGTGATTTTTGGGGGAACTCTGGTTTTCTTCTGGCTTTTGGAACTCATAGATCCAGGCAGCTTGCTCTATTACTCAGTCCTGGGTCCTTTCATCATGGAAGTCCCTAACCAGCTGCGTCATAACGTATTTAGGAAGTGCATGGAAATAGGTATTGATGATCTCCCTACTGTTCGTGCGCACCCGCCTAGTGGTTTGTGCAAATGCCCGTTTTAATTCTTTGACAAATTCCCTCAGGGCCTGATCCTCTCCGCACTGCAGGTTGTAGGCCGCCTTGTGAGCCTCCTGAGGGTTTTTTTGTGCACAGAGAAGTGCTTCAAGATAGCCGTCTTGTAGGTAGACCACCTTGAATGGTTCTGATCCTCCAGCCCAGCAAAGAAGCTGGAATATTCTGGGGATAATGTCCATTTGGCAAACTACACGGAATTCTTATAATTTTTAATGCCAAATGATGTCATCATCTGGTCATACAGCTCCATATGCTCCCAGACTGCGTACTTGGCATTTCTATGGTACAATGTCATGAAGTTCCTAATGGCTTTTATTTGTCTAATGGGGTCTTTTACCAAAGTTACCAAGTTCTTTTTTGTTTGGCAGCCTTCTTTTTCTGCTGCACTTCAGTCCATTCGGCGTCAGACTGCTGCTTCTGTTTGAAGTCTTATCCCAATCCCAATCCTCTAGGCGCTCCCTGATTCTTGGAGACTGAAAGCCTCTCCCAGAATGACGGGGCCTAGTCTCTTCTTCCCTGTCGTATTATGGGCTCTCTGGGTCACTTCCCTTGGACTCCCTCTTTCGCACAGGGGAGTACTCATCTGACTCCTCCCTTCTTCCAGGGTTGGTGGAGAACTGTCATTACCACTGTGAGGGGGCACAAGTTGTGCCACAAGCAGGCTCCCACCAGAACCCTGAGGGCCTTAAAGCCACTGCAAAAGGACTCCTGGAGCCTGTACTGGCACCTTTGGCACCAGGCACATATGTAGGAAGGAAGGGCTGTTCAAAGTAGGTCCCATTTATGTACATGGGCCTTTAAATCCAACATGGAAGCATCCACACAGTCTAGTTCTAAGAACCAAGTCATGCGGTCTAGTGTTTTGGGTATGGCAGGCCTGGAACTACTTTCCCTGGTACTACTTTACCTGGGCTTTATAAACCACACCCTGACTGCAGAACAAGCTTCGTGTTATTCTGCAACCAGCAGTGAGACGCTCACCGTGTCCAGCTACTGGTCTTCAGCATCTTCCTGTAATCCTGCAAGAACAAGAACAAGATTATTCTGTCTTACCTGAGAAAACACCATCCAGCACTCAGCATCTCAACTGGGCTGCAATCTGTGGAAACCGAGAATAGAAGAAACATCACTCACCTGTGAGTACTAGCTTAAGGACTTCTGGTGAAGTGCTACCACAGCTGCTGTTCGAACATTGCGACCTGCAATAACGAGAAAGGGAAAAACAATATTAGAACACGCGCTTCCAAAACATCGAATTCCATCAGTGTTACCTGAATTTCATCGTGCTACGCCACGCTTCCATCCGGAGCACCACAGCAACATCTGCAAAGGAAAAGAGACATATTCAGGTGGCTTTCAATATTAAACAACCGCACAGCGCTGTACTACCTTAACGGATTCCAGGGGCCTGTTTTTCGTCACGCTCTCATCCACTCGCAGCACCACAGCGGCCTGTGAGGAGAAGAAGAAGAAAACACAGGTTAGCTTCAATAGACAATAAAGGTGCTGCACTTTGTGCTTTCTCTTACCTAGAAACGTGCCTCTCCATCCGGCATGCCAGGATCAAGACCTTTGCACCCTTAAAAGGAGATGACATTAACAAATTCCCACCATAAACAGAACAAAGACTTCCAATTAACAAACCTACCTGCCTACCAGCAGATTCGGGGTCACAGCAGGCCTGGGCCCAAGGAAGGCGTACTGCACCAGTGAAGCAACTCGGACAGCTCGCCAACAAACGTCAAGCGCCCCTGCACAAGAAACGCAGGACGGATAGCTCACCCTACAAATAACTAAGGTGAGAAAAGAACCCAGTGGGAAGGGAATCGGTCAGATGGAGGTGGGAGATTCACCCATTAGAGACAGTTATCACAAATCCTCCCTTCTGTAATTGCAGATTGATTATTCAGCACTGGGCAACTACGCATCCAGGGTTCCAGATCTCAGAGCCTTCCAGACGCCCCCAGGGATATCTGGTTAGCGTAACAGAACACAAGCCTTTAAACCTTATCCACCTGGGCATCATGGAGACATCTGAAACTGATCAGTTAGCCCAGCGTTTGGTACAATTACGCGCCGAGGTACACGCAGCCCGGCAGGAAACCAATGCCTTAAAACGAGAGTTAATAGTCACAAAAGAACGTACTGATGAACTAAGCAAACAGCTACTACAAACACAGGCGGGACAGGTTCCATTGCCCGGATTCGGCCCATCCGTCACTACACCATCATCAGTCAATCCAGTACAGATAACGTTGCTGGGAGCAGTACCCCTGGCACCACCAGAACGGTTTAATTTAGACCCCAGAAGGTACGCAACATTCATGAACAAGTGCCACCTTCATTTTCTTTGTAGCCAAGGGGCTCTCCCAAATGACCATGCGAGGGTGGCCTTCGTGTTATCATATTTGAGTGGAAGTGCCGCAGACTGGTCGGTACCTTTAGTGAGCCGGGATGACCCTTTACTGCAGAACTTCAGGGGTTTTCAACAGGAGATGGAAAATGTATTTGCTCGACACTTGCATGGACAAGCTCTTGATAATGACCTCCTGTCCCTCTGCCAAGGGAATCAAGATTTGCTGACTTATATTCCCACCTTTAATAGACTGGTTGTAGAAGCGGGGTGGCCAGAAGATAAAAGAGCCACGTTGTTTCATCGGGGCCTACGAGGAGACCTGAAGGATGTCCTTGCTGAAGTGCTAGACCCACCTAAAGATTGCTTTGCATCTACTTCATTTGGACACAGTGGGGAGCGCCGGAATCAGCCAAAGACTGTTTCAGTTATATCCACCTAAAGACTGTGCAGAGTTTATTAACCTGGTAGTTCAGCTGGACCACAGATTACAGGATCGAAGAACAGACCGAAGAAGACCCAAAAATCGTGCCATGCACGTACGTTCAAAAGATAATGTTAAACTTCCATCAGAAAATACCACAGAACCCATGCAGATTGGAGGAGTACGACCCCCTTTAACCAAGGTTGAAAGAGACAAGAGGAGACAGCTACAGTTATGCCTACACTGCGGTAAATAGGGTCACTACCTCAAAGTATGCCCAGTGAAACATCCAAGGAAGGTGGTAGGCGCTACAGAGAAAGAAGATGATGGAAAGGAATTGGAAAACTACCAGGCCCGGCAAGCGTAGAGATCTGCTTGTCGAGCGAGAAGGATGAGTCACAGACCTCACATTTTGCCCTACAAGTAACCTTGATCAATCACCAACAACCGTCACGGATGCATGCCATAGAGGCATATATAGACAGCGGAACAGTTGGTAATTACATAGATTGAGATGTGGCAACAGAAATGGGACTTCCCTTAAGCACAAAACCAACAAATGAAAAGGTAACTACTGTTGACGGTACAGAAATTGATTCGGGACCAGTAACTCAATGCACAACAGAATTAACCCTTCTGTGTCAGGATGGACATCAAGAAGCAATCACGTTTGACCTCATCAAAGCTCCTCAGTTCCGGTTGATCTTAGGGATGCCATGGTTAGTAACTCACAATCCCCACATAGACTGGCATGCAAAGAGACTGGCCTTTTCCGACGAAGGCGCCCACACTTGCTCCCCGAAATCTATACCACAGCCAATCCTGAAATCTGTTCAAGGAATAGCATTGGGGATCGCAGAACCAATGGACACGTTACCAAAAGAATATCAGGATTATCAAGATGTTTTTCAGAAGGAACAGGCTAACCCATTACTGCCACATAGGCCCTGTGACTGTCAGATCGACCTGATACCTGGCGCACAGGTTCCTTGTGGTCGAATTTATGCACTTATGGAAACCGAAAATCTCCACTTGAAGTCCTATCTGGATCAATACCTGGCTAATGGGTTTATCCACCCGTCGAAGTGACCGGCAGCCTCTCCCTTATTCTTCGTACCCAAGAAGGAAGGAGATTTGAGGACTTGCATCGATTACCGCGCACTTAATCAAATCACAGTAAAAAACTGCTACCCTTTGCCCCTTATCCCGGAACTGTTGGACAAAGTCAAGGATGCCCGAATCTACACCAAACTAGACGTTCGAGGAGCATACCACCTTGTATGTGTTAAGAAAGAGGGCGAATGGAAAACCACGTTTCGCACCAAGTATGGCCTGTACGAATATCAGTTAATGCCTTTCGGGCTTTGCAACGCTCCCGCAGCGTTCCAATACTTCATGAATTATGTATTATGGGAATTAATCGATGTCTGTGCCCTGGTCTATATTGACGACATCCTGGTGTATTCCCCCTCTGAAAGAGAGCATGTGGAACATGTACGCTCAGTCCTTGCAAAACTTCGCCAGCACAAACTGTACGCTAAACTTGAGAAATGCTCCTTCCATGTCACCGAAGTTGAGTTCCTCGGTTTTGTTCTCTCGCCAAAGGGAGTCCAGATGAATTTATACAAAGTAGATGCCATCCTTAATTGGCCGTCACCTTCTTCACTTAAAGGAACCCAAAGCATGCTCGGCTTTGCGAATTTTTATCGCTGATTTATTCCAGATTTCTCACGGATAGTCCATCAAATCATATAGTTACTGAGACAAAACAACCAAAAATTCAAATGGACTGAAGAGGCAGAACAGGCTTTTCAAGAACTCAAAAAACGATTCACCTCTGTGCCAATTTTACGACTTCCTCACCTTGATCTCCCCTATGTAGTGGACACTGATGCTTCCAGCGTAGCTTTGGGAGCAGTTCTCTCTCAAAGAGATCCAGAGACAGGCCAATTACACCCCGTGGCCTTTTGGTCACGTAAATTCTCACCACCAGAACTTAACTATGCAATTACAGACAAAGAATTGTTGGCAATAAAATCAGCCTTCAAAGCCTGGCGGAAGTATCTATTAGGTGCCAGACAACATCACAGTAATCACAGATCACCGAAACCTTCAATACCTAAAGTCAGCAAAACCCCAATCGTCACGACAGTTGCGGTGGGCTCTATTCTTCACAGAATACGATTACATAATAACATACCGACCGGGAGTTCGGAATGGGGAGGCCGATGCCTTGTCTCGTATGGGTGTTGAAGAGAAAACGAACAGTACCCTGGACCCTGTTGCCATCACCACAAGTGATAAACTACTGGAACTCACCACCACATTGACTCTGAGTGAACTTCAAGATAAGATTCGAACCTTAATGAACCCCGAGATCTTGCAGAAATGGAATTCCCAAAATGAGCATTACACGGTTCTGGATGGATTACCCTACTTCAGGGAACGACTATGTCTACCAAGTAAAGATCTGCAAGAATTGGTCATGTCTGGTTATCACGATTCCCTGATCGAAGGCCATCCCGGAATTGCTAAGGTTAAACAGAATTATTGGTGGCCAACCTGGCGTAAGGACATTGCTCGATTCGTTCTATCCTGTAGGATATGTGCACAGAATAAATCACAAAAACAGAAACCAGCTGGCCTCCTACAACCACTGGATATTCCACCGGCTCCCTGGTATACTCTTTCTCTTGATTTTATTACGGATTTACCTCCATGTCAAGGTTTTAATACCATTCTGGTTGTTGTAGACCTGTTCTCTAAAATGGCACATTTCATTCCATTCAAAGGACTTCCTAACGCTACCGGTCTGGCAAAAGCATTTCTTGAACAGATAATAAAACTGCATGGTTTCCGCTCCTAATCTCAGATTGTGGAAGCCAATTTGTATCCAACTTCTGGAGGAAATGTTGTACCATGGCACAAATCGATGTTCGATTATCCACTAGCCATCACCCCCAAACGGATGGACAAACAGAAAGAACAAACCAGACATTAGAACAGTATCTACGTTGCTGGCTGCATCAAGTGGAAGAGAATTGGAAAAACTTGTTATGGATAGCGGAATACGCATACAATAACTCCATACACACCAGCACGGGACAAAGCCCGTACTACACAATATACTGAAGACATCCACGTACCTCTGAAGTAGACTCCCCCATGACCTTGGAAATGCCAGCGGTAAAGACTCTACACACAAGCATAACCCAAGCCTTCCAAAGGGCAAATGAACATTTACTGCAAGCCAAAGACAGACAAAAAAAATCTTGAATCCGCATCGAAAGAAAGCTCCTGATTACCAAGTTGGTGACGAAGTCTGGTTGGCATCAAAACATGTGCCCATAAAAGGTACCTGGACCTTTACCATCAAATCGGTGATAAATCCAGTGGCCGTCAAGTTAGCCTTATCACCAAGCATGCAAATTCATCCGGTGTTCCATGTGTCACTTGTAAAACCTTCACAACCAGGAACCCGAGTCTTAACACCACCAAAACCTGTGCTAGTTGATGGAGAGCTTGAATTTGAAGTTACATCCTGGATTCGAAACGTACCAGATCTTAGCTATACTATTTAGTGGACTGGAAAGGGTACGGGCTTCAAGACAGAACTTGGGAACCAAGTGAACATATTCACGCACCACGTCTGATTAAGAGGTTTTACCTGGATAACTCCACCAAACCCAGACCGAACAGGAAGGATAGCATGAGAGGGGCCTTGGTGAGGAGTGCCGTCATGACCACTGTGAGGGGGCACAAGTTGTGCCACAAGCAGGCTCCCACCAGAACCCTGAGGGCCTTAAAGCCACTGCAAAAGGACTCCTGAAGTCAGTCCTGGCTCCTTTGGCACCAGGCTCATATATAGGAAGGAAGGGCTGTTCAAACTAGGTCCCATTTAGGTACATGGGCCTTTAAATCCAACATGGAAGCACCCACACAGTCTAGTTCTAAGAACCAAGCCATGCGGTCTAGTGTTTTGGGTGTGGCAGGCCTGGAAGTACTTTCCCTGGTACTACTTTACTTGGGCTATATAAACTACACCCTGACTTCAGAACATGCTTCGTGTTATTCTGCAACCAGCAGCGTGACGCTCACCGTGTTCGGCTCCTGGTCTTCAGCATCTTCCTGTAATCCTGAAAGAACAAGATTATTCTGTTACCTGAGAAAACACCATCCAGCACTAGGCATCTCAAATCCTCCCTTCTGTAATTGCAGATTCATTATTCAGCTCTGGGCAACTACGCATCCAGGGTTCCAGATCTCAGAGCCTTCCAGACGCCCCCGGGGATATCAGGTGAGCATAACAAGAAATCCTCCCAACTCTCTGATTGGGTGGAGGTTTTCAAGATGCTCTTTTGCGGCCTAAACTCAAACTCCTTTTTATCTGCAAAGTGGACCAGGTGGTTCATTTGTAGCTGATGTTTCTGACAGTCTAACTCCCTGTTTTTCATTGGGGTCTTCTGGGTCAGATACATTGGCCATAATATTTCTGAACCTGAACAGGGATGCATGCCCATCAATCTCCGATGGACGCTGGCCTGCCGGCTCAATCATGCTGGGCCTAATGGAGTCTGGCTACCTCATGGTTCCCGGTTCTTGTGAACCTGTGGACATGAAGTTAGAAGCACTTTGCGCATACAGTGTGGTAAATTGGCTTGAGGCCCTTGGTACAGAGGGCATCACACTGTGATCAGGGGTTGTCCTGCCACTCTCTAACTGTTCGGGGTCCTCAAGTCCTTATTAAATCAAGCACACTCTTTTTCTAACCTCTCAAATTTCTCTTTCTCAGCCCCTATTTCTTGATAGTATGCAAATACCTGAGCCTTGTGGTCTATCAGGGCTTGACTGACTTCTATGACCTTCCCTTGTGCTACTATTTGGCTCTGGAATCCCCTGTTCTCATCACAAAGGTCCTCATTTTCCTTCTGTGCTTCTTGTATTGTCTGGGACTACTCAAACCATTTTTTTTGCAAGAGATGCATCTCCTCACCCTGCAAAGTTTTGGTCTTTATTGTCTGCTCTAGGTCACCTTCTATTTGTCTTATGTGCCCCATTAATTGTTCATTCTCTAACTTTATGTTAGTCAGTTCCTGAAAACATGACTCACTTTTCTCCAGGTCTGTCTTTAATTTGCACACTCCCTGACATTTTGCATCTTCTTCCTGATACAGGGTGCCATTCTGTTCAGTAAGGTCATCTCTCTGTTGTTTTATAGCACCCAACTTCTGGTGTTCCAAGTCAAACTCTTGTTGGCAATGGACCTCTTTTATGATTAACTTACTATTCTCCTCTATTGTATGTCACTTGTTGGTTCAATTTGAGTGGACTCTCTTTCAGGGAATCAACCCTTTCCTGGCACTCCTCATTCAGTGCAGACAATTGGGACTCCTGCTTCCTGCTCTGAAGTATTTTGATCCTATACTGCCAACTCCTCCCTTAGCTGCTTGGTGAGGCTTCCTAATTCTAACTCAGAATTTTGGCTCTCTCGCATTTTCTCCTCTACCTGCCTTTACTCACTCTGTGTTTGATTTAAAAGCTCATACTGATTTCGCACAGAGGTTACACTTTCTTGGTACTTTTCTTCCATGACTATCATGTGGAAGTACATGTATGCAGTGAGTTGGACCATTTTAATTTGTTCATCTTTGACGTTCTGCATCATATAGACGTTAGTCAAGGCTTGATGTAACAGGCCACTGTCCTGCCACACATCCATACTTATAGAGGTCACCTGTTGCATCATACTAGATAGCCAGGTTTCATGTTTTTGTTCTGCCCATTCCCCTCTAATTAATAATTTGACAGAAGTTGCTACTTAGCCATGGTAATTTCCACTGTGCTCATTATGAAGAGTGTTCTACTGCTTGTGGGTTATCTATGCAAGGCCACAATCTCTACCCTGCTCCTGCCTAATTTATGGTTACAGAATTTTATTTTGAGACACAAGCCTGATAACTGTGGATACACGTGTTTGTATGGCGCCTTTACAATGCAACCCAGCTTTCTAGCCACTAATAGTCACACTACCTTCAATGGGTTAGTCTGCTGTGTTGCACTGTCACGGGTGAAAACTCTAATCGCAATCCCGGCACGAGCCCCCACTTTGTCACGGTTCTATTATATGGCACAATCCAGCCAGGCACTCCTTCTCCAGACAATGAATGTAGCGTACAATAAAACGCTTTTTATTTTTAATAAACCGCAGGTTCTTTTCTGTTTGAGTAGGCCTCCAACCCGTCTCTCACCCAACCTCCACAAACACCCCGTGTCACAATGCTTCAGGAATCAGGCCGGTGTATCAATAGATATTTATTAATTTATTATTTAGTGAAAAAGGAAAATCAAACAATGTTACAGCCACTAATGCTGTGGTACACAATTGCACTAATCTCTACAAAACAATTCGGTTCAGATATCCTGTTACAATTCTCACAATCTTTAATGGCAACAAAGTAAAAGAGCAATTTTAGAAAGAGATGACACCAATGTTTTAGCACTCGCCCCTGAAACACTCACCCCCAAACATTAGGTAACTTGGTTCCTTTGAATGGAAGGCAGTAGCAAGGAGTAGGGATAGAGAGAGAACATAGGATTTTGAGTAGAGCCCACCACCCCAAGATGGGAGGTCAGCAAAGAAATGGAAACCCTGTTTTTGGAGCAAAACAGCAGAATTGGATCTTGCTTATCACTCACACGGCTATGGGACAGAATGAAAAGAAATGTGTGTTGCTACACTTGAGGAGATGGGGAAGGTTAGAGCCTACTAATCAGCACACCAGGGCAATGTAGATATAAAGTAGGAAAATTGGTTTTGGGGAGAAAGCAAATGCAAAAGGAAAAATACAATGGCAAATGGAAATTCGTTTTACAAAGGATTTACAATGACAGGCAGCTCAGGGAAGGGGTATAGTTCAGAATAGGAAAATCAGTTTTCATGGACATGGACAGAGAATGATGCAAATAGGAATTTGTGGGGTAATGCACACAATGCACGGGCAAATTCGTTTTTCAGCTACAAAGAGACTAATTCTTTTGAGGCTATACCTTAATGGCTATAATTATTCAAGAAAGATACTAGGGACAAGGGGGTTAATTTCGAAATTTAACCAACTTGTACCGTGAATTTCAATGGGGAATTAATTGATTTACTTAAGAATATGCTAAGGATTTACACAGATACTGAGACGTTTACCAAAAGGAATATGCGAACATAAACAGGCTAAACTCAGGCTCTTCTATGGGAAGGTGACTGATTTACACTAGCAATGTGAGGTTTTCAATTAGGTTTTCAATGGGTTTTCAATAGGTGCAATGCTACAAAAGGAAGGGCTTACACAATTTAGGGCTGGGGTTATTTGCTACTTACAAAGTAAGCCCTGGTTTGGGATTCTGAAAAGTCAGCTGGATCTCAGGACCTTCTGGACAGCTAGGAAAGGGGTCTGGTCACTGCAATCTCCTTGGTATGGTTCAGCTGCCTCCTCTCCATCCTACTTCTCCTGTCTCCCCGGATTTTTGTGTGTCCTCTGACCTAGTACAGTCCCCCTAATATAGCCCAAATGACATCACTCACTTTCCAATCCAGGGGGAGTACTCTACAATTACCCTACCCCTCGGATCGGACAGTTTACCATTCCTCTCTCTGCCCCCTGGCATGATTGTTCCAAGGGAAGAGATCACCATCTGTATATTGGCATTTTATTACCCTTCTTTGTTCGCTTGGCCCCTTTTTGAGAAAAACCCAGTTATGACTCAGAACTTCATATTTCTACTAACCCCTGACATATGCATTACATATGCGGTTTGATGGGGTCATAGGGAGTTAGGGACGACGATCACCAACTCCGTATGAGGTAGCATGGCTGTTTGGCACATTTTTGTCATTTTAATAAAATGTATATTATTTATGACTTTGCAAATGAATGATCAAGCATATTCCTAATTTCACCTTCCATCTTTCCATCACACATCATACTTGCCACATCTTTCAAGCAGTCAGAAACTTGTCTTAACTGGCCATTTCTGTCCCTAAGGTTATAGGAAAATGCACTATACCTCTTAAAAACTGCCTGGAAATTACATAAAAACATAGCATAAAATGAAATTATTTCTCATTCTAATTGTTACAAAAATGCCTAAAAATGGACTCTGTCCTTTAATGTCAGTTTGGAGGATCTTTCCCCCATTCTGTGGGAGGAGCGCTTTATCCCCTTTGAAGGTGTCAGTTTGTTCTTGGCAGTGGGTGCAGGAGGAACTCACACCACCCAGTCAAGTTTTTAGCCACACTTGCTTTCCTTGAAGTCCCTGAGAACAGGGAATTATAACGCCATCAGTACATTCCATGTCATTGCAGGCTGATTCACTAGTAGGTGTGACTTTCAGTGGAGAGCAGGGCTTTCAATTAAGAAGTTTCCTGCCTGAGCCCAAAAACCGTTTTTCCGGGTTGTGAGCCTCTTCCAAGGTGATTGAAGTCTTGTGGGTGGAAACATACGGTGCATCGCTTAGTCAACTCTCCCCTAGCCCCACAGCATATTTCACTGACATTTCTGTGGGAGCACAGCTATCCTTTCACAGTGTGTTTTTAAAGTCATTTCTTTATTTTTTTTACACCTGTGCAAGCGGTTTCTGCGCCTGATGCTTGAACACCTGTCTTGTATGTCACATTATTCTTTAATTTGTCCTTTTTGAGTGAGTTTGCATTTGCTGTGGGTCCATTGACAGTGAGGGGTAGGCCCCTTTCCCCAGGGTTCTTTGATTGGACACTGAATAAAAGAAAAAGCCAAGCTGTTTTTCATTTGCAATGTTTTAAAGGGCAGATGTTCACGTGAAATGGAAAGCAAAAGCCGTGTCTCGTTGTAGGATTGCAATTCTTGCCCCTCCTGTGAATGAAAAGTACAATACGGCTGTTTTTGATGCAGTGCATAACTTCATGTCATTCAAGGGAAACAAAAGCAATGCAGAGCCGTTTTTGGGATGCAGAGCATAACTTCATGTCATTTACGTAAAACTAAACAACGCAGTGCTGTTTTTAAAATGTAGTTAATACTTCTTGTCATTCAGGTGGAATAAGACAATGCAGGGCTGTTTTTTGGATGCGGTATTCCAATGCTTGCCACTCATGTAACCGGGAAAGCAAAGCACAGCCGTTTTTGGTGAAGAGTTTCAATGCGGTTTTTTCAGGTGAAGAGAGATTTCGGTTTAGGGCCTTTCAATGCATCCCAGATTGCTATATTTAAGGAAATATTTGTGGAGTTGAATATATATATATCCACATATCATTAATTGTCATAGTTTTAAATGGTTCCAAATATTTGAGATGTGCCTTTTCTAAATTGTAGTAACGCAGTGCATTGTGTTACTTCAACTGAGGTGATTTTATTATAACACGCTAGATGAGTTTTTGCAGGCCAAAGATCTAAACAAAGTCTCATGATTGATGTTGCACATTTTGGTTCTGGATATTTAGTGAGATATAAAGGTAGCTCATGTATGGGCCTAATTTGGAAACAATCATTCGAAAGATCTGATATGTGTTACATCTTTTCCATGTATTCAGCTAGTCATGTTGCCACAACTTAAGCTTTGCCTTGGCAGAATTCTCTATCAGTAATTGCAGTGAAATGACTGCATCAGCTAAGATGGAATTGCAATATAGTTACCAAGGATTCAATGGGTTTCAACTCTGGGAGATTTGATTTGATCCAAATATGGATAGAATGGTTTGCGGTTTGACATCAATGATAGTTTTCCGATAACCTGCTATTGTTTGCCAAGCTACTCTGGCAGCTATTGAGATAAGTCCAAGCTCAAATCTTATAATCGCAATCGGGATACTTGAGGGGAGAGATTTCTTTTCTCCAATATAGCCCCTCAAGTAAATACCAGCTAGGTCAGTTAGTTGGTAACTTCGCTAGATTATAATTGTGACTCCTTTTTGGTTGTAAAAAAATAATCGCTGGTTTAATGGAGAATTTTCCATACTTATTTTGGATAGCTATGGCTTGAGTTGTAAGATATTTCATTTTAAATCTTAATTCTGATTTGTATGGCAAGTCCTGAGGATGAGTATTTACATTTTGAACTAGTTATTTATATGTTGAAACTTGGTCAGTCAAGTGATGATTTAGCTAAAATCCAATTACATTTCTATTTTATTTAGAATTTTTGTGTTGGAATATCATATTTGATTTTTTAGCATTGAAAATGAATTGGTTTTCTAAGGCATATTTATCCAAAGCTGACAATTTTCTCTGCAGGCCTATAAGGGGTCTTATCTAAAATATAAAACCATCTGCATATAGCAGCCAAGATATTTCTTTATCGCTTACTTTAATGGGAATAAGCGGACTGAATTAAATGTTTCATAAATATCTCTTATATTAAAATTGAATAAAATGGATGCAAAGATGCACCCTTGTTTAAGACCTGATGATGTTAAAATATCTTTTGTTAAGAGACCATCCGTAGTTAATTTTATTTTTAGCTTGGTTTCAGAGTACAATTGATAGATGAGATAAAAAAATATATGCATGACAATTTGCTTTAAGAGGTTTTAGCCATAAAATGTTACGAGAGACCGAGTCAAAAGCTTTTTGAAGTCCAAATAAGCTAGAAACACAGGTTGTTTTCATTCTATTGCGTGTTTCTTAATAGCTGCCAATAAGGTTAAATTGGGGGGGAAGTGCCTGATCCTTTTATAAAACCTTATTGGTATTCATCCAGGAGATTATTTGTGATAAGCCATAAATTTAGGTCTCTTAAAACAAGCCTAGCAAATATCTTTCCCGGTATGCCCGATAATCCAATAGGGCGATAGTTTTGGGGGTCTGACTGCATGCCTTTTGTAAATATTGGAATTATTACTGACTTTTGCCATGAAAGTGGAATATTATTGAAGATTATTTCGAGAATTGTAGCCCATTCAGATGGATGAGATTTTAGCATGGCATTTGCTAGGCCATCAGGTCCCGGAGCACGGGATGGACTTAGTTTTTTTATTAGGACAATTAGATCCAATCTATCAAAAATCAGACTTTAAGATCAGGAATTTCATCAAAAAAGTGTTGGGGATCTTGAGTAGGATAATTCGCAAACAATGATGTAAAATGAGAAACCCACTCTTGTTCAGATACTGAGTTGAGTAGGACAGAAGCTGCAGCACAATTATCTCTATTATTAATAAGGCTCATTATTTCATCTATTTTTTCTTGTTTTTCTTGTTTTTTTATTCTTTGATTGAAAAACGTTATATAGAGGCTTTTCAGTGGTGTCAATCTCGATAATTTCCCGATTTTCGATTAATTGCTGTTCTTCAGCTAATGAGGAAGATTTTGATGCACGAGAAGAGATCACCATCCCCAGCGATGTTATTTGGTTAGGAGAGTCAGACTCCAATGCAATCACCGGCAGGGTCGTCTTGGTATGCCTCAGTATGTCAGCATTGGTCAATGCTGGTTCGATGATGCGAGGCAAATAGTTTTTGTCTTGCTGGACAATTTACGAGGCCAGCCAGTCTATTTTCACGATTAGGGTAAGAACATTGTTATTTCGCTCTGTGATCCGTTCATCCATAGAGTCCTGGAGTTTCGCCAGCATGATGATGTTTGAGTTGAGAGCAGCAAGAGCAGTATCCACTAGAAAGGAGGGATGTTGAGGAAACTCAAAGGAAGGTCTCAGTGTTGGTTTGCTGAAAGAGGCAACAGATGCATTTTCAGAAAAAGAGGAATTGGTCTTTTCAGCAATGGTTTTATCCGTATAAAGTACCGGAGACATAGAGAGTCTGGTGGGTGGTGGACCTGAAATCTTATCTTTACCGGGAACTCCATCAGCTTTTTGGGATGAAGAGATGGGGGGTGGAAAAAGAGCATGTGAGGCTGCACTAGTCGAGACTGTTACAGTGCAGGGGATGCTAGGAGGAATCAGATCATCTGCTATAGATATTTGTTGAACCACTTGTGAATATAGCCTCGGAATTTGTGAGGAGTCCGTTGTGTGAATAGCAACCTGCACAGGCGGATCCTGCATGTTTTCAGATATAGCGGGAGGAGTATTATATAGCTCTTGAGGCGGTTCTGCCATATGAGGAGTTATGCATGCTTCGAATGTAGCGTCCAATACTTCAGCATTGTGAATAGGAGTTGGTAACGGATGCCTAGCGGAGGACAATGAATGCGGAGCTGTCATTGTTTGCAGGGAAAGCGCAGATGAGTGATTATACGAACGGATGCCAATTGAATCCTTGGGCATAAAACAAAATTGTCGGATATCTGTTTCTGCTGTGTTGACTCGTTTGGATTGTTGGCGGGGAGGACGGCTGCAAGTTGGAATCGTCATGTCTGTACTTTTCTGATTGCCAGGATTACCGAAGGGGGTGTGGGGCATTGCGGTCGTAAGTTTATACACCGCCGTGAAGGCAATAAATCAACTAAATGTAGCTACAAGAGCACTCAAAGCCCTCAAACTCGTTAGGCAAAATGAATATCCAAGGAGGCACGGGCGGCATGGGCGGCACAGCAGAACAGCAGAACAGCGGAACAACACTCGCTGGTGCATTCCTAAAGATGTGCACGTTGTGTGTGGGCGTGGCTAAAGTAACAAAGAAATTGAAGGGTTTTAGCCACTATAAATATTGCTTACAAGTAGAATTACAGGATATGTAATTACTAGTCTAAATAAGAGTCCAAGTACCGTTAGGTACATGTAGAATCAGCTGAGAAAAGTATCCTGTGTTGATGATTATGAACGCAGGCACGAGTAGGACAAGCAGAGTAACGGGCTGAACGTGGCTGAACAGCACTCGCCACTGCACTCCTCGGATCCTAGGCACATAATTTAATCTCACTGGGCATTGCCTGCAAAGAACAGGGTGTGCCTAAAAGGGACCTGTGCCCAAAGTACCAGGCTGAAACGGCCGCCATGGAAAGGGCTACAACGGACAAGTCCAGCTTCGTAGCTTGGTGAGTACCTGCACTTCTTTTTTTCCATTTAAAGCACTCTGCCTTTTACTCTGTAACGTACTCGGTTGCTTTCCGAAGCTGGGTTCACGCTCAATAAATACCCAAATAATAACCCATGATTTGCTGTGGTAAAGTTCTTGTGGGAGCTGCTTTGTAAATCTCTCTAGCCCGGACCTGCAGCAGCTACTTGCCTCTGTGCAGCAGCATAGCACCACATGGCGTGCAATCTCCCCCTCCCCCCGGTGAGATGTCAATGTCAAACCCACGTCGGTGGGAGGCGTCATCATCACTTCCCATATACCTTTGCGGGCGGCGACGATTGTTTCCAATCCCGGCCCGTGCTTAGAGACTGGTCTCCGGTGTTAAGCGCGTAATGAAAGATTGATTAATTAAAATCAATGATGCGGCCGGCCAATCATGGTGTCCGCACTATTAAAAGGCTGCAGAGCAACAGCGCGCTCCAGAGCGCTAACAAAATCCATGTTACGGGAATCCTAGCAGTTCTTTAAACTTAACGCAAAGTTGGTTAACCGCCATCCACATTAAGGGCCATATTGTTATCTGGTTATTGGCCCGCCTACTTCGTTCTTTAAGAGTCACAGGCAGTCACTTATAGTGGCGGAACGGGGGGGCGTAGTGCTCTTCAGAGAGGGGTTCGGGGTCACTACCAGTTCCACATATTAAGAAAAGGGTGACGGGTGTGTGTGTGTTTATTATCTCCCCCCCATTTATAAATAAAACGACACAGGGAAATTTAAAGTGTTCTAGTGAAGGGACACTGGACATTTTGACAATGAAAACTATGATTCAGATTTAATGCATATAATCTTTAGTCTTGATTGAAAAATACAGAGACAGCAATGTCGAAGACGACGTTTTATTTGTGCGGCTATGCTACGGGCGACCAAAATTCACACAGCACTCTCTCGCAGTTGCTGGGACTACTGGGTTTGCATTTGCAAATGAATATTCTGCTGCCCATCGATGCTAGGTTAGGGTAGGCCTGCCTGTCTGGGCGGCTGCCTGGCCGTCGAAATGGCAGTATGCTTCGTACACTCACTGGTAGGTAGAACGCAACTCAACCACGCACCCCTCCTCAGAAAATAGGGCACAACTGGCTAATTAGGTCTTTTAGTCTTAAAAAGTACTGCTGAGTGCCAACTAACTTTATTGTGCGGCTATGATACGCTGGCTATTTATTTGTATTTGTAGCACGCGCAGCAGCCCGGGGGCATCGTGGCACTTGTTACAGAGAGTGATCAGAACTTGGTTACACAAAAGAAAAGACATACAAGCAAAATTAGTGAACAATTGCATAGGACAGTTTGTAAAACAAGTAGTAGCGAGCGATTCAAGTTCACTCACACTGACACTCAGAGTTGACTGCTGGGTTTGCAAATGTCCATCCAGTTGCTAGCCAGGCTCGGACTGGCCTATTTGGCAATAGGGCAATGCCCAAACCAAAAACACAAAATGCTAGCGAGGGCCAGTTTTTTTGGTCAAAGTGAGCCACCTTTTTGACCCATGTGGGCCAGTTTGATAAGTTACTTCAGCATGCGGCTAGTAGTTTAGACCCGTGTTACTGAATAAATATTCTTTCAAATGCACAATTTACATCACATTTTATCAAATACCTTCCCCATGGGTGTTACTCAATTAATCTGCCACAAAAGGAATGAATAGGCATTTGCAACTACTGTGGGCCACTTTTTCATTGTGAACATTTTGTTCCTCAATTCGGTCCTGTTGCTAGCTACACATACACGCAACAAGTGTAGGCCAGGCAGGGAGCATGCATGCTTCTTCGTTACTACACTACTACTGCCTTGCTGTCTGGTAGCAACTATTGTTCTAACAACTCAAAACTCAACCGCATGTGTTCCACCGCACCCCTAGAAAATAGGGCGCACGGGCGGGTGCGAATTCAGCTCTCACACAGTTGGAGTCGAGTCTCAGACTGAGATCATTCAAGAAAAGAAAGACAGAGCACCAGTCACATCGCCACCACGGTCTACCGTACGTAGCCCAGTCAGAAGGGTCGGGACTCTGGGTGGGGTCCATCGGGCCACACAGGCACTGAGACACACACCACCTGTGGTAAGAGGTGGTGAATGAACTTAGTCAAAAGGTCTGTGGCGCAGCACAGAAGCACTGCACACACGCATCCTGCTACAAAAAACACACAACTACACTTACTTTCTAAGTTGACTCAGACTCCCAGAGAGCCAGTCCCAGTGCCACACTCTCCAGTCCGATTCCGATGCTGGGGGGGCAGCGGCCACTAAGGCAGCATGGGCAACAGCAGGCCAGCCAGCGGGCGGGGTCACAGTCACGAGACAAGGATTCACAATGGCATGGTCGGGAGCCGGGAGGGCAGATGCAAGGCAGGGCGCCGCGGCACTGCAGGCCAGGAAGCAGTGTCTCTGAACAACACACGCGGCACATTGGCCGGCCAGGAGCAGAGAGGATCAAGGAGGCAGGCTGGCTCACTCACTCAGCTGGCTGACTGATGCTGACTGAAGTACGTGCACGTGCGCGTACTTCGTGGACTGCTGGCCCAGTAACGTAAAGGCACGTCACTTGTTTCTGGGCTGGGCAAACAGATTTCCTACATGTGTAGCAAATGTGCCCTGGTTGCTTTTTTCCCGGCTCCAGATAGTCTGGCCTGGCAGTGCGATTTTCATTGAATGAGTCGAGCGAGCATCAGGTGCCTGGAAGCAGAGGCGTTGCTAGGGGGGATAAGGGGGCTATAGCCCCGGGTCTTTTGGTTGTAGCCCCGGATAGAAGGTCAGGGGCTAGAACCAAAAGGATATAGCTAGCCCCGAATCCCGCCAGTCCCAATATTAGCTTAGCCCCTGATCTTTTCCATGCCTAGCAACACCCCTGCCTGGAAGCCTGCCCTGCAGGCAATGCAGCAGTGTTGCGGCAGTGTGTCCACAGTGCGATTTCCATTGCATAAGTAATGCAGCCTGCTGCAGGCAATGAAAGTATGCATCAACAGCCCTCCTTCCTTCAGGAGAAGCGGCATCCCGGGTTAGGGGTGGGGGCGAGTTGACGAAAGCATGAAAATTGAAAACCGGCGCCCCTTCCACAGAAAGCCCTGTATCCATCCATTCCACTTATCTCTCTATCAACAAGAGACACAATACGCTACACTCCTCTCGTGCACAGAGCGATTATAATGAAAACCTTCCATATTTAGTCCTGAATTTGTAGCCATTAAGCATGCTTGATATGCCTTTTCTTTTTTGTGGATCTAGCACTGCAGCAGGTACATTGTTGATTAACGAAATAAGCAACAGCAGCAACATGGCCAATGTTGCAAATAAACCCAAATTCTCCTGGGATACTCGTTTTCCAAATAAAGTAGTCTTCTCCTGGATTGTGTTGTCGCGAAGGCATTACTGCTGCTGCCTTGTTATAATATACATGTTTTTAAACATGAACCAAGAGAGCCTGCGACACATGTACATGTTCATTTGAGAATGTAGGTGTATGGTGATGTATGTATTGTAACGGAAACACTTGCTTTCACTATTGACAAGCCATCATGTTGCCTCCCCTAGGTCGCCTCGTCAAAGGCTACACTGTATTGACTAACCAAGGCTTTTTCACATGTCCTGGGTTCTAGTTTTTCATTTGTTGCATGCTTCTGCGTGGCGCGTGCGTTTGTTTATTTTATTTATATAGCGTGCCTGACCCAGGGGTATCGTGCTTGCAGGAATCCTCTCTGCAAGTCTGCAGTAATACTTGTTTGCAAACTTTGCACTAGTAGGCAGATGGGTGGTTGCCACTCCAGTCATGCCCGTTTCTGCTTTTGAATTTGAAATCATGGTACCAGCAGGAGGCAAACAGCAATTATGGCACCTGCACCTATGCCGCCTCCACCTCCAGGCCGGCGCCACCGGCGGTGGGGATGGCAGTGATATCAACTCTCTAGGGCTGCCTATTGCCCACAGCCTGCATGGGAATGATTATGATACCGTCCGTTTTACCAACTAACGGACAGGACCAATCATCATTCCCAGGCGGCGGACAGGCTGGCTGGGGCAGGCCAAGGGTGGCGGGGACGGGAGGAGTGGATGGAACAGGAACTGTACCTGTCTGTTGGAAGTGGAACTTCAATCAGCACACACAGGTGGGGGGGGTTGCGTGTGCAGTCAGCCACTCACCCTCGGGCTCGGAAGCTCGCCGGTGTCGCCACACAGCAGCAGCTGCCTGCAGCACCAGAGACGAGTGTTGGTGTGTGCGTCCAGCCGCATTCAAATGAATGGCGGGAGCCAAGGGCGGCACACCAGCACCAGGGTGGAGCTCAGCCACTGGTTACTTAGGGTGACCAGGATAGGAAACCTTGGGCCTCATTCGGACCCTGGCGGTAGCCGTGCCCTTACTAAGGGCACGGCTTCCACCGGTAATGATTTATTTCCAGGGCCCAGATAAGGGCAATAACCGGGTCATGCCGACCTTGGTGGGCCCGGTTATTGCCCTTTCCTGGGCTCCGGGAAAGAACCATTCCCCATTCCCATTTGAGCCCCATAGGGCTCAATGGGAATGGGGAAGATGCAAACAACGGGCCCGTTAGTGACGGGCCCATTGCTTGCATCCTGGACTGCTAGCGCGACCCGCTAAGGACGCCTGGTCTGACCAGGCATTTCTTAGCGGGTCCCGCAGCAGTCCTCGTAATAGGGCAGCCCGTAATGAATGGTGCCGGTCCCGTACTGGCACCGTTCATTACAGGACCGCCAGGGTCCTTAATGAGGCCCCTTGTATTTTAGATTTGTAAGATATTACGACTCTCCCCAGCTACGTGTAGGGTCTACCTTCTGAATCTTGGGTCTTCCTCTATTACCGATGTGTTTAGGAAGGAACAAGTTACTTACCTGTAACTGTTGTTCTCCAGCATGGGTCTGGCATGGATTCACATGCTCATGAATATTCCCCATCGTCAGGCTGGGAATCCTCGGTAAAGAAAAATCAGTATCAGTTTCGTTTCTGATCTGTCTTTCGTAGTAGTAACCAATCACTGATCTCTACGTCATACTGACCACAGCCAATGACTGCCATCTCCCTAAGCACCGCCTCTGGCAGCCATCTTCAGATTTGGTAGCACGTGAAGTGGCAGTATGACCAAGTGAAGAGCCGCAGAGGGGTAGGCGGGAGGGTTCGCATTTGAATCCATGCCAGACCCATGCTGGAGAACAACAGTTACAGGTAAGTAACTTGTTCCTTCTCCAGCATGGGGTCTGGCATGGATTCACATGCTCATGAATAAAAGAATACATAGCAGTACACACATGCACAACCACAGGAGGTGGCAAAGGCTCAACATTAAGCATTAAATCCAAAACTCAACATTAAGCAATTCTTACCTCCTCACCAGGCTCACCTTAGGCGAACAGGTTGCGCAGAACTGCTTGGCCGACCCTGGACTCCTCCCTGGAATCCCGATCGACGCAGTAGAATTTCGTGAAGGTGTGCTTCGACCTACACGTAGCAGCCCTGCAGATGTCCAGCAAGGGCACACCAGATAGGAACGCCGTGGTAGCTGCGATCGCTCTGGTGGAATGGGCTCTCGGACGGCCAGGCAGCGGTCGGTTTGCCAACCCATGACAGTACATGATACAGCCGGAGGGCCATCTGGAAATGGAAGCCTTCGAGAGAGCCTTCCCCTGATTGACAGCTCCAAAGTTCACAAAAAGTTGTGACGTCTTCCGAAAACTCTTTGTGCGGTCCACGTAGAACTTCAGCGCTCTAGCCACATCCAGCGAGTGCAAAGTCCTTTCAGCCGGCGACGAAGGCGACGGGAAGAAAACAGGCAACACCAAGGGTTCGTTGAGGTGGAAGTCCGACGGCACCTTGGGCATGAAGGAGGGGTGCGTCCTGAGCACTACCCTCGTGTCGTGAAAAGTCAAGTACGGGGGCTTGCAGGAAAAGGCCTGGACCTCTCCCACCCGTCGTGCGGAGGTGATGGCCACAAGAAACGCTGTTTTCCACAACACGAACTTCAACGGAGCTGAGTGCAGAGGCTCGAACGGAGGTCCCATGAGCTTTGTCAGCACCACGTTGAGCTCCCACGCCGGGGCCGGGGCCTTCACCGGCAGGAACGATCTGAATAGTCCCTTCATGAATTCTTTCACTAGACAATGAGACCACAAAGACGTCCGTCCCGCGGTTCTGGTGTATCGGGAGATCGCAGCAAGATGAATCTTGATGGAAGCGTGCGCCAGTCCAGCCTTGGCCAGCGTAAGCAGGTACCGCAGTACTTGAGGAGCCGTAATCCGTAGAGGGTTAATCTTCTGTGCGTGGCACCAAACAGAGAACCTCTTCCATTTGTGTCCGTAGTATTTAAGAGTTGAGGACGCCCTGGCCTTTGCAAGAACCTCTCTGCAGTCGGCCGGTATGTCGTAACCTCCAAACTCTAACGCTGCAGGAGCCAGGCCTGCAAGTTCAGCGACCTCAGGTCGTGATGGAGGATGGCGCCTCCTTCCCTGGAGAGAAGATCGGCGTCCACTGGCAGCTTGATTGACGGGGACGCTGACAAGTCCAGAAGGTCCGGGAACCATATCTGCCTCGGCCACGCAGGTGCGATGAGGATCATCCTGCACCGTGACCTCTTGAGCTGGTTGATGAGCTGGATCAGCAACAGCAATGGAGGGAACGCATATAGGAACAGGCCCTCCCAGGGGAACGAGAAAGCATTGCCCATGCTCCTCGGCTGGGGAAACCTGCTGGCGAACCTCTGGCACTTGGAGTTCATCGCCGTCGCGAACAGATCGATCTGGGGTGTGCCTCACCGTCAGAAGAGGCGGTCCACTAGATCCTGTTGTAGTTCCCACTCGTGGCACGAGCGCAGCTCTCTGCTGAACGAGTCGGCAATGGTGTTTTTTATTCCTGCCAGATGGAACGGCACCAGAAATGTCCCTTGGGCGACGACCCAATGCCACAGGTCCTGCGCCTCCTTGGACAGGGCTGGGGATCTGGTACCGCCCTGCTTCCTGATGTAGAACATGGTGGTGGTGTTGTCTGTGAAGATCCTCACCACCTTGCCCTTGAGGGACGGAAGAAAGGACCTGAGGGCCCAAAACACTGCACAGAGTTCCAGGACGTTGATATGGAGGGACTTCTCCGTCAGGAGCCAAAGGCCCCTCGCGTGCAGATTTTCGGTGTGCGCACCCCACCCTTCCAGGGAGGCATCCGTGGTCACTGTCTTCTGGTGGCCCGGGGTCTGGAAGTCCATACCCGCCGTCAGATGCGCGCGGGTGCCCCACCACCGGATGGCTCGTCGGAAGCTCTCGTCGAGTGTGATCCTGTCCTCGGAGCTGCCCGTCGTCTGAATCCAGCGCGCGTCCAGGAACTCCTGTAACGGGCACATCCAAAGCCTGCACAGGCGGATGAGATAAATGCAAGAAAACATCATTCCGAGGAGGGATTTGATGGACCTCACCCTGGCCGCGTCCGCAACCAGCATCCGCTGCACCTTGCCCAAGATGGCCCTCGTCCTTTCCTCCGACAGAGAGGCCAGAAGCGCCACTGTGTCGAGTTTTGCTCCCAGAAACAGCGCGTCTTGTGCGGGCACCAGGTGGGACTTGGCGTAGTTTATGGAGAATCCCAGATCCGTGAGTAGTTGGACGGTCCTCGCCGTGTGCTCCGCGGCGAGTTCCCTTGTCTTTGCTCGGATGAGCCAGTCGTCCAGGTAAGGGTAGAAGTGGATCCCCTCCAGGCGCAGCCGCGCCGCCACCGGTGCGAGGCACTTGGTGAACACCGTGGGTGCCAACCTCAATTCGAAGGGAAGGGCTCTGAACTGGTAGGGACACCCTTGGACCACGAATCTGAGAAACTTTCGGTGTCCCTTTAGGATGGGAATATGGAAGTAAGCATCCTCCAAATCCAACGACGACAGGAAATCGCCCTCCTCCAGCTGACCCAGGACGTGCTGGAGGGTGACCATCCGGAACTTCTGTGCCTTGATGAATTTGTTCAGTCGTCGTAGGTCCAGGATGGGACGCCATCCTCCCGTCTTCTTCTTCACGAGGAAGTATCTTGAGTAAACTCCGGAGCCCCAAAGCCTCTTTGGGACGAGCTCGATGGCGCCTTTCTTGAGCATCGCCTTTACCTCCAAGAGAAGTTGAGGGACGTGATGTTCCTTCCTGGCCACGGGGGGGACGTGCGGGCACTTCTTTAGAAACTCGAGCGCGTGACCCTGGGCCAGGGCGTCCAGCACCCAACGGTCGGTGGAGATGTACTCCCACAAGCTGACGAAGCTCGCCAGCCAGCCTCCCACCGGGGTGCTTCGGTGGGGGCCCGACCCCACGGCCGGTTCAGTCCTGCTTCGACAAGGCTTTGCCGCCTTGTCCTCCTTGGCGACGACGGCGGGGTCCGCCCGACTTGCCTCGTCCCCTGTAGGCTTCCTGTGACGACGAACGGGACGCTTGACGATAGGTGGAAAATCTGCCGCCGGAACCTTTGGAGGCACCCTGCTTGCCTCCGCCGCTCCGAAAGGGCGGCCGTCGTTGCTGGAGAACACCAAGAGCCTGGGCCGTCTCCGTGTCCATCTTGATGGCTTGTAGGGAATCGTCCACTGTGTTTGTTTTCATTTTTTTACCGATAGATGAACATGGGTTATTTTGTTAAATGTGCCTGTTCCCAAACAGGTTGCTCCCGTCAAACGGCATGTCCAAGACTCTGGTCTGCACGTCCTGCCGGAAGTCAGTTGCCTTGAGCCATCCACGCCGTCTAAGGCACATGCCGTTGCCTAACTGGCGAAATCCAGTGTCAGCGATGTCCATCGCTATCATAATGGCGTGGTTCCGGCGCCACTTCTCCTTCCTGCAAGATCTCTAGGGCCTCCGCCCTCTTGTCTGGTAAGAAGTCCAGCAGGGGGGCGATTTTGTACCACCATTCCCTGTCGTAGCGGGCTACGATAGCCAAGGCGTTGGCAGCCTTAATCGTCGTTGCTGCCGATGAGATGACTCTGTGTCCCATCGTGTCCAATTTCTTTCCCTCGCTGTCCGGCGGGGAGGTTGACGTAGAGGCCGAGGCCCCCCCTGCTTTCTTCCTGGCCGCCGCAGAGATGACCGAGTCTGGGGTCAGCTGTGCCCGAAGGCACAAGGGGGCCGCGTCCGGGACCCGGTACTTCTTCTCGTACCGATCCCTTCTCGCAGGCGTTGTGGATGGGTTCTTGAGGAGGGCGAGACCCTCATCCCAGATATCGTCCAGTAGAGGTACAGCGAGGACCGTCTTCCTCTTGGTCTCGCGCCGTTGATAAAGGAAACCTTCCTTCTTCTTCTCTTCCGGGCAGAGCTGGAAAAGCTTGGATGCCCTGGCGATCATGGCATGAAACGATCCAATCTCGTCGGGCGGGGAAGCCCGGGGAGGAGGTGACGACGGGAGATCCTTGTCATAAACCTTGTCATCTGTACCCGTCGCGGCCGTGTCAGTCCCCGTATCATCCCCACGGGTCGTGGACGGGGAGGAGGACTGAGCAGGGCGCGATGGTTGAAAAGGAGGTGAAGGATGAATCCTTATTCTCTTAGGAGGAGGGCTCCCAGAAGGGCCTGGCTCCGGTCCCCCGTCGGGAGCGGTTCCTCCATTGGTGGTAACGGCAGCCTCGTCCTTATCTCCGAGCATAAGGACTGTATAGCCAACAAAATGGCCGCCGAGTTGTCTTGCGGCACTGGTTGAGGGGATTCCGACGGGCGGTCAGGAGCCCCGTCGGCACCCTCGACGTTATCGTCATCTCCGACGTCGGGGTCCCTCCCGACGGGCTGGTCTTCTTCCACGCCAACGCCGTGGCTTAAGACTTCGATCAGCTCCTCCTCAGAGGTTGAGGCCGAATCCACGACGACCTCCTGCCCCCCCTTTTTCTTCTCCGTAGGAGGTTTCACGGGGGTCCTGTCAATGGGCATGAAAGAGGACTCCCTCCGCGGTGGCAGGAAGACTCTGGGCCCCGAGGTCGCCACCACTGGTGTAGTCTCCACAGGCTGAGCCAGGGCCGCCGCGACTGTCTTGATAGAGGCCTTGGCCAGGTGGATCAAGGCTTTCACCACCTTAGGTGCGCTCACCGGCTTCTCCTTGGGGGGAGGGTCACTGCCTCGCTCCCCCTCCGATGGGGCCTTTCAGCTCGACCGGGGTCTCTCCAGGAGCTTCGCCGGGTGCTCGGCCTTCCTCTTACCCAAGCCAGAGCGTTGGCTCGTGGTTGATGGCGCCGGGGAGGATGCGCCCTGCCTGGCACCCGTAGAGCCCGACCGTTCGGCGCTCCCGGTGCCAGTGGACTCGTGGTGCTTGGCCTTCTGTTGGGCCCCCGTCACCGGGGCACCCTCAAAGGTCTTAGAAGACCGCTCGGACTTCTTCTTCTTTTTCTCACCTGACGGGCTCTTCCCTTCCAGCCAGTTGGCAAGACGCAGATGGCGGTCCTTCATGGTCCGCTCAGACATATTGCAGCAAAACGCACAGTCCTTCTCCACGTGCGTCTTGCCCTCATGCAGGCAGTAGAGGCAAAGGGAGTGTTCATCGTCCTTAAAGACATTTTGAAGCTGGCATCCAGGGCAGACCCTGAACAGCTTTCCGGGCGTCGAGCTTCCCTTCTCCTTGGCCATGCCGAGATGGGCCTGAGAAACTTCTGGAGTCCTCCAAAAGCGTGGCTCGATGAAATCTTCACCCTTGAGGGGCGTAGAAGAATCCGACACGGGTCCCCGTTGATCGGATAAAGAAATGGTGGAGCTTGAGGCTCTTTTGACCGAAAAAGAGAAAATGTTCCTAAGAAAAAGTGCGAAAAAGGCACTAAAGCTCGAGAGCAATAGCACGAGGATCCCAACACTTGAACGTGCGGTAAAAATCTGAAGATGGCTGCCAGAGGCGGGGCTTAGGGAGATGGTAGTCATTGGCTGTGGTCAGTATGACGCAGAGATCAGTAATTGGTTACTACTACGAAAGACAGATCAGAAACGAAACTGATACTGATTTTTCTTTACCGATGATTCCCAGCCTGACAACGGGGAATATTCATGAGCATGTGAATCCATGCCAGACCCCATGCTGGAGAAACGTATATCATGTGTTTCCATTGTAATAGATTTGAGTGCCGTGCTGCAATCCAAGAACTTGGCACTAAATCCGCTCACTCTTGGCATTTATTGTCCAACTCCGGGCCTCAAGGGCCGGAATCCTGGCAGGTTTTCATAATATCCCTCATTAATATTCATGAGAAAAATGTGCCTGCATAAATATTAATGAGGGGCATACTGAAAACCGGGCATGCATCCGGCCCTTGCGGCCTTTGGCCAACCCTAAACCTCCTCAATTAACTCGTCGTCTTGAAAGACACAGGCGGTGTAAGCTTCCATTGAACAACTCATGCTTTTAAAGAATGCAGATAGGTGGGGCTCCAGTAGTATTTCAGCGCTGTCAAAAACTTGAATTATTTTAGTTTGATTGAATCCTCATCAAACCAATAAACTGCACTTGTCCTCCCAAAAATCTTAACAATCCAATTTCACCAGACCGTCTCCAGTGGGCATTGATAAATGTTAGGAATTTGTTCTGTATTTTTGGGACAGAATCCTTAACATTCCCAATCGCATCCCTTGTGTAACTTCTACAGAGATGTTGAGGAGTAAATTCTCTGCAATGTTTGCTCATTTTGAAATGTTGACCACTGGATAACTTTCAGCCTTGATAGTAAAGAGGAAATCCGCTTTCTACCTGGATGGTCCTTGTCTTGAACATATCCTCTCCCTTGGTTTTGCAAATGGGGAACTTATCTCTTAGCCAAAGCTTCTTCTTCGGCCCTCTAAAGCTGGGGCCTGCAATCTTCGGCGCTCCAGATGTTTTGGACTACTATTCCCATGATCCTCACCATTGGCTATTCTAATTATGGCTCATGGGTGTTGTAGTACAAAACATCCAGGTTGTAGACCTCTGATCTAAAGGCAGGGTGCGTAAGATCACTTTTTAAAAAATAAATATATCAACCATTGATCCTATGGGGTTTATCCAATTTTCCTCCTGTCAACTCGCTTCCCTTGTTGGAACAATGTATGGATAGAGTAGTTTCCGAACAGCTGATACTTGGATAAGGGAACAGTGTTGAACCTGGCTGCAGCACGAAGACCACCACTTTGCAGGGGCTGGATGGCCACTGTCGCGTTTTGGAATCTAAGGGGGGCATGTAATTGCTGATGGTGCTGGGTATCCCACTGAAATTTGACTTGATCAATCGTGGGGTGCTCCTTGCCGTTCTGTTACAACAATTGGCGGTTGGGTCATTCTGTGGCTGCGTTCCTTCTTAGCCATTCATTGCTTGCTTGTTGGTTATGGGGGTGGGAGGCAGGCCTACCCTGGCTTTTTTGGGTGCCCAAGGTATTGATCTTGTCACCCATGATCTTTGATATGTATCCCCATGCATTCCCGCTTTATCTGAACATTAAATTGGAGGACAATATCCAACGACTCCAGGACTGCCTTTCGAGGATCGAATCATGACTGGCCTCCCACTTTCTAAACCTGGACACGTCCAAGACAGATTCTCTTTACTTGTCTTCCTCTAGTCGATGGGCTTTCGCTCTGTCTTGGATTTCGGATGCTGCAGGCCCAGGTCCCCATTGCGGTTTTCTTCTCCGGCCTGATCTTATGGTTTTACTTTGGAACCCGGCGTTCCTTTTATTCCTCATGTAAAGTCGGTGGCAAAGGCTCCACATTTGATCTGGTTTTTTTGTAAAGCAATTAAGGTTTTCGTCTCTGCGCTTCACCTTGGCTTTTTAGTTCCAGCTTTACTTCTGTCACAGCTGATTTTGGGAACTCTGTCTTGGTTGGTTTTTCTCCGTCCCCCCCATCACTGAAGGTGGTCCTCCGCACTGCAGCCGGGTTATTTGCTGGGAATTTCCCCTATCCTGAAATATTGGCTTCCATTGGGCACCAGAGTTTTGATTAAGATGGAAGGCCTGACTCATGGTGCGGCTCACTTTGAGACAGCCACGTAGTTGGCCAGCAAATTGGTCATTTCTAGGAGGCTATGAGCTTTCGCAGTTGGGAGAATCTTCATTTGGAAGATTCCAGTTTTCGATAGGATTCTTTTATTTATTTATTTATGTATTTCTTTACAATGCGCTGAAAACCCGCGAACATCGGGGCGCACACACAAAGACAAAGGACTTGCATATAAAACAGGACAGATGCCGAGTGTCTAAGCAGATTTACTAGGTCAAAAGCCTTCACCTAAATAAATGTGTTTTCAAGGTTTTTCTGAAAGTGGTGTAGTTTCATTCCTGACTTGACTGCATGGGTAGACGGTTCCATACTTGGGCTGCTTTCAGAGGGAAAGCACGGCCCATGCCGTTCGCCCTTTGGTAGACTGGGCATGTAATCTGTCCCTATGCCTCTGATCTGAGTGATCGCCTAGGTACGTGCTGTAGTATCCTTTCTTTAAGGTAGGCCGGGGCATGCCCGAATAAACATCTATGAACTACCGTCATGGTCTTAAAATGTATTCTGTCCTGCATGGATTGCCAATGGAGTGCCCCCCTGCCAGATGTAATACGTTCTCTCCTTGTTTTACTTTTGACTATTCTGACAGCGTTGTTTTGAATGACCTGCCACTTATTTAGGCATCCCTTGCTTGCACCTGGCAAGAGTACATTGCCATAATCAAGCTGCGATAGTATCGTGGCCCTAGCTATGGTAGCACAGTTTTCGTTACTTGGGCAGGGTCGGATGGTTTTAAGGAGGCGTAGGTAGTACTGGCAATTTTTGTGGAGGTACGTAACCTGTGCTTCAGAGCCCGCGGATGCTTCTAAGAATAGCCCCAGGGCTTTCACTTTCTCAGGTACTGGGATGAGAGAGTCTTTGATGGTAGAAGATTTGTACTCTTGGCTTAACTTGGCTCGAGCTTGATGGGAGCCAAAGATCATCACCATCTCCGTTTTGCTACCATTTAAGCACATCCAGTTCTTTTCCATCCAGACTTCGATGGTATTGTATAGGGCTGCCACCCTCATACAATCACTAGTATAACAACCACTCGGCTCTACCACCAGCTGAGTGTCGTCTGCATAGTTCGTAAAGTAGGCTCCAATGTTATCGAGCACTATGCAGAGACACCTCAGGTAGAGTGTGAATAGGAGTGGAGATAGACTGGCACCTTGTGGTACAACACAGTTAATAGGTGTTTCGCTTGAGAATTTTTCCCGCCAATGAATCTTTGACTTCCCGACTGATAGTAATGAGACTACCCATCTGGTGGCTTCTGTAGAACAGTTGGCCACATTTTCCAGAGCCCATTGGAGCGGATGATGGTCTAAAAGGTCAAATGCTGCGCTTTTATCTAATAGCACTAGCAGCCCCGTTTTACCCCTATCCATAATGCTCAGCATGTGTTACACTTCGTGGCGCCAGGCGCCAGGGCCCCGTCAGATCTCCTAACAGGCAAACCCAGAAATCACCTGGAGCGGGCGCAGGCTTGTAAGTCTTCCCTGCGGTGTCAGGCGTTTCATTGCACCATTTCTCTCCTATTGGAGATTGCAGGGGAAAACAAGGAAGCCTGTGCCGTAACCTGAACTACAGTTCCCATGGTGCCTGTGTCCTGATCAGGTGATCCTTGACGTTCTGCCATACGTTTTCTGGGGTTCCGACTACAAACGCGGCTGAGGGAATCCCCTCGCTGCTTCTGATGGAAGTTACTTCCGTTTAGAATTCATCTGCATTCACATTTGCGGGATTCCTATCCATCTTGGGACTACATCTGCTTTTCATTCAAGCTCCGCCCAACTGTATTCGGACCTGTTTGCCACCCTGGAATACTTGACCGCCCGTGTAACAGGACCTTCGTTTGTCTTCTGGACTGCTCTGCCTTTCCCTTTGGTCAATACGCAGCCTGCTCGTGTAACAGGACCTTTGCCTGCATTCTGAACTGCTCTGCCTAACGCTTGCTGCTAACACAACCCACTCCGCACGGCAGATACCATATTTCTTTGTTGCTGATACTCCTTCCTCTGCTGTTTTCACAAGTTATTCCAACAACTATGTGCCTGCTTACCTTGGCTCCAGTTATAAGGGGGTGATTGTCCCTTGAGGTCTCCATCCTGATTGGCAAACCACAGCACCCCCTTACATTGGTCTTTATTCCTGGTGCCTCCATCATGTGTACTTCCTAGTACATCCAACCATCTGTGAAAGTGCATAAAGACGCTGCGCTGGTTAAATGCACCAACCCGTATCTAGACGCGCTCCTCGTGCCGCCCGGAATACGGTCCTTACTAACCTCCCCTTTTTTTTGTTTTACACCTGCCGCCGTTTCCCTAAAAGAAAAGAGTCCAGTATTCTTGATGGTAAGACACCAGTTCTTTCTACTATATTAAATAACCCAGGTTACGTATAAGTTTTATAGCAGTGCTTTGTATAATAGGTAGGAAGTCCATTCCGGGATTCGCTGTATACGGTCTAGGAGCGGACACATCAGGTATACCATGGAAATCTTATGTTAGGTTTGTGTACTCCTCTGTTACAGCTTGTTACTTACATTCTGCCATTTCTTTGCAGCTGGTTTCGTGGCGGTGTGGTCTCCTCGCTCTTTTGAGTGATCGGATCCTTTTCACTGTTTATCAGTTGAGGGTCATATCATTAAAAAGGTCTTTTTCCCTCACAGAGAGGAGGCTCGGGTAGGAGGCTCCAACCCAAGCTCTACAATCAATTCCCAGCACTCGGTAACGGTCCCTGGCAGTTCCCTTTGGTAAGTAACAGCATGTGGCTTTGTAAATCCAGCATGGCTGCCTCGGTGCTATGAACTACTCTGAAGCCTGATTGTTGTCTATGCAGGATGTCTTTAGCCTCAACAAAGGTTTGGAGCTGTGCGGTCGCTACCTTGTCCATAACTTTAAGTAAAAAGTTACAATTGGTTATAGGGCGAAGGCTACCCGGGTCCTTCTGATCCAGGCCTGGTTTTTTCACTGAGGTGTAATAGTGACGTTTTGATACACTTAGGTATCATCCCGTCCCTGAAGGAGGAGTTCACAATCCTCATAAGATCTCTAATAACATTTTCTGGGAAAGTATATTTTCTGCACAGGTGGTGGGTTTCATGGATGTCAGTACCCTTTCCATATCCTCAATGGTGATAGGCTGGAATTCAAAACTTTCCTGGTTGTTCTGTAACTTAACTGGATTGGGTGAGCCTAGAAGGTCTTGTGATTTAGCTTGTGATGTTGTTTTCTCGCGTGCTTTCTTTATTTTATTGGCAAAGTCCTCCTACACCTTTTCGCAGACTACCTGCGATGGTAAAAAGGGAGGAGTCACGGCCTTTGGCTTCTCCATTGATTTAAAAATTTCAAACAACTTACTTGTCGAAATGGATGCCGATGTGATCTGATTGTTGAAGAAGTTTTTTTTGCTTCAACAATCCCTTTTTTCTATAGTATCTCAGTGTCCTTCCAGTTATCTTTGTTAGACTGCAAGGGTTTTTTCAACCATATGCCCCCTCTTCTCCTCTTTTCTCTTTTCAGTTGGGCTAACTCGGAGTTAAACCATTTTTGATGGCATTTGTTAGCCATGACTAGTTTGTTCCTGATGGGTGCTAAATGGTCTATTAATTATTGTGCCTGTGAATTATATATTTGGATAATTTCCTCACATGTGTCTGCCTGTCATGATTTTGTTGATGTACTGCTCTAATTGTGCTGTTGATATTTTCTTACAATTTCTGTTCTGAATCTTTTTATGCTCATTGCAGCTTTTCAGTTGGAATTCTTGAATTTCACTTTCAAGTGGTCAGACCCTATGCACGGGGTGGTCCCTTCCATACAGGTCTCAAGGTTGCATGTAATTACCCAATCTAATTGATTCCCATTGGATGTAGTTGGTTCTGTGTTGACAACCCTGAAATCAATGTTGTTCAATCCTTTTTCGAGGTTGATTGCCTCTTTAACAGGTGGAGGGGAAAACCTAAAGATAAAGTCCCCCAGCATCAGGGTCGCTGAATTGGGGACCATGAGATTATTTAACCGCTGCAGGATTTCTTCCTTGAAATCCGACGTTAGAGAAGGGGGCTCTGTAGACCACTATCCCGTTGATGCAGCTGTTATTTGTTGGGGTATGTTTTAAAGGTAGTAGTTTGCATCCCTTACATGATATAGTAGAAGGAAACATATGGATTGAATCCCGTACTATGACAGCCACCCCTCCCCCAATTCCAGTCTCCCTGTTATGGAAAATTGTCTAGCCCCTGGGTATTGCCTTGTCAATTGTTGGGCCGCTGGGATCTTGGAGCCATGTTTCAATTAAATATAGCATGTCATCATGTCCAGGTCGTCCTCCACAATGAGATTGTTCATGGATCTAGTATTTAATAAGCAAACTTTTAGCTCTTAAGCGTTTTTTACTTTGGTGGTAGGGCTTTCCATGGTTCAGGAATAAGTCTCCTGCCTTTTCTTGTGTTTTCTATGAGTTTCTCGGTTTACGTTAATGATGTTGGCCGGGATCTGGATTTCCCCATGAGTTAGGTCGTGTAGGTGTCTCTGAGCTAGAGATGTTGCACATCAGCCATGCGATGCAGGCATTGAAAGTCAAGTAACATCCTCCTGCCTTTCGTGTGTTCCATCTTTACCTCCAAAGGAGACGGTCCTCTGCCCAGGAGGGCGGAGAGATCAAGTGATTAGCCTCCAACACCGAGGACGGTGAGGACCGCTGAAGACCGTCTGGGCTCTGAAGCACCTGGCGTTTCCTAAAGAGCCTGGTCGGGGCTGCTGAGAACAGTAGTTCCTGCTCCAAAGCACTCTCTGTGCTGGTGTTAAATCAAGTCTAGTACACACTCTGTGCTACTAATGTGGTCCGATCTAGTCAGGCAGGTACAATAGAAATAATCAGCTCACAGTGGCACAAATTCCCAATATGACATCGAAGAACGTGTTCCACTACAGCTGCTTTATTGGAAAGGCTAGCATACACAAGTTAACAAACACAGGCGCTTTAAATATTCACGGCGTGTGTATGTGTGTGTGTACAAAGTAATGTTAAGGCAAATAAGACTACAGTAAAGCACACAATTGCATTTCGAATAATGCTTTTCGTTTAAGAGATCTTTAGTAGCCGGCATGTGTCCGAATGCCAATCCACCTATTTTTTATTCGATTGCTAATCTCTAAGATTTAGAAAAATGCTAAAAGCTTGGTAATGGAATACATTTTTTGCATATTTTCTTAAGTGTTAGGATTTTTTGTATTGGAATTTAGTTGAATTGTTTTTGTATTTTCCTGCTATTGTTATTTTATTTTAATTATATATGTTTCTTTGTTCTGTGCTCTAATGCACGTCGGTGGCATATTCGCACAAAACAGCAAATAATTGCCAATAAATCCAATAAATCCTTTAATCAAAAACGATTGAAACTGACTATAGATCTCCCGCCGCTATCCTTCTCGAGAGGATAGCTCAGGGGCAACGTGCTCACCTTGGAAGCAAAATGACGCGGAGCAACACAGGTTTGATGCCCGGGTCCGCACGTCCTAAGGGTCAGGTCCGATGCCCGGGTCCGCACGGCCGAAGGGTCAGCGTACTATCATCGATGTGGGCGGCGTGTCCGAGCCCCAGCGATGTTCATCCCTCACTTCTCGAAGGATATCACGACCAATGACAGTGTCATTCTTTTCACAATGGTGATGTCTGTAACTTGGTGTTCACTTTGTAGAGTCGGCCTGTCACAGGGAATACAGGTTCAAGGCTCTTGTAACTAACGCTACTTATTCCCCACATTGCTGTTCTTCATTTATCAATGTGGTGGCTTGCAAGGGGTGAAGGGCTGAGTCGACCCAGCCATGGTATCTCATGACGCATGTATCGTCTGTTTGCAAGGTGAGTGCATTGTGCGTTGCACTACAGCTCTCTTTCTGGCTACTTATAATGTTTATTTTATCCGAATGTTTGTTCAGGGCTGGCATGACCCAGAGGGTCTCGGAGCGCCTTATATGCTGCAAAGGTTGAAAAGTTGGGTGGTGAAACAGAAGTTACTAAATATTTTCAGGATATGGCGATTAAGAAACTCAAGTGGTAGCGGGGGAGGAGGATAGGTTATGTCTGAGGATAGGAAGATTAAGATAGGCCAGTGGTAGCAGGGAGGATGATAGGTTATGTGTGAGGATAGGAAGATTAAGATAGGCCAGTGGTAGCACGGGAAGAGGATAGGTTGTGTGAGGATAGGAAGATTAAGATAGACAAGTGGTAGCAGGGAAGGAGGATAGGTCATGTGTGAGGGTGGGATAGGAAGATTAAGATACACAAGTAGTGGCGGGGAGGAGGATAGGTTATGTGTGAGGATAGGACGATTAAGATAGAAAAGTGGTAGCAGGGGAGGAGGATAGGTTATGTGTGAGGATAGGATAGGAAGATTAAGATGGACTAGTGGTAGCAGGAGAGGAGAATAGGTTATGTGTGAGGATAGGACGATTAAGATACACAAGTGGTAGCAGGGGAGGGGGATAGGTTGTGTGAAGATAGGAAGATTAAGATAGATAAGTGGGAGGATTCCAAGATGGCGGCCATTGAAGGAGGACGCGTCTGACCGGCTCTCCTCCCTAGGCTGCAAAACTTAGCTCATCAACAATGCGAAACGGGCGATCCCGCGGTTGAAAACGCATTAGCGGGACACGATAGCAGGGCTACCCCCCACCCCCGGAAGAATGACCACTTAAGACTCACGGCACTCCGGACCTGGAGGGGAGCTCCGTGAGACAGATGAGCTGTGCCACTCATTGAGTGGTCGGCGAGCCTCTCCTCGATGCTGCCCTTCTGGCCTGTCGGAGGAGTGTCCACGGTGGCGGGGGCCGCGGTGCCCCAGGAGAGCAGGAGCGGCGGCCCGTGTGGCAGTGAACACGCACATTGAGGATGGGCCGTGTGAGTGGTATGTGTGGACTCGGGCCCCCCGGGCGGAGACCGTAGTTGAGACGCGGCGGGCAGCCCCGCGAGCCCCGTCCTAGGTCAACAATTAAGGTTCCCCCTGGGACTACTGGAGCAAGCCCCCATGGCATACCACCATCAGCCCCAGTAAGGAGCATAAATGTCCAGGATGCGGGCCGGTTCCTCCACGTGATCCTCCCTGCCGAGAAGCCAGGGAAAAAATCTGAAGCAGCTCTGGGGGACCCAGGGCGGACTCACGTCCACATCGGAAGACTTCCCCCCTCCCCCGCTAGGCCCCATCTCAACCCGAGGAAGGATGGAGGGAAGCATAATGAATAAAGAGGACATTCAAGCGTGCTTTAAAGAACTGCAATCACAGCTACTCACTTCTGTCCAAGAGCAATTTAAACTCCTTCGGGGAGAGATGGTGCAATCAATCCAGGAAATCAGACAGGACATTACCAAATTGGGGGAAGAGAACTGTGACACACTGGAAAGAAAACTCCAGCAAGTAGAGGAAGACTCCCAAAAGTCAGAAGAGACACTAGATAGGATAGCCCACACTACCATGTACCTCGAACAGCAATGCAAGGATCTTGAAAATAGATCGAGGAGGTCCAATGTCAGAATCAAAAACCTACCGGAAACCATAGGGGACCCAGACCTGAAGTCCACAGTCACGCAACTGTTCACGGAGATCCTGGCCGAAGAAGCTGACCCAGGGATAGGGATCGTCCATATCCACAAAGTGGGTCCAAAAAGAGGGGCTAAACCGGGAATTAGACCCAGGGAATGCTGGTGGCCATGACATCTTACACCCAGAGAGAGCAGATATTGAGGAAGGCCAGGCAATCCCCACTGATAAGAGTGAACGGCCAGGAAGTACAATTATACCAGGACCTGGCCCAGTCTACCCTGCTTAAAAGACGGCTGATGGGCCTGGTGGTCCGCCACCGGTCAGCGGCCCAGGTGAAATACAGATGGACTTTCCAATTCGGTCTCCTATTTACATGGGAGGGAGTCCAACACAGGATCACATCCTGTGAAGAAGGAGAAAGGTTACTGAGCATATCGAGTAGTGAGGATGGGGCACGCCCGGATCCCCAGAGGAGGCTCAAGGGGCCAGACCAGCAAGAGGGATGGGAGACGATACACAAGAAAGGAAGAGTAAGGTAGGCCCAGGGGCACGCCAAGCACTCTTTGAACCCAGAATAAACCATGGACCACTGATGCAGCGCCAACTGGAGAAGAGGAAAGCGGTTGATGCGCCAGTTGGATAAACAGCAGGCCAAGGAGAGGAACCAGGAAAAACGCGATAGAACTCGCTAGTGGCGTGTAGGACTCCCCACGATGTGTTTATGAGGGAAACCATGAGCTGGGAGCTCTGGATACTCCATCTCAGAGCATGTAGCAACCCGGCCCTGACCTCACGTGTATTGTTGGGGGGTGGGGGGAGAGGGGCTTTCAAGTTAGAAGCAACAAGATGAGTTTTCGGCAGGACACAAACTACATCTGAAAAAAAAGGCGACCACAACAAGTCTATCCACCAACCTTACAATGAACACAACACATAAGATCCCGGTGACAGTGCTCTCGCAGAAGTACAAGGTATGAACACCCCCATAAAAAGAGCCAAATTGGACAGACAGGCCTGGAAGCAGAAAGCGAACATTCTACTGTATCAGGAAACGCATATAAAGAGAAGTGACAAAACCTGCATCAAGATAAAGGGGGCGAGACATGTCTTCCAATCAAATGCGGAGGGGAAGAGAGCAGGGGTCCTGGTGGCCATTAAGGACACTCTGAAAGTCCAGATCCATGACCACAGATCCGACGGGGAGGGGAGGGGAGGTATGTATTCCTGAACATTACGGTGGAGGGGAGACGGATCACCCTTGCGTCGGTCTACTCCCCCAATGTGGGCCAAGAGGCTTTCCTGAAGGACACAATGAGTTCTCTTGAACAATTTGCGACGGGAGAAATCACTCTGGGAGGGGATCTGAACCTGGCTTGGAACCCCACTCAGGACAGGTTGGGTAGAACCAGCGAAGGATCGAAGGCCCCCTCGGAGGCACTGAAGAAGACATTTGATTCTCTCTCCCTGTCCGACGCCTGGCGAGCACAGCATGGGGACCGGCGGGGCTTTATGCACTACTCCCACGTCCACAACTCTCT
The DNA here is from genome assembly GCF_040938575.1 of Ambystoma mexicanum. Taxonomy (NCBI): domain Eukaryota; kingdom Metazoa; phylum Chordata; class Amphibia; order Caudata; family Ambystomatidae; genus Ambystoma; species Ambystoma mexicanum. The sequence continues at coordinate 1,226,866,790 of NC_090926.1, forward strand.
ATCGAGGATAGACTACATGTGGGTCTCTACGGCCCTTCTAGGCACAATCAGAGATGTGGAAACGGGCCCCATCGTCCTTTCCGATCATGCCCCAATAACCTTTTCCCTGGCATTCAAAACTAGGGAGTCTAGGGTGTGGGCCTGGCGTTTTCCCTCGGAGCTCCTGCAGGACCCAGTGCTGGTCAAGGAAATACAAGAAAGGATCAACACATTTTATCGAAAATGACACGGGGGAGACCCCTCAAGACACGTTGTGGGATGCCTTTAAGGCAGTCCTGCGGGGTGAATTAATAGCAATGAAATCCAAGAGAGAGAAACAACTAGAGCAATGGGAGAGAGACCTGGAATCTCAACTGCTTGATGCGCAGAAGGAGGTAGCAGCCAACCCTAGCAGGGCTAAAAGGCGGGCCATTCAACACATTCAGGGCCAGTTGGAGCTCCTGCATACCTGAAAGGTGAGCCATGCGCTCATGAGAACGAAACAAAGATACTACATCCTTGCCAACAAGGCGGATACCCTACTCGCTCGGCAGCTCAGGGAGGTGACCAGGGAAAGATCCATCTTGGCGCTGGTGGACCCCTCTGGTGCCCGGAAAATGACCAACAATGAAATGGTTGAGATTATGAGATCCTTTTATCAGGACCTATACACCACCAGTGCCCCATCAGAGGAGGACCAAGAACTATACCTTCAGAGGGTATCCCCTCCGCGTCTGTCTGAGGAAGCCCGGGAAGCACTGGACCTGGATATCTCGCAGGAGGAAGTACTACTGGCCATCAAACAACTCCCCAAGAACAAAGCACCAGGCTTGGATGGGTATACTGAAGCCTTCTATAAGAGATTTCAACATGCCCTAGCCCCCAGGCTCACAAGCCTCTTTCACACCTTCAAATCAAGGGGTAATATCACAGCATCAATGAATGAGGCAAACCTGGTGCTCTTTTTGAAGCCAGATAAAGACCCCACCCTCCCAGGATCCTATAGACCGATAGCTCTCATTAATCTTGATGCAAAGCTTTTTACCAAAGTCCTAGCTAATATGTTAACAGAGCACCTGTCTTCTCTGGTGGATGTGGACCAGTCGGGTTTCGTCCCTACAAGGCAAGCCGCGGATAACACCAGGAGAGTGTGCCACATAATAGAAAAGGCCGAACGCACTGACATCGAGGCTATATTAGTCGCCTTAGACGCTGAAAAGGCTTTCGGCCGAGTCGAGTGGTCGCAGCTCTTTCGAACAATGACACACATGGGCTTTGGGGACTCCTATATGGGGATGTTAAAAGCAAACTATAGAAGTCCGTCCCTAAGAATCGCCGTCAATAGCTTCCTGTCCAAAACTGTCACTCAGACCTGAGGCACAAAGCAGGGGTGCCCGCTGTCCCCTCTCCTGTACGCCTTGTTTCTAGAGCCTCTCCTAGCAAGGATTCGACAACAGCACCTAATTAAGGGTGTGCAGATGGGCGGGGTGGAACACAAAACCATGGCATTCGCCGATGACATGCTACTAGCACTGACCGACCCGACCAGATCCCTCCCCACACTGATGAGCGAGCTGGAGGCATTTGGAGCCATTTCAGGCCTCAAAATAAACAAAAATAAATCAGAAATACTGAATCTATTGGTCGACCCCGTGACCATCTCAAACCTGGCCCAGGAGCAGGGAGTCCAGGCGGCACGAGGCAAGATCACCTACCTCGGAGTAAAGTTCACCTCCAAGACGAGTCAACTATACGCTACAAACTACCCGGAATTGCTCATCCACCTCCTAAAGCTGCTGACGAGGTGGACGCCACTGTCCACATTGTGGTGGGAGCGCATCTCGGCGGTGAAGATGACAATCCTCCCTAAAGTCTTGTATTACTTCCAGGCCCTTACAATCAGGCTTCCCAGGTCTTTCTTTTGCTCTTTAAACAAAATGGCATCCGCAAACATATGGCAGCGCAGAAGACCAAGGGTGGCAATGGCCACTTTGACAGCAGCTGTTAAGGAGAGGGGCCTGGCCTTTCCACACTTTAAGAGGTATTACGAAGCAGCACAGCTGCGCGTTGTTAAAGAGTGGGTGGCAGATTATCCACAGACCAAATGGGTAATGCAGGACATAGCTGTGGCCGGGGGCCTGCTCTCGAACCTCTTGTGGTCTCACAAGAGGGTCAGACACATGAACACACGAATAAGTGAAATTCTGGGCGCTCCTCTCAATGCATGGGACTCTGCAGTAACGAGAGGAAACCTGACGACGCACCCCTCTCCATTTATGCTGCTTTTTCACAACCCCAATTTTCCACCGGGGATGAACCCAAAGGCCTTTATGTCATGGAAACAGGCGGGCTGTACCAGAATTGGAAACATGTACAAAGGCAGGACAATCAGGTCGTTTGAAGAATGCGTACAAGAACTGGGAGTGGCGAGGGTAGAGAAATACTGATATGTTCAATTGAGTTATTGGCTATCATCCCGGACCAACGAAGAAGCAGGAACAAGAGATTTTATGCAATTTGAGACCTATTTGATAACTGACCCAGGTACGCGCAGGTTGATATCAAATCTTTACGCACACCTGAACTCGCAAGGGGAAGAAGTATGCTGGTTGTACATGAAGAGCTTGTAGGGGACGCTGGGGGTGGAAATTCCGCGCTCTCACTGGTAGGGAATCTGGCGGAATGTCGCCACTCTGACAAATTCCATCCACCTGAGGGAAATGTGGCAAAAAGTTCTGCTGCAATGGCACATTACCCCGAAGAGGCTGAAGGACATGCATCCTAGCAGGGACGGTCTATGCTGGTGTGGATGTCGTCAAGGAGGAGACTGGAAACATATCTGGAAAGCCTGCCCGAGCATCATCCCCTTCTGGAACGAGGTCAAGGCGCAAGTGGGGAAAATGGTCCAGGGGGCCGAAAAGCTAGGGGACAGCATTTGGCTGGCCGGCATATGGGACCCCACACAGAAAACACACTCCAAGCGCCAACGGAAGGTGATTATGGTTCTGGTTGTGGCGGCCTGGCTGGTCATAGCCCAAGGCTGGAAGCAGCAGATGCCACCGACACAACTCCAATGGCCAAGAACGGTATGGCACTTTATAACTATGGAATGGGTAACATGTAAATTGCAGGGAACCACCGAGAACTTTCATTTGAACTACTGGGGTCCAATTCTACAATATCTTCAGAGTGACGATATGCTCCAATGGTGCCCTCATAACATTTGTATCCTCAATATGTTTTGAAGCCTAAACTAGTGTTGTTTGCATAAGACTGGTTGCAATGTTAAGTCGTCTCGAGCCTAAGGGAATCAGGGGCAGGGGTAACGGGGAAGGGTACGAGGGAGGGATGTTTTCGATGTTGATCCTTGTTGTATTTTAAAATCAATAAAAAGATAATTTTAAAAAAGATAGATAAGAGGTAGCAGGGGACGAGGATAGGTTATGTGTGAGGATAGGACAATTAAGATACACACGTGGTAGCAGGGGACGAGGATAGGTTATGTGTGAGGATAGGACAATTAAGATACACACGTGGTAGCAGGGGACGAGGATAGGTTATGTGTGAGGATAGGACAATTAAGATACACACGTGGTAGCAGGGGACGAGGATAGGTTATGTGTGAGGATAGGACAATTAAGATACACACGTGGTAGCAGGGGACGAGGATAGGTTATGTGTGAGGATAGGACAATTAAGATACACACGTGGTAGCAGGGGACGAGGATAGGTTATGTGTGAGGATAGGACAATTAAGATACACACATGGTAGCAGGGGACGAGGATAGGTTATGTGTGAGGATAGGACAATTAAGATACACACGTGGTAGCAGGGGACGAGGATAGGTTATGTGTGAGGATAGGACAATTAAGATACACACGTGGTAGCAGGGGACGAGGATAGGTTATGTGTGAGGATAGGACAATTAAGATACACAAGTGGTAGCAGGGGACGAGGATATGTTATGTGTGAGGATAGGACAATTAAGATACACACGTGGTAGCAGGGGACGGGGATAGGTTATGTGTGAGGATAGGACAATTAAGATACACACGTGGTAGCAGGGGACGAGGATAGGTTATGTGTGAGGATAGGACAATTAAGATACACACGTGGTAGCAGGGGAGGGGGATAGGTTCTGTGCGAGGATAGGACAATTAAGATACACACGTGGTAGCAGGGGAGGGGGATAGGTTCTGTGCGAGGATAGATAGATTTACATAGACAAGTGGTAGCATGGGTGGAGGATAGGTTATGTGTGAAGATGGGATAGGAATATTAAGATAGGCAAGTGGTATCAGGGGAGAAGGGCAGATTATGTGTAAGGATAGGATAGAAGGATGAAGATAGACAAGTGGTAGCAGGGGAGGAGGGGAGGTTGTAAGAGGATAGGAAGATTGGGATAGACAAGCAGTAGCAAGGGAGGAGGATAGGTTGTGTGAGGATAGGAATATTAAAATGGACAAGTGAGAGCAAGCGAGGAGGATAGGTCATGTGTGAGGGTAGGAAGATTAAATGTCGTTTTTTAGGCTTTTTATTTGCTGAAGTATGTTAGTGTACAGGAAGTCGCCCTTTTCTCTAGTGTAGTAGCCGGGCCGCTCTGTTTCCTGGCAGGTGCAGGTACTGCGCTAGATCCCACCGCCCTTTTGCCGCAGTACAGGTGAGATCAGTGATTTGAATGGGGTAAAAAATCAAGAGGAGGCCCTAACAAGTCACAAAACAATATTTGGGGGGTTGGGCCTTGTTAGGCAAGGTTTGTATGCAGTACCCTCTGGGAACACTACACACAACTAGAACTACAGGTGTAAGTAAACCAACCTTTGGTATAAGTCTGTACCACACAGTATTTAGTAGCGGAGCTGAGCAGCCAGACTTATCTCAAGAGGAGAATGTGAGCAGTAATGATGTTACACAGAGGTCTACAATCACAGGTGTTCAAATAAACTCTTGCACTCAACGTTTCTTTGATTTATTTATCTGCCAGTTATAAAACATTCATTAGAAGGAGACAATTATATAATAACACAAATATCCTTCAATACTATTTCAGAATACTTTTCAAGAGGAGTAAAAGGCAAAGTTTATTAGAACATGAAAGGTTACAATTATTCTTAGACTGTGCAGATACTTTGAGTTCACCCGAAGAGCCGATTCAATTCAATAGGCTAGGCCAAAGTCAATGGGCTAAAGCCTTGGATAGGATAAAGCAGTTCTGATAGTTAAACGGAAAGTTCTCTGCACAAGTTCTTGGAAGTAGTTTGTAAAAAGGAGAATCATATGTTGGGCCACAAGCTGATTAGGCCTGCGAGTTGCAAAAGTTCCAAGCACTTTCACTGTGAAAGATAAGTTCTCTCAGTCTTGTTTTACAGTACCTTAAAAGGCAGCTGATGACTTCTGTTCCTGGCAGTTCCTGCAGATCTCGCTGTTCCTGGGCCTCGGTCATGGGAACAAGAGGGAGGACGTCGGGGGACTCCTGCACTGCACTGGGACTGGTCAAAAGTTTGCAACTGGCAAACTTCAATTTCAGTGGCTGTTTTGCGTTTCAGCTTCTGCACTGGTAACAACGCTGGTCCTGGCTGTCAAAGTGGACTGTCCTTGCTTCTGAGGTCCCAAACTCAACTGAGGGGGGTCAGGCTCGGTCAGTTCGATGTCGTGGGAGTCCGGAGGATCTTCCAAACGTTTTTGGCCAGCTTACAAGTAACGCACACAATCTGGTGTCCCTCTCCCTGGCTCTATAGTTTCCTGCAGCACTCTAAGGAAATGCAACCAGCTCCGAGATAGGTGTCCAGGTAACTTACTTGGGAGTTGATTGGTCCTACCAACTCAAAGGGAGAAGTCATCCTTTGCAGGGCTTCTCAGTTGATGTGAACTTGCCGATTCGGACCTGCAGCAGGGCTTCACCGGGAAAACCAACAGTCCAGGAGTTGCAGTAGCCTTCCTCTTCAAGCTCTTCTTTCATTTCCTTCGTTCCAGTGGTCGACTCTGCCCTCCAAGCCAAGGGACTCATCTTTTATTCAGTTCTCTCCCATTAATTCCAGCATAGCTGCCACTCACCCAGCAGGGTGGCTGTCCTTGCCGAACAGTCAGCCAGCCAATCCTCACAGAGTGTATTCTGATCTCCTAGGAGACTAAGCACAGGGAGTTTCAGGCACCTCCCTCACTTCCTGCCTACCCAGACACTCTGGAGCCAGAGGCAGTCTTTACTCCTGAAGCCTGCCAAAGGCAAATGAACAAAGAAACCATATCTGATTTGGCGCGCAGATAAAAACTCTGGAAGGACCTTTCCACAAAAAACATGGCTCCCGCGATTTAACGTTACCGGACCTACGAATACTTTGCGGTCATGAAAAATCATGGTAGTTCATTGTAAAACCACTGCCACCAGCCATTCCTAGAGGAAAGGGTAACCTTTAACTGTTGCATGAGTAACTAGACACAGGGGATACTAAGTAACCCCTCCAGCACGCTGTTTTAAGATAGGGTGTGCTGGGTCTAGGAATTTTAAAAGACTAGTAAAGTCAATTTCACTTTACTTACTCTGGGAAACTAGTTTATCCCAGAGAAGGTATTTAAACCTTGGGAAAGCCTGAAAGGCTTCCCTGTGTCACTGCACTGAGGGTGCTGTGTGACACAAGTGAAAAAGACGATGCCTATGGAGTTGGTTAGACTCCATAACCAAAGGAAACACACACAGAAAACAAATTGATTTGAAAAGTTCAAAGTCCCAAAGTTTAGCAAAAGAGCTGGAGGGCTCTAAGGTGGGTGGAATTGGCACATTTTTTAGAATTCTCCCCAACAAGCCTAAGTAGGTTCTGGAACGACATAAAAAACGCAAGTTGGTAAGGAACCTTGAAAAGACGCGTGACCCCATGACTGGCCAAATAGACACAGCCGCAAGTTAATTCTTGCCATGATGTATACTAATCAAAAGTTAAAAAAAGAATAAAATAAAACATTTCAGATATAAAAATTACATTAAAATCAATGCAGTTTCCATTACATCCGTTTTATTTTTTAAAGGAAATTAATTCTCTGTATTTATTGATAGTTTTTAATCATATAATAATCGGTTGCAAAAGTCAAACATTGTATTCCTTTGTTAAGTGTTCCCTTCAGAGCATTAAAAAACAAAACATCAAACTCCTCTCACCCGTGATGCAATAGCAGAAAATGGGCAGTAGGCCCATCTACTGAGAAAGAGCAGTAGCGTCACTCTTCTTTTCATTGACATTTAGGAAATCAGATTGGGGATCCCCAGCAGCGGCTGCAGCTCAAGAGCAATTTTTCGGCAGTGGCGAGGGCTGAGTCCCAGTGAGCCCAGCCCACTTAAAGCCCTTGGGGAGATCCACTTTTTCAGTCCATATCTATTTAAACGAACAATGCCACAGAAAATGTAGGCTTTGCGTGCTGTCAAGAAGGAGAAGTGGTTTACTGCATCCTGTGGCTACCTCCTTAGTCCATAGCTCTTTTAGAATGCATGTCTTTGTTGCTACCGAAAATGGTTAGGGAAATAATGTGCGTTTTCTTCAAGGGCTGTGAGTTCTTTTAAAATCTGTACAAATGTGAAGGAAGGGACTGTTTTGGTAGTGCTCACAGCCTGCACACTATAGGATGCAGAATTTCCATTTTGGCTCTGCAGCTTTTTCTATTTAGTTGGCAGAATCCAGACTGGGGCCACCTTTCACTCCTGGTCCCCCTATCTCTGTATCAGGTGTAGGCAACTTGTGGCTCTCCAGATGTTTCGGACTACAACTCCCATGATCCCTTACCATTGAGTACACTGAGTAGGGTAGGGGGGCCAGGTAAAAAAAAAAAAAACAGGACACGCCATAGGCATAGAAGTCAGACTAAAGTACACACAAATAAAACGGTAGCCCTTAGTCCTACTTCTATGTCGCTGGTCTGTTGCGGTGGGTGGGGGCATTTACACCCCCGATTCACGCGCAGGATGAGACGCACCAGGCCCAATTTCGGGATTTCAAAATCTGGTCCCGGCAAAAACCAGGATCGTAGCCACCCACCTTTCCAATTCTGGGGACTGGGTTTATACAATTTTTTAAAAAAATGGGGACACACACACTCTCTCTCACACATTCTCTCTCTCTCACACACACATTCTCTCTCTCTCACACATTCTCTCTCTCTCTCTCTCTCTCTCTCACTTAAACAGCAGGTGCACGTGTTTGGGGGGGTGTATTGTGTGGGAGGGGTTGTGGCAATGGGGTGGCCTGCAGGACCCCCACCCACTTTACACACCCCACTATTCGAATACTAGAACACACACACACAGCTCTGCCAAAGACCCTCCAGCCGGACCTAGAACGGCATGCTGTCTCCCAGCGCACGCCCGCCTGGCCTACTCTTTTTCCTCTGGAGCGGTGGTGGAAGGAAGGGTACACGGTGTTCGCTGGGCGTCACTGCGCATGGCTTCCCGGCCGCCTCCGGGCGAGGGCAGCGCGGGACAGGCTGAGGAAACAGTGAGTCACGGCAGCAGGGCGAGGGCCATGCCAGCCAGGGACGCTGCGTAAACGGCCAGGTTACATAAAGCCTGGAGGCGCGGGCTGTCATAAGAAGCCTTATATAAGCCCGCCAAGGCCTGTTATGCACTGCGAGAGGAAGGGGGGAGGGGTGCGGGCAGCACAGATTACAGAGCAGAAAGGGACATGGGGTGGGGGGAGGGCCAGAAGAGGGCGGTGGCACTGTCAGAGGGGATGTGGCAGAGAAAGGGGGAGAAGAAAAAGAAGGGGCGAGGGAGGGGGTTAAACAGGGGACGGAAGGAGGAGAGGAAAGCGGGGAGAAGCAGCATGAAAGGTCAAGGGTCGACGGCAGCCATGAAGGAAAGAAGAGTGGGTGGAAGTGGAGAAACGGGCTTGAAGGGGGAGTGTGAGGAGGCAAGGGGATGTAGGGGACGGCGAGTGAGAGGGGCCTGGCCAGGTTTATTGAAGGTGTGTGTAGGAAAACTCTGGGGGGGAACTACCACCTCGGGCAAATCAAATCCACGAAAACCATAATCAGCTACCTCGCCCCGTGGAGAGGGCAGGGGGGTGGGGGGGGGGGGTTAGGTTCCTGAACGCCATGTTGAGGAAGGATGCGGCTCAGGGGCACCACCAGCCGCTGGCGGGCACATTTCTCAGGGTATCTGGACCTCACTGTACAGGAGGACGCCCTTACGGTAGATATTGCATATTATGGAATACCACCCACACACAGCTTTTGCTTTTCAACTGGATCATGGCCTGCAGACCCTAGAGTAGGACCCTCCCTCTGTCCCGGTCCGACATGGGTCTGTGGCTCATTGGCCTATGCATCCCCTACAGAGGCCTGTGCTTGACCTCATGGTCACAGGTCCGAATCCCGGCAGGTCCACTCAGCCCTTCATCCTCCCGAGGTTAACAGGAGTACCATTAGGTTGGGTAACAATAAACATCTATTCTCTGGCAATTTATTTATTTATTTATTTATTCGCATTTGTTAAGCGCACATCAGCCCGAAGGCATCGTGGCGCTGGTTACAGAGTTGCTTACTTAGTTACATACAGTTCAAGTAGATACATTTTTTGCATATGTGCAGAAGCAGCAGGAGTACATATAATCGTGATTAATTGAATAGTGCAGTTTTAAGCTTTTTTCGGAAAGAGAACAGAGATGTATCAGCTCTGAGGTCAGTGGGAAGGGAGTTCCAGAGTTTAGGTGCGAGGAAGGGGAAGCCTATACCTCCTGCTTTGGTTCTGTTGATGCGAGGTATTGCTAGTTGGTTCGTATATTGTGCTCGTCTAGGTCTTGTGGATTGGTATCTCTCTATCGTGTCCGATAGATAAGAGGGAGCTGTTCGGTTGATACATTTGTGGGTGGTTGTGAGGATTTTGAATGAAATACGGTCTTTAACTGGGAGCCAATGTGCAGCTATTCTGGCTTGTGTGATGTGTTCTCTTTTGGGTATGCTGAGGGCTGCTCTGAGGGCATTGTTTTGAGTGGTTTGGAGCCTAGATATGTTTTTTTGGGAGGTTCCGGCTAGGAGGGCATTACAATAATCTAGCTTAGCTCCTATAGTTGCTCGGGCGATGGAGAGGCAGCTATCCTTGGTTAGGAATGGTTTTATTGCATTAATGAGTTTAGTAGTAAGTGCTGAGGCCGAGACTATGGCGCTGACTTGTTTGTCCATGGACAGTGTTGCGTCTATGTGAACCCCCAGTGTTTTGACTGAGGATAGGACAGGGATGATGCAATTGTCTATGTTGAAATTGATGTACAGTGGGTTGAGTTTGGCGAGGGTCGATTTCTGTCCTAAGATGAGGATTTCGGTCTTGTCCCCGTTCAAGCAGAGGCCGTTGGTAGCCATCCAGGCCTGTATGGTGGAGTAGATTTGCTGTAAGGTAGATGCGTCTTGGAGATAGTTTCCTGTCAGGGGGAGGAGTACTTGTGTGTCGTCGGCGTAGTTTGTGTATGTGATTCCTAGCGTGTCAAGTTTGTCAAATAGTGGTTTGGTAAAGAGGTTATAGAGTGTAGGGGCAGTACAGGAACCTTGTGGTACCCCACAGTGGATGATGGAGGGTGCAGCATGTGCTGTGTTAGAGAACACTTTCATTGCTCTTCCCTCTAAGAATGATGTTACCCAGGATGCTGCGTCCTTAGAGAAGTGTGCTGCGTGTGTCAAATGGCTAGTAAGAGTGGTGTGGTCTACCAAGTCGAAAGCCGCTGAGAGGTCAAGGAGGAGGAGGAGGGCAGGCTTGCCTTTGTCTAGGATGTTAGTAATTTCATTTTTTAAGTCTAGAAGGGCGGTTTCAGTACCGTGTCCCTTGCGGAATCCGGATTGTCTTTTACCTAGGATTGCGTTCTGTTCCAGGTATAGTTGAATCTGTTTATGGGCAGCCTTGTCGAGTAATTTCAGAAGGAAGGGGACTGTGGTGATGGGACGGTAGTTGTTAGGGTTGGAAGGGTCTAGTGTCGGTTTTTTTAAGAGAGGGCGGACCCAAGCCTCTTTGAGGCTGTTTGGGACTATGCCGGTTTTGAAGGATGCATTGATGAAAGCTGTGAGAAGGGGGGCGAGTGGTTCTGCGCAGTCTTTGATGATTTTTGGGGGGCATACATCACCCTTGCATTGTGATGGTTTGAGGTGTCTGAGAATGTCAATGACTTCAGTTTCTGAGATTTCGGTAAATGTGAATTTGGGTCCGTTTTTTACTTTAGCATGAGGTTTTATCTGAGCCTGTTCATTATGTTTGGGAAGGGTTTTGAGGTGGTGGGATATTTTGTTTTGGAGGAGGTCTATTTTTGTAAGCATGGCTGATTGGATGCCTGTACACCATGCCTCGTCTTTGACGATCTCATCAGGGCATGTGGGTGGTACGGTTAGCTCTTTGAATATATTGAAGAGTTCTTTGGTGTGGGAGTTGGCATTGGCGATGCGGTTGTTGTAAGTTTCTGATTTAGCATGGAGGATTGCATCTTTGTATTTTTTTGCTATGGCTTTAAAGTTAGTTTTTGTGGCATCACATGGGTTAAGCTGCCAGTTGTTTAGGGCTAAGCGTTTGTCTTTGCGCAAGGTCTGGAGTTCCTGGGTGAACCAGGAATTGGAATGGAAGGATTTTTTTTCTTTTTTGGTTTCTAAAGGGGCCGCAGTGTTGACAGCCATAGTGATGGTGTCTTTGAAGATTTCTGCGAGGATGTTGGGGTCATCGGAGAATGGAGGCGCTAGGCAGGGTAGATTGAGGAGTGCGATGATATTATCTGCAGTGAGTTTTTTTGCGCTTCTTGCTGAGGTAGCTAGAGCTTTAATAGGCACTTTAGCGCTTGTTAAGGTAGGGATGTCAAATAGGAGAAGGTTGTGGTCTGTCCATGGGAGGCTGGTATTGGCGGTGATGGTAGTATTGCAGTTGTGATCAATGATCCAGTCAAGGATGCGTCCTTTAGAGTGGGTGGGTGTGGTGATCTTTTGAGAAAAGCCTAGGTCTAGGAGGTCCTTGGCTAGAGAGATGGCAGTTTTGTCCTTGGAGTCATTGAATCCTAAGTTAAGGTCGCCTATGAGAAGTGATTTAGTAGTTTTTTTAAGGTTGTTTCTTAGGAGGTGATTGATTTGACCTATGAAGTTAGCGGTTGGGCCAGGAGGACGGTATATGGTGTGGATATTTATAGTGCTATTTGGAGAGAGCGTTAGTTTGACTGATAGGATGTCTAGGTTGCCTTCCTCTTGGTGGGGTATGGCTCTAATGGGGAGGGTTTCTTTGTGAATAATGGCTACCCCCCCTCCTGTTTTGGCTGTCCTGTCTTGTCTGAGGATGGCATATCCTTGTGGAAGGGCGAGTGAAATGGCTGGGCCGGAGACTTCGTTGAGCCATGTCTCTGTGATAGCGAGTAAATCTAAGTTTTGAGTAGTTATTAGGTCATTTACTTCCAATGAGTGGGCATTGAGTGACCGAACATTGATTAAGGCGCATTTGTACGGCGTTGGGCACGGGCAAGAGATTTTTGAGGGTGTGGTGATGGAGTCTGTTTTAGGTCCAGTGGTGTGATGAGAGTAGGAGTTACTGCTCGGTGTGGTGAGTGCGTGTTTAAGTTTCTGGCAAGTGGGTGTTTTATTGTGGAAGTGGGGTGTGTGCATTTTATGGGTGCGTGAGCTAAGTCTGTGGTTTCTGAGTGGTAGGTGTGTAGGAGTGGCATAGTGGTGGGTAGGGATGGTGCGGGCTCGGAGTCTGTCTAGTCTGAGGTTGAGGCTAGGTATCATTAGTGCTATGTTATGTGGAGTGTGAGATGGTATGGGAACGGGGTCTATTGTGTGTGATCGATTGTGCAGGCTGGTTTGATGGTGGTGCTTTAGAGTGGAGGGGTGTGGTGAAGTAATCAAGGTGAGTAGCGTGCTAATTAAGCAGGTGTGGACAGGAAGAGAGTACATAGCAAGATATTAGTGGCAGTCTACCTAGATTACAATTTAGCAAAAAGGAGCAAAATGCAGTGTATCAACAATGGATAACAGTGGCCCTCTACCTAGATTCCAATTTGGCAAAAAGGAGCAAAATGCAGTGCATCAACAATGGATAACAGTGGCCCTCTACCTAGATTCCAATTTGGCAAAAAGGAGCAAAATGCAGTGCATCAACAATGGATAACAGTGGCCCTCTACCTAGATTCCAATTTGGCAAAAAGGAGCAAAATGCAGTGCATCAACAATGGATAACAGTGGCCCGCTACCTAGATTCCAATTTGGCAAAAAGGAGCAAAATGCAGTGGATATGCATGTAGCGGTGCAGGCAGTATATCTGCATTGAGTCACAGTGTGGCTAGAGAGTGTGTGTAGCCGTGAGCGAGCAACATAGGTTTTTTCTTTTAGTACAATTGTCACGTGCAATGGTGCCAAGATGCCCCTCTGTGGGTGAACGTGCCCGCTACAGATGCTCCTGTCGCGTCCCATTCCTTCTTAGGTTCCTATATTGCGATCAACTCTGAGTGCCCGGGCAAGGCCATCATGGTAGACTCTGAATCTCCTCAGTGGTACTGAGGGCTCATTCCTTGGCAGGGGGGCACCACACTTTCATTCATTCATGATCCTTTGACAGTTCCTTGGCTGCAGGAGTGAGGCCCTCAGCAGGCTCCTGGTGATTCTCTACTCTGCTACACAGGCATCTTGTAGTTCCAGCTCTAGTGCCTGGAGGTGATCCGGAAGATGGTACAGCAGTGCTGTGGCTGGGGGGTGGGTGTCATTTCATGCCACCCTTCTGGTTCTTTCCAGGGGGAGACTAAGAATGCTCCCTTTCGTAGCGCCTGGTTTAGGAAGCGCTTAAGAATGGTCCCTTTCGTGGCGCCTGGTTTAGGAAGCTTGCCTTGAGCTTCTTTGGCCAGCATTGCTCACAAAGCTTGTCCACCTTCGTGGTGTTCAGGACACGCCGGCCAGTTGTCACCCATGCTTCCATCTTCTATAGAATGGCCCAGCTGTACTTGTGGGAGACGAGAGCCCTCATTGGAGTATCCCGGAGGAATTACGGGTGGGATGCAAGCATAGCTGCCTTACCGTTTCCGGCGCCCGATATCCCGGTATTACTCGGAGGTTAAGGGCGGTGGAAACACTGGTAAGTTCCCATTCCATGGAGTCTCATAGGAATTGCCGGATGAGTAGTACCGGTGCCAGTGATTCCGACATTTATTTGCCGGTAGGGAGCTGATCTACCAGTAGATCAGAGCTATCACCAGCAAATTTGGGTTTCCCCGGTCCTGTAAAAATGTCAGTGCCGGCATTACCGTCAATTTCTCTGGGATTTTTACCAGACCGGGGACCTTGTAATGAGGCCCTGGTGTTTTTGTAAGAAAGTCATATGTAGGAGTCTAGGAGGTGGGGTACTCTGGGGACCAGGGCTTGCCACCCTGTGCACGATACAAGTCCCAGAGGACTCATATGGGAACATCGAAGGATCTCCCATCCCATCCCCAGCCTCACGAAGAAGCCCCACTAACACAAGGCCCATAACGCGGTCTGAAAACCTTACATACAATATTGAACATATATATATAACCGGAAGCAGAGGTCTGTGAGCCACCTTTTCCCCTTAGGAAGTCCGACTTGTCAAGGTGGCCCTCTCATACCTGCGTGGGGGCTCCCACAATTGCCAGGAGGAAGTCTGGAGGTATGCTAGACTGAGGTTTAGGCGGGATAGCCCTGTGGGGTCTTCAGAAGTGGTTGCCAGAGCCAGGGGTAATGTCTGACAGCATGTAAGATGGCAGACACACATTTGGTAAAGTCAATAACCAGAGATGCAGATCAGTCCACTACACTGCACAAAACACCTGGGGAATTGATATCCTGCATAGCCCATTCATGGCCATGTGTGCACGTCTCACACAGCTGAGCCCAATAATACACTTAAAAGACCTGGGTTCAGCCCTGCCGAGCTAATGACGTGGGATATGTCAGAGTGTGGTGAGGCCGGTATATATTGGAGCATTGTAGTGGGGTGGGAGAGGAGAGAGAGTGGAAAGAGAGGAGAGAGGAGAAAGGGAAGCAGGCAGGGGATACATATCAGAACAAATGGAAACTCACAGAGGAGATGGAACATCCAGCGAGAAAAGGGGAGCATAAGGTGAAGGAGGGTCATCAGAACACAGAGAGAGTGGAAGCATCAAGGAAAGAGAAGGGGCGAGGAACGAAGAGGGAAAGGCAGGGAGACACCCCACCATTAGGTGGAGGGCAGATGATACTTGATTTAAATATAATTTTTTTAAATGTATATTGATAATATATTCTTATGTTGTTACCTTAACATTATGATTTTCTTTGTTTGTACACTTTTGTCAGAGGTGCCCTTTGGTCGCTATGATGATGCTGGCGTCATGCTATTGCACTCCGGCATAGACTGATCCTTCATCTGCGGTCTAGTTGTTCTCCAATATGGCACCCAACGCTACTCATCTCGTCCTCCGAGTAAAAGGAGGTGAAACAGAGAAGACTTTGCGTCTTGAAACAGGTAAGATCCCTGTTCCAACACTCCTTCCAGCTCCGGTTTAACCTTTCTCGCTTTTCTTTCCTCTGAATACCCTTGCCTAGCATTCTGTTCATGCTATCGTTTTCCTGCAGAATCGTCTGCTTGGCGTGCTACCTGCACTTACCTTTTCCAAAGACTTATTCTGTTTGATGTACAATCCACACCCCTCTACTAGAAGCTATACCAATCCGCTTCCGGCTACAATCCTTGCTGAGGGTTTCTCTGGCTTTGCCTTTTCCCTCGTGGGTCTAGCATCTGTACTCCCTCTCCCCGATTCTAGAAATCTATATTGGAACCAGCGGGGGGATACGGTTTCACTCGGCTCACAACTTCAGTACATCATAAAGAAGCGCCTTCTCCGTCATCGCACAAGGCGGTAAGTGGGCAGTTACTCATATTTATCTTGATTCTGACAATTTCAAGTTTTTATTGGCTTAACCTTAACTCTTTTGTAAAAATAAGTTCCTATGTTTTTGAAAGATTTTGTAATTGTTTGTAAAATGTTTTTTAAGTGCTTTAAATATGAAATATTATGTGTTGTAATGTATTAAATTGAAATATATGAATGTAATTGTGTTATTTTGATGAAGTTATTTATATTTGAAAAAATTTACATGCAATTTTTATGATGGCCTCCACACCCCTTAGCCATCCCCTACCTCCAATTTTAATAAGAACCTTTGAAAAAGAGTCCAATTGCAAATATCAAATATAACATTTTAAAAATTCCAATTAAACTTTATTTTATGTATAATATGTTTTTGAAAAATAGCAATTAAAGGTTCAATTTGTAATATGAACAGTTTTGTGTACTTGTTCAATTTCTTCTGGGTATCACTACGAAAATCACCAGAAATGGAGGTAGTATGTAAAAGTAGACTTATATGTTATTACTATTAAAAACGACTGCTTCCTTTATATACATCTTCATTACAATAGTAAGGAAATTAGATGCTACTACCAACATTTGTCTTCACATTTTCTATGTAGTACTATTTATAGTATGCTGTTGCCTATATCCGCATTGACCTTTTGTATATAGTGATATTAATTATTCACTAGTGCCTGCATTTGTATTTACATTTTGGATATAGTGCTAAGAGTACGCTAGTGTGTACATTGCTACCATCAGGCTTTGCACACAAAGTGCCTGCCAGTGTTTCTTCAAAGCAGTCTTCTGACAGTTAATAACAATGTGAATTGTAAACACGCTACTGGCTTAATAAAAAGGTCTTTCCAGGGCTCCCTTCAGCCACTCAATGCATAAGCACTTTGCTTGTCCTTCACTGAAGTCCTCTTAAAAACAAGCAGTGGCAAAGCCATCATTTTTGGCTTGCGCATACGTTTTAAGCTTTTGCCAAGCACTGCTATTAGATGCCCAGGTACTTGCACCATTCTACACCTGCTACCAACAATGGGTAGTTAATAGCACTACGGCAGTGCCTGGCAAGTGCCTTTCCCATGCCTACACAAAAGCCCAAACCTGATTCTGAATGAGTTTGCAAAGTTTGGTGGGATGTTGTCAAGAGGGGTCAAAATTAGAGAAGGGGTCCCAAAATATTGTAAAGGCTTATAAATGTGGTACCATTTGACAAATCTACACAAAGGTTTGCAAAAAGATTATAGATATAAAACGTCTGAATGTGTTTTGTCAAGTGGGGGCCAAGTTATGTGACTATTGTATGTGCATACATTTGTCGCTTTAAAAAAAATTAAACATGGGTGCATTTTTAGGAAACTTGTGTAAGGAGCATTGGCAAGGACCTTAAAGCATGGTTTGGCAAATGTGCCCGTGGTTTATTTTTTGCCAAGTGTCATAATGTAGGTACATAAAATTGTGATATACCTTGGTGACTGAGGGGTAGCCTGTGGCCATGGGCAGTGGCCACATTGTCTGGGTCATGGAATAAAGTCTTGATCCAGACAATCTGGCTACTGGCCATGACCACGACCACAAGGGACAACACACAGGGTTAAAGTGGCCACGTCCACCTGGGACCGGCTTTGTGGTAAAGTTATTTGAAAGTGGGATAGCTTTGAAAGGGATGAAAAATGTGATGTGCTTGTGGTAATATCGTCATAGGGTTCTCTCTTCAGCTTCTGCAGGCTGCCATGGAAAGCAAAGAGGGGCCCTGTATGGAACCCTGCATTCCCTTTCCATGGTGGCCATCTTGGAAAAGGATTTTCCTTCCTACATATCTCGGTGTAGGAAGAAAAATCCATTTTTTTAGCACTCTGGGTTACCGCTTTGGCAACCTGGGGTGCTAATGGCCTTCATCCCCCATTGCAGGGGCTGGAATGGGGGGATAATGGTCCAGAGACCTCGTTATCCACCCTCGCTTCACTTGGGCTGATAACTTGGGCTGGTATCCACTGTTCCAGTCCCTGGAACAGGCGATGAACGCCACAATGTTTCCATTAGCATAACACAACATGCTAATGGAAATGTTGCAAAATCCTATTGAGTCTATGTACTTTACTGAGAAATGTAAAGTAGATGGAGTCTAAGTTTCTTTTTAGTTCTATTGTTTAACTGTGAAAGGTGGTTCCTAAAGGAACATTTCTTTAGTTGTTTTTTGATGTATTTATTTTAATGGCAGGTGAGCTTAGAATGAAAGGTGGGGAGGGAAAAGAGGGAAGAGGCACCAAGCACTAATATGGAGGGGCAGGTGGACAGGGCAAGATGTTGCACATATGTTACTTCTAAGGTAGGGGCTGTGTTTCTCATGCTCCTTGATTACCGCTTCAGAATCACTTAGAAATTGCTTGCCTCTGCAGAGTGGTGTGTTGCAGTATATACAGAGGAATGTTTTCTTCCAAAGATATGAATGAACAGCCTCTTCTATCGCTTGCAAGGTAGCTGGTGGGATTTTGTGTACCACAGAAGTGGGCTGTGTGGTTACAGTATTGGTTGAGGAAGATGAGGTGGAGGAAGACAGCCTCCTACTTGCAAAGAAAGGAACAACCTTTCTGAGAGCATTGCGTTCATTGGATTTGGCGTGGCAGCACATGGCGGTGGTCCCGTAGGAGTACTGTATGGGGAGTCTGCAACTGAGTACAAATGCATTTCACATTCACAGTTTTCACCTTTGCTACATTCCCAACGGTGGTAAAGAACTGCCACACCCACGATTCTCTCTGGGTGCTAGAGGTAGGCACTTCGTACCTCATCTTTTTGGTCCTCTTCATAAGCACTGCGCTTTTTTTGTTGTGTAGGTCCTGTAGCTGGTGGTGGCTCTTGGGGAGGAGGGATGGCAATAGCTGATGCCATTTTTAAGATAAATAGCAGTTTTGCTAAAATTCTTCCAAGTATGTGCTGTGTACTAGATTGTTAATGGATAACTAGTAGGAATAGGTGTTGGAGCTGTGCAAGGGAAATTTTGAAGTTGAAAGTTACTAGATCAGTAGAAGATGCAGTTCCGAGGCACTAAGCACGGATCTGATTGCGAAGTGCAGACGCATTCTACGACACATCATCGTGCCGCGCGCGAGCGTATGGTCATGTGGCACTGTCCTGAATGTCCACGATGAAGTCAGACGTTTGTGGACGTCTACGGATGCAAAATCAGTTGAAGAAATTGCAAAAAGCGTATAGAAGTGTTAAAAATAATGCTAGAAGGTGGGAAATGGCAGAGTTTTAAGGTGAAAGGTTGTAAATGGCACACAAATGTTGTTATATTGGGTAAGTATGACAGTAGGTTGTAGGAAAAAAGCATGCACTGGTAAAAACCCATTAAATTCACTGAAAAAACTTTGTTAAAAGGGACGTTGTAGTTGAGCTGTGCCAATAAAAACCCTATAAAATTCACTGAAAAAAACGTTGTTAAAAAGGGGCATTATGGTTAAGTTTCACTAATAAAAACCTATGGAATTAATTGAAAAAAGTTTGTTAAAGGGACGTTATGGTTACAAGTAAAACCGGAAAACCTCAGAAATTTGCAAGTTATGGTAAGAATGCCAAGGTAAGTTTCTATACTTGCACGATGCAATAATATCTAAACATGCAATATTGTTCTTCTGTGCAACTAATCTGCTGTCCCTCTTCTATTCTGCAGGTGCGGTTCCTCCGGAGCGAAGATCGTGTGATGGTGACTCGTGGAACCTCAAGCGAATGCAGCTTCAGGCGAGTATCTATGCTGCGTGAGATTGAATGTCTTTAGAGAGGCACAGCTCCCTGATGTTTTCTTTTCCTTTCAGCAGGTGCAGCAGCTCCGGGACGGCGATCGCTTGCGTGGGCCTCGTTGGATCGCAAGAACAAACAACATTTAGGCGAGTATCACGCTGCGCAATGCTCAATGTTTTTAAAGTGGTTCTTACTCTGCGCGGTTAACCTGGTGTTCCTTTTCTGTAGATGCTGAGACTCCCGGACGATCAAGATGGAGAATCAGGTAAGGGTCTTGTTCTAATCTTTACTCTCGCCTTCCTTTGCAGGCACAGATCACAATGACCAGGACGTGCGTGGCTGAAGATAGGACTGGAGCTTGCAGACACAGTGAGCGTTACGCTGCAGGAGTGCAGAATAACGCGAAGAGTGTTCTGTTCTGCGGAGTGGTTTAAATAGCTTCCCAGAAGTAGTTCCCAGGTAAAGTAGTCCCTTCAACCACACCCTATCAAATAGTCCCCGGGTAAAGTAGTCCCTTCAACCATCCTCAGACTGGGCTGCACGTGGTTCTGTTACTCGGTAACCTGCCTTGCCTGAGAACGCAGTATGAACCTGGTTCCAAAGGCCCCAGGACTGAGTCCAGGAAGCCCTTAGGCAATCCTTTGGGGCCTTAAAGGTCCCCATAGGTGCCAGTACCCTGGGTAGACTGGTCTGCTCCTGATGTCTAGGGGCAAGCACCGTGACAGTGTTTGAGGCCTGCTTATTTCCCCATCTCTGTGCACCATTAGCTGAGACTAAACCCTAAGGAACGTACTTTAAGAACATACCACAAGGTTAACGTCTAGATATATAGCACTTTTTCAATTTTAATATTCTGACTGTCCGAATACAAAACCAGCTGGCCTAGATATGTCAGTGAACAAAAACAAGTGGCCCAGATATGTGGTGTCATCAGTGATGTCATTAATGACATTTGTGATTTCATCTTTGATGTCCTGGGTGTTAGTCTTAGCAGTGCATGGTGGTGGCGCGAGTTATGGTTGCTTAGCTTACCATAACTGGTGTATTTCTTCGGTTTTTCGGTTTAACTTGTAACCATAACGTCCCTTTAACAATGTTTTTTCAATGAATTTCAGAGGTTTATATTACAAAAAACTTAACCATAACATCCCTTTAACAAAGTTTTTAATTGATATATATATATATATATATATATATATATATATATGTATATATAGTAGAATAGGGTGAGCAGACGTCCTGGAGTCCTGGGAGTTTTTTAATTTAATAAACTCAGTCCTGGGATTGGAACGGTGGGTGGCTACCCTTTTGCCAGGACCAAATTTCTAAATACTGAAATCGAGCCCGGTGCGACACTTTCTGCGCGTGAATGGGGGTTTGAATGTTTTTCACGCCCCAATTTCCTTCCCCATTACCTTCCCGGCCACTCTCTTCCAATGACAGGAGTGTGCCAGTGAGCACACACACCTCATAACAGGCCAGCGTCATAGACGTAGGACTACAGTTGTATTTGTGTTTACTTTCGTCCTACCTCTATGTGTCTGGCCTGTCCTGTTTTTTAAAACTTGTTTTTATCTGGTCACCCTATAGTATTAGAACCAAGTCACACATTCAACAACGCCATCTAGTAGGAAATATAGGGCGTGCCCTTCCCCCCGCAAGAACGGGCCCGCACTGCTATTATGCACTTAACAGCACAGCAAAAGCCCTTCGAGCGGGTTATTTTTGGGGTGGACTGGTTGTTCTTTATGTGGTGTTAGAAAATGACGCCAGCAGTGTTTTCATTAAAAAAAGAACACACACACACACACACACACATACATACACACACACACAAAAAAAAAACAGCGGGTTACAGGCCATATTTAAACTTATAAAAGGTTCTACATAGCAGCTGGCCTGGACTAGATTAGAACATACCCATAGCAGGTATGATACAAGTAACGAGGCGGTGCCAGAAGCTCCCCAAGTGCAGGAAGACGCAGCAGGCCTCGGCCTGTCAGAACCGCGGGCTTAGACCACCACCTGCTGGCCAAGCGAGTTCTCAGCAAAGTTACTCTTCCGAACTGGAATAACTTGTTTTGGCCTGCCACACCTTTCCCTCCCTCACAGCGCCATGGTGTCTGGGCGCTATGCTTGCACCAGAGCCTTTCTGAAGGATTTTCGATACTTTGCGTAGAGTAATCATAGGAGCTTTCTCTGTAAGCCACATTTAATATTTCAATAATTAGCAATAAATTCCCCGATAGGCTGCGGGGGTAGTGAGACGTCTGTCCGCAGATACATTTTTAAAATCCCGTTGCATTTTGGACACAGATTCTATCCTGGATATGAATGAATGATAGTTTATTTGTATAGCGCCTATACACACCTGTTTCAGAGTGCTTCAAAGCCAGAGAGGGAGCAAGGGAAAATACAATGACATTCTTACAAGGCCATGAGACATTAAGAATGTGAAATTATCGTACTAGGCCTGGAGACATTTCAAATAGTGCAAGAGCTTTGACAATGGAGAGAGGGAGTAATGGTCTGACGACATTTTTGGTAGTTCCAGAGATTGACAAGAGGTGAGGGAGGGGTCGGAGGAGGGAGTAAGCGGAGGAACAAAACAAGCGACTATCGTACTAGGCCTAACGACATTTCAGGCAGTGCGGGAGGGGGAGGAACAAACAAGCGACCATCATAGGTTAAGTGCTAAAATGCCCAAATTACTGCCCGTGCAGAGCCCTTCCTGTGTTTCACAGTCCTTAATATCACGAGGTGGCTCCACCCACACAAAACAGGTACTCTGTTGCTCTACTTTTGTTGCATTTATTTTTTTATTTTTTTAAATCTTACCACCTCATGCTATTATGGAATTTTCTGAGCGTGTGCCTCGCTTCGAGAAGCCACGGGGCGCTTTACAGAGGTATACAAGTGTACAGATGCATTACGATGTGCTTTTCAGAGGTAACAACAGAACAGAAATACAGTGGGGGATACAGAGGGGCACAGAGGAGGAGTACAGCTGTACTTGGTGGCAGGGAACAGAGGGACGGGCGGCATCGAGCGAGTCGGATGGGGGGGGCGACGTGATGGCCTAGGTGTTGAGGAGAGACTGGAGCTGGGTCTTGAGCTCTTTCCTGAGTTGTAGGAGCGTGGGGGCAAGTCTGATGCTGATGAGGAGGAGGAGGAGGAGGTTCCATAGTCTTGGGGCATAGGCGGAGAAGGCTTGTTTTGTGGTCCTTTTCTTTTTGCAGCGGCAGATATAAAGTCTGCATGTGTCCTGGCTTCTGGTGGTGCGCTGTCTGTCAGAGATGTTGAGTTTCTCCGCAAGGTAGCTGGGTGACTGCCTGCTAGATGCAGCAAGACCTGAAGGTGACTCGTGCGTGCAGTGGAAGCCAGCAAAGGTCGAGGAGGCCGGGGTCATGTGGTCGTATCTGCGTAGACCCTTAATGAGGTGTGCGGGCGCGTGTAGCACACGTCTCAGGGGTTCTTTTCCTCTCTCACCTCAAACACTACCTTCTCTCCATTTGACTGGTTGATGTCATATTTTCCTCATTATATACATTTGTCGTACAATTCTTTTAAAATTTGATTCCTGCTTTGGTGTAAAGCATGTTTTTAATACAAATAAATAAAAATACAAGCAACAATTTGGAAGACAAGGAACCTGGATGGTTGAATTACTCACTCAGAAATAAAAGACCAGTTGAAAGACAATATCCAGGGAATGGGATCGCAATACAAGAATCCAAGGAATGGGATCGCAATACAAGAATCCAAGGAATGGGATCACAACACAAGAATCCAAGGAATGGGTCGCAACACAAGAATCCAGGGGCTGGGATCACAATACAAGAATCCAGGGCCTGGGATCGCAATACAAGATTCCAGGGGCTGGGATCACAATACAAGAAACCAGGGCCTGGGATCGCAATACAAGATTCCAGGGCCTGGGATCGCAATACAAGGTTCCAGGGGATGGGATCGCAATACAAGAATCCAGGGGCTGGGATCCCAATACAAGAATCCAGGGGCTGGGATCGCTATAAAAGAATCCAGGTGATGGGATCACAATACAAGAATCCAGGAGATGGGATCGCAATACAAGAATCCAGGGCCTTGGATCGCAATACAAGAATCCAGGGCCTTGGATCGCAATACAAGAATCCAGGGCCTGAAATATGAGCATGAAATATGCAGTTTTGGAAAAACAAAGTAAATGTCTTTCCAAAAATCCAGTAGTTCCAGTTCCTTAGAGGGAGCAAAGATTCTTGTTTTGCGATTCCCATCGCCTGGATTCTTATGTTGCGATCCCAGCCCCTGGATTCTTATGTTGCGATCCCAGCCCCTGGATTCTTATGTTGCGATCCCAGCCCCTGGATTCTTATGTTGCGAATGCTGCGGTTTGACCCCATAAAGGTGTTCCCCATTATACCATTTAAGGGGCGTGGTGGTTGCGGGGGTGTCCCCCCGCTGCCCTTAAATGGTATAATGGGTCCGGGGGCTGCAGGGGGGTGTCCCCCGCATCCTTTACATGATTGTGGTGCAAAAACCACGGCAATATTTTGTATTCACAGCCATTTTTGCCACAATTCTAACACATGGAACCCAAGGCAGGGAGTTCCAAAGTGGGAGAAGTAGGGTTGAGTCGAGTGATCAGTGATTGGTGAGATGCCCTTTAAAGATGGGGGTTGTGTGAGTGCTGGCGCTGATGCCATTATGAGTAGAAGCTGCTTCGCCCTTCTGAGCTGCTATTGAGAAAAGCAAAAAAAGAGAACATTACCACCATATTTACCCGCACAAAACATGCTTCAAGCGACACAGAAACAACAGTGGGAGTTGGGGGTGCATACGCTGCACAGGTTAACTATCCCAACCTTGTGGAAGGAGCTTGGGGCACCAAGTGAACATTGTATTGTTTAAATTCAAGCAACAGTGTCTGTCTCGAGGGTGGTGGGCCACCTCATGAAATGAAAGACTAAGACGAGGAACCGTGGCCAATGGGTAACACATTTGATCGCTATGGCTCTGAAGCCCTCGATGAGCAGCTACATCACACATCCTTAGCTCATTGCCGGTAGTCATGTGGTTTGGAATCACACAACCCCAGCACTCTATGCTCCAAAGCCCCTTATGCCTACCCACGTTTGCCTCATTATACTCCTCGCTCCCCACCACTGTGGTTCTCACCCCAAAAAATGAATGGAAATTGCAACAAGGACAGATCTCCTTTAAGAATCTCCTTCTCTCCCAGGTGGGCGATCCAAGATCTTAAGAGTGATGTCCCTCCAACCCCCTGCGCCCCTCCCCCACCACACTGCCCCCCATCTCCACTGGAGAGCACATCTGTAAGACTAGAATTTCTCGAGATGTATTGAATATCCGGATCTACGGGATTTGCGTGAGAATATTACATTCCACTGCAAACCAAACTGGAGGGACACCCACGAACCCCCGCCCCCAAACCTCATAATCCCTCACCTTCATTAATACCCTAACCCAACCCCCTACCTACATTACGGCAAAATGTGTTAAAATAAAATTAATATATTGGGCTTCAAAGAACTGGGCCTGCAATGTTATTTGGCAATTATATAGCGCGCTCTAGATCATTGCTATGACCACAAAGCGCTGGTAGGTTGAATGCCCTCAGGAACCCAGTCGAGAGAATAAGATGTCATTGGGTGCACCGATTATGTGTGCAGCTGGAGCAATTTCCTGATGGTAGCTGCATTATAGCATTAGCTCAGGTGGTATTTGATATCAGTTGAATGTGTGCAGTCTAGAGGATGGTCACCAGGACTGGGTTCCGACTGTGTTAAGGCTGTGTAGGACGCTTATGTGTGCAGCTAGGCCGATTTCGAGGGGTATAGCTGTGTTTTATCAGAGTGTTTAGGTGCTTATGAAGTATTGTTCATATGTGAGCAGATATGCCAAAATTGATTGAGGGGTGGAGCTGCGCTCCAATTGTGTGTTGGTGTAGAGTAGAGAGGGAGCGTGGCGGTATGAAAGGCGAGTGTCTGGGAGGAGGAGGTGATCTAACAAGCTTGCTGTTCCGGATTTCAGGTCCGCGTTTGTGAGTGCTGCAGAATGTATTTGGAACTTAATAGCCACATTCAGTGGCGTTATAGCTCGGGGTCTCTCAGAACATTTGTTATCAAGTTGCAAGGTCCCAGCAGTCTTAGATGGTCATAATCGTAATATACGGAAAGAGTCAGGTTTTTAGAAGTTTGGCGAAGGCCATGTAGTCATGGTTGTGTCGAATATGAGGGGGGGGTGGGGGGGGAGTGAGTGCCACAGAGTAGTGGGCCAAGGTTGAAAAAGCGGATCCAATTAGAGGTTGGAATCACCAGGAAGAGGGCAGTGCTTGATCTTAGGGTCTATGATGGGAGGTAGGGTTTCATCGTCTATTGAAGGTATGTTGGGCCCATCTTGTGCACTGCTCCGTGGGTAATGCATAGGCTCTTGAAGGTGGCTCTTCGTACGACGGGGAGCCAGTGGAGGGTCAAAGAGCAGGAGATGATGCATGCGCAAATGATTCCTGATAGAGTGTTGAGATAGTGGTTGAAGAGGAGGGCATAGAGACATGTACCTTGGGACCCTCCAGTATTCACGGGGCGAGCAGTTGAGACAAAACGGGGGAGGGAGACGGTTTGTTTTCTGTTGCTGAGGAAAGAGGCAATCCATTTGAGAGCCGTGCCACAGATTCCTATGGAATGGAGGCGGTCAAGGAGGACTGAACGGTCACTGTGTCAAAGGCTGCAGAGAGATCGAGGAGCATCAGTGCTGCGCAACTCTCAAGAGTCTGCCGTCATCTTGAGATCATCCTAGATTGAGATCAGAGTGGTTTCTGTGCCATGTCGAGGCCTGAAGCCTGATAGTGTGGGGTCAAGGAGATTGTTGGATTCTACAAAGTAGTTGAGCTGGGAGTATGGAGTCTGGTCAATGAGTTTTGCTAGGGATCTGGTGTTGGAGCTTGGTCTGTAATTCTTGGGTTCAAGCGGATCGAGGGATGCAATTTTTACAAGAGGTTTGACATGCGCTGTTTTAAAGGCTTCTGGGAACACACCAGAGGTAAAGGAGTTGTTTAGTATGGCTCTTGCATGTTCTCCTGCGCAGGTAGAGGAGAATATTTCTTTCAGAACAGAGGCGGGGCGGGGGCCGAGGTGTGATCTGGAGGGATCCTAGCTATTAGTAGGTACAGGAACTTGTCTCTGGAGGTGGGTTTGAAAGAATCGAAGGTTGGTCGAGTGGTCGTCTGGGCAATGGGATCAGGCGGGGTCAATGAAGGGTAGGGTTTCAGCGAGAACAATTTGGAGTTAAGGGTTGCCGTTCTGTCACATGTGGTGGTGTAGAAATGTAGCGAGAGGGCGCCGCAGAGTGATTGTGTGGGAGTGGATTAGGCAGAGATGCAAGTAGGTTTCACAAATTCTGGCATGATCTTGTGAAGTTCTTTGCTGCTGCTGCCACAGGACAGAATCTGTTTATTGTAATAGGCTTTTTTGGCCTTTCAGATCTCGGATGTCATGCATTACTTACCGTAATAGTATTTCCGATTATTGTATCTGCTTAGATTCACATGCTGTGCATATGGTCTGACATCCAGTGGTAACCGCAGAGTATTGCATCTTATCTTTCAGGGACCGAAAGGAGACGTCGGCACAGGCGTGTCTGTAACATTATCCCTATCGTGACGTGTAGTGTACCCAAAATCCCTCAGGCGCCGAGGTACCTCCGATTGTATTTTTTTCTGCCATGAGGGAGCCCAACGCTATTGTGAGTGAGTACATGAAGACAGAAGTAGTAAGACATCTATGATCCTTCCACCCCAAGCGGGGAGGTAGGGAGGGCGCATGTGAATCTAAGCAGATACAATCATCAGAAATGCTATTACGGTAAGTAATGCATGTCTTCTGATGCTTGTTAATCTGCTTAGAATCACCTGCTGTGCATAGACTAGCGAGCAGTACCCGGAGTTGGGTTGTAAGAAGGAACAGTAGAAAAAATATGTCTTAGTACTACTTGTCCCACCTGCGAATCAGACCTAGAATGAGTGTCTAGGCAATAGTGTTTTGTAAAGGAGTGTAAAGAACTCCAGGTTGCCGCTTTGCAAATGGTCTCAAGGGGAACATTTGCAATGAATGCTATGGATGCCCCAGTGCCTCGAGTAGAATGTGCTCTAGGCTTGAAGGGCAGTTCTCTCTTAGCAAGAGTGTAACATAGTGTGATGCATTTGACAATCCACCTTGATATTGCTGATTTAGAGACAGGGACCCCTTCTCTACCAGCTGCCACTGAAACAAAAAATTGGTTTGTTTTCCTCAGCGGTTTCGTTCTTTCCAGGTAGAACATGAGTGCCCTGCGCACATCTAGTGTGTGTAGGCTTCTTTTGGCCATGCTAGTAGGATTCTGGAAAAAGGTAGGTAGTTCAATCGATTGGTTCACATGGAACGTCGAGATGAATATAGGTGCAAATCTGGGGCGAGTGCACAGACTGACCTTATCCCTGTGGACTGTAACAAAGGGGTCTAGAACAGTAGTTCGCTAAACCTTCTAATAGAAGTGACAGCTACTTTTAGGTCCCCACGCAGGAGCCGAGGGAGAAATGGGAGGATAAATCCTCTTAACCCCTTCCATAAAGGCCTTGATCACTGGTATCTTCCACCACAACACCTTTTGTTGTGATGTGGTGTAGGCTGAGAGCGCAGCCAGGTGAACCTTTAGGGAATTGAAGACCAACCCAGTGTCTAACAGATGGGTAAGGTACAGCACAATATGTGTGGGTGAGCAATCGAAGGGATTGACACCCTTAGAATTACACCAGATGACAAAACATTTCCATTTGCTGTCATAGCAGTAATGTGTGTTAGGTTTTTTAGCTTCCCAGAGTATGTCCATGCACCTCTGAGGGAGCTGTAGGTGTCCAAACTCTATGATCTCAGGAATCAGGCAGCTAAGTTCAGAGTTTGTGGGCATGGGTGTAGGGTCTCCCCCCTGTCCTGAGACAACATGTTGTACGGGCAGGGTAGTTTTACTGGTGGGGAGAGGGACATTTCCATCAGATGAGCGAACCAGGGTGGGCGGGCCCACATTGGGGCCAGCAGTATCATGGTAACTGGTTCCTGGTGCATCTTGTGCACTATCTTGAAAAGAAGGGGAGTCAGGGAAAAAGCATAGACAAATTTCCCTGACCATGTTATCCAGAGACCGTTCCCCTTGGAGCGGTTCTGGGGGTACCTGGAGGCGTAGTGTTGGCATTGGGCGTTCTCCTGAGTTGAGAACAGGTCGATCTCTGGGAAGCCCTATTCTGCAAAGACGTTGGACACAATGTCTTTGTGCACACGCCATTCGTATTCTTCGGGCAGAAGAAAATCTCTGCTGAGCACATCTGCCAGAAGATTGAGTTCCCCTAGAACATGTTGGGATAACGGAAACATCTTGTGTCTGAGAGCCCATATCCAAATGTTTTGGGACCGCTTGGATAGCCATGGGGAGTGTGTGACCCCTTGTTTGTTCAGGTAATACATGGCTGTAGCGCTTTAGAATCAGCACTGTCTTCCTTTGTAGCTGCATCTGAAAGGCCTTTAATGCCTTGAACACCGCTAATCGCTCCAGTAAATTTATATGGTTGGATGCTACTTGAGGGGACCACACTCCATGTGCTGTCTGCTGAAGCAGGTGAGCCCCCCACCCCGTGAGAGATGCGTCTGTCGTGAGAGTGGCTTCCACTGCAGGGGTGGTGAAGGTCTTCCCCTTCAAGCGGTTTTCTCTTGACCACCACTGCAGAGAGAGAACGAGGGCTGGCGAGACAACTACCATATCTTCCCATTGTCCACTGGCCGGGGTTCTGGATAATCGTAGACAGCTTCGAGAGAATTACTTCGGCGTTTGGGCTTATTCCTTTTCTGCCAAAAAACATGGGACAGGCCGCGGACAAATCTTTGGATACTCCATGATGTCGGAACATATGCACAGCATGTGATTCTAAGCAGATTAACAAGCATCAGAATTGTAATTACGGTGGTGGAGGGCAAACATGGATCTGTTGAGATTGGCTTCAGATGCTCGCCATTTGCGTTCAAGGGAGTTATTTTGATTTTTGCGTATCCTCAGGACGGGCGTGCACCATATGGGGGGGATGGTCCTTTGCGTGAGCATGCAGGGCAAAAGGGGGTGAGCGGAATTAGTGAATCTTCAAGCCAGGAGTCTAACAATTTGATGGTTAAGGGTCTACCACAGGACAGAGTGGAAGGGGGACGGAGTAGCAGGGCTTCAGCTAAGTCAGGAAGTACTTTGACTTTGTTCCAGCATTTGTGAGCAGAGGAGGGGTGGGGGCGCTGTAGGAGGAGGAGCTGGTGGATTGAGAAAGGGATGGCAAAGTGATCTGTGCAGATAAGTGACTTGGGACTAGATATGGAGACATGGTCATAGGAGCTGAAAATTATTTCAAGGGTATGCCCCGCCTGAGTGAGTTGGGCCAGTGGTACCATGGGAGAGGTTGAGAGCATTGAGACTGTCGACCAGCGGATGGGTTATGGGGTTGTTGGGCATATCAAACCAGATATTCAAATCTCCCAGGAGTGTAAGCGATGGGTGCTTTACCTGACTGGTAGCTATACAGTCACAAAGATTGTGGGCGAAATGTGTCATGACTCGTCGAAGGTACTATGCTAAAATTACCATAATCTCCATAATGTAAATCACAGAGCCCCAGATACATGGCCAGGTCTACCCCCCCCCCTTTAAATGATGTACTGACATTACTCCCAACGAAATGAGGAAAGGCCCTGTATGGCCTTTCACCCAAACATTCCCCTCGCCACTCCATGGATATGTTTGGGCCAGTAGCCCTTTCCTGAAGGCCACTTATGCTCACGTACAAGCTAAGGTATCAATAACTAGGTGTAAGGAACTAATATTACCAAAACCTTTTGTTTATCCGCTGGCATGAATTTGTTCACTTATAAATTGTTGTCATTGGGAAACAGCGTTGCATAATCTCCTGAGATTCTGCAGTGATCCCTACCTTAAATCGTTGGGTGCAACCTCCTCCCCCACTCCCAAAGCATATCTGGGGCACCGACTAAACATATGCCCTAAACATGCCTAAGGTGGCTCAGCACAACACCCCACATACCTTGCCTGTCACGCCATGTGAAGGAACTTCAGGTAATCGTCAGAAAAGAAACTGCAATTGGTGGTGCCGGGTAAGTCAAGAATTCAACTAAGCCACTGAGCAGCCCCAGATGTGGAACTGGTACTCTCAAAAATTGGGACCGGAAGGAATTGTAGCGCGAGACCCCTACAACACATTCGGTTTAAACAAGCCTTCTGTTGACCAGAGAATCTCACCTCAGTCACTTACTCCCATTTAACGACTTATGTTAACCATCATAGTAGCATTAGATTGGAAATTAGAGATCCTTGCCGAGGTATCCATCAGTGTGCGCCACTGATCCGAGGCCCACTTTGAGAATGCAACCCCCCCCCCCCATCCAGCCGTTTGTTCATGTTGCATTCGCTCGTTTTTTGTTTTGGAAGTAGCGGTGCCGTGCCTTTCGTCGACGGCACTAGTGTTTATAAATCATGTAAATTGCTCCTTGAAAGTGAATAACCTTCCATTGCGTTATTTATGTATGCTGTGCCTAGAGCTTGTTTGCATAACTCCACGCTTAAGTAAACATGTATGGTCTTGTACCGCTTTTCCATTTTTACCCTCGCCATTTTTATTTACAGGGAACAGCGTGATGCTGTGCAAATAATTTAAACTTACTGTGACTTAACTGCAACATTGTGTGTTCTTAGAAGTGATTCAGTTCCTATTAGATAAAGCCTTTCTTACAGTGTAGCCGATTTAATGATTTAGGTAACACAATGATGTCCCCTCGTGCTCATCTGTTGGTGGCCTCGGAGGCCATCACCTAGAACTGCCCAAGAGCACGTTATTTATTACATGTTTGGTGGATTACATGGCACCAGAACTACAACCCCTAGAATACACCGCGAAATACACTTGTGTTACCATAGAATCAACACAAAATCCCTCTAACCTAATGTTGATTGTTTTACTCATCATACCTTGGCCAGCCACTGAGCACAACCCGTGAGCTAAGCACTGTTGTATGGATTTAACCAACAAGCGGTCTCCTAACATTGTATAAGCGGTTGCTCCACATGCGTGCAAAGGCCACCAAAGTAGGCCAAAGCCTATGTTGCTCGGCATCGACCTGCTTCCAGGACAAGTGCATTGCCATTGTGCCATAAAAACAATCTCTCCATTCAAACAAACCCGCTACCCGGCATTCCACTCTGCTCAATCGGAAATATTGCCTTACGGAGTGGTCGACCTCAGGGCTCTGCCCTTGTACTGCTATTACGTAAATTTGACCTCAACCCAGTGACCAACCTTCTCCCTAGATTTGCAATGCATTTGAATGCATAGGCAGGTGATACTCAGATTTCTAATTTGGCAACTCAAAGCCCCACAAGCCTTACTCCCGCCCACCGTGCACAGCCAGATATAAAAAGGTAAGGCAAATGGAGGCCTGATCATTATCTTCAGTGCAGACCGGTGCCGGGGAAGATTGGGCTCCAACTGGTTTTGTGATGTTATCAATAAATGCTCTGGTTTTTTGGTTGCGGTTTCTTTTGGGTGGCATGGACATGTTTGGGGGTCAGTTAACTGCAAGGAGGTACATTCCCTGTTTCTTTTTCTTCTTCCTCTTCTTATTTTGTATTGATGGAGGAAATACGTCGTAGAGAGGAACCTCAGAATTAGAAGTTTCTTATACTTCTGAAGGAACAGAGCCGGAGTTGAGGTTTTCCGATGGCAAATGGAGAGGAGAATTTAATACAATTACCGATTGGGCGATGAAGCCACAGGGATCAAAGTGCTCTCCGTCCTGGTCTCTGGCATCTCCAAGGGTGGGTGATCGGCAGCTATGACTGGACTGGATTTGGTAGATTGGATATGTCACTCAGAGGAGCGATACTCAATTCAGACAGTTTACAGGCTATCCAATCAACTTTGGCTATTACAGATTGTAGAGAGAGATCGTATGGGATGAAGCTTCTGATCTAGTATTTCATACAGTTTAGTCAGAATGAATAGGCTTGCGTCAACAGTCGTAAGTGTTGCGTCAAGGCCAACAGTGGAGCTAGAGGAGCAGCCAAAAGAGGGACGCAGAGTTGGCTTCGAGAAGGAAGCTACCATAGAAGATTCAGATGAAGAGTCATTAGGAAATGACCCTTCGTTGGTATAGAGAGCAGGCGAATGCGAAAGTCTCATTGTTCCGTCAGCGGTGTCCTGCTGCAAGGGGAGACCATGTGTGGCTTGAGCAAAGGGGGCTGGGATTTGAGTAGAGTGAATCTGAGCAAGTGGAATTTGAGGCGGCATTGTACTGGAAGGCGTGGTATGGAGACTGGAGGAAATAGGTAGCGTGTTTTGTTTTAGAACTTGGAAATAGAGCCGAGGGATTGACGAAGAGGCAACAATGTGGATAATGGCAGGGACTTGATGACCCCCCCCCCCAAATGGGGCTTCAGTCATGAGGTTTGGGGTGTGAAAGATCTCAGGGTCTGGGTTTGAGTCAGTCAAAGTCACACATGACTGCATGGTAAGGTCTGATAGAAGCGGGTTGGAATCAGTGTCAGGAGTAAAACGAGAATTCAAGGAAAAAGTAACGGAGGTTGACTCGTGACTCGACAACTTAGCAGAAGTTCTGTTTAAGAGCGCTATCAGATCTTCTTGGAAGCTAAGAGGTTTCTGATGTCAGCATTAATGTTGAGATTACCATGAGCGCGTAAAGCACGTGGCAGGGCATGGTGTGCCGAGGTTTTTGGCGAGAGATTATGTTGTTTGCTCAGGCGATAGGATACCATCAAGCGTGCTGAGTGAGTCTGGTTTGAACGGAGGGAAATGAAAGTTAGCAAAGGAGTGAAGGGATAATTGAACTTTAGGAACTGCAAAATGAATGAGAGGCAGAGGGGACTGCCGCAGCACTGCGGTCAACAGTAAGCACTCCGGTGGTGCGCGAATGCTGGAGCATGCGCTTGGTGGATTGTGTGGTGGTCACGTGATAGGAGGCGTGGCGGAGTAAGAGAAAGAAAATTAAGCAAATATCAGCATGATAAAAGAAAATACAGAGTCCAAATTATTCATATTGTATGTACAAGGCTGTTCCAAGGTGAAAATAGGATCCAATACAATTCGAAGGGCTGAAGATAGAAAGCCTAGGCACACGGCGAGCGGGACAAGCAGGAAGCAATCAGCACTCTGTACTGTACCTCACCCACCTATCTGACAATCAAGGTACAGCTTCTACCATCCCCTGAGATCAGAGGGAGAGTCGTTGCCTGGAGAAAGGCTCGAGGCTCAGGGGTAGGTGGTCATTCATCCCCACTTTAGTTAGTTATTTGTTTATATCACGCCAGAGCCCACAGGCAACAGAGCGCTATAAAACAAACATCTACATACATCAAATACATATGTGAAACAAAAAAAGAACAGGATTGAGACTATTATTCGGGTAAACTCATATAAATCTGGTTTTCAGAAACTAACACACCGAACGCTTAATGCGACTAACAGTACAAAAAAGGCAAAAGATACAGTCATCTCCACCTGATCAACATTGCTGTGGGAGAACGGGATCAACTACTACGTTCAGGTCTGACGTAGTGCTAAACTCCGCCCACCTTAGAGACCCCCAGCTCTTTTGCTGAACTTTGGGACTGTGTACTTTTAATTCTATGCGTTTACTGTGTTTCTATTAGTTGTGGAGTCTGACAAACTCCATAGGCATCATCTTTTACATTGTATCGCACAGCACCTTCAGTGCAGGGGCACGGGGAAGTCTTCTCAGATTGTCGAAGGTTTAAATACCTTCTCTTGGATAAACTACTGTTTCCAAGAGCAGTAAAGTGAAATTGACTTTACTTACACTTTTAACTTTCTAGACCCAGCCCACACTATCTTACAATAGGGTGCTAGAGTGGTTGTGGTTACTTGGTATCCCCTTTGTCTAGCTTCTCATGTAACATTTCTATGTTACCCTTTCCTCAAAGAATGGTTGGTGGCAGTGGTTTACTTTTAACTACTGTGGTGTGCTTTTACCGCGGGCTGCGTTCGCAGCTGCAGTAAAGCACCAAAAGGCCAGTCTTTTGTTTCCGTCATTTCTTTGTAGAAAGGGCCTTCTTGATTTAACCTGCGCGCCAAACCAGGTTTGGTCCCTTTGTTCGTTTGGTCTTTGGCGGGATTCACGAGTGAAGCCCGCCTCTGGCTCCGGGTGTCTGGAGGCAGCAGGAAGCGAGGGAGGTGCCTGAAACTCCCTGTGCTTAGTCTCCTAGGAGACAGGAATGCACTCTTAGGTGATTGGCCAGCTGGGTGACTGACAGCTAGGCTGGAATGAATGAGAGAAAATGCATAAAAGGCAAGGCTTTTATGGCCTGGAAGGCAGAGTCGACCACTGGACGAAGGAACCCAAAGAAGAACTTGAAGAGGACTCCTGCTGCAACTCCTGGACCATTGGTTCGCCCAGTGAAGCCCTGCTGCTGTGCTGAAACTCCAATTTTGTTTAGACTAGAGAAGCCCTGTAAGGACGACTTCTCCCTTTGAGTTGGTGGGACCAATCAACTCCAAAGTAAGCCACCTGGACATCCATCTCGGAGCTGGTTGAAATTCCACTGCAGTTGCTGCTGAAACCAAATAGCCAGGGAGAGGAACACCAGATATTGTGAGTTGCTTTTAAGTTGCCCAAGAGCTCAAGGAAGATCCTCCGAAATCCCAGGAAGCAGGACTGACCAAGCTTGAGCCACCCCCAACAGAGTGCTGGACCCCAGATAAAAGGAAATCCCATCTCGACAGCCAAGCGTCTGCAGTACTGCTATTTGCTTAGACGCAAGGAGCTGGAATCGTGAAGTGCCGCTGAATTGAAGTTGGTCCTTTTTGGTTGCCAATCTTCCCGTTGCAGTGCAGGAGTCCTCCAGACATCCTACCCCTCTTGTCCCCACGACTGAGGTCCAGGAACAGAAGCCAGCCAAAGCCCATTTTCTTCTTACCAAAGGTACTGTACAGTCTAAGAGAACTTACCTATTGTCTGGGTTGCTCTGTAGAGTTACTAACAGCTTCTTTACTTCACAAACCTAATCGTCTTGTGGCCCTGCTTTAATTTCTTCTTTCCTACAAAGAAAGACTTCTAAAACATTGAGCAAGACTTAAACATACCTGCAAGAAATGTTTCAGCTCACCTAGACTTTTGCCCAATTGACTTAGGGCTAGCCTGGATTCCTGTATGACTCTTCTTCCCTCTGACGTGTTTGGTCTTCCTTCCAGGAAGGGGTGAACTAACTTTGCATTGAAGGGTTACCAAAAGTACTTCCCTGCTTCAGAATATTTGTGAGATCTCTTGTTTGCTCTAATAACCTGTTTCCTTGGGCATACTTATAAGTCTGATTCTAAATGCTAACAGTGGTATATTAATGTACACAGTGTGCCATTTACTAAAGTCACCCGAGGGTGTAGGAAATGTGTGCGCCATCCCAAATGGGTACTTGCTGATTTAGAAATATCAAGAGTGTGTATTGTTGTGGATTTGTGTGTTACCATTACATTGCCCCCTTCTGAAGAAGGCTTACTCTGACTGTTAAATAATTGTTTAATCAAGAAACCTTGTGTACAATAGTTTATTTGAATACTTGTCACTGTGAATCTCTGTGTAACTCCCCTACAGCTCACACTGACCCCTCTTGAGATAAGCCTGGCTACTCATCCTCACTACCAACCTGTGTAGTACAGACTTATACCAAAGGTTGGGTTCTTATTGCCAGGAGGTCAGGGTTGTTGTAGTGCACCTAAAGGGTACTGCATACAATCTTGCCTGACAATCACTAAGAGAAAAGGAAGGACAGTAGAAAACATTTACCACACCCCACCAAGATGCAATCTCTGCCAGGCTGAATACACCACTGTTCAACCTTAATCCTTCTAATAAACTTGAAGGTCAACCATTCTGACAACCCAAAGTCCAGTTTTCTGGCAAAGCCATGCCAGCACCTTATTTCTGAAGGTAAGGCTTCTATGGTCCATTACGCTCTTTCTCACAACATCGTCAACAATTGGGGGCATAGAGGTTTTACTAATGCGTAATCATATGGAGAGGCCATAGTTAGAGTTGGTAACATGCTGTTGGGAGGGATGCGCCAATATATGAGCCGACTCTCCCGATACATCCAGAGAAGTTGATGAAGGCACATGCGCTTGTTGATCATTTGTGCTGGATGTTTCAGAGAAGTTGATGAAGGCACATGTGCTTGCGGATCATTTGTGCTGGAGGGTTCAGAGAAGTTGATGTAGGCACATGCGCTTGCTGATCATTTGTGCTGGAGGGTTCAGAGAAGTTGATGAAGGCACATGGGTTTGCTGATCATTTGTGCTGGAGGGTTCAGAGAAGTTGATGTAGGCACACCTGCTTGCTGATCATTTGTGCTGGAGGGTTCAGAGACGTTGATGTAGGCACACATGCTTGCTGATCATTTGTGCTGGAGGGTTCAGAGAAGTTGATGTAGGCACACATGCTTGCTGATCATTTGTGCTGAAGGGTTCAGAGAAGTTGATGTAGGCACACATGCTTGCTGATCATTTGTGCTGAAGGGTTCAGAGAAGTTGATGTAGGCACATGCGTTTGCTGATCATTTGTGCTGGAGGGTTCAGAGAAGTTGATGTAGGCACATGCGCTTGCTGATCATTTGTGCTGGAGGGAATCGATAAGACTTGGACATTGGATGAGATTTTTCAAAGTTTCAAAAATGTGTCAATTGGGGGCTGTGGAGCGTTTCTCGACCCAGGAACCATCTGGCAGGAGGTGACCCTAATATCACCCGAGTTTATACCCTTCCCTTCCAGTGGTGGTTGATTAAATCTGACGCGCAAGAAGCTATTTGCAAGCTGAAACTCAGCTTGTACCTTTTTGCACAAAGTGTTTTCTGTTTCTTCCAATATCAGCGTAAACGGATTGCAACAGCACCCTCATGCCCTTGGGCTTGGGGGCTTTACAAATGTAAAAAGTTGCAGCTATGGCTAAAGGGGCCTTTGTGAGTCACTTTAGTTTACAGACAAATGAGAGAACGATGGATTGCTCTCTGGATAGATTGAACCGGCTGCAGCGATTGGTTTAGCTGGCAGTGTGGCTTGACGGACTGAGCATGAATGTTACGGCCTAGGTAGGGTTCTTGACTCTAACCAGAAACCTTCAGCTTCTGAAGCCCTTGGCGTGAGATGCACTGGCTCGGTCTTCATGTTTCAAGCTGGGTGTTTCTCCTGGTGTTACCGGCCGCAAACATCCCAGGCCCAGCCAACGGACCCACCGGGCTGAGGCCGCCAACAGCACATCAGTTCACTCTTGCACTTTTTCCATCCTCCTTCCACTAACTCAGCCTCCCTCCCTCCCTCCCTCCCTCCCTCCCTCCCTCCCTCCCTCTTTCAGAGCTGCCAGAGCGCCAGGGGACCACTCCGGTGGTGATAATGTTAAAGGACATTTGTACCGCGCACTAACATTAAAAGGCCAAACTACGGCAAATGTAAACAGTACTTTAGGACACAATAGATAGGTTTGCCTTATGAAAAGCAATAAAATATTTTCTTAATAAAATATTTGAAATACAAAGTAAAACCAAAGCAATTATGTCAAGAAGTCAAAACACACATTTTATTCCAACTTTGAGCATGAAAGTGCGTGAATAGCCCAGCCCGCCATGGATGGTCGGGAAGATGGCGTGCATTCAAGCAGGCAGGTTGTCAATTTTGCATGTGTGTAATGCAGTGAACAAGCATTTTCGGAGTATAATAAATTGGTGCGTACATCATTTCTCAAAAGCATTTATCCTCAACACTGTCCATCCCATCAACGCTTTGTCATCAATCTTATAGGACAGTAAAAGATGGGAAGGCAGCAGTGTCCACACCAAACAAGGATTAGCATGCATCATGAGAGGAAGGCAGCAGTGTCCACACCAAACAAGGATTAGCAGGCATCATGAGAGGAAGGCAGCAATGTCCACACCAAACAAGGATTAGCAGGCATCATGAGAGGAAGGCAGCAGTGGCCACACCAAACAAGGATTAGCAGGCATCAGGATTTACAGGAGGAAGGCAGCAGTGTCGACACCAAACAAGGATTAGCAGGCATCATGATTTACAGGAGGAAGGCAGCAGTGTCCACACCAAACAAGGATTAGCAGGCATCATGAGAGGAAGGCAGCAATGTCCACACCAAACAAGGATTAGCAGGCATCATGAGAGGAAGGCAGCAATGTCCACACCAAACAAGGATTAGCAGGCATCATGATTTACAGGAGGAAGGCAGCAGTGCCCACACCAAACAAGGATTAGCAGGCATCATGAGAGGAAGGCAGCAGTGTCCACACCAAACAAGGATTAGCAGGCATCATGAGAGGAAGGCAGCAATGTTCACACCAAACAAGGATTAGCAGGCATCATGATTTACAGGAGGAAGGCAGCAGTGTCCACACCAAACAAGGATTAGCAGGCATCTTGAGAGGAAGGCAGCAATGTCCACACCAAACAAGGATTAGCAGGCATCATGATTTACAGGAGGAAGGCAGCAGTGTCCACACCAAACAAGGATTAGCAGGCATCATGAGAGGAAGGCAGCAATGTCCACACCAAACAAGGATTAGCAGGCATCATGAGAGGAAGGCAGCAATGTCCACACCAAACAAGGATTAGCAGGCATCATGAGAGGAAGGCAGCAGTGTCCACACCAAACAAGGATTAGCAGCCATCATGATTTACAGGAGGAAGGCAGCAGTGTCCACACCAAACAAGGCTTAGCAGGCATCATGTGAGGAAGGCAGCAGTGTCCACACCAAACAAGGATTAGCGGGCATCATGAGAGGAAGGCAGCAATGTCCACACCAAACAAGGATTAGCGGGTATCATGGGAGGAAGGCAGCAATGTCCACACCAAACAAGGATTAGCAGGCAACCTGAGAGGAAGGCAGCAATGTCCACACCAAACAAGGATTAGCAGGCATCATGAGAGGAAGGTAGCAATGTCCACACCAAACAAGGATTAGCAGGCATCATGAGAGGAAGGCAGCAGGGTCCACACCAAACAACGATTAGCAGGCATCATGAGAGGAAGGCAGCAGTGTCCACACCAAACAAGGATTAGCAGGCATCATGATTTACAGGAGGAAGGCAGCAGTGTCCACACCAAACAAGGATTAGCAGGCATCATGAGAGGAAGGTAGCAATGTCCACACCAAACAAGGATTAGCAGGCATCATGAGAGGAAGGCAGCAGTGTCCACTGGCCATTCTCTTCAAAGGCAAGTTCAAGCAATAGGAACGGCCTACTAGCAGCCGCTGGTACAGTGCTCTACTGTCATCCCAGCTAGGCCTGTGCTTCTTCAACCCCATCTGGCAATGCAAAGGGGAAACCTTTTAGATCTTGTGAGGAAGCTCCTCCTTTGCATTTAGAAAACTAGTCCCTACTGGCATTGCCAGTGCTCGCTTTCCTTTGAAAGAACCGCACTCAGAGTCTGCGTTTCCACCGATGTGCTGCATTTCTTGTCATGTTATTTAGTGTGATATAGTGTACAGTAGAAACGTTACACATGTACACGCAAAGAAAAATCAATAGATTTAGCAAAATAGTAAAATACAATTCCAATAATAAAAAACACGTAAACAGTACAAAAATGTTACATTTTTCGTACTAATCCCTAAAAGCATGATCATTTTTAAAACAGAGAAATTTCATGCATTCTCAACCAGTTTTTTTTAAAAAAAAAAATCCCTTTAATTATCAGTCTTATCATTAGGAATCACTAATATTTGCCACCACAGAGTCTGCCAGTTTAGCAAAGGACGTGCACGAAAATACAAAAAGTTTCATGGTGATAGCCAGATAAAGCCGGACATTCCACAACAAGGTATTTCAGGGATTCACACTCAACATTACAGCATCGTCATATGCAAGCAGACGCGGGATCCGAAGCCTGCGCGCCCAGTACATAGCGAGCAGCAATTACCAGACTTTTCTGATGTCTCCAGATGCATGTTTTGTCATTATTCTGTTCTAATACTGTGCTGGCCAACTTTGTTTCATCGCATAAATGTGCATTTCCCCCGTTTCTGTGCACAAAAGGTTGTGGTGGCTAAAAGTCAAACTTAGTTCTTCGCCGCTGTGCATTTTGCAACAAGTACATTTTTACATTTCAGATGCTAAAGTAAACTGACTTTCAGTCTGAAAAAAAGAATTGTTCTAAAGTTAAATCATCAGTATTTGGTCACCAAACAGCTGTGGCCAGATCATAAATTGCTGCGCTACAGGGGAACTTTGGCGCCGACATCTGCACCAACCGTCATGTGCAAAAGATCATCTTTGTGATGGTCAATTAGCCGGCAAGCCGGCCTGGCCTCCAACAGGCCACACTAACACACTTGACATCAACGGTTTATAGTCATTCCATCAACAGCCAAAGCATCTAATGCTATACCATATAAAACATTTAAAAAAAACGCCTCAACCAACTCCATATTACTCATTGGAACAAAGAAAGAGAGCGGAGACAGCCTTACAGTGAAAGGGACTTCTGGTAGGAGTTATACAGCGCTCTCTGCAAGGGTGGGCTACCTCGGTGAGCTATCTTCACAGCATATTCAGTTCGTCACCAGGCAGCACCACATGATAAAAAGATGAAACAATGGAACTATCACAAAATGCTCACATTGATCAGGAAACTATAAGAAGTAGTTTGCGACAGGGTGGTCGGTTTGGGTGTATGACCACAGGCCCTTCCGGTGTGAGCCACCCTGATAGGCAGTCTTTGGTAACAGTACGAGATATTCCAGCAGGATTACATCCTCTAAGGAGGTGGTACATCGTACAGGCGATCAGTGCATCCTCAGCCTGCGGCGGAAGGACCAAGTACCATTGTGTGGAGATGTAAACTCGACCATCACTGTGGTGGCAGGCGCTGTATCCTGAGCCCATTCAGCTCTAGACCAGACAGGCTCAGCATCCTGAGCCCATTCAGCTCTAGACCAGACAGGCTCAGCATCCTGAGCCCATTCAGTCTGGGAGGTGACAGGCTCTGTATAATGTGCACATTCAGCTCTAGACCAGACAGGTTCTGCATCCTGAGCCCATTCAGTCTGGGAGGTGACAGGCTCTGTATAATGTGCACATTCAGCTCTAGACCAGACAGGTTCTGCATCCTGAGCTCATTCAGTCTGGGAGGTGACAGGCTCTGTATAATGTGCACATTCAGCTCTAGACCAGACAGGTTCTGCATCCTGAGCCTCTTCAGTCTTGGAGGGGGCAGGCTGGCCGAGTCTGCACCCCTGCTCCCATCCCTTGAACCCATCTAGTCCAAGAGGTGGCAGGCACAGTGTCCTGCAAACAGTATTTGAGGCAGTGATTAAAATCAGAAGAAAAATAAAACAATGAGTTATTGCAGTTTTTCGAGGCAAGGTTGGACCTTCTATTGTGGACTGCAGAAAGTGCAATACCGGATGGGTGTCTGATGGGCACAGGCACCTCAGTGGAGGAGCCTGGTTCAGAGTATTCAACTCATGAAGCCTGCACGTCACCGAAGGATGAACCAGACTACCCACGAGGAGTGTGGGCGTTCAAGCACCAGATCCCAGGCCCCTCACAGAAAGGCTCTCCTCTCCTCCGAGAACCTGGGCTTGCATTAACAAGGTTCATAACTGCTCACAAGGGCCCGGTAAGACTTCCAGACCCTGGGGTTGGAGATGCACACTGTGCCGCCACCTCGCTGCTCCTCCTCTTGGTCGCGGTTCATGTCCCCCACGCAGGTCCACGTTCCCCCGGCATCACTGAGGGAGACGCTCCACTTAGAGTGATCCACGTGCGAGGTGAAGCTTGGCCCGGAGGGGAAGCGGAGGTCCTGAACATTGAACACGTGGTAGGGCTGGGAGCAGTTGGATGTCAGGATGCCACGCGAGTTGGGCCAGAACTGGACAAGCAGATCATGCTTCAGGGCACCAGCCAGCCAACCAGAGTAGAGATCTGAGGACACAAAGGAAAAAGGCATGAAATCCCATTACAGCATGCAAGCGCGTGATCAACAATGCCACAGCATCACTAAGTGCTGATAGATAAACGCGGAGGAGGAGTGGATCTACCTGCAAGAGCAGGACAGAGAGCATGAATAACATTGTGTGTGTGAGACTGTGAATACTCCTAACCAATGGCGAGTAGGACCATGTGCCAGGATGTAACGAATAGTGCAGCGTGTGGCCATGTGTCCGTAGACTTCCTCGCTAGGCCGCAGAAGGCGGAAATTCAACTAATAAGCAGCTAACGAAAATACGCCTGCACTTCAGCAGCCAAAGGGTGTTACAGATGGGCTAGTCCAATATCTAAATATTTAGATTTGCAAGCTCAGACTTATCTGGCAAAAAGAATGACGCACTGCATCCCAGGGCACGCTCTTAAAGGAGAGGTATTTTTAAGCATTCGATCGTTTACACTTTTTCTATCAATGCATC
The DNA here is from genome assembly GCF_040938575.1 of Ambystoma mexicanum. NCBI lineage: Eukaryota > Metazoa > Chordata > Amphibia > Caudata > Ambystomatidae > Ambystoma > Ambystoma mexicanum. The sequence continues at coordinate 1,226,909,885 of NC_090926.1, forward strand.
TTACCTTCGATTTCCAAACATTTACACACGCGAAAGGCATTGGGTCTGAAACCGCCATCTTGTAATAAGATAAGTCATCCATCGCCCTAAGTTCAAATGCCCGGGAGGCAATACATCAGATTTGCACCCCGCAAGCAGGCATCAGCGTGTCCGTCTACTGTGCTACGTCCTGCCTACGTCCTCACCGTCCACCTGTACTCCACACCCATTCCTCTCCCTGTCCAAAGAGATGAGAATCTCATAATCTAACCCCATCAATCCATATTTAAATACATCACACTTTTATCCACAAATGTCTATTTTCATCAAAATGAATTTCTCAATGTTACAAAGGTAACATGTCCGTTTTAAAAAGAAAAGGTGTGTACAAAGTTAGAGAATAATGTTTCACTAGGAAAACATGTGAAAGACAAAGCCGTGTAACAAAGTACAACCACAATGAATAACTAAATAATCTAATCTTGCATATTTTAATACAGACTTATTCTTGATCAATAGTTACAACTAAATGAACTTAAGATTTAAAAATAATTGTATCTTGTGTCAACAGATTAATAATTGCATTACCAACTCACATTGTGTTTTATAACGCAAGGTAACACTTAAAATGTCCGGATATGGAGATTAGGGAGAAAAAAAAGTTCCATGCGGCAAGATCGGAGCGAGTTATCCCGAAGACTCATCAACTCTGTATGCATCTGGAGACGCGCACTTACACCTCCCATGGCTCAAGCCATGTAGCACAACATTCCTAGCACTTCCTCAATGACTGTCCCACGAGTTCGGACTCCCCAGCACTTACCCCCTCTTCCTTTCTGCACTTACACATTCTGAATACTCACAAGGCATAGTAGGTTCGTCCCTCTTCCCCTCAGCTCTTAAATATTGTGTTGTAATGTACCCGCCCTCCCTGCCCTGTGGGCGCTTTGTTACAGTGTATTCTTATTCTATAAGCGCCTAACTGAAGCAGAGTTTAAAACGAGATAAGTCTGCACTAGCCATAAGTAAAAGGAAACAAATTTGGCAGCATTATCGGAATTGGTTACGTCGTCACAAAAAGGCACTAGACTACAACGACGCGGAGAAAATGCTCACATCATCAGATCATCCAATACCGCAGACATGTGGAGACAGATAAACCAGCTACAGATGGATCAAAATTCTTTGACAACTACATCAATCCTTCCCGCAGCTTGGATCTTTCATTTCAAAACAATTTTCAAACAAGAACATGAGGACACGTCATTTTCACAAAAGAACGAGAAATGGCACTTAATAGACACTTCAGTGGATACCATTGAGAATGTCATTATCAAGCTGTCAAAATCAAATGCACATGGACCCGACGGGATAAGCAATGCCACCCTTAAAGAAAACCCACATCTATGGGCGAAGTTTTTATCAATTCTATTCAATGACATCACGACAACCCAAAAGATACCAACTTCATGGAAAGAATCAATAATCATACCCATTCATAAAAAGGGCAATCAGCAAATTCCAGCCAACTATCGCCCTATAGCATTGCTGGACTCCATGGGCAAAGTTTTTGATACCCTTGTACTTCAAGCATTGTGAGCATGGGCAACATCCTCTGGCCATTTTGATCCATGGCAATCAGGCTTTGTGCGAGGCATCGGGACAGCACTTAACATCTTTATCCTAAACCTGCTGAAAAGTCGCACAGAGAGAAGTACAGACTTAAAAATGTACATAGCCTTCATTGACTTAACACAAGCATTTGACAGCATCTCACGCCCAAGGCTATGGACCAAACTGAGAAAATGGGGTTGTCCTGCTTTCATCATGGACCCCATTAAAGAATTTCATCAAGACACCACTCTCACAGTTCGGTTGAACAAAACAGGTCTACTAACCAAGCCCATTCCAACTAATAAAGGCATCAAGCAAGGTTGCCTGATGGCCTCCGAAATATTTAATCTTTTCATATCTGACAGACTCTGCAGCAAACAACATAAGATGCTTTCCTCCATCGATAGCAAATATCCCAGCCAGTCGCTTAGTTTATGCCGATGTGGTCCTTATAGATCAGACTCCAATAGGTCTCCAAAGACAGTTAAATGCTCTACAACGCTATGTGAAAACGAATGGACTCACAATTAATATGCAAACATCTGCCGTATTACCCCATGGTGTTCAAAAGAGCCATCTGCGAACAAAAATGATGCGTTGGTCACTACTGGGAACGGAAATCCCTGTAGTGCAATCCTTTCTATACCTAGGGGTATGTGTCAACTCAAGTAGGATCGACGCTGCCCGGTTTCAAACACTAAAAAAGAAAGCAATGAATTTGACAGGTTTAGGAAAAACCATTCTGAGACGTCACTGTGGTTTCAGCTTAATTCCATTAATCAAATTTTACAAAGCCAAGGTGGTCCCGATTCTTATTTATGGTGCTGAAACCTCTTTCAACTTCAAAACTAAAAATTGGGCAGCTCTAGAAGGCCACTTTTGGAAAAACACACTTCGCCTTCCTAAAGGCACGCCAATACAAGCAATTCGAAGAGAGCTGGGTTTAACCTCCATGCTAGCTATTGTAGAGTGGAAGACACTCATGCTACAGAAAATGCATGGAGGAAAACCCCAAACGCGGTTTTAAATGCCTCAAAAAAGCACTCATGGAAGAACAAGATCAAATATTGACCTTATGGCAAACAGATTGCCGAAGTTTTCTTGACATTACAGGAGAGCAGGCCGATACTTCGATCAACAACCCGGATAAAGTTAAAAACATTTTTTAAAAAAAAAGCTCTACTCCTGTGATTGGTTTAGGACTGAAAAAGAATGTTCAACATGCAAAATATATGGAAAACCATGGGAGGACAATAAAAAACCAAATTCCTTACCCAGCTATCTAAGATTGTTTCCTCAATGGTACTTCCGGGACCAATTTCTTAGATTTCAGCTGAATTTAATCAAAACAAGAGAAACCACCTGGCCTCGAAACCACGCTGGTCCTTCGAATTGTAGCCTATGTAAAAATCCTGAGTCACCAGAAAATCTGCATCACTTGATGATGGTCTGCCCAGCTTCATCGCCACAAAGGGATATTTCCATGATCCCCATTATCACAAAGTATGGACACAAATCAAAAGAATGATGGTGGAAAATGCTACAATCAGGAGAAAAAACGACAATAACCTTAGCTGTGGTCAGATTCTCCAGTGCCATACAGAAACAACTATCAGCTCTTGAAGACTCGTGAACTTGATCTTAACAGGCAAAGTAAACTCAGGGAAATTGTTCTTAATCTGTTTAACATGATAAAAGGTTGTCAATTGTATAACCACATATCAAAGCAGATTCCACAAGCCTCAAAAATGTGTGTATATATATATATATATATATATATATATATATATATATATATATATGCGTTGGAGGCAAAATCTATAAAAGAAAATATATAATCCTATACAAAGTGGTAAAGTAAAGCCAAACGCACTAAGGAATCGGCCACATGGCACCTTTTAGTTCACGCTTCTCAATCCCATGAACCAGACTCTATTCCGGAGGATAGTCAATGGCAACACTTCCAGAGTTAAGAGACATTAATGGAGTCTCGGGGAAAACGCGGGAAACCCATTTGGCTAATCACTTTGGTGGGTGTCGACAGAGAAACATCATCTCCGAGGTTGCCAACTATTGATGGTTGTATGGGTAAAGCACTGGAGAAATACTCGATATCATCATGCCCTGCAAGTCCTCCTGTGCCCCTGGCCCAGGCGGGATTTGTAGCTCCCTTCTTAAAACTGATCTGGTCCTTTGGGCAGAGGCTCTTCATTGTTTCTTTGGCTCGATCTCCGAGGTACAAACAATTGTGCCCTCTTGGCAGGAAGGCATAAATGTCCCAGTCCACAAGAAAGGCACCCATACTGACCCTAAAAACTATCACCTGCTGGCAATGTTGGATATTCCCGCAAGAGACTTTGCCAGAGTCCTGCTATCTGAGCTCGAGGATTGGTCGGAGGCAAGGAATATCATCCCATGAAATCAGACTGGGTTGCGTAAAAGTTAAAATACGACCATCAGTTGCCTTGCTTTGAAGATCATTATGCACCAGTTTACGCAACATTTATTGGCTTTAGCGCAGCTTTGGATATACGTCGATAGAGAGAGGCTGTGCAATAAACTTCGCGCAGCTGGTATACCCCTGAGCTTGCTAAAGATAATTCCTCTCCACGACCGTACTCAGGTGAAGGTGCACACGGACCAGGCAAGGAGGACAACTGAATGGATATGAACATCCAAAGGGTTAAAACAGGGGTGTATATTGGCACCCAAGTTATTTTACCTTTATCCAAGCTGGGTAAGGACATGTCCAACTGCTCTGCCAAACCTTCAAAATTGGTTAATAGCTCTATGCACTGGTTGGGTTACACAGACGACCTAGCTCTTCTCAATTCCACCTCTTGGGGTCTGCAGACGTCATTGAATAAATATGGTGACTACGCCTCCCGCAATTCTCTCGTCAAACACTGACAAAACAAAAATCATGGTTTTCTGTCCAAGTGGTATGAAGGTAAAAAAGCTACAATGGAAGCTGGAGGGCGAACCAATTGAAGTGTTCCAGGTCTTTAAATACGTGGGTATCCATTTAGAGGCAGAATTTCGAGGGACAAGACTCTTACAATATATTTAACTAAAATCAGCAACAGCAGCTGGTGCCATTGGTTCCTTTGCTTCGAAGGGTGCAGCCTCCTCTTTGGACTTATCCCTACAACTATACCAGGCGAAGATTATGTTGGTCATGTTATACAGGGTGGAGACCTGGGCATTGTGCCACTGCCCATACCTAGAATTCAATGTTGCCCCCAAACTTCAACTGAAGTGCTTGTCCCCTTCTCCGGAAGGTACGCTCTGCTGGGCACCCTGTACACAACGATATCAAGCAGAGCGAATTGAATGCCAAACAGCAGTCTATTGAATATCTGCTCTGTGGCTATGAGATGGCTTGCGAAGGCACCAGACAATGTTCTGAGTCGGCCATTCAGGAAATACAATACAAGACAAATTAAATTATGGGGCCTGGGCTAGCACACCTTCTGATTGCCAGCAATGTCAACTGTGTGGGGACGCATGCACGAGTCAGCTCAAGATGTTAACAGCCAGTGAGTCGCTCAAACAACTTGACGTGGCCGACAGGCGAGTTCTGGCGCTTGTTTATGGGTGGGGACCATGAGGTGTATTTATACCATCTTACGATTCTAGGGAGGAAAATTGTTCGGATTCTTGAAGCCCAACATAGGGAGCTGTGATGTGTATTTGCACTAAACTGGTCATGCCACACCTTCGAGGGTAGGAGGATGAGGGGGAGCATGTACCATCATACCTTCTATGAGGTATGGCTGATTTCTGATGTTTTATAAAGGAATCGAATGTACAATTGAGATGCATGGTTTGTGATGTGATATTTTAAAAGTTGGTTGTCCAACTATATAAAATAAAAAATGTCATACTATGCTTCGGCAAAGCACATTTTGAAAAGTTTACAAACCAAGAAACAAAAGCAATTTTGACCTTGGCCTGTGGCTTTGTCAAACTGTGTTCACGTAGTTTGACCCTGGATGTTTAGGGATTACACATTCCGATGCTAACATTCTTATGGAAGTGGGCAAATAATGGACAATCTGTTACAAAAAAACAGCATAGACTGCAATGCACACTTGCTCTTGAAAGAGAAACTCCACTAAAGATCCATAATGGATACACTGGGCCTCATTCCGAGTATGTCGGTCTGGAAATAAGGGTGCCGTTAGCAACGTACCAGCACCATTTACGGACCACCATATTACAACGATGCTGGTAGGGGTGATGGATCCCTCCGGGAGGCCGGTCCTGCTGGATTTTCATGCCCCTATCGTTAAGGTTGTTACAGAAGCACCAGCACCGTTAGCAACGGTGCTTCCGTGTCCCCGTTTCCATGGAAATGGAGAGTAATCGTTACTGCTGCCCTTGTGATATCCAGGTGACACCTGTGATATCCCGGTGACACCAGCATATCAGGCGGCGGTACGGCTGTTACAGGGGTGCCAGAAAACCGCTGCCTATAGGTAGGTTTTTCAGCAGCCCCGTAATGAGGGCCACTGAGTTTTATAAGGTAAGATGTTATTTATTTTTAATATAACAAAGTGATTTTCAGCGGATCTATGTGATCACTGCGACGGCCGAAAATGCCAACTTTCTTTTTTAAACCTTTACACCACATATATATATATATATATATATATATATGCGGGAGGAGACCCCCCTGCAGCCCCCCCCCCATATTAATATTATAGTGTAAGGGAGGGTTAAAAAGAAAAGTCAGCATTTTCAGCCGTCGCAGTTCCCAGGTCGACATTTTTGTACGATTTCATTTTCAGCATGTCGTTAAATGCAAGCAATGAATAATAGTTTGATAGTGCGCATGTTTGGCAGTATATGCCAATAAAAAGTTATTTTGTACCAACAGTATTGCATTGAATGTAAAAAGATATTGTATCTGCCAGAAATTACTACACAACCAGAACCGAGCAATACTTGTTGAACTGGCATGGTGCCCGGTTAGCAGAAGACTTTTATAATGGCACAATCCTGTTAAAAAACGAATCAGGCACATGGTGTCTATCTACAGAATCAAAATAATGTGTAGGTAAAAATGTTTCAAATGTTACACTTATTAACAAATTAAAACCTTTTTTGTCTTGATCCCTAGTTACGTCACAAAAATGTGCGCGTGTCATGGAAACCATGTTCCCGTGGATGGAGTCTATTTCCAACGCAGGAGCATCACCAACAGATCAATCATTGCACTATTATGGGATGATCGTGCCGCTCCAGTTTGCCCATGTCCAGTACCCATGATAGGAACCAACATGCCAGTTAGAACGTTATGAATAGAGCTGGAGACTACAGCCGGTTCGTGAATGTTGACGAACCGTGTTTGGGAACGTCATGTGCTTCGTGATCAAAAGGAGGTCAAGTTCAATTAAAGGACAAATGTTTTTTCCCCCCCAATATGGATTTTGATGCGAGTCAATGGAATATTTACATTTACAATTCAAGAAATACTACAAGAAAACTTGGAAACGTTTAACAATGATTGTATCTAAACATCAGAATGTAATCGGTTTCATAACATGCTTCCCTTTGCTTGGACTACCAAAATTCCGATTTATGGATGATCTGTCTTTTTAACGGTTATGTACCTCAACCGTTATCTATGTAGTTAAACATTTTTGTTGCAATACAAAATATAACGATATACTAAATGTGCAACTCTGCAGCAATAATTGTAAAGTAAAAAAAAAAAAGAAATGGTATCCCCTTTTTGTGAGTAGCGACTAAAACTAAGCATGTGTGGGTGTACATTTAACGAGTCTCTTCTGCATTTGGAAACGTGATTGCGTAGATGCCGGCAGTGCGCGTATGGCTACACTGTGCCCAAATGTCGTGACACGTTGCATAACATAGCCGTCTGAAATGCAGGGATCACTTCGAGGGGCAGAGGTGTGATGTAATGCTGCAAGGGCACTTGAGCTTTGGGGGATAGATCAACTGGTATCTAAGGATTATCACAAGATGGTGGTTTTGGACCCCTTCGGTTTGCAAGTGTAAATGTCTGGAAATCTAAGATAAGATGCATTGAAAGAAAAAAAAATTTATTGTTTGATATGTGCTCAAAAATACATGACTTGTCAATTGGCCTAAAAAAAACCTTTAGAGAACCTCTCCTTTTAAAGATACTAGTCAACTGCTGTTTCAACCTCCCATATTTAAGTCGACCTCCAAAAGGTGGGCATCGCTCTGCTGTTCAGACAACAAAGGATTTGGAGTACCTTGCTGTTGGGTACACGTCTGCAAGCACCCGGCTTTCCTTCTGGCCTCAAGTCAAGACCTCTGTGAAACATGCAAGGAGGCCTCCCTGCATATTGGAGTGCTATACAGACACGATACATCAATCAAAAGCACGATTATGACAGACGATTAAAATGTCTGGCCATGAATTCTAGACCAAGTCAGCGATTGGGAATGTCAGAGCGTCACTATGTGTGTGATATCATGCGAGTAGATCAAAATAAAGAGTGTGACTTCTACTTATCGGCAACTACATATGCAATTGTAACTTAAAGCATCTGAAGGGATTATGTTTAAGAGCAGAGCATAATAGTGCGCCTAGCGAACGTCTAACTAATGGAGCCTAAACGAGTTTGGCTAATTGACTCGGGGACACAGTGGTGTGTGTGTGTGTCTGTGCATGAGAAAGAGAAAGAAAGAAACAGGAAGAGGGAGAGAAAGCGAGAAAGCGAGAAAGAGAGAAGAGAAAAGAGAGAGAGAGAGGGAGAAAGAAAGAGAAACAGGAAGAGGGGGAGAAAGAGAGAAAGAAAGAGGGAGAGAAAGAGAGAAAGAAAGAAAAAGAAAGAAAGAGAAAGAGAAATAGAGAAAGAAAGAAGGAGAGAGAGAGAGAGAGAGAGAGAGAGAGAGAGAGAGAGAGAGAGAGAGAGAGAGAGAGAGAAGAAAGAGAGAGAGAGACTTGAAGTACAACAACTAGGGGAAAGGCGCAACTAAAAAGGCGACTTTTATCATGCGCCACAGCTTACCGTCGTGAAATCGGCTGTACTTGGAAAAGCTGATGAATTCGGTGCCCCCTACGGAGGTGAGCTGCGCCTGCCGGTCCCAGGGAGGAGACTTGACATGCTCCCCTTTTGACGCACTGTACAGGTCAGGGAGATCTTGAGCAAAAACATCGGGCACGCTTTGGTCAAACACTCGGATGTCATTGTACAAGAGTTGGGTTCCTGGAAGAAAGGAGACTTATTTTAGAAAACAGGCTGGAAGTCCAAGGGCATGAAGGTGACCCTGTGCATGAGAATTCCCCATTAAGTAAATCCATGAAGTCATTTCAGGTCTCTTAGTCCTAGGAACAGACCTGGTTCACGTTTCCCCCCCCCCCCCCCCCCCAAATGTATTTTCATAAATGTACTCCTGGTCCTTCAGACCGTCAGTCTTGCACATTTTTTGCCTCACAAGAGGGTGACGGGGAGGGGACCCCATGCAGGACAGCCAGAGAGTAGACGGGAAGGAGGGAGCAGGGGTCCCAATGAAAAGGATCTCAGTCTTACTGGCATTAAGGCAGAGATCGTTAGCAGCCCGCCAAGCCTGAATAGCAGTGGAGGGGAAGTGTGAAGCAGCGCTGCGTGTTGTCAGCATGACGCTGGAAGTGAGGAGAGAAGGCCAAGATCAAATGGGATGGAGGGGCAAGGTAGATGTTGAAGAGCCACAGCGAGAGGATAGAGACCTGAGGGACACCGCAGGAAGAGTGATGGGGAGAGAAAAGGGCCCAGTTGAACCTGGGGTGGTCGGTCAGAGAAGGAGGGCAACCAGTCCAGTGCCAGGTCTGTGATGCCAAGGGTATGAGAGCCGATTTATAAAAGGTGGCATGATTGTCCGTATCAAAGGCAGTGGAAAGGTCAAGAAGGATGAGAATGGAAGGAGAGTTGGAATCAAGATTTGAGAGCAAATCTTCACAGGTTTTCTGGAGTGCAGTTTCCGTGCCTCTGGCAGCTCTGAAGCCAGACTGGTGGTCGTGAACACAGCCCACAGATTCAGTGTGGTGGATCCGCTAGGGGATGACCAGCTTCTCCAAGAGTTTCCCACAAAGGGGGTAAAGGAGATAGGGCGGTAGTTAGCCGGGCAGGAGGGGTCGGCAGAAGGCTTTTTGAGAGGGGAGTGCTCGACGGGAGCGGGAAGGAGCCAGTGGCAAAGGAGTGATTGCAGAAGGCAAGGTTGTCCTCGATAGGCCTGGAGGAGCAAGAGCACCTGTTTGGAGGAGACCTTTATAGGGAGGACATGTCTAGAGACCTCCCCTGGTGGCATGGGCGAGAAAGAGGAGAGTAGGAGGAAAGGGGCACCAAGGGAGGCCTGAGAGCAGGTGATGGAGAAGGGAGGGATGTAGAGAAGAGTGAGGACAAGATGTCCTGAGTGGTGGCTATAAAATGAGGCCAGTGCAGTGTGTCAGGGATGGCAAAGGAGTAGTGGAGACTGCAGCAGGAATGGCAAGTTCCTTGCAGATTTTGAACAGTTCAGCCATGTTGTTAGTGGCCCCAGAGAGACGAGCTTGCATATAGGCCTTCTTCTTTGAGCGGATGGAAGGCCGCCTTCTTTGAGTGGATGGAGAGCCTGCATTGCCTTTGGAGCATGCAGCAGGCCAGTCAGAGGATGTGCTCGAAGCCTGCCACTTCAGCAACACTGCACTTGCGTTTCAGAGAGGCTAGGTCAGAATCATACCAGGTGTTGCCCTTGGGTGCAGGCTTCATGCAGATCCTCATGACAGGGGCAAGGATGTCCAAAGTGTTGGAGATGAAGAGGCAAAGGTTAGCAAGGGCTGTGTCAGTGTGAGTCAGCGGCCGGCGTGGGAGGGGGAATAAAAGTGGGGGCAAATGCAGCAACAGACACCCACTTCATTGGTCGAATGACGGAGAAGGAGACTGGAAGTGTAGGCAGAGGCTTAGCCGGGGGACCCAAAGAGATCCAGGTGAGAGGACTGGAGAGCATGATCAAACCAGGAGAGAGGTGTAGTGAGAGGGTTGGAGATGGGGATCTATGCTGAGATGAGAACATCCAAGGGGTGACCGGCTAAGTGCGTCAGACCAGAGGGAAGGATGGTGAGGGGAAAGAGTCACAGAGGCTGCGAAAGAGTCACAGAGGCTGCATCAGGGTAATCAAGGTGAATAGTGAAATCTCCAAGGAAGAGAAGCTTGGAGGTGGAGGCCAGGGGAGAAGAGGCGAGGTCAGACCGCTCTAAAACAAAGGAGAACGGACCAGGGGTCCTGTAGATGGTGGCAACAGTCTGCGATAGGATTGGATAAAACAACAAGCCTGTCAGATACCACAACAAGCTGGTCAGATAGCACAGCAAGTAGAGCACTCGCTTTGACATGCGTCCAGAGCCTGCGGACGCTTGTTTGAAGCCCGGCAGGGCCAAACTCAGCCTTTCATCCTTATGAGGTCGATAAATGAGCACCACACTGTGGGTAATAAAAAGCAGCACTCAGATGCCCGAGGGTTCGTAGCGCTACATAAATGCAAAATTATTATTATTATTATTATTATTTAAAAAGCCTGCAGACGAGACATTTGAAGGAAGAGTAGGTCTGATATGATAGTAGCATGAACCCATTCAAGGGAAGATCAGGGCAACTCCGCCCCCAAACTGGTTAGGACTGGGCTTCAAGAGAATCTTGTAGCCCTCAGGGAGGAGTGTGACAAAAATAGTGACCGAGCTGACAGTGAACTACATATCAGTGAGAGCGAGGACATCAAGGTTGAAGTCTTCATGGATGTTTAACGGCAGAGCGTGAGTTGAGGGTAGCTAGGTGGAGCTGGTTGGCACCTTTGAAGGTCTTCTGAGGAGAGGCAGAAGAATGAGGACCGCATGTCGGTGGTGGCGAAGGGGCCAGGGAGTTGGTAGGAGAATGGAGGATGTTGATGACAGAAGATATCTATCAAGAAGGAGGAGGAGGAGGTTGATCTGAGAGCTATGGACCAAGACAGCGCCATTATGGTGACATTAATGATGCCCCTAGAGAATGAGAAGTATGCCAAGAGAACTTCCAATCGGGTTCCACCATTAATGGGCGAAGAAGAGAAGGGGGAGAGGATCAAGACCATATGGGGAATCAAAAGGTCCGGAGAGGGAACGACAGAGGATTGTCAGTGGCAGACTGCCTGGAAGAAGTGTTGGCGTTAAATGTCAGCACTGGGCCGGCCTGGAATACAGAGCATGAGAGATTTCTTGAACTTTTTCCTTCCAGTCTTCGCAAGAGAGATAGGAAAGGTGATAGAGTAGCAGTTAGAGTAGATAGAGGAGATGGTAAGCACCATGGAGGGAGAGAGAGGTGGAAGGGTGAAGAGGGATGGAGAAACTGCACAACAAACTCAGCAGGCAGCCTAGCAGCAAGGCAGGTGCAGACGAGTCAGGCGCACAAGAGAGGAAGTCCAGACTAGTGAAGAGAGTCCTGCAGACAGGTGGAGGGCGAGCTCTGTAAAGAGGCGAGATTTTTCTCACTTGATCAAACACTTTATCTGCCACTCATTCTTCCATGTGTTGAACGGCACCTGCATCACTCTCACTACTTTCCAGATTGGTACAACAGTCTCACCCCTGCTCCCTCAAACTTTCTACACACTTCTGCACTAAAGGTCGGGCACTATAGATTCCCCATGGATTGCCCTCTTCCCGCAAACATAACGGGCACAGCTGAAGGCAAGCCAGACAGACCAACCAGCAATAATTCCTTGGCCCACTGCAGTCAGTCTGAATGTGATGGGATTACTCCAACCTGATTTTACAGAGGGCCTCCACATGATACACCCTACTACCGAGGGAAGTCACCAGCAAAGGATCTCCTCCAAGTGTCCTCAGCACTCATATTCACAGAATGTAAGAGGCTGCCTCGTTCCTTGAGAAGTGTGTGTGAGATCTCTGAGGGAATCCCTAATTTCATGCATGGAAAACACCATGTCCTGCTGTAGTGAGAGCAGTTGCTGATATCACTTTAGTGCTCGGGACCCATCATCATGTTGTATTGTGGCTACGACATTAGGAGGTGAATCCTTCGGTGCCACATTTAGCAGATTAGAGCATGGCCTTGGATGGGCTGCTATTCTTGGATTTGGATGGACTCATTTGTCAGCCTCCGTTTGTAAGTGTTTGGAAGGAAACACATTCAGCTTTGGCCAGTGTAAAGACTGGAGGGGGGGGGGGGTGTCTGGACTCCTGCTCTCTATATGGTAGAGGAGAGGCACAGAGGACCCTAGCCAAGATTCTCTATTATTGGTAACGTAGTCGAGCAATCAAGGCCTAGCTTCTCAGGAGGTGATGCAGGCCGGTTCTTAAGTACAGTGTAGTCCCCACGCCCCCACAAAGGAATGACCACACACTATTACTGAAAACAGTCTTTATATAATTAATATTCAAGGTTATGTACACACTATCACAATAACTCACTTTGTGCTCAGAAAAGCTACAATGGAAAATATATACAGTTCTACGTGGTACCACAATTATCAGATTTCATTAAAGTGCATCAACTGTACTCTGGTTAAATGTCACACAAATCAACTAATAAAAGGTAACCAACAATAGACATAGGAGGAAAGCAGTTGGTTAGAACAATTGGCAGAATACTGGCCTCTACAGTTCTGTGTGGAGATCCCCCCCCCCACCCCCGCACCTGGGCAACCTGTAAAATAAAGAGATCCAACAAGCCCAGTCCATATATTGTTCTACAAGTCTCATTTCCTTCTTTAATGTTTCTACCCCCCCAATGTACCTGGTAGAGCAGAAATCTTCGAAGAGGCGTCGCTGGATCCTTCTTGAGTGACTCCCTTTAAAGCAGAAGCCACGGGTCGTCGAGAGAGTCGAAGAAGGTGAACTTGGCGTCGACAATGAAAAGTTCAAGGGTGCCGAGACCACGGCGTCGATCCAGGCGGTGCTCGTAGGCGACATCCTGCGAGGGTGAGGTGTGCGGGGCACCTCAGCGTTGGATAGTTAAGTGCCGCAAACAGTTTCTGAAGAACTGTGTCCTGACAAGGGCGTTGAGTCGAAGTCTTTGTGGTCTTTGGGTGGCAGGAAACCCACTGGTGGATTCTCCTCGGTGCGTCGGCGTCCTCAACTTTCTCCAGCGGGGTAAGTTGGTCAACGGCGCGGACAAGGGAGTCCTTCGATTCAACAGTCTTAGGCAAAGGAGCGGGCGGCTCCGGTCGTCGGCAGCGCGGCGTCAAGCGGTCTCTTCTGGGCAACACGGCTTCGACGGGCCTCCAGCGGTTACGGTGATACTCCGAACCCTGGTTGACGGCAATGGACTTCGACGATGTCCGGGTGCTTCACTTCGTTCTCCTCGGCGGTCCCCGTCTCTGGTCGGCAGCCTTTCGAGGGTCTGACTCCCAGGGAGCTCTGGCGATGGTTGGCGGTGCTAGATGGTCCCTCGGAGCACAGGAAGAGGGTGCCTAGCCAGGTCCTCTCTTGGATCAGTCCTCGACAAACTTGACAGCTTTCATATCGGGTTCGAAGCAAATGCAGCAGCAGTTCTTCCAGCTTGGCATAGAGGATAAGCAGTTCCAGTTACTCTTCAAGTGTTGACTCATCTTCTGAACAATTTCCAGTGGTGAGAGGTCCCCAGATATACTATTCTGCCTCTCATCCACACTGCTGGGTCACACTCAGCAGCCAATCATACAGAAGGGCATTCAGGCAGTCAGCCAGCCAATCAGGCATACAGTGCATTCAGGCCATACTCCTCCCTCTCAGACACTCACAACAATGTGTATTGGGACAAGTACCCAGTCATTCAACACTACACACTGCATTCAGGCCAGTTTCGGGCAGGGCTGTCTCAGCCTTTGTCTCTCATGCCAGAAACCAGACAACCACAACAAGAAGTGTATATTGGTCACACACTCCATTCACCCAGGTCCCACCCACAGGGTGTAGCCACAACATACAGTCACTGGGAAGGCTCCAGCCAGTCTGGCCTGGACTTCCCAACAACACCATATATGGAAGTTCCACCCAACAGCCAGTCAGGGGGAAGGGACAGAGCCAGGGCTTCCCAAGACTTTGGGAAAACAAGGTAACAGGCAATAGAAAGGAAGAGGCCACAGGGGCCATCTTGTTGAATCAACTGATTCCAATGGCAGGGCCTGGGTATCCCAAAATGGAGGATACTCAGAACACCTGTCAAATTCAGCATGTAGCTGCCACTAGCCCATACCCTGCTCTGAGGGCCACACATAGGTGCCCAAAAACACACACTAGGGGCACAGGGTTGCACCCCCACCCATGGGTGCCATAAGGGTATCCCATGGGTTTGTACACCAAACCAAAAACAGGAAGAGCTGCACTGCCAGGAGTCCCACATTGACTCCTGGGCAGAAAACAATACAGAACACAAATGAAAAAGGACTACAGGACAAGGACAGGGAGGCCCTGTATCTCCAATGCATTTCCAGCATCACAGCCAGACCATAGGCAGGCCTATGACCCAGAATAGCATGTACAAGTATTTAAGAGACGGTAAAAGGTTTCAAAGCCTCTTTACTAGAGGCAGGACCTCAGTAGTAATAAACAGTTATGAAAAACACGTAAAGTCTTTACTGCAATAGACATAATAAAAGCCAAAAGGTCACCATTTCACATACCGGTTGGACACACATTGCAGGATCAATCAGTGAGGGTTTTGAAAGGAGACCTCTCAAAAGCCAAGCACAGAAGAACGCGGGAGCTGAAGTACCTGAAGATGCTGAACCTAGAAGATAGTGGTCTAGACATAGTGCATCATAAAACCTATATGTATGGCCAACGTTGAGCCCAGGAGAAGCAATGAAATCCCATCATCAAGTAAGAAGACAACCCTTCGGTACAATCGCTCAACAGCTTTTGGACACTACTGTTCAGGACCCCTAGTAGGTGGGGGCACGGCACACATCAACAACAATCTTTGCTGCCTACGATCAAGTGGTTGGCACCAATTGCAGAGCATGAGAGACACACGGAAATAACAGCGAGCTTTGTACGATTAACAAAAATTACATAACATTTTGTATCTGCCATACTTACTGAACACAAGCCTGGAAGCCATTGTGAAGCTCGAGGCACAATGAGGTGACATTGGCGATGCCACCCAGTACATCTTGAGAACATATCTAGTATTGTCACATTGTATACCAACCACAAAACCTTAGCTGCTGCACTGAAATCACTACTATGTCCTGACATTACATAGAGGCTGAAAAACACACATTAAGACTGTGTGAGGAAAATGCAATACTGACCCTGCTTTACAATTATGCAGTTTTAAATCCCTCACTTCAACATATTTGTAAAATAACCTCACTAATTTTTGGACATTAGTGGGGCCCACTTTTCCGCCTGCCTGCGGCTATCTTTGGAAACCTAATACATTCAACTCCACATGAACAAGATTTGTTTTCTTAAAAAGCAACTCTCAGCTAGAAATGTGGAGTACTTTCAAACCATTGCACGTGTTCCCTCCTACTAGGAGTTTTATGGGCTTTTAGAAA
The DNA here is from genome assembly GCF_040938575.1 of Ambystoma mexicanum. NCBI lineage: Eukaryota > Metazoa > Chordata > Amphibia > Caudata > Ambystomatidae > Ambystoma > Ambystoma mexicanum. Next base: position 1,226,925,971 of record NC_090926.1, read on the forward strand.
AGGCACCAATTCCTAACCTGCGTATCCCCCCCCCCCATTAGCCAATACACTTTAAAGTTATATTTTTTCCACTTTGAGAATGAACAGTCTTCTGGGCTGTTCTTTATCCATAATTTCAATCTGCGCTGCCTAGTGAAGTCTATGGGACCGTGAAAGCTAATCCACGATTCCTTATCTGTATCATTTCTTCTGCTCGACCAAGAAAAGGAATAAAACATGCATTTTATGCGATTCCAATAAAAACAGAGCTCTTGAAACCTGCAAGTTGTGACAAGGTCTTACTACCTCAGGGACTGCATCGGAAAAGGTCAGAAGGCAGATTTCATGATATAAGCGAAGACAAGCAACAGTTTGTAGTTCACTCATCCTTCTGGCAGAAGTCCTAGCAACAAGGAAAACTGCTTCATAGGAGGCAACTTGTGCAACATTGGAGGAATCTAGGACCTCAAAAAATGCGTAGACCAGAGATTTATGAACCCTTTTTTTGGTCCACAGGTGATCTTAGTCGACTCAACCTTCAATGGTCAGTCTTGTCATGGATCTCCAACTGTTCCTTCCTCTCGTAACTGGGTTTTGACACTGAACGGGCGCCATCACTCTTGCACCATCAACCACTAGATCCTCCGATCTCCCGGAGGCACTGATGATAGCCCATCTTCTGGGATGGTGGTTTTGTCGGCAACCCAACTCTAGATGAACGACTAAATCGCCATCGACAATGCTGTTATGACCTCCGTCGCTATCACATAAACCGGGTATATTTGTGGTGTTGGAGAGTTATCCTGAGAAACTTTACATTTCTTTCTTGGGAAACATAAGCAAATACATTCCATGCACTGGTTTTTGCTCCCATGTTCCCTGGCACAATGCTTCAGACCTTATAAGACCACTGCACAAGTACCTGAAGATGCTGAACCTAAAAGACAGTGGTCTAGACATAGTGCGTCATAAAACCTATAGCTATGGCCAACGTTGAGCCCAGGATGAGCAATGAAATCCCATCATCAAGTCAGAAGACAACCCTCCAGTACAAATGTTCAACAGCTTTTGGACACTACTACATAGAGCAGGACACTCATAACATCTTAACCATATTGTGGTCGCATTTATTTTTTGTTCTCCGAACAGCTGGTCCTCCAGGTCAACATGGACGAGCTTCCTTGTGAGCTGTGCTGTGGCAACTGGCTATTTGCTAGCAGTCCCTGAACTGAAAGGTTCTTTTACATATTATTCAGAGACGCTTGGTTTCTGTAGTACCAGGGTCTGCAACCTTTGGATTGCCAGATGTTTTGGACTCAACTCTCACCAGCCCTACCCAGCATAGTGAATGGAAAGGGGGCATGGGAGTTTTAACCCAAAGCACTAGGAGAGGCAGAGGGTACAGACCCCAGGAAAAGAATGTGCCCTCCTGATCGGCAGCGATGGGGAAACTTTGCTGCGCCATCTTGAGCAGGTTTCTGAAAGGATAGAGATGAGATGCTTTGTTTTGGCACAGCCCTGATCCTTTCTTTTTATAACAAGGTTCTTACCTTAAGCATCAGATGACTGATGATGTATTTGTTGACATTGTGTTCAACTGAACAGAATGGTTGTATATGGTGCCTAGCGCCCACTCATTTGCCTTGACGGTGATGGGAGGTTGTTAGAAGAGTGCCCATCTGCCCAAAACCGACATGCAGCACTGAATAGGGGAGATGGCAGATTGCAGTGGCACATTTTCTGGAAGTCACCACTTGTCTGGGATGGCGCCTCTTCCCTTACTACCTACCGCTTTGGTCAAATCAAGGTTTGGCCGTTGTTGGTAACCACTTATAAATGTCACAGGAGGTTATTGAGGCCGAAACAGTTGACATGACTGGGGGCTTTGGTTGGACGGTGCTGAAGTTCGACTATGATGAAGTTGATGCCCAGGTTTTGATCCACTATGGGGTGAGAAGGGCCCTCTTCCTGGTTTTCAAGAAACCATGCAAGATGCTCTTCTTTCCATACTACTTATCCTCTATTCCTCTCCTCCTTCAAAACTCATTTTGCTTCCATCATCTGATTGATACTGGCTGACCCTGAACACTGACTTGCATTGCTGATTTTAATGTACTGTTGACTGTTCTATGTAAAGCGCTTTGGTTCAAGGCGCTATATAAAGTATAATAAAAATACAAAATGCCAAATTCTGCAGAGCTTCCATACGATGAGCATACACAGTCTGTACAGCGTGAAAGCCCGTGCAAGCAATACCCATGTCGAGCACACCTTATGCCAGAAGCTGCAAACCAAAAATCAAGCTGCGTCGCTCCGTCAAGTCAATCGCAAAGGGGTCTTCAGCGCTGAAAACAGCCATGTTTCCAAAGCCCGACTGCATGAGATTTATACCAATGTAGAAATTATAATCAAAATAAAATTCATGCAATACGTTTCCTGATTAATTGGTCTTTGAAAAAATCCCCTCAACTCTTGAGGTTACCTTGAGTCGCCATGTTTGTCTTTCCTAAATCCTCTGGTAATGCTGCTTCAGACCAAACATGATGGTGGGAGAACAAAGGCAATTTGAAGATGACGCACTGCTGAATCCAGTAAATGTCATACGGTCTATAGGGACTTACGTTTTGAGAAAGATGGAGCTACTAGATGGCAGTATAAGGAACATCATGTGTGCCCATAAAGCAATGCAGAGCAGGGGAAACATCTTGGTAAGCTGGCGGTGCCTCCCATGGTCCCAGGTCCTCCACGTGTTGATGAGAATTGGGAAACAGCTGTGTCAAATGAACCCTATACTCCCTTCTCCCATGCCAAAGGAACTGATTAGATAGTTTATTAATATAGCGCCTACTCAATGTGTTTCAAAGTGCTTCAAGGCAAGGGAGGGAACTAGAGGAAAATACAATGACATTCTTGCAGGCCATGAACAGTAAGGATGTGAAATTAACTATTGTACTCGGCCTGACGACATTTCAGATAGTGCAAGAGCTAAGACATAGATAAGGAAGGGAGGGGAGAGTGGGAAGGAAATGGAAACAGACGGGCGACTACTGTACTAGGCCTGACGACATTTCTGGTAGAGCCGGAGAAAAAGAAAAGGTGAGGGAGAGGGGTGCAGAAAGGGAGGGGAGGAACAAAACAAGCAACTATTGTACTAGGCCCGACAACGTGTCAGAGCTGGTGGGGGGGGGGGAGAGCAACAGACGAGGTTGCTATCATACTAGGCCCAGGGACAATTCTGATAGAGTAAGTGCATATAAGAAAGTAAGGGGAGGAGATAGAAGGGAGATGGGAGGGGGAGGAGAGAACAGAGAGAAAGCAGTCATGAGTGGAGAAGCAAGAGGGGAGAGCAAATACAATTGCAGAAGCCAGTAGTAACACACTTACACCTGCTCCCCAGCTGCAAAGGAAAAGAGGCTGGAGGACTCCTTAAGTAGGGAAAAGAACGACAAGCAGGAAGGCACTAGGTGGGCGGGGCTTGCTAAGTGGTGAAAAAGAGTGGCAACCAGGAAGGCACCATGTGGGCAGGGCTTAGGCCAGGTGATCTAGATCCACTTACGCCTGCTCCCCAGCTGCAAAGGAAAAAAAAAGCTGGTGAAGTGACCACTTACCAATGTCTTTGAACTGGGCGTAGCTGTAGGTGACGCACAGGAAGGACTGCCCATTGTGCAGTCCATTCTTCGGCCAGCTGTACTGCTTTCCAGCTGGGGAAGGAAACTGTGGGGTGCTGTGAACCAGCCAGATCCCTTGAGCCTTATCTAACAGGATTACCCCTACAAAACAGAAGGAGTGACAGCATTCAGAGAACAGCAGAAAAACATTACGGACATCAGAGAACAGGAAGGTGTGCAAGTAGTAACCAGGCCACATGTGCGGCACACCAGCTGTGCGTGATTAGCCAGAAGCCTAACGGTGGATGGGGAAAGGCAAGTAATACATAAGCAAAAGACAGATTGGGCCTCATAAGGTTGCCAGTATCCTGGCGGTAGATCTGCCAGGATACCACCAAATGTTATTACAGTTTCCGGCACTCGGTATTACAAGTGCCGCAGTGACAGTGTTAATCCCCATTCATGGAGTTCCATAGAACCTCCATGAGGGGATTTGCGGTCATTACCGGCACCTGCAATACTGGTGCCGGTAATTGTGGCTGTTTTTGCCGGTAGGGTGCCTGTCTGGAGCCAACACAAGTGCCCCACCGGTAAACCTGTAATTGTTTATTTGTAAAGCGCTTATACATAAGTGAAGTGCTCCAAAGCGGGAAAGGAACAAGGGAATACGACTCATTTTTAGGCCTTGAACTTTCCAAATGATCTAACAAAATATGACTAGCATACTAGGCCTGACGGCATTACTACTAGCGAAGTGCATGGCGGGGAGGAGAGGGAGAACATACAATCCATAAACTACCGTACTGGGCCAGCGACGTTTCAGATAGCGCAAGTGCATGACAAAGAGTGAGGCGATTAGGCGGTTGGGGGGAACATACAAAAAGAAAAAACTACCATACTAGGCCAGGAGAACTGGGCCTAGTGCATTCAAGGTAATGTAAGTGCGCAGACAGGAAGTGAAATGGAGTGGGGAGGGGGAACAAGTGCGCACAGTCAAGCAGTGATCTGGGTTAAGTGTAGAGAGGTTACCCTTCTCATGGAATTAATTCCATGCAGTAGCGGTGAGCATTGAGCAGAGGCCAGGGGGGCAAGTGCAAACACCAGTGTGGGAACCAGTCCCGGAGTTAGGGAAGAGAAGGAGGAGGGAAAAGAGAGGAGGTTAGCAAGGAAGAGAGAAGGAGGAAGAGAAGAGTAAGGTCTTGAGGAGTTTCCGGAACTTGAGGTGATCAGGCTCAAGATGGAGGGGCAGGGAGATTTTTCCAGAGGTAAACACCTGCAGAGGATAAGGATCTACCCCCAAATCTCGGTTTGGAAAACAGCTAACCCGCAGAGAGTTGGTAGAGTACGAGCGGAGGGCTCTAGAAGGAGAGTTTTAGGGAGAGAGCATTGTAGGTAGTGCAGGCCAAAGCCCCAGGAAACCTTGGACTATGCAGAGAGTCTTAAACTTGTTCCTTGCAGCCACATGGAGCCAGTGGGGGGATTTCAGCGGCAGAGAGATGCAGTCCCTGGGCTTGAGGCCAAGGATAAGTCTTGCGGTTCTGTTCTGGAGGAGTTGTAGAGGTCGGAGAGTGGGAGTAGGCAGATTGAGAAGGACTGTTGTGGTAGTCCAGCCTAGAGGACCAGGGATATGGAGAGTTGGCCAGGCCTGTAAAGTGCCAGTATTCATTAATACCAGCACTTTATCACCGGAACAGCTGACTTATGAGGCAGATTGTTCAGAAGCAATAACAATGAAGTGAAGCTGCAAAGACCACAACCTAGATGTACTTTAAGGCAGGTAGCATCCATAAGTAGAACAGACAACCAGGACATACCCAGTGTAGATCGACAGCAAGCAGAAACCCGCTGTGACTAAGACTGTAGGGACATACCATACATGAAGAGACATTTAGGCAGACCACCAGATGTGTTGAGCAAAGCTACGAGGTATGTCAGAAACTGAATAACAGCCAGCTCGCACATTGGTATCCAGATCTCGCAGTAAAAACTGCTTACCATACAATTCCTGCCATAACAGGGAGTAGGGCCTGTCCCGGGTCTTGCCATTTCCCTCCCCCCTCCGAACCATCTCAATAAATCTATCGACTCAGACTCGGCTCCACTCGCCTGCTGTTGTCTTCCCACGCCGCCTCAAGAAGCCTTCACTCCATCCAGCCGTGGCATCTCATTTCCATCCTATCTCTCTTTAAAAATATTCTTGAAGCAGAGTGGTTACAAGGGCTTCCAAGACAGGACGTCAGTTATGCTGGTTGCTTGTTGGCGCACTTCCTGCCTCAGCAGCCCCTTCCTGGTTGGGGCCTCTGCCTTTGTTGAAGCAGCCATGTTCCTTGCAGAGCCTTTGCTATCTGCCCACCACGTCCTTTATGTGGCTCCCTTTCCTTCATCTGCGAGACAGACTCCCTCCGCCACATCTCAGCGTGGGCCAGCGTTCAGTGTTCTCTTCTGGATGCTCTTTCCCAGCTGATTGCCCACTGGTCTTAAAGTTCATCCCTGGAGCGGACGGGAGAATTCCATTGGTCATATGTTTCTCCAGGAGGTAGAATAGAATAGAGGTCAGTAACCCAGCCATTCGCTTGAAAGGGGCCCTGTATATAAATTATCAGCTTCACAACCCATGTTGTATTGTAGTAGTCATGTATATGGCATATTTTTCAATGACTATGGTATGAATGCGCTTGTGGGGAGGTGACCGCCCTCGGGACCGCAGTCCAGAATGTGGGAAAGGCGTATGATGGGCATTTTGTGCAATTAGTAAGGCTGGTCGGGCTCCACTAAGCAACCCGAGTGATCAGGCCTGTGGACGGGTGCTTTGGGAGGTCAGGAGATTGCGTATATAACCAAAAAACATTGCGGCATGGTCCGGGGGGTGGGGGGGAATAGGGAGTACGGGATGGAAAACCGACTTCAGCATTCCTTGTCCCCAGAAGGGTTGGGGGGTCACAACCAGTGGGATTCTGCTTGTCGTGACCCCCCGGCCCCCTTCTCAGTGAGAGTCTTGCATAGTGGGCTCACCTCCAATCTCTCAAAGGGGGTGGTTTACCCTTGGGGAGAAGGGACAAATGCCCTGGATTCGTACCAACTCCTTCAGTCACTTAGGGTCTGGGCACCGAGTCAGTGCTGGATGTAGCAGTTAAACAGCTCGGTGCAACCGCCAGGTATCGCCCTAGTCCTTATAGACGTCTCTACAGCCTTTGACACGGTCGGTCAAAAGATTTTAGGCCATGGTCTCTATTCCACAGGCATTAGAAGCTCAGCCCTTCATTGGCTTCATTCGTTTCTTTCAGACAACCTTCAGGCAGTCTCAGTTCCTCCCTTCAAATGTGGTGTCTTCCAGGGATCTTCATCATCCCCCTTCCTGTTGAACCTCTATATCCAACCTTTTGCATCACTCAAAATCTCATGGCCCGTCATCCTCTACCTCTGCTGCTCACCTCAACAACACTATCAAATTCTCAGCCATTTGTCTCGGGAGGATAGCTCAGGGGCAATGTGCTCGCCTTGGAAGCAAAACGAAGCAACACAGGTTCGATCCCCAGGTCTGTGCTTAGAAAGCACTGGGTATTAAGCACGTTATAAATAACCCATTACAATTACAATCTACTTTCAAAACTGCATAGCCTAAATCTTGTCGGAACTCAACTGATTAAGTCTGAGGATATGTTCTTCGGGCCCCCCTTACTATGTGGTCACATCATGTGGTCTCTTTCAATTCCCCTTCCTTCCACAGAGCAGCAGAATTGCTCCATCTTGCTTGCATCAACCCTAGCGTGCTTTGCCAGATCCTTCCTCTCCTCACTCCCCCACATCATGAACATCCTGTCACCGCACCCGTGCAATCTCAGATTAACGCAACTCTCGATCTTAGTGTCCCCTTTTCCCCCTCTTAAGCACTCGCTTATTCACCCCCCTTCTAAAGAAGCCCTCGGCCAGGCCTTCCTCTCCAGCTAACTATTGCCTGATCTCCATCACTCCTTTCCTGGGCAAACTCTTGGAAAAGCTGGCCATCTCCCAGCTTAATCTACATACTGAATCCGTTGGTTGCCTCCATGACCACCAGTCTGGCTTCAGAGCTGCCAGCAGCACGGAAACTGTTCTCCTGAACACCTGTGAAGACTTACTCTCCAATCTGGACTAACCTCCCTTCTGTCCTCATTCTCCCCTTCTTTTGACATAGTCAACTATGCCATCCTGTTCAATCGTCTGGGCGATAACCTTGGTATTACTCATCAGGCCCTGGCCTGGTTGACCTCCTTTCTCACCGACCAACCCGGTCAGGTCCAAATGGGGTCTTTCCTCTCTTCCATCTCTCCCTCTCTCTACTTATAGTATTGCCAAGGTGTCTAACCTCTCTCTCTGGCTATTCAACCACTACCTGGCACCTCTTGCCCACCGCATCGCTACTTTCTGCTCCAATTTCAATGTTATACGGATGACACTCGGCTCGCTTTCAGGAACCCCTCAGCCACCTCTACTCCCTCTATCATACCAGACTGTCTGGTTACAATTCAGGAATGTAGTGCCGACAATCAGATCTGCCTTAATGCCAGTAAGTCTGAGTTGCTCCTCATTGGGACACCCGCTCGCTCCTTTCCTCTCGCCGCCCACTGTGGGCCCTCTTCCTGAACCTTCCTGTGAGGCTTAAGAACTTTGGTGTCATCTTCAACTCCACCCTCTCCTTCTCTTCTCACATCTCTGACGTCTCCAAGAAGTCAATCTATCAGCTGCACCTCCTCAGAGGTATTCTTCCCTTCCTCTCCTTCCCCCAGAAGCTCCCTGGCCCCAGAGCTCTAGTCCTCCCTAGGCTGGACTATTGCAACAGCCTCTTTCTAACTCTTCCTGACTCTACTCTTCGACCGTTACAATTTATCCAGAACAGGACTGCGAGGCTTGTCCTTGGCCTCAAGCCCAAGGATTGAATCTCTCCAGCCCTGAAATCTCCCCATTGGCCCCCTGTGGCTGGAAGGATCATCTTCAAGACCCCCTACATTGTCCACAAGGCTTTCTGGGGCCTAGGACCACACTACCTCCAACTTTCTCTTCCAAAACATCCTCCTTCTCGAGCCCTCTCTGAGGGTCAGACGCTTCTCCTAGCAGAGAGTTCAGCACAGATCTATCTCCTCAGCTGGGGCCTCCCTCTGGAACAGCCTCCCTGCCTCTCAAACCTGAGCAGCCACACCTGAGGAAGCAACTCAAGACCTTCCGCTTTCTCTCTTCCTCTCCCCTGCTGATGCACCAGACTGCTCCGTGCACTGGTCACCCTCTGAACTCTGGCCCAGGCTCCTACGTGTCCAGTTGCTCTTGCACTACCTCCGGGCTCCCCAGCACTCAAGGGTCTGTATCTGCAACCCTACAGTCCCTTCTCTCTGCACTTATGAGCCACCGGCTGGCTGCACTTGTGAGTTAACTGCACTTCTCCCTTCCCCTTCCCCTGGGCACTTCTCCCCTTCACCACACTTGCGTGATCTGAATGGCACAAGGCCTAGTAAGGTCGTTGTTTTGGCCTCCATTTGTTTCCCCCCCTCCTTATCGTGACGTACCTAGAAACACTTGTGTACAGGCGCGTTATAAAGGTCATATCACAACCCGATTGTCTAAACCACTAAATACTGCATCACACCAATTATTCCTTTCCTCCCTTCCTCCCTTCCTCCCATGTATTTCAAGACTCTTGTACTGGTCACAGATTCTGTTATCAATCCAGCTCAGTATTCTAGACCTCCCATTTCAAAACGTACACCAAACACTGGACTGTCTGCTCTCACCAGCGCCTCTTCTTAAATTGTGCCCCTCCCGCACTGGCTGTGGATCTTTTTCTGTGCTTGCTGCCCAAGGATGGAACAAGACTATCTTTCTTCCGTTTCTCATCATCAGTCTTCCTGGCCCAAGTTACAATCTCTCTTCTCCTCTCTTCTCATTCCCCCCGCCCCCCAACTCTGTCAGTTAAGCCAAGAGATGACCTGATGAATGGGCACTTTACAACTTTCTATAACATAACAACAGCATCATCATAGGTCGGGTAAGAAACTTTGCTGCACTGCCCGGAGAGAAGGAGTACTAACAACCCGCTGCAAATTTGCCCAGGGTCTACCTTACCTTTGGTGTGCCCGCGTATAGTACTGGACAGCTCATCAGTTGGGGGCTGGTCATTGTACAGCACATAGGCCAACTCTTCACTCTAAGAGATAGGGCAAATAGCATGTTAGCAGGTGAGCAATTACAACAACATAGTTCTGCCATCCGTATCCCTATTCATAGAACTACTGATCGTACAACGACCCTCACCCCTTCCCCCCTCCCCCCCACAACCACCACCCTTCTGACAACAAAAGGTTTTGTCCTAAGCTGAATCCGCTTCATCATTCTAGGTCTATATGGCACAAAAGAAACAAGGAAGCAAGGCCTGGCACTGAGCATGAAGTGGGGGGACCTAGGAACTATGTAGTGAAGGATGGAAAGAAGTTGGCACATGAAAGGTGTATATCCTGCGGACAAAGCAGGAAAACAGGGCAAGTTATTTTCCATGTAAAAAAGGGAGCCTATAGATGGTAATTTATTGAATCACAAGAATCATTCATTGTTGTTCGAAGAACCGACCATGTCCTGAGAGAACGGTCTATGGCATATACACAAATCTGTTCCCACGGTGGAGAGATTGGGTGTGAATATGCATGGAAGGTGATAGTAGAGCTTGCCTGGGAGCTGAAGGAGAAGAGAGAGGGAAGTCTGGGAAAAGTGTAAGATCTGGAATTCTGCACTGAAGCTTCCACAAGAAAAGAGTGAAAGAGAACCAGGTACCCCACAACACTAAGGGCAGGTACAACTTGCAGTAGGAAAACCTTTACACACATTAGAGCCGTGAACACAGATCTGTTGGAGGTGGGAGTGCCCCGGAAATCATGCCTACGGCTGAGCCAAAGCCAAGACTGGGGGGGGGGGTGGTCATCTGGCCTGGCTCTTAGGGCCAAACACGAGTCGAGTAAGCAACTCATTGTATATCAGCGCTCGGAGGCCAAATGAGTGGCAATATATGCCATACAAATATCAAGTAACATAACACAATATAAATACCAACATGCTGCATTCTATTCAGGAGATGGTAGCCCAGTCCTGTTCTGTTCTTTTTATGGTTTACATTTGGGGACTTTAATCCTAGATTTTTGACGATGAAAGCCAGAATTAAAAAAACAGGGCTGATCTAGCATCAGCAAGTTGGAAAGGGACAGGTTAGCATTTACGCAAAAGTCTCATTTATGGGCTTTAAGAGTTAAACCACTACTTGTCAGATTTTACATCAACCTGAAAATTATGCAGATTTCAGTGTTACTGTAAACTGGTATCTTTCAAGCTTTTAGTTTCCTCAACTTGAAGGAGCACTACAAGCATCATAATGCAAATCGACAGCGATAAAGCCTAAACCCATCTACATTCAAGAGAACAAAAAAAAAACAAAAAAAAAAAAAAAAAAAACAACAGCACCTTTTTCTGGTTTCTGAAAAAGGAAACCAAAAAAGGAAAAACAAATTAATTACACCATGGAAGGCACAATGAGAGAAGTTGAGAGGGGCACCTGAAACCAGATTAGAGATTGGATGGACTGAAACCTCAGTTAAAAGCCGAGATTTGAGCTGGGGGAGGATCTTCAACATACATATGAAAGCGTCCTGGAGGACAACATTTTCACCTGTTAACAAGGATGCACTAGAAGCAGGACCCTGACAGGCACTTTTTATATGGAGACCAGTCCCAGAATGGATGAATGAAGCCTGCCTGCCTGCCTTTGTGTCCACAGGGAGCGAGGAGGGGGCTACACAGACAGACACCACCTACATGCCCAGCGCATAGAACAAGAACAGCTTTCTCCTCCTCCTCCACCCATCTGTGGTTTTATTTTTAACTCATGGTGAAGGAGGCAGCTGGGGCAAGAGGCTGGTCTCAGTTTGGGCCCATTAGCTCATAGTTCGGGGCAGACTCGGGTCAGCCACAATGCCAGTGCTGGCTCGTACCCCTCCTGGATGGTTTCTGGCAACCAGGACTCGACCACTGGAGTAAAACATGGACCCTCACTAAGTCAGGACACTTGGGACGTCCTTGGTGGATTCTGGTGGCAGGAAACCCACCGGTGGACCTTCCATGGTGGCCGCCGGTTTTATCATGAGCCTGAAGCCGACCTACACGGCCCTTGGTCACACCCGATTGGTCCTTTTTCCTTTCACCAGCATCTGGCCGCGCAGCCGGCAGGTGACGCCGGCCCCCTCAAAGGGCCTCCTTTAAGGGTCAGGATATTCCCTGTCCGAGCCTGGGAGGGCTGAGTAGGCCGATAGGGCCTTCTGCTTCAACTCAGTATACGACTACCACTGCCATCGGCCACTGCATTGGGTAAGCCCCAATCTCTTTGTCTTGCTGCCAATCTGTCTCCGCCATGGAGGCTAGGCACGCATCGAGATAGCCGGCTCACCCCTCCCCACTGCTACTGTAATGCTCAGGTCTCTGCACCCTTGTGTAGTACCATTTCCTTGCCACAAATCTCTGTGCATCTTGCTCTCTCTTGCCTAAGTGTGCCTTTGCTCCTGCTGAGCCTCACGCACTCGATGCACTTCCCGGCCTGATCTAAACTATTGCTTTTCTACACGCTACCAGACTCTGTATTAACTGCCTAACCTCAGCTGTAACTTTTCACTGAGGCTAGCAATATCTAGATGTGTGACACCCGACTTGACTACAGGGTTCAAATTGCTGGTCTCGCCAATACTTCGAATGCCATTCCTGTCCCCCTGTATCTGTTAGACTTCTTAAATGGTAGTCTAATCCTGGCATTTACTTACCTGTAGGAAACATCGAATTTGCCTGGCTTCTTAAACTGCAACTGTGTTTAAAAAGTATGCTGGTCCCTCGCAGGCAAGATAGTGCATCAGCCCATCTGCCAATTTGGTCTGTGTTTTAAATGTATGCTCACTATTCACTTGTTGGAAAGTTGGATCTGTCCATCTACTTCTGCAGGCTGTATTAAAAAATATATATATGTTTTTCACTCACCTGCAGGAAAGTTGAAAATGCAATCTGCTAATCCTGGTTGAATAAAAGGTCTCCCCTTTCCTCTCCTATGTGACTGCCAAATCCTTCCTTCCTTCCTTCCTTCCTTCCTTCCTTCCTTCCTTCCTATGCTCTCTAGCTCCCCCAGCTTTTTGAATTGCTTCTCCATCACCTATCCTACCCCTCTGTCTAAGACTGGAACAAAAAGCAACTCCTGGTCTCCAACCCTGGCCTGCCATTGTGACACCTATGTCGACGCCACCTCCAGGCAGAAACTCACCAACATCCTATTTTTCCATTCCCTCTCCAGCCCTTTAGGTTGCTCATATGGTGTCTGTACTCTCCCATTTTGCTTCCTCTCCCATTAATGGTGGCACCCGTTGGGAAAGCATCCTTCGTCTCCTCCAGGGTCCTTATTAATGTCTATCAGAATTGCACGGTCCTAGCCCAGGGCCCTCAGCCTAACCTTCTTGATAGGCATCTCCCAACTCACTAATTTCCTCCTCCCCTCTCTGCCATCGCTCTGGCACCCCTGCCATCTCCGACAGTGGTACTACACTCCTGTACCCCTCCTCGAAGACCTTCAAAGTGGCAACCTGCTCCACTTAGCTACCCTCAATTCTCGCTCTGCTGTCAAACACTCCTCTGACATCAGTCTCCTCCATGAGGACCTTGAGCTAGATGTCCTCGCCCTCACTGAGACATAACCCTCAGGGAGGGTTGTGTCAACACTCGAGACAGAACTGTCTGTGAACCATCCAATCCTCCCTAAACCCAGGCTTAACAGGCCTTGGGGCGGAGTGGCCCTTCTTCCCTGAGTGGGTCCCTGCTACTATTATACCAACTCTGTCCTACTACTCTTTTGAAGCCCTTGTCTGCAGGCTCAATGTGTCCCCTGGCCTCCCTCTGGCTGTGGCCACCATCTACAGGCCCCTGGCCATGTCTCCCACTTCCTCTCTGAATGGGCTGACCTCACCTCCTCTTTTGTGAACTCCTGCTCCAAGCTTCTCTTCCTTGGAGTTCAATATTCACCTCAACTCCTGATGCAGCCTCAGAGGTATTCTTCCTTTTCTCATTTTCCCCCAGAAGCTCACCGTCTCCAGAGCTCTAGTCCTCTCATGGAGGGACTATTGCAACAGCCTCTTTCTAACACTTCCTGACCCTACTCTTCGACCTTTACAACTTATCCAGAACAGGACTGCAAGACTTGTCCTTGGCTCAAGCCCAGGGATCGAATCTCTCCAGCCCTGAAATCTCTCTACTGGCTCCCGGTGGCTGCGAGGATCAAATTCAAGACCCTCTGCATCATCCACAAGGCTGTCTGGGGCCAACGGTACATGCTATATCCAACTCTCCCTAAATATCTCACTTCTAGAGTGCTTCGCTCATCTAGCTCCTACTCTCTGCAAATCAGACGTTTTAGACCAGATCCAGTGACTGGCATTCTTCCATGATGCCTGGTATGTGAAGGTCACTGCACCAGCCCCTCCAGCAGGTACAACATGGGGACATTTACAGATTACTGTGGAGGCAGGTTTTTTTCCGCTGCCAGCATCCCACACCAAGCAGAACCCTGCACTGCACAGGTCTATGAGAAATGACTGCCACTCTTTCCCAAACGATTGCTTGTCAATTTGAACTGCTTAAAGTGCAAAGCAATAGACTGAAATGTTATGTATCATAGAAAGGACTGAAGCCCCACCTCTTCAAAGAAACACGCACTAACCTCCACGAACAGCACAACCGCATCTGTTCCGTCTATGTCCACGTTATGAATTAATTTTGCTTCCCCTAACCCATGGTGTGCTGCGCGGCAGCGTCTCCTAGCTAGCCTGTCACTCAATAACACGTGTGTGGCACTAACATGCAACATTCATGCTCCCAAACTAACAGACCAAGACAGACTCCCATCACTAGATGTAGAAATGCACCTCTACACAGTCCATGGGCCTCATAAGTCCGGCGGTAACCCGCCGGTGCTACCGGCGGGTTGCCACCAGACTCGTAACACTGTTTCCACCGCCTGAGATCCCGGTGCCACCGGGACACTACAAATCCCGCCAGCCTAGGATGTCAAGTGCGGAAAATGTGAGTGGGAAGATGGAAGCACCGGCAGCGTTGCTAACTGTCAGTGCTTCTGTGAAAACTCTACAGGCAGGAGCCGTTACGCCCGAAAGATCACACACACACACACACACACACACACACACACATCAGTGCTCAACACGCTGAGCTATCTTACTGGCTGCGATGAAGGACTCCTGATTTTAGAGAGTAAGTGGGCCATTTGCACCTGCGCAGAGTCAATGCGGAGCTGCCCATCAGTCATTCCCATTTGCATTCTGGGATTTGTAGTCTTGGGTTTCTAATAGGAAAAGCCAACAAACCAGTCCCAGAAAGCATGGAGGGGGAAAAAAAAACAAAAACGGGACTGTGTATTGAATCTTGGGATATGTCCATCTGTATATATTTCTGGGTTATTTAGGGCCTGGACAAGTTTGATTATAAGCTAGTAGATTAGCAGGGGAAGCGCCGAGATGGCAGTTACTGGAGCAAGAGTGCGTTATAGGAGGTGAACGATAGTCCAAACTCCAGGGAAGCGTGCACACCCCTATACATGGAGCGAGATGACAAGAGACGCATAAAGCCTTTAATCATAAAGCAGGCTATATGAAGTGAATTTTTGGTGAGACTGGCACAGAGCAGTAACAACACGTATCCGATCACGCCAAACCATCCATCCATCCATCCATCCATCCATCACCGCTGCAGGCAAAGGAACCAACCCTTCCCAGCATTTGTCACTGCACGTCTGGAGCATTGCCAATCCACTGGCATAGACTCGGCGCAATAAACTCAAGAGGGTGGAGCTAGCGCGGCCTGCTGACGCAGAGCGACTGCAAACTGCACCCGCACACACTCCAAACGTTATGACGACATTTGTCAAAGCTTAAATTAAATGTACGATAAAGCGTGGATGTGGGGACAGAGTAGAGGAAATTGAGTGGACAGGGGGGGACATTCCCCAGCTTTAAGTTATAGGACCCGTGTGCCGTGGCTGCACCGAGGAAGTGAATGTCACAAGCGGAAGCTGCCGCTGCAGCAGGAGAGGACGGAAACAACAAGGTGGGAAGGTTCATTAAAACCTAGGCAAGACAGTGGTCCTATGAGGGTAAGGAAAAATGACACAAATTGAGCAGGTGTAGAAACCAAAGCATAAGTAGCACGGCAAAAAACTGCGGTGCAAACTACCTCCTTCTAACCGCTCTAGAGCAATGTTTCCAGGTCTCAAGGGAAACAAATCAAGCCCAACGCCACTTAAAAAAAGGCCCAAAACAAGAATATTCTTCTGTAATAAGGCCAGAAGTAAAACCAAATTATACAAAATAAGTTAATGAAGCGACTAAAATATACCAAGCAGGCAACATTGACAACCCATATATCGTTTTTTCCAAATCATTAGAAAAGCCTAAAACTAAAATATTAGACCAAGCAGGTAGCTGTGTGTGAAAAAGTACACAGGAAAGCAAAGAAGAACTCCAAGATTATTTCACTAGCGAAATTCATGTTTTTCATACGTCACATGATAATTAAACAACCCTGACTTTCAAGATGGCTGCTAGCTTTGGCTGGTTTCCACAGAGCTTCCTTAGAGACAGTCATCCAAGATGGCCCCCACCATGGAAGAGCTCAAAGAGTTCCAAAGATGGGCAGGAATGATTGGCATTAGCCATAGGGATTAGCATGGCTAATGGGAAGGATCAATAACTGTTACGCTCACCTGGTTCCCACAGGGGCGTCGATCGGACCCGGACAGCTGCGGTCTCCACCAACGTGATGCGTAATGCCGAGATGACTGTCTGGACTTACCGCCTAATCTCGTCTGCTTGATCCGTAGAAGTATTCTCCTGCAAGTGGAGAAAGGGATTTAGCCACCAGTGGACATGAGTGATGGCCCCCTCCCACTGTTCTCGTTCTCCCTTCTTGTCACCTCCGATATCCCCTTTTAGGAACCTCACCTTATGTTTTTAAATGATGAGCTCTCCATCCTGCGTGGATTGCAGGGGCGTGTTGATGCCAGTTACCTCACTGGTTTGAAGGCGTGGGAGCGTTCCGGAGAGTATTGACTCTGAGGTTCCTGGCAAGGTTTGGTAAGTATCAAGTACATAGAGTTCAATATGTCCGATGATTCACTCTTGTTCCCCCCTTCCTTCCTTGTCTTGCAACTGAGATTGTGAGAAGATACCCCTCGTGGCAGTTGGTGGCGCTCAGGTAAGAGTCTGTATTACCCGACGCCGTCCAGTAAATGTTGCCAGTGTTTAACGTGTTGTTTTCTCTCTCTTTGCAGGTGCGGCACATGAAGAATAATGCCTCCGGTGGTAATCAGGTAAGTCTATGATAAGTGTTTTATTTGTTGGTTTTCTCGGCTCACCTTGTTGTTTTCTTTTGTCCCTCAGGTGCCGGAGTTCGGCGAAGAAATGATGGAGGCAGCGCCGAATCGAAAGATGCTGCGAGGACTAGTGAGTATGGCGCGGCGCGGCGCTGCAGCTGGAGATGCGACACGTACTGAAATGATGTTCTTTCCAGGCCCGGAGGCGAGATGGATCCGAAATCAGGTGAGGAATTCGAAATAGTTTGTTTTCTAATCTTGTCCTTTTCTTTACTCTTGGTTTTAGGAGCTCCAGATTCGAGGCGGGCGTGGCAGACGACTGGATGCAGACTACAGGCACAGTGAGCGTTATGCTGCTGGATGCAGAATAACGCGAAGTGTGTGCTGTTCGGGCGTGGTTTAAATAGCCTCCAAAGTAGTTCCAGGTAAGAAGTTCCATAGAAACACGCCCGAGTAAAAAATAGTCCCTGTAGAAAAATAGTCCCATCCAGGCCTCACGTTGGCTTGGACTCACTAGCAGCATGGTCTGCATCAGGTAAGTAAAGTCTTTGAGCCTGGCGCCTGTGGCGCCAGGACTGAACCCAAACAGCCGGTTTTAGTAAGTATCTAGATGCCTGCTTCCGGAGCTGATGGGCTTGGTCCTGATGCCCCGGGGTAGTCATCATGACAATAACTAAACAACACCTAATACACTGTGTGTCCCTCATGAAATGTCATTCATGTGTGCCCCTCATCAAAAGCTCTTCTCCCTATGTACACATGAATCAATATTTGAATGCGATAGTTTGGGCTATCAAAAGGTGTCGCTTGCGACAGCTTATAGCCAAAGCTAAAAATGCAAGCATGATTTTTTTCTCTTCACTAGTTTTCAAATCTATAAAAAGGGACGTGTCAAGGGGGGGGGTGGGCCTTCAGGTCCAGTTATCGCCTTAAACAAATGTGGTAATCCTAATCATGACTCATTCCACAAGCACAGCCATTTCGGTACATACTCCCCCCACCCCCCCCACCCCTACCCCCCCATTGCTTTGGAGAAACGGACCAATCCTGATCAGCACCCTTATTGAAGGGGACTCCTTTCCCCCCATCGTGTGACAGTCGAGCTCCGGGCAGCACTGTGGCTCTCCCAGGGAACAGACATTGCTCTCTGTCAACAGATCATTACAACGGGAGCCATTAGATCCTGATGGGAGGGAGGGAGGACTATTAGCAGGGACCTGGGACTTTTGTTTCTTAAGAAATGATAATGGGGTGATAATGCTGCATGCTTTATGAAATAATTACTATGGCTTTAAAACCCAAGGGGGATTTGTTAGGCTCACATTAATATGCATGACGATATTGTGACTTTGCATGTAGGATGGGGAGAATAATAAAGCCTTACTTTTATATGATGATGTATATAAAGTTATCTTATTATGCAATATGGTTTGCTTCCAAGGCATTATTAATCACATTAAATGCAAAGCAAAACTTTATAAATATCTATATCAACTAAACCTGTGAAGATGTGTTCAGTTGCTTAAAATTCACCACATACTAGTTTCACCATTTAACCAAAGTGTGTGATCCTGGACAAATAATCGCCCTTTGCATGATCTGCAGGTCCGTAAGGGATTCACTTCATAGTTTATGTTAATATACATCATGCTATTATAAAAAAAAAAAGCCTAGTGACTATATAGTTGATCCATATAATAGTGCACTTTAGGTATTTTGCACCACAAAGTTATTTGCCACTTGGTTTACTTATGGCAACTTATTCTAAAGTCACTTCCATGGGGCCTCCAAGTAATGTCCTTTTCTGTGAAGTCACTTCTGTTGGTGCAAGCCACATGTAAATTAGACGATTTGCATGTATGGATGTGTTTTTTTCTTGCCTAGACTTGAATTTGCGGGTAGCCAGTCTAGCCTCTTCTTATTGTGGATTTTTTTTTCTGGGCTTACAGTCCGAGACAGCAGTGTGGCCGCATGCTCCTACTCTGCAGCCTCCATGCACAATGCAGGGCATAGTAGGAGCACGCTCTGTGTCCCACTCCAGACCGTTCACTGCACTGCAGGCCCAATAAGGGGCAGATGCAGAGCAGGCGCACACAGCTCCATGGTCCCACTCTTGTCTGAAAGTTGCGGGGAGGGGTTTACGGAGTCAAGTCATCATATGGGGGCAGGAACGATGGTGTGCCAGTTTAAATTGTACAAGGTGCATTGAGGGGGGAGGGGAGGGGGAGTAGCAGGACTTTTTTCGTGGCTCCCCACCCCCTCCCGAACCGAATGCTGGATACTCCCCGATCTTAGGGGTTGGCGTCTGGCATCACGCACAACTTAAACATTTCCTTGCACTTCTTTTAACCCACCCCTACCTGATCTTTACAATCCATGCTTTACAGACATTTCCCTCCCATCCTAACCTTTTGTAGCCCAGCACCTCCCTCAGTCAGAAATGCCCCAATCACGATGCATAGGGAATAAACCCGCACAATGTAGAACCACCTAGCCCTGACACTTGACCGCACAGTTCCAAAGAAAGACTAGTGTCCTGGCTCTAAAGCAGAGGCCTCTCACTCTAGCAGGATTCATCAAGCATGCAGTATTGATCTAGAATGTCCTAAATCATTATGCCCATCATGTGAAAGGCAGGAGTCACAGCACCTTCTACTCCACAGATATTAACATTTCCTTTGAATTGAAAGATACATGTTAGGTGCGTCTTTCAACATACCAAATGGTCTTGGATTCTACAAGACTTATGCCTTGGTTTCAAGGCCCCAACTTCTAATTATAGGCCTGTACTAACCAAGGTTGGTAGAGTGGCAGAGCAGCCAGGCTTATCTTAAGAGGGGTGATGTGAGCTGTAAATCAGTACAAGGAAATCAGAGCATACCAAACGTTCATTTGGAATAGTAAGGAAATAAATCAGGTGAGTAAATGGTTATATACTTTTCTTATCCACACACAGCGTGACTTAACTTCAGTTAAGGCCAGTGAATCTTATTTTAAATTAACTCTGCATTTTTCAAGCTTTAGATACGTTCAAGAATGTGAAGAGCAACAATCCCAGGTAAGCAATACTTGTAGCAACCCTTATAAGGTTTAGGCACTCTTTTCCTGAACAAGCAAGGAGTTAATCAGTTTAGGTTTTGGAGGGAACCCAGCACTGCCCAAGCCAAGAGGTACAGAGGATTTTCTGTTAGGAAACCAGCAATGCCCAAGTCAATAGGAATGAGACAGTTCTGATGCAAATCTTAGCACAAGTAAGTAACAAGTTATTTGGTCTTGGTACAAAAGGTCAGGAGCTTAGGAGAAGCCTTCCTGGAGGGGCACAGGCTTGTTAGGCCTGGGCGACACCCAAACAGTAGAAACAGTGATCCAAAAACAAAGGAGCGACACAAACGGCTTCAGGTAAGTTTCCCTTAAGCCCCACAGTACCTTGAGAGTGAAGAAACTGATGCAGCCGGACACCTTCTGGGTGCACGGTCTCCTAGTCCATGGTCATGGTGACAAAAAGAAGGACCCTGGATGGGCTCCTGCAGCAGTAGTCGCGAGAGGGAATCACCAGCACAGAAATCTTCATACTCCCGTGTCGGTTTGGGGTTTTAGTGCATTTTTCTCAGCATCAGTAGCTACTGATCACTGCCGGTTGGAATCTTCTTTGTTTCCCGGTCTTGCACTCTGGTGAGGGGAGGATACATGGGTGCCACTGAAGTTCCAGCAAGATACGGCAAGGCAATGCACTTCAAAGTGGTCGAGGTGCCCCAAGTATTGGGATTCTGTAGCCCAGGAGGTCATGGGATGGCTCAAATGGAAGAATGTCTTGAGGCTGGTTATGCCCACCAGGCCAGAGGAGGAAGTCGTCCTTGGCGGAGATTCCTTTGCGTTTCAAAACGGGGCCAGGACAGCATCAGTACAGGAGTCTCTGGTCGTGGTCTTCGGAGCTTCAGTTCCAGTGGTCGACTTAGCCTTCTGTCACAAAAGCATTGCCTTTTATGCAGGAACCCATTCATTCAGTCCTATGGACCTTTCAATCATCTGGGGTGGGACAGCCAGTCACCCAGTTCAAACTGGTTCCAGCCAGGCATACCCTAAGACAAAGGCCAGAGACGTTTTGAGCTCCTCCCTCACTTCCTGCCTCAGCAGGCACACTGGAGCCTTGGCAGGCTTTACAAAGGGATCCCGCCAAAGGCAAAACCCACCCCCACCTGGAATGGTAGAAGATTGGCAAAGAGGAAACACAAACAAAGAATGTTGATAAAAGATGACCGGGGCTGTTTTGGGAAAGAGGTCACCCGTGGGTGCTGTAGTGCAGTGTGTAAACATCCTGCCAGTAACCAACACAAAAAAGTCAAAAAAAAGTATCCTCTGCTGTCAAGACCGGTGGGGGGGTCTGTACTTCCGCTCTCTATATGGTAGAGGAGAGGCACAGAAGACCCCAGCCAAGATTCTCGATTACGGTAGCTATGGACGAGCAATCAAGGCCTAGCTTCTCAGGAGGTGATGCAGGCTGGTTCTTAAGTACAGTGTATCCCCAAGCCCCCACAAAGGAATGTCCACACACTGTATTACTGAAAACACAGTCTTTATATAATTAATATTCAAAGGTTATGTACACTTATTACAATAACGCACTTTGTGCTCAGGAAAATCAGCAATGGTAAATATCTACAATTCTAAAGTGGTACCACTAATATTAGACCTCATTAAAGTGCATTCACAATAATGTTAAAATAGCACACAGATCAATAAGAAGGAAACCAGCAATAGAGAGGGGAGAGATAGCAGATGATTGAAAACAATAGGCAGAATACTGGCCCCTACCACTGGACACAGTTCTGTGTGGAGATCCCCCCCACCTGGGCAACCTGCAAAATAAAGAGATATAACACCAGCCCAGTCCATATATTGTTCAATAGTCTATTTCTCTCCTATAATGTTTTTTACCCCCCCAATGTACCTGGTGGAGTCGAGTTCTTCGAAGAGGCGTCGACAGATCCTTCTTGAATGACCCCCTTTAAAGCAGGTGTCACGGATCGTCGAGAGGCGTCGAAAAACGTCGAAGACCTCGGGGTTCGGCGACGGGGAATCGACGGCCCTTCTTGAATGCCTTCCCTTTCAAGCGGGAGGCACGGGGCGTCGAACGTCCGTCGACAAACGAGGTAGAACGATGTCGAAGAGGCGGCAGCTTCGTCCGAGCGGTGCTCGTCGGCGTCGGGGCGTCGGCGTCCTGCAAGGCGGAGGTGTGCGGGGCACCTCGATGACAATAGTTCTGGACCGCAAAGATTGTAGAGACGGGAGCCCAGCAAGGGCGTCGAGTCGCTCGAGTCTTTGGGGTCGTGAGGTGGCGGGAAACCCACCGGCGGATTCTCCTCGGCGCGTTGGTCGTCCTCGACTTTCTCCGGCAGGGCAAAAGCGGTCGACGGTGCGGACGAGGGAGTCCTTCGAGTCAAATGTTCTTAGGCAAGGAGCGGACGGCTCCGGTCGTCGGCGGCTCAGCGTCAAGTGGTTCCCACGGCTGGGCAACACAACTTCGACGGGCCTCCAGCGGTTGCACAGACCTGCGAACCCTGGTCGACGGCAATGGACTTCGACAGCGTCGATGTCCGGGTGCTTTACTTCGGTCTCCTCGGCAGTCCCCTTCTCCGGTCGGCAGCCTTTCGATGGTCTGGCGTCCAGGGAGCTTCGGCGAAGATTCAGCGGTGCTCGATGGTCCCTCGGAGCACAGGAAGAGGGCGCCTTACCAGGTCCTCTCTCGGGTCAGTCCTCGACGATTTCGACAACCTTCAGTTCCGTCGAAGCAAATGCCACAGCAAGTCTTCTTCTTCCAGCTGGACGTCAAGGATCAGCAAATCCAGTTACTCTTGAGTGGAGACTCAGCTTCTGAATGCTTCTGAACAATTTCCAGTGGTGAGAGGTCCCCAGATATACTATTCTGTCTCTCATCCACACTGCTGGCACACACACAGCAGCCAATCACACAGAAGGGCATTCATGCAGTCAGTCAGCCAATCAGGCACACAGTGCATTCAGGCCACACTCCTCCCTTTCAGACACTCACAACAAGGAATGTGGATTGGGACAAGTACCCAGCCATTCAACACTACACACTGCATTCAGGCCAGTTTCGGGCAGGGCTGTCTCAGTCTTTGTCTCTCATGCCAGAAACCAGACAACCACAACAAGGAATGCATATTGGTCACACACTCCATTCACCCAGGTCCCACCCACAGGAGGTACCCATAACATACAGTCACTGGGAAGGCTCCAGTCAGTCTAGCTGGGCCTTCACAACAACACCATATATGGAACTTCCACCCAACAGCCAGTCAGGGGGAAGGGACAGAGCCAGGGCTTCCCAGGACTTTGGGAAAAACAAGACAACAGGCAATAGAAAGCAAGAGGCCACAGGGGCCATCTTGTTTCTATCAGGAATCAACTGATCCCAATGGCAGGGCCTGGGTATCCCAAAATGGAGGACACCCAGAGCACCTGTCAAGTTTAGCATGGAGCTGCCACCAGCCCATACCCTGCTCTGTGGGCCACCCACAGGTGCCCAAAAACATACACTAGGGGCACAGGGTTGTACCCCTACCCATGGGTGCCATAAGGGTATCCCATGGGTCTGTTCACCAAACCAAAAGAGAGCTGCACTGCCAGGAGTCCCTCATGGACTCCTGGGCAGAAAACATGACAGAACACACGGTAAAAACAGAAAAAGGACAAGGATTCAGAGGCCCTGTCCCTCAGATGCATTTCCGGCATCACATCTGCCAACAACCATATAGGTTAAAGGTTACAGGGACAGTGGGAAAGCAGTTACAATGTAGCCCTCAGCACTCCACTCTAACAAAAGTAAAGGGAAGGTGAAAATATCCTCCTATCCTTCAGAACAGTAGTTCTAAAAGGAAAAAGTTAGACTAGGGAGGGAAGCCCAAGGGACGCCCCGGCAGCACCGCACGTAGGATGCTGGGCGCTGCAACAATATATTACAGATGCCTGTAGTGAAATACATGGAGGAAGTAGGGAATACAGTAGCGGAAAAATAGGGTTCCCATCTTTCGGCAAAAGAATGGGTGGTTAAAAAGTCCCACTCACTCAGGAAAATACAACAATTAGTCCCAGAAGTCCAGCAAAAAGTGCTGAGGTTTCTCAGGTTCAAGGGAATTGGCACAAGAAATGAAAATTCTCCCAACAATACAAAAGAACAAAAAACGGACTACTTGTTTCGAGCCAGGGAAGGAATTGTCTTGCCAAAGCACTGTTAGTGTCGACCCACCTCCCCCGGTAAATATTGTCCATTTCCAGCAGCGATTCTAACTGTGCCACCCTTTAAGACTTTGCTGCCTGGGTGTAGAAAACTCTGCCCCATCAGTCAAGAGTTAGCCGAGCAGGCAACACTCCTGAGTGCTAGCCAAAGCCTCGAAAGTAGGAATCCGCATTTTAGATCCTCCTTCCTAACGGTCATCAATCCTCCTGCGGTCAGTGATGAGCTTGCTGGCTGCCGGAGACAGCGTACATTTTCCACTTTTGGTTTTAGTTGCAGTACCTCAAAGAGACCTCATGGTGGAAGTGCCGCCCAACAGATACAAAGAAGTCAGATTTTTTTTTTAAATGGCTAATACAAAATGGAATTGCTTGTCAAAACCAAACTGAGCTCGACTTGCTCACGACACCACCCCCTGCCCAGGGCTGGCTGAATGTGTGTCTCGGCTCGTGGGAGCCCATTTCACCATGGTTGGGAGGCCTCCTTGCTTAGAGTGGAGCGCAGCAGCTTGAGTCAC
Source organism: Ambystoma mexicanum (assembly GCF_040938575.1). NCBI lineage: Eukaryota > Metazoa > Chordata > Amphibia > Caudata > Ambystomatidae > Ambystoma > Ambystoma mexicanum. The sequence goes on from NC_090926.1 coordinate 1,226,950,750, forward strand.
CTGTGGGGGTGTATACATTATAAAGGAATAGAGCGGGGGGGGGGGGGGGGGGGGGTAATAGCCGCCGATGATCACGAGGGGTCAGGCAGCAGGAGGCTGAAACACTAAACACCCTCTTAAAAGCTATGAATCCTTTGTTTGCTCTACATTTCCCCCCTGCTGACAGAGTAAAAAGGTACTGCAGAGGCCCGAGAGAGAGAGAGAGGATAGCCCGAAGGCCTCCCAAAAATACAGCTTGTAAGGTGTGCCGCAAAGCAAAGCATATATATATATATATATATATATATATATCACTGTGTCACAACACTGCTGACTGGCAGCATAGGGGCAATTGCTCGGACAGCCTGAAAAAGGTTGAAAGGCCTCAATGCTGTCCCTGCCCTCACCAATGTCTCAGTCTCAGTCTCAGTCTCAGTCTCAGTCTCAGTCTCAGTCTCAGTCTCAGTCTCAGTCTCAGTCTCAGTCTCAGTCTCAGTCTCAGTCTCAGTCTCAGTCTCAGTCTCAGTCTCAGTCTCAGTCTCAGTCTCAGTCTCAGTCTCAGTCTCAGTCTCAGTCTCAGTCTCAGTCTCAGTCTCAGTCTCAGTCTCAGTCTCAGTCTCAGTCTCAGTCTCAGTCTCAGTCTCAGTCTCAGTCTCAGTCTCAGTCTCAGTCTCAGTCTCAGTCTCAGTCTCAGTCTCAGTCTCAGTCTCAGTCTCAGTCTCAGTCTCAGTCTCAGTCTCAGTCTCAGTCTCAGTCTCAGTCTGTCTGTCTCCCGTTTGAGGGTGGAGGGGATGGGATTCCAGCGTTTGGCAGCTTGAACTGGGAAGCTGGCGCCGCCTGCTGTTTTAGGTTGTATCTTGGGATCATTAGGTTTGAAGAGTTTGATGATCTGGTGATGCGGGTGGGTTGGTGGAGGCAGAGTTTATCTGCGAGATATTTCAGGGCGGAATTGGTGAGGCATTTGTGTGTGATGGCCAGGGAACAAAGGGTTATTCTGTCCCGGATGGGCAGCCAGTTGGCATGTTGTCTGTGTGTGGTGATGTGGCAGGATCTCGGGAGGCTAAGTGCTGCTCGTAGTGTGTTGTTCTGGAGCACCTGGAGTTTGTTGAGGTTGTGTTCCGAGGTGCCGAGGAATAGTGTGTTACAGTAGTCGATTTTGGAGAGGGCGAGTGCTCTGGCTAGTGTTAAGCAGCTACTTGTGCATAGGAAAGATTTGCAACTATATATTAGTTTGTTTGTGTAGGCTGTGGAGGATGCAATGCTGTTGACCTGGTTTCTAAGGGAGAGGGTTGAATCGAGGTAAACCCCCAGGGTTTTTATCTCTTTGGAGATGCTAATTGTGTTGTTGTCGATGACGAAAGTTGAGTAACTGCGGTCGAGTTTGCTCAGGCGTGCCTGTGAGCCTACGATCATCAGCTCTATCTTGTCGTCATTGAGACAAAGGCCGTTGTCAGCCATCCAGGCTTGGATTTCGAGATAGATACTGTTGAGTAATTTGGAATCATGGTCATAGCAGCCAGTGTCGTCAGCGTAGTTAGTATAGACGACACCCAAGTTGTCAAGGCGGTCGAAGAGGAGCTTCGTAAAGATATTGTATAAAGTGGGTGACACGCAGGAGCCTTGCGGGACGCCGCACAGGATTGGAGTTGGGTCTGCGGAGGCTGAGGGTGAAAAGACTGGTAGTGTGGTCTGCTAGGAAGGATTTGAATCCAATCAGATGCATTAGGGGGAAAAGCTGCAGCAGTGGAGAGGTGTTTGGCCAGGATTTGGTGGTCGACGAGGTCAAAGGCTGCAAATAGGTCCAATAGGAGGACTGCAAGTTTGCCTTTATCCTTTGCCTCGTCCATTTGAATCTTTAGGTCTAAGAGAGCAGCCTCAGTCCCATGTATAGATCTAAATCCGGATTGTCTAAGGCCGAGGAGGTTATTCTCATCTAAGTGTTTCTGGATTTGCAAGTATGCCACCCGGTCCAGGATCTTTAGGAGAAAGGGGACCGTGGTGATAGGCCTATAGTTAGTGGGAATGTTCGGGTCCAAATTGGCTTTCTTTAGTAGTGGCATGACCCAGGCTTCCTTGAGATTTTGGGGCACCTGATTGGAGGCGAATGAGGAATTGATCACAGCGGTTATGAAGGGGGCTAGGATTTTAGCTCCATCCTTAATGATGGTGGCTGGGCAGACATCCCCTTGGCAGTGTGAGGGTTTTAGACTTTTAATAATGTTTTCGACTTCCTTAGGTGTTACTTGGGAGAAGGAGAAAGGTGGACATGGGGGGGTTGTTCTGTCGTAGTTGAGGTTGGCAGATTGGCGGTCCTTTTGAAGGCTAGCCTTTTTAGCTTTGATTTTGTTTTGGAGGAGGGCGATTTTGTCTGCTAGAGCTTGCTGTATTATGGTACACCATTCTGCATTTTTGATGCAGTCTTGGGTGGGGGGTGCTGGGGACTCTAGCTCTTTTAGGATGCTAAATAATTCTTTGGTTCTGGAGTTGGCGTTTTGGATTCTGGTATCGTAGGAATGTTTTTTTGGCTGACAGGATGGCTGTTTGTAAGTCGCGGATGCTAGCGTGAACGCTGTTCTGTTAGAGGGCGATTTTCGCCAGATGGTTTCGGCGGCCCTTTTTAAGGTTCTGAGGTTTTTCATCTCGGGAGTAAACCATTTGTTAAGGTGAGCTTGGGGCTTATGTTTCCTGAGTTTGGGAGGTGCGACAATGTCTAAGGCTGACTTGAGGGTGTTATAGAGGTCAACTAGGTGTGTTGGGTTGAGGTTGTTAGCTTTTGGCTCGTCAAGAATATTTTTGATGAGTGGTTGGAGGCTTTCTATGGAGATATTTTGACAGTTTCTGGCCAGCGAAGGAAGTTCTATGTTGGCTTTTGTGGGGGGTGGTCCAGGGATGGAAAACTGGATGAGGTGGTGGTCGGACCATGCAACAGGGTCGTTTTGGGTGATGGTGATAGCACAGTTAAGGTCAGCGATCCAGTCCAGGGTTCTGACTTTGGAGTGGGTTTGAGTGGAAATTCTATGTGCGAAACTAAGGTTATATATAGAGTTGGCCAAAGATAGGGCATGTGAGTCGTTGGGGTCATGGAGGCCGAGGTTAAGGTCTCCTAGGAGGATAGTTTTTGATGCGAGTTTGGTATGTGTGGAGAGGAGATCAAGAATGTCGGTCTCGAAAGTGGATGACGGGCTGGGGGGCCGGTAGACAAGATGCACGAGTATTGTGGTGGTTGGCGTCAATGAAAGTTTCACAGATAGGAGTTCTGCAGAGTGGAAGTTGATTTAGGGTATGGCTCTAAGTGCTAGGTGGGATTTGGCGATGAAGGCCACTCCCCCGCCTTTGTTGGACGTTCTGTCGGCTCTGATGATGGTGTAGCCTTCTGGTAGAGCTAAGGAGAGCAGGGCCTGCTGCCTGGTGAAGCCAGGTTTCGGTTACTGCTAGGAAGTCCAAGCTGTTGAGAGAGATAATGTCCGAGATCTCTGGGGCGTGTGCCACGAGGGACCAAGCGTTGATAAGGGCTCCTTTGATGTTAGGGGGGTATTAGCGGGGGATTAGTGATTTTAGTGTTCGTGTGGGGAGGAGGGTGAGAGGAGGGGCTGGGTATATTTTTAGGCTTAGCAGAAGCTTGGGCTTTGGTAAACCGTGTACCAAGTCTTAGGTTACGTGTGTGGAGTGGGACAAGACGTGTGGCGTAACGTCGTAACCATTCAGATGGGCTGAGTGGGTCCACATGGTTTATGGGATGGGCGATGAGGGAAGAGTGGGTAGGGGTGAGGTGGCGTGGGAGTAGTTGGGGAGTGCTGGTGTCCCTGGGTGGACTAGAGGTAGGAGAGAGGCAAGCGCTAGCGTGGCTCTATGGAAGGAGGACATAGCGGATGGCTGAGGGTGAGTAGAAGGGTAGGGGCTGAGTTAAAGAAAGCACAATGGGCTGGTTATAAATGAGAGCTGTGTCTACAGTAGCAGTTGGAGCAGTGGGCTGGTTTCAAACAGAAGCAAAGCATATAGAGGGCTGCAATAGGACTGGCACGGGGCAGTTAAGTCAAAATGCAGGTATCAGCACAGGCTAGTTAAATCAAAATGCAAGTTTCAGCATGGGCTATGCATACAATGGGCTGCAAAAGGACTTGCACTGGTAGTAGTCATTAATTGGTATAGTATGACATGGGTGAGTTGATAAAAGTTACAGTACTGTTAAACACTTATTCCGTTGCATATATACATTTCTTAGTATAACTGGCTCATGCATATGTGAATGGCTAAAGCAGGGAGGTGTAATTTTCCAGTAGGGATAACGTACACGTTGCGATTATGAGGACTATTCAATCAATCTTATGCTATGGTGATCCTATCAGTTACATAATACACAATCATACTGGTCATCTAGTGATCTGGGTCCGATATTCGGTTCTTGCATAATCACCGTTATGGTTCACAATGGAGCATTAAATCTTGTCGTAGTGCGTCGTACATACAATGTGCTCACAGAGTTCTGCTTTTACTCACAGTTCGGATGTAATCTTCCGCCTATTAAGATCAAGGAAACAGTCAGAGTTCGTGCGTATAGGCGAGATGCGGACCCCTAGCGGCCCTGCCGCGGACAGCCGCAGACAGGCCCTTGTGGACGCGGCTGGCTTCCGCCTCCGGTCAGGGGCTCGGCCTGTAGTTGAGGGCTGCAACCAATCAAAAGGTAGCAAGGGTGTCAGGGGAACTCCTCAGTGGGTTGGTGAGAATACGGCGGCCATTTTAAGGCAGTCGCTTGCCCGAATGATTATATTCACAGAAGTTGTGAATTCAGGGCAAGAGATGGCGATTCAAACTTGATGGAGCTGCACTACCATGGGCAAAGGCAGATGATCCTGTTGTGTTGTCGTTGAGTCGTAGATCAGCGCAATCTGCTGATCTTGAGAGATGGATCAGGTCAGCTGCTGGGGGCTCCGGCCCATCCAGCAAGGAAGCGGACAAACTGGGTTGGGGACAGCCGCAGACAGGCCCTTGTGGACGCGGCCCTTGGTGTCTTGGTGATGTCCAAGAGAGGAGGGGGTGGGGGGGGAGATTTGAGGTCCGAGCATTGGCCTACAGATTGTGGGTTTGGAATTTGTACCCAGAAAGGTAGCCTGAATTGACAAAGCGTCACTTTTCCTAACATCACAAATATAGCATACCAGGGCACCATAGTTGGTGACAGAACGCTGTGTGGAGAGAAAGGAATGAATGCGACCTCTTTAATGTTTCCAAAGTCCAAAAAGTTGTCCACATTTTACCCCCCACCGAAACGGACACCAGATCGATCGAAACACAACAGGTGTATACAATGGAAGTACAGCACCCCAAGACACCCCAAGACACCTGTGGCAACACTAATCAATAACTTTTCACACACTCCTTCAGACAACTCCCAGACACTGCAAATCACACAATTTTCAAGACCAACCAGGAGCACACACGGAGCACACACGGACTACTGCCTCAGGGAACATGGCAAATACTTACACACCACCGAGAGCTCCACCTTTTCAGATCCCGCATCTCAATTTTGCAACAAAACAATCCTGCCTGGCACCGTTGACTCCTAGGTCAGCCCCCTAAACCCAACAATTGCAGATCATGAAGCACCAACACCCAGAGAAATGATCCAAGGTGTGCTGTGCAAGACCCAATACCATAGCTTGAGAGGGCAGAGCAAAGAGGTCCCTCGTTCTCCAGGAAGGCAGAGCCAATCCTGTGACTGGCCGAGGTGCCTGGTGGCAGCCCACTATGCTACAATCCCTTGTGCCCAGACTGGCTGCCAGGCGTCCACATCATTCTGCACAATCAGTAGGGCAGGGTCAGTGCTAGAATAATGCAATTCTAGGCAACAGCCTCAAGGGACCATGAAGACAGCATTTTAGCCCTAAATACAGAATAGCTGTCCCATTGTTAGGTAGACATTTCCACTATGTATGACCTGAATCACTTAGATCACTCCGAAAGTTTACAGATAAGACAGTGAAATTAAATTATTTGGCTAAGATCACGCACTGTGGGTTAAAATCCAGCATCGAATGCTTAACCACTTAGCATTTTAGGCACACGTCATCCGATTTAAGCTCTGACTTTCAAGAACTACAATACAACTGCGTCATTGAGACCACTTGCAAAATACACAAGTCGCACAGCACAGCAAAGCAACCTGGAAATATATGAATCCTTCTAGAACCATGGTAAGGCAGAAGAGTATCATTGGGGCTTTATTTTCGAGACTAAAACTCCCTCAATATAAATTAAGGCAAGCCCGAAAAATCGGATTGACACCACCGTACTCTCAGCAATAAAAGTCAAATCGTGTGATACGGTCACTTGTCTATAGCAATAGCAATGTTTTGCAAAAATTTCCAGCTTATTTGTATTTAGGTTAAGAAAATGTGAATGTCCACGGACAAGCAGACCCTTTTTGTGGGTCTCAAACTAGAAAGCATACATTACATATATAAAGTGTAAGCTTTAAAAGAAAAAGTGCGTTTTAATTTGTGACTCACACTGGAAGAAGGCCCAATGTTGGGTGTGTCTTCTTCCAGATAACAACGTCCCATCACAGGTCCAGTCGTCTAAACAAACACACTTAAGAAAAGGTGCTGCAGAGAAATCCCCAAGACTCTCTTAATCACTGTCTGCCCTTCTCATGGAAGCTATACAGGTATGGTTACCAGATGATGTCATCAATGCCCCAGTCATGGGCATTCATGTCTTTACCAACTGCATTCTGGGAGTTGTAGTCTTAGGTCAGCTGAATTGAATGAATGGAACAAAGTTACAAGAAAGTCCAAGGCTGGAATACAGTGCCCCTCGGTGTTAACCTTCTATACAAGCGAGCCAGGTCCTGCACCACTCTGCTCAGAATTCCAGGGAGGAGGGGCGGGGGATGGGGGTGGCGAGGGGGTCCAACCAGAAGAACAAGTTACTTTCTTACCTGGTAACGTTCTTTCGATGGGATGGTCCGACGACGTATTCCATATCTATGACAGTAATCACCACAGCTGTGCTGCTTCGGAAACTTTTTCGGCGTCTGCGTCCTGCGTCGATGACGTCGATGCGCCGCCGTCGAGGACCTCCTCCGACGTCCGACGTCATCCGATGTGATAAGTAGGACGCACGACGCCAGTAGCCTCAGTTGTAGTTTTTTCCCCCAGAACGTGTGACAATAGTCAACTGCCAGTCCGACACAAAGCCTTGCGGAACGTAAGCTGCAAACGCAACAGAAATTCTGCAGCGGGGAAGGCAGGGCGGGAGCGATATGGAATACGTCGTCGGACCATCCCATCGAAAGAACGTTACCAGGTAAGAAAGTAACTTGTTCTTCGAGGGGATTGGGTCCTCCGACGTATTCCATATCTATGACAGACTCCCAAAGCAGTACCAAATCAAGGAGGAGGGAAAGAATTTAGAAACAAAATTTAGAATAGCCAATCAAATAGCAGAGCAAAGGACCGCCTTGCCAAAGGCCAGATCCTGCCCTCTGATGGAATCGAGGGAATAATGCCGCACAAATGTATGCACTGAAGCCCAGGTGGCAGCATCACAGATGTTGCGAATAGGAACACCCCTCTGCAGGGCAGTAGATGCAGCCAAGCCCCTGGTAGAATGGGCCCGCAAGCCAGCCGGAGGGTCCTTGCCCGCCAAGCGGTAACACTCCGAGATGGCCAAAATAATCCAGCGGGACAAAGTCTGTTTCGTCACAGCTTGCCCCAAGCGCTTACCAGCGTAACCAATAAAGAGTTGATCGTCCACTCTGACCCGGGACATGCGAGAAACATAAAAGCTCAAAGCTCTCCTAGGATCAAGCCTATGGAGCCTCTCCTCTTCCTTACCAGGATGCGGAGGAGGATAGAATGCCGGAAGAACAATCTTCTGGGCCAAATGAAATTCCGTCACTACCTTCGGAAGAAAAGAAGGACGAACTCGAAGGACAACCCTGTCCTTGTGAAATACAGTGAAGGGTGGCTTAACAGAAAGTGCCTGTAACTCACTCACTCTGCGAGCGGAAGTAACCGCAACTAAAAACACAGTTTTCAAAGTCAACAGCCTCAAAGGGCAAGAATGTAACGGCTCAAACGGAGCACCCATAAGAAACCTAAGAACAAGGTTCAAATCCCAACCGGGCACCAGGAAAGGCGACGGAGGGAACACATTAGTGAGCCCTTTCAGAAACTGTGAAATTAAAGGGATTTTAAAGTAAGAACATTCTTCAGATGAGCGCTTAAAGATGGACAGCGCCGCCAGGTAACCCTTAACGGTACCCACTTGCAAGCCCCTGTGGGCCAAAGAAAGCAAAAAGGACAGAACCATGGGGATGTCACATGCAAAAGGATCCACATTCTGAACTCTGCACCAGTCGCAGAACTTACGCCAACGGCAACGGTACAGAGACTTAGTTGCGGGCCTTCGGGCCGAAAGCAACACCTCCATCACGTCTTCAGGGAGGTCCCAATCCTTATACCTCAACCTTTCAGAAGCCAAGCGTGAAGGTTGAGGGATCCGACTTCTGGATGGAGAACCTGACCCCCCTCCCGTGAGAGCAGATCGTCTCGGTAGGGAAGACGACGTGGAGGGCAGATGGACAAGTCGAGAAGGTCCGGGTACCACGTCCTCCGAGCCCACGCCGGAGCAATGAGGATCATCCGGGAACCGAACTTCCGTAACCTCCGCAGCACTTGCGGGATGACGGGGACCGGAGGAAACGCGTACAGCAGCGGGAACGACCACTCCACCACGAACGCGTCTCCTAAGGCTCCTTTTGGAGGAAATTCCCGCGAGCAAAACCTTTCGCACTTCCGGTTGACACTGGAGGCAAAGAGATCCACTTGAGGGGTCCCCCAAAGGGCGAAGATCTCCAGGAGAATCTCCTGAGCCAACTCCCACTCGTGAGAGATCGTGCTCTGCCTGCTCAGAGCGTCCGCCGTCACGTTCTCGACTCCGGCCAGATGAACTGCCGAGATCGAAACTTCCTGCTGGATGGCCCAGAACTCGAGCTGCATCGCCTCCCTGCACAGAGGAAGTGACCCTGCCCCCCCCTTTTTGTTGAGGTAGTGCATGGCCACCGTGTTGTCCGTCAGGATCAGGACACTCTTCCCTCGCACAGTCGGCAGAAAAGCCTTCAGGGCTAGCCTGACGGCCCTCAGCTCCAACAGATTGATATGGAGTCTGGACTCCGACGGAGACCAACGACCGCTGACTGTCAGCCCGTTGGCATGAGCTCCCCATCCCGTGAGGGATGCATCCGACACGATCGTCACCTCCGGCCAGGGAAGCCAAAACGGAGCCCCCTTCATCAAGTTGCCTTCGACGGCCCACCACAGAAGGTCCCGGGCGACCGAGGGCGGCACCTGAATCGGGTCCGACATCCTGCCGGAGGACTGCGACCATTGCATCTTGAGTGCCCACTGCAAAGATCTCATTCGCAGGCGAGCCTCTGGCACCAGAAGAATGCAGGATGCCATGAGGCCGAGCAACCTCAAGAACTCGAACGCTGGGAGCGTCTGGGCATGCTGAAACTTGCGCACCATCTGCTGAATGTGAAGAGCCCTCACCTGGGGAGGAAAACACTGCCCCAGGGAAGTGTCGAGCACTGCTCCGATGTACTGGAGCCTCTGCGTTGGCGTCAAATGGGACTTCTTTAAATTGAGGGAGAAGCCCAGCCTGTGAAGGGAGTGGCAGGCGACGGACAGATGATCCAGGACCTGCTCGGGAGAGCTCCCCCTGATCAACCAATCGTCCAGGTAGGGGTAGACGTGAATCCCCCCTTGCCTGAGATGCGCTGCCACCACCACCATGAGCTTGGTGAAAACCCTCGGGGCGGAGGTCAAACCGAACGGCAGGACCCGAAACTGAAAGTGCGAGTCGCCAACCGCGAACCTCAGGTACTTCTTGTGCTTGGGATGGATCGGCACATGGAAGTAAGCATCCTTGAGGTCGAGTGACACCAACCAGTCCTGAAGCTGAAGGGCCTGGAGGACTTGAGAGAGAGTAACCATCTTGAACTTGTCCTTCCTGAGGAGTTTGTTCAAACCACGCAAGTCCATGATGGGTCTCAATCCCCCGTCTTTCTTGGAAATCAAAAAATAAGGGGAATACCATCCCTTGTTCCTCTCCGCTACAGGCACCAGTTCTATGGCGCCTTTCTCCAGCAGGGCTTGAATTTCCTGCGCAAGGAGCGGATCCGGACACTTCAAAGAGAGGTTCCCCGGTGGATTGTCGCGAGGCCTGTGCCGAAAGGGAAGACAGTAGCCGTGGGTTATGATCTCCAGAACCCACACATCCGAAGAAATGGCACGCCACTCTACAAGATGCTGCGCCAGCCTTCCCCCAACCGGCGAACCATGGGACAAGGCCTCATGACTGAGTAGGAGCGGCTGCGGCGTTACCTGAGGGCAAAGAGGCAACTGCCCGAGCGGCCTTGGCACCACGGGTACCCTGTCGTCCACCTCTGGTACCCCTGCGTTGGCCCCTTTGACTGCCAGCTCCTCTCGCTCTACCAAAGGACGAGTAATAGCGAAAGGAGCCACCCCTCCACTGCTGTCCCCTAGGACGAAAAGGCGGAGGTTGGCGAACTGCAGCGCCCAACGACTTCGCTGCAGCTTTTGAGGTCTGCAACCTCTCAAGGCTCTCGTCAGCCTTGCTGCCAAAAAGATGTTCACCATCAAAGGGCATGTTGAGGAGCCGGGACTGCACATCAGGAGCAAACCCCGACTTCCGCAACCACGCAAACCTGCGTATCACGGTGCTCGCCGCCATGGACCTACTGACGCATTCAGCTAAGTCCAAACCCGACTGAACGGACTCACACATGGCATCCTTACCATCCTGGACCAAAGCAAGGAAACCAACCCGTTCGTCCCCTTCGGGAATATGTTCAGCCGCTAACGCAACACAGTTCCACAGAGTGTGCGTGAAACGTGACAAGGCACAAATGGAGTTGGCCGCCTGAAGCGCCATACCACCAGAAGAAAACACCTTCTTCGCCCAGCCATCAAAACGTTTGTCGTCCCTATCAGGAGGGATGGTAGGGTACGACGCCTGCTTTGCCGGGGCCGTGGCCGCCTGCACCACCAAACTTTCCGGAGTGGGGTGCCTGGTCAAGTAGCAGGGGTCGCCACCGGCTGGACGGTATTTCCGCGACAAGGATCTGCCCACTGCCGGGAGACTCTCCGGAGCAGTCCAAGCCGCCGCCACCCTACGCTGTAAAGCCATATGGAATGGCAGAACCGGGTCAGATGGGGGACCAACATCAAGGATGTCCGTCAGATCATCCTGCACAAACTCCCCTGGGGGAGCAGACCATCCCAGATACTCAGACACCCTAGCCATAAGGCGCCGGTATGAGGAATCAGCATGGGAGCCAGGCTCAGGCCGACCAAATTCCACCTCCGGAGAGGTGTCCAGACCACTAGCATCATGCAGCGACTGCCTCAAATCGTCAAATTGACTATGGCCCGAGACAATGTCATCCGGCACCTGATCAGGAACCAGGCCAACCGAATCCTCATCCGCCTCCGAAATATAATCCAAGAGGTGGAAAGGCACCTGAGAGTGCCTGCTCTTAGCCAGAGCCTTCCTAGGGGGTACACCCGAGACACGGGGCACCTCCGACACGAAAGGCGTCGATGGCGTCGAGCGAATCGGCGCCGCCGTCGAGAAAACCGGCAACGGCGCCGAGAGGATCGGCGTCGACGTCGAGGAAATCGGCGTCGACGTCAGATGCAGCGCCTCCAATATCGGCGGCGTCGACACAGCCCTCGAAGCCGGAGCCCCGAGCGTGTCCCTCGACGACCTGAACGTCGACGGCTTCGACGACTTCCTCGGAGCCGGAGCCTCGAGAAAGCCTGTCGACGCCCTCGACGCCTCAGACGTCGATGTCTTCCTCGAAGACATCACAGGTGCACACGGTCTCGATCGCGTCGAGGACCGGGACCTGGAACGGGTACGGCGAGAACGAGCCTCCTTGTCCGAACGGGACCTCTCCCGTGACTCGTGCCGACCACTCTTGCGAGCGGCGTCTCTCGACCTCACACGGCCGACCCCACTCGGGGGCGCGGACGGTTGAGTACCCTGCGACTCAAGAATCGCCAACATTTTCTTCCCGAAGGAAGCCCATTCCTCCGGCGTCGCACGGCTGGTGGGATAACCGACGTGCCGGGCAGAGTCCTCGGAAGAGGACCTGGAAGGCGACCGGTGACGGCGCTTCCGAGAACGCCTCGAAGAGGCAGAGGAGTGGCGAGACCGACTCCTAGAAGAAGACCGACGAGACCTCCGACGATGACGCGGAGAGTCACCCCTCGAATCATCCGTCGAAAGCCCCGCCGACTTCGACTTCCGGGGCTTGGACACCCGACCTACCGACAATTTCTTCTTACGTTCGCGTAAGGCCTTGGAAGTGAGCGACAGGCAGTCGACACAGTCATCCGTGTCGTGGGCCTCCCCGAGGCACCAGAGGCAGGCGTCGTGCGAGTCAGTCACCGACATCTTGGACCCACACACCCCGCACTTCTTGAAGCCCGGACGCGGGGTTGAAGACGAAGTGGAAGACATCGCTGCGAAGGAATATTCACAAACGAACAGGCTCGAAGAACCAGAAAGAACAGAACTCCAAAGAGTCGAGGCTAGAACCGAGAAACACGAAGCAACACGTTCGCGGAAAAAACGGAACTGAGGCTACTGGCGTCGTGCGTCCTACTTATCACATCGGATGACGTCGGAGGAGGTCCTCGACGGCGGCGCATCGACGTCATCGACGCAGGACGCAGACGCCGAAAAAGTTTCCGAAGCAGCACAGCTTGGTGATTACTGTCATAGATATGGAATACGTCGGAGGACCCAATCCCCTCGAAATAGCACTTTGGTGTCACACGCATGCTGCTCAACAAGGCGTAGAAGGATTTCTTCTTCAGAGGGCGGCCCACAGCAATGGCTGGGCCTGGGATCCAGGGCTACCATGGAGATCGACCCTCAAGAGCCTGAAGCTTGGTGCCCATGTGTTGCGGCATACTCCTCCATGCCTAGGGGGGCCTCGCAAAGAACTGGAAGGCGCCAGAGGTGGAGACCAAAACAACTAGCAGCAGGTCTTCCTGGCGCCAGACCAACAAAGGTGAAGCCAAGCAGCCAACCCTGGACCAGAGGCATCACTCAAGCCACCCTCTCCACCTGCAAGGAGGCGCCACCTGCTGCACGGGAGGACTCATTGCATGAAGCAGAGTCACAATTCCTAGGGTGCAGAGAGCCACCACCTACCTGCTGTTACGCCCCATTACAGCTTACGCGAGAATAGAGGAAATGTGCAAAGGAATCAAATATTCAGCTAATACATAGTAAAATCCACCAATAGGATGATAGCATTCCTACAACTCCACCATCTTTAATATCTACATGGAATATCTGAGGGAAAACTCTAACCAACACAGGCATGATGCACCAATATACAAACGACATGCAGCGTTACCTAAAGATACATTGCATCTATCGACTCAAGCACTGCGCGCCCCCCCCCCCAATCCAAACTTGGCTATCTAGCACCTACGCAAGGCCCAATGCATTCCCCTAGCTATTCCCACCAAGCATACCCAAGGTCAGAACTGCCAGACTGACATGAAGGTCCACAGAGTCACTCTTCAGTTCAAACGTTCTAGACTTGAACACAAACTGTGACCTCTCCTTCAAAACATACATTGCCAAGAGGAGCATGGTACCAGCTTGCACTCTTCTGCAAAATAAACGCTGTCCCGAGTTTCAGAACCATTGCTCGAACCCCGGTCGTCACCCACCTGGATAGTGGCAACACCATACTCGCCAAAAGTCCCAGTTTCTACCTTGACCCCTGTGAAAGAGGTCCAGCATGCCTCATGCCTCAAAGGACTAAGAACATTCAACCACAGCTCCTCATCCACAAGGGGCTGCACTGGCCACCCCGTCAGGGATGCATAATGTTCAAGACAGCCTGCATGCAAAGCAGTTACAACCACTCTACCTGGTCAAGAAGAACAAGTTACTTGTCCCTGGTAACGTTCTTTCGACTGGATGTTCCCCCCCACGTACTCCTCATCTTTCACACTTGTTGTCCAGCTTGAGCTGCTTTGGAAAAAAAAAGAAATTCAGCAGAGGGCGCTGTGCGTCAAGGTGATGTCGATGTCCCTCGAAGGCCTCAGTTGAGGATGATGTAACCGAAGGCATATATAGCACGCACAGCGCCGTTTGGCCCCAGTTCGGTTTTTCCTCCTCTTGCAGCAGAGATACCCGTAAAACACAGGAGTGACTGTACTCCGCATTGATGGAACGGATTCCGGGGCAATTAGGATCGTGCGTTTCCCGAACCTTCTCAACCTCCTGATTACATGAGGAATGACGGGGACTGGAGGAAACGCGTACAGGAGTGGAAACTCCCAGTCCACCACAAACGAGTCTCCTAGAGCTCCCTTCAGAGGAAATTCCCTGAAGCAATATCTTTCACACTTCCGGTTGACCTCGGTCGCAAAAAGATCTACTTCAGGGGTTCCCCCAAGGGTGAAGATCTCTTTAAGGACTTCCTGAGCTAGTTCCCACTTGTGGGAGACTGTGCTCTTTCTGCTCAGAGCGTCCGCCGCCGTGTTCTCCTCCCCGGCTAGGTGAACTGCTGATAGAGAGATTGCTTCCTGAATTGCCCAGTACCAGAGCTGCATTGCCTCTCTGCACAGTGGTAGTGACCCTACACTGCCTCTTTTGTTGAGATAGCGCATGGCAACAGATTGATATGTAGTTTGGATTCTGATGGAGACCAACAATGTCAGATCGCTGGCATAGGCTCCCCACCCAGTGAGTGAGGCGTCCGTCACTACTGTAATCTCCGGCCATGGTTGCCAAAAGGGTTCTCCCTTCTCAATATTGTCCTTGCAGGCCCACCACAGAAGATCCTGTGAGACCCTGGTTGGAACCAGAAGTAGGTCTGCCATCTTTCCTGATAACTGGGACCATTGAGTTTTTAGAGCCCATTGAAGGGATCTCTTTCTCAGGCGGGCCTCTGGAACCAGAAAAATGCCGGATGCCATGAGGCCAGGCAACCTAAAAATATAAATAAATAAACAAAATAAAATTAAAATAAATAAATAAATAAATTTAAAAAAAAAAAAAAAAAATGAATGCCGGTAGACTGTGGGCATTCTGAAATTTTGTGTCTCGAGCCCTCACCTCGGGTGGCGAGCTCTTCCCCAAGGATGTATCTAGTACAGGTCCGATGTACAGGAGCATTTGAGAAGGTGTCATATGGGACTTCTTGTAATTGAGGGAGAAGCAGTCTGAAGAGAGTGGCAGGTGACTGCGAAGATCCAGGGCTTGTTCACGAGAACGCACCCTGAACAGCCAATCGCCCAGGTAGGGGTAGACGTGGATCCCCCCTTCTCCTGAGACTCGCTGCCACTACCGCCACCAGTTTGGTGAAAACCCTTGGGTGGAGGTCGGCCCGAATTGGCACAACTTGAAATTGATAATGAGAACCGCCAACTGCGAACCTCAGGTATTTTCTGTACTTGAAATGGATTGGCACATGAAAATAAGCACCCTGAAGGTCCAATAACACCAACCACTCCTGGTGTTGAGGGCCTGAAGGATCTGAGAAAGTGTGACATCTTGAACCTGTCCTTCCTGAGGAACTTGTTCAAGTATCTCAAGTCCAAGATGGGTCTCAGTCCTCCGTCCTTCTTGGGTATCAAAAAATATGGGGAGTAGCATCCCTCGTTCCGCTCCGCTACAGGCACTGGTTCTATGGCACCTTTCTCTAGCAGGGTTAAAATCTCCTGCACAAGGAGTGGATCTGGAATCATCAAAAAGCGGTTCCCCCAGTGGATTGTTCTGAGGTCTCTTTATAAAGGAAGGAAGTAACCATGGGCTATGGATTCCAGAGACCAAGCACCTGAAGTAATGTCTAGCCATTCTTTTAGATGCCGACTCAGTCTGCCACCCACTGGTGAGCTGTGACTGAAGCCCTCAGAGTGGTTTGTTTTGTGGCGGCTGATGTAGAAACCAATGCTAAGGAGGCTGCCGCTTGAGCTGGCTTTGCACCTCTACCTCGTCCACCATCAGGGAATCTTTTCTGGCCTCTTTGACTGGCCATTCCTCTCGCCCTTCCAACTGAGGAGAAGTAGCAATAGGATCTACCCTCCAAGGAAGTCCACTACTACGAAAAGGCTGAGGTTGCCTAATAGCGGCACCTAAAGATTTGCCTGACGCCTTCGAGGTCTGCAACTTCAAGGCTCTCGTCAGCCTTGCTGCCAAAAAGATGAGACCTGTCAAAAGGCATGTTGAGAAGCCTAGATCGCACATCAGGTGCAAACCCCAATTTCCTCAACCACGCAAATCTGCGCATCACAGTGCTGGTAGCCATGAAGCCGCTGATGCTGTCAGCAGAATCCGGACCGACTAAAGGGACTCACATGGCTTCTTTGCCAACCTTGACAATAGCTAAGAAGCTGTCCCTTTCATCTCCTTCGGGAATATGCTCTGCCGCCATGGAGATAGAGTCCTATAGAGTATACGAAAACTTTGCAAGGGAACAAGTGGAGTTGACAGATTTTAGTACCATGCTCTCTGCAGAAAATACCTTCCTCGCCCGTCCAGCTAGGCGCTTGTCGTCCCTATCAGGAGTGATGGTAGGGTACGCTGCCTGTTTAGAAGTAGCCGGAGCTGCCGGCACCACCAGACTCTCCGGAGTGGGTTATTTCGACAGGCAGTTGGGGTCACTAATGGAGGGGCGTTATTTTTGTGTCAAGTTCTTGTCAACTGCCGGATTAGATTCCGGAGTCTCCCAGTTCCTAGCCACCCTTTTTTTGCAGTGCCACATGAAAAGGTAAAATAGGGTCGTTTGTGGACCCTTGTCCAGAATGTCATAGGGCAATGGGGGCCTACTCCAACCCAAGTATTTGACCACTCGACATGAGCTGACTATAAAAGGAGTCTGGATGTTCCCCTGCCTCTGGCTTTCCAATTTACTGGCGAGGTATCTACCACACTTGCTGTTTGCAAGTTCTGTTACAGGTCCTGCATTCTGGATTCTTCAGAGATGGTACATTGGGTGTGCCGTACTGTAAGCCAAATAGGGCTTCATCATTCTCAGAATGCTCCTCCTCTTCAAAAATGTAAAAACTCTGTGAGTGGAGCATATATTTTGTAAGGTTTTGTGCTAACAGGCTTCGACAACGAAGTTGTCAATATTTTCTTTATCAGCGCCGATTTTGGATGGGTGCTTGGCACTGACGGCTGGCAAGTGTGGCGCAGTTAGCTAAGGCTTCGATGTAGAGGGCCTGGCGAGCGTCAAAAGTGCTGATGGCGTCAACAACCTTGACTTCTCCTTATGTCTCGTATGATCCTTTGATTTTTTGGATCAAGGCCTCAAGGGCCACAGATG
Source organism: Ambystoma mexicanum (assembly GCF_040938575.1). NCBI lineage: Eukaryota > Metazoa > Chordata > Amphibia > Caudata > Ambystomatidae > Ambystoma > Ambystoma mexicanum. Next base: position 1,226,968,121 of record NC_090926.1, read on the forward strand.
TGGACTAAGCAGTTTACCCGGCCCCAATCACTAAATTGAATGAATTCTCCCACTCTGCATCTCCCCCTCTCCCATATACCCCCCCCATCCCTCCCAGCTCCTCTACTACCACCACACCCTTACCTATAACCCCCCCCCCCCCGCCGGGTAGGTCCCATATGTACAGCGCTCCTTTGCTACCCGGCTAGGCTAGTACATACAATTATTGCACAACTCGACAGAAGAGTCTAAAGTGCAGATTCTCCATCAAGTATAAAACAGGTAAAAGATCCTGATTAAAATCTGGAAACGTAAACTTGGATCTACATCGCCTCTGCGCGGCCATATCTCGCCTAACACAACAACACTGCACCTCTCCTTCCATCCAGGTCTGTGGCACATATGTCATTTTAATGCACGCCCCCCCTGGGGACTGGGCATTACCTGGTTCTGAGTGGACTTGGTACATCCTCATGGCTGGACATTACCTGGTTCTGAGTGGACTTGTAGAGCTGGAGCAGAGTCCGTCCGACTGCTACCTCTGTGCTGTTCATCAAGGACTTGCCCTTCACCCAGCCTCCCGTGGAGCTGTCCTGGTACATGTACCTCATTCCATCCTCCGGCGGGCTCCTCGTGGGCCTAGGGAGCTTGTAAATGATAAACCTGAGGGAGGTGGCGAAAGGACAGCTGTAAAATGGCAGCAATTCGGATATGAAAGGTTTGGGTAGGGAACTGCTCAGTAGCAAGTTCTGAGGAGCATGAGAGAGGAGCTGCAAGGAGAGCGAGGCTAGGAGAGAGGCCAGACAAGGGAATGGTCAGAGAGAAAAGAAGCTACTGGAAAGAGAAGAAAGCGAAGAGAATAGCAGAGCGCACAGTGTAGCTAGACAGATGGAGACTGACTAGTTAGTGTCATAACCAACAATTGTTTATTGAAATAAGAAGAAAGTGACCCATCTCTCCCTATTGTATGGGTTTCCCTACGTTAGGCAGAATTATATGCAGTGCCCTTTGGGAACACCACACACAATTAAGCCTACAAGTGACAGTACAAATTCACCTTTGGTACAAGCCTGTACTACACAGTAAAGTGGTAGCAATGGCTGAGCAGCAAGGCTTATCTCAAGAGTAAGTGAGCAGTATCAATAGTTACACAAAGGACAGCAATTATTATGATTCAAACAAACACTGACTCAAGGTTTCTGAGTAAAAGAATATACATTTATTTACTCAACAGTTGTATAACATTTCACTATTATAAGCAGTCTAAAAATCATACTCTTAACACACCACACCACTCCCAATAAGTTCCAGACAAGTTAAGCTCACAAAATGAAGTAGGAGCAAAATGGCACTCTAGCAATTTAAAAGGGAGGGAAAGACAAGGTTAGCAGAAATTGAACCACACCAACAGGTAAGTACTCAGGTCAATAGATAGAATCAGCTAGAAAAGGCTTAGAGCCAAAGTCAATGGTATAAAAGTCTTTTGCGCAAGATTCACAGTTCAATGTAATTCGCGGGAAAGTTCGTGCGACGGGTTACTGACGAAGTTGGTCGGCAGAAAAGGTAATGTAAAAGAAGAGAAGACAAGCCTCGGTTTGGCGAACGATTTCACACACTTTCACCACGGCTGAACGGAACGAACAACCGGGTTTGCACAGTACCTTAAAACGGAGAAGGAGCTGTGGCTGAGGTGGATCTTCCTGGTAGTTCCTGCAGGCTCACGGTTCCTGAAGAAACTGTCAGACTGACAAGAAGTAGGAAGACTTAAGGGTCCTGCACTACCCAGGGAAGAAACCAGCAGCAGAGCAAAGCAACGAATAAAAGGTGCGCTCCTTAAAACCCAAGCAGGGTCTGACCTTTCTGCCTATCCGGCCCACTGTAGCTCTGTACAGCGAATTCGACCAGAGGAGGGGTCCTGGCTTGAAGTTTGGGTGAACTAGTTGGTCCCACCAGCTCCAGGGAAGAGGTTTCCTGGAAGATCTTCTCCGTCGTCAGATTCTGAAGATTCGGACCTGCAGCAGGGATTCACCAGGCGGTTCAGTCGTTGTAGGGGTCCTCTTCCATCAACTCCTTGTTGGTTCTTTCGTTCCAGTGGCGACTCTGCCTTTCCAGTCCCAGAGACCTGCTTTTTATACAGAATTCCCCCCATTCACACAGCCTCGCTGTCAATCACACAGCAGGGTGGCTGTCCTGGCAAGGACAGTCACCCAGCCAAACAAACAGGAGTGCGACTTGGGTTACCAAGGGAACCCATGGCAGGGGTCCTAAGACCCCCTCCCTCATATCCTGCCTACCCAGACTTTCAGGTGCCTTAAGGAGGGCTTCTGTGCAGAAGACAGCGAAAAGACGGCAAACAAAGGAACCAAACCTGGTTTGGCACGCAGAGTAAAACAGGAGAAAGACTTACAATAAGAAATGGCGAACAAACCCAGCCGGAGTAATATTAAAATCAATATGGTCAAGCGGATTTAAGTTTGAGGCTACTATGATAGCTTAAAACAATACCATGGTTATATAAGATAACCGCGGTAGAAAAAAATACGGTAGTTACCACTGCCACCAGTCAAGTCTTGATGAAAAGGGAGCGAAACAGTGCTCCAAGAGAAACAGACAAAAAGGAATAAGAATTAACCCTTTCCAATACTCCATGTAAGATGGGGTGTACTGGGTCATTGGTTTACAGAGACTACACAAAGTTAATGGCAACTTTACATGTTTCTGGGGGACAGTCGTCAGCCCCAGAAAAATGGAATCAGTGGGAAGTCTAAAAGACAACCCTGTGTCACTGCACTGAAGGTGCTGTGTAACACAAAAAGTAGTGCTAATGGGGTAGGTGAGGCTCCAGAGCTCAAGAACACACAAATGGTAAAACCACATGTAAGAGTGGGAAAAAAGGCTCACACTCTCACTAGGTGAAAAAAATAAATCCTAGAAATCCAGCAAAGCTGCTGGGGACTCATTAGGTAAGGGAAATCAGCCATTTATGAGAATTCTCCCTAACACCCTACCTACAAAACTAACTAGTGTGCTCATCGTCACTAGTGAAGTCTAAAAAAGTAAACATCTTAAAGCTCATTTCTTTTGGCCCTACTACTAAGGAAAAACAATAAAACGTTCAGGAGAATGACTCCCTTTGCCAAGATAGGCTGTTCAGCCCTAATTGGTAATTTTCAAATAGTCGGCTATCTCTTGAATTAATGCTTTAGTTTTTCTCGGGGACTTTTCCACCCTCTTTGCATTCCCCTTTCCTTTTAGAGCTGATACATCCGAGTGTTCAACCTGTTGGGCTACGTCATCGAAGTGTACCTTCAAGGGTCCCTTTTCCCAGCAATTTGGAGGAACCCAAATGTCACTTCTCCCGATCGCGATTCTTTGCATGCCTTTGCTTTCTTATTTCCCGATCAACAACGTGTTATTGGCCAGGCCATCTTAAGACTTGTGCAAAACACACCTATTTAGATGGCCAGTGTAATGGCCTGTAAACGCACCTATTAGATAATTGAGCAGTCACTTCTTTCTGGAATTCTCCTGTTCCCCCTCCTATTAGCTAAGCTTTATGATGTTTGTCTCGTTCCTTTCTGTTTGTTGCGCCCATAAGCCTCGGGTCCCGAGGTGCGCAGTATAAATTAAAGTAAAGGTCTGCGATTCAGTCCAAAGCAAAATGTAGCGTTTCCAAAATAATTGTTCAGATGTGACCATCACACCACCATCTAGTTCTACTGCAAGCAGGCATTTAACCCAGAAGCAATACAGAGCCTGGCCTGTGGCTTGAGGCTTTCGTAGAAGATGCACGACAGGCAGCTCAAGCTGGTGGGATGGTGGCAGTGCCCAAATTTGAGACAATGCATCTCTTGCATTTGACACCTTCGACCAAGATCACCTTGCTTGCCCGGCTAGTCCAGTCTGGATTGGTAGGCACTGTCCTCAAATAGCGGCCCTTCTCATCAGTAGATAGCCATACTTAGGTAACGCCTCCGTCCTGTGGCAGGTAGGCCACAGGCCCCGGGACGTACAAAGTATACGACACAATAGAGGGAATGAGGGACGGGGGAGGAGGGGGGAAATAGCTCAGGGTGGGGGCAGAGGAGGGGCCAACACAGTGGGAGGGCAGCCAGGAGGCGCCGCCCCTTGGGTTGTCATGGAAACATGGCCCCACAACATGCAAAGGTGACAAGGAAACCGGTGGGAGGGCCGGCCCCCACTAGAATAACAAAAGGAGAGAGGGGCTTAAAAGCAGCCTCTTGGCGAGGCTAGGCACACCCAAACGAAAAGCACACCCACCACGGGTACCGCTTTATTGTAGAAGAACCACGTTGGGAATTTCCCGCCCAACCCACCCCTTTTAAAAGGAAGTAGGAGCACAATGAACGCTGGTCAGCAGGTTCGATACCCGGTTAAAAGTCGTAGGCAGTAGCGGCACATGTCTAGGAAAGGATGGCAATTGGATCGAGAGACTTGCCAGCGGAAGCATGGCACTCACTTTGGACACGGTGTGCCCAAAAGCACACCTGGTTGTTTTATAAGTTTTGGTTTGTATATGAATAGGAGTAAGAAATAAATGCCTAGGGCCAACAAATTATTTTCCACACCAAATGGTATGTGTAGTTATTACAAGACAGGGGGTAGGAATCAGAGCCTGGGGGTCCACACTACTCAGCCCATGGTCTCCCCACATGAGCTGGGTTATTCCAGTTACGCCACGGACATGCAGTGGATGGCCAGGGTGGCTGGAGATTTCTCTGGAGCTGCTCAGATCCTCCCAACCAGTTTGACAAACTATGATGGTTCCACATCCTTTCACCGAAGGAACTCACTTTGAAGTAATTAGTGATTACCGTGAAATGTTACTTCAATTATTCATTTTTAGATTTGAATTCCCCACCGACACCCTGCATGGCCCGTTTCACTACTACCCCTATTCAAACTTTTCCCACCCACTTTTTATCCCTGAATCCATAATTCGAAGTAATCATTTCAAAGTAAATTACTTTGAAATTAAATCAGTCGGTGAAACCACGGGATATGGAAGCGACATGGGTAACCTAATGGTAATAAGGTGCTGGAGTTCGGACCCCTCTCCAATTGCAGTGCATGAATTTTGGCAATAATTAATATGCAGATTAATTTGATCTCCAGATGGACTTTAAGATTTCTGCTGCTCCTTCCGATTTAAAACTGGCGATAGTCTGATTGGACTACGGCCCGAATATATATATATAAGAGACTACTGCAAAGGGTTATGTATGGCTTTGAAAGGAAACCAAAAACAAAGAGGTGATGGCGGAGTGTGCTGGAGTGAGTGTGTTTCCTGTTACCTGCTGGAGAGTCTGTTTGCCATTGCTGCTAATCAGAAGGAGGAGCTCATCTTTAAGAACCCCAAGGCTATGCGGAGCATAGCGGAGTGTGCTGGAGTGTGTTTCCTGTGTTCCCTGGTGTCCCTGTGGCTCTTGTGTCATCCCCATGTGTGTAATGGGTGATCCACCAGTGAGGTATATACACACACTTAGCCTCCAAAAATGAGAACTGGAAATTCAACTAAGACCCACGGCCAAGTGAAACGCGGGTTAGAGAAAGCCACGATATACGAATCCCCATTGACATCAACATTGAACGCTTGAACGAGCGACTTGCCTCAGAGCGAGGATCGCACCGAAATGGAAACGCCAATCTCTCTGCGTCTGCGACTCCACGAGTTGTTCCAGCTACCCTTCGCGTATGTCAAAACGCGAGGAATTAGAGGGCGAGCGCTGCAAGGATGTAGACAGACGATCTCTAATAGAAACAAGGATGGTGAAGAGATTGAAGAAGGTGAGAGTGAGTGCAAAAATGATAGCGAAGGGGAAGTGGATGAAGCGGGTGGAGGTGAAACCGTGCACTTACTCGGACCAAAGAGTTGCGAGCTAAGAGATTCTCATGAGTCTGCTAGTGAGTTTGCCAGGGAGCCACAAGCTGAGGCGGCAGAACAATGTGGCTTGGGGTGTCTGATACGATCTTCCAAACTCACCTGCTCTGTAATGATACACCGCCCACATGCGTCCGGCAGCCTCATGTCTTTCACTCCCCCTACCCTTCCTAAGCCCAAAAAAACACAGGGTAATACGATGACATCGATATACAACATACAGTGGGAAAACAAAAAGGAAACACCGATCCAGCGAGACCGGCAAGCACCACGTTGGACTGTACGTTGGACCCTGGCAAAATCCATGCCCCTTTGGGAACGCAAACTAAACAAATGGAGAAATTACCTTTATGCCACATTAAAGAGGTTGTTACTCAATTAAAGAATCCAACAAGTGGTGATAAGAATACTAATACTCAAAATAGTGTTCAGTGTATTGATACTCACCTTGAGGGCGACAAGTCCCCCGTAAAGCACAAGTCCTCAGGCAACTCAAATGTACGGAGTATAATATCAACGACAGATCTTTCATCCCAATCACGAAATATGGAAAAACTGGCACGACCTGGATCCTCATTAAAACTGTTGGCATGGTTAAGGGTCGCCGAGATGCAGGAACCCGACCCAGAAAACAAAAGAATTATGAATACACGAAATGACGATCATACTATAAAGGACAGGCTGGTACATGATGGCAGCCAATACCAGATGTCGCCAAGAGACTCACCAAGATTGGATTCAATGAGTGAAGAAACCGACGATATCTGGGCTCACACAGAGGCCTGGAAAATGAGAATCGAGGCGCAAATCCACATACAGCCCCCATGTCGTAGAGTTTCCCTTGTGATTGCTGAGCAAGTGCTAAAAGATCTTGCAGAGTTAAACTCTGAATTATTTCAACCAAAGAGAGGTTTGCAATCAAGCTCTTGTGGAAGAACACCACCATACTCCGACTGGTCACAGTACAAGGACAAGAATACTCACGAGATGCTGACTTTAGAATCAAATACCCAGTCTTTTGAGGCCCGTAATGATGAGATCTTGGCTTCACAGAAGAGATCTAGATGCGCCGAAAGCGCTGAAAGGGAAGCGTGTGGTCTGAATAAACTACTTCCAAAGTAGAAACAAAATGAGCATAACCGAAAATAATACAGCTGAGGAGGAAGTATCGCCTAAAAAGGCACGAGGTTTTTGACCATATGGCGTCAGCTGAGACAGATGATGAAGACAGCTCTCCCGAGATGCAAAACAAGAACTCGCAAGTGACTAATGTCAGACGGCGAAGAGAAGCAGGTCCCGTTCAAACAACATCTACCCTTGTTGAGAATACAATCTCGAAATTAAGCCCAATTCGTATGTCCGCTACCTCGATAGCTGTTGCTCCACTGCTGAAATTATAGGAAAATCTAAATGAGAATCTTCGCGATCAAACAACTTTGATTGCACTTCTCAACAAGAAAATTGTAAAATCAGAGGTTGACTTGTTGGAAATGACGTCACAGATTGCGACGACAAGAAGAGGCAACGATATATCAATAACAGCTTTAAAGGAGTCCCTAAGAAACAACTCAGAAGATAAGAGACTCCTAGCTGAAGTGACGAAACAAGCACTCTTTTCATTGCAAAAAGAACGAGAAGTCTCCAGCGAAACGGACTTAAAACTATTGTGTCAAAAAAGTGCCCAAACACAGAAACTGTGATTAATTTAGACTTAACTGGACATACCCAGAGTCAAATAACCAACAAACTGCGGCTTGAGGAAACGACAGAAGCACAGGAAAAATGTACACCAGAATTGTTGCTATGAGAAGGAAATGATAATCTACTTGGATAGCAAGAAGAGTACGGCAATTGAGGATGAGAAAGAAGATCAAACTCTGCCAGAGAGTACTATAGAGCCCTGCCCTACGTCCAAGCGAGTAGTAATTGAGGAGTCATCGGATGAGCTGTTAACCACAGAAGATAAGGAAACAAATCAACTTACGCTAGAGGACCTGACCTCTAAACAAAAGAAGAGTGATCCTCAAAATGTTTCACATGGAAACAAATTAACGTCACCTTTGTCAAAGAATAAAGATGGCGAGTGGTTTGACATATTTGACAAACCAAACGGCCAATCAGGACTTGCAAAAATATCTAAAGATCTTGTCGTGGAAACAAAGCAAGGAAAATGTAAAAAAAAATAAAATTTTTAAAACTTGCAACTACAAAAGAATACACATTCTAGAAACACTGCAAACTTTTTCAGAAATATCACAGTAAATAATACAGAGCAAATGAAAAACAAAAACAAAGAAGTGCAACGGAGCCTGTTGCTATGGACCAAAACGAAATAAACTTAAGGACAGACAAAGGGCTAAATGAGAGCAGTGATCGAATAGTGGTCGAAGACAACAAAGTCACTCCCAAGGAACTACTAAATTTATCAACTTACAGTAGTCCGATAGAAGACGAAACTGATGGTGACAACCTGGGGATTGAAAAGAGCTTGAGAGATGATAAATCGAGTCAATCTGAACATGTGGACAACTTGATTTCCTCACAGTGTTCTCCGCAGAAGTGCGACCAAGAAGGAGAAGAGATCAGAATTGAAAAGAAATAAATATCGTGGCAGAGGACGCTGACAAAAGTCTGCCCCAAAACTCGAGCAAAAATGAGATAGTCTCAGAAATGCGAAGATTCCAAACTCTCGAAGAGAAACGAGAGAAAATTACACTGAAAATGGAATCTAACTTGAGTGCTAACAAAGGGACCCTCGCAAGCGAAGCTCCCTGGCGAAATAACTCCAGCGAAGAAATTCGAAATGAACCAATTGACATGAAAAGAATAAATGAGGTCAATAATGAAAAGCCAAAGGAGTCAGATAAACAGGAGTGTCAAACTCCTCCACCAAAATCGAACGCTTTTATTATTCCTCAGCCATATAGAATCTTGGTAGAAAGAATTGAACACAGGAAAAAAGATGCGCCGCTCAATAGATATTCCATACTACAGCTTTTTCAATCAATTCCAGCACTGAGAGCAATAAAATGTTCACGGATTGAGCGAGTAGAGATCATCGCCAACATGAACCAAAAATTTGTATTGCTGCATATCGGAGATAAGAAGGATGTGCAAATAATAATGATGTGTGAAAGACAGCTGCTTGAGGCAGGGTTTCAAGTATATGTGGTGGATAACACCTTGGCGTACAAGGAGACACCATAAACAAGGAACCAAAATATCTGTGACAGACAAGTCCCCACCGATGCAAATGAGCCCAGTTATACAGGTCATAGGCATCAGTCCGACCGAGGAGACCGAATCCATTTCTTCGTTCTTAATTGAAGAAATAAAGCAAATAAAGATCAAAATAACAGTGGAGAAAGCCTTATCTAAGAAAACAGCTTGGGAAACAACAGAAGCGACTCAAAGTATAAATGGCGAGAGAAATGATTGGTCATGGATAGCAAAATCACTAAATGCTCCAAATCTCGGAGCTAATGCCAAAGCCAAACGCACAATGTCGTACTTGCCTCCTGGAATATGAGAGGCTTCTCACATCTCTTGAGGTCGATTCCAGAAGTTCTAGTGGCAGCCGACTTGATATGTTTACAAGAAACGTGGCTGACTAAAACGCCATGTGTTGAGGGCTTTGACGTCTCCATAAATCCAGCAATTCAAGGAAAAAAAGGCCGCCCTATGTCAGGTCAACTGATTCTGGTGAAAAGAAACTGTGGGCTGAGAATTAAGTCATCTGACATAATTGAATCCCATCTACAGACGACATGTCTTGAAACAGTAGAAAAAAACAAGCAGTCGCCGACAGCACGTTTATTAAACATATACTGGAATACAACCATAGCAACCCACCAAAGATTTGAGGACGAAGTACTTGAGACCATTGATAACATCCTAACAATGGATCAGAATGCTCTATGGAGACTTCAATATGAAGTTGATGGAAGTGGAAAATTCAAGAGCATCAGTAAATTACGGTGAGAAGTGCAAAAGCGATAGCTGGCTCGAAGAAATGGAAAACAAATTTTGCAATGCATAATGGCATGATAAGGGGAGATATGCCACCAAAATCGACCTGGGAAAGAGGCTCCCAAAATTCCATCCAAGATTACATCTTTGTTTCTGATAATATATTGCAGGAAATTTGATCCTTCAGAGTTTCAAAGACTAAACAAAGCGACCATAATGTGCTGATAACGGAATAGCACAAGCAAAATCTAATACAGCGCCAACAATGGAATCATCAAATAGCGGTGGAACCTGGTCACAACAGACTACGTTTGAGAAACAATGACATTGTGGCAATAACAGATATTCTAAGACCAAAACATAGCGTCTATCTAAATGATTCTATAGAATATCATCATTTGTTCGAAATCTATAAAACTAAAAAGAAGCTCTCACATAATAGACATAGTCATCAAAAACATCAATACGATCCAGAGGTTGCACAAACAAAAAAAAAAAAACAAAAAAAAGGAATCTGTGCCTCAAAAGAACTTGGAGGCAGGAGTCTAATAAAAAAAGCGAAGAATAGATATTATAATTGGTGTAAAGCGTGCAGTGCGTTGATGGAGCAGAGAGATGCTGAGACAACGCTATCAGCGCTAAACCATAAAAATTCTGCAGGGTTCTGGACAATAATAAATCAACACACCCTGAAAAGGCTGTTTTAACGAACATAGTAATGGAAAAATAGTGGGAAAACCATTTCAGAAATGTATTAAAAAAAAATGAAAAATTCATCTCACTTGAGCCCTCTATCAAGATCGATCGAGAGGATATTCGAACATCTATCAAAAAAAGCAGTGCTTCAAGAGCAGTGGGTCCTGATGGCCTTTTCGATGCCAATTTGAAAGACAACATCGACGAGTGGACCGAATTATACGAGATCGTCCTGTTCCAACAAATAATTAAAGACGGACGGATCGCATCAAATCGGGAATTATAGTACCGATCTTTAAGAAGGGTATTCGCACCAACCCTGTGAATTATAGGCCAATAGCCCTACTTAATGTAGTAGGGAAGGTGTTTGCAAGCTTACTGCTTTCCCAACTGACGACATGGATCCGACAACAGGAAATCTTTGATGATCGCCAATCCGGATTCATAAAAGGAGTGTGTTGTAGCCTACACCTCCTCATTCTGAATTTGCTGAAGTTGGAAACCATCAGAACAGGCCAAAAAGTGTATTTAGCCTTTATAGACATGGCTCATGCATTTGATGGTGTAAATCGCGAAATCCTGTGGATAAAATTAAATGAGAGGCTGCAATAGCAGTTTAATTGAAGCAATCAAAGAACTATATTCTGAAACCCACATCAAAGTTCGGTTAGACAACTTAGGAAATCTAACAAATGTGATTCCAACTGAACGGTGTGTGAAGCAAGGGTGCCTACTTGGAGCTACGCTCTTCCACTTTTATATATCAGAAGTCGGCAAAGCACTAACAAGTATGAAGTAATTTCCACCAAAAGTGAATGGACATCAACTTAACCATATCTGATATGCTGATGATATGGTCATTTTAGACCACACACATATAGGGTTACAACGAAAACTAACAGCTCTAAAAACCTTCACAGAAGAACTAGGACTTGAAATTAACGTAGCAAAATCTGAGATTCTAGTGCTAGAAAACAAACGAGGAAGGAAATCTAATAAGCTTAAGTCGAGCTGGGAACTGGGGACAAAGAAGCTAAACAAGGTCCCTCACACGAGATACCTGGGAACGATTATCAATTCCAGTATTAATGATGAACCCATGAAGAAGCTTTTCAGTAACTGTAAGCAATTAACATCGCAGGGTATCATTCACAAAAACAAATATGGAAAATTCTCCTTTGTTCCAGTTAGAAAATTCTATCAAAGTAAAGTCATCCCAGTACTAACTTACGGAGCTGAAAACATGTTCGGATGTGACTCCAAGATCTGGTCAAGATGCGCAGGCTATTTTTGGAAGAAAATCCTCCAGATTCCACAAAGCACTCCGACAGCTTGTGTCCTGTATGAAATTGGGATTTCCACACTAAACGCCAGAATAATATGGAATAAACTAGCTCTATTCCGAAAGACTAATGAAGATGCAGATCTGCTTAATTGATAAAAAAAACTATTAAGGAAAACGACTCTGTTGGAATGGAGACAACACAGCAAGGATATTCTAAACCAGTTGGGTACTGATGGAGATACAATATGGCACAATCCAGATGCAGTCAAAAAAAAGGTGCTGACTTGAAGGGATAGAAATTGGTGAGCGAAGATTAACACACAAATCAATGCGAAACTCACCAACAGAAGCCAGAAGTGTTAGTACTCTTTCAAAATACCTGACCATTGCACCATGCAAGCGTTTAAGAAGACTCTTCCTAAAATTCCGCCTTAACATATTCGAAACCAAAGAAATCTTGAGAAATCGGCGGATGATTTCTTTAAGAAATATAATCTGCAGATTTTGCTCAAATGGAGACGAAAATGTAAAACATCTAGTCCTCTTCTGCAGTAATTTGAGAGAACAACATGAGAAATGTTTGAGGAAGGAGATGGATAAGCATCAGACCTACTGTGATGAAGAATGGTGGTGTCAACTGCATAACTGCGAGAGCAAACCGCTGATAGCAATAACGAAATTTCTTGAACTACAGTTGATGCTCGAGCTGGTGCCACCAAATGTGAACAGTGATTGAGAAGTGATGGTCAGAGTACAAGTCTCCATAACAAATGTTCTCCTACACAATGCAGAGACGTTATCCTTCTGTTCGTTATTTTTTTTCTCTTTTCATGAGTTTATGATCAAATTTAACTTTAATGTAGGAATTGTGTGAGTACTGTGCTAACCTTTGTATTTCAAAAGTTTGTATAAACTACATGAAATAAAAAAAATAAAAAAATAAAAAAGACAAAAAAAGGTGATGGCTGGAAAGTTTAGAATTAATCTTAACCACTGGCATTGCTCTGGGCAACCCTCCAGACCATCGTTCTCCGCCTGCCAAGCCATTACAGAAGGGGAAAGACCACATGCAAATCAGACTTGGCCCCACCCCAAAAGGGGCAGTCCAGCCCAAACTGCTAGGTCACATCCTTTCTGCACGAGACCACAAGCATCCCCAAACATGTATCGGCCTTTTTGGGCCTCATCAGTGAGGAGTAGCTTGGGTCTCTGTAATGGCTTGGCAGGCGAAGAACGGTGGTCTGGAGGGTTGCCCAGAGCATTGCCAGTGGTTAAGATTAATTCTAAACCTTCCAGCCATCACCTCTTTGTTTTTGCTTTGAAAGGAAACCAACAGCAGTTATTCCCCTTTCAAAAAGGTCAGAACCTCATGCAATGACATCTCAAAGTAGCATTATGGAACTCACAACCTACTGGTAGGGTCGGAGGTTACGGCATTTTCACTTTTCCCTCTGTCTTAAACCTGAAGCAGGCAGAGCAAGCATCTGTGGCTCGCTCTCATGCCCCGTCGCCCCCCCACCACCTACAATGCTGGTACATGGCATGTCAAGGGGATGCAGAGGGAGAGTTGCCACGTTCTCGGTGGGCATACCCAACATTATACATCGGTAACTAAACTATGGCGGGAATTTGGCCTTGGGGTTCTGAATGAGGACCCCCATAAATACAAAAAAAATAAAATCACGCTGGTTGGCTGTCGGTAGAATATACCAATCTGTAGATTCAATCGCTCAAGCACAACATGCTCACCTTGGCATCAGTCCAGTGCTTTTTGTCATTGGCTCAATCCCGCCCCTCCCCAGGACAGGTGAATGCAGCTCGTAACTGCCCCCCATCCCACATAGTCTCTCTCAGGTTATGTTATGGTAATTTCTAAAGCACACAGCCACTCAAATATATCATGGCGCTGGAGAGGAAAAGCACACAGCCAATGCACCCAGTCACCTAAACAGACCTGTTCTGCAGGCCAAATAGTTGGATACTTTTTTTAATGACATGCGGGTGCTCATTCCATAGCTGAGGCGTCGCTATGGAAAAGGCTCGACCCTCCCCCCCCCCCCCAGTCCGCACACAATGGAAGGGAGGCACACAGAGCAGATCAGCCAAGGCGGATCGCAAACAGCGCTTAAAGAAATAACGGGTGAACTTTGTGCGAAGATATTCCGCAACCCGACCATGCAGCACCCAATGGACGATGCATTGCGCCTTAATTCTGATGCGCTGAGCCACCGGAAGCCAGCGCAGGGCCCGCAAAACTGGCGAAATATGAGCCCCACAGGGCAGGCCTGTGACAACGCGAGCTGCTAGGTTTTGCAAACGTTGCAGTCGCAGGACCAGATAAAGTGAGTACCATATTGTGGGTAATGCTCGTTCTGAAACTGGATCCCTGGAAATTGAGGCTGTGTCGAAAGCACACGAAATATTGTAGGATTAGCTAGGTCAAGATTGAGCGAGAGGATTAGACATGATATTTATAACGCGCCTATACACAAGTGTTTCAAGGCGCGAGGAGGCAAGGGAGGGGAACAGAGGGAAGACAGAATGATTTTACTAGGCCAGGTGACATTGAGATTACTCAAGTGCAGGAGGGGAGGCGGAGGAGAGGGAGATGAAAAGTGCAAGGTGGGAGGTGAAGTGCAGTACATAGGGTAACAGTAGATAAATAGAAACAATAAATAAGAAGTGTGACCAGCTGGTGGCTAGTGCAGGGGTAAGTGTAGACATCAGGTGTCAAGTGCTGGTGGTGGGGCTGTAGGGATGCAGAACCAGCCCCAGAGTGCAAGGCTTGCCAGGAGGAGGGCAGTGCAGGTGTGCAACTGGCAGGGGAGGGGTCTGGGCCCAAGAGCAGAAGGTGGCCAGGTGACCAGTGCAGTTTTGGTTTCAGCCAGGAGATCACAGGGGAGAGGAGGAGAGAAGGCAGAAGCAAAGAGGAAGGTCCTGATGTGCTTCCGGAGATGGTTCTCCTCAAGTTTCAGGGAGGCACGGAGGCTGCTCCAGAGGGAGGCCCCAGCAGAAGAAAGAGATCTACCCCCAACTCGTTGCTTGGAGAAGTGACTGACCTTGAAGGAGTTGGCTGAGGATTAGCAAAGATTTCGAGAAGGAAGATATTTAGAGTTGAAGGTTGAAGGTAATGGGCATAGGTCCATTAGATAAGATATATATGCCCTCTATGAGCTAGCGACAATCTGCCGGGGGTACACAATGTCCAATCGCAACTGACAATAGACGGCTGGAGCGAGCCTCCCCAATTTTAGCAAACATGACCTTGGCGCCCAGTTGAACTTTGTTCCGCTCAAGACACTCGGTCAGGTTCATTAATCACTCTTAAACATTGTGCCTTCCTTTTTAGCTTCCATTTTGAGGTGTTACTTTCCTGATTGGTGTGCATCCATTCAGCCTCACTACACCTTTGGGTTGTGCGAGATTGAAAAGAGCCAGAACTCTGGAGACAGCGGGGGACTGCGAGAGGTGGGACTTTTCTACTCTCCCGCAAAGTGTGCAGTCATTTTCCACTGGCTTTGCCTTTTAGTCCAGAGGTTGTCTCTTTTTCGAAATGCATTCAAACATGGCCGTAGCCATCCTCCTCCTAGGTTTTGTTGGACCTTTTTCCCCCCAGAGCGCAAAGAGACCACTCGTGCTGTAACGGCACTCTACAGAAATCCAATATCATCGACTCCGTGGGCTGGATCTTGTTAATTTGAAGGATTCCGGTTGCAATGTGGAGAGGGCAATCCCCAAGGCTGGGAAGAGTTCTTGCCTCTACTCTATTTGTGCTGTTCTCGGAGGACAGCTCGCTCCAGCCTGAGTCAGCACTGCCGCTTAAATGTGCTTACAGGAGTTCCAGGTTTTCTGCAGATGCAGAGTGACCGATATATCACAAGAGGAACTTCCGCTTTAATGGTTTTGGTTTGGTCGAGACCTCATATGAGGCATCTAGGTTATTGCGAATGAGGTTTTTGCGACTATCGATTCTGCACGCTCTGTAGCATTCCCGTTGCAGTATAGGGGTGGCAAGAAGGGGTTATTACAATCAAACACCCCTTACAATAAGCCTTCCTCTGAACCCGATGTATTTTGTTTTTTAAAGACGTTTTGCAATTTGATGTATTAATCCATTGTCAAAGTAAGGGAGTTTTGCTCATTTTCGTAGCAACGACATACTCCCGCCAGGTTATCAGACGATTTGTTATGATTGGTTATTTGTAACGCGCTTAATACCCACAGGTTTCTAAGCGCTTTGCGTAATCTGCAAAGAATTTGTTGTGTTGAGGGGAACTAAGTGGCATTGAATATTTTTGTAATGCTCCCCGTTGCATTTGCTTGGCCCCATGGACCACAAACCCTGGATGGCCCAAGCAAAAGCCAAGATTTGGAAAAGCAGAGACCGTACTCCTCGTCTCAGAGGAGAGAGGAGCAGTGTGTGTAGCATGTGGTAGTGGCAGAAGTGTAGTATAGGGCAACGGTGGGAGCTGGGCAATGGGGCCAGAGTAGTCTGCTGCACCCGAGGGCCTGGCTTTCCAATGCCGCTAGCAGGGGCCAGTCCGACTCGCAAGGGGTCCCAGACACTCACACCTGGGGCCCTAAAACCTCGCCGCCAGCACCACTGCCTAGGGAGCGCAGCCTGAAGCACCCCTGGGCAGAAGCGTTGTGGCATGGCTAGAAACCAGCAGATGGCACAGGGACGAATAGGAAAGCATTTGCTGACTATTCTCCAGCCACCTATGAGAACCCGGACGCTAGATCCATTATTTGAGAATCCCCCCCGCCCCCCCCAGACCTGAAACAGAGGCCCAGAGATCAGAGTGAAAATCATACACTTTGCGTAAACATTCCGAATGCAGAGCTTCCATGGTGCAGGACGCGTCATGCTTGCATCTCCATGAGGCCGACCTCACTTTCCAAGACTTACACATGCTGCCCATCAGGCAAAGCTGTGGCCGTCAATGGGGTGAAAACAAAACGTTGGACCCCCCAGGCAGACTGCACTAATGCCCAAGCGACAGTCAAAACATCTAGGAAGGTCTCCATTTTTTTTTCATTTTACATTAGTGTTGGTGATATTTGCCCATCTCGATACATGCGTGTACTGCCACCAGCCAATACAAGGCAGCATGTGTTCATCAATAAAAATAAGCATGTTATAGCCTACATACGTGCACAATGAACAGAGGCACAATGTGTCTTCCCTCCTAAATTCCACTCTTGTTAAGAGTTTATCCAGGAACATCCTGCCATTTTATTTAGCACAAATTGTGCACAGTAAAATAATGAAATGCCAATTTAGCACACATTTATTTATTATTTATCCATTTCTGGAGTGCCAAAGCCCGTGGGCATAATACTATAGAGCAAATGCCAATAGGGGTCCTTAAAATGTGGCATCTTTTCCATGCGGTCTGTATTTATTTATGTTCAAGTGAAGCAATTTTATAAGTTGACAAATTCAGTGGAAAGAAAAAAAAAACTAAAATAAATAAATCAGATGAGGAGAAAAATGAATGCAAACAAAAAGCAAATCTGCTCCGAAGGAGAAGCGTGCATGGCATGGCAACATGAAGGAAGCACATTTCCGCAAGCACTGTGGCACACAAAGCATGCATGCACTGTCCCCAAGCCCCTCAACACCCCAATTCTAGCAGCAGTAGGCCTCCACTGCACAGATGAACCAGTGTATGTTAGGGCAAATCTCCATGCCAACCCTCAGTGTGTCATGTTCCCCTAAACTGAGCACTCGTGCCATCACAGGCAGGTGAGGATCCAGTGCCCCAGAAAGCGGTCTCGGATGCATTGGGTTTCCTGTGCTGCTCTGTTTCACTACAATGACAGATGAGATCTTTAGGAGAGAAAGGGGGGGGGGGTTCATAGTCAGAGCACCCCAATGGAGTTCAACTCACCAGTCCACCGGGCGCCCATCATCACTGTAGCACGAGATGGCGGCGCTGGCACTGCCGAGTCCAGCCAGAAGCAGGAGGGCCAGGAACATGGCGCAGACGAAGAGACTGCCGTCAAAAGCCTGGAAGAAAGGCAGAGAGGGCTCAAAGCAGAGACACAGGCCCAGCAGCCCACCAATCAGGATCGGGCTGAGGCGCAAGCTGCGGTTTATCATGTGCTGCCAGGGAAGTGGTGCCAAACCTCAAGGCAGACACATATGATAGAGAAATCCCAATGCACAATGCACCCGTATGCATTCTGCCTGTCCACTTCCTGAGCACGCACGTCACGTGGCCGCCAGCTGACTCAGTATGCTCACTCAGCACCAGACTTCTATGGGCCCGGTTCCTGCTTTTCGTTTCCACTAATGACGCTAGACATGGATTCTTGTAGAAATGGGGGTTTCGGTGAATATAGTCTATTTTAACCAAAAGCCTCCCAAGCCTACATTGTTGACATATAGGAACCTTTTGAACGCCAGTGTCCTATTGTGCCCTCTTACTCCAGAGGCTCTCCTGTCGTAACCTCTCACATGTGCCCTCTTACTCCAGAGGCTCTCCTATCATAACCTCTCACTCCTAAGAATCCACCATCGCCTAATTCTGCCCTTACTCCAGAGGCTCTCCTATCGTAACCTCTCACATGTGCCCTCTTACTCCAGAGGCCCTGCCATCATAACCTCTCACTCCTAAGAATCCACCATCGCCTAATTCTGCCCTTACTCCAGAGGCTGTCCTATCGTAACCTCTCACTTGTGCCCTCCTACTTATTGTGCCCCTACTCCAGAGGCTGTCCTATCGTAACCTCTCACTTGTGCCCTCCTACTTATTGTGCCCTTACTCCAGAGGCTGTTCTATCGTAACCTCTCGCTTATGCCCTGTTACTCCAGAGGCTCTCCTATCATAACCACTTTCTACCAAGCCTACACCATTGGCCTATTGCACCCTCTTGAGTGTAGGCCTACACCAATGTCACCCGTCACCTCTTACTTAGGTATTAGCGTCAAGTGCCACAATCTGACCCCTCACAACCAGGCCGACCCCTGCAGCAGCAGAAAGGGACCCATTACTCCATATTATTAACCCCAAATGGCACATGCCAGCGACTACACAAGCTCCACCCCGAGTCTCGCATTGGGCATGCGCCTCGTCCTTCCAATACACTAAAAAAGGCACTTTTCAGTTCACAAAAACGTTAATATTAAAGTGCAACAAAACGCAATTCAAAGTTCCAGTTCCTTATATCAAAGAACATCATGACGTTTAATAGCCAAATGCATATGCCTCTTTCGCAAGCTCTGGCACAATCAAAAAGACTAGATACCGAATAAATGCGCAGCCCAACTCATTAAAAGCTGTAAAAAAAAAAACAAAAAAGACTAATGTTATGGTATTCTCCACTTGTACAGCGCCTCCTGCTATAGTTCATGGCGTCGAAGCGCTTTGCCCGTCAGAGGGGCAAAGGAGGAGTATGATGGAGCATTCAGTAGTGGTAGCGAGGCGTAAAGTTTGCATCACACGAGCACCGCATCCTAGGTTTTAAAATACAGGGGATACGGCATTTGTTTCTAAGAATAAAACATGAAAAAAGGAGCACGTGTGTCTGTACCTGACATGCAATGATTTAAACTTCCCTTTTGCCATTTGGCCGCAACACTTGCCAATGGCAGAAGGTCGAATCGAACGCATGTTTGAGGGCACAGGGTACCCCGCGGCTTATGCAGAAGGAGCAGTGTTTTCTGTCCCAGAGAGCAGGCGCGCCTATGCACCAGCTCCCAGAAGCTTGCTGGATCTTTATGCGATCGCTTCAAGGCAGATATCAAAGCTCCAGAGCGGGGCCCCATTTCCACACCACCCCGCCTTCTTGCCTGCTGCCTTCCCAGACCACCTCCTTATGGAACTGGAGTGCTGCATTATGCGACTATGTAGCTAGAACACAGGCAGTCTTACCTTTCACTGCTGAGCCCCGCCTCCATCCTATATACGGCCTTGTACGGTGTGCCCAGACCAGGGCTTTATGGCCCCGGAGCCTACATCCACCGCCCTCGCATCGACACCTCTTACTCCCGGGCAACCTCCCTCTGGTCTCCTATTCTGTCCTCTCTTCTCACAGTCTCATCACCACCTCGCCCTCGCTTCTCCTCCAAGGAGGACAGTTTTCATTCCAGAGACTCTCCTCTTGTGTAATTGTGGTTGCCTGGCTCCGACTATTTACAGTACTCTAACTGGACCCAGTGCTCGGGGCAGGGCCCTCCGACTGCCAACTAGAGATCTGGTAAGGATGCAATATGCCATTGCATAGAAGGAGGGAGCCACATGCTAGAATGATGGAGGAACGGCAGCGATCAACCCGCTAAACACGGCTCCTAGGCATGACGGTGCTCAACCTGTAGCGGAGATCCGAATAATAAAACAGACTAGGAGGAGGCCTAACCTCAACGGTAAACCTGTAGCAGAGATCTGAATCATAAAACAGACTAGGAGGAGGCCTAACCTCAACGGTAAACCTGTAGCAGAGATCTGAATCATAAAACAGACTAGGAGGAGGCCTAACCTCAACGGTAAACCTGTAGCAGAGATCTGAATCATAAAACAGACTAGGAGGAGGCCTAACCTCAACAGACGAGGAGAAGGCCTAATCTCAACAGACGAGGAGAGGGCCTAACCTCAACAGACGAGGAGAGGGCCTAACCTCAACAGACGAGGAGAGGGCCTAACCTCAACAGACGAGGAGAGGGCCTAACCTCAACAGACGAGGAGGAGGCCTAACCTCAACAGACGCGGAGGAGGCCTAACCTCAACAGACGAGGAGGAGGCCTAACCTCAACAGACGAGGAGGAGGCCTAACCTAAACAGACGAGGAGGAGGCCTAACCTAAACAGACGAGGAGGAGGCCTAACCTAAACAGACGAGGAGGAGGCCTAACCTCAACGGTAAACCTGTAGCGGAGATCTGAATCATAAAACAGACTAGGAGGAGGCCCAACCTCAACGGTAAACCTGTAGCAGAGATCTGAATCATAAAACAGACTAGGAGGAGGCCTAACCTCAACAGACGAGGAGAAGGCCTAACCTCAACAGACGAGGATAGGGCCTAACCTCAACAGACGAGGAGAGGGCCTAACCTCAACAGACGAGGAGAGGGCCTAACCTCAACAGACGAGGAGAGGGCCTAACCTCAGACGAGGAGGAGGCCTAACCTCAACAGACGAGGAGGAGGCCTAACCTCAACAGACGAGGAGGAGGCCTAACCTCAACAGACGAGGAGGAGGCCTAACCTAAACAGACGAGGAGGAGGCCTAACCTAAACAGACGAGGAGGAGGCCTAACCTAAACAGACGAGGAGGAGGCCTAACCTAAACAGACGAGGAGGAGGCCTAACCTAAACAGACGAGGAGGAGGCCTAACCTAAACAGACGAGGAGGAACCTAAATGGTAAACCTGTAGCAGAGATCTCAATCATAAACAAACTAGGACGAGGGCTAATCCAGAACAGTAACATTGCTCAAAACATACAAGTACCAGAATCCTCAGAGCTAATTAACTTGCCACACCTGAAAAAGAAATACAGCCCTGCCTGAAATAACTAAGAAACTCAGCCTCCCTGAAGATTGATGAAGTCATGAAAACTTGTGTTTTGAGGAGAAGCTAAAGACTGGTAACAGAGCGCCTGCCTTTACATCTTTAAACATTGCTCAAACAGAAAACTGCTGCTAAAAAATAAAAACATATGCAAGGAAGCAAGTTTACTTTACCCCTCCAGAGTAGCTCCCCAAAAACCATAGGAAAAGCCAAGCACTCAAGGACAGAGCAAAAAGCATCCAACCTAGACCCAGGAACAGCAAGCTGGAGGTCTGGAAGAGGCCTGCATAAGAGGGCGGGTTGCAGCCTATGCACGGGTGAAGCCATGCACTCAAGGACAGAGCACGAGGCTCTGCAAGAAGCATCCAGCCTAGTCCAGGGGACAGCAAGCTGGAGGTCTGGAAGAGGCCTGCATAAGGGGGTGGGTTGCAGCCTATGCACGGGTGAAGCCATGCACTCAAGGACAGAGCACGAGGCTCTGCAAGAAGCACCCAGCCTAGTCCAGGGGACAGCAAGCTGGAGGTCTGAAGATGGCTGCATAAGGAGGGGACAGCAAGCTCGAGGTCTGAAAGATTCCTGCACAAGGGGGTGGGTTGCAACCTGTGCACGGGTGAAGCCATGCACTCAAGGACAGAGCACGAGGCTCTGCAAGAAGCACCCAGCCTAGTCCAGGGGACAGCAAGCTGGAGGTCTGAAGATGGCTGCATAAAGGGGTGGGTTGCAGCCTATGCACAGGTGATGCCCCGCCTTCACAAAGGCTT
This sequence comes from Ambystoma mexicanum, assembly GCF_040938575.1. Classification (NCBI taxonomy): domain Eukaryota; kingdom Metazoa; phylum Chordata; class Amphibia; order Caudata; family Ambystomatidae; genus Ambystoma; species Ambystoma mexicanum. Next base: position 1,226,990,224 of record NC_090926.1, read on the forward strand.
CTCTTACTTTCTTCTATGGTTTGCAAGAAAGGGAGAGTTCTCAGCAGATAGGGTACAGATATTCCAGGAGTCTTGTGGTACGGGGCACAAGGGCGGGTCAAAAATGGCCTCAAAAACAAATACTCACAGATAAGGTTCATTTGGTTGTTTTGATTTCCAACGGGCCTAGTAGCCGGACGTCCCTTTCCCTCTAACCTAGGGTATGCAATCTCACCCTGACCTAGAATTCACTGAACCCCATATTGGTCCTAGTGATCAGTAACCCCTACTATCTAAAAGCTAATTAGCTTTCGGGATAGCATAAAGTCAATGCGCTTTCTCTCTCGGGGAACAATCTGGGGTTCCTATCCAACAACTTTCCCCGAGGTACAGTGCATGGGGGGTACCTCCCAAACACTCGAGTGGTCACCCTCTCTGGTCCTTCTGCACTCTGATGTTCCTTTCCGAGGCACCTTTCTATCACTCCATCTTCGTCTCTCCCTAGTTCTTCCTCCATTCTTCCTCTCCCTCTATGGTCTACCTCCACCCGCCACTTCGATCCTTCTTTCCCATACTCTACCTTCTACACATTATGCCTCCTTTTCACCTCCACACCACTACTCCAGCCTCCACACACTACTCCTCCCACCTACCCACTCTCTCCACCCTCCCTTCTCAGTCACCCTTTCACTCCCTTAATCTCCCTTCCACTCACTCTGAACTCTCCTACTCCTAAATCTCACTCGCACAACTTGCACGCACACAACTTGCACTACTTTCTCTCACCAGACAATGCCTCACCTATTCAAGAAATCACCTCCATGCTCTTCTACACCTTACCTCCTCCTCCTCCTCCTCCTCCTCCTCCCTCACCTGAGCAATGCACCCCATCCCGTTTCCCGTTGACCATTACTTCCACCTCTAACTGGTTCTCCCATTCTGGTTCCCCGGGCCAATATTTCCCGGCCTCCCCCAATTATACAAGCAGATAGAGATGAAATAGTGACTAGGACCCTCTACTGCCACCGCCCCCTCTGGGCCAGGAATGGCTCCGGTTTCCACAAGGAGGCCTTGCACCCCAGGCTGAGAGGAGTCCCCATCCCTTCTCGCCAGAGTCAGGCTACTGGCCCAGTCACAGGTGTGCATGTGATAAGGCAATGTCCCCTCAGATGGTCTTGCTTTCAGGAATACAGTGGTGTATCGCAGAGTTCTTCACTAAATAAGCAGACATGGGGAAGAACCTGCGGCAGGTGCCTCTCCTCTACCCTGCCATCAGATTCATCACTATGGTCAAAATATCTTCTGGTGTTCGCTCAATGCACAGACATCTCCTTTTCCCTACTCATTCGTTGATCCCGCCGCGGGAATATCCATGGCTTCTCCGAGATCACAAACTAGGAAATCCATGAAAGGATTCCAGCAAAGGGCCCTTTTGTTCACTTTACATCTGGGACGTGGATTATAGCTTTCCCTGCTGAGTTCCTTCAATGATATGCCAGGAACATACGCGTTTTCCTTAGACCAAAGGTTGTAATGCGCTCACTTCAACGCAAGGCACCACTATCCAAAGCGGTTCATCAACATCATGATGACCAAACATTTCTCTAGCTTCTGTCCACCACCAAGATCTGGTTGAAGGACTTCTTGGCATAACATACATCACAGACTTCTACCAACCTTTCACAGGCCCGTAATAGAGAAAAGGGCAAAGGGAGAAGGAGAACAAGTAGGCAGCATATTCTGAGACCAATGCGGGGGACCCTCAACTGGTCTACACGTCCCTCAGGACGTGCCACACGCCCTTCCCAGCAGACCTAGAACTCCCCCAACACATTCTCTGCATCGCATGGATATCTAAGCTGATGGCCTGTCCAATACATGTTCATTTGTTTATTTATATAGTGCTGGTCGCTCACAAGCATCAAGGCTCTAACATAGATAGTTGGTACAAAACAAGTAATCACGGGACAATTTGCTCAAGTATGTGGTTGGGGTTTTTGTCTGGTACGTAGTGGATTATTTGAAGAGGTGGGTCTTGAGTTTTTTCCTGAAAGCTTGTCTAACCTGATAGGGAGGGGAAGATTGTTCCACATCATGGCGTCCTTGGTGTGGAATGCTTTGCCCAAACCATTTGCTTTCTTAACCCTGGTTATCTTAATTAGGCTCCGACCCGAGTGCCCGTCTTGGCACATGTGTAACCAATTTACTTTTAAATTGCCAGAAATTTGTGCCTGAAAAAATCAGAGGATACAGGCAGTTTGCACATACAGCAGAAAGTGTTGCAGGCAATCAATTCAGAGGGCCACAGCCCCGGACTCTGGCTCTCTCTAAGCTCTGAATCTGCCTATACATGCCGCTCTCCTAAACAGAACATATCCTCACCAAGTTCTCGCAGCCAATATGCAGGATGCCATTCCTCTGCATTTGGAAACCACTTCCTCCACATAAGACAAAGTAGATTTACTGAAGATTCAGAAAGCTTTGAAGTCATACTGATGCCATGCTGCCTCATGGCACCACCCTACCTCTTAAACGGCCTGACTCCTATTGCCACGCCAACCTTGGACATCTTGTCCCTACAGCCTTCTACATGATATTGCCAGTCCAATACCCAAATCCAGTCGATCACCACCTGGCTGCCAAAATACAAAAACAGCCTAGCTCCGAAAGCTGCCTTTCAGTCAACTGGATGGTCGAGCCACCACAATACCAACTCAAGGGGTCTATCTCCAGAAACCACACCGACCCGCTCCCAAAGCTTCAAGAGATGAAGAACTGGAATCACTGCTCCAGAGAAGTCTTCCGGAATCTGCAGTTAAGTGGTATCACAACTCGACACAGTGCATACTGTATATAGAGCAGGAGAGAGAAGATAGAGGAAGAGGATGGGTGAATGTGTAAAAGTGTGATGGCGCATCCCATTACCCCAACTACACACAATGCTTACTGTTTTCAGAGGATGAGAGGGAAGACTGAGCAAGAGGATAGGTGAATGTCTGTAGGCTCTCACTCTCTCCTAAATCTTCTCTCCTTATGGCCACCTTCTATCGGCCACCAGGTCAGTCCACTCTCCTCCTCGTGGAATGGGCTGACCTGGCCTCCTCTCCACTTTCCTCCTCCTCCTCCTAAATCCTCCTACTGGGTGATCTCAACATCCATCTGGACTGACTCCTCAGGACCTTTCCGCAACCTTTGCGACTCCCTCTTCCTCCTCCATCCTACCCTCTGGCTCCACTAACACTGCGGCCCGCACTTTGGATGCGCTCATCTCTACTGACATGCCTCTCTCTATCCCTCTCACTACCTCTCTTGGACGGACCATTCTTCTCTCATCACATTTGAAGCTCTTCTCTTGCAGCAGCACACACGGCACGGCCACTCGGCTTCAAAGACACCAGACCGATGAAAAGAGCGACAGCGGCTGCATTTGCCTCCTCCTATTCCTGCGGCTGACTCCCACCCTGACAAAGCCCTTGCTAACTTCAATCTCTCTATCTCCAACACTCTTGATACTCTTTCCCCAGTCATGAGGGTCTGACTGAAGCCTTCCAAAAAGTGCAACTCATGGTACGACTCCGACCTGGCTGCCCTTAAACACAAGTGTGGAGCATCAGAGCAGAAATGGAATTCGTCGTGCGGACTGGATCATCTGATAAACTGGCCTGCCGCCTCCTTCAAAGCAAATATCGACTGTGCATCCGCTTTATTCAAGCCCGCATCTCTGTGGCATCAAGCAAAACAGCCAAACTTTTCAAAGTCTGTAAGGAACTGGCCAAACCTGCAGCAGCCTCTTCTGTCACACCCACCCAGGACCTCTGCTCGGCCCCGGCTGCAGACTTCATCGCAATCACCAAAATCCAAGACATCTTTCCCTCCCCCTCTTCCACACCACAGCATACACCAACACTAGAGCCTCCCTTGGGCCCCCCCTCAACTTACCTTCTCTTCTCTCGCACACGTCCCACTCAAAGTCGCCAGACAAGTACAATCAGGTGGACCCCTGCTCTCTCGAAACCATCAAGGACAACATGGACTCCCACACTCCAGCCTTGGCTGATCTCTGCAATCTCTTTTGCCACTGGAGTTTTCCCAACTGCTCTTAAGCACTCCCTTGTGCACCCTCTACTCAAGAAACTCTCTGCCGACCCCTACACTTCAAACTACCACAGCCCTATCTACATCACTCCTTTCCGAGGCAAACTCCTGGAGAAACTGGCTCTCACACTGAATCTATTGTTTGCTTCCATGACCATCAGTCTGGCTTTAGAGCATCCAAAGGCACGGAAACTGCTCTCCTGAACACCCGTGAAGACCTGCTCTCAAATCTTGACACCAACACTCCCTCTGTGGTCATTCTCCTTGACCTCTCCTCTGCCTTTAACCACAACATCCTGATCGCATGTCTGACACCTTGGGAATTACAGGTCAGGCTATGGCATGGTTAACCTCCTTTCTCTCTGACCGACCATTCCAGGTGGAACTTGAGCCTCTCTCTACTATCTACTATCGCTCTACTATCGCTCTACTATCGCTCTCTAAAACTGTGGCGTTCCCCAGGGATCTAACCTATCCCCCTGGTTCTTCGATGTCTACATGGCTGCCTTGGCACGTGTGATGCAACTTTCGCCTCCAACTTCCAGTGTTATGTGGATGACTAATAACTTTCAGGTCCTCCTCCTCATCATCCCCCTCCTCCTCCTCCTCCTCCTCCTCCTCCTCCTCTTCCTCCTCCTCCTCCTCCTCCTCTTCCTCCTCCATATCTGTCAGTCCGCCATTCAGTCATGGTGTGCCGAAACCGACCTCTGCCTCAACGCCAGCAAGACGGCGATCGTTCTCATTGGGACCCCTGCTCCCCCTTTCACTCTGGCCAGCCTTCCTTGGCCCTGTGCCCGCACCCACTTGCGAGGCCAAAAATGTTGGGATCATCTTTAATTCCACTCTCTCCTTCTCTCACATTTCGGACATCTCTAACATCTATAAAAAGTCTGTTACACCTCCTCAGAGGTACTCTACCTTTTCTCACCTTCCCCCAGCGGCTAACGGTCTCCAGAGCCCTGGTTCTCTCTAGGCTTGACTACTGCAACAGCCTATTCCTCAATCTCCCTGCTTCTACTCTACGCCCTCTGCAACTCATCCAGAACAGAACCGCAAGAGCCATCCTTGGCCTCAAGCCCTGGGACCGCATCTCTCTGGCGCTGAAATCCCTCCACTGGTTCCCTGTGGCTGCAAGAATCAAGTTCAAGACCCTCTGCATTGTCCACAAGGCTTTCTGGGACCTGGTACCTACCTATCTGCAACAATCCCTACCTAAATACTGTCCCTCCCGAACCCTCCGCATGGCAGAACCTTATTAGCACTTGGAAAAACTGCAGAATCGTTGCCAGACCCATTTGCTGTTACTCCCCACCGTTAATTGTATTACATACACTTACTCTGCCTGTGCAGACTATTATCGTTTCAGAATTTCAAGGGCCTTGATCGACTTTTTCTCCTTGTTCCCTCCCTCCTTGAGCGCTTTGAAACACTTGCCTTGTGTTTAGGCGCTGTACAAATAAACATTATACCATACCAATGTGTGAAAGAGTGATGGGGCGTCTCAGCAGACATGACCCATCTCTTGGGGAGCTCCTGGTGCCAGATTGCGTTGGGCGTGGCTGTAGCGCGAGCACAGAAGCTGCGGTTTCCTCTTCCTACAGACTCATCCTTCCTCTTTTGCCAATCATGACCCCACCTGATGCTGAATATGCATTTTGTTCATCGGGGGCGGGGGTGGGGGGGTTATAGAGCAGGGGCTAGGGAAGTAGGTCCTAGGGCATGTGCTCGAAGGGAACAGAGGCAGTCACCAGGACTCCTCATTCTATCCAACTCTTCTTCCAAAGGTTGTACATGCGATCACTGCTGCAAACATAGGTGCAAAACAGCCCAGTAATGAAATTAAGCGAGGTGGCATCGCACATGTGCTCCTGGGGTTGGACTCTGGGGAGCCGGGTTGAGGGCAAAGGTGGCAATACACGCATGCTCAGGTATTGGGACTAGTCAGCTGAAGAAATCCACACCAAGGGTTAAAGGAGTTTAATATATCCACTTACAAAGGGAGCCTGGGAGCAATGGAAGGTAGAGATTTGGGGTTTGATGGTGGTGTGGGCGAGAGAGGACATAGTACCAGATTAAACTCAAAGGCAGGATTGCCCAAACATGCAACCTTTCTTTGGTCTCAACGTTTACTGTTGTACTGTGTCCCATCAGGCTCTCTCCCACTCTCTAGCACATCCTCTCGCCCAACTAGTAAAGCAGTCATCCTCAGACCTCTGGCAAAAACCCATCTCTTGCTCAGGCCCACCTACTGCTGCCCTCTGCAGCCATCTAAAACTGTCCTGTTGGCTGACCACCAGACCTAGCTTTTTTCAGTCTCCCTTCACCACTACCTCTTCCCACCTCCATTTTTCCACCTACTCCACTTCCCCCCCCCCCCCCACCAATCGCGTCTACCTCATTTTCCCAATTCTAGCCCTGTCTTCGTCAGACACCGTCTCTCCCGGTTGCCCTCATCACCACGTCCGATCTACCTACTCCTCTTTATCCCTCCCCGCCCCCCCATCTCTCCAGCTGCTCCCTCTCCCAGTTCAGCCCCCACATTCACATCTAACTTTCAACTCAATTCTACCCCTAATTCGGTCACTCCAACTCTGTGCACCACTCATCTCCTGCAAACTGAATGTGGACGACTTTCAAGGTTTTGAATGAATCATAACCTCTGGAATTGCTCTGTTCAACCCCACAGAAAAAATTATTCTGCCTGCCATGCCATTATGCAATGACGCCCTGGCAAAAGCCACCCGAGAACCATCATTGTTATAAGAGGGGATGCAGCGCGCGAGGGAGAAGAGGAGCGGGGGCTCGCGCGCCTGAGAAGGGCGGGAGGACTTGATATGGGTATGTCTAGTCCCAAAAAGACCCAACTCGTGCACGGTGAAGGGAGAATAAGGAGAGAACAGAAGAGTTATAAGGGCCTAGAACAACAGATTATGGAGGTCGAAAATTGAATAATAAGAGGGAGTCGAGGCAAAAAAACTGCCAATGAAGGGAAGGCTCACAGGCGATGCAGGGAGGCGCGAGGAAGTGGCTTAGTTGGGTGGGCCAGATCATACAAAATACAGTTCTTAATGATTACAAGAACTTCCACAAATACAATCAAGATTAAGTAGAGTACAGCCATTTAATACCAACTCCAATTATGCAGCAGAACCCAGGCAACTCCTCCTTTTCTGGCCATGCCCCCGGCCCAGTACCTAGCAGCTGCCAGAGCAGTGTGTTGGCTGCATGCAGACCTGCATACTGGGAGCCCAACCAGATGTTCCAAGCGTAGGCCTTAGACAGGCTTTCCCAAATATAGCATTCCGGAGTCACCATAACAAGAAGCGATGGAGGTCCTCTCTCCGCATCCTACAGTAGGGACCTCGGCCGCTATTCTCAGCCGGGGAAAAGGGTTCCATGTGATAATATCCCTGCAAAAATGTTGCCATACAAGAATGGTGCCTTTTTTTGTGGCGATATTACCCCACGGAAACTGCGGAGGACACCCTTGCAGCTCCACTTACCCCATAAATGATCCCCCTAAATAATGTTGCCTATGCCGTTTCCTGGCGACCATAGGTATGGTGACATTATTTATGGAGATATTACCCGATACGGGTAAAAGTGGCTGATAGTTAGGTACCCATTAACCCACAAAGTACTAGGAAAACAGGGCCCGATAATGTTAAAGGACATTGCAAAGTAGCCCAGATTCATCGCAGGGTCTCATGTTGAGATGGAGATTAATTATTCGGAAGCTATGGGCGCCACTCTCCAAGTAACACCGGTTAGTTATCGACAAAGTATTTTCCCCAGATGTAAATCTGGCCCGGCGTTCGTCAACGTCAGGGCTCAAGTCGAGGGTACACGCGGGGCGACGGAGTCCCCCCCACTTTTTTCAGAGGGTGGACTCAGTCCCCTCCAACCCCCAAATGGGAAACATTGAATTTATGCATTAAAGCAGACCACAGGATCGAACCACAGTCAATCAGGTTTGTAGGCCGGACGTCACCACTGCACTATATAACCTGATGAAAATTACCAGACAACTTAATGCAAAATGTCTCATTTTGATACTGCAAGTCCTAGGGTAAACATTTGAATTGGTTCTTGGAGTTTAAAACATGTACATCTTTTAACGTTTTCAAAAACACGATTAGAAGAAAATATCCTCTCTTGGTTTTGTTTGTGTGCTGCTTTTATGAAAGGCAAATGCCATTCGTCCTGTGCAGTTTGGGTGGTTATGCAAAGCCAATTTAATGAAATGTGCATATTTCACATTGGTGTGCTAATTTCTGGCGATGTCGCATTCCCTTGCATTTGTTGTGAGGAGTCCCCCCACTTTAATTTTTAGGACTTGACCTTCACTCACGACACCCCCCCCCCCCCCATCACGCGAGGAGGCTTCTTGGCGTTTAGTAATCTCCTGAAGGGCCACGAGGTGCTGCACCAGCTCTCGGGAACTCCAGGTTGTCGGGCAAGTACTGGCCAAGCCAAACTGGAGCAGAATATCAGGCTGCTTTCAACACTTCTGATGCAAGGCGTCTTCCCACCTTTCCAGTTCCCCCTACAGCCTCCAAACCAAGAGTACAAAGACCTGGGGCCCTCTAAACACAGCCAGGGGGTGCTGCAGAAAAAAGGTTTACAGCATGAAACAGCATACAACTTATTATGAACTTGACTTGTTACTACTTTCTCAAGCTTATTGCTATACTTTTTTTTATCCCGATTACTTACTCGTCAGACTACTTTTTAATAGATATAAATCAGTGAAAATAAAGCACAAGGTTGCCATTATGTTTTTTAGGCTCAAGTGCATGCCAACACTGTGGGGAATAGCATACAGAACGCGATATAATGCACCAACCATTTGTCAATGGCAACTAGAAATGTCAAAGCTATTGTATTTGCCAATGTATGTTAGTGTGTACATTTTTACACGAGTTATTCCTTGCAGAAATGGAAGATTTTACCATGTATTTGTCAATGAACACAAGCGTATTGGCTTTGCCAATGCAGGCTATGCCCTTGTGGGTGGGACCAGAATAATACGAAAATGGGTATGTATTTTCTGTGAAGGTGTGGTAAGGGAAAACGTACATGCAGATCCTCCAGTGGAAGAAATTCCATAGAACAGGGTATTTGGCCCATGTTCGTTCTCAGTAGAGGGGCTCCCACACCCTTTTTGTAAAACCGAGTTTCACTCCAGTAACCCAGGGTAATACAGACGTGGGGAGAGGCTCAGCTTCACCTCACTGAAGAGGCCCAAAAAGGCCGAAACACGTATCTGGGGTTGATGATGGTACTCTTGTTCAGAGGAGAATTACCTAGCATTTCGGTGCTAGACTGCCCTTGTGGGTGGTGTGAGAAACCAGAAGGCGTCTCACCCGCTAGTCCCCGGGGGCCTCTTTTGCGCTCATGTGGCCAGGACACAGCCATCGCCTTTGGAGCCAGACCCTGGGGGTGGCCCAGTGCGGGAGGATCACCTTGGTTAGGGGTCTTCGGGGAGTGGGACATCTGATGGCAAGATGCGGTATCCACCTCCCGGTAACACCTTTCCCCATCCTACCCAATAGGATATTTATAAACTCTACCCCACCCCCCCCTTCACACACACTTTCAAACGCATAGCCTGACGTGGGAGAAAACAGGCTCAAACCCGAGAATTGTACCAGACATGTCACACTACAATGCTCAGGCAAGTTCAGGCAATTACTGATAATCACTCACACCTGACTTCCATTAAACTTCCCCACACGGATAAAAGGCGGAGCACGAGAGCACCCACTGAGCGAGGCAAAGGACACAAAGGAACAGTACTTTGCTGATGGCAGCTGAACGAGGGAAGAAAGAAGGCAAACCAAGAAGGGTACGCAAGGAGGGGAAAGTACCCTGAACCTTTCCGGCAAAAAACTGTTGGTTTCCAGAACCCTTTAGAGTACAAAGCATACCCTTCAAGAATACTGCCCACACAAGCAGTCCGCCCCCTATATATGCTGATCACCGTCCTCTGACCCTGCCTACAAATGCTCATGAAACTACTGTTTCCGCCCTCGCTAGCACCTATGTCAGCCATCACCATGCCCAGGACCGACACCCACCTTTATGCCAGAATGTATACCTCTCTGACACCGCCTGTTGCGGCCCCCACTATGCCGGTTAGGATAACTGTGACGATGCCACTCTGTGTGCCCCCCTGATACCGCCACTTAATGACACCACTGTGCTTGTAAGGATTAACTTTGATGATGCAACGCTGTGCCCCTACAATACTACCAGTTGCTATTGAGGCTAGCCCTCTCCCCCCCCCCTTTGGCTCCCTCCACACGTATTACTAAACCCTGCCACTCCCAGTCCTCCACATTCCCCGGTCACTCCCAGTCCACGCCCTGCAACCTTGATCTCCAATTCATTAGCAAAACTTGGCTCCACGAAGCATCTGGACCAGCCCTTGCCTCATCTTTAGACAAGTTTGCACCCTCCGGAAAGGCACAGGGGTGGCTCATAGCCAAAGAGACCATCCACATCAGAATGGTGGAAGGTGAACTCGGCCACAACAGTGACTACCTTCTCCTCAAAGTCAGCCCATCCCCTAACTGCACGGTCGCTCTCCACATGGTTTACCCTCCATCTGGGCCAGTCACTGATTTCCAAGATGCCCTCATTCATGCCATCTCGGACAATGTAATAAAAAAAACCCCACTAAAGCCATCCTCCTGGGAGACCTCAACCGAGGCCTAAACAACCCCACCGATTCACAAGCAGCCTCTCTCATTAAAGACTTGGGCACCTTGGGATTCAAACAGGCAGTTACTCAGCCCACCCATATCAAAGGATGCACCCTTGACTGGGTCAACCACCATAACTGCCCTGACGCAATCATCCATCTTGCCCATTCCCTGGTCTGACCACCACACCATTCAGTTCGATCTCAACTTTGCCAAGGGACCCCCCCCCCCCTTGCAAGTAGCTCCACTCCCCCTGTGTTCACCAGGAGCTCCCGTCAGCTCACCAAGGCTTTTACCCCACCTCTTGGTGCCTGCCCTTCAACCCCCTTTCTCAAGTGACCCGGATACAACACCATCATCATCATCACCCAAGCGGTTGGCGCCATTGCCCACTCTCCCTCAGGAAAGCTAAGCGCACCAAAAACACCAACGCCTGGTTCTCATCGGAGCATCTTGAGCTGCGCACCAGGAAAAGAGCAGCTCACTCCACCTGGTTAGCCAAGCCTAGTGACGCCTCTAAAATATCATTCAAGACCATCTCCAAAGAATACAAAGCGGCCATAAAAAAAGCCAAAGCCACTTCGTTCAATACTAGGATAGCAAACGCCAAGTTAGATTCAAAAGAGATCTTTGCCATTTTCAGAGAGCATGAAACACCCACCCCCACCCGCCTACTGTCACTAAAGACGAAGACTGGTGTAACAGCATCCAGGCTGCCATGCTTGGCAAGCTTAACATCCTTCAAAACAAGATCATCGCCAACCAACAGGTCCTAAGCCACCAGATTTCTGACCTCCATAGTAGCACTACCTGTGACTCCCCCTCCTTTGTGTTCAAAGAAATGAACGAACAAAAAGTCATCACCCTCCTAAAATCAATCATACCCTCCAATTGTAAAGGGGACACTTGCCGCGCTCAACTTATCAAAGACTGTGCATCCACCCTCGCCCCATTCCCCACAGCCTTTATCAATGCCTCCTTCACATCAGGCCATGTCCCACCCTGCCTCAAGAAAGCCTGGGTACGCCCTCTCCTGAAGAAAGCTACGCTCGACCCAACCATCCCAGGGAACTTCAGACCCATCACCACTGTCCCGTTTCTCTTAAAAATCCTCAACAAAGCAATTTATATGCAAGTCCAGAAATTCCTCGAGTCTGATAACCTCCTCGGTATCCACAAGTCAGGCTTCCATCCTAACCACGATACCGGAACCGCGCTATTAGACCTCAAAAATCAAATTGATGATTTCAGAGACACAGGAAAACTAACCCTCCTTCTGCTTCTAGACCTTTCCGCAGCTTTTGACTTGGTGGACCATAATACCCACCCTCTCTCCTCCGCTGCCAATTTCTCACCTAACGTCACATCATTTCTCCAGGGAAGAGTTATGAAAGTTCTGACCAAGCCTGTGCCCGCCCTAATCCAATCAAATGTGGAGTCCCACAGGATTCATGCATTTCACCCACCCTCTACAACCTGTTCATGAGGCCACTATTTAACATTCTGGACGCGCTACGCATCACATTTACGAACTATGCTGATGACACGCAGGTCCTCATCACCCTGACCAGGGACTATGAGTCCGACACAGAAACCCTCAATTCCATTTACTCCACAATTGAAACCTGGATGGCAGATTACTGGTGTGCCTCAACGGTGAAAAAAATGAGTTACTCCTTATTAGATCACCTGCTACCCTAAGGAAACTCGGCGAACAGTACAGCTCCTTCAAAATCGACAACACTCAAATCACTATCTCCCAGGCGGGTAAAACCCTGGGGGGGGGGGGGGGGGGTTTACCTATACTCCAACCTCTCGATGATCAGACAGGTTAACCCCATAACATCTGCTGCTGCCTACCACTTAAACTGCTCAATGCAGCTAGACCTTTCCTGTCAGAGCAAAGCTGCCTTTCCATAGCAAGGGAAATTATCGGATCACGGCTTGATTACTGCAATGCCCTCCTAGTGAACACCTCCGCTAAGAACACCACTAAACTCCAGACTATCCAAAACAATGCCCTCAGGGCCGACACCGGCATATCCAAAAGGGACCACATCTCAGCAACCAGGAAACGGGTCCACTGGCTCCCGATCAAGGAGCACTTCATATTGAAAACCCTCCCCCTCATGCACAAGTGCATCCATAACACTGCACCCTGTACCTTTCACAGAGAATTGTCAAACCCACCTCTGACAGACCCACCTGAACCTCATACACCAACCGAATCAGCATTCCTAAGACACTCAGGGCTCGCGCAGGTGGTTCCAGCTTTCCTGTCATGGCCGCGAACCACTGGAACTCCCTACCACCTCATCTCAGGAGCATTGACTTGCACATAGCTTTCCGGAAAGCCATCACAAATCTGCTGTTTGTATAAACGTGGTCCAAAGGGCTTTGCAGCTTTTCCAGTGCTGTATATTACGTCTCCTTGTGCTATATATCCTTCATTGTTAAATGTATGATGTATGTAACTGACTACTATCTATGTAACTGTCCTGATCTATTAAGCTGAACACTCTGTAACCTTGAGCAAAGCAATTCTCCTTGTCACTAAGACACTTTCTTACAACAGCACCTCAATGCCCCTGGGCTGTTAGTGCGCTTTACAAATCCAAAATATAAAATCAAATAAATAAGGCCAGGAAACCAAACTGAAGAATCCTATATTGTGTGTCGGAAATACCCGGGGCACTCCTGCACAGCTGACCGAGTCGTGGAGGAAAAGCAGCTGCCATGGTAATGTCCTTGTGTCACACTCGGTATCCTCAGACTCTTGGCTCACCTGTTTGACGTTTTCTTTCTTGTGTTCACAGGTTTCGTTCTGGTCTTGTACAGGAATGGCCATGTCTCCTCCGTCGCCAGTATGCAGGCAGGTAACGTGTATATAGGATTTTGGGTTCCTGCCGAGGAAGGATATGATGGCCCGGAGCGTTCAGTGTTCCAGGAAGGATGGATTCCAGGAAGGATGGATTCCAGGAAGGATGGATTCCAGGAAAGGACGGGTAGCAAACCAGGAGGAAAAAAAAAAAAAAAAAAAAGAGTCCAGGAAGATATAGAAGTAGTTCGCACGGTTCCGCAAAACAGAGATAGCGAGGGGCGGCACAGAACACACCGGGAAGGAAGGGAAAACTAACCGCAATAGAAGCCAAAAGGATTTGGGAAGGCGGGACAAAGGAAAGGAATTAGGGATACAATTTGCCAGAACGAACAGTATGAACAAGCTTAGCGTTGAGAAGCGCAAGCCGCGGGGATGGGGGGCATGTCTCTCAAGGAAGCAACATGCATTACTGGGAGACTAAATCGTGCGTTTCCCCATGGCGTTGACCATGTTGGATGTACAAATGGATGCAATACTACGGTGTTTGAGGGACCACGTCGTCCAGAAGGGGCAGAATCGGCGATTCATGGCAGCATGCCCCCTTCTAAACTCCCATCCCCCAGGTTTGCCTGGATGGGTCAGATGAAATTGCCGCATCAGGCAGAGGGCGTTCATGTTGGACACTGGTTCCCATGTTCATTCACTGGAGGGGGAATAACCATTCCACTCCACCAGGTATTGAAGACGACCTCTCCTATATCTTGAGTCACATATCCTGGAAACCTCAAATTTGATCTGTAAGGACGTATGGAAAACAGGATGAATTCTCTTCCTGGATTCTGGTAGTCGGAGTCGAAAGCCACGGGGTTGATGATTTCCTTCACTGTGAATGGTCCGTAGTAGCGAGGGGCTAGTTTGTTGGGTCCTAGGTGTGTGGGTAATAGTTGATAAGAAAGCCAGACTGTCCCCGATGGCATAGATAGGGCCAGGTCGCCATTTGACATCAGTATGTTTTTTAACGTCCACCCTGGCCTTTTCTAGATGTCCCTTTACATCCTTGTGTATTGTGACTAATCGCGCTATCCAGGAATCGACTGCAGGAACTAGGGTGGGGTAAGGCAAGAGTGTGGGCAGAAAAGATGGATGGAATCCTTGATTGCAAAAGAAGGGACTTGTCTTGGTTGCAGAATGGTCGGAGTTGTTGTAGGCAAATTTAGCTACTGGGATCAACACTGACCAGTCGTCCTTGTCTTTAGATGCAAAACATCGCAAATACTGCTCAGGGGTTTGGTTTACCCTTTCGGTGATACCATTGATCTGAGGATGGTATCCCAATGATAAGGCTCGGTGAATACCAAACAGCTGGCATAGGTGCTTCTAGAACCCGGAGACATATCAGGGTCCACGATCTGAGATGATTTTGGAAGGAAGGCCAGGTAGCCGAAAGATGTGGTTCACAAAAATCCCTTTCATTTCTGCTGCTGCAGGCAGCTTGAACAGAGGAGTAAAGTGGGCAATGTGGGAAAACAGGTCGTTGGTAACCATAATGGTGGTATAACCTTTGGAAGGAGGGAGGTCCATGATAAAATCTGTGGCCATCACCTCCCAGGGTCGGATGGCAGAGTATGTTGATGGAGCAACCCTGCTGGTTTTCTGTTATCAGACTTGTTCTGATTGCAAACTGCACATGCCTGTATTTATACAATCGTACATCATCGATCATCCTAGGCCACCAAACATTTCTCTGGATGGTTTGATGGGTAGCCTTAATACAACGATGCCCGGAATGAAATGTGTCATGACAAAGGTTCATTATCTTTGTTTTTGTGATCTGAGAAGGAACAACCAATTTCTTGTCCTTAAAGAGGTAGCCATCCTTGGCAAACAGGGACCATTGATTGGTTTCAGAGTATTCCTTCCAGGGGTCTGAAGTCAGGGTCCCAGCCCGTATGTTGTCCAATAACGTGTTGGCCTGGGCTATGAACACTGTCTGGAAACATCTTGGGAAAAGTGCGTGCTCCTTCGGATATATAATCTGGTCGTCTGGATAGAGCATCAGCAATTATATTGGATGTCCCGGGTACGTGCTGAATGCAGAACTAGTATTAAGCGAAGAAAAAGGCCCAACAGGCTTCACGGCCGTTTCTACATTCCATCGATTGTAGGACCTGCAGATTCCGATGATCAGTCCGTACCAGTACTGGGAATTTGGCACCCAAGAGGAGATGGCACCATTCCATAAAGGCTTGTCGAATGGCAAGCAGTTCTTTTTCCAGGACTGAATAGTGCGTCTCACTAGGGTTCAACGTTTGAGACAAATTGGTGTAACGCTCACCTGGTATCCACGGGAACGTCACTCAGCCTGTTCTGATCTCTTACGACCTCGAACCCTTCCCTGGAGGCTATTCGACTGGAGACTGGGCCCGAAACACAGGATTGGTAGAGTTTAACTCCCTATTGTCTCTGTGTGCTTGAACCCCTTCTTCCCCAGGGTCCAACCCTTCCCTTTGATCCACAGCTCACCTTGTTTTCTTGGAAAGTGTGCTCTCCGTCCTGCTTTCAGCGCAGGGGCGCTTCGATTGATGCAGGCTTGTTGCTGCCTAGTCGTTGCTGCCTAGTTACTTCACTGGCAATAGTCCGACAGGTAAGTATAATGAGTCTCTTGAACAGTTCTCCAACTTCGTTCCTTTCCTTCCTTAGATGATGGCCGGCGTCCGGGGATGGCGGCATGCTGCTGAGATGAGTAGCGCTGAAGGTGAGTGAGCGCGCGATGCACCCCTTTCGTATTTGTATTGAACCGAGTTATTTTTCTGTGTCTTTTAGGTGCCGCAACGTTTTCAGCATGGATGCCGGTTATGAAGAACAAATGCGGTGGGTAAGCGCGGTATGCTGCGCCTCTAGATGTTTCCACGCTAACCTGGAGTGTCTTTTCCCTCTTGCAGATGGATGAGAAGTTCCGGAGACAGAGTTCCCCCAGAGCGACTGGGATTCAGGTAAGCGTTTGAAGCTCATACAGTATTTAAAAATAAGCAAGGATTTGCAGAATGCTTACTAATGCCTTTTTTCTGTTCTTTTCCCTTAGGAAGCGGCGTGCCGAGATGGGAATGAAACCGCCGAAGATGCCCGCAGAACAGTAGGAGCGATGAATGATGGGCAGAAGCGCCGCAAGGGCCATGTAGGTGATCGTGGCCTAACTCCAGCCTGACATCTTGGAGGGCTGGGGACATGAGGGGCAGGAATCATGACAGCATTCTCCCCCCCCCCCCCCCCCCCCCAAGGCCCCTGTCTGGTCCTGGTTTGGTTGGATGGTTTTGATGAAATCGTCTAAGCAAGCGAGGTGCATGGATGTACTCACAAGGCTCCCATGTCCTGTCTTGTGGACCATACCCCTTCCAGTCCACCAAGTAGTATAGTTTGCATCCGACGTACTTTGAATATAGGATGTCCTTGACTTCGAATTCTGGCTCCCCGGTGACTACTACTGGCTGCGTTGGCGTTGCTATCCGGATCCCAGGTTGAACAGGTTTAAGGAGAGACACGTGGAACACAGGATGAATCTGCTTGTTTGATGGCAAAGCTAGTCTGACCGCCACAGGATTTATCACGGAGGTGACGGTGAATGGACCCAGGTATCTTGGACAGAAAGTTTGGGTTCCTTTAATGACACGCGTTTAGACGCCAGCCAGACTTTGTCTCCCACTTGGTAGTTGGGGGCCTTTACTCGGTGTTGATCAGCAAACTTCTTTTGGCAATTCTTAGCTTGAAGTAGGTGTTCAGCTGCCCTTTTAAAGGTTTGAGAAATGGTTGTGTGCAAGGTTTTGACTGCTGGCATTTCCAGGGTTGTAGGAACGTCCAACTCAGAAGTACGTGGGTGCCTGCCATACATGGTATAAAAGGGTATCTGCCCAGTGCTGGTGTGTAGGGAATTATTATAAGCATATTCAGCTATCCATAATAGGTCGAACCAGCTTCCTTCAGCTTGGTGTAACATGCAACGCAGATACTGCTTGAGCGTCTGATTTGTCCTCTCAGTTTGACCATCCGTTTGGGGATGGTGACTGGTGGATAGCCGGATGTCGATCTGGGCCATAGAGCAGCATTTTCTCCAGAAGTTAGATACAAATCGAGTACCTCAGTCTGAGACCAAAACTGAAGGAAACCCATGGAGCCGTACGAGGCCTTCAAGAAATACCTTTGCCAGAGTGGAAGCATTTGGGAGCCCCTTAAGAGGAATGAAATGTGCCATTTTTGAAAATAGGTCCACGACCACAAGAATAGTGTTAAACCCTTGACTGGGTGGTAAGTCAGTAATAAAATCGAGGGACAATGTGTGCCAGGGTGCTGGTGGGATTTCCAATGGTTGTAATAGCCCAGCCAGTTTCTGCTTGGATGACTTGTTTTGAGCACACACTCCACAAGATGGGATGAATTGGATAATGTCTTCACGCCACGTGGGCCACCAATAATTTTGTTTTACCTTGGCTAGGGTTTTAGCAATTCCGGGGTGGCCCTCGATCAAGGAATCATGATAACCGGACAGGACTTGTTCTCGTAGTTCTTGGTTTGGTAAGAATAAAGATTCCTGAAGTAGGGCAACTGATCTTTTATAATGTAATGTTCTCCATTGTGCACTCCACGCTTGTAATTGCTCTGGACTCCTCAGGTTTTGGATTTCTTCATGTAATTCTTTCTGAGTTATGGTTGCTGTAATTCATAGGAGCTTGTCACTCGGGATGATTGCTATTGGGTCAGGGGTCTGATACCATTGCTCTTCCACCCCCATACGGGAAAGGACATCGGCCTTCCCGTTTTTCACCCCTGGTCGAAATGTAATCACAGTCATATTCAGCAAAAAAAAAAAAAAAAAAAAAAAAAGAGCCCAACATAGTTGTCGTGAGGATTGGGCCTTTGCCATTTTTAGGTACTGGAGGTTCCGTGGTCAGTTATTACGGTGATTGTGTGGCTGGCGCCCAAGAGGTAGTGCCGCCATGCCTTAAAGGCGGACTTAATGGCCAGGAGTTCTTCGTCTGATAGCGTAATTGAGTTCAGGGGGTGTGAATTTACACGACCAGAAGGCAACAGGGTGTAACTGGCCCATTTCGGGGTCCTTTTGTGAGAGGACGGCTCCCATAGCCATGCCTGAGGCGTCCGTTTCCACCAGGTATGGGAAATCAGGGCGAGGGTGACGTAAGATTGGGGCAGATGTGAATCTTGCTTTGAGTTCCTGGAAAGCCTCCTCGACTTCTGTTGTCCAATGGAACTTTTTGTTGCTTGTCCTTCGTAATGACGTGATGGGATGCACGATTTGCAAAAATCCTGGGATGAACCGGCGGTAGAAGTTTGCAAAACCCAGCATACTTTGAATGAATTTGAGGATGGCCAGTTCAGGATAGCATCTACCTTGTGTACATCCATTCAGGCTGAGAATAAAGCCCAGGAATTCCACCTCGGAGACGTGGAATGAGCACTTTCAAGCTTGGCGTAGAGCCGGTGTTGACAGAGTTTCTCCAATACGGATCCGATGTGTTTAACGTGGTCCTGCTTTAATGCAGAATATACTAGGATATCGTTGATGTACGCTACAGCACAGACATCAATCAATTCCCGTAGGACATTGTTCATGAAGTATTGAAATGCAGCAGGCGCGTTGCAAAGGCCAAAGGGCATTACTTGATATTCGTACAAACCGTATTTGGTACGAAAGCGGTTTTCCATTCGTCCCCCTGTTTTACGCGAACAAGGTGATATGCCCCCCTCAGTTCTAGTTTTGTGTAGATTTGATCAAGCAATTCAGGGATCAGTGGCAGGGGGTAGCGATTTTTTAAGGTAATATGGTTCAGTGCGCGATAGTCGATGCATGTTCTCAAGTCCCCCCTCCTTTTTCGGTACGAAGAATAGAGGACTGGCTGCTGGAGACTTCGAGGGACGGATGAACCCATTGGCCAGGTATTGGTCAAGATAGGGCTTCAGGTGCTGGTTTTCTGGTTCCGTGAGTGCATAAATTCGCCCACAAGGGATTTGTGCGCCAGGTATCAGGTCGATTTGGCAATCGTATGGTCTATGCGGTGGCAGGGTATTAGCCTGTTCTTTCTGAAAGACATCTTGAAAGTCCTGGTATTCACTTGGTAGGGTGCCGATTACCACAGTCGCAAGCGTGGACGTTCTGGTGTCTATTGGTTGTTTCTCTTGGGGATAACATGTGGGCGCAAGTCTCGGGAAAGGCCAATTCTTTTGCTCGCCAATCGATTCGAGGATTGTGAGCTACCAACCATGGCATTCCCAAAATCAACCGGAACTGTGGTGCCTTAATGAGGTCGAAAATGTAGATTCTTGGTGTCCATCCTGGCACAGAAGGGTTAAAGCTGCAGTGTATTGGGATACTGGACCAGAAGCTATTTTCGTGCCGTCGACTGTGGTAACAGTGTCGGTGGTTGATTTAAGGCGTAACAGAAGCCCCATCTTTGCCGCAAGATCCTGGTCGATGTAATTCCCAACGGCTCCACTGTCTATGTACGCTCTTACTGCGTGCATCTGAGATGGGTGTTGGCGATTGATCAAGACCACAGTGCAAAATGGGAGGTCTGTAGTTCACTTTCTTCGCTCGACAAGTGGACCCTTACACTTGCCGGGCGGGGGAGTTTTCCGATTCCTTGATGGTATCTTCCTTGTCCGTGGCCCATACCGTCCTCCTCGGTGGCTTCACAGGGCACTCTTTAAGGAAATGACCTGACCTTCCACAGTACAGACATAACTGCTGCTGTCTCCTTTTATCCCTTTCTGCTTTAGTCAAGGGGGATCTGACCCCCACCCCCCCGATTTGTATTGGTTCTCCTGAACCTTCCGTTCGGGCAGTACTGTCCTTAGAACGCACATACATAGGGCGAGGGTCCGGTCTGGTTCGATCTGCTCTTCGGTCCTGCAACCTATGATCCAGTTGAACAACAAGGTCAATGAATTCTGCAGTCTCTCGGGGGTTCACTACTTGTGCGAGAACATCCTTGAGATCCCCCCACAACTCCCGATGACATAACGTGGTTTCCTTCTCCACTGGCCATTCTGCTTCAACTACGAGTCTATTGCACGTGGCTATGTATGTTAAGGTCTTGATTCCCTTGGCGTAGGGACAGAAGTTCGCCGTCTAATGCCTGCCCATGAGTACGACGGGCGAACAGCTTTTCCATCTCCTGCAAAGGATCGTCTTGGGCCACAAAGGGTACAGACCAGTCCGCGGTGCTACCACTTGGGTAGGATAGCACAAAAGCTACCCGTGATTGGTCATTCGGAAAGGCCCCTGGCCTACAAAGGAAGTGCAGACAGCACTGGTTCATGAACGCTGCAAACCTCTTGGGATCCCTGTAAATCGTTCGGGCGGGGCCAAGGGAACTGCCCCAGGAAGGGTTATCTGAACGGGATTGGCTAATGGCGCTGGCATCGAGGGCACGCTTCCCGGAAATGGTGCATGCCCTGCTTGTGACTGGAGAAGTTGCCGGCTTAAACCATCAGTGCGTTCTTTGGCTACCATCAGCTCTCTCCTCAGGGTGTTGGTCACCTGCCTGGCTGCATGTACTTCGGAACGTAGCTGCTCCAACATGTGGGCTAACTGGTCGGTTTCTGACGTTTCCATGACGCCCAGGTGGATTTTGATGTGAGGCTTTGTGTTCTGTAACGCTCACCTGGTATCCACGGGGATGTCACTCAGCCTGTTCTGACCTCTTACGACCTCAAACCCTTCCCTGGAGGCTATTTGACTGGAGACTGGGCCTGAAACACAGGATTGATAGAGTTGAACTCCCAATTGTCTCTGTGTGCTTGAACCCCTTCTTCCCGGGGTCCAACCCTTCCCTTTGATCCACAGCACACCTTGTTTTCTTGGATAGTGTGCTCTCCGTCCTGCTTTCAGAGCAGGGGCGCGTTGATTGATGTGGGCTCGTTGCTGCCTAGTTACTTCACTGGCAAGAGTCCGACAGGTAAGTATAATGAGTCTTTTGAACAATTCTCCAAATTCGTTCCTTTCCTTCCTTAGATGATGGCCGGCGTCCGGGGATGGCGGTGTGCGGCTGAGATGAGCAGCACTGACAGTGAGTGTGAGCGTGATGCGCGATGCACCCCTTTCGTATTTGTATCGAACTGAGTTCTTTTTCTGTGTCTTTTTTTAGGTGCCGCATCGCTTCCAGCGTGAATGCCAGTTATGAAGAACAAATGCGGTGGGTAAGCGCGGTATGAGGAGCCTCTCGATGTTTACCCTGGAGTGTCTTTTCCCCTCTTGCAGATGGATGAGAAGTTCCGGAGACAGAGTTACCCCAGAGCGGCTGGGATTCAGGTAAGCGTGAAGCTCGTACAGTATTTAAAAATAAGCAAAGATTTGCAGAATGCTTACTAATGCCTTTTTTCTGTTCTTTTCCCCCTTTTCCTTAGGGAAGCAGCAGGCCGGGATGGGAATGACACCGCCGAAGATGCCCGCAGAACAGTAGGAGCGATGAATGATGGGCAGAAGCGCCGCAAGGTAAAGGCTGTTCCTAACGGTGTTCTTGTTCTTGCAGGAACTGAGCGCAGAAGAAAGATGCAGGCCTACTGGAGACCGATCCGAACACAGTGAGTGTCACGCTGCAGGTGCAGAAAACGCAAAGCTTTTTTCTCAGCCTGGGTTTGGCTTAAATAGTCTATGGGTATCCCAGGTGTCTCTGGGCTGAACCACACCCAAAAGACTAGACCGCACATGCAGTTCTGGGAACCAAAATATGTGGGGGCATCCATCTTGTCCCCATCAATGCACTACAAGTCCAATCCCCAATGTTACCCCATAGGAGTGAGTGAGTCTGGTGCCACAAGCGCCATGTCCGACTCCAAGTGGGTCTTTGGAGGGATGGAGAGGCCCATGAGGGCCATTTAGGTGATCGTGGCCTGGCTCCAGCCTGACATCTTGGAGGGCTGGGGTCATGAAGGCCAGGAATCATGACAATAGGCAATGGGGTGTTCTTGATTATGCCCAGATTCTTGTTTGAACACTGCCCCCAGTGCATACTCCGAGGCATCCGTTTCCACCAGGAAGGGCTTTGTTGTGTCTGGTTGAGCCAGGATGGGTCCTTGAGTGAACTTGTGTTTCAACTCCTGAAAGGCAGCTTCTTGAACTGTTGACCAATGAAAGGGCGTGTCTTTCTTTAGTAAAGAAACAATAGATTGCACAATGGATGAGAATGTCAGAATGAACTTCCTATAGAAGTTAGCAAGTCCCAAAAACGAGTGAACTTGTTTAACTGAGTTAGGAGCAGGCCAGGAAAGAATGGCTTCAACCTTGGCTGGATCCATTGCCACTCCTTGGGGACTTGATAACAGACGGTAGACACATGAAAGATGCATTTCTCGAGTTTGCCCAGCAGATTATGGTCTCGTAAACGTTGCAAAAACAGGGTAACGTGTTCCTGATGAAAAATCGGGTTGTTGGATCCAAGTGGACGATCACAAAAAGAAATGACATGCCTGAGAAGACTTGGTCCATGAAGTGCTGGAACACCTCGGGGGCATTAGCGAGACCAAATGGCATGACTAGATATTGAAAATGTCTAAAAGGTGTTCTGAAGGCAGTCTTTCATTCATTGCCCTTCTTCATACAGATCAAATGGAAAGCACCCCGTAAGTCCAGCTTGGTGAAAATCACAGCACCACGCAAGGCTTCCAGAATGTCTGAAATGAGTGGTAAAGGATAATGGTCCTTGAGGATACACCGATTGAGACCTTGATAATCCAGTCATGGTCAGAGCTCCTTAGTGTGTGTCGTTTCTGGCCACCAATAGAGGCGCTCCGGCAGGGGACTTGGAAGGACGAATGGTCCCGTTGGTTAAATTAGTATCCAAGTATTCTTGCAAGGCTATTTTCTCGGGTTCAGAAAGGATGAACATCCGTCCAAAGGGAATGACTGCATCCTCATTGGTATCGATAGAACAGTCCTCAGGTCGGTGGGGAGGTAAGGACTGGACAATGGCCATTGAACACATCCAAGAATTGATGGTAAATTTCAGGTACCTGAGTGATGGTGGAAACAGTGATAAGTTGCTGTTCCGGAATTCTGCGTTCTATGGATATGGTGTGTAGACTTTTCCGGGAAAGACAATGTAAAAGGCAAAACTGAGATCCAAGGAATAAAGATCCAGCAGCCCAACTGATGTACGGGTTGGGTCTCTGCAGCCAGGGCATGCCCAGAATGAGCTGCTTTTTTTAAATCAAAACGTAGCAACTCCTGGTGATTGTGTATGGAAAGCAAATGTTCTATGGTTTGTTGAGTTATGGGTCCTGATGATAGTGGTTTCCCCATCTATCCCTTCCAACGCCTTGATGACGCCTTTGGATTCTCTTGGGGTTTGATGCTTCAAAGCCCATTCGTGATCCAGGAAGATGCCCATGGCGACACGATCCACCAAAGCCAGGACGGAATGAGTTTCCTTGTCGGCTGTTGACAGGAATACTTGGAGTACCACCAGGGAGTTCTTCGCAAGCGAGTCCAAGGAAAGATGATTCGGAGCAGGACCAATCTCCCGAAGCTGAGCTCTGTTCAGGATCGGGAGCCAGCGTTTCTTGAATGTCTTGGAGGGGCTTTGGGCAGTTTCTTACCAGGTATTTGTCAGAAGCACAATGCATACACAGTCCACTGTTGATCCGACAAGTCCTTTCCTTAGAAGTGATCAGTCCCCGTAAGGAGCCCAGTTGCATGGGTTCAGATTCCGAGGAGTTAGACGTAGCTGGCTCTTTGGGACTAGCATATTCTGAAAAGGGTTTCTGTGGAGGAGTCTGTGTCTCTCTTTTCTCTGCTTTTCTTTCTTGTATCCTAAAGTCTATTTGCAAGGACAAATCTAAAAGGGCCTGGAAGGATCATGGATGGGCTACGCTAGCCAATTCATCTTTGAAGTCCTCATTTAACCCACGACGAAACAAGCTAAAGCATACTTCGGGGGTCCAGTCAGCATCCTTAGCCAATTGTTTGAAGTGAGTTACATAGGACAGCTTATCTTGATTTCCTTGCTGAAATTCCAACAGTTCTCTTGGGCGCAATACACTTGTTCAGGACGGCCAAACATGGCTTTAAAGACATCTAAGAATCTTTCATAGTTGTCAAGTAAAGGGTCCCCCGCGGATACCAGGGGTGTTGCCCAGGCTAGTGCCTTCCTGGAAGGGTGGGAGATCAAAGCGCCCACCTTAGCCCTGGGCTTGGAGAAATAGTAGGGTTTAAACGTGAAGTGTGATCAAGGAAAGAGTGCAATGCCTTAGGGGTTCCATCATATTTGTCCACAATGCCTCCTACTGATGCGCTCTCCTGGTATGCCGAGTCCGTGGACAGAACAAATTGTTTTAAAGCTGCATTCTCAGCCTTGATGTTCTGGACCTCTGTTGATAACTCCTGCATTCCCCTCATGAGGTCCTGTATATTAGTCTCCATGTTGGATTCAATGTCAGATTGTTGGCGTCTCAAACTGTCATACTGAGTCCTCATACTCTTGGCTCACCTGTTTGTTTCTTGACTTTTTCTTTCTTGCGTTTGCAAGTATCTCCTTCTTTATAGAAGTTCGGGTCTTGTACAGGAATGGGCGTGTCTCCTCTGTCGCCAGCATGCAGGCAGGTAACATGTAGATGGGATTTCCAGTTCCTGCCGAGGAAGGATACGATGGCCCGGAGCGTTCAGTGTTCCAGGAAGGAAGGATTCCAAGAAAGGCCGGGTAGCAAACCAGGAGGAAAAACAAGTCCAGGAAGATATAGAAGTAGCTTGCACAGCTCCGCGAAGCGGAGATAGCGAGGAGCGGCACGGAACACACCGGGAAGGAAGGGAAGACTAACTGCAACGGAAGCCAAAGGATTTGGGAAGGCAGGACAAAAGGAAAGGCATTACGGATACAACTTTCCGGATTGAACCGTACGGACAAGCTCAGCATTGAAACGTGCCGAGCCGCAGGGGCCCATCTCTTTTCAAGAGAAGCAACAGGCATTACTGGGAGACTAGACCATGTGTTTCCCCACGGCGTCAGCCATGTTGGATGTGCAAATGGATGCAATACAACAGTGTTTGAGGGACCACGTCTTTCAGAAGGGGCGGAATCAGCGATTCATGACACCTTGGCTCCAAGATCAAAGCAGCACCTGAGAGATCAGCAAAGCCGTTGAGTTGGGGGATACTGATGCAAGACCAGTCTGTGTTGAAGTCAAGGTTGCAAGTGGCAACATTGTATAAAGAGTGCAAGAACGAAGATTGAAACGCGTGCGCGAGGAAAGCTCAATTACCGATGGATATTTTGAACATTTAAGGAGAAAGATATAATACCAATGATAGAATTATCTGGCACAGCGTGGGTGCTCAATCAAAGGTCTACAAGGTATCTAGCCAAGAAGTGGCAGAAACAAAAGTAAGAACATTGTGTGAAGTGAATCAAAGTGGTCCTGCAACGGTTTAAGCAAAACCCATCATACATCGAAAGTCTTTGATCTTTGATATCTAGAGGAAACGTACAAAGTGAGATTACATGGTCCATGCCCGAACAAGGGAGATCCACGATGAACACTGGAAGCAAGAACTTGTGAATGTGAAATCCTGATGCGAAAGGCACAGTGATGCTTTCTTCTTTGTTTCTTAAGACATGCCCTCTGCAACAAGAGACTTTATTTGGGAAAGAGGCTTTGGCAGAAGGCCCCTGATATCTATGCTTTGAACTGTATCCCCGGGGCAGAGAAGCCAGAGCGTGTGCGAAGCTCGAAAGTGCTGCCTTGCCCCGTGCTGAAACGTGGGGAAGGCAAGCCAACTGCTCAACTATCGTGGCATATTACTTCGTGAACACTTTTTTGCTCACATTATTGTCCTACACCATTGGTATTTAGAAGTAAGGATTGTCAAAGGGTTTATTAGATTAGTTTAGGCCCTTTTTTCTTGACAGAGACACAACTAGGACTGCTTTATTATGCGATGGTCGTAGCTTGCTCCCATCCTTAGATTTAGGTTTAGCCAACCCACTGAAGTTCAATAAACACCCTGGAACTGTGATCACTAGTGTCGGTCTTCACCATTTGATAAAATGCCTTCCTTACAATGGGACCAGACTGATATGCACAAGGATATTTCTCCTCTGTGAAGGGAGCAGTGAGCTAAAACGTACTTGCAGACCCTCCGACCGGAAGAAATTCCATATAACAGGGTATTTAACCCATGGTCGTTCTCAGTAGAGGGGCTCTCACACCCTTCTTTATTTCCTATAATTTTACAGAGTGATTCCTCATAGTAACGTATTCATTTGTACACCGCATGTGGAAGAGTGATTTATTCTGGCTCATACCGCCCGCTTTCCTGGTTTGTTTTTGAATACTTTTGGGTGGCGAGCTTCACGTGTCTGGCAGTTTTGAGAAATTGGGTTCTGAATTTTTCCTAGGAAGATCCCTATTCTAAGCAACTGAGAACATTTGCTCAAAACATTTGAGCCGATGCATGGGTTAAATTTGGCACCGTCGGTTGGGTTGGGTTTGATCCGTTACTTGTCAAATTTGGTGACGATCCATCCACTGGTTCAGAAATGTAATGGAAAAGCATTTTTTATATATGAGCTGAAAGACAGAGCTGCCTCATCAGATATAGATCCAAATCAAAACATCAAACCTAGCTGCTGAAGGTTTCGCCTCCTTTGCTTCTCTCCCTTTCATGATTCATTATCTTCCTGTTTCCAGTGCTTCTTTCATTTACCTTTTGTGGACATTAAACGTAAAAAGCCTCAAAACGTCAAAAAATATTAATAAATAACAGTAGCAACCACTTGGACTGCACCTTGCGACTCATGAAAGACGCGGATAGCATTTTTATTGTCCTCGAATGACCCCCAGAGTCTCTCGCTCCACTCCTTGTGCTCAGATTGCGGCCTTCACAGATCCTATGACTACTTGGTCTAACGTTTTCTCCTCGGAAACGCAGAAGGCAGGACAGCGTTATCCGCCGTCTTCCCCAACTATTTCATTTCACCCCCACCGTAAGTATGGACGTATTTGCACTTTCACATGTTCAGACATGGAACTGTAGGACTTCCTCTTCTAAAAACAAGAACTGACCCTCTGGCTATTCCTCGTTCCATGTCTTGCTCCGTCCCCAGCCCCTGCCTTGCCAGGCTACACCAAGGGGTCATGTATGCAGGCTTCTATTCAGCTCCTGCTGCTAGCCTAGGATAGCCTGGTTAGCCTGACACCAACAGCTACCAGGAGCTACTTTTGGCTTCCCATGGTTACGGGTGCCTTACGCACACACGTGACATTAATTTGGTGTCTTAAGAATTAGGACACATCTAGTACACATTAAAACTCCATAGATCATACATAATGGGCACATATGAAAGTTTGCCTCACTTGTGGAAGTGAGATTTGCGGTGCGTGGATTACTCGCTTCTGGTTCACTAGCGGTAACTCCTGCCTACTGGGCGACCGACACCCAGGAGACGGTTTCAGCTCCTTCTCGTTGAATCTTAATTTTGAACCGTGTATGACCTTCTCAGATACAGAGATCCCAATTAAAGAGCGTCCATTTGTGTGACAAAGACACACGTCTATATTTTGGGTGGTGCTTGGGTTTGGGGGCCGGGGAGCACTATGTGCTCCTAGTATTGGGTGCCTGTGTACAGGTTCTACCATGTGCTGACCGCGGCTTAACGTAGCTGTGCTCCAGGTGGTGGACTCTTTTGAAGGCAGTGAGGAACTAGCAAATGTTCAGGCACGTAACACCATAGGAGTAATTGACCGCCAACACCCCTTCCCCAACTCGAATCTTTAGCCCACTGATCACTGGACCAAGTTCCACTCTACACCGGTCAAGAGCATCACAGAATTAGCCATTTCAGGGACTGCGCTGTGCCCCACCCAGTACCTATAGAACAGGCTGGCAATTACTTGTCGTAAACACATTTCTTTGAAATCAGTAGTACCCTTTCATATGTTAAAACTGTCACACACACACACACACACACACACACCTTTTAGAATGTTCGGCACCCAGATGAAGTCTGCTTGTTTGACACGAAAAAAGGTTTGCTTTTATGTGGAGATTCAACATGTCTAAACATCATGCATAACCAGCTGGAGATGTTTGCCAAACATATCTACAGGCAGGGGACGTTATATGACAATTTCTTTTACTTTGCCCATGGAGCAAAGCAAGTTTCCAGGATTGCATAACTTTAGACGTGGAGCATAAAGCTACAAAGAAACTAGTTTGGCTTCACCAGTTTCTAGAAGGACTTATACATGGTCAGAATGATTTACTATGTGATTTCTGTACTTTACCCATATTATTGTAGTTCTTGAATTGAAAAATGTGGATGTGTACCAACTAGCGCTCAGAAGGTATGCAGGATCAAGTACCTTGCCCACAGGGATAAAATCCCGGCTTCACTACTTAAAAGTGTGAGTGAGACCCTTGACAGATTTGATCTCACTGTTGTCTTACCTAAAAAAACAGAGCATCTAAAGTGATTCAGGTTAAAACAAAAATGGTTTTAAAAAAACTTACATTGGGGCAGATGTAATGTTTTTAGGGATACTGTTATCCCTTTGTGCTCCCTCATTGATGCCCCCTGCCACCACAGATGTTGCTGACAGCTGCATTATTGTAGCAGTGATCTTTTCTCAGCCTTGGATCACTTTATTTGAAAGGAGAATAGACTTTCTTACCAGTGCACCAGAGATTCGCGTGAAGTGGGATGACCTCAGCAGAAGCCTCATCACCTCCCATGTTGATGCCGGTTCCCCGAGTTGCTTGGGCCGGGCGGGGCACAACCCAGCAGGAGGAGAGTGGACCTCTTTGCATGCTACTTTATTGAGTCTTGGCGATTGGGGATCTGAAGGAGGTCTGGCAGAGGTCCACCGTAGGACTAGAGCACGGTGTTTCTGTGCAGACTTAAGAGAAGGTAGGGCGATGTGCGAAGCGTTGTGCACGCCGTCCACGGCCCTGGCGAACACGCGTTTCAGCTTTGTAGTGTACATTGGATGCATGTATGAGATTTACGCGGGGGGGTTGCAAGTGGAGATGTGGCTAGCACAAGAGCTTGAACGGGCGTGTGTTCAGAGGTGTGGGGAAGCAGTGTGGCAGGTGGCGACCCCCTCCAGAGCTCCCCTCGCCCTACCTATACAAGCTCCTCCATTTGTGTGGTTGTCTGTGGTCTTTAAAAGAGCTTGTAGAGTTTTGTTGTTAAGAGTTTAGGGACATTTAGTGTAGACAACAGGGTTTGAAGCGGTGTACGTTTCATTGGGTGCCACCTGGACGTTTTCGGTGCTGGAGTTGTGGCGAGATGTGTCGCCAGCTACGGTGGGAGGTAACATTATTTACAGATGGCTATGCTTGCCTTTCCTCTCTTACAAGAGCATCCAATAATTGTGGAAAACTTATTTACTTTGGATAAAAATCACAGAGGTTGCATTTGTTTATAATCTGACAAAACATTTGTTCTCCTGCTTCTATGCCTTGTTGTAGGCTAAGTCGTGCTATCCTAGGTTTCACTATGCCCAGAAACACATTCTTTCCTCTGCTTCTATGCCTTGTTGAGCTATACCATGTGATGTTAGGCTAAGTCGTGCTATCCTAGGTTTCACTATGCCCAGGAACACATTCTTTCCTCTGCTTTTATGCCTTGTTGAGCTATACCATGTGATGTTAGGCTAAGTCGTGCTATCCTCGGTTACGCTGTACCCCAGGAACACATTCTTTCTCCTGCTTCTATGCTTTGTTGTAGGCTAAGTCGTGCTATCATAGGTTTCACTATGCCCAGGAACACATTCTTTCTGCTGCTTCTATGCCTTGTTGAGCTATAGCATGTGAAGTTAGGCTAAGTCATGCTATCCTACGTTACACTATGCCCAGGAACACATTCTTTTGCCTGCTTCTATGCCTTGTTGAGCTATATCATGAGATGTTAGGCTAAATCATGCTATCCTACGTTACACTATTCCCGGGAACACATTCTCTCCTGCTTCTGTGCCTTGTTGCAATGCCATCCTAGGTCACGTGTCCCAATCAGGTTGCAGAACTACGGTCTGCAAATCCATAGCAACGAACACCGCAGAATACAGAGCAACGCGGACCAAGACGGACACGGACGTTTTCGCCTGCATCTGAAATCCAGCGGTTCTCTATGGGAGACACACAGGTAAGCGACACCGCACAACCCCAGCCACATTTTCAACGAGATTTCGCTACATACGAAGCTTATCGCTATGGCCACTAATATTACGAACAACCTAGTCCGTCCATTTTTTGTATTAATTCATTTCCTTAAACACCAAAATTTATAAGAAACAAGAATTGGCCACTCATGGAGTTAAATGGTGCGGCATCCAGTATCATTAACAATCCATTCCGCCCAGTTTTATCAACCCAATTCCCTAACAACTAACACTAACAGCAAACATATATTACCCTGACCACGTTCATTGGCTTATGTGTTACAGGCCCCTATACCGTAGGCAACCAGCCAGGGACAACCAGTGAACTCTGGGACAGCGTCATCTACAAGCCATTGTTGTGCAGGTACCACCATTTTTTCCTACTAAATCTTTGCACCCTCTTCCTGCATTTCCTGGGTGCCAAGATTAGCATACAGCCCCACTTTGGTTCATACAATTGTCGTCATCTAGTTGCAGGGAGACGCCATCGGAAAACCAGAAGCTGAATATTATTTAGTCACCAAGAGGCATACACTTCCAGCTCCTTCCGCATCCTCTACATTTGAACACAAACCTGGACATCAGACCAGGTAGGGCTCTCCACATGCGACAATGGTGTTCCACATGTTCGAATACAGGGACCGCAACACCAGGAGATCTCTAATTCGAACTCCCCTAACTCTGTTTACAGGGACAAGAGCTTACACCATAACTAGGGAAGGGACACCAGACACCACGGTTCCCAACTTTCATTACAACGGTTGTACAGCAGCAGCCACACGGGAGGGGAAGGGATGGCCTAGCACTCCGGACCACACTCAACCCAAGACTTGGGATCAGCTTATCGGCAGGTAAAGCCACAGCCGATACATCAGAGGTTATAATTCAATGATACAGAGTCAGATACATACTGACTAGTCATGAGAGGGGGAACTTCAATCTCTGTCTTTTGTATATCCACACATAGTCTTTAGGTAAGACGCCCTGATGAAAGCAGATGTATGAAAAAGCAGAACGACCGCCGAAACGTGAAGAGCTTGGTAGGGAACCAAGCACCACGTAGATAAAGAATTCTTTTACTTTAAAAGACCCAGATACTGGGTGATAGCTTTTTAACTTTTTGGCACTTTCACCAACTCCTGCATTTTTTACCAAATAGAGTAATCACTAGGAAAAATCCAAGGAGTCCCTTCAAGACACCTAGAACAGGGTGTTTAAATAAGGGAACTACATTCAAGTTTCCTTCTTGTACAACTCGCCTCTAAGATCACATGTTGAAACTTTAATTGTGTTTGTCATGTTGCTTAAATGTTGTGTTTTGGTATTATGAATCATGAAGATTAATGTTGTTTCTTTAATTTTGTTATGCTTATTGTAGAATGGAATACAGATTTTAATGTGAATTTCAACTGTCTTCGTTTAAATCACCTTTTCATTATTATCAATATGAATTAAAGAATATATGTAAATACAAGATTGTTCTCTTCTCCCTCCGACTAGCTCAATTCTGCTATAACGTTGATAAATAATAGAATTAGAGGATTGATACAACTTAGCGCTCACTCGGAAAGCAATTATCGAGTGATTATGCTTAAATAGATTTTCTGTTTGGACTGTTTACATTAAGGGTGGGATACATCTTTATTTACGTACATTATGCCCAGGAACACGTTCAGGGCCTGCAATTAGTAGTAAATTGGCCAAAGCCTCCCTTCCACGACCTCAATGACACCCAACACGGTTAGATACTTTAATGGTAGTGCCAGTCAGAAAAAGATGGAATTATGGTGAAATACAGAGGTACATGCACCATGAACTAATAAGTGACCAAGCCAACCGCACAACATATCGCAACCATAGTAGCAACATGCTGGCAAGTACCAATACAACCCGCATTTTGCCTTTAAAGCCCATCACGTTTCTGCAGAATAACTCCCTGAATATCCTTTAAATGACACACGTTGCTGCTAAAATGGCATTCATTCCCACCCTTAATTTCGAGTGGCCAATGGAGAAGGGACCCCCCCACCCCGCAAGTTAGAAAGTTTACTCCGCCCAGAGTCATTTCTTAAGCGGACGAAGTGGGCAGCTGACCAGCGGGTAGGTGATGTGCGAGGGCGCAGGATTATTGGTTCTCAGAAAGCAATTAGAGGTTAACTTCCGACCCCAGGCTGGCAGAGGTCAGTTTACATTTCAAGTATAACGAAACGAACGGAGGAGCACAGTTAATAAGTTATTAACACATCCTTTTTTCCCCCCAGGAGGGCCTTGTAAATAGGAAGGGATTAGAGAGAGAGAGATGGCTGCAAACACAGCAGTGAGTGGATCATTGGCAATGGCCGTTAGTGTGATGCCCATTATGACGTGCAGATGCTGGATGATAGGAAGTAGAAGGGGTGCATAACAAGCTGTGTGCTACAGTCAATCACTACAAGCAGGTGACCATGCTTTTTTCGTTGGATGCGTTATACTGGACAAAGCAGCCTACCTGCAGGTGCAAAACTAATTGAAGAAAAGCTCTTAGGGCTACGTCAATCTGGTTTTCGCTCTAGGCACAGGACTGAAACCGCCCTACTGGACCTATAAAACTAGATGAACGATGCCAGAGACTTAGGTAAACCAGCCCTACCCTTACTCCTTGACCTCTCTGCGACATTCGACCTCGTAGACCACAATGTCCTGTGCCACCACCTCTCCTCCACGGCTAAATTCTCCCCGGACGACACGGCATGGATCGCCTCCTTCCTGCAAGGCAGGACCATGCAAGTATTCTCTGACATGGCTACCGCCCCACCCACCACCCTCCTATGCGGAGTGCCCCAAGGATCCTGCCTCTCCCCCAACATCTTTACTCACCCTCTTCCTCATCCTTGATGCACTGGGTATCTCCTACACCAACTACGCGGAGGATACCCAGATCCTCCTCACCCTCACAGGATACTACCTCCCTCAACAACACCATTCAGGCATGGATGGCAGCCACTATCTATACCTCAACTCTGACAAGACTGAACTCCCACTAGTGGGATCCCCCGACATGCTAAAAAACCTCGACACACAGTTTAGCCACTTCACCATTGACCCTATTAAAATCCCAGTATCTGATGCAGTCAAAACCCTCGGTGTCTATCTGGACTCCAACCTATCCATGAAAAGACAAGTCAATGCAATTGCCTCTTCAGCGGCGTACCATGCTAAGCTCATCAACGCAGCTAGTCCGTTTCTATCCAAAGATAACTGCACTCGCATAGCCAGAGCCATCATTGGCTCAAGGCCAGACTATTGTAATGTACTTTTCTTGGGGACATCCACAAACAATTTGGAAAAACTGCAAGTCATCCGGAGCAACGCGCTCCGCGCAGCCCAAAGCATCTCCAAAAGGGAGCACATTACGGCTGCCAGAAAATAAGCCCAGTGGCTGCCAATGAAAGAAAGGATCATATTCAAGACATTGACACTGATCCACAAGTGCATCCACCTCTCCGCACCGACTACCTTTCGCAAAGGAGCCACCTCGCCACAAGCCCCACAAGAACACCCTACCTACGCTAACATGCTCTGCGTGCCCCTGGTAAAGAGAGCCCGAGCAGGTGGCACTAGCTTCCCCTACCTCACACCCTCACACTGGAATGCCCTACCCCGTTCCATTCGGGGCAAGGTATCGCTCATGGCATTCCGGAAATCCATGAAAACGGCGCTCTTCGCCTGACACACACCATAATCACCTGCTCAGCCGGATAAGTTCAAATGTATTTATAAAGCAATTATGTACTTCAATGTATCAATGAACAAATGTATGTATAAATGCATTTCCCAGCTGTACCGACCATGTAACTAAGCTCCCTGCAAGTAACAGCACCTCGATGCTCAAGGGCTGCTGTGTGCTATACAAATGTAATTAAAAAAAAACCACGATATTTGTACAGCGCAACCAAGAGTTTGATTAGCTTCCCAGTAACAAGTGTCTTTTCCAACTAGAGCTCGGAACAAATGTCAATTCACTAAATTGCAGACAGGCTCAAATTTCCGGCTTCACCCTCATAATGGAAACGTGTGATCCTTAACAAATCATTTCGTTTCGCTGTGCTTTAGCTTCCAACATTGGGAGCACCAAGAAGGGAGTGCATTTCTGCCCAACTCACTAGTGGTTTAGACAGCACTGACAAAGTCATCAATGATGGCTTGCTAATAGTAAAAAAAAAAAGCAAAATATTCAGCATGCCGTATTTTCCAGATATACCCTCCTCTCCAGCCATCTCTCCCCTTGGAGCTGCGCCTAATAGAATACAGTTGAGTCCCATGATACGTTCCGTCCAATTGTACACACAGCTCGTCTGCCTTTTCCTTCCCATGCCTTCCTGGGTGCATCGCCTCTATCCCTAGCCCTCATCCTAACTACCCCCACCCACTGTGCTTCCCTCTCCCATTATTAAATTGTCCATCATACTCCTGCTTTGCCTCTCTGACAGGAAAAACGCTGCGACGCCATAAACTATCGCAGGAGGCGCTATACAAATAAACATGTTCTTTGAAAACGCGTGGGCTGCCCTGAAGACGTCGGTTACAGTTTCCAGTTACTGTGTCAGTACAGTTTCATTGACAAAAACATAGTTACGGTTTTTAATGCTGAAGAGAGTCCATTGGCTACAGTAATACTTTAAAGAGGAAAAGTGTGATTTAGAAAATGAAAACATACCCCACTTAATAAAAGTGATGTTTTGTATTGCTGTGTTCTTTACTTTGTTTACTTAAGTTTATGTAGTTTAAAATACAAAGTTTTGTAAAAAGCCAGCGTTGGTTGGTATTGATTTTAGAATATTGGTGTGGTTGGTAGTGCTGTGTTCTGCCCTAGGCGCTATTCTGTCTTGAAAGTATCTTGGTTCCCCCCCCCCCCCCCGAAGTTTCCTCCTCTGTCTGTATTCCGGGTGGGCACGTGCACTGCACCTGAATTCCAAGCGTTGACTTCTTGAGGCGGCGGCCAGTCCTGGGGTGCGTCCAGCAGGCCAGTCCTGGCGCGATCTGCCCTCAGTCTGTTCTGCTTCCCTCGGAGGCGGCAGTGAGTGAGTGCCTCGTTTAATAACCTATTTTTTCTTTGGTGTGTGGGGAGTGCTCGTCACATGACCAGTCGTATCACGTGACACTCGCCCCCTCCCTCCCTCTACTGTTTGAGTTCCTGCCTAGGGCTCGGACTTCGCACAACAGCACAGTGAGGCAGGGAGTAGGCGGTAAAACAAGGTCCAGCCGCGTGCTTGCTTTCCCATGAGCCTAGCTCCGGGCGCGCACCGGCCTAGAGTACAGGGCACATATTATTTAAAAAGCGCACTTTGCAAGACATACCCCCCGCCGCTCCCACTTCTGTATGTTGCGGGCCGCAGGCAGGGCCTCGCCCCAATCTTACGTGGTACATTAAAAACACCGGAACCACAGGAGGATGTTTCCAATTTCTATATTATTTCTCAGGAACTCTTCTTCTTCTTCTTAATTACTGAATGCGTGGGCGGACCTTCCCTATCAAGTCACTTCCCCTCTTTCCCCCACCCAAGCCGTAGCTCCTCCCTCACATAACTGTGGTGTTGCCAGGGACCAGATCCCCCTTGACTCGGGGAGGAAGGGCCTGGCGTGATACGTTCGGGATAGGGAGGAATAAGACAGACACATCAGTGTAGTGATGCGCTCCTGACTGTCCCGTTTTGGTGGTCCATCTCCAGTCTTTTTATTATCTTCTCTGCGTTGCTCTGACATAGCAACGTCAAAACGCCCTAGGGACCTTTACTCTAGAAACTGCATCCCTCTCCAACTTGCGTGACAATTTTCTCAGGCCTATGCAGTGCTATAGTGTGAGTATATTACATCAGTCATTGGATGTCAAATTAACTTACAGATCGTCGGTAGACGCTGTGTAGAACAAACCCTCTCAGCCTCGTGGATGTTGGGGGTCTCTCTCGCAGTATGTAGCGCGACCCATCGCGCAGCGGCCATTGTGTTGGAGTAGCGGCTGGGTCTTGTTGCATCTGCTCGCTTCACCTGGCGGGCTGGTGTTAGCCATGTCCCTCTCACCTCCTCCCACGCTGCTCAATGTCTCCTGAGATCATGTAAAAGCACCTCTGGGTCCTCAGCTGAGGGGGGCATCTCCTTCCGCATTACTGGCAGCACCCTCCCGAAGTAGGAGGCATTTCTTGTCAGGCTCTTGTTCTTGCTGGGCTGTCACCATTCCGTGTTCCTCGCAGGTGACTATACACAGGGTCGACTCATATAGGAGGGCTAGCTTGGCTAGGCTAGATAAGCTTCACCCGACAGTTACTTCTCCTGAAAGACGGAAGACTGCAATCACATGGAAAATGCTACTGCGGGGCAGGCTAGGAGGAGCGATGAGGAGTACGTGGGAGGAACATCCATGGGTAAGTAGCTTGTTCTTTGAATGGATTGTGTCCTCCCATGTATTCCCCATCTTATGATAAACTCCCAAAGCAGTGTAGGTATTCCTGGAGGAGGGAGTCAGTATTTTTAAGTTTGAAATAATTTAGGAGTTACTTCATAGGTCTGTGTGCACAGAATGTAGCACTGCCTTTCCAAATAAACCTTCTCGGTTTGAGGAAGAGTCCAGATCATAATGTTTGGTAAAGGTGTGTACGAACAACAATGTGGCAGCCACACAAATATCTCTAATTGGGACACCCCTCTGTAATGCAGAGGAGGTAGCCATGCCCCTGGTTGAATGAGCTCTAAGACCCTCCGGAGAATCTTTTCCTGCTAATCTGTAGCATTCAGTTATTCCCAAAATAATCCATCTTGACAAGGTTTGTTTTTTCCATACCCAACTTGTGGCCCGTGTAACCTATAAAACGTTGGTCAACGTGTTTTATCTTAGACATCCTGGAGATGTCAAATGTCAGTGCACGCCTTGGATCAAGCCTGTGTAATGTCTCCTCTTCCTTTCCAGGATGAGGAGGAGGATAAAATTAAGGTAGAAGGATATTCTGAGTTAAATGGAACTCAGACACAATCTTAGGCAAGAAGGTTGGATCACCTTAAGGACTAGAGAATATTGTATCAGGAGGCTTGCAGGCCAAGGCCTGAAGTTCACTCACCCTTCGAGCTGATCTAATGGCCACTAACAGGATAATCTTTAAGGTTAATAACCTTAAAGGACAAGTGTGGATAGGCGCAAAGGGAGCACCCGTTAGAAATCTGAATACTAGGTTGAGGTCCCAAGTTGGGACTTGGAATGGGACTGGGGGAATGTATTTGTCAGTCCTTTTTAAGAATTGTATCACAAGGGTAATCCTGAAGAAAAATACCTCTTCAGAGGAGCACTTAAAAATGGAGAGCGCTGCAAGATACCCTTTGATTGTACCAACCTGGAGCCCCAAGTTGGCCAGGTGTAATAGGAATGATACACAACTGACAAAGGGGAACTCCAGGGGAAGCGGAGCAAACCGGTTGTCACTGGTGTCATAATGTACAAATCAAATAGCCGGTTGATACTAAAAATCTGTCTCTCAAGCAGAGCTGACACACAGAAGGATCACAGCAAATAACGGGAGATCAGGGAAATATGAGAAATTAACTATTCAGTAATTGCTCTATGCACTTGTATAAGTACTCAAAATATTTTTTTTATCTGATACACATACATTATTATTCATATCAAAAATATTCTCATTTCAATTTTTTAAAACAATGTTTTAATGAATATGTATTCACAAACATACATGTGGTAAAAAAATCATTAAATACCACACTTCTCTTAGCACATACCCAAACACAATTACAAAAATGACGTGAAAATTGATCATCCTAAAAATAGACAATAAAGAATGATAGACAGACAAAAACAATCACAATATAGTACATTTAAGCAAAAACAATCAATTTGAGAAGAGAAATACCAATAATGCTCTCTTCTAATCAAGAGTGATGCTGATAACACTCTATTGTAACCCAACATGTTTCGTTCCAATATAACATTCAATTTGTGTATCATTTCAGGGAAATTCTTCAGGGGTTTAAGTAATCGGCGAGAAACTGTACATTGGTAAAACAGAAAGACCAGTAAAAGTCTGGATCAGTGAACACAAAAGCTGGATTAGAAACAGAGTACTCACAGCCCCGTTAGTGGGCCACTTTGTAACGGCAGACCAGCACTGTGATGACATTTGTTGGTCCATAGTGCTGAAACTCCATCAGAGCGGCAACTTATCATTGGATAAGAACAGATTGATAAAGGAAGAAACACAGTTTATTTTTCTAACCAAAAGCCTCAAGTCAGGTATCAATGATACAATTGATTGGCATTCTATTAACTAAGGACCTGTTTCGAAGTACCAAGGTTTAAATAGCAAATTCAGCCCGAAATAACAATGTACAAGAGCCGAGGAGAACCAAGAGGCCTTTTCTGAGAGATAGTAGAGAATGGCACGACGTCCATTCATCACCGTTTTTTATTCACAGCTTTTTTTGCCGCCGATTTCTTTGACCGCCATAAACCATTGAAAAATATGGGGGGGTAGAGGAATATAAGGTGTAGGGGGTGTGGGGACTGGATTGTAAATAGGTGGGAAGGGGAGTTTGGGGGCTAACCCCATACCAAAACAAATAAAAATAATTGGTGGCAAAAAATGCTGCAAAATAAAACCGGGCGATGGAATGACATGGAACCGTAAATAATGTCCTGCAGCTATTTACGTCTACTTTTCTCTCTGTGATCTATATAATCCAGAGCTACCATATTTTACTGTATACCTCTGACTTTTCAGGATACACCAAGAGAGAGACAAGTCCGTTTTCTATGTGGAACATGCCACAGTTGGTCCCATAACAAGATGGCCGCCACAATTGACCTCTGAGACGCAACACTATAATGGGTGACAAATGAACAAACGAGACGTGAAAACTTTAGCTTGTTGTCCCGTTGGTCAGACCGTGGAGCAGGCAAGTGGGTAGGCACCACAATATATCAATGTGTATATATATAAAAAGAGATTATCCAACTAGAGGAAGCCGTCCATACTGTAGACAGTCTATAGACTGATCCCAACTCAACATGGCCGCAACATACAACTCCTGGACCTCACAAATCACGTGACAAAGAAGGGCATTAGATGACTATTCCATCGAATTGTCTAAAAGACCAGACTGGCGCGAGGCCGCAAAGACTGGCGCGAGGCCGCAGCAGAGGATGTTCTACGGCCAATTGGGTCACATCCGAGCCCATTCTCGGTGAGTAATTTCTCTGACCGTGCGCACCCCTCCTGTAACGCTTACCTGAACTCTGCAGGAGCGCCGTAGCCTCGGGATTCGGGGCGGCTTAGCTGGGGAGCAGTGCAGCCTTCTGCAAAGCAACAAGAGATTCAGGTAACTACAGAGGTCCCAAAACCCTGATTCACCTTTACCCCCTTTCCACTTCTCTAGAGTTCTCACTAGGACCTTTGCTCACCTGTGTGCTTGGTAAGGTGAGCTCTCCTTCCTGCTGTCATGCAAGGGCGCTGTGTTCTTGGGGAGGGTCGTTGCCAGTTACTTCACTGGCGCTCAAACCCAGTCCTGCTGTGGTTAGAGTAAACGGCCCCGTTATGATGTGTCTTTAATCTGTTAAATTTTGCAGTAGATAAGGGGTTGCCTTGTCTTTATTCAGTTCAGCTATGTAGTGATTATGTTGTTCAACTGTGCAGCTGATGAGGAGTTGCCTTGTCTTATGCAGTTCGGTTCTGTAGTGATTTCGATTGATCTTGCCTTTATTCTGTGCAGCTCTATAGGGACTGAAGATTGTCTTGCTCTGCGCATCTCTCTAGAGCAGTGGTCTTCAAACTTTTTGACCCCGAGCCCCCCCTGAGAAAAATTTCTCCAGCCCAGGCCCCCCTATAAACATGGACTCCAAAATTGTACTCGGTTGCGAACGGTTATTGCGCGCTGGAGTAGAATGGTGCCCCTAACGAAGGAGTGAATGCCAAACACCCCTAATGTGGGGGGTTGCAGAGGGGAGAGGGGCGCAGGGGGGACCGGTGCTGCATTAATAACGCAGCTCCCCCCATGGCAGATTGCTGGGCTCCAGCAATCTGCCGTGGGGGAGCCGCGTTGTAAAAAACACCGGCAGGGCAGTTTCAGTCCCCTGCTCGCCTCTTCTCCTCCATGCCCCATGGAGGAGAGGAGG
Source organism: Ambystoma mexicanum (assembly GCF_040938575.1). Lineage (NCBI taxonomy): Eukaryota > Metazoa > Chordata > Amphibia > Caudata > Ambystomatidae > Ambystoma > Ambystoma mexicanum. The sequence continues at coordinate 1,227,031,136 of NC_090926.1, forward strand.
CGAGCGGGGGACCAAAACTGCTATTCCGGAAGTGTATTAATAACGCAGCTCCCCCATGGCAGACAGCAATCTGCCATGGGGGAGCTGCGTTATTAATACAGCACCACCAGAGCAGTTTGGTCCCCCGCTCGCCTCCTCTCCTCCATGCCCCCTAATGTGGGGTGTTGCAGAGGGAGAGGGGCACCTGGGGGACTGGTGCTGCATTAATAACGCGGCTCCCCCCATGGCAGATTGCTGGGCTCCAGCAATCTGCCATGGGGGAGCTGCGTTATTAATACAGCACCGTACTGTATTAATATTGTATTAATATTATATAATGTACTGTATTGTATTAATAATGCGGCTCCCCCGTGGCAGATTGCCACGGGGGACCCGGACGTAAATAAAGGGTCACTTACCTCTCACGGGCAGCGGCAGCAGGAGCAAGGAACACAGGACACCACAACGCAGCCTGGACGTGTGATCCAAATGCAGGAAAGCGTGCGTCCCAGTGTTGCCAGGTCGGAAGCAAAAAATAAGCTGAATGCCCTTCAAAAACAAGCCCAAAACAAGCTGACTCCCATCCAAATAAGCGGAAAAAACAAGCGTGCACCTAAAAAGTTGTGGAAAGGTCTCAAAAGTAAGAAACATAACACAACAAGAAAAAACATACATAGACAGAACACTGACATAGTGTGTTAGAACAACAATATTTTATTGCATGGTGACTAGAAGTCCCAGATTGCAAAATAATACGGCCCTGAAATATTTGTATTTATTGTTTTATATAGCGCCTTAATCCAAGGCGCTATATAATATTGTAACATGGCCAATTGGAAGCTGAAAAGAAACATGGCCTTCCTGAATACATCTTTCTGAGAAAATGTTTTATATAGATTCCAATAATCCTCTAACCCAGTCTTGCAAAAAAAAGTTTTAAAAAAATAAATAAATAAAGGATGTTAGTGGATAATGCGTCAGCACTGGGGATATCACCAGGGTAATATTGCTATAGAGTGATGGTTGCTAAACTAAACCAATCCCCTTCTTTACATCTTTACATGTCAGTGTGTCTGCCTGCATGACAAAACTTTTAAAGTGCGCTTTTTTTGCATATGTTTAGGCATTTGGCATTGATGGGCCACCTGGTGGGCAAGTAACGATCCCATCAGTGCCAAACACTTAAGCATATTCAAAATACAGGGCGCACCCGAGAGCAAGACAAAGCAGCATTTGCCGTCAAATGCTGCCAGCAGCCCAGTGCAGGACGCTCTGTGCGACGTGTAATGGGCTTAACAGCAATATAAACAAGCCCAATTACACGCGCACAGAAGGTCCAACAAGCGGACGAAAACCGTGACAAGCGACCTCCAAATATTATAAGCGACTTTGGGCAAAAACAAGCCCAAAGTCGCTTATAATAAGCGGACCTGGCAACACTGGCACTGCGTCCAGGCTGCGTTTGTTTCCTGTTTCATGGCCACGCCCCCAGCACATCCCACTGGCTGAGCATGTGCATGGGAGCCAGTGGCTCCCCATTGCACATGCTCAGTTCAGTGCTGGGAAAACAAAAGCAAAAACAAAAAAAAGCGTTACTCTTCTTCTGCGCCAGGCATCACACGCCCCCCCCAGGCATGGTGGCACGCCCCCCATGGGGGGCGCGCCCCACAGATTGAAGACCTCTGCTCTAGAGGCTGAGGGAATTGCCTTGAGAGTCTTTGCTTTAGGAGTGGCGAGCTTGGGGCTTGTGCAAGTTTGCAGACTTTAGTGTTCGTTTCTATGGTTCAAAGAGTGTTTTTCCTTCATGCAGGCAAAGCGGAGCAGACGGCAATGCTTAGCGTTCTGCAGCCTGCACATGGATCGGCAAGCTTGTTACTTGCAAACGCGCATGTCCACGATTGAGGTGAGTATCTTATTGACGTTGCTGATAGGTTTTTATGGTTAAGCATGAGTTTTCAGTGCACGCGATTATTGCCAGTTTCTTTCCTGAATAACTCCTTTTACCTCATTTCTTCACAGGCGGGGGCTGCAGTCCGGAAGTTGCGGAGAGCGTCGGAGGTCTGCGAGTGTGGAACCCAAGAGAAGTATGGAGCCGAATCGCCAAGCCCGGCGGAGTGCAGGACCTGCGACGTAACTGGTAAGTGCTGCTTCAGACGTCCGATGGTTCGGATTACTTTTCACATGTGTTTTTCTTTTCTTGCAGGATTGGATGGGGATCGGATTGGGGGACGGGGTAAGCGGTGTACTGCTGACTGCAGTAACAACGCGAAGCACGGACGGACACATCTCTGGGCGTGGCTTAAATCGGCAGCCACGCTCAGACTAGTGTGCTCCGGAGAGAGGTCGGAGTCCAGTTAAACGGCCATCTTGCAAGAACCAGGAAATTCCTTACTCACAATAGTGTTAGAAGCTTGTAACAGCCAGAGGTGACAGGAGTGCCAGGCTAACACCCATCTAGCCCCCATGTGGGTGCTCAGGAGACCACTAATGCCCAAAGAAGGCAAATTTCCTGTCAGAACGGCAGTGCTCATCACAGTTTTACCCCACCAAGTCCCCTCCGATGGCTGAATTCCCCGAGCTTGGCTTGGCTTGGTTGGATGGTTCTGATGGAATCTTTTGAGTAACTGAGGTGCGTGAATATTATCGCGGGGCTCCCATGTTCGGTCTTGCGGCCCATACCCCTTCCGATCAACCAGGTAATACAATTTCCTTCTGACAATCTCTCCTTCTCTCCTCACATATCTGACGTCTCTAAGAAGTCACACTACCAGGTGCACCTCCTCAGAGGTATTCTTCCTTTCCTCTCCTTCCCCCGGAAGCTCACTGTCTCCAGAGCCCTGGTTCTCTCTAAGCTGGACTACTGTAACAGCCTCTATCTAAATCTTCCTGCCTCTACTCTCCACCCTCTGCAACTCTTCCAGAACAGGACTACGAGACTTGTCCTTGGCCTCAAGCCCAGGGACCGTATCTCTACAGGACTGAAATCTCTGCACTGGCCCCCAGTGGCTGCGAGGATTAAGTTCAAAACCCTCTGCATTGTCCACAAGGCCTTCTGGGGCCTGGGGCCAAAATACCTTCAACTCTCTCTTCCTAAATATCTTCCTTCTCGAGCTCTTCGCTCATCCGCCTCCAACTCCCTCAGGGTCAGCCGCTTCTCCAAGCAACGAGTTGGGGGTAGATCCCTCTCTGCGGCAGGGGCCTCCCTCTGGAACAGCCTTCCTGCCTCCCTGAAACTTAAGGAGAACCATCTCTGGTTCCGGAAGCACCTCAGAACCTTCCTCTTTGGTTCTGCTTTCTCTCCCCCTCTCCCCTGCTAAATTCCTGACTGAAACTGCACTAAATCTGCAACTGGGCCACTCTCACCGATCTCAGTCCCTGGCCCAGCCACTCTCCCCTTGCACTGCCTCCCTTGGCAACCCCTGCACTGCGGGACTGTCTCTGCATCCCTACAGCCCCCCTTCCCAGCACTTGTCTGCACTTACCCTGCACTTGCCACCAGCTGGCCCTTATTATTTATCTTGTTATTCCACTACCCCTGTACTGCACTTTGCCTTCCCCTCTGCCCATGCACTTGCGCGATCTGAATGACACCTGGCCTAGTAAGATCATTGTCTGTCTTCCCTTTGTCCCCCCTCCCTGCCTCGTCGCGCCTTGAAACACTTGTGTATAGGCACGTTACAAATGCCATATCATATCATAATCTTAGAATCTAGTATGTCTTTCACTTTGTATTCTGGTTCACTTACCACAATCACTGGAGCTGGAGGGGTCTGCACCAGAGTTCCTGGGTGAACAGGTTTTAGCAAGGAGACATGAAACACTGGGAGAATCTGTATATCGGACGGAAGGGTCAGTTTCACAGCCACAGCGTTGATCACAGCTCCGATGGTGAATTGGCCTAAAACATGGGGTGAAATTTCCTTGGCCCCTTTAATGAGATGTGTCTGGCAGCTAACCACACCGCATCACCTACTTGGTATATCAGGGCTCCCCTGCGGTTGCGATCTGCACATTTCTTTTGTGTCTCTTTTGCTGCTATCAGGTGTGTTGTGGCCTTCTTCATAGCCTGGGAAATGTTGTCATGTAGAGTCTTGACTGCAGGAATCTCCAGGGATTCTGGCAGATCATAAATTGAGGTCAGTGGATGTCACCCATGTAGAATGTAGAAGGGCCGAGTCCCATGGATGAGGGCACTGAATTGTTATATGCATACTCCGCCATCCACAGTAGGTCCACAAAAGTGCTATTTGATGGAGGAGGCAACAGAGATATTGGTCTAGTATCTGGTTAATACGTTCCGTTTGCCCGTCTGTCTGGGGGTGATGACTTGTAGAGCAACGCACCTCAATCCTTGCCAGGTCACAACATTTCCTCCAGAATTTCGATATAAACTGACTGCCTCTGTCGGTTACCACCACGGATGGAAAACAATGGCGCCCCACAATTTGTTCTAGGAAGACTTTAGCTAGAACGGGCGCTGTCGGAATCCCCTTCAGGGCCATGAAGTGCGCCATCTTGGACAAAAGATCTACTACGGCCAGTATGGCTTGAACCCCGCGCAGGGGGGTACGTCTGTGATGAAATCCATGGAGATGGTGTGCCATGGTATGAATGGGATAGCTATCGGTTGAAGGAGGCCTGCTGGTGTCTGTTTTTGAGTTTTGTTCTGGGCACAGATCCCACAGGATCGAATGAAATGGATGACATCCTTACACCAGGTTGGTCACCAATACAATCGTTTAACCTTTTCCATGGTCTTTGTCACTCCCGGATGGCCCTCCATTGGAGTGCTATGGTAGTTGGCTATGACTTGCTCCTATAAGGTTTGCGCTGGTAGGTACAGGTGCCCTTGATAAAATGGCAGGTTGTCTTGTATTGAGGTCCTTTAGCCACCCAGGCTTGCAATTCCTCAACCAACATACTGTGTCTTACTTCCTCTTTTAGGTCTTCCAAAGAGGAGGCTGTGCCTCCTAAGATCCCGAGCAGCTTTTCTCCTGGTATAATGTCCACTGGATCTGGAGTAACATAAGCATTGTCGCCTTTGCCGATGTGAGACAATGCGTCCGTCTTGCCGTTGCATACCCCTGGTCGTGTGGTGATGACAAAATCGTGCTCTGCGAAGAACATAGCCCAGCAGAGTTGCCAGGATGACTGAGCTTTAGCAGAATGCAGGTTCTGCAGATTCCGGTGGTCAGTGATGATCATGATGGTGTGGTTGGCCCCCAATAAATAATGTCTCCATTCCTTGAGAGCATCCCTAATGGCCAGTAGTTCCTTGTCGATAACTGCATAATTCTGATCGGCTGCAGAGAACCTTTTTGACCAAAAGTCCACTGGGTGCAATTGGCTGGTATCTGGATTCCGCTGTGAGAACACCGCTTCCATAGCAATGCTAGATATGTCAATATTGACTACATATAGGAGGTTGGGTCGCGGGTGTTGTAGAACAGGGTCCGTGGTGAACTTGTCCGTCAGCGCTTGAAACGCTTCTTCCGCTTCTGCTGTCCATTCAAACTTTCAGTGTTTTCGAAGCAAAGATGTGATTGGATGCACTACTGTGAGAAACCAGGTACAAATCGTTGATAAAAATTTGTGAAACCAAGGAAGCTTTGGACTCCCTTCCCCGACGTGGGGGAGGGCCACGTGAGGATTGCCTCTACTTTTCAGTTGTCCATCTTTATGCCCTGTGGTGACAGCACAAATCCCAGAAACTCGACTTCTGTGACGTGGAAAGATCATTTCTCTAATTTAGCATACAGATGATTTTGCCGCAATTTAAGGAGGACAGCGCGTACATGGGATATATGCTCCTGGATTGTAGCGGAGTAAATCAAGGTGTTGTTGATGTACACCACCATACATGCGTCCAACAACTCCCTTAATACATCGTTCATGAAGTACTGGAATGCTGCAGGGTGTAACGCTCACCTGACTCCCACGGAGACGCTGACCAGGCCTGGGCTGCTGCGGCCTCTTCTGAGGTGATGCGCAGGACTCGGAACACCGACTGGGCCGGACCCCCAAACCTCGCCTGCCTGATGCGTAGTAAGATCTTTCTGTAGATGGGGAAAAGGATTTTAATCACCTGCGGAGTGACGAGTCGAACCCCTCCTTTCCCCTTTTACTCTCTCTTCAAACCACCTCTGAACCTTCCCGTTAATTCTCACCTCAAGATTTGAAATGACGAGCTCTCCATCCTGCTTCTGGTGCAGGGGTGCAGTAGAATCCAGTTACTTCACTGGTTATCGGACGGGCATTCAGGTCCAGTTGCTTCACTGGTTTTTTGGATGAATAAGGCGCTTTCGTAAGTATATGACTTATCAAGTTCAAGGGTTGTTCTTCCTTCCTTTTTGCCCTTTATTTTCAATGGACTGCTTTTAGTCTTTTAGCGCAGGTGCAGAGCGAAGATTCCACATAGAGAAGACAATCGCTGTGGATAATTCAGGTGAGCTTATGTTGGGGTGGTTTTTCTAATGTCTGTATGTTCACCCACTAATGCGCGTGTTCTTTTTTCCCCATAGGGGCCGGGGCGCGGTACTGCCAAAAGGCGTGCCGACCCGAGATGAGGAAGGATTCTCTCCCACCAATCGCCAGGTAAGCCTTCTGGCAAATCAGTTTTTTCCCAATGTTTTCTCTGGCTCACCTTTTGTTCTTCTCTTTTCCTTCCTAGGTGCTGGAATGCGGCAGAACGTGCGGATGGTCGTAGGAGTACGAAATTCCTTGTGGACAGGTGAGTTGAGCACAGCGCTGCAACGAGCAACGCGAGGAATCCAAAAATAATGTTTTTTCCTTTAGGATCGTCGGCGTGTTGGCCCCGGATCCCATGCAATATCAGGTAATGTCCTTTATTCACCTTCTCTTCCTCTCTTCTTCCTTTTAGGTGTTCCAGGACTGAAGCAGGCATGGCTGGAGTCAGGATGCAGGAGCAGACACGGTTGGCGTCCAGCTGCTAGGAGCAGAGCAACGCGAAACGTGAGCTGCTGTCTGGGCGTGGCTTAAATAGCCTCCAAAGAAGTCCCAGGTATGTATCCTTCCCCAATCAGGTATGTATCCTTCCCTGACCACGCCTGAGTGGCAAAATAGTCCCACAGGTAAAGTAGTTCCTTTCAGGCCTCAAAGAGGTCTGAATCTGGCAGCATGGTCTGCATCAGGTAAGTCCACCAAAAGCACTCCCTTAATGAGCCTGGCGCCTACGGCGCCAGGACTGATATCCAAAATGAGCCTGGCGCCAAAGGCGCCAGGACTGTGTCCAAAGGGCCCCTATTTGGAGTTGCTGGACCTTCCCTTGGGTACCTGATGTGTGCTTCCGGGGCTGCCGGTCTTGGACTGGCTCTCCGGGAGTATGCATCATGACACAGGGGCATTGCATAGCCCAAAGAGCATCACTTGTTATTCGTAGAGACCGTCTCTGGTGCGGAAGGCGGTCTTCCACTCGTCTCCTTTTTGGACTCGCACCAGATGGTATGCCCCACGAGGTCTGGTTTGGTGCAAATCTGCGCCTGCTTAACTTGGTCCAAGAGCACCAGGATCAGCGGAAGCAGGTATCTGTTTTTGACCGTGATCTGATTTACGGCGTGGTAATCCATACATGTTCTCAAGTCTCCCTCCTTCTTTGGCACGAAGAAGAGGAGAGAGGCTGCCGGTGATTTCGAAGGATGGATAAACCCATTAGCTAAGTACTGGTCTAGGTATGTCTTCAGGCAAACGTTTTCTCGTTCGGTCAGTGCGTAGATCCGACTGCACGGAACTTGGGATCCTGGTGTAAGGTTGATCTGGCAATCATATGGGGGATGCAGCGGTAGCGTATTTGCCTGTTCATTCTTGAACACGTCCTGAAACTCGTTGTATTCGGGTGGCAAAACGCCTACCAACCCCAGACCCAATCTTCTGGATGGTCTGTACCAGACTTCCCGGGGAATTTTCTTCCACATAACACACGTGTTTACACTCGTCGGTGAAAGCCAAGGTTCTTGTGCGCCAGTCGATGTGCGGGTTGTGTGCTTCTAGCCAGGGAATGCCTAAGATGATTTGGAACTGTGGGGCACTGATAAGGTCAAACGAGATCCTCTCCTGATGAGATGGCGAATTGAGAGCCCCACAATCACCTTACCATAGTCGAAACAGAAACAATTGGTAAGTGGTTGTTGAACACAAGGGAGCGAATAAAAAGCTCCCTGCAATATATGATTAGCCACAAGTAACTACATGCCCCAAAGAAACAATGAAACAGTTGCTTGTATCCCTTTCTTGCAGAGCCTCACACAGTTGGCACAACATTAGAAGTTCTCTCTATATCTGTTGTAAGAACCATAAAGACACTGCCACTGATTACTGAAACTCCCGAAGAATTTCCTCAGAATGATAGCAAAGTGAATGTTATATGGGAAAGAAACATGTTGGGTTACAATAGTGTTATCAGCATCCCTCTTGATTAGAAGAGAGCATTATTGAGATTGCTCTTCTCAAATTTATTATTTTTGATTAAATGTACTATGTTGTGATTGTATTTTTATGTCTATCATTTGTGTCTATTTTTAGGATGATCAATTTTCACGTGATTTTGTAATTGTGTATGGGTACGTGTTAAGAGAAGTCGGGTATTTAATGATTTCTTACCACATGTATGTTTGCGTATACATATTTATCAAAAAAGTTTTAAAAAATTGAAATGAGAATATTTTAGATATGAATAGTAATGTATGTTTATCAGATAAAATAATTATTTTGAATACTTATACAAGTGCATAGAGCAATTACTGAATAGTTAATTTCTCATATTTCCCTGATCTCCCGTTATTTGCTGTGATCCTTCTGTGTGTCGGCTCTGCTTGAGAGACAGTTTTGTAGTAGCAACCGGCCTATTTGTTTGATTTGTAATAAGAATGATAACACCATAGGTGTACTGCATGTACAGGGATCTTCATTCTTATACCTACACCAGCTGCAGAATTTGTTCCAACGGCAGCAGTACAAGGACTTTGTTGCTGGCCTTCTGGCCGAAAACAAAATCTCCATTACGTTTTCCGGGAGGTTCCAATCCTTGTATCTCAACCTGTCAGAAACCATGCCTGAGGATGGAGAACCCGACCATCCCCTCTCTCAAAAAGGTCCTTTGTATTGGAGGGCAGATGGACATGTGTAGAAGATCCGGGTGCCATGTCCTCCCTGGCCCAATCCGGAGCAATTAGGATCATGGATTTCCCAAACTTTCTCAACCTCCTGATGACTTGAGAAATGACAGGGATTGGAGGAAATGCATACGGGAGTGGAAACTCCCAGTCCACTATGAACGCCTCTCCTAGAGCTCCTCTTAGGAGAAATTCCATTGAGCAGTACCGTTCGCACTTCCGGTTGACACCGGTCGCAAACAGATCCACTTGAGGAGTTCTCCAAAGGGTGAAGATCTCTTGAAGGACTTCCTGAGCTGAGAGCGTCCACCGTCATGTTCTCCTCTCCGGCTAGGTGAACTGCTGATAAGGAGATTCCTTCTTGAATTACCCAGAACCAGAGCTGCATTGTCTGTCTGCACAGTGGTAGTAACCCTACACCTCCTCTCTTGTTGAGGTAACACATGGCCACTGTGTTGTCTGCCATTATCAGGACGCTCTTCCCCTGCACAGAGGGCAGAAAGGCCTTCAGTGCTTATTCTGCCCCAAGCTCCAACATGTTGATATGTAGTTTGAACTCCAATGGAGACCATCGACCGCTGATTGTCGGGCCGTTGATATACACTCCACACCCTGTGAGCGAGGCGTCCGTTACTACGGTTCTCTCTGGCCATGGTTGCCAAAAAGGTTCTCCCTTCAAAATGTTGTCCTTGCAGGCCATCCACAGGAGATCCTGAGTGACTCTGCTTGGAACCTGAAGGAGATCTGACATCCTGCTTGAGAATTGAGACCATTGAGTCCTGAGAGCCCACTGGAGGGATCACATTCTCAGGCACGCCTCTGGCACCAGAAATGCAGGATACCATGAGGCCAAATAACCTCAGAAAGTCAAAGGCTGGGAGACGGTGAGCACTTTGGAATTTGGTGACCATCTGCAGAATGTCTTGATCCATCACCTCTGGTGGTGAGGCTTTTCCCAGGGATGCATCTAGGACTGCTCCAGTGAAAAGGAGCTTTTGAGACGGTATCATGTGAGACTTCTTGAAGTTGAGGGAGAACCCCAGTCTGTGAAGAGAGTGACAGGTGGAGCTGAGATGTTCCAGGACCTGTTCGGGGGAACTGGCCCTGATCAGCAAATCGTCCAGGTAGGGGTAGACGTGAATACTCCCTCTCCTAAGAGTCGCCGCCACCACCGCCATTAACTTGGTGAAAACCCTTGAGGCGGAGGTCAGCCCAAATGGCAGAACTCGAAACCGATAATGAGAACCACCAACGGCAAAGCTCAGGTACCGTCTATGCTTGTGATGGATTGGCACGTGAAAGTAAGCATCCTGAAGGTCCAATAATACCATCCAATCCTGAAGCTGGAGGGCCTGAAGGATCTGAGAAAGGGTAACCATCTTCAACTTGCCCCTTCCTGAGGAACTTTGAGGAACTTGTTCAAGTCTCTTAAGTCCAAGATGTGTCTCAATCCTCCACCCCTTTTTTGAATTAAAAAATACGGGTAGTACCAACCTTGTTCCTCTCTGCTACAGGTACTGGGTCTATAGCACCTTTCTCTTGCAGGGTTAGTATTTCCTGCATAAGGAGCGGATCTGGAACTTTGAAAGAGCTGTTCCCCGGTGGATGACTCTAAGGCTTTTTTAGAAAGGGAAGGCAGCAACCCTGGGTAATTGTTTCCAATGCCCATGCACCTGAAGTAATGCCTCACCATTCTTTCAGATGCAGTGTGAGTCTGCCTCCCACTGGGGTCTTGTGAACTAAGACCTCAGAGAGGTTTTGAGGCGGCTGGAGCGGTGGCTGATGATAAAGTAGCCATTTCCTGGGCGGTTCTAGTACCTCCTCCCCATCCACCACAGGGGAATCTTTTCTGACCTTTTTGATTGGACAGTCCTCTCCCCCTTCCAACTGAGGAGTAAAAGCAAAAGGACATGCCCCTTCAAGGTGTGCCGGTGTGGCCGTTTTGCATCTGTCGAATAGCAGCATCAAGGGATTCTGCTGCCGCTTTAATGGTCAGTAATTTCTCCAGGCTCTCGTTAGCCTTGCTACCAAATAAATGTGTGCCATCAAAGGGCAAGTAATCTGTATTGCACATCTGGAGCAAAACCAGACTTTCTTAACCAGGCAAATCTGTGCATAACTACTAGCCGCCATGGACCTGCTGATGCTGTTAGCAGTGTTGAGACCTGTCTGGAGGAATTCGCACATTGCATCTTTCCCATCCTTGACTAGATTTAAAAATCCATCCCTTTCCTCCCCTTTGGGGATATGATCAGCCGCCATTGCTAGAGTGAGTGAATCTGGCCAACGTGCACGTAGCATTTGCTGACTTTAATGCCATACTTACCGCAGAGAAAACCTTCTTGGCCCAAGCGTTGTAACGCTTGTCATCTCTGTCTGGAGGAATAAATGGGAATGCGTTCTGTTTTGTGGTTGATGAGGCAGCTTGTACCACTAAACTTTCAAGAGTGGGATGTTTTGTTAAGTAACTGGGGACACTACTGGACGCCCTGAATTATTATGTTAATTTTTTATTTACTGCAAGAATCAATTCTGGCATCTCCCAATTAGAACTCACTCTCCTTTGCAATGCCACATGAAAAGGAAGAATAGTGTCTTCCTGGAGTCCTTTATCTGGGATGTCAGTTAGATCATGCTGTTCGTATATTGGTGTTGGTCTTTTCCACCCCATATACTCTACCACCCTGGACATTAACTGTCTATAAGACCCTTCAGCATGGTCAGTAGGGTCTGGCCTCCCAAATTCTAATTCAGGGGATGTATCTAGTCCACTTGCATTCTGCATGGACTCCTGTACGTTTCTTTAGCCTTGATTCCTCTGAGATCATTGAAAAAGCACAACAAACCGCTCAAGATTTCTATGGCAAACTCAAATGCCAGGAGCAAGATGGGGCTACCCCCCTCATGGCTTTGCAAATACAGCATGCTCAACAAGAGTACAAGAGTGCCTTTAGGGGCCGTGGACGCCTGGGTACCCCACGCCAGACCTATGCCCAACAGATTCTTCTGCCACCTTTTCACCAGGGCCACCTGCCATAACAGACGTTTGCACAACAATTTTTGCCTGCCCCGCAAACCCTGCCAGAGCAACCTTTCTGCAGATATTGAAAGCAGACGGGTCATCTCATCCAGCAATGTCCTGCCAAGCATTCCAGACCACGGTAATATGGTCCCACTACTGCTTGCAATGATTTCATTGCTCCAAACAGTTCTGTTTGCTACCCTACACCCACACCACCTACACCTCCACCTCCTCCTAACGGGGCTGCCAGGACATTCAGATCTTCTATGGTCCACAATGACTTTGCCAGAGGGACCCTGCTATGCGTTCTGCTGCTTTGCTACAACTGGACTACTTTACACTGGTGCCAGGCGCTCCATGCTGCGAGCTGCTTGATTTCCGAAGGTGGATGTCTCCAAGGAAATTGTCAATGCTATTAGCATATCTGCCACCACTATCCCGCACCCAGTATCAACTGAAATGCCTGTTTCCATTGGTCCCATCACTGAAAACCACACCTTTCTGTTAAGCTCTTGCTCACCTACTAAGGTGTTGGGTAATGATCTGCTGTGCAAGATGCATTGCACCATTGATTGTTCTCGTGATGGTATTTATCTAGAGGCTCCACAATCTAGGCAAGCTGGAGGTTTCTTTCTCCTCCAACACCCCACTCACGTGGAGGCTCCTACAGAGCCTCCTTAACTACTAACCCCCGCACAAGCTACACAGGTACAACACCTTATTAACTCAGTGCCGGTGGCACATTCTCTCTGCTTAACCTGTTCGCATCACTCTCAATCAAGGGGTACAACTCAACACATTTGCCCCAATACAGAATATCACCTCAAGCAAAGAAGGGTACCAATGATGTTGTTTCTTCCCTCTTGGCACAGACTAGGACTGTCGCTCTTTCGCTTATCCCTGGTCTTATTTCTGAGTTTCCATACTGTTTCTCGCCTCTCATATTAATTTGTATCCTGTTTCCAAAATTTCCCCCCGCCCCACACTCACATTTCTTTTATTTCTGGTATTTCTCTCGATTTCCAGGCTCACACACTTCCTTCTCACCCTATGTGTCCAGAACACCCTACGATCTCTGTGTCTCTTATTTTTGTTTCTCGTCAATGATTTTTACTCACTCCATCCGTATATTCTCCTCCCCAATGATTCAGCCTCGCTCGCTTGGTCCAGGCAAACTGCCCCGCTGTGTTCTCGTGTTCCTGACGATCCCCTTTCTCCAGAAACTCTCCCTCACACTGTTTCTATGGGCTTGTTTCCTGTCTCTGTCTCTTACCTCTGGCCTTTCGTCTAACTCACTTATCCCGGATTATCATGCCTTCTGTCTGCAGGTCGTATCCGCCCCCTGTTTTGTGTCTTTTTTCTTCTGTACAATGCCTGCTTCTCTTGCTTGTCTAGTTTTGTTATGTGTTCTGCTGCTGTTCACATTTTCTTTCAGGATCTTCTCCTTTAGTTCTCTGCTCATTTCCTACAGCTCTCCACTCCCATTTCTTTTTCCAAAGCACCTCACCTCCAACACATCTCTGGCTGTTGTCCTCCACATGGCTTTGTAGGTTGGAGGCCAATGATTTTCCATGTGTGTTGTACTACGACTTCATGATCCCACGCCAAATGTTTCACTTGCATTGTGCCTCTGCCTTGTTCTCTGTCCCTATCCATCAGGATGATTAGTATATCTATGCATCTACTTACAAGGGACGTCAACTCACCCACAGGTCCCTTCCAATGGGCTTTATTGATGCCCCATCTCTCTTCACACAGATTCTGCGGGAAGACCTCCAGGATGTCACCTTCCCGGTGGATTCCACTATGATCCAATACATGGATGACCTACTGTTAACGACACCTTCCTTTCAAATCTCCCTCACCGCTTCCGACACACAGGGTCTCCTGACGCTTCCACAGCCTTCGCCAAGAGCAAAACTTCCCCTCTCCATTGCTCCCGCCCTCCCGGACGACTCCAAATCATTCACCCTGTTCTGTGATGAGAAAGAGGGGTATGCCATAGATATACTCACGCAGAAGCACGGGAGCCTACAATGCCCTGTAGCCTATTTTAGCTCAGATACCCTGTAGCCTCTGCCTTTCCCAAAGATCTCAGAGTGGTAGCTGCCGCTGCCCTTCTCCTTACAAAAGCTGACACCATTGCCCTAACACGGGCGTGCACGATCGCCACACAACGCACAGCCACTATATACACTGATTTACGGTATGCTTTTGATATAATATATCACATGACAACGGGACCCTCTGGAAACCGAGAGGTTTCCTAACTACAAAAGGTACGCCCATTTTCAATGCACCCCATGGTGAAGCACCGCTTATTGCAATTTTGTCGGTTTAGAACAATTTTACCTAACCCCAAAATTTTGACTCCCAAAAGTTCGACCCCCAATCTCCCGCATATATATATGTGGGGGGTAAAGTATATAAACAATTTATAGGAGTAAGGTAGGGGGGCTGTGTGGGGTCTCCCCCCACATATATATTTGCTGGAAATGAAAAAAATAAAATAATTTTTTTTAAAAATCAAACTTTTGGGAAGTCGAACCTTTGGGTTCGGTAAAATCACTCAGATTCATTTTGCCACATACCGAGTGGGCCATTATGAAGTGCAGGGCCCACACTCAACTTTCTGACAGCATCCTCCATGGCTCTCAGCCTCCTGGTGATGGGCCGCTGTTTCTCCTATGGTTTGAGGACCCCCTAGCATCTCTTTCCATCCTGCCCTTGCAGTTGCATATGATATGATATGATAGGTTATTTATAACACGCTTAATACCCAGAGGTTTCTAAGCGCGGACACGGGGATCGAACCTGTGTTGCTTCGTGTCATCTTGCTTCCAAGGAAAGTATGCTGCTGCTGAGCTATCCTCCCGGGACAATAGTACATGGACAGAGTACATGGACTCTTCCCCCCACAAGATCCTCATGGTAAGGCAAATGCAAATTCCAGTTACTCCAACACCTTCCCCTGAGCTCTGTAACTTACAACTGAATGATGATCTTGTTGTGTCATATTGCAAAAGACTAATGCTCTTTGTCAGTTCTCACTTCTAGCAAATTAAAGAAGCTCTGCCTCGCCCACCTGAAATGCCATGCCACAGCCTCCTGCTGGGAGATTGGGTGGTCCTGAAAGTACATCAGCGAAAATCATCCTTGCATCTTTGCTGGAAAGGACCTTTCCAGATCTTACTAACAACCCACACAGCTGTTCGTTGTAGCCTGGAAACGCTTGTTTATAGGTGTGTTACAAATGCCATATCATATCATAGAGGAAATGACTCCTGGGTTCACGCCAGCCAGTGTGTGAAAGTAGCACCTCCACCTGACGATGGAAAACAGCCAGTGGTCCAGGACAAAGTTAACCCGCCATCCGTCGGCACCAAAAACAGAGCAAACTTGCAATCTGCAGGGGTATGGGAGAAAGAGAGTCATCCTCATGCTACCCTCAGGGACCCAAGAAGCTAAAACACCGGGAACTCTGCATCCATTGACGACTAAGGTTTGCTACACTTGTCTCCGGCAGGTGACCAATCGCTCTCAAACATTTTGCTACACTTGCTTTTTCAGCTCCACGCATCGGTCAGCATCATCCTGACGGGGATCCTGAACGTTCCCATCACCATCTCTCCTGCCTACCGGGTCTGGTGATGACGGACACTCTTTGGAACATTTGGGCATAAGGCCCCAATCTCCATAGGGCTGGACTGCTAAGGCTAGGAATATTTATGCCATTACATTAGTTTATGTGGAGTATTTGCACCATGTTGCACCAATATGTTAAGCTCTGATCTCTTTTACCACTTTCAAACACTTTTGAGTTCTCAGGGCTATTCCATTTTCTTATTCACTGCCTTCTGTCATGCTGTGCGAGACAGGTGTGTTACTGGCCCACCGAGGCCAGACTGCTGCCACTTGAAATAGAAAAGTTTCAAATTATGGACATATCAAATGCGCAACTTCGACTGGGCTAAAGTTTTGAATTAGGAACTTTATAGGTCCACAATCTCTGTCTCTAAGAACAACATTGTTTCAGTAGCAATCCCTGTGCTTCTCCACCCTATCCTTATGTCCCCCATATATGTGGGTATCTTTAGTTAAGACTATACCCAAATACTGCTCCCTGTGGTATACATTCTTTTCTGGGACGACCAAGATTACTATGCAATGCAATGCAGGATTGCTATGCTATGATATGCAGTACGATGTTATGCAATGCAATGCTATTAGGCTCTCCCATACAGTTAGGCTTCAGACCCTCCATGTCACCTCCCTCTGCCTGCTATACATGCAGCACCCAAGACAGGCCCAAACTCCTCCTAGGGCAGAGGATACGTCAGACCTTCCCTTCCGCTTATACTCTACAGGTTTAGCATCAGCCCCATATATGGGAGATAACGGAAGGGGTTTCTGCGAATGCCGCTATTCATAATACAACAAGATATCGACATTTCTTTCCAAATGTCTGTAATGCCGTGTCAAGAAACACCCTCATTGTGAAAGTACAGCAACATATTAGTGTTTGCCTATGATATGCTATATAAACCGGCACTCTAGGGTGGGGGGCTAGAGAGAGAGCGCCTTATGCCGACTGCCAGAACACTTGCATGCTGTTGTCCCTGCTGATAACTCTATGCTGTGTATTTGCGATATAATACATGAAGCCTGATTTACCACCCATCTGTCTGATCTCTTTATTTGCTGCAAACTGAGTTTGGCCAAGGGGGCCTTATCTTGGCCACCACTGGGTGATTGGTGAAGAATTTTGGACTTTCATTTGGAAGATAGGATGGAGAGTGATTACAGACTATGGGGTTGCTGTTACACAGCTGCTTTAATACCCATGGGTGTATGAGGTGTTAAAAGTCTTGCTCCTACTGAGGTAGTTTCTCCCAATTTTAAAACCTTTGTTGATCTGGACCTCCTACACTAAAATAGCATATGTAGTGACATTTGTTTCTTGTGCAGCCCACATCAAATGTTGAAGTTAAAACATTAAACCAAGAAGTGTGGTATGATGCAGAGTAAAGACATCCAAAAACAAATAATCACCCTAAACCAAAGTATAGGGCCATAACATACAGAGGCTTAGTTACTGTGTGAGAAGAATGTAAAAACTTGATTCAAATTAAAAAGCAAGTCTTATTAGAGAAGAAGTAGAAACGACTCCCATTAGCAACAAATGAGAAATAAACGTGAACGATTTTGGGGGATTTGTGACAAATGGGCCAGGGAGTAGCATTTGAGCTCTCGCTCCCAAGAAATCAATGCCACGAAAATTATAGTACTCTTTTTAGAGCACAGAGTAGATGTTCTCCAAGCTCACATACAAGGGAACAATGATAGCCTTCAACCTATGGCTAATTTCTCAATAGCTGAAATAGAAAGGGCAATAAAGTCCCAGAAATTAGGCAAAGCTCTGGACGCAGATGGTCTTCCAATTCACTTTTTAAAATATAACACATATATATATGTTATGCCTCCCTTGACTTCTGAGCTCTGTCCGCGGCCTCTTAACACTTCTTTTTGGTACTTTTTATTATGATTGTCAGTCTTTCTTCTGTTGTTTCAGTGCCCTGAGGCCGGCAGGCTTGTGGCGCGATAGACTAAAAATTCTAATTAAATTAAAAATATATATATATGTATATATATATATTTAACGGCGACAGTTCCAATTTTCAAATAGGAAAACTAGCAACTACAGCCCATTCTCGATTCTTTATTCCGGTGGGGAAATCTTTATAAAGGGGATCCTCCAGTATCTTGAGGCTTCCATGGCAGAGAACGGCATCATATGAATTTTGCAAGCAGAGTTTCAAAAAAACATTGGTATGATTGACCAAGGTTTGAGAGTGTCCTTGCTAATCCAAAAATAAGTAATCTCCCGAAATAGTAGCTTTGCATATTATTTGTTGAACTCAAAACTGCATTTGATGGTGTCCCATTTGGGGAACCCTGAACGCCCTGATCATTCAAGGTACATTATTAAATCCCATTCGAATATTACATTCTAGAAACACTAGATACAGACTGGGAGGAGAGTATACTGAAGCTTTTCCAATGGATAAGCGCATCAGGCAGGGCTGCGTAAAAACAAGGGCATGGAAATCCATCAAAGAAAACTAAATCAATGGACGCTGTTTCTCTTACTTTAGAAATTATTAAAAAGAAGGCCAGGCAAGCAGTGCTATATGGAGCAGAACCTTGGGGTCATGGTACACCATACCTACTGAAACAGCGAATACATTTCTAAAGCAGCCTCTTGGTCTACTATGAAGTTCCCCAGATGCAGCAATCTATTTAGAGTTGGCTTAGCATTTCACAACTCATTTCATTTAAACCATCTGCATAGTAGCTAGGTTTATGTTCTGTTCATCATTGATCAAACACATGGATGCCATGATAGAGGTCCTTAATATGCAAGGTGGGACTAGACTTCCCTGGATTAAACATATAAAACATGTATACTTCTTGGGTATCTCAGTTTTGGCATAACCCTCATCTAATTGATCATCATACCGGGGACCAGGTTAAATCAATATTTAACCACAAAGTTCAAGAGATATATTTCCTGAATTGCACAAATAGCATGTAATGGGGTACTTTCTTATGGCCAAGCAGGGCTTTGGTTTTGAACAATATCGAGATTGTATTCCTCTATCCACGCTTTTTGAAATTGCCACTAGGTATTCTACCACTTGGCGTGGCCACCAAGAAATGAGACAACGCCACAGATGATTCCTGTCCATAATGTTCCAACTTGAAAGCATCTCTGCAACACTTTTTATTCCTTTGTCCTTCGTACAGGATTATAAGGAAAGTTTGGCGTAAAACCGATCTACTAAATTATGGAATAAGGAAGCTTGATGATGAAGAATTTATATCTAGGTCCTCATGATGCAATGACATGAAGTTTGCTATATGGGGGTTACCTTTTTGAAAACCTAGCACCGATAGGCTAAATATATAAAATCAACGCTGCCTATCTGAGACCGGAAATGCAGAAAGATTATTTAATGGCTGTTACTTTTATAGGAATATTAATGAGTTTACACCATGTTGTTTCATTCCATTATAGTTGTGGCTTTGGTGGTCGATTCTTTGCACTGATTCATTTGCTAGCTGATGATATTCTCTCCGTGTAGCAAGACACCCAAGATGGTTTGACATAATCCTTTCAGGTATCAAACAGCACAGGTTATGAACGGATTGGTAACTAGTCGTTTTCGGGGGTTGGGGGTGAACGAATAATCACAATGGTATCTCTATATTGTGACATGTTTATTGAAATGTGCTGCCTTCTGGGCCTTTCTTCATTTACTATCATTCTTAGAGTACTTTTGGGTTTTGGTGGCTGTTGGTTAGGGGGCACCATTGATCTGAAGATATGAACCTCCTTCAGAGTGCTTAATACTGCCTCTGGCCAGGTGTTTGCACCTTTTCCCATGGGACCTAATTGTGAACGTCTGGGGGAGGTGAATGAGGGAAGCAGAGTTTGAGCAGAACCTCTTGTGATAGGCCTAGTAGTGACACACAAGATTCAGAAATATGTTTCAACAGTTTTATTAAGCTAACACGCCATACAGGCTAGTGTTGGGTGAACACCTATCAATTCTAGGGGAATGCAGGTTAGGATAACTAAGATGAAATGGTAGTTCTAAGAGTCTCTACATCCCTTCTATAAAATTCTCTAATCTTAACAAAACTTTGTCTCTGATAAACAGGCCCTAATCTAGAAACACAAAGGTTACAACATGTGGCAAAAGAAATACTGAAACCCTACTCTTTCACAAGTCCTTAACCTCTTATTACCCTGGTCTAATGACGGATATTAAGTGCTAAAAGATGGGTCCAAATAATAGTTTAAACATGCTCTTAAAAAGTCAGCTAATGCAATATAGCACAACATTCCTCTGGAAAGGTTCTCGTAGTTGACACTTATAATCTGGTCTTCTTCCCAGGCATCTCTGCTTTCTCCTTGGTTTATCATCCCTGTCCTAGGAATCCCAGTTGGGGACTTTGTTGCCGTTCTCCGTGGTTTTCCTCTGTTCCTTGATCTATCAGGGGTTGCTCCTGAACTATTTAATCTACCAGGCACACGTCAGAGGTTTCAGTTTCTCAGCCGGTCCCTTCAAGACCTTGGGGCTCATTATAAGTTCCCCGGTAACCTGCCGTCGGGATACCGGGGAACAACAGTGCCGTCTCTGCTGCCTGATATACCGGTGTTACCTGGATATTACGGGCAGCGGAGACACCGGTAACCCCCCATTCCCATGGAGGGCCAATGGACACCATGGAATGGGGATGCTGCAATCACAGGCCCCGGCAATATCGGTGCCTGTGATTGCAGCAATTGTCTGCCGGTAAGGGCCTGAACTTCCGGCAGCTCAGGCCTGCGGTAGGTCACAGCCCCTACCGACAGACTTGGAGTTTCTCTGTCTCAAAAGGTGCTGGAAAACATTGTTACCGGCACATTCTTTCCATACTAGCAAACTCCTAATGGGCCTCCTTATCCCAGTTCAAAATGTTCACACAGTCTTCTATCTCAAACCTCAAGTTATAGGGTGCAAATCGTCCTCCGATCAGAGTGCAATGACGTTTTCATATGTCTTTCCCCAAGATTTCAGTATCAGTATTCTGGGGACCTTTTCAGACTCTGGTAGACCTATTGATTTTGATCTCTCATGCCATCTTCAACTAGACCTCAGGGTTCATCACCAGGGGTTTCTTCTTTTTTTTTATCCTCTTTAATGAACTTTTAAGGAACAACTAAATAACAACAAAGTTATATTTCAGGATAACAAATCATTTCAAACCACCAGGGGTTTCTATCTGACCTCAGCCTTGAAGTTTGAGTTAGGTCTCTCATCAGACCTGTGGTTGCTTGGTTTCACATTAGGTTGTTACCCTGATCTGGATTCGCTCAACTGATTGAGGCACTAGAATCGGGTTGGTGCACTTTATTGGAGAGCGTCCAAATAAATCCTGTGCACGTATGTTTATTGTGGTGAGGAAAGAGGAGAAAGTGATCGAGCAACAGTGATGCGTGATGGAAACAAACCAAACCTTCTTGAATCCCAAAAGTTCAGCGTTCTGCAAGCGTACCAGTAGCAGTGACAACTGAGCAAAGAACAACCATATGTTAACTACCACGGTGAAAATAATTGTAGTGCCCTTTCTGTGGTGACAAAAGAAAACAAAGCCTGCCGAGGAACCACGAATCGTCAGGCTGTAAATGTCCGTAGCGTAAGTCAAGCGTTCACTCAATTGAGGATGGAGCAAAGACTAGTTCAATATAGCAACTGACATCGGAATCCAGATACAGTTGGCCATCAGGAAAGCAATGGTGGAGCGTGATAGCAACTGACGTCAGAATCTGGATACAGTTGGCCCTGAGGAAAGCAACGGCGGAGCGGGGTATTCCCAAGAAGAAGCTTCAGGAAGCTAACAGCTGAGGAGCAGGCTCGAGCCGGGACTCCGTGATGCACTGGATATAGACGGCAAACATGGTAATGGAGGACGAGTAAGTCAGCTGGATATAATGTAGGAAAAAATAAACCGAAGCATAACAAACAGAGTTTCAGATGGAAATCAATCAGAAGCACTGAACCGCTGCCTGTGGTCCATTTAAATAACGTACAATCAGGCGTGCGTTGCCATCGCTGATCTGAATCACGGGACATTTCCGAACCACATGACCACATCCTTAACATGAACGCCGTCTCCAAGGCAATCTTCCAGAGAGTCGCCAGCACAAATAGAATGGTCTGGCTGTCGTTCTCCGCGCGATCCATCAGTACACTCCAAACTGAGCCCCATCACCAAGTCTAAGACACCTCACAATCATAACAAATGCTATAATCAATATGTATCTTTCAATCGGTGCCAAAAGTTGTACTAATCAACTACGATCAACTAATAGCTCACTGAGATCTACCCAAAGCACCTTGAACAAGTTTGAAAATGTCCCACAATCTGCTCAACTGCAGATTAGTCGACACTTTAACTAAAGTGCTGAAAGTTGCACAATCTACATACAGGCAGATTTCTCAACCCTCAGCCTGAAGTGTTGAATGTCCCACAAAATGGCACATTACTCAACAATCTTAAAAAGATGTTGTAAAAATACAATATGTCCACTGGCATATGTTTTGCTCTCCCAATTATCAGTGCACAGATGTCTATATATCTTTTTATTTTCCACAAAACACTGAATAGGAAGGCAATGTGCACTTGAAACGCAAGAATTCACTAACTCTCAGTTAGATTATAAAACTGGCACTTATATGGCTGTTTATTAACTCAAATAAACATAAAAAAATAAAATGCAGAATTAGAAAAAAGGTTATAACACAGTTGGCATAGCTGTGCACCACTTCATCCCTACCAAGAACTTTACTGGACAGCTTACCAAACCAGGCCTGGCCTTGAGAGACAGCAAAACGGA
Source organism: Ambystoma mexicanum (assembly GCF_040938575.1). Lineage (NCBI taxonomy): Eukaryota > Metazoa > Chordata > Amphibia > Caudata > Ambystomatidae > Ambystoma > Ambystoma mexicanum. Next base: position 1,227,053,712 of record NC_090926.1, read on the forward strand.
ACTGACGGGACCGGATAAGATGTGTCCACCTTCTCTCATCCCAGCAGAAGATATGTGTCTCTCTCTGCCAGCCTCGTCTGATCCCCCCTCAATCTAACTTCCACAACTACAGAACAGTACCGTTCCAGAAAGGTCACCTACTAATAGCACTCCACAAACACTCGGCCAATGTAGCCTGTGGAATGCCGTAACAAGCAAACACTCTCTGGTCCTCATGGGAGCCGAAAGAACTGCTTTCTGCTCCTGCAACATTCAAAAAAACCTTGACTGGGCTGGACAAAACAAGATCTTTTTCTACTGATTCAGAAACTGCAGAAGGTATTCAGAAATGAGGCCTTTGCTGAAGCTTGGAAGCAAATGTCCAATGCTGCATTCACAGAGACTCCATGTTTGAGTCAAAGGTTTTTTTTAATGCATTACAGCATATTACACAACAATCCTGGAAGGGCGTTGCAAATATCCACAATATGCTCATGGGTATATTACTCACCAGTCCTAGAGAGACGTTGAAACATAAACACAATCTTCACACTAGCAAATTACTTGCGCACCAAGTTCCCATAATCTGAACACTAGCAAACTACTGTCAGGCAAATTCCCACAATCTGCACGCTGGCAAATGACTCTCAGGCTACATCATCACACAATCTGCACGCTGGAAAATGACTCTCAGGCTACATCATCACACAATCTGCACGCTGGCAAATGACTCTCAGGCTACATCATCACACAATCTGCACGCTGGCAAATGACTCTCAGGCTACATCATCACACAATCTGCACGCTGGCAAATGACTCTCAGGCTACATCATCACACAATCTGCACGCTGGCAAATGACTCTCAGGCTACATCATCACACAATCTGCACGCTGGCAAATGACTCTCAGGCTACATCATCACACAATCTGCACGCTGGCAAATGACTCTCAGGCTACATCATCACACAATCTGCTCACGGGCAAATGACTCTCACACCAAGATTCCTTGAATCCGCACACTGGCAAAATTGCACTTATGTACATGGCGCATGTATGTACTGCTGTTATGTCCCTAAGGGTCCATGCTGCACTCAGCAGGTTCAAGCCTACAAAGCCCCAAAAACATTGTTCTACGTCGCACACATTCTTCCTTCATTCGGATAATCCATGTGATGTTACGCACAGTAAAGGTACGCTTGCTGTTTTATGATACCACTTTTACAACCAAATGTACTACGACCCTCAAGTCCACTCGGCCTGAAGAAGCCCTAATCCTGCGAAACAAAACGTTAAGGCAACACCGCAAGACACGTTTAACTCCGCCAGGTAGCTCTGTACAAACACAATGGGCCTGATTTACAAAAGCATTTTACAATGGTGCAATCCCACTGAAAAACGCTCTGTAAATCAGGCCCAAAGTCTTTTATACATTACATTTTTGGTTGACTAGCACAGATCAGCCGGCAAAATGACAAGAATGTTTAAACTCCTACTTTTTTGTGTACAATACAGGAGCAAGCAGGGCTTTCAACAATGATGTATTCAAAACTAGCTGAAACCTTTAACTAGCGCATATCCTGTGAATATAAGTACTAGATGGCCATCCCGTACCCGTTCCCAGGCAGCTAAATCCCACGCTGTACCGCACTGTCGTGACATGACTTCATCACGTACCGGAGACGTTGACAGGTCCCCTTTTATTTTTTGCCACGCATAGTGTTCCTGACTGAATGGAACCGTGGCAGCAAGTATTCCAGGTTCCACCATGCTGGCCTGAAGTCCCGATGGCGTCACCATTGGCTGCCGTGTCTCCTGAACCCAATGGAGAGCTCCCGTCACTCAACGGCTCCAACAGACAACCTTCCGGTGAGTACCCAGGATAGCCCCACCAGTCCGCCCCTCGATCTTTAGGATAAGCTGGGGAGCAGAGATGGCAGCCATTTGTACTTCTCCAGAAACCCCAAATCCCCCCTTTGGGTTTGCCCCACAGATGACTGAGACATTGAATTTTGTGTTGGCAATAAAAAGACTGTGGTTTTTATTGCACACCATATATGTAATTTATTTATAAATTACACTCATAATAAAAAGTCTCATCTCTCATTGCACTTTTGGGCACCTGGGCCAGAGGGTGTGCCCAGGTGGCCCATGCCGCCATCATCTTCCCACGACTTTGCGAACAACCTTGGTTGTCCCGTTTCTTCCTTTCTCATTCTTCTTCTTTCTGGATGGGTGGGTTCTGGGAAAAGAAATGTAGTTTCCTGCTTCTGCAGGATGACTTCTGCTGCTCCGTTCAGAGGACCAAGAAGGACTGGAGTTTCCCTCCAGGTGCCAGGCTCTCCTTATATTCGTTTTCCATAACCTGAAGCTATGTCATTTGGCTTTTGTTTGGGTGCTTGGATGCACTCCCAGCCGGCTGGTGCTGACGGCCCCACACACACACATTAGTGTGAAAAGCCTTTCTTCCTTTGTAGCTATTGTCCCTTCTACCCTACCTCATCCTGTTCTTGGATTTTGTCACCTGGGGGATTATTAGCCCCCTGATGTGTTTGTTTCCCTTCCTGTCTGATGCTAGTGACGTGTGGCCATGGATGATGGCTGTGTGATGCTGCAGGGCGTGCTGTGAATTGCTGTTCCTTACCCATGGCACTGCGTTATTTTCTTATGTCCTATGGTATTGCCCCTTTGCCCCCTGCTTATTCTCCTGTGCCCTGGAGTTCCATGAGTTCCTCATTGCGCGGCAGCGGCCAGCGTGTCTGTCCACTCTCGAAGCGCATGATCACATCTGGCGCCACTCCTCACCTCCCATCAGCTCTTTTACGTGTTTCCCTTAACCGAAGGCAGTGCTGGTTGGAAGCAGTGTCACTTTATTTACCGGCCACAACACCTGTCCCTTGCTCGTGTTGGCAGACCACATCCCAGCCTGCAGTTCCCTCTCCAAGCCGCTCCCAAATCATTTATTAGAGCCATAGTTCCCTGGTGCAGGAGGAATCCGCGAAGCAGGATGCCCTGACACTCTCCTGGTGCCACCTTGGGTATACGTCACCCCTGGTCCCTTCTACACTTCCAGCAGTTGCCTCTGGACCACACCACCTACTCTGCCGCAATATCGATGGCACCTTGGAACAGTCCTAAACAGCTCTCCTGCAGCAGGTGCACGGCTCTTGCTTCAGCCAATCGCTCTTCCTTATTTCCTGGGTGATGGGATGTAACTTGTGGGGGCAGTGGGTCCTGTTCCTCTATTGATGTTAAAATCGGGGTACTCTTTCTCTTTTTTCTGTATCAGCTTCTGCACACAAGTCCTTGCTTGAAGACCAGCTTGTCGCCACTGTTATAAAGGAGGCTCTGTGGCACGTCTGGTAAGTTGCTCTCAAGTTCCTTTATTGTAGTTACATCCGGTTGTTTCAAGTAGCCGCATAGGAACCTGACAAGAACCCACTGGCTCCCATCAACCAGGCAACTGCCTGGGCTGGAACTCTTCTCACTCTCACAGTCATGTATCAACATCCCGGTCTCACTCACCACCTTCTCTCTGACCTAATACATTCCATGCACTCTGGAAAACACCATATAGCAGATATACACCAGGGCGCAGCCAGACCAACCCAGTCACAAGCGGTCCACTACCAACACTTGTCGAGAGGACCTGAGGGAATTCACCACAACCGCCTTTGGACAAGGTGGTGGATGGATGCTCATTAGGAAGAGTACTGAACAGCAGCTTGTGTTGTACAGTGTGTAGTATAATATATTCAATATTTACTTGAACAATGGGAGGGGAAAATATAAAAAAGTAAGAGTACGGTACACATTGGCCACCACTTATTTTAGGCTCTTATTTCCTATACCCCAAAATCATAGCAGTAAAAAAAAAAAAGTGGATACATGAAAAACCCTAAAAATAAATACTACTGTCAAAGATGGCTCACATAGTACACCAACACTCTGGGATGGCTGAAGGGTTTTAATATGTTTTCCAGTGTGCGATATGGTTGTCCCTCTCTCTCGTCCAATGAAGCACCTCCTCCCTAACCCCGGCATCCCTGAGGTTAGTAGATATTGAATATTGATCCCTACTGTTTAATTTCTGGCTTCTGTTCGAAATGAAGACCTAACGGCTATTCACCTTTTCTGTTCTCCCTCATGGACTTCCTAGACTCGCTCTACTTTATCCAGTGGTTAGGTGTTCTATCGAGGATTGGGATGTGCCATCCAGACACTCTGCTGGACTCGATCTATTTCCAATCACCCTGTCTTCTTCTCGCTATCGGATGGAAGGATTACCGCTGTGCAGTCCAAAACCATCCTGGGGTGTACAAGGAGGAACTAGAAAGACTAGCAAGGATACATACCAAACTAGCGGTAAAGGACCACTCCATCCTACTAAGCGGCTGTCGCCTGATCATCCCCGCAACACTCAGGGCTGGAGTCATCAAAACGGGCCATCGAGGCCCCACTTTTCTTGCCAAAACCTCCCTCCTCTCACTCTATTACCTACATCTTTCTCCTCTCACTCCTTTAAAGTCTCATCTCCACCCTTCGATGTTACTACTTTGTCCTCCACAGTACTGCTCCCTCCTCCACACTACTGCAACTCCACCCACCTCCTAAGCAGACACCCTTCTTTCACTCAGTCACAAACACTTCAGCCACTCCTTAGACTAATTCACGTAATCACACACATTACTGTTTCACACACACTTAGAACTCAACACCACTTGCGCCCACTAACCAATGCCTCACCTGCTCCATAAATCCCCTCCACTGCCCTCTTCACCATCCTGTCTCTTGCTGGTCTCTTGGTCAGCCACCTCCTCCTCTGAACTCACCCAAACAACCCACAGCTTCCTGCTTATTGGGGCCTTTCTTCCCTTACGTTCTTATTGGGGCTGTTCCCGAGCTGTCCCCATCCAATTGGGCTCTGTCTTCCCTGCCTAGGAGGAGTTACAGACATGGACACTTTTAAATGGTGATTTAGGCATGCCTCTTTTTCTCTGTGCGTGACCATTGTGAGGCAGCAATGCCGGCTCACATTGTATATTGTCCAACTTCATATTTGGGAGCCCATGGCTGCCAATGTGCACTGTAAGTGCAGTGCCGTTATGGGGATTTTCCCCTTGATTAAGTCTTTCATGGTCTAGGGGCCCGTTAAAGACTCCCCTTCGGTCGTGGTAGGGCTACGGTGTGAAGCACAGCTGACTGCTCCGCTGCGTTAAGCCTACCTCTTCAGCCGCTGGTCCTCCAGCATTGACAGAGCATGCGCGTACACTGGTAGCTGCAGGGACGGCTTCTCGCTCTTGCTTGCCTTGTCTCTCTTGGTGGTGTTCTTTCTCCTTGTGGGTCTGTGCGGTTGCCGCTGCGGCATCTCTAGTTTGTGATAGTTCGTCTACTGATTTCCCCAAATTTCTCACATCAGAAGCAAAATGGTGGATCACGTTCATTGGGTGATGCAATTCTGAACTGTCTGGAATAAAAACAGACTAGTACTTGGGGGGTTGGGGTGGGGGGGGGGTTGCTTGGGATTTGGACGCGCTTAACTGCCACTGTCCTCAGGAGCAGGACTGGCTTTGAGTTTCTCCCAGTTATGCCTCCCACCGGCTGAGAGGGGTTCCGATTCCCTTTTGGCAAGGCCAGGATCCTGGCTTTTTCACACCACATTAATGCAAGAGTTGTAAAATTAACAACTTAATGAGCTTGTTAAGAGAGACAATGGTGGAACAGATGTAATCCTGCGACCCATTTGATTGATGGGTCATCCAGCTGATGAGACCCTCACCCAGCTGATGAGGCTCAAGCAGCCCTACAGAGAAGCAGTGTATGTATCGGCCACATTAGCTCCCTAAAAACTGGCAAACACTCCCAGAAAATAAAATCAGGGAGTACAAATACTCCTAACTAAAAATAGGACAAAGACATGCAGAATCTTGCGCCCCTGCTTTCACCCTCACAGCTCCATGGATATGTTTGACCCATTAGTGCAAGAAGTACCACAGGAAGAAACGACTATTTTAACAACAGAGAGCGATTGGTGTGTGCGCCTTAGGCCAGGGCATTAGACTGCAAAAGCGCCCGCCCACATTCATTAGAAAGGACCTGTCTAGTGGTGAAATGGTAAACAGCATCTCACAAGGCTGTGTACGTAGAGTACTGTAGATGCATTGGGGCCCAAAACGGTGTAAGGATGTGCAAACCATGTGCCGAGTCATCCAGCTTAAAAAGGTGATATGTACAAATTTTACTGACAGGCTGTGTGTGTGCTGCCCCTTTAAGGGCTTAGGCAGGTGGCGGGGTGACGTTGCACTCCGATGCGTGCCTTTAAATAAAGGGGGCGTGCCCGAGTCGCGGAGTGGGACCGGGGAGCCCGAGCCTACAGCACGTCTCCTTGTGAGTCTGTGCCACTGGAGGGTACTGGGGGCTCAGGGAAGATCGCTGGGGGTATAGGACACCCCCACAACAGGCTGGGTCTACCTGGTTCATTCTGCCTGAAGAAGGTGTTGAGTGATTGTGGGTTATGCAGCATCTCGGGGATACTCACATCGAGTGCCTGTGTCTTCTGTCCTATACATACTACATCCTATGTAAATCACACATGCAATATCTGACCCTCATGGCGGAGTGCTTGATAGGCTTGTTTGGGTCTGCCTTTTGCATGAAAACCAGGCCCACCATAACACAAATAGAGTGGAGAGACTGTATAGCACCAGCAACAAATCGGAGATAAGCAAATTGTGTGAAGACAGTTTTAACATACTTGAGAGAACGGAAGAAATAAACAGGAAGTGGCACGAACACTTCACAGAGAGAAGGGAAGTAAGAAACAGGAAGTGGTACGAACATGTTAGGACTAAAGGCATGCCTGAAGGAACCTTATCGTATTGTTACATAACTACAAGAAGAGCATATTCAGGATCAGATCCTGCTGGGGACGAACCTTGATCAAATTAAAGACATGTCCCACTTAGGAGGGGCAGAAGCGGGGCTCAGCTGCCACAAAGTGAGGCGTGTGGGGGGGTTTTACTTGATCAAGTTGCTACTGTTGTGCGCCCACGGCTTACATTAAGTAAGGCATGTGTGATTTCTCATCTGCATGCAAATGATGTCTATCTGCGGTCTACCCAGAATGTGGTAAAACTGTTCCTCTTTAAGCCTCTTTAGAAGGTCAGCCTAGTTTTGGGCAATCCTATGAATGTGGAGCCTGTTGCGCCCATATTGTGTCCATCGTCACTCCCACAATGCAATGGTATGGCCAAGTATCTGAATTTTGATGACCTAACATACGGTTTGAGGAAGAACAATTTGATTTGTACATTCAAAGGCTTCAATTTTAAGCCATTGAAACTATGGGTAAGACTTTTGAACAACATGTAGACAAGCAGCTCTACCTCAAGCTATCCTCCATCAAAGACATCCACAAGCTCATGGCCAACCTCTCATTGATCCACTCGTGGATGTCCAGTGCTTACCTGAAGCTCAACCCCTCCAAAATGAATTCCTACTCCTGGCCAACAACACCAAACACCCTGACATGGCTCTCTGCTATGCACCTCGAGGGCTTCACACCCTAGCTGGCCACCTGTGCCAAGTCTCTTGAGTTCAACATCGACAGACAACTCTGCTTCAAACGGCACATAGCTAGGAAGACACAGACAGTTTGGTACCAACTTTCTCATATGGAAAATCAAGCCCTTCATTCCAGATTACAACTTTAGATCCGCTGTCCAAGCCATGGACCGCCCCCACCTTAATGGTGGAAACTCCCCTTTGGAGGGCCTTCTGCTGACTATCCTTGCACCCGTGAGATGTGTTCTGCATGCTGACAACATTATTATGTCTGTAAATCCTGGCTTCCTTTGTCCCACCTAACGGCACACCGTAGCAAACTTTAAATCGGGAGCATGCAGCAGTATGTTTAAGCAATGGCCAGCCGCACTGTGTAAAGCTCGGTGTAAGTTGGCACAATGCTTTATGTCCATAATTTACACTTTTGGATGCATTCTTTGCAAATATGGGAGGGTATGTTTGACTACAATGAAGGAGTCCTGTATACATTTTTCGAGGTCAACACTCTGCCAGAAAGGCCAAGACGTTTTTTGTGCTGGGTCAGTTTCTGCATTGCACCCCCCCCCCATTGTGCAGACTCAAAATCTTTTGCAATATGCACAGCCAGTCACTCGCATATCCGATTCATACATTGCAGCGGCGCTGGCTGTTTGAATGGTGTTGCTGATGGCATGCATACCAGGGAGTGGATTAGATGTGTCAAAATGCATACCAAAAAGCACCAGCCGAGCAATCCGTGGGCTAAGAAACTCATGCTGTCTATCAACAATGCGCACTTAGAGGCTGACCAGCACCCGCAGGGCGCGCTAGAGGGACAGCCTGCATAGCTGGTCACCCCAGGGGATAACGAACGCCTCCCCTCTTCTGAGGGAGGCGGAAGGGGCGTTTCTTTGGGCTGGCCGAAACCGGCTCAGGGCTCAAGGGAGCAGTTATAAGGCTGGGGGCTGCTTAGCCAAATTCACTTTTTTGCAGCCCCCTTACAAACTTCCTCCCACCCTCTTCCTTGTTCATGCAGTTGGTTAGTTGGTTAGATCTGGGTAGAATAGGTTGGGCCTGGATGGGTACTGTAAGGGGCTGGTGCACCCTGATGGCTAGTTAGGGGTGCAGTTAAGGAATGAAGCTTCTTTATTGTAATGTGTTAACAATTGCTTCTGTCCATAGATTAGGTAATTTTGTTGCAAACTTTCTTTTTTCTGTCACAGGCGGAGTTACGGTGCTGTCCTAGCCAGGGAGGAGGTTTGACGCTGCAGTTTTGGCTGCGAGCGGTACCCGAATGCCGCACTCGAGCAAGGTTTGGGCTTCGACCGGCACTGACTCCCTTACGGTTACTCCTCGACAACTGAATGCAGTGTTCCCGGGTCTATTACCGCCTGGCAGTTGATAACCAGAGGCAGAAGTCTGCTACTTTGCAAACCGGAAGAGACAAGTGTCACCTGTGGACAAAAAAACGTGTTGCAAGCCCGGAAAATCTAAAGGGCTACCTTAAAGGGTGCAAGGAGTCTGGGACCACCCCAATTTGTTAGCTTGACTACAATAAATGTGACCTTTTGTTTCCCAAAAATATACATCGTCTCTGTGTTATAATGATTGGGAAAGTAATTATTGCCTCTATGCCTGAGATTTTGGGGGCAAAGTAGGGGATAGCCCCGCTAAGGTGTTTACCTACGTTATTGTGATTGGGACAAAGCGGATTTCGTTTGTGTGTTCAAAACTATGTGCACGAGGAGCAGACTTTCTTGAGGTGGTCGTATGATCCCTATAGAAGAAACCCGTGAAGCGGCATCTGTGCGGCCCGCGGCTTCCTGTGTTTCTATGTGCTCTTCAATTAAAGTGTGCCTGGAAAACAGCTCCCTGATGAAGCACAGGTTGGTTCAACGCTGTTTTATAGATAATATGATCTTTCAGCACTAAACATGACTCTATTAAAATCGGTGCCTGTGGCACGCCGAACCATAGTTTAGCCTTTAGTAGGGGATAAACTGTGGCCTTTCTTAAAAGTACGAACGTGCAAAAAGGAAGGCGAAGCATAACCTTAATTTTACACTTCCAGCTTTACGCTCTAGTCAATAGCCCAGACCTTTTCGCATTGTAATGAGAGTCCTCCGACAGAGAAATGACAGAGAACCTCACCAGCTGGTGGTTCCAGGAGGAGTGATCTATATTGACCTGCACCTCCATTGCTAATAAGGGTTCCTGTTATAAACAAAATGCCTGATCACTAAGTTTTGGAGCCAGTTAAAGAACAAAAAGACCAGGAACCTTGATTATCCAACCCTTTTGCTTTGTTTAATCTGGTTTGGACAACCAACATTTGGTTAATCTGTATTTTGATTATCCAGCACCATTGTTCTCCCAATCCAGCTTTGCGTGTCCTTTTAAAGAGGCCAACCCTCCAGTGTTTAGTTCCTCTAACAGAGAGTGAGGGAACTTGATTTCATTATTTCGATTGAAGCTAGGCTACCTTGGGTGGTCTTTTTTGCGTCACGAGGTCCTGTTATGCTGTGTGATGTTACTGGGTCTGGCTGTGCCCCAAACACTTTTCATGATCCCTTTACCAACATTAGGATGGCGATGTGTGGGGAATGGGGATTTAGACGGCCACTTAAAAAAAAGCAGCTCTGTAGAATTTTCCAACAGAAAGCACTCCTTTGTTTTCTCTTTGCAGGATCTTGATTAACCCGAAAATAACTTTTTCGGGTTTTTAAAAGATCCTGAAGCCAGCAGCCTGACGAATAGCCACTCTCTTTTATCATATACGTGGGAGAAGAACCCCATACATACCCCCTCAACGTCTGCAATACGTTTACTTTCCGTGTGATAGTGTTGCAGTCCCATTTTCATAGTGTATAACATCAATGTTGTTCCCTTTTTATTTTCTGTTTTTAAGTCCTTTTTGCTCTACTTTTGCGCTGGGGTTGTTCTCCCATTTACTACCCCATATCGCTCCCTACTCAGTTTCTCTGCTCCTTAACATTTGCTGTATTTACTTGTGAGGCTCGGGAGGATAGCTCAGGAGCAACGTGCTCTCCTTGGAAGCAAAGCGACACAGTGCAACACTGGTTCGATCCCCGGGTCTGCACTTAGAAACCTCTGGGTATTAAGCGCATTATAAATAACCTATCGTATCATATCATTTCTCACACCCTCCACCAGAGAACCCCAAGGTGAACATGTGCAAAAAATCTCTTTCTAGTGCCTTAACTACATAAAATTGCCCTCCAATTTGGGCAAGATTCTGGGGCCCAACTGTTGCAGTGAGATGAGTGTTTAGTTGATTTGAGAGTGTTCATGGCTTGCATGCACTTTCTGGGAAGTAATGCACTGGGGAAGGGCCCTCATCTGTGGCCTTTGATTGATGGTGGCCATGACTATTGGCTGGACATTATGGAAAGCCATGGGGGTGCTCTGTTTGCTCAGGTTTGGTTGGCACTTCAGAGGGTGTCTGCAGAGCGAGGACAGTGTTTGACAGTGGGATGGGTAGCCACTGGAGTGGGTGGTCCATGTAGAAACAAAATTCCCTGTTTTGTATATCCAAGTCGAATGCATTCCCACTTTGTTTTTTGATGAAAAACCTATTGTTTACTTTGTGAGATGTCAGAATAACATGCTAAAATCGAGATTGTCAGTGCAGTGTAACAAACTTTTACAAGTGCGATGCGTGACCTGCATAAAAGCCAGGGCTCAGGTCGTGGATACACGCAGATGGACGGAGTTCTCCCCCCTTTTTTCTGGAGCCTCGTCCACTTTTTTTTCAGAGGGCTCCTTGATATGCTAATTTCTGTTGACGCCATATTTAATTGGTATGTTAATGAGTCCCCCCACTTTTTATTTTAGGACTTGATCCCCACTAAAAGCTGGAGGCGGTTTCTTCTACCATTGACTTCACAGCCCACGTACAGACTGGATGTTCACAGGGGGCAAGCTTCTGGCTGTGTTTTCCACTAGAAAGTGGTATCCAAAGCTTTCAACCATCCCAAATTGCACCGAGGGTACCCCGACATTGCAATCCCGATTCCTCCAAAAGCTTCCTTTGAAGGGCACTGCAGTGGGTGAATGTTTGCAGCAGGAAACTGGCAATTGTTTTAACAACTATCGAGGGTAAAATGCGGGCTAGACCCATCAAGTGAGGGCCTCACCAGAGCCATTATTTATCTGGTTAAAATGCGGCTTGACAAGGTTGTGAGGTGTTTTGAATATTGACAGTTTATCTTTCAACTCATGTAGCTAAACACGACATGTGCTGTGGTGTATACATCCAACTTATTTCCTCAGGAGAAATACTAGCGCCCTACATTCATAAATGAAGCCGAGCAGGAGGTTTAGATGCATTCTGGACACTTTACGTTGCTCGAGTGTTTTTCTCTAGTCGAGTTAGTTGATGGCTCCAGGACGTGTCGTCGACTGCGAAATCCTTTGCAGTCAATAAGTTTAAAGCCAACTGTCAGACATTCCATTGACTGTTGGTGATGTCACAGGTGGGCTCTTATGTTACATGCGTGTGCTGCCCTTGGGTGCAGAAAGTCAGTGACATGTAAATCAACCAGGGGTGGATTGGCCTACATGCGAGATCTGGAGATTTCCCAGTAGGCCTCTGCGCCCTGCACACTCATGGGCCACTTTTGTGTAGGAATATTCAAATGTTGTCATAGAAAAAGGCTTGGGCTTGCTCAAAATGTGTAATATGAGGCCATGCTGAAAAATATGTCTAGGGCTTCTTTTGTTTACCAGTCCACCAATGCGCGCTTCTGCCTTATACAGGGGCTGACTGTAGGGAGCTGAGCACAATGTGATGGTTTCGGTGTGGTTCAGCGGGCATCCTGCTCACCACGATGTGGTCGTGGTCACGCCACCACCTGATACAGGATTCCACCCTCCTGCTTCACAACAGCTTCCTCTGTGTTGTTTTCCCCGGGCCTCCAGCATCTCACACTGGCATTCTCTGCCTCCTCGAAAGTCACGGGCTCTGCGGCTAGTCTCTGCTCCACCTCTTCATGTGTGATGATGTCAGGGGGCTTCCCCTGCATACGATACTTGCTCCTGTTACTCCACTCATCTCAGTTAACTACAAGTCTCTCCTTAAAGAGACAGCTCCTTTTACAGATTGTTTTTTTCAGCATTGCTTTAAGTCAACTAGACAGAGGTCACATTATTCTTCAAAGCAGGTAATCCGATATATGCTGCTGTGGTGTGCGATATAGGGAGTTCATCACTCCCAGTGAGGTCCCACTTGCCTCGACCCCTAGGGAGGGTCTTGCGGAGCAGACTCACCTCTCTAGACTCAAGATTCATCACAAGGCCTACGATCCACCAGAAGTAAGGACATGGGCAGGAAGGAAAGAACCAGAAGTCAGACCTTCTCTGTCTATGCCCCTACACACTGGAATCTCCTCCCGGGAAAACATAAGTTTACCTCCTCACTTCTGCATTTCAGAAAGAGCTCAAGACCATCCTCTTCAAGGAATGGCTCCGAACAGTAAGGTCCACAAACCCTTCACTCCACGCCCTACCCGAGACTGGGTGATTTGATATCCACTGTTTCCTTCCTCTCCATGTTCCTTGTAGATTCTTTGCAGACAAATTGCCACCCTTTCCCTCCCCTGTCAGCTCCACCTCCCTTGTTTATCTGCTCCCCTCATCATGTTCTTCCCGCTATGGTTGTAAAGCGTTCTGTTGCTCCTAGAATCTATGTCCGCGCTTACCAAATACCCTAAGGAGAGTAATAATGTTGACAGTTTTTCATTCACCGGCCCCACTCCCCACCTCATGTACACGCATTAATTTGCACTTGTTCACTATATATTCACCAGGCCCCAACCCATCTACATACCCAGTGCAATTGCATACAAAACACATACCCAGAATGCATGCATACATGCACACACACAAAATTGCATTTATTTTTTTATACATTTGCTTACCTCATCATTGCTTTATGCTCCCCATGCCACCTGCAGCTGGCTCAAAGGGAGCTCCCATGAGCCTGGTCAAAACCACATTTATGTCCCACCCAGGAGCTGGGTGAGAAATGGGAGGATAAATCCCCTTAACCCCTTCCATAAAGCCCTTAATCACCGGTATCTTCCACCACAACACTTTTTGTTGCGATGTGGTGTAGGCTGACAGTGCAGCCGGATGAACCTTTAGGGAATTGAAGACTAACCCAGTGTCCAACAGATGGGTTAGGTACAGCACAATGTTTGTGGGTGAGCAATCGATGGGATTGACACCCTTAGAATTACACCAGATGACAAAACGTTTCCATTTGCTGGCATAGCAATAACGTGTGTTAGGTTTTCTAGCTTCCCTGAGTATGTCCATGCACCTCTGAGGGAGCTGTAGGTGTCCAAACTCTATGACCTCAGGAGCCAAGCTGCTAAATTTAGAGTATGTGGGCATGTGTTTGGTTTCTCCCCCCTGTCATGAGACAACATGTTGTATGGGCAGGGTAGTTTCACTGGTGGGGAGAGGGACATTTCCACATGGGGGCCACCAGTATCATGGTAACTGGTTCCTGGTGCATCTTGTGCACTATCTTGTTGAGAAGGGCAGTCGGGGGGGGAAAGCGTAGGCAAATTTCCCTGACCATGCTATCCAGAGACCGTTCCCCTTGGAGCGGTTCTGGGGGTACCTGGAGCTGTAGTCTTGGCATTGGGTGTTCTCCTGAGTTGCGAACAGGTCGATTTCTGGGAAGCCCCATTCTGCGAAGACGTTGGACACAATGTCTTCGTACAGACGCCATAGGTATTCTTCGGGCAGAGGAAAATCTCTGCTGAGCACGTCTGCCAGAAGATTGAGTTCCCCTGGAACATGTTGGGACAACAGAAACATCTTGTGTCTGAGAGCCCATATCCAAATGTTTTGGGACAGCTTGGATAGCCCTGGAGAGTGAGTGCCCCCCTGTTTGTTCAGGTAATACATGGCTGTAGTGCTGTCCGTTAGAATCAGCACTGTCTTCCCTTGCAGTTGCACCTGAAAGGCCTTTAGTGCTTTGAACACCGCTAATAGCTCCAGTAAATTTATATGGTTGGATGCTACTTGAGGGGACCACACTCCATGTGCTGTCTGCTAAAGCATGTGAGCCCCACACCCCGTGAGAGATGCGTCTGTCATGAGAATGGCTTCCACTGCAGGGGTGGTGATGGATTTCCCCTTCAGGCGGTTTTCTCTTGACCACCACTGCAGAGAGAGAACGAGGGCTGGTGAGACAACTACCAGATCTTCCCATTGTCCGCTGGCCTGACACCACTGGCTGTTGAGCCACTCTTGCATGGGACGCATGAGCAGACGCGAGTGGGGAACCAAGTATATGCACAACGCAATCATTACTAGCAAGCGCATGGCCTTGCACGCCGTCACCTCTCGACTGGCTACATATTGAGGAATCTGAAAAAGCATGTTCTGAACCCTCTTGCTGGAGGGGAAGACAAGACCGTCTTCCGTCCGAATTAGAGCTCCCAGAAATTGTTTTGTTTGACTGGGGACTAGACTGAATTTCTTCTTGTTGATTGAGAAACCCAGCCTGAAGAGAAGATCTACTGTTTTCTGGGTGTTAGAAAAACATGTGTTGTATGAGTCCCCTGTGATGAGCCAGTCGTCGAGGTAAGGGTAAACTGGGACGGATAGTCGGCACAGGTGTGCTGCAACCACTGCCAGGACCTTGGTAAACACCCTTGGCGCTGAGGCGATGCCGAAGGGGAGTTCCTTGAATTGGTAATGCCTGTCCTCTATCATGAACCTTAGATATTTCCTGTGCGCTGGCAACATTGAAATATGAAAGTATGCATCGTTCATGTCCAATGTTGCCATGTAGCGCCCCTGTTTCAGCAGTGGGATCACCTCCTGTAGTGTTACCATGCAAAACTTCTGGGGTTGTATGAACTTGTTCGCTGGGCGCAGGTCTAGAACAGGGCATATGGTGAGGTCCTTTTTGGGTACAAGGAAGTACACTGAATAAATACCCTTTTTTACCTGAAGAATAGGGACGGGTTCTATGGCGTCCTTTCCCAGCAGTGCTTCCACCTCTTGATTCAGGATCTCCAGATGGTCCGGTGAAAGGCGCCATGAGCGCGGCGGTCGGAACTGTGGAGGTCGGGCAAATTCCACGCAGTACCCGTGGGTGACCGTCTTTATGACACACTGGTCTGAAGTTATACCCTCCCATGCCGTGAGGAAAGATGTTAATCACCCCCCGACCGGGGTGACATGGGAGGGGACCTGGATCTGGTGGTTATTTCTGACCAGAGGCTGCGGCTCCTCTAGGATTGGGGCCTCTGCCTTTGCCGCATCAACAACCTCTTGAAGGGTAGTATGCGGGGCTTCCTGTAGTTTGTCCTGTGTTGAAATTCCCCGTGCCATAGTTGTCTTGACCTGCACGGGACTGCTTCGAAAGGACCGCAGAGAGTTATTACCTCTCTGGGGGGAAGGTCTTTGTGTGATCTGTTGTAGGGACTTAATAGTCTCATGCTCTTTCGTGGCTGTTTCCAAGACTTCATCAACCGCTCTCCCAAAGAGGTTAGCTTCCTCAATAGGCTTATTGATGAGAGACACCTGCGTTTCGGGTTTGAACCCTGACGTACGCAGCCAGGCGTGTCTTTTGAGTAGGGTCCCTTGGACCAGAGACCTGCCTGCTGTCTCAGCCGTGTCCAGGGTGTTTTTAATCACATTCTGGTTCACTTGTCGTTCCTCGACCACAAAAGAGAGAAGCTTGGACTTGACTGGTTCTGGAACCTCTTGGAGGCCTTCTTTGAGTAGGTCCCACTGAGCATCAGCATAACTTGCCAATAGCGTGGTATTATTAGCTATCCACGTAGTGTATGCGGCAGCCGAGGTGACTCGTTTGCCTAGAGCATACAGCCTTTTGGATTCCTTGTTCAGAGGTGCCTTCCCAGTGGCAAGGGGTACCCCTGCCCTCTTTTGGGTGGTAGTCACTGCCAGAGAGTCTGGGATGGCGTGCCCCCTAATGTATAGAGGGTCGGAGGGAGACGGCCGAAACAATTTTTCCAGTCTTGGGTTCAATGCTCGGGTTTGAGCTGGTGACACCAAGGAGGGAGCCAACCTTCTGTTGATGGAATTAAGTAGGGGAATAGCTTGGCTAGATGGGGCCTTTTCCTTAAGGATATCCTCTACACAATCCTGTTCAGGCACAGCCTCTTGAGTAGAGATTTTAAAGTGTTCAGCTACCTTTTTCAACATAGAGTTGAAGGCCATCTGGTCATCTACAGGCGAGGCCTGGCAAGCCGGGGTGGACGGAGGGCAATCCAGACACAAAACATCAGTGTCCTGATCTTGATGTGGCAGTGCCCATGGGTCCGTACCCACGTGCTGGGTTTCTTCCCAATTGTCTGTGGCACCCTGCTGTTCCTCTTCATAATGCTGTAGAAAAAAAGTTTCTTCCTTTTCATTGTAAATGTCCCTATAGGTGTCCATGTGGACAATGTCTTCCTGCTGGATGGGGACAGAAGGTTGATCTTCTTGAAAATGAGAAGAAGATTGAGGGTTAGGCTCTCCACGAGACCTTTTCGGGGATAGATGATCAGAAAAACTGATAATCCTCTCCAGCCGGTCCATACACCCTTCGAATTTCTCTCTAGTCCATTTGGAGGACCCAGCCGGGCCTACGGGTGGAAAAACAACGTCCTCCACTCTACGGTGCCGAAAAGAGTCTCTTAGGGTGTCAGAAAGTTGCTCTTGACTATCTTCATAAGTATCGTGAGAATTGGGGCCCCAAACCACATCCGAAGATTTGTCCGCGGCTTGCCCCATGATTTTTGGCGGAACCGGGATAAGTCCCACCGCTGCCGTAATCCTCTCGATGCGGTCTTTGATAACCGCTGAATCGGCGTGAGATAATTGCTCCGATGGTCTATCGGTAGGTGTATTACCTACCGCAGCGTTAGAGGGCCTAGCAGTTGGTTTTTCGACTATAGGCCTAGTTGTAACTTTCGGGCCTACCGCAGCCTTCGGGACCGCCGCAGCGTCGGATTTCCACGCTTTCACGTGTGACGTTTTTGGAGTACCGCCCTTACTTGTTTTTGATTGCCCTATCGCAAGACGCTGCTGCGGATGTGGGGAAGGCTTTGGATCTGCGCAATCGGAGGAACCCGCCCTGTTGGCGCTTTCACCTTTTTCCACGAGGACGTCGAAACCGGTGTAGGGGTTGTATGCTTAGCGAGATGCGTTTGTGCGCCCCTGTCACCGGGTGTTGTCCCTGAAGCGAGACCAGAGTCAGGCCTTAAAGGGTCGGGGATGGGCGTGGCAGACCTAGAAGTGTCCGCCTTGAGGTCTATTACATCCGCATCAGATGTTTGGTCATCTGATTTGCCCCCGTCACTTTCAGCGGGTGTGGCGGTGGGGGAAGGGGGTTCCACCCGCGACATACCGTACACGGCCCACCGCTTTACACAGCGCTCCTTAAGGGTCTTAGGCCGAAGGAGTTTGCAGGCCGCACGCCGCTTTTCGTCGTGATCTAAGGGGAGACAGGCGTTGCACATCCTGTGTTCGTCCTTCCAAGAATAGCTGACCCTACACTTAGGGCAGAACCTAAAAGGAGTCCTTTCCATAGCCAAAGGGAAAGATGACCAGACCAAAAGGGTAAAGAGGGGAAAGGAGGAAAGACATACCAAAAATATGGCCACCCCGACCCCACTCTCCCTACTGTAAAGGCCAGAGGGGCCGACCACGTGGAAAGTCCGGCCGCCGGATCTTAGGCGCCGAAATCCACTGCCGTAGACGAACCCCCTGCAGTCTTCGTCGAAGATGTTCTTGTGACCGAAGTGACTTAACGGGGAATAACCGACAAGTAGATATAAGATAAACAATATCTCTTTCTGTAAGAGCTCCGCTATAGGGCGACCAGTTATCTGGGCGGACAAAAACAATCTGAGGGACCTCAGCGCGTGAGGGATTTTGGGTACACTACACGTCACGATAGGGATAGTGTTACAGACACGCCTATGCCGACGTTCCCTTTCGGTACCCGAAAGAAAAGATGCAATACTCTGCGGTTACCACTGGATGTCGGACTATATGCACAGCATGTGAATCTAAGCAGATTAACAAGCATCAAAAATAAGTGTTAGCCTCTTTACTCTCATTCGTCCTCTTGCTCTGCCCAGTGTTTGTGCACAAAGGGGGTGGGGGGTTTGAAGGTGGGAAATGCTATAAAATAGGATGGGGTATGGGCACAGGAAAAGGAGGAATATGCGCCTCACCATCGTTTGTCCCACCCCCACTCCCTAAAGATCCCCCACCCAAGTGCTCCTCCTGCACTGGTCCACCGCTAGAGTCTGGATCCAAAGGCGATGGCCGTGCCCTTTCCACCTGAGAGAAAGAGATCCCTGGGGACTAGTAAGTGAGGCACCCTTTGGTTTCTCACATTCCCCAGAGGTAGATTTCAAGAAGGTTGTTGGTGACCTAAACCGCTTTGCTGGGAGTCGCACTCAGGAAAAGCAGTTCATGATTTTATTTTAAAACATGAAGGAATAGCCACTAAGTTCCTCTCTCTGCAATACACCAATTGGGATTTAAATGCAACTGCGGGTGAGAATTGACTATAAATAAAACATTATTTAGCATTTAAATAGCGCTACGAACCCTCAGATATCTGAGCGCTGCTTATTACCCACGGTGTGTGCTGCTCATTTATCGACCTCAGAAGGCTGAAAGGCTGAGTTTGACCCTCTTCCATTCTTCTTTGAGGGTAAGTCTGGTGGTTCGGGCCAGCATAATATAGTTAAAAGGAAGGAATTTAAAATAATCTGATGGTTGAATAGCTCTTTCGAATGGAGAAACCAGGAACAGTGGTTAGTGGGAAACAGCCATTGTCTGTAACAAGCCCCCTAATGCGTTTTTAACTTTGGGGGATAATTTACCAGAACGCTCTTCCCTCATCACAACCCCAGTTATTTAATATGGTCCTTCTTCCAAGGCAATTAGACGAAATCAAAAGATAAACTCCTCTGTTGATCTATTTCAAGCCTTGCTTGTGGAACTCCACATTCACTATACATCATACACAATATAAAACTGCTAGTCTGTGTCCAAAAATGACTAAGCAAATTAGTTTTGGGTTTTTTGGTCATCTTTAGGCCTTAATGCAGTTGCAAAACCCAGAGGAGATTTCTTTTAGGTAGGCGTTACTTTTTGTTTTGGTACATGTAGCCTTTCATTCAAGACGAGTAAAATAAAGCTGCAATCTTACCATGTTTTTCACATGTTACTGTAAGGATTTGTAGATTTGTCTGGTTGGTTTATAATGTACAGATGCAAGTCGTCTTTATAAAACAAAGTATAATTGTACCTATTAGAGTCAAACCTTAACACATATTGGTGGCAACTAGTGCTGGGAAGATGTGTGGTCAAGTATCTTAAGTGCAGACTGGGCTCTCATTCCAGCTAGAGTGTGTGAACCTGGGCAAATCATTGTATCTCCCTGTGCCATATCTGACGAAACTGATAGGCCATACATGGAATTTGTGTAGGAGTGTGGTGGGCAGACAGGGCACGCCCCGTGTATAGTTCATTTGCTGGTTGTGGTCATGTTTGGCTCCATGCAATGGAGAAAACTCCATTTTACTCCTGAAATGATATGTACTACAATTATAACAATAGAAAGTAAAATGCTGACACCTGAAAAGTCTGGAGCACTGGTAGCAGGTATCCAATTCAAAGCTGTAGTGTTTTCACTGTATGGGGAACGTGGGTGGGAGAAGAGCATTGGGAAGTGAAAGACTTCTGTGGATTAGGAAACATCATTAAAACTGTTCCGTTATTAATTTTGTTTTGCGTTTTGCTGCCAGCTGATGTTTTGTGGCATTTGAAGCACATGGTGGTTTGCCAGTATAAAGCATAATTTATGGCGATCTTTCTAAGGCACTTATCAGGGAAAGTTGATAAATGAACAATAAATTACCTCAGCCCTGAACCCTGATCCTCAGGGATCCTAAACACCATTAATAAAACAAAGCTGAAACAGCTGTGCAAATAACAGAGAGAGAGAGGGAAAGAAAAGCGTTTTATAGTGGTAATCCCTTGCATTCGAAGTTTAACAGGCCGATTCATGGAATTAATGTGCGCGGAAAAAACGGCGCACGCGTGCGAAAACGTGCGATTCGCAGTGAAATAGCGAAAATCGCAGTGAAAGTGTGATTATCGCACAGAAAACATCGCACATCTATTCATGGAAGTCCGTGCACGCGCAAAATGTGGGATGTGCGCTGAAAAAGTGCGCGGCGCACGCTGGCGCACAGGTCATCGAACGCTGTGCGATAAGGCCACAGCGAATTCGCACATAGCGCGGCGCACATAACAAAAGTAGGCGTAACACGGGGCGTCACACACAGAATGGGGAACAACTCGTGAAAATGTGGGCGTCACGGGGGAAGTACAGGAGGCAAGTGCGCAGAACGCCCACACGCTCGCCTACAACACGTATTCATGGAATCGAATAGGGAAAAACAGCGCACGGCCAAAGACGCGCACAGGCCCATACATGTCCGCCACACGAAAGCAGGCGGTAGCGTCCCTGCGCAGGGAAAAAAATGTGAGCCAAAGTGCTACACGCGCGAGAAGGCCCACACGCGATCGGGCCTGGGGGACGTGTGCGTGTATCTCAGAGGTGCGCGAGAAGTTTCACAAGCGATCGGGCCTGGGGGAGCGTGTGCGTGTATTCCAGAGGTGCGCGAGAAGTTTATCACACGCGATTGGCCTGGGCGCATGTATTTCAGAGGTGCGCGAGAAGTTTCACACGTGATCGGGCCTGGGGGAGCGTGTGCGTGTATTTCAGAGGTGCGCGAGAAGGTTCACACGCGATCGGGCCTGGGGGAGCGTGTGCGTGTATTCCAGAGGTGCGCGAGAAGTTTCTCACAGGCGATTAGCCTGGGCGCGTGTATTTCAGAGGTGCGCAAGAAGTTTCACACGCGATCGGGCCTGGGGGAGCGTGTGCGTGTATTCCAGAGGTGCGCGAGAAGTTTCTCACACGCGATTGGCCTGGGCGCGTGTATTTCAGAGGTGCGCGAGAAGTTTCACACGCGATCGGGCCTGGGGGAGTGTGTGCGTGTATTTCAGAGGTGCGCGTGAAGTTCCACACGCGATTGGCCTGGGCGCGTGTATTTCAGGGTTGCGCGAGAAGTTCCACACGCGATTGGCCTGGGCGCGTGTATTTCAGAGGTGCGTGAGAAGTTCCACACGCGATCGGGCCTGGGGGAGCGTGTGCGTGTATTTCAGAGGTGCGCGAGAAGTTCCACATGCGATTGGCCTGGGCGCGTGTATTTCAGAGGTGTGCGAGAAGTTTCACACGCGATCGGGCCTGGGGGAGCGTGTGCGTGTATTTCAGAGGTGCGCGAGAAGTTTCACACGTGATCGGGCCTGGGGGAGCGTGTGCGTGTATTCCAGAGGTGCGCGAGAAGTTTCTCACACGCGATTGGCCTGGGCGCGTGTATTTCAGAGGTGCGCGAGAAGTTTCACACGCGATCGGGCCTGGGGGAGCGTGTGCGTGTATTCCAGAGGTGCGCGAGAAGTTTCTCACACGCGATTGGCCTGGGCGTGTGTATTTCAGAGGTGCGCGAGAAGTTCCACACGCGATCGGGCCTGCGGGAGCGTGTGCGTGTATTTCAGAGGTGCGCGTGAAGTTCCACACACGATTGGCCTGGGCGCGTGTATTTCAGAGGTGCGCGAGAAGTTCCACACGCGATTGGCCTGGGCGCGTGTATTTCAGGGGTGCGCGAGAAGTTCCACACGCGATTGGCCTGGACGCGTGTATTTCAGGGGCTCGCGGGTGGTTTTACAAGCAATCAGGCCTGGTGGAGCGGGGTACGTGTATTTCTGGGGCTCGCGGGTGGTTTCACACGCGATCGGGCCTGGGGGAGCAGGGTACCACTCACCCGTCTGCCTTGCGTGTAGAAGAACGCGTAGCCAACACCCACCTGCTGTGAAGTGATAGCGTGTGAACGCCAACGCCTGCAAAACACACGCACCGCACCCCACGAAAAGCAACGCCGTGTGCGATACGTCACAGACGTGCATACGCGCTAAGGGCCTTTGGTCCAATGGAATCGCGTATGCGTGCTGACGCGCTTACGCGCTAAGGGGCTCTCCTCGAATTACACGCTGATGTGCAGAATTTTCACGTGCCAAATCACTCCGTATCAAGCTGGCCACGCGTAAGCACACGGAAGACCACGCTCCTGCCCAGAAGGCCGAACTACTGCCCCCCAGAGCCCCGAGCACGCTCCCACCTGCCATCTGCTGCCGCCTGACTGCCTGCTGCCCACGTGCCCTGCCATTTGCTGCCTGCACATCAGCCAGGGGTGCATCGCTCCACAGCCCAGCCCCAGGACCCAGTTGCCCACCCACTCCTGCCTCTGGGGTTGTCATGTCAGGCGCTGCAACATCTGGCACCACTGACAATCCCCGGCCAGAGAGGCAGAGGGGCACCAGCTTCAGTGCCACCGAAGTTGGTGTCCTGGTGGAGCAAGTCCTGGGGCAGTATGATGCCCTCTTCGGAAGTTCCCGCGCCGACAAGGAAGGACGGACTCGGATCTGGACTGACATCGTGACTGCCATCAACGCGGAGGGGGTGGCAGTCCGCGACTTCCAACATGTCAAGAAGCGCTGGGAGGACTTCAGGTCCAGGACCCTGAACAATGCCTGGCGCCTCTTGAAGGCAGCAGATGCCAAGGGGCGCCGGGGCCACTTGTCAGAAGTTCAGGTGAGGGTCCTGGAACACATATCCACAGCGCTCCACGTCCAGGTCCTTGAGAGGCAGACCCGTCTGGAGTCGAGCGGTAAGTGTACATGCATCCTGATTGTGAGCTGTGTGTGTGGTGATGTTTCAGTAGTGTGCAGGTTGCACATCTGTTTGTATGGGGTCGAGTATGGGTGGGGGTGTACAGGGCCGTGGGGCTAACACATGCGAGGGCTGTAATGTGTGAGACATGGATGGTGCTTGTGTGTGTAGGCTTGCATGCCAGATGCAGTTGTGTGGGCACACATGTTTGGATGAATGTGTATGTAAGTAGACATGTCCGTGATGTCACGCATGTATGTTGTTTTCAGCTGCATGTATCAGCACTGTGTACATGTGCATTTGTGTGTATTTGACAAGGGTGCAACAGTGATGCAACATGGATGCATGTGACAGCGGGATGTGGATGCCTGATTGGCAGATGTGACATGGATGCCCATCTGTACACTGCGACACTTGGCAGAGGTGTACACATGCATGCAAGTGTGGTGGTGTGTGTACATGTGTGGTGCACTTCCTGTGTTGCATGTGATGTCTGGCTCAGCTTTGCCTGCTCATGCTGTTGTATGGGTATGGATGGTGCTGGCAGTTGCGATATGGCTGTGGTATGGCTCATGTGTGCGAGTTGAAATTACATGTGTGTTGGGGATTGTGATGGCATGTCTGAGGTTTGCCAATGCCACTCATGTACAACTGTCATGTGTGTATGTGTCCATTGTACAGTGCCCTGATGCCTGTGTTTTATTTCTCCCTGTCTGCAGCGTCAACTGATGAAGAGGGCGGAGAAGGTGCTGTGGAGCACAGCGGCGGGGATCCCACTGCCAGCCGGAGACGCAAGGCCCGGCTCCCCTCCCATGTTGTCATCTCGTCGGGGAGTGAGGAGTCCGGTGCCGCGTCCCAGGCCGCAGCTGCCGGGGGGAGGTCCAAGAGGCGGAGGTTGGAGTTGGACTCCTCGGCAGCAGAAGGGGCAGCTGGGACCCCACAGGGCCCAACGGGGGAAGATGGCACGGAGTCATCCAGGTTGGTGGGGGGTTTGGTGGAGGAGGAGGCCGTGCAAGCAACAGAGACGGGGTCTGGAGGTGGGGATCCCACTGGTGCTAGTGGTGCAGTGCAGGACCAGGGACAGGAGGCAGCACAGGCCGCCGCGGAGGTGCCTGTGTGCAATCCTGTCCCTGATCCTGTCCCTGCATCATCTTGCACCAGCAGGGATGCCTACGTCCAGACGCGTTTTCAGGCAGGGGATGACCAAACGACAACTCGCCTTCCTCTGCCTGCGGACATGGCTATCAGGGTCCGGGTTGAGCCTGTCCTGACTGGTGTGGCGTTGCGTCAACGGGCCATGCGAGGTGACCTGCAGTCTTTTCATGAGGAGACTGCACGTCATCTCGAATGGCTCGTTGACCACGACAGCCTGCTGGGACAGGTCACCCAGGCCGGATTCCTCCGTTTGATGGGGCTTGCTACGACCCCCTCCTCAACTGAACCCCCTACGCGCCAGTCGTCCTCCGTGCCATCTTCCCACCCATCAGTCACCTGGGTGCCCTGTGGAACTGCCTCTGACGGTGCGGCCAGGCTGGTGGAGGAGGCATCCCTGCCACAGTCGGGAGTCGGACGTCCAGCAGGGGTGGCCACATCAACGACTGCACCCCAGCCGGCGGAGGATGTGCAGGCAGCAGGAGGCAGTGCTCGGGCAGAGGCACAGCAGCAGCAGCAACGTGGTGGGAGCCATGAAGGCTCGGGGCCTTCAACATCGGAGGGGCAGGCATCGGCCGGAGGGCAGGAGGACCCAGGACAGAGAGTGTCTTGCGTGTGGTAGCGGTTGGGCCACGCCATAGATGCGGAGCAGCAGCGGGCGGAAGAGGCACGGCTCACAATGGTCAGGGCGGAGAACTCCATGCGGAGGGCCCTGAGGCGGGCCGAGTGCCTCGAGGCAATCTGCAGGGGGTTGGAGGTGGACACGTCGACGGCCCTGCGGACCCTCGGGGCCATGGAGGAGGACCGCCTCGGGGACATTGAGCAGGAGTTCGATGATGCCCTGGGCCGGGACATCCAAAAGTGAGCCGTCAGACTAGCCCGCTGCCCTTGTACATAGTTATGTAGGTAGTGTTAGGTTTCCTTTGTTTTTTTATTTATTTTGGACCTTTTGGACATTGGCCACATTTTTGTATATAGTTTATTTTATTAGTTAGTGTTGTTAGATAGGTTTCATTTATTTTGTTGGGATAATAGACCCTGGCTTGTTCGTCTGTACATAGTTCACTGTTGGATTTTATTTTTCTTTCACAATTTACCCATGGAGCAATGGCTTTCAATTATTATTTCCCATTGGATTTGCTTTTGTGGACAGTGACTTTGGACACCATTACTTTGGATTATGATTTTTGGTTTAGCTTTTTTTCACGGACATGCTTCTTTTCATTTTTGTACATTCCCATTTCTGTTTCTTTATTTTTGAATCTATTTATGTTTCCTTTAATACATATTTTTTTATCGAACTTCAATGTGTAGTATCATCTCATTGGTTTCATGTATATCATGATATGGGTTTTGAGATTCACTGACACCCATTGGGTGTATGTGAGGGACATGTGTTTGTTTCAAAACTTGCAATTGGTGTTCTGTCATGTAATTGCCATTTCTGAGTGGGTGGATGCAATACTCGGGTGGGTATTTTGCATTTGGAGGCTGACCATAGGGACCAGGGATCTAGATTGTGATGACATGTTGGCTGGGGAACATGAGTTGGGGCCTGCTGGCAGGTGCCCCACAGTGCTGGGGGTGGGGGTGGTGGGGAACATGAGTTGGACATGGGTGGGGGCCTGCTGGCAGGTGCCCCGCAATGCTGGGGGTGGGGGTGCAAGGGGACATGAGTTGGTGTTCATTAGTGCAAGGAGACATGTGCCTTTGCTGGGGGGCATGCCCATGTTGGGTGGGCTGCCTGCGGGACATGACCAGGGATGCAGGGTAGTCCCCTGTGGTGTGGGCTTCCTGCAGGGGCCGTGGAGGGTGTACAGGGAACACCTGGGAGGACCCACACTGCCAAATCACATGTAGGACTCCCCGGCACCCCTGAAATACACGTACCCTGCTGAAATTGCGTGTGAAACTTCCCGCGCACCCCTGAAATACCCGCGCCCAGGCCAATCGCGTGTGGAACTTCTCGCGCACCTCTGAAATACACACACACGCTCCCCCAGGCCAATCGCGTGTGGAACTTCTCGCGCACCTCGGAAATACACGCGCCCAGGCCAATCGCGTGTGAAACTTCCCGCGCACCCCTGAAATACCCGCACGCAGCCCAATCGCGTGTGAAACTTCTCGCGCACCTCTGAAATACACGCGCCCAGGCCAATCGCGTGTGGAACTTCTCGCGCACCTCTGAAATACACGCACACGCTCCCCCAGGCCAATCGCGTGTGGAACTTCTCGCGCACCTCGGAAATACACACGCCCAGGCCAATCGCGTGTGGAACTTCTCGCGCACCCCTGAGATACACGCGCCCAGGCCAATCGCGTGTGGAACTTCTCGCACACCCCTGAAATACCCGCGCGCAGCACAATCACGTGTGAAACTTCCCGCGCACCCCTGAAATACCCGCACGCAGCCCAATCGCGTGTGAAACTTGTCGCGCACCTCTGAAATACACGCGCCCAGGCCAATCGCATGTGGAACTTCTTGCGCACCTCTGAAATACACGCACACGCTCCCCCAGGCCAATCGCGTGTGGAACTTCTCGCGCACCTCGGAAATATACGCGCCCAGGCCAATCGCGTGTGGAACTGCTCGCGCACCCCTGAGATACACGCGCCCAGGCCAATCACGTGTGGAACTTCTCGCGCACCCCTGAAATACCCGCACGCAGCCCAATTGCGTGTGAAACTTCCCGCGCACCCCTGAAATACCCGCATGCAGCCCAATCGCATGTGAAACTTCTCGCGCACCTCTGAAATACACGCACCCAGGCCAATTGCGTGTGGAACTTCTCGCGCACCCCGGAAATACACGCACCCAGGCCAATCGCGTGTGAAACTTCTCGCTTACCTCTGATATACACGCACGCAGACCAATCGCGTGTGAAACTTCCCACGCACCCCTGAAATACCCGCACGCAGCCCAATCGCGTGTGAAACTTCTCGCGCACCTCTGAAATACATGCGCCCAGGCCAATCGCGTGTTCCCGACACCCGTAATACGCGTTCCCCGCTTTGCGTTTGCTTTTTGCCAGTCCGGTAAACTGGTACAGTGTTGGCGCAGCCCTTTGCGATTGTTTTGCGATCTTGATGGCTTTTCCTTGCGCGAGGTCGTTCTTGGGGGCGTAACTGGCGCTGCTGCAGGGTCGCTGCGCCACTCTGCGCCACGTCTGCTTTTGGAGGCGAGAATCCATGAATACGCTGTGCGCGGAAATTGATTTTATCGCACGCGGCTGGCGCAGACATTCGCACGGGCACGCTGTGCGCCAGCCGCGTGCGACACTTTTGTGAGGAATTACATGAATCGGCCTGTAAATGTTTACAGACTTGGAATGAAAAGAGGAAAACAGGTTACGCTAGATATAACTGCCTGGTGTTTCTACGAGGATTGGGGACACTATTTAAAGTTCAACACAAGGGTCGATTAGGGATTGAGCATAAAGTCGGGCCTGATCAAGCTTAAATAAGTGTGTCAGATTGGAAGTTCAAGTCAAAACAACAGCAACGTCTCTCAGAATGTCTCTCCGGGACACTACCCAGCATCACAAATAGTATGTGGTGTCCTGTCCTAGTTCAACGGTACAGTCACGCTCTCCTATGGTAGTCCCTGGTTACCACGATGTAGGTCTCAGCTCCCAACTCCGACTAAAGGGTAGGTCAGTCGGTTTAAATGGCTCCTAGCTTCTGCCAGAGGCATGGCATATGTATTTCATGGAGTTGGTTGGGCTGTTGGCCACCTTTCTGCCAAAGGGTCATACCTCTATAGCCCACCAACCCGCTATCAGTCTCCTCCCCACCATCTCGATATAAGCTTGTTCCCATGGCACCTACTATCCCACTGTAATTTCCCTCTGTCCCAATTTACATTGACATACTCTTTGTTTACTTTCTTGATGCTCCACCACATGCTCGTACATCCTCCCACCTCTCTGGAGTCTTGGGATGGGCAGCTCTACAGATAAGAGGTACATCAGCCACTTTTACTCCCTAAAAATAGGCAAATCCTCCCAACAAATAAAAATAGGGAGTAAAAATACACCCAACAAAAACTAGGAAACAGGAACATAGGCGATTGCTCCCCTGCTTTCATCCACACAGCAACATGGATACTTTTGCACCAGTAGTACACGCAGTGCCACAGAAAGAAACTATTATTATCACTGCCTAATCGTAACAGGAAAAAGGTATCTTATTTGTTTCATTGGCTTTTATTGGCATTTCAATTTTATAACAACTGTCGAATAATTTCCCTTCCCATCCCCCCTCCTTCCCTTCGCCATCATCCCCCCATATCTCTTCCTGCTGGGGATCCCAATACGTAGATCTGGAAAGCATATCATAGCCATAACTGTACGGTTCAAAGAGCATCACATAATGTCTAATGTTTCAGCCTTTGTGGACTCATGGCCAACCTAAATAGACCCCCATTCCTGACCAAACGTATCTGGTTCCCCTTGAATAGAATAAGTGACCCATTTGAACGCCATTAAGTTCCACATTTTAACAGTCCACTCATGTTCCTTTGGTGCCGCCTTCCCCTTCCACCAGGACCAGCAATGCAGCAAGTATTAAGATCATGCAGGTTTTAGTTGAGATTTGGGATTAAGCCTTTTTCATTGATTCCATAGCCCCAAGAAACGCCCATTCATCCCCAGCGTCACCTTTATGCTGAGCATCTCCTCGATATTTGCTCTTATTAACTGCCAATAAGATTCATTCCACCAGATATGGACCCAGTCTCCTCTCTCCTGGCATACCATCCAACAGAGGGGAGATGTATTATGGTATATCTCATGCAAACCGTCTGTGGTGTACTGCCACTGGAACATCACCTTATTCCACATTTCTCTTAGGTTAATGGCTTTGGTTGATTTTGAAATGTTTCTACATATCCATGATTCTTGTGATATCTCCAGCACCAGTGTTTTACCCCATTTCTTCATGTAATGCCATTACATGTGTGAGGAGTCTTCTGTGAATAGTTTATATAATGATGAAATGAGGCTTTTCTCTTCTGATTGGGGTGTTATATATTTTCCAAAAGGTGTTAGCGGTCTATGTGCTTTTGTTTTATTATAGGGTATCAGTAGCCAATGATGTAGTTGATAATATCTCATCATTCCATTTTCTCATAACCCAAAATACTGTTTACAGGTCTGAAAGGACTTCACCTCATGCCACTACACCACATCTCTCACCGTGAGACAACCTGCTTCCCGCCAGAGACGGAATGCACCCCTCGCCATCCCAGGAAAAATGTATCTTTTAATGTGCATGATTAACTGGGTGCAAAGAAATATTAAGAAACAGGCCCGTTTTCCAGTTAAGACATATTTTTACTCTCGTATTAAATACTGCTATTGGGAGAGAGATTTACTTTTTCACTCCCTGAAAAAATCATTTTGCTCACAACTTTAAAAAATAGGGAGTAAAATATCCCCACTTCAAAATCGTATCTGGAGCACTGGGTGTGTGTCTCCCATTTTCCATCCAACTTTACTTGCATCAAATTTCACTGCAAGTCTTACTCTCTCCTCCACCTCCTTTTCCCACCACCTCCTCTCCAGTTCATGCTCTCTCCTCTAACCTCTTGACTCCTTTCATCAACCCCTGCTCCTCTTCGGATCTTATTCCCACCCCAGGTTTCCCTGCTCCTTTTTTCACCACTTCCAATAACTGCTCTTCCTCCTCCTAAGGTTGTATTGCCTCATCCTGCTACTCTGCTCCTCATTTCACAACCTCCTCCTCAGATCTTAATGCCTCCTACTGCTCCTTTCACTACCTCTTCCTACTCCGATCCTAATCCTTTCACATGCTCCTCCTTTCACCTCAAGCTTCTCTGATACAACAGCCTCTCCTTTCACCAACCATCGCCACATTTGCTGTTTCTTCTCCAAGCCCTGCACCTATATTTCTTCTGCACTGACTTACATTAGTGCTGAGCCTCCCAGTGGGATGAGCTCAAGGTGAGTGGCCAGACATGTGAATATTCCTTTGTCAATACAAGTTTGGTCTGGTCCAATAAGCATTTTATTTTGTGTGTGCCTGTTTTGGGAACATGGGTCTCCCGCATCCTCTAGACCAGATCTATAAGAAGTAGGTCTACCATGTTGTATACACTTTGATGCTCGTGCATGTAAAGAGCTGCACTGAGCATGCTGAGCCAGCGACGGTTTGGCAGTGGCTCTGTTGGTGAACCATTTCTCTACTTGAATGCGGGTAAACGGTGTGATCACTCTTTTGGAATTACACTTAGAAAATATTGAAACATTTTTCTCCATTGCAGGGGCCCGAGTTAAAGGCCCACAGAGCTCATATTACCAATATTGGTCCCCTCTAAACTTTAGGAAGGTGTGTTGTAAATAATAAGGCGAGTCCGACCTACGCGTTCGGGGCTGACATGGGGATCATCCCCATGCCACCTCCGGACAGTGCTTCACAGTGGGTACGGTGGCACCCAACCCTGGTCCCCTTTGCCCATATACCTGCAGTCAGGCAGGTGCCATAATCACAACTTTTCCCCCCTTTCTCTACCCTCCTGCTTGGGTTTCCAATGAGGCAACCACTCAGGTACTACTTAGTATGTATTGGTTTGAAAAAGACCCTCCTGTTGAACCACAGTAAGGGTATAGGGTTGTAAGCTTAGAGATCCGCCTTTGACCCATGGGGTATTGCACTTAGTTTTCTATAGCCAAGCCAGAGAGGCATAGTTTATGGCAAGTAAGAACCTATGCACTTGTGCGATATATTTACCAACTCTGCAGTACTGCCCCACATCACCAAGCTGCATTTCAGCAGGAACAGCAAAATGGCTGCGCTGGCTCCTGTGAGCACCATTGCCTCACACCAAAACTGCATTCTGCAGTGACAAAAGGAGGGCAGCACTGTTTTGCCAAGCACCATTGGGCAAGATGAAACAGGAAGCACCCCGAGAAAGTCTACTAGGGTGTGTTCTTGTTTGTCTTAAAGAAATGGAGTGAAAAAGCAGCCCCGTTTTGCTGCAAGCCCAAAATTCCCATTGAAAAAGGGAATATTTCACCTTTAAAATGATGCCGCTCTAATGCTATTTTTCCCTGTTTTCATCAAAGAGCTTTTATCAAAAAGACCCTGTCATGCCCAGCCATATTCACACTGTGCTCCATCAGAAAAGAGCATTATTCCTAAATGACTGGCTGTGCCAGCCAAACCTGAGACAATCAACAAAAGCTTTCCTTCAAATGTCCACAAAAAAGAAATCACTGCTTGAAAAGAAAATCATAGCTTTCTGTGCACATGTCAATTTCATGAGGACCTTTGCCTTGTACAGACTGTTATGTAAAACAAGCCGACTACAGCTACAATACCATGTGGGAATCCAGATGTAAGTGCAAAACCGAATTTGAAAGGAATATGCCAGATTTCACCGCATGTGTCAGAATGGGCTTTTCCAAACCAGAGAAAAAAAATGCTGTTTAAAAAAAAAAAGTACAATGTTGAATGAAAGCGTGTCCTTGCCTAGCAATGTAACGGGGTATGTTGCTGGGGAAACAAATATGGGCTGTTTTATTCAACAGGCTTGTTTTGATTCCGGACAAAATAAAAGAAAAATAAAACTGTTAAACTGCATGGGCTGGATTTTGCAAGCTCCCAAAACAGGTTATTCCAGTTGGTCAGAGCTAAGGCTTCCCCCAAAAGGGAACCACCATAAACTTCCAGGACACGAAAGTGATAATTGCTAGGTTGGAAGACTTTGACTGACCAAGACAAAGAAAGTTCACATACTCGTCAGTCTTTGGTCTGGGCAGGGGCATCTTACAATAGAGATTTTGGGACACGGGGATGTGAAAAAAGAAAATCACACTTCCCTGTGACTTCGACAAGAAGCTTCAAAGAAAAACTCCATGACAAACCCTGGACTCAGGAGGATGGCCTGGTAGCTGTGCTCATATATGGGAAACAATACTGAACATTTGTTTCCAAAGACAATTTTATAAATACAACTTGTAAGACTTTTATCTTTGCCACAGGACTTTGCAAAAATGTGAAAAGTTTACAGTTTAAATGTGATTTTATGGGCTTTCATTTAAGATGTCTTAGATTTCAATGACACCTGGGGAATATAAATGGCAGAGAATTGGGTATTGTAAGGAAAGTATCCATGATGCCATTACAGCCCTTATGATCATCTGCACCCATGTATAAAGTTATAGAATTCTAGACCGAATCCTACGTACTCAAAATGACTAAAAAGCATTAAAAGAGTGAAACAATGTCTCACAAACTGGAGGATTGGAGGGCTATGCTCTACACAAAACATGTAATCTGCCTATGTAATTGGTTAAAGTGCCACAAGTGTATAAATGTGTAAATTAGGTTTTGACAGATTTTTGGCAAAAAGGACTGTGGGATTGATTTTTACCACATAAAATGCAACCTCATAAACTGGGACTCCTCCTCGAGGAGGTAACCATCATTGATTGTCCTATCCACTTCTTAGAGGTAGGCCTAGCTCAGTTCTGCCCACCAATAATCCTGTGATGTCACCATGCTCTATTAATAAGAGTGGTTGACAGAGCTCCAGACACACTCTCTCCTGAATTTCCTGTGGCTGCATTCCTGGTCTGCCCCATTCATCTTGACAGACTCCAGATCCCACTGCAAAGCTAAAGCATAGTTGATTCCAGACTCCACTGCAAGGCCAAAGCATTGCTGACCATCCCAGCAAAGGCCTAGGTTCCGAAAATCCCACTAAAATCCCATTAAGAAGGGGAAAAGCTATGGTACCTTTTGCATCCTGAAATCAGACCAGCTTGCTACCCACTACCTGCATGCCTGATGCAACCCTGCCATCCAGCTGTCCTTGCCATCCGGTGACCAGAATTGCCCCACTGTTTGCTGTAAGGTGCGCCCGCCGTGTGATGACCAGAACCAGTTGGCTGTTCCATAATTCCAAACCTAAGCGTGGAATGTGAGTATCTCCCCATCACAGAAAAACACATAGTCTGCCCATCCTTACACTTTTGGCTGTATTACACTCTCTAAGCAATCCTAGTTATACCCTGGTAACTTGTTAACTGTTTGAATTCTCAGTGCACCCTGTCCTTGATTTATGAGTGCTAGCGCCATCTCCCTTTTCATTTCTTTCTGGTGTAAATCCTAAGCCCTTAGTTATATTTTGAAGTTGAGCACTGGGGCGATAAGGTTGACCTCACAACTCAACCTTGGAGCTTACTGTGACAATATAGTCTAGATAATTTAGTTTAAGTAACATTTGCCTTTCTTTCAAAAAGTTTTCATTTTAACTGCTCTATATTTCCTAAAACTGAACCCAATTCTACCCCCGAAAATCTCATCCAAATCTTCAGCTACCCCCATTCTTTAACTTTGATATTGTCCCTGTGATAAACATCTGTCCCCCAGACCAAAAACCGCATTGCGATTTTCAGTATTACACCTGTTTTTTATAAAAAAAAACCGCTTGGGTCATTTTAAATGGGAATTGAGAAAATTGCAATTTTCCAACGTTTCATTCGGCTGCAGCATGTTCTAACTTTCCACTCATTTTTGAATTGTATGCTTCTTGTTGATCCATTGCATTGTGATTGCTAGTGTTTCTGCATTGCTGTTGTTGGGAGAAATCATATTTGCCTCACACATTTAACCACACATTAATTATTTATTTGTCCAGTTCATGCCTTTGCAAAGGGTTTAAAATCCTGCTTCTTTCTATCCACTCAGAATCTGATTAATTGGGGGTTTCAGGGAACATTGCAGGGGAAACCTTAACTTGGGTGCTATCTATCCTAATTCAAAAAGTGCTCCTATTCAGTTGTGCTTTGGATATGTTAATGTAGAAGGTTTACCAAGTGTAGTTCAGTAGTTTTTATTGGAATTATCACCCCATTGGTGATTGCTGCCCAATATTAAAATGTGTGTTATTTTTGTGAATTCTAAAAATAAATATTGTATTTTCACCAACCGGCCTGGTTCATGGTCCATTGTGACCTGGTGTATTTGTAAAAGGGGGTGTGAGACAGGTCATGTATCGGCTCAATTTGAATTCATTGAAATGAAAGAAAAAGCATTCCTATTGAACACCACATTATAGGATAAGACCAAGTGTCCTGGTCCAATGTGTGACGCCCAATTGGTATCCTGAACACACTATGAGGGAGTCTATTGCCTCCTTAATGCGTAGGCATTCCAATTCTAGGGCTATGTAGTGGGTATCCCTTGTCAATGCCATTGTTGTAAAAGAACTGCCCCAAACCCCACCAAGGAAGCATTGGTCTGTAAAAGGAATGGTTCTCTAACGTTGGGCATAATAAGGAGGGGCGGGTGACAAACAGAACATTTCAATCTTTTCCAACCAAGATCATACCAATAGAAGCTATGAACAGTAGCTACATTTAATTGAAACTAAGAACAGAATATTCTGCCCTGAAGGATCGAGATAAGAAGGCGAAGGCAGGTGGCGGGTGAAACGAAAATCAAATACACAAATTGAGAGAAACGAGACAAATTCACAGTGTGGGAATCACGTGACCAGCCGAGCAAAAAGGAGCACGGGTTCACATCTACACTTGGCACCGGACCAAGCAGAGATATCAGAACTTTTCCGGACAGAAGATGCAGTTTCGAGGCCAACCACAGTGAACTAATTGACACATGGCTATTAAAGGGATGATTGATTGTAACCATAATCGGAGGAAGGCCGTGTAACTAAGGGGCACCTCACACCTGGCTGACCAGTCTGCGTGCTGCTAAGCGAAGTGGAAAAGTATGCATGGGGTTGGTGCCAACCCAATCACAATGGAACAAATAATCTAGGGTCCTATAGTAAGTAGAACCAATGAGACGTCGTACCTTTAGTGGCGTCTACAGTAGTCATTTTTGAAGGAAGGGCTTGGATGCCCACCTGACAGTGTTTACCCAATCCCCTCACTCCGTTACCATATACAGGTATAGTACCTATAGTAAAGTTACCTTTTCCTAACCAATAGAATTGCATGTTAACTTTTGAGTGTTACACGTCAATTATGACGAGTTTTGAGTATAAATGTTACAACTTGTATGAAGTTCGTTGGAGTTGAAGCGAGAAGGACTATCGCATCACTGCTGATATCCATGACTCCCCATTTTCTGATTGGTGTTGGAGAAATAAATCTGCACCCCCATCCATCTCAGGGGTGCAGCTATCTCATATTAAAGTACTTCTCAGCAAACGTCGGCCGGCCGGGGAGCTCAGGAGTACAGGGCTTCCCTAAAGGGGGAAGAAATCAATAACTGCTATCAATGTTGTCCATCGCTTTAAGGTACAACACCCCCCTTCAGTCTACAAAATATAAGTCCATTCAATTGCTGCCCTCCTCGAGAGCTCATTTTCTCAAACGCAGACCGTATGCCAGTAGTGCCACTGTAAAATGCCTTCCATGATGATGCTTGTGGTGCTGTATATGCAGGCACTGGTGCTTTACTATAGACGTACATTTTCCTCTACAATATTTCAGCATGGCCCTGTGAAACATGTTTTAATGCCGCCTGTGCACTGTTATTCCTGTTCCACTGCAAAGTGATTCATGGTGACATGGTGGTTACAATATGTGCTAGAACAGGGACAGTAAAGCACATGTTCAGGATGCCTCGAGCCACACTATATGCCAGGACGCCTCTGAAAACTCACAAAAAACAGACATTCATACTGCCGGTAGTCCGCCACCACCTCCAACCTTGCACCAAACAAATCCAAATACATGCACGCATCTCAATTGCTTGCATAAACTCATGAAATTAAACTCACTCACACAGGATGTTAGAAAATTGTGTAGAGCACATGACCCATATGTTGAAGGCTAGGAAGCAGCACTGCACACGCCGCAGCAACTGTGCCAGATCAGTTGATGAAGCCAAAGCACTTTCAGCCTTTTCTTATTATTTCCCAATTCAGTAATGATAGTTATGCATGGCTAACATCTCACCTTAATTTTAGGAATAGCATATATCTGAGTCTACTGGAGAAATTACTAACTCGGTTGCAGGGATTCCAAAATGCTGAAGCCAGGCTTCTATTTAAACATCAAAAGCATAAACACATCACGCCTCATCTAGTCACCTTACAATGGCTACTGATTCAGAAGAGACTGTTGTGCAAATCAATGCGTCTGCTTCAGAAGGCCCTCTTTAGACATAAACCCACCATCCCACCCATTGCCTGATTCACTACCAGCCGAGTAGACTGCTCAGATCAGAGTCAGAAAATTCTAAGATTGACTCCAAGATCAAAAACAACAAGAGCTGGAGCTAACTTCTACTACAAAACTATGTAGTACTTTCCCGGCCGAATAGAACAACGCACTAAACGTATTGGTTCTTTAGGATACAAGTACAAATGTGGCTCCTCAGAATTAACTGATATAGCCACAATCCACTTTCACTTGTCACACACCCGCTCTCACAATGCTAACATGCCCTCATTGGTGACAAGAGCGCTCTATAAAACACATGACAAAACACAATCCTGTGTGTGTACACACACATTGCATAACAATGAAAACCAAAACTCCCCTGCCTGACTCTTCGGGTAGAGGATGAGATGGCCAAGTGTAATGAATGCCTTAATACCAAGTAAGGTGTGAGCATTTATCCCCCATGAATTGCGTGTGGGAGCAGCAAACCCCTGCACTCAGCACTATGGTAGCACTTAGAAGAACTATGAATGTTATTCAAAGAGGTGCACATGAAATCTTAAGAAGTTAATGTTGTGAATACAAATGCACTTTGTATTGAATATTCAGCACACAGCTAGAGGACCAAGTATGGACGCTCGGGCGTCTTCTTTGGACTTTGGTGGCTGTAAACCCACCGGTGGACACTCCACTGCAGGCTGCAACCCTGGGCCTTCTCTGGCGTGGACAAGAGGGCAGATGCCGTGGCAAGGATGCCCCTTGAAGGATTGTTCAATGATTTGGAACTTTTGAATTTCCAGGTGTCAAGCAGCGCTATGCCAGGGCCCCAGTCTTCTGTGCGATACTCAGCAACTTGGCTTCCAGCGGTCACGAACACTCCACCGGATCCTGGATGACACAGATGAACTTCTTAGCTTCCGGATGTTCAGGCATTCCATTTCTGGACCCACGAAGATCCCTTTTCTGGACAGCAGGCACACAGGGCTGGCTTCCAGGACATTTCGAGTGAAGAGCAGCAGTTAGATGATGTCCCCTCGCAGCTATGGGAAGAAGTCCCCTATCCAGGTCCTCTCTGGTTCAGTCTTTGAATCAGCACAGTAGCTTTCGTATTAGAGGAAGAGCAGCGCAGACTTCTTCCTCCAGCTGGATTCCAGGATGGAAGCTCAAGAGGACTTCAGCTTCAGGTTTCTTGTTTCAGATTCTGACCAGGAGGTGTGTGAGGCCCCCTGCTATACAACACACTCCCCATTCAGTCAGGCAGAGCCCGGCTCAGCGACCCAATCTCATACAAGTGCATTCATGCAGGCAGCCCCCAATCAGGCTCACAGGTATTCAGGCCGTTCACCAGAAACCAGACACTTACAACACAGGATGTGAATTGGGGGCTACTCCCCAGCCTTTCAGTGCACCACACTGCATTCATTCCAGTTCCAGTCAGGGCTGGTTCAGGCATTGTGTCACACAACCAAAATCAGACACCCACAGCACAGAATGCCTATTGGCTACTCACTCCATTCATGTAGTCTTCACCCCAGGGGTGTACCTACAACAAGCAGCTATGGGAAGATTCCAGCCAGTCTGGCAGGAGGCAGCCCCAGAGCCATAGATGGTCCTTCCACCTAACAACTATTCAGGGGAAGGAAACAGAGCCTGGGCTTCTCAGGACTTTGAGACACAAGGGGGTAATGCAAAGGAAACCAGTAGGCCACCAGTGGCCACCATGCATTTGTGTGGTAATCCATTGATTCCTATGGCAGGGCCTGGGCATCCCAAAAAATTGATGATACCCAGAGCCACAGTTAAGTCAGCAGGTAACTGCCACCAGCTCATACCCTGCTCTGTGGGCAACACACATGGGCCCAAAAACATACAATAGGGGGGCAAGTGTGGACCCTTACCCATGGGTCCCCTAAGGGTATCTCATGGGTACTGTTCACCAAAAGGTAAGAATGTAGAGCTGCACTGCCAGGGGTCGAAAATGGACTCCTGTGCAGAAAAACACATAGAAAACACCAAAATGGAAGTGGCAGGACAAGGACGAGGAGGTTCTGTCCATCCAACAGCATTTCCAGAATCACAGTTACATTGAAAAGGTTTTGAAAATTAATTAAGGTCCACAGACAGCTAGAAGACTATTTTAATGAACCGGTTTAGAAAAGATATAGCACACAGTGGCAAATACGTTCCGATATATTAAGGTGGTTGAAAGCACTATGGTTGAACCTATTTTTAGCAATATTTTGCCTAGAAGCCAATTGTTTTTATTGTAAGGAAACAAGCCAAAGTGGGTACTGGCACATTGTAGACGCAGAATTGTTTGAAGATTTGAAATGCTGCTCTAGACAGTAGATTGAAACAGATTGTAAGAATTAAATGACTTGAACTAAGTAAACTGTGTTGCCATCTTGAACAGATGTTATCCCGAGGAGAGAATTAAGCATTAACAGAACAATGATTTTATATTGCCCATTAGATGTTTAGCTAAACCAGAATATGTTAAAAAAAGATATTTTAAATATAAAATCATGAAGTCAATTTTCAGCCATTTAAGGCAGTTGTCAGTTTAAGGTGTGACTCCAAATCAGGTCAGTACAAAGGCAAGGTAGACTGATGTGGCATTTCACTTGAACCATACCCACTTAAGGTTAAGGGGGAGTTATTCCAACCTTACTGTCAGTAAATGCATGTTCTTAAGTTTATAATAATAATCACCACCTTCTTAAATGTTTGGCATGAAGGTGACATTTGGCATGGCCGGGGTATGTAAGGGTTTTAAGAAAAAGAGAACCTCCAGTGTATCTAGTCACAGATTTGAGTCCAAATCAAAAGTTCCCCGGGCTTAACCAGACCAAACTTAGTATTAGGTGAGGAGTAATTCCTCCACCCCCAAAACAAGACTGTGGCAGTTGCCAGGAGAATCCTAATTGGAATTCGTGTCACAGAGAGTAAAGGTACTGCCACCTGTTGGTACTGGTCAAATGGCAGTGCAGGCAAGAACCCCTCCATGCCCAATAAATTAGCAGAGGCTAGTCACAGTGAGCAATAAGATATCCCTATCCCTTTTAGGGGGAATGTCACACCTGAGCAATGCACATAGTGCCTGATTTACAAAGCGTTTTTCAATTGGGTTTTCCAATTCCTAAACTCTTTTAAATCAGGCCCATTGTGTCCCGTCTACCCTAGGGGGAAAGTTGCCTAGAATAAGTGTTAAAAGTCAGGTGTTCACATATTCCCAGAGAGAGGATTTCTTGAAAGCAAATATGGGACACAACGTTTAGACACCTGCACAGTGCGAATTTGTCCAAAACCCAGTCAGCGCTTCCCCAAATCATCTTACATCTCAGAGCCACGGGAATGGAAGCACTGAAGTGAAAACATCCAGGCAGTGTCTGCGCAAGTGGTCTATTCCACAGTGCACAAGCAGGGAACCACGAATCTAAAATAGGGACCAAGCCTAAGCTAGGCTCAGGGCACCTCACCACACAATGGCCAATCATTAAGCACAGGTGATTCCTTCCAGCCCAAACCATGGAGCCAATCCCCATGGGAGTATAATTATAGTCCAAAGGATTTACTAATCGAGGGAAGAATGTTCTGGGGTCGGCGGTGTATCAGTCTAAAAAGGACACTTATTTTAGGCTTGGTATGGGTTTTTCAAGGTGGAATAGGAGCGGTGGCTTCGGACAGAGAC
Organism: Ambystoma mexicanum; assembly: GCF_040938575.1. NCBI lineage: Eukaryota > Metazoa > Chordata > Amphibia > Caudata > Ambystomatidae > Ambystoma > Ambystoma mexicanum. Next base: position 1,227,094,039 of record NC_090926.1, read on the forward strand.
AGAGGCGAGAGCAGGTGTAGCTGAAGCGAGAATGGGCTGGAGGAGGTGAAGAATAAGGAGGGAGTGTAGTGTAGTGAGGTGGGGAGCAGAATAAGCATAGAATGGAGACGAATACGGGGGTTGGAGGAGATAACATGATAGAAGAGGAGGATTATATTCAAGAGAAGGTGAGGGAGATTTTGAGATGTAGCGGAAGAGACTGAAGGTGAAGACTGAAGAGCAGTGAGAAAGCAACCTTCAAGGAGGGATGGAGGAGCATCAAGGAGGTACATAAAGAGGAGTGCAGTAGAGAGGAAATGGGCAGGAGGAACAAGAGAGATCACCTTATGCACAAGACCATTGTGACTCGTTGAGGAGGTAGATGAGAACCAGGCGTTGGGTTGAGAGCAAGCACTCCAAGACAGGGACGTGGAGAACATAGTCAGGGCCTACCTGTCTAACAGCTGAGGTGGCAATCCCCTTTCGGAAGGTTTGAACGCATTCTTGAAAATACGCAGCCCTATCTTCTGCCTTTGACCAAGTCTAGCATTCAAGTGCACTTGGGCCCCAAGACAGACACAGGTAAAGGGGTCAGCCAGGAATCCAGGACAAGAAGCAGAGTAGTTGAATGTGCAGACCAATAATCCAAGAAAGAGTGTGGAGCCAATGAACCCACATGACTGCGTGACTGAGAAATGAGAACATATCCCCGGAAGGGATCCCTGGATTGTGGATAAAAAACCCAGAGTCTTTTGTTGACTGCAGCAACGTTGTTTAAGCTAGCAACTTCATTGTTTAAATTTCAAGGTAAAGATCCCCTGTTGCTGCTGAATAACATTTTCATTAGTGAGAAATAGCAATGCCTCCCGGGACGAGACATGTCAAACTGCAGGTTACAAAAATGTGTAACGTGGTGCTTCATTGTAAGGAGGAGCCATCCTGATTCTTGGCTTCTGATTTTTTGTCCAAAGAAGACCATTTTATCATTCCCAAAATTATCTTTGTTTTAGAAAATCCTCTAGGGAATTTGTGTACCAAACCTTGGATTTACTTTGTCCCATCATTGTAACATCCCTAACCAAACCTTTACTTACCCAGTCGGTGTATCTTGCTGACGTTGATTCCGCTCAGCTTCATAACAATATGCATACAAATACTATTTATAAAAGAATACATCCATGCAATGATCACATCTTCCATTATCTATGGGGGCTTCGCTTCAGGAAGGCAATGAGCCTCATTTACAAGTAACATTACTCTTGGCTTCAGCATGAACGTCGCTCAGTACATGTACACAACCTCGGCCAAGCAGGAAAGGCGGTGGTGTGCACCATAATGTGGTGGAGGGGCCTAATAGAAGGCAGTCACCCTTATTTTACCCTAGGCACCTTCTCTGACTCGTTGCATTGGACTTGTTTTCTGCTTTGCATCCTTTTCTTGAAAGGCTGTGCATCCATGCACTGTAGGCATGGTTGCAAGGGTTGCGGGACTTCTGAGAAGCGTTGTGGACTATAAGTCAATAGAGGATTCCAGGTCCCACAGGAATCTGATAATATGTTATATGTAAGATTCTAAAAAAGCTTCTGACCCTACCATATAATGCCATGTGATTTCCAATAAATACGGAACTAGGTGTAACAGGTGTAATCCACAAATTGAGACTCAAACCTTATTTAATGGGTTAAAATTTAGAACAGTGAGTATCTTAAAGATTCTCTGGAGAGGCTAACAACATTTTTGGAGTCACCTGGGGCGAATGATCTTTTTGTGGTTTAAATATATTAAAACTATGCAGTCTTTTCTGCAACTCCCCGAATAATGGACCAAACCGTGTCTCTTAGGACTACAAGATAAACAAATGTTGAAAGAGGGCAGACTTATTATTGACTATCTGAACATCAAATATTTTTTTCAGGATTTGATCCCTACCTTAAAAGATGAGAATCAAAGGATCGTACCCTATTGATAACATTTCGCTTGGGAATCCTAGCTGCTAAGGTATTCACTTAAAACAGTGGGGTACAAATTTCTCGACAAAACACCAGCAATGTAAAACATCTGACAAATCAATCATTCATTTTCTCTTACTCTGCCCCCTATTTAGACATATGAGAAGTCGCAGGTTAAAACCTCTGCTATTAACAAATGGTATTAGAAATGTGAGAACTGCACCTTTTTTCAGTAAAATTTACAATGATTTGCAATGATTTGATTGTTGAGCATTATTTAGTTACATGTTTAAGTGCAAAATGATGAAAAGACAGAATTTTCTAGCATTGAATAAATAATGTGGAATTAAATTTGTTCACATTTATTAATATAAACTTTGTACAGCATACACCATTTTATCAGTTGGTATTAATGTATTAAAAGATCTAATATAATTTCTCATGTACTTAGCACTTTATTTCTGGCATAATTGAATATAGTTGTTTGCACATTTGCTACTTTGATGAATGTTGTATTTATTGGTTTTTATGTTATTGTAGTAGTAAATGTTTATTTGTATAAAAATATTCATGAAACACATACACAAAACATATTAAAGATAAAAACATAATCCATTGGTGCATATTAATTGAAACAATTGTCATGACATTTTAGAACAGTTTCCAGAAAGAGATAGTAAAAACACACATTTAACAGAATTTTAAAATACAGACTCTTTTTTGTCCTCTTAAAAAAAACCTTCTTTGATACATAGCAGCCTTCAAATAAGGCAGCAGGGCCCATGCCGACAATTCAGTTCCCGCCATTATTAGAAAAATCATGGCTCCCCTAAACTGATGCAAATCTGTGCGTTTTAAGACTTGCAGGATGGTCAGTTTTCTTATTTTCCCATAACCTGGGCAAACCAAGATAAAATGGGTCAGATTGTCATTTGGGGCACCAAACACAGGGCAACTTGGATCATCTGGATAACCTACCCATTTCACAGTATTACATCCCAGCCATAAACAGTTAAATTGTGCCCTTGTAATGAGCCAGATTTGACGTCCCGCTTATGAGCTGCTGAAACCTGTGCTACATTCATACGTTTAACCACAGTTTCCTTGGTTACCGCTTCCTTAAATGAAGTAAAGACTTGGTAGAGTCTCTCCCAGGGGTTATTCACCCAGCAACAGGTCATTGGGCTGTGTTCGTGCTGGTAGAGAGTTTGTTTGCATACATTAACTTTGGGTTTCACCCTAAGTTAACAGGGCAATCCAGACGTGGACCCCTTGCTCACTGTTCTTAGAGAGGCAACAGTTTCACCTCACTGATGATGCCCAACAAGGCTGAAACACGTGTATGGGCTTACTGATGGTACTCTTGTTCAGAGGAGAATTGCCTAGCATTTCGGCGCTGGACTGCCCCTGGGCAGGACAAAGGCTGATATGCGGGGACATTTCTTCTCTGTGAAAAGGTCAGTGAGCTAAAGACTTGGTAGAGTCTCTCCCAGGGGTTATTCACCCAAGAACAGGTCATTGGGCTGTGTTCGTGCTGGTAGAGAGATTCCCAGACCCCCCCTTTGTTTGCATACATTAACTTTGGGTTTCACCCTAAGTTAACAGGGCAATCCAGACGTGGACCCCTTGCTCACTGTTCTTAGAGAGGCAACAGTTTCACCTCACTGATGATGCCCAACAAGGCTGAAACACGTGTATGGGGTTACTGATGGTACTCTTGTTCAGAGGAGAATTGCCTAGCATTTCGGAGCTGGACTGCCCCTGGGCAGGACAAAGGCTGATATGCGGGGACATTTCTTCTCTGTGAAAAGGACAGTGAGCTAAAGACTTGGTAGAGTCTCTCCCAGGGGTTATTCACCCAAGAACAGGTCATTGGGCTGTGTTCGTGCTGGTAGAGAGATTCCCAGACCCCCCCTTTGTTTGCATACATTAACTTTGGGTTTCACCCTAAGTTAACAGGGCAATCCAGACGTGGACCCCTTGCTCACTGTTCTTAGAGAGGCAACAGTTTCACCTCACTGATGATGCCCAACAAGGCTGAAACACGTGTATGGGGTTACTGATGGTACTCTTGTTCAGAGGAGAATTGCCTAGCATTTCGGCGCTGGACTGCCCCTGGGCAGGACAAAGGCTGATATGCGGGGACATTTCTTCTCTGTGAAAAGGACAGTGAGCTAAAGACTTTGTAGAGTCTCTCCCAGGGGTTATTCACCCAAGAACAGGTCATTGGGCTGTGTTTGTGCTGGTAGAGAGATTCCCAGACCCCCCCCTTTGTTCGCTTCCTTAAATGGTCTTACTTCCTAAAGCAGTAGTACACTGTGTCAAGATCTGAGCTCCACGAAGTTAGGTATACCTCCGTTCCCAAGTACCAGTCAGAGAGGTAGATAACCACTCGCTGACCGACTGGTGGGGACAGGAACACGGATCCCAGGTGGCTGCAAGAAAGGGATAGGGTTAGACAAGACAATACTGCCAGTACAACAAATGTAATACTATAAGGACTGTTGTCTCCTACCTGTGGTAAGACCAAAGAGGGCTCAAATACCTAGATGGCCCTCCCTGGGAGGTGGAAAGATTCAACAAGGGACCACATGTGGTTTCTTAATTCTGGAGTACAGAGTAGTGGTGGCAGATGCTGTGGTTCATGAAAGACCAATATCCAAAAAGAGTTCAAGTTCACCATATCCAAGGGTTAAACAGAAACAATCCAAAAACCAAGTCCAGAGTTCCAAAAACCGTTGAGAACACAATACCAGGAATCCTATACAGAAGGGTAATCCAAATCAGTCAAAAAATCCAAAACAGGGTCCAAAACACAAGGTAGCCGGATCATAGCTCAGGAGCAGTAGTTGGCAACACGCCGTGAAAACAGCTGAGAAGCGTATGCGTTAAAGTGGGTGTTGCTTTTATTTCGTGTTTCCTGATCATGTGATCGTGTGGAAACTGCTCCTGATTGGCCCCGACACAGATCATAAACCTGCGCAAATGCGTAGTTTGTAATACTACGCGCGTGGTCACGTGAGCGGCCAGGACGTCGGAATGTCCACCGGTACCACAACCGCCATGGAAGCCTCCATCCATAACGTTGCCATAAGTGCCGTGATGTCGGCACTGCTGTGCGGCGTCGAGTCGCAGATGTCACCTGTGACCCTCGGCCCTTGCGGTCTGACAACGCGGACCCTGAAGGCATCCCGCACTTCTGCTGACGCTGAGCCGGGCCACCCATGTGACGCCGTCTCAAGGTGGGTGGAAGTAAGCGTTGTTGCTGCTGTTGTTGTTGCATGACACACTGTCGAAGGTGGCACAACCAGCATGTTTGCCTGACACACTAGCTCCTTTACAGACCTCAGCAAGGATATTTAGATCCATAAGTCCCTGTTCAACATCGTTTTTATTATGAAGTGACATAGCGTGGCATTTTTATTTCCCCATATTCTTAGCCATAAAATGCTTGTTGCAACTGCCCAATCATCCTCCAAGAAGGCCATCCCCAGTTCTCTATGCACCGAGGCACAGGAAGTACAGCCAGGCAGTCCTAGAAGCTTTTTAAAAAACGATTTTCCCTGGCCTGCATGTCGCCAGGCTTGAAATGCCCCCATAAGGCCACTCATATTGCGTGGCTGCCTTTACTTGCATAGTGTACACCTTGAGAGCTGATTGCATTTGCTGGCCCCTACATTTAGCAGAAAAACGGGACAAACCCCCCTAATATTGGCCCATTTTCAAAGAAGGTTTTTTTTTACATGTGCTGTGCCCGTTAAGGACTCCGAAAATCTGACCCCCAAGTAATCGTACTCCGCCACCCTGGGGATGACTTCCCCTTTGCATACTATGGGCGTATCTTAATAAGTCGTCTACCTCTGCAACAGCACATCACTGCTGATTTTGCCGAATTGATTTAAAGACCTCCTTTAAGACCCAGGTTCGTCATAAAGGAGGCATAAGCATCTACCAGAGCCTGTAAGGCCCTTATCGTTGGCATACGCTAGGACCGGAAATGACCTGCCCCCCACTCTCATGAAATCCACGCCAGCAGCAACCCATTGATATACAAGGTAAAAAGTATAGGGGCCAAAACACACCCCTGGCGAACACCCAACACAATATCGAACCACTCTGTGCACCTGCCCCCCAGTCCAAAACGGACATTAGCTTTGTTGTCTGAGTGGATCTCCTACAACACTCCCAGGATATCCACAGGGCAAACCATAGACTCAAGCACGGCCACAACTAGACACGGTCTACTTTGTCAAAAGCAGTGCTTAAGTGCATGAACGCGAGGTAAACTACCTCGCCCTTGCAAAAGACAAAGTCTGATACTAAAAGGTACAAATTCAATACCTGCTCCATCGTGCCCAAACCAGGGCACAAACCAGATTGGATGTGAGCTAGCATCTCAGCCTCTGTAAGCCAGCTCTCTATGTGGCCCAACAGTACCCGGCCAAAAATCTTAAAAGCAGTATCCAAAAGAGAGATGAGGAGATACAAAGAGGGCTTAGTTATTTCTCCCTTTTTGAATATAGGGAAGATAGCCGCCGTCTTCCAGGATGGTGGATAGTGCCCCGAACTCAAGCAAGCATTGAAGACCAAGGTCTACACCGGAGACCATAAATCAATTTGACTCATAAAAAGATCTGCCGGTATAGCATCTGGGCCAGGCGCTCAAATTCGTGACTGGGCTTCTATTGCTTTGGCATCCTCCTCCAGGGGAAAGCGTAAAGATACACCCCTGAGACAATTTTTCCTTTAGGGCAATGCCATCATCATACAAAGTCCCAAAATAGGAGAGCCAATCCGCTGCCCCCACATGAGTACCCTATGAACCTTGTCTACCCTTATCACGTTACCGCACGTTACAAATTCCCAAAAGCCCTTTGCATCGTTCAACCTCTAGAAATTCTTCCCAGGCCATGACTTTCCAGCTCCATTTTAATTTGTTCAATCGTCCTGCGATAGTCAGTACGTGCTTGAGCAATGCTCCGTCTGTCCGTCGCAGGGCGTTTTAGAGAATCTAAAAGGGCAGTTGGTGCCAGCCTACAGGCTTGGATAAACCAGATCCGCTTTCAATCACGCCCTGATTGTTTGGGAACCACCAGCAAAAAAAAATGAAAGGGCCTCCGGGATGGCCATCAAAAATCACACCACTTCTCCGGGGCTAGTAGAGTTGTACATTATTCCCCTTAGAGCACTTTGTTGGGTAGCCAATATTTTCAAATGCAAACCAGAGCTTAGGATTTTCACCCACCTCATTCTTCTAAGAGATACTGCATCACTGTCCACTTGGCACAGTGAGCTAGACACAGGCTCCGCCCCCTCAACCAAGCCTTTAACAGTTAAGACCAACGGGTAATGGTCACTATTCCCCACTCTTGGTATTTCAAAACTCAAAATGAGTTTCCATAGGTCCAGGGTTAGGCAAAAATAGTCCATGATAGAGAATCTCAAGTGGTTGTTAAACGTACATTTACCAGGGATGTCCAGATTGATGCGTCTGTTCACTGCTCGCAAACCTCATTCAATGAGCCAGGCACTCAATTGAAGACCCCTGGTACAAACCCTGTTATCCTCCAATAGGGGTTCCAGAACCTTTAACACTTGTTCCTCCATAGGTTCGTAAAGATCTTTTGGCAAACCACAATCCCCCCAGATTAATCTATTCTGGGTACTCCCTGCATCTGCCATACACTTGTCCACAAAGTCCTTTAATTTGGGCCAAATCTCTACCTCCGCCTTCTTAGGGCTTTTATAGAAATTTAGAACATTAAACCCATCAAAGCCAGAAGTTTTGAATCTTAAAAGTTGTAAAAAAATCCAACTTGGTCTCAACCACCTCCACCCTGCATGGTAAAGAGGCCTTAACCATCACAACCAATCCAACATAACTCCGCCTTCTCCCATTCTTTTTAGCGGGGACTACCATATGAGGCATAGCCATCTAGACAGGGCATCTCCAGGTCCCATGTTTCCTGCAATAGAATGATCTTGTGGTGCTTCAAGAATTCCACATTCTCATCCAACTTCATTTTACCCCTAGAGCCTGCCATGTTCCAGGAAACCATTTTAACTTCTATGGCCACCGCACTTCGTTCAGTCCCCCTGCCAGATAAACTTGCCAGAGCCCCCCTCAAGGTAGGCACTGGGCTGCCTCCTGTCAGTCCTGCTCATCCAGTGACGACAATGGCTCAAATCTATTCTGAGCCACAAGACTCCAATTGGGTTCAGTCCACCCTGGTTGTTCCTGACCATTCCCCCTCACAGTTGCTCATGTGGACACACGTGCCACACTGGGGACAGCAGAGGCAGCACCACCATCCTAGCACAAGTCCCCTAGTGTGTACCTTTCCCTACAACCCACTGGTGGGGCTTCCACCAACCTCCTTTGGGAATAAAAGTAGTCCAAACCCACCAACCTGTTACCTAGTCTCGTGCCATTGGCCCTCAGGCCCCTGGTTAAATTTGAGGTCACCATATGTCTAGCTAAGATAGGGTTGGAGCATGATACCACAATGCAATCACCCTCGACAATCACAATGCAATCACCTTCCTGGTAGGGCCCACCCATCCCACTCTTGTGCCCATTAAGACTGATTTAGGGTCTATGCTTGGGCCCATCAAATTGGAGTTTATCCAATGTATGGCCTTATTCATCAGAGATAGAGTTGTTTCTAAGACTCCCCTGGATAAACCCTGGACCCCCATGATCACCCCTACTAAGGGGGCCATCATCGGGGGAGTACTACACTCACCCTGCTAACCCCGCCATTACCTTAGGCAAGGCACATGGAGGGGGGTTTATCCCATCCGTTGACAGCATCCTAGGTCCAGTGCAGCTTATCGGTACACCAGCCGTTATGGGCACCTACAGCTAGGCCCTGCATTGCCTCCTGCCCCACCTTAATCGTTTCACTAGTTAGAATTTGCACTGTGCTAGACCTTCTGCCAGCACAGTTCTGATTAATGGCATCTACTTTCATTTTCAGATCTCTAATCAAATCATCGATTATTGCTAGAGTGTCCATAACCCCTTTATTTGTGTTTGAAGCAGGGCATGTGTGGCCTCCATTTTTACTAGCCATTGTGCGTCTGGTGAGGGTCCCCCATTCAAAAGCCCCATATTCGGGTCCAAGAGTTGGAATAGCGGTTTCAGTTTACTGTCTAATAGAGCCTCCAACCATGTCTTACCGTCATCCTTTGTGGATTAGGCTATCAAATTGTTCCCCGGTGATGGATTAGGCCCCTGCACACCCAAGGCCTTCCGCATGTTCCCTGGAGGGGCCAATGTGGTTACATTTTCCCCTGCATTACTTGCTGGTCCAATACCCTGGCTAGGTGACGGAGCCCCAAGGGCCCCCCCACCCGTGACAGTCTTCTGAATACTTGTGTTACGCAGGGCGCTGGGAGTAACAGGCCCCTCTCCCAGTCCCCCATCCTCTATTACATTGGTGGCCCCTATCGAAGATGCAGCCTCCCATATTGCTTTTTCAGTTACTTGAATCCTGTCTGCCAGGTTCCCTGCCGCACTCTCCCACATGGAGAGTGCGGCCGGTGGCTTCAGCTTCCCAACCATGACAGCGGCATACTGAAACACCCTCCCATCCCAAATCAGAAAAGAACGGCCGGGAGCGGGGCATGCCCGGCAGCTTAAAGAGCTGCCAGAGTACTACTCCCCCCGCCCCTGACCCCTGAGCCTTACAATGTATGCCTGAAATAGTGCTGAACAGATGGGCAGATGCATAATGTTAACAATGTTTTTAAAATCAGTAATTATTCCTGTGCAGGTCCGTGAAGTTCTGTATATGGCCGTAAACAGTATATGTGGGAGAAGCAGAGAGACAGATGTCAGACGACCAGTTGCACACAGCAGAATATAGTAAATTTACAGCACGTTTCCTCTGTTCATCGACTCCTATGCAGAGTAACAACCGTGAGTCCGCAGGTCCGCGGTCTGGAGGAGGGAGACAACCACGCTCCTCCGCTCGTACCGCAAGGACCACAAGGACTCTGCTTGCTCCGCTCACCCGCAGTTCTTAAAAGTGAAACGCTCCTCCTCCTACTAATGGCAACAGTAAACAGACCACGCTAAGGAAAGTAATGCAGACCACAAGGACTCTGCTGGACTCTGTTATTTTTAATTGGCTATGCACTGTGTATCTGTTTTATGACTATGCCAAAATCAACAATTAATGCATACAAATGAGTTTGGTAGCTTAAAGAATATATATATATAGTGAAAAAAACTCAGTTAAGATTCAGTTAAGTTGTTCAGATTTAACGCCACAAAACCCTTGAACTTCAGCGGATGTGGGAAGTGTGAGAAACCTTAGTGTATTCTCACTCCTAGAACCCTTGGATCCTCTGCACAGGTGGCCAGGGAAAGGCCATCGCTGTTGGATGCTGACCCTTGGGGTGGAGAAGCGAGGGAGGATCACCTGGGTGGAGGGCACTTGGAGACTGGATGTGTGGCGCCCTCGGGCGAGACTTGGTATCCGCCTTTTTCTAGTAGTGACCAACCCAACCCTTCCCCCATCTTCATGGGCTGTTATAAACCAGATCGCCTCATTTCTCCCAATTTGACACTACTGGGAAGAAGAAGAAGCAACCAAGAACAATGAAGACCACACTCTTTTACCACTCTGTTACTGGGACAAGGAAGATGCTTGCTGAGAGCTGTAAAGGTCAGGCATGTCTCGATTGTGGTCGGACAGGGCTGATTGGACTTCCACACCTGCAGCCTGTCAAGGGGCTGCAGGTGTATAAAAGGAGACCAGCCAAGAAGCATGAGAGAAAGCAGGGAATCTTGTGCATGGAGCACACTGAACGTTAAGAAGGGTGTCTGTCCCTTTTATATGCGTTCAAGATGCTTGTTTCCCTGTGTTGGGTCATTGACACAGGGGTGCCTGAGGGACAGAAGTAGGACTCCTGAAGTGAGGAGCAGAAGGACATATGATCCATGCTTCTGTGAAGCCTTTGAACGTATAAATATGATTTGTATTCAATAGGCACGGGTTGCACTTGTTAAGTTTTAATTCAGTTCGGTATTTAAGAAACATGATTTGTACTCAGAACAACTTTCATTCAACCCAAAAAGTAATATTTCCTCAGTTCACTTCAAATGAAATGTACAACCTTCAGAGACTTTTGAAAACATGCTTTCTCCCACACGCGACCACTCCAATCTATTCCCTAGGCTTAAGGAAAAGTCCGGGAATGAAAGCACAGACATGGGGTCTCGAGGCTTTGGGGAGGCTGACGAACTAACTGAACCTAGAAAACCTGTCGAGGATGAGCCCGAGACTCTTCCTGGTTTGGCTTTCGCTCAGAGAAATGACCCCTTATTGCCCGAGGCATTCTTTCTGGTAGTTCCGGAACCCGATAGTCGTGAGAAAGGGGGACACTTCTTTTTCTTGAAATCTGGACTTCTTTATAGAGGAGATACCACTGGAAGGTCTAGTATAAACTCAGTTGGTAGTTCTCAAGAGTCATAAGCGGGCGGTACTAGAGATAGAACATTCCCATCTGACGGGAGGTCATCTGCTGACATTAGAACCTTCATTCAAGCATGTGCAGCCTGCCAGAAAACTAGCACACATATACCACCAGCTCCCTTGAATCCATTACCAATAATTGAGGTTCCCTTTTCCGGGGTTGGTATGGATATTGTGGGACCACTGGAGACTTCTAAACTGGGGAATAAATACATCCTAGTCATTTTAGATTACGCCACACCTTATCCGGAGGCCTTTCCCGTGAGAGCTAATGTGACACAACAGATCTTGAAAAACCTACTCCCCTTTTTCTCCAAGGTGGGGTTTCCAAAGAAGATCTTAACGGATCAGGGCTTAACTTTCATAAGTAAGGATATGTGCGAAGTTAAGTAATTATTACACATTGCTACCCTTAGAACATCAGTGTATCACCCTCAGACAGATGGTTTAGTGGAAATATTTAACAGGACTCCGAAAATGAGTTGAACAAGATGGAAAGAAATTGAGATCAGATGATACCCTGGGCCTTGGTTGCAGTTCGGAAAAACCCTCAGGCCTTAACCGAATTTTCCCCAATTGAACTCCTTTATGGCCAAGAACCATGGGATGTCCTGGATATATTGAGGGTAACTTGAGAGGAAAGAGAGGCAGCTCCAATTCCCCTATCCCAGACTGCAAATAGGTTGAAAGAACACATGAAGGTTGTAAGATCATTGGTACAGGTTCATAAGGCTAAAGCACACGAGCAACAAAAGACTTCTTATGATAAAAAGGTTTCCCTTAGATCATTTTTCGATAGGTCAAAAGGTACTTATGTTGTTGCCTACTTTAGAAAATAACTTGTGTCCTAGTGGCATGGACCATATGAAGTAATGGAGCAAACAGGCCTATGTAATTATAAGATCTCACTGCCTGACAGTCGTCTTAAAACACAAATCTACCATGTCAGTCTATTAAAGGAGTGTAAAGAAAAACCTCACAGAGTCTGCAGCTATAATATTATCTTGCCAGAAGACAACGAAAGTAAAGCCTTAATTTAATCTGACCTCAATAATAATCAGAAACAAGATGTATATGAGCTTATAAGGAAGTATACTGATGTGTTTGGAGAAGAACCTGGGAGAGTGAAGGATATTTATCATAATATCCACACTCCCGTTGGTAAAGTGGTACATCTTAAACCGTATCGATTACCAGAGGCTAGAAAGGAAACCATAATTCAGGAAGCCAAAACCATGCTAGAAGCTAGTATCATTGAACTCTCTTATAGCCTTTGGTCCTCCCCCATCGTGCTAGTGGCTAAACCCGATGGAATTTGGAGATTTTGTATAGATATTCATAAATTGAATGCCATCTCTGCCTTTCACGCTTACCCAATGCCCCGTTTCAATGGTCTGATAGATCAGCTGGGTAATGCTGTCTGTCAACACTTGATCTTACAAAGGGATATTGCCATGTTCCTTTAAATGGGCCTGATAAAGAAAAAACTGTCTTTGCCACTCCCGTAGCATTGTTCAAATTTAAGGTCCTACCTTTTGGGCTACGTGGTGCTCCTGTAACATTTCTGAGGCTCATGGATAAAATCCTACACCGTACTCAGAATTTTGCAGAGCCTATATAGATGATACTGCAATACACAGCAAGACATGGGAAGATCATTTGTATGATTTGGTATTTATTATGCGCCTATACATAAGTGTTTCAAGGCGCAACCAGACAAGGGAGGGGGGAAAAAAGGGAAGAAAAGACAAACAATCTTACTAGGCCTGGTGTCATTTAGATGCTGCAAGTGTGTAACAAGATGTGCAGTGGAGAGGGTACGGGGAAGTGCAGCCAGAGCAGCAGGGCTCTGAGTTAAGTGCAAGGAAGGCTGGGGCTACAGGGAACAGCCCAGCCAGACAGTGCAAGGTGGGCCAGGCGGCAAGTGCAGGTGGACTGGTCAGGGGTGGAGGGGCAGGTGCCCTGTAGGACTCAGAGGACACCAAGCAGCCAGTCAGCAGATGATGAAGGAGCAAGGGTAGGTTAGCAGGGGCGAGGGAGGGAGAAAGAGTAGGAGAAAAGGAAGGTGTCAAGGAGCTTCCGGATCTTAAGGAGATCTGCTTAAGGCGGAGAGAGGTAGGGAGGCCATTCCAGAGGAAGGCACCTGCAGAGGGAGAGATCTACCCCATTTCTCTGCTTGGAGAAATGACTGACCTGCAGAGAATTAGAAGTAGATGAGCGGAGGGCTCCGGAAGATATCTAGGAAGAGATATTTGAAGATAGTGAGGGCCACAGGCCCAGAAAGCCTTGTGGACGATGCAGAGGGTCTTGACCTTGATCCTTGCAGCCACAAGTAGCCATTGGAGGGATTTCAGGGCCAGAGAGATGCGGTTCCTGGGCTTGAGCCCAATAGTATGTTTTGCGGTCCTGTTCTAGATGAGATGAAGAGGGCGATGAGTAGAGGTAGGCAGATTGAGAAAGAGGCTGTTGCAGTAGTCCAGCCTGGAGAGATCCAACAGTGAGCATCTAGGGGAAGGTGAGAAAAGGGAGAATACCTCTGAGGAGGTGCAGCTGGAAATGGGCCTTTTTGGCAAAGTCTTTGATGTGGGTAGAGAAGGAGAGAGTGGAGTCGAAGATGACCCTAAGGTTTTTGCCTCACAAGAGGGTGAGGGCCCAAGGAGGGAGGCCAGAGTGAGGGAGGAAAATCGGGAGCAGGGTTCCCAATGAGACAGATCTCAGTCTTACTGGCATTAAGGCAGAGATCATTAGAGGCGCAACATGCCTGAATAGCGGATAGACAGTCTGGGATGAGCGAGGAGGAGGTTGAGGGTAGTCTAAAAGACTAGAGTAGAGAAAAGAGAGCTGTGTGTCATCTGCATAAAACACTGAACGTTAGGGGAAAGGGTACAGATCAGATGGGCCAAAGGGGCCGGATAGACATTGAAGAGCCAGCATGAGAAGATAGAGCCCTGGGGAACATCACATGTGGAGAGAGAGGTTGTGGAGAGAAAGGACCCAAGGTGAACCTGGGAGTGTCGTTCCAAGAGAAAGGAGGCCAGCTACGACATGGCCTGATCGGTGATGCCCAGGGTCTTGTGAACACGATTAATCAGGATGGCGTGGTTGACTGTGCCAAATACAGAGGAAAGGTCAAGGAGAATGAGGACAGAGGGAGAGCTAGAGTTAAGATTAGACAGCAGGCCTTCACAGATGTTCACCTCTATACCATCATGAGAGTATTACGAAAAGCGGGATTATCGGCTAATCCAAGAAAGTGGAAGCTGGCGCAGTCAGCAGTAAAATATCTTGTGGGTTTTGTGGGTAATGCCACCGCCCAACCACAAGAGAAGGTGAGAGCTGTCCTGGAAGATACACCTCCTCCAAAGACAAAGAAAAATCCAAGGGCCTTTTTGGGGTTGATCGGATACTAAGTTGAGTGTTGGCTGTGATACTGTGTGGCAAAACTGTTCCCTGACAGCACAGCAGTCTTTCTACTGCCTTCATTGAAATGGACTTCAAAACCACTTGGCACTAGTGGAACAAAGCAGAGTGAAGTTGAGTGTTGGCTGTTTTGCCTGTGGAGACGTGGCAACATGATACTGATACGGAAGCAGGTAGCGTTGGTTGGTGTTCACGGGTGGCAACCAAGTAAGCAGGACTGCCGGTACTCTGCCAGCAGATAGCAGAGCCGTTGGAGAAGACCTGATGTCTCCTGGGAACAAGAACAAGACAGTAGGTAAGAAGGCGAGGCGAGGCCCCCCTGCTTAGCCCACACCCTCAGGACTTACAAATAAAGCTGAAAGTCCCCGCCCTGCCAATCCATAAAGAAGATATTGTAGACGAGGGCCGGCACACCAGGGAACGCTCAAGTGAGAGTTTTCAGGAGACGGATCTGACACTGTGGGACCTGCTGTGTGAACTGGGGGAAATCGTGGGAGGGAGAACGCACAAATCGGAGCACTCTTAGAATGAACAGTGTGGTGAAGGAAGAAGGGGGTAATATCGTGGCTGAGGCTCCCCCCGCAATTGCAGCACTCTGCCCCGACCCCGCCAGGAACTAAAGTAAAAAGTGAAGGTCTTAGCGCTGCCAATACAAATGGAAAGTTCAGCAGGTGGGTCGACCATAGAACCAGCGGGTGAGAGAACCCAGGAGGCAGAGCAATCGCAACCGCCGCCTGACCGCAGTGGAGTAACTTTGCTGAAAATGTTGGGGAGACATGACATCTGAAGAAAAGGTTCCCCAGCCAAATGAATGGGGACAAAATGTTGTGGCATGAAAGTTGGTGGGGGACAAACACCCCTGTCCCCCCCTAAAATTACACTCATGCCTGACCGGTGGGGACTGTAGGGGGAGAGATCCCCCAGAGTGTAGAAGCTGCACAGTGATATGGGGGATACCCAGGTGAAAAAGCAGCTGCCATCTGACCAGGGGGCAACTGAGCAGGACAGACTGCCCAAAGCGGAGCAGTCGCCCCATGCCCTGAGAGAAACAGTAGAATGGAGAATATATGATTGCTACAAACCCACTATGCCTAATTCCAAGTTATCATTCCTCCAGGACAATGTTACAGTAACAAAACCCGTGGACTTGCTTACACCCTTGACTATGCATTCTGAGACTTCCTCCCATGAACTGATTACGCCTATACCTGGCTTTAATGCATCTAGCCCTATACTCATTTTGCCTAGCCCTGATTTGAATGTGCCTAGCCCTATACTCATTGTGATTAGCCCTATACCCATTGTGCCTAGCCCTGATTTTAATGTGCCTAGCCCTTATTTGAATGTACCTAGCTGTGATTTGATTGTGCCCAGACCTAAATTGACTGTGCCTAGTCCTGAATTGACTGTGCCTAGCTCTGAATTGATGATTGTGCCTTGGCCTGAACTCATTGTGCCTAGCCCTGAATTGACTATCCTAGCCCTAAATTGATTGTGCAACCCAAACTCAGCAAATGGGATCAACAACCTACTACGGTACCTGAACGTAAGCTGATACCCGGCCTTGCTAACAGCACTCCAACGCTCAGCACTCCCACTATGTCCAATGATGCACTGAGCCACACCACCCTTTCCCCATCACAGAATACCACAAAAGACACTCTGACCACCACTGTCACCAAAACTACCATCAAGGGCGGTCTCATCAATGCTATATCACACCTAGCACATGCCCTTGACGTATCATAACTACCAACCATCTTGACCTCTTAGCGGTCATAGAAATCTGGCTGCACCCGGCAACAGACCCTGCACTCTCATTAACCATACAGGAAGGATTCACAATTTACAGAAAAGATAGTACCGCCACCAAAGGAGAGCTCGTCTCAATCAAACTATCCCACCCCAATACCACAACCACTACCATGCAAACAGACCACCTGTACCACTACAAACTTTTGACGAGGATATAACTCTACTACTGTCAAAAAACACAAAACCATCTACTCGAATCATCATCTTAGGGGACTTTAATCTTGGCCTCTATGACATCCTAGATCCCAATGCCACAACCATTCAAACTGAACTCATTGAACAAACTACCCATGACAAAGGTTGCACCTTAGACTGGCTTGCCGATCTAAATGTATAATCCATGAGGATAGCTAATTCCCCTTGCCCCTGGTCGACAATAACATCATCATATTCACTATCCCCAGACAAACCCAACACAAAACACACTTAACACCAGCTACCCTTGCAAGAAACATGCGCAAAATGAAACGCACTAACCTACTCCCTCTATTAGGCCCCACACTGAAGGTACCTACTCCCATGTCAACCCATCAGCCATGGTGATGGGTTGACAACACCACCATCCTCCAAGCTGTCGACAAAATTGCCCCACTCAAGCACTGCAAACACAACAGGCAACTCACCTGAACTCTTCGTTCACACCTGACTTCAACAATCTTAGATCGAATAAACGTGCCACTGAATCAACCCGAAAAGCCTCACCATAGAAAAACAGGGATCTTTTCATTGCCTCCGCTAAAAAATACAAACAAGCACTATTGCTAGCTAAAAATGTTACATACAATGAGTGCATAGCAAATGCCAAATCGAGCAGTAAGGAATTATTCACCATCCTGAGGGAACTTGAGCCACCCACAGCCCACCCTACACCTGTCAGAAAGACAAAACCTGATATGCTAACATACAGCATACATACTTGGACAAAATAGCTATGTTCCGAATTTAGGCCAGTCTCCAGCACTGAGTTCATCAAAATCATCTCCAGTTTAAAACTGTCAAGGCAACATATGCCCTGCCCCTATCATCAAAGACTGTGTTACAGAACTTGCCCCATTCATCACCTCTCTCGTCAATAACTCCTTCTCACAAGGTATAGTTCCTAAGAATCTGAAAGAAGCATGGGTCCTCCTGCTTCTAAAAAAAAAAAGAAAATCCCTTGACCCCAGCATCCCTACTAATTTCCATCCCAATCACAACGGTTCCCTTCCTCCTGAAAATCCTTTATCGCGCCGCCTACCTCCAGATTCAGGAACACCTGGAAAATAACAATCTCCTGGGCCTACGCCAATCGGGTTTCCGACCTAAACACAGGACAGAAACTGCACTCCTCGACCTAAAAAACCAAATGGACACCATAATTGACAACAGAAATTTAGCCATACTACTTTTTCTAGACCTTTATGCAGCTTTTGACTTAGTAAATCATAAAATACTATGCCAACACCAGGACAGCGCTGCACACTTCTCACCCAATGCCATTGCCTGGAAAAATCATTCCTCTCCGAGCGTACCATGAGAGTTTTTTCCAACCTAGAAAACGCCACACTTGCCCCCGTTCCCTGTGGGGTTCCTCAAGGATCTTGCGTGTCACCAACGCTTTACAACATGTTCACCAAGCTGCTATTCAACCGCCTTGATGAACGTGGAGTATCTTATACAAACTACGCGGACGTTATGCAAATTGTAATCCACCTAACTGGAGACTACAACACTGACTCCACCATCCTCAAAGACATTTACCGGATGATACAGTCCTGGATGGCCCAACATGAACTTTGTCTAAATAATGACAAAACAAAGCTACTCCTTGTCGGCACCCAAACACACCTCAAAAAACTTGACCCCAAATACAATCACTTCATAATATGGATTTCTCCTTCAACTTCTCGGAGCAAGCTAACTCCACAATCTCATCAGCAGCATACACTGCCAAACTTATTAACGCCTGCAGACCATAATTATCAGCAGACAGCTGCCTAACCTTAGCAAGAGCCCTCATTCTGTCGAAACTCGATTATTGTAATATCATCCTGGCTGGCACTGCGACTACCAGCATTAAAAAACTACAGGTCACACAAAACAATGCCTTACGCGCACCACTAAACATACTGAGAAGAGAACATATCTCTGAAATCAGACGCAAAGTGCACTGTCTACCGGTTCAGGACCGGATAAAATTCAAAACAATGGCAATCACCCATAAATGCCTCACTAACATAGCTCCTAAATATCTCAAGAACCTGCTAACTCCAACCCAAACCACCAACACTACACGCTCTGCGTCAGCCTTCCTTCTCTCTGTTCCGAAATTCAAAAGAACAAAGGCTGGGAGACACAGCTTCCCAGCGGTGGCAGCCAAAGGCTGGAACACCCTACCTCTAGACATTAGATCTGACCCTTCCCACACCTCATTCCGCAGAAAACTTAAAGTCTGGTTCTTCACCTCCAATGTGCCTTAATGGTTACAGTTTCGTCCTTATACAATACGCTTCTTCGAATACATCTGCTCTACTTCATTTGCAAATTACCTAAGTTAATAAGGTTGCACATGTAAATATTACTGATTATGTACCGACGGGGGAACATTTATATGTAAATATCTTGGGCTCGATTCACAGAAGTGTTTTATAATGGTGCAATCCCATAGGAAAACGTTCTGTGAATCAGGCCCCTTATGTTTGTAAATATTCTTAATATGATTTATGCCAAACCATTGTTTTCTTTTGTTGCCTGTGGTAACCCTGTAATGTGTATTACCTGCTCTCCAACGCCCAGATACCTACGGGTTTGGCGCGTGCTACAAATGTTAAATAAATCAAATAAAAATGAAGAGGAATGGCTGCTCTGTGAAAGGGGACAGGGGTACAATTCCGCTGAGGATGGGAAGTCAACCGAAGAGACTATCACGCATGAGGAATGCATGAAAGTGATAAATGGGTGACTGGGGACGTGGAAGACCCAGAAGAGCCCCCATGCCAGTCCAAGTGGGAGAAACTTGGGGGATATTTATGACTCGATAAAAGGGAAGAAAGGGGGGCATGGGAGAGCAGAAGATAAAGGGAAAAAGGTATAATACGGAGAAGTCAAACAAACAAAAGCATAAACTGACCATCGAGAACATGTCAGAAGGGGGTAAACAAACCCGACCTCCATTTTAAAGCTCCTGGGTGGCCTAATGAAGAGATGGAGATGATAGGCCCCCACGCCCTGCAAGAGAGCTAAGGAACTCTGACCCGGCGGCTCGGCTTGCAAGAGATCTATCAGTGTCCCTACAAAAAAAGAAAAGCCTGTCGTCAATAAATGAGCATATAGCAGCCCTGGACTATGAAATCCCATCCTCGGACAAGAGCATGGGAAATACAGAGTTGTTAGGCCTGACATATACTCTAGCAAGAAGAACGTCCATTGGAACCCATGGCTTCGACAATGATGGATTGCATACAGAAAGTAACAACTTAGACACGCAGCTTCAATCAAACTCAGATAGACCCCAAATAAGAGATACAAAGGAGAAATTGAAGGACTTGAGGAAACAGCCAATTGACCTGAAAGATAGCACACCATGCTAGGGATGGACGAAGAACTATCTGGATGCGAAAATCATTCCTCTAGCGGTAGCAGCTCTAGTACATCCAAAAGGAATTTTCATGAGGAACCCTACCAGGAATGCAGGGTGTATTGCTGGGAAAGAAACTTAAGGACTGAAGATCTTACCCACATTCAGCATACAGTGATGGCAGCTTTAAAAATATCAATAGCCCCTTTTTTGAAATTGTATGATGCTATTAATACTTCTTTACAAGATCAGGCCACGCTAATTGCAATGACACACTAAAATGACAGGAATGGAACGCCTCGTAAAAAGAAGAGAGATTAGATAAAGAAGTTGAAGCCTCAATCAAATGGCAAAATCGTCTATGCGATATGACTAGAAGAGAAACAAGTGATAAAGCCATATTAATGGAGGCCATAGTGGAAGACTGTAAATGGATGCAGAGCCAATGGAAAAGGGAGCACGTTATAAGAGAGAATGAGCGAGCAACAAAGGGATCAGAACGATACCAGGATGTGGAGCAAGGTCCAGAAAATAAGATTGTTGAAATTGTCACCTTGGGCGATGATCCTAATAAAAAACAACCTGCCGATATAGCCAGCCAAACAAGGGAGCCGTAAGAAAAGCCTCAACTACAACACAATCACCCAGATCAAGACCAAGTATCGATGCAGAGAGGGGAGGAGGTGATAGAAATGCCAAGCGAACCACAAAAAGAGGGGAAAGAAGTAAATACCTTCTCAATATTTCAAAAAACACAAGCACCAGGAAGCAGAGGCAGGAAAATCTTAAAGCAGGCACAAATTAACCAAACTGGGAAAAAATACAAAAATATTAAAGTGGGACCTAAAAGAAAATCGAACGGATCTAGAGCATTTCTAAGAAACATAAGAACCTCTCCACGGCTGAACATAATACAACCCCTGAAACGCCAGAGAAAAGAAATGACGATGCCATTGGAGAAACTACCTTTAAAACCCATGGATGGAACAAATAATCTCAGGTGCTTGGAGACTGAAGTAGAAGAGATTGATTCCACATTTGGGACATGTCTCAGTGACCTTATAGAAACAATGGAAAGGTTTGATAAAGATGAGCAGTGGATTAATCTAAGCTGCTCAGAGTGGTCCGAAATTGAGGAACAAGTGAAGGGAATAGCAGTTGTCCCACGTCAGGAGCAGTCTACGGTTCCGAAGGAGAAGGAAAAGCATAGCTTGCCAGCCGCAAAGTATCCAGGCTTCAAAACGTTAAAGGAACAAAGGACGTAGAAAAAGCCCACAGGGAAGAATTCCGCCACATGGAGAAGGAAGTAAGGAATGTGAAAACTACCCTGGTAGAGAAACAACGTACAAACAGAGAAATTAGTAAAAGGAAAGAGACCAACATTATCCTAGAAAATAACAAGATAACAAAGTACGCCTGGAGAGAATAATAGCAGGATCAAATGCCCCTATTTTAAATCGCAGGAAAGTAATGAAGTTACTCCAACATATCCGAACAATGAGATATGTATCAACAGAAGATATATGAGTAGTTGAGTTTGTAAACAAGAAGAGAATTGACTGGGTGATACTTCATCTTAAATCCCATTTAATTAAAGAAACACTACTGGAGACCAGTGACAAACTCCTACCATTGGGGTATCAATTAATAACTATAAGTCAACTGATGATCTAGGCACCCAAAGCCGGAATCGGGATGAATGCAAGAAGCGCAGTGAGCGCGGCTCCAGTGATGGATCAAGCAGGAGGAAGGTGGAAGTTCAAAAAGAGGAACAGAAGTGGAGGGATAGCTCGAGAAAGAACATGGTAGTGGATTGAAGTGAAAGTGAGGATGACCAGCCAGAAAAGACATCAAAGAAAAACTGGCTGAATGAGGAGAAAAACACACAAAGAAAGAAAGATCAGTATCTCCAAACAAAATATATAAAGTACATAAAACTAAAAGGACCCTATGAAATTAATGAAAAATGTGCAGCAAGAAGTTAAGAAAAGTAGAAAAAACTGGGATTGGTTAGCTGGGGTACTTGGGAAGCCAAAACACCAATAGATGTATACAAAGGAGAAGGACGACGATCTAAACATTGCCTCAAGGGGCTTTAGATCGCTGTTTTCATAAAACTTGGGAACCCTGGCACAATTTGACTTACTTTATTTCCAAGAGACCTGGATGTGAACAAATCCATCATGTGAAGGCTATGAGAAACATCAGAACCCAGCAGGGAAAGGTAGTACGGGAAGAACCTTCTCCGGCCTCTTGACGATGATTACGGTGGACAGAGGGTTGAAGGTGGAGAAGATATTGAACCCAAATCCCTCTGTCCAGATAGTCAAAATAAGTAGAGGGAATGAGGAGTGGCAAACCCAGATATTGCTGATGAATATATACTGGAGTGTAAATATGTGCCAGGAAAAAAGCTTCATAAAATCAATCATGAACCAGGTGGATGAACTGAAAGCAATAATCAGCACATTATTATATGCAGAGATTTTAACATCCGATTGATGGATAAAGAGGATAAACCGCAATTAGAATAACTTCTGGAGAAAAGAGCCATAAAGTGGGTGAAAGAATGGTCAGACAAAAGGAGATAAACCAGGAGCTTGTACCTGGGGAAGCGGTGCCTATCAAACCTGTCTAGACTGCTGCTTCGTCTTGAAAATACTATACATCTCGTAGCAAAATTTGAAGTAAGGAAACAAATTACAAGCAATCACAATCTCCTAGCCATTACGCTAAAGACGCCCACTAACACGAAATAGAGGAAACAAATTAGGCCAGTAGAAGTAACTTGGGGAAAAAACAGGCTGAGAATAAAACTGTCGGAAATCCCAAGAATTGTATCATGCTATTAAGACTATAATCTACGGTATGAATAAGCAGCTGTTACCAAAGGTTTCAACTCGCTCACCTTGACAAGTCGGAGAATCCAATATGGAAGAGGCAAATGCGGCTGTGAAGGTTCCCCTGAGGCAATTCTGGCCCCCCGACCTAGAAATAGAATTACCAGGGGAGAGGACAGGACCGCCAGGGAAACCCTCTAATGGAGTCTGGAGTCTCGAGGTTCAGGCAGGTGTGGAAGTGAAGATGTTCCTGAGGTGTGGTAGAAAACTGATGTCCTCTGGGAGGCTTCCTCTGGATGCACGAAAGGAAAACAAGAAGAGGATTAGAATGGAACAGAGAGTTGGATGTTTAGTAAAGGGTGGAAGGAGGATCCTCTCACCGTTAATAGAGTCTAGAAAGGCTTAGACTTTGACGAGATGGGTACTCGAAAGGTTTGCAGGTAAGCAACAGGAACTCCTCAAGGTTTCTGGGAGGATATGAAAGCTCAAGAGACTTCTCTCGAATCGGCTGGATAATGTTGGATAAGCTGGACTGGTCTGCACTCACAAGGAACGGGGGCTGAGTAGAGCAACTGTAGAAAGTGAGGAGCGTCAGTAGCAGAAGCGACGCAAAGAATTGTAGGCTTTGAGTCCGGAAATAAGGTCACGTGAGCGTTCTGTAGCGTCTTGCAGGGACATGGGAAGACTGAACCGCTGCTGTCCGCTCGAAGGTCTCTAAGGGCGTCCATCTTGGAACTGCTCCTCCAAAGGATACCACTCAAGCGGGTACGTGTACCGTATAATCGGGTACGTGACCATAGTGACCATTTACGGCCATGTGTAACGGCCATGTGTAACACATGCTACAAAAAGTACACTAAGGAAAATCCATCCAAGGTAGGATATGCCTGGATATTGAAAGAGTTTGAAGAGAAAAGAGAAAGAGGCGAAAAGAGCGCAAACGGATGCCGAATAAATGCTGAAAGTAATATGCACTAATAATGCAGGAAACTTCAGGCCTGCACATATGATGGGGCAGGTGGCCGAGGAGATTCGGGCAGACCATTATACAACTCTATTCAGCAAGAAAGGCGAGCTAAGCACACTAGGTGAAGAGCCGGGAGAGAAGACACGGTCCTTCGATTTTGACGGACTCGAGCCACTGACACGAAAGAGAGGAAACAAATTAGGCCAGTAGAAGTAACTTGGGGAAAAAAGAGGCTGAGAATAAAACTGTCGGAAATCCCAAGAATTGTATCATGCTACAAAAAGTACACTAACGAAAATCCATCCAAGGTAGAGTCTGCCTGGATATTGAAAGAGTTTGAAGAGAGAAGAGAAATTGGAGGGACAATAACTATGACCCCTAAACATGCATCATCATCACCATGATCTATTGACAAAAATCCAAGAATTTAGGGCCGATGTCAGAAGGCTAAAGAAGGAAAAAGGAACTGGGGTGAATGAAAAGATAAGAAAACAAAAACAGACATACTGGACTTGCATTTGTGCGACAAGGGCAAAAAGAGCGCAAACGGATGACTAATAAATGCTGAAAGTAATATGCACCAATAACACGAGGAATGTGGGACATTATTAATAATGCAGGAAACTTCAGGCCTGCACATATGATGGGGCAGGTGGCCGAGGAGAGAAGGGCAGACCATTATACAACTCTATTCAGCAAGAAAGGCGAGCTAAGCACAGTAGGTGAAGAGCCGGGAGAGAAGACATGGTCCTTCGAATTTGACGCACTCGAGGCACGCTTGATGATTATTTTTCCAGCAGGTTTCCGCTAATCTTTTTCTGCTCCAAGATCAGAGAGGTCCTGTGTGTACCATGAATTGGTGTGAGCTACAGGTTTGTCTTTTGTTAGATGCTAGAGGGTCAATAGTGTCAACGGCAATGGTTAGTGTAGTGGTGAAGGTATCAACTAGACATGTGGCTCAGAAGTGTCCAAGAACTCAGATTTGGAGGCATCGAGGAATGGTAAGAGGTTGTCTTTAGTTAGCTTCCTGGTAGTGCGCACCAGAGATGGTGGTAGTTTCTTGACTTGAGGGTTAGTGTGTTGGCCAAGAGGGATCGTGAAGGTGATGATGTGGTGATCAGGGTGATCAGACCATGGACAGTGAGAATTAGACTTGACTGTGATATGGCAATTGACGTCCGCTAGCCAGTTCAGGGATTACCCTTTGATGTGTGTGGGATTATCCATACGCTAGGTGAAGCAGAGGGCCATTAGTGAATTAGAGGGTGAGGTGGCTTGTAGGTCAGAGTGATCGTTAAGGCCATGGTTTAGGTCCCCTAGAAGTCACTTGTGAGGAGGGCTTCACGTTGTGTTGTAAGGTGTGAAGTAAGTCCTCTCCGAATGTCATGATGGCGTCAGGTGGGCGATAAACGACATGGACGTTAATAGTGTTAGTTGGAGAGGTGGACAGCTTAAGGGAGAGGATATCACAAGTTTATTAAATAAGGTGTAAGTTGTCTAATGAGTAGGTGGTCTTTAGCTATGAAGGCGACTCCCCCACTTCTAGAATTCAGCCTGTGATGCCTGAATATGGTGTAACCATGTGGGATGGCCAGGGATAGGGCATGAGGCTGCATGTAGCCAAGTTTCTGTGATGGCGAGGGTGTTGAGCTTGCCTACTATCAGCGGGAAGAGAGCGAGCATTAACCAGAGCTAGATTGAGAACTGGTCCGGGGAGGTCACCAGCACCTACTTCTGCATTAGGAGTCGCCCAGTAGGTTGTTGGCAGAGTGTCAGAGGCCAGGCTAGTGGGAGTAGGGATAGGAGTATAGTAGTCAGTAGCCACGGCAGTACACGTAGTGGTTATATTGGCAGTATACATTGAGGGTACCTTGGGCTTAGTGGTGGCCGTGATGGCATGATTGGCAAAGTCAGGGCAAAAGAGGGCAACATCTAGAGCAGCACATGCAGTGGATGCATTAGCAGTATTCAGCACAGATGTCTTGGGCATGGTTGCAGTAAGGGTGGCACTGGTTGCAATATCATGATCGATAGGGGTGGCAAGCGCACCTACAGTGGCTGCAGTAGCAGCATTCATCAAGGAGGTCTTGGGGATGGTGGCGTACTTGGTGGCCATGTCTGAGCAAATGTGGGCAGCATCAACATCATCGCAAGCAGTAGCAACATTATTCATCAGAGGTGCCTTGGGCATGGTGGCAATAAGGGTGGTACAGGTATCCGTGTTGAGGCAAATGGGGCAGCAGCAGCACACTTAGTAGTTGCAAAAGCATTGTTCAATACAGATATCTTAGACATAGAGGGAGCCATGATGGCAATGGTGGACATATCAGGACAAGCGTGGGTAACATTAGTAGCATGGTTCAGTACAGATATTTCAGGCATTAAAGCAGCAGTAATGCATAATCTAAAAGGCTTTCTGGGGCCAGAGCCCGCACTATCTACAACGTTCTCTTCCTAAATACTTTCCCTCTAGAGCCCTCTGCTCGTCCTTCACCAACTCGAGGGTGAGACGTTTTTCCAAACAGAGATATGGGGGTAGATCTTTATCCGCTGAAGGTGCCTTCCTCTGGAACAGCCGCCCTGCCTCCCTCTGCCTTGAGCCGGATCACCTTAGGTCTGGAAACTCCTCAAGAACTTCCTCTTCTTTTCCTCCTCCTCTCTCCCTCTCCCCTGCTAACCTCCTTCTCTTCCCCAACTCTGTTCAGCTTCTTGCTGAGTAATTGCCTGGTTCACCTCCAGATACTTTTTACGGTGCCAGGCTCCCCTGCCAGTCTTGCACTTGCCCCCGGGCCTTTTCACTATGTTTCAGCATTACTGCTATTTCAACTTACGCTCCAGGAGAGGGTTAACCTCTCTGCACTTAACCCAGGGCCTTGCTGGACTTGGTGCACTTGTTTACCCCTCACCCCTTCCTCACACTTCCGTCTGTACACTTGCATGACCAAATGTACTAGGACTAGTAAGTTAATTGTCCTGCCCCTACGCCTCCTTTTTTGTCTCTCCCTGGCATGGCTCGTGCCTGAAACACTTGATGCACTTACTCTAGGAGAAATGCAGTCAGGTCTAGTATGCTAGTTTTTGTAAGATCATTCGGAAACTTCAAGGCCTATGAATGATTATTGTATTCCCTTGTTCCCTTCCCGCTTTGGAGTGTTTAAGAATTCCACTTGTGCATAAGCACTGTATAAATGAACAATTACAAGTAGCGGCATTGGAAGGCATATCAGGACAAATGTGGGTAGCATCAGCATCATTGTTCAATACTGATATCTTCGGCCTAGAGGCAACAGTGGTGGCATCAGGACGAGTGTGGACAGCATTAACACGTAGCATTCGTCTTGCTCCGAGCAAATACATTGTTGTACAACGGAATGGTGTAATTGTCAGTAGTGTCAGTAGCTATGCGAATGGGGGGGGGGGGGTGACCATCATGCATGGTAGCAACTTTTGCAGTTGTCGATGGATCTGTATTGAGAGTAGAGACCATAGCATCTGTGGTAATAGTGGCAACGGCCCAGGTTGGTACATTGAAAACGGCAGGAGTGTGTGCAGCACCTTTACATGCGGTAGCATGAGAGGCAACATAGGCGGTGGTCGGCCGATAGAGATCATTACAAACTGTTCGTGGATTCGCTAAATTGTGTGCATTTGACTTTTTCAATTTTTTATTTAATTTTATACAGCTGATAAAAGATACAACTTTTAAAATCAGAATCTTCCACTTACACATTCATATTATTTGTATGGTGGCAGTAAGAGGGACATTAGAATAAATGGAATTGCAGATGGGGATAACGCCCATATTGTTACCAGGCATATATACCAGTGCATTCCGTGCATTCATGCGAGGCAAAGAGACACAGTTGTCGGTCTGCTGCTTTTGGAGGTGTGTGCATCCCAGGAGATGACCGGAGGGCAGCGGTTTCCGTGGTGGTGTGTGGGAGACACAAACATAGTGCCTGGAGCTCCGAAAGTTTGTTGCTGGGATCGCCTGTAAGGTTTTGCACTGTTTGACGCTCCACATTGGCTGGGAGCCCAAAGCCACGCCCCCACCGGTTACTAATATATATTAATTGTATAATGGCACATCACCAAATAATAGGCAGCCTTGAAACCTCATTGTTGGTCATTGTAGGTTACAAAAAGTTGAGTAAAAAGAAGTGTCTTTTTTTCCGACTTTCAAGATTGCCCCTTTAAGGATGCAGGATCTCTCGTGGAGAATCTGCTTACTACATGTCCTGTTTGAACATGGACCTCCAGCTTTGTCCTAGTCCCCTCACCTATGCAAGTAGGCAACAGATGTTTGTTGCACAATGATAAACCTTTCTCAAAAATAACTATTTTAAAATTACACCTCGCCTTCCCGGCAAAAACAAACATTCTGGAGTCCCTCGGACCATAAAAAGGTGCTAAAGACAGTACGTTGGTCTTAAAACATTTTGTACTATACGGGGGATTCTTATTTTTGCAGGTGGTGTGAGTGTACAAAACAGGCGGCCTTTTCTGCCACGGCTTCCCATTCCACCTACAAAGCGGCTGGTGTTATGCCAGCATGACATGCTCATGCTCGGTAAAAACAATAGCGTCCTCCGGTTTTTAGCACATCACGGTGTTCCAGGGCCCCCCTTTTTCCTGTCAGCATCGGGCCTGACGTGTCTGGACCCTGCCCCCGGCCCCTACGGTCAGAGTTTTTCGCTCATCCTGACCGGTCTCGGGCCCGTGGATTCCCCGGCATCTGCAGCAGCGTCACGAAGGACTACTGACGCAGAGGCCCACGAGTGTCCGTTGGCGGTCGGTTAGGCGCGATGTCTCACGTGCCCCACGTACGCAGGATCAGAGGGCTGCCATATTTCCCGCCATTCGACTCGTACGTAGTTCGTAGCTTTCCAGAAAGTTCCAGAGTTTGTCAAGTCACTAGGACTGCGTCCCGGGCCAGAGGCCCACAGCGCCCCCAGCGGACTCCCACGCCGGCGCAGCTTCTGCCCTCAAGCCACAAGGCCTGCGCCCCACTCCGCCATCAGCAGACGCCCCAGCCGGCGGAAAGAGACAGCTTCCGCTGGCAGGTAATTTTTGTAGTCACATACCATTTACTCAGGTAGTCATTTCGGAAGTGGATTTGTAAGGATACCTCAATCACCCCAATATTACATTAAGTTTAATTTGTGCTCGGCAAGAGAGGCAATATTATGACTTTCTATGCTAAGGTCATAATACTGAAATTGCAAAGTTATTCGCATTATAAAGTAACAGGATAGCAAATGCTATACGTTTTTGTAGCATGCCACCCCTTCTGAGGGAACAATGCATACATGCCAACCCTCCCGATTAAGGCGGGAGACTCCCAACTTTTCATTGAGAAATAATGCTTTTTCTCGGGTTCTCCCGCCTAAAATAATTACAGCGCCAATACATTTCTATGAGAAAAACTATGTCTCCCGATTTTGTCTCTCAAAACTCCCTCTTAGATCATACATGCCAACCCTCCCGATTTGGGCGGGACTCCCGATTTTTTCATCTAAAATGTTGCACATTTTTACTTTCTCCCTCCTAAAATATTTGTAATCTCAATTCAATCCAATGGGAACATTCCCTTCTCCCGATTTCTGACACAAAATCTCCCTCCCAGCTGTGGCAAAATGTTGGCATGTATGTTAGGTGCACCTGAATGTTGGCATGTATGACGATGCTGGCTCTGCGTAGCAGGGCCCACCACCCTGACAGTGCCCCTGCTGGGCAACGCTGTCGGCCCCCCTATGTCAGCAGAGCCCCTGCCGGGCAACACTGCATCTATATGACCGCAGAGCCCCTGCCAGGCAACTCTGCATCTACGTGCCAGTGCTCCTGCTGGACACCTCTGGCGCCGTCTGCGGTGTTGGCCTTGGTGCCCCCAGGCCATTGAATCGCCCGTATAATCACGGGCAGACAGGGTGCTCACTGTCACTGGATGCACCCAGCGGTGGTTTGCCTGGCCCTGCGTGACCGCAGGACCAGGACATAACAATTTTATCTTTAATGTATATATTTTATTTTGAGGTATGTGTTTTTTAATGATATTGTGTCTGATGCAGAATTGGCAAATTACGTTTGCTGCAAGCCCCTGCCTAGGCACTAAAGTTACTCCCTCCTCTGGCATAAGGGACAGTTCTCTGCAGGCACACTGTTTTTCTCTTGCCAGGCAGTGGTCGAAGTGGGCGGGAGCTGTGCTCTTCTACTTCTTTTAATTAGGTTTTACCGTTCCTATAATTTTATTTTAAAAATTAACCGCTCCGGAACGGTTTCGTTTTAAAATAAACGTGTAGGAAGAAGTTGAAACTTGCACTTTCAGTGCACTGCACTGGATGTTCCCTCAAACATCAGGCGCATGTATTTTGGGGTTTGTATTGTGCATGGGAGGGGGTGCGTCAATGGGGTTTGTGGGGAGTGGTGCAGGCCAGTAGGGAACATAGTTCCACTACTTCTTTTTGTACACTTCGACCACTGTTGCCAAGTATCACTCGGCAATCACTAGTGGCGAGTGCACATTTTGTGGCAGAAAGCATATACTAGTTAATTTCAGCTTGACTATTAAGACACGATTGTCAAACAACTGTCTTCACCTGCGCATGACATATTTGATACTCCATTATTTACTGCTTAGCGAAACAGGCCTAAAGGGAAATACTCTGAATGCTGGATTATACAAGGATTTAAAGGTTCTTGTTAGCATGGTGTGTACCAGAGATGGAAGCTGTAGAATAGTTTGTGTATGCCTCTGGCATATACTGAGACTAGCACTAGTGGGACAACTGAACAGATGATAACGTGTGATCGTCATGCGGAAAATGGAGGAGATTGTGATTTTGGCAACAGGAGGAGACAAAAAGGCTACAAAAAGGTGACTGTAAGGGCAACATAGGTGGTTTGAGTCTGAGGTACATGGCTTCATGAAGATAAATTTAGTAAAATATACAGTATATAGAGCGCCCCTGTGCCTCACTGGGAAAATATGAGCTAAAAAATATAAAAGCAGTGTTATGTGTGACCCTCCCAAGTGTATTGCCCTTTTAAGATGAGTCATGACTCTGTCATGGCCCGACCTAATAAAAAGAGCAACTGCAGGCACGTGGCTCAGAACGGCTGCAGACTCAAACTATGGAAGTCCTGTTGTCTCCGTCTCTCACTTTGGGCCTGCAGGCATACACTGTGTGATCACAGTCCTGTTGACCTGGCCTGTAGGCCCACCCCGTGTGAGCACAGTCCTGCAGGTCCCTGCTGGTCTAGGCCCCCGAGATCAGCATGGTCCCGCCCTGCAACTATCTATAGGTCTGGGTGACCCCGCCAAACCAACATGGTGCTGTCCCCTCCCCCCAGCACCTGTGAGGCCCGTCGCGTGACCGCCGCTGGCCCCACAATAAGCAGCACTATGAGATATACTTAAAACCCGTGAACTGGGTGATCTCCAGCCCTTTCAGATGAGTAGCAATACCCTTGAGATGGATGGGGATGCAGACTTTATTCTTACATCAATAATCGTAACGACTCAGGTTGTTGGCAAAAAGATGACTGTTTTAATATCAATTATCTAAAACAGGGAGTACAACGGACGTCTCAGCGCAAATTCTGTCAATGCATCTTAGAAAAAAGCAGTCTTTTTTAACAAAAAATCGTCATTGGTGACGTTAACCTATGTATTACTAACATCAGCCTACGTGGCAATCTACAAAAACCTATTGAAGAACGTGATAGGGTCTAAGGAAATATCTAAGTATACATTCTATACTAGTATGGGACAGCGAGTGAAAGTAATTGGTTTCTTAATATCAGTTGGGGCAACTAAGCCTTCCCTTCAAAAATGGCCACTATGAACGTCACTAAATACACAACGTCCCATTGGCTACATAAACCGTAGGACCCTTAATTACGTGGTCCCCTACAATTGGCTCTCTAACCTCCGTCAGTACTTTTCCACCTACGTCTAGCAGCACGCAGACTGGACCACCAGGTGCTGGTGAGCTTGTCTTGAACAGAGCTACCCACCAATTAGCATATCCTTCTATCTTCACCTCAGTCGTCTGCTGGCAATTTAGACTTTGAACTTGTCCTTGGGAGTGTTCTTAGCTCCGGAGAATTTAGGGGAGTGAAGGCACTCTCTGCCCTTATGCGTAGGTGTGATAGTCCTGTTCGCCTAACTTTATCCGTCCACGTGACTGAAGACTATGATTTCAAGCTTCTAGTGTATTAAAAATACTATTTTCTAATAGGCCTCTGACGTCTTCCTTGTTTTGTTCATGCCTTCTGAATAGGAGCTGTTCTTTCACGCGATTTTGTATCCAATGTCAGCTCACCCCAGTCTGATAAGACCTTGACTTCTTGGCTTGGTCTTATGGGCTCATCCAGCCTCGCCTTTCAGAGATTTACTTTGTAATTCATTTGTTTTCTTACTGTGACACACTGGAAACGAGGCCTTTATTTTTTAGTCCAGCTCTGCTATAACACGTAGAGGAAACATCCGTTTTTTACTCACTTATGCATATATGTATATGTTGGTGCATGCCGCAATCTGTTCACTATAAAGCTAGCCTCAAGAATACTTTGTCTGCTTGCGTTTCTGTACACGTGTAAAATTACTTGATGTCTTCATCCATTCTGTGGCATAAGCTTCTTCACCTTGATCCCAAGATGTCACTTATACTTGGTACTCTCTTGATGCCTTATGGAATTTCTCCATTCTCTTTTCTATGCATCTCTTCTATACACATTAGCTCGACTCTGTATGACGTCACCATTCGTCTTGGCCATTCACTTGCTCTGCTTCTTCCGGGCTTTCATTCAAATGGCCATCATATTTTATCATATGCAGGTATGGTTTTCTCAATGGGAACCTTGTTTCCAGGATTCTCTTTTTTATCAGTATTCTTACTGGTACTGCATGTGTCTCACACTCTGGCTCCCGACATATAGGCAATATGGGTGACATGGTTGAGGTGGGGGTACTTGGCTCCTTCTCTACACTCTCCCCTCTGGGCGATTCATTAACCCCTCTCCCATCATCCTTCACAACTAGACATCCTTGTCTGAAGAATTGCTTCTTAGGGATCCATATCTTTATGACTCCCTTCAGGCATACAGCCGATTTCACATGCTTATCCTAGTTCCATGTCATGAGCATACACTGTCCACTTGGGCTGCAATATATCCATCTTCCCACATACTTCTTATGGTTCTTTGGATACAGGAATTTCGTTCCCTCAGGTGCATGGATACAGGCCATCACAAAGTCTCTGATTTCTTCATCTGTTAAGTCTCTGTCCTTCTATCCTGATTCGACATCGATCATGATTTTCATCCCTATGTCTTTCTTTGCTGCCTTCTTGCATTGTGTAATTATTATCTTGATTACACAGAATCCAAGCAACACCAACACGATCAGGGCTCCCAGGAACTTGAACATGTCTGCCATCCATTGTGGAACCCATGAAAACAGCGATCCAAACAAACTGTCATCAGCAATACCTTCTACTTCGTCTATCATCTGGACGTGTAGCTTCGTTAGCATCTCTATGGCCTCTCTCAAGGTTCCATCCCGTCATCATGAGCAGGAATGAATGTGCAACATGATTCCCCGATTGTTGCACAAACACCTCCATCCATAGCTGTGATTATGTCCAGAACGGATCTGTTCTGGAGAGTCATTAGTCGTATGGCTCTCATCTCTTCTCTAATAGCATTGAACCCCTTTAAGGTTGTGTTGATCGTTTGCAGTAATTCCCATCTGGTCATCTGCAGCCATTTGGTATTTGCTCCAACCTGGATTCTCGGCATGAAGATCAACGTGAAGTCTGACGAAGTCTGGCTGAACAGTCTGTGCTCATACAGGATAGAGTCAAAAGCTTCTATTGACTTGGTAGAGAAATAATGTTCCCTCTTCAATCGATTGATGAGCTCCACAGATCTCTTCTTCCTCAGGTGTGCATCTGCTTTTGGGAAACTATCAAGATTCATGTCTCTTTTAGGAATATCCAACACTGGAACATGAACATTCACCAGTGAACATCGTCCTCCCCAATCCTTGGGTAGACTCATATATGCTCTGGATCCACAAGCCCAATAGTGTTCCATGATTACTGCAGTTCCAAGTTTCATTCCTAGTACATCAAAGATTCGGCCATAGTTCCGGTTCTCTCCAACTTTTCCTGTACCATTATTTCTGAAGAACAGCTTTGCATTTTCCAAAGGCACTATCTGCAAGGGTCCTCCTCTGTTGTCAACCCAGGTCAGTAGCTTAGCAAGTCTTGGCCACAAAGGCTTGCATCCATTTTGCACTATGTCAATGGTTGGTTGATAACAACCAATGACCACCCAGGCTCTGCAGATGACCGCTCCTTCTTCCCATCCATCTGGTGATAGCACTGATGCCCAAATCTGCATTTGGCCTCTTTTTTCCATCTACGAATTTCTTCTGCAGATTTTCCTGAACTTTCAAGTCTTCTGTTTACTTCCCAGTAACATTCCAGCTCCTTTCACTCTAGGTTTTTCATATCTGATCACGTGATTCTTGGTATGCGCCCTATTTCTTGTCCTTGTGTCCTTGACATAGTCATCTTCATCTGGATCTGTCCATTCAGTTGCCCATTGGAGATAGGCATCTCGACCCATGAACTGGACTCTAGTGTGGCAAAGTGCTATGTGTGATAGACAATGTGCTGTCTGGACATCTATTTCAATAGCTATGAAAATGTTAGCTTTCCCCATGCTATAAGGCAGGGGTGCACATACAAAGCATTCATCCTTTGAGGTTCTTCATCCCATTTCTGTCATATGCTGATACCAGATGTTATTCCCAAAATGTGGTGTACTGTCTAGGTAGTCATTTTACTCATTATCATCCTCCCTAGCACTTCTCCTAGGTCTGGTTCATTTTTCCTACAAGCTTCTTTGACCATCTCATGTAACATGCCAACATAATTCTTCATATACTAGACCAATTATAGACACATTTGTCAGTGGATTGGGTGTGTTTACATGTGCTACCTGTGTAGGGGAAAGCTCAAGAAGTTTCATCCTATCAACATAAGATTTAGGCATAAAAATGTCTTGCATATTCTCCATATGTGTCCTCTTCCTAAAAAGTAACCCAGGTTTATTCATCACAGGACCAGGTGCTCTGGTGTGTACCTCTAAAGTAGGAATAATCACATAAGGTCTCAGCTGCCTTGTAGTTGCCACATTGGTACCCTTTTCTTGTACAGGAGGATGCACAGGAATCTTGCTCCACTTACATCTATATAATAAGACGTGCGCACTGTAAGTGAGAGCAATATCACTATGAACAAAATGCAAACATAAATCATACAGATGTATGTCCACTTACAACAATGTTGTTTTATATATCGTGGACATCTCTCAGGATCTGGCATGACGATATTGCTACTAATGCTGCCCATTTCTCTTTTTTAAGGTAGGAAAAACACTTTTTAATGGGGCAACATTATGCACTACTTCTGGAAGCTGCTGAATCGGTTCTGTCAATCTCCTCGATCAGCAGACCGTTTACTGGATGATGAACACAAATTCCCAATGAATGCCACGAATTGGCCTGTCATTAAACGACATGATGATTTTCTTTCAACATGAAACAAAGTTCTTTAACCAGTAGACCTCGGATCTGTCCTTCGAAAGAAAGTCTCATTCAGTTCTTAATGTTCTTGCAGAGTACCCGTTCACTTGTAATATAATGTCTCTCAAAATGCCATTAAGCGCTGCATTGTTTCTGGGGTCTCTCAGGAACGTTAGAACGTCGGTTTGCCTCCCAACAAGATGCGGGCACTCCTCAATCAGGTAGTAGAATACTAAGCTGACCAGTCTGTGTGCATTATCCGGTGACAAGGGCATTTTCGTTTTCCACAAAGAACTCAGGAAGCTGGAGAATCTGCTCAACAATGGCTGTGCGCAATCTCCTCCTGATTGGACCATTCCTAGGATCTTGCAAGAAAACATGAACACTAGTAGTTCTCCCCATGAGCGCAGGATATGTGCACAATAAGAACACGAAAACTGCAAGAATGACCCGTGAAACATTGTCATTAGGCACCGCTATGCATGCCTCCGAACAAGAACTCAGTGAGAAATGAATCTGGGGATTGCTCCCTCTTCCAGTTGTCGAAAAGGAACTGCAGATTTTTGTATATCTTTGTTTTTCAATCAAAGCTTAAGCATACCTGAGTCCAATGTCAACACACTCCTGTGGCTCAAGAACACAATAACTTCCCTTAACTCCTTTTTAAATGACTGAAAAGAGTGTCCACAAATAAGCCACAGTCCAATGAACTCTTTATCTTTATTCAACTGCTTCTGCGCCCTTCTTCATCACCATAGATCTGGTCTGCACGTGCTGTGGTTCTTCCAGCATAGACCTTTACGTCATCAAGGAAAATCCAAGCGCGTCTGCCTTGCACTTTGATTGCAGATGGCGGGACGTCCTCCACTATAAAAGGGCAGTTGAAGCAAGGATTGTGCTACTTTCTAGTGAAGTTGCGGATTAGGACCGCATCTCCGGGAAAGAATTTGGGAAGACATATCTCTTTAATTCCACTTGTTGAAGCATCTCCTTCTGTTTTCTGCGCTGCCCCACACCCTCTTCACCTTGAGCTGATCTGAAATGACAGAGATACTTGAAGTCATACAAATAAGGTAATCACATAGCTCCTTTCCTAGCAATTCTGCAGTTGACTGTGCATCACTTCTTACCCTAGCCGGAGGTGTGAGAGGTGTCCTCATTTACCTCCCTGTCACTATTTCGTGCAGGGTAAGATGGTGGTCTAACCATGGCTTATTTCTCAACGCGTACAATGCCAGTGGAAGGGATTGAAACCATCCTTTTTTCAAAGTAAGCTTCAATTTGACTATTCTTTCTTTAAGCAAGCCGTTGAGTCTCTCACAGACACTGTTCACTTGCGGTTGATAAGCCGATGAAAACTTGTTCTTTATGCCAAGCAACAAGCTTATTTGCTCAAAGACTGTTAACAGAATGAGGGCCGTTATCTGATCTTTGTTGCTTTGTGTCCTCTTGTTTCCAAGGCGAGCACATTACTGCTGAGCTATCCTCCCAGGACATCGATATGCAAATGCTGGAAGGGGCCACTAGGTCTAGGAATAACTCCCCTAATCGTGCGCAATGTGTGCCCAGCAGTAAACTTTTGACATACGATACAATTTACTTCATAAAATGCAACGTGTTCTACCAAATTCGGAATAAACCAATCCTCTGCAATAGTTGCAGCGAGGTTCTCTCTAGTTGTGTGCGCAGGGTAGTGTAGCTGTTTCAACGCCACCCTCAATAAGACTACACGCATCACTGGTTTAGCAGTACCGTCTTGTCGCCACATCGCTTCAGAGGGGTTTAAAGAACACCCTCTCTGCGTCCATAAGTCCTTCTCATCTTGGGGTGCTTCCCCCTGGATCTCTATCAATTGAGTCCTAGACAGGTTATTATAACAATCAGACACACTCATCATCACCACCATGCTTTCATTCACATTCGGTGTGTCACATGACATAATGTCATCTGAATATGCAACCCATTTGGCTTCCTCGTCTGCTGCTTGATTCCCTCGTGAAATAAAATCTGCCCTTTTAGAGTGAGGTGCACATTTAACGACTGCGATGGCTACTGGGCGTTGTAGTGCTTTAATAAGCCTGTCCAATAGGGCTGCGGTTTGCACTGGAGTGCCTTCCGCTCGGAGTTAGCCCCTCCTTTTCCAATGTGCTAGCCCTGCGTGCACCACTGACGTCACATAGGCAGAGTCACTGTACACGTTACTTCCAGATGTGAATGATTTTCGAGTGTGACAATCAGTACCACTAATTCTGCAGCCTGTGCCGAAAAATGAGATGGGAGTTGCGCACTTATCAGTACCTGAAACTCCCCATTGGCCGTGTGCTTTATTACAGTGGCACCTGCAACTCTTTGTCCATCATTTTGTTCTATTCTCGAAGAACCGTCAATAAAAAGAATCTCCCCAGCTGCCAATGCATTTTCCTTCACTCTTGGGAGTTCATCATAGAATTCCTCATAGTTCAAGCAATCGTGGGCATGCTCATCCTATGCCATTGATTCTGCTATAAACATGGCAGGATTTACTATTCTGCATTGGACTATTTTGATGGCTAGATTTGATATGGCTACTACATAAGCAGAAGTCCTTTGAGATGTCAACGTGCCCTCAGGTTTCTCCAAAATGGCAAATAATGCACGTTCAACAAATAACGTCATGGGACACCCCATTACTATATTAGCAGCCTTCTCAATGGCGAATGCAGCGGCTGGCAAAGACTGTTTGCAAGGAAAGTGACCCCTCATTACTGGGTCTAGAATCCCACTGTAATATGCAAGGGGCTTGTACCCCAACATGGTTCTCTGCATGAGGACTGCTGTCATAACAGTGCCATCCGTGTGTGAAAACAAAAAGAATTCCTCAGCATAATTAGGAATCCCTAAAACTGGAGATGTGTAAATTGCCTTTTTCAGCTCATCAAACCCTTCTTCCATTTCCTCAGTCCAAACTATTTTCTCTTGGGTTGCCTGTGCTTTCTTCAGAGCTTGCAATAAGGTCCGTATATATGAACTGTAATCAAAGACCCACTCTCTCATATAATTACATAGTTCCAAAAATCTCTGCATTTGCTTTATCGTCTGTGGCTTTACTGTTTTCAAAATAGCCTCATCTCTCTCAGGAGTAACATTCTTTCCTTCATGCAAAATTAACTGGCCAATGTACACTTCTTGTTGACAATACTGCAACTTCTCTTCTGTCGACGTTATATCCTTTATCCTTTGTCAGCAAAAATAATCATTAGCTGAACAGAATTGTGTCTGCACTTTTCCTCTGAGGTGCTACAGACCAATATATCATTTACGTATTGTAACACAGTACTTTCTAAATCAATATTGCTTAAGTCCATCTGCAGGACTCTATTGAAAATTGATGGAGACTCACAGTATCCCTGTAAAGTGCTTTTCAGGCGAGTTTGTCTCGACGTAAATGATGTCAGATCTTGCGAGTCTTAATGCAATGGGGTTAAGAAAAGCACATTTTTCAAATCAATCACAGTGAAATATCGTGCCTCAACAGGTATATTACATAAGATTGTCGCAGGATTAGGAACGAGAGGGAACTCGGCCTCTACAATCTGGTTAATCGGGCGTAAATCTTGAGTTAACCGCCACAACCCCCTTTTCCTTTTTTGATCAGATAGATTGCGGTATTACACAATGACTCTGACAT
The DNA here is from genome assembly GCF_040938575.1 of Ambystoma mexicanum. Taxonomy (NCBI): domain Eukaryota; kingdom Metazoa; phylum Chordata; class Amphibia; order Caudata; family Ambystomatidae; genus Ambystoma; species Ambystoma mexicanum. Next base: position 1,227,133,313 of record NC_090926.1, read on the forward strand.
CGCTAGGATGCCTTGTTCCATCATAGCTGATGTCGTCTTAAAAATACCTTCATCTGCCTCTCGAGACATTGGATATTGTCATGCTTGAGGTAAATTTGCTCCTGGTTTCAGTTTAATCTTCACTTCTCCAACCCCCTTCAATAGGCCTACGTGTCATGCCCCGGTTGGGCAGACACTTGTGGGATCGTTGGCGTCTGCTCCGCCATTATTAGCGCCGTCACGTCGCCCTGATGACGTACTGCCGCGGTCTAGTTGTGGAAGGACAGCCCGCGGAAGGTATTTGTTTCCTTCTCCTTCCGGCGGACAGTGCGTTGCAACCCCTGGCTTGGCGTTTCTGCTTTTCCTCTATCGGGAGGCATCGCTAGTGTTATCCATTTCCGTACATACGGTATGCTGCTTTCTCTCTCCTCCTTCCTTCCCCCGCTCTGGCGGCTTTTCTACTAATCTTTCCTCTCTCTGCTTTCCAAATCTACCTGCCTCTACTCCCCGTCCTCTGCAACTAATCCAGAACAGGACTACGAGACTTGTCCTTGGCCTCAAGCCCTGGGATCGTATCTCTCCAGCTCTGAAATCTCTCCACTGGCTCCCAGTGGATGCAAGGATTACATTCAAAACCCTCTGCATTGTCCACAAGGCTTTCTGGGGCCTGCGCCCAAAATACCTTCAGCTATCCCCCCGCAAATACCTCCCCTCTCGAGCTCTTCGCTTCTCTACCTCCAACTCCCTCAGGGTCAGTCGTTTTTCAAAGAAAGGAGCTGGGGGTAGATCTCTGCCTTCGGCTGGGGCCACCCTATGGAACAGCCTCCCTGCCACTCTAAAACTTGAGGAGAACCATCTACGGTTCCGGAAGCACCTCAAGACCTTCCTCTTTTCTTCTGCTTTCGCTCCCCCTCTCCCCTGCTGATCTGTTCTCTCTTGGCACTGTGCAACTGGCCACCCTCTGTCCTTCGGGCCCAGGTACCTGCTCACCCTGCCACCCTCCCGCACTGCCTCCGGGCCACGCCTTGCATTGGGGTCTGTATCTGTACCCATAAAGCCCCCCCTTTTTCTTCCTGCACTCATCAGACCTACCCTGTCTGATGCCTTAAACCTAGCACTTGCAAATTGCTGGCTGCATTACCACTGTTTGTTATTTACCTGTTTCTCCTCTGCTTTGCACTTTCCACTTCTCCCTCCTTCCATGCACTTTTCCCCTCCCCCTCTCCCATGCACTTGCGTGTTCTCAATGGCACTGGGCCTAGTAAGATCGCTGTTTTGTTCTCCCCTGTTCCCCTCCCTTGCCTTGTCACGCTCTGAAACACTTGTGTACGAGCGCAATAGAAATAAAATATCCATCAGTCAATCAATCTTTCCTCTCTCTGCTTTCCTCCGTGTTTATCGGCCCCTTCCGCACTTTCGCTTCCCCTCTTCCTGGCTCCCCTCTCGCTCTTCTGTTCTAATTCCCTCTAACTTCCCTATTACAAACTTACCATTGCCTTATTTTGTCATCTCCGCCCTCCGCGACTCTTCTTATTGTTACTTCCGCTCTCTTAGCGCACACACCGCCGTGACCCCATACGCGGCAGCTCTCCTCCTGGATCCAGTCTCCACACGTCCTACTTGGAAGAACTCCTTTTGCCTGCACCTTCAAAGGGTTATTTGTGCCTTAGGGCTTTTTCCCCTTTACCGGCTGTTCCGGGAAGGGGCCAATGGGTTGCTGTGTACAACTCCCACAGTGGCTTCTTTCCGTGGCAGGCCAAATCCACCTACAAAAAAAGAGAGTCTATAATAATATCTTTAATGTGATTTAGTTTAAATGATAAACTTTACACATATTCATCATAACAATATAAAACATGTAAAACCAAACAGAATATATACATTTTTAAAATAAAATACAAATAAAATACATTTTAGCAAAATCAAATAAAGTATTACATAATAATCATTTGTCTCTTAGTCTAGATGTAATATACCAAGTTTTGACCTCGTTCTTCATTACCACATTCTCGCTGTACAAACCGGGCCTGTATATATCGTAGGAAACTTCATAATGATATACCCAATCTGGCTTCCACCTTCAACCAAATGTTATAGAATGCCGTTAACAGGCGCATACTTTCAGAGTTAACACAATGATTCTAAAACCAGGTCTCCCCTATAGTATCGCAATTGTGTACATACTTTCCCAGCAGTTGTTTAATGTCAACCACCATTACCTGCCATTCGGTGAGGACATGTCTAGCTGTCTCAGGTATTTCTTGTTTCATACAGAGGCGACAGAATCGCTGTTCTTTGGGTATATTCTCTGTTATCCCCGTAGACATTTTAATGGGAAGATGTTCTAGTCTTAACAAGAGTATAAATCTTCTCAGCCTGTGGGACGGGCATAACATCAGATATTGTTGAGATTTTTTAAATGTGTATAATCTAGATTGTACAAAATTATATCTTTTTAATTTACGGAGATGTTCATAATTTTCCAGCCAGTCCCATAGCTCAACCCGTCTTCCCAATGCCACCTGCATTGCCTCCGTAAGGGGCCCAGCTCGGTGCGACCAACAGATGTCTCTTATTAACTGTTCCATTTGATTGGACAGTTGATAAGTAGATCTTTCCTTGTTTATTTCCAGAGCGACTGTCGTCAATAGAGCATTATCCGTTCCCTTCACCATTTTCAGAGAGCCCTACTCTCTTTTTCAAAACCTGTGCTTTTAAAGATATAAGTACAAGCTCAAGTCGTAGCAGAGCCATTGGAATACAAGTAGGGAGACCCAGCATCTTCCTCCAGTATTTTCCCTCAATTAGTTGTAACCAATTCAGCTCCATTTGTGTTAATGCTTCCAGCCCATACATCATCATAGGAGAAAATACTTGGATATAGAGGTGTCGGGTTCCCCAAAGGGAAAAGCCTCCCTGTTTTATTGCAAAGCTTTTGAAAAGAGCTGTAATTTGAGCTGCTCTTATCATACGGTTGCGCTTGCATATAAGATATTCGCCTTTGGGTTCGAAATCAATTCCGAGATATCTATATACGGGAACATATGTAATTTCGACATTATTGATGTAGAGCTTGACCCGTGTAGTTCTTTTGTTTGTGTATCTTATCACGTGGGTTTTCTCTATATTGATGGTAAGACCATTATTTTCTGAGTATTCCCATAGGGCTAGTGCTGATCGACGTAGTCCACTGATGGTGTGATCAAATACCACCAGGTCATCAGCGTACGCAAGCACTGAACATGAAGTTTTACCAATGCTCGGCGGGCAGTTATTCGCCCTGGCTATAGTTAGAGGAATGTCATGTACATACAGATTGTACACTAGGGGGGCGGTCACACAACCCTGCTTGACCCCTCTATTCTGTAGAACTTCTTCGGACATACGTCCTTGCTGGTCTAGTTTTAATTTTGCCTTGGTATTCTGATGTAGTAACCTAAGATAATAGGGCAGCCTAGTATTTGCAACTTCCTCCAAAGTTTCTCTCTGGGGATTGAATCAAATGCTGCTTTGAAATCAACATAGAGTGCGTACAGGGGAGGTTGTCCGCACTGTCGCGCTCTACTGCGCATAATATCCGTAACCAAAAGGTTATGGGTGGTAGAGTACCCTTTCCTAAAACCGCATTGGAACTTACATAAGATTTTAGTGCGGTCCACCCATAACTGAAGCTTTTTCAATATTAATGAGGCAAATAGCTTACTTGTGGTGTCGAGCATAGAGAGTAATCTATAATTATTGGGGTCAAGGCGATCACCCTTTTTGAATATTGGTATTAAAATCACTGACTGCCATGAACGCGGGACCTTGCCTTCCCTCAAGATTTCTACGAACAGGATATTCAGCAGCGTTGCCCAGAAATCGGGATTGCTCTTAATTACTATATTGGCCAAACCGTTAGGTCCAGGAGCCCTGGAAGATTTCAACGATTTGATCTCAGTCAGAATAGATTCATATGAGATATCAATAAATGGTTCGGAAGGTATTTTACTTACCCATGTTGTTTCCTCACCCAAGGTTGTTATGTTACGTTTTTCTAGAAACCTACTCCATTCTGGGCTACCAATTGGATTGACTGTCTGCTGTGTTTTGTTACCCCTAGCTTCACCTAGTAGTGCCCAGATATTACTTGCTTTCCTTGAGCAGATAGTCTGCACTAACCTTTGGCAGGTTTTGTTTCTGTCCAGGCTTCTCTTAGCCTTTATATCTGCCCAGTATCTATTCTTAAGCCTCTTAATAGTAGAGAGATAAGACTCCCATCCCATGGAAGCATTCTTAGCCCTTCTTAATTCTACACGCAGTGATCTTTTTGCATCTTGAATGTATCTATCATATGTGGGAGGGTTCCCCAGTTCACTGATCATAGCTCTTACTGAGGTAGCTGCATGTTTATCAGAGAACTGATGTATCCATTCCTCTGCTTCATCTATGGACATTATATTAAGATCTTCAAAATATGGGTAGCAATCTTTGTTTATCGCTTCAGCTGCTAGTTGTACATTCTTGTCAGACCACCGGATACTTATACCTATGTGATTCACTTTTAATTCCCCCATTGCTCACAGTTGCATATTGACTTCAGGGGTGTCAAATGTACATGTCAATGTAGCATGGTCGCTCCAGTTATTTGGAGCCACGGCCATGTCATTGACGAGTAGCAGCATACTTGGGGAAACAAAGATGTAATCCAATGTACTGACCAATGGCCCATTTTTCCAAGTATGTTTACCTGGATGATCACTTTTTGTTCGACCATTGATCATCTCAAGTTCCCAGTTGTTAAAGAATTGCACCCAACCTAACCCTTCCTCCTCTATTTTATGATGTACCATTACATATTGTGGATGGAGTTTCGGATTGGTAGTTCTCAGTTCCCCCCTAACATATGAGTGTTAAAATCTCCTACCACACAAACATCAGTATTATCTTGGATGTTTAAGCAATTAGCCAGAAGCTTGTGCAGGGCTTCCTGTAATAACTCTCTCATCCCTGCCCCAGGGGGATTGTATAGACAGACCACTAGCAATCTATCTGTACTCCCTTTGCCTTTATGCGCTATTTCAACAGCAATCATATGGTCATCTTGGCTCACATCAATCTTCCTATAGCAAAAGATATTGGACACCAATCCATAATCCACCATATGGCCTCCCCCTTTCTCCTATTTTAGCAAATGTCTGATGTCCATTAAACCCATCTAAATATAGGACGTTCATCGCCAATGTTTCTTGTAGGCAGATGCAGTTGTGTGTAGCTAACTGCAACATCGGCCCTATTGGATGTAATAGATGGGAAAAGCCCCGGCAGTTCCATGATACCAAGGATAACTTTCATTTGCTTGCTGTAACCATAGGTAAAGCCTCCGCCAGCCACTTCAATACGGATTGCACATCTGTCAGGTCCACCCTCTTTCCAGTTGGTAAACTGGGGCAGGTATCTATTGGATCGACTGTGACTATTTCTGACTCCTGGCAGATGGGTTCATTATGCTTCAGTTCCGCATCAATCTCGATGTCAACTGTTCTTAGCTCTTTTTTATATGTCCTTAATAATCGCGCAGTAGATATAAATGTACAATGTAGTGCTGACACCTTAGGATTAGATCCCGACAATGGTTCCAGGAATTGGAAATCATCAGATTGTAGTACTCTTAATTGAGGAACAGTACATTCTCTTCAGAAATTCTGAGCGTGAGAGCCATATGCTTTTGCCAGTTTGATATAGGTTTTTAATAAGACAAATGCGGTTCCCACAAGCCTCATCACCCTCATTAACAGATTCAGATGTGAAGAGTGCAGCAATATTTGGGCTACCCAGGGGACTCGCAGCCTTAGAGATGTTTTCGGGAACATGTTCTTCCTCAGGTAGAGACTCAATCAATGATGTCTCTATTTCAATAGCCCCTCAGGGGCTTCATCATCCTCTGCAATCAGCCAGCTTGTCAGTAGGCCATTTCCCAACGCATTCTGCTTCTTTGCACGGGCCGCTCTCTTTTTCGCTTTTTTTGAACAGATAGCAGGGATCCCTGTCTCCAACAAAGGAGAACCATGACTGCTCGCTCTTGTCCCCCTGGATGCCCGCTTGGCCATCCTACGTTGTCTGCGTGTGGGTACGATCTCGGTGTGTTCCAGTAGGACTAGATCTAAGTCCAATGCTTGTTGCTGATGTGCTTCGTTTACCATGTGAATAGCCTCAGATAGATTGCATTCCGCCTTCTCGGCCGTATTCAGTCTTTGTGTGTTGTCATAGATCAATGCATCAGTGTTTGCCAAAATACGCCCAGATATCTGTAATAGGATTTTTAATAAGAATTGCAAAGCAGCCACAGATGCTTGTAGCTCAGCTGTTTCCGCAGCACCCGGGTAGCTGTTGCTTACTCTCTCCGCATTAGTGTCAGAGGTAGTATCAATGATTAGATGATAGTCCCCACCAGATTAGGTTGGACGACTTGCTCTTTATGCTGATTCTCCCTCTGCGAAATGTCCATGCTCCCAGTTGGCACCGCTAGCTGTGGGGTCATGCCTCTCTGTATACTCAGACAAAGATCCAATAGGGAATTGTTGTTGATGTCCTTGAAATTCAGCGAGCCACCAAGAGTAGAGATGTTAGTCTCTCAAGCCAAGGGTGCCTCCAGTATTGTGGAATTTATTTCAGCTGGGGGTTTCAAAGGGAAATATCCCGTAATCCTTCCTTGGTCAACAGGAGTGCCCTTCCTGGGTCTATTCTTCTTATCTTTAGCTTCATCTCTGGTTGGCACCATTGCTTTCCCCGACTTCTTTCTTCTTAAATTATATTTGAAAGGCATAGATTTTTTGGAGGGTGCCATTCGTATTTGGCTTTGTACAAGGTAATCCAGCCACTCCTGTCTCAGACAGAGTAGGATCTAATATTTCGTATGCTGGTAGTAATTCAATTCACAGAGATTAGGATCAAAGGGCATAAGTCCCTACAGTCTCCTGATAGTGTCAAGGTTCAGGATCAAAGGGAGAAAAAAAATCCCCACAGTCTCCTGAGCACTCACACTCACTGTGTCTCAGCTCTATATTCTAGGTATTGGGTGCAAGTTACTGTGTCTGGGTTGGTATCCAATATTTACTAAGTAAATAGTCACAGCTTGCCCCCTCCTAGCGTCTGGCTACTAGCACAGCAGAGCAGAGCAGAACACACAATGCCGCTGGGTCGCCACTAACACACCACAAAACGCTACCTTCTTGGTAGTCAAGTGGCAGCAGCGACAGTAACACCCCCGCTCACCGTGCACCGTCAATTTAGTCACAGGGCGCTCGCTCTTAACCAAACGTGAGGGCTAATGGAGGGCTAATGGAGGCAAAAGACCGCAGTGCCCCTTCACACAGATATATTCACACACGCACTCACCCGTAGCCTGCCTCCCACTCTACTCAATCTACAGGGTGGGCTGCTGCCAGTATGGCGACATTACTGACAAGAGGTAACTTGGGCTCCAGCTCCTGGCATAAGGTGACTTGGGCTCCAAATCCGTGTCACCTCCAGAAACTCCTCTGTGCGTTTTCCAGCGCCAGATTCGGGGGGTGAGAGGGGAACTGCTGGATGATCTGCGGGGTCTGCGGAGTCTACACAGTCCGGGTCAGCGCTCGGTGCTCCGACACTGCTGAGCTGCCTGCTCCCTGCGTCCTGCGTCCTCCCTCGCCAGAGCTCACTCGCTTGAGATTAGAGGAAAGGACCCAGAGAGGTCCTGGGAACCATCAAGCCGCACCTCTCTCGCTCGTAGGAACAGCTGACATGCTACTGAGGCCGCTTCATATAGTCAAAAAGCACTGTTAATGTGTTTGAGAAAAGTCTATGGGAGAGGAGATTTCAAGAGCTACAACAGGAGGACCCTGATTCAGGTGAGGAGGAGGGAATACACTGCAAACCATTGAAGAGTGTGTAAACGCTGACAGTTTGCAACGCCAAAAATCAACCATGGTAACTGCCGAACAAATACAGGAGTTGATAGCTGCTGTACAGAGCCTCAACGTAGAGGTTCAGAACCTCAAGACTGAAAACACAGTCCTGAAACAGTTTGTTACTACACGGGAAGCACAGTCAACCAACTTACCTCCTATGGCAGTTTCTTCAGGAAAATATAATGGCACACCCAAGAAGTTAAAGGAGTTTGTTGACGCCTGTCAGTGTACTTTATGTTTCGGCCCACACTTATGAGTCAATTCGCTCTCATATAGGATTCATGGTTTCTAACATGATGGGGAATGCTCTGTCCTGGGCAACCCCACTTGTTACCAATAATGATCCCGTCTTGCAGAATTTTGATGGATTTCTACAAAGACTTAAAGACACTTTAGAACGTCCTGAGATTACGTACACAGCATGTGAGGACTTGTTGGATGTGCGCCAAGGATCATCTGACTTGTTATCCTACATCTCTACGTTCAAACACCTCACAGTCGAAGCTGGTTGGCTGGAACAGGCCCAATATGTGATCTTCCGGAGAGGTCTTAAGGAAGAGATAAAGGATGAACTTGCTAGAATCCCCAGGCCTGCCACGTTTTCCGATTCACTTTCTACTGTTTTGCAGATCGAGCACCGTCTTGGAGCACGAAGGGCAGAAAGAAGAAAGGCCAGACTGCCACAACCATCTGTCCCTCCCTCGTCCTCACCTTTACCACCTGTTGTGAGACCACCTAGAGATGAGACTATACAGATTGGTGCTGCAAGAGCCCGGCTGACCCCAGAAGAGAGAAAACATCGCTGAGACTCCGGTCTATGCATGTACTGTGGCTCTGATGGGCATCTTCTCAGGAACTGTCCCGATGTACCACCTAGGCGTCTGGGAAATGATCGCCCTCAGACTTATTAGGTACAAGTATCCGAGGGTCCCTAAAGGGTCCCTATGTATCCTTATCTGTTACACCTTCACAGAGCGAAGAGGATTCCCGCCTAATGGTAGTGTCTATACAGATAACGACTCAAGAACAAGTGTTTGACACTTCAGCACTTATTGATTGCGGCGCAGCAGGCAATTTCATTGACACTTTATGGGCTGAGAAGACTGGTTTGCACCGACTCTGCAGAGAAGAAGATCAGAAGGTGGAAGGCGTGGATCGCTCACCCCCCAGTTCTGGCCCAATCACCCATTCTACTGAACCACTTTGGGTTCAAGTGTTATGTCGTACCGAGGAACTCACCTTTGACACAATCCGGGCATCCCATTTTCCCATCATTCTAGGCATAAACTGGTTAAGAAAACATAACCCCACCATTGACTGGGTCAAAAATACCCTGGCCTTTCATTCTATGTACTGTCGTCATAATTGTCTTTCAGGTTTTACCGCAAAGTACTGTAAAAATACTCCCTACGGAACCTACCACCATTAGCAAGATTTGTTGTATACCACCCGAGTTCAGCCAATATAAAGAAATCTTTCTATACAAAGAGGATTTGGACTTGCCTCCCCACCGTCCCGAGGACTGTGCCATAGAACTCGTTCCCAATGGTTTGGTGCCCTTCGGACGCATGTGCCCCCTGTCCCTGACCGAGAAGAAGGCCTTATGGAATTACCTGGACGCCCATCTAGAAAATGGACTTATCCAACCTTCCAAGTCTCCCGTGGGTGCATCATTATTCTTTGTATCCAAAAGAGATTCCAGTGAGCTTAGACCATGTATAGACTACAGGGGTCTTAATAAAATCACAATCATGGACAAATACCCAATGCCGTTAATATCGGACATCTTAGAGGTTGTTCAGGGGTGTTCTGTCTTTACTAAACTGGATTTCATCATAACCTACATACCCAGCAGTCAGAATGTTCTGGCGGATGCTCTTTTCCGTAGGTTTTTCCACGACCCAACGCAGGCCTCACCTAAGGACCTCATGTTTCGGCAGGAGTGTATTGTTGGAATCCTGACTTCGTTCCTTAAGGACATCAAGGAAGCTACCGCGGCCTCAGCTAACATCTCGCCAGATCTGTATAAGAACTTCCGAACTACGGCTAAAGACGGACTTATCATTATCAATCAAAGACTGTTCGTACCTTCATCGCCCCTTCGGCAAAAAGTGATGGAATGGTGTCATGATCATCTCACTGCAGGACACCCGGAGTGAAGGGTACGATTGAACTCATTGCCAGGCTTTTCTTTTGGCCCAGCATAACTGTCACACTTTAACACAACTTGAAAAAGGATACAGACTTATAAAGGATACAGAATCAGCATCCACCTTGGGAGCCCCTCTGCTCTGGGATATCTTGAACGCGATGTTAACAAGACTTTCCCCCCAAGAGCGCAGCCTGTAGAAATAAAATATAACTAACAGGCCAGGGGCTTGAGTGAAAAGGCAGGTGCTGCGACAACAGAGCTAAGGGAACAAAGCAAGAACGATGGTTCAAGATAGCAGCCAGAGTTACCAAAAGTGCAGCAATCACCCGCCCGCAATTACCCTCTCTTACCTGCTGAGCCAAAAGGAAGTCCCCCAACCTATGTGAGTTCAGCAAAGTGATGACAAGGTGAAGAAGGAAGGAAGTCTCAGTTGAAGGAAGTCTGTGCAATAATCCACCTAACCCGAACGGCATGAGGGCGCAACTAGAGTCCAAAAATAATCCCCAAGGAATTCAGCAAAGCGTCCCCAAAGTGGAAATATCCAATCCAAGTAGTGACCACCAAACCAGGAGAGCGTTCAATCGGTCACTTCGATGTGTAGAGAACTGTTTGGTGATGAGAGCAGCGTTGATGGTAGATCCAGAAAAAGAGTGTTTTGTGGGCTTGTGACACACGTGAGGTTGAAGGGTTCAGAAAGCCAGTGGGGTTAGCAGCCAGAAGAGGGAAAAGAAACTTGAAAAGAGGTTTCGTTCAGATTTTCCTAGTGTTCTGTATCGCGTTAAACTTGAGGTTAATAGGTTCCAAGGCGTCACAACAATCAAGGGCAAGAGGGAAGCAGTCTGTTAAGAAAAGCCGTGAGTTCGTTTACCAATGGAAAACAGCCGAGGGAAATGGCGCCAGAAATCGTAGGGACAAAACGTTCAAGAGAAATCCTTAAAACATAAGCCGGGTCCAGGAAACACAGGAATCAGAAAGTCAATAATTCGGGCATTCGAACTAATTACTTAGTTTAGGAGCACTCGTTGCAGGGATACGCCATACTAAATACCGGTATCATTTTCAGGATGCAAGGCACGTTGCGTGCGCTTCAGGTGACCGCGGGAAGAAGGAATGCTGGATAATGTAGTGTGGCGTATTCCGCGAACTGAAAACAGTCGCCAGGGCAGCTTCCACCTGGAAATAGATGCCCCCGGACGAGTGTAAGCAGGAATGCGGGGCATGACAATAACTGCTGATGTAAAAAGGTATTGTCGATCCTGCACGGTTTGCTCTAGGAGTAAGAATTACTTCCAAAAATCTTTAGGTCCCTTGAGACAACCCACTGTACCCACCAGACCCTGGTCTCAGATATCCACTGATTTTATAGTGGACCTCCCGCTTTCCAATCGACATACCTGTATAATGGTCACTGTGGATTCTCTTACTAAGCTTGCACACTTCTCCCCGCTCCTTGGAGCACCATCAGCCTCGGCCATGGCAGAAGTGTTCATTAAGGACATTTTCCACTTGTATGGAATACCTGATAGGATAATCTCAGACCGTGGGAGTCAGTATACCTCCAGATTTTGGAGGTCTTTATGCAGTCGACTGGGGGTCGAAAGGGCTTTGTCCTCGGGCTTTCACCCTCAAACGAATGGGCAAACTATGAGGCTTAATGCTTCGCTCGAACAATACTTACGATGCTATGTTAACCACCATCAGGACAACTGGTTCTCCCTCCTTTTAGCTGCAGAGTTTGCCTATAATAATACCGTCCACTCTTCCACTAAGTTGAGCCCTTTCTTTTGTACTTGTACTTTGTACAAAGATATTTACAACACACAGTGCCAAAAAAACATTTGTGCGCAATGTGCGCATTAATGCTGTTTACGCAAGAAAAATAATGTGCGCAATTAATGCTGCGCATTAATGCTGTTTACGCAAGAAAAATAATGTGCGCAATTAATGCTGTGCATTAATGCTGTTTACGCAAGAAAAATAATTTTGTGTACCCACCATTGTTCTATGTGTTTTCCACAAATGTTGACTTGAATATGTACACTGTAATATGTGAATTTCTTGTCAAATCCTAATAGGAGTCGGGTTTGTTGCACACACACAATTTGGAGATTGTCCCAAAAAATGTTTTTTTGGCACTGTGTGTTGTAAATATCTTTCTGTTTTTTTGTCTGATTGTTCTGTTTTAGCAAACCATTTTGATGTCTTAATTTCTCTAAATGTTGGACTTATGTCTTTTTGCACACAACTCTAATATAAAAAAATGAGATTTATCTCTACAACATACTATTGAAGAGTGATTCCTTCCTTAGCAATGCAGAGTTTGATAATACATGTGGATGTGTTGTTCTGAGCCTAGCATCCTTGGACCTATTCATTTGTATCTTTTGTTTTCCTATTGTGGATACAGCCTTATCCCTGTACCTGTGAACGGATCCCCTCCATTGACAGTGACACCCCCTATCCTAGGAGTCATTAGCTGCCCTGTGCTCGTGTTTTGCTGTATCTGCATAGGAGAATGCTGTGACTGCCCTTGTGGCAGATTCATTGTTGTCTGCTGTGTCTGTAAATCTTGCTGCACTGTCGGCAAGATGACAGATATAATTGTCCGAGGTCCTCAAAAAGATCCAGTTCTCCCTTTCCACAGGGCTCTTCAGAGGACGGTGGAGAAAAACAGGGAAATGCCTGAGAGCATTGCTGCTGCAAATAGTAATTTCCCCAAGAAATACAGACCAGCTGGTACGGATCCTGAATATTTAAACAGGCATCCGACTCCAGAGAGTCTAGTTATTCAGGCAGCATCCACATCAAAACAAACTGCATATCCCACTATGCCTCCGGATAGAGAGGATAAAAAAGTTGATGCTTGGGCCCATAAAGGTTTTACTTCAGGCAGCATGGCCCTTAAACCGACAAATGTCACCTGTACGCTGGCAAGGTTTACCCATACCCTGTGGGACTGTATTTCGGCGGTGGCTGATCATATTCCGGAAGGCGAGGAAAGGGAAGGCTTCCTGAATATAGTCAAAGACTAGAAGGAGGCAATGGGGGAATGTCTCCAGTCTGGACTGAATACTGCTGATAGTATCAGCAGATCCATGGCTGCAAGCATTGTGCTACGCAGATTTGCGTGGTTGAGGAAGTCAGGGTTTGCACCAGACGTGCAAGCCAGACTCCTCAACATGCCCTTTGATGGCTCGAGGCTGTTTGGCAGTAAGGCTGATGAAAGTCTAGAAAAACTTCAGACCTCGAAAGCGGCAGCTAAATCGCTTAGTGCCTCCATGCGCCAGCCTCAAAAACCCTATTCCGGCTCATCTTCCCGGAGGGGTCGTTCTTTTCGTTACTACTCCTTATTTGGTAGAGGAAGAGGACAGGCTTCTCAAAGAGTCAAAAGAAATTTCCCTCGTGGTGCACGAGGAAGAGGTGCAAAATCAGCCTTAGGAGTGGCATCTTTACCCTCAGCCACTCCTGCAGCCGCCTCCAAATCCCTCTGAGACCTTGTTGCACAAAACACCAGTGGGAGGCAGGATCTCTCAGCATCTGAAGAAATGGCGGGGAAATACCTCAGATGCTTGGGCACTGGAAACAGTAGCTCAAGGTTACTGTCTCCCCTTCCAAAAAAGGCCTCAGAATCATCCACCGGGAGCCAACTCCGTACAAATTCCAGAGCCGCTCCTGTTGCAGGAAATTTTAACCCTCCTAGAGAAAGGTGCTATAGAACAGGTACCTGTAGCGGAGAGGAACAGGGGTTGGTACTCCCCATATTTTCTCATCCCAAAAAAGGACGGAGGATTGAGACCCATCTTGGACTTAAGAAACTTGAACAAGTTCCTCAGGAAGGACAAGTTCAAGATAGTGACCCTTTCTCAGATCCTTCAGGCTCTCCAACTCCAAGACTGGTTGGTATCATTAGACCTTCAGGATGCTTACTTTCATGTGCCAATCCATCCAAAGCACAGAAAGCACCTGAGGTTCGCGATTGGCAACTCTCATTATCAGTTTTGTGTTCTGCCATTTGGGTTGACCTCCGCCCTGAGGGTTTTCACCAAACTGTTGGCGGTTGTGGCAGCGAGTCTCAGGAGAGGGTGTATTCACATCTACCCCTACCTGGACGATTGGTTGATCAGAGCAAGTTCTCCGAAACAAGCTCAGGAACATCTTTCGATCACCTGCCACTTCCTCCCTCAATTTCAAGAAGTCCCATATGATACCATCCCAAAAGCTCCAGTTTATCACGGCAGTCTTGGATACTTCCTCGGGAAAAGCCTCGCCCCCCGAGGTGAGAGCTCTCCACATTCTGCAGATGGTAACAAAGTTCCAGAATGCCCAACGTCTACCGGCCTTCAATTTTCTCAGGTTGCTCGGCGTCATGGCATCCTGCATTTTCCTAGTACCAGAGGCCAGGTTGAGAATGAGATCCCTTCAATGGGCACTCAGAATTCAGTGGTCCCAGTTCTCAGGGAATATGTCGGATCTTCTGCAAGTCCTGAGTGCAGTTGCTCAGGATCTTCTATGGTGGGCTTGCAACAACAACATTCTCAAGGGAGAATCTTTTTGGCAACCATGGCCAGAGATAACAGTAGTGATGGACGCCTCACTCACGGGGTGGGGAGCACACACCAACGATCTGACAATCAGCGCTCGTTGGTCTCCATCGGAGTCCAAACTACACATCAACCTTTTGGAGCTGAGGGCAATCAGACTAGCGCTGAAGGCCTTTCTGCCCTCTGTACAGGGAAAGAATGTCCGGATATGACGGACAACACAGTGGCCATGTGCTACCTCAACAAGAGAGGAGGCGTAGGGTCACTACCACTGTGCAGAGAGGCAATGCAGCTCTGGTTCTGGGCAATACGAGAAGGAATCTCTCTATCGGCAATTCACCTAGCCGGAACACGGCGGCAGATGCTCTGAGCAGGCAGAGCACAGTCTCTCACGAGCGGGAGCTAGCTCAGGAAGTCCTTCAAGAGATCTTCGCCCTTTGGGGAACCCCGCAAGTGGATCTGTTTGCCACTGTAATCAATCGGAAGTGCAAGCAGTACTGCTCAAGGGAATTTCCTCAAAGAGGAGCTCTGGGAGAAGCATTCGTAGTGGAGTGGAATTTTCCACTACTTTACGCGTTTCCCCCAGTCCCTGTGATTCCTCAAGTAATCAGGAGGTTGAGAAAGTTCAGGAAAACCATGATTCTAATAGCCCCGGATTGGGCCAGGAGGACGTGGTACCCGGACCTTCTAGACATGTCCATCTGCCCTCCAATAGGTCTTCCACAAAGAGAGGATCTTCTCTCGCAAGAGGAAGGTCGCATTCTCCATTCAGAGGTCAAGACACTCAACCTTCACGCATGGTTTCTGAGAGGTTGAGATACAAGGATTGGGATCTTCCGGATCTTTCAGCCAGAAGGCCAGCAACAAAATCTTTGTACCAATGTCGCTGGAACAGATTTAGTAACTGGTGCAGAGATAAGGATGTGGACCCTTTTCAATGTGGCACTCCAATAGTGCTCTCTTTTCTATTACATCTAGCCAATCTGGGGCTCCAGATAGGAACAATAAAAGGATACCTTGCTGCGCTGTCCATTTTCAAGCGCACCTCGGAAGAGGATTCATATTTTAAAATACCATTAATCATTCAATTCTTAAAAGGGCTTACTAACGTATACCCTCCAGTACCTTTTCATGTCCCAACTTGGGATTTCAATTTAGTACTAAAATGTTTGACTTGCATACCTTTTGAGCCTCTGCACTCCTGTCCATTGAGGCTTCTAACATTAAAAACTGTCCTTCTTGTGGCCCTATCATCAGCCCGCAGGGTTAGTGAACTTCAGGCTCTCTCATGCAAACCACCATATACTATTTATTATAAGGATAGTCCTTAAAGTTAAAACTTCCTTTTTACCAAAGGTAGTTTCGGACTTCCATTTGTCACAAAAAATAATATTACCAACATTTTATCCTCCTCCTCATTTGGGCAAGGAAGAGGAGAGACTGCATAGACTAGATCCCAAGAGGGCTCTTAGTTTTTACATCTCAAGGATGTCTAAATTACGACAAGATGACCAACTGTTTGTGGGTTATACTGGTCATAAACTGGGTTTATCAGTAACAAAACAGACCATATCCCGCTGAATCCTTTTGGCCATAATTGAATGCTACAGATTGGTGGGAAAAGACCCACCAGATGGGCTTCGAGCCCATTCTACAAGGGGAATGGCTACTTCTGCGGCTCTAAAGAGGGGAGTCCCGGCAGCAGATATTTGTTCAGCTGCAACTTGGAAAACAATGCATACTTTCATCAAGCATTACTGCTTGGATACTGCCTCCTCCAATGAGGGGTTATTTGCCTGGGCAGTTCTACATTCTGTCCATGAAAACGGTAATTAGTCATCCCACCTCCAAAATTGCCACTGCTATGGGAGTCTATCATAAGATGAGGAATACTTGGGAGGACACAATCCATTCGAAGAACAAGTTACTTACCAACTGTAACGTTCTTTCGACTGGATGTTCCTCCCACGTATTCCTAATTGACCCTCCCATCCTACCCCGCAGTACAGTTTATGTTTTCTTACACTTGCCTCTCACGAAGAAGGTATCAGTCATGGGGCATGCCTGGGTGTTTCTTCTATATGTACATCGAAAAAACAGAACTGAAGCAACGGGCGCGGCTCAAGCTTTTTATACCATCGGTGACGTCGACAGAGTACGGAGTCCGTCGAGGGACAATCGACGCCACGATCTCGAGCACAGCGCCCTCTGCCAAGAATTTATTTTTCCAAAGCAGCGAAGCTGTAGATAACGACTTATCATAAAATGAGGAATACGTGGGAGGAACAGCCAGTCGAAAGAACGTTACAGTTGGTAAGTAACTTGTTCTTCTTTACAAATCCTTGACTTCTACATGCACAAGCAAAATTACCTGTCATACCACATGTCCAACATAGGGGCGTAGGTCTGCCCATCTCTCGTCCCTGCATGCCTTGATTATCATTCTGCATAATCTAAACCCACCTTGATTATTCTGGAAGTTCTGCTGATTATTCTGAAAACCTATTCCTCGAAAACCTCCACTTAGCCATGATATAAACCCATTATTACCTTGGTCAAACTGCCTCTGGTTATTCATCTGTGGCATGTTTGTAGCTTGCTGCAAGCCCGATCCGTCTCCACTAGTTAACATTGCCCCTTCAATGGCATACTTGGAGAGTTTTTTCTGCACTAACTTTGCCTCTTCGCCTTTCCTAATATCGTCTTTCTTACGATTCTTTTCTTGCAACAACCTGCAATTTTGTGCAATGGTCATTTGAATCTCCGACCATGGTTTGGCTTCCATACCCACTAACTTGTTAAGCTGCTTTTGTACTAGGTTTGGCAACCCCTGACATAGTATATGATCAAACACAGGTATAGATTTCTCCCAAGCCTCGTGTGTCTCCAAGCTCCACTGCTCTTGGAAATTCTGAGTGTAAACAAGCGGGTCGTCCCCTTCCTGCATCTTTTTCGTCATTATAGCGCCCATATCTGACGTGTATGGATAGAACACTCTAAGCGCTTTCGCAACTGCCGCTCTACAGTTATTGAATAGTGCTCCATCGTGATCAGTATTTACCGTGGTAACACCAGAATATCCTGCTCTGGTACAAACATCATCAGGACTCTCCGCAAGGATAGCAATTTTTAATGTCCCCTATAGCTAACGTATTACCTCCCTGTTATTTTCTCTAATTCATGTATGCACTTTCCAGTGCCAGAAGTTAAACTCAGGAGTTTGCACCTTAAATTATCCTTGTCCATCTGCCGCCAAGGTATATACTGGGCCTCATTACAACCCTGGCGTTGGACCATGGTGCTACTAGCACCATGGTCCATGCCGGATTCCGCCATGGTGGATGGCGGATTTACCGCCCCATTCCAAGGTTGGCGGGGCGGTAAATCCCCATTCACCATGGCCCCTTCCCCATTCCCATTTTTGGCCCATAGGGCGCAATGGGAATGGGGAAGGCGCTAATTACGGCACCAGTAAATTACGCTGCCATAATTAGCACCAAGGTCCCTTAGCGGGTTGGACTTTAACGCCTGCAAAAAGCAGGCGTTAAAGTGTGAATCGGGCGTTAAGGTTTTAACGGCGCTGCAGCCTTTTACGGCGCCGTTAACCCCTTAACGCCAGGGTTGTAATGAGGCCCACTGTGGTCTGGCCCCTCCCTTCTAACAAAGGAAACTGTGAAACCCCAAATTCGCTCTCATCTCCCATTGTTTGCCTATCCATAGTAGGGACAATGGTTATGCACCGCCTTCTTCCTGGCAGTGACCTTAACCTACTCACATAAGGTGCCGAGTCCCCCCTTTGACCATGGGACCGCCCTTTAGGTGGATCTAGCCGCGTCAATGATTCTGATGCCCGAGAAATAGGTAGGTCTAAAACCGACAGTTTTACTTCCTTATCCATTGTAAAACATCCCTCAGGTCCATATGCGTTACCTCCCTCCTCCCCACGGAAGGCTTCTCTGTCTTCATCTGACATCTCCTGTGCCCAACTTCATGTGACCTCTCTCCTTGTCTTCTCTATCCTGAATCAGTATATCAAGAGACAGCTCTTTGGGCTCAAAACTACATGAGGCTCCCTCTTTATCGTACAGCTGCGTACTCTTGAGTCAATCCTTTTTACCCTTCCCCTGCAACGCTTTTTTAGTCTTCATATCATGATATACTTTATCAATAGCATCTTCAATGCTTCTAAAGTCAAATGTATCCTCTAGATTTGCTCTAGACGGACCTGGTATTGGCTCGTGTTCTGGGAAGAATTCTTCTAAATCTTCCCATGATACTGCTGGATCAGAATCCATTACGTCCTTCTCCATGCGATCAAGATCACATGCTGTCTGCCTTATTTTTCGTTCTAATTCATCGTCAAATTCTCTTTGCTTTCTTGCTTCCTCTCGTACTCTGTCTTCCTCTTTTCTTTTCATATCTCTTCTCTCATTTGCCCTTTGTATTTCTTCATCTCTACGTCTTTGCATTCTTTTATCCCTTAATTTCTGTTCTTCTTCTTTCATTTTTTTCCTTTCTAGTCTTTCCTGCTGTTCGATTGTTCTCTTTCTATTGTCATATTTTCTTTTCTCCTTTGCTCTTTCCTGTTTATTCAATTGCTCATCTTGATACAATTATCAATCCTTTGTTTTTGCCCCATTGCCTTTCAATCTTTTTTCCCTTTCTTTATCCTTTTTATCCTGCTCGTCTCGATCTTCCCTTTGCCTTACGCCCTCAATTTCTTTACCATCGAGTTTGAGCAAAATCTGACCACCCATCCATTTGTTCTGTATAAGCGCTAATTCATCAGTTTTATCTTTTTCTCCTTTCCATCTATTTCACGTACTATATCTAAAGATGTACTTGGTCGATCACTTCTTTTCTTATCGTGTCTCTGCTTGTCCCTCAGGACCTTAGAGATTACATCTCTCTCAGTATTTTTCTCTGGGTCCTCCTCGCTGCTTTGCGCAGGCGACTCATATGCCGGGTTACTATACCCTGCTGCTGCCTTGAGCTCCCTCAATGGGTACAGCCCATCATCTTTCTTATTATCGCCATCTACATCAGGCGCGGCTGGTGGAGCAGAAGGCACTTCAACCCCCTCTTTGCATACATTAAGTATCCAGTCTACAGGAGGCGGCTCATCTCTCCCCTCCTGGTACATCTTCCAGAGCTTTAAGCTCGATAGTCGCTTGTCTAACGGTGTTCCCGTATATGCAGCATGCAAATATGTCGTCATATGCTGCAGCACTACCTTTCATAGTGATCCCTCTTGTGGCCATGGCATGAACCTTTTGTCTGCGGTTTCTTTAACCCATTCCGCATTGTACTGTCTAAGCATAGGTGCGTGTTTCAGCAGCTGTGTGTAAAGGTGTATAAGCGGAGTAATATCCTCCATTTGACACGTCACTCTTTGACCGTCAATACTCACCGTTTACTCTTTGCAAATTTCAATAATACTTTTCAAGAAAAACAAAACAAAATGAGCGTGCACAAATCGTCGCAGGCTCCAAACCCTCTATTATCACGTTTTTTACTTTAATCTGCTAAAAATATCATCAATTCAAGTTAATTAAATACACGCTTAATTCTTTAACTCTCGCGTTTCTCCTCTTTACGTTTTATCAATTTCGTCTACTATTTCGTCATCATTACACAATCATATAAAACAGACGGACAAACGTACTTGGGCCTCCACATATAATTCACCCTTTTTCATCAAGGCTTCTTTTGCCTCTAAAAATACTCCTACAGAGTTTGAACAGCCCACCTTAAACCCTTCTTTAACCGGGTTTGTATCCTATTTCATCCAGTAAGGGATTTTAGGTGCTGTTCCTTCTGTTACGTTCTTTAAAATGCAGGTTTCTAGGCATACTCTTTATTGTGGACTCTCCTCACCATACCTCTTAATTGCTGGGCCTCTCCTCAAGTCAATTTCCTCAATGCGTCAACACTCATTGTTCTCAAGTTGCTTTACCCCAGCCTCCCTCCGTTACTCGTTTTCCCCTTAGCACTTTCTCCACTCACTGCCCATACACAATTTTGTCACATCACTCAGTTTTACTCACCATTCGTGTGTTCAACTTCCGACTCTCGGAATCGTCTGCCTCATTATCGCCTCTTCAACTTTTCATTCGTTCAGCTTCCTGTAGATGCCAGGAGGGGATCCCGTGGAAACCGAGGGACCCGTCTCACCTTTGGCTTGCAAACTTAAGGTTTTTAACTGATGCCGCTATCTACAGGGAGCTTAACGTCCTTTCAGCCGAATGGCAGAGGTTGTGCGATATTGCAGGGACCCCAAAGCTTACTTATCTCGATGGATTTTTATAAAACATCCTCTCAGCTACCACGTGAACTGCGTGATCTCCAGCCCTCTCAGATGAGTAGCAATACCCTTGAGATGGATGGGGATGCAGACTTTTTAATACATCAATAATCGAAATGACTCAGGTAGTTGGCAAAAAGATATCTAAAACAGGGAGTACAACGGACATCAACGGACGTCTCAATGTAAATTCTCTCAATGCATCCTAGAAAAAAACAGTATTTTATAACAAAAAATCGTCATTGAGGATGTTAACCTACGGATTACTAACGTCATCCTACGTGGCAAACTCCAAAACCTATTGAAGAAAGTGATAGGGTCTAAGGAAATATCTAAGTATACGGTCTATACTAGTATGGGACAGTGAGTGAAAGTAATTGGTTTCTTAACATCAGGTGGGGCAACTAAGCCCTCCCTTCAAAATGGCCACTATGCATGTCACTAAATACATGACGTCCCATTGGCTACACCAACTATAGGACCCTTAATTACGTGGTCCCCTACAATTGGTTAACACTCTAACCTCCATCAGTACTTTTCCACCTACGTCTAGCAGCACGCAGACTGGACCTCCAGGTGCTGGTGAGCTCGTCTTGAACAGAGCTACCCACCAATTAGCATATCCTTTTATCATCACCTCAGTGGTCTGCTGGCAATTAAGACTTGGAACTTGTCCTTGAGAGTGTTCTTAGCTCCGGAGAATTCAGGGGAGTGAAGGCACGCTCTGCCCTCATGCGTAGGTGTGATAGTCCTGTTTGTCCAACTTCATCTGACCACATGACTTAAGATCATGATTTCAAACTTCGAGTGTATTAAAAATACTATTTTCTAATAGGCCTCTGACGTCTTCTTTGTTTTGTTCATGCCTTCTGAACAAGAGCTGTTCTTTCACACGATTTTGTATCCAATGTTAGCTCACCTCAGACTTATAAGACCTTGACTTTTTGGCTTGTTTTTATGGCTCATCCAACCTCGCCTTTCTGAGATTCACTTTGTAATTAATTTGGTTTCTTACTGCGACACACTGGAAAAGAGGCCTTTCTTTTTTAGTCCAGCTCTGCTATAACACGTAGTGGAAACATTCATTCTTTACTCACTTATACATATATGTATATGTTGGTGCATGCCACAGTCTATTCACTATAAAGCTAGCCTCAAGAATACTTTGTCTGCTTGCATTTCTTTGCATCTCTACATGTGTAAAATGATTTGATGTCTTCATCCATTCTGTGGCATAAGCTTCTTCATCTTGATCCCAAGCTGTCACTTATCCTTGGTACTCTCTTGATGCCTTATAGAATTTCTCCATTCTCTTGTCTCTGCATCTCTTTTATGCACGTTAGCTCGACTCTGTATGCCGTCACCATTCTTCTCGGCCATTCACTTGCTCTGCTTCTTCCTGGATTTCATTCAAATGGCCATCATATTTTCTCGTATGCAGGTATGGTTTTCTCAATGGGAACCTTGCTTCAAGGATTCCTTTTATTATCAGTATTCCTACTGGTACTGCACGTGTCTCACACTCTGGCTCCGAACATATAGGCAATATGGGTGACGTGGTTGAGGTGGGGGTACTTTGCTCCTTCTCTACACTCATGAAAAAGTCGAGAATTCTGGAAAGCTTGTGACATTGTTTAATATCTGTTTATCTGATGCTCATAGGCCTGGCCTACCATCCATGACCTTTATGCATTCACGACAACTTAACGCTTTATGTGTTCTGATTAATTACTTTCAGGATTGTAAATTGCCAATCAATGAACTAGTAAAGCTCATCACCGCTCTGAATGGCTGACAGGTAATTAATAGGCACTGATGGCCTGTCAAGAGTGGCGTTAACAATGGATGTGGAGTAGTAGGTTGAATTCTTCTTTCTCGTTAAGAGGAAAGTAGAGGTTGTGCAATACCATCTATTTGGAAAGGAATACCATCTATTTGGAAAGGAAGTGTTTGGAATGCAATTCTAAACAGCAATGGCCAACCATAAAGTAACTTGCTATTGTTTTTGATTGTCAGATCTTTTGTACCATGAAGCTATTGGTGCGATTTTTAAAATGATCTTATGAAAAGTGTTGGTTCCCTTTTCTCATAAAGGTTATCAAGCTTGCTTGTCTGCAGGTATTAATTGTACTGTTTTGTTCTGATTAGCTAAAAGAGATGCTTTGTGTGCCAGTGGGCTGCTTTGTATGGCCCTTGCCACTGCATCTGGTAAGGTCACCAGGAAAACAAATTGCTGATTGATGTGGGTTCTCCCAAAAGTTACTACGTATGTGTCACACACTCGCTCTCACCCCTCACTCACTCTCACCCCTCAGTGTTCCTAGTGTTCCCCCTGCCCGTTCTCGCACCTCTACCCCATCCCGTCCTCTTGCCCGGTTCCGGGACTCACTTGTGCTTTCCCCGAGTCCCCATGTGCCACCGCGCCTAGTTCGACATGCTGCCTACTCGCGGAGACGCCCGTTCCATTGGCGTGTCCCTTGGCGATTGCGAGAACGGCTTCTTCCGTGTCACATGACCAGCATCTCCCGCTCACGTGTTTCTAAGTTACGCTCACGTGATGCGGTTGCGACTCATGTGACCGGAAAGTAATAGGCAGCGCCGGTATTTAAACAGCCGCATCGCAACACTTCGGTGCTTCGCAGCTGTTTATTTGGACACCTGTTCGGCGCTACACTTATTCCTTCAGGATTACTTGGACATTGACCTCGGATTACTCTACGGACTGCTATCGGATTTCCCCTGGCTTCTGGCTCTTGCTTCATTGGATTCCTTGTTACGATTCACGGACTGCCTTTTGGACATTCTTCTTCCTTAATATACGGTCATGCCATTCGGTCTATGCAATGCACCGGCCATGTTCCAGAGATTCATGAATGACATCTTTTCTAATATCCTGGACGTGTTTGTCGTGGTCTATCTAGACGACATTTTGATTTTTTCCCAGAATATGAAGGATCACATACAACATGTTCGGGAAGTGCTTTCTCGTCTACAAAAACACTCCTTGTTTGCCAAACTCGAGAAGTGCCAGTTCCATGCAGATTCTGTGGAGTTCCTCGGTTTTCATATCACGTCCGGGGGGTTGGCCATGAATTCATCCAAGGTGCGGGCGGTGTTGGACTGGCCGGTCCCCAAAACCCTGAAGGCACTTTAGTCTTTTCTTGGCTTTGCTAATTTCTATAGGCGTTTTATCTCTGGGTTCTCGTCTCTAGTGGCACCCCTTACTTCTTTGACGAGTCCTCGCACTCCCTTCCTGTGGACAGAGTCACATCAATGAGCCTTCGAGGCTCTCAAAACGGCCTTGACTACCGCTTCTATCCTACAACACCTGGACCCAGAACTACCGTTCATCGTGGAGGCTGACGCCTCTTCCTTCGCCTTGGGTGTGGTTTTGTCACAGACCTGCTCTGCCACCGGTCGTCTTCACCCCGTGGCATTTCACTCCTGTGAATTCACTGATGCTCAATCCCACTACACTGTGACCGAAAAAAAATTGCTAGCTGTCATGGATGCTTTCCGTGTTTGGCGACACCATCTCTTGGGTGCTAAGCACCGGGTCACGGTTTATTCAGATCATCAGAACCTTCAGCATCTAGCATCCTTGAAATGTATCAGCAGCAGGCAGGCCAGATGGCATTTATTCTTTGCGGCTTATGATTTTGTTATCAAGCATCGCTCGGGTTCAACCCACGGCAAGGCAGATGCATTGTCGCATTCCCCTGGGGGGGGGGGGTGGCCTTGCCGGTGTTTCCGGATACTCTTCTGGATGTCTGCAAGGTAGTTTGTGTACACCGACCTTGCCTTTACTCGAAGCTGTTCGGAGCTGGGTCACCCTACACCCAGACCAGTTGTCCGAATGGGATCTTGTGATTGATTCATGATGGACTACCCTTTGTTTCCGATCGCCTATTCTTGCCCACTGCAGATACCCGCAACATGGCCTTGGAGTGGTCCCACGATGCCCCTGTTCATGGACATCCCGGCCAGAAAAGTACGTTGGCTTTACTGAAAAGATGGTGCTGGTGGCCGTCCATGAAGAGGGACGTGGAATGTTATGTCAACACCTGTGCGGTTTGCGCACAATGTAAACATAGTAGGGGTCGCCCTGTGGGTCTCTTGCTTCCTTTACCTGTGCCTCCCAGGCCCTGGCACACCCTGACAATGGATTTCGTCACCGATTTGCCCCAGATCCAGGGCTTTTATATTGTGTGTGGTCATTGATTCCTTTTCTAAGATGGCTCTTTTCATTCCCTGTAAAGGCATTCCCTCTGCTCCTACACTGGCCAGGCTGTTTTTTGAGAACGTTTTCTGTCTCTTCGGGCTTCCTTCGGTTCTCATCTCGGATAGGGGTTCCCAATTTATGTCACGCTTTTGGCATGCTTTGACCAAACTACTTGGTATGGATGTCCGCTTCTCCTCAGCATATCACCCGACGGACGGCCAGACTGAAAGGCTCAACCAAACCTTGGAGCAGTATCTACGCTGTCTAACCTTGCAGATGCAAACATCCTGGTTGAGAGTGCTGTATCTCGCGGAGTTTGCATACAACAACGCTGTGCATTCCTCCATGGATTTCTCCCCCTTCTATGTCCTGTATGGTCAGCACCCCCATATTTTACCCTTCACGGACCTACCATCCTCTGTCATCCCGGCTGCCGCTGCTTGTGTTAGGGACCTGTCCTCCATCCACGCGCAGGTCTCGACCCACCTCGTCGAGGCTCAAGCGTCCAGGAAGGCACAGGCGGATAGGAAATGGGTGATGGCTTTGTTGTATTCCGTGGGGTCCCGTGTCTGGTTGTCTACTCGTCACTTACGGCTGGTGGGTTGCCGCAAGATTTTGCCTTGTTTTGTAGGACCCTATGTAGTAACCCGAGTGATCAATCCTGTGACCTATCGTCTTGCACTCCCGGGATCCTGGTGGCTTCATCCAGTTTTCCATGTCTCCCTACTCAAGCCATGTCCTGCTCCTACGCGACTTCGTGTCCCTGTGGCTCCGGTGTCTCTGTCCGCCCCGGATGTGTTCGAGATCTCTGCTATCCTGGGCTCCCATGGCTGTAGGGGTTGTCTTCAGTACCTTGTGGACTGGCAGGGGTATGGCCCGGAGGAAAGGTCCTGGGTCCCTGCTGTTGATGTCAATGCCCCCCGCCTGGTGGCAAGGTTCCATAGGGACAATCCTTCGTGCCCACGGGGTCGTGAGCCTTTGGGTGGGGGATCTGTCACACACTCACCCTCACCCCTCAGTGTTCCTAGTGTTCCCCCTGCCCGTTCTCGCACCTCTACCCCATCCCGTCCTCTTGCCCGGTTCCGGGACTCACTTGTGCTTTCCCCGAGTCCCCATGTGCCACCGCGCCTGGTTCGACATGCTGCCTACTCGCGGAGACGCCCGTTCCATTGGCGTGTCCCTTGGCGATTGCGAGACCGGCTTCTTCCGTGTCACATGACCAGCATCTCCCGCTCACATGTTTCTAAGTTACGCTCACGTGATGCGGTTGCGACTCATGTGACCGGAAGGTAATAGGCAGCGCCGGTATTTAAACAGCCGCATCGCAACACTTCGGTGCTTCACACCTGTTTATTTGGACACCTGTTCGGCGCTACACTTATTCCTTCAGGATTACTTGGACATTGACCTCGGATTACTCTACGGACTGCTATCGGATTTCCCCTGGCTTCTGGCTCTTGCTTCATTGGATTCCTTGTTACGATTCACGGACTGCCTTTTGGACATTCTACTTCCTTAATCCTTTGGTACTACGTTCTGCTCAGCTTCTTTGTCCAAATTCTGGCAGCAGGTGGGCCCGGCACACGCAGCTTCGTGACATCTACTGCCCTGCAAAAGGAAACAGCCTTGCTGGGTCCCGGAACCTCCTCTATAGGTGCACCAGATACTCCACGGCCACTTATTGGTAAGATCGTTCCACTTCCTTGTTGTCTGGTTTGTTATTGCTGTCTTAGGCTTGTTACTTAACCGGTGCTTTCTTTACAGTGGTTCGGGGTTCCCAGAGGTCCACGGTTCCGGAAGATCATCTCCCACCTGTGGCCTCAAAGGTTGTACAGAGAGTGATTTAGATTCTCTCTGTGCGGCACTTGTGGACAGAGGACCCTTCTGACTACACGACAGTCAAGACACAACAGTATGCCGATTGCTCTTAATGAAGACGCATGGATATGGGTTAGACTTGAGAACAAGTATGTTCATTCCTGTTGGGTCCTAAAACCAGGGAATGCGTCTTGGTCACAAAGCCTATTAAATATGCATGTGTCAGATCATCCACCCTTCCTTTCCAAGTACAGAATTTTTCTTAACAAAAAATGGCATAGACAGATCATGGATTGTGTTGGTGACACCGTTTTGCTTGATAATGCAGCATTTGGACAGCAGCCTTATTGAATGTACATGTATGCATATGGTAATGGTCTTCAAATTATGATTTTCAGTAATAATCCCAAGACTTTTTCATGGCACATTTAAAAAAGATATACTCTAGCTGGTCAAGGGGAATATGAAACTGTACGGTTTGCCTCCAATTATGTGCTCCTGGAAAGCTGAAGGTCTTGAGTTAGTTACTTTTTTTATCCACACAACGGTCCTGCAAGCTTATTTAATATATTGTGTGAAAAGTTGGCTCAAAGAGTGAAGAAATGTAATGAAAGGTGTAATGCAGGCCATTTTTCCATTCCTGAAAGTCAAACAATAGATGGTTTTTCTCCTGCATTCTGGAAATAATTAGTCTTAAATAGTGACACAGAGCAATTTACCTCTTTTTATTAGAGGTACAGAGCTGCCTGAACATGTATGACAATATAAAGGTAACCATTCAGAAAGGTGTCCAGTCATAATGTCGAATACAATAATGTCGAAAGTCAAAATGTCGAAAATATTTATTCGAAAATAAAAATGTCGAATTACAAAAATGTCGAATTTTTTTCGAATTAATGTTTAAATAAATAATTAATTAATTATAGTTTATAAAACATAATTTTTTTAAATGGTTAAAGGTATATCCATTTGGGGAGGAGGGGGGGGTTGGGGTAGGGGTTTGGGATGTTTTTTTTAATAATTAATTATTTAATTAATGTTTTATTAAATACTTTTTTTAAAAAATTAAAGGTATATCCATGGGGGGTGTTGGGGGGGATGGGGAGGAGTGGAGGTTTGGGGTAGGGGTTTGGGATGGGGGGTTGGGGGGGGGGTTTGGGATGGGGGTTTGGGGGGGGGGCCCCCAATAATAAACGTTAGTATGTGTGACATTTTACATAGTTATTTTAACATTGGTTTTTCGATTTTTTTTCGACATTTTATTTTCGAATTAATGACTTTTTCTATTATATGTATGTGTTTTCGACATTTTTGAATTCGACATTTTTGAATTCGACATTTTTGTAATTCGACATTATTTTTTCGATATTATGACTATAAACCATTCAGAAATATATCAGAATAGTTGGTGGAGGCAAAGTGGCTCAAGGCTATTTAAAGGAGTTTCCGTTCAACAAAATATTCAATGTATTCATTTACATAGTATCATTTTTCAACCTTGCAGAATGAGGGCACATATAGTTGCTAATATCTTTTGAATCATAGGGATTTGTACTGTCTGGGATCCATGTAAGCCCACAGATGTGTGGTGGATCAGGCAGAGAAAGAACACTGTACCCTGTGGCTGTTGACTCGGTCACCACAAGCCTCCACAGTCACACCAAATGCAACAGTGTAAAGATTTTATTGGAACAAAAAGCAAGTGGGAGGTATGAGCATATTCTTATCTAAGTAGTAGCTAGTGCTCTGAGTTTAGGTTTCCCTAACCTGAAAAGATGCACAATTCAGGGGTTCAAAGTTCATAGTCACCCACAGTCTTTAGGAGTTTAGAGTGCCCCAACACACTTTAGTACTCCATTCACAGAATGTCCCTCCCGGGCTTGTTTTGGGAAAACGTCTACAGGGACACATTTCAGTTCAATATTGCATTATTTAAGGAACTAGGCCCATACAAGTTTTTACGAACAAACATAGCTGCATAAAACATTAACTAAGCGAATTTCATACAAATAAAATACCATTATAAATTTGTTGAGTTAGAATTTAACTGAATGGTAAACCATATATATATATATTTTAAATATTTTATTGTGGTATAAACCAAATCTGTTTTTTTTCACAAATATAAAAAGAAAACATTCAAAAGACAAGAGAAGAAAAAAAAGGGTTAAAAGAAAAACATATTCCTCCAAATTTCTTATCTTCACAGCTTCTAGCTAAATAACTAGATAAGCTTTTTAATTTCCAGTGAAACCTAACTGTTGTAGGACTCTAACCACATTTATAGTCAATGCCGTTTCATGACCTGAAGTCATTCTCACCCAAAAGTCTTCCGATGACAACCAGTCACTTGAGCAAACAAAACGTTCCAGATGTTTCTTTCGCACCTCCCATGTGCCTTCACAAAATCATAATAGATGTTCCAATGACTGGTCTTTTGGGTCCTGGCATTTTGGACACCAAACCCCATCGAGCAAGGACAGATCCTGTACGTATCAAGCCCAAACGGAGTCTGAGAAAGTTTTGCCTCCCCTTTGCATCTGGGAATTTCATCAAATAGTTAGCTAAGGAACTAAGTCTCTTGTCCGTTGGGGAAAGTGAGAGTGCCACTATTGAGGATCGTGTGTGGTCAATTGTCTTTATCCAATCTGTTAACAGTAGCTCCCTCTTGATCTTCATGGGGTTTGTGGTTAGATTTTTACGAACAAACATAGCTGCATAAAACATTAACTAAGCGAATTTCATACAAATAAAATACCTTTATACATTTGTTGAGTTAGAATTTAACTGAATGGTAAACCATATAAAAAACAAGAATGAAAACCTAAATACAGGTATACAGGTATAGAAAATGAAATTATTAAGCGAAATTGAAATTTTTAGATCCCCACAGCCAAGCCTTGACTAAAACTTTTGACACTGCATAAACAACCACAGCATAAGTAATTTTCTTCCACAGAGTTACAGCTGCTTTTATTGATCTCAAAATAAAATTGATAAAAATTGGGACTAGCCACCTCTTTGAGATCTGCCTATATTGGCCATGGAAAGAAAAAAGTGAAGCTGTTTAACCTTAGATGGGGCAAAATGGACAAGTAATTGCACGACCTGTAGCACAGTATGAAGGTAAACTCAGATACCATTAAGCCAAAATTTATTAAAAAAGAGTTATCTTTCCTGCAGAAGGAACGTAACTCGGATACTGTAACGCTTACCTGAACTCTGCAGCAGCGCTCTGGTCTGATGCTTGTGTTCTGGAATGGTTTTCGTAGATGAGCATAGTCAGTTGAATTTTGTAATGGTAGGACATTGATTTACTTCCTAGAAACCCCATTAATAACTTCAACCTGTAAACACTATGCTTTAATTGGAGTTATCCAAAATGATTTTTCTGTAAAATGATGGAACTGCTCACCTGTGTTTTTAGATTAATGAGTTCTCCATCCTGCTCTGTTGCAGGGGCGCACGTTTTGAAGAATGATTTTGGAAAAAAGGTCTCATCTATCGTGATGAAGTAATCTATGGAAACTGGCTAGTAAATGGAAGGAATAATAGGAAAAGCTGGAGTATGGTGTAAGGCTAACTGACAGCTTAGAGGGTTCTTTCTGACTAAACCTATTTCTTATTAATTAGGGACTAAGAACTGCATAATAGGGTAATAGATAAACAGGCAGTAGGAATGATGGAGAACGCAGAGGAGCAACTCTACGTATGAAAACTAGCGGTAGCTAAATAGTGTACTGAGGCATCTTTATTTTCTCTGAAACACACACAAGTGTTTTTAATGGATGCTGCGGCTGAGGAACGTTATGAATTTTAATTGGTAAAGTATTTTGGTATAAACATGGAACTAAGAGAGAAGGGAATTCTCTTCGCTTAACTGCAGAGACCGGGTAACGACCGGCGGAACTCTGTGACTATTTATAGCACGTAACAGCAACTTCAGTGAGGTAACGTTCACTGAAATAAACACTAAAAAACAAACTATACTGATAGCTTGAAAACGTTTTACTTGCATGAGTTAGAAAAGTAGAATTCCGATGTCGCGCTGAACTGGAACACCTGAGGGAGTAGTTATGTCCCAGCCTGTCTGGAAACTCTTCCGACTAATTTCTGTGAGGTGTCTGGGAAACGGAAAAAACTAGCAATTTCAGATGAGGAAGGAATACTAGGAGTACCAAGGGAAATGGGAATTAATGAATTGGGAGAGTAAATGGATTCAAGGAGACTGTGGCAATTAGTGCTGAGGTAATTACAGGGAACCGTGGTAAGCATTGCAATGCGACAGCAGAACAAATGCGAAGCGCAGACCTCCAGGGGAGCGGGGCTAATAAAGGAAACAAACCTCAATGCATAGACCTACACTGCAAAACCCCCGAGGAGATGGAACTGGCGGCCATGTTAGGAGACCAGAAGGTAAATACCTACATAGGAATATTGCAAATCAGGACCTAGCTTGCACAGTAACCCAAGAATGCCAGGCTAAAGACCAATTTATTGGAATTCTCTTTGAATGAACAGGTTCACTGACTCAGTAATCTGTCCTTCAAAAGGCCAAAGGTCAAGTGCATCTTTTAAACATTTTTTTTATTGTTTTAGTTGAAATGAATCAACCGTTCAATATTTAACATACATCAAAAACAATCATATTAGATAGAAAAAAGAATTAAAAAACATATTTAAAATTTATTTCTCATAACCTGATCTCTTCATATCATATGTAGCTTCAATAAAAGGTGATCAAGTCCTCAGAACATATACTCTCAGCCCTCATCACATGATCGTTTGGTCACATGATCATGGTCACAAACTGCTTATCTTATAAAATTAAATTGTACAACATAACACTAATATAGTCAATCAGTCATTATGGGTATTCACTTTCCCATTGTACACAGTCTTAACCCCTAAGAGACACTAATGCTCAACAAACATTCATTAGTTGAAATTCAATGTTTGTAAAACTGTAATGATAATTAATAACTAATCAGTAGCATGCAATACATCATTCAAGGGAGCCGTTAGTTGAAGGCTATCTAAGAAATGTATAGTTGCAATCTGTAGCGCTGAACGTTCATTGCTTAAAATTATTGCCTAGCAGGAACTATATTGCAAGTTACCCAGAAATCTGCAGTGTTTGTCATAGTGTGTTTGCCTACGATGGCACAATGCCGGACATTGGGTGATCAAGTGTTGTAAGGTTTCTGGCATATTGACAGTGTTGCAAAATCGACATACATTAGCCTGGGCTTCCAAAAGCTGACCCTTAACCAAAATGTCTTTAACAGGCCACAAATTGAAACGTAGACGTAATATTGCTTGTCTATAGTGTGATGATGGTGATCTGATTAAATAGGGTGGTAGTTTTTTTTTGAGGGAATGTAGTTTTGTAGTTTTGTATTGCCCTCTTTATAAGATACACAGATATCACATGTATTAATCCAGTCCATGTTGTATATCTTTCTTTTTGCTTTGTCCGGATTTAACACCAATAGTTTGATGCTGATATCATTATTCCCTAATATTTTGCACACATAATGTACCCATTTAACCATGAAAGAATGGATAGTTGTAAACATATACAAGGCCAACAATCTCAGCACAATATTCACATTGGTTGACATTAAGCATTTTCTGAACAGTGAGCTACATCTCCAATTGTATAGAGTATATAAGGAGACCAACCCCTCATACCTTATCCATGCGCGTGGAATACAATTCGGCAGATGTAATATTCGCCTCCAGTATGTTGCCTCCCATTTGTCAATTGAAAAGTAGCTGAGTTTGGGAAGGTTTCTAGACCATATAAGATTGCAGGGACTACCTTCTGTTTCCAGTATGCCCATGCTGGTTTAAGGGAGAATTTCCCATATCTGTGCATTATAATATGAGTTTGGGATGTTGCAGCATTGATTTTCCTTTCAATGCTTTTTATCCGATTTTTAATGCTCGGTAAACATTCGAAACATATGCCCAAGTAAGTATACGTGGGAACTATTTGCAAGTGTACTTTGTTTACTACCCAGGTAAATTGACTCCCAACGACTTTAGATGAGAAATATAATACCAACTGAGTCTTCTCGTGGTTTATTTTAAGTTCATTTTGTAAGATGTATTCTTGAAAGGCTGTTAATAATTTTTGAAGGCCTATTTGTGTTTTAGATATTAAAACAAGGTCATCTGCATATAATAGATGTTTTACAGGTACATTTGCCATTTTAGGAGAGTCTGATTGCACCTCAAATAAAGCATGTTGGAGATCTTGAATGTAGAAGTTAAACACAGAGGACGCCAATGAGCAGCCCTGTTTAAGTCCACGGGCTGTGTTAATCGCTGCAGACAATACACCATTCATTGAAAGTCTGACACAATTAGATGTATTTGTGTGTAGTTCTTGAATGATGTGAAGTATGGTATGTGGGAATTTGTCTCTCGTTAACCTCTCGAACAGCTTAACTCTTGATATAGAATCAAAGGCGGAATGCACATCCACGAAGGCAAAAAATAGTGTTTGCTTTGTGTGATGACACTGGGCCTTTATTGCATTCATGCACATTAAATTAACATGGGTCTCCATCCCTTTAACAAACCCAGTCTGATTAGGATCACGTAAGTTGTTATTGAGTGTTCAGGCATTGAAATCTTTAAGTAATAGTTTGGAAAAGATTTTGCCGGGCGCATCTAGCAGCGCAATTGTCCTGTAATTTTGGGGTGAGATACGATCACCCTTTTTGAATTTTGGTATGATTAGAGAGGTTTTCCATGTCTATGGTATTTGTTGATATTTTATTATTTGTTGGAAAATACAGTGTAGAATCTGCACCCATTCATTTGGATTATCGTTGAACATATGATTCGTGAGTCCATCAGGACCAACAGCTCTAGATGAACTGGCATGAGTGATTAACTCTTCAATATCTGATAAAGAGAAGTTCAAATTCCACCCTCGATTGTCTAAAGAGTGGCCTAATGACGATATGAAACTTGGATCGTTATAGAGGTTGTTGTAATGTTCAATCCACTTGTCTTCACTAATCATGTTCAATTGTGCGTCTGCTTGATTATCAGAAATCTGACCATTAAGTAATTGCCACATCTTGTGCCATTGTGCGTTCTATGCGCTCACCATCATTTTTAAACATTAGATGTTTATGAGATTTTAGCCAATTCTTATATATGCATTTGGCATTATTCAAGGCCTGTTGGCAGGACGGGAGACTCAAGGCTATAATATATCTTCTCTGTCTATGATATGCTGCTCGTCTAAATGCAATTTCAGGGTCAAATGTATGTTTGTGCTTTGGCCTGCCGTTTTTCATCACAGTCAGAGTGTTAGTGTAAAAGTCTAATAACTCTACGTAAGGTACAGGCGCCACCAGATCTATATTTCTTTCCAAGATATGCTTGAACAATGTAAGTTAAGGAGTGGTCCATTTTATCCTGTTCTTTGCCATGTTCAATAATAGGTTCTGGGTGGCGATGTTCTCCCTAGATAGCTGTGAATAACTTGTAACGGTCAATGCCAAAAGTTTATGATCGCTAAATGGTAGTGTGATGGCCTCTTAATGTTGTAGTTGTTTAAATAGTAAATGATCGACATAGATATAGTCGATTGTGCTTGCTGAGTTGTTACGAAACTGTTGTAAAGTGACTTCCAGGCTTCTTGGGATTACTTATATATTTATTACAAGTACTTAAGTCACAGTTACATGAAGTTATATACATAAGTGGACAGGACATAACACTGGCTCCCATCACCCAGGCTGGGAAGCTCTAACTGGCTGGGTGTGGAATCCTTGGGTAAACATTCCGACATTCACAAGGCAACACTCCACATGACATCACCAGCTTTCACATATAGAGACAAGCACATCACAACACATCTCCTTCCTTTACTGAAAAACATTACAAACACACTCAGGCATGATATAACACATCTCCTTCCTTTACTGATTCACACTGCACCCACACAGATACATCAAATAGACACAACATATCTCCCTTCCTCTCAAACATCAACACACACAGACAAACACACCACAGCATATTCCCCTCCTTTCCACATCCATCACCAGCATGGGGAATATCAATTCTGAGGGACACTCTCCCTACTTCTGTAGGCCACTAACCCTGCACACCCACCTACACCTTCGAGCATCTGGGGTGATATCTCCAATCGCACTGGTGGATACGCTACCTCCAAATACTCTAGCAGATTCGCTACACGCTCCCTCAAAATACTCTTGCGGCTGTGCTACCTCCAATCACACTGGCAGTGGCGCTACCTCCAATTACTCAGGCGGAGGCGCTACCTTCAAGTATTCTGGCAGAGGCGCTACCTCCAAATACTCTGGCAGGGCGCTACCAAATGACACAAGCAGAAGCGCTACCTACACATACTCTGGCGGGACCCTACCTCCAATTACTCAGGCGAGGTGCTATCTCCAACTACACTGGGACCCTGGCGGGACGCTACCCAATTCCACTGGCGGAGGTCTTACCTCCAAATACTCTGGAGGGGCACTACCTCCAATTACACTGGCGGAGGCGCTACCTCCAAATACTCAGGCGGAGGCGCTACTTCTAATTACACTGGTGGAGGCGCTACCTCCAAATACTCTGGCAGAGACGCTACCTCTAATCACACTGGTTGAGGCGC
The DNA here is from genome assembly GCF_040938575.1 of Ambystoma mexicanum. NCBI lineage: Eukaryota > Metazoa > Chordata > Amphibia > Caudata > Ambystomatidae > Ambystoma > Ambystoma mexicanum. The sequence continues at coordinate 1,227,168,916 of NC_090926.1, forward strand.
TACCTCCAACTACTCTGTTGGAGGCGCTACCTCCTATTACACTGGTGGAGGCGCTACCTCCAAATACACTGGCAGAGGCACCACCTCCAACTACACTGGCGGAGGCACTCCCTCCAAATACTCTGGTGGAGGCGTTACCTCCAATCACACTGGTGGAGGCGCTACCTCCAACTACTCTGGCGGAGGTGCTACCTCCTATTACTCTGGCAGAGGTGCTACCTCCAATTACTCTGGCGGAGGCGCTACCTCCAAAAATACTTTCATGCTCCTCATGTGGGAGGCACTACCTCTACTGTACTCGCGGAAGTGCTACCTCCACTATAGTCACAGAGGCGCTACCTCCTCACTTCATTGTAGCACATCCACAGGCTACACACACTATGGGTGCTGCCCCATTTCACATCTTCTCTGACTCACTCTCGCTCTCACCTCACTTCACCCATTACACTATTTCATAACATCCCAAACCTCGCATCTCTCAAAAACCTTACTTTTAATGGAGAATGGTACTCCGCATTAATCTCCTAATCTACACACATAAAGCCACACTGGAACAATGAGGGAACATGAATGCATCTTATTATGGAGCGATGGAAACTTACATAAATCCTCAATGTTATGCTTGTAACTGCTACCTCCCAACTCACATACATTCTCACTGCTATGCTTGAAAGGGAAGTAGAGTATGCTTGGAGGCGCTATCTCCCAGCAACACCTGTGGTATTCCGCAACACCTGTGGTATTCCTAACCACACACACCTCTAACATACCCAAATGGTCACGCAGGCTCTCCACCTTTACCCTGCACAACTGGATGTACTACCGTCCAGACCGCTGTGGCACACTCACCACATTCTTCTAGTTTAATGGCGGCGCTACCACCCATACAGCTGTGGTTTCACTCAACCACACTCATACTTACATATACACTGGAGTCGCTACCTCCAAACCCGTGTGGCACTTTCACCCACATACAATACATATTCTGGGTGCTACCCAACACTCGACCTCTTTGACTCTTAGCAAAATACATGTTTTACCCATGTGCACCCATTTCATACATTAGTCACATAAAACATTTTCCATTACCATTTTGCAAAAATTACCATCTTAATAATCCATGTTGCACAATATATATATATACTTCTTTTCTCACCATTAAAGCAATAGCAAACTATATAATTACATTTCCTAAAATCCATGGCCAGTTTATGTACCACCTTGCATCTTTGTGGCACTCACCCACAATCATTCTGATACACTATGTTCTTGCACCTCTGTGGCACTCACCCACAAACACTTGTGTCTACACTGCCTAACAACTCATAGTGACATTTGCGTACACAGCCCTTATGGCGTAACCAAGAAATATGCGCATTTATTCCTACAAGTTGATGTTGGCTGCAGCCTACCCTGCAATCCCTCAAAGGTTACTCTAACCTCTCTCACACCCTGCTACTGACTTGCACACATCTACGCATATTGTGCATGTTCAGAATGTCCAAATGAGTCCTTTTGAACCTGAAATTCCTCAAATGCGTTAAATCTAATACATTTTAGCTTTTAACCTCACTTCCTGCACGCATATATCCACACACAAACTTCTCTTGCACCTCCCATGCTTGTCAATCCTTAATCTGTTACAAAACTAGGTTGGTAACACAAACTTAATGCAAAAACAGTTAAAGGATACACGTTGCTGCTCCTGAATGTCCAACGTTATCTTCTGAAAGACCAGATTCGTGACCATCATAATCACTTAAACATAAAATGATACACTGAGCCATCACTTCAAATGCGGTCCTTGTGCCTCCTCTGCAGTCGCAGCACCTTGATGCACCATAACCCAAATTTGCCGCATTCCCTTCACCAGGAACGACACTCATGACGACAATAATGACATCCTTGGCAAATCCTGTATTGGAATTCGGATTTCCTACTGCGCTCTTATACTTGTCTGATTTTACGACTCACCGACGTGCTCCGCAGCGCTCTACATCTCTCAGCCGGATAATACCGAAAATCGTAGGCACACTGTGAAGATGATTCATAAGGGGGTCTCTCCTCTCACCCCACAATGCACTTATTCACTCATCTTACGGCCCAATGCCTTCAGCTCTCCTCTTCCTGTGCACGGCAATGCACATCGCAGGGTTCTTTCCTCATAACATTGTTTATTTTATTCTTCATCCTGCCTCGGTTAACGGCTTCTGCTACCAGCTGGAATCTGGCATGGTGAGTGCATTCTAATACGAACATAATACTTGAATATGGCGTTCTATGGCATCGCCGACTCCCTTAGACCAGCTGTGATGTCACCAGTCACACCTCTGCCTCGGGGCAATGCTGATCTTCATAAGCCAAACGTCACTCATACCACGTACCTCGACCCAGCGCATGTCACCCTTCAACTTCAATATTTTAAAACGGTTCACTGCTTCCAAAACATGATCCGCTTTTGATCCTTGAAAACACAGTGTTCCCTGCATCCCTTTCCCTGAGCATACGCTACCAGGCTAGCGCTGCCTGGGTCTAACCTTTAGTTCACATTGCACTTGGGACATGCAGAGCCAGTACTCGCTGCTCACTCCAGACTGTCACTTCAAAATCTTCCCTAACATCATAGTGGCTCGTTGGGGAACCCCTCAGCTCACTGTCCGCAGTCTCACATCCTTCTCCAAGTCCCACTTATGAACTCAAAGCAGACTTACTCTGCTACACGGGAGGATGCTTACTGGGCTTCATACTTTCCCCAAATCTTACTTTTGGTTTCATATGACGGTAAACAGCATCACATCCCTGCGCTGCTTGAGTGGGGAATGATACTTTGACTGGTGAATGGAAACATTACTGCCGAGGTTTCTTCTTCACCCCTCAGTACTTCGCATTTATTCCTACATTCCTTTAGTCATCTTCACTACGAGCTTTGTTTAATCTACAGGTTTCTTAAACTAATGGTGCGGGATTCCTTCTTCAATTTAAGGGCCCATGTGTCATTTTGAGCTTCCGCTTATCTTCAATTAACAGACATAACTTCTGGTTTTACTTTAACAGGCTTGACTTCTTCACACAGATTTCTTCATCTTAAAGGCCTAGCTCCCTTCTTGGGCTTCCCTTCAAGGCCCTGCTCCTCTCTTCCGCCCCAGGACCCAGCTCTCCCTCCACCTTATGGGCAGCTTATCCTTCCTATATAGAGCTTCCTTCCTCCCTTTGCGTGCCCTGGGTGATGGGTATTACTTGTGTTTTGGGGCAGTGTTGTCTTTCTTTTCCAACTTCTTCCTGCACCCCCAGCAGCAGGCTTCTTCCACTTTCTTCAGTTTCTTGCTCGCATGTTCTTCTTTTTAAGACCAACTCGTCGCCAATGTTGTAAAGTGACTTCCAGGCTTCTTGGGATTACTTATATGTTTATTACAAGTACTTAAGTCACAATGGCCCTCATTACGACCCTGGCGGAAATCGAAAAACGATGGCGGAAATGCAATACCGCCATCGAATAGCGCTCGGTGCGACTATGACCCGTCACCGCAAAGTACGAAGCCATTAGCGACACCGTAGTGAACGCCAACGCTAACTGCACCAAGCACGCGCGCGCGCGCCATGCCAAACCGCAAACACCACCATGGTGCAACGGTACGCCAATTCCGACCCTAGCGGACATGTACCTAACGCCATCAGGCACGGCGTAATGTACCATTCCGCCATGGCGAGAAGTACGGCATCGCGAATCAACCGTAAACGGCCCCACTGAGTGCCTGTACACCGCTCCCTGCCCACAAAGTACAACTCCCCGTAGGTGCAATGAAGCCACAATGCAACCATTGAAATGTACAAGTCACCCATGCATGCCAACGAACAAAAGAAACACAAGAGGGGCCAATGGGAGCTGCAGGGCACAGATGGCACGAATACAGAAGCCATCCCAATGGACATGACCACAGTCCCCCACCAAGAAACGCACGCAAACACAGGCACCTGTGACCAGCAATATTCAGAAAACCACATCATTCCACCAGTCCACCTGGCTGACCGGCATCTGTTACACAAAACCCAATCCCCCGCCCCTGAGCATGACAACATTCAAACTGGCATATTGGCAGCCCCCATCCCTGACCTCACTGGGCTTCGTAGGCAAACGCGCACAGCACAGTACCACGCAACTAAACCCCGAAGCTGGAACCCAATGCAGATCTCCTCACAATACATCGCCCCCCAAATAGGCATATGCCACATCACTTGCAAAGAAAAACGCTACACGGGCCAAATCAGAATAGAAATTTTATGCACATCAAAATCACCAAGCCCATACAGCCATCAGGCCATGAACTCCAAAACACTAATCACCATTGTGGGCTGCTTCCGCAAGAAATGACCAGCCACTACCTGTGTGTCGCCCTGTTCCCCCATGGTACACAGAGCCACATTCACGTACGAAAAGGCAACATGGAAGCGCACAGAACCGCAGGGCCGTCCCAATGGGGAGGCACTAGTCCAGCTGAAAGGACGAAATGTTGCTCCGAGCCACCAGTACTGCGTAAGGGCATGTGGCCCATTGGCGATCGTCCCATAAGATCGTAATGCTGCTCCACTGATTAACACGAAGCAGCAGGTGTCGGGAGTAAAATCCATCTGCAGGAGTGGCATACAGATGGCAGTGGCAAAAGGGGAGGAGATACCTGTCAACCAAAAGAAAAGAAAAAGAACAGAATGGCCATCAGAACTACATACCAACAACTCACTTCAATGATCACACGAAATCCACAGCCATATGCATGCTAGCCCACTCCAAAGGAACATCACCACCCCAAAACCACTTGCGACTCATAACCATCTATATCGAGGTGCAAACACCATCACAAACGAGTGTCTGAGGGCGCCTCGAGACAGGGAGGGCTCAACAAGGCCAGATGGACGATGGTCCCACTATGGCAGCCCTGCATCACATAGCGTAGGGGAGGCGGATAGATCCCAAGAAGCCCTGTACATGGCAAACTCTGTATCAAATCACCTGCCCATGCATCCATCCATCATTCCCTCATCCCGGGATCAAAATGCCTGAATAATTACTCACATAACATTAGAAACATCCATTGAGTCTGTGCGTTATGCAGCCTGCTAAATCCACAGTGCCCCAGCCCGTAATTCCAGTGTTGTGAAGTAACATGTATTTGGGAACGGACGGCCTCATCGCCCACGTAGCTATTGCGCATCCCAAACTATTCATATCAATCATTGCTCCCTCGCCATGGGCCCTGTCTCAAGGACATAGAACAATAGAACGTTACATTTGCAGTCAGACCTGTGGGCATCTCCTCGCCGCTAGCTGGAAACCGAAAGCGCCGCCCTTCGAATTCCTCATTTGCAACATCACGTCGAGAAGGCATCTGTGGCCGTTTGAAATCACTAATTATTCCATCGAGTGCGGCTGTGTGTGAAAATGGCAACTGCCTTCACCCACGAATGGGACGCCCCGCCCGTCGTTGCAACTCGGTACAGTGATGCATGAGGGCCCACCGTTACTCGAGTACTACGTCCCACTGACCCCTCACAAGTCAGTTCGCGACTGCACAGATAGTATGTAAAACAATGGGACCACAGCAGAATGAACATATCAACCAATCTTACACGGCCATCGGGTACAAATACATGATTGCAATAGCAAGATACAATTCCCCGATTTGCAGCGTTGTGCGCGGGACGTGCTCGGCCAAAGGGGAGAGCAGTTTGCACAGGTGGAATCAATCACCACAGGTGGAGGCCATACAGCCTGAAAACACATAAATTGCACAGCCAGTCTCCTCCCACAACCACACCGAAATGCTACCGGCAGGACTCGCGATGTTGGCCCTGGGGGACCTGATAGCACTGCAAGTGCTCCGACTCCAAGAAGTAGATGAACACCAACTGCAACCAGCCGCACGGAGGAGACGCAGGAGGAGGAGGAGGCTAAGGCAGGGCCAGCAAGGCCCACCAGCACAGCCACTACCACCACGCAGGCAGCCCGCAATTCCACGCCTCCGAGCACATCCGTTCAACCTCACTGATGAGCAGATCCACACCCTCTACCGTCTGGACCGGGACACCATAGCCGCCATTGTGGACATGACACAGGCTGACCTTGTCAGCATGATAGATAGCCCAACCGCCATCCCACCCCTACTGAAGGTGGTGTCTGTACTCCACTTCCTGGCCACAGGCACCTACCAGCACACAGTCGGACAGTTGCATGGCATTTCTCAGCCACTGTTCTCACGGACACTATTTCAAGTGCTCGATGCCCTCCTGCAGCACGCAGACGACTACATCTCTCTACCACGCTCGGAGCAGGAAATAACCAACACAAAAGTGGGATTCCATGCACTTGCCGGCATACCGGGTTGCATTGGTGCCATCGACTGCACCCATGTTGAATTGGTCGTCCCACATGCCATGGAGGCCCAGTACCGCAACCGAAAACAATTTCATTCCCTGAATGTACAGATGGTGTGTGACTCCAACAGGATCATTACACATTGTTGTGCCCGATTCCCTGGATCAACCCATGATTCTATGGTCTTGAGGAACTCTACAATACCACGCTACATGGAGCGACACGCAGGGAACAGATCCTGGCTACTCGGTGAGTCTCATTACATGCATGATGATGTGGGGTATGTGAATTGGCAATGACCTGCCAGGAAGGGGGGGGGGGTGTGCGTACGTATCAATGGCATTCCACATCATACGTTTCTCGTCCACATACAGGTGATGCTGGATATCCACTGAAGAGATGGCTCCTCACACCAGTCCGGAACCCACGGGACCAGCATGAGGAGGACTACAACCATGCCCACTCACGTACCCGTGTAGTCATTGAACAGGCATTCGGCCTACTGAAGACCCGTTTCCGCTGCCTCAGCAGGTCTGGCGGGGCACTCCTGTACCGCCATGAGAAGGTTGCAAAGATGGTGATGGCATGTGTCATGCTCCACAACATGTGCGTACGTAGAAATGTGCCCATGCCCCCTGACGCTGAACTGCAAGCACCTGATGATGGTCATGATGAGGGTGGGGATGTGGCAGCACCTCATGGAGTCTGCGAGGCACCGGAGGCCCGTGACATTCGTCAGCATCTCATTGATGTATGCTTCTAGCACTCACGCCTGGTGGCTGATACATGGACACGGGACTCGTGGCACTGCGTGTGTCTGGGACATGCACAATATGGACTGTACGCCTATGATGGCCTAGTACACAAAGATCAATGTCCACACTTCTCATTGGTTGATCGTGCACTTTTTATGGCATATGTGATATCATGTTGAACACCCTATCGACCCGCCACCCAAGTGAGCCCAACACACCCCCTCCACCCTCCTACCTCCCCCCCGAACACCAGTGTCCAAAGATGCTCATTGTCAGTGGGCTGTCGCTATTGCATGCCCCCTCTGCGGGTATCAGGGGCACCCCTGCCTGTGGAGCGCAGGTTCCTTCCAGATCTACGTTGGGGGCTGCCCTGGACGGAACTTGCAACGGATGATGTGTCTGCCTGCTCACGTCCATGCATGTCCCTAAGGGTTTGCGAGAGCTCAGTGAGCACACGGCGCACTGCGGCAAGTTCGGCACATACGTCTTTGGACGTCGCATGCAGTTCCCCCCTCAGGCTCTCGGTGCTTCTCTCAATTTGTGCCCTTAGCGTCTCTGTACCTCTCTCCATTTCTGCCCTAAGTGTCTCAGTTGATGTTTCTATGTCTGCCTTAGTGCCCCCACATTCATCGGCATGGTCCTTGAGGAGTGTGGCCAGTTGCTGCTGTTGTTCGATCAACTGGTCGAGGGACTGTTGCCTCTGCTGGGCCATGGCCATTTGCGGGGGTGTCACAGAGGGGCTGTTGTCCTCATGTTGCCTTGCCACAGGGCTTGTGGGGGATGGCCAGTCGTCGTCTTGTGGGTGCCCCTGCGTGGTATCCTCATGTTGTACGGGATGGGACAGACAGGGGGATTGGGACAGGTCATGGATGGATCTGACTTCGGCATCCCCGTTTTCTGTGTCCGAGCATGCTGCCATCAATGGGGTGTCACCTATGGTGCTGCTGCCACCAGAGGCAGTGCCTTCTGTGGCATCCATTGGGGGGACCTGTGGTGGTGGTGTTGTGGGCATGCTGGCTGCTGGGGTGCCTGTTGATGTTCCCTCCTCTGTGCTGCCACCTGATTTGTGCTGCTGCCGTGTCTTGATGCGTGCAGCTGAGGTGGAGGGTCTCTGGCCGTTGGTCTTGGCCCTCTTTGCAGGTGTGCTGGTAGGGGTGTCCTGTAGCTCGTCGTTTGGATCGGACCCTGTGGTGGAGTAAAGGAGGGCAAGGGTTATTGATGGGTCAGTGGGAATTGGAATGGCATTGTATCACATGCATTGGGGTGGTACCTGAGGGTGATTTGGGTCGGGGTCTTGGAGGTGCTTTGATTTGTGTGTGGAGTGAGGGTGCAGTTGTTTGGCAGCCTGCAGTTAGGGTGTGCCTGCTGCACGTGTAGTGCGTGTATTAGGGGTTTTTAATTATTTATGTATTTATAGTGGGTTTTGACGTGCGCTTTCAGGCCGATGTGTGTGGACGTTCTCCTGGACATGTGTTTCTGTTGCACTATGTGGACGCATGGTACTTCACATGGATGGACTGTGTGGATTTGGCATTGTTTTATTTGGCCCACCTACCTGAATCTTCGGATGTCTGCACTCCTTTCTCCATCCCTCCGACTCCCTCTATGCTCTCCATTCCGATGGTGGAGGCACAGATTTCTTCCCAGGGGGTCAACTTGATGGGTGATTCAGGACCTCCCCCGGTGGCTGTGGCAATGTTGCGGTTGGCAGAGAGTATGCTGCGGACGCGTATCCGCAGGTCGTCCCATCGCTTGCGGCATTGCTGTGGGGTGCGGGGTGCGGTCCCCACCGCACTTACCCGCTGTGCCACCAGAGCCCATATGGCCTTCTTGTTTGCAAGTGCCGTCCTGGTCATTTGCGTGGAGAAGACGACGGCAGCATTCTCCTGGAGGGTCTCTGTTAGCACGGTGAGTTCCTCGCGGGAGAAGTGGACCTGCCGCTTGCGGTCGCACGCTTTCTTCGCTACTTTTCCCATTTTTCTTGGTTTCGCTAGGGTGGTTGACGGGTTGGGGTGTGTTTCAGGGTAGTGATTTTAGTGGTTGTGTGGTTTTAGTGTTTTTATAGGTGTACGCCGGGATGTTTCCCGTTCCGGGCCCATGTTTTAACTTCCGTTTCCGTATATTTCCGGGCACCGTACTTTCCGGTAGGCGCACACTGCGGTGACCGCTAAGAGGGGTGGCGGTATTGCACCTAGGGCGCCGTACGGCGGCGGTGTGGGCCGTTTTGGGGTCATTTCCGCCATCGCGGACTTTGCACTTCCGCCGTGGCGTGGTGCTCGTGCCCGATGGGTCGGAATGGGCCGCACTTTGCTCCTTCGTACAATGGCGGAAACGCTATTTACGCTGTGGCGCTCCGGTCAGTCGCTTTCCGCCAGGGTCGTAATGAGGGCCCATTACATGAAGTTATATACATAAGTGGACAGGACATAACACTGGCTCCCATCACCCAGGCTGGGGAGCTCTAACTGGCTGGGTGTGGAATCCTTGGGTAAACATTCCGACATTCACAAGGCAACACTCCACATGACATCACCAGCTTTCACATACAGAGACAAGCACATCACAACACAAACCAAGTTGTGTTTGCGGGAATGTCGCTCTGGATGGCCCCGTTTACCATAATATACTGTCTTTCTTCCATGAAGGCTAACCAGATCTGCGCCTGCTGGGGGTGGCGTTTGGTGTTGAAACAATCAAGATTGATATCTCCTAATATAATGGTGTATGTGATATCATTGGCAATGTGTACCAGGTGCAATATGCGTCTTAATCCTGCATAGAAGGCTTCATAATTTAGAGCTGCTGGATTGCGGTACACATTTATCATGGCAAATTTCTGGTTGCCGCATATAATTTATACTAACAAAATATGATCGCTTTCAGTACTCCACTTCTCAATGGAGAAACCGGATTTTAAATGCACCGCCACCAACAAGCCAGAGACGGGTCTTCCTCCAGTAGATCTAGCAGGCAACAACACTACATTATATCCGTCCCACACAGGTGATGATGTTAACCACGTTTCCTGTAAAGCTATTATTTGAAACACGTGAGGGAACAAAGATATTGCAGTTTTTAAATGTGAATTACCCCTTGAATTCCAGCAAGCAATGAATAGTTCTTTAGTGGTAGCGTCACTAATGGTTACTGATGTGGTACCATTTGAACATTCATATCTCTGGTTTCAAATTCTTGGCTACGTTGGTAAATATTTGTTTTATGAGAAATGGCATGTGAGTTATCAGCCCTTGCACGATCTTCAGCCAATAAAAAGCCCAATTCGAACAGCTACATCTTAGCCTGCCATATTAGATTAGCTACCACACCTGACGGTATCCATAGGCGAACTGTTGCTTGCTTTCTTTCAGTGATGAACTCTATTTGTTCGATATCGTGAGAAGTGATATCTTGCAGAGTATGAACATCACTAAAAATATTCAAGACACTCTGTCTATTTAAATCATACATGGGATAGCCACCCTCTCTACATTTAAATATGAATGAGTGTGTATTGCTATTCCTTGGCTATGTCGTTTTCTTTATATTGGGTGTCAGATAGTCAGAGTGGCCATCACCATTTCTGGTAATCAGATTGGGTTGTCGTGACTGATTGCCTGATGATTCATGTCCTGTTGCATCAACGCAACGAACTGGAGGTGCTGGCAAGGTGGTGGGTCTTGGTTTTATTTGACTAGGGTTTGGGGCACCTGAGCTTGGCATACCTGTTCCCTGGAGTAAAACATGCTCCTCCAAGTACTTCTCAATCATATTCCTAATAACCTCAGTTGGCTCATGTTCTTTGAGCCCCATCATCGACTCCATCTGTGGTAAATTGAAGGAGACTGCTTTGTTTTTGGTGGCCTGAGAATTTAAGGCTATGGGCAATACTTGCGGGGGTGCAGGGTTCGGAATAGCACTTGTCACCTCAGCAGAGATATTTGGTATTGCTGCACATTTTATGGTATCTATCAACTGATTCAAGGGGGAATACGACGGAGGAACTAACAACACACTCGTCTCCGCGATCAACACACTTTCAGGTATTGTTGGAACTATTGGACTCAATGGGCCTCATTACGAGAACGGCGGTAGCCATGGAGCTATTAGCTCCATGGTTGCCACCGTTCCGCGCTCCATTACCGGGTTCCTGCAATGGGGATTTACCGGGTTACCCCGAGATAGGAGGTCCCGGTAAGTCCTCCATTCAGGAACCCTTCCCCATTCCCATTTGAGCCCCCATAGGGCTCAATGGGAATGGAGAGGGAGGTAATAGTGGGCAGATTACATCTGGCCCGTTATTGCCTCCCTCTTTCCCTCGCGCGACCCGGAAAGCACGCCTGGTTTTACCAGGCGTGCGATCAGGGTCCAACGATGGGAAGATTGTAATCGGCGCTCCCGGAATGAAGGGGGCCGGTGCTGTACCGGTCCCGTTCAATCCGGGAGCGCCAGGGTCGTAATGAGGCCGAATGTGTTTTTCCCCTGAGTATTGTTGGAAGTTTTTGGTTTTACTGCTTTCTTCTGATTGGTCAACAATGGAGCAGTGCCACCAATAGCCTGAAAAAAGGCATTTAGGGTGTTTTTAGGTCCTTTAGTGCTTGCCATGTTTTTTGATTTTTTTCCTATGGCACGGGGCCCTTCAGTCTGGCTTTTGACATTTTTTTTCTTGTGTAATAGAAGTCCTGCCACGCGCCTCTCAGTGTGAATGGCGGGTGTAACCACCTCCACCACATCAGTGTCACCCGGGTAAACTGAAAGATCGACATACAAGGACTCTTTCCCAGCAGGAGTGTTATTGAACGCTGGGGATTCTACAATCGTGCAAATGACATCTTCAAACACAGGAAGTGAAGGTGCATAGATAGGTTCTCTATAAGTTGTACATTTCAACCTATGGTCGTTAAGCAAAGCATGGTTTTCATCAATTTTGACAGCCATTTTTGACAAATTCAAAGCCTGAGCCACCAACCTGTGGTCGAGTACCTCAAAAAGTTTTACCAGAGTTACCACTGAGGTGTTGATGGCTGTCAAAGCTACTTCAACATTATGAGAGTGGTTAAAACATGTGGGCTGGGGAAGAATTGGTTGTTGGTTTGTCTTGTTGGAAATTCGAGGTGTGGGCATGGCAAAGGAAGGTAAACTAGAGGCGGAAGAGGAAAGTGAGCAGGCTAGCTGTTCCGTTAAAGTTTTTACTGCAGCTAGTTCTTCCATTATAGAAATTGGCGACTCGCACTGGCTAGCATAGATGGAAATGCCAGAGCGGTCACCATGATCGATCGGATACGATATTGGGGATAGTATAGGTGGCCTGTTACATTTGGACTGCACCCCATGGCCTCTGAGTGAATTAAGTGTGGTTTGATCTGAAATTCCACGAGGTTTAAAACTCGCCATTGAGGAGGACTCCAAAGCACAATTGAAAGCCCCATGCACAGGAGAGTTTATCATATCCCTCATAGGGCTTTGAATCGGTGGTAAAGCAATATTTGCTTGGCGATCGCACATGGTCGAGTCAGTGACCACGTGCAATACACCTGTGGCGTTGGGGGAATTGCTAAGCTCATTCCCAGCAAGGGATGGGGGCATCTGCGACTTAGAATTGTATCTGGAGAAAGCCATGAACCCGCGACTAGCGCTTACCTATGTAAAATGCAAGAATTTACCTCGCACAGTAAGTAACTCGCCTTGACCGCACGGCCGCCTCAGCGAAGCGGCAAATCGGTACTTACGAGTACTTGCTTGTGTGCGCTAGTGCTGTGTGCGGGTGAAAAGAATTATGTAGCTAGGCAGCCTGGGAGTTTTTTTCCAAGAACAAATCCCCACAGTTCAAGGCGGTGCCAACAAAATGTCAATCAAGCTCAGAGAAAGCTAAAAAACAGAAATTCAGGCGTCAGAACAGGTGTCAGATCAACGGCTAACAGCGGCAATGGTTGTGAAGTCCAGCTGAAGAGTTCACAAACGTCAGTCACCTGATTAATGGATTTCTCTTGTGAAGTCCTCAATGACAGGGTCAGTGAAACAGAAGCCATACAGGAGGAAAAAGGTCCAGCTCACACGGCAATGCGGTACTTACGAGTACTTGCTCGTGTGCGCGCAAGTGCATCTTTAACACCAATTATCACCTTATATGTGATCCTGCTGTTTTACGATGCTAAATTACCAAATCCAATATCCTAAGCAGAACTCTGGATGATTGAAGCATTTCCTTAATTGGCCACTTGGAGAGCGAATCACATCCCACATTGCCTATTTTAAGGAAGGCAGTAAGACCGACACAAGTGACCACAGTTCAAGGGTGTTTAATGAACTTCAAAAAGGGTTTGAAAAAACGCCTATTTAATCCTAAATCTACAGATGGCAGCAGGCTACGACCATCAAATAATAATAACGCAGTCCCAGCGGTGTCTTGTCAAAATAAAAGAGCCTCTACTAATAAACCATTTGCCAATCCATTGGCCGCCCTTTCCCATGTTTTCAACACGGGACAAGGCGGTTAACTTGAGTGCAGCACAACCTCTGGCTTCTTTAGCACAAGGATACAGTTCAAGCATTAGCATCAGGGCCTTCTGTGCTCAAGTCTCTCCGCTTCTCAAAGTCTCTTCATTCAGAGATCCTAATGTGACCAAATAAACAAGTTCTTATCCGCTTAAGATTTTCACAAGTATTCACTTTAGGTGATTCACTATTCACCCCGGATCCCCCTCAGACGGGCTCAGATCCCTTTAGCACAGTGTTCATCAGGTTGGATCCCCCTCATCCGCGCTGAGATCCCTTTAACGCAATGGTCGTAGGATATTCTTATTTTGGGTGACTCACGGTTCACCCCGGATCCCCCTCAGCCGGGCTCAGATCCATTTTTAACACAATTAGTCTGCCTTGGCTAGGCTCAGAACAATTTTTTTACATCAAGTATTGAAGACTTTTGATTGTGCACTGGGTTTGGCTTGACCCGCTGCAGGACCACTTCGATTTCACAGTTCCTTTTCTTTTAACATTCATCACCGTTCAGCTGGATACCTAACAGAGACCTTCGAATGAGCACCGACGTGGCACCAGACCACTCTGCCTACGGTATCGTATCATAGCTTCAAAGTTAATTCATCTGCTGTTTTAATTATATTTGCATCGCTTGCCACATACGCTTCATACACTGTTGTTTTCAATCTTCTTTATACAATGTTGCCATTTGCGACATAGGTTTCCACACAGACCGGTCTGGTATCAGTCTCTAAAACTCACCGGCTGTGCTGACTTCAATGGTGCCGCTTTGTTGTAGGAGCCAAGGGTAGTACCACGGTGGCAACCGATTTTGCCTTGACTTTCGACACGTGAGAGCCCCGGGTACCTCCGACACACAATGCAGGATTATTCAGCTTTGATTCCAGGTCTTACGTTTCCTATTCTCGAAGGCTCATGAAAGTTACAGTCTTTTGGTGAAAAGGTCAAGGGCACTTTCCTCCTTGCAATCCTCTTCGGTCTTGCCGTCTTTCGCCTTGTGTGCTTTGCCTTGCTCAGAGTGTGTTTTCGTGCACCGCCTTTTATCCTTGTGGGGAAGTGTGATGGAAGTCAGGTGTGTGTAGTGGTCAGTAACTGCCTCCCCCTGCCTGACCATTGTATTGGGACACATCAGGTATACGGCTCGGGTGTTAGTCCATTTTCTCTCACAGTGAGCTGTCCGTGAGAAAGGGTTTGTGTTGGAAAAGGAGGGGCTTCAGTTCCTAAGTATCCCACCTGGTAGGATGGGAGAAAGGTGTTACAGGGAAGGGGATATTGCATCTCGCCATCCGGTGTTCCACTTACACTCAGCGAAGATCCCTCATCCAGGTGATCCGTACTGGTCTACCCCCAGGAACTGGATCCAAAAGCGACAGACAGATCCCCAGGGACTAGTGGCCGAGACACCTTCAGGTATCTCACACTATTTATAAGATTTTAGCACCTCAAACTTAGGCACAAGTAGCCATTGCATTAACAGTCTGCATAAGGCCGTCCAAGCTGATTTTATTAAGACCTAATTCAATCTGAAAAGTGAGTACTTGATGTATTCAGTGGGTGCCTAAACATTTGTTTTACTGATTTGCTCTCCACCGTCTCTATGGAGTTTGACTGAGCAGAAGACCATATTTTGCTGCCATGAAGGGCAACAGAGACAGCTTAGGATTTATCTACATCAATAATAGATCAATGCCTGATTCCCAAGGCGACTGTTTAACACACTCAGTGTTCCTTTTGAAAATGTATTCGCTTTTATCTAGCTAGAGATAACCTAACATTGGTATATAATCGAACCCCCAGATAATCAAAATGATTGACCTGTTTCAACCTCACATTGTTAAAAGAAATATAAATCTTGAAGACATGTGTTGGGTGACAGACTATTACTATACTTTTATGCACAGTTACTGATAATTTTATAACATCACAAAGGTAAAAACTGTAACTGTTTCCTTATCCCATTTGGACCTCAAAATGCCAGCGTCAGATCTATGTGATCACTGCGACCACACATAATTGGGATGGCTGAAAAAGCTGACTTTTCAAAAAAATGTATATCTCTTTACACCACATAGATATGCGGGAGGAGACCCACCGCAGCCCCCCATATTACTATAATATCCCATACCCCTCCCACATATATATGTGGTGTAAAGGGGGGGTGTTTAAAAAAATTGTGAGGGTGACATTTTGGGGCATTTTTCGTAAGCGTCATGGCCTGCATCCAAGGGAATCAATAATATTGGTCTATAATGAAATGGCATTAATCAGTCCACTTTCTTAAATATAGTTAATATTCATGCCTGCTGCCATCTCATTGGGACATAGCGCACACTATTCATTAAGTTAATCGAGACAGTCAGAAACATTACTCATATCAAAGGCTCCTCCTTAAACAAATCAATAGGGCTTTGTCCATTATCAGGACCTTGATCTTCTTTGACTCCAGTGCTTCTTTTACCCCAGCCTCCTTCATGAATCGAGAAAAAAGGGCAGTTTGAAAATAATTCTTAAGGGCCTATTTCATTTGAGACACTGAAACAATTACATCTCGTTGCCTAGGTTTGTAGACATTGACAGACCCATTCCCCTATCTCTCCCTCTTTCCTGCGCCAATTCTTTTCAGGCAAGAGTCCTTTTCTGCATCCCTCTGTACTCCCTCCCCCACGCCCCAGTCTCCTGCCACAGGCAGTTCTGTATAACAATAGGCTGTTACAGAGTCAACGCTCCAGTGGTGAGCCCACTACAGGCAAAGAAGTTTTTTTTTTTTTTAATTTAAGTGAATTAGTTACAACACCTTTGACACTATATATTACAAATACTAATATCAGAAAAATCATGTAATTTCCAGAATGTAATCATATCTCACTATAAATATCTAAAAAGCATCCCTTGATTGGTTCTTCTCATTTCCTCATTCTGTTATCGTCAGTGGCTTCTCTAGTTCAATCCCTATATAATACATCACATAGTTCTATGTAATACAACTACCAGAGTAAAGGAAAGTCCACGTCTGATCTGTATTTAATATATCCGAGGGATACTTCATTCTAGTATAGCCCTTGGCTAATATATGTTTGACAGCTCGTTAAGAGGTGTCATGGGGTTTCTATACCAAACTACACAATCTGCATCAGCGTTCCTCATAGGGCATTTTAGACCAGGCTCCCAATCTGGATAATGTGGGTAGTAGTTCTAATCCCAATAATAAAATAAAACGTCTCACTCTATTATCTGTAGTATATTTCAAATAACTGAATGGTTCTTTATAAGGAAAAGTCTGAAATACATATTTTTTAAACAGAATCTTAGAGGACAACTAAGCATAATTAGTGTCCCTATCCCACATATAGGCTTTCTCTTTAATTTCTCTCATGGCAAGTGTGATATTAAATGTATTCATCGTAAAACCAATATCGTCTTAAAAGGTTAATATCTCCTTCCTCCAGGCAGCTGTAACCGATTTGGAGGCATCTTCCTCAAAAAGATTTTTTAAATTGCTGTACATTGAATCACTGTTATTTTCCTGCAATCGCATTTTCAAATAAAAAACAGCGCTGTTAATTTTCTTTGAAGTGCTGAGTGCTGTGAGACCAAGTTCACTGGTAATTGGATCCACTGGTGAACATTTAGGCAGGCCCAGGGCCCGTTTCCACATCTTTGCTTCCAAGGTTGTGAGCCAGCTTGTTTCCTTGTCTGTGTACATTTCCAGTCTGTATAAGATTCCTGCTATAAAACTATCATTATACATTTTGAGTAATCCTTCGAAAAACCTCCTTATGTTTTATATCATTTCTAATGGCATTACATTTTTTAAGAGTCTTATTTATAACTGAACCACCAACTTTTCACTATTATCTGTGTAGAAGAAAGGAATACCCGAATACTGTCAACCACCTCAATACATTGCTTATCAATGTACCAATTGTATCTATTCTTCTTCTGCTTATTGGTTTGATATATCATTATTTATTTCCATAGTTGATTTTTAAGCCATTTTCTTAAAAGTATTTTTCTAGTTCATTGAGGGTACTTTGTAAGCCCAATGGAGCTTGGTCCAAAAGTTTTGTGTCATATGTATAGGTTAACCAGGATATATGTTGTGAACCTATGCAGGGGTGGGGGAAATTATGGCAATCTAACATTTGTCGATTTAGATCTGCTACATACAGATTATAAAGGAGGTAGTGAGGGCACAACTTTGTTTTAATCCATGGTTTGTGTTTATGCTCTCCTCCTGATTCATGCAGATTTTAACTGTTGTTTTGGTATAAAGCTCTTTTAAAATATTGAGTATTACTGGGTGTAGGCTCCAGCTCTCTAATTTCTGCCACAGGTGAGATCTAATTAAAGTATGGAACGGAACGCAGCTCTGTAGTCCACAAAGCAGACATACAGAGGCCGGGCCACCGTTCATTTTGGTCCTCCTTTCCAAATACTTCAGTGCCCAGAGGTTCGATAGGGTACAGAAGCCTCTTTCAGAAGCTGGCTTGTTGATTTTTAAATATATGCTGTTGCTTAACCCACTGGTTTATTCTCTCCATAAGTATTTGCACACATATTTTGTAGCAAGCATCAACCGTTGCTAATAGACGATAGTTTGAGGGGTCAGCTCTGTTCCCTTTATTATAGATTGGCATTATAATTGAGTTTTTCCAATTTTGAGGTACAGCTCCTGAGATTTATATTATAAAGATAGTGGGCCTCGTTACGACCTTGGCGGAGGACCATGGCGCTATAAGCACCATGGTCCATGGCGCTAAGTAGCCAACTCCGCCATGGTGGTTGCCGGACTTACCGCCCCATTCCGACCTTGGCGGGGCGGTAAGTCCCCAATCCCCATTTTACCCTTCCCCATTCCCATTCTTACCCCATAGGGCATAATGGGAGTGGGGAAGGCGTTAATTACGCCACCGTAAATTACGGTGGCGTAATTAACTCCATGGTCCCTTAGCGCCATGGATTTTAACGCCTGCAAAAAGCAGGCGTTAAAATCACCATGGCGCTAAGGGACCTCGTAATCAGGCGGTAAGGGTCGGCGCTGTTAACGCTGGCGTAAACCCCTTCTCCAGCATGGGGTCTGGCATGGATTCACATGCTCATGAATATTCCCCGTCGTCAGGCTGGGAATCCTCGGTAAAGAAAAAACCAGTCTCAGTTTCGTTTCTGATCTGTCTTTCGTAGTAATAACCAATCACTGGTCTCTGCGTCATACTGACCACAGCCAATGACTGCCCTCTACCTAAGCACCGCCTCTGGCAGCCATCTTCAGATTTTTACCGCACGTTCATGTGTTGGGATCCTCGTGCTATTGCTCTCGAGCGTTAGTGCTATTTTTCGCGCTTTTTCACAAAAAACTTCGATTCTTTCGGTCAAAAGAGCCTCAAGCTCCACCGATCCTACATCCGATCAACGGGGACCCGTGTCGGATTCATCTGTGCCCCTCAAGGGTGAAGATTTCGTCGAGCTACGCTTCGGAGGACTCCAGAAGCTTCTCAGGCCCGGTCTCGGAGATGGCCCAGGAGAAGGGAAGCTCGACGCCCGGAAAGCTGTTCAGGGTCTGCCCTGGATGCCAGCTGCAGAACGTCTTCAAGGAGGACGAACACTCTTTCTGCCTTTACTGCCTTCATGAGGACAAGACGCACGTGGAGAAGGACTGTGCGTTTTGCGGCAACATGTCGGAACGGACCATGAAGGACCGCCATCAACGTCTCGCCAACTGGCTGGAGGGTAAGAGCCCGTCTGGCGAGAAGAAGAAGAAATCCGAGCGGTCTTCTAAGACCTTTGAGGGCGCCCCGGCGACGGGGGCCCAACATAAGGCCAAGCACCGCGAGTCCGCTGGCACCGGGAGCGCCGAACGGTCGGGCTCTACGGGCGCCAGGCAGGGCGCACCCTCCCCGGCACCATCAACCACGAGCCAACGCTCTGGGTCGGGTAAGAGGAAGGCCGAGCACCCGGCGAAGCTCCTGGAGAGGCCCCGGTCGAGCTCTAAGGCAGAGGAGGAGCGTGGCAGTGCCCCCTCCCTCAAGGATAAGGCGGTGAGCGCACCTAAGGTGGTGAAGGCCTTGATCCATCCGACCAAGCCCTCTATCGAAACGGTCGCGGCGGCCCTGGCTCAGCCTGTGGTGGCTACACCAGTGGTGGCGACCTCAGGGCCCAGAATCTCCCTGCCTCCGCGGAGGGAGTCTTCCTTTGTGCCCATCGATAGGACCCCCGTGAAACCCTCCGTGGGGAAGAAGAAGGGGGGGCAGGGCGTCGTCGTAGATTCGGCCTCAACCTCAGAAGAGGAGCTGATCGAGGTCTTAAGCCACGGCCTAGGCGTGGAAGAAGGGCAGCCCGTCGGAATGGACCCCGACGCAGGTGACGACGACGACATCGTCGAGGATACCGACGGGGCCCCTGCTCGCCCGTCGAATTCCCCTCTGCCAGCGCCGCAAGACAACTCGGCGGCCATTTTGTTGGCCATACAGTCCTTATGCTCCGAGATAAGGACGAGGCTACCGTTACCGACGGAGGAACCTCTCCCGTCGGGGGATCCAGAACCGGGACCTTCTGGTGTTCCCCCCACCAAGAAAAGAAGGATCCATCCACCACCTCCTTTTCAACCGTCGCGCCCCGTCCAGCCCTCCTCCCCGTCCACCCGAGGGGATGATACGGGGACTGACACGGCAGCGAGGGGTACGGACGAAGAGGCATACGACGAGGATTTTCCGTCGTCGCCTCCCACCAGGGCTTCTCCGCCCGACGAGATCGGATCTTTCCACTCCATGATCTCCAGGGCTTCCGAGCTTTTCCAACTCTGCCCTGAGGAGAAGAAAAAGGAAGGCTTCCTTTATCAGCGGCGCGAGGCCAAGAGGAAGACGGTCCTCGCAGTGCCTCTGTTGGACGACATTTGGGATGAGGGCCTTTCCCTCCTCAAGAACCCTTCCACGACGCCAGCTAGAAGAGACCGGTACGATAAAAAGTACCGGGTCCCAGACACGGCCCCCCTATGCCTCCGGGCGCAGCCTACCCCGGACTCCGTCGTCTCCGCGGCAGCCAGGAAGAAAGCGGGGGGGGGTGCGGCCTCCACATCAACTTCCCCGCCGGACGGCGAGGGAAAGAAATTGGATGCTATGGGACGTAGAGTCATCTCGTCGGCAGCGACGACGATTAAAGCGGCCAACGCCTTGGCTATCGTGGCCCGCTACGACAGGGAGCTCTGGTACAAGATAGCTCCCCTGCTGGATTTTCTGCCGGACGACAAGAGGGCGGAGGCCCTTGAGATCCTGCAGGAAGGTGAGGTGGCGTCGGACCACGCCATCACCGTGGCGACGGACATCGCCGACACTGGGTTCCGCCAGCTGGGCAACGGCGTTTGCCTTCGACGTCGTGGATGGCTCAAAGCTACAGACTTTCGGCAGGACGTCCAGACCAGAGTCCTGGACATGCCCTTCGACGGGAACAACCTGTTTGGGAAGACAGTGGACGATTCCCTTCAGGCCATCAAGGCGGATACTGAGACGGCCAGGGCCCTTGGAGTCCTGCAGCAACGACGAACGCCCTTTCGGAGCGGCGGAGGCAAGGGCGCCTCCAAAGGTTCCGGCGGCGGTTTCGCTTCCTACCGTCAAGCGGCCCGCTCGTCGTCGCAAGAGGCCTACAGAGGACGAGGCAAGTCTAGCGGACCCCGCCGTCGTCGCCAAGGAGGTCAAGGCGGCAAGGCCGCGTCCAAGCAGGATTGAACCGGCCGTGGGGTCGGGCCCCCACCGAAGCACCCCGGTGGGAGGCCGGCTGGCGGGCTTCGTCAGCGTGTGGGAGTCCATCTCCACCGACCGTTGGGTGCTGGACGCCCTGGCCCGGGGCCACGCGCTCGAGTTTCAAAGAAGGTGCCCGCGCGTCCCCCCCGTGGCCAGGAAAGAACTTCACGTCCCTCAACTTCTCCTGGAGGTAAAGGCGATGCTCAGAAAGGGCGCCATCGAACTCGTCCCAAAGAGGCTTCGGGGCTCCGGAGTCTACTCGCGATACTTCCTCGTGAAGAAGAAGACGGGAGGATGGCGCCCCATCCTAGACCTGCGACGTCTGAACAAGTTCATCAAGGCGCAGAAGTTCCGGATGGTCACCCTCCAGCACGTCCTGGGTCAGCTGGAGGAAGGAGACTTCCTATCGTCGTTGGATTTGGAGGATGCCTACTTCCACATTCCCATCCTAAAGGGGCACCGAAAATTCCTCAGGTTCGTGGTCCAAGGGCGT
This sequence comes from Ambystoma mexicanum, assembly GCF_040938575.1. NCBI lineage: Eukaryota > Metazoa > Chordata > Amphibia > Caudata > Ambystomatidae > Ambystoma > Ambystoma mexicanum. Next base: position 1,227,190,759 of record NC_090926.1, read on the forward strand.
CATTACCAGTTCAAAGCCCTCCCCTTCGGACTACGGTCGGCACCCAGGGTATTCACCAAGTGCCTCGCACCGGTGGCGGCGCAGCTGCGCCGCGAGGGGATTCACATCTACCCCTACCTGGAAGACTGGCTCATCCGCGCCAAGACGAGGGAGCTCGCCGTGGTCCACACGGCAAGGACCGTCCAACTCCTCACGGACCTGGGATTCTCCGTGAACTACGCCAAATCCCACCTGGTGCCCGCGCAAGTCGCACTGTTTCTGGGAGCGAGGCTCGACACAGTGTCCCTTCTGGCCTCCCCGTCGGAGGAGAGGACCAGGACCATCTTGGGCAAGGTGCAACGGATGTTGGTGGCCGACGCGGCCAAGGTGAGGTCCATCAAGTCCCTCCTCGGGATGATGTCTTCCTGCATCTACCTCATTCCCATGTGCAGGCTCCGGATGCGCCCGTTGCAAGAATTCCTGGATGCGCGCTGGATCCAGACGACGGGCAGCTTCGAGGAAAGGATCAAGCTCGACGAGAGTTTCCGACGAGCGATACGGTGGTGGGGCACCCGCGCGCATCTGACGGCGGGCATGGACTTCCAGACCCCAGCCCACCAGGAGACTGTGACCACGGATGCCTCCCTGGAAGGGTGGGGAGCGCACACCGAAAATCTGCACGCAAGGGGACTCTGGCTCCCGACGGAGAAGTCCCTGCATATCAACGTCCTGGAGCTCCGTGCAGTGTTTTGGGCCCTCAGGTCCTTCCTTCCGTCCCTCAAGGGCAAGGTGGTGAGGATCTTCACCGACAACACCACCACCATGTTTTACATCAGGAAACAGGGCGGAACCAGGTCCCCAGCGCTGTCCAAGGAGGCGCAGGACCTGTGGCATTGGGCCGTCGCCCAAGGGATTTTTCTGGTACCGTTTCATCTGGCAGGGATAAAAAACACCATCGCCGACTCACTCAGCAGGGAGCTGCGCTCGTGCCACGAGTGGGAACTACGGCAGGATCTGGTGGATCGCCTCTTCCGATGGTGGGGCACACCCCAGATCGACCTGTTCGCGACGGCAACGAACGCCAAGTGCCGGAGGTTCGCCAGCAGGTTTCCCCAGACGAGGAGCATGGGCGATGCTTTCTCGTTCCCCTGGGAGGGCCTGTTCCTCTACACGTTCCCTCCCTTGCCTCTGCTAATCCGGCTCGTCAACCGGCTCAAGAGGTCACGGTGCAGGATGATCCTCGTCGCACCTGCGTGGCCGAGGCAGATATGGTTCCCGGACCTTCTGGACTTGTCAGCGTCCCCGCCGATCAAGCTGCCGGCGGACGCGGATCTACTCTCCAGGGAAGGAGGCGCCATCCTCCACCACGACCCGAAGTCGCTGAACTTGCAGGCCTGGCTCCTGCAGCGCTAGAGTTTGGAGGATACGACATACCGGCCGATTGCAGAGAGGTTCTTGCAAAGGCCAGGGCGTCCTCGACTCTTAAATGCTACGGACACAAATGGAAGAGGTTCTCTGTCTGGTGCCACGCACAGAAGATTAACCCTCTACGGATTACGGCTCCCCAAGTACTGCCGTACCTGCTGACGCTGGCCAAAGCTGGTCTGGCACACGCGTCCATCAAGATTCATCTTGCTGCGATCTCCCGATACACCAGAACCACGGGGCGGACGTCCTTGTGGTCTCATCGTCTGGTGAAAGAGTTCATGAAGGGACTGTTCAGATCGTTCCCGCCGGTGAAGGCTCCGGCCCCGGCGTGGGAGCTCAACGTGGTGCTGACCAAGCTCATGGGACCTCCGTTCGAGCCTCTGCACTCGGCCCCGTTGAAGTTTCTATCGTGGAAAACAGCTTTTCTTGTGGCCATCACCTCCGCACGACGAGTGGGAGAGATCCAGGCCCTTTCCTGCAAGGCCCCGTACTTGACTTTCCACGACACGAGGGTAGTGCTCAGGACGCACCCCTCCTTCATGCCCAAGGTGCCGTCGGACTTCCATCTCAACGAACCCTTGGTGTTGCCTGTGTTCTTCCCGTCGCCTTCGTCGCCGGCTGAGAGGACTTTGCACTCGCTGGATGTGGCTAGAGCGCTGAAGTTCTACGTAGACCGCACGAAGTGTTTTCGGAAGACGTCACAACTCTTTGTGAACTTTGGACCTGTCAATCAGGGGAAGGCTCTCTCGAAGGCTTCCATTTCCAGATGGCTCTCCGGCTGTATCATGTACTGTCATCGGTTGGCAAACCGACCGCTGCCTGGCCGTCCGAGAGCCCATTCCACCAGAGCGATCGCAGCTACCACGGCGTTCCTATCTGGTGTGCCCCTGCTGGACATATGCAGGGCTGCTACGTGGAGGTCGACGCACACCTTCACGAAATTCTACTGCGTCGACCGGGATTCCAGGGAGGAGTCCAGGGTCGGCCAAGCAGTGCTGCGCAACCTGTTCGCCTGAGGTGAGCCTGGTGAGGAGGTAAGATGCTTAATGTTGAGTTTATGTGATGCTTAATGTTGAGCCTTTGCCACCTCCCGTGGTTGTGCATGTGTGTACTGCTATGTATTCTTTATTCATGAGCATGTGAATCCATGCCAGACCCCATGCTGGAGAAGGAACAAGTTACTTACCTGTAACTGTTGTTCTCCAGCATGGGTCTGGCATGGATTCACATGCGAACCCTCCCGCCTACCCCTCTGCGGCTCTTCACTTGGTCATACTGCCACTTCACGTGCTTCCAAATCTGAAGATGGCTGCCAGAGGCGGTGCTTAGGTAGAGGGCAGTCATTGGCTGTGGTCAGTATGACGCAGAGACCAGTGATTGGTTATTACTACGAAAGACAGATCAGAAACGAAACTGATACTGGTTTTTTCTTTACCGAGGATTCCCAGCCTGACGACGGGGAATATTCATGAGCATGTGAATCCATGCCAGACCCATGCTGGAGAACAACAGTTACAGGTAAGTAACTTGTTCCTTACCGCCCGGGTCGTAATGAGGCCCAGTGTAATTGTTTTTACCAAAGATCCGGGTCTGTTTTTATTACAATTTTTGGGACTCCATCTGGTCCGTGAGCCTTGGATGTTTTAATATTAAACGTTTGATATTATCAATTGAATAGTCAAAATTGGTAATCACATTATTTGCCCAGTCGGCTTCAGAAATTACCTCACCTTCTGTTGCAGAATTATACAATATAGTTATATGCTTCATCCAGCTTTAGCTCGATATGGCATTCATTTCTTTTCCAGTACCCTCCATTTCCACCCACGAGTTGTATAGTGACCAATGAATCTTTTTCACTAATAGCAATATATAGAGATTAAACCATTGGCTAGTGGCTAGTGAAGCTTTATGTTCCTTAACCATGTTTTTTTTGCATATGCTTTTTCTTTAGGATTTTAGTCTCAATTTTCAGGACCTGCTTCAACCTCTTATACCTGTTATGACTTGATGGTCGTGAAGATTATGGGGCCTCTGTCCCCAGGTACCACACAGGGAGATACAAAACAACTCCCTGAGCGATCTTTGAGGCCACGGGTATTTGAATGCGGAAATGCCAGGAACCAGCAACACCGGAGACCTCCCGACCGCTGTAAGGCAAGCAATGGTTAAGTACTATGACAAGCAGATCAATGAGAGCGGAATGGAACTTAATAAAGAGGGTCTTACCAGGGTGGAGGTGCCTGGGTCCTAAGTAGAAGAAATAGGATGTAAGATGTTCCGTGCAGCAGCGGGGTGTGACTGGCAGTAGCAGGGAAGATGTCGCACTGGGTGGCAATGCAGATGGAGTTGCACCGCAATACCTGCATGGGGATGAGATGTTCAAGAGTAGCAAAGTCGAGGGTCCGTGATCAATCCGTGATGAGTTCCGGGGTCAAAACCAGCCATGTACGTCGAAGCCAAGGGTAATCCAAAAGGAGTCCAAAAATCAATCCAAAAGGTCCTAACAGCGGAGCAGTACGTTGACCAAGGGTTTAACAAAGAAAGTCCAGGAAAACAGACCGTAGTTCAGTACCGTGATCGTAAAACCAGGAAAACGCCAAACAGTGCTTGAATGAAACAGCTGTGAAGCACTGAATGAGCGTTCCCTCGCAGCTTCAGGGTCAGTCACTTCTCCAAGCAACAAGTTGGTGGTAGATCTCTTTCTTTGGCTGGAGCCTCCCTCTGGAACAGCCCCCATGCCTCCCTTAAGAGGAGAACCATTTCTGGTTCCGGAAGCACCTTCTCTTAGCTTCTGCCTTTTCTCCTCTCCTCTGCTGACCTCCTGACTGTAACCGGAACTGCACTGGCTACCTGGACACTCACTGATCTCGGGCCCAGGCCCTTCCCCCACCAGCGTCACACACCTGCACTGCCCACCTGGCAACCCATGCACTTGGGGACTGTTCTGTATCCCTACAGTCCCCCTACCAGCCTTTGACACATGATGCCTGCACTTACCCATGCACTTGCCACATGCTGGCCATTTATTTACTTATTGTTATCATCTTTCCCATGTACTGCACTGTCCCTGCCCCCTTCCCACGCACTTGTGCGATCTGAATGACACCTGGCCTAGTAGGATCGTTGTCCGTCCTTCCTTTGATCCCCTCCCTTGCCTGGTCGTACATTTGTGTATAGGCGTGTTACAAATGCCATATCATACATATCTATATATTGCATATTTCTTTCTTGTACATTTTTTTCTTTCTAGCTATAACCGGCTCGTGGGTATTATGTTCATCTTCCCTATCCACATACCTTATCTTTTTCCCTTTAGTCTGCATGCATTTAAATTATTCCTTAATTACTATGCTAACATGTCTCTCCTTCTCTTGTTTAAATATATTGGGCCTCATTATAAGTTTGCAGTCCGGGAACTGCGGTACTCGTAAGCATGCTGGTACTGTAGTTCCTGGACTGGCAAACTACGAGTTGTGCTCGCGGGTGCCTTTCTGCCCGGCAGGTTGGACCTGGCGGGCAGAAAGGCACCCGCGAGCACAGCATGTCTGATGCACCAGCACCGTTATAAATGGTGCCGGTGCATCCGACCTCCCCATTCCCATTCAGCCATATGAGGCCAAATGGGAATAGGGAGCATCTTTTTTCTGGCGCCCGCAAATGGGCAATTATCGGATCCGGCAGGGCCGTAATGACCCAGTAAATGCCCATTTGCGGGCGCTGGAAAAAATTGTACGTTTGGCGGCAGACTGCCGGTTTTACCGCCAAGGCTACCGCCAAACTTGTAATGAGGCCCATTGTTTTTGAAAAGTAGACATGACGGGGTGGAATTATGTTTATATATTTTTATCTGTCAAACCAATTTTATTTCCTTTCCTATTAGTCATGTAATTGCCTTTTAATCAGGTTTTCCCTATTAATTCATAATTCATGGTTAATTTATTAAAAACATGATCGCTACACCCAATACAAATCAGTTCAAAGGCAGTTATCCTTAATAAAATTATCCAAGGTACCAAAAAGTAGTCCAACCACGAAAAGGATCGACCATTTGCCCAGGTGTATGGTATATTACCATTTTCACATTTAGTGTTATTGACTGGTATAAGCTATATAGCTCTATAAGTCTATTCCAGTAATCCTGGTGATCTAAACTTTTGGTGTCTTCAGGGTTAACAGCCTGAGCCCCAAATCTATTTATGTAAATTTTATCCACATCTGATATATAGAGGGTCTTTTGTAATTAAATAAGCCCTCTCTATTATATTGTAACCATTCATTTATTATGTTATCTATCACCTCAGTGTTTTCAATCATGGCTATATTATCAGCAGGGTTATAGATCTTTATTAGTAGTTGCTGAACCTCTGTCTCGGACACCATCATCATAACGATCGCCACCAGTATATGAGGGTTTGTTATTTCGGGCCATTCTGTCAACCTTAGATCATTTTCTGCCCCTATAATCAAACCCCCATAAGGTCTACCTGTAGAGTTGCGTCTGGCTGGTCTCTGGATGATCAATGGTTATTTTCATTATTAGCCCTGTTTCCTGTAAAGAGAACATTTCTGTATCAAATAGCTGCTTTAAACCCTCCCCCTCCAGCAAAAAGGAATTGTAACCCCTAGTATTCCAAGGTTACAGACGCAGGTTATTATCCGGGGGTCAATCGACTTTGTTCAAATCATCCTCCCATTGGTTATCATGGGTTGGAAAGTTTAGATTTGTATTGGCTTCATTTAAAACACCAGCCACCCTCCTGGCAGTTTTATCTATTGCCAGCTCTGTTAGCGTAGAGCCCTTTCCGTTATTTTTAAAATTTCTATCCAGTTTCTTATTCATCACCAATATCATCCACCTATCTCTTGAACTCGTAACCGAGCTCAAGAAAATGTGTCGCATAATGCATTGTTAATTCAAATACAATCGGAGAAGCTATGTGTAACCATGCCCAATTGGCTTCCCCTGCAGTCAGAGGTATTATCACCAGCACAAAATCACTGGAGGTTTCAGCTCTAAGTTGTGGTAAACAATGTCTACATACTCCTACGTCCCGTCCCCCTTCCTCCATACTTATGGGACATCTCTCCGTCCTGTGGAACGGGACCGGAGCACTTTGTAAAAAGCATCCAGATTTTTTTCAAAAATGTGTCCCTCCTCTCTTTCCTGCGCGGGGCCCGGCACGCGGCTGTAACCCCGCCCACCTTGGCTCCGCCCCACGCATCGCCCATCAGTCCTTTTCTCCACACGATCGGGGCCGGACGCACTTGCATCCTCAGAAGATTTTCTACCGTTTTTTTCCCTCTCTGGCTCCCGCTAGCGTTGTTTACTAGTCTGTCTATGGGCCTCATTACGAATCAGGCGTTAAGGGGTTAACGGCGCCGTAAACGGCGCCGACCCTTAACGCCTGATTCCGAGGTCCCTTTGCGCCATGGTGAGTTTAACGCCTGCTTTTTGCAGGCGTTAAAATCCATGGCGCTAAGGGACCATGGTGCTAATTACGCCACCGTAATTTACGGTGGCGTAATTAGCACCTTTGCCACTCCCATTATGCCCTATGGGGCAAAAATGGGAATGGGGAAGGGTAAAATGGGAAATGGGGATTTACCGCCCCACTCACCTTGAATGGGTCGGTAAATCCGCAATCCACCATGGTGTAAACATAGTTTACACCATGGTGGTAAGGGTACGACCCAGGCGGTAACTTACCGCCTGGGTCGTAATGAGGCCCTATGTCTTTTAAACTAGATTTTCCAGACTGTTCATCGTGTCACCGTCGTTTCGCGAGGGCGGATCCCCATCCTCTTTGTTTAGAGTGTTTGGGTCCGGAACACCGTTGGGACTCCTGTTTTTACTGTGACTCCCTTTCGGTCCGGGCTCTTCAACGTCGGTTGGAGTGGTGGGAGGAGGTGTTCGGTTGGACTCCCTCTTCGCATTTCCAGGCAGTCATCGACGAGAAGAAAAAACGCCCGGTAAGTTCTTTGGATACCTTCCCGGGTTCCTCTCGAGCCGGGAGGGGCGTTGATCGCTCTGTTGCCGGGGTTCGCGTCGAGGTGCCTGTCGGGCTTAATAATTCTACCAGAGTTTTCTCCGAGGGTCTCCGTAAGGGGCCTGTGTTCACCGGAGTACACTCCGAAGCCCCTCCTGTGGGGGCTGTGTGTAGACCCAGTTCTACTGAGTCGTGGGGTACCAGAGCTTGCTCTGAGACCGTTCTTTCAGCTTCCCTCAAGAACAAAACCATGGTACGCCCGAGGTCTTGGCTGGGCTTGTCGTTACCGAACGCAAGTTCGAGCCCCGTGCCGATAAGGCTTCTACCGGGCCTAGGTCCGAGGTCCCTCGTACAGAGGCTAAGGCTACCAACAGTTCTGAGGGGCTGGGCAAGGCCCTGCCGGTGACAGCGCACCGTTCCCGCTCTTGTAGTGACACCAGATCTGTTGAGGGGGCAAAGAAGAAAGTTTCTTCTTTTACCGGCAGTGCCGAGGCTCTTCCTTCGAAGGCTCAGTTGTCGGTTGGTATGTCGCAGAAACATTCCAGGCCTCATAGTACCGGCTCTGCCGAGGTTCCTTACGTTAAGGCTAAAATTAAGACCCCTGATCCATCGACGGGGACCCCTGCCTCACTTCCTCACGTGCCGCAGTTCCTCTCAGATGAGGACAAAATGGCGCCCGTTCCCGCCATTTTAGGTACTACCCCTACAACTACGTCATCGACCCCTGGTGTAGGGTTCGGTCCTTCGGGTGAACCTAAGGTCCCTTGTGCGCATCCTTACTGGCCGGTTTATGATTGGAACGCCCGGATGCCTCTTCCGCACAATGTTTCGCTGCCCGCGGGGGCGGCGCCCTTGATTTATGTGGATACGTCGACAGAGGGGCCAGTGTGGCACCCTTCCCTGTTGCCTCCCTGGATTTGTCCACCTCATGAGAGGCCTCCTCAGGTTCCGAAACAATCTTCTGAGGACGCCTTTTTTGGTAAGTTTCAAGCGCTTATGCGCACCGACCCCATGAGGGAATATTTCAAGGGGCTTTTCAAGGAGATATGTCCACCCGCGCCTCCGGCTCCAACCGTTCCGTCGGTGGTTCCGCCGGTGCCTCCCTTTCCCGTGGTGCCTCTCCCTGCGCTTCCGCCTGTGCCGCCATTGTCCCCAGTGGACAAGGCAGTGCCTGACTCGGCTCAGCAGGAGCCGGACCTGTCAGATGACCCTCAAGGCGATCAGGACAACAAGGACCTGCCCCGCTCTACCAGAGCTTTCCATGACCGGGTGCTGGACATGATGAGCTTCTTGGATGTTCTGGTGCCCGAGGCACCTGCTCCGCAGGAGGGCATGCTTTCTGGGGTGTTCACCTTGTCTCCTTTGGAGCGTACCGGCCTGTTCTTGCAGAAGGACGTTCTGGCCGAGGTCCGAAGAGTTTGGGAAAAGCCACACTCGGGACTTTTTGTCAATAAAAAGATTGACGCGAGGTACAGGCTACATTCCTCGGAAGAAGTGGCCTTGTCATCTTGTCCGCCTCCCTCCTCCACAGTGGTGGCTGCGGCCACGTTGCAATCCAGACCTGCAGCTTCCTCCTCCGCGACGGCCACTCTGGTCTTGTGGAAGGAGGACAAGCTCCTGGACTCCCTAGGGAGGAAAATCTTTGCCAATTCGGCCTTGCAGCTCAGGCAGGCCAATGCAGAATTGATTTTGGCGGGAGCTAACATGCGGATGTGGAGAGGTCTGTCGGAGTTTGAGGAGCATATCCCGGTCGAGAAGCTGGAGGACTTCAGAGGAGGCCTTTCCGATGCCAGGGTCTTGGCCCAGGATCTCCTGGAGGCTGCGGCTCATCACATAGACACCTCGGCTCGGGGTCTGATGTTAGGGGTTGATAACTCGCGGCAAGCATGGCTGCATGCCACTAAGTTCTCGAAGGAGGTGCAAGACAAGGTCTTGGACCTTCCATTTGATGGTAAGGAGCTTTTTCACTCTTCTACTGATGTAGAGCTCACCAAAACCAAAGACAGCACTCAGACGGCTAAATCTTTGTCTGTTCTGGTTAAACCTCCCTTCAAGACTCAAAGGCCGTTGTCGCAAGGTCGACCTTCCTCTGGTTTTAGGGGCTTCCTCGACGGCAAAAATCGCAGAGTGGATACTCCTGCCGGAATAACCACCATAGACAACAGCCTACGCAGTATTTCTCCCGCTCCTCAGCCTCATCATCATGTTCAGGTTGCACCGCCACCGATAAACCTGCCAAATGAGGGTTTTCAGCGCTCGCACGAGACCCCGGTAGGAGGATGCATTGCGTCTCATTGGGAGGCGTGGCAGACCATCACAAAAGACAGATGGGTCTTGTCAGTCGCTCGAGCGGGCTTCCACTTACCTTTACCCCCTACCCCACCCCTCAACCCTCCTTTTCAGCTGTCGGGCTCACCCTCCCTCAAGGCCGAGGTTCAGAAACTTCTACTCCTCAGAGCTGTGGAACCCGTTCCCCTTGGGGAGCGAGGGGAGGGCTTCTACTCCCAGATGTTTACGGTGCCCAAACCCAACCAGGCTGGCCTGCGCACCATCCTAGACCTTTCCCAGTTCAATCTTTCCCTACCCCAAGACAAATTCAAGATGATCACGCCCGGCCAAATTCGCTCCTCTTTGCAGGCGGGCGATTGGCTCAGCGTGGTGGATCTTCAGGATGCGTACATGCATATCCTGATTTGGAACACACACAGGAGATATCTCCGTTTCTCTCTGGGAGAGGAGCACTTCCAGTTTCGGGTGCTTCCTTTTGGCCTCAGTTTGGCGCCGCGTGTCTTCACGAAGATGATGTCGGTGATCGCGGCCCATCTTCGTCTCCAGGGTATCCATGTGTATCCCTATTTGGACGACTGGCTCCTACGCAGCCCTTGCCATTTGGCAGCAGCGGGCAACCTCCAGTCTCTCCTTCAGCTCCTGTTCCATCTTGGGCTGTCGGTGAACTGGCGGAAATCCTCCATGACGGTCTCACAGGACCTGACTTTCCTGGGTTTTCGTTGGAACACGATAGACTGGCGTGTTTATCTGACCGGGGACAGAATGGCGGATCTGTTGGCCACGTGTCAGATGTTTGTGCAGTCGGAGAGCATGTCGGCCTGGTGGTTCCAGAGGCTTCTGGGCCTCATGGCCTCATGTGTATTGGCTCTTCCTCTTGCCCGACTCAAGATGAGGCAGACTCAAATGGCTCTTCGGAGTTCTTGGCGTCAGGCTGTGGACCCGGACTCCAAGATGATACTGATTCCGGCTTCCATGAGAGCAGACCTGCTGTGGTGGTCATCTGTTAGCAACCTGTCGGTGGGTGCAGGGTTTCAAGACCCTGCCCTGATGGTGACGGTCACGACAGACTCCTCGCTTCTGGGGTGGGGTGCGACGTTGGATTTTCTTCAGGTCTCGGACCTTTGGTCACCTCAGGACAAGTTCCTCCACATAAAGCATCTGGAGCTTCTGGTGATTTTCCTAGCGCTCAAGGCGTTCAGGCCGGTCATTGACAACAGAGAGGTCCGTATCCGCATGGACAATGTGGTGTCAATGTATTACATCAACAAGCAGGGGGGCACCAAGTCTCCTCCTCTTGTGGACCTGGCCATCCAGATTTGGGAGGGGGCGGTTCGTCATGGTGTCTGGCTGGTAGCACTACACAATCCGGGCCAGCTGAACGTCACAGCAGATGCCCTCAGTCGGCGGACAATGGTCAGCTACGAGTGGGAATTGAAGGCGGAGATCCTCTAATGGATATTCCTGTGTTGGGGCACACCGGATGTGGACCTCTTCGCAACATCGGCAAACAAGAAACTTCCTCTGTATGCCTCCAGAAATGGTCTGGGGGCCTCCTCTCTGGGGATGCTCTCGAGCTTCCTTGGTTCATCGGAAGGTTTGCAAGCTGCAGAACAGGGTGAACTGTTCTCTTCTGCTCATAACCCCGTGGTGGCCGGCCAGGATATGGTTCTCAGAACTTCAACACCTGTCGGTGTGTGCACCGATCAGGCTTCCGGTGAGTCCCAATCTGCTTCACCAGGGGGGATCGTCAGCTGTGGCACCCCTCCCCACAATCGTTCAGCTTGGCGGCATGGTGCCTGAGTTCAGGTCTTTAGAACATCTCAACCTGTTAGCTGATAACATGCGAATAATTCATGCAGCCAGGAAGCCCTCGACTAGGTCTCAGTATAAGAGCAAGTGGCTTCGGTTCTGTCAATGGTTCTTAGACAAACAACTGGACCCAAGGGCGGCTACGATTGACACTGTGCTGTCCTTTGTATCCCATCTAGCAGAGTCGGGCATCCACGTTCTGTCATGCAGAACTTATCTTTCGGCGCTATCCGCCTACCTATCTCCGGACCGATGCTCTTACTCTCTGTCTAATCCAGTGGTTAAGAGACTTTTCACGGGTTTGACCCGCCTTTATCCCCCGGTTCGCAAGGCTCACCCGGCATGGTATCTGAATGTGGTCCTTACGGCGTTGTGCCATGAACCCTTCAAACCAATGGCCGCAGTGGACCTCAAACACCTTTCGTGGAAGGTGTCTTTTTTGGTTGCCGTTACTTCAGCAAGGTGTGTGAGTGAGCTCCAGGCTTTGTCGGTGGAGCACCCTGTTAGGCAGAATCCTGTGCAGTTCCCTTAGGGAGCACTACAGAAGATTAAGACTACAAGTATGAGCAATAAATCCCCTTTGGTATCAGTCTGTACCACAAAGATTTAGTTGGTAGCTGTGGCTAAGCAGTCAGACTTATCTCAAGAGGGAGATGAGCAGTATTCAGGGTTTACACAATAGGACTACAATACTAGGGTACAAGGAAACACTGACCAAAGCTTTGTATTAAAAAGAATATATATATATATATATATATATATATATATATATATATATATATATATATATATATATATATATATATATTACACACTTCTAGTTCAACACATTAATCACAGTTATTAAAGCAAGTTAAAATCAGTCAAGAAAAGTATACACAACTCCCTAGTTAAATTGTAGACAAGTTTGAGCAAGAGTGAAAACTGAGCAAAACGGCACAGTGAAAACCAAGCACAAATGGCACTCTAGCAATTTCTCACAGGGGAGGGAAAACTGTAGTATCATCTTTGCTTATAGCGTGCATCTGCACGAGAGCATGTTCGTGCAGAAGAATGGAAGGACGAGATGGAACGGAGGAAAAGGACAGTTGGAGGAGAAGCGGAGCTGTGAAGACGCACACGTCGTGTCCCTTGTTTATTTACATTATTAACTTAAAGTATAATTATAAAACGTAAAGAATAAAATATATTTATTCATATTAACTTGCCCCTCCTTACTTCAATGGCGACGAGGATAAAACAAAAAAAAAAAGAAGACACAATAGTGGCCGTTGAGAAGGATCTCCGGCCGCACTGCAGGTAGGAACGCGGTTCGCATCCCAGCCGCGCGAAGATCCTTTGAGAGAGACTGCCGGCCGAGATAATTTATTCACTGCTTTTGGGCCCCACCCGGCGCACACCGCATTACGTGCTCTCAGAGGGGGCGGGCCCAGCTGTTGATTTCTGGCCTCATTCACCGCCGCGTCCCACGCACTATAGACATTGCGTGCTCTCGGAGGAGGTGGGCCCAGCTCTTGACATTGTTTATGATTTCACCGCCCACTGCCGTGTGCACACCCTTTGCCTGCCTAAATCTATTACACATTACTCCGCGTCGAGTAATCGGAAATCCTCACTACTCCTCGTGATCTTCCTCTTCACAGTGGAAATTTAACATTAAGAAAAAAAAAATATATAAACTCACGAACTTACCTACGTCATAATCTTCATTACATCCTTCAGCGATCCTCATTGCTCCTCACACTCTTCCTCTTCACAGTAAAAAGGGAGAATATAAAGTACTCTAAATTGTACAAAATACAGACTTTAAGCTGAATCCTTGAACCGATTACATACAATCAAAATGGCCATGCAAGGAGTGCAACCACCACACATGTTTTTACCAGAAATTGGTGAACCTATACTTCCCTGGAAACGATGGCTTAAAGCTTTTGAACATTATGCACATGTAGTTTGTGGAGTAAACTACAGTATAGAAAGAAAGAAGTCTTTACTATTACATTGTTTAGGGCCAGCGGGCCAAGAGAAATTTGAGGACTTGCCTGATCTCACAGAAGATGAAACAAGGGACATGAACATGTATGAAATTGCCATTGCCAAACTCAATAAACATTATGACAAGAAAATGAGCACCATCCTAGAAAGATACAAATTCGGAAAGCGAGTTCAAGAGAAAGAAGAATCTGTAGAACAATATGTCACTGCTCTGAGGAAAATGGCCCGGAATTGCAACTTCAACCAACAACTCGATGAAAGGATCAGAGACCAATTTATGCTTGAATGCAGGAGCAGCAAGGTCAGAGAGAGACTTTGGTCTGAAGATGATCCCACTCTCGATGTTGTACTTAGATTAGCCAAGGAAGTCGAGCACACAGAAACGTGTGTTTCTACCTTAGAAAATAGAATGAAGGACATATCAATCAAATCATCGATCAGTCTTGTACAATCAGATCAAGATGAAGAAATTGGAATAGTTAGAGGCAACAAGAAAAAGATAGTGAGATCACAAAGAGACGGAACAATACCCAACACCAGCAATTTACGGCGAAGATCCTTCGAGAGTAGAGATGTGTACAACAACCAAGCCAATACAAGAAGACCTGGAGTCGAATCTAGGAGAGGGAATAGACCCGACGTGATGAGGACGTGATGAGGACGTCTGCGTCAGGTGGTGAACGTCAAAACAGGAGCATGTTTCCCCAGGATGGTAGAGGAAGGACCAGACAAAGAGGATGTTACCGATGTGGTAGCCCAAGCCACTGGGCTGACAATAAGGAATGCCCTGCTCTTAAGATGATTTGCAGAAGGTGTGGGGGAAAAGGTCACATAGCAAGGTGCTATAGGACCAACCCAAATGGCGAACAAGAACAATCCTCTAATTGGATTGGAGATGATGACGATGAAGAAGAATGTGTTTTCATGGTCACTGATGAAGACACACACATAGAGAGCCCCAGAGCTGAAATTGTTGTGAATGGATTTCCAGTCAATATGATGGTTGACTCTGGAGCGAAGTATACGCTGATACCAGAAGAGATGTGGAGGAAATGTGGCCCAGAATATTTACATGAAGTTGATGTAAAACCCAAGGCATACGGTGGAGTCAGAATAGAATTGCTTGGGTGGTTCGTCGCAAATTTAGACTTCAAAGGGAGGAAAGCAAGTGGCCGCATTTATGTATCTAAAAGCGGAGAGTCTGCACTCCTCAGTTGGACACACCAGAAATCGCTCAAAGTCCGGTTAGACCCTAATGCTGATGAAATGGTTTACCAAATCGATGGATCATACATGGGTGACATTCAGAAGATAAAGAGTGAAATATTTAGAGATGATGTAATAGCATGTTTAAAAGGTTTCTCACATCGGATACTGCTAAAAAGGGAATCAAGACCTGTGGCCCAGAAGCTCAGAAATGTTCCGTTGGCTCTCAAGAAGGAAGTCAAGGAGGAACTAATCAAATTGGAAATGCAAGGAGTAATTGAGAAAATTGATGCAGCGGAATGGGTTTCACCATTGGTCATTGTTAGGAAGACCACAGGAAAAATAAGAATATGTGTCGACATGAGAGAGTTGAATAAATGTGTGATTCCTGACAGACACCCATTACCCAATATACAAGAACTAATATCTACCTTGGGCCCTGCAAGGGTTTTTTCCACACTAGATCTCACAGCGGCATACCACCAAATTAAACTACATGATGATTCTAAACCTTTGACGGCTTTTATCACGCCAGAGGGGCTCTATCAATTTCACAGGATGCCATTTGGGTTAATATCAGCGGCTTCAGTTTTTCAAAGGATAATGCAGAATATACTTGGTGATATGGAAGGTGTAGTTTTTTTTCAAGACGATGTATTGGTTTTTGCAGATGATCAAGATAAACATGATATGAGGTTGAACAGAGTTTTGCACAAACTACACCAGGCTGGAATGGTTTTGAGTGAAGCCAAATCGAAAATCAATAGAAAAGAGATTGAATATTTAGGACATGTAATATCTGGGGATGGTATTAGACCCAAGAGAGACTTGGCAGAATCTATCCGATCCATGAATACTCCAGACAACAAAGATCAACTAAGAACTTTTCTTGGAATGGCAGAATATTACGCCAAGTTTATAGAGAATTTCTCAGACCACACTGTCGAAATGAGGAGTCTAATGAAAATGAATAAGAAATTCATCTGGAGCAAGAAGAGTGAGAAAGAATTCCAATTCATAAAAAAGGCTTTAGCCCAAGCCCCGGCACTGCAAAGTTATGTTAGAGGCAGGAAGACTGTAATAACCACTGATGCAAGCGACGTGGGTTTAGGCGCATCCTTATCGCAATAGTATAATGGACAAGAATTAGTAATTGCCTTTGCATCTAGGTTACTCAAAGCACCAGAAAAGAATTACGCTACAATTGAGAAAGAGGCTTTGGCAATCAAGTGGGCCATTGAGAAATTCCGGTCTTTTGTTTGGGGGGTACAATTCACCATACACACAGATCATAAACCTTTAGTGGAAATATTCAGTACCAAAGGTCTGGACAGGGTATCCAGCAGGATTAGGAGATGGGTCACAAGACTTCAGGAATTCAGTTTCAAAGTCATATACATTCCAGGTTCAAAGAACATTACAGCGGATTGTTTGTCTCGTTTGACCAATCTTAATGATGTTGAAGAAGATTTTGGAGATCATGAAGCCGTGTGTGAAATATCGAGCCAAGCTGTATCCAAGGAAGATTGGAGCGATGGCATGGTGAAGGATATTACTCTATTAGAAGTTGTGAAGATGGTCAAAGAAGGGAGATGGAAGAAGAATGAAGTACTTTCTCCAGAAGTAAAGGCTTTTTGGGATGTACGAGAAGAATTATATCTTCAAAGTGATTACCTCATGAAAGGAGACAAATTGATACCCCCTACCAATTTAAGAGAGAAGATTATAACGATGGCTCATGAAGGAAATCAGGGCATTGTAAAGACTAAAAGACGAATCAGAAGCACATATTGGTGGCCCGGTTGTGATAGACTGATCGAAGACCGAGTTAGAAAATGTATCCTTTGCTCTAAGAGCGATAAAGTGTGCAAGGGTGCAGAATATCCAATGGTTTTGAGAGAGGTTCCTGAGAGTCCGTGGAGTGAATTAGCTATGGATGTGATTGGTCCCATTTGGAGTGATGGGTGTGCTACGTATTGTTTAGTAATAATTGACATGTTAACCAGGTGGGTTGAAATTGAATTCTTACCTCAAGTTACCACAAGGGATATTATAAGGTTCATGGAAGAGGTGTGTGAAAGAGAGGGATATCCCAAAACAGTCCTCACAGATAATGGCTCACAATTTAAATCTGAGGAAATGGAAACGTATTTGAAAAGTAAAGCCATTTACCATAAGTTGTGCGCCATTTACCACCCACAAACCAATGGCATTGTGGAGAGGTTCAACAGAGTGATAAAAGATGCTATAAAACTGGCATGGGCCAATGGAAAGGAATGGAAGATAGCAGTCAAAGAGACTCTGTTAGCCCACAGATTCACTCCTCACAGTTCCACTGGAGTCACACCATTTGAACTCAATAGAGGCAGGAAAGCCAATACAAACATGTCTCCTGGGTGGATGAATGACCTTGTGAGAAGTGAGAATAAAATAGAGATAGCAAAGGAAAATATTAGACATAGACAAATTGACAACAAAATAATGCATGATAAAAAACGCTTTGGGAAATTACCTGAATTTCAAGTGGGTGGTTGGGTGAGGATAAAACTACCTGTGAATTTGAGAAGAGATGGTTGCAAATGGTCCAAGCCCGTGAGAGTGGTAGAGACATATTCCCATGCTATTAGGACCCAGGATGGCAGAGTATGGAACAATGAGAGGGTAATGGATATAAGTGGTCAATGTTGGGGAAGTCAGTTTGATGACTTGGGCGAAATGGATAGTGAGAGAAGTAGAGTTGGTACAACTGTTGGCATTGTTGATAGGAATGTGCGAGGTGAGGGTGAAGTGTTGAGCAGAATATCTAAGAGGGTTCCTTCCTTGGCAACAGATTCAGATGAGTATCAAGAAAGAGGTTACAGGATAAGATCCAGGTCGGGAAGAGAATCCAGACCACCAAGATATCTCTGTGACTATGTGGGATGATGAAAACCATGCCAAAGAGTCCTTCCATATAAAGAAGGGAGATGTGTAGTATCCTCTTTGCTTATAGCGTGCATCTGCACGAGAGCATGTTCGTGCAGAAGAATGGAAGGACGAGATGGAACGGAGGAAAAGGACAGTTGGAGGAGAAGCGGAGCTGTGAAGACGCACACGTCGTGTCCCTTGTTTATTTACATTATTAACTTAAAGTATAATTATAAAACGTAAAGAATAAAATATATTTATTCATATTAACTTGCCCCTCCTTACTTCAAAAACACAAGTTATACAGGAATATCTTCTTACACACCCTAGCAACACTTCCCATCAGTTTGTGAACAAGTTTAGTCAAGGTAGTACTTTAGTATGCATAATACTTAAAAGAAAACCGAGCAAAATGGCACTTCACAAGTTTTAAAAATGGGAAGAAAGAGGTGGTTATAAGAAGTAGGTGCACCAACACAGTTCTAGTTGAGAAGCAATCTAGAGAAGGCAGTTCTAACAAATTTAACCAGAGTCAATAGGCCTGTGCCAGAGTCAGTGGTACAGGGCAAAGGGCCCAGGAGCAAAATGTTCTTGTAGCTGCAGTCAAGTCTTTGGTTAATGATTCGAAAAGGTGGATACAGAAGGTGAAAGGCAATGTTAGAGGATAGGGGCGGCCAACCCAACAGGTAGGTAAAGGATTTAAAACACCTTTAGCACTAACACGCGAAAAGGGCGGCCTAGCAGAACACTGTACCTTGAAATGTCGAAGAGGCTCCTGCGGTGGCGGTTGTTCCTGGCAGTTTCTGCAGTTCGGGTGATCCAGCCGAGGAAGAGGGACTCTCATCGTGGAGGAAGGTTCGAGTTACTGCACTGCCCAGGGAAGAAACATGCCGCGGTGCTGCCCAACGAATAAAAGGTACGCTCCTTTAAATCGCGGTCCGGGTAGACGGGTGCCTGGCTATCCGGTCTCCGAGTACAGGGTACTGGCGATTCGACCAGGGCAGGTCCAGGAAGGCGATTGGCAAACTGGTTGGCCCCACCAGCTCAAGGGAAGTAGGATCTTGCAGATGAAGATCTTCTCTCGTCATGTGGAGAAAAGTTGTGAAACGCTGCAGCAGGGCTTCACCGGTGGTTCAGTCATTGCAGATGTCTTTGGCTTCTCTCCTCTTCTGCTTCTTAGTTCCAGTGGCGACGTCTTTCTCTTCCAGTCCTCAGGACCCTGCTTTTATGAAAAAAGATCCCCATTCATACAGCCTAGCTGTCACTCACACAGTGGAGTGGTCATCCTGGCGGGAGACCCTCCAGCCTATCAGGGCAGAGTGCTACATGGGTTGCTGAGGCAACCCTGTCCAGTGGTCCTACTCCCCCTCCCACACAGTGGATCCACCCCAGACTCAGTGGCGTCGAAAGGAGGGCTTCTTGGCAGAAGCCCGCCAAAAGGACGAACAAAGGATCTCCGACCTATGTTAGGAGTTTAGAGAAAGACACGAGAAAGAATTGATATCAGAGTTCTGGCAAATAAAACCTACCAGAGTAAAGTTAATATAAAAATAAACAGGCGGTATGTTAGAGGCTGTTAGTAAATGTCGTAGCCTCGAAAAATGGGAAAATCCCATAGGGAAATATTTGCGGTCAAATATTTTTGGTAGTAACCACTGCCACCAGCCAGAAACTTTTGAGAGAGGGACTGTACGGTACCCTCTCGAAAATGAACATAAAGGAAAAACTATTAACCCTTGCCAGTACCTCCATAGTAAGATGGGTTGTACTGGTTTTGTTCATAAAGATTGACTAGTTTGTTTGTTTGTTTGTTTGTTTTTTTATTTGTATGGCGCTCCAAACCCAGAGGTAGAAGGGCGCTTAAGAATTTGGTTACAGTGTTGAGAAGTATCATTGTGTTGCATACTTCGTACAAGTTAATAATATATACATATATAAATATATATATATACAGTGAACAATAAACAGGGCGTATGCAGTACGTACAATATACAATTTTCAATATAAATACAGTGTCTAAGCCAGTTACCGCACGAGTCTGGTGTTAATGGCGTTATTCTTTGTTTAGAAGCCAGCTGATGACCTGCTTCCTAAAGATATGGAAGGATTCGACAGTTTTGATGTTAAGCGGTAGGGAGTTCCAGAGTTGGGGGGCAAGCACTGTGAAACGTACCCCTCTGGCTCTTTTTAGGTGGAACCTGGGCACTGATAAGCAAAGAGTGTTGGAGGATCTGGTGGATCTGGTGGCAGGTTTCAGGGTGAATTTATTAGCTAGATATGGTGGTGCTTTGAGGGATTTGTACGTGAGGCAGATGGTTTTTAGATCGATATTTTGGCGTATGGAGAGCCATTTGCAGGCTTTCCTAGTAGCAGAGATATGCTCTTGTCTGGGAATGTTGAGGGCTGCACGCAAGGCGTTATTTTGTATAACCTGCAGCTTGTTGAGTACGGATTGATTAGCACCTAAGTACAGGCTGTTACAGTAATCCAGTTTGGATTGTATTAGGGCCCTGGCAAGGGTGAGGCAGCTTTTGGGTGATAGGAAAGGTCTGCTGGCCCTAATGAGCTTGCCGGTATAGGCAGCGGCTGAGGCAGTCATATTGGTGTGTTTGCTGAGGTTGGTGTTGGCATCTAGATAGAAACCCAGGGTTTTTACGCTTTTGGCTATGGGGATGGCATGGCCATCGATGGTGATGTTGTTGTAGCTAGGGTCAAGTTTAGTTAGAGTATTGGGGGAGCCGATGATTAGGAGCTCTGTCTTCTCATCATTCAGGCAGAGACCATGGGAGGCCATCCATGCCTGAATGATGGAGAATATTTTGTTGATCCGGGCGGAGTCTTCTTGGTAATTACCAGAGATGGTGAGGAGTATCTGGGTGTCATCTGCGTAGTTTGTCTAGGTGACACCCAGACGGTCCAGTTGGTCAAATAGAGGCTTTGTAAATATGTTGTACAAAGTGGGGGATACACAGTATCCTTGTGGGACCCCGCATGTGATGGGGATGGGATCAGCTGCAGCTGTAGTGGAAAAGACTTGCATGGTTCTGTTTGCCAGGAAGGATTGTATCCATGTGATGGCAGAGGAGGAGAAGTGGGCTGCGGTGGCAAGGGGATTACAGAGGACTTCATGGCTGACCAGGTCAAAGGCCGCTGAGAGGTCTAGTAGGAGTAGGATAGCGGCATTGCCTTTGTTTTTGATTTCATCAATCTGGCTTTTGAGATCAACAAGGGCGGTTTCAGTTCCGTGTTGGGGTCTGAAGCCAGATTGACGTATTCCTAGCAGTTGGTTGGATTCCAGGTATTCCTGAATTTGGATGTAGGCAACTCTGTCCAGGATTTTCAGTAGGAAGGGGACTGTGGTGATTGGCCTGTAGTTAGTGGGTATGGCCGGATCGAGGGATTGTTTTTTCAGGAGTGGGAGAACCCATGATTGTTTTAAGTTACTGGGGATGGAGTTATTGGTGAGGGATAGGTTGATGAGTTTGGTAATGAATGGGGAGAGCTCTCTGGCTGCATCTTTTATGATCTGTGCCGGGCAGCTGTCTCCTTTACAGTTAGAGGGCTTCAGGGAGGTGATGATTTTTTGAACTTCTGGGATGGTGACTTTCTTAAACGAGAAGCCTGCGCTAGTGTTGTTGGGTGTGGGTAGGCTAAGGTTGCTGACCTTATTGTTGAAGAGTTGTTGCCGTTTGTCTTCAATTTTAGTTTGGAGTCCTAAAATTTTATTGTTGAGGGCGTTCTGGATGTTGGTGCACCAGGATTTGTCTTTTAGGCAGGTTTTCGGAGGTGAAATAGGGTTTTCTAGTTCCTTCAGAATTTTAAATAATTCTTTAGTGGAGGATCCTGCCTGAGTGATCCTGGTGCTGTATGCATCTTTTTTGGTCCGTATTATCTCGCTTTTGTAAAGTGAGGATAAGTTAGTGAGGTTGGATTTGTTTTCCGCGGTGGGGTTAGTCTGCCAGGTGTGATGGGCCTTAGCTTTCTCTTTCCTGAGTAGTTTGAGCTCAGGGGTGTACCACGCGTTCAGATGAGCTTTGGGTTTAGCTTTGCGTATTTTTAAGGGGGCAACGGTGTCCATTGCTCTAGCCATGGAATCATTGAAGGTGTCGATCAGCAGGTTTAAGTCAGCGTTGGCTGGGAGAGCATTGAGGGTAGGTAAGACCAGTGGTAGTAGGGCTTCAGCAGTAATGTTGCATTTATTCCTGGTGGGACATGCTGGTGCCATGGGTTGCTTATTGGGCAGTGCCTGATTGGTGTTGACCTCAAGAGGGATCAAGTGGTGATCGGTCCATGCCAGAGGTTGGGGGTCTTTGCAGGTTGTATTGCAATTGTGAGTTGCTACCCAATCAAGGGTTCTGCCTTTTTGGTGGGTAGGGAGTCCAATGAGTTGAGTAAGACCATGATCGGTTAGGACATTGGCTAGGGATGCAGCATGTGCATCGTTCGGGTCTTGGTAGCTGAGATTGAAGTCTCCGAGGATCATGATTTGTGCTGATGGTTTGGAATTTTCAGTGATGAGGGATGTGATGTCTTCTTCAAAGGTCCCAAGGGGGCCTGGGGGTCTATATATGAGGTGGATGGTGATCGTGGTTGTGGGGGAGGTTTGTAGTTTGGCTGAGAGTAACTCGCAGGATGTGAGTGCGATTGTGTCGGTTGGTCTAAGGCCTAG
Organism: Ambystoma mexicanum; assembly: GCF_040938575.1. Classification (NCBI taxonomy): domain Eukaryota; kingdom Metazoa; phylum Chordata; class Amphibia; order Caudata; family Ambystomatidae; genus Ambystoma; species Ambystoma mexicanum. The sequence continues at coordinate 1,227,213,031 of NC_090926.1, forward strand.
GGCGTATTTGGAAATGATCGCTACACCTCCACCTCTGGCGTTTGGTCTGTCCGCTCTGAGGATAGAGTATTTGTCTGGGATGGCTAGCGATAAATGGAGTCCAGACGCCTCGTGAAGCCAGGTTTCTGTTAGGGCTAGAAAGTCAAGGTCGTTGGTAAGGATAATGTCTGCAATTTCTCTGGGGTGGGCAGCCAGGGATCTGACGTTGAGTCAGTGGGGACTTTACATGCCCTGGGAGACAGTAGTCAGTCCCAGGGTATGGAGTCTATGTTTGGGGGTCGCTACGACACCCCTGTGTCACTGCACGGAGGGTGCTGTGTAACACATGTGGAAAAGATGGTTCCTATGGGGGTGAGATAAACCCCATAGACATTAAACACAAAAAATAGCCTAGAACACACATAGCAAATATGCCTAAGAGTGGGAAAAAGAGTCACACTCTTAGCAGGAGAAAAGGACAAACACTTCAAATCCAGCAAAGCTGCTGGGGGACTCTATAGGTAAGGGAAATGAGCCATAGAATGAGAATCCTCCCTAACACACCCCTTCTTGGTTTTTCACAGGGATAAGGTGGTCCTACGGACAAACCCTTCTTTCCTGCCAAAGGTGGTCTCTGATTTCCATCTGAACCAATCAATTTCCCTGTCGGTCTTTTTTCCGAACCCGGCTTCAGAAGCTGAAAGGGTTCTGCATTGTTTGGATGTGAGAAGGGCTCTTAAGTTCTATCTGGACAGAACATCCAAATTTAGGAGCTCTTCTCAATTGTTGGTAACCTTTGGTAATCCACAAGGTAAACAGGCCTCTAAAATGACTATCTCCAGATGGATCGCAATCTTTATTACGGAGTCTTACACTTTCCAAGGACTGCAGCCTCCTAAAGGTATTCATGCACACCTGGTGCGGGGCAAGGCAGCCGCAATTGCCTTTCAGAAATATGTCCCCTGGGAGACCATCGCAAAGGCGTCTACTTGGGCCTCCCCATCGGCTTTTTGTAAACATTATTGTCTAGACCTGAGCTCCAGATCTGATGCTCAGTTTGGCCAGGCTGTGCTGAAGAACCTTTTTCAGTAAGGGGTTTCCATCCACCCGTAGTTCCTGTGAAGATGCATGGGAATCTCCCAAAAGTATGGAGGAAAGGGGACGGGAAGTAGGAGTATAACCAGGTTACTCACCGTAGTGAACACCTTAATCCTAGTCCATAGTCCCCTTTCCTCCATACGCCCGCCCGCAGTCCCTTCTAATAAGGTTCATCTGTTATTGCTTGAAGGTCTCTGACCTGGCGATAGAAAATAACTGATGAGCGATGCATGGGGCGGAGCCGAGATGGGCGGTATTACAGCCGCGTGCTGTACCCCGCTTTGAAAGAGAGGAAGGACTAAAATAAAATGTGCAACATTTTTGATGCTTTTACAAAGTGCTCCGGTCCCGTCCCACAGGATGAATAACGACGTCAAAATATTCTCAAAGGTCCTAGCATGCAGACTGGCAAGGATCCTCCCAAACCTAATCCACCCAGACCAAACCGGATTTATCCCAGGGTGAAATACGCAGGACAACATCAGACGCAACTTAAACATAATAGAAAACACAAACGGGATGGGGCATAACTAGCGGTTCTATCACTCGACGCACATAAAATGTTCGATCTCCTAGACTGAGAATAAGTAAAGGAAACGCTAATCCATTATGGGTTTGTGCCCGCAATTTACGAAATGGACCCTAGCTAATTACAAACAATCCAGTACATCCCTAAGAATTAACGGCAACATGTCACCCAAAATCACCATCTCCAGAGGCACACATCACCGCTAATATTTGCACTTTCCATGGAGCCATTTGCAAGTAGAATTCGAAATAACCCTCTAATAATGGGGTGGAGGTGAAAGGTAGCTTATACAAAGCAGCCTTGTATGCAGATGACGTCCTCCTTACCATAACCCGGGTCAACGAATCCATGATAGCCCTCTGGTAAGAGATTGAAGCATTCAGCATAGCATCAGGATCAGGGTAAATTACGCAAAATCAATAGCACTGGGTGTTAGCATACCTCAAAAACACAGTGAAACGCTGGCAATGAGCCACCCTATCCAAATCCCAGATCAGCTACCTGGGTGTGAAGATTCCGAATAAAATAGACAGAACATATCGAATAAATGTTCCACCATTGTTTAGAGAGTTGAGTAAAGACTGATACTCTGGCTCAAACAAGAAGTCTCATGGCTGGGGAGAATCACCGCTCTGAATATGAATTTGGCTCCATGAGTAATCTACCATTGCTTAGCCCTCCCAACCCCCATGCCCCAGAGGGACCTGCAGAAGCTACAAATGAAAATGCTACAGTTCATTGGGGCGGGGGGGGAAGTGAGAATAGCTAAGTGAGTGATGCTTCAAGGAACAGGCACGCGTGGCTTGGGTGTCCCAGAAATCGGTAGATACTGCCTCGCAGCTCAGCTCTCGCAGACCTTTGCATGGCAATCCACTACCAATCAGCAGTGATGGAAAAAACTCGAGGAGGACTGGAGCAACGTCCCACTATCATCGCTCCCACACATCGCAATGCCCCTCCAACTCGTGACCACTGACAGCCGCCAGAAACACAGTGGAAAGCTGGAGAAAGCCAGCCCGGAGATGGGTATGCAAAAGCACAGTGGGACCCCTATCCCCAATCTGGAATAATCTTGACTTCTTCCCGGGTGTTCTTCCAAACGGATTTGACAAGTGGAGGAAGGGAGGACTAAAACAGTTAGCAGACTTTTTCACCAGCGGAACCCCACTAACATTTGAAGAGTGCAAAACGAAATTCTTGGTGCCAGAGACTGAAAGATTCTGATATGCGCAGCTTAGGCACTGGATGTCTCACAGCAGCATAAAAACACACAGGGCAGGGAATTAACAGCACTAGAGCAGATTCCGCTAAAGACAAGATATCAACCCTATGTAGAGTATTAGACAAAACGGACCCCAACAAAAAGGAAAACTACATGAACAGATGGGAAAAGGACATAGGAAAGGAGCTGGGCCCGGAGGTATGGGGCCGAAGTTGGACACAAGCGCACAAGAGCTCAAAATGATTCACAAACAAGGGTGTGGTAAAAGTATGCTACAGGTGGTATTTAACCCCAGAAATCTTAAACAAAACCAACCCAGCAATCCCAGCTCAATGCTGGAGCGGCTGCCCAGCCACAGGCACCCTGCCCCACCTACAACAAATGAAATCACCTTAAGTTGCGCCTCAGCAGTTTAGGTTGTATACGAAATGGCAATAAAAGCCATTGAATACAGTGTTTTTTCACAATTTGCTTGTTTATTATGGCAAACAAGTTTTATCTCTTTGGATAATGTCTTGAATGTTGCTTCACATCAAAGAAACTTGATTACTCACAATCCCTTTATACTATAATGTTACTTCACATCAGAAATACTTTCTTACTCATGATCCCTCTAGTATAGCTTCACATCAGAAACACTTTCTTATTCTTGATCCTTCGACACCTGTTTCTCCAATAACATTCAATTGGTTCCTCAGGAGGGTAAATTTGATTTTTAGATATGGCATACATTGATCTCTAAATAAAAAATAACATACATTTGTTTGCATTACCCACTTTGTTTTGTCTCTTGTTATACTCTAAAAGTCTAGAAAGATGCCTAAGTTTGGAAGAGGCTTGCTTCTAATGAGGATAGACAGTGTTGAAATGTTTTTATAAATTAGGAAACAACTAGTGTGTTAATGGCAATCATTATATATCTTGTGTTAAGGTAGCCTGAACTAATGTCAAAATACTGCAGTTGTGCCACTGTTTTACATAAAAATAGCCTGAACAACAGAACAGATAATGTGTGTAGAGTTTGTTATGTAATCAATTTGAAACACATGCTAAAGCAAAAATTCTGTGCGTTCATAATGTCATGCTTGTTTATGATAAACGATGTACTCACTTATTGAAATTTTCTTGTTTATGATAGACATTGTTTTCCTTTAATTACAGTTCATTTGTAGAGAATTGAATCAAAGATCCGCCTCAAAAAGGCTCAATATAGATGCCGAATTAGTTCTTGGGTAATGGCTTTTTAACCTGTTAATAATAGAGTAATATGGATTTATGGTCAAAATGTTGTACGTTGAGATTTGTTGTACTATAGTGGAAAATATTTCCTCCAAAATCTTACCTAATAGTCAAAGTTCTCAAAGTTTTGTGTTTCAGGTGGAAAACAGTCCGTCATGATAACCGCGTGTTATTCCCGAGTGAATAGGGCAAAATGGCCACCTATTTAAATCGGCGTGATGACGCGACACGCAGTTTAGCAACGTCATTGCGTCATCACGATGTGCACCATTTTGAATTGGGGAACAACCTGTTTACATTATGTGGTGTGGTGTTAACACAAATTTGTTCAGTATTGCAGCCGGAAAAAAAGGGGGAAATGTGCATATTTCTTAATAATTAAAGGTGTCTAAATATGCCTTTGCATGTGTAACTTGTTGATAGGAGAGGTATTTTACGGAAAATATTGGTCTTGATTTGAAGATTCCCAAGTTGAAGGGGCTATGCTTTGCCCGAATGGAAAGTGGTAGTTTGCTTTGTTCAAAGTATTATCATATTGCTTAGCTTGTCAGGTGTCTAATTGAAATAGAGACTTATGTAATGGAAAGTAACTTGTCCCAAAACTTGCATACAGTTTTACAAACATTACCAAATTTGGTGCTCATCATCAAAACATTAATTTTGTCACAAAAGAAATGTTTGTTTTTAGACGCTCTCATTTATAAGAAAATGTAAAACGTGATGTGGCTGGTAGTGATCATCACAGAAAATGGATAATTTCAGTATCAGAATTTAGACCTGTATGGCAGCAGTCCATTAAGCAGATCCATTTATCTTCACATTGTCTTAAGATTTTTCCCAGTTTCCTCCTCACACTGGCTTGTGTATTTTTTGGATCCCAAAGAATTTTACCTGATCAATCTTATCATGTTCATGATCCTGATAAAAGTGATGCACCAGTGGATACCTGGTGTCTCTATTCTTGAGCGACCTCAAGTGTTCAGCTATTCGCACTTTGAGTTGTCGGATTGTACTTCCTATATATAATTTGCGGCAGGAGCATTGGATGCCATATACTACAAATTTGGAGTTGCAGTTGATGAAGTCATCAATTTTATATTCTTTACCATTCGGTAGTCTTAAGGTGGTCTTTGCATTTTCAGAATAAGGGCACATTGTGCAAATTCCACGTTTATAATTTCCATGCAGGTTCTGTTGGTTCCAAAGTTGGGGGCGTCCTCTTCGTGTTTTGTAGATTTGGAAGTGAGATGGACAAAGTTTGTTTTTCAAGTTTTTAGCTTTACGGTATGCTATACACAGGGTATTGCTTGGGCGTTCTGTAAGATCACCATCAGATATAAGGATTGACCAATACTTAGTTAAAAATGTTCTTAGTTGATGTGGTTCTGAATTGTAGGACGTGATGAATCTGATCTCCTGGGAGTCTGCTGTTTTTTGTTTGATTTTGTTTTGTAATAGTTCTTGTCTTGTTCTGTACATTGCTTTCTGGAGTGCTTTATCAAGGCTCTTTGTATCATAGCCTGTGGCTTGGAATTTTGATGTAGCTTGTGCTATATGTTTTGCCAGCTCCTTGGTTTGGGTACAATTCCTTTTTATTCTTAAAAATTCACCATATGAGATATGTTTCTTGATATGTTGCTGGTGATTACTTGACGCATGTAAGGTACTGTTGCCAGCTGGTGGTTTAACAAAAAGAGTGGACTGAATTGTGTTGTTCTCTATATAGAGTTCCAAGTCTAGAAATTGAATTATTTCTGTGCTGTGTTGCATGGTGAGTTTCAGGTTGTAGGTGTTGTTGTTCAGGTGTGCATGATATTCCTTCAGATTTTGCTGTGGTCCATTCCAGATAACCAAGATGTCATCAATAAATCTGCCCCAGTAAATGATGCTGTTATGTCATGTAAAAAGTGGATGCCGCCAGGCATGTGAAGTTCAAAATGACCCATGTAAAGATTGGCATATGCTGGGGTGAATTTTGCGCCCATGGCCGTTCCTTGCTTTTGCCTGAAATTGTCATTATTGAACATGAAAATGTTATTGTGTAAAGTTTAACATTTCTAATATCATCTGGTTCTGTTGGTAATAAGAGACTGATTGTGTCTTGAGGAAATCATAAGTGGTGTCGATGCCTTTGGTATATAAAATACTGGTGTATAGTGATGTGACATGTCACCAGCCTAAAGTTTGGTTCCCAATTCACAGAGGTCAATTGCTGAATAACATGTTTGATGTCTTGTATGAAAGAAGAAAGTCCATATGCTAACGCTTAAAGGTGCTTATCAATATATTCAGATATGGGTTCAATTAAGGATCCAATTCCATTTGTTATTGGTCTTGCAGATGGAAGTTGGTTTGTGGATGTTTTTGCGATCAAGTAGACAATTGCTAAAATAGGATGTGGAGTTTTCATGAAGTTACTTTCATCTTCAGATAACAGGCGTTGGTTGCACCAATGGTTATTCATACTATGCCATTCATTGATGAGCTTGGGCAAGGGGTTTACTTGTAGTTTCTCGTAACATTCGGTATCCTCAAGATGTTGATTTGCCATATTGATGTAGTCTTGTGTCCTAAGGAGTACTATTTTGCCTTCCTTGTCAGCTTGTTTAGTAGTGATGGCCTGATTTTTGCTGAGTTCTAGTATGGCAGTTGATTCTTGGTGGGTCAGATTGTGTTTGATTGTTGATTGTTTTGTGACTGAGAGATAAAGTTTTCTCAGATCATTTGTGACCAATTGTTGGAAGATATCAATGGTATTTTCCATTGTAAGGTGAGGGTTGAACTTCGATTTAGGTTTTAAAGTTGTCTCAAATGCCAAACCTAGATCCACATTTAAATCGAATGCAAAAGTTTGCAGAGTAGGAATGTCGGTTGTTTCCTGTATGTTCATTAGATATATTGTGTTTTCAACAATTATTGTTGATAATTCTGATGGTGTAGGTGCTGCCTCCATTGAATGTTTCATTGCTTTTATTGGTTTTGTTGAGAAGTACTTTTTAAGCTTTCGTCTTCTGCACAATTTGAATAAATCCAAGTTGGTGTGGAAGAAGTCCATATGGTTTGAGGGGAAAAGGGAGAGTCCCTTGTTGAGAGCTGAGATCAAGTGGGGGGACAGTTCTGTACCTGTTAGGTTCACAACTAGGTCTTCCTGGGTTGGTTGCTTTTTGATTGCCAAAAGGCTGCATATCATTACCCTGTTCCACCTACTATGGTCATGCCCGAAATTGATTTTGATTCTGGAAAGAAATACTGGAGCACATCCGCAAATTACAGGACTGACAATCCCATGGGACCCGGGGATAGTCTTGTTGGCGGACACGGGCAAAGGGAATTTCACGATGACTGACCAGCTGGCTGACCTGTGTTGCCATCTGCTTACTATGGCAAAGATCTCCATAGCTAGATTGTGTAAACACGGTGAAGACCCGGCAATCTCTATGTGGTGGGCAAAATGCTGGGACACAGCGATCGCAGAAAAAATCACAGTCCTCCGCAGTGGAAACATCGACAGATTCTATAACATCTGGGCTCCTTTCTTAGATAACCCAGAGCAATTCCCAGGGTTGGCTCGCCAACCCCCCACACTCCGCTGGATGGCGAAGTTGGAAATGCACTTGTCATGCAGCTTGGTAGAATTATCTCTTGAAAGGTTTGTATGATTATGCCTGAAAATCTGATCATAATTATACAAACAGTTTCAGCTCTTCAAAAATCACAAAATTAGATCAACCAGGTAGTAGCGTTATATTGTAGTATCATGTGAAAGTACCTGGAGCACTTAAGTGCTTATGTTCACTGATGTTCAGTTAAAACAGCGCGTTATCTTTAAGGGAGCCATGTTGTGTGGAAGAGAGCTCCCATAAGCTTAATGGCACTCAGGCCGCACGTCAGCTGAGCCAGCTGACAGGAAATTCTGCTCCGCTTTTACTGCAACATGCTGTCTCATCGGATGTACTTCGGCGCTTCTTCCGCACTTCAGGCCACCAAACTACTAACTCTTTCAGGCACTGTACACATTCTACGGTCTTTTGGGTAATACAGATGACTTCTTTAAGATGAAATTTGATATTTAAAAGGTGCGGAGTGGAGAGCCGAGAGCTAGCCCACTATCTCACACAGCGCCAAGCAACGCTCCCCACCCCCGCACAAAATCCATGACTGTGTTTTTTTTCTCAACATATCTTTTTATTACGTTTTTCAACAACATATAGCAATACAAAGGAAGAAACAGAGAAAAAAACAACAAACAGAAATTAAAACAGGGAGGTAAGAGGCAACGGCGGATTCGCACATGAATATGGATAATCAACTTTGGGGCGTTTGTAGGCTTATAGTCTCTGTTATAGCGTTTACAATACTAGGGCTAGATTGGGATGTCACGGGTTTGTAATCCCATCTGCTTTAGGTTTTCTATTTCGTTGGGTGTCTCGGGTGCACTACGGTTCCAAGATTGCTGCTTAGTCGAGCTTCGCCATCCAGACGTGGACCCTTGCTCACCATTCTTAGAGAGGCACAGCTCCACCCTACTGATGAGGTCCAACCAGACCAAAAAACGTGTCTGGGGTTGGTACTCTTGTTCGGAGGAGAATTGCCTAGCATTTCGGTGCTGAACTACCCCAGGGCAGGACAAAGACTGATATTTTTAGGATATTTCTTCTCTGTGAAAGATAGTGAGCTAAAGACTCTGGCTAAATCTCTCGTAACCAGGACTAATGTCTGGCAGAGGGACTCCCAGGACCCCCCTTGTTAATTTGCATATTTAAGTATCTTTGGGTCTCACCGTAAGTTACTAGGGGAATCCAGACGTGGACCCCTTGCTCACTATTCTTGGAGAGGCACAGCTCCACCCTACTGATGAGGTCCAACCAGACCGAAACACGTGTCTGCGGTTGCTGTTGGTACTCTTGTTCAGAGGAGAATTGCCTAGCATTTCGGTGCTGGACTGCCCCAAGCCAGGACAAATACTGACATGTTTGGGATATTTCTTCTCTGTGAAAGATAGTGAGCTAAAGGCTCTGGCTAAGTCTCTCGTAACCAGGACTAATGTCTGGCAGAGGGACTCCCAGGACCCCCCTTGTTAATTTGCATATTTAAGTAACTTTGTGTCTCACCCTAAATTACTAGGGGAATCCAGACATGGACCCCTTGCTCACTATTCTTAGAGAGGCACAGCTCCACCCTACTGATGAGGTCCAACCAGACCGAAACACGTGTCTGGGGTTGCTGTTGGTACTCTTGTTCAGAGGAGAATTGGCCAGCATTTCAGTGCTGGACTTCCTCAGGCCAGGACAAAGACTGATATGTTTGGGATATTTCTTCTCTGTGAAAGATAGTGAGATAAAGACTCTGGCTAAGTCTCTCGTAGCCAGGACTAATGTCTAGCAGAGGGACTCGCAGGACCCGCCAAGTTAATTTGCCTTCTAACAATATGCCATAAAGTTTTTCTAAATAAGTCTCTTTGACTCCTCAAACATGATTTTTGCGAGAGTGGAGCCCTGATTGGCCTAATCTCGTTGGGCGCCCGCCCTTATCACTCTTCCTCTTGGCAACATGAAATATTTTGGCTGTTTCTTGCTGCCCATATTGTTTTGGTATATTAAGCATCATAGTCAACATTCACTCTTTTTCAGTTGCTGGTTGTGACCCCTTTACACTTGTGTATCTCCTTCTCCTCTTGTTTCTTCCCCAAGGGTAATGTATCATACATAATAACTAAAATAAATACCATAACTGATTGGCAATGTATATATTCATACACCCAAATAATTGTACTAACATTTTATTTTAGGTTTATAGTGTACACCTTTGCGTTCTTATTCATATAAACATATCATCTTGGAACGTCAAAGGTCTTTACAATCCCATCAAAAGGCAAAAATTACTTATCTGAATAGATCCAAACCTTCTATTGTATGCATTCAAGAAACCCACCTTTCATGATCAGAAACGGATAACTCAAGAAGCTTCGGGCAGGCAAAGTGTTTTCCAGTGCTGTAATGAGCAAGAAAAGTTGTGTTATTATATTGGTGAGTAAGAATTTCGATTGTAAGATTATAAATTCAGAATCTGACAACTTGGGTGGATGTTGCCTGTTGATTGTCTTATTTAACTGTACATGCTACTCATCCCTAAATGTATATGGTCCTAACACACCACATCCCGCCTTCTGGAAGCAGCTTCAGGATCATCTGCTCTGTCAAATATACAAAATCTTATTGTATGTGGAGATTGCAATGAAATAGTGGATCAATTTATTGACAGAAAGTCCAAAGTTCCTTTTAAAAACTCAAAATCTCCTAATCAATTTCTGAACTTCTTTGCTGAATTGGGTCTTACAGATTCCTGGCGACTACATCATCCGTTAGACATGGACTGTACTTTTCATTCCTCTCCCCATGACTCTTTTTCCAGAATAGATTATATATTTAGATTATATATTCCTGGCTAAATCTATATCTGCTAATATAATAGAGTCTAGTATTGACTGTATAACCCTATCAGATCACGTCCCAGGTTCATATTAAATTGATAGATACCAATCTGTTTCTAAGTGAAATAGATGGAGATTTAATTCAGCATTACTAAAAGATGAATAATGTACCTTATATCTAACAAAAATCCACAATAATTATTTTGAGACCAACATAGGGGACGACACATCTATCCCTAATAATTGGGACTGCTATAAAGCATTGTTCAGAGGAGAAATTATTTCCTTTGTTGCAAACTGAAATTATCAAAGCTTTACATGGGCTTAAAAAAGGCAAAGCCCCGGGACCCGATGGATTCTCAATAGATTTTTTTGCACACTTTAAATCAATACTTACCCCTAAACAATTCCAACTTGTCTCACATTTTGTTTCTAATTCTAAATCTGTAGGCACCTTTACTAAAGCTATGCTTCAGTATTCATTCCCGAAACCTAATAAAGATCCAGAATTACCACAAAGCTATAGACCAATTTCCCTAATTAATACTGATTGTAAAATTGTTGCAAAAATCTTTGCAAACAGACTCCTCCCCTTTTTGCCGAAACAAATGAAACAAGACCAGACTGGCTACGTTAAAAGCACCATAATACACACCATAGGTCTGGGTTCTGTGAGCGGTCAGCAATGAGAGGCGGACACAAAGAGGTAACTTGCTCAACTATAGTCATTTTATTAACAAGAAAAAAGGGTGTGGATGAAGGTCTAACCTACCCTTTATCCCATCCCAACGTGAATTTCCCTTCCTATGCAACTTAAACTAAAATAGGATGACCTTGTATCCAAACTCAGTCTGACCCACCCTTACAATCAGGTATACAATTAAACAGTGCATGGTTAATGTTTCAAAGTTAAACTCAAATAAGTGCAACAAATAAAACCTATAACTTCAACCAGTCGAATGTCTCCTATTAACAAGGAGAGCGGCAGCCGTAATGATTGCATAAGCAGTAGCCGACTTTCCCATTGTGTTACAAGCAAACATCACTTCAGAGAGGCCATGTATGCAAGATTCTGTTTCCCAATTTTTGTTACAGACGAAAGCTGCGTTTGTGAAAGGGAACGCAAGTCGCATTTTACCATCAAGAAGTCATTGCATGTGCCTATTTTGTATTTGTATTTTATTTGTATTTTATACAGTGCCTTCAGCCAAAGTGCTGAACATTTAAAACAGGATACAGTAAAATAAAAATGGATAAATAATCGAACAATCAAATCCAGATAACAGCCAAAGTGCTGAACATTTAAAAAAGGATACAGTAAAATAAAAATGGATAAATAATCGAACAATCAAATTCAGATAACAATCAGTTAGAGATGTTGAAGTAGGTACGTTTTTAAAGAGGCACGAAAAAGAGAGTAGACAGTGATAGAACGAAGAGAAAGTGGGAGAGAGTTCCAGTTGAAAGGAGCAAGAAGCTCAAAGGATCGGAAACAAGACTAGGCACATGGGGGACGAGGAACCACAAGTCTAAAGAGAGAGGAAGACCGGAGAGAACGAGGTGAAGTATAGAAAGATAAGAGCACTTGGGGCAAGATCATAGAGGGATTTGAAAACGAGACAAAGGAAGTGAAATTTTATTTGAGAGTGGAAAGGCAGCCAAACAAGTGTAGCGAGAGAAGAGGAAATAAAGTCTTGATAGGGAAGAAGGCACAGTGGACAGATGGAAGAGTTAAAGACTGATCTTAAAGGGGCAAGACAGGAACTTGGAAGACCAAACAGAGTAGTAGAGCAGTAGAAGAGTCTGGAAAACATCAGTAAGGCTATTAAAGGTTTAGATGCTTGGAAAGTGAGGAAGGGATGAGCTTTGTGGATATTGTGAAGATGGAAATGACAGGAAAGAGAAAAAGAAAGATTTGAGTCAAAGTGGAGACCAAGATTACAAGCTCTAGTAGAAATTGGGATGTTAGAGGGTGGAAAAGATATGAACGGGGCGGAAGATGAGGAGAAAGAGTGTTTGCAGGTAAGAATAGGACCTCCGTCTTCCCTGCATTAAGAGTGAGAAAATTAGTAGACATCCAAGATTTGATGGCGGTGAAACAAGCTGTGAGAGTGTGATGAATATCCGTAGTGAACGAAGAAAAGGATAGAAGTAGTTGAGTATCATCTGCATAGAAATGATGAAAAAGACCAAAAGAGGAGATAATAGCAGCAAGCTGTAATGTGTATAATGAGAAAAGAAAAGGGCCTAGAAAGACATAGAGGTCTTGCCCGCCCAAGAGACAGAGAAGGTCTAGTTAGTCAAATAGGAGTTAAACCAAGATGGAACCGAACCCTTAAGACCAAAAGAAGAAAGTGATGCCAGGAGCAAAGAGTGATCCACAGTGTAGAATGCAGTAGATAAATCAAGAAGGCTAAGAAAATAGGAATGTTTATAGTAACAAGCTGAGAGAAGGGATTTGAGCACATAGATCAAGGCAGTTTCAGTAGAGTGGAGTGGACAAAAACCAGACTGAAATCGAGGAAGAAGAGAAAGATCACTGACAAATGACGAGATCTGAGAATAAACAAGGCGCTCTAAGAGTTTAGAACGATAGAGTCGGAGAGAAATAGAATGGAAATTGGAGACAATGAAGGGATTAGATGTAGGTTTTTTTAAGATAGGAAGAACAGATGAATGTTTAAAGGATGCAGGAAAAAAAGACGTAGAGACACAGACGTTAAAAAAGAGGCAAGATAGGGTATAGGAAGAGGATAGACCTTGGGTATAAGAACAGAGGGAATTGGCCCAGTGTGAGTAGCAGTAGGGTGGGCTTTGGCAAGTAAAAGAACATCAGTATTAGAAACAAGAACACATTGAGAGATGGAAGCAGAATGAGTAGAAGGAGAGGGAGATGATCTGCCTAGAGGAAGAGAGGCTTCAATATCTTGACGTAGAGAGAGGACTTTCAAAGAGAAGAAATTAGCAAAATCAGAGGCGGACAAAGGGGAGTTAAGAGAATGGTCAGGAGTGGGAGGAGAGAGAAGTCGTGCAAGAGTTGAAAAAGATGCCTAGGATGGGTGGATTGAGTGTGAAGAAGATCAGAGAAGTAAGCACACTTTGCAGAGAGTAGCCAGTTGTCATAAAGAACGTGATAGGAGAAATAGGAAGAATGAGCAGATGTGGATTTAGATTTGAGCCAACGCCTTTCAAGTCGGCGAAGAAGACGCTGCATGGAGCGAAGGTGAGGGGATAGCCAAGGTTGAGAAGGTTTCCAGGTGGAGCAGAAAGCAGACGAAGGATAAAGTTGGTCAAGACAAGATGAAAGAGATGAGGAAAGAGCAGATGTCGCCTCATCAGCATTAAGGGTGGAGAAGGGTGAAGGAGGAGGAAGAACAGAAATACAGGTGGTATTAAAATGTATAGGAGTAAAGCTTCGTAGATCACGCCGAAAGAATGTTTTATGGAAGAGAGAGGACAGGGGAGCTCTGAGAGATTGAGGACAGTACTTATACTTAGAGTAGATAATGATCTGAGAGGTAAACAGGTAAAGCTCGTACTGGGGAAGCAGTAAAAGTTGAGAGAAAATTAAATCAAGAGAGGAACCAGATATATGTGTGTGGGGAGTCGCAAGAGGCGAAAGAAAGTGGGAGTCAAGAACAGAAAGGAACGGAGTAGTGGAATGAGTAGAGGATGAGTGAAGGTTAAAGTCGCCTGTACAAGAGGAGTGGGGCTAGGCAAGATATGGGACAAGAAATTGTCAATATCGTTGCAGAAAGAGCCAACTGGCCCAGGAAGACGATAAACAATAATAAATGAAATAGCATGAGTTGTAGTAAATATTTTATAAATATATTCAAATGAAAAATAAGTTGGAATAACAACAGAAGGAGGAATAGAAAAGAAATAAGAATGATAGAACATGCCAGTGGCTCCCACCCCCACAGCAGGTGGCTCGGGACACATGGGCAAAAGAAGTTAAAGATGTAGTGAGAGAGGCAGCAACAGTTCTATTGTGAGGTAAAATCAAAGTTTCGGTAATACATAAAAGTGAACGTTTAATCTTAGAAATATGTCCAGGACCGCAGTAGATTTGTTACATAAGGACCTGGCGTTCCAAAGACCCAGGTCAGTAGTGTATTTTTGGAAAGCAAGTGATAAATGAGATTAGATATAACACAGGTGTTTGTTAACTTGACATTTGAGTGAAAGCTTTCAGGAGATGATAAATTAGGCATTGTTAAAGTCATGAATAATGAAACCAGCACCTTGATGGAAAATAAACTGATTCCAGGATATGTCTTGCCTGGATGTACTGGGGAAGGGGTGAGGATTCAAGGTGGCATTGCTACACAGCACTATGTAGTGTGTTCCCACCACGGAGAGCTGCAGACAGCAGAGAGCAACTTGTCCCCAACTTCGCCACGTATTTGCCTATGGGCGGATGTTGTAGCCTGCGAGCGGGACAGTATCAAGGCTGGAGGCGTGGCTTTGTGTGTTACCTGATGTTGCTAGGCAACGTGGACACAACGCAGATGGATTCTCAACCTCTGGGCCTAAATTCAATTGTGAAGTGACTCTTAACTGTTGTAACATCCTACTTTTAAATATTGTAGAAGTTGCTGAAGTTGTTAAACGTAGAAGCAGAACAAGCTTTGTCCAAGGCAATAGGCAGAACGTTCCCAAGAGGAAACCAGCTGAAATAAGAACGAAAGCTTGCTGTCTTGAAGTTTTTGACGCTAATACCAACCCAGGGTCCTCTGCTGATACAAGGGTGACAAAGTGTTATGAAACTGGGAGAGTGGCCTTACACCTGCGGGGTAAGCTCTGGAGACACAGGTACGCATATAAAGCTGGGGAAGGGAACTGGGGGCTTGTAACAAGAAACAACTCCATATCAGTTAAGCTGACATTGTGCAGTCAGAATCTGAAGCAGATTTCGAGGTGGCTCCAAGACTTAGAAGAAAGGCAAATAGGCTGCCCTTTTTGGTAGAAGTAGAAAGAAGAGTTCCTTGCCAACCCGTAGAGGTCGAAGAGTCTTGTTTAAGTTGCCTAATAACATTTCCACTATATCAAGTTGCAGAAGTAGAAGATGAATTGTGGTTGTCTAAAATGTTGTCATCACTGTTAAATGCTGAAGAAGTTGAAGTAGAAGTAGTCTGAGACAGAGACGCCTACTCTCACAGGAACCATGAGAAAAGGAAATGGTCACAGAGAGAGCTATTTCCTTAAAAGAAGCATCCTGACAAATTGCAGAGAAGACGCCGCAGGAAGTAAAGTTGTTATAAGTGGCATTTTAGTTTGAACTTGATCCAGGATTACCAATGTTGCTCTTTTCTTTATGGAACTTTGAAAAGGGAGCTTTTCATCCACAGAAGAAGAAACCTTAGGATCTTTGTTTAAGTGACTTTTCATATTCTTTGGAACTTGTCAAGAACTTATGGGAAACTTTGTTTTCATTGGGGGAAAAGTGACTTTGGACAATTTTGGGGGATCAGAATCTACCCAGAACCAGCATAAAGTCAACCAAGACCTTAATTGTTTGGTAATCTTTTATTTATGTTATTTTTGCTTTATTTTTATTGTTTGACTGTTTAATGTGAGGGTTAGTTTTGTGTATGCTAGGAGGTTTTCCCTTACATCTTATAAGAGTCAGGGGATCCCCTGGTAGAATAGGTTTAGTTAGGAGTTTTATACTGTTTCGTTTACAAATAACATGTTGAACTTTGAGGAACCTAACTTCAGTTTTGAGCCTCACATTATTGACCCCTCACAGTACATTGTACCTGTCACCTATAGTACCTTTATCGATTGGCCATGCCCGATCTATTCCCACCTCACAGCACGTGGTCATCTGCACTGCCACCTTGAGTTTTGAGTCCATGATTGGTGGACATTTGAAACTGTTACCCCCCCCATGGGCTGAATCACGCGATGTGCACCTGGTCGTTGACATGAGCTCAGTGGATACTTTCGAGGTTGAAGTAAACCTCCAAAATGAAGAAGCGGTTTGAAGATCTGAGACAGATTGCGAGGAGTGTTTACTGTGGAGAGGTCCCGCTACAGCATCTGCTTATCGCGCGGAACATTGCTGCTGTTAGAGTGCTTTTTCTATCTCTATATTCAAGGAGGAGAAGACTAGAACACATAACATCTCGCGTCGTGGAGTGTGAGGAGTGTTTACTGTGGAGAGGTCCTGCTACAGCATCTGCTTATCGTGTTGAACATTGCTGCTGTTAGAGTTCTTTTTCCATCTCTATCTTCAAGGAGATGCAGTGGAAGCATTTGACTCAGTGAGGTGGGACTGGCTATATGTGGCTATATGTAACATTGAGTAAATTTGGCTTTGAGGTTGCATATATTCAATGGGTCCGATTAGTGTACACCAGACCGACGGCATGGTAACTAAAGAAAGGCACCAGGCTGGGCTGCCTATTATCCCCACTGCTCTAGGGCCTTGCCATGCAGCCAATAGTGCTGTATCTTAGGGCTGAATACATAGTGGCGGGAATAAAGATAGATGGAGTCCGTCATCTGATATCAATGCATGCGGATGATTTGTTGTTATATATCTAGTCCGCCTTAGACAACTTGGAGTTGTTACTAGAAGCCCTAGCATTGTTTGCTACATTGTCAGGGATGACAATCAGTTCAGACAAATCAGCATTGTTTCCTATAGCAGGATTGCACAACGCAGAGCGAAATGCACTGCCAGTCCTTGCGTTGCTATGGAAAAAGACCACGTTCCGATACTTGGGGGTCAATGTATACCACAAACCAGCGAGGAAACATATAGAAAACACGCTCAGCACCCTGGAAAGCATTAAGGGTTCCATGAGGTTCTGGTCTAAATTAACCCTTTAAGTGATGGGGAGAGTGTCGTTGAAAATGGTGGTATTGCCCAGATTGCTGCATTTCTTTGTGATGGTCCCGTTTTATATACCTAAATCCTTTTTTAAGACACCAGATAGCATCTGCAGGGGGTTTCTGTGGCAAAATGGCAGGAATAAGATAGCTCTTTCTTCGTTATAGAGGCCATACGACCGGGGATGTATCCAGACCCCCCATTTTGAACTTTATTACAAAGCAGATCAGTTGCAGTTTGTGGTGGACTGGCTCGTAGATGATCCAACCCCCAACACACTAATGCTGCAGCCTATGGGATCACAATACTATTTGAAATAATTGGTATTGAACAAGAAGCCTTGTGGAAGGTTAGGATCACACTTAGTGTCTTTGAGGGTGAGAATGTGGGACAGGGCACTTGCAGCGATAGGGCTAACAGATCCATTCTCGGTACAGATTCCACTGCTCTCAGTGCTAGCTCCCTCGGCGCAGGCGCGGTTGGGGATACGCACAAAATGCGCACCCCACAGAGTGCCCACGATAGGAGATTTGTTGTATGATATCTCTTTTATACCCTTTTTGGAACTGGCCGAACACACAGGCATACATAGAGGCCAATATTTACTGCACAGTACCATTATGAAAGAGATCATACATAGATGGCCTGTATACAGCAAATTAAAGGAAAACATACGTGAGTGGACACGCTATACGATACATTGGAGGGAGGACACACTATATCTAGGATATATTACTTCCTGTTGTCTAGTATGTTCCCCACCCCCTTGGCTATAAGGATCAAATTGGAGGAAGAGTTAGGGGTCCCGTTCACAGATGCACGCTGGGCGGAGGCGCTGGTAAACCATAAGAGGGTATCACGGAACTCAAGGTTACAATTGATACAACTGTTGAAAACACACAGAGATGACGCCCCAGAGGGTTTTGAGATTTCTGGGTGCAGAGGCACAAGGTTGCCCTAGGTGTAAGGCAATGGATGCTGGGATGTTACATTACTCCTACGTCCCGTCCCTTTTCCTCCATACTTATGGGACATCTCTCCATCCTGTGGGACGGGACCGGAGCACCTTTGTAAAAAGCATCCAAAAATTTTGCAAAAATGTGTCCTTCCTCTCTTTCTTGCGCGGGGCCCGGCACGCGGCCGTAACCCTGCCCACCTTGGCTCCGACCCGCGCAACGCCTATCAGTCCTTTTCTCCGCTCGTTCGGGACTGGACGCACTTGCATCTGCAGAAGATTTTCTTCCCTTTTTTCCTCTCTGGCTCTCGCTAGCGATCGTGTACTGGTCTGTCTATGTCGTTCAATCTAGACTTTCCTGATTGTTCATCGAGTCACTGACACTTCGCGAGGGCGGATCCCCATCCTCTTTGTTTAGAGTGTTTGGGTCCAGATCACCATTGGGACTCCTGTTTTTACTGTGACTCCCTTTCGGTCCGGACTGTTCAACGTCAGTTGGAGCGGTGGGAGGAGGTGTTCCGACAAACTCCCCCTTCGCATTTTCAAGAGTTTATCAATGAAAAGAAGAAGAGGCCGGTAAGTTCTTTACTTTTCAGAGCACCCCGGCTGGAAGACACCTTTCCGGGTTCTTCCCAAGCCCGGAGGGGCGTTGATCGCTCTGTCACCGGGGATTGACCTGAGGTGCCCGTGGAGCCTAATAATTCTACCAGAGTTTTCTCCGAGGGTCTCCGTAAGGGGCCTGTGAATACCGGAGTATGCTCCGAGGCCCGCCTGTGGTGGCTGCTTGTAGACCCAGTTCTACTGAGTCGTGGGGTACCGGAGCTCGCTCTGAGGCCTCTCTATTAGCTTCCCTCAAAAATAAGACCGGGGTGCGCCCTGAGGCCTTGGTAGGGCTTGGTGTTACCGAACGGATGTTCGAGGCCTGCGCTAGTAAGGCTGTTACCGGACCTGGGTCCAAGGTCCCTCGTACAGAGGCTAAAGTTACCAACATTTCTGAGAGGCCTGGCAAAGCCTTCTCGGTGAAGGTTGTTTCTCACCGTTCCCGCTCTTGCGGCAACGCCAGATCTGTTGAGGGGCAAAGAAGGAAAGTTCTTCTTTTACCGGCAGTGCCGAGGTCCTTCCTGGGAAGGCTAATTTGGCGGTTGGTATGTCGCAGAAACATTCCAGGCCGTATAGTACCGGCTCTGCCGAGGTTCCTTATGTTAAGGCTAAAGTTAAGACCCCTGATCCATCGACAGGGACCCCTGCCTCACTTCCTCATGTGCCACAGTTCCCCTCAGATGATGACAAAATGGTGGCCGTTCCCGCCACAACCACGGCGGCCATTTTGGGTGCTATCCCTACAACTACGCCATCGGCCTCAGGTGTAGGGCTTGGCTCTGTGGGTGAATATAGAGTTCCTTGTGCGCATCCTTTTCGGCCAGTCTATGATTGGAACGCTCGGATGCCCTTCCGCACAATGTTTTGTTGCCACTGGGGTCGGCACCTCTGATTTTTGTGGATACATCGGGAGATGGGCTGGTCTGGCAACCTTCCCCGTTACGTCCTTGGAATTATCTTCCTCATGAGAGGCCTCCTCCGGTTCCAAAACAGTCCCCAGAGGAGGCCTTTTTTGACAAATTTCAGACCCTCATGCGTACCGACTTCATGAGGGAATATTTCAAAGGGCTCTTTAGGAAGATATGCACACCCGCGCCTCTGGCTCCACCCGTTCCTCCGGTGGTCCCCCCGGCGCCTCTCTTGCCTACGGTGCCTTCGCCAACCCTTCCGCCTTTAACCCCATTGTCCCCCGTGGACAAGGCAGTGCCCGACATGGCTCAGCAGGATCCTGACCTGTCGGATGATGCGCAGGGCGACCAGGACAACGAGGACCTGCCCCACTCTTTTAGAGCTTTTCATGACCGGGTACTGGACATGTGTTTCTTGGATGTCCTGGTGCCCGAGGCACCAGCTCCACAGGAGGGCATGCTTTCTGGGGCGTTCACCCTGTCTCCTCTGGAGAATACCGGCCTGTTCTTGCAGAAGGCCATTCTGGCAGAGGTCCGTAGGGTCTGGGAAAAGCCACACTCTGGACTTTTCATCAATAAGAAAATTGATGCGCGATACAGGCTGCATTCTTCGGAAGAGGTGGCCCTGTCGTCTTGTCCGCGCCTCTCCTCCACGGTGGTGGCTGCGGCTACCTTACAGTCCAGGCCTGCAGCATCCTCTTCCACGACGGCTACTCAGATTCTGGGGAAAGAGGACAAGCTCCTTGACTCCCTTGGGAGGAAGATTTTTGCTAACTTGGCCTTGTAGCTTCGGCAGGCTAATGCCGAACTAGTGTTAGCGGGGGCCAATATGAGGATGTGGAAAGGTCTGTTGGAGTTTGAGGAGTTTATTCCGGTTGAGAAGCTGGAGGATTTTAAGGCAGGATTATCCGACGCAAGGGTCTTGGCCCAGGATCTCCTGGAGGCTGCTGCTCACCACGTAGACACCTCGGCTCGCGGCCGTATGCTGGGGGTTGATACCTCCCGACAGGCGTGGCGACATGCCACCAAGTTTTCGAAAGAAGTACAGGACAAGGTGTTGGACCTTCCGTTTGACGGTAAGGAGCTGTTTCATTCTACAACGGATGTAGAGCTGACCAAGACGAAGGATAGCACGCAGACACCTAAATCCTTGTCGGTCCTGGTTAAACCCCCTTTAAAACCCAGAGACTGCTGTCACAAAGTCAGCCCTCCTCTGGTTTCAGGGGCTTCCTTGACCAGAAATCTTGCAGAGTGGATACCCCTTTGGGAAATAACCACCAGAGGCAACAACGAACTCGGTTTTTCTCCCGCTCCTCAGCCTCCTCCTCAGGTTCAGGTGGCAACACCACTGAAAAACCTACAAAATGAGGGTTCTCCGCGCTCGCACGAGGCCCCGGTGGAAGGACGCATTGCGTCTCATTGGGAGGCGTGGCAGACCATCACCGAAGACAGATGCGTTTTGTCAGTCGCTCGGGCAGGCTTCCGCTTACCCCTACCCCACCCTTCAACCCCCGTTTCCAGCTGTCGGGATCGCCCTCCCTGAATTTTGAGGTGGAGAAGCTTCTGGACCTCAGAGCGGTGGAACCCGTTCCCCTTGGGGAACGAGGGGAGGGCTTCTACTCCCGGCTGTTTACAGTCCCAAACCCAACCAGGCTGGTCTGCACACCATCCTAGACCTTTCCCAGTTCAATCTTTTCTTAACCAAGGAGAAATTAAAGATGATCACGCCCAGCCAGATACGGTCTTCCTTGCAGAGGGGCGATTGGCTCAGCGTGGTGGATCTTCAGGATGCATACATGCATATTCTGATTTGGAATCCACACAAGAGATATCTCCGTTTCTCTTTGGAAGAGGAGCACTTACAGTTCCGAGTGCTTCCTTTTGGCCACAGCTCGGCACTGCGTGTCTTCACGAAGATGATGTCAGTGATTGTGGCCTATCTTCGTCTGCAGGGTATCCATGTGTATCCGTATTTACGCGACTGGCTCTTACGCAGTCCTTGCCCGGCGAAAGCCGCGTGCAATCTTCAGTCTCTCCTTCAGCTCCTGTTCCATCTTGGGCTGTCAGTGAAGTGGCGGAAATCTTCCATGACGGTCTCGCAGGACTTGATTTTCCTGGGTTTTCGCTGGAACACGATCGACTGCAGAGTGTACCTGACCGGGGACAGAATGGCGGATCTGTTAGCCACATGTCAGATGTTTTCGCAGTCGGAGAGCATGTCGGCCTGGTGGTTCCAGAGGCTCCTGGGCCTCATGGCCTCGTGCGTGTTGGCTCTTCCTCTTGCTCGGCTCAAGATGAGGCGAAGTCAGATGGCTCTTCGGTGTTCTTGGCGTCAGGCTGTAGATCTGGACTCCAAGTTGATAATGATTCCGGCTTCCATTAGAGTGGACCTGGAGTGGTGGTCATCTCTTCTAAGCAACCTGTCGGTCATCTCTTCTAAGCAACCTGTCGGCATGGTTTCAGGACCCAGACCCTACGGTGACGGTCACGACGGACTCCTCCCTGCTGGGGTGGGGTGCGACGTTGGATCTTCTTCAGGTCTCAGATCTTTGGTCGCCTCAGGACAAGCTCCTCCACATAAATCATCTGGAGCTTCTGGCGATCTTCCTAGCGCACAGGGAGTTCAGACCAATCATTGCCAACAAGGTGGTCCATATACACATGGACAATGTGGGGTCGATGTATTACATCAACAAGCAAGGGGGAACCAAGTCGACCCCCTCTCGTGGACCTGTCCATCCAGATTTGGGAGTGGGCTGTTCTTCATGGTGTTTGGCTGCTTGCAGTGCACATCCCGGCCCAGCTGAATGTCACAGCGGATGCCCTCAGCCGGCAGACAATGGTCAGCTACGAGTGGGAATTGAAGGCGGAGGTCCTCTCATGGATTTTCCTGCGTTGGGGTAGAGAGGAAGTAGACCTCTTTGCTCTGGCGGCAAACAAGAAGCTTCCTCAGTATGCCTCCAGAGGGGGGCTGGGAACCTCTTCTCTGGGGGATGCTCTCGAGATTCCATGGCACAACATGAGGGCTTACGCTTTCCCGTCTGCAAATTTAAGAGCTCGTCGAACTGTTCTCTCCTACTCATAGCCCTGTGGTGGTTCTCAGAACTTCAACACCTGTTGGCGTATCCACCGATCAGGTTACCAGTGACCCCCGATCTTCTTCAACAAGGGGAGCAGCAGCTGTGGCACCCCTCCCCACAATCGCTCAGCTTGGCGGCATGGTGCCTGAGTTCAAGTCTTTAGAACATCTTAACTTGTCTGCGGATAATATGCGCATTATCCAGGCAGCCAGGAAACCCTCGACTAGGTCCCAGTACAGAAGTAAATGGCTCAGGTTCTGTCATTGGTGTTTAAGCAAGCAGTTGGACCCAAGGGGGGCTACAATTGACACGGTACTGTCCTTGTATCCTTCTTAGCAGAGTCAGGTGTCCACGTTCTGTCATGCAGAACTTACCTTTCCGCGGTTTCTGCTTACCTTTCTACAGACCAATGCTCTTACTCTCTGTGTAACCCAGTGGTTAAGAGGCATTTTGCATGCTTGACACGCTTGACACGCCTCTATCTTCCAATTCGTAGTCCGCACCCGTCGTGGGATCTGAATGTGGTCCTGACGGCGTTGTGTCATAAAGCTAAACTAAACCTTTCGAACCGATGGCCACGGTGGACCTCAAGTACCTATCCTGGAAAGTGTCCTTTTTGGTCGCTGTTACGTCAGTAAGGCGGGTGAGTGAGCTCCAGGCCTTGTCAGTGGAGCATCCCTTCTTAGTCTTTTACAAGGATAAGGTGGTCCTACAGACAAATCCTGCTTTCCTGCCGAAGCTGGTATCTGAGTTCCATCTGAATCAGTCGATCTTCCTGCCGGTCGAAAGGGTTCTGCATTGTCTCAATGTCAGAAGGGCTCTTAACTTCCAAGCTTAGGACTTCTTCTCAACTGTTTGTGACCTTTGGTAACCCACAAGGTAAGCAGGCATCTAAGGCGACTATTTCTCGGTGGATCGCCGCCTGCATTACCAAGTCTTTCACTGTCCAAGGGCTGAAGCCTCCTAAAGGCAGTCCTACACACCTGGTGCGGGTCAAGACAGCCGCGGTTGCCTTTCAGAAATATGTCCCCTGGGAGACCATTGCTAGGGCAGCTACTTGGGCCTCCCCATCTGCTTTTTGTAAGCACTATTGTCTAGACCTGAGCTCAAGAGCTGATGCTCAATTTGGTCAGGCTGTGCTGAAGAACCTTTTTCAATAAGGGGTATTTCCATCCACCTATAGTTTCTGTTAAGAGTGCTTGGGAATCTCCCATAAGTATGGAGGAAAGGGGACGGGATGCAGGAGTATAACCAGGCTATTCACCGTAGTGACCACCTTACTCCTAGTCCATAGTCCCCTTTCCTCCACATGCCCCCCGCCGTTCCCTCTAATAAGGTTACTCTGTTATTGCTAATAGGTCTTAGACCTGGCGATAGAAAAGGAATGATGGGCGATGCGTGGGACGGAGCTGAGGTGGACGGGGTTACGGCTGCGTGCCGGGCCCCGTACAAGAAAGAGAGGAAGGACAAATTTTAGCAACATTTTTGGATGCTTTTTCAAAGTGCTCCGGTCCCGTCCCACAGGACGGAGAGATGTCCCATAAGTATGGAGGAAAGGGGACTATGGACTAGGAGTAAGGTGGTCACTACAGTGAGGAACCTGGTTATTTGAATTGTGACGTTATAATATATATTAAGTGATATCAGGTGAATAGAAGGCTTTCTTGATCATACCGCTGCACACACACATACAAACGCGCACGAGAGAGAAGCACAGAACCATGGGGGGAGATACCCCATTAGCCCCCATTTGCCAGCACCTCCCTTTGTACAGTGAGAAAATTAAAAAGTACCATAACCAATGGCTCACTGAGATCAAGGGGGAGGGAGCGTCCTAAGTATGACCAGAAGGGGGATAATTTGATAAAAGAATATTAGATCATGTGACAACACACACACTTGTTGGCTACATACCGGCGAAAGCAACTTCAAAACAGACGGGAGGTGTTGGACCTTTGGAGGATGCTTGAGGAAATGCCCTCTACAAGCAGCACAGAAAAAGAAGTGCCACCAAAGACGGCGACTGGCATAGTAGTAGGGGGGAGAAGTGGATGGAGGGGAACTCACAAAAGCGGGTGACGGGGAGCCCATCATACTACCCACTCTACGCACGACCCATGGAGTACAGTCAGAATGCACAACGATTTGGTAACGAACAACAATTTGGTCACCCTCACCCAGGCAGCCCGTATGAGTTGCCGATGGAGAGTTTTGGACCGTAGGAACAATAGCAAGGGCCACAAGCACCACAACAGGGTACGCAACAGTGATTAACACGTCAAAACGCAATGGGAAACACACATACAAATCCCTTTGTCACCACAGCAAATGGTGCGCCAGCACCGTTCCACGGTACAGCCATGATCTGGGAAAACGTGTTCACCTTCCCAGGTGCAAATACCGACACAGATTAGGACAGCCTACAGAGAGCACTTGCGTGTCCAGTCCTATCGATTACCCTACGTCCAGACGAGGAACCACTGGTGGGGGCGAAGATAGGAAACAAGCAGTTCATCTTCATGGTGGACTCAGGGGCGGAAGAATCGTGCCTCATGGAAGGCCGGTTTCCTCTTTCGGGCCAGAATTTGGAAATGCATGGATTCTCTGGGGCAATTTTAAAGGTTCCCTACACAAAAGATTTGGACATAACGGTGGGAGGGAAGACGGTGCGAGCACCCGTGTTATACCACAAAGACTCGCCCATGAACCTGCTAGGGAGGGATCTCCTCAGTAAGCTCAACATGACCATCTCCTTTACAGAACAAGGGATAGTGTGCTCCACTCCAGCGGTATGCCCGCTCAGAGCCATGCTAATGATTAGTACCATGACAAATGAAGTAGCAGTGAGGGGGGTGCCCACGAACGCTGACATGTTCATTTATGGGATACAGGTGGTAGCCAGAGTGGTGCCCGAAATAACACAAACATAATTGCGAATACCCTCTGATTTTATTTTATGCCCAGTGGCGGTCCCAGAGATTGTGCCAGGCACCATCCTCTCACTGGACCTACAGTGGCTGCAAGTGTTAGCCAAACGTATCGTGGCAATAGGACTGGACACGTATGAGTGTGAGTGGAGAACAGTGCTGTTCATAGACCCGAACATAGCACTATGCGATCTTACTGACGAAGAGCTGTTCACTGAAAATAACAATAATGGGGAGATAATAATGGACATTTGTATGCCATGTGACATAATGATTCAAAACAGACGAGTGAATAACCCCCTCATGGCTAGTGTCAGTGCACCACCCTAAAGTTTTGACAAAGATATGATACAGGTGCCCTTAAGCTTATGGATTACAGGCCCCCACGATGTAGGGCTACTACAGGAAGTAACGCCAGTAAAGATAAAATTGAAACCAGGTGCAGTATTGCCCTGGGTTAAACAATACCCCTTGTCTAGAGAATCGGAAGAAGGCATAAAAGAGACAATACACACACTACTACAACAAGGTATCATTGTACCATCAAACTCACCTTGTAATACGGCCATTTACCCTATCAAAAAAGCAATGGGCGGGGCTTGAAGAATGATGCAGGACCTACGGCCACTTAATGACGTCTTACAGAAGAAGTTCTCTCTGGTCCCAAATCCGGAATCCATCTTATGCAGCATTCCGAAGGAAGCCACATGCTTCACAGTAGTGGACTTGAAAAATGCTTTTTTCTCAGTACTATTTGACCCCAGTTCCCAATATATGACAGCATTTTCCCTAAGGGGGAAACTGTATGAGTATTGCAAATTGCCCCAGGCATACTGTGAGAGCCCCAGCATTTTCAACATAATTTTGCATGAAGACCTCAGTAACATTGATGTAAAAACCACAATAAGTCAATACGTAGATAACCTTTTAGTTTGTAGTGTAAGTGAAGAGCAGTGTAGAGCGAATTCAATAACCCTGTTGAATTTATTAGCCCAAAAGTGGTACAAAGTAGACAAAGGAAAGGTACAATACTGCCTAGCAGAAGTATTGTATCTAGGACAGTTAATATCAAAGGATGGTAAGCAAATAATACCCGTCAGAGCAGCAGCCATAAGTGCAACACTGACGCCCAAGACTGTAAAGGATATGCAGAAATTCTTTGGCATATGCAATTACTGCCGTGCATGGATACTTGATTACTCAGCATACACACGTTCCCTACTTCAGGCCCTGAAAGAAGCCCAAAAAGAAAGTATGCCAATTAAATGGACACAAGAGATGATCACAGTGTTCTATAAATTAAAAGACATTATCCCAGCAGCACCCGTTCTGCTGACCCCAGACTATGATTGGGAGTCTACTTATTCTCCCACTGCCTCAGAACATTGATGACGGCAGTGCTCACACAAAAACCATCACCAAGCCATTGGCCATTACAGTGGCACTCCAGATTCTGTGATGCAAGGGCACTTTGCGTGCGAACAAGCTCTCGCAGCAGCGGCCTTCGCAATTGAGAAAAGCACTGCCATAGTGATGGGGTACTCAGTGACACTATTTGTCGAGTACTCTTTGTTTGCCATACTTGAAAGATCAAAATCCACACTCACCACACAACTGGCCACAGAATATGAAATGATAATCTGAAGCCCAAAAATACACATTGTGCGTTGTAAAACCCTCAACCCAGCCACCTTCATCACTGAGCCATGCACAATGGAAGGCATGCAGTCACATGATTGTGCCACCTATGAGGGGGAAAGTGACGATCTTCCCAAAGCTAGTGAAAACGCCCTAGAAGAAGGTGAGGTGTACTTTGTGGATGGATCTGCATCCATTGATCCAGAGACAGGGAAAAAACATGTAGGAGCATCAGTAGTAAGATTAGAAAGAGATGAATATTAGGTATTAGTACAAAAACGCCTCCCCTCTCATTACTCAACACAAGCAGCAGAGTTAATAGCGCTTATTGAAGCACTATACACAGCAAAAGAATATGCAGTACATGCCTGGTTGTCACAATGGCAGAGAAGAGGATTCAGAAGAGCAGATGATTCACCAGTGCATTAAGTGATCTCATAGAAGCGTTAGCTGAGCCCTCAGTGGTTGCCTTGGTAAAATGCCAGGCCCACACTAACGATAATGATGTAATCTCATTGGGAAATGCAGCAGCAGGAGCCGTGGCAAAGGAGGCGGCGTACTTTAACAAACCTCAGGTTCTAGTATGTATACTGAAAAACAACATGCAGGGAGAGAAGGAAGAGGAGTACAACTCCAAGCCCATTGCACAAATAATTGAATTACAGAAATGTGCACCTGAAGCAGAACAAGAGATGTGGATTAAATGAGGGTGTAAACAATCCTCGACAGACCGCCTCTGGTGGCAGGAAATAACGGGAAAAGTGGTAATGCCAGTAGAATTGTTACACATAGCATTCCAGCAGCTCCATTTCCCTGCACACACAGCCAAACAACATATAATAGCAGCAGACATCCAAGAAGAGTGGTTTGTTCCACACCTTCAGGATCACCTGACAAAACTGACAACAGAGTGTATTACATGCCAAACATATAACCCTGGAAAGACCCTCAGAATTTTGCAGGGAACACTTCCTCGCCCCGTATGACCTTTAACCCTTTAAGTGCCATGGGTATTTCTCCCCAGTGCCAGAGCCTTTTTTAGTGATTTTGGTATGTGGCCATTCAATGGCTTGTAACTTTTTTGTTACATGAGATATCTCGGCCAAATTTGGCTCCTTTTTTTCCCACATGTAGGCGGTCGTAACGCCACCCAGGAATCCCAGGTTGCTGTAGGGGGGTGAGAGAAAATAAGGAAAATGTGCGAAAATTTTGGGTTTTTTCAAAAAATGCCAATAAAATGATGAACAAAGAAGCCTGTGGTTTTTTCCTTGTAAGAGCTAGGAACAAATGGTTTGCTGTGCTGAGTTCCCCAATGTGTTGGCTTTCAGGAACAGGTTGAGTGGAAATGGAAAAAAATTATTTTGATGGGGATATCAACCGTTTTGTGAGAGGTAGGCGATTTTTGCCATTTTTGCCAATTGGACATGCATGGACGGAATGGAAGAAAAGGGCAGGAAAGCCAAATTGGAGGACAGAAAGGCATATATTTATGAAAAGTAGACAAAATTCCAAGTTTAGGAAGGGGTGATTTGTATAGGTCAGGCAACAACTAGGTAGGGGAAACTGCCATCGAATGGGGGAAAAGCGGGAAAATGACTGAAAAAAAAGGTATGTGTTGGACATGGTTGGCTTGGTACGGCAATGGCTTCTATGAATTTTGAGAAAAGCAATGCTCCGCTACATTCCCCCGACTCTTGCAGTTAGGAGAGCATACCATTTTTGTAGTGTTTGTACAAAACAAGCAATACCACAAGCCAAACACTGAGCCATGGTACACAGGAGTTTTACGCTCACGGCCTGACCAGACGCACTTAGCATGTGTAAATTGGGAAAACCAATGTGGTGAGGAACGGCAGCCATACATTTTTTGAAAGAGCACAGGCAGACCTTTTCAAGGGTAGGTGACTTGTGCAGGTTACAAAAGTGTATGGTGGCTAAAGCAGCGACTAAATGTAGGTCACATTTGGGAAAAGAAAGGGTTGTGAGACAAAGGGCTCCAGCAAATGGGTCAAAACGTTATGAAAACCACACAAACACAACACATGGCCTACCGTCCCGCGTTCCCACAGGTGTCCCGATGAAAACGGTACCTCACATGTGTGGGTGCACCTACCTGGCCGCCAAGGGGAAAGCCCAAAACACAAGTAACCCCAAGTCTGTTTTCACACCGGAAATGTCACACTCTCCCATCATACAGATATGGGCCTCGGGTGTCCAAGCCACCGAGGAAAACAGGGAACCCCATGCATTTCCGAAAAGAGGACACCCGTGGGAATCCGCAGAGGTATGATATGCCCAAATTGCCCCAGAATTTATTACCCAGACACCCCTGCAAAGTCCGAAATGTGGGGAAAAAAACGCTTTTTCCGCACATTTCGCTCGACGCACCCATCGAAACACGCCCCCAACAACACATGGCCTACCGTCACGCGTTCCCACAGGTGTCCCGATAAAAACGGTACCTCACATGTGTGGGTGCACCTACCTGGCCGCCAAGGGGAAAGCCTAAAACACAAGTAACCCCAAGTCTGTTTTCACACCGGAAATGTCACACTCTCACATCATACAGATATGGGCCTCGGGTGTCCAAGCCACCAAGGAAAACAGGGAACCCCATGCATTTCCGGAAAGAGGACACCCGTGGGAATCCGCAGAGGTATGATATGCCCAAATCGCCCCAGAATTTATTACCCAGACACCCCCGCAAAGTCCGAAATGTGGGAAAAAATACGCATTTTCCTCACATTTCGCTCGACTCACCCATCGAAACACGCCCCCAACAACACATGGCCTACCGTCCCGCGTTCCCACAGGTGTCCCGATGAAAACGGTACCTCACATGTGTGGGTGCACCTACCTGGCCGCCAAGGGGAAAGCCTAAAACACAAGTAACCCCAAGTCTGTTTTCAGAGGGAAAACTCAGACATTCTGCCGACCGGCACAATGTACAGATATGGGCCTCGGGTGTCCAAGCCACCGAGGAAAACAGGGAACCCCATGCATTTCCGAAAAGAGGACACCCGTGGGAATCCGCAGAGGTATGATATGCCCAAATTGCCCCAGAATTTATTACCCAGACACCCCTGCAAAGTCCGAAATGTGGGGAAAAAAACGCTTTTTCCGCACATTTCGCTCGACGCACCCATCGAAACACGCCCCCAACAACACATGGCCTACCGTCACGCGTTCCCACAGGTGTCCCGATGAAAACGGTACCTCACATGTGTGGGTGCACCTACCTGGCCGCCAAGGGGAAAGCCTAAAACACAAGTAACCCCAAGTCTGTTTTCACACCGGAAATGTCACACTCTCACATCATACAGATATGGGCCTCGGGTGTCCAAGCCACCAAGGAAAACAGGGAACCCCATGCATTTCCGGAAAGAGGACACCCGTGGGAATCCGCAGAGGTATGATATGCCCAAATCGCCCCAGAATTTATTACCCAGACACCCCCGCAAAGTCCGAAATGTGGGAAAAAATACGCATTTTCCTCACATTTCGCTCGACTCACCCATCGAAACACGCCCCCAACAACACATGGCCTACCGTCCCGCGTTCCCACAGGTGTCCCGATGAAAACGGTACCTCACATGTGTGGGTGCACCTACCTGGCCGCCAAGGGGAAAGCCTAAAACACAAGTAACCCCAAGTCTGTTTTCAGAGGGAAAACTCAGACATTCTGCCGACCGGCACAATGTACAGATATGGGCCTCGGGTGTCCAAGCCACCGAGGAAAACAGGGAACCCCATGCATTTCCGAAAAGAGGACACCCGTGGGAATCCGCAGAGGTATGATATGCCCAAATTGCCCCAGAATTTATTACCCAGACACCCCTGCAAAGTCCGAAATGTGGGGAAAAAAACGCTTTTTCCGCACATTTCGCTCGACGCACCCATCGAAACACGCCCCCAACAACACATGGCCTACCGTCACGCGTTCCCACAGGTGTCCCGATGAAAACGGTACCTCACATGTGTGGGTGCACCTACCTGGCCGCCAAGGGGAAAGCCTAAAACACAAGTAACCCCAAGTCTGTTTTCACACCGGAAATGTCACACTCTCACATCATACAGATATGGGCCTCGGGTGTCCAAGCCACCAAGGAAAACAGGGAACCCCATGCATTTCCGGAAAGAGGACACCCGTGGGAATCCGCAGAGGTATGATATGCCCAAATCGCCCCAGAATTTATTACCCAGACACCCCCGCAAAGTCCGAAATGTGGGAAAAAATACGCATTTTCCTCACATTTCGCTCGACTCACCCATCGAAACACGCCCCCAACAACACATGGCCTACCGTCCCGCGTTCCCACAGGTGTCCCGATGAAAACGGTACCTCACATGTGTGGGTGCACCTACCTGGCCGCCAAGGGGAAAGCCTAAAACACAAGTAACCCCAAGTCTGTTTTCAGAGGGAAAACTCAGACATTCTGCCGACCGGCACAATGTACAGATATGGGCCTCGGGTGTCCAAGCCACCGAGGAAAACAGGGAACCCCATGCATTTCCGAAAAGAGGACACCCGTGGGAATCCGCAGAGGTATGATATGCCCAAATTGCCCCAGAATTTATTACCCAGACACCCCTGCAAAGTCCGAAATGTGGGGAAAAAAACGCTTTTTCCGCACATTTCGCTCGACGCACCCATCGAAACACGCCCCCAACAACACATGGCCTACCGTCACGCGTTCCCACAGGTGTCCCGATGAAAACGGTACCTCACATGTGTGGGTGCACCTACCTGGCCGCCAAGGGGAAAGCCTAAAACACAAGTAACCCCAAGTCTGTTTTCACACCGGAAATGTCACACTCTCACATCATACAGATATGGGCCTCGGGTGTCCAAGCCACCAAGGAAAACAGGGAACCCCATGCATTTCCGGAAAGAGGACACCCGTGGGAATCCGCAGAGGTATGATATGCCCAAATCGCCCCAGAATTTATTACCCAGACACCCCCGCAAAGTCCGAAATGTGGGAAAAAATACGCATTTTCCTCACATTTCGCTCGACTCACCCATCGGAACACGCCCCCAACAACACATGGCCTACCGTCCCGCGTTCCCACAGGTGTCCCGATGAAAACGGTACCTCACATGTGTGGGTGCACCTACCTGGCCGCCAAGGGGAAAGCCTAAAACACAAGTAACCCCAAGTCTGTTTTCAGAGGGAAAACTCAGACATTCTGCCGACCGGCACAATGTACAGATATGGGCCTCGGGTGTCCAAGCCACCGAGGAAAACAGGGAACCCCATGCATTTCCGAAAAGAGGACACCCGTGGGAATCCGCAGAGGTATGATATGCCCAAATTGCCCCAGAATTTATTACCCAGACACCCCTGCAAAGTCCGAAATGTGGGGAAAAAAACGCTTTTTCCGCACATTTCGCTCGACGCACCCATCGAAACACGCCCCCAACAACACATGGCCTACCGTCACGCGTTCCCACAGGTGTCCCGATGAAAACGGTACCTCACATGTGTGGGTGCACCTACCTGGCCGCCAAGGGGAAAGCCTAAAACACAAGTAATCCCAAGTCTGTTTTCACACCGGAAATGTCACACTCTCACATCATACAGATATGGGCCTCGGGTGTCCAAGCCACCAAGGAAAACAGGGAACCCCATGCATTTCCGGAAAGAGGACACCCGTGGGAATCCGCAGAGGTATGATATGCCCAAATCGCCCCAGAATGTATTACCCAGACACCCCCGCAAAGTCCGAAATGTGGGAAAAAATACGCATTTTCCTCACATTTCGCTCGACTCACCCATCGAAACACGCCTCCAACAACACATGGCCTACCGTCCCGCGTTCCCACAGGTGTCCCGATGAAAACGGTACCTCACATGTGTGGGTGCACCTACCTGGCCGCCAAGGGGAAAGCCTAAAACACAAGTAACCCCAAGTCTGTTTTCAGAGGGAAAACTCAGACATTCTGCCGACCGGCACAATGTACAGATATGGGCCTCGGGTGTCCAAGCCACCGAGGAAAACAGGGAACCCCATGCATTTCCGAAAAGAGGACACCCGTGGGAATCCGCAGAGGTATGATATGCCCAAATTGCCCCAGAATTTATTACCCAGACACCCCTGCAAAGTCCGAAATGTGGGGAAAAAAACGCTTTTTCCGCACATTTCGCTCGACGCACCCATCGAAACACGCCCCCAACAACACATGGCCTACCGTCACGCGTTCCCACAGGTGTCCCGATGAAAACGGTACCTCACATGTGTGGGTGCACCTACCTGGCCGCCAAGGGGAAAGCCTAAAACACAAGTAACCCCAAGTCTGTTTTCACACCGGAAATGTCACACTCTCACATCATACAGATATGGGCCTCGGGTGTCCAAGCCACCAAGGAAAACAGGGAACCCCATGCATTTCCGGAAAGAGGACACCCGTGGGAATCCGCAGAGGTATGATATGCCCAAATCGCCCCAGAATTTATTACCCAGACACCCCCGCAAAGTCCGAAATGTGGGAAAAAATACGCATTTTCCTCACATTTCGCTCGACTCACCCATCGAAACACGCCCCCAACAACACATGGCCTACCGTCCCGCGTTCCCACAGGTGTCCCGATGAAAACGGTACCTCACATGTGTGGGTGCACCTACCTGGCCGCCAAGGGGAAAGCCTAAAACACAAGTAACCCCAAGTCTGTTTTCAGAGGGAAAACTCAGACATTCTGCCGACCGGCACAATGTACAGATATGGGCCTCGGGTGTCCAAGCCACCGAGGAAAACAGGGAACCCCATGCATTTCCGAAAAGAGGACACCCGTGGGAATCCGCAGAGGTATGATATGCCCAAATTGCCCCAGAATTTATTACCCAGACACCCCTGCAAAGTCTGAAATGTGGGAAAAAAAACGCTTTTTCCGCACATTTCGCTCGACGCACCCATCGAAACACGCCCCCAACAACACATGGCCTACCGTCACGCGTTCCCACAGGTGTCCCGATGAAAACGGTACCTCACATGTGTGGGTGCACCTACCTGGCCGCCAAGGGGAAAGCCTAAAACACAAGTAACCCCAAGTCTGTTTTCAGAGGGAAAACTCAGACATTCTGCCGACCGGCGCAACTTACAGATATGGGCCTCGGGTGTCCAAGCCACCGAGGAAAACAGGGAACCCCATGCATTTTCGAAAAGAGGACACCCGTGGGAATCCGCAGAGGTGTGATTTGCGCCCATCGCCCCAGATTTTTTTACCCAGACAGCCCTGCAAAGTCGGAAATGTGGGGAAAAAAATGCTTTTTCCGCACATTTCGCTCGCCGCACCCATCGAAACGCGCCCCCCACAACACATGGCCTACCGTCCCGCGTTCCCACAGGTGTCCCGATGAAAACGGTACCTCACATGTGTGGGTGCACCTACCTGGCCGCCAAGGGGAAAGCCTAAAACACAAGTAACCCCAAGTCTGTTGTCAGAGGGAAATCTCCGACATTCTGCCGACCGGCGCAACTTACAGATATGGGCCTCGGGTGTCCAAGCCACCGAGGAAAACAGGGAACCCCATGCATTTTCGAAAAGAGGACACCCGTGGGAATCCGCAGAGGTGTGATTTGCGCCCATCGCCCCAGATTTTTTTACCCAGACAGCCCTGCAAAGTCGGAAATGTGGGGAAAAAAACGCTTTTTCCGCACATTTCGCTCGCCGCACCCATCGAAACACGCCCCCCACAACACATGGCCTACCGTCCCGCGTTCCCACAGGTGTCCCGATGAAAACGGTACCTCACATGTGTGGGTGCACCTACCTGGCCGCCAAGGGGAAAGCCTAAAACACAAGTAACCCCAAGTCTGTTGTCAGAGGGAAATCTCCGACATTCTGCCGACCGGCGCAACTTACAGATATGGGCCTCGGGTGTCCAAGCCAGCGAGGAAAACAGGGAACCCCATGCATTTTCGAAAAGAGGACCCCCGTGGGAATCCGCAGAGGTGTGATTTGCGCCCATCGCCCCAGATTTTTTTACCCAGACAGCCCTGCAAAGTCGGAAATGTGGGGAAAAAAACACTTTTTCCGCACATTTCGCTCGCCGCACCCATCGAAACACGCCCCCCACAACACATGGCCTACCGTCCCGCGTTCCCACAGGTGTCCCGATGAAAACGGTACCTCACATGTGTGGGTGCACCTACCTGGCCGCCAAGGGGAAAGCCTAAAACACAAGTAACCCCAAGTCTGTTGTCCATTCTGCCGACCGGCGCAACTTACAGATATGGGCCTCGGGTGTCCAAGCCACCGAGGAAAACAGGGAACCCCATGCATTTTCGAAAAGAGGACACCCGTGGGAATCCGCAGAGGTGTGATTTGCGCCCATCGCCCCAGATTTTTTTACCCAGACAGCCCTGCAAAGTCGGAAATGTGGGGAAAAAAACGCTTTTTCCGCACATTTCGCTCGCCGCACCCATCGAAACACGCCCCCCACAACACATGGCCTACCGTCCCGCGTTCCCACAGGTGTCCCGATGAAAACGGTACCTCACATGTGTGGGTGCACCTACCTGGCCGCCAAGGGGAAAGCCTAAAACACAAGTAACCCCAAGTCTGTTGTCAGAGGGAAATCTCCGACATTCTGCCGACCGGCGCAACTTACAGATATGGGCCTCGGGTGTCCAAGCCACCGAGGAAAACAGGGAACCCCATGCATTTTCGAAAAGAGGACCCCCGTGGGAATCCGCAGAGGTGTGATTTGCGCCCATCGCCCCAGATTTTTTTACCCAGACAGCCCTGCAAAGTCGGAAATGTGGGGAAAAAAACGCTTTTTCCGCACATTTCGCTCGCCGTACCCATAGAAACACGCCCCCCACAACACATGGCCTACCGTCCCGCGTTCCCACAGGTGTCCCGATGAAAACGGTACCTCACATGTGTGGGTGCACCTACCTGGCCGCCAAGGGGAAAGCCTAAAACACAAGTAACCCCAAGTCTGTTGTCAGAGGGAAATCTCCGACATTCTGCCGACCGGCGCAACTTACAGATATGGGCCTCGGGTGTCCAAGCCACCGAGGAAAACAGGGAACCCCATGCATTTTCGAAAAGAGGACACCCGTGGGAATCCGCAGAGGTGTGATTTGCGCCCATCGCCCCAGATTTTTTTACCCAGACAGCCCTGCAAAGTCGGAAATGTGGGGGAAAAAACGCTTTTTCCGCACATTTCACTCGCCGCACCCATCGAAACACGCCCCTCACAACACATGGCCTACCGTCCCGCGTTCCCACAGGTGTCCCGATGAAAACGGTACCTCACATGTGTGGGTGCACCTACCTGGCCGCCAAGGGGAAAGCCTAAAACACAAGTAACCCCAAGTCTGTTGTCCATTCTGCCGACCGGCGCAACTTACAGATATGGGCCTCGGGTGTCCAAGCCACCGAGGAAAACAGGGAACCCCATGCATTTTTTCGAAAAGAGGACACCCGTGGGAATCCGCAGAGGTGTGATTTGCGCCCATTGCCCCAGATTTTTTTACCCAGACAGCCCTGCAAAGTCGGAAATGTGGGGAAAAAAACGCTTTTTCCGCACATTTCGCTCGCCGCACCCATCGAAACACGCCCCCCACAAGACATGGCCTACCGTCCCGCGTTCCCACAGGTGTCCCGATGAAAACGGTACCTCACATGTGTGGGTGCACCTACCTGGCCGCCAAGGGGAAAGCCTAAAACACAAGTAACCCCAAGTCTGTTGTCAGAGGGAAATCTCCGACATTCTGCCGACCGGCGCAACTTACAGATATGGGCCTCGGGTGTCCAAGCCAGCGAGCAAAACAGGGAACCCCATGCATTTTCGAAAAGAGGACACCCGTGGGAATCCGCAGAGGTGTGATTTGCGCCCATCGCCCCAGATTTTTTTACCCAGACAGCCATGCAAAGTCGGAAATGTGGGGAAAAAACCGCTTTTTCCGCACATTTCGCTCGCCGCACCCATCGAAACACGCCCCCCACAACACATGGCCTACCGTCCCGCGTTCCCACAGGTGTCGCGATGAAAACGGTACCTCACATGTGTGGGTGCACCTACCTGGCCGCCAAGGGGAAAGCCTAAAACACAAGTAACCCCAAGTCTGTTGTCCATTCTGCCGACCGGCGCAACTTACAGATATGGGCCTCGGGTGTCCAAGCCACCGAGGAAAACAGGGAACCCCATGCATTTTGGAAAAGAGGACACCCGTGGGAATCCGCAGAGGTGTGATTTGCGCCCATCGCCCCAGATTTTTTTACCCAGACAGCCCTGCAAAGTCGGAAATGTGGGGAAAAAAACGCTTTTTCCGCACATTTCGCTCGCCGCACCCATCGAAACACGCCCCCCACAACACATGGCCTACCGTCCCGCGTTCCCACAGGTGTC
This sequence comes from Ambystoma mexicanum, assembly GCF_040938575.1. Taxonomy (NCBI): domain Eukaryota; kingdom Metazoa; phylum Chordata; class Amphibia; order Caudata; family Ambystomatidae; genus Ambystoma; species Ambystoma mexicanum. The sequence continues at coordinate 1,227,250,842 of NC_090926.1, forward strand.
CCGATGAAAACGGTACCTCACATGTGTGGGTGCACCTACCTGGCCGCCAAGGGGAAAGCCTAAAACACAAGTAACCCCAAGTCTGTTGTCAGAGGGAAATCTCCGACATTCTGCCGACCGGCGCAACTTACAGATATGGACCTCGGGTGTCCAAGCCACAGAGGAAAACAGGGAACCCCATGCATTTTCAAAAAGAGGACACCCGTGGGAATCCGCAGAGGTGTGATTTGCGCCCATCGCCCCAGATTTTTTTACCCAGACAGCCCTGCAAAGTCGGAAATGTGGGGAAAAAAACGCTTTTTCCGCACATTTCGCTCGCCGCACCCATCGAAACACGCCCCCCACAACACATGGCCTACCGTCCCGCGTTCCCACAGGTGTCCCGATGAAAACGGTACCTCACATGTGTGGGTGCACCTACCTGGCCGCCAAGGGGAAAGCCTAAAACACAAGTAACCCCAAGTCTGTTGTCAGAGGGAAATCTCCGACATTCTGCCGACCGGCGCAACTTACAGATATGGGCCTCGGGTGTCCAAGCCACCGAGGAAAACAGGGAACCCCATGCATTTTCGAAAAGAGGACACCCGTGGGAATCCGCAGAGGTGTGATTTGCGCCCATCGCCCCAGATTTTTTTACCCAGACAGCCCTGCAAAGTCGGAAATGTGGGGAAAAAAACGCTTTTTCCGCACATTTCGCTCGCCGCACCCATCGAAACACGCCCCCCACAACACATGGCCTACCGTCCCGCGTTCCCACAGGTGTCCCGATGAAAACGGTACCTCACATGTGTGGGTGCACCTACCTGGCCGCCAAGGGGAAAGCCTAAAACACAAGTAACCCCAAGTCTGTTGTCCATTCTGCCGACCGGCGCAACTTACAGATATGGGCCTCGGGTGTCCAAGCCACCGAGGAAAACAGGGAACCCCATGCATTTTCGAAAAGAGGACACCCGTGGGAATCCGCAGAGGTGTGATTTGCGCCCATCGCCCCAGATTTTTTTACGGTTTTACCCAGACAGCCCTGCAAAGTCCGAAATGTGGGGAAAAACACGCATTTTCCGCACATTTCGCTCGCCGCACCCATCGAAACGCGCCCCCCACAACACATGGCCTACCGTCCCGCGTTCCCACAGGTGTCCCGATGAAAACGGTACCTCACATGTGTGGGTGCACCTACCTGGCCGCCAAGGGGAAAGCCTAAAACACAAGTAACCCCAAGTCTGTTGTCAGAGGGAAATCTCCGACATTCTGCCGACCGGCGCAACTTACAGATATGGGCCTCGGGTGTCCAAGCCACCGAGGAAAACAGGGAACCCCATGCATTTTCGAAAAGAGGACACCCGTGGGAATCCGCAGAGGTGTGATTTGCGCCCATCGCCCCAGATTTTTTTACCCAGACAGCCCTGCAAAGTCGGAAATGTGGGGGAAAAAACGCTTTTTCCGCACATTTCACTCGCCGCACCCATCGAAACACGCCCCCCACAACACATGGCCTACCGTCCCGCGTTCCCACAGGTGTCCCGATGAAAACGGTACCTCACATGTGTGGGTGCACCTACCTGGCCGCCAAGGGGAAAGCCTAAAACACAAGTAACCCCAAGTCTGTTGTCCATTCTGTCGTCCGGCGCAACTTACAGATATGGGCCTCGGGTGTCCAAGCCACCGAGGAAAACAGGGAACCCCATGCATTTTCGAAAAGAGGACACCCGTGGGAATCCGCAGAGGTGTGATTTGCGCCCATCGCCCCAGATATTTTTACCCAGACAGCCCTGCAAAGTCGGAAATGTGGGGAAAAAAACGCTTTTTCCGCACATTTCGCTCGCCGCACCCATCGAAACACGCCCCCCACAACACATGGCCTACCGTCCCGCGTTCCCACAGGTGTCCCGATGAAAACGGTACCTCACATGTTTGGGTGCACCTACCTGACCGCCAAGGGGAAAGCCTAAAACACAAGTAACCCCAAGTCTGTTGTCAGAGGGAAATCTCCGACATTCTGCCGACCGGCGCAACTTACAGATATGGGCCTCGGGTGTCCAAGCCAGCGAGGAAAACAGGGAACCCCATGCATTTTCGAAAAGAGGACACCCGTGGGAATCCGCAGAGGTGTGATTTGCGCCCATCGCCCCAGATTTTTTTACCCAGACAGCCCTGCAAAGTCGGAAATGTGGGGAAAAAAACGCTTTTTCCGCACATTTCGCTCGCCGCACCCATCGAAACACGCCCCCCACAACACATGGCCTACCGTCCCGCGTTCCCACAGGTGTCCCGATGAAAACGGTACCTCACATGTGTGGGTGCACCTACCTGGCCGCCAAGGGGAAAGCCTAAAACACAAGTAACTCCAAGTCTGTTGTCAGAGGGAAATCTCCGACATTCTGCCGACCGGCGCAACTTACAGATATGGGCCTCGGGTGTCCAAGCCACCGAGGAAAACAGGGAACCCCATGCATTTTCGAAAAGAGGACACCCGTGGGAATCCGCAGAGGTGTGATTTGCGCCCATCGCCCCAGATTTTTTTACCCAGACAGCCCTGCAAAGTCGGAAATGTGGTGAAAAAACCGCGTTTTCCGCACATTTCGCTCGCCGCACCCATCGAAACACGCCCCCCACAACACATGGCCTACCGTCCCGCGTTCCCACAGGTGTCGCGATGAAAACGGTACCTCACATGTGTGGGTGCACCTACCTGGCCGCCAAGGGGAAAGCCTAAAACACAAGTAACCCCAAGTCTGTTGTCCATTCTGCCGACCGGCGCAACTTACAGATATGGGCCTCGGGTGTCCAAGCCACCGAGGAAAACAGGGAACCCCATGCATTTTCGAAAAGAGGACACCCGTGGGAATCCGCAGAGGTGTGATTTGCGCCCATCGCCCCAGATTTTTTTACCCAGACAGCCCTGCAAAGTCGGAAATGTGGGGAAAAAAACGCTTTTTCCGCACATTTCGCTCGCCGCACCCATCGAAACGCGCCCCCCACAACACATGGCCTACCGTCCCGCGTTCCCACAGGTGTCCCGATGAAAACGGTACCTCACATGTGTGGGTGCACCTACCTGGCCGCCAAGGGGAAAGCCTAAAACACAAGTAACCCCAAGTCTGTTGTCAGAGGGAAATCTCCGACATTCTGCCGACCGGCGCAACTTACAGATATGGGCCTCGGGTGTCCAAGCCACCGAGGAAAACAGGGAACCCCATGCATTTTCGAAAAGAGGACACCCGTGGGAATCCGCAGAGGTGTGATTTGCGCCCATCGCCCCAGATTTTTTTACCCAGACAGCCCTGCAAAGTCGGAAATGTGGGGAAAAAACCGCTTTTTCCGCACATTTCGCTCGCCGCACCCATCGAAACACGCCCCCCACAACACATGGCCTACCGTCCCGCGTTCCCACAGGTGTCCCGATGAAAACGGTACCTCACATGTGTGGGTGCACCTACCTGGCCGCCAAGGGGAAAGCCTAAAACACAAGTAACCCCAAGTCTGTTGTCAGAGGGAAATCTCAGACATTCTGCCGACCGGCGCAACTTACAGATATGGGCCTCGGGTGTCCAAGCCACCGAGGAAAACAGGGAACCCCATGCATTTTCGAAAAGAGGACACCCGTGGGAATCCGCAGAGGTGTGATTTGCGCCCATCGCCCCAGATTTTTTTACCCAGACAGCCCTGCAAAGTCGGAAATGTGGGGGAAAAAACGCTTTTTCCGCACATTTCACTCGCCGCACCCATCGAAACACGCCCCCCACAACACATGGCCTACCGTCCCGCGTTCCCACAGGTGTCCCGATGAAAACGGTACCTCACATGTGTGGGTGCACCTACCTGGCCGCCAAGGGGAAAGCCTAAAACACAAGTAACCCCAAGTCTGTTGTCCATTCTGCCGACCGGCGCAACTTACAGATATGGGCCTCGGGTGTCCAAGCCACCGAGGAAAACAGGGAACCCCATGCATTTTCGAAAAGAGGACACCCGTGGGAATCCGCAGAGGTGTGATTTGCGCCCATCGCCCCAGATTTTTTTACCCAGACAGCCCTGCAAAGTCGGAAATGTGGGGAAAAAAACGCTTTTTCCGCACATTTCGCTCGCCGCACCCATCGAAACACGCCCCCCACAACACATGGCCTACCGTCCCGCGTTCCCACAGGTGTCCCGATGAAAACGGTACCTCACATGTGTGGGTGCACCTACCTGGCCGCCAAGGGGAAAGCCTAAAACACAAGTAACCCCAAGTCTGTTGTCAGAGGGAAATCTCCGACATTCTGCCGACCGGCGCAACTTACAGATATGGGCCTCGGGTGTCCAAGCCACCGAGGAAAACAGGGAACCCCATGCATTTTCGAAAAGAGGACACCCGTGGGAATCCGCAGAGGTGTGATTTGCGCCCATCGCCCCAGATTTTTTTACCCAGACAGCCCTGCAAAGTCGGAAATGTGGGGAAAAAAACGCTTTTTCCGCACATTTCGCTCGCCGCACCCATCGAAACACGCCCCCCACAACACATGGCCTACCGTCCCGCGTTCCCACAGGTGTCCCGATGAAAACGGTACCTCACATGTGTGGGTGCACCTACCTGGCCGCCAAGGGGAAAGCCTAAAACACAAGTAGCCCCAAGTCTGTTGTCCATTCTGCCGACCGGCGCAACTTACAGATATGGGCCTGGGGTGTCCAAGCCACCGAGGAAAACAGGGAACCCCATGCATTTTCGAAAAGAGGACACCCGTGGGAATCCGCAGAGGTGTGATTTGCGCCCATCGCCCCAGATTTTTTTACCCAGACAGCCCTGCAAAGTCGGAAATGTGGGGAAAAAAACGCTTTTTCCGCACATTTCGCTCGCCGCACCCATCGAAACACGCCCCCCACAACACATGGCCTACCGTCCCGCGTTCCCACAGGTGTCCCGATGAAAACGGTACCTCACATGTGTGGGTGCACCTACCTGGCCGCCAAGGGGAAAGCCTAAAACACAAGTAACTCCAAGTCTGTTGTCAGAGGGAAATCTCCGACATTCTGCCGACCGGCGCAACTTACAGATATGGGCCTCGGGTGTCCAAGCCACCGAGGAAAACAGGGAACCCCATGCATTTTCGAAAAGAGGACACCCGTGGGAATCCGCAGAGGTGTGATTTGCGCCCATCGCCCCAGATTTTTTTACCCAGACAGCCCTGCAAAGTCGGAAATGTGGGGAAAAAACCGCTTTTTCCGCACATTTCGCTCGCCGCACCCATCGAAACACGCCCCCCACAACACATGGCCTACCGTCCCGCGTTCCCACAGGTGTCGCGATGAAAACGGTACCTCACATGTGTGGGTGCACCTACCTGGCCGCCAAGGGGAAAGCCTAAAACACAAGTAACCCCAAGTCTGTTGTCCATTCTGCCGACCGGCGCAACTTACAGATATGGGCCTCGGGTGTCCAAGCCACCGAGGAAAACAGGGAACCCCATGCATTTTCGAAAAGAGGACACCCGTGGGAATCCGCAGAGGTGTGATTTGCGCCCATCGCCCCAGATTTTTTTACCCAGACAGCCCTGCAAAGTCGGAAATGTGGGGAAAAAAACGCTTTTTCCGCACATTTCGCTCGCCGCACCCATCGAAACACGCCCCCCACAACACATGGCCTACCGTCCCGCGTTCCCACAGGTGTCCCGATGAAAACGGTACCTCACATGTGTGGGTGCACCTACCTGGCCGCCAAGGGGAAAGCCTAAAACACAAGTAACCCCAAGTCTGTTGTCAGAGGGAAATCTCCGACATTCTGCCGACCGGCGCAACTTACAGATATGGGCCTCGGGTGTCCAAGCCAGCGAGGAAAACAGGGAACCCCATGCATTTTCGAAAAGAGGACACCCGTGGGAATCCGCAGAGGTATGATATGCCCAAATCGCCCCAGAATTTATTACCCAGACACCCCCGCAAAGTCCGAAATGTGGGAAAAAATACGCATTTTCCTCACATTTCGCTCGACTCACCCATCGAAACACGCCCCCAACAACACATGGCCTACCGTCCCGCGTTCCCACAGGTGTCCCGATGAAAACGGTACCTCACATGTGTGGGTGCACCTACCTGGCCGCCAAGGGGAAAGCCTAAAACACAAGTAACCCCAAGTCTGTTTTCAGAGGGAAAACTCAGACATTCTGCCGACCGGCACAATGTACAGATATGGGCCTCGGGTGTCCAAGCCACCGAGGAAAACAGGGAACCCCATGCATTTCCGAAAAGAGGACACCCGTGGGAATCCGCAGAGGTATGATATGCCCAAATTGCCCCAGAATTTATTACCCAGACACCCCTGCAAAGTCTGAAATGTGGGAAAAAAACGCTTTTTCCGCACATTTCGCTCGACGCACCCATCGAAACACGCCCCCAACAACACATGGCCTACCGTCACGCGTTCCCACAGGTGTCCCGATGAAAACGGTACCTCACATGTGTGGGTGCACCTACCTGGCCGCCAAGGGGAAAGCCTAAAACACAAGTAACCCCAAGTCTGTTTTCAGAGGGAAAACTCAGACATTCTGCCGACCGGCGCAACTTACAGATATGGGCCTCGGGTGTCCAAGCCACCGAGGAAAACAGGGAACCCCATGCATTTTCGAAAAGAGGACACCCGTGGGAATCCGCAGAGGTGTGATTTGCGCCCATCGCCCCAGATTTTTTTACCCAGACAGCCCTGCAAAGTCGGAAATGTGGGGAAAAAAATGCTTTTTCCGCACATTTCGCTCGCCGCACCCATCGAAACGCGCCCCCCACAACACATGGCCTACCGTCCCGCGTTCCCACAGGTGTCCCGATGAAAACGGTACCTCACATGTGTGGGTGCACCTACCTGGCCGCCAAGGAGAAAGCCTAAAACACAAGTAACCCCAAGTCTGTTGTCAGAGGGAAATCTCCGACATTCTGCCGACCGGCGCAACTTACAGATATGGGCCTCGGGTGTCCAAGCCACCGAGGAAAACAGGGAACCCCATGCATTTTCGAAAAGAGGACACCCGTGGGAATCCGCAGAGGTGTGATTTGCGCCCATCGCCCCAGATTTTTTTACCCAGACAGCCCTGCAAAGTCGGAAATGTGGGGAAAAAAACGCTTTTTCCGCACATTTCGCTCGCCGCACCCATCGAAACACGCCCCCCACAACACATGGCCTACCGTCCCGCGTTCCCACAGGTGTCCCGATGAAAACGGTACCTCACATGTGTGGGTGCACCTACCTGGCCGCCAAGGGGAAAGCCTAAAACACAAGTAACCCCAAGTCTGTTGTCAGAGGGAAATCTCCGACATTCTGCCGACCTGCGCAACTTACAGATATGGGCCTCGGGTGTCCAAGCCAGCGAGGAAAACAGGGAACCCCATGCATTTTCGAAAAGAGGACCCCCGTGGGAATCCGCAGAGGTGTGATTTGCGCCCATCGCCCCAGATTTTTTTACCCAGACAGCCCTGCAAAGTCGGAAATGTGGGGGAAAAAACGCTTTTTCCGCACATTTCGCTCGCCGCACCCATCGAAACACGCCCCCCACAACACATGGCCTACCGTCCCGCGTTCCCACAGGTGTCCCGATGAAAACGGTACCTCACATGTGTGGGTGCACCTACCTGGCCGCCAAGAGGAAAGCCTAAAACACAAGTAACCCCAAGTCTGTTGTCCATTCTGCCGACCGGCGCAACTTACAGATATGGGCCTCGGGTGTCCAAGCCACCGAGGAAAACAGGGAACCCCATGCATTTTCGAAAAGAGGACACCCGTGGGAATCCGCAGAGGTGTGATTTGCGCCCATCGCCCCAGATTTTTTTACCCAGACAGCCCTGCAAAGTCGGAAATGTGGGGAAAAAAACGCTTTTTCCGCACATTTCGCTCGCCGCACCCATCGAAACACGCCCCCCACAACACATGGCCTACCGTCCCGCGTTCCCACAGGTGTCCCGATGAAAACGGTACCTCACATGTGTGGGTGCACCTACCTGGCCGCCAAGGGGAAAGCCTAAAACACAAGTAACCCCAAGTCTGTTGTCAGAGGGAAATCTCCGACATTCTGCCGACCGGCGCAACTTACAGATATGGGCCTCGGGTGTCCAAGCCACCGAGGAAAACAGGGAACCCCATGCATTTTCGAAAAGAGGACCCCCGTGGGAATCCGCAGAGGTGTGATTTGCGCCCATCGCCCCAGATTTTTTTACCCAGACAGCCCTGCAAAGTCGGAAATGTGGGGAAAAAAACGCTTTTTCCGCACATTTCGCTCGCCGTACCCATAGAAACACGCCCCCCACAACACATGGCCTACCGTCCCGCGTTCCCACAGGTGTCCCGATGAAAACGGTACCTCACATGTGTGGGTGCACCTACCTGGCCGCCAAGGGGAAAGCCTAAAACACAAGTAACCCCAAGTCTGTTGTCAGAGGGAAATCTCCGACATTCTGCCGACCGGCGCAACTTACAGATATGGGCCTCGGGTGTCCAAGCCACCGAGGAAAACAGGGAACCCCATGCATTTTCGAAAAGAGGACACCCGTGGGAATCCGCAGAGGTGTGATTTGCGCCCATCGCCCCAGATTTTTTTACCCAGACAGCCCTGCAAAGTCGGAAATGTGGGGGAAAAAACGCTTTTTCCGCACATTTCACTCGCCGCACCCATCGAAACACGCCCCTCACAACACATGGCCTACCGTCCCGCGTTCCCACAGGTGTCCCGATGAAAACGGTACCTCACATGTGTGGGTGCACCTACCTGGCCGCCAAGGGGAAAGCCTAAAACACAAGTAACCCCAAGTCTGTTGTCCATTCTGCCGACCGGCGCAACTTACAGATATGGGCCTCGGGTGTCCAAGCCACCGAGGAAAACAGGGAACCCCATGCATTTTTTCGAAAAGAGGACACCCGTGGGAATCCGCAGAGGTGTGATTTGCGCCCATTGCCCCAGATTTTTTTACCCAGACAGCCCTGCAAAGTCGGAAATGTGGGGAAAAAAACGCTTTTTCCGCACATTTCGCTCGCCGCACCCATCGAAACACGCCCCCCACAAGACATGGCCTACCGTCCCGCGTTCCCACAGGTGTCCCGATGAAAACGGTACCTCACATGTGTGGGTGCACCTACCTGGCCGCCAAGGGGAAAGCCTAAAACACAAGTAACCCCAAGTCTGTTGTCAGAGGGAAATCTCCGACATTCTGCCGACCGGCGCAACTTACAGATATGGGCCTCGGGTGTCCAAGCCAGCGAGGAAAACAGGGAACCCCATGCATTTTCGAAAAGAGGACACCCGTGGGAATCCGCAGAGGTGTGATTTGCGCCCATCGCCCCAGATTTTTTTACCCAGACAGCCCTGCAAAGTCGGAAATGTGGGGAAAAAACCGCTTTTTCCGCACATTTCGCTCGCCGCACCCATCGAAACACGCCCCCCACAACACATGGCCTACCGTCCCGCGTTCCCACAGGTGTCGCGATGAAAACGGTACCTCACATGTGTGGGTGCACCTACCTGGCCGCCAAGGGGAAAGCCTAAAACACAAGTAACCCCAAGTCTGTTGTCCATTCTGCCGACCGGCGCAACTTACAGATATGGGCCTCGGGTGTCCAAGCCACCGAGGAAAACAGGGAACCCCATGCATTTTGGAAAAGAGGACACCCGTGGGAATCCGCAGAGGTGTGATTTGCGCCCATCGCCCCAGATTTTTTTACCCAGACAGCCCTGCAAAGTCGGAAATGTGGGGAAAAAAACGCTTTTTCCGCACATTTCGCTCGCCGCACCCATCGAAACACGCCCCCCACAACACATGGCCTACCGTCCCGCGTTCCCACAGGTGTCCCGATGAAAACGGTACCTCACATGTGTGGGTGCACCTACCTGGCCGCCAAGGGGAAAGCCTAAAACACAAGTAACCCCAAGTCTGTTGTCAGAGGGAAATCTCCGACATTCTGCCGACCGGCGCAACTTACAGATATGGACCTCGGGTGTCCAAGCCACCGAGGAAAACAGGGAACCCCATGCATTTTCAAAAAGAGGACACCCGTGGGAATCCGCAGAGGTGTGATTTGCGCCCATCGCCCCAGATTTTTTTACCCAGACAGCCCTGCAAAGTCGGAAATGTGGGGAAAAAAACGCTTTTTCCGCACATTTCGCTCGCCGCACCCATCGAAACACGCCCCCCACAACACATGGCCTACCGTCCCGCGTTCCCACAGGTGTCCCGATGAAAACGGTACCTCACATGTGTGGGTGCACCTACCTGGCCGCCAAGGGGAAAGCCTAAAACACAAGTAACCCCAAGTCTGTTGTCAGAGGGAAATCTCCGACATTCTGCCGACCGGCGCAACTTACAGATATGGGCCTCGGGTGTCCAAGCCACCGAGGAAAACAGGGAACCCCATGCATTTTCGAAAAGAGGACACCCGTGGGAATCCGCAGAGGTGTGATTTGCGCCCATCGCCCCAGATTTTTTTACCCAGACAGCCCTGCAAAGTCGGAAATGTGGGGAAAAAAACGCTTTTTCCGCACATTTCGCTCGCCGCACCCATCGAAACACGCCCCCCACAACACATGGCCTACCGTCCCGCGTTCCCACAGGTGTCCCGATGAAAACGGTACCTCACATGTGTGGGTGCACCTACCTGGCCGCCAAGGGGAAAGCCTAAAACACAAGTAACCCCAAGTCTGTTGTCCATTCTGCCGACCGGCGCAACTTACAGATATGGGCCTCGGGTGTCCAAGCCACCGAGGAAAACAGGGAACCCCATGCATTTTCGAAAAGAGGACACCCGTGGGAATCCGCAGAGGTGTGATTTGCGCCCATCGCCCCAGATTTTTTTACGGTTTTACCCAGACAGCCCTGCAAAGTCGGAAATGTGGGGAAAAACACGCATTTTCCGCACATTTCGCTCGCCGCACCCATCGAAACGCGCCCCCCACAACACATGGCCTACCGTCCCGCGTTCCCACAGGTGTCCCGATGAAAACGGTACCTCACATGTGTGGGTGCACCTACCTGGCCGCCAAGGGGAAAGCCTAAAACACAAGTAACCCCAAGTCTGTTGTCAGAGGGAAATCTCCGACATTCTGCCGACCGGCGCAACTTACAGATATGGGCCTCGGGTGTCCAAGCCACCGAGGAAAACAGGGAACCCCATGCATTTTCGAAAAGAGGACACCCGTGGGAATCCGCAGAGGTGTGATTTGCGCCCATCGCCCCAGATTTTTTTACCCAGACAGCCCTGCAAAGTCGGAAATGTGGGGGAAAAAACGCTTTTTCCGCACATTTCACTCGCCGCACCCATCGAAACACGCCCCCCACAACACATGGCCTACCGTCCCGCGTTCCCACAGGTGTCCCGATGAAAACGGTACCTCACATGTGTGGGTGCACCTACCTGGCCGCCAAGGGGAAAGCCTAAAACACAAGTAACCCCAAGTCTGTTGTCCATTCTGTCGACCGGCGCAACTTACAGATATGGGCCTCGGGTGTCCAAGCCACCGAGGAAAACAGGGAACCCCATGCATTTTCGAAAAGAGGACACCCGTGGGAATCCGCAGAGGTGTGATTTGCGCCCATCGCCCCAGATATTTTTACCCAGACAGCCCTGCAAAGTCGGAAATGTGGGGAAAAAAACGCTTTTTCCGCACATTTCGCTCGCCGCACCCATCGAAACACGCCCCCCACAACACATGGCCTACCGTCCCGCGTTCCCACAGGTGTCCCGATGAAAACGGTACCTCACATGTTTGGGTGCACCTACCTGACCGCCAAGGGGAAAGCCTAAAACACAAGTAACCCCAAGTCTGTTGTCAGAGGGAAATCTCCGACATTCTGCCGACCGGCGCAACTTACAGATATGGGCCTCGGGTGTCCAAGCCAGCGAGGAAAACAGGGAACCCCATGCATTTTCGAAAAGAGGACACCCGTGGGAATCCGCAGAGGTGTGATTTGCGCCCATCGCCCCAGATTTTTTTACCCAGACAGCCCTGCAAAGTCGGAAATGTGGGGAAAAAAACGCTTTTTCCGCACATTTCGCTCGCCGCACCCATCGAAACACGCCCCCCACAACACATGGCCTACCGTCCCGCGTTCCCACAGGTGTCCCGATGAAAACGGTACCTCACATGTGTGGGTGCACCTACCTGGCCGCCAAGGGGAAAGCCTAAAACACAAGTAACTCCAAGTCTGTTGTCAGAGGGAAATCTCCGACATTCTGCCGACCGGCGCAACTTACAGATATGGGCCTCGGGTGTCCAAGCCACCGAGGAAAACAGGGAACCCCATGCATTTTCGAAAAGAGGACACCCGTGGGAATCCGCAGAGGTGTGATTTGCGCCCATCGCCCCAGATTTTTTTACCCAGACAGCCCTGCAAAGTCGGAAATGTGGTGAAAAAACCGCGTTTTCCGCACATTTCGCTCGCCGCACCCATCGAAACACGCCCCCCACAACACATGGCCTACCGTCCCGCGTTCCCACAGGTGTCGCGATGAAAACGGTACCTCACATGTGTGGGTGCACCTACCTGGCCGCCAAGGGGAAAGCCTAAAACACAAGTAACCCCAAGTCTGTTGTCCATTCTGCCGACCGGCGCAACTTACAGATATGGGCCTCGGGTGTCCAAGCCACCGAGGAAAACAGGGAACCCCATGCATTTTCGAAAAGAGGACACCCGTGGGAATCCGCAGAGGTGTGATTTGCGCCCATCGCCCCAGATTTTTTTACCCAGACAGCCCTGCAAAGTCGGAAATGTGGGGAAAAAAACGCTTTTTCCGCACATTTCGCTCGCCGCACCCATCGAAACGCGCCCCCCACAACACATGGCCTACCGTCCCGCGTTCCCACAGGTGTCCCGATGAAAACGGTACCTCACATGTGTGGGTGCACCTACCTGGCCGCCAAGGGGAAAGCCTAAAACACAAGTAACCCCAAGTCTGTTGTCAGAGGGAAATCTCCGACATTCTGCCGACCGGCGCAACTTACAGATATGGGCCTCGGGTGTCCAAGCCACCGAGGAAAACAGGGAACCCCATGCATTTTCGAAAAGAGGACACCCGTGGGAATCCGCAGAGGTGTGATTTGCGCCCATCGCCCCAGATTTTTTTACCCAGACAGCCCTGCAAAGTCGGAAATGTGGGGAAAAAACCGCTTTTTCCGCACATTTCGCTCGCCGCACCCATCGAAACACGCCCCCCACAACACATGGCCTACCGTCCCGCGTTCCCACAGGTGTCCCGATGAAAACGGTACCTCACATGTGTGGGTGCACCTACCTGGCCGCCAAGGGGAAAGCCTAAAACACAAGTAACCCCAAGTCTGTTGTCAGAGGGAAATCTCAGACATTCTGCCGACCGGCGCAACTTACAGATATGGGCCTCGGGTGTCCAAGCCACCGAGGAAAACAGGAAACCCCATGCATTTTCGAAAAGAGGACACCCGTGGGAATCCGCAGAGGTGTGATTTGCGCCCATCGCCCCAGATTTTTTTACCCAGACAGCCCTGCAAAGTCGGAAATGTGGGGGAAAAAACGCTTTTTCCGCACATTTCACTCGCCGCACCCATCGAAACACGCCCCCCACAACACATGGCCTACCGTCCCGCGTTCCCACAGGTGTCCCGATGAAAACGGTACCTCACATGTGTGGGTGCACCTACCTGGCCGCCAAGGGGAAAGCCTAAAACACAAGTAACCCCAAGTCTGTTGTCCATTCTGCCGACCGGCGCAACTTACAGATATGGGCCTCGGGTGTCCAAGCCACCGAGGAAAACAGGGAACCCCATGCATTTTCGAAAAGAGGACACCCGTGGGAATCCGCAGAGGTGTGATTTGCGCCCATCGCCCCAGATTTTTTTACCCAGACAGCCCTGCAAAGTCGGAAATGTGGGGAAAAAAACGCTTTTTCCGCACATTTCGCTCGCCGCACCCATCGAAACACGCCCCCCACAACACATGGCCTACCGTCCCGCGTTCCCACAGGTGTCCCGATGAAAACGGTACCTCACATGTGTGGGTGCACCTACCTGGCCGCCAAGGGGAAAGCCTAAAACACAAGTAACCCCAAGTCTGTTGTCAGAGGGAAATCTCCGACATTCTGCCGACCGGCACAACTTACAGATATGGGCCTCGGGTGTCCAAGCCACCGAGGAAAACAGGGAACCCCATGCATTTTCGAAAAGAGGACACCCGTGGGAATCCGCAGAGGTGTGATTTGCGCCCATCGCCCCAGATTTTTTTACCCAGACAGCCCTGCAAAGTCGGAAATGTGGGGAAAAAAACGCTTTTTCCGCACATTTCGCTCGCCGCACCCATCGAAACACGCCCCCCACAACACATGGCCTACCGTCCCGCGTTCCCACAGGTGTCCCGATGAAAACGGTACCTCACATGTGTGGGTGCACCTACCTGGCCGCCAAGGGGAAAGCCTAAAACACAAGTAGCCCCAAGTCTGTTGTCCATTCTGCCGACCGGCGCAACTTACAGATATGGGCCTGGGGTGTCCAAGCCACCGAGGAAAACAGGGAACCCCATGCATTTTCGAAAAGAGGACACCCGTGGGAATCCGCAGAGGTGTGATTTGCGCCCATCGCCCCAGATTTTTTTACCCAGACAGCCCTGCAAAGTCGGAAATGTGGGGAAAAAAACGCTTTTTCCGCACATTTCGCTCGCCGCACCCATCGAAACACGCCCCCCACAACACATGGCCTACCGTCCCGCGTTCCCACAGGTGTCCCGATGAAAACGGTACCTCACATGTGTGGGTGCACCTACCTGGCCGCCAAGGGGAAAGCCTAAAACACAAGTAACTCCAAGTCTGTTGTCAGAGGGAAATCTCCGACATTCTGCCGACCGGCGCAACTTACAGATATGGGCCTCGGGTGTCCAAGCCACCGAGGAAAACAGGGAACCCCATGCATTTTCGAAAAGAGGACACCCGTGGGAATCCGCAGAGGTGTGATTTGCGCCCATCGCCCCAGATTTTTTTACCCAGACAGCCCTGCAAAGTCGGAAATGTGGGGAAAAAACCGCTTTTTCCGCACATTTCGCTCGCCGCACCCATCGAAACACGCCCCCCACAACACATGGCCTACCGTCCCGCGTTCCCACAGGTGTCGCGATGAAAACGGTACCTCACATGTGTGGGTGCACCTACCTGGCCGCCAAGGGGAAAGCCTAAAACACAAGTAACCCCAAGTCTGTTGTCCATTCTGCCGACCGGCGCAACTTACAGATATGGGCCTCGGGTGTCCAAGCCACCGAGGAAAACAGGGAACCCCATGCATTTTCGAAAAGAGGACACCCGTGGGAATCCGCAGAGGTGTGATTTGCGCCCATCGCCCCAGATTTTTTTACCCAGACAGCCCTGCAAAGTCGGAAATGTGGGGAAAAAAACGCTTTTTCCGCACATTTCGCTCGCCGCACCCATCGAAACACGCCCCCCACAACACATGGCCTACCGTCCCGCGTTCCCACAGGTGTCCCGATGAAAACGGTACCTCACATGTGTGGGTGCACCTACCTGGCCGCCAAGGGGAAAGCCTAAAACACAAGTAACCCCAAGTCTGTTGTCAGAGGGAAATCTCCGACATTCTGCCGACCGGCGCAACTTACAGATATGGGCCTCGGGTGTCCAAGCCAGCGAGGAAAACAGGGAACCCCATGCATTTTCGAAAAGAGGACACCCGTGGGAATCCGCAGAGGTGTGATTTGCGCCCATCGCCCCAGATTTTTTTACCCAGACAGCCCTGCAAAGTCGGAAATGTGGGGAAAAAAACGCTTTTTCCGCACATTTCGCTCGCCGCACCCATCGAAACGCGCCCCCCACAACACATGGCCTACCGTCCCGCGTTCCCACAGGTGTCCCGATGAAAACGGTACCTCACATGTGTGGGTGCACCTACCTGGCCGCCAAGGGGAAAGCCTAAAACACAAGTAACCCCAAGTCTGTTGTCAGAGGGAAATCTCAGACATTCTGCCGACCGGCGCAACTTACAGATATGGGCCTCGGGTGTCCAAGCCACCGAGGAAAACAGGGAACCCCATGCATTTTCGAAAAGAGGACACCCGTGGGAATCCGCAGAGGTGTGATTTGCGCCCATCGCCCCAGATTTTTTTACCCAGACAGCCCTGCAAAGTCGGAAATGTGGGGGAAAAAACGATTTTTCCGCACATTTCACTCGCCGCACCCATCGAAACACGCCCCCCACAACACATGGCCTACCGTCCCGCGTTCCCACAGGTGTCCCGATGAAAACGGTACCTCACATGTGTGGGTGCACCTACCGGGGGCGCAAAAGGAAAAGGGTAACCGACTGGGAACCCCAAGCCATTCGCCACTGCCCATTTTGTTCATGTGGGCAACCTACAGCTTTGGGCCTAGGGTGTCGCAGCCAGCAAGGGAAACAGGGAACCCCATGCATTTCCCAAAAGAGGACACCCGTGGGAATCCACAGAAGTCTGACTTACGCAAATCGGCCCAGAATGTAATACCCAGAACCACCAGCAAAGACCCACATGGGAGAAGGGTGCCCAAGGCCAGGGATATTACCGCCGACTTTGCTGGAGCCCTGGCTGCCCTGCGTTACAGCTTCTCCCCACCAAGGAGTCTCGGCAGTGTGCCAATACCTCCCCGAAGGGAAAAGCTGTAATGCAGCCAAGCCGCAACTCCAGGACAGTTGGAGGTGATCTGCCCAGACGGGCCATTCCCACCCACACCACCAACAATCCAGCCCCAGTCTCACCCACCCCACTGACAGTGGGCCCTAACCATAGAATAATAAAAAACAGTACTCACATAACGTTGCAGCTGCTCGGGTAGAAAAAGCTGTAAACAAAACAAAGAACATGTGTTACCTATGGTCACACCAGCAAAATGTAGCCCTCCCCGGGGGCAGATAGGGGGGGGGTTGTCCTGCACTCCTCCCTGGGCTGAGGCGTCCGTTCCTAGGAGCAGATATCTGGTCCCAGGAAGGGCTGCATGACTTGGGACCCACTCCATTGCGGGTGGGGGGGGTCAACGCCCCATCCCATTAGAAAATTCCCTGACCCATTGGGGTGCCCCACCGCCCCCCCTAAAAAGCGTTCCACCATTTTCATTTTTTTCCTTTGGTAACCCAACTCCCCTTGGTGCAGAGGGTCACATTGGTGTGCCAATCTGGCGCCGGGGTGCCCAAACCTTACTGCCCCACCCACTGGGGGGGCCTGTCCCACCATTTTTGGGGGCCCTCTCCCCCCTCACCCCAAATGGCTGGGGGACACACCTCATGCAGGCCTCCCTGGGCCTCCTCCAAACGGCTGCGTGAGGTACACCCCACCTCCATTTGGGGTGAGGGGGGAGAGGGCCACCCCAAAAGGGGGGGCAGGACCCCCAATAGATGGGGCAGTAGGGTTTGGGCACCCTGGGGGCAGATAGCCACACTAATGTGGCCATCTGCACCAAGCAAAGTTGGGTAAACAAAAAAAAATATACAAAACCACAGGCTGCTTTTTAGGGGGGGCTGAGGGCCACCCTAAATTGGCAGCGCATGATGTACCGCAACGGGGGGTGGCCCTCAACCCCCCCCACCCCAAATGGAGGGCCCCACCTCATGCAACCCTCCCTGGGGGCAGATATCTGCTCCTAGGAAGGGGCATCTGACCCCAGGGAGGGATGCATGAGGTGAGGCCCCCCCTATCTGCGCCCAGGGAGGGTTGCATGAGGTGGGGCCCTCCATTTGGGGTGGGGGGGGTTGAGGGCCACCCCCCGTTGCGGTACATCATGCGCTGCCAATTCAGGGTGGCCCTCAGCCCCCCCTAAAAAGCAGCCTGTGATTTTGTATATTTTTTTTTGTTTACCCAACTTGGCTTGGTGCAGATGGGCCCATTAGTGTGGCTATCTGCCCCCAGGGTGCCCAAACCCTACTGCCCCGTCTATTGGGGGTCCTGCCCCACCTTTTGGGGTGCCCCCCCCCACCCCACCCCCAATGGCTGGGGGACACACCTCATGCAGGCCTCCCTGGGCCTCCTCCAAACGGCTGCGTGAGGTACACCCCACCTCCATTTGGGGTGAGGGGGGAGAGGGCCACCCCAAAAGGTGGGGCAGGACCCCCAATAGATGGGGCAGTAGGGTTTGGGCACCCTGGGGGCAGATAGCCACACTAATGTGGCCATCTGCACCAAGCAAAGTTGGGTAAACAAAAAAAAATATACAAAACCACAGGCTGCTTTTTAGGGGGGGCTGAGGGCCACCCTAAATTGGCAGCGCATGATGTACCGCAACGGGGGGTGGCCCTCAACCCCCCCCCACCCCAAATGGAGGGCCCCACCTCATGCAACCCTCCCTGGGGGCAGATATCTGCTCCTAGGAAGGGGCATCTGACCCCAGGGAGGGATGCATGAGGTGAGGCCCCCCCTATCTGCGCCCAGGGAGGGTTGCATGAGGTGGGGCCCTCCATTTGGGGTGGGGGGGGGTTGAGGGCCACCCCCCGTTGCGGTACATCATGCGCTGCCAATTCAGGGTGGCCCTCAGCCCCCCCTAAAAAGCAGCCTGTGATTTTGTATATTTTTTTTTGTTTACCCAACTTGGCTTGGTGCAGATGGGCCCATTAGTGTGGCTATCTGCCCCCAGGGTGCCCAAACCCTACTGCCCCATCTATTGGGGGTCCTGCCCCACCTTTTGGGGTGCCCCCCCCACCCCACCCCCAATGGCTGGGGGACACACCTCATGCAGGCCTCCCTGGGCCTCCTCCAAACGGCTGCGTGAGGTACACCCCACCTCCATTTGGGGTGAGGGGGGAGAGGGCCACCCCAAAAGGTGGGGCAGGACCCCCAATAGATGGGGCAGTAGGGTTTGGGCACCCTGGGGGCAGATAGCCACACTAATGTGGCCATCTGCACCAAGCAAAGTTGGGTAAACAAAAAAAAATATACAAAACCACAGGCTGCTTTTTAGGGGGGGCTGAGGGCCACCCTAAATTGGCAGCGCATGATGTACCGCAACGGGGGGTGGCCCTCAACCCCCCCCACCCCAAATGGAGGGCCCCACCTCATGCAACCCTCCCTGGGGGCAGATATCTGCTCCTAGGAAGGGGCATCTGACCCCAGGGAGGGATGCATGAGGTGAGGCCCCCCCTATCTGCGCCCAGGGAGGGTTGCATGAGGTGGGGCCCTCCATTTGGGGTGGGGGGGGTTGAGGGCCACCCCCCGTTGCGGTACATCATGCACTGCCAATTCAGGGTGGCCCTCAGCCCCCCCTAAAAAGCAGCCTGTGATTTTGTATATTTTTTTTTGTTTACCCAACTTGGCTTGGTGCAGATGGGCCCATTAGTGTGGCTATCTGCCCCCAGGGTGCCCAAACCCTACTGCCCCATCTATTGGGGGTCCTGCCCCACCTTTTGGGGTGCCCCCCCCACCCCACCCCCAATGGCTGGGGGACACACCTCATGCAGGCCTCCCTGGGCCTCCTCCAAACGGCTGCGTGAGGTACACCCCACCTCCATTTGGGGTGAGGGGGGAGAGGGCCACCCCAAAAGGTGGGGCAGGACCCCCAATAGATGGGGCAGTAGGGTTTGGGCACCCTGGGGGCAGATAGCCACACTAATGTGGCCATCTGCACCAAGCAAAGTTGGGTAAACAAAAAAAAATATACAAAACCACAGGCTGCTTTTTAGGGGGGGCTGAGGGCCACCCTAAATTGGCAGCGCATGATGTACCGCAACGGGGGGTGGCCCTCAACCCCCCCCCACCCCAAATGGAGGGCCCCACCTCATGCAACCCTCCCTGGGGGCAGATATCTGCTCCTAGGAAGGGGCATCTGACCCCAGGGAGGGATGCATGAGGTGAGGCCCCCCCTATCTGCGCCCAGGGAGGGTTGCATGAGGTGGGGCCCTCCATTTGGGGTGGGGGGGGGTTGAGGGCCACCCCCCGTTGCGGTACATCATGCGCTGCCAATTCAGGGTGGCCCTCAGCCCCCCCTAAAAAGCAGCCTGTGATTTTGTATATTTTTTTTTGTTTACCCAACTTGGCTTGGTGCAGATGGGCCCATTAGTGTGGCTATCTGCCCCCAGGGTGCCCAAACCCTACTGCCCCATCTATTGGGGGTCCTGCCCCACCTTTTGGGGTGCCCCCCCCCACCCCACCCCCAATGGCTGGGGGACACACCTCATGCAGGCCTCCCTGGGCCTCCTCCAAACGGCTGCGTGAGGTACACCCCACCTCCATTTGGGGTGAGGGGGGAGAGGGCCACCCCAAAAGGTGGGGCAGGACCCCCAATAGATGGGGCAGTAGGGTTTGGGCACCCTGGGGGCAGATAGCCACACTAATGTGGCCATCTGCACCAAGCAAAGTTGGGTAAACAAAAAAAAATATACAAAACCACAGGCTGCTTTTTAGGGGGGGCTGAGGGCCACCCTAAATTGGCAGCGCATGATGTACCGCAACGGGGGGTGGCCCTCAACCCCCCCCCACCCCAAATGGAGGGCCCCACCTCATGCAACCCTCCCTGGGGGCAGATATCTGCTCCTAGGAAGGGGCATCTGACCCCAGGGAGGGATGCATGAGGTGAGGCCCCCCCTATCTGCGCCCAGGGAGGGTTGCATGAGGTGGGGCCCTCCATTTGGGGTGGGGGGGGGTTGAGGGCCACCCCCCGTTGCGGTACATCATGCGCTGCCAATTCAGGGTGGCCCTCAGCCCCCCCTAAAAAGCAGCCTGTGATTTTGTATATTTTTTTTTGTTTACCCAACTTGGCTTGGTGCAGCAGATGGGCCCATTAGTGTGGCTATCTGCCCCCAGGGTGCCCAAACCCTACTGCCCCATCTATTGGGGGTCCTGCCCCACCTTTTGGGGTGCCCCCCCCCCACCCCACCCCCAATGGCTGGGGGACACACCTCATGCAGGCCTCCCTGGGCCTCCTCCAAACGGCTGCGTGAGGTACACCCCACCTCCATTTGGGGTGAGGGGGGAGAGGGCCACCCCAAAAGGTGGGGCAGGACCCCCAATAGATGGGGCAGTAGGGTTTGGGCACCCTGAGGGCAGATAGCCACACTAATGTGGCCATCTGCACCAAGCAAAGTTGGGTAAACAAAAAAAAATATACAAAACCACAGGCTGCTTTTTAGGGGGGGCTGAGGGCCACCCTAAATTGGCAGCGCATGATGTACCGCAACGGGGGGTGGCCCTCAACCCCCCCCCCACCCCAAATGGAGGGCCCCACCTCATGCAACCCTCCCTGGGGGCAGATATCTGCTCCTAGGAAGGGGCATCTGACCCCAGGGAGGGATGCATGAGGTGAGGCCCCCCCTATCTGCGCCCAGGGAGGGTTGCATGAGGTGGGGCCCTCCATTTGGGGTGGGGGGGGGTTGAGGGCCACCCCCCGTTGCGGTACATCATGCGCTGCCAATTCAGGGTGGCCCTCAGCCCCCCCTAAAAAGCAGCCTGTGATTTTGTATATTTTTTTTTGTTTACCCAACTTGGCTTGGTGCAGATGGGCCCATTAGTGTGGCTATCTGCCCCCAGGGTGCCCAAACCCTACTGCCCCATCTATTGGGGGTCCTGCCCCACCTTTTGGGGTGCCCCCCCCCCCCACCCCACCCCCAATGGCTGGGGGACACACCTCATGCAGGCCTCCCTGGGCCTCCTCCAAACGGCTGCGTGAGGTACACCCCACCTCCATTTGGGGTGAGGGGGGAGAGGGCCACCCCAAAAGGTGGGGCAGGACCCCCAATAGATGGGGCAGTAGGGTTTGGGCACCCTGGGGGCAGATAGCCACACTAATGTGGCCATCTGCACCAAGCAAAGTTGGGTAAACAAAAAAAAATATACAAAACCACAGGCTGCTTTTTAGGGGGGGCTGAGGGCCACCCTAAATTGGCAGCGCATGATGTACCGCAACGGGGGGTGGCCCTCAACCCCCCCCACCCCAAATGGAGGGCCCCACCTCATGCAACCCTCCCTGGGGGCAGATAGGGGGGGCCCCACCTCATGCATCCCTCCCTGGGGTCAGATGGCCCTTCCTAGGAACAGATATCTGCCCCCAGGGAGGGTTACAAGGGGTGCCCCCTTTCTACTTTGGTTGGGGGGGCACCCCCCCCTATGGGGGGACACCCCCTTCCTTTCATTCAGTAAAAAATCCATGGTGGCTAGTGGCCCCCACCCCTTCCCCCAACCCTGTTTCCCATCATTTCATTTTTATTTTTTATTTTACATTCCCTTGGGGCAGATGGTCAGCCATCTGCCCCAGGGTTCACATACACGTGCCCCCATGCTTTGGGGTCGGGAGGGGGGAGAGGGCTGCTTACTTGAAGCAGCCCCCTTCCCACCCCCCAACTCACAAAGAGATCCATGGTGGTCTAGTGGGTTGCTGGTCACGGATCGAGCGCTCTGCGCCGATCCGTGACCAGCAATGCCTCATATGTGGTGTCCTTGGAAAGGGGAGAAAGTCCCCTTTCCAGGGACACCACTTTCTGCTCAATCCCTGGTGGCCTAGTGGGCCCCAGGACCCCAAACCCCCTCCCACCTCCCCCCATCCCTCGGATTATTTTCACGTTTTCTTTTATACATTTCCCTGGGGGCAGATGGTCAGCCATCTGCCCCCAGGGTTCATTTTCATGTGTCCCCATGCTTTGGGGACCGGGGGGGGGGGAGAGGGCTGCTTACCTGAAGCAGCCCCCCTCCCCCCCAACTCGCAAACAGATCCATGGTGGTTCAGTGGGTTGCTGGTCACGGATCAGCGCTCTGCGCTGATCCGTGACCAGCAATGCGGCATATGAGTGGTGTCCCTGGAAAGGGGAGAAAGTCCCCTTTCCAGGGACACCACTTTTAGGTCAATCGCTGGTGGCCCAGTGGGCCCCAGGGCCCAAAACCCCCTCCCACCTCCCTCCTTCCCTCGATTTTTTTTTTTTTTTTTTTCCCCACCCCTGGGGGCAGTGATCATCTGCCCCCAGGGGTCCCTGGCGCTGTGGCCCCATGCTTTGGGGCCACGGGGGAAGGGGGCCGCTTACCTAGTAAGCAGCCCCCCCTCCCCCACGCGTCACAAAAGGATCTTCGTTTGATCCGTGACGTTGCTGCCCGCGGATCGAGGCGCCCTGCGCCCGATCCGCGAGCAGCAAAGCCACACAATGGGTACCGTTGGAAAGGGGAAGATCTCCCCTTTCCAACGATACCCGCCTCGATCTCCGGCTTGAAATACAGCCGGAGATCGAGGCGGAACAAGAAGGGCACTCACCTTCTCTCTCCAACGCAGCAGCCGAAAATGGCTGCTGCGGTGGAATTGCTTTCAGTTTCACGCCGACGTGCGTCACGCACGTCGGCGTGAAACTGAAGGAAATCCAACCCCCGGCCAGTGAGGGGGGACCTCCCCCTCACATAGCCCGGGGGTTGGATTACAGTTTTGAGCGATCCCTGCTTTGCAGGGATCGCTCAAAACAAGGTGCCGAAAAGGACGAGCTATCTCGTCCTTGGCACTGCGTGTGCACTTCCAAGGACGAGATACCTCGTCCTTGGCACTTAAAGGGTTAAGAGAGCTGCACAGGAATTATGCCGATATGGGAGAAAGATGCAACGGAGCAAGGTACCTCATAGTTGTGGTGTGCCCCTTTTCTCGCTGGGTGTAGGCAGGACCTTGTGCACACCCAGACGTGAAATGCGCAGCAACATTTCTGATAAGGGAGGTATTTTCAAGGTAGGGAATCTGTGATGTCATACGTTCAGATAATGGGACTCATTTTGTTGATTACTTTTTAAAAGAAGTGATATCTCTGTTAGGGGTTAAGCATAAACTATGTTCGATCTACCACTGCAAGGGAACGGGGTGGTCGAGAAGATAAATGGCTTCCTTAAAAGCAGACTCTCCAAACTGTGTCACACTCTAAAAAAGAACTGGGTGTATTGCCTGCTGCTGGCACTGTTCCAACTCAGAACGCAGCCATGCAAGGACCACCATTTGTCCCTGCATGAAATAGTGACGGGAATATCTAACCCAACTCACGAGAGAAGTAAGGAGCATAGCTAAACAGATAGCGCCCCCATTTACACAGGAAGGAGAAACAGATACAAATACCCCAGCAACAGACAGTCCAATGTCCCAGTTAATGCCCAGAGAGTTTGTATACGTGCGCAGCTTTGTGCGGGGATGGAATTCTCTAAGATTTCACGGCCCCTATGAGGTAGTGTATTGCACCCCTTCCGCGGTGAAGGTTAAGGACCTGAAATATTGGATACACCTCTCTGATGTGAGAAAAGTACACAGCAGCACAGCACCCCATGGGGAACAGCCACAAGAGCAGGAATGTGTGGTGCCATGAGCAAAGAATACAAATAAAATGTAAGAAGTGATAAGTGAATGCAAATTTCACCACGGTGTACAGTATTATGAAGAACATAAGAAATGAGAAACATGATTTAGTAGAGGTTCTCTCTCTCTCTCTCTCTCTACCTCTCCCTTTCCGCCTTAAGCTCTCTCTTTCTTGCTCATCTTTCACTTCCTCATTGGACTGTTCGAAGGGATTGTGTCCTCCGACGTATTCCTTATCTTTAATAATTCGTCTCCAGCTTGCTGGCCTCGTAAATTTTTTCTCTGTAGAGGGCGCTGCACATCGACGTCCGCCGAGTCGATGTCCCTTGACGGCCACCGTATCGGCGCCGACGTCACCATGCCCATAAATAGCCACGTGCAGCGTCTGTTGCTCAGTTCCGTTTTTCCGCGCTTCGTGGGGCCTCGGAACATTGTTGCTCAGTTCAGTCAGATAAACCTACTAAATCTACTCGAATATACCAACTCGTTCTCGATGGCATCTTCATCGGAACCGACAACACTGCGATCCGGCTTCAAAAAATGTCAAGACTGCGGTAAAATAATGTCGATAACGGATCCACAGAGGATCTGCTTTTGGTGCTTGGGAGCCGAGCACCATTGTTCGGAGTGTGAGGACTGCATGTCCATGACGGCAAAAGCCTTGAAGGAGCGCAAGGGGAAGCTCAAGAGAGGTAAGTCAGTCAAAACCTCCTCGAAAGTTTCTTCGGCTGAATCGAGGCATTCGTCTCCTCGCTGTCGAAAACATTCCCATTCTAGATCTCGAAGTAGCTCCCACCATTCGTCGAGATCAAGACACTCAAAGAAGAGACGTCGAAGATCCCCTTCCTCGTCATCTTCTGTTTCCCCAGAAAGGATCTCCTGCCCCACAAAACACAGCTCTCAGGCTGAGTGAGAGGAATTCAGGAAGAAAATGTTAAGCGTCTTCGAGAAAGCGGCCTTGATCCCCTCAAAGACAGCTGAGGGTGATACCCTGGGTGAAAAACCCAAAAAATCGAAACGCTGCGAGTTGCTGCACCTGGTGAAACATTCCACCCGAGAGCGCCACGGGCCATCGGGTAAGAAGGCACCGTCTTCGATGCCGTCGTCCAAGATCCCTTCGAGCATGGATCGGCGCCATCGACGCTGTTGTCGAAGGGTTCTTCGACGCGGCGGTCGATCGACTCGACGCCATCGTCGACGCCGACATCGACGCCGATGAAAGAGAAAACCACAGTTCTTCAAGCCCTCTTCCAGTTTTGTCGACGAAGTTCTCGGCGCCTTCGAAGCCTGTCACATCGGCGTCAACGACATCGACGTTTTCTCGCCCAATAATGACGAGTTTGGCTCCTTCTGCCTTAGAAATGGGTTTTACACCATTTCAGAGGTCAGAGTACCCTGGATTATCTTCAATTTATGAAGAAGGGGAAGATTCTGACCAGGAAACATTCAGGTTGCAGAGGACCACACTACCTGTTTCAGAGGATTTCACATCTGAGGAAAGAAGGTTGAAAGACCTACAGGAGTCATTACATGAGGCAAGTGGGCTGGACACTTCCCCAGAAGTGGAATTTGTTAAGCCAGACCCAGGGGAACATGCCGAAACACCCTATAGAACCCTGATGGCAAGGATTATTGAATTTATGGGTTGGTCTGCGCCTTTGCCTGTTTTTCAACAGGATGACCTGACAGACATATTAGACAAAGGTCCACAGGAGGATCCTGTGGCCCCTTTCCATGCAGCCTTATAAAGAAAGATTTCATCTAATTGGGAAACTCCTGAAGTTATCCCTGCTGTCAATAAAAGATTGCCAGCCAAGTATAGGGTAGCTGCGGCTGACCCTGAATACTTATCAAAACACCCGACTCCAGAGAGCCTGGTGGTCCAAGCGGCAACTTCATCAAGCAGCAGGACCGCTTACCCTACTGTCCCACAGGATAGAGATGACAAAAGGTATGATTCTATGGCAAAAAAAGTCTTTTCTGCTTGTAGTATGGCGTTGAAGTCCATCAACGCCACCTGTACGCTCGCCAGGTTCAGTCACACACTATGGGAGTGTGCTTCATCAGCGGCTGACTGCATACCCGAAGGAGAGGAAAGGGAAGCCTTCCTTAACACTATTAAAGATGGCAAAGATGCCATGTGCGAGTCACTTCAAACTGGCAAACTGGCATTGATTCCGCTGACAGTATCAGCAGGGCCATGGCGGCAGGTACAACAATCCGCAGGCATGCGTGGTTGCAAAAGTCTGGCTTTGCTCCAGATGTACAGGCCAGACTTTTCAATATCGCCTTTGACGGCTCTTCTTTATTCGGTAAAAAGGCTGATGGCAGTCTGGAAAAGTTGCAGACATCTAAAGCAGCGTGCAATCTGCCAAACTCCTTTTCGACCCTCAGGAACCTCTGGAAGAGGAAAGTCCTTTCGCTATTATTCCGCATTCGGGAAAGGCAGAGGACAGCCGGCTCAAAGAGGCCAAAGGAGATCCACCCGAGGTGGATGGGTCAAAAGTACTAAAGCCGCAGCAGCAGCAGGTGCCTCTTTACCCTCGCCGTCTGCATCAGCTGCCCCCAAACCACTCTGAGGTCTTTCCACACAAAACACCTGTAGGGGGCAGGTTAACTCACCATCTGACGGAATGGCAGGCTATAACGTCAGATGCTTGGGCATTGGAGACAGTTGCCCAGGGTTACTGCCTACCCTTTCTACACATCCCTCAGAGTCATCCACCGGGGCACAGCTCTCTAAAAGTTCCAGATCCGCTTCTCTTGCAGGAAATTATAGACCTGCTAGAGAAAGGTGCCATAGAACCGGTACCTGTAGCGGACAGGAACAAGGGCTGGTACTCCCCCTGCTTTCTCATACCAAAGAAGGACAGAGGACTGAGACCCATCCTGGACTTACGAGAATTGAACAAGTTCCTCAGGAAGGACAAGTTCAAGATGGTAACTCTCTCAGATCCTTCAGGCCCTCCAGCTCCAGGACTGGCTGGTATCTCTGGACCTTCAGGATGCTTATTTCCATGTGCCAATCCATCTCAAACACAGGAAATACCTGAGGTTCGCAATTAGCGACTCTCATTATCAATTTCGAGTTCTGCCATTTGGGCTGACCTCCGCCCGAGGGTCTTCACCAAGCTAATGTCGGTAGTGGCTGCGAGTCTAAGGAGGGAAGGGATCCACGTCTACCCCTACCTGGACGATTTGCTGATCAGGGCTGTATCTTCGGAACAAGCTCAGAACCAGCTAGATTATGTCTGCCACTTCCTTCACAAACTGGGCTTCTCCCTCAATTTAAAGAAGTCACAGATGATATCATCACAGAGACTCCAGTTCATTGGAGCGGTCCTGGACACCTCCCTGGGAAAAGCCTCGCCACCAGAGGTGAGGGCTCAAGATATTCTGCAGATGGTCAACAAGTTCCAAAATGCCCAACGTCTCCCAGCCTTCGACTTTTTGAGGTTGCTAGGCCTCATGGCATCCTGCATCTTCCTTGTGCCAGAGGCTCGCCTGAGAATGAGATCTCTTCAGTGGGCACTGAGAACTCAGTGGTCGCAATTCTCAGGGAGAATGACAGATCTCCGGATTTCGGACAAGGTAGCCCACGACCTTCAATGGTGGGCTTATCCAGAGAACATCTTGAAAGGGGAACTGTTTTGGCAACCATAGCCGGAGATAACAGAGGTCACAGACGCTTCACTCACGGGGTGGGGAGCCCATGCCAACGACTTGACCATCAGCGGTCGTTGGTCTCCATCGGAGTCCAGACTACACATGAACCTATTGGAGCTGAGAGCGATCAGACTAGCGCTGAAAGTTTTTCTGCCATCAGTACAGGGGAGAAATGTCCTGATAATGACGGACAACACGGTTGCCATGCACTACCTCAACAAAAGAGGAGGCGTAGGGTCACTGCCACTGTGCAGAGAGGCAATGCAGCTCTGGTTTTGGGCAATTCAGGAAGGAATCTCTCTATCGGCAGTCCACCTAGCCGGAGAGAAGAACTTGACAGCGGACGCTCTGAGCAGGCAGAGCACAGTCTCCCACGAGTGGGAGCTAGCTCAGGAAGTCATTCAAGAGATCTTCGCCCTTTGGGGAACCCCTCAGGTGGATCTGTTCGCCACAAGCACCAACAGGAAGTGCGATCTATTCTGTTCAAGGGAATTTCCCCCGAGAGGAGCTCTAGGAGACGCGTTCGTAGTGGACTGGGAGTTTCCACTCCTTTACGCGTTTCCACCAGTCCCAGATTCCGGAAAACCATGATCCTAATTGCCCCGGACTGGGCCAGGAGAACGTGGTACCCGGACCTTCTAGATATGTCCATCTGCCCTCCAATCCGTCTTCCAATCAAAGAGAATCTTCTCTCACAGAAGGGAGGTAAGGTTCTCCATCCAGACATCAGAACCCTCAACCTTCACGCTTGGCTTCTGAAAGGGTGAGGTACAAGGATTGGGACCTCCCTGATGACATCATGGAGGTGTTGCTTTCGGCCAGAAGGCCAGCAACAAAGTCTTTATACCGCTGCCGTTGGAACAAATTTTGCAGCTGGTGTAGAGAAGGGAATATCAACCCTTTTTCATGTGGTACACCAACAGTGTTATCGTTTCTACTCTACTTGGCAAACTCAGGCCTTCAAATTGGCACTGTAAAAGGCTATCTCGCAGCGCTTTCAATCTTAAAGCGCACTGCGGAGGAACAATCGTATTTCAAACTACCTCTAGTAATACAATTTCTCAAGGGATTAACTAATGTCTATCCTCCAAAACCCTTATGGGACTTAAATTTAGTCTTAAACTTCAGATTTAGTCTTAAACTTCCTAATGGGCACTCCATTCGAACCACTTCACTCTTGTTCGCTGAGAATTCTCATGCTTAAAACTGTCCTATTGGTAGCACTAACATCTGCTAGGAGGGTGAGCGAGCTACAAGCTCTCTCCTGTAAACCCCCACATACAATTTTCCACAAGGACAAAGTTGTCCTACAGGTGAAGCCTGATTTCCTCCCAAAGGTGGTTTCTGAATTTCATATTACTCAGAAAATTACCTTACCTTCGTTCTACCCTCCTCCCCATCCGGGGAAAGAGGAAGAAAGGCTGCATAGGCTGGACCCAAGGCAAGCTCTAAGCTTTTACATCAGCAGAATGGCTAGGATCAGGCAAGCAGACCAACTGTTTGTAGGATACTCAGGTCACAAGTTGAGATTACCCATAACAAAACAAACCATTTCCAGGTGGATTATTTTGGCCATTCTGGAATGTTACAAACTGGCAGGGAAAGAGCCACCCCACATTTTTAAGAGTTCATTCAACCAGGGGTATCATAGCCTCTTCGGCCCTCCAAAGAGGGTTACCGGTCCGAGACATATGTGCGGCTGCCACATGGTCGTCCGCACATACATTCACAACATTTTACAACCTGGATTCCTCCACTAGTCAAGAGACCAGATTTGGCAAAGCCGTATTACATTCGGTTCATCCCTAAAGGGATACATGACATTCTTACTCCCACCTCCAATTACATGCCACTGCTATGGGAGTCTATCAAAGATAAGGAAGACGTCGGAGGACACAATCCCTTCGAAGAACAAGTTACTTCTTACCTTGTAACGTTCTTTCGATGGAATGTTCCTCCGACGTATTCCTTATCGCCCCTCCCAACCATCCCTGCAGTAATACTTCCCTTGTGATTGCAGCTTACGCTCCTTCTAGGTCAATAACCAATTCAGGCATGACTTTTCTTATGCTACAAAACGGAACTGAGCAACGGACGCCGCGCGTGGCTATTTATAGGCATGGTTACGTCGGCGCCGATACGGTGGCTGTCGAGGGGCATCGACTCGGCGGACGTCGACGCGCAGCGCCCTCTACAGAGAAAAAATTTCCGAGGCCAGCAAGCTGGAGACGAATTATCAAAGATAAGGAATACGTCGGAGGAACATCCCATCGAAAGAACGTTACAAGGTAAGAAGTAACTTGTTCTTCTTGACTAAATTGCATGACACGGAAATAAAATGACAGTTTATTTTTATGTGTGTGTACTTAACACATTCATATCGCCCCTCCAGGTTCAAACATGGCAGAAAGGAGGGCCCTCACTAACAACACTACAAATGGAGATAGCAATAGGGGAAGTGTTGGTGCCACTAGAGCATATAGTGATGATTGTGGGTTGTATTTCTGTCATGTTGTTCTGTTTGAGAATGTATTGGAGTATTTCTTTTATTTTGGGTGACATAAAAGAAGGGGGGACGGGGTAAATTTGATACAAAGGACAAGTCTTATTTAGAGCGGGGTTAAAGTAATATGGGCCCATAATGCCTCCACAAATCTTAACCTCACCACTCTGCATAAGAACCATCAAAGCTCCAACTTTTACATATGCTGCAATGAATAATGATGAATAAGTATCGAATGATTACGTTGACAATCCAACTTTTGATGTATCAGTGTCGTCATATGTACATATGCACACAACCAGAGAACCTACCTCAGATGGTGAGTCTATGCACTTTATGCCCATGACCTCAACCCCACAAATGTATTTAATCTCACAGTCTTGGCAGAGTAATAATGAACACAATGATGAAACATGGACAGACATTTTTCCTATACGATATCAAAGGATGAAAAAAACATATAATAGTCTAGAGGGGAACAGAAGTAGGAAAAGGGGAACGGACACAAAAGTTATGATGCATACCATGGCCTGGGATTAGATGCTATAGAAGACCCACAGCCCTCTGATCAGTCTAATAAATGATATTCAGATATGAGTGCCATGGCTAAACAGGGGACCAACGAAAGTTGTTACGTCTGTTCTTTGGTACCCCATGCATCTGGAATGCCCAAAGTTCTTTGGAAGAAAAAGAAAGAAACGCCTTTGTCAGATGCCCAGTGTCTTGTTCATCTAACCCTTGGTAGCATTCGGAGTACCTTCCAGGCACACATAGTAACAGTACAATTACTGCAAAACAGGAAAACCTGTAACAGCAAGCCTCACAGAGTCATTTGCGTGAAAGAGACGATAACGTGCAAAGCAGAAGCACTGCAAGGACTGTCAGAGATAAAATGTCAATGGGTCAAAAAAACATGCACTCCAATGTGGTCTCAACACATCGCCAAACTGACCTGGGTAACAGCTCTCGAAAAGCCCATCAAAATAAAACAAGAACTACATTATGAACTTTGCTTTCACGTAGAAGGAAAGGTGTCCATCAGATCAAACAAACACTGCAACAAAACACTCATTCTCCCAGACATGAAGAGAGGCACAGCAGCCTTAATGGACACTTACTGGGTATGCTGCAAGCAAGCATACCTGCACCTCCCACTGTCATGGAGAGGTACCTGCGCTATGGCCACACTGCATTCGGCCCTGATGGTGATCCCGGAAAGCCATGTCGAGGGGGAGAGGGTGCCCAACGAAACGTCCTCGGCACACCAGTTGACAACTGTAGAAACCCCCACATATGACATTTTGTCTCTGACATTCTGTTGGAAGATAAATTGCAGGAAAGAGTGTCCCGCAAAAGACGATCATCAAACTACATTTCCAGCAAATCCTCAGAACTTCTGGCAGAAATGCCTGACCAATATAGACTTTTCGCATGGCAGATTTTTTTTTTTGCCTCACTCGTGCCAAGCATCCAGGCAAGAGCAAACGCCAAGTGTCTCCTGATAATAAGGTGGGAGCCGATCCAGCTGGCCAATGAGACTGAACAAGGGTTCAAAGTTATCAAGCTGGAATTTAGAGCCCTGTGGTTGATGACCATGCAAAACCAGTATGTCCTGGACCTCCTCACAGCAATGGATGGCAGTGTTTGCCAAAAAATCGGGAGTGCACGTTGCACATTTGCACCTTCTGCCGATGCTGATAATGGAACCCTATCACACGTAATATCTGCAGTAACAACCTCGGAGAAAGAATGAAGAAAGAAGGTGGGATACAATCAAGTAATTGGGTTGATGCCATTTTTGACTGGATCCCTTCCTGGTTTGGAACTATCATGAAAATACTCGTCCCATTGGATCTGCATGATTTTTCCATCACGGAAAAGTCTGTGACGGAAAAGTTTGCATGGGAAATGTACGCACCACCAAAGGTTTGTATATTTCCAATGCGAACAAACACTGCAAATCACTACATACCCAGACCCACAACACACCCACGATACACCCCACCCACACCATCAACACACCCCCAACATAAACAAACCCTACTTACCTTTTCTTCACGCTGTGTCCCTGCGGCGCCAGTTCCCTTTCACTTCCGTGATCGGGAACCGGTGCCGCAGGGTCCTTTTCTTTTTTTTTTTTTTTTTCCGGCAGCTGCAGGTTTTTCCCCCGCAAACCCCGCTCAATATACTGCTTACCTACAATGCATGCCACCAAAGGGGCGAACTTTTGGTGTTCGGACCTTTAGTGGTATGCATTTTCGGACTTTTTGTACAGTCAGACCTTTTTTTTCAGTCCGATCGTACAATTCCGTTTCAATTATAGTTTTCCTGTTACTGATTTATTGTGTGTGCCAGGTAGGAGTCTGATGTTGTGCAAAATCAATGCCTAGTTCTACGATGATGATAGTGACAATGGCCAAAACAACAAAGGTGCAAACAATGAAAGATGTGCAAATACAAACTGGGGAAAGTAACAATCCTAAATTTTGTATGACAGCAGTGTATTGCATCCCTGGGGACAGGGTGGATAGTTTGTATCATACAACAATCAAAGAGCCCCGGGAACTGGAATGGTATAAGGAGGGTGGGCGATCCTGGATGGGGATGGGGGAATATACATGGCATGCACCCCTGATGAATTTGCTAGATGAGGTCAAACCTGGCGGGCTGAAAGGCATCCGGCTCACAAACTTGTATTCTGCCCGTCCGGTAACAACGGTGCCAGTGAGCCTACCGGCACCGTTGTTACCGGACCGACTGGGTCGTAATGAGGCCCAATATGTGTTAACTTAATTTTAGTCATGGAGGGGGCCTGGCTTGTAGCCATGGCGTTCGGTGCGGCTTTGTGAGAGCTCCCGGCCCGTGCCACGCCGCTAACTGTAATGTAGCGGTAAATACACCCGATTTGGTGTGAAACTGAACACCTGAGGCGAATCTGAAGCATACCGTGGCATGGTCTCGACCCGTGCATTGAGCTGAATTGGAAGTTACCAGTGAAAGTGCAAATCCGGCGTTCACTCAGCCAGAAGGCAAAATGGCGGCTGACACTCTCTCCCTAGAGCTCAGGAACAGGAGGAGATAAGGTGAACTACCGACCAGCCTCCAGTTGGTTTATGGGAGACTTCATCCCTCACTCCGTAGGCTGCTCCAGCCCCAATGACACCATAGGGGGAGCTGTTACGGATCGCCAGACTGCAATTATGAGGACCCACCGCATGTAACCAGAGTCGTTTCTGGGAACATCTGACTTCTGCCGGAAACACTAATGCTCCGTAGCCTGCAGCAGCTGTCCCTCGCCTGGAGACTGGAGGGGTCAGCCTCACACCCGCTGCGCCATGGATGAGTGGAGTTAAGGTAGGACCACTGGTTGCACAAGTGAAACCATGCAGGACTCCCTGCTCTGTCCCCCGAGGTAGCAGGCTGTGCTGCGCTGGGTGTACACACTGGCAAGACATCCACAACCTGTAACTCTCACCTGGTATCCACGGGGACGTCACTCAGCCTGTTCTGACCTCTTACGACCTCAAACCCTTCCCTGGAGGCTATTCGACCGGAGACTGGGCCTGAAACACAGGATTGGTAGAGTTTAACTCCCTATTGTCTCTGTGTGCTTGAACTCCTTCTTCCCCAGGGTCCAACCCTTCCCTTTGATCCACAGCTCACCTTGTTTTATTAGATAGCGTGCTCTCCATCCTGCTTTCAGGGCAGGGGCGCGTTGATTGATGCAGGCTTGTTGCTGCCTAGTTACTTCACTGGCAAGATTCCGACAGGTAAGTATAATGAGTCTTTTGAACAGTTCTCTAACTTCGTTCCTTTCCTTCCTTAGATGATGGCCGGCGTCCGGGGATGGCGGCGTGCTGCTGAGATGAGTAGTGATGAAGGTGAGTGAGAGCGCGATGCGCGATGCACCCCTTTATTATTTGCATTGACTGAGTTATTTTTCTGTGTCTTTTTGGTGCTGCAACGTTTTCAGCGTGGATGCCGGTTATGAAGATGAAATGCGGTGGGTAAACGCGGTATGCGGTGCCTCTAGATGTTTCCACGCTAACCTGGAGTGTCTTTTACCTCTTGCAGATGGATGAGAAGTTCCGGAGACAGAGTTCCCCCAAAGCGGCTGGGATTCAGGTAAGCATTTGAAGCTCGTACAGCATTTAAAAATAAGCAAAGATTTGCAGAATACTTACTAATGCCTTTTTTTCTGTTCTTTTCCCTTTTCCTTAGGAAGCGGCGTGCCGGGATGGGAATGACACCGCCGAAGATGCCCACAGAACAGAAAGAGCGATGAATGAAGGGCAGAAGCGCTGCAAGGTAAGGCTGTTCCTAACGGTGTTCTTGTTCTTGCAGGAGCTGAGCGCAGAAGAAAGATGCAGGCCTACTGGAGACGATCCGAACACAGTGAGTGTCAGGCTGCAGGTGCAGAAAACGCAAAGCATGTTTCTCAGCCTGGGTGTGGCTTAAATAGTCTCTGGGTATCCCAGGTGTCTCTGGGTTGAACCACACCTAAAAGACTAGACCGCACATTCAATTCTGGGAACCGAAATATGTGGGGGCATCCATCTTGTCCCCATCAATGCACTACAAGTCCAATCCCCAATGTTATCCTATGGGAGTGAGTGAGTCTGGTGCCACAAGCGCCAAGTCTGACTCCAAGTGGGTCTTTGGAGGGATGGAGAGGCCCTTGAGGGCCATGTAGGTGATCGTGGCCTGGCTCCAGCCTGACATCTTGGAGGACTGGGGACACGAGGGGCAGGAATCATGACACAACCCAGCACCCGGCAGCAGTTTCAATGGCCCTTAATGCAATCAGCCCAAACGCTATAACTTGCTCCCTCCCAGCCTGCACAGCCAAAACTCCATAGGGGTAGAAGTAGTGCACACCCAACTAAAATTGGTGACTGCATACCCTAATAACATCCACTAGGAGGAAAAGGACTCGAGCACCCCACCCTTACCACACCCTGCACTGACAAGGTACAGAGTGCACTGCAACAGAAGGGCCTTCACTGCAAAAGCAAAGAGATTGGGGGAAGGATGGCGAAAAACCAAAAATTGGCAAAACAGATGGACAATTCTGCGCTGTTAACCACTCTGGCAAAGGAAAAAGCAAAGGGGGAGATCATGGTGAAGCAATGGCCCCGGGAGCGAGCTCATATACTGCCAGCTGCCCCCCCTGTGCAAGCAGTAACCCAAAATTACCTTCAAGAACTACTGGCAGCCATAACCAAAGAGTATCAGAAGGGCACGGAGGAAGTGATGAGCAAAATCACGTCTCTAGATAAGCGTGTAGACGAAATAGAAAACAGAACAGCAGAGATTGAAACTACAATATATGAGCTAAACTTCGAAATTGGGCAGGGAGTAGACAGAATCACGGCACTGGAGACCAGGTGTGAGGCTCTGGAACTGAAACAGGAGGATGCAGAGAACCGCTCCCAGCGCAGCAAAATTTGCTTGCGGAGGATCCCAACATCACTTGCAGACGCAAGATCATGGAGCCCTGCACTCGGGATCTGTTCCGCTTCATCTGAACTCTACCAGGCGAAGCCCCATTGGAACTCGACAGGGTACACAGAACCAGGTTAAAACAGGGCTCAGCTACTCATTCAGACGTCCTGGCAAGAATAGATATCTACAAGGTCAAGGAGGAAATAATGCGAGAAGCACTGCGCGCACTCAATTCAGGGTTGCTTCTATCCCCCTATACCAAGACCTAGCAGCAACTACACTTCTGAAGAGGAAAGCCCTAAAACCAATGACAGAATGGCTAGGGGAGAAGAAACTACCATACCGATGGGGATTCCCCACCGCCCTGAACTTCTTGTGGGAGTGCAAGAAATGGCTACTTTGCAACCCGAAGGAGGCAGAGGGATTCCTAAACCCAGAAGCAGCCGAGGCAAACACCAGTAGAAAAACAGCCTGCTACGAAGACACGTTGAGAGACTCTGCGAAATCCTGGACCTGACTGGATTGCGGCGCAGAATCAAGGGGCCATCACCAAAAAATAAGAGAAACAGCAAGGACTGAAAGGGATGTTAGCACCAGGTCACACACAACCCCAGACTCAATACTACAGAATCAAAGCTCTACCGAACCGTGAACCTATCACCCACAAACCTGACTACTACCTGTTCAGCAGGACGCATATACTGGCTGGTGGGTCCCGATTTCAGGACACTACATCAAACCAGACCAACAGAAACCTAGGAGCCCAGAGAAGCTGGCTCGTCGACCACCATGCGAAGCACAAATTAAAACATCAAACGCAAGTACAGAGTTTTACCTAAGTTGGCAAGAGACACTGTTGCATCTCAGAATGTTGGTTGTGATGGCTCGGCCGGATACCCCGCAGGGCGAAAACTGGTACTGACAACCTGGTCCACAGGGGAGGGTGGGGTGGGGGCGGGAAGTAGGGGAATGGGGAGTGTCAGAGGGAGGACAGGAGACAACGTCAAAACCAAGCAGCTACTAACACCAAGGGGACATATGACAAATGACAAAGGTTACCTTACGCACTCTCTGAGCCAGGGGCATAGTCAATGGTGGCCAAGAATGCAGGAGCACAGGGATCCCCCATGATGACGGACTCAAGCAAGAGCTTATTATGACAACATGGAACGTGCAGAGCCTGAACTTTCCAGGGGAAAGAAAATCAGTGGAACGCAGACTGACCCAACTCTCAGCATACATTGGGCCTCATTACAAGTCTGGCGTCAGCCTTGCCGTTAAAACCGGCAGGCTGCCGCCAAACTTGTGATTGTTTCCGGCACCCTCAAATGGGCAATTACTGGGTCATTGCAGCTCCGCCGGACCCGGTAATTGCCCATTCGAGGGCGCCAGCAAAAAATGCTCCCCATTCCCATTGAGCCCAATAGGGCGCAATGGGAATGGGGAGGTCGGATGCACCGGCACCATTAAGAATGGTGCCGGTGCATCCGACATGCTGTGCTTGTGGGTGCAGGACTGCCTGCCAGGTCAGACCTGGCAGGCCGAAAGGCACCCGCGAGCACAAAACGTAGTTTGCAGCTCCGGTAGCAATGGTGCTGCTAGCTTACCGGCACCATTACTACAGGACTGGCAAACTTGTAATGAGGCCCATTGTCTGCCTACAGGAAACTCACCTCCTAGAAGCAGATGAGAAGCGAATTAATGTCAAACCCCGGGGGTGACTCCTGACACTCCTCCTCACCTGTATCTTCAATAGAACTGTCAGGCGTTTCAGTGTCCTTCTTCTTGCTTGATTTCCTGAGTTCTTTAGGCTCCCTCTCCTTTTTCTGATGGAGATAGGGGCGACCTCCCTCGGAGGCCACCTTGAAATTAATCGCAATCTAGGCGAACTCCAAGGAGCAAGCCCCCAAAAAGTCAGGGAAAAAGCCACCTGGCGTAAAAAAACCCTGTTAGGTGTGATAGCTGCTGTTTGCCTAAGATTGCTGCTCGGTAGATGGGGACTGGCAAAGATTTAATGTCCATGAGGGTTGATGAGTTGTGAGATGAAAAAGAAGAAATCCGGTGTGAAGTATGCAAAGCTAACTGTCCATAGGGGTGTAGAAGCCTGGAAATACTTCTTGCAGGTAAGGGAAATTCCGTAGACCAATATACCACAGATATGTGGCCTGGGGACCTAACTAGAGGTAACAAAGAAGGAAGGACAAGAAGGAAAAGGACTGTGCAAGGTATTAGGGAACGATAGGTAGAGAACAAAATACTGAAGAGTAAACCAAGAAAGCACAGAAAGGAAAAAGTAAAGAAGGAAAAGGAATCTCGGCACCAGGAGGAGGAGAGGAGTAACACCGGCGAAAGAGGCTCAGAACTGGCAAAAAGGTAAGCTGCTCGCGGTTGGCCGGGGCAGGGAAGAAAAGGTACAGCCGGCAGACGCAACCTCCAATAGACAGAGGAGAGGAGTTGCGGCACTGGAGAAGGGAGGAAAGGTATGGCCCGCAGATGCGACCAACAGAAAGCGGAAAGGTAAGAAAACCGCGGCTACCGAGGGCTGGAAGTCTACGGCAGCTGTGAACGAACAGTTGGAAAATAAGAAAAGATAGATAGGGAACAAGAGAAAGATAGCAGAGCTGAGAGAAGTATGAGACGAAACTAAAGGAAACACAGCCAAACGCTAGGAGGAAAGGGAACACGAAAAGGAAAATAAGTGTACAGAGAAAGAAGTGAGCTACGAAGGTTACCTGAAGAAATAGAATGAACCACCCGAGTGGTGACGGAAGACTAGGCTGAAAGCAGGCAGGAGGAAGAATAGGAGAACGTAAGTACACGGTACGAAAACAGGAACTAGCAGCGAATACCAAAAGACGGATACAACGCAGGGAGTGAGAGCACTTCCCTAGTGTTACAGAGTAGGCGCCCATATTGGAGGAGGACTAGACCGTCAAGGTGGGATTATAGTCAGCCATGTTAGGTGTATCTTCATCTCTGCCAGTACTTCCAAGGGCGATGTATGACAGTATGCCCCCTTCTATAACCGCCTCCACCAGGCTTTCCGGGGTACCTTCTGCGAAACTGCTGAATGAGTCTTGGAGCATGTACGTAAGATCTGGGCTCCCAGGACCTTTCTGATAAAGGGTAACCCTTCCAATTAACCAAATACTGGAGGGTACCCCTTCGGTACCTAGAGTCCACTGATCTGGCTACCTCGTATTCCTAGAGTTCAGTTGGCTTGTGGTTCTCTGGATGGTTCTTCCGAAGGGGTCCCCTTTGTGCACCTTGAGTAAGGAGGTATGGAACACAGGGTGTTTCCGCCTCAAACTCTTGGGCAACAACAGCTTGTAGGCCACAGGATTGACTTTGGACAAAATCCTATATGGGCCTAAGTACCTGGGAGAAAGTTTCCCCAGATGAGTCCAACACGGCAGGTATCGAGGGGACAACCAAACCTTCATACCAGGCTTCCATTCTGGATTGGGACCCCACTTCAAATCTGCATACTTGTTATATACCCTTCGAACCTCCTTCAGGGTTTTAAGTGCATCATTGTATGCCTTGTCGAAATCTGATAAGAGTTCACCCACGGCAGGAGACCTAGACGATGGTAGTCCAGTCAGAGGAAGTTGACTGGGGTGATAACCATACGTACAATTGAAAGGGCTCATTCCTATGGCATAATGGTAGGTGTTATTATAAGCAAATTCGGCAATGGGAAGCAGTTCCGACCAATTGTCTTGTTTCCTGTTATAGAAACACTGTAGGTATTGCTCAAGATTGGCATTAAGACGTTCCGTCTGCGCGTTGGTCTGCGGGTGATATCCCGAGTAGAGGGCCCTGCACATACCCAGTTGTTCACACAAGGCAGACCAAAACTTAGAGGTGAATTGTGAACCTCGATCGGTAACGATAGTACAGGGAATGCCGTGTTAACTATGTTCTTCTTTGTTCATACAGGTGTCGGTGTAGAAGTCCCTTCTTGACTGGAGATAGCTGCGGCGTGGAGTAAGAACCTGGTAAGCTGAAGCTGAATGATCCAGAGCGGGTAAGCAGTAGTAGGATGATCCGGAGCAGGTAAGCAGAAGCAGGATGATCTGGAGCAGGTAAGCAGAAACAGGATGATCCGGAGCAGGTAAGAAGAAACAGGATATTCCGGAGCAGGTAAGCAGATGCTGGCTGATCCAGAGCACGGCAAGTGTGTTGCTGATACAGCTCACAGTAAGCAACACGTAACACTGGAAGAATCTTGGGTGTGGCTTATATAGCCAGCCACACCCAAACACTAGAGAGCTCATGAGTTATCATGCACTTCCTGTTTGGCAACAGGAAGTGGTAACCAGGAAGTTACTACAAACACTAGGAAGGAATGAAAGGAGGGATTTCTTATGGGTTCTTTGTGTGCCTATGCCAGGCCTGCCAAGACTCCACCCAGCTTGCCCCAACTACCTGCCTGATACCCATGACAATAACCTTATGAAAAACCGTTGAAGGGGGGCGCTGTTGCGCACAACTAAGATGGCCGCCTGATCGGAGCGCTCCGATCCTACGAACATCCTTTATACAAATAAATCCTTTTTGGAGCCGCAAAGAGAATAAACTACTACACCATCCGTTTCCCGTACTCCTACTGCACATTGTGTGCAGATCCTGTTCGAAAGCGCGGAGGCGTGGGGGAGTTCGCAGACCGTTTCGAACTAATGGCTTCTCCAGTGGACCGCGGCCCGCCCTGGGCTCCGGAAGAATCCTGCGCCAGACCGAGGTGCCGTCATCAGCACAAGGCCGGAAGGGGGAGGAGCGCTGAACACCGCGGCGCAGCCCCGCGACACAGGCCTGGGATCAAACCGTGTGGGCAGACATCGGGCTCCTGCCCACCTCCCGGATAACAACTGGGTCGGCGCACCATCTTTTCACGCAAGGCCACGGCCGACTCATGCACCGGGCCTTTCGCCGAACGAACCCTCGCCCGACGCTGCGAGTGCAGGTGAGGGAGGTAGAGCCGTGCAGACCCAGAGACAACGGCTGTGTCACGGAGTAAAAGTTCTATAAAATCCTTTTTACATTGGCTGTCACCCAGAGACAGTACTTACCCTGTGCGGACGGCGGGCCTGACCCGAGTCATCGACCCTTCCTCCGCGCGGGTGACCCATGGGCGGTAACGAGAAGAAAGGCACGGGCGTGAAAAAGACTGGGCCAATGGACTCCTATGCCAGCTCCCAGCCCCAGGGGACGCCGGCCACAAAACATGGAGGACAACAATCCTGATGCGATTGAACAGGGCGACAGAGAAGACCGCCTAATGACCAGGTCGGAATGGCTTCCTTGCAGTGAATGTAAAGCTTGACGACATTGTTTCAACTATCAGCTCCCTTAAGGCTAGAGTGGACAAGGAGAGCACTCGGATTACGGAGGCTGAGAACAGAATAAGCACAAATGAAGATATCCTGATGCAACACGGTCGAGACATAGAACAGCTGAAAGGGGAACTGCGTAAGACTCAAGAAAAATGCGATGACCTGGAATCTCGATCTAGAAGAAACAATATCCGCATTGTCGGCATTCCGGAATCCTTCTGTAAGGGTCCCATGGAGCGACAAGTTGAGGCCCTTTTGAAAACTCTTCTGGACACGAAATCCTTCTCTAGCCACTTTCTTGTTGAGCGGGCCCATCGCACCCTAGCGCCGACACCCAAACGTGGGGCGCCACCGCGCACGATTATTGCCCGCCTCCTGAACTATAGGGACAGGGACGCGATCCTGAAACTTTCAATGGAAAAAGGCTCCCTACAGTATGAAGGGAGCAGAGTCGACATTTATCTGGATTTTTTGACCAGCGTCCAAATGCAACGC
Source organism: Ambystoma mexicanum (assembly GCF_040938575.1). Taxonomy (NCBI): domain Eukaryota; kingdom Metazoa; phylum Chordata; class Amphibia; order Caudata; family Ambystomatidae; genus Ambystoma; species Ambystoma mexicanum. The sequence continues at coordinate 1,227,292,513 of NC_090926.1, forward strand.
AGATCCTACGAACAGGCCAAAAAGCTCCTGAGATTGCGACATGTCCCGTACGCCCTCATCTTCCCGGCGAAACTACGGATACAACATGGCGGCAGATCGAATTTCTTTGAGACCCCGGCGGAGGCCATAATGTACATTGAGGCGTCCATCCCCATCCCTCCCAGAGAACATCCGCGAGATCGGAACGGGCCACCAAGACCATGAGGTTAAGTCCCGGATTCAGCCGATTGACATGGATTTACGGAAACATACTTAGCTGTGAAGACGTCTCTCCTGAGAGCAACGGCTCCAATTGATATTGTTTGTTGAGGTGGGGTCGTGATCCTCTGCTGAGGGAGGCCCTGCGAATGCAACTAGCGACCCTGAGGAAAGTTCCACAGGTTATGGGGATTGGATTACATCATCGGGTTGGGGTTGATGGTGCGGGCGGGGGTGGGGGCAGGGTATAAAGTTATGCCACGGTTGGCAGGAGTTTCAAAACGCAGAGACTGGTTGCATTGGGTACAAATGTTAAGGCTGGTGGCGTGAGCGATTCACTTCACACATTGATAGTCATTGGAATACCATGGTACTGGGGGACAGGAGGGTAACTGTTAAACTTCTTTCATGGAATATCCGGGGACTTAACAACCCGATTAAGGCCAGGAAAATCGCAGCATACATAACTAGACATAACCCCCAGGTGGTGTTACTGCAAGAAACTCACGCACTGGGGCAGGTCTGTTCTAATTTTCTCCCTAGATGGGGTGCATTGCGATACTATACCGAGTACTCCTCCCAATCCAGAGGGGTTATGACCCTGATACATCCGAATCTGGGCTTCCGTGTACAGCACGCAACAACGGACACTCAAGGGAGATATGTGGTAATATGGGGCGAGCTGGCGGGACGGAAGATGGTCATAGTTAATACGTATGGCCCCAACATTGACGACCCAGAATTCTATAATGCTATATCTAATTTGGTGGTTGAAGCTGATGATGCGGCAGTGCTCTGGGGAGGTGATTTTAACACGATACTCGACACGACCCTCGACAGGTCTACAACTTCTCATAGAACCTTGACCAAAACCACATTAGCGATACGACAAATAATGCAACAGATGGCCATGGTAGATATTTGGCGAGAACTACATCCCCAAGAACAGCGTTTTACCTTTTATTCATTGCTGCATGACTCTGAATCTCGAATTGATTATTGGCTTATCAGCTCCACGCTCACAAATATTGTCCAGCACTGTGATATGTACCCCCATACCCTTTCAGATCACTCCCCTGTGACAATTACTTTGTATGTCGGCGAGGCAGCCCCGAGGGCTAGACGCTGGAAAATGCCCCCTGTGCTACTTAGAGACCCTAACGTTTGTGAAGCTCTGCGCACTGAAATAGAGGAATTTTTCCAACTAAACGAAGGGTCGGTAAACCGGTGCGCTACACTGTGGGAAACAATTAAGGTATGGGTGCCGGGCGCAATTATGGACAAAACTACGGGTCTATTGAAGGCGGTTAGGCAGGAGTTGGATACAATGAAGGCCAAACTTGAGCTCCTAGAGTTCGAATACACCTGTACACACAGTAAAGAGGCCCTACTAGATATTCACACTAGCAGAATTTAATAAACTTGCTGCGAGGGAGGTACAATACATGGCTGCCCCGGCCCGGGCTCGTAGATACGGGGAGAGTAACAAGGCGGGGAGATTACTAGCCCGGATGCTTAAGGCCGAACACGGCCATCCCCCTATAGCGACAATCCAGACACCTAGTGGTGACATAGTCAGTGGAGACCAAGAAATTAACGATATGTTTGCTGCATTCTATAAATCACTATATGCTAACAAAGACACCAAAACTAATGAAGAAATAGTGGAATATCTAGATGTGATTGATCTCCCAACCCTGACCCCAGAGACACGATTGATACTAGACACCCCCATATCACTTGAGGAAATTACAGAGGCAATGAAAGCATTAACATCAGGTAAAGTCCCAGGCCCTGACGGCCTAGGTGCCAAATTATATAAAGAGTATCATGATATACTAGCCCCGGTCTTACTGAAAGTATGGGAAGAGGCAATGGAGCGCAGCATACTTCCAGACACTATGCGAGAGGCAGTGATAATGGTCCTTCTTAAGCCCCGTAGACCCCCACAGGACATGGGGTCTTATAGACCCCTCTCACACATTAATACCGATGCGAAGATTTTCGCTAAGGTCCTAGCTACCAGGCTCCTGCCCTATATGCCTATATTGGTACAGCCCGACCAGGCTGGCTTTATACCAACAAGGTCCACTGCTCTTAATCTGTGCAGACTCTTTGGATAGACCCAGCGGCGGATGCGGTGGCGGTGTCCCTAGATGCTGAGAAAGCTTTTGACTCTGTCTCCTGGATCTATCTGTTTCGGGTCCTGGAGAGATTTGGGTTGGGAGGATATTTCGTTAGCTGTGTCAGGCTGTTGTATACTCGCCAGGGTGCAAAGGTACTAACAAACCAAACTATGTCATCCCTGTTTCACCTGGGTAGGGGCACCTGGCAGGGCTGCCCCTTCTCCCCAATCCTTTTCGCACTTACAATAGAACCCATGGCTGAATACGTCCGTCAAAACCATGCATGTAGAGGTCTTCGCATGACAGAGAGACCACAAATCATTTCCCTATATGCAGATGACACCCTACTATATATTAGGAACCCGGAGGTAAATCTAGTGCCAGTTATGGCTGAGGTCAAGAGGTCATCTGAATACTCGGGGTACAGGGTTAATGTCTCTAAGTCAGAACTGTTTCTGCTTACACCTAAAACTAAAGATATGTCAGACACACAGGGATTCAAATGGTCACCAACACACATCCGTTACTTGGGGATCATGGTATCCAGGGACGGGAGTACACTGCTCTCAGAAAATCATGGCAAACTCCTACAATCCCTGACTATTAAATTACAAGTCTGGAACAGGCTCCCTCTATCCCTATATGAGCGTATAGCGTTACTTAAGATGGTAGTGCTACCCAAACTCCTATCCCTTTTTTGCAATATACCGATTTGGCCGGGCAGAACATTCTTCACGAAACTCAATATGCTTGCCACTACATTTGTATGGGGAGGGAAAACGCCCAGGTTGAAATGGTCCAAAATGACAGAACCCTTTGCAAAAGGTGGGATTGCTGCACCAGACTTTGAACTTTAATATTTAACATCACAGGCACACTTTGCGAGACACTGGTTTGATCCAGAGGACACGGCACCACACATCAACCTGGAAAGATTTGCGGCATCTCCCTCAGACTTGCGAGCTGTCATGTTTGACCCTAATCGTAAGGACATGTGCAGATATGATCCTGTGGGCGCCACCACACGTGCATGGGCCAGGATATATAAGAGACTGGCCATTACAACCCCATATGATCCGGAGGTACCATTGTGGAACTTCCCGGGCATTAGCCCCACATTTGATAAGGCAGTCCAGGGTGCCTGGGACCCACAGAAGCAATTTAGAATGCGGGACATGTTCCCGAAAGGGAGGTATTGTGCACTAGATGACTGTCGGGGCAGTGGGGGGTGATCACCTAAAGCGATTTCAGTTTCACAGGATGAAATCTGCCTTCGCTGCCAAATGGCCTTCCTTCCCAGAAGAGCCACCCACACACAAATGTATTGCAGCCATGACGGAACCAGGGGGGCACAGGAACGGTCTGTCGGCACTATACGGCCTTGTTCAAACCCACTCCAGGCCATGCAATAATGTCAAGGAGACCTGGGAACGAGATCTAGGGGTAGAGCTGTGTGAAGCCACATGGTCATGATACTGCCAGTTGACTAAATGTGTATCCATGAACTCAGGGCTATGTCTTATTCAGTTTAAAGTTCTGAACCAGTTACACTATACCCCAGCCAAGCTAGCTAAGTTTGTGCAGGGCCACACGGGGAAATGCCCTAAATGTGACGCCCCTGACGCAGACTCCTATCATATGTATTGGGCCTGCCCACCAATATCTAAATTCTGGGGGGAGGTGGCGGAGATTTTGGAAGACATGACGGCAATACCTGCTACACCCTCCCCGCGGAAATACCTCTTTGGGGATATTGGTAAAACTACAACTACCACTAGACGATTGTTTAATTTAGCATGTGTGATTGCGAAGCGAAATATATTGAAATGTTGGAAGTCCATAGATCCTCCTAGGCGACAGGACTTCTTGAAAGACCTGCCGATGGTTAATGAACTTGAAGAACAATTTATTATTACATTGCCATCAAGATGCCGCCCCAAAGATATATATATGGTCGCTGTTCAGGCTCTATCTATGCAATATGCTATCTGATGAAGAGGACAATCCATCGTCACCGCTCTAGTACTGTCATGCAAAATGCAAAAGTGTAATGTATATTGTAAATTATCACATATGTTATATGATGTTGCGATTCGCTGACCGCTGGCCAGTTTTGTCTTGTTGTACCTTTCTCTGAACAAAAATAATGATTTAAACAATAAAAAAGAAAAACCGTTGAAGTCTCGGAAGCAGAGGGAACACCAGATAGAGCAGAGAAGTGTACCAGTTTAGAATAGGAGTCCACTATGACCATTATAGCAGTCTTGCTACTAGAGAGGGGTAGATCAACCATGACATCCATTGATATGTGTTCCTGTTAGGCAGAATCCTGTGCAGTGCCCTTAGGGACCACTACACACAATTAAGACTACAGGTGGCAATATAAGTTTTACCTTTGGTACAAGCCTGTACCGCTATGTCAGAGTGGTAGCAGTGGCGGAGCAGCCAGGCTTATCTCAAGAGTATATGAGCAGCAGCAGAGATTACACAAAGGGACCACAATTACTGTGACTCAAGCAAACACTGACTCAAGGTTGCAGGTAGAAAAATATAAGTACATTTATTTTTAAACCATTCGTTATAAACACAAAAGTTCTATTAAACTTAAACAAAAACCACACGTTAAATATACTACAACTAACCAATTCACTTTGTAGAGTACGTCTCAAGGTAAGTACCCTGTGTTTGAATGAACCAGTGTTACGTACAAAACACGTTACCGTTAATACGATTGCGATCACTTTTTGACAGTTCTGTCTACTAAATAAATGCGGATCCGTGACATGAAATGCTACCGGGGCAAAACACACTTAGCACCTGAGATACCAAGAGGGAGTTGGAGGCAAAAGTCACAGGCAATATCTTGTTTAGGCACACAGAATCGAGAAACACTCAGAGACAGGAGTTCAAAAGTCAAAGGGCCGGAGCCAGGGTCAAGTGACACCCGGGGCCTGTTGCCGAAGATCACACAGTCAGACAGTTCACGATTCAACGTAGCCAAAAGTACTTCGATATTGTCAAAGTTCGGAAGCAAAAGTTATAAGAAGGAGGGAAGACAAGGGCAAGCCTTGGAGATGAAGAAAAGGGGTTCACCGAGTTTCCTCAAGCAGAACACAGTACCTTATTCCAATGGTGCAGCTGGTGCCCTGGCAGTTGTTCCTGTTGGTTTCCCGCAGACCCACAGTTCCTGGAGCTTCGTTGTGAAGGAGGACGTCTGAAGGGGGTCTGCACCACACAGGGATGAAGCTGGCAGCAGCGACAACGGATAAAAGGTGAGCTCCTTAAAAGCAGGAGAGGCTCTTCAAATGGCTATCCGGACCACTACAGCAGTGTGCAGCGATTTCAACCAAGGAAGAGGATCCTCTGGCTGTGGAAGATGAGCTGGTTATCCACACCAGGCTCAAGGGAAAAAGATTCCGGACTGGATCTTCTCTTAGTCGTTGAAGGGTAGATAGCTCAGGACTGAAGCAGGGCTTCACCGAACGGGGTAGTTGCAGCAGCCCTAGTTCTCTCCGCTTCTCTTCGGTTCCTTGTAGTTCCAGTGGCGACTCTCTGACTTCTAGCCCAAGAGACCTGCCTCTTATGCGCAAAACCCCCATTCACACAGCTGGCTGTCAATCACCCAGCAGTGGGGTTGTCCAGCCTGGACAACCACCTCAGCCAATCATGGCAAAGGTTGTGACTACACCCCTCCCTCACATTCAGCCCACCTAGACACCCAGGCGCCTGGTGGAGGGCTTCTGAGCAGAAGCCCGCCAAAAGACGGTGAACAAAGAAGGCGAACCTAGTTTTCCTCGCAAAGTAAACACAAGAAGGACTTTAACAAAAAGAAATGGCAAATAAACCCAACCGGAGCCAAAAGAAAGATGATTTGGTCAAGCGGGTTTATGTTTGAGGCTAATATAATAGCCAAGAACAATACCAAAGTTATGGTAGATACCACTGCCACCAGCCAAGTCTAAATGTTAAAAGAGCGAAACAATGCTCTAGGAGGTACATATAAAAAGGGATACAAATTAACCCTTTCCAGTATTCCATGGAAGATGGGGTGTACTGGATCTGTGGTAGATTGACTAAGTAAAGTTAATGGCAACTTTACCCTTTTCTGGGGGACTGTAGTCAGCCTCAGAAATGGAGTCGGGGAAGTCTCAAAGACAACCCTGTGCCACAGCACTGAAGGTGCTGTGTTACACACAAAAAGAAGGGGGCTACTGAAGTGGTGTACTCAAGAGTCCACAATCACAAAAACAGAGAAATACACATGGGAAAACATAGGTAAGAGTGGGGGAAAAGCTCACACTCTTACCAAGTGGAAAAAAATAAACTCCAGAAGTCCAGCAAAGCTGCTGGGGGACTCACTAGGTGAGGGAAATTAGCCATAAATGAGAATTCTCCCTAACAGTTCCCATGGTCTGGAAGGTAACTCTCCCTGTTGGAGTAATCCCAATGGTTTCTGTCTGGTTACCTTACCGGAAGCACATATGGGACAGGAAGACACATAGGCCCGTACGTCCTGAAGCATAGATGGCCATGAGAAAACTCGAGATACTAGCTCAGTGGTAGCCCTCTCTCCCCTATGCCCCACCAGCGGTAGGTCATGACAAAACCGTAGCGCCTGAGTTACTCCGGAAACTTGGGTGTTGGCATGGGTGGAAACGCAAGCATATAGTGACAAGCGCCTGATAGGCATGGCCTCGGTAGTAGCTAGGTTATTGGTGGCACGAAGGTGGGGGGCAACCTCTGCTCCGTCTTTACATCAGTGGGTGAATTTTATGTCGATGTGTGAAAGGAGGGAGACTCAATACAATCAAATGCTTCCAGTTAATAGTAGGCCTAAAAACTATTGGCAGGCCTTTAGGAGTTACGTGTCCTGTGACCCGAGTGGGGAGATATTTCTATGTCATGGGACAATGTGGGTCCCACTACTGTGCCCTGTCAAGAATTATCGACCCTAGAGTCCATCTGAGATTCTTGCCTCGTTCGGAGTACATGTTGGTGTATTACTTTTCCTAGTATTGGACCTTTGAAGGACAAGACTCTTATGCAGCGTCAGGGGTATCTGAACGCCTCATTGTTATGTGAGTACACAACCTGGATGGGGGTGTGGTGAGTGTTGAGGGGGGGGCTGTTGCCCCAGGGTTGGGAATTGGTGTTTGTATTTATTGTTTCAGTGTTCTTTCTGTCTGCACTGGATTTGTTGCGTTGAGTGTTAATGAAAATGCTAATAAAAACAGTTTTAAAAAAAAAACCTTAGCACCTGAGTACTCAAGGAAGAGGAAGGTAGGTATAAGGCAGTCTTATGAAAGGGGAGATGACCTTTCCTTTGGAGCTTGTAGTGCTTGACCTCTGCAGTGTCATAGTTCTGTACACCTTCCTTAACTACTTGGAGAAAAGTGTTGCACACGGCTAGGAACCTTTCTTCGGGAATAAGCCGTTCAGGTCCTTGCACATTGTTCACGTCTTCAAACCAACTGCATGAGAGAGCATCTGCAACGGTGTTCTGTGATCCAGGAATATATGTGATTTGGAAATCAAAACCGGAGAAGTAATACGCCCATCTGGCGTGTCTGGCATTTCGACATTCCATTTGTTGGAGCACTTTCAAGTTCCAGTGGTCAGTATGTACAACAAAAGGATGTGAAGCCCCCTGGAACAAGTGCCTCCATTCTTCGCAAGCCAGCCTTATAGCCAGCAGCTCTCACTCCAGGACAGAATAGTTTCTTTCACTAGAGGAAAGGGTATGTGAAAAATAAGCAATCGGATGCTCCTGGCAAGTCTGATCTTCCTGTAGCAGAAGAGCTCCTAGAGCACCACCTGAGGCATCCGCTTCCAATATGAAAGCTTTGGATTGGTCTGGTTGAATCAATATGGGTGCTGTTGTAAATAGCTCCTCCAGATGCCTAAAAGCTGCTTGCGCTTGTTGGTTCCACACAAAAACAACCCCCTTCTTCAATAATGCTGTCAAGGGCAATACCACATTAGAAAAGTCAGGGATAAAGCGTTGGTAAAAATTAGCCAGTCCTAAGAACCGTTGTATGTCCTTTACTGAGTTGGGTTCTGGCCAACGAAGTACCGCCTTAACCTTCTCTGGATCCATCCGAATTCCACTGGCAGACAAGATATACCCTAGGTAGGGTACCTCAGTAGCGTCAATGATGCACTTTTCTGGTTTGGCAAACAACTGGTTGTCTTTCAACCGACGGAGTATTTCTTTCACATGAAGACGATGCATCTGGCGATTGGGTGAGAAGACCAAAATGTCGTCAAGATAAACTGCAACCGAAATGTAGAGTAAATCGGCAAATATCTTGTCTATAAATCTTTGGAATACCGTGGGGGCATTCACCAGGCCGAATGGCATCACGCGATATTCGTACAATCCCAGCGGAGTCCGAAAAGCCGTCTTCCACTCGTCTCCCTTCTTGATCCTTAACAAATGGTAGGCTCCTCTCAGATCCAGCTTAGAAAACACCCGGGAGCCTTTCACTGCCCCCAGAATGTCACCTATTAGAGGCATGGGGTACCTGTCTCGGATTGTAATACTATTGAGGCTTCGATAGTCAATACATGGGCGTAACTCTGCTGTCTCCTTCTTCGAAACTAAAAACAGTGAAACTCCACCAGAGGATTTAGATTCCCTAATAAGTCCATTCTTGGGGTTGGCCTCAAGATATTCTTTCAATGCAATCCTTTCTTGCTGAGACAGTGGATACATCCTACCAAATGGAAGAGGAGCATTAGACTTGAGGTCGATTGCACAATCCTCAGGGCGGTGAGGTGGGAGGAGTCTGGGGAGTACATCTTCAAAGAAGACTGCAAAGGTCTGGTACTGTACTGGAATGGAGGAACTGGAAGCTTGTGGTAAGGCCACCAAGCAGCCAGAGTGTACTTCTGCGCCTGAGTCCTTGATGCAATTCTGGCCACAGTAATCAGAATCAGAGCTGAGCCTATTGGCGCTCAAATCTATCCTAGGATTGTTTGTTTGTTTGTTTATTTATTTATTATGCGCGCCAGACCCTAGGGTATCAGGGCGCAGGAGGTAAGAAGTCTTACAGCTTAGTACATAGGTTACAATCGATACAGTGGTGAATAATAACCTCTAATCTAACAGATATAGGGTATACAATTAAATACGGTAAAACAGAGGTAAAGAATATACAATCAATCTATATACAAAAGGATACATGCATAGTTGGGGATGCAAGAGCACAGTGGGACTGTTATCCCCAATCTTGAATAATCCTGACTTCTCCCCGGGTGTTCTTCCTAAAGGATTCGACAAGTGGAGGAAGGGGGGACTAAACTAGTTAGCAGACTTTTTCGCCAGCGGAACCACACTAACATTTGAAGAGTGCAAAATGAAATTCCTGGTGCCAGAGACTGAAAGATTCTGTTATGTGCAGTTTAGGCACTGGATGTCTCACAGCAGCATAAAAACACACGGGGGCAGGGAATGAACAGCACTAGAGCGTACCATAACCGCAAACACCCCTAAATGCAAGATATCAGCCGTATATATAGACTATTAGACAAAACAGACCCCAATAAAAAGGAACACTACATCAATAGATGGGAAAAGGACATAGGAAAGGAGCTGGGGACGGAGGTATGGGGCCGAATCTGGACACAACCCACAAGAGCTCAAAATGCATCACAAACAAAGAAGGAGCGGTCTAAGTATGCCACACCTGCTACAGGTGGTACTTAACCCCAGAAATCTTAAACAAAAGCAACCCAGAAATCCCAGCTCAATGCTGGAGAGGCTGCCCAATCACAGGCACCTTGTGTCATGCCAGAAATCGATTCGATTCTGGAAAGAAATATTGGAGCACATCCAACAAATTAAAGGACTGACAATCCCATGGGACTCGGGGATAGTCTTGTTGGTGGACACGGGTTAAGGGAATTTCCCGATGACTGGCCGGCTGGCGGACCTGTGTTCCCTTCTGCTTACTGCGGCAAAGATCTCCATAGCTAGACTGTGGAAACACCCTGAAGGCCGGGCAATCTCTATGTGGTGGGAAAAATGCTGGGACACAGTAGTCACACAAACAATCACAGCTCTCCGCAACGGAAACATCAACAGATTCTTTAACATCTGGGCTCCTTTCTTAGATTATGCAGAGCGATTCCCGGGGTTGGCTCGCCAACCCCCCACGCTCCGCTGGATGGCAAAGCTCGTCTAAGCCGTGCACCTGAGACACCCAACAAAATAGAAAACCCAAACAGATGGGATTACAGACGCGTCACAACTCAATCTCATCTATAATGAGAAGTCGGAGGCATAGTACTTCCTGTTGACTATTGGAGCTTTGCCCTGTCCACTTTCTTCCCCTTGTTAGCCAACGTAATAAGGCAATCGAATCGTGCCTGCACTGCTGCTCATTGGTACTGCAAACTAACAATTCATCCACATACTATATAATAATACATTTCACGTGTATGTTTCCCAAGTCTGCATGTAGCACTGTTAAAGATACTGGGGGATTCACAGTACCCTTGGGAAAGCCTTGTGGGTTGGAATCACCTCCCACTATGTGTAAACGCTATGAGGTACTTGGATTCGGGATGCAATGGAACTGAGAAAATGCGTTTTTTCAAATCAGTGATAGTAGAGTGTCATGACCACTGCTCCTGGCCTTGGCACTCAGGGACTCTGGGCTGCATCACAATGTCCCTGCATGGCCCCAAGGGCCCAATCATGCCCCCCAAGACTCTCTTGGAGTCAGTCCTGGCGCCTTGGCACCAGGCTCATATGGCAGAAGGGGGAGCTGGAGCTCTCGATGGCAATGGCTCAACATGGATGCCCCCACATGGTTCAGTTCCAGAACTGAACCATGCGGTCTAGCATCTAGGTTGTGGTCAGGCCTGAAGGCTCCTGGGATACCTGCAGACAATATAAGCCACGTCCGAGCTGCAGAACACGCTTCGCGTTGCTCTGCACTCGTAGCGTGACGTTCACTGTGGTCTGTCCTCTGCATTCCAGGCCTGCACCTTCAAGAAGAAGAAGGAGAAGAATATCATTAGCCATCCTTACCTGCTAGTTATTCCAGCTCTTGTCGATCACTCCAGTGTCCAGAACATCCAGCCTCTCGAAGCCGCAACCTGGGGAAGGAAACAGAAAGACAGCATTAGTAAGCGCTCGCATTTCACATTCAAACTTCATTCGAAAGCACGCTTACATGAACCGAACTCGCTGTTGGTTTAATCCCGTTCTGGCCTTCCATCAACCTGCAAGAGAAAGGCAAGGATGGTTAACACGCATACTTATTCGACGGCGATTCGGACAACATCTGCTCATCGCTCCGCATCCTCTCGGCAGTTTATCATCCGGAACATCACAGCGGCCTGCAAGAGAAAGATAACACAGGTTAGCACACGGCAAAAGCGCACATAGAGCCGCGCTCCGCGCATTCACTTACCATCTCGAGCACAGCCCCTCAGTCAGCTCGGCGTCTTCATCATCCCATCCGCACCTAAGAGAGAAAGAAGACATTAACAGGGGCAATTACAATTACGGACACATTATCAAAAGACAATAGACTTACCTGAAGAACTGAGTCACTGCAGGTCTGGACTCATGGGCCCGCGCCAGTGAAGCAAACTCGGCAGCGAAGCGGCCCATCCATGCACCCTGGCAAAGAACTGAAGGATGGAGAGCGCAGTATATCGAAATCCAAGGTGAGGAAAGCTCTAAGGGGGTCGTTGGGTTCACAAGGGAGGTGGGCCCAGAGAGGAAGAGATTGTGGGCTAAATCAAAGCTCCTGTATTCCAGACTAGATCCTCGGCAGAACGAGAACCCGGGGGAGGTGGATCCAGGTCAGAAGCAGTCCAGCCAGATCCGGTGGCGTCCCTGTGGATAACTGGTGAGCGTTACAGAACGCAAAGCCTCACAACTAAAATCCACCCGGGCGTCCAGCATGGTAACCTCGGAAACCGACCAGTTAGATCAGGTTCCGGGGAAATTACACGCTGAGGTGCATTCAGCCAGACAGGAGACCAATGCTTTCCGGAGAGAATTAATAGTGGCCAAAGAACGCACTGATGATCTAAGTAGACAGCTCCTTCAATCACAGGCCGGACAAGCCCCATTGCCTGGGACCATTCCATCGATGCCAGCACCACCGATTAATCCGGTGCAGATCACCCTTCCGGGAGCAGTTCCTTTAGCCCCACCGGAGCGTTTCACGGGGGACCCTAGGAAGTACGCAACATTTATGAATCAGTGTCGCCTCCATTTTCTTTGCAGACCTGGGGCGTTCCCTAATGATCAGTCACTAGTGGCCTTTGTGCTGTCTTATCTGAGTGGTAGTGCTGCAGATTGGTCTGTACCTTTTGTTAGCCGGGATGACTCACTGCTACGTGATTTTTGGGGCTTACAGCAGGAGATGGAAAAGCTCTTTGCCCGTCGTTCTCATGGACAGGCTTTAGACAATGAACTCTTGTCCCTCCGTCAACGAAACCAAGACCTATTGACATACATAGCGACCTTCAACAGGCTTGGGGTCGAAGCAGAGTAGCCGGAGGACAAAAGGACCACACTATTTCACCGGGGCTTAAGGGGCAAGCTAAAGGACGTTCTTGCCCAAGTAGTGGACCCACCCAAGGACTGTGCCGAGTTTGTCAACCTGGTGGTTCAACTTGATCAGAGGTTACAAGAGCGAAGAACTGATCGAAACAGACCAGACGCATGCCCCATGTTCGTGCGCTCCAAGGACCATGTTTAATGAGGGACAGACAGTTCAGTGGAACCAATGCAGCTAGGAGGGGTAAGACCCCTTGATCCAAAGCTGAAAGGGACAGGAGGAGGGAACAGCAGTTATGCTTATACTGCAGAAAAGCAGGCCATTTCCTCAAAGAGTGCCCAGTAAAGCCACCAAGAAGGACCGCAGGAGCCACAGATAAGGAGAAACCAAGTGAGGAGTCGGAAAACTACCAAGCCCGGCAAATGTAGGGGTCCATTTGTCGAGCAAAGTCAACTACAGACCTCCCATTTTGCGTTGCCCGTGATCCTAATAACCACCAACAGCCGTCACGGATGTATTCTGTAGAAGCATACATCGACAGCGGAGCCGTGGGGAATTATATGGACCAGGATTTTACACCAAAGATGGGGCTTTCACTCTGCCCTAAGTCAACCACCGAGACTGTAACTACTGTAGACGGTACTGAAATTGCCTCCGGCCCAGTATCTGAATGTACCACTGTTCTAACCCTCTTATGTCAGGACGGCCACCGGGAATCAATCGCTTTTGATCTCATCAAGGCACCTCGGTTCCGGTTGATCCTAGGGATGCCGTGGCTGGTCGCACACAATCCATGAATCGACTGGCGTACAAGAGAATAATGCGCTTGCTATTATAATGGAAGGAAGTCAACGAACACAGACTCGTCTGTCCGGGAAAGGGCGGCAAGTGCCTTAGGTGTGGTTGGTACACTACCAAGCCAATAGCAGGACTTTCAAGATGTGTTTCAAAAGGAACAAGCTAATAACTTGCCACCCCACAGACCCTACGATTGCCAGATCAACCTGGTACCTGGTACACAAATCCCTTGTGGTCGTATCTATGCGCTTACAGAACCAGAAAATCAACATTTGAAGTCCTACTTAGAACAATATTTGGCCAACGGTTTCATCCGCCCCTCGAAGTCACCTGCAGTGTCTCCCCTATTCTTCGTGCCGAAGAAGGAAGGAGATTTGAGGACTTGCATTGACTATCGCATACTGACCAAAGTCACCGTTAAAAATCGTTACCCCTTGCCCCTTATCCCCGAATTATTAGACCAAGTCAAAGATGCCCAAATCTATGCGAAATTGGACCTTAGAGGGGCATACCATCTTGTTTGCATTAAAAAGGGGGACGAATGGAAAACAGCGTTTCGTACCAAATATGGCTTATATGAATACCAGGTGATGCCATTTGGCCTTTGCAATACCCCCGCCGCATTTCAGTATTTCATGAACGATGTCTTAAGAGAACTGATTGACGTCTGTACCCTAGTCTATATAGAAGATATCCTAGTATATTCGGCCTACGAACAGGACCATGCCAAGCATGTTTGTTCCGTCCTTACCAAGCTTTGCCAACATCATCTTTATGCCAAACTTGAAAAATGCTCATTTTACGTCACCGAGGTAGAGTTCCTTGGGTTCATCCTCAGTCCAACGGGAATCCAAATGGATTTGCACAAGGTTGATGCCATTCTAAATTGGCCAGCCCCAAGTTCATTCAAAGGGGTCCAGAGCATGTTGGGCTTTGCAAACATTTACCGACGATTCATCCCGGGATTCTCTCAAATAGTGCATCCAATTATGTCTTTATTAAGGAAGTGCAATAAGAAGTTCCAGTGGACAGAAGAGGCTGAAAAGGCTTTTCAGGAACTCAAGGTGAGGTTCACTTCCGCTCCAATCCTACGACACCCTCGCCCAGATCTTCGGTATGTGGTAGAAACAGATTCCTCCAGTATGGCTATGGGTGCTGTTCTATCGCAAACGGACCCACACACCGGCCAGTTACATCCAGTAGCCTTCTGGTCGCGTAGGCTTTCACCGCCTGAACTCAATTGTGCCATCACGGACAAGGAGCCTCTGGTCGTAAAATCAGCCTTTAAAGCCTGGCCACATTATCTGCTAGGGGCCAGGCACAGTATCTCTGTGATAACTGACCATCGAAATCTACAATACTTAAAGAAGGGGGGCCGGACGGATGTCAACAACCAAAGAAATAGTGTTAAAAAATAACGCACTGAACCTCTTCCAGCTCACAGCATTCTTTCAGATCCCTTTGCCAAGTATAAACTAGTTCCAGAAAAAGTCTCAAAGTTACCTTTCTTAAGTTCAAGGTTAGAAGATCAAAACAATACTCAGGGGTCCCTTGCCCAAGTTTTAGGCAACACAATTCAAACACAAAAGGGTCTTGAGGCTGTGTGCTCAAGACAACAGATGTTGCTCCCTAAGTATCATGGATCCCTTCCCCAAGTCTTTCATTACAAATAAGTGGACCTCTTGGCTACTTCCTCTATTGCCTTGGCCCATAAACTTTTAATTCTGTTCTTCATTTAATAGGATTGACTTCAATATATTTTCAGGCTTTTGAAGCTTTCAAATAAATTGGTTATTCCACTGTGTTGCTCTCTTGCTTCATTATAAAGTTCTGTTAATTTAATCTCCCTTAAATCTGAAGTTCCGTTAAATTCAGAATTCACCATGTAATGATTTTTGCTTATGTTTTAAAGTTCCATTCACTTTGACGTTCAGCATGCAGTAATCTTGCTTAATTTTAAAGTCCCCTTCACTTCGGGATTCAACAAACGTAGAGTTCTGCTTAATGGTTAGGTTTTTATTTTGTTTGGTATTCAATAAGTATTGCTTTAGCCTAAAGTTCAATTTCATTCAGGCCGCTGTTTAATATTTGTTTGTTTCACTTTAATTGAAATACCCAGCACTCAGAGACTTTAAAAAATGTTCTTTTCAAAAAGTGCGGCCACTCGGATACAAAGATTTCCTCACGCTGTAACATTCAACACTGGAATTGACTCTGGACTGCAGACCTTCGAAAAACACTCTTCTTGAGACATGATACAAAGTATTCTGTTCAATCATTTACGCACCGGGTTTCTCACCAAGTAGAAACTCACAGGTCTCTGAAATAGTTCATTAAGCAAGGTGAAGAACACAAACTTCTGCTTCTGTTGTCAGTGGTCCAACTCCTGCCCCTTAGGCACTCCTGTGTCGGCTCATTGACACAGGAGAACAAGCACTTCTGATGAAAGGGAAAGGGACAACCTCTCGGCACAGCTTCCTTCTCCGTCTTCAGTCCACACCATGGAGCTTCAGCTCCCACGCCACGCTTTCTCAGACCACTTCTCCTATAGTCCCTAGTGTCTCGGCATGCTGAACACCATGGACCGGCTCAATCCTCTTGGCAACTATGTTGGGCCCTTTTCTTTGCAGAGTATGACTACGTAATCACGTTCCGACCCGGAGTCAAAAATGGCAAAGCTGATGCCCTTTCGCGCATGGGTACTGATGAACTGGTGTATACGACCCCTGATCCTGTGGCCATCATCCCGAGCGACAAACTCCTAGGTACTACAACCACCATGACTCAAGACGAATTGCTGCAAGGAATCCGACATGCAATGACTCCTCAATTATTACAAGAATGGGATTCACAGGGAGAACAATATGAAGTTAAGGACCAACTACCATACTTCAGGAACCGTTTATTCTTGCCCAAGAAAGAGGTTCAGGAACAGGTAATCTCGGGATATCGGGATATTATGACTCCCTCATGGAAGGCCACCCTGGAATTGCCAAAACTCTGACCAAGGTGAAACGGAGCTACTGGTGGCCCACGTGGCGCAAAGACATTATTCAATTCATCATCTCTTGCTGTATTTGTGCACAGAATAAGTAATCGAAACAGAAACCAGCTGGGCTCCTCAGACCATTGGACATTCCGCCGGCTCCATGGCATACTTTATCTCTTGACTTTATCACCGACCTACCCACTAGTCAAGGATACAATACCATCCTAGTGGTCATCGACTTGTTCTCTAAAATGGCCCACTGATTGCCGTTTAAGGGTCTCCGAAATGCATCCAGCCTTGCAAAGACATTCCTAGAACACATCATATGCCTCCATGGGTTCCCCTCAGTACTGATCTCGGATCGAGGTACCCAATTTGTATCCAACTTCTGGAGAAAATGTTGTTCAATGGCCCAAATCGACATTAGGCTATCCACTAGCCACCACCCCCAAACGGATGGCCAAACAGAAAGAACAAACCAAACACTCGAACAGTACTTGCGCTGTATGCTCCATCAAGTGGAAGGGGATTGGAAAGACTTGTTGTGGGTTGCCGAGTATGCCTATAATAATTCTCAACACAGCAGTACTGGACAGACTCCATTTTATACTATATATGGCAGACACCCACGCACGTCCAAACTTGTTCTGATCTTGGTGATCCGCCTTGATGGTTGTGCAGCTATAAACTACCTCCGTCCCCAAGTACCGCTCGAGCAGGTAAAGAATACTGTCCTAGCAATCTTTGAGGCCACAGGTGATGAGTGGCGTCGTCAATCAGATACCCGGAACACCGGAAGGACCCCTGAGTGCTGTAAGGCAAAGGTTAGGATCAGGTATACTATGAACAATAATGGCAGTGCAAGCAAACAAGGAAAAAATGGCAAAGCTTACCCTGGGGATGACAGGACAGGTAGTAAGCCTGAATAGACAACGAGGGAAGACCGACAGCAGGCTGGGATGTACAGCACTTCCTCCAACTCACACTGGTAGCCAGAGCGTGACCAGATAGCAAGTCCATCCAAGGTCCAGGTGGTGAACCCCAAATGACTCCGGAGACAAAACGTGATCGCCAGGAGCGTGGGTAGAAGTTCGCCAAAACAGAAGGGAAATCCAGAGCAATTCCAGGGCCAGAAAAAGGGTGGTCAAGAGTTCCAAGGGTCCAGAAGATGCGTCGAAACAAAAAGGGCAATCCAAGACAAGTCCAAGTAACGGTCCGTGGTCGAGTTCCAAAGTGTATCAAGAAGAACGAGGGTAATGCCGAACAGGTCTCTGGTGGAAACAGCTGTGAAGCACTGAGTGTTTCCTCTCAGCTCTTTTTGAAGGAAAGGTAGATCACGTGACAGGGCACGTGACCGCACAGGAGCGTCACGTGACGGACGGACCCCATCAGTGATTGGTGTTCGTCCGATGTGGACGCCGGCGTCGGCTACAGGCGATCTCGTGACCAGTCACGTGATCGTCTGAGCGAGACGCGATCAGGTTCCCCCGTGCACGGAAGCTGGAGCCGCCGACGCCAGAGCCGTCGGGCATGTATGAGACGCCATGGCAAGCGCCAGCACAGAAACGGGCGGAAAGAGGTGGTTCTGCCCCCTCGGACATCCCGCCTGCCGTGTCTTCCTCGTTGGTGTGGGTGGTGGGTATGGGAACGAATGGTGCCTGGTGAGTGACGGGAGGAGGGCAGGACTGGGGACGTGACAGAGCCCCCCCCAAAGGCCCACGACCGCGTGGGCTCGTAGGATTATCATGATGAAAACGGGCCAACAAACGGGGGGCATGAACATCCCGGGAAGCCACCCACGAACGATCCTCCGGGCCATAACCCAACCAGTCCACCAAGTACTGCAGGACACCCCGATGAACGCGAGAACCCAAAATAGCCCGGACCTCAAACACATCGGGAGAAGAGACGGGAGCAGGAGGAGAAACCAAGCGGGTAGGGCCAGGGCAAGGCTTAAGGAGAGAAACGTGGAATACCGGGTGGATCCGCCAGGCGGGGGGAACCGCCAGCCGCAACACCACCGGGTTCAGAACCTTGACTACTTCATAAGGACCCACAAAACGAGGCAACAGCTTGCGGCAGCCAGGGATATGTAGATGACGAGTGGACAGCCAAACCCTATCCCCCACCCCGTAAACGGGCGGAACAGCCCTCTTTTTGTCAGCAGCCGCCTTCATAGAAGCCTGTGCCTCACGTAAGTGGACCAAGGTCTGAGCGTGTACAGATACAATGTCTCGGGCACAAGCCGATGCGGCTGGGGTGTCGGAAGAGGAATAGTCTGGAATGGGGAGGGCACGAGGATGCTGACCGTAGAGTGAAAAGAAAGGTGAGTAACCGGTAGCCGAGTGCAGAGCATTGTTGTAGGCAAAGTCTGCAGTTTGTAGCAGATTGAGCCATGTGTCCTGGTATTGAAGTGTTAGGCAGCGTAGATACTGTTCCATCGTTTGGTTGACCCTTCGGTCTGACCGTCACTCTCCGGGTGATACGAAGAGGAAAACCGGGCATCTATGCCCAACAGAGCGGTTAGGGCCCGCCAAAAGCGGGAGGTGAACTGGGAACCACGGTCAGAGACCAACACATGGGGCAATCCGAAAAGGCAGAATACATGTTTGAAGAAATGTTTGGCCAAGACCGGGGCTGAGGGAATTCCCTTACAGGGTATAAAACGTGCAAACTTGGTATACGAGTCGACTATGACCCAAATAGTGTCAAACCCATGAGTGCGGGGGAGATCAGTGACCAGATCCATGGAGATCGTATGCCAAGGTCGTGGAGGGATTGGGAGAGGAAGGAGCAGACCCAAAGGCCGACCCCTGCGCGATTTGCCCTGGGCACACACCGCACAGGTGTTGACATAGTCCCGTACGTCACGCTTCATCGTAGGCCACCAGCACCAACGCTTAAGGAGATCTAAGGTGCAAAGCTGTCCAGGGTGACCGTTGACGGCAGCGTCGTGGGACCAGGTCAGCGCTTGGTTCCGGGTTTCACTTGTGGGTAGAAGGAGTTTACCCCCCAGGTGAACGGGACAGGGCATCGGCTTTACCGTGCCCAACACCGGGCCTGTGTTTGACCACAAAATCATAAGCGGCAAAGAACAGATGCCACCTATCCTGGCGACTGTTGGTGCACTTCAAGGAAGCAAGGTCCTGGAGATTTTTATGATCGGAGAACACCGTGGTTTGATGTTTGGCACCTAGAAGGTGGTGTCTCCAGACCTGTAGTGCATCCTTAATAGCCAGTAGTTCCTTTTCTGTAACCGTGTAGTGTAGTTCGGTAGTCGTGAACTTGCGGGAGTGGAATGCTACCGGATGCAAACGGTTGGTGGTAGGACAGGTCTGGGATAACACCGCACCTAATGCATAGGACGAGGCATCTGCTTCCAGAATATACGGAAGGTCGGGATCAGGGTGTTGTAATACCGGAGCGGAGGTGAACAGGGTTTTCAGTATGTCGAAAGCAGATTGCTGCGCCGTGGACCATACATAGGGGACAGAAGGGCTAGTGAGTGCCGTAAGTGGAGCCGCAACCGAAGAAAACCCTGATATGAATCTCCGATAGAAGTTCGCGAATCCTAGGAACGACTGCAGCTGCTTGAGATTGGTCGGAGTGGGCCATTCGTCGATCGGCCGTACCTTGGATTGATTCATAGAGAGTCCCTTGGGCGTGATATGGAACCCCAGGAATTCGATTTGATTTGCATGGAACGTACATTTCTCGGGTTTGGCGTAAAGGGCGTTGCTTTGTAGTCGCGACAGTACTTCTCTGACATGTTTTATGTGTTCATCAAGGGAAGTGGAGAACACCAGAATGTCATCTAGATAAACAATCACATAAGTATTCAAGATGTCGTTAAAAACATCGTCCATAAAGTGTTGGAAGGTAGCCGGGGCGTTACATAGGCCAAAAGGCATTACAGTATACTCAAATAGGCCTTGTCGTGAGCAGAAGGCCGTTTTCCATTCATCACCGTCACGCATGCGTATAAGATTGTATGCCCCGCGGAGGTCTAGTTTGGTGTATATTGTGGCATGGGTGAGTTTGTCCAGCAAGGGAGTGATCAGAGGTATGGGGTAGCGGTTCTTTACTGTGACGGCGTTCAAGCGCCTATAATCGACACAGGGACGGAGGTCCCCTTCCTTCTTTGGAACGAAGAATATAGGGCTTGCAGCCGGAGAAGTCGATGGACGAATATGTCCCAGCCGTAAAGCCTGTTGGACATACTCCTGCAAGGTCCGCTCTTCCACCTGAGTAAGGGAGTAGATACGACCCTTTGGGATAGATGCGCCAGGTATCAGGTCGATAGGACAGTCGTAAGGTCGATGCGGGGGTAGGCCTTCTGCCGAACCCTTATCGAATACTGCCTGGAAATCGCGGTAAACAGCAGGTATCCCACCCGTGACAGCCCCTACTGTATGCGTATCATGGTGGTCTGTATTGTCCCCTATAGCCATGGACGTGACGCTTCCCAGGATGCCCGCTGGACTGGAGAACTGAGGTGTTGCCAGGAGGCAGTAGTGTTGGCATGTTTCGGATTCGAATGAAACCTGACCCGTCCCCCAGTTAATGAGGGGATTGTGCAGTCTTAGCCAAGGAATGCCTAATATTATTCCGAACTGAGGGGTAGAGATGAGATCGAATGATATCGTCTCTTTGTGGTTTTCCTGAACAACCAGCTCTAAGGGAGCGGTCTGTTGCCGGATCGGGCCAGAGGCAAGATACGTACCATCCACCGCCTGGACCGGTTCGGGACTATCCTTTGTGACCAAAGGCAGGTTCAATGAACCGGCCAAGGCTATGTCGATGAAGCAGCCTGTAGCACCTGAGTCTATCACTATTGACACGGCGTGAGAACCAGTAGCATGGTTCAGAAAGGCCTGTACTATAATGCGTCGCACAGGACCAAAGGTAGGTTCAGAGGTATTCCGGATAGTACTCGCTCCCACCTCTGATCTTAGGGGCGAGCCTTCTGAAAACCCGGGTTTCTGTTTTTTGGACGGCGAGGGCACTCTTTTATGAAATGGCCGTTAAGACCGCAGTAAAAACAGGCATTGTCCGTTCTCCTGCGCTCTCGTTCAACGTGAGAGATAGGGCTGCGGATCCCGCCTATCTGCATGGGTTCGGGGGTGGCAATGGCCGTGGATGGGAGTGGAAACGAGGATGAACCTTCTCCGCGTCGCTCCGATCGTCTGGCATCGACTTGCAATGTTAAGTCCACAAAATCAGCATATACTGTGGGAAGCGTAGGCACTACGGACAAGGCATCTTTCATGGCCCCAGATAAACCCCGGTAATACACCACAGCCTTTTTATTTTCTGGCCAGGAGGTCTCCGCAGACAGCTGATTGAACCTGGTGATGTACTCTATGAGGTTTGAGCGACCCTGTGTGAGATCTAGGAATTCCATGTCCCTAGACTGCGCTTTGTGCCTGGTGTCGAATACGTTTGCCATCTCTTGGGTCAGCAATTCAAAATCGTACAAATCAGGGTGGTTGTTTTCCAGCAATGGATTGGCCCATGTGGCGGCTACCCCTGATAGATGGGAGAGGAGAAAGGCTGCTTTTGATACGGAATCGGGGAAAGCCTGAGGGCGACACATGAAATGGAGCTTACAGTGATTGATGAAAGTACGGTATTTCTTTGGGTCGCCCTGGTATCGCTCGGGAGTAGCCAAGGGGAAAGGGCTTTGGATCACCACAGGAGCGGCCGGGAAGGAAGGGGGTATGATAGGAGGAGGGTTTTGGGGAGGAATAGTTTCGTCAAATTCGGCTTCTGCAGGTAAGGGATGGCGTGTACTTAGTACCGTGTCGAGGCGGTGGTGTAATGCGGTGGTGGCGGCGGTCATATCAGCGCGTAGGGTTGCAGTAGCGGTAGCCATGTCGACCCTGAGTGCTGTCACTGCCTGCATTAGAGCCGTCACGGGGTCCCCGGCTGAGGTGTCCATAGCTGGACGACCAATGGGCTTCACAGTCTGTTCTGATCTTGGTGATCCGCCTTGATGGTCGTGCAGCTATAAACTACCTCCGTCCCCAAGTACCGCTCGAGCAGGTAAAGAATACTGCCCTAGCAATCTTTGAGGCCACAGGTGATGAGTGGCGTCGTCAATCAGATACCCGGAACACCGGAAGGACCCCTGAGTGCTGTAAGGCAAAGGTTAGGATCAGGTATACTATGAACAATAATGGCAGTGCAAGCAAACAAGGAAAAAATGGCAAAGCTTACCCTGGGGATGACAGGACAGGTAGTAAGCCTGAATAGACAACGAGGGAAGACCGACAGCAGGCTGGGATGTACAGCACTTCCTCCAACTCACACTGGTAGCCGGAGCGTGACCAGATAGCAAGTCCATCCAAGGTCCAGGTGGTGAACCCCAAATGACTCAGGAGACAAAACGTGATCGCCAGGAGCGTGGGTAGAAGTTCGCCAAAACAGAAGGGAAATCCAGAGCAATTCCAGGGCCAGAAAAAGGGTGGTCAAGAGTTCCAAGGGTCCAGAAGATGCGTCGAAACAAAAAGGGCAATCCAAGACAAGTCCAAGTAACGGTCCGTGGTCGAGTTCCAAAGTGTATCAAGAAGAACGAGGGTAATGCCGAACAGGTCTCTGGTGGAAACAGCTGTGAAGCACTGAGTGTTTCCTCTCAGCTCTTTTTGAAGGAAAGGTAGATCACGTGACAGGGCACGTGACCGCACAGGAGCGTCACGTGACGGACGGACGCCATCAGTGATTGGTGTTCGTCCGATGTGGACGTCGGCGTCGGCTACAGGCGATCCCGTGACCAGTCACGTGATCGTCTGAGCGAGACGCGATCAGGTTCCCCCGTGCATGGAAGCTGGAGCCGCCGACGCCAGAGCCGTCGGGCATGTATGAGACGCCATGGCAAGCGCCAGCACGGAAATGGGCGGAAAGAGGTGGTTCTGCCCCCTCGGACATCCCGCCTGCCGTGTCTTCCCCGTTGGTGTGGGTGGTGGGTATGGGAACGAATGGTGCCTGGTGAGTGACGGGAGGAGGGCAGGACCGGGGACGTGACAAAACTGGACGTCCCTACGACTCTGGACATTTTGGCCATCAAAACCTTAGACGGCATCATCTCTCAGGCCTTCACAAGAGCCATGGATCATTTACGTCAAGCCAATCACACCACCCGAACCTGTAATGGTCAATGAAGAACCGGAATTTGAAGTCAAAGACATCCTGGATTCAAAGTACGTCAGAACGAAATTATACTAACTAGTAGACTGGAAGGGATATGGTCCACAGGACAGAACGGGAACCTAGCGATTACATCCATGCACCACGTTTGATACAACGTTTCCATGGTGATTACCCCACCAAGCCAGGACCAGACAGAAGAACCACCCTGAGAGGGGCCTTGGGGGGGGGGAGTGCTGTCAGGACCACTGCTCCTGGCCTTGGCACTCGGGGCCTCTGGGCCGCATCACAATGTCCCTGCATGGCCCCAAGGGCCCAATCATGCCCCCCAAGCCTCTCTTAGAGTCAGTCCTTTGGCACCAGGCTCATATGGCAGAAGGGGGAGCTAGAGCTCTTAATGGCAATGGCTCAACATGGATGCCCCCACATGGTTCAGTTCCAGAACTGAACCATGCGGTCTAGCATCTAGGGTGTGGTCAGGCCTGAAGGCTCCTGGGATACCTGCAGACTATATAAGCCACGTCCGAGCGGCAGAGCACGCTTCGCGTTGCTCTGCACTCGCAGCATGACGTTCACCGTGGTCTGTCCTCTGCATTCCAGGCCTGCACCTGCAAGAAGAAGGAGAAGAATATCATTAGCCATCCTTACCTGCTAGTTAATCCAGCTCCTTTCGATCGCTCCAGTGTCCCGAAAATCCAGCCTCTCGAAGCCGCAACCTGGGAAAGGAAACAGAAAGACAGCATTAGTAAGCGCTCGCATTTCACATTCAAACATCATTTGAAAGAACGCTTATCTGAACGGAACGCGCTGTTGGTTTAATCCCATTCTGGCCTTCCATCAACCTGCAAGAGAAAGGCAAGGCTGGTTAACGCGCATACTTACTCGATTCGGACAACATCTACTCATGGCTCCGCATCCTCTCTGCAGCTTATCATCCGGAACATCACAGCGGCCTGCTTGAGAAAGATAACACAGGTTAGCACATGGCAAAAGCGCACATAGCGCTGCACTCCACGCATTCACTTACCATCTCGAGCACAGCCCCTCAGTTAGCTCGTCGTCTTCATCATCCCATCCACCTAAGAGAGAAACAAGACATTAACAGGGGCAATTACAATTACGGACACATTATCAAAAGACAATAGACTTACCTGAAGAACTGAGTCGCAGCAGGTCTGGACTCACGGGCCCGCGCCAGTGAAGCAATCTCGGTGGCGAAGCGCCCCATCCACGACACACCCCTGCACAGAACTGTAGGACGGAGAGCGCATCATATCGAAATCCAACGTGAGGAAAGCTCTAAGGGTGTTGTTGGGTTCACAAGGGACGTGGGCCCAGAGAGGAAGAGATTGTGGCTTAAATCAAAACTCCTGTATTCCAGACTAGATCCTTGGCAGAATGAGAACCCGGGGGTCCAGGTCGGAAGCAGTCCAGCCAGATCGGGTGGCGTCCCTGTGCATACCAGGTGAGTGTTACATAGAGTGGGTAGCTACTGTGGGTAGATTGCAAAAAATGTTCACAGTGTTGGACACAACCAGAAACTCAGCTTCTACTTAGAGGGTGCAAATCCTGAATCATCCTCCAACTAGATCCCTTTGAAGTTTTTGATGGGGTATATAACTGTGTTACAGGAAGAGTTAGAGGGTACAATAATGCCTTGATGTAAGAGTGATGTAATGGTGTCATTTATTCCCTCTTCTGCTTCTTTGGACAGGGGGTACTGCTTTACTAAAAGTAATACTGCTCCTGGTTAAAGGGTGATCTGTATTGGTGATACGCTTCATAGGAGTCCTACATCATAGGGGTTTGTTCACAAATTATCGGGTTCCTGAGCTAAGTCACCCTGGGAAAAGGATGGGATGCTTTCTAACACAAATATAGTTCAATGGACCTGGCAGTATTGTATCATTACCTCGCATGGAACGCAGACTGCCAGGATAATCTCCCCTACATCGTCCTTGTCTCCAAACAAATCACTGTTACTTCCTTTAAATGCTGGGCTCGCTCTATGCACAACCATGTGTGCCACTGTCCTCCATCTGAATCCGTCCCTATCAGGAGCACCTTATCCTTTGCCACCAGCATCCCCTCCAGATCTAACATAATGATAGTCCCTGCAACATGCTCTTGGGGCTGGTATCCCCCTTTTCCTATTGACAACAACCTATACCTCCCCGACCTTTATGGGGTATTCTTATTCAGCTCCCTTCATTTCCCTTCTTGTGACTCTTGACAGTACTGAGACAAGGAAGAGGTAACTGAGAGTAATGAACACTATACCATTTTCCCACTTTGGTACTGGGACAATGCAGATGCCTGCAATGTTCTGTGAAGGTCAGATATGTCCCCTTAATCATGGTCAGGCAAAACTAACTGAGAAAACACACCTGCAACCTGTTAGAGGCCTGCAGGTGTATGAAAGAGAGGAGCAGCAGGGAGGCCTGTGTGATCAGCAAGGAACCTTGTTGGAAGAACAGCGAGCCGCTGGAGGGAACTGCTGTGAGCTGGTCCATGGTGTTCAGCATGCCGAGACACTAGGGACTATAGGAGAAGTGGTCTGAGAAAGCGTGGCGTGGGAGCTGAAGCTCCATGGTGTGGACTGAAGATGGAGAAGGAAGCTGTGCCGAGAGGTTGTCCCTTTCCCTTTCATCAGAAGTGATTGTTCCCCTGTGTCAATGAGCTGACACAGGAGTGCCTAAGGGGCAGGAGTTGGACCACTGACAACAGAAGCAGAAGTTTGTGTTCTTCACCTTGCTTAATGAACTATTTCAGAGACCTGTGAGTTTCTACTTGGTGAGAAACCCAGTGCGTAAATGATTGAACAGAATACTTTGTATCATGTCTCAAGAAGAGCGTTTTTCGATGGTCTGCAGTCCAGAGTCAATTCCAGTGTTGAATGTTACAGCGTGATGAAATCTTTGTATCCGAGTGGTCGCACATTTTGAAAAGAACATTTTTTAAAGTCTCTGAGTGCTGGGCATTTCAATTAAAGTGAAACAAACAAATATTAAACAGCGGCCTGAATGAAATTGAACTTTAGGCTAAAGCAATACCTATTGAATACTGAACAAAATAAAAACCTAACCATTAAGCAGAACTCTACGTTTGTTGAATCCCAAAGTGAAGGGGACTTTAAAATTAAGCAAGATTACTGCATGCTGAACGTCAAAGTGAATGGAACTTTAAAATATAAGCAAAAATCATTACATGGTGAATTCTGAATTTAACGGAACTTCAAATTTAAGGGAGATTAAATTAACAGAACTTTATAATGAAGCAAGAGAGCAACACAGTGTAATAACCAATGTATCTGAAAGCTTCAAAAGCTTGAAAATATATTGAAGTCAATCCTATTAAATGAAGAACATAATTAAAGGTTTATGGGCCAAGGCAATAGAGGAAGTAGCCAAGAGGTCCACTTATTTGTAATGAAAGACTTGGGGAAGGGAACCCTGATACTTAGGGGGCAACATCTGTTGTCTTGAGCACACAGCCTCAAGATCCTTTTGTGTTTGAATTGTGTTGCCTAAAACTTGGGCAAGGGAACCCTGAGTATTGTTTTGATCTTCTAACCTTGAACTTAAGAAAGGTAACTTTGAGACTTTTTCTGGAACTAGTTTATACTTGGCAAAGGGATCTGAAAGAATGCTGTGAGCTAGAAGAGGTTCAGTGCGTTATTTTTTAACACAATTTCTTTGGTTGTTGACATCCGTCCGGCCCCCTTCTTCAAGGCCCTTTACACTTCGTCCCACGCTACCGTCCCTCTTCTCCCTCTGCAGCTTTACAATCAGCTCTTGCTTCTTACCACTGGAGCCTGGCTGCTGGCTGCACGTGCTGTTCGGGCCTGCTGGATCTACATGCTGGCTGAAGGTATGAGGGCGCAATTGGGGATATTTTCTACCAGCATCTGATGTACAATCTTCAATTTTAGTTAAAAAAAGAATTGAAGATCTTTGTTTTGGAAATTTCTCCTTTTCACGACGTGAGTCCCTCGTTCTGTCTGTACAACATTGGTGTAGGAATTGCCTTGCTTGGGTAATGCTTTGTGGCTTATTTACAACTTGGAAGCCCTGTTTGCCTTTGACATTTTTGCAGCTATTTCAAACATGGGCACCGCCATATTTTCAATGCAGAGGCTGCCTCTCTGGGTCCCTCTCCACCTTCATCTACTTGCTGTTTGGCCAGCAGGCCCAACATATTGGCCAACCGGGTACCGGCAGGCTTTAGCTGGCCCCCTTCTTCCAAGGCCCACTTCCTAAGGCCCCTGTCCGCTGCCAGTACGCTGCTTGGGATTTTCTTGAACCCATGCACATGAGCCTCCATGATGCTGCTACCTCTCTCCTCAAAGAAATCTGGACTACCATGACATTCACTCCTTAACTATGGGTTAGTTCCCTCCTTCTGGACACACTCCTACCCTCTCTTGACTTCTCTTCATTCCCTGCTTGTCTCCCATGTTTACATTCCTGCTGGCATTGCGTTTTACACCCACTGCTAGCATCTGATTCTAACTGTAATTTCAATTCCAGCTGCGTTTTTGCATTTTGGGTTAAAAGTCAAATCTAGCTGTGTTTTTGCAAACTTGCTTTGCCTTTTGCTTGTACTATGTGCTTTTCTGTAACCCGCTGGCCCAGTGACTGCACCGTTCTACTTGTTCTACTAATAGCTGCTGTCCCTCCATCCACCAGCTTCTCTCCCACCCCTCTATTGCTACCACACCCATGGCGCATTCTGTTTCTCCTATCTTCTCCAACCTGTTTCTCCATCGACTATCCTTCCTTTTTCACTAAGTCTGGTAGGAAGAAGTTCAAAAAGGATATCTTGGCCTCTAACCCTGGTCTCCCTATCGCTGACACCTATTCCAGCGCTTCCTCCAGACAGACGCTCACCGACATCCTCTTTGTCGTTCCTTCGCCAGATCTTCTGAATCTTCATATGGCCTCTGTGCTCTGTCCTTTCTCCTGCTCTCCCATTAATAGTGACACCTGCTGGGAAGCCCTCATGGCCCCGTTCGACTCCTCTAAGGTGATCATTAATGTTTTTTTTTTTTATTGTTTATGGTTTTACAAAAACCTTTAAAAAACTCTTGAATAATAAAAAATTAAAACAATTGTTACCTTTCAATTCATATTAGAATAAAATCACTAGGTTCCAAACAATAACACAAAAAAACATTTTAACAATATGATTAGCCTCCATATTACAAGTCACATTTTTACTAGGCCTATACCTCTTATATACCAATTCATGTGACAATAAGATCAAAATTCAAAACATACAAAACATTAACAATACGATTAGCCTCCATGTTACACGTCAATTTTGACAGGGCCTATGCCTCTTATTTAGAATTTACAGTGCCATGTAACTCACCCATCATTAGTAGACTGTCGAGTCGCCTCATTATCTGTATTTCCTTTATGAGACAGTGCTTCTTCCAGGATGTATAAGAGCTTCGTTAGTCTAAGCAGCAACTTTTGGCAATTCCCCCACATGCATCGTTCCCACAGACTCTCTCTCCACATACTGGATGAGGTAAACAGAAAAGAGCCAAAAATCGCAGCCCTCTTTAGTTCAAAGAATGTAAATCTGTTATCAGGTGCTTCAGGGTTTCCAACTCATTGGAGTGACTACAAAAGCGACATCTTCGAGTCGACATATCCACCAATTTATGATCCCAATATTGTACTTTTTCGTTTGTCATGAGTTGGTTAAGTTTAAATCGTAGATAGGCTTTTCTCGCTTTGTTGCAACGAAAGATCTCTAAGTATCGTGCACAATCACCCCATTTTCTTCTAAATTTTGCATTGTCATAGTAGGTTTTACTATTGCCTATTTTATCCAGCATTACACCAATAATAGGACTGAAATTTCCTTTTGCATGCCGGAGGACCGGCAACTAAGTCTTCTTTGGCAATCATTGTATCCTCTAATATTTTCTCCATTTTATTTTTAAATCTTAACATGGACGGTGGACACTCCTCCTTTATCAACACAGCCAGGTCTTCATATAAACACTGTTTCAGTGGCAAAAGCATTTTAACATAACTATTCAGCATGCGCCAGTGCCATTTAACAGACAGGGGGAGAAGACCAAGTTCATGACAAATCAACATATTTGGCAGCGAATGCGCCAATCCAAGTACCTGTTTCCACAATCTTCCCTGGACACAGTCCAGAAAATCTTCCATCTCAGAAGTGCAGATGTCAAGGGCATAAAGAAGGATCGGTTCCACTTTTAAAAGGTAGAACTGTATACTGGGCAACAGTGAAAATTTGCTGTGGCAATGATATATGATCTTCATCTGGGAGTTCAACGACTTCAATTTTTCATTGAGCAACTCCTTCCACCCATCCACCCAATAATTGGATGAAAGCTAATAGCCCAGATACCGAATCGACTGTGAGTACGGTATTACAACCTCATTAAGGGACCAGGAAAATTTAGATGTTTTTTTCTTGCCATCTGCAAATAAAATGATGAAAGATTTGGCTGGATTTACTTGTAGATTGTTCTTAAAAGCATAGTTTTCAAATAAGGAAAGTTTGGCCTGGAGGCCAAAGGGGGTGCGTTCCATAAACAGCAGATCATCTGCAAAGCCTATCCAATTCAATACCAACTGACCCAGTTTAACCGGGTAAATAACAGCATCACACCAGGCTGACTTCAGATCCGCTAGGTATAGATTAAAGAGAATAGCAGCCAGATTGCATCCCTTCTTAAGACCTATCTCGGTGGGTATCATATCTGTCACACTTCCCTCCTTAGTCAACCTGATTCTATAATTAGTTTGTTGATGGAGCAGAGCAATCATAGCCACCAAATGTATTGGGAAACCCTGAACGATCATCTTCTCCCATAGCATGGCTCTAATGACAATGTCGACCGCAGCTGTAAGGTCCAACGCTGCCATATGTATGGGGCCAGTGTTCGAGCATTTACTTTGATCGTACAATTGGGCCATAATGGTCGCATTTAACGGGCACCCTACATTTTTGCATGAATCCTACTTAATAGCGCGGCAGTAAGTCAAGTTGCACGATGTAATGCTGTAGTGTCTCCAAAAGTAGATATGTGAAGAATTTAGCAGAGGCATCCATCACAGCAATATGCCTAAAATTATTCGGGTCATCTAGCCTACCTTTTTTATAGATTGGTATTATGGTTGCACCAAGAGGGCGGAATGACACCTAGCAGGTAAATGCTATCATACTTGTTCTTTAGGATCTTGGCCCACAGAGACGGGTCAGCTTTAATTATACAAGGTGGAATGCCATCAGGGCCTGGCGCCCTAGAGCTCTTGATCTTCACTATAGCCCTGCTAATGTCATCCTCCAACCACTGAGAGGGTCGCAAAATCAGATTCTCAAAATTCCTAGCTCGCTCAGTGGCAAACCGCATAGGAAGAGCATATTTAATTTGCATAAACTTTTACCCAAGTTTCAGAAGCCACAGCAGCTTCCTTCAGTGATTCCCCTGCTCCTACAATGGCTCTCAGCATAGAACACACATGTCTAGTGTAATTTTTTAACAAATGGTGTAACATTCTTTGATTATCCACCAACATCAGGTCAAATGTTATCATTTTTATCCTATTACGGTATACTTGGTTAATTTTCAGTTTAAGCTGGAGATAGATAGACCAATCATGTTTCAGTAAACCGAAGGAGCGTATTTGTTTCCTTTTTTCTTTTCAAAGGTTCACCACGAACAGATCATAACAATGCCGATGCATGGGCACCCCTTTCTAACTTTTTGGATTGACATCAACTCGTTTACTTGTGCCTGGATTCTCCTACTATTTTGGACTTCAGCTAGTATGAAACCTGGACGTGGATCTATCGGAAGGAAAGGTAATCAGGGGATCAACCCTTAAATTAGACACCATCCTGAGGCATAGTTTAAAGTCCCATCTCAAAGATATAATTGGACGATCAGGTACAATCGGGACCAAAGCTCTATCAGATGTGTAACGACTTATATGATCCTTCATGGATAATTTCAAGGCCAGGTGGTCGCAGAGGGATAGATCACATATTGACATCCTGTCCACGTCTCAGAGCAGTGCAGTTGAAACAAAAAAGTAGTCAATATGAGATCAATGCACCCCACGTGACCACGTATAGTCGAACAATCCTCCGTTAGGCTGAACCAATTGGATAAACCATGCCAGGAAATCGTTCACCCACCTCTTCCCATTATGTATAGTGGAGGCACCAGAGAAGCAGGGATTACACCCACTATCACCACCCCCTCAATACAGGTGAAATTGAAATCACCCCCACAATAACCCTGGTGCCAACTTCAAGGATCTTGTCCAACTGTTCAGAGACTACAGTATACTCTGTCACCACTCTATTCCAGTATAAACAAATAACCAAGATTCCCCCCGTGCAACTACCTGGAAAACTCAGATTGACTGCTAGGAAAGAATAATCGGAGAACACTAGTTCAGTGACAGTTCTACAAGCTTTATCGATCAATATTGCAAGTCCACCTGAGGGGCGCCCTTGTACTCCTCTTTTTGCTGGCTGGACATATGTTTCATAGTCCTCAAATTCTTAATGCCCCAAGTGCATGGTCTCTTGGATCAAAATGACCCGCAGGCGTAACCCCTCGTCGAGTTGCGCGACCCACAGCCGAAAGTTCTTCAAGCCGCAAACATTCCAGAACATCAGTGTCACCCCCAGACCATCACTCTAGTGGTCATCAGCCAGGGTAAGAGCCTGCAGCTGAGGTCCAGAAGTGCCCCCCCTTGAACCCGAAAAGGCTGCAGCAAAATTCATGAATTGCGTAAACAAATCCTCACTGAGTTGAGAAGACTCCTTGCCAGCCAACCGACCCATTGGTATCTCAAGCATTGGTGGTGGCATTTTAACAAAGGTGGAGGCTTGATCTTCTGAGTGGAATATAGATGGAGTAAAACCAATCAACTCAAAGTCCCCTATTTGGGCCCAGATCAATTTCATGATGATGTGCGAGTGATACCCACATATCATCCCGGTGGCGTTATTTGAGGATAAACACACCCAATCGATGTCATCAGATCAGATCGTTCTCAAAGAGGGTATGGCCTAAAAGGCCTTGAGGATGGCCGATCGATTGAGACTGATTTTCCCATTAGTAGAGGCCTTACATTCCCATCCCATGATTGACGGCATTTCAGTGGTAAGGACCAAACCCTCCACGCCAGTGCCCGTCTCATTGAGGCCGTTCCCTGATTGTAGACCACCATACTCCTACGTCCCCTCCCCTTTCCTCCATACTTATGGGACATTCCTCCATCGTGTGGGACGGGACCGGAGCACTTTTTAAAAGCATCAAAATTTAGCAAAAATGTTAGTCCTTCCTCTCTTTTACGCGGGGTACCGCACGCGGCTGTAACCCCGCCCATCTTAGGTCCGCCCGTGCATCGCCCATCCATTTTCTCCGCTCGTTCGAGACTGGGCGCACTTGCATCTGCAGAAGGTTTTTTCTTCCAATTTCCTGCGGCATCGGCAAACTTGATTTATGTGGATACCTCTGGGGATGGGCCTTCTTGGCAACCCTCTCCCCTGCGTCCCTGGAATTAACCTCCTCATGAGAGGCCTCCTCCGGCCGCTCCAAAATCGTCGGTGGAGGACGCCTTTTTTGGCAAGTTTCAAAAATGTATGCATTCCGACCCCATGAAGGAGTACTTTAGAGGCTTGTTTAGGGAGATATGCCTGCCTGCGCCGTCGGTTCCACCTGCATCGCTGGTGGTTCCGCCGACGTGGCCTTTGCCTGCGGGGCCTCCCCCTACTCTTCCACCCTTGCCTCAGTTGTCCCCAGTGGACAAGGTTGTTGTGGTGCCCGATGTGGTTCAGCCTGATCCGGACCTGTCGGATGACACGCAGGGCGATTAGGACAGCGAAGACCAGCCCCGCTCTATCAGAGCCTTTCATGACATGAGTTGTATGTTGGATGTTCCAGTACCCGAGGCACCTGCTCCGCAGGAGGGCGTGCTTTTGGGAGCGTTCACCTTGTCTCCTTCGGAGCTTCCCGGCTTGTTCTTGCAGAAGGACGTTTTGGCCGAGGTCCGTAGAGTCTGGGAGAGACCCCACTCTGGACTGTTCGTCAATAGGAAAACTGACGCACGCTAGAGGCTTCATTCTTCGGATGAGGTGGCCTTAGCGTCATGTCCGCCCCCCCCTCCTCCACGGTGGTGGCTGCAGCCACTTTGCAGTACAGACCTGTGGCATCCTCTTCTACGACTCAGGTCCTGGGCAAAGAGGATAAGCTTCTTGACTCCCTTGGGAGGAAGACTTTTGCTAACTCGGCCCTGCAATAGCGTCAAGCCAATGCAGAACTGGTGTTAGCGGGGGCGAATATGAAAATGTGGAAAGGTCTGTCGGAGTTTGAGGAGTTCATCCCCGCTGAAAAGCTTGAGGACTTCAAGGTGGGATTGTCGGATGCCAGGGTCCTGGCTCAAGGTCTGCTGGAGGCTTATCATGTTGACACTTCGGCCCGGGGCCTTATGCTTTGAGTGCATACCTCTCGGCAGGCTTGGCTGCACGGGAGGTGCAGGACAAGGTTTTGGACCTGCCGTTTGACAGCAAGGAGCTTTTTCATTCCTCAACGGATGTGGAGCTGACCAAAACAAAGGATAGCCCCCAGACCGCCAAGTCTTTGTCTGTCCTGGCAAAACCACCTTTTAGGACACTGAGGCCGTTGTCACAACCCTGGCCCTCCTCTGGTTTCAGGGGTTTTCTAGTCGATACCCCTTTGGGAAATTCCCGCCAGAGGCAGCAACAGAGTTGGTTTTTCTCCCGCTCCTCAGCCTCCTCCTCAGGTTCAGGTGGTGCCGCCACCCAAAAACAAGCCAAATGAGGGTTCTCTGCGCTCGCACGGGACCCCTCATTGAGAGGCGTGGCAGACTATCACTGAGGACCGGTGGGTCTTGTCAGTTGCTCGGGCGGGCTTCCGCTTACCCTTCCACCTACCCCACCAATTAATCCTCCTTTGCAGCAGTCGGGTTCGCCCTCCCTCAAGGCCGAGATTCAGAAATTACTGGATCTCAGAGCAGTGGAACCCGTTCCCCTAGGAGAACGAAGGGAGGGCTTCTACTCCCGACTGTTTACGGTTCCCAGTTCAATCTTTTCCTACCCCAAGAGAAATTCAAGATGATCATGCCTGGTCAGATAAAGTCAGATAAAGTCCTCTTTACAGATGGGCGATTGGCTCAGCGTAGTGGACCTTCAGGATGCGTATATGCGTATTCTGATCTGGAATCCACACTGGAGATACCTGCGTTTCTCTGTGGAAGAGGAGCATTTCCAGTTCCGAGTGCTTCCTTTTGGCCTCGGTGCGGCACTGCGTGTCTTTACGAAGATGATTTCGGTGATTGCAGCTTATCTTCGTCTGCAGGGTATCTATGTGTATCCATATTTGGACGATTTTCTGTTACGCAGTCCTTGCCCGCTGAAGGCCATCATCTGGAGCTTCTGGCAATTTTCCTAGCGCTCAATGCGTTCAGGCCGGTCATTGCCAACAAAGTGGTCCGTGTCCGCACGGACAATGTGGTGTCCATGGTTTACATAAACAAGCAGGGGGCACCAAGTGTCCTCTTGTGGATCTGGCCATTCAGATTTGGGAATGGGCGGTTCAGCACAATGTCTGGCTGGTGGCAGTACACATCCCGGGTCAGCTGAACGTCATGGCAGATGCCCTCAGTCGGCGGACAATGGTCAGCTACGCGTGGGAATTGAAGGCGGAGATCCTCCCATGGATATTCCTGTGTTGAGGCACTCCGGAAGTGGACCTCTTCGCAACATTGGCAAGCAAGAAGCTTCCTCTGTATGCCTCCAGAAATGGTCTGGGAGCCTCTTCTCTGGGGGAAGCTCTTGAGATTCCTTGGCACAACATGAGGGCCTATGCTTTCCCGCCTCTGCCTCTGATTCATCGGACGATTTGCAAATTGAGGAACACAGTGATCTGTTCTCTTCTGCTCATAGCCCCGTGGTGGCTGGCCAGGTTCTGGTTCTCAGAACTTCAACACCTGTCGGTGTGTGCACCGATCAGGCTACCGGTGAGTCCCAATCTGCTTCACCAGAGGGATCGACAGCTGTGGCACCCCTCCCCACAATCGTTCAGCTTGGCGTCATGGTGCCTGAGTTCAGGTCTTTAAAGCAACTTAATCTGCTGACAACTTGCGCATTATCCAGGCAGCCAGGAAGCCCTCGACAAGGTCTCAGTATAGAAGATAATGGCTTAGGTTCTGTCATTGGTACTTAGACAAACAGCTGGACCCCAGGGTGGCTACAGTTGACACAGTGCTGTCCTTCGTGTCTCACCTAGCAGAATCGGGCATTCATGTTCTGTCATGCAGAACTTATCTTTCGGCGGTAGCCGCCTACCTATCCACGGACCAGTGCTCGTATTCATTGTCAAATCCAGTGATTAGGAGACACTTTGCGGGTTTGACGCGTCTTTATCCTCCGGTTCGCAAGCCGCACCCGACGTGTGATCTAAATGTGGTCCTTACGGCGTTGTGCCATAAACCGTACAAACCAATGGCCACGATGGACCTCAAGCACCTTTCGTGGAAGGTGTCTTTTTTGGTTGCTGTTACTTCAGCAAGGCGTGTGAGTGAGCTCCAAGCTCTGTCGGTGGAGCACCCCTTCTTGGTTTTCCACAAGGATAAGGTGGTCCTACGGACAAATCCTTCTTTCCTGCCAAAGGTGGTCTCTGATTTCCATCTGAATCAGTCAATCTCCCTGCCGGTCTTCTTTCCAAACCCAGCTTCAGAAGCGGAAAGGGTTCCGCATTGTTTGGATGTTAGAAGAGCGCTTAAGTTCTATCTGGACAGAACATCTGAATTTAGGAGCTCTTCTCAACTGTTTGTGACCTTTGATAATCCACAAAGTAGACAGGCTTCTAAGACGACTATCTCCAGATGGATCGCTGCCTGTATTACGTAGTCTTACACTGTCCAAGGTCTGAAGCCTCCTAAGGGAATTAATTCACACCTGGTGCAGGGCAAGGCAGCTGCAGTTGCCTTTCAGAAATATGTCCCCTGGGACACCATCGCAAATGCGGCTACATGGGCCTCCCAATCGACGTTTTGTAAACATTATTGTCTGGACCTGAGCTCCAGATCCGACGCTAAGTTTGGCCAGGCTGTGCTGAAGAACCTTTTTCAGTAAGGGGTTTTCCATACACCCGTAGTTCCTGTGAGGAGTACTTGGGAATCTCCCATAAGTATGGAGGAAAGGGGACGGGACGTAGGAGTATAACCAGGTTACTCACCATAGTGACCACCTTTCTCCTAATCCATAGTCCCCTTTCCTCCATACGCCTGCCCGCCGCCCCTTCTACTAAGGTCCCTCTATTATTGCTTAAAGGTCTCTGACCTGGCGATAGAAAAGGACTGATGGGCAATGCGCAGAGCGGAGCTAAGATGGGCGGGTTATGGCCGTGTGCGGTACCCCGCGTAAAATGTTGGTGCTTTTACAAAGTGCTCTGGTCCCGTACCACAGGACGGAGGAATGTCCCATAAATATGGAGGAAAGGGGACTATGGACTAGGAGTAAGGTGGTCACTACGGTGAGTAACCTGGTTATTTACTCCCATTGGATTGGGTGCTACGTTGGGGGAAAACATCGGATGGGATTCTACCTTCTCACCTTCCTCAATTCCTGTTGGTATATTGGGCCTCATTACGAGTCCGGCGTTAACCGAGGCGGTAAAACCACCTGGTTAACGCCGGACTCGTATTACCATTCCGCCTCCGTGATTCCCGGAATTACCGGGGCATTACAACCCCGGTTTTCCGGGAATCACGGAGGCGGAATGGTGTAAATCCCCATTCCCATTGAGTCCTATGGGACTCGATGGAAATGGGGATCATGGAAACACCGGCAGCATCTCGTAATGCTGCCAGTGTTTCCTCGTCCGCCTGCATGCGGGAGGTGTTAAACCCGCCAGGTCAGACCTGGCGGGAACATCACCTCCCGCCTGCAGGGGTCGGACTCAGGCGGTCCGGAAACAACGGTGGCGGCGGGTTTACCGCCACCGTTATTTGCGGACCGCCTGGGTCGTAATGAGGCCCATTGAAATTTCCAACCTTAATGCCAACTTGAATAGATTCCCAACAGGTTTGCGCCCGGTTGGACCCTTTCCAAGTCGGCGAGGTAGTTTTCGCTGGGCTAGGCCTCCCCACCAATTTTCCCTTACCCACCACGACAGGTTGATTTTGTTTAACGCTTTTTTAATATGCATTGCTGGAGAAAAGTTTAGAAGATCCATTTGCTTATGTCTGTGTAGACCCAAGGGCTCATCTTTAACCAACCCCTCGCTCTTGTTAGCTCTTGAACCTGATAGTCCCACAACATTCTTAATACCTTTGTTTTCAATGTTCTCATTGGGCGGGTGAGGCAGTTGTTCAACATTCAGCGAGTCAAGATTCAATAGTGCTTTGGATTCTTGATTGAGTTGTTGTAGGTCAATGACCTCATCTTCATTGGATAGATTACCACAGCCCTTACTGGGAGGGAAGGCATCAAATTTAATTTTAGAAAGTCATTATTGGCTCTTTTTGCAGCAGCACTAAGATTCTTAGCTTGGTGAAACTTTTGTTTTTGTGCCCTGGCTGCCAATTGTCTTTGTTTTCTAGTTAGCACAACATTAGGACATGATTCTTGCTCAGTAGTAGGCATCTCCAGAGCAATTTGCCCAAGCTTTGCCTGTAAATCATCCTCTAGGTCTGTAAGATTGTTGAGTGCGGAGGGACTATCAATGGGTTCCTGTCTTGTGTATTGATCATCGTCTCCCACAATACCCGACGCAACATCTTCGCCATGCCCTAAAGCTTTACTGGCTAGGTGTCCCTTGAGGATTTGCTGTATTACCAGTGAGTTAGCTGTCACCTCTTGGGTCAACTCAGTCAAAGGCAGGCCAAGGTTGACCTCCCCCTTTTGGCTCTTAACCGCAGCAAGAGCAGCAAAGGACCTGATGTCGTTACCAACCATTCTCAGATCGGCTGGTGTTTGCGTGACTGAGTCTGCCGTGGATACCTTAGATTTATTTTGACCCATGGCTAATGCAGCCACAGCATCACAGGCAAATAGAAAGCCTTCAATCCGACTCGTTTTGGATAGCAGCTCCACAAGTACACCCTTCAAAACTGCAATTTCACAGTGGGTCTGTTCGTGGCCCTTGTCCAACAAACGTAGGATTCTAGTCAGCACAGGGAACTCAGTACCCAAGGTTTCTGAATCCGAAATGTGTTGTTCTATAGGCTGACCCAATTCAAATGGCCTCACTTCAGGGTTTTGGGAAGAAGTGGACATAGCCATATCGTGCTCGGACAATGATAACACCCCCAACGTGTGGGGGTTTGCTTTTGTATCCGTAGGTGAACTGGATTTTATGTTACAAAAGTCTTCAATGGAATAGTCAACCTTATGGGTACCCACAACGTCCTCCCCTTCCCCCATTGGAACAATATTCTCAGCAATTTGACTAAACATGTGCACATTTTTAATTCCGTACCTACTTTGGGTCACCGGGTTGAGGGGTCAAGGGAAAACCTCATACGTTTCCCCAACTCCGCCTCAATCACAGGGGCAATCATAGAGACATCAGTTATCTTGGGTCTGGTTGGCATAATTCCCATTGTTCTTAATAACTCTGAATGCTCGGGTGGAACCTCTTTAAGGTTCGGTGGACCAATACCCATCATATCATCAACTTTGTTTATTTCTGTCAATTTGAAGGTTTTGATTGGAGCGTGGGCCTCAAGGGCCCCCTCCACACCATTACATAGCTGGGGACGACGCCCCGGCACACTTACAGCTGCCTCAGTCAAGCTTAAGGCCTGTATAAAAGCAGCCGGCGGCGTTTCATCACATATTGAGGTCCCGACTTTGTTGGGGACCTCATACGAGTTATGAGTTAGAGCATATTGATAAGCCACCTGAGACGTCGGTGGGCATCGTTGCTAGATCTACACGTGGCTCGCTCGGAGACTCATAGAGTTTACGGCCGCTATGAAGGCCGTTCACCATACTTGAGGAGCAAGTGTACCCACTCAGGCACCCAATACCAGGACCACCCCTTCACAAGCAGTTAGTCTTACCTACAGGGGGAGGGGCCTCAGGTCTGCCCAGAAGCGATCTATA
Source organism: Ambystoma mexicanum (assembly GCF_040938575.1). NCBI lineage: Eukaryota > Metazoa > Chordata > Amphibia > Caudata > Ambystomatidae > Ambystoma > Ambystoma mexicanum. The sequence goes on from NC_090926.1 coordinate 1,227,332,436, forward strand.
AGTGAGGTCGAGTGGCTCTAAAGCAAATACACCAAAGAGCGGACTGAAGACAGGGGAACCGTCGTATTACAATATAAGCTCTGCCACTTAACCCCAATACAAGAACTTCCGGGATTGTTTATCTGAGTTAGCTATCTTATACAGAAGGTTTCTGTCATTAACCGCCCCAGCCCCCACCCTGTTGAGCACTTTCTAATGCACTTCCAGGATGCGCGCGCAAGATGCGCGTGCACCTGGCTTAAGTTCGAAAGTGAGGCTTGGCAGGGGGCGTGATTGGGGTTCCTTCCAATCAGCACACTTGATGTCAAATCCTTGAAATTGAGTAGGCAAATATGTCCAAGTTTCACGGGACGCGATGCTTCCTCTTACAGACGGGTGACCCAACACAATCCTCCAACACAACAGTCCTCGTACGTCTGGTATGAGCAGAACAGCACCTAAATGGCACCATCATGGTCCAAGGCCCTCAGACCAATCTCCTTTTCTTTGATAGGCGGTTCCCTCACCTCATCAATTTCCTTTCATCTCCTGCTGTCCCTTCTTCCCCTCACCCCCCTGGCTACCTTGCCCTCTCTTCCCTCATCTTCTGCCCCCCTCAGGCTCCTTCTTCACCTCCTCAGGGTGTACCTCTGATTTGTACCCCTCCCTGGAAGGCCTTTAAGGCTGGCAAACTTCTTCATTTTACCGCTCTCAACTCTCGCTCAAACAATCCTGGAAAACTTGACCTCCATGTCCTCGGTCTCACCGAGACATCTTTCACGGCCAGCTCTGTCACAAGCTTTGATACTCTCCTCCCTGATGGCTAGAAGATCCTCTCTGCACCCAGATCCACCCGGTCGGAAGGGGGTGTAGCCCTGATGATTCCTGCCTCTATGATTCCCACGCATACATACTCCTCTTTGGAATGCCTTGTCTGCAGGCTTTCTCTCTCTCCTGGTCACTCCCTTAACGTGGCTAGTATCGAACGGCCTCCTGGTCAGATCACCTCATTTCTCTCTGAGTGGGTGTACCTCTCCTCCTCCTCCTCCCTCCTGGCCTCAAACACTCAAGTCCTCCTTCTTGGTGACCTCAGTATCCATCTAGACTCTCCCTGTTCCTCCTCTGTACTCTTAAGTGACCTATGTGATTCCCTCTCCCTTTCTATCCACCTCTCTGGCCCGACTCACTCTGCTGGGCACACACTTGATGCTTTGATCTCCTCGTACCTCCTCCTCTCCATCCCTCTGACCACTCCTCTCTCCTGGAGCGATCACTCCCTCCTCTCATCTCTACCTCTCCACCCCCAGGTCAAGCTAACCCTTACACTGCCACCTACCTTCTTGGACATCCGTCCCATGAAGCGTGTGTCAGTTGAGACCTTCATTGCGATCTTCTATCCCTCCCTTCCCCTCAGGCTGAATCACATCCTGGCACAGCCCTTTCCATGCTCTATTCTTCTACCTCTGATACTCGTGATGTTCCAGCCCCTGTCGTGAGGATCCATTTGAAGCCCAAAGCCAAGTGTGATTCTTGGTACGACTCTGACTTAGCTACCCTTAAACGTAAGTGCAGGGTGGCTGAGAGGAAATGGAGGGCTTCTTGTTTATCCTCTGACAAACTGGCCTGCCGCCTGCTTCGAAGGCAATACCGACTCACTGTCCATTCTAAAAAGAGAGCCCATATCCAAGCCCGTGTCTCTGCGACATCTAACAACTCTGCCGTACTCTTCAAAATCTGCAAGGAGCTGGCCAACCCTGCAGCAGTCTCTACCTCTCCTGTCGCCTCCCAGGCCCTTTGCATGGCCCTTGCCTCTCACTTCATCTCAAAAACCCAGGACATCCTGTCCACCCTCTCGTCCCCTCCCCCTCTTCTCCCTTCTCCTTCTGTTAACACTGGCCCTCCTGCAGCTGCCCCCCACCCTCTTTCTCGTCCTTTCGTCTTTTCTCCCCCGACGAGGTCTCTAGACAAGTCTGATCTATGAAAGTCTTGTCAAAACAGTTTATTCGCTGTTTCTCCAAAACCATCATGGACCACATTGAACCTCTTGCTTCTGCACTGGCCGACTTCTGCCTCGGGAGCCTTACCCTCCCCTCTGAAGCACTCTCTTGTGCACCCTCTTGTGCACCCTCTTCTCAAGAAACCCACAGCTGACCCTTCTTGCCCGCAAACTATGGCCCATCTCCATCACTCCTTTCCTGGGCAAACTCTTGGAAAAGCTGCCCATCTCGCAGCTTAATCTTCACTCTTCACTCTGATTCTGTTGGTTGTCTCCACGACCGTCAGTCTGGCTTTAGACCTGCCAGAACCACGGAACCTGCTCTCCTGAACATCTGTGAAGATCTGCTCTCCAACCTTGACTTTAACATCCCCTCTGTCCTCATCCTACTCGATCTCTCTTCTGCCTTCAACACGGTCAACCATACCATTCTGCTCAACCGTCTCTGTGACAACCTGGGTATCACGGATCAGGCTCTGGCCTGGCTGACTTCTTTCCTCTCTGATCGATCCTCCCAGGTCCAACTTGGGTCCTTCCTTTCGTCTATCTCCCTCTCTACCTGTGGTATTCCCTAGGGGTCTAACCTCTCACCCTGGCTTTTCAACCAATACCTGGCAACTCTCGCCCATCGCATTCCCGGTTTCTGCTCCAACTTTCAATGCTATGCTGATGACACTCAACTCATTTTCAGGCTTCCGTCGGCCACCTCTTCTCCTCTCATCTCTGATTTCCTGTCTTCTATTCAGGCTTGGTGTGCCGCCAATGATCTCTGCCTGCAAAGATTCTCCTCATCGGCACACATTCACCCTCCTTTCCTGTCACTCTCTGGCTGGCCTCCCTTTGCCCTCCGCCTAGCCCCACCTGTGAGGCTAAGAACCTCGGGGTCATCTTCGACTCCACGCTTTCCTTTTCAGCCCACATCTTTGATGTCTCTAAAAAGTCTAACTTCCTACTGCACCTCCTCATAGGTATTCTGCCTTTCCTCTCCTTCCCCCAGAAGCTCACTGGGCCTCATTATAACCCTGGCAGTCACGGTAACAACAGTGCTGGTGAACTACCAGCACTGTTGTTACCGGACCGGCAAGGTACAGGTTTGCGGGCAGAATGCCCTCCCGGCCGCCAGGACTGACCCGGCGGGTGGATCGGCACCCGCACGCAGACTTTGACGGATGCACCGGCACTGTTGCACACAATGCTGATGCATCTGTCCTCACCATTCCCATTGAGTCCAATGGGACTCGAATGGGAATGGGGAGTTTCTTTTTCTGGCGCTTGGCCGTAGGGACCGCCAGGGCTGTAATGCCCCGGTGATTTCCCATTGACAAGCACCGGAAAAAAAACATGACTCTGGCGGTAGCCTGCCATTTTTACCGGCACAGCTACCACCGGAGTCATAATGAGGCCCACTGTCTCTCAAGCCCTGGTTCTCTCTAGGTAGGATTATTTGTATTTGTATGTATTTGTTTATATAGGGCTTTACACCAAAGCGCTGCACAATAGAACAACTTAATACATAAAACATAACGATATCACGATAGAAGCAAATTACAAAATTATTGCAACAACCTCTTTCTAAATCTACCTGCTTCTACTCTCCACCCTTTGCAACTCATCCAGAACAAGATTTGTGAGACTTGTCCTTGGTCACAAGCCCTGGGATCGTATCTCTCCAGGCCTGAAATCTCTTCATTGGCTCCTAGTGGCTGCAAGGATTAAATTCAGGACCCTTTGCATTTCTGGGGCCTGGGTCCAAAATACCTTCAACTGTCCCTCCGTAAATACCTACCCTCTCGAGCTCTTCGCTCCTCCACCTCCAACTTCATCAGGGTCAGTTGTTTCTCAAAGAAACAAGCTGGGGGTAGATCTCTGTCTTCGGCTGGGGCTTTCTTCTGGAACAGCCTCCCTGCCACTCTGAAACTTGAGGAGAACCATCTCCAGTTCCTGAAGCACCTCAAGACCTTCCTCTTTGCTTCTGCCTTTGCTCCTCCTCTCCCTTGCTGATCTGTTCTGCTTCGGCATCGTGCACCTGGTTACCCTTCTGATTTCGGGCCAAGGTACTCGCTCACCCTGCCGCAGACTCACACTGCCTCCTGGCAACCCTTGCACTTGGGTCTGTATCTGGAACCCTACAGTCCCCCCCCCTTTTTTCCTGCACTTATTGACACACCTCCTTGTCGGTGCCTTAATCCTAGCACTTTCCACTTGCAGGTTGCACTACCATTGTTGTTTTGTTTATTCCTTTGCTCAGCACTTTCCACGTCTTCCACCCTCCTTGCACTTTCCCCCTTGCCTCTCCCTTGCACTTGCATGTTCTCAATGTCACTGGGCCTAGTAAGATTGCTGTTTTATTTGTTCTCCCTTGTTCCTCTCTCTTGCTTCGTCGCGCTCTGAAACACTTGTGTATGAACGCAATACAAATAAAATATCAATATCATTCGCTACACATTGTTTAGCTTTAGTTGTGAGGGCAAGGATTGGTTTTGGACGCAGTCAGATTCTTAAGTTGAAGTCTTGGACTCAGACGTACCTTAGTTTTGTTCAGGTAGGGAAATCCCACCTTAGCATATGGCAAGTTTTTAACTATCTTGACATTTATTTTAATAAAGTGTTTATTTTGAAATTTGAATCTGTGTCTGTGTCTTGCTTCATGATGCCTTCACACGGGGCATAAGGCTGCTGCGGATACAGGCGTATCCTCCTTGCTTGTCTTTCTTGCGCATATGGGGGCATCTGGTAGTTATATGCAGGCGCTGGCCTCCTCCTGCACTCCCACAAAAATCTTTCCATCCTCCCACATGTCCAACGCTGCCCCATACTCCCTCTCTTGAGCCCATTCCTCCGAAGCCTCCCCTTCCTCCTTGGGACCCTGCAAACCCACCTGCCTCCCCCCAACTCACCCACAGGTCAGGTCTCAGAACGCTGCAACATACATTACACACAAATTAGACATGAAAATAAATAGCAAAAGTAACAAAGAAAAACCGGAACCTAGATTAGGCTAATACAGGATTAATCTATACAAAAAATAACTCAATCAATTATAATTCATAAACTAGTATTTGATGCCAAGACTTCCTAGTTTGTTGCAGTGACTCAAAAAGAATGGAAGGTTACTTCTGCCACAGCCAATGACAATACAATCTGTATCGTTTGTTGAGGGCCAGTCCTTAATTTGTACCCTCCGAAGAAATCTAAGATCATGGGTTCTAATGCAGCTCCCCCCAGATTTTGACTGCATCCAGGCCAGGACTTTGTCCGGAAGTGCTTCTCTCAGCTCAGGTCTTTCCTGCTTATTCACATTTGTGATAATAATATTTCTTTGATCTGGCACAAGTCCTTTTAAATATGCGTCCATAATCTTTGGCATTAGGGACTTTTTGATCCCTTCAAGAGGGGATACCATGATTATCAGTGTCAGTCACCCTAGGTGTAAACAAATTAGCAGGATTAGTGATAACACTACTGGCTGGAGGAATGGGTCCAGATAGCAGAGTCATGCCAAGGCCTGACCTCCTCAATTCGGTATGATCTATTGGAGGAACATTAATTTCCACTATAGGGATAGTTAGTACTCGGGGTCGGTTTGGCAGCATGCATCCACGCTACTAGGCACTGCCTGTATACGGTAGAGGTCCGTTTGACATCATCTGTCTATCCTGTTCAGCTGAGGTATTATCCACTCAAAGGAGTCTACCCAACTGTGGAAGTCTATAACATTGTTACATTGGTTCCAGTCCCAAATGATCCTTTCCTTGATGACCTGCCATTTTCCATTGGCACTCATTTCCTTCTCTCCCATGTGGGAGTTTACAAGAGACTCAGAAATGACTTACTCCATACTCTTGGATGCAGATTGCATTGCCTTACTTGCTGCTAAAGCTAGGCGGACAATTTTTGTCAGTTTGGGTATCGGGACTCCCCACCTCAGTCCGATTAGGACAGTCAGTCTGGGGGGGCTCAGATGGCTCTTCCAGACCACGTAATTGTTCCATTGGGGTCTTGTTTTGTTTTATTAAATCCGGGCTCATAGGCAGGGAACCTATAAGGGACATTAATCATTAGCAAATTCACTTCTCTCCTTTTGAGACCGCTGTTTCCTTTGCGAGGATATGGCCAGAACCTCCAACATGCGTTTAACACCTGGGGTGGATGGCCCACTGTCCAGTTCCAGGGACGCTTGTTCTGGGGATCTCACCTCACAATCCTCAGGTCATAGATCTTTAGTTGTCCTATAGCTCACAGTTTTAGGTGTTAATAGGGAGCAAATATCAGCAGAACCCCTCGTAGATTTTAACGTTCCTGCTCTAGTAACCAGCGTTATATCAGGAGAGACCAAACTACCGCGGGGTAGCTGCCGTTAGATACCCCTGCTCACCTCCCAACAGGTGGAGTGATATGGCTGATACAGGGGGAAATGTACAGAACAATAAACCCCAACTCAGCCAAGCTTTGCTCTAATTCCTCAATTTACTATAGCAGGGGCCCCCGACTATTGGTACATAAATCGCCTGCAGACACCTCATGTTCACGCATGGCAGGAAAGTTCAATACAGTATTGCTCTCGATAGGATAGAGCGCAGATGTCATGTACACTCACCAGCAGCAGGGACCCACCAAAATACTCTGCTTCCGCTCACCTCCGCTATACTCGACTGTTCTTCTGCCAGCCCTGCGCCAAACAACAGGCAAGCCGCCCAGTCAAGTTCGAGGATCCATCCGTGTCTTTCCAGTGGACGCCAGTTAACTCACTCAGACTCCTCGACTAACAAGCTGCTGCCTCCAGGACTGCTAGAGCAAAGGACCCAAGACCGGCAATCCACACCGCCTTGCGGCAGCCTACGACTACTTACAGTCCAGTTTCCATCCGCCATAAAAAAAGGAAATCACAATCACCACACAATGCAAAGACACAATATAGAGATTAACTAAATGTCTGCGGTTGAATTGTTGAAACCCACTGTTCCACTCGTAGCCCCCTCCCCATGCAGGTTCCATCCGCACTTCGTCCTGGACTACCCTGTGCACATTCTGCAGCGCAGTTACTACCGCCCCTTCTACTGAAATCGTTGCTAACTTCTTTTGTGCTAGTTTTGCTTCCTCTGTTTGTATTCTCTGTGCTGTTTCCTTTTCCTTCTCCTTTAGCCATTTGCAATGATGTATAATTATGGACTGTGTCTCCACCCACCCTTTTGCCTCGATCCCCACTATCTTGCCGTGTCTTCTGCACCTCCTTGGCAAGCCCTTTTTTTTACCATGAAATAAAATAATGGGAACGATCGATCCTCGAACTCACCTGTTTCCATCCTCCACATCTCTTGCATCTGTAAAATATACTGGGCGGGATCCCCATCATGCCGCACTGTATGCTGCATTATTGACTGGACGTTCTGGTTGTCTGGGTAGGCGCGTCGCACCCCTGCCCACACCTGAGCCCTGAGGTCATTAAAGTGTGCCCCATCATGAAGGTTGTCCCCCAGCCGCACCCTGGGGTATCCTAGCATTGGGACAAATACACTTTTCAAATTACCCACAGCTAGAGTGATGCCAGCTGTCTGTTTTTTCAAAATGCGTAAATCCATTTCCCTGCCCCCGCTGTAAGGTGTATGGTGCGATTGCTACCGCTCTTATGCGCCATATCGCGCTGCACCTCATTAATGCCGTTGCAACCGTGTTGTGCCCTTGGTCACTCATAGACCACAGTAATTGTGTTGTGCCCTCTGGTCGCTCATAGACCACAGTAATTGTGTTGTGCCCTTGGTCGCTCATAGACCACAGTAATTGTGTTGCGCCCTCTGGTCGCTCTTAGACCACAGTAATTGTGTTGTGCCCTTTGGTCGCTCATAGACCACAGTAATTGTGTTGTGCCCCCTGGTCGCTCATAGACCACAGTAATTGTGTTGTGCCATCTGGTCGCGCTTAGACCACAGTAATTGTGTTGTGCCCTTTGGTCGCCCATAGACCACAGTAATTGTGTTGTGCCCCCTGGTCGCTCATAGACCACAGTAATTGTGTTGTGCCCTCTGGTCGCTCTTAGACCACAGTAATTGTGTTGTGCCCTTTGGTCGCCCATAGACCACAGCAATTGTGTTGTGCCCTTTGGTCGCTCATAGACCACAGTAATTGTGTTGCGCCCTTTGGTCGCTCATAGACCACAGTAATAGTGTTGTGCCCTTGGTCGCTCATAGACCACAGCAATTGTGTTGTGCCCTCTGGTCGCTCTTAGACCACAGTAATTGTGTTGTGCCCTTTGGTCGCTCATAGACCACAGTAATTGTGTTGTGCCCTTTGGTCGCTCATAGACCACAGTAATTGTGTTGTGCCCTCTGGTCGCTCTTAGACCACAGCAATTGTGTTGTGCCCTCTGGTCGCTCTTAGACCACAGTAATTGTGTTGTGCCCTTTGGTCGCTCATAGACCACAGTAATTGTGTTGTGCCCTTTGGTCGCTCATAGACCACAGTAATTGTGTTGTGCCCTCTGGTCGCTCTTAGACCACAGTAATTGTGTTGTGCCCTTTGGTCGCTCATAGACCACAGTAATTGTGTTGTGCCCTTTGGTCGCTCATAGACCACAGTAATTGTATTGTGCCCTTTGGTCGCTCATAGACCACAGTAATTGTGTTGTGCCCTCTGGTCGCTCATAGACCACAGTAATTGTATTGTGCCCTCTGGTCGCTCTTAGACCCAGTAATTGTGTTGTGCCCTTTGGTCGCTCAACACAGCAGACTTAGCAGCTACTCTGCCTGCACACTACCCAAAACTAGAACTCTAGCCATCCATCTAGATACAGGACTCTCACACACTATACAATGCTCCTTATACTATCCTATCTAGTATACCTGGCCTCCTCACTCGCCCTATTGGAACGACTCATCATGTCGCCTCTTACAGCAACCACAATACAACAATCCACCATACAATGTAACATAGCCGACAGAAACCTAAGACTACGAGCAAGACTACCCAGAATCTTTGATCCGCTCATCAAATACGAAACTAACACCATTCGAGCCAAAAAGGAACCCACTCGCAAACCTTTCACCCACAACTACATTAAGCACAACAATTACCAAACAAACAAAGAAACAAATGCCACTCCTAATGCAGCAATAAATACTGTTACACACCCTAACCGCACACCTAAACTTAAAGGAGCCTTAATAAACGCTAGATCCTTAGTCGCCTATGCCATAGAAATATCTGAAGTCATCTCGACAGAAGACTACGACTTCCTAGCCATTACAGAAACTTGGCTGCATGAGGCATCAGGCCCAGCACTATCCCTAGCTGTGCCCAACAATTATACTATCCTCAGAACGGATAGGTGCGGAGCTCGAGGTGGCGGACTAGCCATCATCGTCAAAACTAAACTTGGGATGAGACTCACCCCCTCACCAACCATTGAATCTTGTGAGATAATGTCCACCAAGACATCAACAGCTAACTCTCAAACTCTTAACCTTCACTTGATATACAGACCTCCAGGTCCTATCAAGAATTTCATAGAAGACTTAACTACCATCCTATCAGAAAACCTCAAAGATACTACTCAATCAATACTACTAGGTGACCTCAATATTGGCTTCAATGACATCAACGACTCACAAGCCACAGCAGCATCCAACACCCTAACAGAACTGGGATACACCCAAAGAGTGTTTGAGCCCACCCATATCAAAGGGAGAACCCTTGATTGGATTGCTGACCACAACTGCAATATATCTACTCTCACCATCTCACCCCAAATCTGGTCAGATCACCATCTTATCTCATTCTCCTTGGACACCGTCACCCCTAAACTGCAACAACTGTGTGCACCACCCGCACTTACCAGAAACAAAAAAAACATGACACTAGACAAACTACTCCCTGGCATCATGCCCACCTTGGACGCTTTACCTGATAACCTTAACCCTAACAGCCTAGTGGAAGAATTTAACAACATCATGAACAAAACCCTTGATGACATCGCACCACTCAAGCTCAGAAACAGCAAACCACAGAGCCACCTGAACAACTGGTTCACCCCTCTCCTAAAAAATCTGAGATTAGAAAAAAGGAAATGGGAAAATACGTGGAAAATTAGCCCCACTCCAGAAAATAAACTAAAACTAGTTAATATCTCCTCTCATTATAAAAAAGAAATCATCTTAGCTAAACAAGAGACCTACAATAACAGAATTACACAAGCTAAATCAAGCACAAAAGAACTGTTCGCCATACTCAGAGAACTGGAAAACCCAATAACACCTCAAGATAACTGTCTTAAAGACAAAAAGTGGTGCTCTGAAATCCAGCAAGCTCTCTCTAACAAAGTCCGAAACCTTCAAAAGAAAATAGAACTAAAACGCGAGACCTTAGCATCCAATATATTACCGCCTACTAAGACACTTGCTAACTTCAAACCCACTACGCAATTCCACTTCTCCAAAGTCTCCATACTAGAAGCAGAAAAAGTAATACTCGGCCTAAAACCGTCCAACTGCAAAGGAGACCCATGTCCAGCACAACTCATCAAAGATGCCGCACGAGATCTAGCACCATTTATCACTAAGTTAATTAATGCCTCCTTTACCACAGGCATTATCCCCAGTAACTTAAAAGAGTCTTGGGTGCTCCCACTCTTAAAAAAGGCTACTTTAGACCCCACTATACCCACCAATTATAGACCCATCACTACGGTACCGTTCCTTTTGAAGATACTGGACAAGGTGGCATATATCCAAATCCAGAATTTCCTGGAACAAAACCAACTATTAGGCTCCCGACAATCTGGCTTCCGCCCTCTTCACGGCACAGAAACTGCACTGATTGACCTTAAAGCCCAAATAGACAAAGTACGAGATTCTGGAAAACCAGCACTCCTCCTGCTACTAGACCTATCGGCCGCTTTTGATTTAGTGGACCATAAAGTCCTATGTAACCACCTAGATTCAGCAGCACACTTCTCCACTGAGGCCATAGCATGGATACAATCCTTCCTTAGTGACCGCACCATGAGGGTTTTCTCACCTACAGCAGCTGCAGACCCCATCCCTATTACCTGCGGTGTGCCACAGGGATCGTGCGTTTCACCAACGCTATATAACATATTCACTAAGCCCCTGTTTGATGATTTGGACCATCTGGGTATCACGTATACTAACTACGCTGACGATACCCAGATCCTCCTCCCACTCACGGGGGTTTACGAAAAAGATCTAGCACTGGTGAACAAAATATACAGCATCGTTCAGGCATGGATGGCAACCCACGGCTTATGCCTGAACGATGATAAAACTGAGCTTCTCATCCTAGGCACCGCACCCCTCATCAATAAACTAAGCACAAATTACTCTTCCTTTATCATAGATGGGAACTGCATACAAGTTGCTAAAGAAGTTAAAACATTAGGGATCTACCTTGATTCTACCTTATCATTTTCCAAACAGGTAAATTCCCTAGCTTCCTCAACAGCCTACACATGTAAGCTCATTAGAGCAGGAAAACAATTCCTATCCCAGCACAGTTGTCTAACACTAGCCAGAGCCCTTATCATCTCTAAACTAGATTATTGTAACGCACTGTACATAGGAGCCACTAAATCCATCATCAACAAAATCCAGATACAGCAAAACAAGGCCCTCCGAGCGGCTTTGGACATCCCCAGGAGAGAACACATTACAGAAACAAGAAGGAAACACAAATGGCTCTCCACCCATGAGAAAATCAAACTTAAAACTGCATCTCTCACATACAAATCTCTACACAACAAAGCCCCTCAATACCTTAAGGACAGATTCACCAGATCACACTCCACAAGACAAACCAGACTTGCCTACACCAATCGCCTCCAAGTACCTCGCTTTAAACTGACCACCATAGGCGGAGCTAGCTTCCCAGTCAAAGCTGCTCAATTGTGGAACGAATTACCCACTACCGCGAGGCTAGAACATTCTCCTTCCAAATTCAGGCAAATTGTAATTAACTGGCTGACGACAGCTATTGCTAATTGAAATTATGATAATGCTCACGCCTGTTTTGCTACACAGCATCTATACTATATGATTGTAAACTTGTATTGTAAACTTGCATCTGTAACTTGTAATTATCTGTAACATGTAACTGTAACCTGTAATTTATGCTCTAAGCTGTACATCTTCTTACTTCCTGCGCCCTTATACCCCAGGGTCCGGTGCGCATAATAAATACCAAACAAACAAACAAACAAACAAGGGACAGCAGTACCTTGATCAAATTGTTCTCGTCCATGTGCAGCCATGGTACATACTGTGCCTTCCCTGGTCCTTTATGTAACAGGGGGACCAGCACTCTGACCATATTTTTCACCTTCCTTTTATCCATCTGTTACCTTTGGCCATTGCCATGCACCTATACCGGTTCCTTAACCGGTACAAGCTTTCCACCCGTGGTGTTATCACAGGCGGATCCTCTTCCACCTTGTCCACTGTATCCCACTGCTCATCCCCTGGTATTCCTCTGTCCCTCTCTTCCGACTGCACCGTCCCATAGTCCAAACGTCCTGCCCGCTGTCTTCCCCGTCCCCTGTCCTCCTTTTCGATATGTACATCTTTGAGGGCAGTACTTTAGAGTCAGAATAATATGTACCCACCCCCAATTCGTCCATTGCAACAGGTGCTTTCTGTCCATCTCTCCTATCCACCCTCAACCATGCTAACTCCTCCTGGGTCCTCTTCAGTGCCTCTTCCAACTACTTTTGTGGTTTACGATCCAGGCTTCCTTGCTCTTGTTCACGCAAGGCTGTAGAAACTGCTGGGTTCAATGAAAGCACAGTTCACTCTGCATTCTTCTGTTGCCCTCTCTTTTCTCTGTGCACTGCAAGTTCAAATGGGCTAATGGAGAGAGAGTGCAGCAGTAACCATCTCCAATACTAAAAGTGCCAAAGACCTGTGTGGGAGTGCTAGACAAGGAACGTTCTTTCTTTTTTACATTACTCCAAACCAGTGTCCATGCAGCTAATCTTTGCATTTTACAGACACTCATCTTACAAATGTCTTACTTCAGTGGTACACAAAAATGCTGTACTGCTGCTCATTTTATGTCTTGGGTACAAATAACTTCTGGTGACATTAAAAATGTTAGTACAACATTTCTAATTTTTAATTAGCAAACTTTGCTGGTCAATTTTTGAAACATAATGTATGCCTTGCTGTGAAAATGGAGGGGGCGGAGCGCTGGCAGGCAGAGGGACATAGATTGGGTTTGTGTATCCTGAGGTGGCGTGCATGGGGTAGCATCCTAATGGGGCTGCTGTGTTTCTTGTGACGACTGTGCTGTTGGTGCTGTTGCTGCTGGGGTAGGGAGTTCCTGAATTGAAGGGGCGTGGTCTGTGTCGGTGCACACAACAAATGGGATCCGGCCCCTGCCTTCACACAGCCAGGCGGAACATCCTCTAAACCCTATATCATCTTCCACAATTCCAACACTTCCTCCCTTTTTTCACCTTCTTCCCCTTCTACTTTACTACTAAAAACATGTACATGTAACCTAGTACCTCTTTGTTATTCGTCACTTGTTCTGTACAGGGTTTGAACATCCTCCCCTCTTGTCTCAGCCACCCAATCCCGGTGGTACTTCATTATCTTCTCCATGTACAGTGTCAAAGCTGCGCACCTATACTCTAGCAGGGTTTCTGGCTCCATTTTAGCCGCTGTGCCACTACGTTAATTATATAATTTGTACTTATTCAGATTCCGATCCATCGTTACCTTATCATCCCGCTACCCCACCCCTTCCCATTCCCGATACCTCCACCTGCTCCCCTCATCACACCACGCCACCCGTTCACCCTCATTCTGGTCCCCATACCAGTACGTCTAACGCTCTCTCGCACGCACCCCACTCACACCGACTCTCGAATGTACTACACAACAAACCTGGACCCCTCCTTGGTCCTTGCCAACACAGTAACAAAATCAATGAAACACTAAAATACTATGTTTCGTTCCCACGCCCCCTTTATATCGGCTGGGGAGATCCCAGTTCCACTCAATATACGGAGCCTCTACCCTTATTCCTCTTTTCTTCTTAGTAATACACCGCTGTCTTCTTCCCTCAATTGGCAAGGATCCTGTTACTCCCCTATTCTCTTTACTCCAAACAATAACACAAAAAAATCATAGAGAAAATGCCACATGGTCTTTCCACTGAATGCCCACACTTCAAATACTGCGTCACCACTTTCCTCCACATTCAACTAACAGTCGCGCTCATCCCTTTCCCCTTCCCACGTTTTCTCTCGCAAAAGATGCACTTGCATCTACGTGTTCTCCCGAATTCCTCTGACACAGGGTCCCATCAACGGCCTGCACAATCTGGGAGCTCCAAAGAACCAACAGGAATTCTGGTAACACAGCTGTAAAGCTCTCCAGTTCGTGCATAAGGGGACTGGTCTCTGCAGGTGGGCACAGCCCCTACAGATGTGCACTCAGGAATCCTCCGTTCTTGCGGAGGGTCTGGCATCACGTTGGGGTCACCAATTCCGTAGGGCAGACAGCCAGACAAATAAAGATAATTCCCTGAGGAAAAAGGCTTGGTGCACCTTTTGCAAGGATAACAAGGTTTATTTGGTATACAAAAGAAAAAGTGCCAGAGGGTAGTGTAGAACCCAACTGCCACAGAGATCTCTGGGTTAGTTCAAGCCAAAAACGGCATTGTAAGAGACAATGTCGTCACTCATGACGCAAACAGTATACAGTGTTCGTTCTTCACCCTCATAGTTTACCTCTTATGTAAATATTACCAGTCCCCTAAAGTACCTTGACCGATTGGCCATGCCCGATCAAGTCCCACAGCATGTGCTCAGTTGCCCCGCCACCTTGAGCTCCGAGTCTATGATTGGTAGTGATTTGTGAATGTTACCTTCCCCGTGTGCAGAATCACCTGATGTGCACCTGGTCGTTGACATGAGCACAGTGGATACCTTCGAGGTCAAAGCATCCCTCCAGAATTAAGAAGAGCTTTTCAAGATCCCAGACACACCAGGGCCCCAGCAATGCCTCCCTGTCGCAGGGCTGGCATGGCTGCGCCAAAGAATAAGGCAAAACCATATTAGAACCCAGGACTTTAAGCTTCTGCGAAGGGTGCAAGATAACTCCTAGTATACTAATAGTAATACAGACTGTATCATTATAGGGTGTGGCCAAAGTAATCTTCCATTGTTCCTTAGTCTATGTAAGAAGTTGGATAATATGTCATCTCACACTCATATGAGGATTATCTTGAACTGATACACCTGTGCACCCGTGGGATCTGTTAACTGCTGCCCTTTATACTATTCCTGCTGTTTGCTCTGCTTATGAATGTTTTGTTTTATTTTTCTGTTTGTTTTTGTGTTGTATTTTTTTATGTTGCGCACTGAGGCGTATGGGTGTGTTGCACTTTATAAGATATAGTATATAGTCGCTGACATTTGCAGTTACTGGACTTATCAAGTGGGTCTGTAGCCTTTCCATTTTTTGATTGAAGAGCTGTTGTCTGCTTTTTTTCTTCCTCTCTCACAGGTTTCTGCCGTCCCTGGGATGCTGAGCCGAGTGTCTTGCCTTTGTGTGAGTGGGAATGTCTCTACCTTTTGTGGTACTCTGAGTTGTGTTCTGCCTCTGAGAGCATATATCATTCTGACTGTATTTTTATCTTTACCTCCTGATCCTTTAATCCAGATCTTTTCTAAATCATTCTCCCAGGCATTTGTATGAGTAACTATCCATGATTCTGGCTGAATAGGGGCTGCGGGCGATTGGTCAGTTTGTCCTCTCTTCCTGTGGCATTCTTGAGTAAACGTTTAATGCAGGCTGCTTTAAACATTTTAACCAACCTAAGGCCCATATTAGCCATAATAGACACCCATTCGCAGTTTGGGGAAAGACGGGACTGTGACAGAGTGGATGGCAGAGGGGGTGGGTCGGGGGAGACCTGGCCATTTCTGGTAATGCATAATGTTGCCAGGCTTCAGCCAGATTCATATGAAGACCATGACTCCTTGATAAATAAATGTATCCATTGGATATGAACTGTTAAGGGGTGTGCCTCAATAATTCGAGGAGATATAGTGAAGTGCGTCTGCAAGAGAATATTTGATGGCAATGCCGATGCATGCAGATATTTTTTAATAGCGGGGTCTGGTAGAGGGACCACTCTCAATAGACTACAGAACTTACCCACTCATGGAAACAGCAATCACACTGAGTGAGTGTTTAAACCATAATATAGAACAGTTAACCCAAGTTAATCCAGTTAACCCAACACCAGGTACCTACAGGTGAGATCAGACCAGCCTCAAATGCAGCGAATGGGAAGTTTAGATCTACTCACGGGGATGACGATCTAGAGGGAGTCGATTGACCATTATTGAGTAATATGAGGAATTAACCATCTGTCTCAATCACTATGCTTTCTTGGAATATAGCGAGGCTGCATAAACACATGTCATCACCAAATTGGATTACTTCATTAGGCAATTCCAATTAATCCTGCTGCAAGACACCTGGGCAGTGGATCCATTGGATCTGCAGTGTTAGCAGATGTACTGCATTCCTGCTCACAAAAGCCAGAGGGGCCGATCAAGTGGGGGGCTACTAATCTGGATAGATTCAGCTTTGAATTGGAGGATGGAAAGTTCCACATCTAATTCAACGGATCTTCAACATCTATCAATACCAACCCAGAATGAAAAGGTCTCCCCAGTTTGGAAATGTAATGTGTACAACAGGCTTAACAGTATGTCTTGTATAAATTAACTATACAAACTGGTCTCAGCTAGGGAGGAGAGCAGTACTAACAAGGGCTTTACTATAGTAGCAGGAGATTATAACATGGGGGAGCTTGAGGGCTTGTGTCAGGAATCGCGGTTGGAAGTGCTGGAGCCGGTGGAAGTTCTGACTTCCCGGGTGAAATTTCTAGTCCTCACCCAACATGGCGGCTAAGCCTTTAAATTCAGGCTCCGCCCACAAGCCGGTGTGTTGTATCTGTGTTTTCTTCGTACATCGCTCCGTGACTTGTGCTTGTGTCATTCTTGCCCGCCTGTGTTTATACTCTCTTTCTTTCCTCCGCTTTCCTGTACTTCCGTCTGTGTTACCCTCCTTAGTATCTTTATTTCTACACCCCTCACTTTGCTTTCTGAGTCTGCCTTTCCTTCCTGCAGTTTCAGTCTGTGTATCTCTTTGCCTGCTCTCCAGCGTTCGCCTTCTGCCCCGCTTCGGGCGGCGACGCCTGCCGTGCACGGCGTACTCCGCGCCCTTTCCTCTTTTTCAGCTTTCACCTTCTGCTACTCGCAGTCGGCTACGCCCTCTCTCTCCGCGGTCCTCTGCTTTCTAGTTTTCTTGCTTCCTACCTGCTCTGTTCGTTTCAGGCAGCACCACTGCCTAGCCTTCTGTTTCCTTTTCTTTCACCGGCGACCGCCTGGAGTCCCAGCCAGCGATCCTCCAGCCTTACGCGGGTCCTCCCTTGACGGCGCCGGTAACTCATTGTCCTGTTCTGTGCAGGAAATCACTTGGTATCAGCCTTTTCTCTTCTCTCTCTGGTCCTGCTTCTTGCTTATACTTTTCATGTCTTGCTAGCGTTCCTGTGTACGTTTCCTCTTCCTTTATTCTCCCATTTCTCTCTCTTCTTTTATTCTCACTTCTCATCTTTCTTGCCATTGTGCTGCCTTTAGTATTACTTCTGGATACCCCGCCCTCTTTCCTTGCTGCACTGCAACTATCCCTTGCATTTTCTTACCGGATCCTACACCTTTGGATTGCAACTTTTGGACTCAGTCACACCTTTTTTTTTACTTTGGAGAATACTTTGACAGTCTGTGCCACCACATCATTGAACCCATCTATGGACTAGGGTTTTTTCTGCCTTCAGGCTTTTTCCCTAGAATTGAGGCTGGCCCGCTGGGATCCCCCTAGGGCAGGTACCCACTTCTGTCACGGTGGCCTCTGGCGGGGCCAGACCTTATCTACACGAGAAAAAGAATGTTAAAGCACCCAAGGATAAAGTGTCTACAAGGAAAGAGCGCAAGAAGACGGAGGCGGAGCAGCGGGTACTCACCTCCGAGGATTCAGGGGAGGAGAAGGGGGAGGTAGACTCGGATCTTGACAGCAACCATGGCTTCCTTGGAACAGTACCAGGAATTAGTTGCTGCAATGCAGAACCTTACAGCTGAAGTCCAGGCTCTAAGAACAGAGAATATTGCTCTCCGACAACAGATAGTCCTACACAGAGATGATCACGATGATCTACCGACTATGCCCTTCTCCTTTGGCAAGTACGAGGTCTTAAAGAATTCCTTGATGCCTGTATGGTATATTTTGCCTTTCGCCCCCATGCATATGAATCTGCAAGGTCAAGAGTCGGATTCATTATTGCGAATCTTACTGGGAACGCGCTCTCTTGGGCTACTCCGTTAGTCACCAGAAATGATCTCTCCTTGAACGATTATAATCGCTTCATAGAGGGGTTCAAGGAAAGGTTTGATAGACCAGAGGTCCTCTACTCTTCTCTAGAAGCTATATTGGATGTCAAACAAGGGAACACTGATGTCCAAACATGCGTTTCTCGCTTCCAAAAACTAGCTGCGAAGACAGATTGGCCGGATTCTGCCCAACAAACCATATTCAGAAGAGGTCTCCATGATGAGATCAAGGATGAGCTAGCAAGAATAGCTCAGCCGGTATCTTGTCAGGAATTAATAACTCTGTCTCTACAAATTGAATACCGATTGATGGAACGACGACAAGAAAGAAGGTGACCCAGAAGCAACCTTCCGACAATCAGTCTACCTTCTTCCTCACCTACAACCAGAACGGCAAATACTCCAGAAGAACCGATGCAAATTGGCGCTACCCGAGGACCACTTACTCCGGAGGAACGCAGACGGAGAAGAGATGCCGGCTTGTGTATGTATTGTGGATCCTCAAAACATTTATTAAGAGACTGTCCTGAAGTCCCTCCTCGGCGAAAGGAAAACTTCAGCCCCCGATCTACGGCAAGGGAAGTATCGGGGAAGCTGTCAAGTACCCTTGCAACCACTCAAGACCAATGAACCATTCGGAGGATAACAGTTTGATGGTGTTCCGGGTCAAACTATGGTTATCCGAGTCCAGTCCTACAGAGGTATTTGCCATGTTGGACTGCTGTGCAACAGGGAACTTCATGGATTCCAACTGGGCGAGAGAACATCAAATTACCACTAAACCTAAGACAACTCCCATTCCGGTGGAAGGAGTGGACGGTATGCCTTTGTCCTCCGGACCCATTATCACTGAGACATTACCTTTGAGGATGGAGTTGGGTTACCACCAAGAATACTTACAGGGTAATTCATAGAATTTTGCACAAAAGAGGCGCACGCGGCTGGTGCACAGTGCGCGCGTGCGAAAGTCTGCACCAGCCGCGTGTGTTAAAATCGATATCCGCGCACAGCGTATTCATGGATTTTAGCCTCCAAAACCAGCCGTGGCGCAGAGTGGCGCAGCGGCCCTGCAGCAGCGCCAGTTACGCCCCCAAGAACGCCCTTGCGCAAGGAAAAGCCATAAAAATTCCCAAATGCAGCGCAAAGGGCTGTGCTAGCCCTAGACCCGTATACAGGGCTGGCAAACAGCAAACGCCGAGCGGGGAACGTGTATTACTGGGGTGCGTGGGAAGTTCCACACGCAATTTCAGCAGGGTACGTGTATTTCTGAGGTGCGGGGAAATTTAACACGCGATTACAGCAAGGTACGTGTATTACAGGGGTGCGCGGGAAGTTCCACACGCGATTTCAGCAGGGTACGTGTATTTCTGGGGTGCGGGGAAGTTCTACATGCAATTTCAGCAGGGTACGTGTATTACAGGGGTGCGCGGGAAGTTCCACATGAGATTTCAGCAGGGTACGTGTATTTCTGGGGTGCGGGGAAGTTTAACACGCGATTTCAGCTGGGTACGTGTATTACAGGGGTGTGCGGGAAGTTCCACACGCGATTTCAGCAGGGTACGTGTATTTCTGGGGTGCGGGGAAGTTCTACACGCAATTTCAGCAGGGTACGTGTATTACAGGGGTGCGCGGGAAGTTCCACACGCGATTTCAGCAGGGTACGTGTATTTCTGGGGTGCGGAGAAGTTTAACACGCGATTTCAGCAGGGTACGTGTATTACAGGGGTGCGCGGGAAGTTCCACACGCGATTTCAGCAGGGTACGTGTATTACAGGGGTGCGCAGGAAGTTCCACACAGGATTTCAGCAGGGTACGTGTATTTCTGGGGTGCGGGGAAGTTTAACACGCAATTTCAGCAGGGTACGTGTATTTCTGGGGTGCAGGGAAGTTTAACGCGCGATTTCAGCAGGGTACGTGTATTACAGGGGTGCGCAGGAAGTTCCACACGCGATTTCAGCAGGCTACGTGTATTTCTGGGGTGCGGGGAAGTTCTACATGCGATTTCAGCAGGGTACGTGTATTACAGGGGTGCGCTGGAAGTCCCACACGTGATTTCAGCAGGTTACGTGTATTTCTGGGGTGCAGGGAAGTTCTACACGCAATTTCAGCAGGGTACGTGTATTACAGGGGTGCGCGGGAAG
Source organism: Ambystoma mexicanum (assembly GCF_040938575.1). Lineage (NCBI taxonomy): Eukaryota > Metazoa > Chordata > Amphibia > Caudata > Ambystomatidae > Ambystoma > Ambystoma mexicanum. Next base: position 1,227,352,966 of record NC_090926.1, read on the forward strand.
TTCCACACGCAATTTCAGCAGGGTACGTGTATTTCTGGGGTGCGGGGAAGTTTAACACGCAATTTCAGCAGGGTACGTGTATTACAGGGGTGCGCGGGAAGTTCCACACGCGATTTCAGCAGGGTATGTGTATTTCTGGGATGCGGGGAAGTTTAACACACGATTTCAGCAGGGTACGTGTATTACAGGGGTGCGCAGGAAGTTCCATACGCGATTTCAGCAGGGTACGTGTATTTCTGGGGTGCGGGGAAGTTTTACACACGATTTCAGCAGGTACGTGTATTACAGGGGTGCGCGGGAAGACCCACACGCGATTTCGGCAGGGTACGTGTATTTCTGGGGTGCAGGGAAGTTTCACACGCGATTTCAGCAGGGTACGTGTATTTCTGGGGTGCGGGGAAGTTTAACATGCGATTTCAGCAGGGTACGTGTATTACAGGGGTGTGCGTGAAGTTCCACACGCGATTTCAGCAGGGTACGTGTATTTCTGGGGTGCGGGGAAGTTTTACACGCGATTTCAGCAGGGTTCCATGTCTTACAGGGGTGCGCGGGAAGTCCCACACGCGATTCCAGCAGGGTACGTGTATTACAGGGGTGCAGGGAAGTTTAACACGCGATTTCAGCAGGGTACGTGTATTTCTGGGGTGCAGGGAAGTTTAACACGCGATTTCAGCAGGGTACGTGTATTACAGGAGTGCGCGGGAAGTTCCACACGCAATTTCAGCAGGGTATGTGTATTTCTGGGGTGCGGCGAAGTTTTACACGCAATTTCAGCAGGGTACGTGTATTACAGGGGTGCGCGGGAAGTTCCACATGCGATTTCAGCAGGGTACGTGTATTTCGGGGGTGCGGGGAAGTTTTACACGGGATTTCAGCAGGGTACGTGTATTAAAGGGGTGCGCGGGAATTTCCACAAGCGATTTCAGCAGGGTATGTGTATTTCTGGGGTGCAGAGAAGTTTTACACGCTATTTCAACAGGGTATGTGTATTACAGGGGTGCGCGGGAAGTTCCACAAGCGATTTCAGCAGGGTACGTGTATTACTGGGGTGCGGGCAAGTTTCATACGCGGCCCTGTGCGAGTGGGGTACGTGTATTTCGGGGGTGCAGGGGAGTCCTACACGTGAATTGGCAGTGTGGGTCCTCCCAGGTGTTCCCTCTACACCCTCCACAGCCCCTGCAGGCAGACCACACCACAGGGAACTACCCTGCACCCCTGGTCATGTCCCGCAGGCAGCCCATCCACCATGGGCATGCCCCCCCTGCCAAGCCACATGTCACCTTGCACTAGTGATCACCAACGCATTACCCCCTTGCACTCCCACCCCACAGCAGTGCAGGGCACCTGCCAGCAGGCCCCCACTCATGTCCCCCAGCACCCCCACCCCCCAAACAGTGCAGGGCACCTGCCAGCAGGCCCCCACTCATGTCCCCTTGCACCCCCACCCCCCAGCACTGAGGGGCACCTGCCATCAGGCCCCCACTCATGTCCCCTTGCACCCCCACCCCCCAGCAGTGCAGGGCACCTGCCAGCAGGCCCCCACTCATGTCCCCTTGCACCCACACCCCCCAGCACTGAGGGGCACCTGCCAACAGGCCCCCACACATGTCCCCTGCACCTCCTCCCCCCAGCAGTGCGGGGCACCTGCCAGCAGGCCCCCACTCATGTCCCCTTGCACACCCACCCCCCAGCAGTGTGTGGCACCTGCCAGCAGGCCCCCACTCATGTCCCCTTGCACACCCACCCCCAGCAGTGCGGGGCACCTGCCAGCAGGCCCCCACTCATGTCCCCTTGCACACCCACCCCCCAGCAGTGCGGGGCACCTGCCAGCAGGCCCCCACTCATGTCCCCTTGCACCCTCACCCCCCAGCACTGAGGGGCACCTGCCAGCAGGCCCCCACTCATGTCCCCTTGCACACCCACCCCACAGCAGTGCGGGGCACCTGCCAGCAGGCCCCCACTCATGTCCCCTTGCACCCCCACCCCCCAGCACTGAGGGGCACCTGCGAGCAGGCCCCACTCATGTCCCCTTGCACCTCCACCCCCCAGCAGTGCAGGGTCCCTGCCAGCAGGCCCCCACTCATGTCCCACTCATGTCCCCTTGCACCCCCACCCCCCAGCACTGAGGGGCACCTGCCAACAGGCCCCCACACATGTCCCCTGCACCCCCACCCCCCAGCAGTGCGGGGCACCTGCCAGCAGGCCCCGACACATGTCCCCCAGCCAACACGTCATCACAATCTAGATCCCTGGCCCTTATGGCCAGCCTCCACATGCCAAAGACCCACCCAAGTATTGCATCCACCCACATAGAAATGCAAATTACATGATACAACCCCAATGGCAAGTATGTAAATGAACACATGTCCGTCACACACACACAATGGGTGCAAGTGAATGTCAAAACCCATATCATGACATGCATGAAACCAATGAGATGATACCACAAATGGAAGTATAAAAAAATATATATTAAAGATAACATGAACGTAAATCAAATTAAACACACAACAATGGGAATAACAAAAGAAATGGTCCATGTCCAATAAATTATGAAAATCAAGAAAACATAAGCAAAAGAAATCCAAAAAGAAATGTTGTCCAAAGTCACAGTTCGAAAAATCAAATCCAAGGGAAAATAAAAAGTAAAAACCATTGCTCCATGGTGAACACAAAAAAAATATCAAAAAAGATGAATCTAATGTAAAACTATGTACAATAGAAGAATCCAGGGTCCATGAGCCCAACTTAAGAAATGAAACGTACCAAAAACTACTACCTAATAAAAAAACTATATACAAAAATGTGGTCCATTGTCCAAGCGGTCCAAAATAAAGAAAAAACCAAAGGAAACCTAATACTAACTAACTAACTATTTACAAGGGCAGCGGGCAAGTAAAACGGCTCAAATGTTGATGTTCCAGGCCAGGGTATCATCGAACTCCTGCTCGATGTCCCGGAGGCGGTCCTCTTCCATGGCCCCGAGGGTTCGCAGGGACGATGACATCTGGAACTCCAGGTCCCTGCGAATGGCCTCAAGGCACTCAGCCCGCCTCAGGGCCCTACGCATGGAGTTCTCCGCCCTGACCATCGTGAGCCGTGCCTCTTCCACCCGCTGCCACTGCGCATCTATCGCAGGGCCCAACCGCTGCCACACGGAAGACACTTCCCGTCCAGGGTCCTCCTGCCCTCCGGCCGATGCCTGCCCCTCCGATGTTGATGGCCTCGAGCCATCATTGCTCCCACCTACAGCCTGCTCCTGCTGCTGCTGCTGTCCATGTGCCCTGTCCGATGGTGCCTGCACATCCTCCATCTGCTGGTCTCCAGTTGTGGTGTCCACCCCTGCTGGACAGCCAACTCCCGACTGTGGCAGGGATGGGATCTCCACCAAGCTGGCAGTGTTGGTCAGGCCAGGTCCACAGGAGGCCCTGGTGGAATCTGGGCCGGAAGACGATGTGGAGAACGACCGGCGCATAGCCTCCACAGAGGAGGAGAGGTCCGCCAGAGTGTGCGTCACATGTAGGAACCCACCGTCCAGGGCCCCTCCCAGCAGTGCCACGTCACAACGCTGCTCTTCGTGATGGCGTGCCTTCTCCGCCCAGGAAGGACACACGTCATCACGAATGACACGCGTGCGCAACGCGACACCCACCAGGACGGATCCCATACGGTCGCGGGACCCCTCGCCCGCAGGTAGTGGAGAGGCAGGTGATATGGCACTCTCCCCAACCTGCGGACGGGCCTGGGACGGGGCCTCCTTGCTGGTGCATGATGGTGCAGTCACAGGGTCAAGGACAGCGACATGCACAGGCCCCTCCGCGGTGACCTGTGCTGCCTCCTGACCCTGGCCCTGGACTGCACCACTTGCACCAGTGGTACTACCCCCACCAGGCCCCATGTGCGGCTCAGTAGCGGGCTCCTCCTCCTCTGTGGAGACCACCAACCTGGATGTCTCCACACCGTCTTCCGCCATTGGAAACCCCTGTGGGGGCTCACCCGGCCCTTCCGCCACAGCCGTTGTGGCAGACGCAGCACCAGCCCCCTCGCTCCCGGATGATGGTAATTCCTGGGAGGATGGCTGGGCCTTGCGTTGCCGCCCAGTGGAGGCATCCCCGCCGCTTGGCTCCACAGCGCCGTCTCCGCCCTCTTCTTCACTTGACGCTGCGTAGAGGGAGACATAGAACACAAGCATCAGGGTACAGTACAAAATACCCTAGACAGGAAGCAAAAACACATGAGTGGCACTGTCAAATGTCACTTCCATCCTGTCATTCCACAACACATGGGTGAATGCACACAACACACATGCAGAAACAGTCCTGGCGCCTGCAATCAACATCAACATCCATGTAGAAGGGCCCCTGTAAACCAAGATGTTGCCTTCAAAGTCACATGCATCCATGGCGTTTCAAAGTCACACACACACTTCTCAGGCACACACACGTGCACCATACATGTACATGACATCAGCACCCATTCCTCACCCCCCTCCATGTCCCGGAACAGATACAGCCATGCTTACATGTGTGCATTCCACATAGAGCTCCCCATGTTGCATTAAAACACATGCACCAACCATGTGGTTCACACATAACTGGTCTCACATGCATGACCATGATGTCCCTGCACACACACATCCATACATGGCCTATGTCACACTTCAGGCAAGCATCAGACTACCAGCACACTGCAACATGCCCTGTCTCACACAGCAATGCTTGGCCACTTACCGCTCAACTCCAGACGGGTCTGCCTCCGAAGGATCTGGGCGTGGAGCGCTGGGCCTACGCGTTCCAGGACCCTCATCTGGATGGTACTCATGCGTGCCCGGCCCCCCTCCTCGAGGTGCCGGGCCTTGTGGTGGATCCTGGACCTGAAGTCCTCCCAGCGCTTCTTGACGTGCTTGATGTCGCGGGTTGCCACCCCCTCCGCGTTGATGGCAACCACTACGTCGTCTCAGATCCTCTCCCGTCCTTCCTTGTTGGCGCGTGATGTTCCGAAGAGGGCATCATAATGCCCCAGGACATGCTCCACCAGGACACCAACTTCGGTGGCAGTGAAGCTGGTGGCCCTCTGCCTCTCTGGCTGGGGGTTGCCAGTGGTGCCAGATGGAGATGTGCCCGACATGGCAACCCCAGAGGCAGGCGGTGTGGGTGGGCAACTGGGTCCTGGGGCTGGGCTGTGGAGCGATGGACTAGCAGTCGGGAGTCTTCGCTTCCAGCAGGGGTGGTCACAGCAACAGCACCCCGGGCTGACGTGCAGCCAGCAAATGGCAAGGCACGTGGGCAGCAGGCAATCAGGCAGCAGCAGATGGCAGGTGGGAGCGTGCTTGGGGCTCTGGGGGACAGTAATTCGGCCTTCTGGGCAGGAGCGTGGTCTTCCATGTGTGAACGCATGGATAGCTTGATACGGAGTGATTTGGCACGTGAAAATCTTGCACGTCAGCGTGTAATTCGAGGAAAGGCCCTTAGCGCGTAAGCGCGTCAGCGCACGTACGCAATTTCATTGGACCAAAGGCCCTTAGCGCGTAAGCGTGTCTGTGACGTGACACGCACGGGTGTTTCCCTCATAGCACGTGATGACAGAGCACACGTGGAGAAGCTGCGCGTCCGAGTGTCAGCGCGTGTAATTGGAGGAAAGGACGCGTACACGCGTAAGTGATGTGTACGTGTGGGACGGTTTAAAAGGTACGTGTAGACGCCATTTTCTTGTACGTGCTTTTCGTGGAGAGCGAGTGGGTGAATTCTGTACTTCTTGTCGGTTCACACGCGATTACTTCACAGCGTTTCAAGTTCGCACTCCCTGTTACCTCTGACAGCTTTCATTTTTCTACTTTTTTTGGGCCTGTTTCCTCAAACAGTTTTCACTTCTCCTTTTGTCCTGTCTCCTCAGACAGCATACAATTCTTCTTTTGGCAGGGGTGTTGCCAACGCGCAAACGCGCATATTTTTCACGTTCTTTTTCCAGGCAGACGATGAGTTCCGCACGTACTTAGCAACTGGGCTTGCCCCGTGTGTCGCGTTCCCCTTCAGAGGTCATTGTAGGCTGCGTGTATTACGCGTACGCTTATTTTTGTGTTTCTGGGTGCCACAGCGTAGTGCGGGTTCATTTTTCCACGCACGTGGTCTACGAGGGGTTGCGTGCACGTTTATTTTTGTTTTTGGGCTGCCTGTGCGTTGCGTGACTCGTCATCTTCCCCCAGGGGTCACAGACAGCCTTGTTAGAGCACTAGGGTACGAATTCCATCTAGTACCCTACCCCTTTGACCCCCAATTGCCCAGGACAATAGTTTACTGCTCCTCCCATACGCACAACAACATCAGTGCCATGGTTGCGAGGCGACCAAGCAGTAAGGGAGGCAAAAGTGGCCGACCTTCAAAAGGTGGACGTGGTGGGCGCGGTAGGGGACGTGGCCAGGATTTGCAGGGTGCCCCTAGACCCCCATGTGTGGAGGACCAATCAGGGACGCCCATGCTCCCCCCCCATGGTTGAGGGAAACGCGGCTGAGACCATCCCAGCTCAGCCCCTGTTGGACCAGCCCATTGTGGCACCTGACCTGGCACAGGATGACTCCCTGGCTGACTTCCAGGTCAGCAAGTCTAGGCCATGTGTGGCGGTGCAAGTTGTCACCAAGGCACGTGGATCTGGGGCAGCTATGTCATCTGCTGCCCCAAGTATGCAGGGTGGTGAGGCTGCAGGGGCAGCTGCAGCTCCATCCGCCCCAGCTCTGACTCTCCCAGCCAGGACAGTGTCGGTCCTGGTCCATCATACTGATGTTCCCCCTGCCAACATCACACTTCAGACAATGCCTGCACCAAGTCCTATGGTCAATGTGCGTTCGCACACTCAAACAACCGAGTCCACTGGTGATTCTGCCCCTACTGACCAGAGCGGCGTTAGCCACTCTGGCTCCGCTCCACCTTCTAAAAAGAGGAAGAAGGGTGCTCTGGCATGACAGGCTGAGACCCCAGGCACGGCTACACACTCCGGCACGTCAAGGGAGCCTTGCTTTAATGACGCGGAGCTTAATGCACTTGTGAGCTATGTGTCGCAACATAGCCACGAAATGGTGGTGACTGCAGGGTCCAAGACCACACCTGGTCAACGTTAGGCACACTGGCAGACCATCGCCGACCACATAAGTGCCCTTGGATTTGTGAGGCGCTCAGCTGATGATTGCTACAAGCGGTGGAACGACCTGAAACGCAGAGCAAAGGACAAGCTTGCCTCAAATCATGCCGCTACTCTGGTGACTGGCAGTGGGTCTCCACAAGAGGACAACAAACTCACTGAACATGAGTCTGTTGCTGGGACCTTCGTCAAAGAGGAACAGATCCGAGGTGTGGGAGAACTACCTGATTACGAAGCATTGTCCGATGAGTGCCCATGCGTGTGTGTGTAGTGCATGTGTATGTATTTTGGGTGACGGGTTCTGATTGAGTGCCAGGTGAGGGTGTGTACTCCAGAGTGTTATGGGTCACCCATTTCCTTCCTCACATGGGATCACGTGCCTTGTATTTGGCTATGACTGCATCCCTTCTGCCCACAGTATCCTATTAGGTCCACAATTGTGCAGTTGACCTTGTACTGCCATCTTGCAACTACATTGGTCAGAATTCGTAAGTGTGCCTTCAGGATAATATTTTCCACTCTCCCCTTTTTTGCTAGACATTTATCAACCATATTGTGACATATGTGAGATGCTTCGGTCATTGTTTACTGGCCACACTGGGGCAATGCTTTACCTGGTTATGTACACAATGAGACCATTCAGGCTGATGGAGTATTGGCCAGCACAAATGTTTAGATGAGTGCCTGTTTGCATGTGGAAAATGACTGATGTTTCCTGCGATGTCAATGTGAGGAAAAATAGATCAGCAGTGAGTGGCACATGTGTACTTAGTCCCAGTATGCAGCATTTTTCATGTCATCATGTCCATCTCACATGGATGGGTGACAGTACTCAATCACTGACATATGGCTGTACTTGTCAAATGTACCATGGCTATGCTAAATGCCATCTGTGTGCTGCCATGTGTCATGTATGTGTATTGGACATGCCATTCACAGGCCAATGTGTGATGGCAGTGCTACCCAGCATGCAGCAAATGTGTTGCTCTCCCATATTGGTGTCATCAGTGTCTGCATTTTGCCTCCCCTTACTACTCAGTGACAGTGCAGGCATGGGAGGGTTATAGTCATGTGGGACATGTGTGAATCATGTACTAGTTCTGTAGCTTGACAGGCCTATTTGTGTGCTATGGTGCTAATGCCTGTTTCCATTTTTTCTCTTTCATGTGTTTGCAGGGGATGACGCACTTGATGCAGTTGAGGTTGAGGAGATGGTGCAGACTCAGGAGGAATCCCAGGCACGACCGAGCACCAGCGGGGGACGTGGTGTTGTGGTGGGTGAGAACCCAATCCTCCTGCAGACCATACTTTCCAGGGGTGTCTCTGGGTGCACCTCCCAAGACCTCTATTCAGGTGCTGATTCGGATGATGAGACCTATGTGCCGTCACAGGTAAGTGTTTCTGGCAGGGATTCTGTTCTGGCCAACCCACCTGCACCAGGGGTAGATCCCTCTATGGGGATGTCAGTGTTGGTAGAGGCGCCTTTGGCGGTTACAGATGCAGGGTCACACTCCACAGCATCTGATCCTGTTCCTGGGCCAGCAGATCAGAGGGGGAATGCAGTCCTGCAGCCTCAGGCGGTGCCAGCACAGCAAGGTGCACATCGCCTTGCCCCAAACAGGTGTGGTGCCCGTCGACGCGGTGGCCGTACACCACCAGGCAATAGCGTATGGGAGAACTCCATGTACGCTATGACAACCCAACAGTCAGCATCAGTTGAAATGATGGCTCAGGCAATGGAGAGGGTGGCCACTTCCATTATCCCCCCTGAAAGGCAGATGGAGCAACTACAGCAGGCAACAGACTCCATTTGCCAATCACACAGGGAAGACATGTTGGCGTCCAACAGGGACCGTCGGGCGGCACTGGAGACTCTCTGCCAATCCATCTCAATAGAGTCCCAGGCCCACAGGGAAGGTCTGAGTGAAGAACTCCATAACCTCAGGCAGACTCTTCTTGAACTTGAGACTTCCGCTAATTTTAGGGCAGAACAGCGGCTGGAGCACCTCACAAGTAAGCTCTCAGCTGAGATGCGGGCAACTCGGTAGGAGATCCGGGCATCACGTCAGGTGTTGCATGGGGATCTCCGCACTATAATCCTCCAGAACGAGACCTTCCACACCCGCATGCTTGCTGCCATGGAGGACCATACCAGGGCTTTGCGTGGGCTGCCTCCCATAGCACCACCACCTCCAGATGCAGCAGCAGAGGGTCATGAGGGCGACGGCAGCAATTCTCCCACATTGGCATAGCCGTGCAGGCCATGAGCCCATGGAGGTGTTTTTTTTCCCCAACATCCACACAGGTGGCTGTTGGTGCGCACCCTGTCCTCGGACCTCCTGGGTGGCCTCCCCACGCCCCAGCCCCCACATGGCCATTTTTGATTTTTGAAAAAAATAATTTGACAGTGTGTTGCCTTGTGTGGCTCCCGTGGGCATCCACTGTATTTCGGCTGGGCACATGCAGGCTTGTCCTGAGTTTGGGTTAGATGCTTGGGTTCATGAGACAGACACACACCCCTCCTGCTTCCCGTTTCCATGGGCTTGCAAAAAAGGGTGTGACCAAGTGACAGTGATGTGCACAGTGACGTTGGGCTCCCATGAGCTGTGTGGGCAGTCTGTAGTCAATACTGTGTCGACATTCCTTGTGTATATTGTTGTTGTATTGTACACTGCATGGTGGATTAATGTATGATTTTGCTTCCATGTCTCCCTCTGAATTTGCAGGTTCATCCCTCATGTCTTCACAAGGCCGTCTACTTTGGAGATGGAGTTCATGTTGAATGCAGTACACAGACCAGTTTTGAAGGCTGCAAGACTACAGTTTGAAGGGGGCGATGTGGTGACATATTCAGGTTGTATGACTACGACTACTTTAACTTAGTACCGTCATGTTTTAGAAATGTTTGAACTTGTCTAGATGCATTGTTTAGTTGGTAAGTATTTGGTCATGTGTGTTGCTAGTTCAACATTACTAGGAGCATTTTGTGTGTGGCCAGTTTCCATTAGGGACACTGTACTTTGTGACACTTGTGTCAGGTTTTTGGGATTGCTTTGTTTGCTCTCACATAGCATGACATGCCATGGTGTGTTGGGTGGCGGTGCTGGGGAGGGGTTGGGTGACATGGCACTGTTCCCATGTTGTATTTTGCAAGGGGGTCATGCATTTAGCAGCATATGTGTCTTTTTGATGACACAGCATTGGTGGTGTTTCTGTAGGTAGGGATGCACACATTGTGACACTTCCAGGTGACCAATCTCAGGATGGTATGGTTGTGACAGTTGACTGTCCCTCATGTCATCATCACTGATTGTCAGCTGGTATGTGGCAGGGCTGTGTGCACTCCACAGGGGTGTGATTCTAGGTGAAGTAATTAGCCACCAGCTGTGTTCGGGCAGCCTCACCCCGTGCCCTTTCCCCTCCTATGCTCAGCGGGCGTGCATGTGGTTGGGTATGTGGGGGCACCACCAAGTCCACCGGCAGGCCCCGGCGTGTTACAACGTTATGCAGGACACATGCTGCCACTATGATCCTGCACACTACTGGGGGAGCGTATAACAGCTGCCCACCAGAACGGTCAAGGGAGCGAAAGCATGACTTGAGCACTCTGAATGTGCGCTCCACTATACCCCGGGTTGCAATATGGGCTGTGTTGTATCTTACCTCGGGTGGCGTGGTGGGGTTCCGAATTGGCGTCATCATGTGGGTGCTCAGAGGGTAGGCACTGTCCCCTGGGGAGGTGGTGATGGGTATCATTAGTGGGGTTGTGACATTACTCAGTATCTGGCATGCATGCATGTGCTGTGGCATTTATACTCACCAAGCAGCCATGTATCGCCATGCCGCCCAGCTTCTAAGTCCCGGTTTAGGGTTGACATTCTGTAAATGAAACTGTTGTGGGTGGACCCTGGATAGTTGGCATATACTGAGGTGATGATTCCCTTGGCATCACATACTACCTGCACGTTAATGGAATGCCAGTGCTTGTGGTTTCTATAGATGTGCTTTGATGCCCTGGGGGGACGTAGGGCCACATGGGTGCAATCAATGGCACCTAGGACTTTGGGGAATTGTGCCACCCCGTAGAAATCCTGGACAACAGCCTGCCTTTCTGCAGGTGTTCTGGGCAGGTATATGTGCCTGCGGACTGATGGGCGTGCAGTCATGATGGCCAAGACCTGGTGTAGGCAGCGTGACTGTGTGCCGCCCCCCCCCACTATGGCACCTGTCCGCTGAAATGATCCGGTGGCCAAAAAGTGCAGTACATTGAGGACCTTCTCCAGGGGGCTGAGTGCTTGGGAGCAGAGGGTGGGTGATGTGAGGTCATCCTCCCACTCACTGACCAGGTCGAGTATTATGTGAGGTGGAATCCTGTACCTCCCATACACTTGGTCATCAGGCATGCCAAAAAGGCTGGTTCTGGGTGTGAAAATTCTGGGCCTGACTATCCTCCTCCTCCTTCTGCGGTATCCCACGACCACTGCTGCTAGGAACGGTATGTTCATCCTGACGTCTGAGCTTGCTTGTTGTTTGCGCGCACTTTTATGCTGCGCGGGTCAACGTACGCCTGCTTCCTGCTGGTGTACGTGTTTCCGGATTAGCGCGTCTTTTTTGGCGCGTGCGTGTGGGCGTTCCGCGCATTTGCCTCCTGTACTTCCCCGCCCACCCCAGATTTACACGTACCCCGCTCGCACAGGCCCAATCACGTGTAAAACTTCACGCGAGGCCAACTTCCTGCGTGCCCAACTTCCCGGAGCCCCTGAAGTACACGTACCCCGCTCGCCCAGGCACAATCGCGTGTGAAACTTCCTGCGCACCCAGGAAATACACGCTATTGTTGACACAGCGGGTGTCCGTGTTTGTCGCGTACCCCTTTGCACGTCATTTGTCCTGGAGGGCCACAGTATAGGAAATTCATCAGAGCTGTATATACGTACTTTTTGATAACGCACATTTTTTTAATGCGCAGGGACGCTACCGCCTGCCTTCGTGTGGCGGACATGTGTTGATGTACATAGTTGACTTTTGGTTTGTGTCATGGAATCGCCATTTCACTGCTAGGGGGTAGGGGTGCTGGGGGACATGAGTGGGGGCCTGCTGGCAGGTGCCCCTGACTGCTGGGAAGTGGGGGTGCAGGCGGACATGAGTGAGACATGAGTGGGGGCCTGCTGGCAGGTGCCCCTGACTGCTGGGGGGTGGGGGTGCAGGGGGACATGAGTGGGACATGAGTGGGGGCCTGCTGGCAGGTGCCCCTGACTGCTGGGGGGGTGGGGGTGCAGGGACACATGAGTGGTACATGAGTGGGGGCCTGCTGGCAGGTGCCCCTGATGGCTGGGGGGTGGGGTGCAAGGGGACATGAGTGGGGGCCTGCTGGCAGGTGCCCCTGACTGCTGGGGGGTGGGGGTGCTGGGGGACATGAGTGGGGGCCTGCTGGTAGGTGCCCCTGACTGCTGGGGGGTAGGGGTGCTGGGGGACATGAGTGGGGGCCTGCTGGAAGGTGCCTCTGACTGCTGGGGGGTGGGGGTGCTGGGGGACATGAGTGGAGGCCTGCTGGCAGGTGCCCCTGACTGCTGGGGGGTGGGGGTGCAGGGGGACATGAGTGGGGGCCTGCTGGAAGGTGCCCCTGACTGCTGGGGGGTGAGGGTGCAGGGGGAAATGTGTGGGACATGAGTGGGTGCCTGGTGGCGGGTGCCCCTGACTGCTGGGGGGTGGGGGTGCTGGGGGACATGAGTGGGGGCCTGCTGGCAGGTGCCCCTGACTGCTGGGGGTGGGGGTGCAGGGGGACATGAGTGGGACATTAGTGGGGGCCTGCTGGCAGGTGCCCCTGACTGCTGGGGGGTGGGGGTGCAAGGGGACATGAGTGGGGGCCTGCTGGCAGGTGCCCCTGACTGCTGGGGGGTGGGGGTGCAAGGGGACATGGGTGGGGGCCTGCTGGCATGTGCCCCTGACTGCTGGGGGGTGGGGGTGCTGGGGGACATGAGTGGGGGCCTGTTGGCAGGTGCCCCAGACTGCTGGGGGGTGGGGGTGCTGGGGGACGTGAGTGGGGGCCTGCTGGCAGGTGCCCCTGACTGCTGGGGGGTGGGGGTGCTGGGGGACATGACTGGGGGCCTGCTGGCAGTTGCCCCTGACTGCTGGGGGGTGGGGTGCAGGGGGACATGAGTGGGACATGAGTGGGGGCCTGCTGGCAGGTGCCCCTGACTGCTGGGGGGTGGGGGTGCAGGGGGACATGAGTGGGACATGAGTGGGTGCCAGCTGGCAGGTGCCCCTGACTCCTGGGGGGTGGGGGTACAAGGGGACATGAGTGGGGGCCTGCTGGCAGGTGCCCCTGCCTGCTGGGGGGTGGGGGTGCTGGGAGACATGAGTGGGGGCCTGCTGGCAGGTGCCCCTGACTGCTGGGGGGTGGGGGTGCTGGGGGACATGAGTGGGGGCCTGCTGGCAGGTGCCCCTGACTGCTGGGGGGTGGGGGTGCTGGGGGACATGAGTGGGGGCCTGCTGGCAGGTGCCCCTGACTGCTGGGGGGTGGGGGTGCAGGGGGACATGTGTGGGGGCCTGCTAGCAGGTGCACCTGACTGCTGGGGGGTGGGGGTGCTGGGGGACATGAGTGGGGGCCTGCTGGCAGGTGCCCCTGACTGCTGGGGGTGGGGATGCAGGGGGACATGAGTGAGACATGAGTGGGTGCCTGCTGGCAGGTGCCCCTGACTGCTGGGGGGTGGGGGTGCAAGGGGACATGAGTGGGGGCCTGCTGGCAGGTGCCCCTGACTGCTGGGGGGTGGGGTGCTGGGGGACATGAGTGGGGGCCTGCTGGCAGGTGCCCCTGACTGCTGGGGGGTGGGGGTGCAGGGGGACATGTGTGGGGGCCTGCTGGCAGGTGCACCTGACTGCTGGGGGGTGGGGGTGCTGGGGGACATGAGTGGGGGCCTGCTGGCAGGTGCCCCTGACTGCTGGGGGTGGGGGTGCAGGGGGACATGAGTGAGACATGAGTGGGTGCCTGCTGGCAGGTGCCCCTGACTGCTGGGGGGTGGGGGTGCAAGGGGACATGAGTGGTGGTCTGCTGGCAGGTGCCCCTGACTGCTGGAGGGTGGGGGACCAAGGGGACATGAGTGGGGGCCTGCTGGGAGGTGCACCTGACTGCTGGGGGGTGAGGGTGCTCGGGGACATGAGTGGGGGACTGCTGGCAGGTGCCCCTGACTGCTGGGGGGTGGGGGTGCTGGGGGACATGAGTGGGGGCCTGCTGGCAGGTGCCCCTGACTGCTGGGGGGTGGGGGTGCTGGGGGACATGAGTGGGGGACTGCTGGCAGGTGCCCCTGACTGCTGGGGGGTGGGGGTGCTGGGGGACATGAGTGGGGGCCTGCTGGCAGGTGCCCCTGACTGCTGGGGGTGGGGGTGCAGGGGGACATGAGTGGGACATGAGTGGGGGCCTGCTGGCAGGTGCCCCTGACTGCTGGGTGGGGGTGCAGGGGGACATGAGTGGGAGCCTGCTGGCAGGTACCCCTGACTGCTAGGGGGTGGGGGTGCAGGGGGACATGAGTGGGGGCCTGTTGACAGGTGCCCCTGACTGCTGGGGGGTGGGGGTGCAGGGGGACATGCGTTGTTGATCATATTGCAAGGTGACGTGCCTTGGCTGGGGGGCATGCCCATGGTGGATGGGCTGCCTGCGGGACATGACCAGGGGTGCAGGGTAGTCCCCTGTGGTGTGGGCTGCCTGCAGGGGTCGCGGAGTGGGTAGAGGGGACACCTGGGGGTCCCACACTGCCAATTCACGTTTAGGACTCCCCGCGCACCCCCGAAATACAAGTTCCTCGCTCTGACAGCAAAATCGCGTGTGAAACTTCCTGCGCAACCCTGAAATACACGTACCCAGGCCAATCGCGTGCGAAACTTCCCGCGCACCCCAGATTTACACGTACCCCGCTCACCCAAGGCCTATCGCGTGTGAAACTTCCCGCACACCCCCGAAATACACGCACACGCTATTTTTCAGACAGCGGGTGTCAGTGTTTGTCGCGTACCCCTTTGCACGTCATTTGTCCTAGAGGGCCACAGTATGGGACATTCATCATGGCTGTATACACGTCCTTTTTGTTAGCGCACATTTTGGCGCACATTTCTTTCATGCGCAGGGACGCTACCGCCTGCCTTCGTGTGGCGGACGTGTTTAGGCATGTGCGCGTCGTGTGCTGGTTTGCCCTATTCGATTCCATGAATACGTGTTGTAGGCGAGCGTGTGGGCGTTCCGCGCACTTGCCTCCTGTACTTCCCCTGTGACGCTCTCATTTTCACGCGTTGTTCCCCATTCCGTGTGTCACGCCCCGTGTTACGCCTACTTTTGTTGTGTGCGCCGCGCTATGTGCGCTTTCACTGTGCACTTAGCGCACGCGGTTTGAAGACGTGTGTGCCAGCGTGCGCCACGCAGTATTTTGGCGCACATCCTGGGATTTCCTCGCGCACGGACTTCCATGAATCGCTGTGCGTGGGTTTCGCTGTGATTTTCGCACTGGCACTGCGATTCGCACGCTTTCGCCGAAAATTTCAGCGCACATTATTTCCATGAATCGGCCTGTATGTCTTTGATCAGATCAGAGCAGCCCATTTTCTGCTGATTATTGGAATTCCTTGGTTAAGGAGACACAATCCTCACATTGAATGGAAGGCTAATAGAGTGAGTTTTAATTCACTCTTCTGTAAATCAAATTGCATGGACCAATTATCGATGTCTGTCAACCAAGGTAAGGAAATGGCCCCGCCCTCTGTCCTGCAATCATCGCGTCAATCCTTATTCAGTATCAAGACTTCTCAGAGGTGTTCCTTGATGTACAACCAAGAGAATTGCCTCCTCATAGGGCTGAAGATTGTGGCATAGACCTGGTTCCTAATGCTGTGATCCCTTTTGGGAGGATGTACCCTTTGTCACTCCCGGAAAGACAGGTACTGCGAGAATACCTGGACTCTCATCTGCAAAATGGACTCATCCAGGAGTCTAAATCCCCTTGCGGAGCCTCCTTATTCTTCATTCCGAAGAAAGATTCAACCGAATTACGCCCGTGCATAGATTATCGAGGACTAAATAAGGTGACTATTAGAGACAGGTATCCCATGCCCTTGATCGGAGACATCCTGGAGGCAGTACAAGGGGCAGAATATTTCACCAAGCTTGACCTAAGAGGTGCGTATCATCTCTTAAGGATAAGACAAGGAGACGAGTGGAAGACAGCATTCCGCACCCCTTTTGGGCTGTTTGAATACAGAGTGATGCCGTTCGGTCTTGTGAATGCACCCGCCATTTTCCAAAGATACATGGACAAGGTATTTGCAGACATGTTGTTCCTGTCAGTTGTGGTATATCTTGACGACATCCTCGTATTTTCCAAGACGTTACCTGAGCATAGGTTAGCTGTGAGGAGAGTATTGCAACGACTCCAAGAACACAAACTAATGGTAAAACCCGAAAAATGCCAGTTTGAAACCACATCGGTGTCCTATTTAGGATTCATTCTATCCAAGAAGGGAATAGAGATGGACCCCATTAAGGTTAAGGCCATTATGGAATGGAGAGAACCTGGCAACATTAAGGAGCTACAAAGCTTCTTGGGTCTAGCCAACTTTTACAGAAGATTTATACTCAACTTTTCCAATGTGGTGCTCCCGCTTACTTCACTGTTAAAGAAGGGTATCAAATACGTCTTTGGAGAGGAGCAACAAAAGGCATTCCTGTTCCTTAAGGAGTGTTTTACCTCTGCTCCCATCTTAGTGCAGCCGGATCAGACCAAGCCTTATATTCTGGAGACAGACGCTTCGATAGGAGCGATAGGGGCTATCCTGCTTCAGGAGACATAAGGCGGCTACGAGCACCCAGTGGCCTATTTCTCCAAGACCCTTACCAGCAGTGAGTGCAATTACTCTGTTCTCGAAAGGGAGCTACTGGCTATTAGGTTAGCATGCCAAGAGTGGCGACATCTTCTACAAGGCGCTATCCATAGCTTCGTTATTAGAACCGACCACCGTAACCTTAGGGTTTTACAGCAAATGGAGTGCACCAATGCCGACATGCTAGGTGGGCATATTTTTTTCTACAGTTTGACTTTGTGATAACCTACATTCCAGGCACAGAGAATAAGAAGGCAGATGCCTTGTCACGAAGTATAGGAGATGGTTCTGGACATTACGAAGGACATTATCGAGTTTTCCCTGATCTCAAGATATTGGGCCTCATTACGACCCTGGCGGAAATGGAAAAATGATGGCGGAAATGCAATACCGCCATCGAACACCGCTCGTTGCGATTATGACCCGTCACCGTAAAGTACGATGCCATTAGCGACACCGCAGTGAACGGCAATGCTAACTGCACCAAGTACGCGCACGCGCGCCTTGCAAAACCGGAATCACCGCCATGGCGCAACGGTACGCGAATTCTGACCCTAGCGGACATGTACTGAACGCCATCAAGCACGTCGTAAAGTACCATTCTGCCATGGCGAGAAATACGGCATCGTGAACCAACCGTAAATGGCCCACTGAGTGCCTGTACTCCACTCCCTGGCCACATTGCACAACTCCTGGCAGGCGCAATGTACTCACACCATGCAACCAGTGAAATCTACAATTCACCCATGCATGCCAACGTAGAAATGCATGCAGGGGCTCAAAGCGCCCCGTGAGTGGGCATCCATGTACGGCATGTCACCATAGCCGTACTGATGCAGCACAGGCATGTGAAGGTACAATACATCAAAATGAAAATCAAGAACACATGACACAAAACAACAGTAGTCCCCCATCGCTTGCCACCAGCGCAAGGCAACATCCAAAACAGCATCCTGAGGGGGATTGCACCAGCCCTGTACTCTTGCCAGTAAACAAACCAACCATCAGCAGAAGCATGTACCACACAAGTTGGCAGAGTGACTGAGCAGCCAGGCTCATCCCAAGAGGGGCCGATGGGAGCTGCAGGGCACAGATGGCATGAATACAGAAGCTATTCCAATGGACATGACCCCAGTCCCCCTCCAACAAACGCACGCAAACACAGGCACCTGTGACCAGCCACATTCTGAACATCCCATCATTCCACCAATCGACCTGGCTGACAGGCACCAGTCGGCCAAAAGCCAATCCCCCGCCCCTGAACAGCACATCATGTAAACAGTCACAATGGCAGCCCCTATCCGTGACCATACTGTGCTACGTACGCAAACGCGGCCAGTACTGTACCACACAACTCAACTCAGAAGGCGGAACACAATGCAGATCATCTCGCAATACATACCGCCACAAATCGAAAATCGCCACATCACCTGCAAAGAATAACGCAACACGACAAATATCGGAATACAATTTAAATGCACATCCAAATGACAAAGGCCCCACAGCAATTTGCAAAATAACACCAAAACATCCATCATCACCGAGGGCTGCATCTGCAATAATTGACCAGCTTCCACTTGTGTGACGCCCTGTACCATCATGGCACACAGGGCCTACATCAACGTTCCAAAAGGCAACATGGAAGCGGCAAGAACCGCAGGTCCGTCCCATGAGGCAGGCACTAGTCGAGCTGAAAGGCCGAAATGTTGCACCTAGCCACCAGTACAGCGTAAGGGCATGTGGCCCATTGGCGATCGTCCCATAAGATCGAAATGGTGCTCCACTGATTCACCCGAAGCTGCAGGTGTCGAGAGTAAAAGCCATCTGGAGGAGTGGCGTAGAGATGGCATCTGCAATAGGGCAGGAGATACCTGTCACCCAAATGAAACACAAATTAACCGATTGCATTACGGGACTCATGATGCATTACAATCTTCATTCAACACACCAAATCCACACCCATATGCATGCTAGCCCACTCCAAAGGAATATACAGACCCCTAAATCAGTATCGATTCATAACGAAATCAATCGAGGTAAATACACCATTGGCAACGTCGGTTACTGTGCATGCGTCCGTCAAGATAGAACCCATGACATGGAATTAGTAACGTGCCTAGACACAAGTGTATGAAGGCGCGTCGAGACAGGGAGGATCCGACAAGGGCAGATAGACGTAAGTCCCACTATGGCAGCCTTGCATCACATAGCGCAGGGGAAGGGGAGTGATTCAAAAAACCCATGTACATGGCAGACCCTAAACGGAATCATCTGTCCATGCATCCATTCATCATTCCCTCATCCCGCAATGAAAACGCATGAATATTCACTCACATAATATGTGAAACTTCCATCGCGTCTGTGCGTAATGCAGTCTGCAAAAACCAGTGTGCTCCTGGCCGGATCTGTAGTGTTGTGAAGCAAGATGGATTTGGGAACGTCCTGCCTTATCGTCCACTACGCTATTGCGCATCCCATTCAATTCATATCATTCATTGCTTGCTCGTTATGGGCCATGTCCCAAGGACATTCTACAATAGAACGTTACATTTCCAGCCAGACCTGTGGGCGTATCCTCGCCGCTACTTCAAAACCAAAAATGCTGGCCTTCGAATTCCTCACTTGCAACATTACGTCGAAAAGGCTTCTGTGAACGCTTGCATTCACAATTACATCAATGTAGTGCGGCTGTGTGTCATAATGCTAACTGGCTGCAATCACAAATGGGACGCCACGCCCGTCGGTGAAGTACGTTACTGTGCTGCATGAGGGTCGGCCATCGATCGAGCCCTACATACCACTGACTCTTCACAGGTATGTAAGCGGCTGCAATCATAGCATGTGTAACAATGGGAGCATAGCATGAAAATCAGTCAAAGTACATCACACTGCCATCGGGATTTGATACATGATTCCAATCCCAAGATGCCATGCGGCCAAATGCAGCCTTACGTGCGGGACGTGCTCGGCCAGAAGGGATTGCATCTGCCACAGATTCATTCAATCAGCACAGGTGGAGGCCATACAGGCCGACAGCACATATATAGCAGACCCAAACCCCTCCCACAACCACTCCCACTCCAAAATGCTACCGGCAGGACTAGCGATGTTGGGCCTGGGGGACCAGATAGCACTGCAAGTGCTACAACTACAAGAAGACGACGAACAACAACAGGTACAACAACCGGGCGCACAGGGGAGACGGAGGAGAAGGAGGAGGAGGAGGGCAAGGCAGGGTCAGCAAGGCCCACAAGCACTGCCACTACCACCACGCAGGCGGCCCGCAATCCCACGCCTCCGAGCCGATCCGTTCAACCTCACTGCTGAGCAGATCCACACCCTCTACCGTTTGGACCGGGACACCATAATCGCCATTGTGGACATGACACATGCTGACCTCGTGAGCATGATAGATAGCCCAACCGCCATCCCACCCCTACTGAAGGTGGTGTCTGCACTCCACTTCCTGGCCACAGGCACCTACCAGCACACAGTGGGACAGTTGCATGGCATTTCACAGCCACTGTTCTCACGGACACTCTTCCAAGTGCACGATGCCCTCCTGAAGCACGCCGACGACCACATCACACTACCACGCACGTACCAGGAGATTACCAACGCAAAAGTGGGATTCCATGCATTTGGCGGCATCCCGGGTTGCATTGGTGCCATCGACTGCACCCATGTTGAATTGGTTGTCCCACATGCCATGGAGGTCCAGTACCGCAACCGGAAACAATTTCATTCAATCAATGTGCAAATGGTGTGTGACTCCAACAAGATCTTTACGCATTGTTGTGCCAGATTTCCAGGATCTACCCATGATTCTATGGTCCTGAGGAACACAAGAATACCACGCTACATGGAGCGACACGCAGGGCACAGATCCTGGCTACTCGGTGAGTCTCATTCCATGCATGACATCGTGGCCCATTTGATGCGTCAATGACCTTGCAGGAGGGGGGGGGGGCTACTTAGCACTATCATTCCACTGACACCCTTTATTCGTCTCATACAGGTGATGCCGGGTATCCACTGAAGAGATGGCTCCTTACACCAATCCGGAACCCACAGAACGAGCATGAGGAGGACTACAACCATGCCCACTCACGTACCCGTGTGGTCATTGAACAGGCATTCGGCCTACTGAAGGCTCGTTTCCGCAGCCTCAGCAGGTCTGGCGGGGCACTCATGTACAGCCATGAGAAGGTTTCTAAGATGGTCATGGCATGTGTCATGCTGCACAACATGTGCATACGTAGGAATGTGCCCATGCCCCCTGACGCTGTACTGCATGCACCTGAAGATGATGATGATGATGAGGGTGGGGATGTGGAGGCACCTCAAGGAGTCCATGAGGCACAGGATGCACGTGCAATCCGACAGAGCATCATAGATGCATGCTTCTAGCAACCACGCATGGTGCCTATTACACGGAAAGGGGACCTGTGGCACTGTGTGTGTGTAGTACAGGCACATTGTGGACTGTACGCCTATGAAGGCCTCGTACGCAAATATCAATGTCCACACATGTCATTGGATGATAATGAGGTGCTGTATTGTTAATGTGATTTGATTTATACACCCTATGGACCCGCCACCCAGTGAAGCCCAACACACCCCCTCCACCCTACTACCTCCCCCCCCAACACCAGTGTCCAAATATGCATGCTGTCCGTGGTTAGACGCTATTGCAAGCCCCCTCTACGGGTATCAGGGGCACCCCTGCCCGTGGAGCGCAGGTTCCTGCCAGATCTGCGTTGGGGGCTGCCCTGGACGGAACTTGCCACGGATGATGTCTCTGCCTGCTCGCGTCCATGCATGTCTCTGAGGGTTTGTGAGAGCTCCGAGAGCACACGGCGCACAGCAGCAAGTTCAGCACAAACGTCTTTGGACGTCGCATGCAGTTCCCCCCTCAGGCTCTCGGTGCTTTTCTCCATTTGTGCTCTCAGGCTCTCGGTGCTTTTCTCCATTTGTGCTCTCAGGCTCTCGGTGCTTCTCTCCATTTCTCCCCTGAGGCTCTCACTACTTTTCTCTATTTGTGCCCTGAGTGTCTCGGTGGATGTTTCCATGGCTGCCCTGGAACCCCCGCATTCATTTGCATGGTCCTTGAGTAGCGTGGACACTTCCTGCTGTTGCTCGATCAGCAGGTCGAGGGACTGTTGCCTCTGCTGGGCCATGGACATTTGCGGTGGTGTGACAGGGGGGCTGCTCAACACATGTTGCCTTGGCACAGGACTTGTGGGGGTTGGCCAGTCGTCGTCTTCAGGGTGCCCCTGCGTGGTTTCGTCATGGTGTAGGGGATGGAACATGCAGGGGGATTGGGAAAGGTCATGGATGGTACCTACGTCGCCAGCACTGTTTTCCGTGTCGGAGCATGCTGGCATGACAGCTGTGTCACCTATGGTGCTGCTACCACCAGAGGCAGTGCCATCAGATACGTTCTTTGGGGGGACCTGTGGTGCTGGGGTTGTGGACTTGCTGGCTGCTGGGGTGCCTGTTGCAGTCCCCTCCAGTGTGCTGCCACTTGATTCCTGCTGCTGCCGTGTCTTGATCCTTGCACCTGAGGTGGAGGCTCTTGGGACGTTGGTCCTGGCCCTCTTTGCAGGCGTGCTGGTAGGGGTGTCCTGCAGCTCGTCGTTGGTATCGGACCCTGTGGTGGAGTAAAGAGGGGCGAGCGTTAGTTATGGGTCTGTCGGATTTGGAATGGCAACGTATCAAATGCATTGGGGTGGTACATGAGGCTGATTTGGGACTGGGCCTTGGAGGTGGTCTCATTTTCGTGTGGATTGAGGATGCATTCATTTGGCTGCCTGCAGTTAGGGGCTGCATGCTGCACATGTAGGGGTTGTTTATGGCATCTTGATTGATTTGTTTATTCATTCTGACTTTTAGAGGGCGCTGTCAGGGCAAAGTATGTATTGCACTATGGGGTCACATGGTACTGCACATGTTCGTGTTTTGTGGATTTCGCATTGTTTCTCTTGGCCAACCTACCTGATTCTCCGGATGTCGGCACTCCTTTCTCCATCCCTCCGACTCCCTCTATGCTCTCCATTCCTATGGTGGAGGCGCAGATATCCTCCCAGGGGGTCAACTTGATGGGCGACTCTGAACCCCCCCGGTGGCTGTGGCGATGTTCCTGTTCGCAGAAAGTATGCTGCGTACGCGGATCCGCAGGTCGTCCCACCGCTTGCGACATTGCTGTGGCGTGCGGGGTGTTGTCCCCACCGCACTTACGCGCTGTGCCACCAGGGCCCATATGGCCTTCTTGTTGGCAAGGGCCGTCCTGGTCATTTGACTGGAGAAGACGACGGCAGCATTTTCCTGGAGGGTCTCGGTGAGCACGGTCAGTTCCTCTCGGGAGAAGTGTACCTGCCGCTTGCGATCACACGCTTTCTTGGCTACCTTTCCCATATTTATTTTTTTAACTGGGGTTGCTAACGGGTTGGGATGTGTGTCAGGGTCGGATTTTTAATGGTTGTGTTGGGATTCGGATTTTATAGTTGTGCGGCGTGCTGTTTCCCGTTCCGGCCACATGCTTTTACTTCCGTTTCCGTATATTTACGGTGCCCGTAATTTGCGGTGCCCGCTCGTTACGGTGACCGCTCATTACGGTGACCGCTAAGATGGGTGGCGGTATTGCACCTGGTGCAGCGTACGGCGGCGGTAAGGGCCGTTTTGGGGTCATTTCCGCCATCGCAGCCTTTCGGATTCCGCCATGGCGTAATGCTCGTGCCCGATGGGTCGTAATTAGCCGCACTTTGCTCCTTCGTGCAATGGCGGAAACGCTATTTACGCTGTTGCGGTCCGGTCAGTCACTTTCCGCCAGGGTCGTAATGAGGCCCATTGGCATCTACTGTATCTTTTCTTCATGATCTGATCCCTCAATACCAAACCTGTACTGAACTCCCTTCCACGGTCATCCAAGGCAGTGACGGGTTGTATTACTATGAAGACGCCCTCTTCGTCCCCACCAAGGAACTTCAGAAACTCGTCCTGTCCTGGTGTCACGATTCTCCTTTGTCGGGACATCCTGGCAATAGGAAGACATATGAACTACTACTAAGAGGTTTTTGGTGGCCTAAGATAAGATCGGATGTGTACCAGAATGTAACCTCTTGTTCGGTTTCTGCCTCTAACAAGCATCGAACGGGTAAACCCTTAGGCCTACTGCAGCAGCACTCCTTACCAGAACGTCCCTGGGAACATATATCTACGGATTTTATAGTCGATCTACCACCGTCGGAAGGTATGACGGTGATCATGGTGACGATCGACTCCTTCAGTAAACTGGCCCATTTTTCAGCCTTCAAGCAAGACCCTTCAGCCTCAGAAACTGCAGACGCCTTCCTAAGGGACATAGTTTGTCTACATGGGTTACCCCGTACGATAGTATCCGATCGGGGACCTCAGTTTATGTCAAGGTTCTGGGCTTCACTTTGTCAAACATTAGGTATTCACCGTGCTCTTTCTTTGGGTTACCACCCTCAGAGCAATGGACAGACAGAAAGATTGAATGCCAGCCTAGAGCAATACCTGAGGTGTTTCTGCAGTCCCCAACAAGAGAGATGGTATTGCTACCTCCCACAAGCGGAATTCGCTTATAATAATACACTACATACCTCAATCCAAATGAGTCCTTTTCTTTGAACTTATGGGTTCCATCCCAACCATTTACCATGGCTTAGCTCTCCTTCTACTAAGATTCCGGCATTGGATGGAGTATTACAAGAGATACATAAAGTTCATGAACTTGCAAAGAAGGCACATAGAGTCAGCCAACAAACTCAGAAGAGATGGGCAGATAAGAACTGAGGCTCAAACCCCAACTGGAGACCGGAACAATTAGTCTGGTTATCTACCAGATTCCTACCAAGATGGGTTCATACAGGCAAGTTCTCTTCTCGTTTTCTTGGGCCTTTCCACATTTTACAACAATCAATCAAGTAGCTTATAAGCTCAGGCTTCCTGACTATCTTAAGAGAGTACATCCTGTTTTCCACGTCTCCTTGCTTAAGGAGTATAAGGAAGACCCGTTCCTAAGACCCATTCACAAAAGTCGTACCCGAGTTAACCAGATCCCAGAGGAGTATGAAGTGGCATACCTTGTGGATTCCAAATACCGTAAGGGATGAATATACTACCTGGTTCACTGGAAAGGATATCCAGCGGAAAAAAGATCCTGGGAACCGGTAAGCCACATCCATGCTCCCAGACTTAGGAGAAGGTTTCATCAACTCTAGCCGGGCATACCCGGGGGCCCCCCGAGAAGACGGGGGTATACTGTCAGGAATTGCGGTTGGAAGTGCTGGAGCCGGTAGAAGTTCTGACTTCCCGGGTGAACTTTCTAGTCCTCACCCAACATGGCGGCTAAGCCTTTAAATTCAGGTTCCGCCCACGAGCCGGTGCGTTGTATCTGTGTTTTCTTTGTACATCGCTCCGTGACTTGTGCTTGTGTCATTCTTGCCCACCTGTGTTCATACTCTCTTTCTTTCCTCCGCTTTTCTGTACTTCCGTCTGTGTTACCCTCCTTAGTATCTTTCTTTCTACACCCCTCGCTTTGCTTTCTGAGTCTGCCGTTCCTTCCTGCAGTTTCGGTCTGTGTATCTCTTTGCCTGCTCTCCAGCGTTCGCCTTCTGCCCCGCTTCGGGCGACCACGCCTGCCGTGTGTGGCGTAATCCGCGCCCTTTCCTCTTTTTCAGCTTTCACCTTCTGCTACTCGCAGTCGGCTACGCCCTCTCTCTCCACGGTCCTCCGCTTTCTAGTTTTTCTTGCTTCCTACCTGCTCTGTTCGTTTCGGGCAGCGCCTCTGCCTAGCCTTCTGTTTCCTTTTCTTTCACCGGCGACCGCCTGGAGTCCCAGCCCGCGATCCTCCAGCCTTACGCGGGTCCTCCCTTGACGGCGCCGGTAACTCATTGTCCTGTTCTGTGCAGGAAATCACTTGGTATCAGTCTTTTCTCTTCTCTCTCTGGTCCTGCGTCTTGCTTATACTTTTCATGTCTTGCTAGGGTTCCTGTGTACGTTTCCTCTTCCTTTATTCTCCCATTTCTTTTATTCTCACTTCTCATCTTTCTTGCCATTGTGCTCCCTTTAGTATTTCTTCTGGATACCCCGCCCTCTTTCCTTGCTGCACTGCAACTATCCCTTGCATTTTCTTACCGGATCCTACACCTTTGGATTGCAACTTTTGGACTCAATCACACCTTTTTTTTGGAACTTTGGACAATACTTTAAAAGTCTGTGCCACCACATCATTGAACTCATCTATGGACTAGGGTTTTTTCTGCCTTCCGGCTTTTTCCCTAGAATTGAGGCTGGCCCCCTGGGATCCCCCTAGGGCAGGTACCCACTTCTGTCACGGTGGCCTCCGGCGGGGCCAGTCCTTATCTACACGAGAAAAAGAAGGTTAAAGCATCGGATCTTGACAGCTTGTGGGAAGACCAAGATGAGGCCTGGGACATACCATCTATCCTAGCCTCCCGTCCAACAAAATCCCACAATTTTGCCCTCAACACTGTTAGAATCCTCTATGAATTGGAGTTAAGAGCCTGTGATGGTCGTTCCTTTAGCTGGCAAGAAATATAGGGGTCTGGGAGTTATATTATAATTGATTACATTCTTGTCTCGATGGGGGGTTGTTAAAAAATTGGAAAGTTTGACGAATTGTGCAACCATGAGAGTGACCACGGGCCATTAACAGCCACATTCCCGTTGGAAGGTCCCTCCACCGAGCCTCAAGATGATGGTACAACAATGCAGGTTGTGGAGGTAGTGGGACACGGCTGCAGGGGTATCAAATGGGTAAAACTGGATCAAAGTGATTTCAGACCTAATCTCTGAGGCTTTTAATCTGGTATCCAAGAGTCCAGAGTTATAGAAGAACTTGGGAGAGTGGTTAAAGAAACAAATCCATTTGTAACATACTCCAAACCTAGCGTCAAAAAGAAATCGCTGGTTAGGATTGAATGCTTTGATGAAGATTGTGCCTTTGCTAAGCAGGAACTGGTGAGAACTCTGATACAAGGGTCAACTGTTGATAAATCCTTATTACGCCTGAAAAGGGCAGAGTATAAGAAAATCACCAAGGCAAAAAAAGAGACCTACTTAAAGTCTAGGTGAGAACTTCTTGCCTCTGCTTTCCACAATGAAGAAATTGGTAACAGGCGCCAAACTAAGGGAGAACACTGACATCCAGTGTAGTATTACTGCAGAGTCATGGTGGGACCACTCTTCCACCTTGATATGGAGGGGGCGAGCCTGAATAATTAAGGGTGGACCGTGCTGGTGGCCCGGTAGATTTGAGGAGGCCCTTATTTAGTATTGAGGAGGTGGCATTATTCATGGAATCACAAAACGGCGGGTAAGGCAGCAGGCCCAGACAAGGCACCAATTCTATGGAAACGTTTTACAGCCCGCGTCAATACCAACTCCATGCCTGAATCTTGGTGTCTGGCTAAAATAGTCCCAATTTATAAGAAAGGGGGAAGGAGCATCCAGCAAACTCAGACCAATATCCTTGCTGGGAAGCTTGGGTAAAGTCTTCTCAAGGGTTTTTCTGAAGCATATCCAGTTCTTGGGTAATGGAGAATGAGATTGTCAGCTCCTTGCAGGCGGATTTCTAGAGTGGTAAGCGAACCATAGATCAGAGCTTTCGCCTCTTCTCCATAATCCAAAAATATGTTGTGCTGAAGAAAATGAGACTGTTCGCCACCTTTGTAGACCTTAGGATGGCCTTTGATTCTGTGACAATGGATCTTCTCTGGCGAGTGCTGGAGAAAGCGGGGACGCCACAAGGGCTAATTAAAGTAATTGAATCCTTATATAGAAGGAATATGGCCTTTATCATAGTGGGGTTGGGTTGAGAAATCACTGCCCAACTGGATGTCGCCAAAGGTGTAAGGCAGTGGTGCGTCCTGGCCCGCATCTTGTTTTGTGTATACACAGAGGAGGTTGTAAAAACACTGCTCCTAGAAGGCATGGACCCGCCACAATTGAGCCATAGGACCTATCCCGGCCTTTTGTTTGCAGATGATGACGTCATTTTGTCGTTAATCCCACAGTGTTTGAGAATCTCGTTGGCGTCTTTCATAAGAAAATGTGAAGAACTAATGTGGAGCCTGAACCCAGATAAAAGGAAGACCTTGGTGTTCAGGCCCAAATTTGGGGAAAAACGGAAGTTAGATATTAGGGCCAGGGGGTCAAACTTGGAGCAAATCGAGACAAATAATGACCTGGGTACAAGGATCCAAGGAAATGGGAGTTGGTCAAGTCAATTGGTAAAGTCCATGGTAACAAAGGAAAAATACTGCAGGGGTATAAACGCTTTCCATGTTAGGCATGGGGGTGATGGGTTATAGTTCCAGCTCTGGATCTGTATGGGAAGCAGCCGATAGCAGGCATGCTGTATGAGGCGGAATTGTGGGGCCATATAGACCTGAAAGCATTGAATAAAATGGAAAACATATATTTGAAGTGTCTTCTAATACTCTCCCAGAGCACCACCAATGCCCTCCTTCATCTAGAAGTTGAATTGTGCCCCATTGTGGCCAAGGCAGCAACAAAGCATATAATGTACTGGTTAAAGTTATGGTTGTAACCAGAACTTGCGATTTTTAGGAATGATCTGACAGACTAGCTAAGCCCTGAAGGTGCAATGAGTCTTCCTTGGTTGACCCACATTAGGAAGGGCCTCTCAGAAATGAATAAATCTGACATCAGGCTACACCCAGAGAAGATAAACAAAGTAAAATTTAACAGCATAAAAAGGGAATTTAATGATAAGCTCCCTATGGATAGCATGGTTGCGGCTTGCGGAAATCTCAAGCTAGAACTGTATAACAAATTAATACAATCAGACTTTGGTAACGAAAAGTATTTGGATACGGTCAACTCTCCTTTTGCACGTGCATTTTATATCGGTTTTAGATTGGGCACTGTATAGACTGGAGGGGGGTATCTGTACTTCTGCCTCCTATATGGTAGGGTCAAGGCACAGAATAACCCCAGCAAGTTTCTTAATTTGGTAAAACGTGGCGAGCAGCGAGTCTTAAGCTTCAGGAGGTGATGCAGGCAGGTTCTTAAGTACAGTGTTTCCCCAAAGCCCCCACAACAGAATTCCCACACACTGTTTTAGTTGATACAGGAGATAACACAGCTTCTTTATATGAAATAAGGTTTGCTACACTTTGTACTTGAAATACTTATTCAGAGAATGGTAAATATATACACTCTATGTGGTACCACACGCTACTTAAATTCAGTAAGACCTGCACTAACTGCAGACATTTTTAAATGGCAGGTGAATTATTAAATAAGTTGTAACCAGCATAGAATAGGAGAGAAAGGCAGGTAAGTTATGAACAGTGGCAGAATGTTATATTTAATCTAGACAAGTAATTCTGAGTGAGGATCCCCCCACCTGGGCAACCTGTAATGGAAAGGTTAGGGAGTTGTCTTTTACAGCCCATTCCAATGTTGTTCAGTAACGTTTGTGCTTTCTTTTAAAAGGTGCTACCACCCCAAAGTACCTTAGAGGCCACAGGAGAACAGGATCCAAGACGAATCAGGGATCCCTGGCCGACTCCTGAAGCTAGACGATGCTGTTCCTCATCACAGTACCATTGGTGCCTTGGCAGAAGAAGTGGCACGGTTTCTTGGCTTTAGTCGATGATTCCCTCCGAGGATGGGCCTTCTTTGGAAGAAGGAGCCACTGGGATGCTGAGTCCAAGAATAAAAAGGAACCAAAGTCTTTCAGAATGGCAGCAATTTGGTTCTTCGCAGTGGTCTCCCTTGCTCGATTACTTCTCCGACTGTAGAAGTCCTGTGAAGAAGAAACTTGCTGTGATCTCCTTAAAGACTTGGTAGATGAAGATAAGACCCCTGGGACACTTTGATGACTTCTGACAGCGACGGATGCAAAGGTCACTTTTGGTGTTGAGTTTCGAAATATCGAAGTTGTTCGAATTTCGGTTCTTCGGTGCTGCAGTCGCAACATGGACCTCTGGACGGCTTCTGGAGACCTGGACTAGACCACTGGAGTGGACCTCGGACCCTCACCAGGTCTGGACCCTTGGGACGACTTTGTTAGCTTCTCGTGGTGGGAAACCCACCCGCGGACCTTACACGGCACTCCACGGCTCTCTTCAGCGAAAAAAAAGTGGTCAGTGGTGACTGCAAGGATGTCCTTTAAAATGTTCTTAGGCAATTCAGAACTTTCATAGCTCCGGGTGTCCAGTAATACTATGCCGGGGCACCCCCTCTTCTGGGCGGTAGATAGCAATGGCTTCCATCGGTTACATTACGCACCTCCATCCGGACCCTGGGGGACACCAATGGACTTGTCCGGCACTCCTCTTCTCGACTTCGAAGACACCTTCTCCGGATGGCAGGCACACAGGTCTGGCTCCCAGGATACTTCGATGAAGAGCAGCAGTTTTTCACGATTGTCCCTTGTAGCTCTTGGAGAGATCTCCTTGGCAGGTCCTCTCTCGATCAGTCCTTGGGGGTCACAAAAAGTTTTCGGATTGGTGAAGAAATGCAGCAGCAGACTTCTCTTTCAGATTGGCTTCATGGAGCAGCTTCTTCTTGCTAATCTTCGACTTCAGCTACTGAACAAATTGGTAAGTGAGAGGTCCCCAGATATACACATCTCTCCCTCATTCACTGTGGCTGAGCCAGGCTCAGCCAGCCAATCACACAGTATGGCATTCATGCAGGCAGCCAATCAGACTCACTGGCATTCAGGCCATTCACTCCACCCAGAGACCCATAGCAAAATATGTGGATTGGGGCAAGTACGCAGCCTATCAACATACTACACTGCATTCATGTCAGTTTCAGTCAGGCTGTCTCATTCATTGTGTCACACATACAGAAACCAGACACCCATAACAGAGAATGTGTGTTTGCTTCAGACTCCAATCACACAGGTTCCACCCCTAGGGTGTACTTTTCTTGAAAAGGGGAAAATCGTCCTCTGGACCAGCCCTTGAGAGCAAAAATTACCCAATTCAGCCCAAAATACAGGTTCTATCGTGCTGAGCAATGAACTCATGCTAGTGAAAAATGACAAAAACAGTAAATTTAGCAGCACTTTGGAATTCAAGTTAGAGAAGATTACAAAGCTCATTGGAGCAATCACAAAATTTAGAGAAACACAAAATATAGAGAAACATAGAACTTAGAGAAACACAGTCTTACGCCCCTTCAGATGTTATCATTAATCAGCGCTGAAGACCCCGGTCATCTTGAGCTAACTGCTGCCAGCCCCGCTCAGATAACAGCGCTGCAGGGTGCCGCAGAGAGCCTCAGGTTCCGGGCACTCACTCTTGCTCAGAGCAAGTCCGCGGATCGATCTCCCACCAGTTCTGGGTGCGTGCACCTTTTGTGCTCTTGTGGCGTCAATCAACATGACGCACAGTTCTTGAACTTTCCCTGTGCAAAATATAGGTTTGCCCATGGAAAAACCCAGCTCAGTGAATTTCCACTGTGCCCCCTCCCTACTTGGAGCCCCTCTCTGCGAAAGCACTGGAATGTTTTATCAGCGTGTGGGCAAGGCCGTACCAGGCCTTCTCAGGGAAAGAGGATTTGTTTACAAAGCCCTGCAGAGCTACAGTTAAAAAGGCAGAATATTCTAAGAGAAGCCGAAATCAATTAACCCCATCTGAGCAAGCCCTACCAGGTCTGCACTCATAGCTTAGTGTCCATAGCGCTTCATAAATGGGCTATCTAAGCGCTATATAGGTGCTATAATGCTCCAAACCCTCCAATAATGTCTCTATTGGCTACTACACTGGGGCCTCTGCCCTGCCTGTCTAGGCACAATGCATAATGTAACCTACCACTCCTACTGGGCCTGCATATTCCTTGTAGCTCACTAATGCGTAATGGAGGCGCTACCATACATTACTTTCAGCATTTACAAAATGGCCGCCGCCACTCACGACCGCTATTTGTTTACACTGGTTGCCTAGCAACCCTCATACTCGTTTGGCGAAAGGAGAAGAGGCAAGCCGGAGGCGGAAGCTTGCCCACCTCGCCCAACGCCCACAGAGGCAAAGGCCCCTTCCTGTCTGCCCCTCTGCCCCCACTCTCATCCTGGGCTGGAGCCCGAGCACAGCAGCATCCGAGTCCTCCTCCGACTCGACTCCATTGCTGCAGAAGCAGCTATACCTAGATGACTACACCAATGCCTGCCGTGCGCCCGATCCGCACCTGCAATTTGTAACAAATTGCACTTCTGCAACATCCCAGCAAGCGCCCCTTGCGCCCTGCCAGTCTCAGTACCTTCGTTCCTACATCGAGCCACGAGGAACCGACAAAGCCGTGCATCAGCTGTGCACAAAATGGCTGCCGCCACTCACGACCGCTATTTGTTTACACTGGTTGCCTAGCAACCATCATACTCGTTTGGCCAAAGGAGGAGAGGCAAGCCTGAGGCGGAAGCCGGCCCACCTCGCCCAAGGCCCACAGAGGCAAAGGCCCCTTCCTGTCTGCCCCTCAGCCCCCACTCTCATCCTGGGCTGGAGCCCGAGCACAGCAGCATCCGAGTCCTCCTCCGACTCGGCTCCATTGCTGCAGAAGCAGCTATACCTAGATGACTACACCAATGCCTGCCGTGCACCCGATCCGCGCCTGCAATTTGTAACAAATTGCACTCCTGCAACATCCCAGCAAGCGCCCCTTGTGCCCTGCCAGTCTCAGCACCCTTCATCCCTACATCGAGCCACGAGGAACCGACTAAGCCGTGCATCAGCTGTGCACAAAATGGCCGCCGCCACTCACGGCCGCTATTTGTTTACACGGGTTGCCTAGCAACCATCATACTCGTTTGGCCAAAGGAGGAGAGTCAAGCCGGAGGTGGAAGCCGGCCCACCTCGCCCAAGGCCCACAGAGGCAAAGGCCCCTTCCTGTCTGCCCCTGTCAGCACCTGCGCTACGGCGTGGGACACTGCTCTGCAACACCTTTCTCCCTGTGTCGACTCGCCGTCGATATTCCTCGAGTCGCTGACTCCGCCAACCCACAACCTGGTCAAGGCTCATGAGGTGTACCTGGTACCATTAAACCGTGGAAGCAACTCTTGTGCTGCACTTTCCACCCTGTACACCCACCGTAACGCTAACACTGCGCAACCTCGCGCCTACGCGGTCACAAACTACTCGGAACATCCATATCGCCAACAGCGGGCCCCCTCTATGGAGCTGCTTGCCTAGCTTCTATGTAAGGTATGTCTGGTATCTTGCATACTATCTGCTTGCTAAACCCTACTGGCGCTAACAACTGAACTAAGCCCGCACGCATCACTGCCTGCCACCCCCACAGTAAGACTACCTTGTCACTAACCCGATTCACTCCCATGTTAGCCCACGCACCGCCCAGCCGCTTCATGCTCCACATGGTCTGCGCTCCATACTTGATCTGTGCCAACTAAAACACTTGTTCTGCGCAACAATTGATCTGCTTCATATCTATTCTGGCCCATATTCAACCTCTGCCACTCTTGATTTGCTCCATATTTGACCTGTGCCACATTTGATTTGCATTCTTGACAATCTGCATCATTCCAAATTTAGATGTTCCACATTTGATTTGCATCATTTCGAATTTAGATGTGCCACATTTGATTTGCTCCTTATCTGACCTGTGCCACACTTGATTTACATTCTTGACAATCTGCATCATTTCGAATTTAGATGTTTATCCATGCATTCATGCCAAACTGCCTAATCCTGATGCTAGACATCTATCTCGCATTTCTGCCAAACTGCCTCATCTCATTTTTTAGGTGTTTGTTGGGGAGAATTCTCTGTTTAGGCTGAATTTCCTAACCTAGTGAGTCCCCCAGCAGCTTTGCTGGATTTCTGTAGTTTGTTTTTTTCCATCCTGCCAAGAGTGAGACTCTTTTTCTCCCACTCTTGGACATGAATGTGGTTAATTCCTTTGAATGTCAATGTGTACTATGGGCTATGGGGTCTTTTACTCCATAGGGTCTCATATGTTTTGCTATGTGTGTTACACCGCACCCTCCGTGCCGTAACACTGGGACGTCCTAGAGGATCCCCACCATAGACGCCATACCCGGGGACTGACTACTGTCTTTGCGGGCATGTAAAGTCACCATTGGCTTTACTAGACCTAAATTTACTAACAGAACTAGTACAAACCATCCTATTGTGGACGTACTAGTAGGGGTAATTCGATTACTCCTGGGTCTGTTATTCGAGGGGGCACTGTCCCGTCCCCCCTCGTTGAGTTTTGGCTGGTGGCAGTGGAAACTACTTGTTATATTCGAACCCGAATATAACCCTATGGGATTCTTCCCATTGTTGGAGGTTAATATTTTTTCTCGTTAATCTCTAACATACCACCGGTTTATTTATCTTAAATAAATCTATCGGTTGGTATTTTCTGCCAGAACTCGGTTTTTAAAATGGCGTCTGTGTTCGTCTCTGTGACTCCTAAACCAAAGGTTGAGCCCTTTGTTCCACTTTTGGCTGGCTTCTGCACAGAGGCCCTCCAAAGTGGTGCCATTCTGTCTGGGTACCACAGGGGGTGTGGGAGGGGGTTTAGGCACCCTGGACTGAGTTGCCTTGCCAACTCAAGTCGCACTCTGGTGTGATTGGCCCAAGTGGTGAGCCACCCCGCGTGTTTTGATTGACAGCTAGGCTGAATGAATGGGGGTTTTCGGCATAAAAGCAGGGCTTTTGGGACTGGATCTTTAGAAGTCGCCACAGGACCTAAGAATCCGACGAGGGTAAAGCTGAGCCGACCTGCAGCGACGACACCTCCGGTGGAGCGGTGCGGCACCGACTCACCACTTCCCGACGACAGAGGAGATCTCCCCGCCGGAGAGTCTCTTCCCCTGACTGGTGGGAACAACCAGTCCTCTTTGCTTTTTCTTCGTTCCAGGACGTAGTGGTCGAATTGCCCGTGCAGAGCACCCCGGCAACCGGATAGCCACTAACCCCTGTACCGCGACCAAAAGGTTGTGCCTTGTGACGGAGCACTCCGCGGCTGGTCTCTTCCCTGGTGGTGCAACGATCTTCAACTTTCCTTCGACGACGAGATCATCTCTTCTCTTGGCAAAGCCCCGACGTGCATCCACCACCAGGAACTACTGCCCCCGCCAGAGCTGTCTCTCCACAAACAAGGTACCGTGTCCGCCTGGCTTCCCTTGTGTCGGTTAGCGTGAGGTGTCTGAATCCTCGCCTCTCCATTGGGTCGCCTCTAAGCCTTCTTAACTTTCTGTTCTGAGCTGGTCCAATCTTTCTATAACAATTTGCGACAAAGACTCGAAGTGCATTTCCACTGTGATACTTTTTTGGACATATCGCCTTGCCTCTCTCCGAGTGGGCCTGGCCTCTGAACTTTGCGATCTACAGTAGACCCTGCCTTACTTGCCTTGCATTTGTTCGTAAAAGTGTTGGTACCGAGTTGATTTCATACCCTGCCTTTTCTCTCCCGTCCTAACGAATACTAGAGTACCATCTAGGTTAAAGCATTCACCTCTGTCTGCAAATAAGTGGTGCCGTTGAACCTAGACTTTGATTGATTTACTTATAGTAATTGTGATTGAAGTTGTTTGCCGTATTAGTGCCAGAGTGTTTTCCATAGATGTGTTTTTATAAATAAATAACTATAAATCTTTACACCGAAGCCTTGTCCCGTGTTTGCT
Organism: Ambystoma mexicanum; assembly: GCF_040938575.1. NCBI lineage: Eukaryota > Metazoa > Chordata > Amphibia > Caudata > Ambystomatidae > Ambystoma > Ambystoma mexicanum. Next base: position 1,227,388,637 of record NC_090926.1, read on the forward strand.
TGTTCTACTGTGTAAATTGCCCTATTTTGTATACTCCACATACTGCCTAACTCTTCTTGAGGGAAGTCTGACTGCTCAGCCACAGCTACCAAGTGAATCTGTGTGCTACAGACTGCTACCAAGTGGGTTTACTGCCAAACACCTGTAGTCCTAAATCTTTTGCAGTGGTCCCAGAGGGAACTGCACAGGTTTCCGCCTAACACAGGTGGCAGCTGTGGGATTTGTATCGAGTATACAGTTTAGAGTGCTTTTCAACACTTTAGGATAACTAACCACAAAGCTTAGCACTAAAAAGCAACTTTCAAAAACATATCTAATATGGAAGTTTACAGTCAAGAATCCTTGTCAGGTGAAAGTACTGAGAGTTTGAGAGCTCTCTGTAGACAAGAGAATCTTTCTGTAAGAAGCAAGAAAGTAGAACTGATAGCGAGATTGCTGGAAAACCAAAGTCTGGGTACTGGTTCAGAGGAACCAACTTCTCCAGTGAATGTAGAAAACAGTAATGGTATTGATCTGAATCAAAGTCTTGATAATGAGTCAGAAGAGGAAAGTGAACCTAATGAAGTTAGCCACTCTGAGCCTCTGTCTGCCTTACCTACTGTACCTACGGGGGCCATACCAGGTCCCACATGTAACCCTGCTTATTTTGAACTTGAAAAAATGAAGCTCGAATTAGAATCCAAACGGTTCTTGGCTCAATCTGAAAGAAACCAAGAGCTCGAGTTCAGTCGGATGAATGCCCAGGCTGAACAGAAGCAAGCTGAGTTAAGGCTCAGAGAAATAGAACTTAATCACGAGTTAGAGATGAAAACGTTGTCTGTGGGAAATGCTTCTCTCTCCTCTGGTTCCTCTAGAAGCTCCAGTCCCAAAAGACCCCCGGATGCCGAAGGAATTAATGGGTATGTATGAACCAAGATTGGATGTTTTGGATTGGTTAAAACTGTTTGAGTACAATCATGGGCTCCAGGAGATCACCGGGAATGATTTACTTCCCTCGTTGTTCTCTAGGCTCCCCCTGTTGCGACTGATGTGGTAATGGAGTTGGGGGAGGCGGATAAGAAGGATTACGAAAGTGTGAAACTAGCTTTGATAGCTAGATTCGGGAAGACCCCTTCCCAGTATCTTAAGAGGTTTAGAACCCTCAAAAAGCATGATGGTACCCCTTGGGCTACCTGGGTGAGTGAAGGGTTGAAAAACTTAGAGGGATGGATTAAGGGTTACAAAGTGAACACTTGTGAGGGTATGAAGAATCTTTTTATGTTGGAGTCTATTTATGATGCCTGTTCTCCTGAGCTCAGACAGCACTTGGCTGATTCGAAGGAATTGGATTCCAGGGAGCTAGCTAAGGCTGCTGACTTGTGGGTTGCCAACAGGGCTACTCATAAGGATTCTGGGGCAACTCAGAAAAAGGATGAGGGAAAACAGCCTAAGAAAGACTCAAAAGAGAATTCGAATAACTCAAATTCCAAAGAGGGCCCCAAACAAAACCAGAAGGGTAAGCCACAAGGAAAACCGCAGCAGAATAGTGTGTCTTCTGGTGCCAAACCGGAAGGAGGCCAGAACAAGCCAACATTCCAGAAAGCATTTGGTAAATGCTTTGTTTGTGGCTCGACTGACCACGTGAAAGGAGATCCCAGATGTAAGGGTAAACCTTCAGGGGTCCAACTTGTCTCCTTAGCCTTCGCTCCAGAGGAGGAAGTCCAAATGGCAAGTGGAAACTTTCTACTGCTGGCTGATGAACCCATTGGAGTCTCAGCCAGCGTTTCTTTAGTATCTCTGGGGTTGTGGGAACAACAGAATTTAGACGTCTATAATTCTATCCCCGATAATACCAAAGAGTATTATAAGGACAGTGTCCAGGTGAATGGTCAGGAGACTCCTGCCATTAGGGACACTCGGGCCTGCATAACTGTGGTGGATAAATCATTTTTTCAGGCTGAGGATGTTGCTAAGGCACCCAAACGCCTCACCAAGTTAGCTGGAGGGCCTGTGCAGATGCTTCCCCAATTACCAGTTCTCATCCAGTGTAACGACATGACTGTGAAGATACCTGTCAGCATACAGAGTGAGGTACCAGGACGCGTTCTGTTGGGTAACGATTTAAAAACTCTCAGAGTTGTGTCGCACACCCCCAGACCTCCTAGTAAACGGTTACAGGAGCTAACCAGACCTGCAAGGGAGAGAACCAGGCGAGGTACTCTCCAGGAGATGATGAAGAAAGAAATCACTCCTGCTCCACTGGAATTGTCCGCTGCTGTCTCAAAGAAATCAGAAGCGAAAGGGAAACCTAAGACTTCTACCCCGAAACCAGCAGCCAGCATTTCAGTGCAGCCAACAAGGACTTCCCCGCGGTTGTCCAAAGTTACACCCATAACTCCACCTCCAGCTGAGGCTGAGAGGGAGGTACAACCCTGTGTGGTAGAATTAGACTCTGAAGAAGAGCTAATGGAAGGCCAGGAACTCATTGGAGATCTGGATACTGTTGACCATCCTGAGCTGCAGTCTTTACTGGCAGAAAGTGGTCCCGGCAGGGCAGACTTCAGTAAGGGACAGAGAGAATGTCCAACTCTGGAAGGTGTTCGCCACCAGGCAGAAGCTCAGGCTGGAGGGCAAGAGCCTGGGAAATACAGGTTGCACTGGGAAGATGGCCTCTTCTACAGTGAACCGACCGAGTCTGCACCTGGAGACTACAAACGACTTGTAGTACCCCAAGAGAACAGACCACAGTTCTTGCAGTTAGCCCACAAGATTCCTTTGGCTGGTCACTTGAGTTTCAAGAAGACCAAGGAAAGGCTCTCTCTCTACTTTTATTGGCCAAAGATGGGGGCCGAAGTAGAAAAACACTGCAGGAGCTGCCACACCTGCCAGACCTCTGGTAAGGTTGGCTCCAAGAATGTGGCACCGTTAGTGCCTCTCCCAGTTGTGGGAGTCCCATTTGAGAGAGTAGGGATTGACATTGTTGGTCCCCTTGATCCTCCAACCTCCTCAGGCAACACGTTTTTACTTGTTGTAGTAGACCATGCTACTAGGTATCCTGAGGCAGTTCCTATGAGGACTGTTACAGCTCCGGCTGTGGCTAAGGCCGTCCTTGGTATTTTTACCAGGGTCGGGTTTCCTAAGGAAGTAATCTCTGACAGGGGGTCAAACTTTATGGCCCACTACATGAAAGCCATGTGGAAAACCTGTGGAGTTACTTACAAGTTCTCAACGGCTTACCACCCACAAACCAATGGGCTGTTAGAACGGTTCAACCGAAACCATGAAGAGCATGATAGGTGCTTTAGAGGAACCCCTTAAGCGTAAGTGGGACCTTCTACTGCCATGCCTTCTATTTGCTTATAGAGAAGTCCCTCAGGAGGGAGTAGGTTATTCTCCCTTTGAGCTTCTCTATGGTCATCCCGTCAGAGGTCCATTGGCCCTGATTAAGGAGGGGTTGGAGAGTGCTCCTTCCCCCAAGCCAGTCAGAGTGACTGACTACGTGATAGACTCTCCGGAGGAGAATGTCGCACATGATGACAGAAGCAAGCGATAACTTGAAAGCTGGACAAACATTGGTCAAGCACTGGCATGATCAAAAGGCTAACATGGTTGAGTTCGCTCAAGACCAGCTTGTTCTCGTTATGATCCCAACAAGGCAGAGGGCCTTGCAAGACAAATGGATGGGACCCTTCAGAGTTGTGGGTAAACTCGGAGAGGTCAACTATCTGGTGGACTTGGGCAATACCAAGGAGGCTCCGACAGTCTTCCACACCAACCGACTCAAAGCGTATGTCTCAAGACCTGATGTAGGAGCGTTGCTTCTAGCATCATCCGAGGAAGAAGAAGAGAGTGAAACTCTTCCGTATCTCCTCAGAGGCTTACCTTTAGACGAAAAAATTGAAGGAGTAAATCTCTCTTCAAATCTGACACCCGAGCAACAAGAAGAGTGCAAATCTATGTTGAATCAGTTTGCCTCTCTGTTCTCGCTTTCACCAGGCTTGACCCCTTAGGGCCAGCACGACATACTCACTGGTGACTGTCTGCCTGTCAAAAGCAGAGGATACCGAATGTCAGAAAACGTACGAACCCACATCAAAGGTGAGGTCAGCAAGATCCTTGATCTCGGGGTAATAGAGCCCTCTACTAGTCCATGGTCTAGCCCAGTTGTGTTAGTACCAAAGGCCGGATCTAAAGAACTTAGATTCTGCGTGGATTATAGAGCTCTTAATGCAGTCACCAAGACTGATGCCCACCCTTTGCCAAGAACAGATGAGTTGGTGGACAAACTTGGCGCAGCCAGGTTCCTCAGCACATTTGACTTGACGTCAGGCTATTGGCAAATAGCCCTGAATGACCATGCCGAGGAGAAAACTGCATTTTCTACCCCCGTCGGCTTATACCAGTTTAAGGTAATGCCTTTCGGATTGAAAAATGCACCTGCTACATTTCAATGGATGGTAAACCAGGTTCTGAATGGGATGGAGGACTTCTGCATGGCATACTTGGATGACATAGCCGTGTTCAGCAATTCCTGGGAAGAACATGTAACCCACCTGAGAGATGTTTTGCAGGCTATTGGACGAGCCAATCTGACCATAAAGGCGAGTAAATGCCAAATTGGACAGAGTAAGGTAGTCTATCTTGGACATGAGGTAAGAGGTGGAGAAATAAGGCCTTTGCTCAGTAAGATTGAAGCTGTGCAAAATTGGACAACACCTACTACTCAGACCCAAGTGAGAGCCTTCCTAGGCATCACTGGGATTTACAGGAATTTCATTGAGAACTATGGGACCATAGCTTCTCCACTGAATGTCATCTCCTCGCCCAAATTTCCTAAAAAGGTTCGATGGAACGAGGAGTGCAATCAGGCTTTTGAAAACCTGAAAAAGGCTCTTTGCCAAGCCCCAGTACTCAGAGCTCCTGATTACCTCCAAACTTTCATTGTGCAGACAGATGCTTCAAATGTAGGAATAGGTGCCGTACTCAGTCAACTGGATGGGAAAGGTAGGGAGCACTCCGTTTGCTTCATCAGCTGCAAGCTGAAGGATCCTGAAACAAGGTGGGAAACAATCGAAAGAGAATGCTTTGCTATCGTGTGGGCTCTGAAGAAGTTTAGGCCATACTTGTATGGTTCTACTTTTGTCATTCAGACTGACCACCAACCCTTGAGATGGTTAATGCAAATGAAAGGGGAAAACCCAAAACTACTGAGATGGTCGATCTGCCTGCAAGGGTTTGATTTCACCATTGAGCACAGGTCAGGGTGTCACCACCAAAATGCTGATGGTCTCTCTAGGATGTATGTCATCGACTAGAGGTATGAGATTCATCCAGGAGTGGATTAAATCCTCCTGTCCCTTAGTCTGGGGGGGGGGTGGGGCGAGTGTTAGGGAGAATTCTCTGTTTAGGCTGAATTTCCTAACCTAGTGAGTCCCCCAGCAGCTTTGCTGGATTTCCGGAGTTTGTTTTTTTCCATCCTGCCAAGAGTGAGACTCTTTTTCTCCCACTCTTGGACATGAATGTGGTTAATTCCTTTGAATGTCAATGTGTTCTATGGGCTATGGGGTCTTTTACTCCATAGGGTCTCATATGTTTTGCTATGTGTGTTACACCGCACCCTCCGTGCCGTAACACTGGGGCGTCCCAGAGGATCCCCACCATAGACTCCATACCCGGGGACTGACTACTGTCTTCCCGGGCATGTAAAGTCACCATTGGCTTTACTAGACCTAAATTTACTAACAGAACTAGTACAAACCATCCTATTGTGGACGTACTAGTAGGGGTAATTCGATTACTCCTGGGTCTGTTATTCGAGGGGGCACTGTCCCGTCCCCCCTCGTCGAGTTGTGGCTGGTGGCAGTGGAAACTACTTGTTATATTCAACCCCGAATATAACCCTATGGGATTCTTCCCATTGTTGGAGGTTAATATTTTTTCTCGTTAATCTCTAACATACCACCAGTTTATTTATCTTAAATAAATCTATCGGTTGGTATTTTCTGCCAGTACTCGGTTTTTAAAATGACGTCTGTGTTCGTCTCTGTGACTCCTAAACCAAAGGTTGAGCCCTTTGTTCCACTTTTGGCGGGCTTCTGCACAGAGGCCCTCCAAAGTGGTGCCATTCTGTCTGGGTACCACAGGGGGTGTGGGATGGGGTTTAGGTACCCTGGACTGAGTTGCCTTGCCAACTCAAGTCGCACTCTCGTGTGATTGGCCCAAGTGGTGAGCCACCCCGCTCACCACTTAGCGTGTTTTGATTGACAGCTAGGCTGAATGAATGGGGGTTTTCGGCATAAAAGCAGGGCTTTTGGGACTGGATCTTCAGAAGTCGCCACAGGACCTAAGAATCCGACGAGGGTAAAGCTGAGCCGACCTGCAGCAACGACACCTCCGGTGGAGCCCTGCAGAACCGACTCACCACTTCCCGACGACAGAGGAGATCTCCCCGCCGGAGCGTCTCTTCCCCTGACGGGTGGGAACAACCAGTCCCCTTTGCTTTTTCTTCGTTCCAGGACGTAGTGGTCGAATTGCCCGTGCAGAGCACCCTGGCAACCGGATAGCCACTAACCCCTGTACCGCGACCAAAAGGTGGTGCCTTCTGACGGAGCACTCCGCGGCTGGTCTCTTCCCTGGTGGTGCAACGATCTTCAACTTTCCTTCGACGACGAGATCATCTCTTCTCTTGGCAAAGCCCCGACGTGCATCCACCACCAGGAACTACTGCCCCTACCGGAGCTGTCTCTCCACAAACAAGGTACCGTGTCCGCCTGGCTTCCCTTGTGTCGGTTAGCGTGAGGTGTCTGAATCCTCGCCTCTCCATTGGGTCGCCTCTAAGCCTTCTTAACTTTCTGTTCTGAGCTGGTCCAATCTTTCTATAACAATTTGCGACAAAGACTCGAAGTGCATTTCCACTGTGATACTTTTTTGGACATATCGCCTTGCCTCTCTCCGAGTGGGCCTGGCCTCTGAACTTTGCGATCTACAGTAGACCCTGCCTTACTTGCCTTGCATTTGTTCGTAAAAGTGTTGGTAGCGAGTTGATTTCATACCCTGCCTTTTCTCTCCCGTCCTAACGAATACTAGAGTGCCATCTAGGTTAAAGCATTCACCTCTGTCTGTAAATAAGTGGTGCCGTTGAACCTAGACTTGTCTAACTATTGTTAGGGGGATTGATTTACTTATAGTAATTGTGATTGAAGTTGTTTGCCGTATTAGTGCCAGAGTGTTTTCCATAGATGTGTTTTTATAAATAAATAACTATAAATCTTTACACCGAAGCCTTGTCCCGTGTTTGCTTGTTCTACTGTGTAAATTGCCCTATTTTGTATACTCCACATACTGCCTAACTCTTCTTGAGGGACGTCTGACTGCTCAGCCACAGCTACCATGTGAATCTGTGTGGTACAGACTGCTACTAAGTGGGTTTACTGCCAAACACCTGTAGTCCTAAATCTTTTGCAGTGGTCCCAGAGGGAACTGTACAGGTTTCCGCCTAACAGTGTTTTTCTATGCATTTTAGCCAAACTGCCTCATTTTGACTGTAGTTGCTTATTCCTGCAACTCAGACTAATCACCATAGTTTGATGCTTTTATCTAGTATGTGCCTACTCACCACCTACTTGCTGGCCTATATTCTGATCAGCCTCATTATTGCACCACCCACTAAGATGGCTCCATGACAATCCAACATGCCAGTTTTACATAGATTAAATAACCAAGTACCTTTTTAAATGACCCTCAGGTACTACCACCCTCCAGGAAAGTAGGATTTAGAGCCAGACTAGCCAAACTCCATGAGCCCCTGGCTCGCTCACTGCCTACCATACAAAACCGTAGAACGCAACCACTCTGTCCCAATCCCGCCACACAAATCAGTAACCCATTACAAAAACTCCACACCCTCTCATAACTCCCTCAACTTGGGCACTCATGAACTCTCAAGGGACAAGCGCCATACTACTACCTCAGAAAAGATAGACTCCACGCCCAAAAACATAGTTAGTCCTAAGATCAAGGGAGCTTTGATCAACGCTAGATCGTTGGTAGCCCATGCTATAGAAATTGCAGACTTAATACTGACAGAAGACCTTGACTTCCTCGCCATAACCGAAACCTGGTTACACCCAGCAGCAGGCCTCATGCTTATGCTTGCAATCCCAGACAACTACACTATCCTAAAACAAGACCGACCCAACTCGAGAGGAGGTGGTGTCGCCATTGTCCATACGTGTAGTCTTACCATGAGACTAGCCACCTCTATAGATGCCCCCTCCTGTGAAATATTAGCAGTCAAAGTACCTCTCACTAATACACAAACTCCTAACATCTATTTGATCTACCGTCCACCAGGCCCGATTGGTTCCTTCGGTGAAGACCTCAACTCTATACTATGTAGCAACCTTAAAAGCTCCACTCAAGTGCTCACCTTAGGAGACCTCAACTTGGGTTACAATGACCCGGAAGACCACCCCGCCAGCATTATAGCCAACTCTCTCACTGAATTAGGGTTCGTGCAAAGATGTACGCTACCAACACATTCGAAAGGCAGAACACTCGACTGGGTGGCCGACCACAACTGCATAGCGAACATCACAAATATCTCACCTCTAGCCTGGACTGACCACCACTTGATAACATTCATGCTCTCCACCGATAGACCACCACCTCCACCCACTATTAAGGCCCCACCCACCTCTACCAGAAATAAGAAAAACATGACAGCAGAAAGACTCATCCCCAATCTACTCTCCACTCTCAACTCATTGCCAGACGACCTGGACCCCGAGTCCCTGGTCGAAGAATATAATAAGATTATGGCCACCTCGCTGGAACGCATCGCCCCCCTCAAACTTAGATCCAGTAAACCAAAACCGCACCTCAATAAATGGTATACACCATTCCTCAAAGACCTAAGGCAGCAAAAACGAAGTTGCGAGGCCATTTGGAAAAAATCCCCTTCAGACTCAAACAAACTCAAACTCTCCAAACTAGCTGCACTGTACAAAAAAGAAATCTACCTGGCCAAACGTACCTCATTTGACTCTCGTATATCCCAAGCCAAATCCAACATGAGAGAACTTTTTTCAATCCTCAAAGAAATAGAAACCCCCATAGCACCCCCTGATACTTGCACCAAAGATAAAAGTTGGTGCTCTGAAATTCGAAATGCCCTAGCAAACAAGATTGTGACTCTTCAAAGTAAAATCTCCAGCAAAGGAGCTTCCCTGAATAACACTCTCAACGTAAAAACTCACGACAAATCCAGGCCCACTGACCTAGCCCGTTTCCAGTTTGCCAAAGTCAATATTTTGGAAATGGAAAAAATCATCTTATCTCTGAAACCGTCCAATTGCCAGGGAGATTTGTGCCCTGCTCAGCTCATCAAAGATGCCGCCCGGGACCTCTCCCCTTTCATCACAAAATTGATTAATGCCTCCTTCGCCACTGGATCCATCCATACTAACTTAAAACAATCCTGGGTACTCCCATTACTGAAAAAACTACTCTCGACCCTGCCATACCCACAAACTACTGACCCATAACGACAGTTCCATTTCTCCTAAAAATTCTGGACAAGGTTGCTTATGTCCAAATACAAAAGCACCTGGAAGAACACAACCTCTTAGGGTCTAGACAATCTGGGTTCCGGCCCTAACACGGGACCGAAACCGCTCTCATTGACCTGAAAGCCCAGATCGATTCTTTCAGAGACAATGGACAAGCTGCCTTACTCCTTCTCTTTGACCTATCTGCAGCTTTCGATCTGGTCGATCACTCTGTCCTATGCTCACACCTCCACACTGCAGCTCACTTCTCAACGGAAGCCAACACGTGGATCACATCCTTCCTTAACGGTAGGACCATGAGGGTCTTCTCTCCCACGGCTGCAGCAGACCCCATACCGATCACCTGCGGTGTTCCTCAGGGCTCCTGTGTCTCCCCCACACTATACAACATATTTACCAAGCCCCTTTTCGATGATTTGGATCATCTCGGTATCACCTACACGAACTATGCAGATGATACTCAGATCCTCCTTCCACTTTCTGGAGATTATGGAAAGGATTTGGCCTTGTTAAATAGGGTGTACATCATCATCCAGGCATGGATTGCCACTCATGGACTATGTCTGAATGATGATAAAACAGAACTTATTATCCTAGGCAACACACTCAACTTAAAGAAACTCGGCCCGGCCTACAAATCCTTCATGATTGATGGAAACAACATCAAAGTTGGACAGGAGGTCAAAACACTGGGATTCTATCTAGACTCCATTTTTTCCTTCAAAAGACAAGTAAGCTCCCTTGCATCCTCCACGGCTTACACATGCAAATTAATCCACGCAGCTAAACCCTTCCTGTCGGACTCCAGCTGCCTGACACTCGCCAGAGCTCTTATTTTGTCTCGCCTTGACTACTGCAACGCCCTATACCTGGGTGCCACCAAGGCTACCACCAGTAAACTGCAAACCCTTCAGAACAATGCTCTCAGAGCAGCCCTGGGCATATCCAGAAGGGAACACATTTCAAATTTTAGCCAACAGAACAATTGGCTATCCACTAAAGATAAAATTCTATTAAAAACGGCATCACTCACTCATAAGTCTCTGAACAATGCCGCCCCAACTTACCTGATCAACAGATTCCACCGACAGTCCTCACTAAGACCCACCAGAACCGCATACAAAAACTGTCTATCTGTTCCCCACTACAAGCGGGCCACCATAGGGGGCAACAGCTTCCCAGTAAAAGCTTCTTTGTTGTGGAATTCTTTGCCTCCAAACCTCAGAATTGACATGCCCTACCAGAATTTCCGCTCACTGTTAGTCTCATGGTTGAAACTCGAGACCTACTAAGACTATGAAGTGCCCAGCGCCACCTGCACAAACTGTAACCACTTGTACCTTCTTGCTTACCTGCTTTGTGCCTTCCTGCTTACCTGTATATAACTGGCCTGCAGGCTTCCTACTGATTTGTATATATCATTGGTGTATCTTATTCTTGTTTTTATGTATATTCTCTGCAATGTAACCAAGTTTCGAAAATTCTTGTAAAGGCTGCGCCCTGATATCCCTGGGTACACTGGCGCATTATAAATAATAAAATCAAACAAAAACAAATAATTTAGCACATACTTTGAATAAACTATTGGCTTTCAGCTGCTAATGCTGTCATCTGAAGCCCTAATCGGCAAGTTTGTCACTTTGTATTACACGACACTCCACCCCTTTTCAAAGTGTGGGTAACAATGCTGGCTAATACCCATCAACATGTTATGTTGTGCAGTGTTAAATGAGGTAGTTAAAAACCTTGGGGCTTTGCAAGAGGTTTAAGCAAACTATCTTCTAGCGGTTAGTCAGCGTGGCATGCAAGGTTAATAAAAAAACGCTACCTAAACAAAAATGTATTCAAAGTGAACAGGGACATTTGCCCTAGCCAAAACCTGGCCTACACAAAAATACCTAAAAAATTATCATATAACTGATCGTTAGTTAAAAAAGCAGCATGCGGTTAAAATATCAAGGCAATCTGGTGTAGTCTAATCTACAATGCGCTATTGCATTTATGGATGGTTAGCAACTCTAAACCTGGCATCCTTCCACTCTAAGGGCCTGCCCTCCCCCCTGATCCCAGGGCATTCAAACGTGATTATGGGCTGTGTGATTAGACACTTCCCCCATATATGTGGAACCCAACCAAAAACCATCTAATTTCATGAGCAAGATGAACACATGGGCACCAGGTTTTCTAAATAAAAACAATTCTAATAATTAGCATCAAAGCTCAATATTGCACTAGCAATCAAAAGAACAAATCGAATGAATTACTCTAAATGTGTAACGCTCACCTGACTCCCACGGAGGCGCTGGCCTGGTTCGCGCTGCTGTGACCTCTTCTAAGGTGATGCGCAGGGTTCGGAAGACGGACTGGACCGGGCCCCCAAATCTGGCTTGTCTGGCTCGCAGAAGTATCCTTCTGTAGGCGAAAATAGGGGATTAACTGTCTGCGGGGTAATGCAATCAGCCTCCCACTTTTCCCTCTCACCCTCCTCGAAACCCTTCTGTGATTCCTCGTAGCGTCTCACCTTAGGGTCTGGAAGGACGAGCTCTCCATCCTGCTTCTGATGCAGGGGCGCGTTGGTATCCAGTTACTTCACTGGATTTTCGGATTGGTGAGAACCAAACTTGCTTGACTTCCAGGTAAGTTTTTTGATAAGAGGTTCCCCTTGTGTCCATGCATTAATGTACTAATGCTAGTGTCTTTCTCCCCGTAGGGGCCGGGGTACGGAATGCCGGGGAACAGGCACCGACCCGAGATGAGAGGTGAAATCCTTGTAGAAATCAGGTAAGTCTTTAATGAGCGTTTTTTGGTATTGTCTTTTCATTCGCTCATTAACGCTGATGTCTCTTTTTCCCCTTAGGGGCCAGGGTCCGGAAATGCCAGGATGCGGCGCGGACCCGAAATGAAGAGGGAATGAATCAACAGGTAAGTCTTAACATGGAGATTTAGCTTTCCTTATTCCCTTCTCTCTCTCACCTTTTGTTCTGGTCTTTTTCTCCCTAGGCGCTGGGGCGTGACTGCGAATCCGGATGATCGCTGCTGAACATGGAGGCGCCCTGTAAAGGTGAGTGGAATGCGGCGCTGCAGCGATCGACGTGATGAGCTTTTAAATAAAAGTCTTCCTTTTCAGGATTGTCGGCGAGATGTCTCCAGGATGCGGATTTAGCAGGTAAGGACTTTTCCTTCTTCTGTTCTCTTCTTCTCTTCCTTTGCAGGTGATCCAGGATGCTGGCAGGCGTGGCAGAAGTCAGGATGCAGGAGCAGACACGGTGAGCGTCCAGCTGCTAGATGCAGAACAACGCGAAGCACGTGTGGCTGTTCAGGTGGGGTTTAAATAGCCTTGGAAGAAGTTCCAGGTATGTATCCTTCCTCCAATCAGGTATGTATCCTTCCCCGACCACGCCCTGATGGTAAATTAGTCCCACAGGTAAAGTAGTTCCTTTCAGGCCTCAAGGAGGCCGGGATCCTGCAGTATGGTCTGCATCAGGTAAGTGCACCCAAGCACTCCCATAATGAGCCTGCCGCCATAGGCGCCAGGACACTGTCCAAAGGGCCCCTATATGGGGTTGCTGGGTCCTTCCTTGGGGACTGGATGTCCGCTTTCGGGGACGCAGGGCTTGAACCGGCTCCCCGGGAGCGGGCATCATGACAAAATGTCTGCAATCAAAATGTGACTCTTTGCATCAGTGTGCTGGAGACAGCCGTCCCCACAGAAACATGAAACTGGTTGTTTTAACAAAAACCGTGTCACACGCTGTGTCATAAAATCAAGTATCGGGTGTTTTTAGCAGTCTTGTTGACCTGCCCTATGGCAGAAAAAATGTCTTCATAGCTAAAATTCTGCCATCTCCAGTGGTTGCCAATACTAGTAGCAACGTTTCGCAGGGTACGTCTTATCAATGGGCCCCACTGGGCCAGAAGTTTTGTAGCAGAGCTGGCATCAGAACCCATAGTAGCTAACTTATTGCGCACAGTTTCTATGTCAAAAGCGTTTAAAGCTCCCGTTCCCACCCCCACTGCTCCCGCATTCAAAGGATCTAGCCTCCTAGCTATGCGCAATTTGGCGATGGGCCATAGAAATTGACTCCATTTGTAGCAGCTTGGTTGTAATAATGACACATTGCTTCGTGACAAATCTATATCTAAGTGTATCACTGTAATAATAGAGGCATGCATTACCGGTCTACAATTTAAATGTTGCCTTACTACTGGAAAATCTTGCATGTTCACAGTTTCTACCTTGTGTGACTTAGAGAATACCCTTCTCCAAGTGGGATGCCTACCATATACAATATTAGTTTTTGATACAAACACCATTCTACCATCCGGTAGTGGCTGTTGCATAGCGTAATTGTATGAAATGCATTTAGTTAAGTTACAGTCCAAACAATCTTGGCGAGTACCCTCGCTGCAGTCCTTGGGGCCTCCTGTTTCAAATGCTACCATCTCTAATTAGAGCTCACACATTTGGCAGCATTTTAGCACACATTACTACAAATCAAAAGTCTTAACATACGCACAGCTAACTTTGGTGTGCGCACTCCTTTTATCTCAAAATATATTATGCTCCTGCTCGCATAACTCTGCTGCCCCCACAATTCATAAACACTCTTTTGGCTACGTGCAACATAGTAATTGACTATAAAAAAAAAACACTCTGGTTAAAGCAATTCAGTTGTAAGAGCACAACATTTTTTTCAACATGTTAGTAATCAAGTGCTGTTTCCCACAGCGGTTTGTGGTGCATGATGTCACAGTCCACAACCCATTACGGTTGCTTTGTCCACAGTCCTTTAGATAAGAAAGGCAAACATATCAAATAGGTTATTTAAAACCATCAATTGAATCATTAGAATGTGCAGCATCAAGTGCCTGAAAATATGCCAAGTCCGCACCGTGACAGTTCTGGAAAAGTTATTACTTTGTTGGACACTTCTCGCAGGTTGCAGAACAAATGTCCTCACGCGTCACGCACGTTAGCAGCATTGAGTGCGGTGCAGGACAGGTTCAAAGTTCACATAGCACCACGCAGTGACCCGCTTTTTCTGAGAATGCCTCTGCTTGACTGATCAGAATCACCCGACAATTTCACACACGTCTACCCCAATCATGGCACGCTACTGTCTTTTTTTTTTTTGCCTACGCAAAATACAAACAGAAATGTTAGGATTTCACAAAAGTACAATATCAGTTTTATCCACCCCTTCCCTTAACACCACCCCCGCCTTCAGAAGTCTCATCAGGTAACTAACCACTTTATCATTGCTACCACAATTATTTGTAACCCTTCTGCGTGTTACTGGGGGCTTATTTGCACTCAACCATACGGGGTGTAACTGCCTAATCGCAAACTCATTTGTGCAATGCGATCATAGTTGGTCAATGGTACCTCAGATTGATCTGTGATTTTACAAAAGCAATATAATAAGTACCCAGGTCGCACTTCTCAATGGATCAATGCTTTTCTTTGTCACCAAAGCGCATTGCTTTTCTCTGTCACCAAAGCGATCACGAATGCCAGGTGCCAACTTGCTTCCAGTGTCTCATGATCTCGATTCGGTTGCCCTGCTGGCATCACTCTATATTTCAAAGTGGCATCACTCCATATTTCAAAGGTAAAGTCCTTCAGCCCAATACCGCCTGCAGTTGCACAAGCAGCTTCGTTACAGCCAGTGTCTTTAAAGCCTCTGGTTTTCCACTTGTCAGTTTCCCAAAGGGTGTCTCCTGATTTCTTGGGCCACCCCTTTCAGAGCGAAAGTCTGAGTCATTTTCGTCATTTTCTTTATTTGCTTCAACACATCATTCATTCTCGCACTAAGCCGTGAGGCTTCTGGATCATGGCTAATGTGCAGTGTTCATGTTATACTCAGTTCTGCATGTTGTTTCTTGCAAAACTGCTGTCTTTGTCCGTTTTAATTCCATCTGGAGCACCATAATGCCTTTGTCAGTTTCTCCAGCCCTGGCAATGCAGCTTGCATTTTGCCAGCTGTGTATTTTCACTTCTCAAAGCACCTAGAGGTTTCTTCTCCAGTGCACAGCGCTTTACTTCATTTCACATCGCATGGGGCACTGGGATGCAGCTTGTACGGCAATGTCTCTTGAAATGGGCAGCTGTCTTTTCTTAGCCCATTCACAGGTGCACAGTTTCCTCAAATGTTCAAATGCGTGATGCGCCCAGCCTACTATTTGCATGCAGCATTCTTTTTCTTCCAGTGTTGATACTGGGTGAATTCCTTGGTTTCTGATCAGCTCTGTTATTGCATGCCAGTGTCAGAAAGCATGCGTACATCGGCATGTGTAAGGTAGATTGCGCTCTTTTTCATCTTCTCACTCACGGCAATTATTGCCTTCAGTTCAGTTTCAGCATTCTGGCTTGCACCCCCACCTCTTCCTTTGCTCACACTGACAGTCGAGGGGAATGGAATGCATCCAGCTGGCCATTTTTTTTCTTGTCTGAGCATGGATGCGCCGTACGCATGCAGCAAGCTTGTCTCTTTGCTCTCAGGCCTGTAACTCGTAAACTGGGGCGGTTTCAATGGAAGGCACTCGTTTCAGACAGTTCATCCAGATTAACTGTTTTCTGCGCTGCTCCAGCAACTCAGAAAAGCTCCCATATCTGCCAGCTTCTGGGCGCTGTTGAACACACCATTTTACTGGACAGTGCACGGCATTCTTTGCTTTTCTGCCTTCCTCCCACAGCCATTTCACGCAGCCAGCCCATGACAGGAATTTCTGCGCAAGTTATCTTCAAGCCACAAGCCCTGCACAGCAAGCCGACACAAACTCTCATTTTCAAAAGAGGCACCTTTTTTTTCATTAGATTCAACTCCATGTAATTCTGCAAAACTGCAAAGCGTCTTTTAGCCTGTTTGATCAATGTCCAATTCAAAAGCATGTATTTTATTTTCCTCGTAACCTTGTAGTTTGGCTTCACAAACTCACTCCAATGCAATGTGCGTTCTTTCAAAAGAACCCTCAACCCACTGAAGCTTTGTGCTGTCTTATCACACACAGATTTTTCATTACTTTGTCTTTAGCAGGAAATCCATGGCATAGCGTGGGAACATTCACATACTCTTGGGGCAATTTAGAACGTATAAATTGTCTTTCCCCCCAAACCATTGCAAACTGATTCTGCAAATTCAAATCAATGCACAAAATAAAAATTCAAATGCCAATACCATTCACTCACTTTTTTTTCCTCGTAGTCTTTCACCTCTTGTAAACACCGCACAGCTAAACTGCAATGCAGGCAATTTAGTGTGTTCCCTTAAAAAAGAATGCACCACCAGCACATGGAATTTACATTTGCCAAAAACAAACCTGTTCAAATCTTTTAACACAGATGTTACTCTTTCTGCTAAACGTTCCCACGTTATCTTCAAGAATATCAACACTTCAAAAGCATTAATTTAAAAAGCGAACCTTCGCCTCCTTACATTACAGCCCCCCACTCGCTAGCACACTGGGGCTGAATCACAATGTTTAAATCACTATTCACAATTTGCTTGTCAAATACTGGAAACTTTTTTCTGCCCTCATGCCAAAATAGAGCGAGAACTTTCGTCTCACTTTGCAATCCAAATTACAACTTTGTTAAAAAATGATTTCCTAATTGAACATAAATCTTTCTTCACCATTCATCGGAGCGCTTTGAACATAGCCATTTCCCGCTTGTTCATCGCCTTCTGCTCCCTGGCATCATTCCCAAGCAGTAAGTCAGCCACGACTGATTTACTGAAGAGGAAAATCTTAACCACACAAGCTGTCGGCCGCGGCAGGCCGACACATAAGTGCTGTCTTTTTGACATCTCAGAGCTGCAGTGAGATGACCAAGGAAATGCGACAGCCTGCTCCTAAATCTGCACTGTGTTCTCTCACACAATTGTCATTTCACAGCAAGGCACTGCTCTGCACGATCTCACCAAAGCTTGCCACCAAATGTCTTGAAAAGGGGAAAATCTTCCTCGGTACCAGCCCTTGAGAGAAAAAATTACCGAATTCAGCCCAAAATACAGGTTCTATCGTGCTGAGCAATGAACTCATGCTAGTGAAAAATGACACCTTCAGAATAAATGTAGCATTTATTAGACAAAAAGCACAAACAGTAAATTTAGCAGCACTTTGGAATTCAAGTTACAGAAGATTACAAAGCTCATTAGAGCAATCACAAAACTTAGAGAAACACAAAATATAGAGAAACATAGAACTTAGAGAAACACCGTTTTATGCCCCTTGCAAACAGATAGTATCATTAATCAGCGCTGGAGACCCTGGTCCTCTTGAGCTAACTGCTGCCAGCCCCACTCAGATAACAGTGCTTCAGGGTTCCGCAGAGAGCCTCAGGTTCCGGGCACTCACTCTTTCTCGGAGCAAGTCCGCGGATCGGTCTCCCACCAGTTCTGAGTGCGGGCACCTTTTGTGCTCTTGTGCCGTCAATCAACATGACACACAGTTCCAGAACTTTCCCTGTGCCCATGGAAACACCCAGCTCAGTGAATTTCCACTGTGCTCCCTTCTCTGCCCCCTCCCTACTTGGAGCCCCTCTCCGCGAAAGCACTGGAATGTCTTATCAGCGTGTGGGCAAGGCCGTACCAGGCCTTCTCAGGGAAAGAGGATTTGTTTACGAAGCCCTGCAGAGCTACAGTTAGAAAGGCAGAATATTCTAAGAGAAGCCAAAATCAATTAACCCCATGTGAGCAAGCCCTACCAGGTCTGCACTCATAGCTTAGTATCCATAGCGCTTCCTAAATGGGCTATCTAAGCGCTATATAGGTGCTATAATACTCCAAACCCTCCAATAATGTCTCTATTGGCTACTACACTGGGGCCTCTGCCCTGCCTGTCTAGGCACAATGAATAATGTGACCTACACCCCTCCTTGGCCTGCATATTCCTTGTAGCTCACTAATGCGTAATGGAGGCGCTACCATACATTACTTTCAGCATTTAGCACATACTTTGAATAAACTATTGGCTTTCAGCTGCTAATGCTGTCATCTGAAGCCCTAATCGGCAAGTTTGGCACTTTGTATTACACAACAGTACCCACACCACACAACACCTGGGAAGGCTCCAGTCAGTCAGACAGGAGGCCACCCCAGAGCCATATGTTGTTTTTCCACCCAACAGCTAGTCAGGAGGAAAGGGGACAACAGAGACATATATGGTGTTTCCCCCACCAGCCATTCAGGAGGAAGGAACAGAGTCAGGACTTCCCAGGACTTTGGGAAACACAGTAAAGGGCAATAGAAACCAAGAGGCCACAAGGGCCATCTTGCCTTCTGTCAGGAATCCACTGATTCATATGGCAGGGCATGGGTATCTAAAAATGGAGGATAATCAGAGCCACTGTCAAATCAACATGTAGCTGCCACCAGTCCATACCCTGCTCTGTGGGCCACACACAGTTGTCCAAAAGCACACATAAGGGGCATAAGGGTGTTCCCCACCCATGGGTGCCATAAGGTTATCACATGGGTGATATTCACCAAAATATAGGAATGAAGAGCTGGACTGCCAGAGGTCCAGGCGGGACCCCAGTGCCAGAAAACATAGAGAGAACACACACACAGAAGTGGTAGGACAAGGACAGGAGTATTACACTCACCTGGCTCCCACAGAGGCGTCGATCTGAACTGGACAGCTGCTGTCTCCACCAATGTGACGCGTAGGGCCGAAATGACGGACTGGACTGGCCCACCTAGCTTCGTTTGCTTGGCCTGTAGGAATATTCTTCTGCAAATGGAGAAAGGGAATTAACCACCCGTGGAGTTGAGCGTAAATCCCCCCAACCCCCTGCTGTTCTCCCCACGGATCACCTTTGATGTCCCCTCTTATAGTCTCACTTGATGGTTTGAAAAGATGAGCTCTCCATCCTGCATTGAGCACAGGGGTGCGTTGATAACCAGTTGCTTCACTGGCTCGAAGGAATTGGTGAGTTCCAGAACAATATTGACTCCGAAAAGTATGTAGTTCGTAAGAGTTCAAATGCCTGACTTTCACTCTTGTCCGATTCCTTGCAGATTGCAGCTTGACCCTAGTAAGGAGTTCCTCGTGGCAAACGGTAATATTCTGGTAAGGATTTGTATTTCCAACACAGTTCGATAAATAATGTCAATATGTAACCTGTTGCTTTCTCCCTTATTCAGGCACTGAGAGAAAGTATGAAGTCTTGGGGAATAATACCTCCGGCGGTAAAATCAGGTAAGTCTAATGTGGTGAGGAGGGTTCCCCTTGATAGTCCCTTTGTTTCACCTTGCTGTCCTTTTGTTTCCCCTTAGGGGCCGGGGTTCGGCGAAGATGCAGTGGAAGCTGCGCCGACCCGTGAAGAGGGAAAGTACCCCCGGTGGTAAAATCAGGTAAGTCTATGGGGGGGTTACTAATATTCCTCTGTGTATTCCCTTGGCTCATCTTGCTGTTCTTGTCTACTCCTTAGGTGCCGGAATGCGGCGGGAACATGCAGGAGGATGCGGTGGAATGTGAATATGCTGCGAAGGCCGGTGAGTTCAGCGCGGCGCTGCAGCAGGCGAGGCGACGCGCATAAAATAACTTCTTTCTTCCAGCTCGAAGGTGTAATGGATCGGGAATTCAGGTAAGGATCAAAGATATTGCTCTTGTTCTAACCTTTTCTCCTTCTTTTTCCCTTTTTCTAGGAGCTCCAAACTCGAGGCGGGCGTGGCAGAAGGCTGGAGGCAGACTTGCAGGCACGGTGAGCGTTACGCTGCTGGATGCAGAATAACACGAAGCATGTGCTGCTCTTTGGGCGTGGTTTAAATAGCCTCCAAAGTAGTCCCAGGTAAGTATTCCCCCCCAGCCCCGCCCGAGTAAAAAATAGACCCTAGGTAAAATAGTCCCTTCCAAGCCTCATTTGGCTTGGAGCTCTTGCAGCATGGTCTGCATCAGGTAAGCTTGCAGCATGGTCTGCATCAGGTAAGTTCTACTCTATGAGCCTGGCGCCATAGACGCCAGGACTGACTCTCCATATGAGCCTGGAGCCATAGGCGCCAGCACCGCACCCAAACAGCCCCTAGCAGGGGTTTTTGGGCTTGCCCAAAATAACTTGATGCCTGCTTCCGGGGTTGCTGGACCAAGCGGGCCACCATAGGGGGCAACAGCTTCCCAGTAAAAGCTGCTTTGTTGTGGAATTCTTTGCCTCCAAACCTCAGAATTGACATGCCCTACCAGAATTTCCGCTCACTGTTAGTCTCATGGTTGAAACTCGAGACCTACTAAGACTATGAAGTGCCCAGCGCCACCTGCACAAACTGTAACCACTTGTACCTTCTTGCTTACCTGCTTTGTGCCTTCCTGCTTACCTGTATATAATTGGCCTGCAGGCTTCCTACTGATTTGTATATATCATTGGTGTATCTTATTCTTGTTTTTATGTATATTCTCTGCAATGTAACCAAGTTTCGAAAATTCTTGTAAAGGCTGCGCCCTGATATCCCTGGGTACACTGGCGCATTATAAATAATAAAATCAAACAAAAACAAATAATTTAGCACATACTTTGAATAAACTATTGGCTTTCAGCTGCTAATGCTGTCATCTGAAGCCCTAATCGGCAAGTTTGTCACTTTGTATTACACGACACTCCACCCCTTTTCAAAGTGTGGGTAACAATGCTGGCTAATACCCATCAACATGTTATGTTGTGCAGTGTTAAATGAGGTAGTTAAAAACCTTGGGGCTTTGCAAGAGGTTTAAGCAAACTATCTTCTAGCGGTTAGTCAGCGTGGCATGCAAGGTTAATAAAAAAACGCTACCTAAACAAAAATGTATTCAAAGTGAACAGGGACATTTACCCTAGCCAAAACCTGGCCTACACAAAAATACCTAAAAAATTATCATATAACTGATCGTTAGTTAAAAAAGCAGCATGCGGTTAAAATATCAAGGCAATCTGGTGTAGTCTAATCTACAATGCGCTATTGCATTTATGGATGGTTAGCAACTCTAAACCTGGCATCCTTCCACTCTAAGGGCCTGCCCTCCCCCCTGATCCCAGGGCATTCAAACGTGATTATGGGCTGTGTGATTAGACACTTCCCCCATATATGTGGAACCCAACCAAAAACCATCTAATTTCATGAGCAAGATGAACACATGGGCACCAGGTTTTCTAAATAAAAACAATTCTAATAATTAGCATCAAAGCTCAATATTGCACTAGCAATCAAAAGAACAAATCGAATGAATTACTCTAAATGTGTAACGCTCACCTGACTCCCACGGAGGCGCTGGCCTGGTTCGCGCTGCTGTGACCTCTTCTAAGGTGATGCGCAGGGTTCGGAAGACGGACTGGACCGGGCCCCCAAATCTGGCTTGTCTGGCTCGCAGAAGTATCCTTCTGTAGGCGAAAATAGGGGATTAACTGTCTGCGGGGTAATGCAATCAGCCTCCCACTTTTCCCTCTCACCCTCCTCGAAACCCTTCTGTGATTCCTCGTAGCGTCTCACCTTAGGGTCTGGAAGGACGAGCTCTCCATCCTGCTTCTGATGCAGGGGCGCGTTGGTATCCAGTTACTTCACTGGATTTTCGGATTGGTGAGAACCAAACTTGCTTGACTTCCAGGTAAGTTTTTTGATAAGAGGTTCCCCTTGTGTCCATGCATTAATGTACTAATGCTAGTGTCTTTCTCCCCGTAGGGGCCGGGGTACGGAATGCCGGGGAACAGGCACCGACCCGAGATGAGAGGTGAAATCCTTGTAGAAATCAGGTAAGTCTTTAATGAGCGTTTTTTGGTATTGTCTTTTCATTCGCTCATTAACGCTGATGTCTCTTTTTCCCCTTAGGGGCCAGGGTCCGGAAATGCCAGGATGCGGCGCGGACCCGAAATGAAGAGGGAATGAATCAACAGGTAAGTCTTAACATGGAGATTTAGCTTTCCTTATTCCCTTCTCTCTCTCACCTTTTGTTCTGGTCTTTTTCTCCCTAGGCGCTGGGGCGTGACTGCGAATCCGGATGATCGCTGCTGAACATGGAGGCGCCCTGTAAAGGTGAGTGGAATGCGGCGCTGCAGCGATCGACGTGATGAGCTTTTAAATAAAAGTCTTCCTTTTCAGGATTGTCGGCGAGATGTCTCCAGGATGCGGATTTAGCAGGTAAGGACTTTTCCTTCTTCTGTTCTCTTCTTCTCTTCCTTTGCAGGTGATCCAGGATGCTGGCAGGCGTGGCAGAAGTCAGGATGCAGGAGCAGACACGGTGAGCGTCCAGCTGCTAGATGCAGAACAACGCGAAGCACGTGTGGCTGTTCAGGTGGGGTTTAAATAGCCTTGGAAGAAGTTCCAGGTATGTATCCTTCCTCCAATCAGGTATGTATCCTTCCCCGACCACGCCCTGATGGTAAATTAGTCCCACAGGTAAAGTAGTTCCTTTCAGGCCTCAAGGAGGCCGGGATCCTGCAGTATGGTCTGCATCAGGTAAGTGCACCCAAGCACTCCCATAATGAGCCTGCCGCCATAGGCGCCAGGACACTGTCCAAAGGGCCCCTATATGGGGTTGCTGGGTCCTTCCTTGGGGACTGGATGTCCGCTTTCGGGGACGCAGGGCTTGAACCGGCTCCCCGGGAGCGGGCATCATGACAAAATGTCTGCAATCAAAATGTGACTCTTTGCATCAGTGTGCTGGAGACAGCCGTCCCCACAGAAACATGAAACTGGTTGTTTTAACAAAAACCGTGTCACACGCTGTGTCATAAAATCAAGTATCGGGTGTTTTTAGCAGTCTTGTTGACCTGCCCTATGGCAGAAAAAATGTCTTCATAGCTAAAATTCTGCCATCTCCAGTGGTTGCCAATACTAGTAGCAACGTTTCGCAGGGTACGTCTTATCAATGGGCCCCACTGGGCCAGAAGTTTTGTAGCAGAGCTGGCATCAGAACCCATAGTAGCTAACTTATTGCGCACAGTTTCTATGTCAAAAGCGTTTAAAGCTCCCGTTCCCACCCCCACTGCTCCCGCATTCAAAGGATCTAGCCTCCTAGCTATGCGCAATTTGGCGATGGGCCATAGAAATTGACTCCATTTGTAGCAGCTTGGTTGTAATAATGACACATTGCTTCGTGACAAATCTATATCTAAGTGTATCACTGTAATAATAGAGGCATGCATTACCGGTCTACAATTTAAATGTTGCCTTACTACTGGAAAATCTTGCATGTTCACAGTTTCTACCTTGTGTGACTTAGAGAATACCCTTCTCCAAGTGGGATGCCTACCATATACAATATTAGTTTTTGATACAAACACCATTCTACCATCCGGTAGTGGCTGTTGCATAGCGTAATTGTATGAAATGCATTTAGTTAAGTTACAGTCCAAACAATCTTGGCGAGTACCCTCGCTGCAGTCCTTGGGGCCTCCTGTTTCAAATGCTACCATCTCTAATTAGAGCTCACACATTTGGCAGCATTTTAGCACACATTACTACAAATCAAAAGTCTTAACATACGCACAGCTAACTTTGGTGTGCGCACTCCTTTTATCTCAAAATATATTATGCTCCTGCTCGCATAACTCTGCTGCCCCCACAATTCATAAACACTCTTTTGGCTACGTGCAACATAGTAATTGACTATAAAAAAAAAAACACTCTGGTTAAAGCAATTCAGTTGTAAGAGCACAACATTTTTTTCAACATGTTAGTAATCAAGTGCTGTTTCCCACAGCGGTTTGTGGTGCATGATGTCACAGTCCACAACCCATTACGGTTGCTTTGTCCACAGTCCTTTAGATAAGAAAGGCAAACATATCAAATAGGTTATTTAAAACCATCAATTGAATCATTAGAATGTGCAGCATCAAGTGCCTGAAAATATGCCAAGTCCGCACCGTGACAGTTCTGGAAAAGTTATTACTTTGTTGGACACTTCTCGCAGGTTGCAGAACAAATGTCCTCACGCGTCACGCACGTTAGCAGCATTGAGTGCGGTGCAGGACAGGTTCAAAGTTCACATAGCACCACGCAGTGACCCGCTTTTTCTGAGAATGCCTCTGCTTGACTGATCAGAATCACCCGACAATTTCACACACGTCTACCCCAATCATGGCACGCTACTGTCTTTTTTTTTTTTGCCTACGCAAAATACAAACAGAAATGTTAGGATTTCACAAAAGTACAATATCAGTTTTATCCACCCCTTCCCTTAACACCACCCCCGCCTTCAGAAGTCTCATCAGGTAACTAACCACTTTATCATTGCTACCACAATTATTTGTAACCCTTCTGCGTGTTACTGGGGGCTTATTTGCACTCAACCATACGGGGTGTAACTGCCTAATCGCAAACTCATTTGTGCAATGCGATCATAGTTGGTCAATGGTACCTCAGATTGATCTGTGATTTTACAAAAGCAATATAATAAGTACCCAGGTCGCACTTCTCAATGGATCAATGCTTTTCTTTGTCACCAAAGCGCATTGCTTTTCTCTGTCACCAAAGCGATCACGAATGCCAGGTGCCAACTTGCTTCCAGTGTCTCATGATCTCGATTCGGTTGCCCTGCTGGCATCACTCTATATTTCAAAGTGGCATCACTCCATATTTCAAAGGTAAAGTCCTTCAGCCCAATACCGCCTGCAGTTGCACAAGCAGCTTCGTTACAGCCAGTGTCTTTAAAGCCTCTGGTTTTCCACTTGTCAGTTTCCCAAAGGGTGTCTCCTGATTTCTTGGGCCACCCCTTTCAGAGCGAAAGTCTGAGTCATTTTCGTCATTTTCTTTATTTGCTTCAACACATCATTCATTCTCGCACTAAGCCGTGAGGCTTCTGGATCATGGCTAATGTGCAGTGTTCATGTTATACTCAGTTCTGCATGTTGTTTCTTGCAAAACTGCTGTCTTTGTCCGTTTTAATTCCATCTGGAGCACCATAATGCCTTTGTCAGTTTCTCCAGCCCTGGCAATGCAGCTTGCATTTTGCCAGCTGTGTATTTTCACTTCTCAAAGCACCTAGAGGTTTCTTCTCCAGTGCACAGCGCTTTACTTCATTTCACATCGCATGGGGCACTGGGATGCAGCTTGTACGGCAATGTCTCTTGAAATGGGCAGCTGTCTTTTCTTAGCCCATTCACAGGTGCACAGTTTCCTCAAATGTTCAAATGCGTGATGCGCCCAGCCTGCTATTTGCATGCAGCATTCTTTTTCTTCCAGTGTTGATACTGGGTGAATTCCTTGGTTTCTGATCAGCTCTGTTATTGCATGCCAGTGTCAGAAAGCATGCGTACATCGGCATGTGTAAGGTAGATTGCGCTCTTTTTCATCTTCTCACTCACGGCAATTATTGCCTTCAGTTCAGTTTCAGCATTCTGGCTTGCACCCCCACCTCTTCCTTTGCTCACACTGACAGTCGAGGGGAATGGAATGCATCCAGCTGGCCATTTTTTTTCTTGTCTGAGCATGGATGCGCCGTACGCATGCAGCAAGCTTGTCTCTTTGCTCTCAGGCCTGTAACTCGTAAACTGGGGCGGTTTCAATGGAAGGCACTCGTTTCAGACAGTTCATCCAGATTAACTGTTTTCTGCGCTGCTCCAGCAACTCAGAAAAGCTCCCATATCTGCCAGCTTCTGGGCGCTGTTGAACACACCATTTTACTGGACAGTGCACGGCATTCTTTGCTTTTCTGCCTTCCTCCCACAGCCATTTCACGCAGCCAGCCCATGACAGGAATTTCTGCGCAAGTTATCTTCAAGCCACAAGCCCTGCACAGCAAGCCGACACAAACTCTCATTTTCAAAAGAGGCACCTTTTTTTTCATTAGATTCAACTCCATGTAATTCTGCAAAACTGCAAAGCGTCTTTTAGCCTGTTTGATCAATGTCCAATTCAAAAGCATGTATTTTATTTTCCTCGTAACCTTGTAGTTTGGCTTCACAAACTCACTCCAATGCAATGTGCGTTCTTTCAAAAGAACCCTCAACCCACTGAAGCTTTGTGCTGTCTTATCACACACAGATTTTTCATTACTTTGTCTTTAGCAGGAAATCCATGGCATAGCGTGGGAACATTCACATACTCTTGGGGCAATTTAGAACGTATAAATTGTCTTTCCCCCCAAACCATTGCAAACTGATTCTGCAAATTCAAATCAATGCACAAAATAAAAATTCAAATGCCAATACCATTCACTCACTTTTTTTTCCTCGTAGTCTTTCACCTCTTGTAAACACCGCACAGCTAAACTGCAATGCAGGCAATTTAGTGTGTTCCCTTAAAAAAGAATGCACCACCAGCACATGGAATTTACATTTGCCAAAAACAAACCTGTTCAAATCTTTTAACACAGATGTTACTCTTTCTGCTAAACGTTCCCACGTTATCTTCAAGAATATCAACACTTCAAAAGCATTAATTTAAAAAGCGAACCTTCGCCTCCTTACATTACAGCCCCCCACTCGCTAGCACACTGGGGCTGAATCACAATGTTTAAATCACTATTCACAATTTGCTTGTCAAATACTGGAAACTTTTTTCTGCCCTCATGCCAAAATAGAGCGAGAACTTTCGTCTCACTTTGCAATCCAAATTACAACTTTGTTAAAAAATGATTTCCTAATTGAACATAAATCTTTCTTCACCATTCATCGGAGCGCTTTGAACATAGCCATTTCCCGCTTGTTCATCGCCTTCTGCTCCCTGGCATCATTCCCAAGCAGTAAGTCAGCCACGACTGATTTACTGAAGAGGAAAATCTTAACCACACAAGCTGTCGGCCGCGGCAGGCCGACACATAAGTGCTGTCTTTTTGACATCTCAGAGCTGCAGTGAGATGACCAAGGAAATGCGACAGCCTGCTCCTAAATCTGCACTGTGTTCTCTCACACAATTGTCATTTCACAGCAAGGCACTGCTCTGCACGATCTCACCAAAGCTTGCCACCAAATGTCTTGAAAAGGGGAAAATCTTCCTCGGTACCAGCCCTTGAGAGAAAAAATTACCGAATTCAGCCCAAAATACAGGTTCTATCGTGCTGAGCAATGAACTCATGCTAGTGAAAAATGACACCTTCAGAATAAATGTAGCATTTATTAGACAAAAAGCACAAACAGTAAATTTAGCAGCACTTTGGAATTCAAGTTACAGAAGATTACAAAGCTCATTAGAGCAATCACAAAACTTAGAGAAACACAAAATATAGAGAAACATAGAACTTAGAGAAACACCGTTTTATGCCCCTTGCAAACAGATAGTATCATTAATCAGCGCTGGAGACCCTGGTCCTCTTGAGCTAACTGCTGCCAGCCCCACTCAGATAACAGTGCTTCAGGGTTCCGCAGAGAGCCTCAGGTTCCGGGCACTCACTCTTTCTCGGAGCAAGTCCGCGGATCGGTCTCCCACCAGTTCTGAGTGCGGGCACCTTTTGTGCTCTTGTGCCGTCAATCAACATGACACACAGTTCCAGAACTTTCCCTGTGCCCATGGAAACACCCAGCTCAGTGAATTTCCACTGTGCTCCCTTCTCTGCCCCCTCCCTACTTGGAGCCCCTCTCCGCGAAAGCACTGGAATGTCTTATCAGCGTGTGGGCAAGGCCGTACCAGGCCTTCTCAGGGAAAGAGGATTTGATTACGAAGCCCTGCAGAGCTACAGTTAGAAAGGCAGAATATTCTAAGAGAAGCCAAAATCAATTAACCCCATGTGAGCAAGCCCTACCAGGTCTGCACTCATAGCTTAGTATCCATAGCGCTTCCTAAATGGGCTATCTAAGCGCTATATAGGTGCTATAATACTCCAAACCCTCCAATAATGTCTCTATTGGCTACTACACTGGGGCCTCTGCCCTGCCTGTCTAGGCACAGTGAATAATGTGACCTACACCCCTCCTTGGCCTGCATATTCCTTGTAGCTCACTAATGCGTAATGGAGGCGCTACCATACATTACTTTCAGCATTTAGCACATACTTTGAATAAACTATTGGCTTTCAGCTGCTAATGCTGTCATCTGAAGCCCTAATTTGGCACTTTGTATTACACAACAGTACCCACACCACACAACACCTGGGAAGGCTCCAGTCAGTCAGACAGGAGGCCACCCCAGAGCCATATGTTGTTTTTCCACCCAACAGCTAGTCAGGAGGAAAGGGGACAACAGAGACATATATGGTGTTTCCCCCACCAGCCATTCAGGAGGAAGGAACAGAGTCAGGACTTCCCAGGACTTTGGGAAACACAGTAAAGGGCAATAGAAACCAAGAGGCCACAGGGGCCATCTTGCCTTCTGTCAGGAATCCACTGATTCATATGGCAGGGCATGGGTATCTAAAAATGGAGGATAATCAGAGCCACTGTCAAATCAACATGTAGCTGCCACCAGTCCATACCCTGCTCTGTGGGCCACACACAGTTGTCCAAAAGCACACATAAGGGGCATAAGGGTGTTCCCCACCCATGGGTGCCATAAGGTTATCACATGGGTGATATTCACCAAAATATAGGAATGAAGAGCTGGACTGCCAGAGGTCCAGGCGGGACCCCAGTGCCAGAAAACATAGAGAGAACACACACACAGAAGTGGTAGGACAAGGACAGGAGTATTACACTCACCTGGCTCCCACAGAGGCGTCGATCTGAACTGGACAGCTGCTGTCTCCACCAATGTGACGCGTAGGGCCGAAATGACGGACTGGACTGGCCCACCTAGCTTCGTTTGCTTGGCCTGTAGGAATATTCTTCTGCAAATGGAGAAAGGGAATTAACCACCCGTGGAGTTGAGCGTAAATCCCCCCAACCCCCTGCTGTTCTCCCCACGGATCACCTTTGATGTCCCCTCTTATAGTCTCACTTGATGGTTTGAAAAGATGAGCTCTCCATCCTGCATTGAGCACAGGGGTGCGTTGATAACCAGTTGCTTCACTGGCTCGAAGGAATTGGTGAGTTCCAGAACAATATTGACTCCGAAAAGTATGTAGTTCGTAAGAGTTCAAATGCCTGACTTTCACTCTTGTCCGATTCCTTGCAGATTGCAGCTTGACCCTAGTAAGGAGTTCCTCGTGGCAAACGGTAATATTCTGGTAAGGATTTGTATTTCCAACACAGTTCGATAAATAATGTCAATATGTAACCTGTTGCTTTCTCCCTTATTCAGGCACTGAGAGAAAGTATGAAGTCTTGGGGAATAATACCTCCGGCGGTAAAATCAGGTAAGTCTAATGTGGTGAGGAGGGTTCCCCTTGATAGTCCCTTTGTTTCACCTTGCTGTCCTTTTGTTTCCCCTTAGGGGCCGGGGTTCGGCGAAGATGCAGTGGAAGCTGCGCCGACCCGTGAAGAGGGAAAGTACCCCCGGTGGTAAAATCAGGTAAGTCTATGGGGGGGTTACTAATATTCCTCTGTGTATTCCCTTGGCTCATCTTGCTGTTCTTGTCTACTCCTTAGGTGCCGGAATGCGGCGGGAACATGCAGGAGGATGCGGTGGAATGTGAATATGCTGCGAAGGCCGGTGAGTTCAGCGCGGCGCTGCAGCAGGCGAGGCGACGCGCATAAAATAACTTCTTTCTTCCAGCTCGAAGGTGTAATGGATCGGGAATTCAGGTAAGGATCAAAGATATTGCTCTTGTTCTAACCTTTTCTCCTTCTTTTTCCCTTTTTCTAGGAGCTCCAAACTCGAGGCGGGCGTGGCAGAAGGCTGGAGGCAGACTTGCAGGCACGGTGAGCGTTACGCTGCTGGATGCAGAATAACACGAAGCATGTGCTGCTCTTTGGGCGTGGTTTAAATAGCCTCCAAAGTAGTCCCAGGTAAGTATTCCCGCCCAGCCCCGCCCGAGTAAAAAATAGACCCTAGGTAAAATAGTCCCTTCCAAGCCTCATTTGGCTTGGAGCTCTTGCAGCATGGTCTGCATCAGGTAAGCTTGCAGCATGGTCTGCATCAGGTAAGTTCTACTCTATGAGCCTGGCGCCATAGACGCCAGGACTGACTCTCCATATGAGCCTGGAGCCATAGGCGCCAGCACCGCACCCAAACAGCCCCTAGCAGGGGTTTTTGGGCTTGCCCAAAATAACTTGATGCCTGCTTCCGGGGTTGCTGGACCTGGTCTGGATCCCCGGGGGTAAGCATTATGACAAAGAGGCCCTGTCCCTCCATAAGGAATTTCCTCTCAGGATTGACAGGTTGATCAAGTACAGTGTCTACAAAACTAGCCCCACTAGCCCACTCCTCACCTGATGAATCTGTTGGAGACGCAGTATATTCATCTGTAGAACTTTCCGTCTTTTTTTCTCTCCAGGTGGTTCTTGTGGGCTTGGTTTCGATCTTGTTCTTGGATTTGAAGATAGAAGGACGGGCTCGCCTAGAGTCCACTTTGACAAAGAGGCTATGTGCCCTGCAGCGGGGACTCCAGGGAGCCCACCCCAAACCAGGGAAAAACCGGATGAAAAAACCCTGGTAGATCTTGATATGGATGGTAGTTTCTGCAGTCCATAGAGAAATCCAGTAAGAGTGAAGGCAAGAGTTGTATTGCCTACAAGTACCAGAATGCACTGGTTGTTGTCGTAGTAGGCGATTGCCTGTTGTCCTGGTAGAGGTCCAGCTGGCGTGCGGATAACACGCGGATATAGTGGTACACAAGGAAAGGACTGTGTGTCGGGAACACACCGCTCCAACGTTAGACACCGCTCACAGAAAACAATGAAAGCTGGGGAACCGCCCAGCGCGGGAGAGAGTACAGCAGTAGCAGGAAGGGCTGGGAGAGATGCAGACAGGTTACAGCGACAGACGCTGCACAAGCGGAGAGGAAAGTAGTCCAGAACGGAAGGAGGCAAGGAGCCGTTCGAGTGGGAAGCAACCCACTAACAAACGACCAACAAGGTAGGCAGAAACCGGGAAGGGAACACAAGAGGGAGCGTAAGCAAACTTACTCGCGGGAACAAAGTAAGGAAGTTGCAACGCACAGGTTCACCTGGAGGGAGGGGGGTCCCTGTGGACCACGGGGAGAGCACCAGAGCGCAAGACATGGTATCCCCCCTTGTGGATACATCCCTGCCCACCATTCCCTCAGTCTGCAAAAAGCAGGCGTTAAATTCTCCAACCCGCAAAGGGACCTCATAGTAAGGCGGTAAGGGTTTACCGGTACCGGTAAAATACCGGTACCGGTAAACCCTTACCACCTACCGTGTAATGAGGCCCATTGTTTTTGTTTATGTCAATCGGAAGAGTCCCTATAATGCAGTGTTCAAAAGTCAAAGTCTCATGTAGGTCGGTATTCAGTATAACTGCATTTCCTTGAAATGTTGAGTTTTCATGAAGTTTGGTATTCAGCATACCTTGTGGTTCTTACAATGTTAAAGTTACATGTAGTTCGGTCTTCAGTATACCTTGGTTTCTTGCAAAGTTAAAGTTTCAGGTAGTTCGGTATTCAGTATACCTTGTTTTCTTGCAAGATTACATTTTCACAAAGTGCAACATTCAGTATGTGGACGGGCACTTGCCTGCGGTGCTGTTCAGAGCTCCCAGGTGCTTGTGTGTCCCTCTGACACTCTTCACACAAAAGGTATTGAAAGGTATACAGGTATAGTAAATTAATAGTTTAGTCAATTATGTCCTTCAGTACAAGCTAAATTGCTCTCCAACCGCACTAACTGTGCCCTAGTGTGTTGTGATTTGTCTCTAGATGCCAGTGATGTGCCTCCTACAGTGCTTTTAGCCTCACCTTGTGGTGTCTTGGGGTGTTTTTTTGCTCTTAATTGGGTTTATCCTCTCCAGTAGCAGTAGGGTAAGCCTCTAACTGTCTCCTCAACCTAAATAGGCTACCTTTTGTGTGAAGATGAACGCGGACAGTGTTCTGTGAGGCCCGGGTCTGCCAGTGTCCTGGTCTGGCTCGAAGATCCCTTGAAGATCGGATCCCCTGCTGGCCTCTCTGCGTCTCCTTCACGGCTCTCCTTGCTGATTCTCCTCGCGGGCTCTCTCTCTTCGTTGGTTGTTCATGTTATACACCTGCAGCCCTCTAACAGGCTGCAGGTGGGTCAGGTTAATTAAACCTGTCGACCATAGTTAGGCAGACATGCATGACCTTCCCAATGTTTGAGATGCAGATTCCTCGTCTCAGTACCTAAGTGGTGAAAAGGGGTAATATTCATTACTCTCAGCTGCCTCTTCTTTGTCTCATTATTATCAGGTTTTGTGTGTGGAAACATGAGGGGAATTGGCATGTAACAGCCTATAAAGGTTGGGGGAGGGTTAGGTTGACTATTACTAGGAAAAGGGGGTTGCCATGTCTCACCACAGGTATCCCACTCCCAATCCTCAAGGACCCTCCACGCATGTGATCCTCCCTCGCTTCTCCACCTCCAGGGTCAGGATCCAAAAATGATGGCCTTTTCCTGGCCACCTACGTAGAGGATCAAAGGGAGTGGCAGTGGCAGTGAGAATACCCACATGTTTCTCACAATATACACTCATGGTTGCTGCAGGCAGCCAGTACTGTATACAGTGATGGGGCTGATTGTGCTCTGGCCCTTTAAATTATCTTGTTCCTGTTGAGGTGCGCGCTCTATTCACTGCCTCCATCACAACTGTGCACCAGTCCCTGTGTGGACATCAGCACCCAAGTGCATGGATGTCCCGACGTGGCTCGGCTCTCTTGCATCTCTGCCCAGGCTATTGCCCTACCTGCCAGTCACTTCACAACCCGCTGAGGGTTTTCACTACCATCCTCGCCTGACCTCTGTAAGTGCGTGTGCACTCTTGTGGCTCTGATATAGTGCACTGATCTTCCCTTTCACCACCATGGAGGGAAGTAGACGCCTCTGCTGGTTCTACCTTCGGGTCAGCCCCCTCTTCACCGTGATGAGGCAGCATAAGCCTGGTAGTCCACATGCCAGGCTGCTCCAATGCCCTACACAGCATGGGCTGTAGCAGTGCATTGCATCTTATATTCACTTGAGCCACTGGACTGACATGGCAGCCCTGGCCTCTGCCCCACCGGGCCGCTCTCTTCATCCTGCTCTCTTTGATGGGGATCTCTTGCACCCCCATCCTGGCTTACTTGGGTGGGGGACATGGCACTGGTCTGATGGCCTGGCACTTGACCACCCTTCATCCATGGCGACAGTGCTCATGAGGCCCAAGACCACATGCACTGGGGAAGAACCATAACCCTTCTTCACCTGTGCCCACCTCGCAGAGAAGTTCCTATGATTTGATCCACGGTGGCAGCCACTCCTACGCTTCTCCATGCTGCCTAAGCTTCTCCTCGATGGGACCTCTGGCCTTCCTCATACCCTTCACCTCCACAAGCTCTGGGGATGCCTGAGATAGCAACCCATGGGATCACTTTTGCTAGGCCTCCCGTCACACCCTAGGTGGGTGCTCAAGGCCACAGCCCCCAGAGATCATCTGTCTCCTGCTGCTCTTTCTCCTCACCTCCTTGTCAACTTTTCCAACCATTGTATAAAAAAAATCTTTCTTTAGCCAACAAATTCTAAGTCAAGACCGGATGCTCACATTATGGTTCTCTTTCTTTTATTTTGAAATCAATATAGAAGCTCAGCAGCAAGAATAGTGCACGTGCAGTTTGGTAACTTAGGTAACTTGAATGGGTGCAGTAGTATATCTGCCACTGCTTTTTTAATGGTGGTCTCAACTGAGGATCCAAGCACTGTTTTAAAACTGTCTGCCAAAGCCACATCCTGTTCCTCATATTCCTCCTCCTCTTCCTCTGACCATCCCATCAGTTTGAGAGGTGTATTGTACCACCATGCGTATTCTTAATTTGGTTCTTTTATCCACTTCTTTTTGCTATTTTGGTAGTATATTTGCCTACCAGTAGGGGCAGTGTATGGTGACAGAAAAATAAGCCTTCTCCTTTCTCGTCCCTTTTTTTGTTTTTGTAGGAAAAATGAAGAAATAGGAAGTAACATGAAGAAAAATCCTTTCTTGCAGTGCCTCTAGCGCTCGCTGAACGTTAGATTCCTTTGAATAAAAGGAAATGCGTCAGCAAGCACCGGAGGCCGACGGAAGGACCAAGCGGGAAGTTCTTCCTCTGCTGGCATATCGGAGGTAATGTATGTATGTGCGTCCTCCTAATCTAGACACCAGATATGAGCAACGGGTGTGGGAAAGGGAGGCCCACGAGTAACAAGGAAAAATAACGCAAATGCGTGAAACAGTGGTCGGGGACTCTGCATGTGTATTGCGAGAGCTCCGGGAACTCGCGGGTGCTGGAGTGACAGAAAAGACAACAACAGCGGTGACGTCGGAAAGGCTGCAAAGATTACCGCGGTAAGCGGCCAACAAAACAAATGCTGTGGAAAATTATCTGTAAATATAGTCAAACGACTGTAAATATTATAATTGGAGTGTTAACATAGCATGTAGAATAGATAACAGTACGTGATGAAATGCTGAAATAAAAATTCCACTTATCTCTTGCTGTGAGCAGCAAAGAAAGAGAAAGTGGTTCAGGGATTGCTGCTATTTTGCAGTACCGCCTATACCTCATTGGCTGTTGCAGTCACATGTTACCATGGCTGGTTATGTACTTTGGCTAAGCCTTATAGGAAACCGAGTTCTTTCAGAGACTTTGGGGGTAATTCATAGAATTCGGCGCACAGAGTGCGCGTGCGGCAGCCGCATACGCCAAAACCCATTACAACGCATAGCGCATTCATGGATTTCAACAACCATAACAAGCCCCGTGCGCCAAAAACATTGCACAAATACCCTACATGGCGCAAAGGCCAGTGGACCAGCATACAGCCCCCAACCACGAAAAACGTGTGGGAAATTCCCCGCACACCCCTCGGAATACACATATCCCGCTCGCGCCAGCGAAAACACGTGTAAAATTCCACGCGCACCCCTCAGAATACACGTACCGCGCTCGCGCCTTCGAAACGGCATGTAAAAGTCCATGCGCACCCCTCGGAATACACATACCCCGCTTGTGCTATTGAAAACGCATATAAAACTCCACGCGCACCCCTCGGAATACACGTACCCCGCTCATGCCAGCGAAAACGCATGTAAAACTCCCCGCGCACCCCTCGGAATACACATACCTTGCTCGCACCACCAAAAACATGCGGAAAAGTCCACGTGTACCCCCGGAATACATGTACCATGAAGAGCACATACAGAGCGATGGAAACCCACGTGGGACCGTCAACCCGTGGTGAGGGAAACGCCCGCGTGTGTTATGTCACAGACGCGCTTACGCGCTAAGGGCCTTTCCTCGAATTACACGCTGATGTGCTGTTTATTCACATGCAAATCACTCTGTATCAAGCTGGCCACGCGACAACACACGGAAGACTACGCTCCTGCCCAGAAGGCCGAATTACAGCCCCCCAGAGCCCCGAGCAGCCTCCCACGAGCCCTCTGCTGCTGCCTGCCTGCCTGCTGCCACCATGCCCTACCATTTGGTGCCTGCACATCTGCCATCTGCAGGGGTCCAGTTGAAGTGACCACCCCTGCTGGAACAGAAGACTCCCGACTGAAGTACCATCACTCCACAGCCCAGCCCCAGGACCCAGTTGCCCACCCACACCTGCCTCGGGGGTTGCCATGTCCGACACAACATCTTCCGGCACCAGTGGTAACCCCCAGCCAGAGAGGCAGAGGGCTCCAGCTTCAGTGAAAAGGAAGTTGGTATCCTGGTGGAGCAAGTTCTGGGGCATTATGATACCCTCTTCACACTGTTGCACGCCAACAAGGAAGGACGGAAGAGGATCTGGAAGGACATAGTGGGTGCCATCAACACGGAGGGGGTGGCACCCACGACATCAAACATGTCCAGAAGCGCTGGGAGGACTACAAGTCCGGGACCCTCAAGAAGGCCCGGCGCCTCTTGGAAGCAGGGGATGCAGTGGGGCCAATTTACCACCCAGCAGATGAGAGTCCTGGAGCGCATTCGCCCAGTGCTTCACTACCAGATCCTCAGGACGCCTGGAGTCGAGCGGTAAGTGGCCATGCACTCACGTTTAAAAAAGGGCATGTTGCAGTGTGCTGGTAGTTAGCTACTTGGCTGCATGTGTGACATGGGTCATGTTTGGATGTGTGTGTGTAGGGACTTGATGGTGCCGCATGTGAGTCCAGTCAGGTGTGACCCACATGGATGGTGCATGTGTTACAATGCATCATGCGGAGCAGCATGCGGAACGCACACATGTATGCATGCCTGTGCCTGTAATTTGACATGTTTGGAGTGTGAGAGATGTGTGCTGCTGTCTCTCATGGACATGCATGATGTACATGTCCGTGTGTCTGAGTAGTGTGTGCGCCATGGATGCATG
The DNA here is from genome assembly GCF_040938575.1 of Ambystoma mexicanum. Taxonomy (NCBI): domain Eukaryota; kingdom Metazoa; phylum Chordata; class Amphibia; order Caudata; family Ambystomatidae; genus Ambystoma; species Ambystoma mexicanum. Next base: position 1,227,425,405 of record NC_090926.1, read on the forward strand.
ACACATGTACGTGACGATGTGTTAATTCACTGATACAGCCTAGGCGTCCCTGTATCCACTGTGTCTGGGGGTATACCGGGCCAAATGCATGAGCCTACGGTGATGTGTGTGCATGTGACCAGCATGTCCCATGGTGCATGTTAGAATCAGCCCATCAATGGATGCAACTACGGTGTCTTGGATATGGATGCCAATGTATGTTGCATGTGCCATGCCTGTTCCTGCATGTGTGTTGCCTGCACTGACCCATGTGTTGTGGAGGGACATGATGCAAGTGACGATTGACAGTGCCACTCATGTGCCATTGCTTTGTGTCTAGGGGACTATAGTTCAGTACCCTGATGCTTGTGTTCAATGTCTCCCTTTACACAGCAGTGAATGAATAAGAGGGTGGAGTCAGCACTGTGGAGGAAAGTGGCAGGGATGCCTCCACCGGCCGGTGACGCAAGGCCCAGTCACCCTACCAGGAAATACCATCATCCGGGAGCGTGGGGACTGGTGCCGCATCTGCCACTACGGCTGCAGCGGAAGGAGCGGATGTTACACTCACCTGGCTCCCACAGGGGCGTCGGTCCGACCCGGACAGCTGCGGTCTCCACCCACATGATACGTAGTGCAGCGATGACTGACTGGATCTGCCCTCCTAATCTTGTCTGCTTAACCTGTAGAAATATTCTCCTGCAAGTGGAGAGATGGATTTAGCCACTTGTGGATTCAAGTGATGGCACCCCCACAGTCCTCCCCAACTAATCACCTCCGAAATGCCCTCACAGCAATCTCACCTTATATTCTTGAAAGATGAGCTCTCCATCCTGCGTGGATTTGCAGGGGCGCGTCAATTCCAGTTACTTCACTGGTTTGAAGGCTCGGGAGAGTTCCGGAGAGTATTGACTCTGAGGTTCCTGGTGAGGACCAGTAAGTATTAAGTTCATAGAGTTCAATATGTCCGATGTTCACTCTTGTTCCCCCCTTCCTTTCTTGTCTTGCAGCTGGCTTGTGAAAAGATTCTCTTGTGGCAGCCGGTGGCGCTCAGGTAAGAGTCTGTATTACCCGGCGCTGTCCGGTAAATGTTGCACGAGGAATACGTGTTGTTTTGTCTCTCTTTACAGATGCGGCACGTGAAAATATGGAGAGTCACAAAAGGATGCCTCCGGTGGTAAATCAGGTAAGTCTATGGTGGTAAGAATTATATTTGTTGGTTCCCTCAGCTCACCTTGTGGTTTTCTTTTGTCTCCTAGGTGCCGAATTTCGGCGAGGAAATGATGGAGGCAGCGCCGACACGAAGGATGCTGTGAAGACTGGTGACTATGGCACGGCGCTGCAGCTGGAGGTGCGGCGCGTGCAGAAATGATGTTCTTTACAGGTCCGGAGACAAGATGGATCCAGAATCAGGTGTGGAATAGAAATAAGTTTGTTTTCGAAACTTGTCCCTTTCTTTCCTCTTTGTTTTAGGAGCTCCGGATTCGAGGCGGGCGTGGCAGAAGACTGGATGCAGGCTGCAGGCATGGGTAGTGTTACGCTGCTGGATGCAGAATAACGCGAAGCGTGTGTTGCTGGTCGGGTGTGGTTTAAATAGCCTCAAAAGTAGTCCCAGGTAAGAAGTCCCTAGAACCACACCTGAGTAAAAAAATAGTCCCTGTAGAAAAATAGTCCCTTTCAGGCTTCATGTTGGATTGGAGTCATTTGCAGCATGGTCTGCCTGAGGTAAGTAATGACTATGAGACTGGCGCCCTAGGCGCCAGGACTGATTCCTACTATGAGCCTGGCGCCTAAGGCGCCAGGACTGAACCCAGATAGCCCCTAGCCGGGCTGCTGAGGTTTTATTAAATGTCTAGATGCCTGCTCCCGGGGCTGAGGGGTTGGTCCGGATGCCTGGGGGTAGGCACCATGACAGCACTCCCCCCCAAGGCCCCTCCTAAAGTTGTTCTTCCCCTGGGCCCTGGTTTGTCTGGGAAGTTCCGATGGAATCTTTTCACCAACCGAGGTGCATGGACGTGGTCACTAGGTTCCCATGACCTTTCTTGTGGTCCGTAGCCCTTCCAATCGATTAAATAAAAAAGTTTTGATTTAACCATCTTGGAGTCCAGGATATGTTTTACCTCGAATTTAGGTTCTCCATCTATCAAGATGGGGTCGGGTGGTTTGGTTAATCTTGTTCCTTGGTTGAACTGGTTTTAAAAGTGAAACATGAAAGACAGGATGAATGCGCATATTAGAGGGTAATTCCAATTTGACGGCTACCGGGTTGATAATGGCCTTAATAGTGTAAGGTCCCAAATATCTAGGGTTAAAAGTCTGAGTTCCCTTCAGAGGTATGTGTTTTGTAGCCAGCCAAACTTGATCCCCAATCTGGTATTGTGGAGTTTCACTTCTATGTTGATCAGCATTTTTCTTATATTTCTCTTTTGCTTGTTTCAAAAGTTCTGTTGCCTCTTTAAAGGCTTGTGTAATAGTAGATTGCAAATGACTAATTGTAGGCATTTCTAAATGCTGAGGCGGATCTAGTTCTGAGGTTCGATGGTGATGTCCATATATGGTATAAAAGGGGCTTTGTCCGGTTCCTGAATTTACAGAGTTATTGTATGCATACTCGGAAATCCATAAAGATCTTTCCAATACTTTCGGTCTGGTGTAGCATGCAACGTAGGTACTGTTCAAGGATCTGGTTGGTCCTCTCCGTCTGACCATCGGTCTGGGGATGGTGACTGGTTGATAACCTCACATCGATTTGCGCTAGTTGACAACATTTCTTCCAAAAATGTGAAATGAATTGACTACCTCGGTCAGAGACCAATACGGAAGGAAATCCGTGTATTCGAACAATGTTTTCGAGGAACTCCTTGGCCAGAATTGAAGCAGAAGGTAATCCCTTTAGAGGAATAAAGTGGGCCATCTTGGAAAAAAGATCCACAATAACCAGAATGGTGTTAAATCCATTACATGGAGGTAGATCTGTAATAAAGTCTAACAATAAGGTCTGCCATGGTGTAGGTGGAATATCCAAAGGTTGTAAGAGGCCAGCTGGTTTTTTCTTCTGACTTTTGTTTTGGGCGCAAATACCACAAGACATTACAAATGACTTTACGTCTTTTCGCCAGGTGGGCCACCAGAATTGTCTCTTAATTTTAGCTTCAGTTTTTGCGATACCTGGGTGTCCTTCCATCAGGGTGTCATGATAATTGGAGATGACTAGTTCTTGTAGTTCCTTGTGTGGTAGAAATAGTCGCCCTTGATAATAAGGTAGGTCATGGATGACTGAGTAGTCCGAGCCTTTCTTCACCCAGTACTGCAGGGCTGTTGGATCGAAGAGTTGTTGGATCTTTACTTGAATATCCTCTAGTGTCTGTAGAGTGGTTATGCCAAGAATTCTTTGTTCTGAAATTATAGGCACCGGTTCTGGGTTTGCATATGCTTCTCCCATCCCTATTCGGGATAAGGCATCTGCCTTGCCATTTTTACAACCTGGTCGATATGTGATCACAAAATCGAACTCGGCAAAGAAGAATGCCCATCGAAGTTGACGCGACGATTGGGCCTTGGCTGTTTTTAAATGCTGCAAGTTCCGGTGATCGGTGATAACCGTAATGGTATGCCTGGCACTGAGAAGATAATGCCGCCAAGCCTTGATGGCGGATTTGATGGCTAATAATTATTTATCGGTAACCGCATAGTTTAACTCGGGTGCCGAGAATTTTCTGGACCAAAATGCTATTGGGTGAAGTTGACCGGTTTCAGGATCCTTCTGGGACAGGACAGCTCCCATGGCTAAACTGGATGCATCAGTTTCAACTATGTATGGAAGTTCGGGCGTGGATGCTTTAAGACAGGAGCAGACATGAATTTCGCTTTCAGCTCTTGGAAGGCCTTTTCAGCTTCTTCGGTCCACAAGAAGCGTTTGTTTTTTTGCAAAAGTGCTGTGATAGGGTGTACAACATGTGAGAAATCCGGAATTAATCTGCAGTAGGAATTAGCAAATCCGAGCATGCTTTGTACCCCTTTAACTGAACTGGGTGATGGCCACTTGAGGATTGCGTCCACCTTTCGAGAGTCCATTCGGACTCCTTTTGGAGTCAAGATAAATCCAAGGAATTCAACTTCCGTAGCATGAAAAACGCATTTTTCCAATTTTGCATATAACTTGTGCTGGCGTAGTTTCTCAAGGACTGCACGAACGTGCTTCACATGGTCTGATTCTGAAGAGGAGTACACTAGAATATCGTCTATGTATACAACAACACAGACGTCAATGAGTTCACGAAGGACATCGTTCATAAAATACTGGAAGGCTGCTGGTGCATTACACAACCCGAAGGGCATCACCTGGTATTCGAATAACCCGTACTTAGTGCGAAAAGCAGTCTTCCATTCATCGCCTTTCTTTACACGTACCAGATGATATGCCCCTCAGAGATCTAATTTAGTGTAGATGCAAGCATCCTTTACTTGGTCTAGTAATTCGGGGATCAGAGGCAATGGGTATCGGTTCTTAACCGTGATCTGATTTAATGCGCGGTAGTCTATGCACGTTCTGAGGTCACCTTCCTTTTTAGGCACGAAGAACAAAGCTGAAGATGCAGGGGACTTGGATGGACGAATGAAGCCATTAGCAAGGTATTGGTCGAAGTATTGTCGTAGGTGAAGGTTTCCGGGTTCCGTAAGGGCGTAGATCCTACTACATGGAGGTTGTGCACCGGGTATGAGATCGATTTGACAATCGTATGATCTGTGAGGTGGTAGGGTGTTTGCCTGTTCCTTTTGGAAAACATCCTGGAATTCTTGATATTCCTGAGGTAACTGCACGACTGGAGTAGCGACTGTGGCCAGGCCTTGGTTCAAGGTTTTTTTGGGTAACAAGTATGTGCACAATCCGGGACGGTTATTCTCTTCTCTTGCCAATCAATACAAGGATTATGTGTTTCCAACCAAGGTATCCCCAGTATTATTTGGAACTGCGGGGCTTTGATTAAATCAAACACAATAGTCTCTCGATGCCCATCCTGACCCAATAGTGGCATCTCTGCGGTGGAATGAGTTACAGGCTCAGAGGCAATTTCAGTTCCATCGACTGTGGTGATGACATCCGAAGTGGTCTTTTTGCAGCGAGATAGATTAATCCTAGAAGCCAACTCGTGGTCCACATAGTTTCCTATGGCCCCGCTATCAATGTATGCCCTCACTGCGTGCATACGTGAAGGCTGCCTTGGATCTATAAGGACCATTGGTATGATGAAGTGCAAGGTCTGAGTATCCTTCTTCAAGCTCGGCAAGCCGACCTCTACGCTTGTCGGGCATGGTAGTTTCCCGAATCAGGCTCTGTTTGATTTTATCAGCAACTCCGACTACATTTTTAGATGTTTTTATAGGGCAATCCCGTAGAAAATGTCCTGTGGCCCCACAGTACAGACACAATTGCATCTGCCGTCTTCTTTCTCTTTCCTTTTGAGTTAAGGGTCCCTTGACCCCCCCCGATCTGCATCGGTTCTGATACATCTGTTCCTTTGAGGGTAACATCGGGTTTAACCAATACCCGATTCTCAAATTTAGCTCGATCAGCCTTTCTATTCTGAAGTCGGTGGTCTAACTGGACCACTAAGTCTATATATTCTGCACAATCCTGAGGTGGGTTCACAACTTGGGCCAAAGCGTCTTTGAGTTCACCCCGAAGTCCACGATGAAATAATGTAATTCGTTTTACCTCTGGCCATCCGGTTTCCACCACTAACCTATTGAAAGTGGCGATATAGGTTAGTAGATCCTGGTTACCTTGTCGTAATGATAAAAGTTTGTTATCTCGGGCCTGTCCCTGTGAATGTCTGGCAAATAGTCTTTCCATGCTCAATTGAAAACCTTGAAAATCCCGAAGAAGAGGGTCATCCTGGTTAACTAATGGAATTGACCAATCCGCTGCGCTGCCACTAAGATATGATAGTACAAAGGCTACTTTGGTTTGGTCGTTCAGAAAAGCTCCAGGTCCGCATAAAAAGTGCAAGCGGCATTGGTTCATAAACACGGCAAACTTTTTTGGGTCCCCAGCAAAACGTTCGGGTGGAGCTAAAGGAATGCTCCCTGGTAGAACCACTTGCACAGGATTGCTCGATGAAACAGGAGTTGGATTCCCCCCAAGTCCAGGTAATGGTGTTTGCCCAGCTTGGTTTTGCAGTAATTGTCTAGCAAGATCATCAGTGCGCTCCTTTGACACAATCAGTTCTCTCCTGAGGGCATTAGTCTCTTAGCGAGCAGAGTGCACTTCTGCCCTAAGTTCCCCTAACAATAGGGCTAGTTGGTCGGTTTCTGAGGTTTCCATAACGCCCGGGTGGGGATTTGTAGATAGGCTTTGCGTTCTGTTACGCTCACCTGGCTCCCACAGGGGCGTCGGTCGGACCCGGACAGCTGCGGTCTCCACCCACGTGATACGTAGTGCAGCGAGGACTGACTGGATCTGCCCTCCTAATCTTGTCTGCTTAACCCGTAGAAATATTCTCCTGCAAGTGGAGGGATGGATTTAGCCACTTGTGGATTCAAGTGATGGCACCCCCACAGTCCTCCCCAACTAATCAACCTCCGAAATGCCCTCACAGCAATCTCACCTTATATTCTTGAAAGATGAGCTCTCCATCCTGCGTGGATTTGCAGGGGCGCGTCGATTCCAGTTACTTCACTGGTTTGAAGGCTCGGGAGAATTCCGGAGAGTATTGACTCTGAGGTTCCTGGTGAGGACCAGTAAGTATTAAGTTCATAGAGTTCAATATGTCCGATGTTCACTCTTGTTCCCCCCTTCCTTTCTTGTCTTACAGCTGGCTTGTGAAAAGATGCTCTGGTGGCAGCTGGTGGCGCTGAGGTTAGAGTCTGTATTACCCGGCGCTGTCCGGTAAATGTTGCACGAGGAAAACGTGTTGTTTTGTCTCTCTTTACAGATGCGGCACGTGAAAATATGGAGAGTCACAAAAGGATGCCTCCGGTGGTAAATCAGGTAAGTCTATGGTGGTAAGAATTATATTTGTTGGTTCTCTCAGCTCACCTTGTGGTTTTCTTTTGTCTCCTAGGTGCCGAAGTTCGGCGAAGAAATGATGGAGGCAGCGCCGACCCGAAGGATGCTGTGAAGACTGGTGAGTATGGCGCGGCGCTGCAGCTGGAGGTGCGGCGCGTGCTGAAATGATGTTCTTTACAGGTCCGGAGACAAGATGGATCCAGAATCAGGTGTGGAATAGAAATAAGTTTGTTTTCTAACCTTGTCCCTTTCTTTCCTCTTTGTTTTAGGAGCTCCGGATTCGAGGCGGGCGTGGCAGAAGACTGGATGCAGGCTGCAGGCATGGTGAGTGTTACGCTGCTGGATGCAGAATAACGCGAAGCGTGTGTTGCTGGTCGGGTGTGGTTTAAATAGCCTCAAAAGTAGTCCCAGGTACGAAGTCCCTAGAACCACACCTGAGTGAAAAATAGTCCCTGTAGAAAAATAGTCCCTTTCAGGCTTCATGTTGGATTGGAGTCATTTGCAGCATGGTCTACCTGAGGTAAGTAATGACTATGAGCCTGGCGCCTTAGGCGCCAGGACTGATTCCTACTATGAGCCTGGCGCCTAAGGCGCCAGGACTGAACCCAGATAGCCCCTAGCCGGGGCTGCTGAGGTTTTATTAAATGTCTAGATGCCTGCTCCCGGGGCTGATGGCTTGGTCCGGATGCCTGGGGGTAGGCATCATGACAGCGGATGAGCCCTCACAGGGGCTTGCAATGGCCGAAGACAGTGCAGAGCCATCCAGGTTGGTGGTGTGTATAGAGGAGGAGGAGGCTGCTACAGAGCCCCACAGTGTTCGGGGGTTTCCTCCATGTGTCGGCCAGTCTTGCGGCCCTCTCTTCCTCTGTGCACACCATACGCCAGTCGTTCTCCGTGCCGTCTTCTGGCCAGATGCCACCAGGGCCCCCTGTGGATCTGCCCCAACCAACGCAGCCAGCCTGGTGGAGATCCCATCCCTGCCACAGTCAGGAGTCGGAGGTCCAGCAGGGGTGGACACCCAACCAACTGGACCCCAGCGGATGGAGGATGTGCCGGCATCATCGGGCAGGGCACGTGCACGATGGCGCCGGTGGATTCCATCATCCCGGATGCCGTCGTGGTGGCAGAGGCTGTTGCATCGGAGGCAGCACCATGCTCAGCGTGGGAGGCATCATGGCTCGGGGCCATCAACATCAGAGGGGCAGGCATCGGCCGGAGGGCAGGAGGACTCTGGATTGGGAGTGTCTTCTATGAGGCAACGGTTGCGCCAGCTGATAGATGCGGAGCGGCGGCGGGCGCAGGAGGCACAGCTCACTATGATCAGGGCAGAGAACTCCATGCGCAGGCCATTGAGGCAGGCTGAGTGCCTCGAGCCAACTCGAAGGGAGTTGGAACAGGCCATGACTGCATCCCTGCGAGACCTCGCGACCAGGGAAGAGGCCGGCCTCCAGGACATCGACATGGAGTTCGATGATGCCCTGGCCCGGAACATCAACGAGTGAGCCGTTGTACTTACCCGCCGTCATTGTACATAGTTCATTAGTGTTAGGTTTCCTTTGTTTTTTCTTTTATTTTGGAGTTCATGGACATTGCTCCACTTCGTGTATATAGTTTTTTCTTCATAGGACTTTTTTTTAGGTTTCCTTTTGTTTGTGGATCATGGACCATTTGGACTTCCATTGTATATAGTTTCAGACTTGTACATACTTTCTTTTTCAATATTCCCAAGAATCAATGGTTTTCTTTTATTTGGATTATTTTTTTCTTATAGACATTGGCAATGGACCACTTTTTTATTCAACGTGACGTATTTATTTTTCTTCATTGGATTAACATTTTTTTTTGTAATATCTGTCATTGTACATTGATTTTCAAGTTTCATTTCCTCTATGTCAGTTCATAATGTTTTTAATACATTTTTCTAACTTCAAGATTGGTGTTGTGTTCTATCATTGGTTTTGTGCATGTCTCAATGAACATTGCTTCAGTCATGTGTTGCAACTGTGTGGCTCTGTTGTGCTTTCCTGCATGGGCATGGTGGTTCATTTAAGACTGTCATGGCATGGGTAATTTGGGAGTTAGTTCTGTGGATGGTTGCATGCTTGTACTGGGGGGAAAGGGGGATTAGGGTTGGCATTAGGGACATAGGTCTGTTTTGTTAGGACATGTTGTTTGGTGGGCCATGTGTCGGGGCCTGCTGGCAGATGCCCGTCACTGCTGGGTGGGTGGGGGGCTGGCTGGGGGACATGAGTCGGGGCCTGCTGGCAGGTGACCGTCACTGCTGGGTGGGTGGCTGGGGGACATGAGTCGGGGCCTGCTGGCAGGTGCCTGTCACTGCTGGGTGGGTGGGTCGCTGGCTGGGGGACATGAGTCGGGGGCTGCTGTCAGGTGCCCGTCACTGCTGGGTGGGTAGGAGCGCAGGGGGAAATGAGTCGGGGCCTGCCGGTGTTAGCGAGAATTCTCATTTTATGGCTAATTTCACTTACCTATAGAGTCCCCCAGCAGCTCTGCTGGATTTGAAGGGTTTATTTATTTTTACCTGCTAAGAGTGAGACTCTTTTTCCCACTCTTAGGCATTTTTGCTATGTATGTTCTAGGCTATTTTTGTGTTTAATGCCTATGGGATCTTTTCTCTCACCCATATGAACCATCTTTATGCACATGTGTCCCACAGCACCCTCTGTGCCGTGACACAGGGGTGTCGTAGCGACCCACAAACATAGACTTCATACCCTGGGACTGACTACTGTCTCCCAGGGCATGTAAAGTCCCCATTGACTTTACTAGTCGATTGTTATGAACTTAACCAGTACACCCCATCTTAATATGGAAGTACTGGAAGGGGTTAATAGTTTTTCCCCTATGTTCATTTTCGAGAGGGTACCTTAAAGTCCCCCTCTACAAAGTTTCTGGCTGGTGGCAGTGGTTACTACCTTTTATATTCGACCGCAAATATTTCTCTATGGGATTTTCCCATTGTTCGAGGCTACCACTTTAACTGACAGCCTCTAACATACCGCCGGTTTATTTTATTATTAACTTTACTCCGGTAGGTTTTATTTGCCAGAACTTTGATAAAACTTCTTTCTCGAGTCTTACTCCATTTTCCTAACCCAGGTCGGGGATCCTTTGTTAGTCCTTTTGGCAGGCTTCTGCCAAGAAGCCCTCCTTTCGGCGCCACTGAGTCTGGGGTGGGTCTGTTGTTTCGGAGGGGGAGTAGAACCCCCGGACAGAGTTGCCGCAGCAACTCAGGTCGCACTCTAACCTGATAGGCTGGAGGGTCTCCCACCAAGAAGACCACTCCACTGCGTGAGTGACAACTAGGCTGTATGAATGGGTCTCTTTCTGCATAAAAGCAGCGTCCTGAGGACTGGAAGAGCAAGACGTCGCCACTGAAACTACGGAACCGAAGGTAAGAGAAGCCAGAGACATCTTCAGCATCTACACCACCGTGAAGCCCTGCTGGATCGACTTTTCTTCCACACGACGAGAGGAGATCTTCAGCGGAGGAGCCTGCTTCCCTTGAGCTGGTGGGGTCAACCAGTTCACCTATCGCACCCTCGGACCTGCCTTGGTCGACTCGACAGTGCCCCGCACTTGAAGACCGGATAGCCAGGCAGCTATCGACCCGGACCGCAATTAAAAGGAGCGTACCTTTTAAACTTCGTTTGGCAGCACCGCGGCTGGTTTCATCCCTGGGTAGTGCAGCGACTCGAACCTTCCTCCACGACGAGAGCCTCTCTTCCTCTGTTGGATCCCTCGACCTGCAGGAACTACCAGGAACAACCGCCACCGCAGGAGCCACTTCTTCACGTTTAAGGTACATTGTTCCGCCAGGCCGCCCTTTCTCTGTGGTAGCCCTAAAGGTGTTTTAAATCCTTTAACTACTTGTGGGGTCGGCCGCCCTCTCTTTTAACATTGTCTCTCGCCTTGCATCTACCTCTTCAAAAGTTTTCTACTAAAGACTTGACTGCAGCTACAAGAACATTTTTGCTCCTAAACTCTTGGTCCTGTACCACTGACTCTGGCTCAGGCCTATTGACTCTGGCTGATTTGTTAGATCTGCTCTCACTAGATCAGTTTTCAATGAGAAATGTGTTGATGCACCTAAATCTTCTAAACCCCTCTTCTTTCCTACTGGTTTAAATTTTGGAGTGCCATTTTGCTCAGTTTTCATTCACTTGTCTTTTGGTTAAAGTGTTACTGTGCATTACTTGTTCACAAAACTTCAGGGAAGTGTTGCTAGGGGGTGTCTGAAGATATTTCGGTTTAACTTGTACTTTCCCTCCCTTTCGTTGAATTGGTAGAGTGCCATTTGTAGTAGGTTTTCACTGTGCCGTTTTGCTCAGTTTTCACTATACCGCAAACTTGTCTACAATTGAATAGGGAATTGTATATGCTTTTCTTTTGACTAGACTTAACTTACTTTATTAACTGTGATCTATGTGTTGACTAAGAAGTGTATAAAATAAATATATATTCTCTTTTTAATACAAAGCTTTGGTCAGTGTTTCCTTGCTCCATAGTACTGTACTACCTATTGTGTCAACCCTGAATACTGCTCATCTCCCTCTTGAGATTAGTCTGACTGCTCAGCCACAGCTACCAACTAAATCTTTGTGGTACAGACTGATACCAAAGGGGATTTATTGCTCTCACCTGTAGTCCTAATCTGGGGTAGTGCTCCCTAAGGGAACTGCCCTGGATTCTGCCTAAGACAGGTGTACAGCGGTGAGGATAAAAGTATTGGATTGACTTTTTAGTGTGTTACTAGTGCCTGGGTGCAACTAACCACAAGGTTAACAATCACAAAATGTTATTTTAACAAAAGTCAAAATTATGGAACGTTATAGCCAGGAGACCCTCCTTACTAATACTGCTGATTATTTAAGGGATCTGTGCAGACAGAAAGGTCTTCCTGTCAAAGGCATGAAACAAGGAATGATTGATAGACTGTTAGAGAAACAAAGTCACAAAGTCTGGATAGTGGTGCTGTAGTGCCTACTACTCCGACAAATGTGGCAAACAGTAATGAGGATAATGTTGAAGATGTTATTGTTGAGACAGATGAGGAAGAGGAGGATAACTATGTCACCCCCTCTGGTCCTCTGCCAGCTCAAGGGCCTCAACCTGTAGCTACTGGACCCTTACCAGGTCCCACATTAAGTCCTGAATTTATATCCCGAGAAAAAATGAGACTTGAACTTGAATTCAAAAGAATTAATGCTCAAACTGAACAGAGACTCCAAGAACTAAGACTCAAAGAAATGGAGCTCAACCATGAGCTTGAGATGAAGAAATTGTCTGTGGAAAATGCTTCTCTCCCCGAATCCTCTAGATCTTCCAGTCCAAAAAGACCCCGGATGCCTAAAGAGATTGTGGGTATGTATGAACCTAAGTTGGATGTATTAGATTGGCTTGCTATGTTTGAATATAATCATGGGCTCCAGGATATCACAGGTGATCAGTTGATCCCCTGGTTATTATCTAGGCTCCCCCTGTTGCATTTGATGTGGTAATGGAGTTGGGGGAGGAGGATAGAAAGGATTATGAATGTGTAAAGCTAGCTTTAATAGCTAGATTTGGGAAGACTCCTTCCCAGTACCTTAAGAGGTTTAGGACCCTAGAAAAGCATGATAGTACCCCTTGGGCTACTTGGGTGAATGAGTGTTTGAAGAATTTAGAGGGATGGATTAAGGGTTATAGAGTTTACACTTATGAAGGAATGAGAAATCTTGTTATGATGGAGTCTATCTATGATGCCTGCTCTCCTGAGCTCAGACAGCACTTAGCTGATTGTAAAGAGTTAGATTCTAAGAAACTGGCTAAGGCTGCTGACTTGTGGGTTGCCAACAGGGCTACTCACAAGGATTCAGGGGTAACTCAGAAAAAGGATGAGGGAAAGCAGCCAAAGAAAGACAACAAAGAGAATTCAAATAATTCCAATTCCAAAGAGGGCCACAAACAAAATTATAAGGGTAAGCCACAAGGGAAACCAAATTAGACTAGTGTACCTTCTGGTCCCAGACCAGAAGGAGGTCAGAGCAATCCACCATTCATAAAGCCATTTGGAAAATGTTAGGTTTGTGGCTCAACTGACCATGTGAAAGGGGATCCCAGATGTAAGGGTAAACCTTCAGGGGTCCACATTGTCTCCTTAGCCTTCGCTCCAGAGGAGGAAGTACATATGGCCAGTGGAAACTTTCAACTACTAGCTGATGATCCCATTGGAGTCTCAGCTAGTGTATCTTTAGTATCTCTTGGGTTGTGGGAACAACAGAATTTAGATGTGTATAATTCTATCCCTCCTAATACTAGAGTATTATAAAGCAGTGTCCTAGTCAATGGTCAGGAGACTCCTGCCATTAGAGACACTGGGGACAGCATAACTGTGGTGGACGAATCTTTTTTCAAGGTGGAGGATGTTGCTAAGGCACCCAAACGCCTCACCAAGTTAGCTGGAGGGCCTGTGCAGATGCTTCCCCAATTACCAGCTCTCATCCAGTGCAATGAAATGACTGTCAGGATACCTGTGAGTGTACAATCTGAAGTACCAGGAAGGGTGCTGTTGGGCAATGATCAGAAAGGACCTTGAGGGGCTCTCCTGAGGAGATGATAGAAAAAGAAATCACTCCTACTCCACTGGAGTTACTTACCGCTATCTCTAAACAACCAGAAGCAAAGGGGAGACCCAAGAACTCTAAAAAGAAACCAACAGAAAGCACTCCAGTGCTGCCAACCAGGAAATCTCCTAGGTTAGCAAAAATCACACCTCTGATTCCTCCTCCAGCTGAGGCTGAGAGTGAGGTACAATCCTGCGTGGTTGAACTAGAGTCTGAGGACTCAGATCTAGTAGGAGGTCAGGAACTCATTGGAGATCTTGACCCTGTGGACCACCCTGAGCTGCAGTCGTTACTGGCAGAAGGTGTACCCCAAAGGGCAAACTTCAGTAAGGGACAAAGAGAATGTCCAACTCTGGAAGGTCTTCGCCACCAGGCAGCTTCTCAGCTTGAAGTGCACGAGCATGGGAAGTATAGGTTACACTGGGAAGATGGCCTCTTCTATAGTGAACCAACAGAGTCAACTCCTGAGGACTAAAAAAGACTTGTAGTGCCCCAAGCAAACAGACTCCAATTCTTGCAACTAGCCCATGAGATACCTTTGGCTGGTCACTTGAGCTTCAAGAAGACCAAGGAAAGGCTCTCTCTCTCTCTACTTTTATTGGCCTAAAATGGGGGCTGAGGTAGATAAGTATTGCAAGAGTTGCCACACTTGCCAAACCTCTGGTAAAAAATGTCTCCAAGAACGTGGCACCTCTAGTGCCTCTCTCTGTGGTGGGAGTACCATTTCAGAGGGTAGGAATCGACATTGTTGGTCCCCTTGATCCTCCAACTTCTTCAGGCAACAGGTTTATACTTGTTGTAGTAGACCATGCTACTAGGTTCCCTGAAGCAATTCCTCTAAGGACTGTTACAGCTCCGACTGTAGCTAAGGCCCTCCTTGGTATTTTTACCAGGGTTGGTTTCCTAAGGAGGTAATATCCGACAGGGGGTCAAATTTTATGTCCCACTACATGAAGGCCATGTGGAAAAACTGCGGAGTTACCTACAAGTTCTCAAAAACATACCACCCTCAGACAAATGGATTGGTAGAAAGGTTTAATAGAACCATGAAGAGCATGATATGAGCTTTAGAAGACCCCCTTAAGAAAAAGTGGGATCTTCTACTGCTATGCCTTCTCTTTGCATATAGAGAAGTGCCTCAGGAGGGAGTGGGTTACAGTCCCTTTGAACTTCTCTATGGCCATCCGGTTAGAGGTCCATTGGCCCTGATCAAGGAGGGGTTGGAGAGTGCTCCTTCCCCCACACCAGTCAGAGTCACTAACTATGTGATAGGACTCCAGAGGAGAATGTCACACATGATGGCTGAAGCAAGTGATAACTTGAAAGCAGGTCAGGCTCTGGCCAAGCATTGGCATGACCAGGAGGCCAACATGGTTGAGTTTGCTCAAGACCAGCTAGTTCTTGTTATGGTACCAACAAGGCAGAGAGCCTTGCAGGACAAATGGATGGGACCCTTCAAGGTTGTGGGAAAACTTGGAGAGTTAAACTATCTGGTGGACTTAGGCAATCCTAAGGAGGCTCCTAGAGTCTTTCACATCAACCGTCTAAAAGCTTATGTCTCAAGACCAGAACTGGGAGCTTTGCATCTAGCTTCAGCTCAAGAGGTGGAGAGTGAACCTCTGCCTGACCTCGTCAGAGGCAAAACTTTAGATGAGAAAATAGAAGGAGTAAATCTCTCTTCTAATCTGACACCTGAGCAACAGGAGGAGTGCAAACTTTTGTTAAATCAATTTGCCCCTCTGTTCTCACTGACACCAGGTTTGACCCCTTGGGGCCAACATGATATTCAAACTGGTGACTGTCAACCTGTCAAAAGCAGGGGCTACAGGATGTCAGAAAATGTAAGAACCCACATCAAAGGAGAGGTCAACAAGATGCTTGATCTTGGGGTAATAGAGCCCTCTACTAGTCCATGGTCTAGCCCAGTTGGGTTAGTACCAAAGGCAGGATCCAAGGAGTTGAGATTCTGTGTG
Organism: Ambystoma mexicanum; assembly: GCF_040938575.1. Lineage (NCBI taxonomy): Eukaryota > Metazoa > Chordata > Amphibia > Caudata > Ambystomatidae > Ambystoma > Ambystoma mexicanum. The sequence goes on from NC_090926.1 coordinate 1,227,440,989, forward strand.
GACTATAGAGCTCTAAATGCAGTCACTAAGACTGATGCCCATCATTTGCCAAGGACAGATGAGCTGGTGGATAGACTTGGTTCAGCCAAGTTCCTCAGCACATTTGATCTCACGTCAGGCTATTGGCAAATAGCCCTGACTGATCATGCCAATGAGAAAACTGCATTCTCCACCTCAGTTGGCTTATACCAGTTTAAGGTTATGCCTTTTGGATTAAAGATTGCACCTGCTACATTCCAAAGGATGGTTAATCAGGTTCTGAATGGGATGGAGGACTTCGGCATGGAATACTTGGATGACATTGCAGTGTTCAGCTCTACTTGGAAAGAACATGTTGACCAGCTAGGATATGTTTTGCAGGCTCTGCAACAAGCCCATCTGACCATAAAGGCAAGCAAATGTCAAATTGGTCAGAGTAAAGTGGTCTACCTTGGGCATGAGGTAGGAGGTGGTGAAATAAGGCCTTTGCTCAGTGAGATTGAAGCTGTGCAAAATTGGACAACCCCTTCTACTCAAACCCAGGTGAGAGCCTTCCTAGGCCTCACTGGGTATTACAGAAATTTCATTGAGAACTATGGATCCATAGCTTCTCCACTGAATGTAATCTCTTCTCCTAAGTTTCCTAAAAAGTCAAATGGAATGAGGAGTGCAATCAGGCCTTTGAAAGCCTAAAAAAAGCCCCTTGTCAAGCTCCAGTTCTCAGAACTCCTGACTACCACCAACCCTTCATTGTACAGACAGATGCTTCCAATATAGGTATAGGTACAGTACTCAGTCAACTGGATGAGAAAGGTAGGGGACACCCCATTTGCTTCATCAGTAGGAAACTGAAGGAACCTGAAACAAGGTGGGCAACTATTGGGAGAGAATGTTTTGCCATTGTGTGGGCTTTGAAGAAGTTTAGACCATACATCTATGGATCCACTTTCACTATTCAAACAGACACCCAACCCTTGAGATGGTTGATGCAGATGAAAGGGGAAAACCCAAAACTGCTAAGATGGTCAGTCAGCCTCCAAGGGTTTGATTTTAGCATTGAGCACAGGTTAGGATGTCACCACCAAAATGCTGATGGTCTCTCTAGGATGATTCTAACCGACTAGAGGTATGAGACTCATCCAGGAGTGGATTAGATCCTCCTGTCCCTTAGTCTGGGGGGGGGGGGGTTGAGTGTTAGGGAGCATTCTCATTTTATGGCTAATTTCCCCTACCTATAGAGTCCCCCAGCAGCTTTGCTGGATTTGAAGGGTTTATTTCTTTTTACCTGCTAAGAGTGAGACTCTTTACCACTCTTAGGCATTTTTGCTATGTATGTTCTAGGCTATTTTTCTGTTTAATGACTATGGGATCTTTTCTCAGACCCATAGGAACCATCTTTATGCACATATGTCCCACTGCACCCTCCGTGCCGTGACACAGGGGTGTCGTAGCGACCCCCAAACATAGACTCCATATCCTGGGACTGACTACTGTCTCCTAGGGCATGTAAAGTCCCCATTGACTTTACTAGTCGATTGTTATGAACTTAACCAGTACACCCCATCTTAATATGGAAGTACTGGAAGGGGTTAATAGTTTTTCCCCTATGTTCATTTTTCGAGAGGGTACCTTAAAGTCCCCCTCTACAAAGTTTCTGGCTTGTGGAGTGGTAACTACCTTTTATATTCGACCGCGAATATTTCTCTGTGGGATTTTCCCATTGTTCGAGGCTACCACTTTTACTGACAGCCTCTAACATACCGCCGGTTTATTTTATTATTAACTTTACTCCGGTAAGTTTTATTTGCCAGAACTTTGATAAAACTTCTTTCTCGAGTTTTACTCCATTTTCCTAACCCAGGTCGGAATCCTTTGTTCGTCCTTTTGGCGGGCTTCTGCCAAGAAGCCCTCCTTTTGGCGCCACTGAGTCTGGGGTGGGTCTGTTGTTTGGGAGGGGGAGTAGAACCCCCGGACAGAGTTGCCTCAGCAACTAAGGTCGCACTTTAACTTGCCGCAGCAACTCAGGTCGCACTCTAACCTGATAGGCTGGAGGGTCTCCCGCCAAGAAGACCACTCCACTGTGTGAGTGACAGCTAGGCTGTATGAATGGGTCTCTTTCTGCATAAAAGCAGGGTCCTGAAGACTGGAAGAGCAAGACGTCGCCACTGGAACTACGGAACAGAAGGGAAGAGAAGCTAGAGACATCTTCAGCATCTAAACCACCGGTGAAGCCCTGCCGGATCGTCTCACCACTTTTCTTCAACACGACAAGAGGAGATTTTCAGCAGAGGAGCCTGCTTCCCTTGAGCTGGTGGGGTCAACCAGTTCACCTATATCACCCTCAGACCTGCCTTGGTCGACTTGACAGTGCCCCGCACTTGAAGACCGGATAGCCAGGCAGCTATCGACCCGGACCGCGATTAAAAGGAGCGTACCTTTTAAACTTTGTTTGCCAGCACAGCGGCTGGTTTCATCCCTGGGTAGTGCAGCGACTCGAACCTTCCTCCACGATGAGAGCTTCTCTTCCTCTGTTGGATCCCTCGACCTGCAGTAACTAAAAGGAACAACCGCCACCGCAGGAGCCACTTCTCCACGTTTAAGGTATATTGTTCCGCCAGGCTTGTGGTAGCCCTAAAGGTATTTTAAATTCTTTAACTACTTGTGGGGTCGGCCGCCCTCTCTCTTAACATTGTCTTTCGCCTTGCACCTACCTCTTCAAAAGTTTTCTACTAAAGGCTTGACTGCAGCTACAAGAACATTTTTGCTCCTAAGCTCTTGGTCCTGTACCACTGACTCTGGCTCAGGCCTAGTGACTCTGGCTGATTTGTTAGATCTGCTCTCACTAGATTAGTTTTCAATGAGAAATGTGATGATGCACCTAAATCTTCTAAACCCCTCTATCTTCCTACTGTTTTAACTTATGGAGTGCCATTTTGCTCAGTTTTCATTCACTTGTCTTTTGGTTAAAGTGTTACTGTGCATTACTTGTTCACAAAACTTCAGGGAAGTGTTGCTAGGGGGTGTCTGAAGATATTTCGGTTTAACTTGTACTTTCCCTCCCTTTCGTTGAATTGGTAGAGTGCCATTTGTAGTAGGTTTTCACTGTGCCGTTTTGTTCAGTTTTCACTATACCAAAAACTTGTCTACAATTGAATAGGGAGTTGTATATGCTTTTCTTTTGACTAAACCTAACTTACTTTATTAACTGTGATCTATGTGTTGACTTAGAAGTGTATAAAATAAATATATATTCTCTTTTTAATACAAAACTTTGGTCAGTGTTTCCTTGCTCCATAGTACTGTACTACCTATTGTGTCAACCCTGAATACTGCTCATCTCCCTCTTGAGATAAGTCTGACTGCTCAGCCACAGCTACCAACTAAATCTTTGTGGTATAGACTGATACCAAAGGGGATTTATTGCTCTCACCTGTAGTCCTAATCTGGGGTAGTGGTCCCTAAGGGAACTGCCCTGGATTCTGCCTAACAGCTGGCAGATGCAGGGGGACATGAGTCAGGGCCTGCTGGTAGGTGCCCGTCACTGCTTTTGGTGGCTGGGGGACATGAGTCGGTGCTGCCGAGTGCATGGTGCCATGTGGGCTGCCCGCGGGGCATGCCCAGGGGTGTAGGGTAGTCCCGTGGTGTGGGCTGCCTGCAGGGCATGGTCAGGGTGGATGGGCTGCCTGCAGGGCATGGGGAGGGGGGAAAGGGCACACCCAGGAGGGCCCACACTGCCAAATCGCGTAGACTTTTAAAAGTCCATGCGCACCACTCGGAATACGCGTACCCCACTCGGCAAGCAAAAACGCGTGTAAAAGTCAACACGCACCCTCGGGATACACGTACCTCGCCCTGCTAGCGAAAACGTGTGTAAAAGTCCACCCGCTCCCTCGGAATACGCATACCCTGCCCGGCTAGCGAAAATGCGTGTAAAAGTCCATGCACATGTTAGGCAGAATCCTGTGCAGTGCCCTTAGGGACAGCTACACACAATTAAGACCACAGGTGGTAATACAAGTTTTACATTTGGTACAAGCCTGTACTACTATGTTAAAGTTGTAGCAGTAGCGGAGCAGCCAGGCTTATATCAAGAGTATATGAGCAGTAGCAGAGATTACACAAAGGGACCACAATTACTGTGACTCAAGCAAACACTGACTCAAGGTTTCAGGTAAAAAATATAAGTACATTTTTTTTTAAGCCGTTTCTTATAAACACAACGCTTCTATTAATTCAAAATCACATGTAAAATACACTACAACCAACCTATTCACTTTGGTACACTCTAACTCAAGGTAAGTACCCTGTGTTTTAACGGACCGTGTTGTGAAACAAAAGACGTTACCGGGAATACGTATGCGATCACTTTTTGACAGTAATGACAGTTCGGTCTTACTAAAGATACGCGTATCCGCGACAAGAAATGTTACCGGGGCAAAAACACACTTTGCACCTGAGTTAACCAGAGAGAGTTGGGGGAAAAAATCATAGCAATACTTTTGTCAAGGCATACAGAATCAGAGAACACTCATGGACAGAAATTCAACAGTCAATAGGCCGGAGCCAGTGTCAAGTGGAACCGGGTTCCTGTTGTCGAGGATCACACAGTCGGACAGTTCAAGATTCAACGTAGCCAGGAGTACTTAGATATTGTCAACAGAGGAAGCAAAAGTTATAAGAAGGAGGGAAGACAAGGGCAAGCCTTGGAGGTGAAGAAAAGGGATTCACCCTAATTCCTCAAGCAGAACACAGTACCTTATTCAATGAAGAAGCTAGTGCCACGGTAGTTGTTCCTGGAGTTTTCTGCAGTCCCATGGTTCCTGGAGCTTCGGTACGAAGGAGGACGTCTGGAGGGGTCTGCACCACACAGGGCTGAAGCTGGCAGGCAGCGACGGTGAATAAAAGGTGCGCTCCTTAAAAACAGGAGAGGCTCTTTAGGTGGCTTTCCGGACCACTACAGCAGTGTGTAGCGATTTGGACCATGAAGATGATCCTCTGGCTGTAGAAGATGAGTTGGTTATCCCCACCAGGCTCAAGGGAAGAAGACTCCGGACTGGATCTTCTCTGGTCGTCGAAGGGTAGATAGCTTAGGACTGCAGCAGGGCTTCACCGGGATGGGATAGTTGCAGCAGCCGACTTCTCCGCTTCTCTTAGGTTCCTTGTAGTTCCAGTGGTGACTCTGACTTTCAGTCCAAGAGTCCTGCCTTTTATGCGAAAATCCCCCATTCACACAGCCTGGCTGTCAATCATGCAGCAGGGGGGTTGTCCAGCCCGGACAACCACCTCAGCCAATCATGGAAAAGTGCGACTTGGGTTTCCTAGGATACCCTGTGCAGGGTGTGACTACACCCCTCCCTCACATTCAGCCCACCTAGACAGAAGCCCGCCAAAAGACAGTGAACAAAGAAGGCAAACCTGGACTTTAACAAAATGAAATGGCGAATAAACCCGACCGGAGCCAAAAGAAAAAGTATTTGGTCAAGCGGGTTTAAGTTCGAGGCTAATATAATAGCCTAAAACAATACCACGTTTATATAGTATAATTGCGGTAGAAAAGTTAGGGTAGATATCACTGCCACCAGCCAAGTCCAAATTTTAAAAGAGCGAAAAAATGCTCTAGGTAGTACAGATAAAAAGGGCTAAGGATTAACCCTTTCCAGTACTCCATGTATGATGGGGTGTACTGGATCTGTGGTTAAATGACTATGTAAAGTTAATGGCAACTTTACCCTTTTCTGGGTGACAGTAGTCAGCCTCAGAAATGGAGTCGGTGGGAAGTCTAAAAGACAACCCTGTGTTACTGCACTGATGGTGCTGTGTAACACACAAAAGAAGGGGGCTACTGAAGTGGTGTAATCCAGAGTCCACAATCACAAAAACAGAGGAAATACACATGGCAAAACATGGGTAATAGTGTGGGAAAAGCTCACACTCTCACCAAGTGAAAAAAACAAACTCCAGAAATCCAGAAAAGCTGCTGGAGGACTCACTAGGTGAGGGAAATTAGCCATATAATGAGAATTCTCCCCCACTGCGCACCCTCGAAATACACGTACCCTGCCCGCGCTAACCAAAACGTGTGTAAAAGTCCACGCGCACCCCTGGAATACACACAGGCAGCCCATCCACCCTCCCCATGCCGCACAAGTAGCCCAAACCACAGGGGTGACTTTTTCCACGCATGTTGCCTAATGCGAGCGGGGTACGTGTATTCCGAGGTGTGCGCAGGGAGTTTACACATGTTTTCGCTAGCCGGGTGGGGTACGTGTATTCCATGAGGTGCGCATGGACTTTTACACGCGTTTACGATAGACGGGCGGGATACGTTATTCCGAGGGGTGCGCGTGGACTTTTACACGCAATTTGGCAGTGTGGGCCCTCCCGGGTGTGCCCTTTCCCCCTACCCATGCCCTGCAGGCAGCCCATCCACCCTGACCATGCCCTGCAGGCAGCCCACACCACAGGGGACTACCCTACACCCTTGGGCATGCCCCGCGGGCAGCCCTCATGGCACCATGCACTCGGCAGCACCGACTCATGTTCCCCAGATGTAGTGACAGGCACCTGCCAGCAGGCCCCGACTCATGTCCCCCTGCACCCCCACCCACCCAGCAGTGACGTACACCTGCCAGCAGGCACTGTCTCATGTCCCCCTGCACCCCCACCCACCCAGCAGTGATGGGCACCTGCCAGCAGGCCCCGACTCATGTCCCCCAGTCACCCACCCACACAGCAGTGACGGGCACTTGCCAGCAGGCCCCGACTCATGTCCCCCTGCACCCCCACCCACCCAGCAGTGACGAGCACCTGCTAGCGGGCCCCGACTCATGTCCCCCTGCACCCCCACCCACCCAGCATTGACGGGCACCTGCCAGCAGGCCCCGACTCATGACCCCCAGCCAAAGCAGTGACGGGCACCTGCCAGCAGGCCCTGACTCATGTCCCCCAGCTACCCACCGACCCAGCAGTGACAGGCACCTACCAGCAGGCCCCGACTCATTTCCCCCTACACCACCACCCACCTAGCAGTGATGGGCACCTTCCAGCAGGCCCTGACACATGGCCCACCAAACAACATGTCCTAACAAAACAGACCCATGTCCCTAATGCCAACCCTAATCCCCCTTGCCCCCAGTACAAGCATGCAACCATCCACAGTACCCACTCCCAAATTACCCATGCCATGACAGTCTTAATTGAACCACCATGCCCATGCAGGAATGCACAACAGAGCCACACAGTGGCAACACATGACCGAGGCAATGTTCATTGAGACATGCACAAAACCAATGATAGAACACAACACCAATCTTGAAGTTAGAAAAAATGCATTAAAAACATAATGAACTGACATAGAGGAAATGAAACTTGAAAATCAATGTACAATGATAGATATTACAAAAAAAATGTTAATCCAATGAAGAAAAAAAAATACGTCATGTTGAATAAAAAAGTGGTCCATTGCCAATGTATATAAGAAAAACATAATCCAAATAAAAGAAAACCATTGATCCATGGAAATATTGAAAAATAAAGTATGTACAAGTCTGCAACTATATAGAATGGAAGTCCAAATGGTCCATTATCCACAAACAAAAGAAAACCTACAAAAAAAGTCCTATGAAGAAAAAACTATATACACAAAGTGGAGCAATGTCCATGAACTCCAAAATAAAAGAAAAAACAAAGGAAACCTAACACTAATGAACTATGTACAATGGTGGTGGACAAGTCCAACGGCTCACTCGTTGATGTTCCGGGCCAGGGCATCATCGAACTCCATGTCTATGTCCCGGGCGGGCCTCTTCCCAGGCCTCGATGTCTCGCAGGGATGCAGTCATGGCCTGTTCCAACTACCTGCGAGTTGCCTCGAGGCACTCAGCCCGCCTCAATGCCCTCCCTGCACATGGAGTTTTCTGCCCTGACCATAGTGAGCCGTACCTCCTCCGCCCGCCGCCGCTCTGCATCTATCCACTGGCCCAACCGCTGTCACACGGAAAACACTCCCAATCCAGGGTCCTCCTGCCCCCCGGCCGATGCCTACCCATCTGATGTTGAAGGCCGGAGCCATCATGGCTCCCGCCCTGAGCCTGCTGCTGCCTTGCATGTGCCCTGCAGGTCGATGCCTGCACGTTCTCCTCTTGCTGGGGTCCAGTTGTTGGGGTGGCCACCCCTGCTGGAACTCCGACTCCCGACTCCCGACTGTGGCAAGGATGTGTCCTCCACCAGCTTGGCCGTTGGTTCAGAGGCAGCTTCACAGGGTGCCCAGGTGATACTTGGGCAGGAAGATGGCATGGAGGACGACTGGCGCATAGGGGGTTCAGTTGAGGAGGGGGTCGCTAGAAGATCCAGCACACAGAGCAACCCAGCCTGGGTGACCTGTCCTAGTAGGCCGACGCGGTCAATGAGGTATTCAAAATGACATGCATTGCCCTCACGAGAACCCTGCACGTCATCCCGAATACCACGTTGACGCAACGCCACCCCAGCTAGGACAGGCTCAACCCGGTCCTGGATTGCCACATCCGCAGGGAGAGGAAAGCCAGTTGTTGTACGTGCATCACCTCCCTGAAAACGGGTCTGGACGAAGGCATCCTTGCTGGTGTGGGATGATACAGTCACCGGATCGGGGACAGGATTACACACAGGCACCTCCGCGGCAGCCTTTGCTGCCTCCTGTCCCTGCCCCTGGACTGCACCACTAGAACCAGTGGAATGCCCCCCTCCAGGCCCCGAGCGTGGGCCTTCCATGGCCTCCTCCTCAACCAAACTTCCCACCAACCTGGATGACTCAGTTCCATCTTCCTCCTGTGGGGGCTCAGCTGCCCCTACTGCTGCCGATGAGTCCACCCCCAACCTCTGCCTCTTGGACCTTCCCTCGGCAGCTGCGGCCAGGGACGCGGCACCAGACTCCTCACTCCTGGAAGAGATGACAACCTGGGAGGAGAGCTCCACAGCACCATCTCCGCCCTCTTCATCAGTCGACGCTGCAGATAGGGAGAGACAGAACACAGGCATCAGGGCACTGTACAGTGGTCGGATACACATGTGAAAGTTGCACATGAGTGGCAGTGTCAAACTTCACAGATGCCATCACACTCCCCATCACTCATATCATTTGAACCCACACACATGCAGAATTTGACAGGAATCGTGCAGCAGGCAGCAGCATCCATACGCACACACCACCATGAACATCTGAAGGTTGGCATGACGTCACAAGCAACATGGGGAGTGCCGAACACATGCCCACGCGCCAACAGACAGACATGCATGTGTACATATCCACCACCTGTCACAGTGCAATCATCGGTAGCTATGTCACATATGCCAATGGCGTTCAGACATGTCTGTGTCACATGCATCCATGGCGTATCACAGTCGCACACATGTCAAACACACACACGCACATGTATGCCATGCACATACATGAAGGTGGAACCAGCATTCATGTGTCACACCCCAACCATGCCATAGTACATACACAGAAATGCTAACATGTGTGCATCCCCACATGCATTCGTGCATCATGCATTTGAACACACACCATTGATGTGCATCACACATGACAGGACTCACATGCAGCACGGTCATGTCCCTGCACATACACATCCATAAATGGGCCTTTTCAGACATATGTCCAAGCTGCACACTCCTGGCACACCTCAACATGCACTGAGTCCAATAAGTACGCATGGACAATTACCGCTCGACTGCTCTGACTCTCGATTATCTGGCGGTGAAGCACTGGGCGTATACGTTCTAGGACCCTCATGTTGTCGGTGGTAAGGTGGACCCGGCGCTTCACTGCACCCACTGCTTCCAAGAGGCGCTGGGCCTTCCTGAGAGTCCTGGACCTGAAGTCCTCCCAGCGCTTCCGAACTTGTTGTATGTCACGGACTGCCACCCCCTCCACGTTGATGCAGCCACAATGTCCTTCCAGATCCCCTCACGTCCATCCTTGTCGGCGCGTCTTCTTCCATAGAGGGCATCATAATGCCCCAGGACTTGCTCCATTAGGATACCAACTTCTGCGGCACTGAAGCTGGTAGCCCTCTGCCTTTCTGGCTGGGGGTTGCCAGTGGTGTCTGATGGTGTTTCCCTGATATGGCAACCCCCGAGGCAGGTGTGGGTGGGCAACTGGGTCCTGGGGCTGGGCTGTGGAGCGATGGAACTTCAGTCGGGAGTATTCTGTTCCAGCAGGGGTGGTCGCAGCAACTGGACGCATGCAGATGGCTGACGTGCAGGCACCAAATGGCAGGGCATGTGGCCAGCAGGCAAGCAGCAGCAGATGGCAGGTGGGAGTCTGCTTGGGGCACTGGGGGGCAGGAAAATGGCCTTCTGGGCAGGAGCGTGGTCTTCCGTGTGTTGCCGCGTGGCCAGCTTGATACGGAGTGATTTGGCATGTGAAAAAACAGCACGTCAGTGTGTAATTTGAGGAAAGGCCCTTAGCACATAAGCGCTTATGTGACGTGATACGCGCGGGTGTTTCCCTTGTCACGGGTGCATGGTGATTCGGCATGTGCAAAAAAATCATGTCCGTGTGTGGATGCGTGTAATTTGAGGAAAGACCCTTAGCGGGTGTTGCCTTCAGCATGGGTTAAAGGTGAGCGCGGGCCAGCAAACCACTGTACGTGTTGTTCGTGGAGACCGACGCGTGTGTTTACTCTGCTGGAATCACACGCGATTACTTCACAGCGTCTGGAGTCTGTACCTCTCCTTTTGGTGGGGTGTTGCCAACCCGCACAAGCATGTGTGTTTTTTTCCAGGCAGGGCAGGCGGTGAGTCGCTTATGCTTTTTTCCCCACTGTGATTCCCCCTGTGCATGCGTACCGTTTTAGCCTGAGTGTTCCACGTGTACGTGTTTTTTGTGTTCCTGGGTGCCCCACCTTACTGCTGGAGGTAATATTCACGCACGTGGGCTACCGAGGTCGCTTGCCCAACATTTTTTTTTCTTTTTCCAATTTCCTGTTCTTATATTGTTTTTTTTTAGAATGTTTGATTTTTTAAATTTTTGAATTTTTTTTTGCGTTGCATGTCCCGTCATTTTTCCCCAGGGGTCACAGACAGCCTTGCATGTGCACTGGGGTACCTATTCCATCAAGTACCCTGCCCCCTTCTAGCCAATTGCCCAGGACAATTGTTGAGCGAACCTCCCATAGCCCATTTTCCATCGGTGCCATGGTTGGGAGGCCACCAAAGGCTAAGGGTGGCAAAGCTGGGCGTCCTCCCACGGCTGGACGTGGTCGGGCACGTGGGCACAGAGACCAAGGAGGACGGGGAGTCCAGGGTGGCCAGGATGGCTGCAGGGGGGGAAGAGGCAGGGATGACCCTCCGGGACGGGATGCCCAGCCACGTGCTGGTGCAGACATGCCGCCACCCCCTGTGGTTCCTGGTGATGCAGCTGTTGCATCACAACCTGGCACCCATATCACCCAACAGCAATTTACATCTGCTGCCACAGGCCCACCGGTGGTGGTAGCTGCAGGTGCAGCTGTGGACACCTCCACCCGGGCTCTGGGTCAGGCAGCGCATGTTGCGTTGTGTGACAAGGACTTCCAGGATGATTTCCATCTTGTCCGGAGGTTGGGCTCATGTGCGTCCACTGTGGCTGTGACTGTGGCACACATATCTGGGGCAGTTATGACATCTGCTGCCCAAGCAGCCGGGTGGTGGTAACTGCATGTGCAGATGAAGCCAACACTACCCCGCCAGTGACTCAGACCCAAGCCAGACCTTCTGTCCTCATACCAACACCCACTGCCTTGGTCCAGTCCACCAGCGCCACTGCCAGCACTGATCAGGGCCACATTGCCCCCTCAGGGTCAGTACCACCGTCCAAAAGGAGGAAGCATGCTCCTGCACAAGAGGCTGGGACCCCAGACATGGCTCCGGCCTCCGGCACATCAAGGAAGAAACCTTCTGCAATCAGAAACTGGACTTTTTTGTGGACTGCGTGTCGGAACACCAACGTGATATGCTTGTGGGCCCACAGTGCCATACAATGCATCACCAGCGTTGGGTCCACTGGCAGCATGTTGCAGATGGTGTGACATCCATGGGATTCCAGGTGCGCATAGCTCAGGACTGCTACAAGCGCTGGAATGATCTCAGATGCAGTGCTAAGCAAAAGCGTGCCTCTAATTACACCATGTCTCTGGTGACTGGTGGTGGGCCACCACCAGAGGAGGATGAACTCACTCAGCATGAGGAGATCGCTTCAGAGTTTATCCCAAAAGAACAAATCCGTGGAGTGGGACAGAGGATGGATTATGATGCATCATCTGGTGAGTATTGATGCGTGTAACTCAATGACTTGTGTGTTTGGCATGTGTGACCCGCCCAGCTACAAGTTGGCTCTTTCCTATCTTCAATCTCCCTCTCCACCTGTGTTGTTCACCAGTGGTCTGACCTCTCGGCCCCAATATGAATTGGGGAGGTGGAGGCAGGAGGAGAGCAAGTGGCAGCTCTTGACTACTGCATTATCATTTATTTGTACAAGTTCCGGTGCTATGCTGATGACAACCAACTAATTTCCTGGCTGCCCTTGGACACCTCTTGTCCCTCCCTTATTTCTGATAGCCTCATTGCCATTTGCTTTTGGTGTCCTACCAACGGTCTCTATCGGAATGCCAGCAAGACTGGCATCCTCCTCATCGATACACCTTTGCCATTCTTTGCCATCAATCTCTGGCCAGCCCCACTTGGCTCTCCTCCTGCCTCCACCTGCAAGGCCAAGAACCTCAGGGTCACCTTTGACTCAACGCATCCCTTTTACACACACATTTGTGACGTATCTTGAGATGGATTAACTTCTTGCTCCACCTCCTCAAGGGTACTGTGCTTTTCCTAACATTCTCCTACATGCTCACAGTCTGTCAAGCTCTGGTTTACTCAAGGTTGGGGTACTGTGACAGTCTCTTTCAATATTCGACCTGCCTCCACCCTCCACCTTCCACTGCTAATCCAGTACAGGACTGCAAGACTTGTCCTTGGCCTCAAGCCCTAGGATTCCATCTTTCCAGCTCTGTGACCCCTTCATTGGCTACCAGTGGATGCAAGGATGTTACTTCAGACCCTCTGCATTGTGCACAAGGTTTTTTTGGGACTGGGTAGAAAATATCTTCAACAATCCCTCTACCAATTCCTCCCCTCTTCAGTCCTTTGCTCCTTTACCCCACACTCCCTCACGGGCAGTCGTTAATTTATTAAATAAGGTAGGAGCAGATCTGTGTGTACAGCTGGGAGCTCACTTTTGAACAGACAACTTGCCACGTTGAATCTTGAGGAGAGATATATCTGCTTCTGGAAGCACCTCAACACCTTCCTACTTGCTCCTGCATTAGCCCCTCTTCTACCCAGCTGAACAGTTTCCGCTGTTGGCACTGTGCCCCTGCACACACTCTGTCCATCGGATCAGGTACCTGCTCACCCTGCCTCCCTGCTGCACTGCCTACAAGCCTCCCATATCAATGGGTCCAGTGCGTGTGCCCATACAGTCCAGCACTCTTTGTCTGCTCTCATCAGATTTGCCCTGTCCAAATCATCTTGCACGTGCCACTTGCTGGCTGCACTACCACTTTTTGAATGGACATTCTATCATTGGACTTCATTTTCCTTCTTTGTTCTCCTCTGTTTGGCACGTTCCCCTTCTCCCCCTTCCCGTGCCTTCAACCCTTTATCCCTTCTCCATGCACTAGCATGTTCTGTATGTCACTGTGCCCAGTAAGATAGTTGTTTTGAATTCCTTGTCTCCCTTGTTCCCCTCCCTTTGCTTGTTTGTGCTCTGAGCCACTTGTGTACGAGTGCAATCTTGATGAGATGTCACATCATGTCATACGCATCCTTTGTCCTTGGTGCAGTGTGGCTCACTCTGAGTGTGCTGATGGCAGTGGCTCCCCATGCACATAGGTGCAGGATCATGTTACATGTGCATCCCATGTATGCCCCTAGGTGTCCTTGACCACCTGCTCATTGTTGTATTTGTCCAGGATGATACAAGTATCATCTCATTTGGACAGACATGTCATGCTCACTGTAGGTCTGTGTGTCATCACGCATGACTTTAGGCTGTGCACATCTGTATCATGGCCATGGCTCCCTCAGTTACAGGCCCATGACCACTTTTCAACTGGTGTTGTCTTCTACATGCATGGATGTACTATGGATGGTTCCTCACCTCTCCTCCATCATGTCCACTTCTCATTGGCTGTAGTGACATTTGACTGACAAACTGCAATAAACTCATGCCTACACTGTCTGGCAATGCACAGTTCTGCGTGGAACATGTCATTGCCATGCAGTGCCTCCCTGCTATTGGCCAGAGGGCAGGTGTTTCACAGAAACCATGCTACCTGGTGCATGCCATTTGCACATGATGGCTGCAATTGCCGTTACACTGCCATAATGTTTGAATATTGCCATCACAACGTACATCTTGATGTTGTAAGTTGAGGGGCTACACATGCACTGCAACGCACACACCCACTCCTGTGCCAAGTTAAGCCCTTCAACGTGCAATCATGATGGTGCTGTGTGATGTTGACCTGACATGTATGTACCCATGTCCCTCCTCTCATAGTATGGAAATGCACTAGTCTAGGTTCCTCCTATGACACATGTACTGTGCATAGTTGATTGTAGTTGAATGCTGCACATGAACATGCATGCATATATCATGGTGTGTTTGGTTACATTTCTAGCTGTGTCTATTTGTGTGTTAACACATGCTTATGCTAGGTGCTGACTATTTGTTCCCATCTCTCATTTTGGCTTTGGATATATGCCTTCTAGAGGTTGTGTGTGATGCAGGTGATGTGCAACATGCAATACATGTGTTGCATTTACATTTTGCACACATCCTTTTCTGCTTTTGGGATGGCCCTGCATTGCAATGCCACTGGATGCATGTTGGGGTTTGAGTTGCCTGTGGCATGGCTGTTTCATTATTTGGCTGTCAATGTTGTGAACTGTATGTGTGTGGTATGTGCTACTGACATGCATGTTCTTGTTTCTTTTCTTTATGTTGCAGGTGATGACGCACTGGTGGCAGAGGATGAAGATGTCATCCCAGACATGGTGGTCAGTTCACATGACCAACCAAGCCCCAGTGCCCAGAACCCACAGGTGCTCCAGGCCATCGTGATGTATCCTCTGACCACTATGTTCAGCTGGATCTGCATCATAACTTGTTGTCGCCGGTAGGTGATCCTGTGTTGGATGGTCTTCTGTCTACAACACCTGCAGTAGGGGGCCAGGCAGGGTTGGAATGTCTGCCTGTGGTGGTTACGGGTGCACAGTCACACTTGACACCAGTTGGCCATGTTCCTGGGGCATCAGGTCAACGGAGGGATGCAGTCCTGCAGCCGCGGGCAGCACCAACCCAGCAAGGACCACGGCTCCTTGGGCCCAGCAGGTGTGATGTCCGGCAACGCGGTGGCCGTGTGCCACCGGGGTCAACTGAGTGGGAGCGTTCCATGATTGCCATAGCACAGCAACAGGGGGGAGCATTTGAGATGATTGCTCAAGGTATGGAAAGTGTGGCCCATTCCATCCTCCCCTCTGTAAGGCAAATGGTGCTCCATCAGCGAGCTACGCAGTCCACGTGCCGCTCACTCAGACTGGGCATGATGGCGTATGACAGGGCGCGCCGGGCTGAAATGGTGGCTCTGCGTGAAACACTTAATGCTGAAGCAGAGGCACACCGTGAGGCCCTGAGGGTGGAACAACAAGTGCTCCGATCTACTCTAGGAGGCCTCATGATGGAACAAAGTAGGCGGATAGAAGATCGGATGGTACTGCTTGAAAGAACCATCTCAGCTGAACTCCATGCAAGCCGGGAGTCACTCCGTTTGTCATGTGAGGCCATGCAAGCAGAACTCTGTCTCACACATCAGTCCCCGCAGGAGGAAGCACGTGTGACACGTGAGGTAATGCATGCTGACCTCAGTCTCATTGCCCACCAGGACCTGGCTTACCAGACCCGCAAACTTGCTGCCATTGAGGGGCAAGGCGCGGCTAGGTGTGGTGAGTCAACTGCACCACGTCCACCTTCTGATTCAGATCCAGAGGGTGACTATGACAACCTATCTCCCACATAGGTTGGGCCGTGGAGGCGCTGAGCCCAGTGAGGTTTGTTTTGTTTACCTCGACATCTACACATGTGGGTGTTGAGGTGCACCCTGTACCTCTCCCCTCCTGGGTGCCCCCCTACCCCCTGGGCCATAGATGGCCATTTTTTTTTCCAGCACATTTTGAATTTTTTTTCCAGCAGTTTTTTTCGTAAAAATATTTTTGATTTTTCATCCAGATTTTATGGTTTTTGGTAAGTATGTTATCTTTTTATTTTCATTTTTCATTTTATTTATTTTTTCCGTTATTTTGTTGTTCTTTTTCAATGATTTCACTTTGCTTTTTATTTGTTATGTTTTTTTCTGTTTTTTTTTCCAATTTTATTGATTTAGCTTTTGTTTCTTTCATTACTCTTTTCATTTTTTTATTTCAATTGATTATTTGATTTAATTTGTATTTTATTTTGAATTCTTTTTTTTTCAATTGAATTTTGTCAATTGTGCACACATGTGACAGTGTGGTGCTTTGTGGCATCGGAAGGCATCCACTGTGTGTTCCAGCTGGGCCCATTCAGTCTTGTCTTGTGTATGTGTTTTGCTTGGGGTCCTGACACATATGCTACTCCTGCTTCCCTTTTCCATGGGCTCGCAAGGATGGCTCGGTGTAACAGCATATCACACATGGGCATTGGGCTTTCATCATATCTGTGGCCAGCCTGCAGTTCTACTTGTGTGTACACCCCTAGTGGGTATTCCAGATGGTTTCTCCAATGCATGTCTGCACTTCACTTTGGTGAGTATTATGCTGACTGTGCATTTCATCATGTTGCTTGAGATGTTTGTTATGTATTGACTGTCTATGTTGATGCACTTCCTGCTGTAGCTGGTACCATGCACCCTTTGGCTGCATACAACACACTGTTGGTGGGAGGGGTCCATGTGCTGAGAATGTTGAATTGGGACAGTTTCCCCACAGTGATTTTGATATGCCACCTGAAGGCTGCACGCTGAGTTACCCCTGTCACCACACATTTCAACAACCACCCATTCCTTGATAACACCACTTTGGACATTTCCCAGCCCTGGCTGGTGTTTGGATGTGACATCTGAGTTATGACTACATTGTTCGTGATTTAAATGTCCTGTTTGTGTCCTGGACCTGCTCCCCCCCTCCCACGGTTTGCACTTGGCCCTTGTGACAATCCGGCCAACCAGGATGCTTTAGCCTGCCACCACTACCAAAAGCCCATAAAGGTGGCCCTCTCTAGACCTGTCCACATGCCTTCTCAGTCACTTGAATGTCCCCCTGTCTCCCCTGCCCCTGTCAGTGTCCCTCTGTCTCCCCCCTTCATCATCACATCCCCTACTCTCCTGCACCATCAGGTTTCCCTCTGCCCGCTGTGTGTGCTTTCTTTCACCATCTTCCCCATTAGTCATTTGGAGCTTGACCCCCTCCTCCCTTCTCTTCGCCCTCTCCCTCTCCACCACCCTTTAGCCTCATCCTTGTACTCTGGCTGTCATTTTCAACCACTACCCAAATTGCCATCGGCCATAGTGATACATAGGCGCTTGTACTTTGCAGACATTTGCCCTTCTGCCTCTGTCCTTCCACACCCCACCTTTGCCATTTTAAGTATAGTTTTGCCAGTTAATTTGATCATTAGTCCCTCCACCACTGATTACAGGTCATCTCTTCCCCCTTTCCCTTCTGTCTTCTCCCCTCCCCAGCACTATCTTGATTCTTTGTAGACCTACCATAGTTTGTCACTTGTTTTGTTACTCTCCTCACCTCTTCCCTCCTCCGCCATCACTCACCTCCTTATGTGACTCCTGCATTGCAACTATTGCCGTCACGCATA
Organism: Ambystoma mexicanum; assembly: GCF_040938575.1. Classification (NCBI taxonomy): domain Eukaryota; kingdom Metazoa; phylum Chordata; class Amphibia; order Caudata; family Ambystomatidae; genus Ambystoma; species Ambystoma mexicanum. The sequence goes on from NC_090926.1 coordinate 1,227,458,897, forward strand.
GGAATGTTGATGCTAGTTATGTCATCCAACATTCCCTCCCTAGACTCTCCCTTATTGGTCCAGGCAATTGTAATATGTACTTTGCTTTTCCAGTTCATTATCACACTGTGGACTGTTTGAAGGACATGTAGGAATGTACTGTTCTTCTCCCTTGTTCCCTCCCTCATTGATGCTCTTTGATGAAGTTTGTGTGTAGGTCATATTATGGATTTCTATGATTCATTAATGGGTCACTGTCTGCCATTGCCGATATGGGTTACTCTGTACATGATATGTTCTGCTGGTCAATGGCTGATGCAATGTAGTGCTTTCTTTTGATGTGTCAGGGGATGGGTTTGACACACTGGGGGGTCCTTGCTGCTATGTTCACATGTGCTGTGTACGGGACACTGGCATTCACTTAATTTCACATGCATGTATTCTAGGCATGTCCATACGGACAAATACACTTAGGCAACACCCCGCCAACTACATTGACACCATTCAAACGCGTGCACCCTGATTTCCCTCTCAAGCATGCTGTGTCACAACACAACAATCCATGTTCACTGCTGAATCATTGATCGTCTACATGCATCACAGGATAATATTTGGTTGAATGCCATTTTTCTAAATGATGCAGAAGGGTTTTCACCAATGCAATGCACACTCACTGTGCTGTGCAGTGTGCAGTGTTTGATATGGCAATTTGCAATTGTCCAATGTGCATGGCAAAAGGTATTCTGACTTTTATTGGTTGCACAACTGGTGGCATGCATTTGTGCCACCATTTTCAGGGTGTGAGGTTTTGGTCACTCCTTTCTTCCGATTCCATGTCAGGTATAATTGTCTGGTGTCTATTTACATTTCTCACGTGGCACTTCATGACTATTGTGTCATGTGTTGTGCATATTGTTGGAGGTTTTGCCGTTGCATACCATGGTATGGTGTGGCAGTCGGGGTTCAGGAGTGTTGGGAGGGTTTAGGTGGCATACCAGTCCTTTCATGCCCTATTTAGCAGGGGGAGGGGGAAATGCCTTGCATGTGTTCCCTTTGTCACATGGGATTGGTTGTGTTTAATTAGCTAGGGATGCACACAATGTGGCACTTCCGTGGACACATTGTTACACTCACCTGGCTCCCACAGAGGCGTCGATCTGAACTGGACAGCTGCGGTCTCCACCAATGTGACGCGTAGGGCTGAGATGACGGACTGGACTGGCACACCTAGCTTCGTTTGCTTGGCCTGTAGGAATATTCTTCTGCAAATGGAGAAAGGGAATTAACCACCTGTGGAGTTGAGCGTAAATTCCCCCACCCCCGCTGTTCTCCTCACAGATCATCTTTGATGTCCCCTCTTATAGTCTCACCTGATGGTTTCAAAAGATGAGCTCTCCATCCTGCAATGACCGCAGGAGCGCGTTGATAACAAGTTGCTTCACTGGCTCGAAGGAATTGGTGAGCTCCAGAACAATATTGACTCCGAAAAGTATGTAGTTCGTAAGAGTTCACATGTCTGACTTTCACTCATGTCCGATTCCTTGCAGTTTGCAGCTTGACCCCAGCGATGAGTTCCTCATGGTAGCTGACGAAGTTCAGCTAAGGATATGGCTCATCCTACACAGTTCAATAAAATAAGGCCAGAATGTAGCTTGTTGCTTGCTCCCTTATTCAGGTGTGGAGAGAAAATATTAAGTTCGGGGAATAATGCCTCCGGCGGTAAAATTAGGTAAGTCTATTGCGGTGAGAAGAGTTCCCCTTGTTTGTCCCTTTGTCTCACATTGTTGTCCTTTTGTTCCCCTTAGGGGCCAGGGTACGGCGAGGATGTAATGGAGAGTGCCAGAGTGCGGCGGGAACGTGCAGAAGGATGCAGTGGATCGTGAGGATGCTGCGAAGGCCGGTGAGTTCAGCGCGGCGCTGCAGCAGGCGAGGCAGCGCGCGTAAAATGCTTCCTCCATCCAGCTCGAAGGCGCGGTGGATCCGGAATTCAGGTAAGGATCGAAGGTTATGCTCTCCCTGCACATGGAGTTTTCTGCCCTGACCATAGTGAGCCGTACCTCCTCCGCCCGCCGCCGCTCTGCATCTATCCACTGGCCCAACCGCTGTCACACGGAAAACACTCCCAATCCAGGGTCCTCCTGCCCCCCGGCCGATGCCTACCCATCTGATGTTGAAGGCCGGAGCCATCATGGCTCCCGCCCTGAGCCTGCTGCTGCCTTGCATGTGCCCTGCAGGTCGATGCCTGCACGTTCTCCTCTTGCTGGGGTCCAGTTGTTGGGGTGGCCACCCCTGCTGGAACTCCGACTCCCGACTCCCGACTGTGGCAAGGATGTGTCCTCCACCAGCTTGGCCGTTGGTTCAGAGGCAGCTTCACAGGGTGCCCAGGTGATACTTGGGCAGGAAGATGGCATGGAGGACGACTGGCGCATAGGGGGTTCAGTTGAGGAGGGGGTCGCTAGAAGATCCAGCACACAGAGCAACCCAGCCTGGGTGACCTGTCCTAGTAGGCCGACGCGGTCAATGAGGTATTCAAAATGACATGCATTGCCCTCACGAGAACCCTGCACGTCATCCCGAATACCACGTTGACGCAACGCCACCCCAGCTAGGACAGGCTCAACCCGGTCCTGGATTGCCACATCCGCAGGGAGAGGAAAGCCAGTTGTTGTACGTGCATCACCTCCCTGAAAACGGGTCTGGACGAAGGCATCCTTGCTGGTGTGGGATGATACAGTCACCGGATCGGGGACAGGATTACACACAGGCACCTCCGCGGCAGCCTTTGCTGCCTCCTGTCCCTGCCCCTGGACTGCACCACTAGAACCAGTGGAATGCCCCCCTCCAGGCCCCGAGCGTGGGCCTTCCATGGCCTCCTCCTCAACCAAACTTCCCACCAACCTGGATGACTCAGTTCCATCTTCCTCCTGTGGGGGCTCAGCTGCCCCTACTGCTGCCGATGAGTCCACCCCCAACCTCTGCCTCTTGGACCTTCCCTCGGCAGCTGCGGCCAGGGACGCGGCACCAGACTCCTCACTCCTGGAAGAGATGACAACCTGGGAGGAGAGCTCCACAGCACCATCTCCGCCCTCTTCATCAGTCGACGCTGCAGATAGGGAGAGACAGAACACAGGCATCAGGGCACTGTACAGTGGTCGGATACACATGTGAAAGTTGCACATGAGTGGCAGTGTCAAACTTCACAGATGCCATCACACTCCCCATCACTCATATCATTTGAACCCACACACATGCAGAATTTGACAGGAATCGTGCAGCAGGCAGCAGCATCCATACGCACACACCACCATGAACATCTGAAGGTTGGCATGACGTCACAAGCAACATGGGGAGTGCCGAACACATGCCCACGCGCCAACAGACAGACATGCATGTGTACATATCCACCACCTGTCACAGTGCAATCATCGGTAGCTATGTCACATATGCCAATGGCGTTCAGACATGTCTGTGTCACATGCATCCATGGCGTATCACAGTCGCACACATGTCAAACACACACACGCACATGTATGCCATGCACATACATGAAGGTGGAACCAGCATTCATGTGTCACACCCCAACCATGCCATAGTACATACACAGAAATGCTAACATGTGTGCATCCCCACATGCATTCGTGCATCATGCATTTGAACACACACCATTGATGTGCATCACACATGACAGGACTCACATGCAGCACGGTCATGTCCCTGCACATACACATCCATAAATGGGCCTTTTCAGACATATGTCCAAGCTGCACACTCCTGGCACACCTCAACATGCACTGAGTCCAATAAGTACGCATGGACAATTACCGCTCGACTGCTCTGACTCTCGATTATCTGGCGGTGAAGCACTGGGCGTATACGTTCTAGGACCCTCATGTTGTCGGTGGTAAGGTGGACCCGGCGCTTCACTGCACCCACTGCTTCCAAGAGGCGCTGGGCCTTCCTGAGAGTCCTGGACCTGAAGTCCTCCCAGCGCTTCCGAACTTGTTGTATGTCACGGACTGCCACCCCCTCCACGTTGATGCAGCCACAATGTCCTTCCAGATCCCCTCACGTCCATCCTTGTCGGCGCGTCTTCTTCCATAGAGGGCATCATAATGCCCCAGGACTTGCTCCATTAGGATACCAACTTCTGCGGCACTGAAGCTGGTAGCCCTCTGCCTTTCTGGCTGGGGGTTGCCAGTGGTGTCTGATGGTGTTTCCCTGATATGGCAACCCCCGAGGCAGGTGTGGGTGGGCAACTGGGTCCTGGGGCTGGGCTGTGGAGCGATGGAACTTCAGTCGGGAGTATTCTGTTCCAGCAGGGGTGGTCGCAGCAACTGGACGCATGCAGATGGCTGACGTGCAGGCACCAAATGGCAGGGCATGTGGCCAGCAGGCAAGCAGCAGCAGATGGCAGGTGGGAGTCTGCTTGGGGCACTGGGGGGCAGGAAAATGGCCTTCTGGGCAGGAGCGTGGTCTTCCGTGTGTTGCCGCGTGGCCAGCTTGATACGGAGTGATTTGGCATGTGAAAAAACAGCACGTCAGTGTGTAATTTGAGGAAAGGCCCTTAGCACATAAGCGCTTATGTGACGTGATACGCGCGGGTGTTTCCCTTGTCACGGGTGCATGGTGATTCGGCATGTGCAAAAAAATCATGTCCGTGTGTGGATGCGTGTAATTTGAGGAAAGACCCTTAGCGGGTGTTGCCTTCAGCATGGGTTAAAGGTGAGCGCGGGCCAGCAAACCACTGTACGTGTTGTTCGTGGAGACCGACGCGTGTGTTTACTCTGCTGGAATCACACGCGATTACTTCACAGCGTCTGGAGTCTGTACCTCTCCTTTTGGTGGGGTGTTGCCAACCCGCACAAGCATGTGTGTTTTTTTCCAGGCAGGGCAGGCGGTGAGTCGCTTATGCTTTTTTCCCCACTGTGATTCCCCCTGTGCATGCGTACCGTTTTAGCCTGAGTGTTCCACGTGTACGTGTTTTTTGTGTTCCTGGGTGCCCCACCTTACTGCTGGAGGTAATATTCACGCACGTGGGCTACCGAGGTCGCTTGCCCAACATTTTTTTTTCTTTTTCCAATTTCCTGTTCTTATATTGTTTTTTTTTAGAATGTTTGATTTTTTAAATTTTTGAATTTTTTTTTGCGTTGCATGTCCCGTCATTTTTCCCCAGGGGTCACAGACAGCCTTGCATGTGCACTGGGGTACCTATTCCATCAAGTACCCTGCCCCCTTCTAGCCAATTGCCCAGGACAATTGTTGAGCGAACCTCCCATAGCCCATTTTCCATCGGTGCCATGGTTGGGAGGCCACCAAAGGCTAAGGGTGGCAAAGCTGGGCGTCCTCCCACGGCTGGACGTGGTCGGGCACGTGGGCACAGAGACCAAGGAGGACGGGGAGTCCAGGGTGGCCAGGATGGCTGCAGGGGGGGAAGAGGCAGGGATGACCCTCCGGGACGGGATGCCCAGCCACGTGCTGGTGCAGACATGCCGCCACCCCCTGTGGTTCCTGGTGATGCAGCTGTTGCATCACAACCTGGCACCCATATCACCCAACAGCAATTTACATCTGCTGCCACAGGCCCACCGGTGGTGGTAGCTGCAGGTGCAGCTGTGGACACCTCCACCCGGGCTCTGGGTCAGGCAGCGCATGTTGCGTTGTGTGACAAGGACTTCCAGGATGATTTCTATCTTGTCCGGAGGTTGGGCTCATGTGCGTCCACTGTGGCTGTGACTGTGGCACACATATCTGGGGCAGTTATGACATCTGCTGCCCAAGCAGCCGGGTGGTGGTAACTGCATGTGCAGATGAAGCCAACACTACCCCGCCAGTGACTCAGACCCAAGCCAGACCTTCTGTCCTCATACCAACACCCACTGCCTTGGTCCAGTCCACCAGCGCCACTGCCAGCACTGATCAGGGCCACATTGCCCCCTCAGGGTCAGTACCACCGTCCAAAAGGAGGAAGCATGCTCCTGCACAAGAGGCTGGGACCCCAGACATGGCTCCGGCCTCCGGCACATCAAGGAAGAAACCTTCTGCAATCAGAAACTGGACTTTTTTGTGGACTGCGTGTCGGAACACCAACGTGATATGCTTGTGGGCCCACAGTGCCATACAATGCATCACCAGCGTTGGGTCCACTGGCAGCATGTTGCAGATGGTGTGACATCCATGGGATTCCAGGTGCGCATAGCTCAGGACTGCTACAAGCGCTGGAATGATCTCAGATGCAGTGCTAAGCAAAAGCGTGCCTCTAATTACACCATGTCTCTGGTGACTGGTGGTGGGCCACCACCAGAGGAGGATGAACTCACTCAGCATGAGGAGATCGCTTCAGAGTTTATCCCAAAAGAACAAATCCGTGGAGTGGGACAGAGGATGGATTATGATGCATCATCTGGTGAGTATTGATGCGTGTAACTCAATGACTTGTGTGTTTGGCATGTGTGACCCGCCCAGCTACAAGTTGGCTCTTTCCTATCTTCAATCTCCCTCTCCACCTGTGTTGTTCACCAGTGGTCTGACCTCTCGGCCCCAATATGAATTGGGGAGGTGGAGGCAGGAGGAGAGCAAGTGGCAGCTCTTGACTACTGCATTATCATTTATTTGTACAAGTTCCGGTGCTATGCTGATGACAACCAACTAATTTCCTGGCTGCCCTTGGACACCTCTTGTCCCTCCCTTATTTCTGATAGCCTCATTGCCATTTGCTTTTGGTGTCCTACCAACGGTCTCTATCGGAATGCCAGCAAGACTGGCATCCTCCTCATCGATACACCTTTGCCATTCTTTGCCATCAATCTCTGGCCAGCCCCACTTGGCTCTCCTCCTGCCTCCACCTGCAAGGCCAAGAACCTCAGGGTCACCTTTGACTCAACGCATCCCTTTTACACACACATTTGTGACGTATCTTGAGATGGATTAACTTCTTGCTCCACCTCCTCAAGGGTACTGTGCTTTTCCTAACATTCTCCTACATGCTCACAGTCTGTCAAGCTCTGGTTTACTCAAGGTTGGGGTACTGTGACAGTCTCTTTCAATATTCGACCTGCCTCCACCCTCCACCTTCCACTGCTAATCCAGTACAGGACTGCAAGACTTGTCCTTGGCCTCAAGCCCTAGGATTCCATCTTTCCAGCTCTGTGACCCCTTCATTGGCTACCAGTGGATGCAAGGATGTTACTTCAGACCCTCTGCATTGTGCACAAGGTTTTTTTGGGACTGGGTAGAAAATATCTTCAACAATCCCTCTACCAATTCCTCCCCTCTTCAGTCCTTTGCTCCTTTACCCCACACTCCCTCACGGGCAGTCGTTAATTTATTAAATAAGGTAGGAGCAGATCTGTGTGTACAGCTGGGAGCTCACTTTTGAACAGACAACTTGCCACGTTGAATCTTGAGGAGAGATATATCTGCTTCTGGAAGCACCTCAACACCTTCCTACTTGCTCCTGCATTAGCCCCTCTTCTACCCAGCTGAACAGTTTCCGCTGTTGGCACTGTGCCCCTGCACACACTCTGTCCATCGGATCAGGTACCTGCTCACCCTGCCTCCCTGCTGCACTGCCTACAAGCCTCCCATATCAATGGGTCCAGTGCGTGTGCCCATACAGTCCAGCACTCTTTGTCTGCTCTCATCAGATTTGCCCTGTCCAAATCATCTTGCACGTGCCACTTGCTGGCTGCACTACCACTTTTTGAATGGACATTCTATCATTGGACTTCATTTTCCTTCTTTGTTCTCCTCTGTTTGGCACGTTCCCCTTCTCCCCCTTCCCGTGCCTTCAACCCTTTATCCCTTCTCCATGCACTAGCATGTTCTGTATGTCACTGTGCCCAGTAAGATAGTTGTTTTGAATTCCTTGTCTCCCTTGTTCCCCTCCCTTTGCTTGTTTGTGCTCTGAGCCACTTGTGTACGAGTGCAATCTTGATGAGATGTCACATCATGTCATACGCATCCTTTGTCCTTGGTGCAGTGTGGCTCACTCTGAGTGTGCTGATGGCAGTGGCTCCCCATGCACATAGGTGCAGGATCATGTTACATGTGCATCCCATGTATGCCCCTAGGTGTCCTTGACCACCTGCTCATTGTTGTATTTGTCCAGGATGATACAAGTATCATCTCATTTGGACAGACATGTCATGCTCACTGTAGGTCTGTGTGTCATCACGCATGACTTTAGGCTGTGCACATCTGTATCATGGCCATGGCTCCCTCAGTTACAGGCCCATGACCACTTTTCAACTGGTGTTGTCTTCTACATGCATGGATGTACTATGGATGGTTCCTCACCTCTCCTCCATCATGTCCACTTCTCATTGGCTGTAGTGACATTTGACTGACAAACTGCAATAAACTCATGCCTACACTGTCTGGCAATGCACAGTTCTGCGTGGAACATGTCATTGCCATGCAGTGCCTCCCTGCTATTGGCCAGAGGGCAGGTGTTTCACAGAAACCATGCTACCTGGTGCATGCCATTTGCACATGATGGCTGCAATTGCCGTTACACTGCCATAATGTTTGAATATTGCCATCACAACGTACATCTTGATGTTGTAAGTTGAGGGGCTACACATGCACTGCAACGCACACACCCACTCCTGTGCCAAGTTAAGCCCTTCAACGTGCAATCATGATGGTGCTGTGTGATGTTGACCTGACATGTATGTACCCATGTCCCTCCTCTCATAGTATGGAAATGCACTAGTCTAGGTTCCTCCTATGACACATGTACTGTGCATAGTTGATTGTAGTTGAATGCTGCACATGAACATGCATGCATATATCATGGTGTGTTTGGTTACATTTCTAGCTGTGTCTATTTGTGTGTTAACACATGCTTATGCTAGGTGCTGACTATTTGTTCCCATCTCTCATTTTGGCTTTGGATATATGCCTTCTAGAGGTTGTGTGTGATGCAGGTGATGTGCAACATGCAATACATGTGTTGCATTTACATTTTGCACACATCCTTTTCTGCTTTTGGGATGGCCCTGCATTGCAATGCCACTGGATGCATGTTGGGGTTTGAGTTGCCTGTGGCATGGCTGTTTCATTATTTGGCTGTCAATGTTGTGAACTGTATGTGTGTGGTATGTGCTACTGACATGCATGTTCTTGTTTCTTTTCTTTATGTTGCAGGTGATGACGCACTGGTGGCAGAGGATGAAGATGTCATCCCAGACATGGTGGTCAGTTCACATGACCAACCAAGCCCCAGTGCCCAGAACCCACAGGTGCTCCAGGCCATCGTGATGTATCCTCTGACCACTATGTTCAGCTGGATCTGCATCATAACTTGTTGTCGCCGGTAGGTGATCCTGTGTTGGATGGTCTTCTGTCTACAACACCTGCAGTAGGGGGCCAGGCAGGGTTGGAATGTCTGCCTGTGGTGGTTACGGGTGCACAGTCACACTTGACACCAGTTGGCCATGTTCCTGGGGCATCAGGTCAACGGAGGGATGCAGTCCTGCAGCCGCGGGCAGCACCAACCCAGCAAGGACCACGGCTCCTTGGGCCCAGCAGGTGTGATGTCCGGCAACGCGGTGGCCGTGTGCCACCGGGGTCAACTGAGTGGGAGCGTTCCATGATTGCCATAGCACAGCAACAGGGGGGAGCATTTGAGATGATTGCTCAAGGTATGGAAAGTGTGGCCCATTCCATCCTCCCCTCTGTAAGGCAAATGGTGCTCCATCAGCGAGCTACGCAGTCCACGTGCCGCTCACTCAGACTGGGCATGATGGCGTATGACAGGGCGCGCCGGGCTGAAATGGTGGCTCTGCGTGAAACACTTAATGCTGAAGCAGAGGCACACCGTGAGGCCCTGAGGGTGGAACAACAAGTGCTCCGATCTACTCTAGGAGGCCTCATGATGGAACAAAGTAGGCGGATAGAAGATCGGATGGTACTGCTTGAAAGAACCATCTCAGCTGAACTCCATGCAAGCCGGGAGTCACTCCGTTTGTCATGTGAGGCCATGCAAGCAGAACTCTGTCTCACACATCAGTCCCCGCAGGAGGAAGCACGTGTGACACGTGAGGTAATGCATGCTGACCTCAGTCTCATTGCCCACCAGGACCTGGCTTACCAGACCCGCAAACTTGCTGCCATTGAGGGGCAAGGCGCGGCTAGGTGTGGTGAGTCAACTGCACCACGTCCACCTTCTGATTCAGATCCAGAGGGTGACTATGACAACCTATCTCCCACATAGGTTGGGCCGTGGAGGCGCTGAGCCCAGTGAGGTTTGTTTTGTTTACCTCGACATCTACACATGTGGGTGTTGAGGTGCACCCTGTACCTCTCCCCTCCTGGGTGCCCCCCTACCCCCTGGGCCATAGATGGCCATTTTTTTTTCCAGCACATTTTGAATTTTTTTTCCAGCAGTTTTTTTCGTAAAAATATTTTTGATTTTTCATCCAGATTTTATGGTTTTTGGTAAGTATGTTATCTTTTTATTTTCATTTTTCATTTTATTTATTTTTTCCGTTATTTTGTTGTTCTTTTTCAATGATTTCACTTTGCTTTTTATTTGTTATGTTTTTTTCTGTTTTTTTTTCCAATTTTATTGATTTAGCTTTTGTTTCTTTCATTACTCTTTTCATTTTTTTATTTCAATTGATTATTTGATTTAATTTGTATTTTATTTTGAATTCTTTTTTTTTCAATTGAATTTTGTCAATTGTGCACACATGTGACAGTGTGGTGCTTTGTGGCATCGGAAGGCATCCACTGTGTGTTCCAGCTGGGCCCATTCAGTCTTGTCTTGTGTATGTGTTTTGCTTGGGGTCCTGACACATATGCTACTCCTGCTTCCCTTTTCCATGGGCTCGCAAGGATGGCTCGGTGTAACAGCATATCACACATGGGCATTGGGCTTTCATCATATCTGTGGCCAGCCTGCAGTTCTACTTGTGTGTACACCCCTAGTGGGTATTCCAGATGGTTTCTCCAATGCATGTCTGCACTTCACTTTGGTGAGTATTATGCTGACTGTGCATTTCATCATGTTGCTTGAGATGTTTGTTATGTATTGACTGTCTATGTTGATGCACTTCCTGCTGTAGCTGGTACCATGCACCCTTTGGCTGCATACAACACACTGTTGGTGGGAGGGGTCCATGTGCTGAGAATGTTGAATTGGGACAGTTTCCCCACAGTGATTTTGATATGCCACCTGAAGGCTGCACGCTGAGTTACCCCTGTCACCACACATTTCAACAACCACCCATTCCTTGATAACACCACTTTGGACATTTCCCAGCCCTGGCTGGTGTTTGGATGTGACATCTGAGTTATGACTACATTGTTCGTGATTTAAATGTCCTGTTTGTGTCCTGGACCTGCTCCCCCCCTCCCACGGTTTGCACTTGGCCCTTGTGACAATCCGGCCAACCAGGATGCTTTAGCCTGCCACCACTACCAAAAGCCCATAAAGGTGGCCCTCTCTAGACCTGTCCACATGCCTTCTCAGTCACTTGAATGTCCCCCTGTCTCCCCTGCCCCTGTCAGTGTCCCTCTGTCTCCCCCCTTCATCATCACATCCCCTACTCTCCTGCACCATCAGGTTTCCCTCTGCCCGCTGTGTGTGCTTTCTTTCACCATCTTCCCCATTAGTCATTTGGAGCTTGACCCCCTCCTCCCTTCTCTTCGCCCTCTCCCTCTCCACCACCCTTTAGCCTCATCCTTGTACTCTGGCTGTCATTTTCAACCACTACCCAAATTGCCATCGGCCATAGTGATACATAGGCGCTTGTACTTTGCAGACATTTGCCCTTCTGCCTCTGTCCTTCCACACCCCACCTTTGCCATTTTAAGTATAGTTTTGCCAGTTAATTTGATCATTAGTCCCTCCACCACTGATTACAGGTCATCTCTTCCCCCTTTCCCTTCTGTCTTCTCCCCTCCCCAGCACTATCTTGATTCTTTGTAGACCTACCATAGTTTGTCACTTGTTTTGTTACTCTCCTCACCTCTTCCCTCCTCCGCCATCACTCACCTCCTTATGTGACTCCTGCATTGCAACTATTGCCGTCACGCATAGGAATGTTGATGCTAGTTATGTCATCCAACATTCCCTCCCTAGACTCTCCCTTATTGGTCCAGGCAATTGTAATATGTACTTTGCTTTTCCAGTTCATTATCACACTGTGGACTGTTTGAAGGACATGTAGGAATGTACTGTTCTTCTCCCTTGTTCCCTCCCTCATTGATGCTCTTTGATGAAGTTTGTGTGTAGGTCATATTATGGATTTCTATGATTCATTAATGGGTCACTGTCTGCCATTGCCGATATGGGTTACTCTGTACATGATATGTTCTGCTGGTCAATGGCTGATGCAATGTAGTGCTTTCTTTTGATGTGTCAGGGGATGGGTTTGACACACTGGGGGGTCCTTGCTGCTATGTTCACATGTGCTGTGTACGGGACACTGGCATTCACTTAATTTCACATGCATGTATTCTAGGCATGTCCATACGGACAAATACACTTAGGCAACACCCCGCCAACTACATTGACACCATTCAAACGCGTGCACCCTGATTTCCCTCTCAAGCATGCTGTGTCACAACACAACAATCCATGTTCACTGCTGAATCATTGATCGTCTACATGCATCACAGGATAATATTTGGTTGAATGCCATTTTTCTAAATGATGCAGAAGGGTTTTCACCAATGCAATGCACACTCACTGTGCTGTGCAGTGTGCAGTGTTTGATATGGCAATTTGCAATTGTCCAATGTGCATGGCAAAAGGTATTCTGACTTTTATTGGTTGCACAACTGGTGGCATGCATTTGTGCCACCATTTTCAGGGTGTGAGGTTTTGGTCACTCCTTTCTTCCGATTCCATGTCAGGTATAATTGTCTGGTGTCTATTTACATTTCTCACGTGGCACTTCATGACTATTGTGTCATGTGTTGTGCATATTGTTGGAGGTTTTGCCGTTGCATACCATGGTATGGTGTGGCAGTCGGGGTTCAGGAGTGTTGGGAGGGTTTAGGTGGCATACCAGTCCTTTCATGCCCTATTTAGCAGGGGGAGGGGGAAATGCCTTGCATGTGTTCCCTTTGTCACATGGGATTGGTTGTGTTTAATTAGCTAGGGATGCACACAATGTGGCACTTCCGTGGACACATTGTTACACTCACCTGGCTCCCACAGAGGCGTCGATCTGAACTGGACAGCTGCGGTCTCCACCAATGTGACGCGTAGGGCTGAGATGACGGACTGGACTGGCACACCTAGCTTCGTTTGCTTGGCCTGTAGGAATATTCTTCTGCAAATGGAGAAAGGGAATTAACCACCTGTGGAGTTGAGCGTAAATTCCCCCACCCCCGCTGTTCTCCTCACAGATCATCTTTGATGTCCCCTCTTATAGTCTCACCTGATGGTTTCAAAAGATGAGCTCTCCATCCTGCAATGACCGCAGGAGCGCGTTGATAACAAGTTGCTTCACTGGCTCGAAGGAATTGGTGAGCTCCAGAACAATATTGACTCCGAAAAGTATGTAGTTCGTAAGAGTTCACATGTCTGACTTTCACTCATGTCCGATTCCTTGCAGTTTGCAGCTTGACCCCAGCGATGAGTTCCTCATGGTAGCTGACGAAGTTCAGCTAAGGATATGGCTCATCCTACACAGTTCAATAAAATAAGGCCAGAATGTAGCTTGTTGCTTGCTCCCTTATTCAGGTGTGGAGAGAAAATATTAAGTTCGGGGAATAATGCCTCCGGCGGTAAAATTAGGTAAGTCTATTGCGGTGAGAAGAGTTCCCCTTGTTTGTCCCTTTGTCTCACATTGTTGTCCTTTTGTTCCCCTTAGGGGCCAGGGTACGGCGAGGATGTAATGGAGAGTGCCAGAGTGCGGCGGGAACGTGCAGAAGGATGCAGTGGATCGTGAGGATGCTGCGAAGGCCGGTGAGTTCAGCGCGGCGCTGCAGCAGGCGAGGCAGCGCGCGTAAAATGCTTCCTCCATCCAGCTCGAAGGCGCGGTGGATCCGGAATTCAGGTAAGGATCGAAGGTTATGCTCTTATTCTAACCTCTTCTCCTTCTGTTCCTCCCTTTTCTAGGAGCTGCAGAATCGAGGCGGGCGTGTCAGAAGACTGGATGCAGGCTTGCAGACACGGTGAGCGTTACGCTGCTGGATGCAGAATAACACGAAGCGTGTGCTGCTCTTCAGGCGTGGTTTAAATAGCCTCCAAAGTAGTCCCAGGTAAGTATTCCTCCCCAGCCCCACCCGAGTAAAAATAGTCCGTAGGTAAAATAGTCCCTTCCAAGCCTCATTTGGCTTGGAGCTCTGCAGCATGGTCTGCATCAGGTAAGCTTGCAGCTTGGTCTGCATCAGGTAAGTTCTACTCTATGAGCCTGACGCCTATGGCGCCAGGACTGACTCTCCATATGGCGCCAGGACCGCACCCAAACAGCCCCTAGCAGGGGTTTTTGGGCTTGCTCAAAATAACTTGATGCCTGCTTCTGGGGTTGCTGGACCTGGTCTGGTTCCCCGGGGGTAGGCATCATGACACACATTCTCAGGGTGGTAAGCTAGTGACAGTTGACTGTCCCTTTCTCATCATCGATTGTGACCTGGTATGTGCCAGGCCTGTGTGCACTCCGCAGGGGTTGTAGTTTAGGTGAAAAATGTGGCCACAAGCTGGGTACGGGCTGCCTCGCCACATGCCCTTTCCCCTCCCATGTGCATCGGCCGTGCGTGTGGTTGGGGATGTGGGGGCACCACCATGTCCACCGGTATGCCATGCCGTGTTGCAACAGTGTGCAGGACACATGCTGCCACAATGATCCTGCACATTACTGGGGTGCATATAGTAGCTGTCCACCACAGCAGTCAAGGGAGCGGAAGCGTGACTTGAGCACTCCGAATGTGCGCCCCACTATGGCATTGGTTACAATATGGGTTGCGTTGTATCTTACCTGGGGTGGTGTGGTGGGGTTCCATATGGGCGTCATCATGTAGGTGCTCAGAGGGTAGGCACTGTCTCCTGGTAAGGTGATAATACTTGTCATTAGTTGGGCTTGTGTATTTGTCTGTGTGTGCCATGTATGCATGTGCACAGGCATTTGTACTCACCTAGGAGCCATGTGTCGCCATGCTTCCCAGCTTCCAGGGCCCGGCTCAGGGCAGACATTCTGAATATGAAACTATCATGGGTGGACCCAGGATAGTTTGCATAGACAGACGTGATGATTCCCTTGGCACCGCATACCACCTGCACGTTGATGGAATACCAGTGCTTGCGGTTTCGATAGATGTGCTCAGTGGCCCTAGGTAGGGCCACATGGGTGCAATCTATGGCACCGAGCACTTTGGGGAAGTGTGCCACCCTGTAGAAGTCCAGGACCACGGCCTGCCTTTCTGCAGGTGTTCTGGGCATGTATATGTGCCTGCGGACTGAGGGGCGTGCAGTGATGATTGCCAACACCTGGTGTAGGCAACGTGACTGCGTGGCCTGTGAGACACTCCCTACTATGGCAGTTGTCTGCTGAAATGACCCAGTGGCCAAAAAATGCAGTACATTGAGCCCCTTCTCCAAGGGGCTCAAAGCTTGGGAGCACAGGGTGGGTGATGTGAGTTCATCATCCCACTCCCTGACCAGCTCTAGGGTGATACGAGGTGGAAACCTATACCTGCCATAGACCTGGTCATCAGACATCCCAAAAAGGCTGGTCCTGGGCAAACAAATGTGGGGCCTGGCTATTCTCCTCCTCCTGCCGTGTCCCACGATCGCTGCTCCGAGGAACGGGACATTCATCACAGCTGTATATGCTTGTTTGTTGTTTGCGCGCACTTTTATGCTGCGCGAGGGTGCTTTCGCCTGCTTTCGTGTGGCGGACGTAATTGTGCGTGTTATTTGACGTGCATGGGTTTTCCCTATTCTATTCCATGAATACGTAGAGTTCGCGTGCGTGTGGGCGTGCCGTGTACTTCCCAGCGGTACTTCCCCAGTTACGCCTTTATTTTCACGCGTTGTTCCCCATTCGGCGTGTTCTGCCCCCTTCTTGATGTGTGCGCTGACGTTGTGCGCTTTCGCTATGTGCTTCGCGCACGCCGTTCGGGATGTGGAAGTGACGTGTGCGCTGGTGTGCGCCACGCGTGGGTTTGGCGCACATCTCGGAAAATACACGAGCAGGGCCTTCCATGAATCGCACACGTGCGATTTGCACATGTGCGCTGGCTTTTTCACGCTTGTGCCAGCTTGCGCGACTGGTTTCGGTGCACATTTATTCCATGAATTACCCCCTTTATCACTCTATTGACTGTGTTTATTATGTTTCAAACGTTTTTGTTTATGGGATAACTGCATCCGTTTAAGTTACCTATGTTACTAAAATGCACATACAAAAATCTTGCTGCTGACCTTCTATATTGATTTTCAAAACAAAAGAAAGAGAGGCATAATGCTTGACTCTGTGTCTTTAATAGAATCAAGGTTTTCGTTTCTTTTTTTTCAAATTGATTTTTATTTGCATTTTTAAGATACAACGTTCAACATTTGGAATCCCCCCCACTCTTTGCCATTCAATCCCCCCAAGGCCCTGTCCAGGAATTGTCCTTAGGGTTCTTCATCCCCTCAGGGTTTCCAGTAACAGCTGCAGAGGTTTTGTGTCCATGTGTCATAGCAGGGCTCAATGTGTTCTTCCTCAACTTTACCCCCTTTATAGGTCGGACTCTTCTTGAGGTTCTATAATTCCTAACAATGTCATAGATCTGGGGCACCATGCTCTGCGAGCTCCCTCCTTCAGTTACTTTAGGAGGCTAGCCCAATCTGTAGTGAACTTCATATGCTCACCTTGTAGTGAGTAAGAGAGCCATTCCATGGTGACCAGCGACCACATTTTTCGATCCAATCATGGTCTTGGGGGGGATCTTTCGTTTTCCACTTGTACGCTAGCACCTTAGCTGCCGGCATCATCATAATGACATATACTTTACGGCTTGACTTTGTGGGGATGCCTATGAGCGTCCTATCCAGACCTCTATTCGTCCCCTCAGTGATCAGAATCAAGGTTTTCTTAAAAGTTATTCTAGAAAATCTGTATTCTACTCTGCTGTCAGGGTTTACTCAGGGGGGACCTGTCCATTGTCTCCTTAAACTGAACATTGTATGGGTCACCTTGGCTGGTGGTACAGACCACTGGTAGAATAAAGGTAAGGAAGTAATGCAGTAAACAATGCACATTATAACATTACATAGCTAACAATGAATAAAGTATTTAAATAACCCAAGGTGTGTGTGGTTTGTTTTTGGATTCTTTATCCTCCCAGTTGTTAATAGTAGATGCAACAGGGGCCGTTTGGACAGTGGTTACAAATGCGAGATTAAGACAGGCCCCACAACGAACAGGAGAAAAGGGTCGTGGTGAGGATGAGGAGGCCACCATCGGCAGAGAGAGACGCACCTGAAACCATGGTTGGTTGAAACAATAGCAACTTGCAGGGAACAAGCGGGCACTGCCAAAGCACTCTGCCTGCTAACAACATTGAAAGAGTAGACAGACTGCAAGTGCCCTTCCATACAGCCATCAACAAAAGAGAGATGCGCTGTTTTGTGTCTGCTGGCAAGTACAACCATGCACACCCTCTCTCTCTCTCTCTCTCTCTCTCTCTCTCTCTCTCTCTCTCTCTCTCTCTCTCCCTCTCTTTCTCTTTCTGTTTGTCTCTCTGTGTGACTGGAACTATAATATACTTTCTTCATCTGCTGGTGCAAAGTTGCTGCCTCTACAAATTCTAAATAATGCTGAAGGTCGAGAAAGAAACTGACCAAATGATATAGGCCATAGCGACCAGCCAGCAGTGATGATGGTATCCAAAATAGCGCCACACTTGAGGGAAGCTTTGTTACAAACAAAGATATGCAATATTTACTAGTGCCAGTAAACCTGTAAATACCAGATTACTGTAAAGCTTTTGTCTGCATATATCTGGCTAGTGGTTTTATCCACAATAAAGCACATTTATTTAGCCCAAGTCAGTATTAGTACACGCTTAATTTGTATGGCCCAGTGTATGCATGAACATGTGAAGAATGACAACTCTTAATGTGATAAGCTTATAAATTGAAGTCTTACTGTTGCTTGTGTTTCGCTTATGAAATATGTAACTTTGTCTGTTGAAGCAATCTTGGGTTTCAGTATGCCAACAACAGCTCATTTGCTATATACACTTGTTGGGAAATTGTTTAATATATGTCTACTCATGTTTTGTTTTCTGTTAAGATGTAGAACTATCGTTGTCTGGTTATAAGCATCTCGTCTCAGCATGGCAGACACCACAAGATTGCACAATGTCTATGCTTGTCTGAAGTATGTAATGTTTTACTTCAACAGCATTATATTTGTAAGTATTTATCATCTTGTACCGAATAGCAAAACAAAGTAACACAAAAGTGGGTCCTAAATGTCATTCCCATTCCCTCTGAATAACAAAATATTTTTATGGCATGATATGCAAACTAAACTGCCTCTCATCACATGTAAGAATGTACTTTGATTGTTTGTTGTTCATAAAGATTGGTCTAATAATCTTTTGAACAGCATATTAGCATATTCTTTTAGTCTTTATGTCCATGTAAGTATTGCATTTACAGGCTACTTCATACATCGGGCCACTTCTCACATTTGGCATCTACATATTGATTAAATTAGCTTGGCCTTTTCCGATTGATTGCATAAATTAATCTGAAAAGATTGCTGCTTTTCTGTCCAACGGTATTTCAACCATGCAGATGGCACAGATGGTTTAAAATCAGATATTTTTATTTGTGTCGAGATTGGTGGATGACAACTCTGAAAGAAGTGGTTAACAAAATTACCAAACCAAATGTTATCCCTCTATCCTTGTCAAAAAGATTTATAATGCTGGCCTTCAAAAAAAGAGATAGAATGAAAAGAAACAAAAGTGCTTGAATCTATCTCTTTTTTGGCCCCTCTGGGGAAATCATTTACAAAATGTCTCAGACTCAGGGTGCAGGCTTGAGGTGATGAAAATCAAATGATTCCATCGTGCCAGGCAGGCTTCTTGTTGAGTTGATCTTTGTATGTTTCTGTCCAAACTAACTGAGAAATATGTTCATTTTAGGGGAGTTAATTTACATAAATTGTCATGCGTCTGAGACTGGGACATGTTGTGGGATTACTCCTACGTCCCGTCGCCGTTTCCTCCAAACTTTATGAGGTGTCTGTCACATAGGTACGGGCTGGAACATTTGCACAGCAAACAATTCCTCTATATTAAAATGTGGGGTGGATCCCCTCCAGTTTATGGCCATGGCCCCCACAGATTCTGCCCACTGATAACGCCCGCCAGTCCCTTGTTCTGGGCCATTCGCACAGCATAGGACCACTAGGCATGAATCATTTTCATTTCCTCATTTTGGTTTAATTTCTTCGTCAGTCCTCCTCTGTTTCATAGTGAGGTTGCAAATTGTCTTTGCTTAATGTTTCAGCGCAGGACCCACTATACTTGTGTTTGGAGACCTTGAGCCCAGATAGCTTGGGGTGGGTGCAGGCCTGTAAAGGCCTCTTTTACCGGGTGCTGAATGAGAGGCTTGTGTGCGCTTCAGGCGGAGATTAGGCGAATAACATTCCTTTTTCCAGGGTACCCCAGCACAGCTACTCCTTCTTGGGGGAGAAGCTGTCTTTCAAAGAGGCCAATCCAGTCCTTCAACAGCCTTTGGTCATTCTACCAGTGTCAACCACCCCCCTGGGGAAACATAAAATGTTCCTACTGGCTCCATGCCGAGGATCCACAGGATCTCGTACCAGTGTTCCCACCCATGGCCCCTCAGGTTCTCGCCAGGCAGCTTGTTGTGGGGTTCACAGGACATCTTGCCTCGAGGGCCCACATCCTTTGCTCTGAAGCTCTGAAGTCCACACTGCTAAAACCGCTTGTGGAATCTGCTTAGATCACATGCTGTGCATAGGCCGACATCTAGTGGAAGCTGCAGAGTATTACAGTTTGTTTTTTCGAAATTCGAAAATGGGCGTCGACACAGGCCGTGCCAGTAATACTACCCCTAGTGTGACGTCCACTGTACCCATGATCCCTCACGCTTGTTGGCCCCTTAGATAGTTTTTTTCCACCATACTTGACGGAAGCATTCCGTGGAGTTATCTGGCTTTTAGCCATATTTTGCTAAATATCATAATATTTCCCCGTTTCTTCCACTCCCACGTCGAGTCATCGAAGTTCGAGGTTCGACGCCGGCCCGGAGAAGAAACAACCGTCGAGGGCTGCACGATGGACTTTGGGCCTCGGAAGGCCTCTGGCCTCGGCCCAGGCCTTGGAAGGCCTCTGGCCTCGGCCCTGAAAGTAGGGAGAGTGGGGGGTGGAAACATACTCTACACTCATATATATATTTCCTACACACACTAGCCCGCTGCCACAGGGTGCGTATGGAGGGTACCCCTTTCAAATTCTGCCCCAAATGCAACCGCAAGTATCCTTGGGTTGACAAACATGCCACCTGCAACCTCTGCTTGCCGAGGGACCACCCCGAGGCGAACTGTAGAGCGTGTAGCTGGTTCAAGGCTAAGACACTAAAGGACCGCTCGACCAAACATTGGGCCCACCACGCCAGGCAACGCAAGGCCATGGAAGCAGAGGGCACCTTCAGAGATGGCAGCAACGCCGTACGTTCGGACGGTGAGGGCAACGAGGCATCGAAAAACGCCCAAGCACAAGTCCCCGACCTCGGAAGACTGTCCGGCAGGGCAGTTATGGGGAACACACCCAGCGACACAAGCGCTACCCACACCACTTCCATACCTAAACACTCAAAGCCCAACCGAGACTCGACGCGCGTGTCGAGTTCTCGCAAAGAGGCACACAAAGAGCGGTCCACCGAATCGGTGTCCTCTGGGCGTTCTCGGTCAATGACTAGAATGTCCTCCCTAGCAGACTTCTACTCCAAGAACCCAGAACACTTCCTCACCTATACCCCTGACGGTGCTACTCCCTCAGGATCTAGGGACCTGCAGCCCCCTGGTAGGAAACCTCGGTTTGAGACCCCAAAGCAAGGTCTGTCTTCAGACCCTTTTTACATCCAACCTTACATCCAGTATAGTGAGGATCCACTACAGGATGAGGATCCAGACTTGGAAACGTTGGACGACCAAACTGGCGTGGGCTATTATGGGGATGACGAGGACCAAGAGGAGGAGGAAGACGACCCAGAAGTCTACAGAATAGACTCCCCTGTAGGCAAAGAACCTCAAGTTACCGACTCTCCAGTCGACAACCAGCCCCTCCTAAATGAGGTCTTAACTAAAGCGGCAGAACACTTCCGCATAGACACTCAGGGAGCACAGGAGGAGAGGGACTTTGCTGAGGAACTAGTGGGAGAAAAGAAATCCGTTGCCCAAGCCATTCCAATTCTCAAGTCCATCCAACGGAGAATTGATCCTTCCCTTCTCACTCCTAACCTCACAAGGGCAGTAAACCCCAGAATCGAGAAATTGTTCAGGGCAGCCCAATCAGACCCGCTTTACATAAGGGGTCAACTGAAGCCTGACTCCCTGGTAGTTACTAATACCCGTAAGAGGGCGGGAACACCTCTATCATCATCTGAGGCTCCCCCAGACAAGGAAAGCAAGAAAATCTACAGGTTGGGAAGGAAGGTAGCCTCCACTTCCGAGGAAAGCAAGAAAATCTACGGGTTGGGAAGGAAGGTAGCCTCCACTTCCGCTTACCAGGCAAGGATTGCCAACTCCACCACTCTGCTGGCTAGGTACAACTGCCACCAGTGGGAGCAAGTAGCTGCCCTCATCGACTCCGCACCAGAACCTTTAAGGGCCAGTTGGCCCAGGTCGCGTCGGAGGGGAGAGCCGTGTCCGGTTGCATCCTTAAGGCAACCTTTGATGCCGCAGAGAGCACTGTCATTAAGAGGCATGCTTGGTTAAGACAGTCAGGGTTTAAACCTGAGACACAAGCATCCTTAATCGACATGCCGGTGGAACCTAATCTACTGTTTGGCAAAGCGGTAGAGGACGCATTAAAGACTGCCAAAGATCAGTATGATACTCTAAAATCCCTGGGACAGTTGAGCAACAAGCCCCCTAATCAAAGAGCAAATAGTAATTTTCGTCGCCCACGCGGCCAAAATTCACAAAGAGGCTCCGATTATTCACAGGGACAGGGTACTTCATGGGGTAACAACCAGCAGTCTACCCAAAGTTACAGCAGAGGAAACAAGAGGGGCCATCGTAAGGGTAGAGGCAGCCCCAGCAGAGGCAGCACGCCTCCCGCAAAACAGTGATGCCGCGCTCAGGGTCCCTTCTCACGCATCCCCGGTAGGGGGACGCATTTCCAACTTCACCCAAGCTTGGGAAGGGATCACATCAGACAGATGGGTGTTGTCCACAGTGTCCGCAGGATACTGCATAGAACTGCTCGAGCGTCCCCGAAAGCACCCTCGATATCAAATGATACATTCCTTGGACCACCAAAAGATCCTCCTCGAGGAGATCGTCAATCTTCAGGCAAAGGACGCGATAGAAATCGTCCCGGGCAACCAGGTAAACAAGGGTATTTATTCAACTTACTTCCTTGTGCCAAAAAAAGATTTGACAATGCGCCCAGTATTAGACTTACGCCCTGCAAACAAGTATGTCAAGCCCCAAAAGTTTCGCATGACTACTCTCCAAGAGGTAATCCCCCTCCTAAAAAAGGGGAATTACATGGCAACATTGGACACGAAAGATGCCTATTTTCATTTTTCCATGTTCCCAGTGCACAGATGATTCTTGCATTTCAAGGTGGACAGTCAGCACTACCAGTTCAAGGTGCTGCCCTTCGGTATAGCCTCGGTGCTAAGGGTATTCACCAAGGTACTGGCGGTGGTGGCTGCACACCTGCGCATGGAGGCAATCCCTGTGTACCCTTACCTGGACGACTGGCTCATCACGGGGGAGACCCCAGTAATTTTCAGGTCAAACATTCAAAGAACGATAGACCTCCTCTTCGAATTGGGTTTCTCCATGAACGGGAAAAAATCAAGTCTGGTGCCAAGCACCTCCAAACAGTTCCTTGTAGCTGTCCTAGACACTCAAGAGAGGTTGGCCTTTCCATCAGAGGAAAGAATTTGGAATCTACTACTGCAAATTCCTTTTTACCAAGCCAGTCGCCAGATAAGGTTACGCAAAGCGATGCGTTTGCTAGGCATGATGGCGTCATGTATTTACCTGGTCCCCCACGCGCGCCTGCGCATGCGACCCATGCAAGAATGGTTGGCGAAACAGTGGTCTCAGGCAAGTGGTCAGTGGGTCGATCTAGTGGTCGTTTCGCCAACACTTCAAAGTCTTCACTGGAAGACAAGAGAGAACCTTTCAAGGGGGAAACCCTTTTACGATCCAGAAGTACAGGCTGTATTCACTACAGATGCATCCCTGTAAGGGTGGGGAGCACACCTCCTCCACCACACAGCTCAGGGTCTCTGGTCTTACACAGTAGCCAAGAATCATATCAATCTGCTAGAGCTTCTGGCAGTGTTCAGAGCGCTTCAGGCGTTCGAGCCCCACCTGTTGAACCTGTCAGTGCAGATCCTGACGGACAGCACAGCAGCGATGTTTTACCTAAACAAACAGGGAGGGACTCATTCGCCAAATCTGTCCAAGCTTGCCCAGAAAATATGGATATGGGCACTCAGACGGAACATTTACCTGTCATCTCAACATGTTCCAGGGGATCTCAATTCGCTAGCGGACGCTTTGAGCAGAGATCCCCTCCCAAGAGAACACGAATGGTGTCTACTCAGAGAACTCGTAGAAGACATTTTCTCACAGTGGGGTTTCCCCACTACAGACCTATTCGCCACAAGCAAAAACAGGCAATGCCCAGAATTCGCATCCAGGTCCCCCAGCCAGACTCCAAGGGGAATGCCCTGTGGATGAACTGGTCAGGAATGTTTGCCTATGCTTTTCCACCAACCCCTCTCATGAGGAAGGTGGTCAACAAGATGCACAAGGAATCAATGACGTTCATCCTAGTTGCTCCCATGTGGGCGAGGCAACTGTGGTTCCCACACCTACGCAGACTAGCGGTGTGCAAACCCATCAGACTCCCTTGCTGGTACAACCTACTGTCCCAGCACCAAGGTCAAACAGTGCATCCTCAACCCAACTCAATGAACCTGGCAGCATGGCTCCTGAGGTCATAGAGTTTGGACATCTCAATTTACCACAGAGATGTATGGACATCCTAAAAGAATCTAGGAAACCTAACACGAGGCACTGTTACTTTGATAAATGGAAACGATTCGTTATCTGGTGCCAGAATAACTAAATCAACCCGGATGATTGCTCTCCTTCCAAATTTGTCACTTACATGCTCCACCTGCTGGATGCAGGGCTGGTATTTAACTCACTCAAGGTACACCTGGCTGCGCTGACAGCCTACACCACTTCCCACACCAAGGTTTCGTGGTGGAAAGTACCAGGGGTTAAAGCCTTCATGGAAGGGGTAAAGAGACTCCACCCTCCAATTTCAAACCCACCTCCTGGTTGGGACCTTAATGTGGTGCTTGCTAAGCTCATGGGCCCACCCTTTGAACCCATGTATAAAGCCAGTCTCAGACACCTGACCTATAAAACTGCCTTCTTAGTAGCCATTACATCCATAAGAAGGGTCAGTGAAATTCAGACTCTGTCAGTGCAGGAAGCTTTCTTTACTGTTCATAAGGATAAACTGGTTCTACGAACACACCCTAGGTTCTCACCTAAGTTTATTTCTAAATTCCACGTTAACCAGTCCATCGAGCTACCGGCCTTCTTCCAAGAACCCAAGAGCTCTGCTGAGGTGAAACTACACACTCTAGATGTGCGAAGAGCGGTCCTCTACTATGTAGACAAGACCAGACCGCTAAGGAAAACAGACCAACTGTTTGTCTCCGTAGCTACAGGCAGAGAAGGAGATTGCATCTCTAAAGGTGCCATCTCCTCCAAATGGATAGTCAATTGTATCCAACTATGTTACTCCCTTTCTGAAAAGACTCTGCCTTTTACGCCAACAGCCCACTCTACAAGAGGCATTGGGGCCACTCTGGCTTTCATTGCAAATGTACCTCTTGACACCATTTGTGTCATGATCTCTGCTTCCAAAAGGTCAGGGTTTTCCCAACTCCCTTGGAAGCAGATCCATAACCCAGGTTCCGAGTGCCAACCAGTCCCAATTGGGACCTTTTGGACCCAGTCCTGGCGCCAGTGGCACCAGGCTCATAAATATGCCCAGTCCCAGCGCTGGAAGCGCCGGGCTCATAATGCTTGGGTGGACTTACCTGCAGCAGACCATGCTGCTTACTTGCCTGCCAGTTGAGCCTCTGATCCTCTTCTGTTTGGAACTACTTTTCCTGTTGGGTGGGGCAGGAGCCACTCCCTAGATTCAGAACACTGGAACTCTTCTGGAAAGCAGGAACTCTTTTCTTACCTAGGCGTGGCTGTGGAAGGAGACACCTAAGCACTACAGGAGGCTATTTAAACCACACCCGATGGATGAATCTTGCTTTGCGTTATTCTGCATCCTCTGCAGCAGAACGCTCATCGTGTCTTCAGCATCTGATCCTGGGCCTAAGGAAAAAGGCTTACCATCCTGAATCCAGTCTTCAGCAACACCTATAAAGACAAGAAAGAACAGGTTAGCATTACGGTCTTCAGTGACAGCTCTTCACTTACCTGGTCCATCGGCTGTCACCAACGCCTCGCCCTGCATTCCGGCATCTGAAAGACAAAGGCTTACCTACACTTCGTGCGCTCCGGAGGTCTTCACACTGCATTCCGGCATCTGAAAGACAAAAGCTTACCAACTCTTCGCACGCTCCGGAGGCCTTCGGCGCTGCATCCCGCATCTGAAAGACAAAACAAGGTGCGTTTAAAGACATTGGGGAACTTTAATACTCACGTGCCATTACTCCTTTCCACATCTAACCCAGTGGGTATTCCGGCACCCTGCAGCCGCTCCGAACTTGTACCTGCAAAATAAAAAGACAGTTAGAGCGCATCGTGAAGCAGGCAACAAGCGCTTACTTACGTGCTTCCAGGCGCTTCTATTCATCACACGGGCTCCATCTTCAACTCACTTCAGCCCGTCATCCGCCATCGCCGGAACCCTGCAAAACAAGAGACATCATTACTAAAGACTTTAAAGACATTAGAATTACTCGAAACTTACCGTTCGTGCAGTAAACGACGGACAGCAGTCCTCTGAAGTCAAGAGGCCTGCTCCCCTTATCCAGTGAAGAAACTGGTTACAGCACCCTGCCCCGAGGCAGATGGAGAGCACGGCGTTCACTTACCTAAGGTGAGAGCGTTAACCTTTGGGGTTCTACAGGAGAAGAGGAAGGGAAGAAGAGAGAGACATTCAATAACCCAGTTCCTTAATCCCATATTTTCTATCTGCAGACATCTTACCCTTCGAGTCAGACATACAGTGCACAGAGGTCCAGCCCAAAGAGCCAGCCGTGTGTTACACATCACCTTTGAAGATACGGTATACGCCTAGTCAAGACCGGCGCCTCTACGGGAATCAGGTGAGCGTTAAAGAACGCAAAGCCTACCACAAAACTCCCGTCCAGGCGCTATGGAAACCTCGGATACCGACCAGCTAGCCCAGTTACTTGGGGAACTAAGGGCAGAAGTGCATGCAGCCCGTCAGGAAACGAACGCTCTAAGAAGGGAACTGATTATTTCCAAGGAGCGAACAGATGATCTCGCTAGACAATTGCTACAGTCACAAGCCGGACAGACCCCGTTACCCGCATCTGGGGGAAATCTTCCTTCTACATCCTCTATGAATCCAGTGCAGATCAACCTACCTGGGAATGTACCTCTGGCTCCGCCCGAACGATTTTCTGGTGACCCAAAGAGGTTTGCAGTATTTATCAATCAGTGCCGGTTGCATTTCTTATGCCGGCCAGCAGCCTTTCCAACTGATCAAGCTAAAGTAGCTTTCGTGCTTTCGTACCTTAGTGGCAATGCGGCAGACTGGTCGATCCCTCTAGTAAATC
Organism: Ambystoma mexicanum; assembly: GCF_040938575.1. Classification (NCBI taxonomy): domain Eukaryota; kingdom Metazoa; phylum Chordata; class Amphibia; order Caudata; family Ambystomatidae; genus Ambystoma; species Ambystoma mexicanum. The sequence continues at coordinate 1,227,485,895 of NC_090926.1, forward strand.
AAGATGATCCGGTCCTCCATGATTTTCAAGCTTTTCAGCTCAGTATGAAAAAACTGTTCGCAAGACATTCACAGGGGCAGGCCTTGGACAATGAGCTTCTTTCGTTGCGACAAGGTAATCAAGACCTTTTGGCTTATATTGCGTCTTTCAACAGACTGATAGTGGAAACTCAATGGCCTGAGGACAAAAGGATTACGCTGTTTTATAAAGGTCTACGTGGAGAGCTCAAAGATGTGTTAGCCCAAGTAGTGAATCCCCCACAAGATTGTTCGGACTATATAGAATTAGTCGTTCAAATAGATCACAGACTGCAGAACAGGAAGGCCGATTCCAAGTTTGATGCTCGAGTATCTTCCAAACCGCCAACTCCTTCCAAAGGAGTAGACTCCGGGGAACCCATGCAAATAGGGGGTCTGAAAGGTCCTCTAACACAAAAGGAGCGGGAAAGGAGAAAACAGTTGCAATTATGCCTCTATTGCGGAAACTCAGGGCACTTTCTTCGAGACTGTCCGGTGAAACCTGCCAAGAAGGCAGTAGGAGCTGCAGTTACCAAAGTTATAAACTCTGAGCAGGGAAACGACCTTGCCCGACAAGAATAGAGGTCCTCTTGCCGAGCGTGAAAACCAGTTCCGTGACCTCGCATTTCGTGATACCTATGGTCCTCATTAGCCCTGATAATCCGGATCGATTACATGCAATTGAAGCTTACGTCGACAGCGGTGCCATCGGCAATTATGTGGATCATGAAATGGTTTTGAGGATGAATATAACTCTTTGTCCCAAGGCTGTAAAGGACGTCATTACTACGGTGGATGGTACGGAGATAGCCTCCGGGCCAGTAACGCATACCACTCAAGAGGTGACGCTAGTAAGTCAAGATGGACACCATGAGATCAAGGCCCCTCAGTTTCAGATTATTCTAGGAATACCTTGGTTAGAGAAACACAATCCTCTGATCGATTGGCGAGCAAGAACGGTCCAGTTTCCAGAATGTGTCTCTACTTGTCACCCTCCACCTGGTGTTGCACTGGCAGCAATTTCTTCAGAGACTCCCCAGTTACCTCCCGAATACCTAGAATACCAAGATGTTTTCCGGAAGGATCAGGCTAACTCTCTACCTCCTCATAGGTCTTATGACTGCCAGATAGACCTGATACCTGGATCTACTCCTCCTTGTAGTAGAATTTATGCCCTCACCGAGCCTGAGAACCTTCACCTTCGACAATACCTGGATCAATACCTGGCAAATGGGTTTATTCGTCCTTCCAAGTCCCCTGCTTCTTCAGCTTTGTTCTTCATTCCAAAAAAGGAAGGAGACCTTAGAACTTGTATAGATTATCGCTCCCTGAACCAGATCACCGTTAAGAATAGATATACGTTACCTTTGATCCCTGAACTCCTGGACCAAGTCAGAAAAGCATGCATATATACAAAGCTGGATCTTAGAGGAGCTTACCACTTGGTACGAGTAAAAGAGGGCGATGAATGGAAGACGGCCTTCCGCACCAAGTATGGGCTATTTGAATATCAGGTCATGCCCTTCGGACTTTGCAATGCCCCGGCCGCCTTTCAATATTTTATGAACGATGTCCTCAGAGAGCTCATAGATGTGTGTGTTGTTGTTTACATTGACGACATCCTCGTTTATTCTTCATCGGAATCTGAACATCGGAAACACGTGAAAATGGTCCTCGAAAGATTGCGTCAACACAAACTTTTCGCTAAGTTGGAAAAATGTGTTTTCAACGTGACTGAAGTTGAATTCTTGGGATTCATATTATCACCTGGCGGAGTGCGTATGGATTCAAAGAAGGTCGATGCAGTTCTCAAATGGCCATCACCATCCTCCGTAAAAGGTGTGCAGAGCATGTCAGGCTTCGCTAACTTTTACCGCAGGTTTATCCCCGAATTCTCTCGAATAGTCCAGCCCATCACTGCCTTGTTAAAGAAAAACAAACGTTTTGAATGGTCTACCAAGGCGGAACAAGCTTTCCAGGATTTGAAGACTAAATTTATCTCTGCACCAATCTTAAAACACCCTCGCCCCGAACTCCCCTACATCGTGGAAACTGATGCTTCAAGCCTTGCCATGGGGGCAGTTCTATCACAAAAGGACCCGGTAACCAATCAGTTGCATCCCGTGGCATTTTGGTCCCGCAAATTCTCGCCTCCTGAAATCAATTACACGATTACTGACAAGGAACTTCTGGCTATCAAGTCTGCCTTTAAGGCTTGGCGGCATTATCTGCTGGGGGCCCGACACACCGTTACTGTGATTACGGATCACCGAAACCTGCAATATTTGAAAACCGCAAAAGCCCAATCCTCTAGACAACTCCGTTGGGCATTATTCTTTGCCGAGTTTGACTTCATAATTACCTATCGACCTGGTACAAAGAACGGTAAAGCTGATGCCCTTTCTCGGATGGGAGTGGAAGAACACTTGATCAACCCTAAACCTGTACCAATCATTCCCGAACAAAGAATTCTGGGTGTAATCGCCACAGAATCCATAGAGGAAGTTAAGGATAAAGCCAGGCAACTTGTAACTCCAGCAGACATACAGAATTGGCATCTGCAGGGAAAGGACTTTGCAGTAAAGGACAACTTATTGTATTTCCAAGAACGATTATACCTACCCAGCACAGATTTACAGAAAAAAGTAATCTCTTGTTATCACGATTCTTTAATGGAAGGACATCCCGGTATGGCCAAGACCTCAGAAAAGATCAAGCGCTACTTCTGGTGGCCGTCTTGGAAAAAAGATATCAGAGACTTTATAATGTCCTGTGGAGTATGCGCCCAAAACAAGAGTCAAAAGGAAAGACCAGCAGGCCTCTTACGCCCTATTGACATCCCACCTCGCCCTTGGCATACGCTTTCTATGGACTTCATCACCGATCTACCTCCATGCTCCGGATACAATACGATTCTAGTAATCGTGGACTTATTCTCCAAGATGGCGCATTTCATTCCGCTCAAAGGCTTGCCAACAGCAGCAACTCTGGCCCGAGAATTTCTCGAAAACATCGTCCGACTGCACGGTTTTCCTTCGGTTCTAATTTCGGATCGAGGTAGTCAATTTATTTCTCATTTTTGGCGAAGTTGCTGTCGGTCGGCTCAAATTGATGTGAGACTATCGACCAGTCACCACCCTCAGACCGACGGACAAACCGAGAGGACCAATCAAACTCTGGAACAGTATTTACGCTGCATGCTGCAACAAACTGAAAAAACTTGGAAAGACATCCTTTGGATAGCCGAATATGCCTACAATAACTCTGTCCATTCGGGAACTGGGAAAACCCTGTTTTTTCTTTTGTACGGCAGTCACCCTCGAACCTCGGAGTTGGATCCCCTTCAAGATCTTGAAACACCAGCAGTAGACTACCTGCATTCTACAATCACCCAAGCCTTTAAGGAAGCTGTTTCTCACCTTCAAAGGGCTAAAGAACAATACAAGAAAGGAGCAGATCAACATCGGAAGGAAGCCCCTCAATATCAAGTAGGGGATCAAGTCTGGTTATCCACCAAATATCTACCTCTAAAAGGGCCACGCACATTCAACCCAAGATACCTTGGTCCCTATTCCATCACTACCATAGTAAACCCAGTAGCGGTCAAGTTGGACTTGCCCCCGCACATGAAGATACATCCGGTCTTCCACGTCTCTCTATTAAAACCCGTGCAACCTCAAACCCGACTAACTAAATCTCCAAAACCTATCCTAGTTGATGGAGAACTCGAGTTTGAAGTCAAAAGCATTCTGGACTCCAAGATCTCCAAATCTAAACTATTTTACCTAATTGACTGGAAAGGCTACGGCCCCCAAGAGAGATCCTGGGAACCTGCTGAATATGTCCACGCTCCTCGCCTAATCAAAAGATTTCACCGAACATTTCCTGACAAGCCAAAACCCCCGGAGAAGCCCGGTTTGGGAGGGGCCTTGAGGGGGGGTACTGTCATGATCTCTGCTTCCAAAAGGTCAGGGCTTTCCCAACTCCCTTGGAAGCAGATCCATAACCCAGGTTCCGAGTGCCAACCAGTCCCAATTGGGACCTTTTGGACCCAGTCCTGGCGCCAGTGGCACCAGGCTCATAAATATGCCCAGTCCCAGCGCTGGAAGCGCCGGGCTCATAATGCTTGGGTGGACTTACCTGCAGCAGACCATGCTGCTTACTTGCCTGCCAGTTGAGCCTCTGATCCTCTTCTGTTTGGAACTACTTTTCCTGTTGGGTGGGGCAGGAGCCACTCCCTAGATTCAGAACACTGGAACTCTTCTGGAAAGCAGGAACTCTTTTCTTACCTAGGCGTGGCTGTGGAAGGAGACACCTAAGCACTACAGGAGGCTATTTAAACCACACCCGATGGATGAATCTTGCTTTGCGTTATTCTGCATCCTCTGCAGCAGAACGCTCATCGTGTCTTCTGCATCTGATCCTGGGCCTAAGGAAAAAGGCTTACCATCCTGAATCCAGTCTTCAGCAACACCTATAAAGACAAGAAAGAACAGGTTAGCATTACGGTCTTCAGTGACAGCTCTTCACTTACCTGGTCCATCGGCTGTCACCAACGCCTCGCCCTGCATTCCGGCATCTGAAAGACAAAGGCTTACCTACTCTTCGTGCGCTCCGGAGGTCTTCACACTGCATTCCGGCATCTGAAAGACAAAAGATTACCAACTCTTCGCACGCTCCGGAGGCCTTCGGCGCTGCATCCCGCATCTGAAAGACAAAACAAGGTGCGTTTAAAGACATTGGGGAACTTTAATACTCACGTGCCATTACTCCTTTCCACATCTAACCCAGTGGGTATTCCGGCACCCTGCAGCCGCTCCGAACTTGTACCTGCAAAATAAAAAGACAGTTAGAGCGCATCGAGAAGCAGGCAACAAGCGCTTACTTACGTGCTTCCAGGCGCTTCTATTCATCACACGGGCTCCATCTTCAACTCACTTCAGCCCGTCATCCGCCATCGCCGGAACCCTGCAAAACAAGAGACATCATTACTAAAGACTTTAAAGACATTAGAATTACTCGAAACTTACCGTTCGTGCAGTAAACGACGGACAGCAGTCCTCTGAAGTCAAGAGGCCTGCTCCCCTTATCCAGTGAAGAAACTGGTTACAGCACCCTGTCCCGAGGCAGATGGAGAGCACGGCGTTCACTTACCTAAGGTGAGAGCGTTAACCTTTGGGGTTCTACAGGAGAAGAGGAAGGGAAGAAGAGAGAGACATTCAATAACCCAGTTACTTAATCCCATATTTTCTATCTGCAGACATCTTACCCTTCGAGTCAGACATACAGTGCACAGAGGTCCAGCCCAAAGAGCCAGCCGTGTGTTACACATCACCTTTGAAGATACAGTATACGCCCAGTCAAGACCGGCGCCTCTACGGGAATCAGGTGAGCGTTACAATTTGCAAAGCAGCTACATGGAGCTCTATTCACACTTTTACTCAGCACTACTGCATTGACACTCATTCCAAGACAGATACTCAAGTGGGACAAGTGGTTCTAAGACATCTATTTGCTCATGACCCTTCTCACATCCCACCTCCTTCTTCTAACACTGCTCACTAATCTATGCACAGCATGTGATCTAAGCAGATTCCACAAGCCTCAGAAGAGATACATTACAGAAGAGATAAAACTACAAGCATCCATGCGCCTTCTCTCAGAGGGGAGGAAGGGCGGGTCGCATGTGAATCGAAGCAGATACAACCATCAGAAATACGATTACGGTGAGTAATGTATCTCATATAACAGGTCCTCAAGTGCTGCCTCTTCAACCTCCACCATGCCCTCTTAGATTCATTCCTGAATAAGTGTTATACTGCGTCAGGAGGAAGGTCTGTAGCAAGTCTGCACTCCATCTGCAGCACGCCAATGCTGGCACTGCTTGCAGCAGCCAACCAGTGGCATTTGGAGGCATCTGGCCATCATATTTATATGGTGGCTAGAGGCATATGCGTCAGAGCAGGCAGTGGAAAAGAAAATATTCTGGACCTGACCTTTGAGATTCAGAGCACTTTTACAGCTCTAACAATGAGGAGCCAATAAAATATAAGACCTCCATCTTGACGGTCAAATCCTTAGCCGGTTGAACCCAATAACTGTAAAGTCTTTGCAGCCCACCTCTTCCGGGAGGCAGAATGACGCATCTGGAACATCTGGAGCCTTCAGAGGCTTTTGTAGCAAGAAGGCAGAGGTAACCAGATAGTTTGCCCAGTGTCCCCAGGAAAAGACAGCAGACAACTACCAGGGGGTTCTAGTCATAATGCACTTGAAGGACACTTATTTTTATGTCCCATTTTGGCCCCCTCACAAGCAGTATTTGCATCTGTCATTGAGAGATCCTCATTTCCAGTACAGATTGTTGCCCTTCAAACCAAATGCAGCCCCTATATTCTTTGCAAAGCTCACAGCAGCTATTGGGGCTCATCTGCGCCTGAGGGGAACTCATATAAATATCTAGATGACTGGCTACTATGTCTTGAGGACATCCCTGTGCACCCTTCTGGGTATCTTGTTTGGTCTGGATCTTTCAGTCAGCCAGGGAAAGTCTCACATCTGACCAAACCAGTACATTCATTTCTTGGGCCTTCATTGGGACATTGTAAATGCTAAGGTCTTTCCAACTTTAGATCAAGTGAAGACAATCAAGGAGACTGTTGCCCGTTTTGTGAAGCTAGAGGACCTCTCAGTGTGGTGGTTTTAAGGGCTCCTGCATTCTAGCAGCTCGTTTGCATGTCCCAGGATCCATTTGCACCTGGCGAAGCACTGAAGTCAGGCTTCAGACCTTCAACCAGTTCTCGTTCCTGTTATAGTGGAAACACATCCAGACCTGCTGTGGTAATACATGGAGGAGAAGGTTACATCTTCACAGACACACCTTATAAAGCCATCATCATGACCAATGTGCCTCTCACTTGGTGGGGTGCAACAATGGAACATCTGTCTGCACAGTCTATGGTACTTCCAGGATCAGCAAGAACACATTAGCATTTTGGAGCGCATGGCTATTCAGTTATCCCTGATCTTGTTTCTACCTTGGCGGGAGGGCAAACCAGTACTCATCCCAACAAACAACACACCCTGAAGGTACTATGTCAATAAGAAGGGTGGTGCCATGTCCCCTCAGGGTTCACAATGTTTCTTCACAGCAATTTGCCTGAGGACCATTTATTTGTTTTTAAACACATTTTGATGCAAATAAATACTTGGGAGAGCCACGCCCCCTCCCCACTGCCCCCGCAGTCCTCCCCACAGTCCTCCCCACAGTCCCCCCAGCCCCACCTACATCTGCAGCAAAATGTGTTTATAAAGAGAAGAACAAATGGGACTCGACAATGGGTCTGTGAGGAAATGGGCTGAAACCGTCCCCTTCTCTGTGCAGCTTGGTGGTATATAGCTGATCTGGGAATGGGTCCTGGAACACCAATTAATTATTCAGGTAATACACCTTTCAGGAATGGAGAATGTGGAGGCAGACAGAATAAGCAGACTCTCCCATTCGATTCACAAGTGAGAATTTCAAACTTCATTACGCCAGTCAGTATTTCAGAAATAGTGTGTTCCTCTGCTAGACTTGTTCTCTTCGGAGAGCAATGTGGTATGCAGGTTATTCGCTTTGAGAGGGTGTCTGGTCATCTGTCTCAGGGAGATGCATTTTAGATTCAGTGGTCAACTGGAGTCTGTATGCTTTTACTCTTATTCACCTCATCCAGAAGATGATTGTCAAGTGGCGATCAACTAACTGTCCAGTTGCACTTCGCACTGCCTCCCGGCTACCCTAGCACTTGTGGTCTGTATCTGCAACCCTACAGTCTCTTCCAATGGATTGTGTCCTCCAACGTATTCCACATCTTTGACATGTAATGTCCAGCTTCAGTTGCTTTGGGAAAAATGTTTGTCAGAGGGTGGCGTGCATCGATGGCGTTGAGTTGATGTCCCTTGAAGGCCTCAGTCGAGGGTGACTTCATCGGCGGATATATATAGCACGCACTGCGCCTGTTGGCCTTAGTTCTGTTTTTCTGTAAACCGTGTTTGATTCGTGTGAAACTCGGCAAGCTTCCTCCTGTGACGTTTATTACTTCGAGCAATTGTCTTCAAACTCTACGATTGTGTCTTCTTCATCTACACCGTTGACACCTAAGTCCAGTTTAAAAAAAATGCAGAAATTGTGGTTCGAAGATGTCCCTAACCGGCCTGCATCAAATCTGCCTGTGGTGCCTCGGAGAGGACCACAATACTTCCATTTGCTCCAAGTGTCAGTCCATGACATGAAAAGCCTTGAGGGAACAGAAGGGGAAACTCAAGGTAGGAAAAACACCCAAATCCCCCACACTGCGACCTAATAGGCCTTCGACCGATGAGTCGAGAGGTCACTCTCCTCAGAAGAAGGCCAAGCGTTGCAGGTCTAGGAGTGGTTCCCCCCACTCGTCACCTTCGAAGAAGTCGAAAAAGGAGGCACCACAGGTTGCCTTAGTTGACTTCTTCGTCTGAATCCCACATGAGGGTCGCGTGCCCTTTGAAAAAGTCTACTCCAGCAGAATGGGAAGCTTTCTGTGTGGAAATGCTAAAAATATTCGAGAAACAATGCCATGCTCTGACCGAGCCTTCTAAGGAAGCCGGAAAGGAGAGGTCTCGGCCTAAAACCCGGGTAAAAGGCATGTTCCTCATCGAGAGCCCTCGAGGCCTCAATCTGAGAAATCGAAGGAACACTCGAGCCATGGGGAAAGGTCAAGGTCCTCGACGCCTTCGAGACTTTCGATGCCGTTGTTGCCGATGACGCCCATCAGGCCCTCGACCCCTAATAAACCGTTGATGCCATTGACACCACTGTTGACATCGACGCCGAAACCATTGACACCAGCTGCACCAATTTTGCCAGTTAAACCATCAGAACCAAGTGACCTTGCTAAAAAGGCACTGTCTAAGAAAAGTCAATGACTTCGACAATGTCAAAGCCCCTAGTTTCAAAGCCAGAAAAGATATATACTCCTCTCCCGAAGAAGGACTTTTTCAAGTCTCTAACTTCCATTTTTGAGGACGAAGAGCATTCATAAAATGAAGATGCCCCTTTTGCATCTGATGTGGTAATGGAGTTGGGGAAGGAGGAGAGAAAGGATTATGAATATGTAAAGCTAGCTTTAATAGCTAGATTTTGGAAAAATCCTTCCCAGTACCTTAAAAGCATGATAGTACCCCCCGGGCTACTTGGGTGAATGAGTGTTTGAAGAACTTAGAGGGATGGATTAAGGGTTATAGAGTTAACACTTATGAAGGAATGAGAAATCCTGTTACGTTGGAGTCTATCTATGATGCCTGCTCTCCTGAGCTCAGACAGCACTTTGCTGATTCAAAAGAGTTAGATTCTAAGAAACTGGCTAAGGCTGCTGACTTGTGGGTTGCCAACAGGGCTACTCATAAGGATTCAGGGGTAACTCAGAAAAAGGATGAGGGAAAGCAGCCAAAGAAAGACAACAAAGAGAATTCAAATAATTCCAATTCCAAAGAGGGCCACAAACAAAATTCTAAGGGTAAGCCACCAGGGAAACCTAATCAGGCTAGTGTACCTTCTGGTCCCAGAAGCCTTCGCTCCAGAGGAGGAAGTACATATGGCCAGTGGAAACTTTCAACTACTAGCTGATGATCCCATTTGAGTCTCAGCTAGTGTATCTTTAGTATCTCTTGGTTTGTGGGAACAACAGAATTTAAATGTGTATAATTCTATCCCTCCCAATACTAAAGAGTATTATAAAGACGGTGTCCTAGTCAATGGTCAGGAGACTCCTGCCATTAGAGACACTGGGGCCAGCATAACTGTGGTGGACAAATCTTTTTTTCAAGGTGGAGGATGTTGCTAAGGCACCCAAACGCCTCACCAAGTTAGCTGGAGGGCCTGTGCAGATGCTTCCCTAATTACCAGCTCTCATCCAGTGCAATGAAATGACTGTCAGGATACCTGTGAGTGTACAATCTGAAGTACCAGGAAGGGTGCTGTTGGGCAATGATCTGAAAGACCTGGGAGTAGTATCCAGTACTCCCAGACCTCCTAGTAAGAAATTACAGGAGCTTACCAGACCTGCAAGGGAGAGGACCTTGAGGGGCTCTCCTGAGGAGATGATAGAAAAAGAAATCACTGCTACTCCACTGGAGTTACTTACTACTATCTCTAAACAACCAGAAGCAAAGGGGAGACCAAAGGCTTCCAAAAAGAAGCCAGCAGAAAGCACTCCAGTGCTGCCAACCAGGAAATCTGCTAAGTTAGCAAAAATCACACCTGTGATTCCTCCTCCAGCTGAGGCTGAGAGTGAGGTACAACCCTGTGTGGTTGAACTAGAGCTTGAGGACTCAGATCTAATAGGAGGCCAGGAACTCATTGGAGATCTTGACCCTGTGGACCATCCTGAGCTGCAGTTGTTACTGGCAGAAGGTGGACCCCAAAGGGCAGACTTTAGTAAGGGACAAAGAGAATGTCCAACTCTGGAAGGTCTCCGCCACCAGGCAGCTTCTCAGCTTGAAGGGAAAGAGCCTGGGAAGTATAGGTTACACTGGGAAGATGGCCTCTTCTATAGTGAACCAACAGAGTCAACTGCTGGGGACTACAAAAGACTTGTAGTGCCCAAAGCAAACAGACTCCAATTCTTGCAACTAGTCCATGAGATACCTTTGGCTGGTCACTTCAGCTTCAAGAAGACCAAGGAAAGGCTCTCTCTCTACTTTTATTGGCCTAAAAGGGGGGCTGAGGTAGATAAGTATTGCAAGAGTTGCCACACTTGCCAAACTTCTGGTAAAAGTGGCTCCAAGAACGTGGCACCTCTAGTGCCTCTCCCTGTGGTGGGAGAACCATTTGAGAGGGTAGGAATCGACATTGTTGGTCCCCTTGATCCTCCAACTTCTTCAGGCAACAGGTTTATACTTGTTGTAGTAGACCATGCTACTAGATTCCCTGAAGCAATTCCTATGAGGACTGTTACAGCTCAGGCTGTAGCTAAGGCCCTCCTTGGTATTTTTTTTTACCAGGGTTGAGTTTCCTAAGGAGGTAATATCCGACAGGGGGTCACATTTTATGTCCCACTACATGAAGGCCATGTGGAAAAACTGCGGAGTTACCTACAAGTTCTCAACAGCATACCACCCTCAGATAAATGGGTTGGTAGAAAGGTTTAATAGAACCATGAAGAGCATGATAGGAGATTTAGAAGACCCCCTTAAGAAAAAGTGGGATCTTCTACTGCCATGCATTCTCTTTGCATATAGAGAAGTCCCTCGGGAGGAAGTGGGTTACAGTCCCTTTGAACTTCTCTATGGTCAGCCGGTTAGAGGTCCATTGGCCCTGATCAAGGAGGGGTTGGATAGTGCTCCTTCCCCCACACCAGTCAGAGTCACTGAATATGCGATAGGACTCCGGAGGAGAATGTCACACATGATGGCTGAAGCAAGTGATAACTTGAAAGCAGGTCAGGCTCTGGGCAAGCATTGGCATGACCAGAATGCCAACATGATTGAGTTCGCTCAAGACCAGCTAGTTCTTGTTATGGTACCAACAAGGCAGAGGGCCTTGCAGGACAAATGGATGGGACCCTTCAAGGTTGTGGGAAAACTTGGAGAGGTAAACTATCTGGTGGATTTAGGCAATCCTAAGGAGGCTCCTAGAGTCTTTCACATCAACCGTCTAAAAGCTTATGTCTCTAGACCAGAACTGGGAGCTTTGCTTCTAGCTTCAAGAGGAGGAGAAGAGTGAACCTCTGCCTGACCTCCTCAGAGGCAAACCTTTATATGAGAAAATAGTAGGAGTCAATCTCTCTTCTAATCTGACACCTGAGCAACAGGAGGAGTGCAAACTTTTGTTAAATCAATTTGCCCCCCTGTTCTCACTGACACCAGGTTTGACCCCTTGGGGCCAACATGATATCCAAACTGGTGACTGTCAACCTGTCAAAAGCAGGGGCTACAGGATGTCAGAAAATGTAAGAACCCACATCAAAGGAGAGGTCAACAAGATGCTTGATCTCGGGGTAATAGAGCCCTCTACTAGTCCATGGTCTAGCCCAGTTGTGTTAGTACCAAAGGCAGGATCCAAGGAGTTGAGATTATGTGTGGACTATAGAGCTCTAAATGCAGTCACTAAGACTGATGCCCAACCTTTGCCAAGGACAGATGAGCTGGTGGATAGACTTGGTTCAGCCAAGTTCCTCAGCACATTTCATCTCACGTCAGGCTATTGGCAAATAGCCCTGACTGACCATGCCAAGGAGAAAACTGCATTCTCCACCCCAGTCGGCTTATACCAGTTTAAGTTTATGCCTTTTGGATTAAAGAATGCACCTGCTACATTCCAAAGGATGGTTAATCAGGTTCTGAATGGGATGGAGGACTTCTGCATGGCATACTTGGATGACATTGCAGTGTTCAGCCCTACTTGGAAGACCACCTAGGATATGTTTTGCAGGCTCTACAACAGGCCCTTCCGACCATAAAGGCAAGTAAATGTCAAATTGGTCAGAGTAATGTGGTCTACCTTGGGCATGAGGTAGGAGGTGGTGGAATAAGGCCTTTGCTCAGCAAGATTGAAGCTGTGCAAAATTGGACAACCCCTTCTACTCAAACTCAGGTGAGAGCCTTCCTAGGCCTCACTGGGTATTACACAAATTTCATTGAGAACTATGGGTCCATAGCTTCTCCACTGAATGTAATCTCTTCTCCTACGTTTCCTAAAAAGGTCAAATGGAATGAGGAGTGCAATCAGGCCTTTGAAAGAAAGCCTAAAGAAAGCCCTTTGTCAAGCTACAGTTCTCAGAACTCCTGACTACCACCAACCCTTCATTGTACAGACAGATGCTTCCAATATAGGTATAGGTGCAGTACTCAGTCAACTGGATGAGAAAGGTAGGGAACACCCCATTTGCTTCATTAGTAGGAAACTGAAGGAACCTGAAACAAGGTGGGCAACTATTGAGAGAGAATGTTTTGCCATTGTGTGGGCTTTGAAGAAGTTTAGATCATACATCTATGGATCTACTTTCACCATTCAAACAGACCACCAACACTTGAGATGGTTGATGCAAATGAAAGGGGAAACCCCAAAACTGCTAAGATGGTCAATCTGCCTCCAAGGTTTTGATTTTACCATTGAGCACAGGTCAGGATGTCACCACCAAAATGCTGATGGTCTCTCTAGGATGTTTTTAACTGACTAGAGGTATGAGACTCATCCAGGCGTGGATTAGATCCTCCTGTCCCTTAGTCTGGGGGGTGGGGGGGGCGAGTGTTAGGGAGAATTCTCATTTCATGGCTAATTTCCCTTACCTATAGAGTCCCCCAGCCGCTTTGCTGGATTTGAAGGGTTTGTTTCTTTTCACCTGCTAAGAGTGAGACTCTTTTGCCCACTCTTAGGCATTTTTGCTATGTGTGTTCTAGGCTATTTTTGTGTTTAATGCCTATGGGATCTTTTCTCTCACCCTCTTTATGCACATGTGTCACACAGCACCCACCGTGCCGTGACACAGGGGTGTCGTAGCGACCCCCAAACATAGACTCCATACCCTGGGACTGACTACTGTCTCCCAGGGCATGTAAAGTCCCCATTGACTTTACTAGACGATTTTTATTAACTTAACCAGTACACCCCATCTTAATATGGAAGTACTGGAAGGGGTTAATAGTTTTCCCCTATGTTCATTTTCGAGAGGGTACCTTAAAGTCCCCCTCTACAAAGTTTCTGGCTGGTGGCAGTGGTTACTACCTTTTATATTCAACCGCATTGTTCGAGGCTACCAATTTTACTGACAGCCTCTAACATACCGCCGGTCTATTTTTTTATTAACTTTACTCCGGTAGGTTTTATTTGCCAGAACTCTGATAAAACTACTTTCTCGAGTCTTACTCCATTTTCCTAACCCAGGTCGGGGATCCTTTGTTCGTCCTCTTGGCGGGCTTCTGCCAAGAAGCCCTCCTTTCAGCACCACTGAGTCTGGGGTGGATCTGTTGTTTGGGAGGGGGAGTAGAACCCCTGGACAGAGTTGCCACCGCAACTAAGGTCACACTCTAACCTGATAGGATGTGTGAGTGACAGCTAGGCTGTATGGGGTCTCTTTCTGCATAAAAGCAGGGTCCTGAGGACTGGAAGAGCAAGACGTCGCCACTGGAACTATGGAACCGAAGGCCAGAGACATCTTCAGCATCTACACCACCGGTGAAGCCCTGCCGGATAGTCTCACCACTTTTTCTTCCACACAATGAGAGGAGATCTTCAGCGGAGGAGCCTCCTTCCCTTGAGCTGGTGGGGTCAACCAGTTCACCTATAGCATCCTCGGACCTGCCTTGGTCGACTCGACAGTGCCCCGCACTTGAAGACCGGATAGCCAGGCAGCTATCGACCCGGACCTCGATTAAAAGGAGCGTACCTTTTAAACTTCGTTTGGCAGCACTGCGGCTGGTTTCATCCCTGGGTAGTGCAGTGACTCGAACCTTCCTCCACGACGAGAGCCTCTCTTCCTCTGTTGGACCCCTCGACCTGCAGGAACTACCAGGAACAACCACCACTGCAGGAGCCACTGCTCCACGTTTAAGGTACATTGTTCCGCCAGGCCGCCCTTTCTCCCTGGTAGCCCTAAAGGTGTTTTAAATCCTTTGACTACTTGTGGGGTCGGCCGCCCTCTCTCTTAACATTGTCTTTCGCCTTGCATCTACTGCTTTAAAAGTTTTCTACTAAAGACTTGACTGCAGCTACAAGAACATTTTTGCTCCTAAGCTCTTGGTCCTGTACCGCTGACTCTGGCTCAGGCCTATTGACTGTGGCTGATTTGTTAGATCTGCTCTCACTAGATTAGTTTTCAATGAGAAATGTGTTGATGTACCTAAATCTTCGAAACCCCTCTTCCTTACTACTGTTTTAACTTGTGGAGTGCCATTTTGCTCAGTTTTCATTCACTTGTCTTTTGGTTAAAGTGTTAGTGTGCATTACTTGTTCACAAAACTTCAGGGAAGAGTTGCTAGGGGGTGTCTGAAGATATTTCAGTTTAACTTGTACTTTCCCTCCCTTTCGTTGAATTGGTAGAGTGCCATTTGTAGTAGGTTTTCACTGTGCCCTTTTGCTCAGTTTTCACTATACCGCAAAACTTGTCTACAATTGAATAGGGAGTTGTATATGCTTTTCTTTTGACTAAACTTAACTTACTTTATTAACTGTGATCTATGTGTTGACTTAGAAGTGTATAACATAAATACATATTCTCTTTTTAATACAAAACTTTGGTCAGTGTTTCCTTGCTCTATAGTACTGTACTACCTTTTGTGTCAACCCTGAATACTGCTCATCTCCCTCTTGAGATAAGTCTGACTGCTCAGCCACAGCTACCAACTAAATCTTTGTGGTACAGACTTATACCAAAGGGGATTTATTGCTCTCACCTGTAGTCCTAATCTGGGGTAGTGCTCCCTAAGGGAACTGCCCTGGATTCTGCCTAACAGCCTTTTGACAGGTCTCATCTTTTTGGCAGTAAGGCTGACAAGAGCCTTGAGAAGTTGCAGACCACGAAGGCGGCGGGCAAATCTTTAGGCGCCGCTGTTAGGCATCCTCAGCCATTTCGTCCTAATGGATAACCTTAGAGGGGTTTTGCTACAACTCCTTATTTGGAAGGGCTAGAGGAAAAGCCAGTCAAAGAGGCCAAAGAAAATGTCCTCCTAGTGGACGAGGTAGAGGTGCCAAGCCAGCTCAAGCTGCAGCCTCTTTACCATCGGCCTCTGCAACAGCTGCTAAAAAACCACTGAGGGCTTGAGTCACAGCTCACCAGTGGGGGGCAGACTGTCTCAGCATCTAGAAGAATGGCGAGACATTACTTCAGATGCGTGGGCTCTGGAAACAATAGCCCACGGTTACTGCCTTCCTTTTATAAAGAAGCCTCAGAACAATCCACCGGCGAAACACTCTTTGAGGATTCTGGATCCGCTCCTTGTGCAGGAAATTTTAACCCTGCTAGAGAAAGGCGCTATAGAACTGGCGCCTGTTGTGGAGAGGATCAAGGGTTGGTATTCTCAATAATTATGGATCCCCAAAAAGAACAGAGGACTGAGCCCCAACTTGGACTTGAGATACTTGAACAAGTTCCTCAGGAAGGACAAATCCAAGATGGTCACTCATTCTCAGATCCTTCAGGCCCTCCAACCGCATGATTGTTTGGTGTCATTGGACCTTCAGGATGCTTATTTTCATGAGCCAACCCATCCCAAGCAATGAAAATACCTGAGGTTCGTGGTTGGCGGCTTGCACTATCAATTTCGATTCCTGCTATTCGGGCTGACCTCCGCCCTGAGGTTTTTCACCAAACTGATGGCAATGGTGGAAGCGAGTCTCAGGAGAGGAGGGATTCACGTCTATCCCTACCTGGACGATTGGCTGATCGGGGCGAATTCTCCCAAACAAGTCCGGGATCATCTCAACGTTACCTGCCAATCTCTTCACAGACTGCGCTTCTCCCTCAATTACAAGAAGTCCCACATGACACCTTCCCAAAAGCTCTAATACATCGGAGCTGTGATAGATACATCCCCGGGAAAGAGCTTGCCACCCGAGGTGAGGGCTCAAGAAATTTTTCTGATGGTAACCAAGTCTTGCGGACTTGGAGTTTTTGAGGTTGCTCAGCCTCATGGCATCCTGAATTTGTCTGGTGCCAGAGGCCTGCCTGAGAATGAGATCCCTTCAAAGGGCTCACAGAACACAATGGTCCCAATTCTCAGGAAACATGTCGTACCGACTTCAGATTCCAACCATTGTCTCACAGGGCTGTGGTGAGTCTGCGAGGAAAAATAGACTTTCTGGCCACCATGGCTGGAGATTACAGTAGTGACGGACGCCTCACTCACGGAGTGGGGAGCCCATGCCAAAGATCTGACAATCATCGGTCGTTGGTCTCCATCGTAGTCTAAACTACACAACAGTCTTTTGGAGCTGAGACCAATCAGACTAGCGCTGAAGGCTTTTCTGCCCTCTGCACTAGGAAAAAATGTCCTGATAATGACAGACAACACAGTGGCCATGTACTACCTGAACAGGAGAGGAGGTATAGGGTCACTACCACTGTGCAGGGAGGCAATGTAGCTATGGTATTGAGCAATTCAAGAAGGAATCTCCATATCAGCAGTTCACCTAGCCGGGAAGGAGAACATGGCGGTGGACTCTCTGAGCAGGCAGAACACAGTCTCCCACTAGTGGGAACTAGCTCAGGAAGTTCTTCAAGAGAATTTCACCCTTTGGGGAACCCCTCAAGTGGATCTGTATGCGACTGGTGTCAAGCGGAAGTGCTTGCAGTACTGTTCAAGGGAATTTCCCTCGACACGAGCTCTAGGCGATGCGTTCGTGGTGGACGGGAAGTTTCCTCCAGTCCAGTCCCCGTCATTCCTCATGTGATCAGGAGGTTGAGAAGATTCAGGAAACACATGATCCTAATTGACCCAGATTGGGCCAGGAGAACATGATACCCGGACCTTCTGGACATGTCCTTCTGTCCTCTAATGCGTCTTCCACAAAGAGAGGACGTTCTCTTCCGAGAGGAGGGTCGGGTTCTCCATCCAGAGGTCATGACTCTCAACCTTAACGCTTGGTTTCTGAAAGGCTGAGATACAAGGATTGGGACCTCCCGAATGAGGTAATGGAAGTGTTGCCTTCTGCCAGGAGGCCAGTAACAAAGTCTCTGTACCTTTGCTGTTGGAATAAGTTTTGCAACTGGTGCAGAGAAAAGAATGTTGATCCCTTTTCAGTGTAGAACTCTGGATGTTTTATCATGTTTGCTTTCATTAGCAAATAAGGGCCTTCAGGTCGGCACCATTAAGGGCTACTTGGCAGCACTGTTAATCTTTAAGCGCTCGTCAGAAGAATGTTCTTATTTCAAGATGCCACTGGTAACTCAATTTCTAAAAGGACTCACTAATGTGTTCCCTCCATCTCCTTTTCAGGTTCCTGTTTGGGACCTTAACCTGGTTTTGAAATTCCTGATGTGTACGCCATTTGAGCCTGTGCACACATGTCCATTAAGGGTGTTAACCTTTAAGACAGTACTATTGGTAGCTCTAACATCAGCCCGTAGAGTGAGCCAGTTGCAGACACTTTCATCCAAGCCACCCTTTACGATATTCCACAAAGATAGGGTTGTAATAAGGGTAAATCCCTCCTTCTTACCAAAGGTAGTTTCGGATTTTCATTTAAGTCAGAACATTGTTCTGCCTTCCTTCTATCCTCTTCCTGGAAAGGAGGAGGAAAGGGTTCATAGGCTGGTCCCTAGGAGAGCGTTAAGTTTTTACATCTCCAGAATGTCAAAGTTGAGAGTGGGCGACCAACTTCTTATAGGATACACAGTACACAAATTAGGCCAGGTTGTTCCAAACAGACCATGTCTAGATGGATCATTCTTACCATATTTGAATGCATGCTACAGACTAGCAGGTAAAGACTCTCCTGAAGGTTTGCGGGCTCACTCCACCATGGACATGGCTACATCTACAGCCCTTCAAAGGGACATTCCTACTAGGAATATCTGTGATGCTGCAACGTTGTAATCAATGCACACGTTTACAAAGCATTATTGTCTGGATGCGTCCCATGCTCAAGACGTTGCCTTTGGTAAGGCAGTACTTTACTCTGGCCTGGAAAATCCTTAATATATACATTCTACACACTCCTCCTATCATAAATACTGCTTTTTGAGTCTGTCAAAGATAGGAATACGTTGGAGGACACAATCCATTCGAAGAACAAGTTACTTACCCCGGGTAACATTCTTTCGACTGGATGTTCCTCCAACGTATTCACCCTCCTAACCTACCCTTCTGTAGAATTTCCCATGCTATTACAGCTTCCGTTCCACCAAGGCTGAGTACTATCATGCCCTTATTAATGGGTATCTGGGCTACACAAGGAGGGAAAAACACAACTGAGGCCAACTGGCACCATGCGTGCTACATATATCCTCCGATGACGTCACCCTTGGAGTCCTTTGAGGGACATCGACTCGAAGACATCGAAAAAAATCCAAAGCAGCTGAAGCTGGACATTACATGTCAATGATGAGAAATACGCTGGAGGAACATCTAGTTGAAAGAACCTTACCAGGGGTAAATAACATGTTCTACTCCTACGTCCCGTCCTCTTTCCTCCATACTTATGGGACATTCCTGCGTCCTATGGGACGGGACCGGAGCACTTTGTAAAAGCATCAAAATTTAGCAAAAATGTTAGTCCTTCCTCTCTTTTATGCGGGGTACCTACGCGACATAGTGTGGTGGTCGTCGTTGCTCAGCAACCTGTCGGTGAACGCGGGATTTCAAGACCCCCTTCACCGATGGTCATGGTCACGACGGACTCCTCCCTTCTAGGGTGGGGTGCGACATTGGATCTTCTTCAGGTCTCGGACCTTTGGTCGCCCAAGACAAGTTCCTTCACATAAATCATCTGGAGCTTCTGCTGATTTTCCTGGCGCTCAAGGTGTTCAGGCCGGTCATTGCCAACAGAGTTGTCCGTATCCGCACCGGCAATGTGGTGTCAATGTATTACATCAACAAACAGGGGGGCACCAAGTCTCCTCCTCTTGTGGACCTGGCCATCCCGATTTGGGAGTGGGCGGTCTGTCACAGTGTCTGGCTGGTAGCAGTCCACATCCCGGGCCAGCTGAACGTCACGGCAGATGCCCTCAGTCGGCGGACAATGGTCAGCTATGAGTGGGAACTGAAGGCGGAGATCCTTTCATGGATATACCTGTCCTGTGTTGGGGCACTCCGGAAGTGGACCTCTTCGCAGCGTCGGCAAACAAGAAACTGCCTCTGTATGCCTCCAGAAACGGTCTGGGAGCCTCCTCCCTGGGGGGTGCTCTCGAGATTCCTTGGCCCAACATGAGGGCCTATGCTTTCCCACCTCTGCCTCTGATTCATCAGATGATTTGCAAGCTGAGGAACACAGTGAACTGTTCTCTTCTGCTCATAGCCCCGTGGTGGCCGGCCAGATTCTGGTTCTCAGAACTTCAACACCTGTTGGTGTGTGCACCGATCAGGCTACCGGTGAGTGCAGATCTGCTTCACCAGAGGAATCGACAGCTGTGGCACCCCTCCCCACAATCGTTCAGATCTTTAGAGCATCTCAACCTGTCTGCTGATAATATGCAAATAATCCAGGCAGCCAGGAAACCGTCGACCAGGTCTCAGTATAAGAGAAAGTGGCTTCGGTTCTGTCACTGGTGCTTAACCAGACAGCTGGACCCCAGGGTGGCTACGATTGACGTGGTGCTGTCCTTCGTGTCTCACCTGGCAGAGTCAGGCGTTCATGTTTTATCATGCAGAACTTACCTTTCAGCGATAGCCACCTACCTATCCACGGACTAGTGTTCTTATTCATGGTCAAATCCGGTGATTAGGAGACACTTTGCAGGTTTAACGCGTCTTTATCCTCCGGTTTGTAAGCTGCACCCGACGTGGGATCTGAATGTGGTCCTTACAGAGTTGTGTCATAAACCGTTCGAACCAATGACCACGGTGGACCTTAAGCACCTTTCGTGGAAGGTGTCTTTTTTGGTCGCTATTATTTCAGCAAGGCGTATGAGCGAGCTCCAAGCTCTGTCGGTGGTCCTACGGACAAATCCTTCTTTCCTGCCAAAGGTGGTCTCTGATTTCCATCTGAATCAGTCAATCTCCCTGCCGGTCTTCTTTCCGAACCCAGCTTCAGAAGCAGAAAGAGTTCTGCATTGTTTGGATGTTAGAAGGGCTCTTAAATTCTATCTGGACAGAACATCTGAATTTAGGAGCTCTTCTCAACTGTTGGTGACCTTTGGTAATCCACAAGGTAGACAGGCCTCTAAGGCGACTATCTCCAGATGGATCGCTGTCTGTATTACGGAGTCTTACACTGTCCAAGGTCTGCAGCCTCCTAAAGGAATTCATGCGCACCTGGTGCAGGGCAAAGCAGCTGCACTTGCCTTTCAGACATATGTCCCCTGGGAGACCATCACAAAAGTGGCTACATGGGCCTCCCCATCGGCTTTTTGTAAGCATTATTGGCTAGACCTGAGCTCCAGATCTGACGCTCAGTTTGGCTAGGCTGTGCTGAAGAACCTTTTCAGTAAGGGGTTTTACATCCACCCGTAGTTCCTGTGAGCAGTGCTTGGGAATCTCCCATAAGTATGGAGGAAAGGGGACGGGACGTAGGAGAATAACCAGGTTACTCACCGTAGTGACCACCTTACTCCTAGTCCATAGTCCCTTTTCCTCCATACACCCGCCCGTCATCCCCTCTAATAAGGTTCCTCTATTATTGCTTAAAGGTCTCTGACCTGGCGATAGAAAAGGACTGATGGGCGATGCGCGGGGCAGAGCTAAGATGGGCGAAGTTACGGCCGCATGCGGTACCCCGTGTAAAAGAGAGGAAGGACTAACATTTTTGCAAAATTTTGATGCTTTTACAAAGTGCTCCGGTCCCGTCCCACAGGACGGAGGAATGTCCCATAAGTATGGGGGAAAGGGGACTATGGACTAGGAGTAAGGTGGTCACTACGGTGAGTAACCTGTTTATTCTCTGTGCACTTATGCCCCACCCATTGGCTGCACTTTTTGAGTTACCTGCACTGAGCCACACGCTGGCTGCATTTTAGAGTTCCCCCTCAGCACTTCTCCCATTCCACTTTCCTGCACTCGCGCGATCTGAATGACACAGGGCCTAGTAAGATTGTTGTTTTGTCCTCTCTGTTTCCCCCTCCTTGTCTTGTCATGCCTGGAAACATTTGTGTACTGGCGCATTATAAATGCCATATCATATCATATAT
This sequence comes from Ambystoma mexicanum, assembly GCF_040938575.1. Classification (NCBI taxonomy): domain Eukaryota; kingdom Metazoa; phylum Chordata; class Amphibia; order Caudata; family Ambystomatidae; genus Ambystoma; species Ambystoma mexicanum. The sequence goes on from NC_090926.1 coordinate 1,227,507,703, forward strand.
CATATCATGCGTTAATGATCACTGTGGCTTCTCACTGGCCAGGCAGTACCTGTTTCACCGACCTGATAGAGCTCACTTTGAAGGGCCGATGTTTCTCCACATCTTTCTGGAGGTTCTGACAAAGCATAGAGGGAATGTGTGTGCCCTGTCCCCTCAATCATCGCTGATGAGTGAGTTGGTTACAAAGGAATTCAAACGTGGTCACTTGGTCCTTTCGAGCTACAAGCTCAAGGTCATTTAGAGAGCTAGAAAGCCTTCCACTCCCAGTATAGCAGCAAATCGCTAGGGTTTTGCCATTAGTCAATTGACAGGGATATGTTTCCTTTAAAATGCTCCCTGGATTAGGTACTTTCTATCATGTTCAATTTAGCATGTACGAGTATCCAAGTCGAGTCTTGCTAGACATACCTGGTGGCAATAGGCGCTCACAAGAGATTCTCAGACATATTTTCAACGTCCAGTCTTGTCATTCAGCGTTACCTTGAGTCCCCCAGGTGGTCCACATAGGGGGAGGCTATTCCAGGGAAAGGGGTGATGACATCCTCTGATTCATCACAGTATCTATTTGAGACAGACAGAGAGAAAGTGAGCAAGGGAGTGAAAGGTGGCATTGGGAGCTAGAGAAATGGCACATGTCTGCAAATGGCCAAGGGCAGGAATGCTAGGTTGCAGATTGTTTTACCTTGTAAGGCCTACTTGCGGCTTCCCCCTACAAACTGACTCCCCATAAAGATATCCTACCACCTTACGCTATACACATAAAGCCCCCTCCTCCCCACAGACAGCCACCACAGGCCCAGATGTTAGCACATCAACACTAACCGAGCCATGTCTAGGCTCTCCTCTTTAGCCCTGTTACACTCTTCCACATGAGTGGCTAACCAGACCCAAAGTGCTGTAGTCTATTAGCCCTTGGGCTCCAAACGGTTCATAGACATAATTTCGAATACAAAATATTCAAAAGTCAAAAAGTCGAAAAAAAAACATCGAAAAAAAAAATGTCGCATTTTTTTTAATGACAGTTTTTTTTCGAAATGGGCTGGTTCCCCCCCAACCCCCCTTTTTTTATTTTTACCTATTTTTTTCACAGAAACTAGAGCCAAAAAAAAATATCGAAAAAAAAAAAACAATTCGACATTTTTTTTTTCGTCATTTTTCATTCGACTTTTTTTACTTTCGAAATTATGTTTTCGAAATTATGACTGGACACCGCTCCAAACCTATGGATAACATACTCCCAAGTTTCTCTGCCAAACCCATAGAAAGCAAATTGGCAGTCAGGAACAGAGTGCTTCCAACCGCACACATCAACACCACAGATTTCGCACCTGCCTTTCCCATGGTACCTCTAATGAACCCCACCCTCCTTTTTTCTTACAGAGCCAAGCACAGTGAGACCATAAATAGTGGCAGATGGGTGCTATACAAGACAGCTTACACTACGTTCCTCTAGTTTCCACTCAGTGTTGGAGGGTGTTACTGTTGGGAAAGTAGAGAGGAAGATCAGCCCTACAGCAGACCAGGAGTGGCAGCTGCAGGATTGGGAAAGAGCGTCTAAATAGAGTTTTCTTTCTTTTTATCGTCATGTCAAAAATCCTTTTGAGAGTAAAACATGCCTCAGCAAGATTACCTCCTCTGTGCTGTATGGAAGGCATGGTATCGAACAGTAAGACAGACACAAGTGATCACAGTTCAAGGGTGTTCATTGAACTTCAACTGGGTTTGAAAAACGCCTATCTAATACTAAATCTAAAGATGGGAGCAAGATACGACCATCAAATAATAATAACGCAGTCCTAGTGTGTCTTGTCAAAATGAAAGGGCCTATACTAATAAACCTATTGCCAATGCTTACTTCGAAATACAAATAGTGTTGGAAACAATGTTATGCAAAAGAAAAGTGTTCAAGAAATGATATGTCAGAATATTCAAGCCATTGGCTTCCCTTCCCCACGTTTTCAGCACGGGGCAAGGCGGCATGCACAAGCTTAGCACAGTCTCTGGCTTCTCTAGCACGAGGATGCAGTTAAAATCATGGTGTCAGGGCCTTCTTGTACCAAAGTATTTTTGCCATTCAAAGTCCCTTACTTCAGAGGGCCTCCTCAGGATGTTCATGTACAACTTCTTGGGTGATTTTCGACTCACCTCGGGTCCCCCTCTGCCGGGCTCGGACCCACTTTAACACACAATCTTCTTGGGTGATTCACTGTACACCCCGGGTTCAGACCCACTTCAACACAAAATCTTCAAATGGTCTCCCTCTGCTGCGCTCGGACCAGACTCATGTATTTTTCCAAACTGTCTCTGTTTCCTCTTTCGACTGTACGCAGGATTTTGCTTGGCATGTCGCAGGACCACTCTGATTAACATTCATTCATTCACTTTCAAATTATCTCCCTTTTCCGGGCTTGGATCAAATGTATCTACTTTCGTTGGATACCTTAAAGAGACCTTCGATTGAGCACCCACTCCGTGTCTGACCACTCTGTCAAAGATATTATAGCATGCTTTAAAGTTTAATCACTCAGAAGTTTAACTTCACTCGCGTCTCTTATCAATCAAGTTTTAACAATGTTCGTTCCAGAGCTCGCCATACAATGTTTGCCGCTTGCAACTTTGGCTTCAACACAGACCGGTCGTGTATCAGTCTACCCAACTCACCGGCTGTGTTGATTTCAGTTACGCTGCTTTGTACTGGTAGCCAAGGACAGGCCACAGTGTCTGGTGTAAGGAACTCATGGTGGCAACAGTAAAGACAGAGACAAGTGATCACAGTTCAAGGGTGTTTATTCAACTGTATAAATGGGTTTGAACAACGCCTAATCTAAACCTAAATCTAAGATGGAAGCAAGTGTTGACCATCAAATAATAAGGCAGTCCCAGTGGTGTCTTGTCAAATTAAAGGGCCTATAAAAAAAAAACTATTGCCAATCCTTACAGCTAATTTCAAAAAGAGTGTGGGATAATGTTCACAAGAAAAGAAAGAAGTGTTCAAAAAATGATAAGTCAGAATGTTATAGCTGGGGGTCTTCCTTCCCCACGTTTTTAGCATAGGACAAGGCAGGACCTTTGAGCACAGCAGACTCCTGGGCCTCGCCAGCACAAGGTTATAGTTCCTTTCAACAATTCCAGGACCTTCTGGTGCCAAGTCTCTTTCCTGCAAAGTCTCTTGCCTTAGGAGGCCTGATGAACCATAAAAAATAAACAAAACAAAAGTTCCTTTGGTAATCTTTCACGCTGGGCGATTGCTCTTCGCCCCTTGGAACCACCTCAGCCGGATCCGATCCTTCTTACAACGTTAGCCTCCCTCAATCGGGTTCACTATGACCTTTCACTCAAAACATGGCACTCAACAGTCTCACTGTCTTTTTCAACAACTATTCACTGCAGGCATACCTCAGCCGGGTTCAAAACTTGTCGCCACAATGTTCACGGGTATATCACTGTATGCTCCCAATTTGCAGGCATCCCTCCATCGGGTACACATTTGCCAATTTCACAGTTCACTCAGTTTTATGACAATGCAGGATTTACTTCTCTTACCTTTCCCTGTGGGATCCCTCCTTCGGGTTCACATAGCCATTCGCCATTCTAACACAGTTCATGATTCAATCATTTCATCAGAAAAAGTGGGGGATTCTCTTCCCCTAGCTTTCTTTCGGCACAGATCACACGACCACTTAGATTCTTCCCTTTTCCTAAATTGGGGTCTTAGCCCTCAGTGAGACTTTCTTTAAAGCCTCTCAACCAGGCTTTCCTTAAAGCCTCCAGCCAGGCTTCACACAGTTGTCCTCTATGTGTCAAAGACTTTCGCCCCTCGTGGGACCACTTTGACACTTTGACACTTCACACCAGCCTCTCCTAAGGCCTCTTGGCCTTGGTTCATTTCCTTCGAATGAACGTCCCTGCAACGCCTGACCACTCTGCTTCTGAACCTTTTACTAGGGTTCCTTTAAAGTTCAATTACACAAGTTCTTTGTTCAACAAGGTTGCCGCCTGCAAACCTTGGGCCCAGCACAGTTTGGTTTTACTATCTGTCTTCTCCAACTCACCGGCTATGCTGAACTGTTGCAGTTTCTTGTCTTGGGAGTCAAGGACGGCACCACAGCAGCAAGCGCTTTGCCCCGCTTTGACAATCGCGGAGAGGGCCCTTTGTGCCGTTGACACCTGTCACACCACACACCAGCTGCACTTCTCGGTCTTATGTTTTCCCTTTCGGAGGCTTCGCAGATCTGATTTGTAAAGAGTAAGGGCAATTCCCTCTTCGGCGTCCCTCCAGGTCTCTCAGCCTTTCTCCTCCGTTTGAACTGCTGATCGGGAATCGCTGCTTCCTTGTGCGTTCGGCCTTGCTCGAAGTGTGCTTTCATGCTCCGCCTTTTACCACTTTGGGGAATGGAAAGGGCCATCAGGTGTGCCTAGTTATTTTTAATTGCCTGGCTCTTCCTCACGCTTGTGTTGGGACATGTCAGGTAAACTGCCCTGATGTTGATCCGTTGTCTGTTTCGGTGTAGGAAAGTGTTTGTGTTGGAAAAGAGGGTGAGGGTAGAAGTTCTGAGTAAACTACGAGGTAGGATGGGGAAAAGGTGTCACAGGAAAGGGGGCACCACGTCTCACCGGTTGGTGTCCCACTTCCACTCCCCAAGGACCCCCCCATCCAGGTGATCCTCCTGCACTGGTCCACCCCCAGGAAATGGATTCAATAGCGGTGGCTGTGTCTTGGTCACCTGGAAGACAGATCCCCGGGGACTAGTCAGGGAGACACCTTCAGGTTTCTCACACTGGTGATTCTCCCCGCCTTGATTATTAATGTGGGAGGGCCCCGGGTATCTCTGACACACAATGCGGGATTCTTCAGCCTGTTTTCTTGGTCTTACGCTTTCCAGTCTTGAGTACTCATGAAAGCAACGGTTCCTTGTCGAAAAGGTCAAGTGTACTTCCCTCCTTGTGATCCCTTTCTGTTTCGCTGTCTTTCTTCTCCAGTTAAACTGCCATCTCGGAACTGCTGTTTGCTTGTGTGTTTTGCCTCGCTCAGAGTCTGGTCTCGTGCTCTGCCTTTTATCCTTGAGGGGAAGTGTAATGGAAGTTCAGGAGTGATTGTCACTAATTGCCTGACATCATCTGATCATAGTATTGGAACATGTCAGGTACATGGCTCAGGTGTTAGTCTGTTTTCCCTTAGAGCGGGCTGTCAGTGAGTCAGTGAGAAAGTGTTTGTGTTGTAAAAGGTGGGGGGGGTAAGAGTTCCTAAATATCCTACTGGGTAGGATGGAGTAAAGCTGTTACAAGGAAGGGGATACCGCGTCTCAACATCAGATGTCCTACTCCCAGTCCCCGAAGATCCCTCACCCGGGTGATCCTCCCGCACTGATCCACCCCCAGGAACTGGATCCTAAAGCGATGTGCGTGTCCTGGCCACCTGGATGACAGATCCCCGGGGACTAGCAAGTGAGACACAATCTGGTTTCTCACAGTGCCTATGAAATAAATGACGGCTCTTCTTTTAAATACAATAACAATGGGGTTTAGATAAAAAAGCTGGAGAGATGCTGATGGAGTTTACAATTGCTGTATTGGAGGCATTGAAAAGAAATGCAATTGGGTTCTTATATAGCTCTAGATGCCAGAGTCCAGCCTCTAAGCGCGGGACAGGGTTTCTAACGTGTGTTGCTCTGTGTTGTCTTGCTTGCGTGTTTTCCTTGAGCTATCCCCCCAGCATGGAAGATATTCCCCATCTCTTGTTTGTTTTTATGAACTATAAACTTTTCAGAAAGATATGGCAGAGACCAGTGTTTGAGAAACATAATGCCAAGTCCCGCACAGCAGCATTAGGTTTACTTTTAAAGGCAGCACATACAGAAGTAAATAATGCTGTGGGTTATTTTTGGAAGGCATGATTTGTTAATAAGCGGTTGGTCTAATATGTTGTATGTTTCTATAAATATTTGCATATTTAAATTGCTGCTTTTAAATTGCATATTAATGTGTTTGCGTGTTTAATACATGTTGTAGTGTGTTTTTATGGCAAAATCTTTACAACATAAAATGATGATGATGATGCTATGTGGCTTATAGATAATGTTTTGTATTCTGCATCTTTCTGCTGTCTCCAGAGCATTGTTCTTCCTTTTTCAGGTTGCTGGTCTTTTTCTGCTAATTTTGGGAACATGGACTAAGTACAGCGCTGATTCCGTTCTGAAGATCACAGGGACTTATGCGGCCCACTTTGTCAATGTTGGATACTTTTGTATAGCTGTCGGATGTTTTCTGGCAATCCTTGGTGTCATTGGATGTTGTGGTGCTCTTAAGGAAAATCGATGTCTTCTCATATCAGTAAGTAAAATATAAAGATATGTTTTACACATACATATCAGTGAATAGACTTCAGTTAAGAGTTTAGTTGAAACAGTTCAATGCAGCAAAACCCTTGAAATTCAGTTAACAAAGTTCAGTGAAAGTGATATTTAGGTGATTGTGTAACACAACAAAACCATTGAAAATCACAGTTGAAAATCAGCAAATGTTAGAAACTACGCCACCTCTGCTCGGAGTCCCCCTTTACCTAGCCTATGCACACACTGATGACCTCACGTATGACACCACTTATTGCAGTTCTAAAAGTATTCTAGTGAGAACCTCACAATTCTCCAGAAACGATGAAATGCTATCCTTAGCCCACCAGACACACTCTCGAACTTCCCAATTGCTAATGATTCAGTCTTCCCACATCCCTCCTCAGAGGAAATAACTGCTTTTACTTCTCCTAATATCATTTTTAGAACATAATAAGTGTTCAGTTTTATAGGATGTCATATGAGAACTGCTTGCATTGGTGAAAGTGAAAAAAAGACCACTTTTTATTTTTGAAAATCTACTTTTCTGGAATGCACCATGGGCGATATAGAAAAGATTTTGGTGCAAATGGCCTTACATTCTCTGCCAAACTTTCAAAAAATGACTGGATGGATTTGCAGTGAACCACAAAATGGCACAGTTGCACCACTTTGTGCCCAACCTGTTTCTGTATAAATAAAAACAAATACTGAATAACCAAAATTTGAAGCAAATCTATCTAGCATTTTAGGCTTTGTGTCTGTTCAATGTATGTTAATTTCCCCTTATGGGAAAACCACTGCACAAGGTAAGAAACACTCCCTTTTTTCCACAAATGATATATCTTTTACACCGTTGCACACATTTCCGCCAAACTTTCTGGATTCGGGGGGGTTAGTGCAGAAACCATCTCGGAAAAATGTCATACAGGTACAATATGAGGCAAAGTTATTAGCAATAAAATTATCACAAATCCAATAGATCTTCGGTTTCTCCGTAATTAAAGGATGCACTATAAAACCAAAATGTCATTTGCATTGCGATTTCCCAAAATTCTATTGCTAATACATTTTGGTTTGCTGGATGGATTTGGATGAAACTCCCAGGAAAGCACCTGGCACAGGCCCATTGATAAGAGAATGTTCAAAGAAAATGTGTTTAATGGTTAAAAAAATGATTAGGAAAATGCAAAATGCTGTTCATGGCACGCTCCCATTCATTTTCCACATAGAAAAGATGTTTACACAGAAAACATTTAGCAAAATAACTGCTGGTTGAATTTGCACCAAAGAAGAAACAAGTTGGGCAGAAAGCACTTGAGATGTACCTTTTCTTTCTGGTTTGGGGTAAAATCATGCAGTAGTTTTTAAAAAACGTTTATAAATATGCCATTATTAATTTTCAGAAATGAAAAGCCGTCATTTTTTCCACCATGATTTTTGTGGTAATCCTGAGTGACACCGAACAAGAAAAGTGTTCTAAATGATATTTTGGAGGAGGAAAGGTGTGCTTTTATATGAGGGTAGAAGGGCAGAGTGAGAAATCAGAAACATGTGAAGTGGGAAATTACGGAGTGTTCTGGAGAGACCTTTTTCATCTTACTGGGTGAATCCTGCAGGATTTCCGCGGGATACCTATCGAAAAATCGGAAGACGCACTCAAAAAGAAAATGCGTCAAACAACCACAGAGTGAAAAGGGCTAGGTACTAGGAGTGGGTTATAGATGGTTTACACAAGGAGAGACCTAGAAAAGAGGAAGGGGCCACATGGAGAGTTGCAATGCGGATGGGAAAGACTTAAAAATTGTTGAGCGGTTGACTATTCCCACGTGTAGAAAAAACACCATCTTGCTTTTCATTGACGCAAGCCATTGGATTAAGTTGGCTGTAAGTATTTAGTAAATGTATACAAGAAGAAAGTGAGGCTTCCTAAAAAGCTTTTTCAAAGTGGGTGACCAAGTGGGTCATTTTGTAAACATGTTTAATTGTATGCAAGGGACCAATATACACTAGTACGTACTTGCTTTTGCATGCCCTACTTTCAATTGTAAACATTTACGAAAAAGAGCTGAACAGTGAAGAGTAAAATCGGGCGCCAGTGGCCCAGGGTAGACCAGTTGACTAGGGGCAGTGCCCAATACCGGTGGGTTGTAAGGGGGATATGTGCCTCGGCTGTAAGTCCATCCCACAGACATTTAGGCTATCTGGTGCAACAAGAACAGTGGATAAGGTCACAGCCAGGGCGCTTTTGTCTTTTTGCCTAATTTTTGCAATGTGGATATGGACACAGTCAAAGACTGTGGGCACTGCCCATTGCAGAGGCCTACTGCAGGTGTGCTCTAGTTAGTTAACAGGCAGGGAGATATGGGCCACATCCGAAGGATATGGGTGGGCCTCAATCCTTTTTACTAATTTTCACCAGGTTGCGACAACACTCCAACCACCTCAGGGAAACTGTGTAACGACTTGGCAGACCATTTCAAAAACAAAATCAACGACATCCGACAAATCATACAAAACAGACCAAGCAACCCTAACACTCAACCAACCGGACCTGACGAGAAGCCACAGCACAAACTCCAAACCTTCCCGGAAATATCAGTGGAGACATTCGTCAAGCTGGTAAAACACCGCATAAAAGCGGGATCACCCATGGATCCCTACCCCCCTGACATTGTTGGGTGTCCTGACCCACGTTTAAGCTATCATGCCACAACATTTGGTGCTGTGGGCTTAGAAAATTCAAGATGGCAGAAAACCCACATGTGCGCCGAAATCCAGGAAAGCTGCGCAGTTTGTGCGCCCACCAAAATGGTTGCCTCACTTGCCACCCACCAGTGCGAGAATGAAAGGCCGGGTTGCCATGAGGGAAATGGGTTGCCAAAGGAAAAACAGTAGCGCCGGTTAGCTTCAAAGCGCTTTAAAACCACCATTGGACTACCCGCACAGTAGTCTGAAACCATTGGGAATGGCAATGCTGATTGCCAAATGCAACCTAGAATTGTGGGGAATTCATTCTTAAATCCCAAAAATGGGTGCAGTACCAGGACTCACCACTATCCAAAAGCCGGCAATTTAAAACAACACCAGATTTTACTTTTTTGTGTAAAAATGAATGAACCCAAAGCAGGCCAAAGAAAGACTTACTGAGAGGTGGATACAATGTAAAGTGATATTCTGAAGTGACTTGAAGGTTTATAACAAGACTGGCTGAGCTGTGGATTGCAGCAGTTTAAGTTGCACTGGATTTAAAGACACTAAAATCGAAAATGTTTAGATTAAATGAGTGACCTATGTTTGGTGTCACATGCCTTTGCAATTGTTTAAATGTCATAGTTTTAAACTTAGAATCAGCCTTCTAGCTGCATATGTGAAAATGTTTAGTTTTATTTGAATGCAGAAACTGGGGAACAGAAATGACAGCTTAAAGAGATTCCAATTTGCCTGGCAACTACCCCCATCAGGAGTGAAACTTGAGTCACAGCTGTGTTCCCAGGCCTAGCTGCCCTTTTGCTGCTCACACTAAGGATATGCCATCTATCTGATCATTGAATTACCTGTGCTCTGCAGGAAAGTGAACAAAGCCCTGTCCTTGCTCAGGCAAAGGTTTTATTGGCAGGAGTCGTAAATGGTCGTAAAAAGTGGCTTCCTCCTGAGGAAAGGGGAGGGGCACTGCCTGTGAGAGCAAGCTGGCTTGGCAGAACTGGAAAAACCAGAAATTCAACCTTGTGCTGAGAGGAAACCACACCCCTTTGGAGCCAGAACATAACTTTAAAAAGATGAATAACTCATAGAGCAGACATGTGAAAATTTTATAAATGATACCATAATTCTTGTGATTTTTCTGCCCACATTTTAAGAGGTTTTTCGACCCGGTGGCGTGTTCAGGGGGGTTTTAGCGGAAAAGTGGATATTACTCTAAATGTATGCATGTTAAAAATCTGAAACTTCATCAGTTAATGTCCATACTCCCTGCACACATGTATGTAAAGTTGGGTCAATGTCAGAAAGTGAAAAATCAGTTAAAAAGTCAATTATGTACCATTTCTGAATGCAAGCTCTTAGAAACAGCAGATTTGGACAGAGACATGGCTAAATTCAGCCACACCATGTATATGTAATTTCAAGCAACTGTGTAACTGTGAAATATGTCTTTTATTATCAAATATAGAATGTGTGCAATCTGACAGAGGAGTGTCCTATCTGCAAGCCATAAAATGACATCCCTCTGACTCACAGTTCATTCCCCAATCAAATGATAAATGGAAGTTTGACCAATTAGAAGCTGAGAGAGAGGTAGGGTCAGTGATGCTAGAACACACCCACATTCTAAACACATAAAAGCAGACAGACAGGACAGATAGGGAGCTTCAATTCCATCTGCCGCTGGAAGCTCTGCCGGAGAAATCCATACTTTACCTCCATCAAACCTCCAGAGAGCCAAACTAGAGACTTCAATCTATCCAGAACTAGAGACCCAGACCAGAGAACCAGAGAGAGCTGACCCAGATCACTGTGAAGTGCAGAGACCAGAGGCGAGTTTAAAACCTGACCAGATCCATGGCGAGGCCCATTTCACTCAAGAATATAGTGTGAGTACCTAGAAAACTGTGCAGAACCAATCTCCTAGTTAAAATAATATAATTCAATCTATTTAATCTAAGTAGAACTGCCTCCTAACTGTCACCTGTCATTTGTAAAGCTGTCACTTGTCATTTCCTAGTTGCAAGCTGCACTTGTCTTTTTGAACTTTAAAATTTCAAATCTGAAAAATGACCTTCACAAAATCGCTCATATCTCCGCAACCGTTTGTGCTAGAGACTTGCAATAACTTTCATTCCTACCCCTTATAGTTTTACCGCAATCGCGGAACACGCATTCGCGAATTTTACCGCGATTTGCAAATTTCTTCACATGTAAAAACTGCTGCTGCTTGCCTTCCATTTGCCAGAAATTCGTTTAACCTGCTAACTATCCCTGCATCATTGCTAGTGTGAGCCTGGACTAATATTAACTAGATACCACTCACCCTGAACCTCTGAAGGGGAATTAAAAGCATTTTAGCATATTTTAATTCATTGCCAGCACATATCAAAGCAATTTGGGCCTGTGTTTTCAAACTTCTGTAGTCTAAGCTTGCTGGGGTGAACTGAATCACATTTGATTGCATTTCTGAGAACTGTGTGCTTCCTTCCATTTCCTTGCATTGTATCAAGGGGGGGAGGGGATTGCCAGAGAAAAGTGATTACATTGTTTTGTTGAAATCATATTGAGTATTTTCTATACTGCATTTCATTCATTCAACCTTGCATTTCCTTGAACCCTATAAAGCATTCTCTACCACATTATACTTCTGTACCTATTTTACCAGTGTGCTACCTTATCCATTTCATGTCAACTCATTAGTGATTATAAGAAGTGTGCTAGTGCCAGATTCTCCGTTGTTGATCTTTATCATATCAGATTAAGTGTGCTATTCAATTATTAATTTATTATAAAGTGTGATATATATATATTTTAAATTATCAAATAAACCTTTTAAACTTGCAAAACAGAACTACTTCTTGGCTCAGTGGGGTCAGGGGGATTCCAAGAGAGGGGTGTTATATAGGGGTAGTCATCCAGAACGCATGAACTGGACATAAAGATATATCAATAAGGGTTTTCATTCAGTATTCTAGACTAGGCGTTAACTTAGCTGTAGTGCTGAATTGAATCCTCTTACAACATCTACAAATCAATACTCACACAAGGAACACCATCAGAATATTACAGAAGCCTCTTAAATCTGTCGCTCACAGCAAGAACTGTACCATGATCCTTCAAATCAGCATATATAAAGCCACTTTTAAAGAATACAAGTGGCAACGTGGAAGACATTTCCAACTACATGCCGGTCTCAAACATTCCCTACCTGGCAAAACTCCTAGAAACGTACGTATACAAATTAACCCAAGAACATGTAGAAAAACATCACTTGCTAGACCAAGCAAAAGTTGGCTTCAGACCCGCAAGAGGAACAGAATCGGCACTACTATCCATGTGGGACGACCTAAAAACAAGTGCAGACTCCACCTCAACGTTGGCTCTGATTCTACTCAACCTCTCTGCAGCCTTTGACACAGTAAGCCATGACACCCTGATTGGAAGATATAGGTATAACGGACATGGCACTACGCTGGATTAAATCATTCCTAGCAGGTAGAACAGAAACCGTATGGATAAAACCCTTCAAATCTACTCCACGAGTTAACGACTGTGGAGTACCACAAGAATCCTCACTATCACAACTATACTTCAACATTTACCAGAATCCAGTAATCAGGAACTTAATAAACATTACATGCTACAACTACGCAGATGAAACTCAAATCGTCTACAAAATCAAAGATGGTCAAACAGATCACTCAACCCTAATAGAATGTCTAAAAGAAATCTTTGACTGGATGGACGCCAACAACTTGAAATCCAACATCAGGAAATCATGATTATATCCAAAAACCAAGAAAACATCACCTACGTTCCCTGGCCAACGGAAATGGGAACCGAACCCACACCATCTAAGGTAGTAAAAAACCTGGGAGTCCTAATGGACAATGCCCTAACCTTAGAATCACAGGTAAAGGCAATAAGAAATGCTTCTTCCTTCTTCGCACAACAAGAAAAATCCTACCTTTCCCCTCCTTCACCCACAAAACTCTGACAATCGTTGCTCTCATAATGTCAAGAATCGACTATGCAAATGCAGCAGCCAGACACTTCCTCAAACTTTCCAGAAGAGACCAACCCAGCACTAAAAATACTACACTGGCTCCCAATCTAGAAACACCAAAGACCACCTAAAATTTAGAAAACTTCTAAAAACCTCACTCTTCATCACCTCAGAACCAAATTGAAACAACTAAAACAATCAAACAAGAAACACAAAGAACAGATTGACAGAATACATGATGGCACAGACAACACCAAGAACAGACTAAGGGAAACTCTGATAAGAAAAAGAGAGACAACGCTAGGTAGAATAGAACACAAACGGCAACCCCATGAAGAAAGAAGTTGGCATACATGCCCAACACTACCAACAACCTTACCCACTCAGAAAGGACGTAGGGTACAGGTGTAGCTCACAAGTAAATCAATCCAAAAAACTAGGTTACAGCAAAGACAAACTGGGATAAAAGGGTTGACCAAACACATAGATGGAAACACGAAAGTAGCTAACTTAGCATAATGACAGAGAGATGAGACAGCCTTTCGCACTGAAACTGATAGGAAGCAAGCTTCTCTAGACCGTGAAGGAGACACAATAGAAATATGCATCTCTCCCAACAACAAGGTTACTAACTAACCCAACAAAAAAAGGGGAAAAAAGAACCACATCACCAATCCTCACACACCTCTCACACTCTAACCAAACACAACCACACCTCTTAAAGCCACAGCAACCCGCATGCACTTCACCACACCGAGACAACAATCACACCAAACAGACCCCCAAACAACAGCACACGGACTCAGAACCGAATAACACACCAATATGCTTGCCGAACTGTGTTAACCAAACTGAAGCTGCCAACAATACTCCATAGCTCCCTTGCTCTTCTCCAAACTTTGTTCCACTAACACGCCCTACTTACCTCCTTTTGTTTCTGATCTGCCAGAGCGCCAGGGGACCACTCCGGTGGTGATAGTGCGTGGTACATATATCCTTTAACATTAACATTAATGAAGCACGGAGAGTGGCCTTGGCCAGAGTGTCCTGGAGAGGATATAGCATAAGAAAACCCTTGAAATTCAGAGAAAAATACTTTAGTTTGGACTCAGATTTATCAAAACAAAACCCATGAATCAACTCCATTGTGACATCTATCGGCTGGGAAAACTAGAACATGTGAATAAACTTTAGAGGGAACAAAGGCAGTGAAAGAGGCCTTAAATACTGTGGGCAGAGCAGAAACTTAACATCTTTGTGCACACCACTGGAGTGAACTGTACAATAAATGTGATGTATTCCTGTTTTTGTTATTAGCTGGTCTTGAAAAGACTAAGGGCCTCATTACGAGGAATGCAGTAGAGGGTTAACGGCGCCGGTAGAGCTGCCGGCGCTGTTATCCTTCTACCGCCCCATTACGAGATCCACTCGCGGGACCCGCTAAGAATGCCTGGTTTTACCAGACGTCCTTAGCAGATCCCGCGAGTGGACTAGGATGCTTACAACGGGTCCGTCATTAATGGGTCCGTTGTTAGCATCCTCCTCATTTCCATTGAGCCCTATGGCGGCTCAAATGGGAATGGGGATGTACCGTGTCTGGGTTCCTGGAAAGGGAATTACCGGGCCCTCCAAGGTTGGAATGGCCCGGTAATTCCACATTCCAGGAACACGGTATGGGGGTAGCCATGCCGCTAAAAGTGGCATGGCTACCTCCATACTCGGAATGAGGCCCTAAGTTTATGAACATATATCGTATAGGCCTCTCTCATTACTTAATCAAGTTGGGAAGATTTGAACGGGTTTACTGACGAATAGATTAAAAGCCTCAATAGCCACATTAATACATCTGGACCAGACAGGATATGGGAGGAGTATCACAGGCAACCTGCGTAGGCTACACCATATAATAGACTACACCAAGAGCAGTAAAGACCAGTATGTGGTGGCTTCATTAGATGCAGTCAAAGCGTTTCGATTTGGTCAGATGGCCCTGGTTATTGGCTACATTAAGGAGGTTAGGGATAGGCCCCAACTATATTAAATGGGTCCAACTACTATATAGCCAGCCGGTAGCCAGGGTCAAAACAGGTAGCCAAATCTCAGAACAATGGGTCTTACAGAAAGGCACAAGACAAGGATGCCATTAGTCTCCTATGCTTTTTGTCCTGGCGCTTGAGCCGTTGGCTGTCTTCATCCGAAAGGAATATAAAGAAGCAGGAATTAATTTACATGGCACGATGGTGCTGATGAGATACTGTTGTATCTAGAGTAACCTGAGAATAATCTACAATACGTATTAGAAGTGCTAGCTCTCGGGCATCATGGTGAGCACACAAAAGTCGAGCATGTTCCTGTTGGCAGGATATGGGCATAAGATAACAAGATTGTTGCCTGTGCTCCCGATCAGATGGGCGATGGACACATTCCGGTACCTAGGAGTGGATGTATATCATGATCCTAGGGACAAACACACAAACAACACATTGAAAGTAGTAAGTGGGCTGACACAATCTATGGACTTCTGGGCAAAGCTTCCCTATTCATTGATGGGCGGAGCCTCTCTCTTGAAAATGGTAGCCCTTCTGAGGCTTCTCCACTGCTTCGCTAATATCCCGTACCAGATACCCAAGAGTTTTTTTTAAATAACTTGATACAATGTGTAGGGGATTTTTGTGGCGCAATGGCAGGTGTAGACCAGCCCTGACTAAACTGCAAGGCACGTATGACCAAGGAGGTATACCGGTACCAAACTTTGAGCTTTACTATGTAGCAAGCCAGATGCAATTTGTTCGGAATGGCTTGCAGATGAGTCAACCCAAGACAACCCACTGTTGCAGCCTACATCCAGCCCATTCTTTCTAAAAGAGATAGTCTGGATACAGGATGCATATTTGCACAACCCGTTCCTCCTGCTAGCACTAGGGAAAAGTATGTGAAATAGAGCATGTAAACTGATGGGTATTATTACGCTATACGCCACCCAGTTCCCATTAGTGGCAGTGAAGGCGGATAGTCAACTTCAGAGGTTGATAGTGCGGAAGTACTGGGCGCCTGTTGGAGTAGCCACAGTGAGATACCTCCTGTATGAAGGGAATGCCAGGGACTTTGACAAGCTAGCGGCTGCAACGGGATTGCACAGGGGCCAACACTTAACACATGCTTTCCTGCTGAAAGGAATAAACGTAAGGTGGCCATTAATTGGTGAAGAGTTTATAGAGAGGATGGGGATTGAAATAATATATGACACGTCGGAAGGGGGACATGCATGGCTAGGATATATGAACTAATTATAGGCCAGCAGGCCGATAGGACTACTGGGACTAGACTAAGCTGGGAGGCGTACCTCTTTGAATCTTTTGAGGAGGGAGTATGGAAGAGGGTGCTCTCGTATCACAAGAAGGTGTCCCGGAATGCGAAACTGCAGCTGCTACAGTTGGTTGTAACTCACCAAGCATATTTGACTCCTAAGAGAATGTCAGGGTTCAATACGACCAAAGAACAGTGTTGCCCGAAATGTCAACTGGTTAAGGCCGATATGGTATGTATGTTCTGGGCATGCCCTAAAGTGGCAAAATACTGGAGTGAGTTGGCACGGTTATTGTCTAAGGCAGATATAGTATTAAACATGCACTACCCCATGGCTTGTTTGCTGGGCAAAGTTTGTGAACATTTTTGTTGGCCAAATTTGGAGATCATTCTTCTGGTTTAACTTAGAGTCAACTAGTAAGCTAAAGATCTAAATAGCATAGGTTTGCACATTTATTTTGACCATCTTTTTGAATATTTCCCATTAGAAGAGGGTGTCCCTGGAGGGACAGAGACTTGTAAGAAATGTTTTAAGACTTTGTTTTCAAGACATCGCCACATTGCAGTGTAAGGAGCACCCGGAAACCCCCCCTTTCTGTTGATCCTTCCTTGGCACTGTCTTATGGATAGATCCCTTATAGTTTCTTGTTGGTTTCCATAGTTCCTAGAAGAGTTCATCCAACCTCTACCTGGTTACAATTTTCAAATAAAAATGTTTAAAATGTTATCTCATTGTCTCGGTATGAGTCACTTGAGACCACGTGAACCACTGTCACAGGTGGCCCATTCATGTTACCTAGGAGGACACACATTGAGGGACAGTGTGGGGACTAACTTAAGTTGGGAGTTTGGCAGAATTTTGAAAGTTGGGCCTGCAAGCGAAGTTCCTGAGGAAGTTGGTGACCTGAAGTCTGTAGTGATCAGTTTGATTCTGTTAAAGTAGAGCAACATTATACCCCAGGACTAAGGAATTTCCCTTGTTAAATCCTCTGAAGCTTATCTATACCCTGGTGAGCAGGGAGCCCCCAACATACAACACAGATCATTTCTATTTGTAGTTGTATGTATTGTAAGGCTACTGACAGAAGAGCCTACCAGGAGGGAGAATACTGGTTAGCTCAGGGATCACCCCTGGTGACCTTGGGCATCTGTCGGCAGAGAATGAGACTCACAGAATGACTGCTAGATGACTGGCTAGGAAAATAACAGTGAAGAAAAAATGGGTAAATGACCTAGAAGCCAATCATGCTATGCTGTACTTTGGAATGCATGCATTGTTCTCTCAGGGCATGGGTCTCAGTCAGCCCTGAGGGCATTATTCCCTTATTACATTAGGTTGTCCTTACTTAATTCAGAGGGTGAGTCCAGCAACATTGCATAATTCCCTGATGTCTAGCAAGTCATGTATTGTAGTGCTGCTACTTGAAACCCCACAGACTCTCCATAATATCACAATATTTACCACTGTCCACAGATTAAGAGTAATTTCCTACTTCACCTCGATAATGTACAGACTGGTATTTTCTTACTCTCTGACTATTACAGACTCTAATCCTCCAAGGATGTTTGCACCTTACTCCTCTTCTACTTCCTTTTCCTTCTCCACTTCTACTATTTATTTATTTAATGTATTTATTTGAGCATTTATAGCACCGCACCAAGCCCTCGGGCATCTGGGCTCTCGTTGCATGGGTACAGTTATAGAGGTGGGAGTAATTCAAACCACTAATTAAACAATTGGGGCTTTAGTTTTTTTCGGAAGAGTTGGTAAGATGCCTCAGACCCTAACTGGGGCGGGAGATTGTTCCACAGGTTGGCCCACAACAGTGGAAAAGCTTGAGCCACCTGCATATTTCCGTCTGATTCCGGTGGTGTGTAGTTGCTGGCTGTTGGAAGATCTGAGTTGTCAGTGCTCCAAGCTTCCAGGCTCAGGAGTGGTACAAACCAACCGACCCATTGCAGTCTTGTCGCCTGCAAGTCTAGGCTTACACAGGCCTCTGCAACCCCAGTAGGGAAGGAGGGTTAGGAACACTTTGATTGGATAGGTAATGGTGTTGAGGATAACCGGAAAGAGGTTTAGGGCAGGGAAGTGGATGGGTTGGGGGACATAGGGTAAATTAACAACTGTACAGAATAAGCATGCACCCACATGCATACATTCCCCACAGTACATTCAACACAAGAAATCTAGTAAAGCACTTAGCTCTGGTTGTGAGTGCTGGCCTCCTGCCTGCGCACTCTCAGGTCCGGTAACTGGAGCAGTTTAAATGCTGCAATGAGAGCTTGTATTAGTGATTGCACAGTGTTGTGTTATGTTATGTTACTTGGCATTTATATATCGCCTTATGTATCATTGGTATGATCTCAAAGCGCTGGTAAGTTGAACGCCCTCGGGAAGTCAGTAGAGAGAGAAAGAGTCATAAGATGCATGTGTGCACCAGAAATGTGTGCAACCGGTCTGGCAGTTGCGTGATAGCTGCTTCTTAGCGGTAGGTGTAGCGGTTGGGAGGTCAGGCATATGTGTTCATTCTGGAAGGATGACGCCCAGACTGATTTGTGGCTGTGTTAGGCCTGAGGAGATGCTTAAGCTAGCGGTGTGCTCAGCTGAAGTTTAGTTAGGATGATGGGGAGTATGAGGTGGGTGTTAGTATGAGAACAGCTATACCGAATGTGTCATAGTATCGCTGTGTTCTAGTTTAGTGTTGGTGTATATGGGAGAGTAAGCGTGGTGGAGTAATATGGTGGTTATCAGTTATGCGCTTGAGATCGAGCACTCCATCTGTACCATCCACTCCATCTGCTCCATCCACTCCATCTGTGTCGTTTGTTCCGTCCACTCCATCTGTTCCATCTACCCCATCTGTTCCGTCCACTCCATCTGTTCCGTCCACTCCACCTGTTCCATTTACCCCATCTGTTCCATCCACTCCATCTGTTCCATCCACTCCATCGGTTCCATTCACTCCATCCATTCCATCCCCTCCATATGTTTCATCCACTCTACCTGTTCCATCCACTCTACCTGAATCCATCCGCTCTACCTGCTCCATCCACTCCATCTGTTCTATCCAGTCCATTTGTTCTATTCACTCTGTCCACTCCATCTGTTCCATCCACTCATCTGTTCCATCCACTCAATCTGTTCCTTCCACTCCATCTGTTCCACTTCATCTGTTCCTTGCACTCCATCTGTTCCATCCACTCCATCTCTTCTTTTCACTTCATCTGTTCCATCCACTCCATTTGTTCCATCCACTCCATCTCTTCCATCTACTCCATCTCTTCCATCCACTCTATCTGTTGCAACCACTCATTCACTTCCATCTACTCCATCTGTTCCATCCACTCAATCTGTTCCATCCACTCCATCTCTTCCATCTGTTCCACTCCATCTGTTCCATCCATTCCATCTGTTCCACTCCATCTGTTCCATCCACTCCATCTGTTCCGTCCACTCCATCTGTTCCATCCACTCCATCTATTCCATCCACTCCATCCGTTCCACCCACTCCATCCGTTCCATCCACTCCATCCGTTCCATCCACTCCATCCGTTCCATCCACTCCATCTGTTCCATCCAGTCTTTCTGTTCCATCCACTCTACCTGTCCCATCCATTCTACCTGTTCCATCCACTCTACCTGATCCATCCACTCTACCTGTTCCATCCACTCTACCTGTTCCATCTATTCCATCTGTTCCATCCACTCCATTTGTTTCATCAACTCCATCGGTTCAGTCTACTGTGTCCGTTTCATCCGCTGCATCCGTTCCATCCACTCAATTCAATTCCATCTGTTCCATTCGTGAAAACTACCCATCCTTATCATTTGTTCAATATATTTGTTCGTCATGTCCGTTCCATCCGTTCTATCTACTCATCCGTTCCATCCACTCCTTCTGTTCCCATCCACTCCATCCATTCGATCCACTCCTTCCTTTCCATCCACTATTTCCGTTCCATCCACTCCTTCTGTTCCATCCACTCCTTCTGTTCCAGCCACTCCTTCTGCTCCATCCACTCCATCCGTTCCATCCACTCCATCCGTTCTATCCACTCCATTGGTTCCGTTTATTCCATCCGTTCCATCCTCTGCATCCTTTCCATCCACTCCATCCGTTCCATCCTTTCCATCCGCTCCATCAGTTTCACCTGCTCCGTCAACCCTACATGTTTCGTCTATTCTGTCTGTTTTTTCTTTAGTGCATTTATTCCCTCCACTGCGTCTGTTCCATCCACTTCATCTGTTCTATCGACTTCATCCGTTCTATCCACTTCATCCGTTCTATCCACTTGCTCCATTTCTTCCGTTCCCATTTGTTCCATCTGTTCCAGCTTCCATTCGTCCCATCTATTACTTTTGTTCCATCTATACCATCCGTCACAATCATTTCAACCAGTATGTCCACTCCGTTTCCATCTTTTTCATTTGCTCCATCCTCTCTGTCTGTTCCATCCATTCCGTTCGTTTGTTCTGACAAGTAGACTCAGTCCAACAAACTCTCTCTTGCATCTGTTCGATCCGTTCCATTCCCTCTATCCGTTCCTTCCATTGCAGTTGTTTTGTCCACTCCTTTGTCACATGTACTCCATACTCTCGATTCGTTCACCTTTTCCATCCATTTCATTCTTTTATCTACTTTATCTATCCGTTCCATCCTTTCAATGTGTTCGATCCTACTTTTCATTCCATCCACTTCATGTGATCCACCCACTTCTTCCGATCCAATCCACTTCATCCGTTCCAATCCACTTCATCCGTTCCAATCCACCTCATCTGTTCCATCCGCTTCACCCGTTCCAGTCCACTTCATTTGTTCCAATCCACCTCAATTGTTTGATCCGCTTCACCCGTTCCATCCGCTTCACCCCTTCCATCCACTTCACCCCTTCCATCCACTTCACCCGTTCAATCCACTTCACCCCTTCCATCCACTTCACCTCTTCCATCCACGTCACCCCTTCTATCCACATCACCCGTTCCATCCTATTCACCCGTTCAATCCACTTCATCTGTTCCATCCACTTCATCCGTTCCATCCGCATTCATCCGTTACATCCGCTTCATCCTTTCCATCCGCTTCATTCGTTCCATCCGCTTCATCCGTTCCATCCGCTTTATCCGTTCTTTCCACTTCATCCGTTTCATCCACTTCATTAGTTTCATCCACTTCATTCGTTTCATCCGTTGCATCCACATCGTCCGTTTCATCCACTTTATCCGTTCTATTAAGTTTCAATTTGGATTACATTGGCCAATTTAGTTTTCTGTTTGTTTGATCAGTCACTATGCTGGATTGTTATTTTTGATTCAGCAACCTTGGTTTCTGTTTATTGTGGTTGTTTGTTCTGTTTGTGCTAAGAGTCGATTTTAAGGGAAGAGCGGAAAGACATGAGGTATTCGGTGAGTCGAATGTGGGGTGGAAGTGAGTGTCGGCCAAGGCTGAGAATGATGATCGACCTAACTTGACTGAGTTGGTGTTTGGTGTCACTAGGAGGCGGGCTGAGCTTGATCTTAGAGTGTGCGATGGATGGTAGGGTTTTAGCTTGTCCTGAAGTTATTGAGGTCTGGTTTTATGCATTGCTCAGTCGAGATGCATGAGGTTTTGAAGGTCACCCTTTGTCCAACCCGCAGCCAGTGGAGAGTTTTGAGAGCTGGGGAGGTGTGATCTCTTGGGCCAAGTGCTAGTAGTAGTTTGGCTGCAACATTTTGTGCTCTTTGTAGTTTAGCCAGGTGGTATGCTTGGACTCCGAAGTAGAGGGAGTTAGCGTAGTCCAGTCTTGACATTACAATTGATTGGACCGCGGCAAGTCTTTTGGGAAAGGAGAGGTATGGAAAAATGCACCTAAGTATTTTGAGGTGGTATTGGCAGGACTTAGAGACGTTTATGACTTGGTGGGAGAGGGTTAGGTCAGAGTTGAGAGTACATCCAAGGCTTTTTACTGAAGTAGAGGTTGTCGGGGGATTAGCCATGGATGATGGCCAGGGTAGGGGGTGAGGAAGAAGTTCGGTGTGGCCACACACCATGATTTCAGTTTTGGTGGGGTTTAAAAGGAGGTGGTTTTTAGACATCCAGTGATCAGTGTCAAGTAGGCAGGCAGCAAGGTCGGGCTGGCAGTTGGGTTTTGAGTTAAGGAGTTTTAGGATTAGTTGGGTGTCGTCGGCGTAGTTGTAGCACAGGATATTGTGCGAGCGGGTTATTCGTGGGAGAGTGGACATGTAGAGGTTGAACAGGAGGGCTGATAGGCACGCTCCTTGTGGAACTCCGGTATTGACTGGTCGGGCGGCAGAGACAAAGGAGGAGAGGAAGGTTATTTGTTTCCTATTGTTAAGGAAGGATGCTATCCACTTGAGAGAATTTCCACGGATTCCTAGGGAGTGGAGGCGGTTGAGGAGGATTGAGTGGTGGATTGTGTCAAAGGAGGTGGATAGGTCAAGAAGGATTAGTGCAGCGCATCCCGCAAAGTCTGCAGTGTTTTTAAGGTCATCCCAGATTGAGGTCAGGGTGGTTTTGGTTCCGTGTCGGGGTCTGAAACCTGATTGAGTGGGGTCTAGGAGATTGTTGGCTTCAGCGAAGACGTTTAGTTGGGAGTAAGCGGTTCGATCGATGAGTTTATCAAGGAACCTGCTGTTTGAGATGGGGCGGTAGTATTTGGGGTCAAGAGGGTCGAGACATAGTTTTTTTAGGAGGGGTTTGACATGAGCTGTTTTGAGCGCGTCGGGAAAAATTCCCGAGGAGAGGGACTTGTTTATGATGGTTCTCGCGTATTCTCCTGCGCAGGTGGATGCAAATATTACTTTGAGGGTTGAGGTTGGGCAGGGGTCTAGCGGGGAGAGGGATGGTTTCCCGGCGGAGAGAAGTTTGGTAAATTGGTGAGTTGATATCGGTGTGAATGAGTCGAAGGTCGGGTGGGTTGTAGTTGCAGGCGGAGGGTTGGTAGGTGGTGTGGGCGGATTTTGTGGTGGGTGCAGGAGGGCCAGTTGGTTGATTAGGGAGTTTTTTCTTTCAAGAGCAGTGGTGTAGAAGTGGAGAGTGAGTGAGTCGCAGAGTGATTGAGAAGGGGTTGATTGGGTGGTGGTACATGATGGTTTGGTGAATTCAGAGATGATTTTGTGGAGTTCTTTGCTGGGGTTTCCACAGTTGAGGATTCAAGAGTTGTAATGGGCTTTTTTTGCTTTCTGGATTTCGGCTTTGTAGTGGCGATGGTGCTGGGCCATAGTGGATCTGCTCAGAGTGGTTTTATCTTTCTGCCATTTGCGTTCGAGGGATTTATAAAGTTTTTTCCAGTTTTTAGTTCTGGTGTAAACCATCTTGGAAAAGGGGCATGGCGAGTGGATGATTGGCAAGTGGGCGTGAGCGGGTTTAATGAGGTATTGAGCCATGTGTCAAGGGCATCGGGGGGTAAAGCATATATTGCATGTGGAGGTAAGTGGGGAAGACTGAAGGAGCGCGTCAGCTAGGTCCGGAAGGATTTTTAGTTTCTTCCAGCTTTTGCGTAGCTTTGGAGGTTCTGGTTCGGGTACGGGGAGTGGGTGGGTGAGAGAATGCTGAAAGGGACAAGGAAGTGATCAGACCAGATGACTGGGGTGGGGGGGAGGGGTTTAGATGTATCTGGTCGTGGGAGCTGAAGATGGCATCAAGGGTGTGTCCTTTACAATGAGTTGGCCCGTTTACGTGGGTACAGAGGTTAATCGCGTCTAGGCAGTCGACCAGAGAGTGGGTCATAGGGTAGGTCGGGATGTCGAGCCAGATATTGAAATCTCCAAGAAGAGTGAGGGTGGGATGGTTTAATTGGATGGTGGCTATCGAATCCCAGAGGTTGCTTGAGAATTGTCTGTCGTAGCCAGCAGGTCTGTAGATGATTAGGAAGCTGTGGGAGAACGTTGGGGGGAGGGATAGTTTGACGAGAAGCGATTTGCAGGAAGGGATGGTTGGCTGGCTGTCGGTGATTGAGGCGGAAAAGTGTGACTTGAAGGCGATTGCTATTCCTCTAGAGGGTCGGGTAAGTTGGATGAGGGAGTAGTCTGGGGGGAGGGCTTCATTGGCGATAGAGGCGAAGCCGTCGGAGAACCAGGTTTCTGTGATAAATACTAGGGGCCTCATCACGAGTCTGGCGGTAACCCTTAAATGCAGCAGTAACGCTATTACCGCCGCAAATCACAGCCTTGGCGGATTTCCCCCCAGCTCTGAGCTGGGGGCAAATCTGCTGCAATTTTGCCGATATTTGCTAATAGCGCCGGGGTGTTTGGCGGTAGGGTTAATAATGCCGGCGGTAATACCGCCGCCGTTACCGCCAAACTCGTGATGAGGCCCTAGGTCTGGTTTGTCTGAGTTGAGGAGGTCAAAGATGCTGTGTCTGTTTCTTGCTACAGATCGGGCATTAAAAAGGATTCATCTTACTTAGGTACAGGAGGATGATGTGGAGGTTGCAGAGGTGAAGGTTGGGAGGGGTACGTGGGAGGGCTGGAGCGGTGGCGGGGGGGCGTGGCTGGAGGGGGTGAGGGGCGGGTGTGAAAACTGGGGGATGGTGGAGGGGGGATGGTCCAGGGTCGATGGGAAGAGTAGGCGGGCGGTCAAGGTGGTGGCTGTGGGGCAGGTGGGGGTGGGTTGGGTGGGTGTGTGAGGTTGGTTGGATTTGGGTCAAAGGAATCGAAGGTGGGGTGTAGGGGGTTGGGAGTTCCAGTTGTGTTTGGTGAGAATTAAAGGGAGAGGAATTTAAGGCAGGGTGAGGAAGGGGGGAGGGTGGTGGAGCTTGAGAATGGGCGTTTGAGGTGGTGGGTCGAGACAGGAGTGGCGAGGAGTAATGAGAGATTGAGGGAACCAGGTACATTTCCTTTTCAGGGTTTTTGTTGCAGTTGGAGTGTGAGAGAGGGTAGGGGGCTCAGAGTGTGAAAGGGATGCGGCTACTGTTCTTGCCAGGGCGAGTCGTGCAGTTTTTAGAGAGGGGAAGGAGTGGGGTCGAGGGAGGATATGTAGGGGAGTTGATGAGAGGAAGCGGGAGGGGGTGGTGGCAGGGCTGGGTGTGCCTTGGAGGCAGGGTGGATTGTTAGTTGGAGGGGTTGGGGTGCAGGCATGATGATAGTGGGCCGGTGGGTGGAGGGGATGGGAGAAGTAGGGGTCTTCGGATGGTCGGCTCTGGCTTGGTGTTTGGATAGGGGTTGGGTTGGGGGCGATTGGGAGTAGGCTGAGGATGTGGTGGAGGGGGGGGTGGTTTGGGGAGAGGGGAAGGGAAGTGGGGCAGGGGGGAAGGGAGGCAGGCGTGAGTGTGTCTCTTTCGGCAGACCATGGTGGGCCGGGTGGACTCATGGCGTGGCTAAGTTTGAACTATGCTATGGTTGGCGTAGGATGCTTTTGTTCACACTTTCAAGTTCAACTATACCACTGGATGATATTATTCACAGTTTCTAAGTTCATTTATACCACAGTTAGGGACACATTCTAAGTTCCACTATACCACAGGATGATTATTCACACTTTTTAATTTCAACTATAACATAGGATGATATTATTCACACTTCTAAATTCAGTTATATCGCAGTTAGGGACACATTCTAAGTTCAACTATACTACAGGATGATTATTCATACTTTCTGTGTTCAACTACACTATAGGATGATATTATTCACACTTTCTAAGTTCAGTTATATCACAGTTAGGGACACATTCTAAGTTCAACTATACCACAGGATGATTATTCACACTTTCTATGTTCAACTATACCATAGGATGATATTATTCACACCATCTAAATTCGCCTATGCCACAGTTAGGGACACTTTCTAAGATCAGCAGGACCACAGGAAGATGTTAATTTAACTTTTTAAGTTTACCTGTATCACAGTTAGGGACGCTTTTTTATTCAGCCGTAGCAAAGTATGGTGTTATTTACACCTTCTAAATTCATCTATAGCACAGTGAGATTATCCACACTTTCCGAGTTCAATTATACCAAGGATGATGTTATTTACACTTTCTAAGTTTACCTATGCCACATTTAGGGACACTTTCTGATTTGGCTGTAGGACACGATGATATTATTCACATTTTCTAAGTTCAGTTCTATCACACGATGATGTTATTCACACCTTCACCTTCTAAGTTCAACTATACCATAGGGCGAGATTATTCACTGTTTCTAAAATCAACTATACCATAGGATGAGATTATTCACTGTTTCTAAAATCAACTATAGGATAGGGTGAGATTATTCACTGTTTCTAAATTCGACAAAACCACAGGATTATATTGATCACACTTTCTGAGTTTAGCCATACCATAGGGTGGGGTTATTCACAGCCTCTAAATTCAACTGTATTACAGGGTGAAATTATTCATAGTTTCCACAGTTACGCTATTCGGCACACTTTCTATATTCAACTAAACTGTAGTTACGCTATTAGGCACACTTTCTAAATTTAACTAAACCACAGTTATGCTATTAGGCACACTTTCTAAATTCTACAAACCACAGTTATGCTATCAGGCACACTTTCTAAATGCAACTAAACTACAGTTATGCTATTAGGCACACTCAAAATTCTACAAAACCACAGTTATGCTGTGGCACACAAAAGTACATACAACTTGTGCATGCAGTTTTGACTGGTGACACTCCCCAGTGCCAGGGTCATGCAGGTTCATGCCATGTGGGCGTCTAGGCCTTTGCTAGCATTGGAAAGCGTCTATTTGCAATATGCCAGCTTGTAAAGTCAAAAGTACCTGTAGTTGCACATGCAAATCCCTTCCTGACGCAGGTGGCTCTAATCGTGCAGCATCAAAGCACGTGGCTATGATGTGCGACACCAGAGGTGGCTGCACGTAGACCTAAGGTTCGTTATGGGTTAACCGCACGTGCTTACACGCATGCGGTTTGCAAGGAGGTTTCTGCGGCCTATGGCCTTCAATGCAGTTACTCTTGCATGCAGGGCAGTGCTTGCGGCATTTCAATGGCTGTCTAATTGGGTGCCAGTGAGTGTTTCATGCGAAAGCGTGGTCGCTGCTGGCAACAAGGCGCAAGCACACTTAGCTTTTCCGAGGGCAGGGGCACATGGTCTTTTTGGGCAGTGCCCCCTGCGTGTGCTCCCCTGGTGCTGTGCGTGTTTCTCAGGTGCTGTGCATGCTTCTGTGATGCTCTGCTCCCCCCCATTGCCTAAGCGCTACTTATCTTTTGTCTACGAGTGGCAGGAATGAGGTTTCCTTGGGGCGTGGCCACTCACGTAGATCTCCTTGGCCGGAGCTCTTGCTGATGCGACTGCTCTGGTCGAGGTCTCGAACACAAGCCCTGTGCTTCTGTCCTTGCGCATGCGCACGCACATGCCACTCCCACCTTGAGTTCTGTAGTTCCTGGTCTGGAGGTTGCTGGGACATGTCGTCTGCAGGTCCTTTCTCCTGCAATGAGGGCAAAGAAGCCTTCTATAAGGCTGGAACGTCCTTTTAGGCTTTTGTTTTGTTTGTTTTCTCGGCTGCCTTTGCATGGAGCCTTTGTGGTGGCCCCCTGCACCCACTCCCACATCCAACACACACACCCTCACACCCTGTGCCCTGACATGAGTGGTCTGACTGGCAAGTATTTCGAATGGATTGTGTCCTCCCATGTATTCTTCATCTTTGATATATTCATATCTTCAGCTTTGCTGCTTCGGAATTTTTTTTCCACACCAGAGGGCACTGTGCTCGATGTTGTACCGTCAATGACCCTCGAGGGCTGCCGTCAGGTGTCGACGTCACCAGTAGTACAAATAGCTTGAGCCACGCCTGTTGGCTTCAGTTCCGTTTTTCCAAAAGCTTTGCTTCAAGTGATGAACGGCGCGCTTCAGTTTCGTCAAGAAATGTCTTCATCTTTCAACCCTTCGACCGCAAGGTCTGGGTTTAAGAAATGCCATGACTGCGGGGCAAAGATGTCTATTACCAATCCCCACCGGGTTTGCCTGTGGTGCCTGTGTTCTGAACACCAAACCGATGAATTTGGGTCCTGTCAGGCCATGACAGGAAAAGCTCTCAGGGAGCGCCGAGGTAAACTGGCGGTGGAGAGGGTGGCTTCAAAGTTATCTTCGAAGAGTGATAAAAAGTCTGGGTAGTCTAGGGACTCGTCCCGGCGCAAAAGGTCGAAGAAGTCTCAGTCGAGACAATCTTTTGTCGAAGAAGGCAAAGAAGAGACACCATAGGTCTCCCTGTTCTTCTTCGGCTGATTCCTCTACCGAGGTTATCAGGTGCCCAACCAAAAATGATTCCCCTAGTAAATGGGATGCTTTCAAGAATTAAATGTTGCGTATATTCGAGAATGCAGCCTTGACCCCCTCGAAGGAAACACGCAAAGGCCATTCCACGGTCGCTCTTTCGGACGACTTAGGGAGGTCCAAGACTATCATGGCAAACAGAGTGTCAAACCGGCGAGTCGCTCTCAGCTCGACGAAAGATCGTCGAGGCTATCGTCTCGAGAACATAGTCCTTCTCCGATACCTCCGAAAAAGAGAAAATTGTTGACGGAGTCAAGCCTGTCGATGCATAAGTCGAAGGCAATGCCGAGTAAGTCGGCGCTATTGCCAAAACCTTCGTCGACACCATTGTCGAAGGCGCTGTCAACGCAATTGCCGAAGTCAGTGTCGATGCCATTGGCGTCATCAACGCCATTGTCGAAACCAGTGGTGACGCCTTTGACGGTCACTTCGACCATTTCAAAGCCTCTGCCTAGTCCGTAGAAGGTTTTTAAACCTATCCAGAAAAAAGACTTTTTCAAGTCTATGGCCTCAATTTATGAGTAAGAGCAAGCCTCTGAAGAGGATTCTCCCCCCTTTGGTTTGCCTTATGGCATGCAAAATGCTCCTGAGGAGCTTATTAATCAGGGTTCCAAGATAGCTGATCTGTACGATTGCCTCCAGTCGGCTCGTGGTGTAGACAATTTGCCAGAGCTGAAATTCGGCAGACCTGATCCAGCTGCACATGCAGATTCTACATACAGGTCCCTCATGAATAGGGTCAGTGAGTACATAGGCTGGAGCAGGAATTCTCCTGCATATGAGCAAGACGATATGAGGGCTATCCCAAATCAGGACCCTCAGAAGGACCCATTATTACCTTTTCATGCAGCCCTTCAGAGGAAGGTCATGGCAAACTGGGAAACTCCAGAATCTGGACCTGCTGTAAACAGGAACTTTGCCAGAAAATATAGGCCTTCTAGTATTGACTTTGACCAAGCACCCTACACCTGAAAGCGTGCTGGTTCAGGCAGCCACATCAACCAGGCAGTCTGATTACCCCTCGAATCCCCCGGATAGAGATGACAAGAGGGTTAATGCGTGGGCTTGTAAGATTTTCACATAGAGCAGTATGACTTTGAAGTCTGCTAATGTTACTTGTACGCTTTCAAGATTTACTTACACCCTGTGGGACTGTGTTAGCATGACAGCTGAGCAAATTCCGGTAGGCGAGGAACGAGACGGCTTCCTGGATATTGTGAAAGATGGAAAGGAGGCAATGGGGGAGT
This sequence comes from Ambystoma mexicanum, assembly GCF_040938575.1. Lineage (NCBI taxonomy): Eukaryota > Metazoa > Chordata > Amphibia > Caudata > Ambystomatidae > Ambystoma > Ambystoma mexicanum. The sequence continues at coordinate 1,227,537,535 of NC_090926.1, forward strand.
GTCTCCAGTCAGGACTGGACACTGCTGATAGTATCAACAGGTCCATGGCTTCTAGCACCGTACTACGCAGGTTTGCGTGGTTGAGAAAGTCGGGCTTTGCACCTGATGTGCAGGCCAGACTACTCAATATGCCCTTTGACGGCTCGAGGTTGTTCGGCAGCAAGGCGCCTGAGAGGCTGGAGAAGCTGCAGATTTCCAAGGTAGCGGCTAAATCACTTAGCGCCTCCATATGTCAACCTCAATAACAACCATATTCAGGCTCATCTTTCTGGAGATGTCGTCCTTTTTATTTCTATTCCACATTTGGAAAGGGAAGAAGACAGGCTGGACAAAGGGGACAGAAAAGATTCCCTCTTGGTGGACGAGTAAATCAGCCACAGCAGCAGCATCTTTACCCTCAGCCGCTGTTTCCGCCGCCTCTAAGCCACTCTGAGGCCTTGACCCACAAGACCCCGGTGGGAGGCAGAATCTCTCAGTATCTGAACGAATGGTGAAGCATTACTTCAGATGCTTGAGCACTGCAAACAGTAGCCCAGGGTTACTGCCTTCCTTTTCAAAAAAGGCCTCAAGATCATCCACCGGGAGCCAACTCTGTCAAAATTCCAGATATGTTCCTTGTGCAGGAAATGTTAACCCTGCTAGAAAAAGGTGCAATAGAACATGTACCTGTAGCGGAGAGGAACAAGGGTTGGTATTCCCCCTACTTTCTCATTCCCAAAAAGGACGGAGGATTGAGACCCATCTTGGAGCTAAGAAATTTGAACAAATTCCTCAGGAAGGACAAGTTCAAGATGGTAACCATTTCTTAGATCCTTCAGGCTCTCCAACTCCAAGACTGGTTGGTATCATTGGACCTTCAGGATCCTTTCTTTCATGTGCCAATCCATCTCATGCAAAGAAAGTACCTGAGGTTCGTGGTTGGCGGTTCTCATTATCAGTTTCGAGTTCTGCCCTTCGGACTGACCTCCGCCCCGAGGGTTTTCACCAAACTGATGGGGGTAGTCGCAGCAAGTCTCAGGAAAGGGGGGATTCATGTCTACCCCGACCTGGACGATTGGTTGATCAAGGCTTGTTCACCCGATCAGGCCCAGGAACATCTCAGAATCACCTGCCACTCTTTTCACAGACTGGGCTTCTCCATCAATTACAAGAAGTCCCATATGACACCTTCCCAAAAGCTCCAGTACATCAGAGGTGTGCTAGATACATCCTTGGGAAAGAGCTCGCCACCCGAGGTGAGGGCTCAAGACATTCTTCATATGGTGACCACATTTCAGAGTGCCCAGAGTCTTCCAGCCTTCGTTTTTTTGAGTTTGCTCGGCCACATAGCATCCTGCATTTTTCTGTTGCCAGAAGCTTGCCTCAGAATGAGATCCCTTCAATGGGCTCTCAAAACACAATGGTCCCAGTTCTCAGGAAAGATGTCGGACTGACTTCAGATTCCAACCAGAGTCTCACAGGATCTTCTGTGGTGGGCCTGCGAAGAAAATATTCTGAAGGGAGAACCCTTTTGGCAACCATTGTCGGAGATAGCAGTAGTGACGGTCACCTCACTCATGCCAACGATCTGACAATCAGCGGTCGTTGGTCTCCATTGGAGTCCATACTACACATCACTCTTTTGGAGCTGAGAGCAATCAGACTAGCGCTGAAGGCTTTTCTGCCCTCTGTACGGGGAAAGAATGTCCTGAAAATGACGGACATCACAGTGGCCATGTACTACCTCAACAAGAGAGGAGGTGTAGGGTCACTACCACTGTGCAGAGAAGCAATGTAGCTCTGGTACTGGGCAATTCAAGAAGGAATCTCCCTATCGGCAGTTCAACTAGCCGGAGAGGAGAACACAGCGGCGGAGGCTCTGAGCAGGCAGAGCCCAGTCTCCCATGAGTGTGAAGTAGCTCAGGAAGTCCTTCAAGATATCTTCACCCTTTGGGGAACCCCTCATGTAGATATTTGCGACCGAGATCAATCGGAAGTGAGAAAGCTATTGCTCAAGGGAATTTCCCCCAAGAGGAGCTCTAGGAGACGTGTTTGTAGTGGACTGGGAGTTTCTACTCCTGTACGTGTTCCCTCCGGTCCCCGTCATTCTTCATGTAATGAGGAGGTTGAGAAGGTTCAGAAAATACATGATCCTAATTGCCCCGGATTGGGCGAGGAAGACGTGGTACCCGGACCTTCTGGACATGTCCATTTGTCCTCCGAAGCGTCTTCCACAAAGAGAGGACCTTCTCTCACGAGAGGAGGGTCGGGTTATCCATCCAGAGGTCATAACTCTCAACATTCATGCTTGGTTTCTGAAAGGCTGAGATACAAGGATTGGAACTCCCGATGACGTAATGGAGGTGTTGATCTTGGCCAGAAGACCAGCAACAAAGTCTCTGTGCCATTACCATTTACAACTGGTGCAAAGAAAAGAATGTTGATCCTTTTCTGTGTAGAACTCCGAATGTTTTATCCTTTTTGCTATCTCTAGCTAATAAGGGCCTTCAGATTGGTGCCATAAAAGGCTACTTGGCGGTGCTGTCAATCTTTAAGCGCTCGTCAGAAGAATGTTCCTATTTTAAAATTCCACTGGTGACTCAATTCCTAAAAGGGCTCATTAATGTGTTCCCTCCATCTCCTCTCCAGGTTCTGGTTTGGGACCTCAATCTGGTTCTAAAATTACTGATGTGTGCTCCATTTGAACCTCTGCACACATGTCTGTTAAGGTTGTTAACCTTCAAGATAATCATATTGGTATCTCTGTCATCAACCCGTAGAGTGATCAAGTTGCAGGCACTTTCATCCAAGCCACTCTTTACCATCTTCCACAAGGACAGGGTTGTTTTAAGGGTCAAACCCTCCTTTTTGCCTAAAATCCTTTCAGACTTTCGTTTGAGTCCAAAAATAAAGATTTTCCAGAATAACTTGCCTAGAAAGTCTTAATTCTATTAAAGACACAGTGGTGAGCATTATGCTTCTCTTTCTTTATTTCCCACAGAAAGAGCTCAGCAGCAAGTTTTGAAGCACCCAAAATCAAACAGCAACATCCATAGCTGGCCAGGGTGCAGAAAAACATATATGAACAACATAGAGTCTTAATAAACTTGATAAAAACTATAGTCCATAGTGCGAAGTCACCTAGAACAGGAAAACTCAATTTCCCAGCAAGCTAGGTCCAAGTTCATGGGAAGGTCACTAACATGTGACTCCAATCCTCCAATAGGAGTGGGTAGACTCCTCCAAATAGGAACCAATAGTACATATCCCCCTCTTTCGAGGCTGCAAACAAGGAGAGGAACTTCAAACTGTAGTCACCGGCAGTGGATGTTTGCGGAAATTCAACCCACGTCAAGTTGGCTTATCCAAAGTCACCAAGAAGGAAACAAAAACAGGTCAAGGGTTACTTGATGTATATATTAACCCTATTCGATATACAAGGGCGGGAGAGAAAACAGCATTCCATTAATAAACTCTTACATAGTATGTAATACAACAATACATAAGCTTAGTGTGCACCCTGTATTTCTCTAGTCGGGTGGGATAATGCTTGCCTCCGTGTCTTTAATAGAATTAAGACTTTCTAGGGAAGTTATTCTGGAAAATCTATTCTATGTCAAGAACGGAGGCTCACATTATGCTTGTTTAAAGCTTACTTACCACTAAGGATGCTGGTTGCTCTACCGGCGACAGGTAGAATTGTTTAAAGATAGACTTGCCTGCCCAGTCAGCCATTTTCATGATGTCCTCTAAGCAAACCCCAACCTGAAAAACTTTGGAGGCCTTAGCGCCTCTCACGAAGTGAGCGCCAAAATGGTATGTATCTATTCTTGCCTGGGAGAGTATGTAGCACACCCAGCGTGCCAGTGTTGGCACGGAAACCGCTTTATGTGGCTTCCGGAGTGCTATCAGAATTTGTTCTCTAGGAGTGGTTCTGAGTGTTGCGGTCACCTCTTCGTAAACCTTCAAGCATCTGACGAGGCAGAGCTTGGGCTGTTCCATAAAGGTAGAATATGTAATTACTTTGGAATTGCATTTGGTCCTTCTGGATATGTGAAATACTACGCCATCAGGTGAAAAGGACCTGCCTGCTAGATTGAGCGCTCTGACATCTGAAATTCTTCTGCAGGAAACTAGGCATAAAAGCATAGTGAGTTTAGCAGACAGGGCAGTGCGAGATAACTCCTCACTAGGCCAAGAAAGAAAAAGATTTAATACACTGTTAACGTCCCATAGAGTGTTATATCGGGACAGAGGCGGTACCGCGGGCGGATGCCTTTGAGCATCCTGCACACTAGGTGATGTTTGCCTGCTGGGAGTCCCTCCACGAGATTGTGGTCGGCTGAAATTGTGGAGCGGTAGGCGTTAACTGTCCTGTAGCGAGGCCCTGTTCTACTAATGAATCCAGAAAATTCAAAATCTCCTCTATAGGTGCTGAAACCGGATGGAGTTCTCGGTCCAAACACCAGCGCGTCCAGGCGCTCCAGGAGTTAGAATACCTCTTGTAGGTGGCGGGGGCCCAGCTTTCCTCAATGAGGCTGACTGCCTTGTGAGCAATGCCTGGGACAATCTATCTTGACCTGAAATCCTCCAAGCCTCTAGAGATAAAGACTCGCTGAGGAGAAGGGGGTGGCGTTGGCCCTGGAAACTGGGGTGGAAGGATTGGAAAATCCAAATAAAGTTCCAGAAGAACTGGATACCAGGTCTGAGATGTCCAGACCGGGGCTATGAGCAATAGCTCTGCCTGTTCCTGACGGGCCTTCGCCAGGGTCCTCTGTATCATGTTGAAGGGGGGAAAGGCATAAAGAATTCCTCCCGTCCACGGCTGTAGGAATGCATCCGTCGCTGTGGCTGCTGGGTCCGGTCTCCAGCTGTAGTTGTGCGTTGAGGCGAGAGGCAATAAGGTCTTTGCTCATGGGGCCCCACACTTGTTGGAGCCGGTAGAAAATGTCTGTGTTGAGCCTCCAATCACTGTAGTCGGTGGAGTGGTGGGAGTGCCAGTCCGCAACTACGTTTCTGAGACCTGAAAGGTACTCTGTCGTGACGGAAATGCAGTGTTCCAGGCAGAAATGCCAAAAATCCTTGTCTAGCTCTGCTAGGGGTCTTGACTTGGTGCCACCCAGATGATTGATGTATCTTACTGCAGAAATGTTGTCTATATTCCGTAAAATACAGCAACTCACTCTGCCTCTGGTGAATGACCGTACGGCAAAGGAGCCTGCTAGAAGCTCCAGGCGGGGTGTGGCATGGTGCTCATAGCGTGAGGAGGCTGAAACGCTGAGCTCCGGCCGAGTCGCCATAATACGATCCTGCAAGGGCATTTAATGCCTATCATTATCCTAAAGAAGCTGGTCCATAGGTAGCAGAAGTGACTCCTGGCACATCGCTGGCACCCTTGCTTAAAATCAGACCTGAGGAAGACCCAAAAAATCTGTCCACCCGGCCCCCCCTTCTCCCGGAAAGCACTCGCAGCGGAGCCTCTCCGCTGATCTTAGCATGGAGCCACCACTACAGCACTAAGGGCGGCCTGCCTGTGGTCACCCATTGGGGCAAACCAGATTGCACCACAAGAAGGCAAAGGCAGCCAACACCCACCATTGCGGCATCCGGAGGAGAGTGAGTGCACCTCACACCCGCGAACCCAAGCTGCAGACAGCGGAGGCTGGAGATTCAGCAGAGTGACTCCGCTGATCCGAGCAAGAAGCCGCCACTACAGCACTAAGTGTGGCCTCCCTGCGGTCGCCCACTGAGGCAAGCCAGATTGCACCATAGGATGGCGAAGGCAGACAACACCCACCATCGCGGCACCCGTGGGAGAGCGAGAGCACCTCACACCCGCAAACCCAAGCAGCAGACAGCGGAGGTTGGAGCCGAGGCGTTACGGCACCCCCGCAGTGAGCTCTGAAGTCGTGGTGGTTCCAATCTGACTGTCCGGCTAAGAAACCGCGGATGGCGGAGTGAGCATTGCGGCAGCAGAAGCAAAGCAAGCCACTGAACAAGCACTGGGACCACCAAAAGTGAGCCACCCACAACCAAAGAGGGACCAGAGGGTACTGCGTACAAAGCTATCCCAACCCGGTACCACAAAGCTTCCTCTGGTCTCTGGCAACCCAAAGAAGAAACAGAGCTGTAAGGAACGAATAAATCCCCCCGAACAGTCACCCCCCATGGAAAACGTACCCAAAATGGCGGGCATGTCTGCGAGCCCCCACTGACGAGCAGGAGGAGAAGAGCTGCAGCAAAGACCCTCGATGGAGGACAACCGGAGGACCACCGCCACAAAGCACCAGAGGAACCTGAAGCTGGGGAACTGAGAAGAAGACACCCGGACCCCGTTGCCGCATCAAAGGACGCCTGGAAGCACACCAATCCAGGGGTACGGATTGAAGCGGAAGACCAGCACACAACTCGGGCCAATTAACTAAAAAGACCCAATGCCCCCACGGAGAATCGGGCGCTGGGGCACACACCATCTACCAGAGAGGAGCAGCAGCTGGAGCTGTGGCCGCGACCCAGCACCCGGCCACCTTGCACATTAGGAGGAGGCGAAAGGAGAAGCCAAGAGACAGATGCAGAGAGGGGCCCTCAGTCGGCACAAACAAAATCAAGGTGAGCCGCAGCTGCGGGGCGGAATGCAAACATAGCTAACATAATCAGCTGCACAACCCAGCAGATCCACCCGTGGTGGATCCACACATTGGGACTAGCCCAAGGGTCAGCAAAGACCACCCCTGAACTGATCAGCCACCCTGCAACAATCCGGGATCCCTGAATCCCCCACAGCACCACATAGAAGCCGAGCCTCCACTGAGACGACATCGTAAGGCGCCACTAGACCCGCCTGGGAGCCGATCCAAGTAGTACCACTGAAAATAAACCCTCACTACCACAACCCAGGCCGGGGCTGGAACAAAAAGGGGGTACCTGGTTATCAGCGAGCCCAACAGAAAACAAGCACAGAGAATATCGTAGCAAGCCAAAGCTCACGCTCTGGCTAAACCCAAAGTGAATAAAATTAGCGCCAAGTCAACGCCCAACCTAACTAAAGGCAACGAGCGGCTCCACAATGTCCTCATCCAGAAACAAGGGGAAGACCGCCACGATGGACCCCTTCATCACAACCAAACCCCATCCCCCCACGCAAACAGTGACCGTCGACACTGCTCATCAGACCAACGCAGAAGAAAATGGAAAGGACAACCAGGTACTTGAAGCTATAGCGGCCTTGAGAACATTTATAGACACTAAAATAGACGAGGTAAAGTCAGATATGCAGCTCATGCGCCAGGACGCCCGCAACTTTGCAGAAAGGGTCACCAACATAGAATCTTCCCTACAAGAGACAATAGAGGACACCACAGATCTAAAGGCCAAGGTGACAGAACTCGAGAGGAAGGCGGCCACACTGGAAGCAAGGTCTGAGGAGGCAGAAGGACGCGCTAGGCGCAACAACATTAGAATACTTGGCGTGCCAGAAGGAACGGAAACCTCGAACCCGACAGCCTATGTGGAAGCCCTACTACAGCAGGAAATCGGAGCAGAAAAACTAAAACAAGGCTTTGCTGTAGAGAGAGCGCACCAGTCACTGCAAAAGAAACCGCCACTGGGCTCATATCCTCGCCCCTTCATAGCGAAGATCCTCAACTTCCAAGATAGGGAAGTCATTCTGAAATTCTCAAGGGAAGGTGGAGTGATAGAACGCGGCAATTCTAAGATCACCATTTATCCCGAATATACACCATCGGTACAAAGGGCGAGGAATTTGTTTGTCCCAATCAAGGCCAGGCTAAGACAATTGAACCTAAAGTACATGTTACTGTACCCGTCCAGGCTGAAGGTAATTCATAATAATCATAAAGGGTGAGCAGTATTCCTGGAAACACCAGCAGCCGCCAACATGTGGATGGAGCACAATAATTTAGCGGAAGCTCAGACTGAGTCCTCCCAAGGAAACAGGAGCTGAGCCCACGAAGAGCGTTAGGTTTGCCGTCACCTCCCATTCCCCCACCAACCCCCCCTACGACATTGATTATGGACCAGCACACTGAATAGACAGAAAAACCATATCAACACGAGTCAGCCAAATGATTATGGGACTCGCTCAGCCTCCCACAGTCGAGCATACAGCACCAACCTACGAAAGGATTATTGCAGGCCAGTTGCCAGCACGACTTTACTTGCGCTAGAAACCCGGGACGGGACCAGACAGCGTGAGGGCGCCCGAGCACTGCTCAGCGATGACAGAGGCTGGGCGCACCAGTTTCAGTTTTGTTTTTTGTCTTGTTGTTAACATTGTCCTCCTGCCTAAAGAACCTGAAACAACGAAGAATAAGACAACCTTGAAACTCGAAGCCAACAGCAAAGCGGAATATGAAACACCGGAAACTCAAGCCGCCCCAGAGACGAAACCGGGGGAGTACCACAGAAACCTCCAAAGCCAGGCAATGGCAACACACTTCAAAGTAATGACATGGAATGTCAGGGGGTTGGGATCATATCTAAGAAGGAACCGAATCCAATCCTTCTTACGCAGAAAGAAGGTATCAATTGCACTCCTCCAAGAAACCCACCTCAAGCCAGTAGCCATAAACAAACTCAAGGAATGCTGGGGAGGCCACAGGAGCGGAGCATCCTACTCAAAATACGCGCGTGGAGTTTTCACATGGGTGAGCCCAGAGGTGCCATTCCAACAATTGGGAACGGAAGCGGACAAAGAAGGCAGATAAGTAATAGTATGGGGCACAATAGAAAACACCAGTATATGCATAGTGAACTCGTACTTTCCCCACCACGGCATACCCACTCACCTCAAACAGATGTGTGCCAGAATGTCACACCTTAGGGAAGGGACCTTCCTATGGGGGGAGACTGCGTGAAAGATGGAGACATGGACAGGTCCGAAGCACCACACCCATCAAAAAACACAAACTCGCAGGCGCTCAACAACATGGTTGAACACTTAGACCTAGTTGACATTTGGAGAGACCAGCACCCCACGGACAGGTGCTACTCCTTTTACTCATCCCCCCATAAACTGCACACCAGAATAGACTGTCTGTTTATAGATAAGGAACTGGCGTAGCAAGTGGAAACTGTGAACTATCTGGGTAGATCAATCTCAGACTACTGCCTGTGTTAGTTTCAAAATATTCCTCAATGGCCTCCCTCAGGCCCTCTCGAAACCCTGCATCTTGTAACGCCTCAGTTCTGAGTCTCCATGTCGGGATACGCGCCCTGAGGGGTTGCTATCGCCACTCTACGACCAAAGGCGAGTGATCGGATAATAGCCGAGCCTTATATTCCGCACCCATCATTTCTCCCATTATCTCGGAAGCTGCAAACACATAGTCTAGCCTCGTGTGCAAGTCATGTGGTGCTGCGTAGTGCGAGTATTGTCTATCCATTGGATGCAGCTTCTTCCACACATCCACTAGGCCTAGGTCTTACAACATTGTCCCCAGCGCTTTAGCCGCTGGCGCTGGCTTCCCTGATTTGTCATCTGACCTATCTATTCTAGGATTCAGGGTGCAATTAAAGTCCCCTCCCCACACTATCGCGCAACTCACCAGGGGGCTAATCTTACTGTATAGGGACCTAAAATAAGCCGCCGTATCATGGTTAGGGGCAAACAAATTGATGATGTGCACCTCTCTGTTCTCCAGGAGTCCCGTCACCACCACCATTCTGCCCTCTGGGTCTATTGTCGAACTGAGCACCTGAAACGGCACGTGCGGTGCCACCCATGTGACCACCCCTCTTGCATATGTCGAATACGTGGCCCCCATGACACTACCCCTCCATTTTCTCCTGACCACCTCCAGCTTCTCCTTCATGAGGTGGGTCTCTTGTAGCAAGGCTATATCAATACGCATCCCTTTTAGATACAGCATCACTTTGTTGCATTTTAAATAACTGTTTAGGCCCCGCACATTCCAGGTCACCACTCTAAGATTACCCGATGCCATCTACTCGGTGTGCTCCCAATCCACTCCTCCCTCCGATGCTTCCCGTGATGGCCAGTTTACCGACTCTTACCCTTCCCAGCCTCAACAATTCCCTGTACCCCAACTCCACCCAACTGCACACAACCCAACCCCTCCCCCCACCCTACCCTACCCCAACAAATGCCCAGCTCCATCCCTGGATCTCAGGCCCACCCGCGTCTGGTCCTATCTAGTGTCCGAGGACTAGGACCCCGCAGGACGTCACCGATCTAACAGTGACCTAACTAGGTGTACTACTAGTGGGTTCAAGGGATGCCTCCTAGGTGCTCCCACTTATCTATTTAGGGTTGTAGCGCCCAGCGGATCCCGCCAGCCTATATTGCAGTGCACTCCCCACAAGCTTAATTGAACTCTATATTCAAGTCCCAATGTCTTAGCCATGTTCCCGTGGAGGACATATCTGCGTGCTACTTATCTTCTGCAGCCCCCATCTGGATATCCAGTTCCTGAGGGCGGCCCTGCATATCCAGCCATTCCATCGCATCCTCCGGGGTCTCAAAGAACAAGGATTTGTTCTTGTAGAACACTTTCAACTTGGCTGGGTAAAGCAACATATAACGATGGCCTGCTTCTTTTAATCTTCTTTTCACCGACCCAAAGTTCATCCTGCTACGCTGTACATGCAGCGTATAGTCGGGATATGCCGTGATTTTTGCCGACCCCCTTTCAATCGTTCCTCCCTTCTGGAAAAATTTGAGTATCTTCTCCCGATCTCGATAATTCTGATTTTTTGCGATCAGCGGTCGCGTGGGGTTCCTGGGGGCGGTCTCCTTGTCAAGGCCCTGTGCGCCCTTTCAACCGTGAACCCCTGGGTCAGCGCCCCGCCAGTAATCTCCTGCAGGAGCATGGTTTCCACATATTCTGTTGGGTTGAGCCCCTCCATTCCTTCCGGCAAGCCAACAATTCGTATGTTATTTCGTCTGGCACGCCCTTCCGCCTCCTTCGCTCTGTCCTCCAGGTTGCCCACCCGCTGCACAAGGGCATATAGCTCTGATCCATGTGCGGCGCACGCCGCAGTATTTTGGGCCATCTCCTTCTCCAAGTTCCCGGTGCGCTCCGCAATCGTCCGCACATCCTGTCTCAGCAGGTTCACTTCTTCTTGGACCGCTCCAATCTTGAGGTCCAGGCCCAATTTCAGTTTGTTCATTGCCAGGCCCAGTTTAGTCTCCCAGGCCACTTTCAAGTCTGCAATTGCTGCTAGCACCTCCTGGATCATGCCCGGTGCCTCCGCCTCTGTTGTGGGGGTCTCTTTGCTTTTGCCTCCCTCCGCACCTGGGGGCGTCTTGGTGTAGGCATCCATCGTGAGCTGTTTGGTCCTGGGTCTAACAACTTTAGTAGGCATCCTGCCGTATTGTCCGGGTGTAAGCCAGCTGCACCTCCCCGTGCACAAAGGTCTGCGTGGCACCAGGCCAATATTGGCAGTATAGGGCCGTAGTGACTATGCCCATGTGTGTCTTGGTCGCTCGCCTCACCCTTAGAGTGGGCTGTGTCCTCCCACGTACTTGCGCACTCTCGGTGTCGTGACTCCAGTCTCTCCCTTACTTCTTCAGTGGCCAGTGTTCACGTGCGCACACTGACCCATTGCACTCCTCTTTCAGCGCTTTGTCGGTCCCGAGGACATCTAGCCCTCAGTGTGGACCAAAATGCTTTGCCCCCGTTCTCGGAGGCAGGGGGGCCGCCTTATGTTATGTCTGGGGACCTGCGAATGTCCCGAAGTGGCCTCTTTTACTGGCTTGTTTCAATAGTAGTGGTGAAGTCCCACCAGCTTCGGGCCATGGTCACTCTCCTCGGCGTGTTCTGTCACTATTGGGCCCCTCCGTATCGTGTTCTGCCTCAACCTCCAGTGCTTCTAGGAGGCGGCCTCCTGGGGCGTGCCTGGTCCCGTGTACCAGCACACCTCGCAACTCCAGCGGCCTCTCCTGTACAGGCCGCCCAGCGTGCAGTCTTTTAATGCGTGGAATATTTGCTTTGATCAGCCGGCTGTCCCTTGTGGATCTGTCCTTTCTCTCTGCGTGTCCAGAGTCCGATCCGCGACGTCCTGAAGTACTGCCGCTGCCTCTCACTCCTTCGCGTTAGCTCCCGGGTCCTCCGTTACACTGTTGCCTGCCCGTTAGCAAGCACTGTGCACCGGGCGCAACATTCGCTCGTTCTTCTTCCGGGTGCGCCGCTACAACGTATCCTCCATGGGCACCTCCCAAGTTCGGTCTGACTTCACTGCGGGTCCAGCGTCAGCCGCGAGTTCGCTCGGCGGGTCTCGTCAGTTACCATCTATGCATATTCGAGCTCCGGGCGCACGCCTCTTCGGACATCTTGCTGTCTCGATCTTGTCCCTTGGCTCGCGAAGCATAAGCCCAGCCCGGGCAGCCCACCTTCTTTCCTCCCCTTCTCCACACCACGGCCCCTTCGGGTCTGTTGCTTAAAGCAGGATCCTGAAATCCATTGCAGGTACCGTCTGATCCTTCCGTTAGTCATCGCTGCGGCGAGCCCATGACCCTCAATGATCCCTTTGTTCCCGCGGCCATTCTGTTTTCATTTTTCGAGTCGGGGCCCGCAGTTATACCAATGGGTATAACTTTGTGTCCGTGCATCCCACATGCACCAAAAGTTCAGCGAGTGCGGCCTCCACCTTCATAGTCACGGATGTTAATTCACAGTGCTGGCAGGCATCCGTGCGCGCTCTTCTTCCCCAGGATCAATACAGGATCGAAGGAGCTCCTCCGGAGCACGTCCCTTTACAGGGCCGTCCTAGCCACTCCCCAAGCACAACACTAAAGTTGAGGACGAGAAACTGAAAGAGATTAGAAATGACTGCCGACTTGCCTGGGAAAGACTATCCAAGTTCGACTTCACGACACGCACAGCCAAGGCGCACAAGGAAGCTGACAAACCTGGTAGAATACTAGCCTGGTTGTGCAAGAGAGAACACCCGAGACACCTCCCGAAAGAAATCAAGGACGAACACGGAACAACACACAAGACACAAAAGGCGATAAACAACACTTTCTCTGAATTCTATGCCAAACTATACGCCCATGACACACATGTCCCACTAGCGGACATCAGGAACACCCTAGAAGAAATCGGACTCCCCAAACTATCCACTGAGAAGACAGAGACGCTGGAGGAGGAGATCACCACAGAAGATATATCAGAGGCAATCAGGTCACTAGCCACATGCAAGTCCCCTGGGAGCGAACGGCCTCTCACCCGAATTTTACAAGGCCTACGAAACAATATTGACTCTGATACTTCACGAAGTATACCTTGAGGTAGATGAGACAGGGATCCTGTCGAGGAGCATGAGAGAAACCCTCATTATACTGATGATCAAACCAAATAAGCCCGCAAATGACTGCGACTCCTACCGCCCACTGGCGATGTTAAAATATGACAGCAAAATACTAACCACCATACTGGCCAAGCGACTTGCAAGAGTACTGGGATCCTTGGTACATGAAGACCAAAATGGATTTGTGCTGGGCCGCAACACCACAGCTAATCTACGGAGGCTCCAACACGTAATGGCACAAACCATGGAGAGCAATAAAGATATGGCAGTGCTGTCGCTAGACCCCATTAAGGCGTTTGACTCCATATTCTGGGAGTGGCTGGTGGAGACCTTAAGGGAATTTGGACTCTGGGAGAACTTCATCAGATGGGTCAAGGTGTTATACAACACCCCCATGGCAAGAGTGAAAACCGGCAGCAGAGTGTCGGAAGCCTGGGCAATACAAAGAGGAACCAGACAAGGATGCCCATTATCACCAATGTTGTACATCTTGGGGCTAGAACCAATAGCCATCTACTTCCGAAAGGAGCTCCTCGACACAGGGATCACGGTAAGCGAGAAATACAACATAATCTCACTGTACGCCAACGACGTTCTACTATACCTAAAGAACCCGCAAACGAATGCCCCGATAGCGCTAGAAATCCTAGACAACTTTGCAAGGTACTCCGGAATACAATTTAGCAGACAGAAATCATGTGCATTCCCACTGGCCAGGCTAAGGGGGTGAAAACAGAATATCTACCCACGTTTGGGATCAAATGGCAACCAGAAGTATTCTGGTATCTGGGAGTCAACATCAACCACACACCAGAGCTTACACACGAATGCAACACAGAGGAAGTGATGGGAGGGCTACGCAACTCCATAACATTTTGGTCCAAACTACCACTCTCCATAATGGGCAGAGCGTCCATCACCAAAATTATAATACTTCCGAGATTCCTATACTACTTCACCAACATAAGCCACTACATAAGACCACCCTTCTACCGGAAACTAGAGATTCTGATCAGAGAATTCCTATGGGGCACGTCCCGACACAAACTACCTCTGAACATACTATCACTTCCATACAAAGAAGGAGGGATACAACTCCCCGTCCTCCAGAAGTACTATCTAGCGGCCCAATTAAGCCATGTCACAAAGTGTGTATCAGACGAGCCAACAACAGAAACAGATCTACTACAACAACTGCCCCAATACACCCCAAAGAGATATTATGGAATCCACAGGTTGGGCCCCAAACCCACCCATGATAGTGAAGCTAGGAAGGCAAGCATGGAACAAGACCAGCTCGCTGCTCGGGCTGCACTACCCATACGCCCCCGAAATCCCTATGCTGGCGGATGTCTGCAGAACTCCCACTGACCTACCGTCGACAAGAAACTGGGAAACGGCGGGACTCTACACATGGGGAGGCATGTTCGAAGTGGGAGTCTTCAGAGATTTCGCTTCATTACAAACATGGGACGGCCTGGCAACTGGCCTGTTCCTATGGTACCAACGAGTAAAACACACAGCAAAGAAGAAGTGGACCATGTGGCCAGAGGAACCTGCGCCAAACCCCCTGATAAAGGAGATGTATAGTCTGAGCGATGGATGGAAACCGGTGACCAGACTATACACCCAACTGATAGACAGACCTAACCCCCGCAGTCTGAAAGAAAAATGGGAGAAGGACCTAGGAATTACCATGACCTAAAACGAATGGAGCAGAGCCCACAATACCCAAAGGAGGTGTCCAGAAACGGCAGGTTTAGGCTCATCCAGATGAATGTTCTTTACAGAACCTACATAACCCCACAAAGGGTAGCCAGATTCAACAAACAGATCCAGCCACAATGCCCATGGTGCTGTAGCGATCACGCCGACATGCTCAATATGTTCTGGACCTGCTTGAAAACATCAAAATTCTGGGGCAAAGTCGAACAAGCCTGCAGAAAAGCGGGAGTGAACAGATACAAATGGAACCCGAAAGAATGCCTACTTGGCACACACCCCAGACTGAGCAAGATCAAACATATCGTAAGGCTAATGGACATGGCGTGCATCCTCGCGAAGAGAGAGATCGCAATGGCGTGGAAATCACCCAGAGGCCCAAGGCAGGAAATCTGGATTAAAGAGATGGAGAGATGGTCAGCAGCAGAAACCAGAGCCTGGCAAGCTGGGAACACGCAAGGAGGGGGCGAAACAAGCGCAACACTAGAATCCTGGAAAGCCCTAATGAGAGACATGATCTTCTCAACAAACTTTTAGCCCCCCTGAGCCAGACGACGGCCATTGAATGCACACCAGGAACATTGCCACCCAGCAATGAACATACCCCCCAACAGGAATTCCCCCAAGACATTGGACCCACATCTCACCATATACCACTGTGTAAAAGGCATGAAAGAAGCAACAATAATAAGGCTGAAGGACAGTTACAGTTAATTGTTGTTTAATGTTTAAAGTTCTAATAACAAGGCAGAAATAAGACACCACCAAATGATATGAAAGTAATAAACAGAGTTTAAATGCTCTATGTTTAACTATAAATGCCAATAAAAACATTTTTTTAAAAAGAAACTCCAGGCAATTTATGTGCATCTCCAGTTTGCGGGAGGACCAAGTTCCCCTTGTGGCTACGGCGCTGCATCTCGCCCCCCAGCCTGATCGGCTGGCGTCCGACTCTATTATTAGATCCAGGGCAGACCCAAAGACTGCCCTGCTGTTCCAGGCTTCCATGTGCGTGAGCCACCAGATGAGCTCCTTCCTTGCCTGTGGCGATAGAGTTAGACATTGAGAATAGGAAAGGCTGCGTCTGAGATGACTGTCTTTCAGCCTTTGCAATAGTTGGTAGGGAAAGGGACCCAGAAATATTGCCTGTATGGAAGAGGACAATAGACCTATCACCCTCGCCAACTCCCAAATGGTGATGATATTCCTCTGCAGGAGCCTGCGAATTTGCCACCGTGTGGCGTGTTTCTTGTCGATAGACAGGCAGAGTTGCGAGGTTTGTGTGTCCACAATGAATCCCATGAATTCTAGACTCCTCGAAGGGGAAAGAACGGATTTCTCCCAATTGATGAGGAAACCGAGGTTGTGTAGAAGATGTTGTCGAGATAAATGATTAGCCTGACACCTTTATCTCTGAAATGAGCCATGACTGGCCTCAGGAGTTTGCTAAATGTCCAGGGAGCAGAAGAAAGCCCGAAGGGCAGGCTCGTACACTCCCATTCTAGCTCCCTCCAAGTAAACCTGAGGAAGCTTATGTGTGCCTGATGAATAGGCACTGCCAGATGGGCATCCTTGAGATCTAGGCGAATCAGCCAATCGCTTGGTCTTAGTAGGTCTCTGAGCATGTGTATCTCTTCCATTTTGAAATGGCGGTATACTAGGAAATCGCTCAACGCCTTGAGATTTATTACAGGGCTCACTTTTTGTTTTCTGCGAACCAGAAATATAGGGCTGAAGAACCCTCCCGGACTCGAGCATGGGCGACCTCTGTCTCGTCTAGCCCGGTAAACAATTTTGGATGCGAATACCATCTTAATGGAGGCTTATGCCTTGTCTAGAGCAGTGAAGGTACCAAAAAACTTCGACATTTCTTTAACGAAGGGATCGCCAAATAAGAGCTCCTGAGCTGCCGCTCCCGACTTGGAATCTGCCAATTCTCCTACTTTTGAGTTAATTTTCAGCAGAATTATCTTTCTGCGCTCTGTAGACATGGCACAATTGGCTTTCTCTACCATGTAAAGTGCCCTCTGGGGCCATCCTGCCAGAGTGGTGGGGTCAATGGGTTTACCCGTGTCAATGGCCTCTTCTGCCAGATCCATAATTTTTGCCAGGGATCTGGTGATGTCAAGACACCAGGCTTGGTCATTGCCCTTCTTAGGATCCTTATTTTTTTTCCCCAGAAAGGTGATCATTTTGGTATCTAATTCAGGGGTCAAGGCCACCTTGTCTGGAATCTCTGGCCGGGGGCACTCAGAGCAGAGCTTAGCTCTAACCTCCTTCTCCAGTGGCCGACGCAGTCTGGCCTTAATGTACTCGGTAGCTCTTGATGACGGTACCCAGTCCGTTGATCTGGGGTGAATTAAATCTTCCGGATTGAACATGCTCTGAAGAGTGGAATGTTTTCCGGGTGTCTGCTTGGGAATTGGGACTGCCATATTCCTAGACGTTGAGGGACTAGACTCTGTAGTATGGTCGTCCTCCTCTCAGGATAGGGGGGTCCGGTCCTCAAACTGGTCCACTTCGATATAGTCGTCATCATTATTGCCCTGCTGGTCATCCTCCGGGCTCGAGTGTCTGTCACCCGCATTGTCTTCCTCGAGGTGAGAGGGTATGTTATCGGAAGGGGCTTCCTTCCTGGTAAGAAAGGCTTTTCTAAGCCTGGATAAGGCATCCGATATGGCAATAGTAGTTTGGCTAGGCTGGCTCGGAGGGGTAATAGAGTCCTTAGTCTTGCGAGCCGGTGTACATCCCCCATCTGACAGGTGCTTCCTTTTCTGGGGTTTTTTCCCTCCCTGCTGAGGCGCCTTTTGAAAATGCTCCTCCATGCTGTCTAATCCGTGCTGAATGAGTAATAGCAAATCACAGACAGCTTTCTTTATAGTAGTTTCTACAGAGGATCCCAGAACCCTCTTAACACTATCTGCCATAGCCATACCAATATATTCATAGCCTTCCTCCTCCTCCTCAGACCAGGCTTGATCTGCATGTGGAGTATTGGGCTGCCATTGTAATGTAATATTCCTTAGCATTTTTTTTTTTTATGTTGGGGGTTATTTTTGCCGCCTTCTCTCCAACCCACTGGTTTGCAAATATAAGATTATTTATTTTTTATTAAGGGGAAAAAATCCTCTGAAAATTGTAACTTTCTCTGTAATCCTGTTCCTCTGGCACTCGCGCTCGTAAAAAACATTGAACAGAGGAAATGACCAAGAGGAAGCAAGAGCTCGCTCTTGCGTCCTCGCGCGTGAAAGGGCTTGCTGCGATGCGCTACGCGCGCCCTCCGCCTGCCACACAGAATCTTACTGAGGGCAGGGGAGGCATGCGGAGTGCTTAAGCTGAGGCCGAGATGGCAACGAGACGTGGGCAACATAGAGCAAAGCTCTGGTTCTCAAAGGCAGACTCCGACGCTGGCTGCTAGTAAAAGGCTGGCGTGGGAAAGTAAAATAGGAATACTACGTGCCCTCAAGGGAGTAACAAAGAAAAGCCTCCCTCGGACTATGCGAAAAAATCGCGGATGAAAGGAAAATAACAAACACAAGATTTGTGAAATAAACAGCGGTAGCTATGCTAAGAATAGCATGTAAAACAAAAATAATAGTTCAATGATAAATCCATATGTATATTAACTAAATTTAAGCCAATAAAGGATAATACAATGAAATTACTTATCTCTTGCTGTGAGCAGCAAAGATAGAGGGGGAAATGTACTATTGGTTCCTATTTGGAGGGGTTTACCCACTGCTATTGGAGGACTGGAGTCACATGTTGGTGACCTTCCCATGAACTTGGACCTAGTTTGCTGGGAAATTGGGTTTTTCTGTTCTAAGTGACTTTTCACTATGGACTATAGTTTTTATCAAGTTTATTAAGACTCTATGTTGTTCATATAAGTTTTTCTGTACCCTGGCCAGCTATGGATGTTGCTGTTTGATTTTAGGTGTGTCAAAACTTGCTGTTGAGCTCTTTCTACAAGAAATAAAGAAAGAAAGAGAAGCATAATGTGAGCCTCCGGTCTTGACATAGAATTGCTCTGCCTTCTTTCTATCCTCCACCTCATCCTGGTAAGGAAGAGGAAAGACTCCATAGGTTGGACCCTTGGAGAGCCTTAAGTTTTTACGTCTCCAGAATGTCTAAATTGCGAGTTGATGACCGACTCTTTATCGGATACACAGGACACAAGCTAGGTCAGGCTGTTTCCAAACAGACCTTGTCTAGACGGATAATTCTCACAATATCAGAATGCTACTGGCTGGCAGACAAAGACCCTCCTGAAGGTTTGAGAGCTCATTCCACCAGGGCCATGGCTACATCTACAGCCCTTCAACGGGGTGTTTCAATTAGAAATATCTGTGAAGCTGCAACATGGTCTACCATCCACACGTTTACTAAACATTACTGTCTGGATTCTTCCCATGGCCAGGAAGGTACGTTTGGCAAAGCAGTACTTTGCTCTGCCCTTGAAAATGTATAAATTGTAATTCTACACCCTCCTCCAAACATAATGCTGCTTTGGGAGCCTGTCAAAGATGAGGGATACGTGGGAGCACACAATCCATTTGAAGAACAAGTTACTTACCCCTGGTAAAAAAAATTCAACTGGATGTTCCTCATCGCCCTCCCAACCTACCCCTCAGTAGAATTTTCCTGTGCTATTACTGCTTCCGTTCCACCAAGGCTGAGTACGGTCATGCCCATAATTTCGGGCATCTCTGCTGCAAGAGGAGGAAAAACAGAAAGAACTGAGGCCAACGGCCGCTGCACGTGCTATATATACCATCCCTTTGATGACATCACCCTCGACGGAGGCCTTCAAGGGACACCGACTCGACGCCATCGACGCACAGTGCCCTCTGCCGAAATGTTTTTCCTGAAGCAGCGGAAGCTGGACATTACATGTCAAAGATGAGGAATACATGGGAGGAACAACCAGTCGAAACAACGTTACCAGAGGTTAAGTAACTTGTTCTTCTTTATTCAACCCTATCCTACACTCTTTTTGTAATTAGCTGTAAGGAATTGGCAATAGTTTCTTTTTAGTAGAGGCCTTTTACTTTGACAAGACGCCACTTATTTTTCATTTGATCGTAGACGCTTGCCCCCAACTTAGATTTGGTGTTTTTCCACCCTGTATTTACAGTTTAATAAACACCCTTGAACTGTGATCATTTGTATCTGTCTTTACTGTTGCCACCATTAGTCCCTTACAGTTCCCACAAAGTAGAGCATTTCAGTAGTCCAACTTGGACAACACAAGAGCATGGGCAACTGAGAGGCGGTTGGTGGTGGATAAGAAAGGTCAGCTTGCTTGTATACGTTTTGTCATGCAGGCTGTTGCAGAGGCGATGTTGCTGATTTGACAGGTCATGTTGAGAGGGGCGTCAAGGTAGATACCCAATGTTTTAACTGATGTGGAGACAGGGGTATTGTGGCCATCTATGGAGAAGAGCTGGTAAGCCGGGTCAAGATTTGAGAGACAGGATGAGGGGCCAACTAGGAGCAGCTCGGTCTTCTCGTCCTTAAGACGTAGGCTGTGTTGGGCCATCCACGTTTGGATGATTGCATAGATGGCATTTACAGTCGTACAGTCCTGGTCGTACGAGCCTGTCAGGGGCATGAGTATTTGAGTATCATCTGCGTAGTTTGTGAAGGAGATACCCAGGGATTCTAGGTAGTCGAAGGTTTTGTATAAATATTATAGCGGGTATGCGAGACGCTTGAGCCTGGTGGGACACATATACTAATCGCCTCTTCTCCTTGCCAGTTTGCTGCCTTTCTCTATTCAAACTCTCTACTTCATTCTATTCTCCAATTCACCTCCTCCAATCTCTTATTGCTCTCTCCCGTCCTCCTTGATGTTCACTTCCTCTCACCTCTTGTATTCTTATCTCCCCTTTGATATTCAACTTCTCCAAGCTTTCAGTTCCTTCTGCATATCTTGCTCCTCCAGCACCATTTATATTCAAATCCTCTCTTCCTGTTGCCTGAGTGTTTAAAATCTTCCACGATTTAATGTTGTCCCACTAAAAATCAAGTTATTTTTAGTCTGGAGACTGCAAGCTGATTATACCACCTTATGAAAGTGATTGAATATGCTTTGCCCCTGATTTCAAAGGAAAAGCCTGCACCTCTTGCATTGCTGCTGGTGGGTTTGTCATGTGCATGTTAATTAGCAAAAGGGCCAACACACAACCATTTCTGTGCATATTTTTACTGGAACAAAAACCTTCCACCTTTTTTTATTTATAATAAAAATGTTATTTAGTACACATGGTCAACATAACGTACAGTTGCTTTGTGTCTTCTGGCAGACAGGTATATGACATGGATAAATCTGACATGGTTTGATCAGCTCGGTGTATAGCATTCAATCCTTCTCCATACATCTCGCAGCTAGATACAATCGGAAGCCTCCCCAAATGTCTCTCGGGCCAGTCCCGCCTGTTTGTAATGTTGCAAACAGTTCTTCCTTGTCATTAGCCCATGTGACATCATGAATCCAATACATCATCAATGGTGGCTCCTTCCGTGTCCATCGCATAAAAATGGCATACTTGGCGAGCAGGAGTCCCAGGCTATATTGTACCACATTCAGCTCCCCAACATTGCCTAGCACACAGTCTATTACTGTTAGAGACAGGGGCTTCCCAGTTATTTCATCAAGCGTGTGGCACACTGCTAGCCAGTAGTCACTCAGGGAGGGGCATTGCCACAGCAAGTGTAAATGGTGGCCATTCATGCTTCCGCACTAAGGGCAATTCTGTTCTGTCGTGGGAAATATTTTTGACAGCCTTGCTGGCGTGTAGTATGTTCCATTGAGTACTTTAAACTGTATCAGCCTATATCTAGAGTTCAAGGACACTTGCTTTGTGAGTCTACAGATTTGTGTCCAGTGTGACTGAGCAGGTCGTTGCCAGGTCTTTCTCCCATTTACCCCTGATGTCTATTGGCTGCTGGGCTGTAGCTGTTTGCGCTGTTTGTACATGGCTGATATGGATTTCTTTCTAGTATGGTGTGATGTAATGTATGTAAGACTCGGTTGCATGTCAGGTTCAACTGCAGTGTGGATCCGGTGGTACTGGAAGCGCTGCAGTGGTGTGTCCCCAATGTGTCCCTTAATCATTTCCCTTGTTATAAAGTTCCCCTATGCGAACAGGTCTCCCAGTTGCCGTATTCCCACTGCACTCCAATTGGTCGCTAACAGCTTGTCCAGGGTAGGGTGTAGCGTGGTCATTCCCCAAAGCGGCATGACCCCGCAGTATAATGCAGTGTCTCCGGGGGAGTGTGCCATTTTACCCCATTCTTCCTGTGTGGCTCCCACTGGGTTTAGACTGTGTGTGCAGTGATATCTGTTGCCCACTTGTAGATGTAACAGTGACCCGGATGTCACTTGTAATTTCTCCAGTCTTACTTGTGGGGGTTCTGGATTTTGATCTTGCCAGTGTGTTGCGAAGTGTGTTTTGGATACTGGGTAATATAGTTCAAAGTCCGGGGCCAAGAGCCCACCATTCTTGTATGGTTGTGCTAGGCGTTGCCACATCGCTCTCACTTGACCCCTCCACACAAATGCAGAGCACACCCCAGCAGGTTCCGTGAAGTATGCCCTTCACGGCCACATCGGCAACATTATGAAAGAGGTACAAGAATTTGGGGAGAATTGTCATTTTCACTAAGGCTACCCGGCCAGTCAGAGATATCGGGAGGCAGCTCCACCTCTCCAGTTTAACTGCTAGTTTTGCCATTAGGTTATCATAGTTTAGAGCTTCAGTTAAGGGAAGAGTCTGCGCCACTTCCATTCCCAGGTATCAGACACTCTGCAGTGACCAGCATAAACCAAATGTGTCCACAGGTTTCTGAGTGCCATCAGTGAGGGGGAATATCTCAGATTTGCCACTGTTCAAGTGTAAACCAAAGTGTCTGCCGAACTCAATGTTAAGACGGATTTCTGAACTCTGTCCTGGTGGCGCAGAAGTTCAGAAGGCCAACCTAATTACTTGGAACAGGGTAACCTCTGGACAAGCCAGACCAATCAAGGTAGCGATCGCGGCGGTCAAGACTAGGTCTCAAGAGGGGTGAGGGTGACTGAAAGCCCGCAGTGAGCACACAAAGCAAGAGCGCTTACAAACTACTCCAAACAGTTGTTTATATCAAAAATAGATACACATTTATTATAAGGCCTTGAAACTAATAACCACAGTAAAAGCAGCAATATACAACGATATTAAACCAACACATACACTATCCACCCAATATATATACAGAATACACAGTTTCACAGCATTAGCAGCACGAAATATGTTATCCACCTGCAGGGGAAGAAAAACAGGCAGTGCGAACCAATGCGTGTGATATGTCCGCCTTCTGAGGCCCCTAACTAGATGGTAGTCCAATCCCTACGAAGAGTGGAGCCTAGCGCTCAAAAGTACCTGCACCCGCCGGTGCCAATGGGCAGAAGGTGAAGCTCTTCGGAGGACGTTGGACAGCTCTGTAGGGTGCCCTAATGAAGGAGAACACGGTCCGCGACTCTAGCGCAGCCTCCACTGTGAGGCAGAAGTAGGGCGCGAGTACGGACAAGGGGAGCTGTATTTACAGCGGGGAAAAGCAAGGGGCACTGCAGGAGGGCGACCAGATCCTAGCTAATCTACTCACCGGTCCCCGAAGCAAGCAGGCCCGAGCTTCTCCTCGATAGATGCAGCTTCTGGCAGGTTCTGAAGAGCAGGGAACGTCTCGTCGTCGTGCAGAGTAAAAAGACGTCCCGATCGAAGAATCCTGCACAGTTTTGTCGCCACGGCAGGGCAACGGAACGGCCGGGTGTATTCAAGCCAAACGAGCACCGTTCACCTCTAGCTTAGGGTTGCTAAGCAAACGAAGCGTGTGAGCGTGCCCCGGACTCAGAATACCACCCAACCTGTCGGCGATTACAGAGCAGGACTCCTTAGTAAGCTGGTCAGTCAACTGGATGGCCCAGAGACACTTCCGAAGGCTTACGGCAGGAGTTGATGAAGGTGCCGGGAATAGCTGGTCCTGCTATTCCAATAGGTCGAAGCGCCAGTACAGGCCTTCTTGTTCGATCTTAGGTGGAAAGGGCTTCACCGGACGACAGCAATGAGGAGCAGAAGTTCTTCAGGGGGTCACCAGCGATTCCTCGGTCCAGCCTCGTGTTCGCAGGATACTTGGCTCCTGTATCCCTGGGTTCGTAAGAACTCAGGAGATCGACATGGTAGTGGTGTTTCCAGCTCCCTCTTATCCACGGTTCCCTTCGCGCCAAAACGGAGGGGAGCCAATGGGAGATCCGCTCATCAACACACATACCATACGTGGACCAATCACGGACCACAGTGGTCCCAGGCATTCACACCACCCTAGACTCTCTGGCACCCAGGATGTGTATTGGGACCAGACAGCCCAGCCCACATCCTGGGGGCACTCAAACGACATGTAGAAGCCCGCGAAAGCAACCGTGTTTCGCGGGAAACTACATGCCCAAATAAGGAAGGCCCCGGGTCGCCTGACCCGGGGGAAGGTAAAGGGAGCAAGGCGGACAGTGGACGAGACAAAGGAGCCTCGTGGTCCGGCCATTTTGGGTAGCCGGGCCACCCTTTTGTGTTCGCGGCAAAAAGGTGCTCAGAACGGCAAAAGGAGCTCAAAATAAACCAAATGATCGCTGCCACCAGCCCAGTCCCTGAATGACTTGCACCGATCCAAAAACCATCCTACAAGAGTGTCTAGGGTCTGTAGAAGGCTAGAGACCCAAGAGAGCTGTAACTTAGCTTACAGTGCCCTCTTGTGTCGTGTTGCACTAAAATGGCGACACGATAAAAGAAACTACGGGAAACAGCGTTCCCCGGTACTGACTGTCTTAAGGGCATGTCAGTTTCCCCGTAAGAAAGGAGCGAAAGCCCAGAGGAGTACGGCAGAAGGCTGCACTTCTCTGGCAAAGTCAAGAAAACAGGTTGAAAACAATAGCAAAAAGTTTAGGGGTTGCCACATGGAAGGAAAGTTCCCTACAATAACGAAATCTTTCCTAACACTCGCCCCTCCCAGACTATGGACAGGGGGAACTAATCCACCCCTGGATGAGTCTCTTGTTCAGGTCGGTAAAACATTCTGGACAACCCATCAGCATTGCTATGTTGGACACCTGGCCTATGCTCAATAGTGAAGTCGAAGCCTTGTAGACTTATGGACCACCTAAGCAACTTTGGATTCTCCCCCTTCATGTTCATTAGCCACTTTAACGGCTTATGGTCAGTCTGCACAGTGAAGTGGGTCCCATAGAGGTAGGGCCGCAGCTTCCTTAGGGCCCACACAACAGAGAAACATTCTTTCTCTACCGTGGACCATCTGAGCTCTCTGTCCTTAAGCTGGCGACTAATAAAACCGATAGGGTGTTCCTTACCCTTCTCATCTACTTGCGATAGTACAGCTCCTATCCCAGTGTCAGAGGCATCCGTCTGCACGATAAAAGGTCTTTGATAATCAGGGGCCCTGAGCACAGGGGCCTGGCACAAGGAGTCTTTCAAGCCATTGAAGGCCTTCTCACACTCGTCAGTCCAAGTTACCTTCTTGGGTTTCTTCGGAGTTGTGAGGGCAGTCAGAGGAGCAGCTATGGTGCCATAGTCTGCCATAAAATTGCGGTAATAACCCGTGAGTCCTAAGAAGGCTCTCACTTGGGTTTGTGTAGTGGGGGTAGGCCAGTCTTGTACTGCTTGTACTTTACTGGGGAGAGGCTGTATCCTTCCTCCACCTACTTCATGCCCAAGGTAAACCACTGAGCCTTGTCCAATCTGGCATTTACTCGCCTTTATGGTCAAGTGGGCTTTCTGAAGAGCCTGGAGCACAATCCCGAGGGGTTTCACATGGTCTTCCCAGGTGGCACTGAAAACTGCTATATCGTCCAGATATGCAAGACAGAATTCGTCCAACCCATTCAACACATGATTCACAAGCCTCTGGAAAGTGGCAGGTGCATTCTTCAATCCGAACGGCATTACCCGGAATTGGTAAAGCCCGTCGGGAGTTGAAAATGCTGTCTTCTCCTTGGCATGTTCTGCTAAAGCTATTTGCCAATAGCCCGCCGTCAGGTCAAACGTGCTGAGGTACTTGGAGGCACCCAAGGTATCCACCAGCTCGTCAGTTCGAGGCAAGGGGTGAGCGTCTGTCTTGGTGACAGCATTCAGAGCCCTGTAATCCACGCAGAACCTCAATTCAGAGGTGCCTGCCTTTGGAACCAATACCACAGGACTGGACCAAGGACTACTAGAGGGTTCAATCACCCCAAGGTCTAACATCTTGTTGACCTCGGTCTTAATATAAGACCGTACTTTATCCGACATCCTGTATCCCCTACTTTTGGTAGGTACACTGTCTCCTGTGTCAATGTTATGTTTGCACCAAGGTGTCAAACCAGGCGACTGTGAAAACAGGGGGGAAAACTGCCTAAGCAAACTTTTCACCTCAGCCTGCTGATCAGAAGTCAGGTGAGGGGCCACTCGGACACCCTCAACGGAGCTATCTGAAGGACCGCTTTGGAACAGGTCGGGGAGAGGTTCAGACTCCTCTTCCTCAACGTCTGATGCCAGTAGCAGTGCTGCGATTTCGACTCTTGGGACGAAAGCCTTCAGCCTATTTACGTGGAACACTTTTGGAGCCTGTCCAGGCCTTCCAAGGTCCACTGAATAGTTAACCTCACCCAGGGTCTCCACCACTGGGCAAGGACCTGACCATTTATCCTGTAAAGCTCGAGGCCTTATGAGATTCATGATCAGGACTTGCTGACCAAGTGTAAAGTTGATGAGGGAAGCTTTCTGGTCGTACCAATGTTTCCCCAGCGCTTGCCCTGCCTTCAATTTATCACTAGTCAAGCCTATCAGAAGTACCATCCGTTTTCTGAGCCCTAGCACATAGTCAACTACATTGGTAGTAACAGGGGGAGTGGGCATCTCCCATCCCTCTTTGACGATGGCTAAGGGTCCCCGTACGGGATGACCGAACAGAAGTTCGAAGGGGCTGAAGCCAACACCCTCCTGTGGTACCTCTCGGTAGGCAAACAGTAAGCATGAGACAAGAAGATCCCATTTTCTTCTCTGAGGCTCCTCCAGAGCCCCAATCATGCTCTTTAACGTCCTGTTAAAACGCCCCCCCCAGACCATTGGTCTGGGGGCGGTATGCAGAAGAGAACCTGTAGGTGTCCCCACATTCTTTCCACATAGCCTGCCTATACTTCGACATAAAGTTGCTGCCATGATCCGACACAACTTCTTTAGGGAAGCCAACCCTAGTAAATATGCAGAGTAAAGCTTTTGCAACTGACTTGGCAGTTACAGTCTTTAATGGGATGGCCTCAGTATACCTGGTTGCATGGTCGACCAGCACCAGGATAAACCTATTGCCCGAGGATGTTTGCGGGTCAAGGGGACCAACGATGTCGATCCCTACCCTTTCAAATGGTACCCCCACAACTGGGAGCGGTACCAACGGAGCTTGGATTGTTGCGCCAACCTTACCAGACAACTGGCAGGAGGCACAACTCCTGCAGTGACTTTCTACTTGCACCCCCATCTTGGGCCAGTAGAAGTGCATAGATAACCTTTGCTTGGTCCTCTTCATTCCAAGGTGACCAGCAAGGGGAACTTCATGCGCCAACTGCAGGAGGAAGGGTCTAACAGCAAGGGGAACCACCAACCTCCTATGGTCTCCTTCTGTAGACTCTGTGGGCTCACTGTACAGGAGTCCACCTTCCCAATAAATCCGATGCTTCCCAGGAGGTTCACCCTCAAGCTGGGAGCAGGCCTGTCTCCTTAGGCCTTCCAGAGATGGGCACTCACGTTGGCCTTTACTGAATTCGTCCCTATCAGGACCTCCTTCAACTAACAAGTCTTTTAGTTCAGGATGATCGTTGGGGTCGAATACTTCAGGCATCGCCACCTACTCGTCAGGCTCGGGCGATTGACCAACTCCCTCCACCGCAGTGGTAGGCGAGCTCGGGGGAATATTCTCTTTCCCCCGTCGGGACTTGTTGACTCCTTTCGCCTTGGGTTTCCCCTTCGGCTGGGGCGGCGTATTGGACTTGGCCAATGCTGCCCGTGCTTGAGACCGTGTGTAGGGTCTTTCGGCAGTGTCTCCTACGAGCCCTAGAGCTCTGAGATCATTGCCCAACAAGACCTTTCCCGGGACGTTTCTCTGAATGCTCACTGGAATCCTAAATGCTGTACCATTTAAAGTTAGATTAACAGGGATCACGGGAAACATACGGAGGGGGCCGTCAGCCAACTTAGTGGGCATCAGAGGAGCTCTGGCAACTTCCTCTGAGTCTACCAAGGTAGAATCCACTACAGTTCGACTGCACCCACTATCCCTAAGAGCTGGAGTATCCACTCCATTGATCAGCACACTGTCTTTAAAGTAGTGCTTGGTATTATCCGGAATCCTAGCATACGCCTCTGCGACTTTAGGCTCCCAGGAACCCAGGGACACTAAAACTACCTCAGCCTCTATTCCGCTGGGAAATGAGTCTGAGGAGAAGGATGCTCCTGTAATCTCTTCTTCCTCGTAGGAGGAGAAGGCCAGATTAGCGGAGTGGACCCCCAAAGGTCTAACCTTACAACGGGGATCCCCCTTCACATGGTCAGTTGCTCCACAAGAAAAACAAGCCCCATTGGGTCTGTTTACGTAGGGAGGCTTATTATAACCAGAGTTCTGTTTCGGAGGCGAACCTCCACTACCCTGTGAGTTCTCGTATGGCTTACCCTTATTTTTCTTTTTGTGGCCCTTATGGGAAGAAGATTTAGCAGATTCCCCACCCTCCATATCTTTGGACTTTTTCCCTTCCTCCTGCTTACCAGGATGAGTTTTGTCCTTATGGGACACTCGATGTGACACCCATAAGTCTGCTGCAATGGCCAGCTTCTTAGGATCTATCTCCTTCGAATCGGCCAAATGCTGCTTAAGCTCCGGGGAAGAAGAAGCAAAAATGTGTTCCAGCATGACCAGATTGATCATGCCTTCGAAGGTAGAAACCTTATAACCTTCAACCCAGCCAGTTAAGTTTTTCAGGGACTCAGCTACATACGACACCCAAGTACCACCTTCCTTTTTCTTATACTCTCTAAACCTTTTCAAGTATTGGGTCGGAGTCTTCCCAAACTTTAAAATGAGAGTCTGCTTCAACATTGCAAAATCAGCGCGCTCAGCCTTCGACATTTCCATAATGGCACTGCAACCAGAATGGGGCAGTCTGCTGAGTAACCATGCAATCTTATCCGCATTATCAACCTCTTGAACCTCGCATGCATACTCAAACGCATTTAACCAGTCCATAATGTCATTTCGTTCCTCATACACACTGAGCAGATCTTTTGGAAACCGTGGATGAGAGGAAGCCCCAGAACCATGTCCAGGACCCTTGGACCCATTTGCGAACTGAAGCTTGGCCAGTTCCAACTGGTGATCCCTGTCTTTTTGTTTTTCTGCCTGGTCGATTTTCAGTTTGGCTATGCTGAATTCAAGCTCCTGCTGCCTAAACCGCAGCTCTTGCTTCTTGAATTCAAGCATAGCCTCCCCATCAACACTGGCAGAGGAAACGTTAGACATTACATCCTCCCTGTCCTCGTGGTCGTGATGGATCAGTGCAGCGGCAGAACCGTCGGTTCTGCCAGTGAGAGCAGCCCCACCACCTTCTGCACTGTCCTCGGAAGTTATAGCGTCAAGCTGCGCTTCTTGCCACGCCACGATTCTCTGGATCATTTCCAATTTAGTGCCTTGAGAGGAAACCCCTCTCTCCGCACACATCTTCTTCAACGTTTCAGATTTCGAAGCATTTAAGGTTAATAAAGTATTCGTTTCCATACTGTTGATAGGACTATGGCCTTTTTAACGTTATATTCAATACTTTACTGCGTGTCCTGGTTGGAATAACCTGAAAACGCCTTAGCTCGTGCGCAACACTGGATACCTTCAGTCGTATCCCACCGCTGTACACCAATTTGTTAAGACGGATTTCTGAACTCTGTCCTGGTGGCGCAGAAGTTCAGAAGGCCAACCTAATTACTTGGAACAGGGTAACCTCTGGACAAGCCAGACCAATCAAGGTAGCGATCGCGGCGGTCAAGACTAGGTCTCAAGAGGGGTGAGGGTGACTGAAAGCCCGCAGTGAGCACACAAAGCAAGAGCGCTTACAAACTACTCCAAACAGTTGTTTATATCAAAAATAGATACACATTTATTATAAGGCCTTGAAACTAATAACCACAGTAAAAGCAGCAATATACAACGATATTAAACCAACACATACACTATCCACCCAATATATATACAGAATACACAGTTTCACAGCATTAGCAGCACGAAATATGTTATCCACCTGCAGGGGAAGAAAAACAGGCAGTGCGAACCAATGCGTGTGATATGTCCGCCTTCTGAGGCCCCTAACTAGATGGTAGTCCAATCCCTACGAAGAGTGGAGCCTAGTGCTCAAAAGTACCTGCACCCGCCGGTGCCAATGGGCAGAAGGTGAAGCTCTTCGGAGGACGTTGGACAGCTCTGTAGGGTGCCCTAATGAAGGAGAACACGGTCCGCGACTCTAGCGCAGCCTCCACTGTGAGGCAGAAGTAGGGCGCGAGTACGGACAAGGGGAGCTGTATTTACAGCGGGGAAAAGCAAGGGGCACTGCAGGAG
The DNA here is from genome assembly GCF_040938575.1 of Ambystoma mexicanum. NCBI lineage: Eukaryota > Metazoa > Chordata > Amphibia > Caudata > Ambystomatidae > Ambystoma > Ambystoma mexicanum. The sequence continues at coordinate 1,227,568,201 of NC_090926.1, forward strand.
GGCGACCAGATCCTAGCTAATCTACTCACCGGTCCCCGAAGCAAGCAGGCCCGAGCTTCTCCTCGATAGATGCAGCTTCTGGCAGGTTCTGAAGAGCAGGGAACGTCTCGTCGTCGTGCAGAGTAAAAAGACGTCCCGATCGAAGAATCCTGCACAGTTTTGTCGCCACGGCAGGGCAACGGAACGGCCGGGTGTATTCAAGCCAAACGAGCACCGTTCACCTCTAGCTTAGGGTTGCTAAGCAAACGAAGCGTGTGAGCGTGCCCCGGACTCAGAATACCACCCAACCTGTCGGCGATTACAGAGCAGGACTCCTTAGTAAGCTGGTCAGTCAACTGGATGGCCCAGAGACACTTCCGAAGGCTTACGGCAGGAGTTGATGAAGGTGCCGGGAATAGCTGGTCCTGCTATTCCAATAGGTCGAAGCGCCAGTACAGGCCTTCTTGTTCGATCTTAGGTGGAAAGGGCTTCACCGGACGACAGCAATGAGGAGCAGAAGTTCTTCAGGGGGTCACCAGCGATTCCTCGGTCCAGCCTCGTGTTCGCAGGATACTTGGCTCCTGTATCCCTGGGTTCGTAAGAACTCAGGAGATCGACATGGTAGTGGTGTTTCCAGCTCCCTCTTATCCACGGTTCCCTTCGCGCCAAAACGGAGGGGAGCCAATGGGAGATCCGCTCATCAACACACATACCATACGTGGACCAATCACGGACCACAGTGGTCCCAGGCATTCACACCACCCTAGACTCTCTGGCACCCAGGATGTGTATTGGGACCAGACAGCCCAGCCCACATCCTGGGGGCACTCAAACGACATGTAGAAGCCCGCGAAAGCAACCGTGTTTCGCGGGAAACTACATGCCCAAATAAGGAAGGCCCCGGGTCGCCTGACCCGGGGGAAGGTAAAGGGAGCAAGGCGGACAGTGGACGAGACAAAGGAGCCTCGTGGTCCGGCCATTTTGGGTAGCCGGGCCACCCTTTTGTGTTCGCGGCAAAAAGGTGCTCAGAACGGCAAAAGGAGCTCAAAATAAACCAAATGATCGCTGCCACCAGCCCAGTCCCTGAATGACTTGCACCGATCCAAAAACCATCCTACAAGAGTGTCTAGGGTCTGTAGAAGGCTAGAGACCCAAGAGAGCTGTAACTTAGCTTACAGTGCCCTCTTGTGTCGTGTTGCACTAAAATGGCGACACGATAAAAGAAACTACGGGAAACAGCGTTCCCCGGTACTGACTGTCTTAAGGGCATGTCAGTTTCCCCGTAAGAAAGGAGCGAAAGCCCAGAGGAGTACGGCAGAAGGCTGCACTTCTCTGGCAAAGTCAAGAAAACAGGTTGAAAACAATAGCAAAAAGTTTAGGGGTTGCCACATGGAAGGAAAGTTCCCTACAATAACGAAATCTTTCCTAACACTCAACTACTGCATTGATTACATGCTGTAGATACCGGTCTGGTTCTCTGACATACAGCATTATGTCATCAGCATAGAGGGTAATTAACTCCGCTGTATGGCCAAATCAAGCGTGTATCACAACTGCAAGGGGCTCTATTATTAAAGCAAAGAGCAGGGGCGAAGGTGGACACTCTTGTCTGGTGCCTCCTTGTAGTTGAAGTGTCGGGGAGAGCACTCTGTTCGTGTACACTCTCGCATACGGTTGTGTGTATAACACTTGCACCAATCTGATAAAGGTGGGGTCAAACCCGTAGTTGACCAGCACCCGGAAGAGGAATGGCTAGGAGACTGTCTCAAATCCCTTTTGCATATCGAGGGCCAACGCGACCGCCTGACCGTCTTGTGTTTGTGCTAGGATATTGTAAAGTCTCCGGGTATTTAGCGTTGTCGATCTTTCTAGTATAAAGCCGGCCTGATCTTTGTGTATCATATGCGGCATCAAGGGGGTTAAACAGGAAGCCAGAATCTTGGCAAATATCTTTGCATCAATATTTATTAACAAAAGCGGTCTGTATGATCCACATTCGTTTGCCGCCTTTTCGGGTTTGGGTTAAAGAATTATAATAGCTTCCTGCATGGACTCGGGTAGTGACCCCATTTCCAGGGCCTCCTCCTAGAAAAGTTGTAACTGGGGAGCCAGCTCGTCTGCTAATTATTTTTACAATTCTGTAACAAGTCCGTCTGACCCTGGAGCTTTCCCATTGGGAAGGTCTTTAATGGCTTTCTTAATCTCTGCTGTATGTATAGTTACCTCTAGACTCAGTTTAGCTTCGTTTGATAGAAGTGTCATTGGTATCTTGCTTGAGTATTCATCTATGGCCATCACCGTCACTACCCCTTTCGGTGAGTACAATGCAGAATAGAACTCATGGATTACCATATTGATATCTTCGTCTTAATTAGCGACAGTACCATCGATCTGAATTATACTTGATATGTGGGAAGTGCACCTCTCTGCCATAGCTGTGCATGCCAGTAATTTACCTGGTCTGTCTGCCTCACCATAGCGGCGGGTCGCGGCAGGCCTGTCAAAATAGCTCAGTTCGCTATCTGCTATTTCACTATGTTTATCGAGGGCCTCTTTAATATCATGTCTACCTTCTGGGGAGGGGTCCATGACGTACCCTTGCTGCAGCCACAATAGATCGGATTCACTGTTTCAGTTCCCTCCTAATATTGCACAGTACCGCGAATTCTGTCGGGATGGCAATGCCTTTCATATATGCCTTAAATGCCTGCCATAGTGTTGCTTGCAATGGCACAGAGCATGCATTATTGTCAAAATATTGCGTGATGTGTTCTTTCATATTAAGCCAGAAGACCTGTGCCACTATGCACTCGATCTTGTTTGTCCAGACAGTAGTATAGTTAGTGATATTGGTGAGTGGTCTGATAACGTTCGGGTAGGATCTGGCTCTCTGTGACCTGATTCATGAATGTGCGGGTGATGAACCGCATGTCTATGTGCGAGTGCTTGTCGTGGACTGACGAGTAGAATGTGTAACCTCGGGTCACTGTGTTTAAGAGTCGCCACACTTCCTGAAGCCCCAGATCTGCTGCGTGTGTCAAAATACAGACAGCTGCTTCGGTAAGGGGTCTAGATGTAGTGGAGGTGCGGTCAAGTCGCAGGTTTAGTATTGTGTTAAAGTCCCACCCACAGATCACTAAGGCAGTTGGATATTTTGCACACTTGCTAAACACTTTGTTGTAAAATTCAGGGTCATCTATATTGGGGCTGTACACATTGAATAGTAACACTTCGTGGCCACACAATTTGCCATGAACTAGCAGGATCCTGCCTTGCTCATCATTCACATTTTCAAAACATTCAAATGGTAGAAAGCGGTGTATTAATATCATTACCCCTCTATTGGGAATCCTAAACCTCTGACATTACAGCTCAACAGTTTTACAGTTGGACTGCTCACTCCTCGGTGCGTAATCCTGTGTCAATCATCTTTCCCATAATTACCATCACATCTGCCTGTGTAGCCTCATTTTGCATCTTTATCACCATGGGCCTCACTTGCAAATTTGTCCGGCCCCCGCGAATGGGCAATAACTTGGTCATTATGGGCCCCCGACCCGGTAATTGCCCATTCGTGGGCGCTGGAAAAAAATTCTCCCCATTCCCATTGAGCCCCATCGGGCTCAATGGGATTGGGGAGGTCGAATGCACAGGCACCATTCTTGAATGGTGCTGGTGCATCGGACGTGCTCTGCTTGGAGGTGCCGGTACGCCCCCCATGTCAGACCTGGCGGCCGGCAAGGCACCCGCGAGCAGAATTCAACTGTTGCTGCTACGAGTGGGGAACCATTTAAGTGCCCAAGTGGGCATTGCTACTTTAGTTTGTGGTATTAATCTTCAGTAGATCCCATGAGCCTGTTCTAGACTGATCCAGGCAGTCGGTCGACGGTGCATATTTGTCAGGTTTCATTTGTGTTCCTTTCTGGTGGGAGAGGTATTTGAGCTTCTATGAATGCTTCTGCCTTCTACGGGAGCATAAAGAAGTAGGTTTTGGTGTTGTGTTGCATGCGAAGCCTCGCCGGGAAGTGCATAGTGTATGCAGTGTTGCGTTCTCTTAGCAATGTCTTTATTCCCACAATATATATGATGCTCTTGGTGGACCGCAAGTGTGTAAGCTGAAAAGATTTGGGCATTATTGGAGCCCAGCTTGAGCTCCTGTTTTTCCTTGGCCTCTCAGAGGCTAAGTGTCTATCGCGGTAGTTCCTCAAGCGGGCTATGATTGAACTTGGTAGTTGCCCAGCTTGGGTTTCGCCGTCAATGCTCTGTGTGCCTGCTCGACTGTTAACAGTGGAGACCACGCGGGGTCACCAAGTAGGTCCCGCAGCAAGCCCTCTACAACCTTCTCCATGTTGCCCTTGAGTGCGCCCTCTGGGATAACAACAATGCGCACATTGTTTCTGCGTGACCTCAACTCTAGGTCTTCGCATTTTGCTTTGACCTGTTTCATGTCTTTAAATAGTGTCGCCACTGTCTCTTGTAGTGACGTCACAGTATCTTCCGTAGTGCTGATGCGGGTTTCGGTTTCAGTTATGCCCTCAGTAGTTTTTGGGGCGCGGATAGTTGTGACATTGGTTGTTATGCTGTCCAGCTTGTCATTTATTGCCACGAAACCGTCCAGCTTGTCATTTATTGCCGCAAAACCTCTTTGCATAGAGTCCATCATTCCCTGCAGGTCTACAGGTGCTATGGCCTGGGGTTCTCCACCGGTTGTAGGTTCGCCGTCTGCCCCCCAACCAGCTCTGCCGGCTTCAGATTGGGCTTCGTGAAGTGATCCATTGCAGCATACTTTCTGCTCCCGGAGCCCTTAGTCATGACGGTTGCCTCCTGCGCCATGTGTCCCTCTAGGGGGTCGGGGAGTACTCTGCCCCCTACTCCATATGCCAGGGATTGAATGACCATGAAGTTCCACTATAGTTGAGGGTGTGTGGGCTTGTCCACTCCGTCGTTGTGAGCCGGGAGGGTCGCTGTTGGGTAGCAGTAGTGCAAGATCACTGGGCCTCCAGTGGGGGGATTCACAGGTTAAGTGCTTGTTGTTGGGTCACCATAGTAGGCGTGCAGCTGGATTGTTACGCCTTAGTGCGCGTACAGGGGCCAATGCATCTGAGTGCTGATGCACTGTCGATTAGCGAAGAGCCGCCCGTGAACTGCAGCGTTGCAGATATCGTAGGGCCCCTCCTGGGGGGACCCGCAGTCCGAATGGTTGGGTTACTCTGTCAGATGTGTAGCTGGTGGAGTGCCGTACAGTGCCCCTTCCCTGAGGGCAGCATTTCAATGCTCAAATGTCGGGTGAACAAGTGGGCGTCGGTCTCTTATTGCAGTGTAAGCTTATGTGCAGGTTAATGGCTGTCACAGGGCTAGTGATTCTGTGCATGCAATTACGCACTTATTTCTAGTCTGATGCCAGCCGTCAAGAGATTCCCCCACAATCGCGCTTCAGAAGGGGAACAGCCGGCACCAAACTTTTGCTCCATCGGTCCGGGCTGTGAGCGCACGTTTTCTCTCACTTTCGGTCTCTTCGCAGTCTATGCGCAAGCCCAGCACCTCCAGAGATCGCACCAGCAGTATCCTCACGCCGGGACTCCCCCCCCCATCCCCGCGGCCCAGCCCTGGTCAGGTCGAGGAGCTTGTTGCTCTGGTGCTGGCATGCTGTTTCTCTGTGCAAGTGTCACCAGGTGTTCACGAGTCTCACGCCTGACAATGCCTCGGGGTTTAGATGATAATCGCTCACCCTTAAGCCTCAGTTCTTCAGCTTCGAGTCCCCACTCGCTGCAGTTCTTTAACGTGATCGGCCTTCTTGGCTCATCGCACAGCAGCGCCCCAACCTTCCTCATTAAGACAAACTGTGACTTTAGTTTCTTTATGCAAGGCTGATAACATTTTGTAAGAGCACATCCTTAAACTCTGCAGCTTTGCCAATGATAGATCCCAATTGCCTGAATCAACCATAGAGAAGTGATCAAAAAAAGCTGCAAATAAGGGCCTATTTCCCATACTCAGATCATTTTTCGCTAAATGGAGGAGTACTGGTCTATTTGCTAGGTCCTGAGGTCAGCCCTGAAGCCTTACCAGCACAATATTGTTTTTCTTCACACACACAGTTTGGAGATATAGTTTTTACATAGATCTTACTACGGCATTCGAGAAGAACTATTAAGAGCTCATTTGAGGGGTTTGCACAAAGCTCTTTTTGTGTATACGAATAAGAATGCTTTTGCTCCCAAGTTAGCGGTAAAAGGCCTGTCACCCCAATTTGAAAAGAAATGTATGAAGGGCAGAGGCCCACAACTCAGAATAGACCTGCAATAGACCAAAACATTCTGACTGGCCACGAGGCTTGCAATGTTTTCAGTTTATATAGCCCTTAATTTCTCCAGCGTAGGAGTTGCACACCCAGGTAGGTTGTTTTTGGTTTATAGGACTGACAAGAATGTTATAAATACCTCATATGAAGTAAGCATTGTAGCCCAAACATTGTTCTTGACAGGAAACAAAGGCACCTGTTTATTACACCTTACAAGACGCCATAATGAATTGAAAGGCCTCCTGCATTTGTTGCCACCTATTTGATGCCTATGAAATGTAAGTTTTATAGTTCTGCATGATTTTCTTAGTGAATCATACTTGCCTCATTAACCCCATGCATCTGGTATAATGATCTTCTAATCTCGACAGGGGCGTGGCTTGGCAGCCATGCGGTAGATGTTAGGGAGAATTCTCTGTTTAGGCTGAATTTCCCTACCTAGTGAGTCCCCCAGCAGCTTTGCTGGATTTCTGGGGTTTCTTTTTTTCTCCTGCCAAGAGTGAGACTCTTTTACCCTCACTCTTGGGCATGTTAAAGTGTGTTTTCTTGGTTAAACCTTGTGTTGAATGGGCTATGGGGTCTTTTACTCCATAGGGCCTGATGTATTTTTGTGATGTGGGTTACACAGCACCCTCTGTGCCGTGACCCAGGGGTGTCCTAGGGACTCCCCAACATAGACTCCATACCCTGGGACTGACTACTGTCTCCCAGGGCATGTAAAGTCACCAAAGACTTTGCTAGTCTTGAATCCTGAACAGAACCAGTACAAACCATCATATTGTGGACGTACTGGCTGGGGCAATTCGATTGCCCCAGGGTCTGTTAGTCGAGGGGGCACGTCTCCGTCCCCCCTGATCGAGTTTTGGCTGGTGGCAGTGGAAACTACTTTTTATATTCGACCGCGAATATTTCCCTATGGGATTTCCCATTGTTTTAGGCTAACACATTTAATTATTTATTTACGGTAGCCTTAAACATACCGCCGGTTTATATATTTATTATTATAACTCCGGTTGGGACTTTTTGCCAAAACTTGATTCTACAATGGCGTTGGCGTTCGCCTCTGTAACTCTGACCCAAAGTGGAGCCCTTTGTTCCACTCTTGGCGGGCTTCTCCACAGAAGCCCTCCAAAGTGGTGCCACTCTGTCTGGGGTACTTAGGAGGGGTGGAGGGGGATTTAGGCACCCTGGACTGAGTTACCTTGGTAACTCAAGTCGCACTCCGTCCTGATTGGCCCAAGTGGTGAGCCGGCCGGCTCACCACTTAGCATGTTTGAGTGACAGCTAGGCTGGGTGAATGGGGGTTTGCTGCATAAAAGCAGGGCTTTGGGGACTGGAACTTCAGAAGTCGCCACAGGACCAAGAATCCGACGAGGGAAGAGCTGAGCCGACCTGCTTCGACGACACCACCCGGTGGAGCCCTGCTGAACCGTCTCACCACTTTTTCCAACGACCGAGGAGAACTCTTAACGGAGTGGCTCCTTCCCTTGACTGGTGGGGACAACCAGTTTTCACCTTCTTTCCGCTTCTCGAGGTATCTCGTGGCCGCCTTGCCCGTGCCAAGCACCCCGGCAACCGGAATACCACACTTTTACCCCTAACCGCGAAAGTCGGTACAACCCTTTAACCGGAGGACTCCGCGGCTGGTTTCTTCCCGGGCAGTGCAACGACCTTCTTCTTCTGCTCTTCAGCGAGAACTTCTTCTCCCCTGACCGACGTCGAGCCTTGCTGCCACTGCCTGGAACAACTGCCACCGCTGGAGGATCCTTTCCGCTTAAGGTACCGTGTTCCGCCTGGCTTCCCTTGCCACCGACTGTACGGGGTAGATTTAGCCCCCGGCTTTCGAACCTGGGAGTGCCTGGGACACCCTGGCTAAACTTTCTAAGCCACTCTAAACTCTTTCTAACTCTTTGCAAGACTTTGAATCCCTAATAACAGTGTGATCTTGGGCACATTTTCGCTCCGGCTACTCTAAGAGTGGGCCCTGCCTAGTGACTTTTGCTCACCTGTGACTTTGTACTTCTTTGAGCCTATTGCAAGTGTTCTGGACCTTAGAGTGGTGTGTTTAACCCATTTCTGTTTCTTTTTATCCCTTTCTTGAATCTACTAGAGTGTCATCTAACGTTAAGCACTCACCTCTGTTCGAATTATGTGGTGTTAACCTAGAGTTGTCTAGATAGGAGTAAGGGTTGAAACTGCTTTCATTATAACTGTGTTTGAAGTGTTTTTACTATATTTTGCTAGAGTGATTTCAACTTATGTGTGTTTAATAAATAAATAACTATATACTTTTGAAACCAAGCTCTGGTCAGTGTTTGCTTGTGCTATTGTATTTGAGTACCTATTGTGTATACTTTACATACTGCCTAACTCTTCTTGAGGGAGGTCTGACTGCTCAGCCACAGCTACCAGGTAAATCTGGGTGGTGCGGACTGCTACCAAGTGGGTTTACTGCTATACCTGTAGTCTTAAATCTTTTGCAGTGTTCCCCAAGGGAACTGCACAGGTTTCTGCCTAACAGTAGACAGTAGAGTTTTGGAGCTCCTTGATGATCCTGATTGAAACTTTGACAAACTGGCAATATATTCACTGCAGACATTGCGAAAATGCAACAGAAGGGTGTGTAAAGGTTCAGAGCAAGACTGGGAAGAGTCTCTGGAGGAAGTCGGAGCGAGGAACAAGCACAAGAAGACCTGAGAAGATCCTCCCCACGGATGGCAAAATGGCAGATGCACGCAATGCGGCCCGCTAGAGTGCACCTGTGCCGATTGTGCTCTGAGGGCGGCCAGACAGCAAACAAGAAACGCAGCGGCTCGCATGGTCGGGGCTGCCACATCACAGGCTGCACCCAAACATCGTGCCCTTAGCAGGACAGGAGGAGACAAGACCTGGAGGAGCCGTGGTTGTGGGAGGTGTGGGACGGGAGCCAGACCAAGTGAGCGCGTGGACCCCGTAGCATATGGGGCCGAGGCGGGTGTTAGTGCAGTACCCAGAGACTGACCCGCGAGAGCTGAAGAGGCGGAAGACCCCTCCTCGGCGCTGACAGCCTGACAGCAAGGCAGAGGTGAGGCGGGAGCTGCCAGGACCGGCAGACCTGCTCCCACCCCCGGCGAAGGTCAGCGGGACATCGATGCGCACATTGAGATGCCACCAGTAAACAACAGCAGCCCCCCCCCCGCGTTGGGGGTGAGACATTGCCCTTAACCACGCCAGAGGCACCCGCTCCCCCTTACCCCTGGCAGGACTGAGGGGGCCTACAAGAAGGCACTGCGAGCACTCGGAGTCTCCCGCAGGAGGGAAGAAGAGCCAAGCACAAGAGCCGCAACACCGTGAGGGAGGGAGAACGTGGACCGCAGAAGCCCGGGTGGGTTGTGCGGACCCCACTGAAGTTGAGCGGAGATCTGGCGAAAGGCGAATGGGGGTACAGGGTTCTGAGCCCAGCTGAAGGGGAGATACCATGAAACAGCGGTAAGAAGCTACCAGGAGCATATTGCTACATGGGGGGGCCGCAATCCAACTGACACAAAAAGGAGAGGTAGGAGGATATTTATACTGCTACACCAAACATTCCTCCAAACTAGGGAAACAACCCTTTACAAACATACAAAAAGTTTGGTGAGCAGTGTGTTGTTCAGGTGTTGCATCTATCGAAAACCAAATCAGGTATCGTGCACCACGCATCAAGGGAATTTTATTCTCCACAACGGAATATCGAAACATATAGCCTGGTTAGTACTACTCTGTAAACTTACAGAGAGAAAAAAATCATGTCATAGTATAAAACAGTTTTTATTCAATAATTTGTCAATAGATAAAAGAAAAGAATTGTTCTCAAATACAATTCATCATTCATAAACACAATACAATAAAAACATGTAAACAATGCATCACACAACCTCAAACAGATACTATATGAGTTACAGTGGCATAAAAAAGGAACCAATATTGTTCGGGTTCCACCCTACAGAATACAAAAAGGAATCTATAGTTATAAGAAAATATTAGATTAAATAAGCTGAACAGTCTAGGGTCAGCTAATTCGCCCACACTGTGCTCCACGCTAAATTGCACCAAAGTACTCACACTGCATCATACACAATCAACCCGACATGTTTCATTCCTCATACATATTCACATTCATCTACTAAATTCAAGGGAAATTCATCAGGGGCTCATATTCAAGGACAAACACTATTCACAAGAGAACAATAATGTATATAGGTAAAAAGGTGAAGCAAGACGGCTCAACGGCCGTTGTATTTATGAAGAAAAGGCTAGGCAAAGCATTCTGACATAGTCCAAGGCTGGTCGCCGATATGCACTGTGATTGTGCTGCTACGGTGCAGGGCCGAGCTGGGTTGATGGATGCAGTAAAATTGTTCTTGTCACCAGCTCCTCACTTACTGAACAGGCCAAAAGAGGATGCTTGCCACCTTCTTAAAATTGGGTTAGATCTTAATTGAACTCATTTCAACGAATATCTCATTGTTGGGTGTAGACAGGCCTATCAGGACTGTTCCCACACAATTAAGAAGGACTGTTGATCAGGTCTGTGCAATGTTAAATAGGTCAGTCAAAAAGGGGGGGGGGGGTTGCACCCAAAGTTATGCTGGATTAGATCGAGTCACTTAAACATCCGCCCGGCATTTAATGACGGTACACAATCCCAAAAGCAGATCATAATTAAGGTCGAAGCAACGGGTCCTGTTATTGAGAGTTTGAAATCTCATGTGGCCGAACGTCCTCGGGACGAGATCATTATACTCCCCTCATTGCGCTGTGGCTCTCGGTACGTATCGGCACTCGAATCCTGAAGGAAGCAGGAGGCCGCAATCCACTCTGGCATTTTCTCGATCCAGACAGTGATAAAGGCCTGCAGAGTATAGCCCATAACAGACTGATAGGGAGCTACAGTGCCCCCTGGCCATTAGAGGCTATAAACACACCATTGGGTGGTGCCAGACATTTCCACCAACTAGCTCAACTGAGAAGGGAGGCTACCAACTTGCGAACCACAGGTTTGCCATATGCGAAGCCGCAGCCTGCTCCAGCACCGCCTCAATTGTCTCAGGCCCACCAGGTTGGGCCCAAAGCAGACCGCTGGGGCAGCACAGTGCCCCCAGGCATGCACATACTATCACCAGCCCGCGGCAGGGGTCATCATATTGGGCGCACCAGAGCACCGACCTAACCCATATCATAACATGGGGCGGCGCTGAGGGGCCAATCTGCATATGACTACGACATCAAGCCCATAGTGTGGCAAGGCACACAACAGAAGACCTACCGGATGACCTGGCAACTTCAAGAGAAGCTGGCCGTCTCTACAGAATAGCAGCCTCAAGATAGAATGAGTGCCCATACAAGGCTAAACCACACGAACAAGGTGCATGCAACCCGGAGAGCAGAGGAAACTAGACGGGCCGAAGGGGAAGCTAATCTCTGCACCACAGCTCTGCACCACAGCTGAAGTAAGCACCTCTAACAAGTGACCATATAAGATAACTGATACGTGGGAGGGTGCAATCCATTGCCCCTCGGATGTCAGCTGACAGCGGACTGCGCCTTGTATAACACTGTAAGGAGGAGAATGCCAGGTAAATCTAAAGGCAGCAGAGGCAAACAGACAAGCATGGAATCCTTTACCAAGAAACAGGACAAAAGCCAACCCACCGGGTCAGACATGAACGCGGGTGCAACGAGCTCCGAACAGCAAGGAGAAGGTCGAGGTGATGTCCCTATACTGTCAGCTGTAGCGGCCTGGAAGGCGTACATGGAGAACAATTTGAACACGGTTATGGTGGCCATGAGCCTCCTTCGGCAGGATGTAAGGGCTCTGGCAGACAGAGTGGGCATGGCGGAACAACAACAGCAGACCAACACCACTGATATTGCCTCCACCCAGTCCCTGATGTCGGACGTATTACAAAGGGTGAAGATTATTGAGCATAGAGCCGTGGAGGGAGAAGAGAGGGCCAGAAGGAATAATGTCCGGATTGTTGGACTGCCGGAGGGGGAGGAGGGGAGAGACCCCCACAAACTATCTTGAAAACTTGCTGCTGTAGGAGATCGGAGCAGGAGCGATGGCCCAAGGCTTTGCGGTGGAGAGAGCCCACAGAGCCCTCACTAGAAAACCTCGACCAGGAACACCTTCGAGACCTATGATCGACAAGATCATGAACTACAGAGACCGGGAGAAAATACTTGTTATTCGTAAAACAATCCCTACCATGGTCTAGCCCCACGTGGGCAACCATGCATCAGTCTTAGACAGTCTTAGACAATATCCTAGGTGGGTGTGGATCACTATACCCCCCTGCTTTCATATCTCAGGGCCTTTGTGCACTGTGTTACTTCTAAATTACTCCTAACAACATACTCCTATCTTACTCCTATGGACACAATAACATAAGACACAAAGAAAACACATGAATTGATGCAATTATAACAATAGAATACATTTATTCATGCACAGCAAGGCATGATGCAAGCAATAATGTAATGCAAATATCGAATTTGCACCTTTATACTTTTGGTGCAAATCTACCATGCACTGTAATAACTATAAGCCTTACGGGCTTCTAATGAACATATCTAATACCTGGATTTATAACGCCCAATGCACTCTAATGCAAGTGTCAGCATTCAACATTCCTCTCCATTCCTCTCCAATCCACACCATACTTCACGCTCACTCCCTCTTAGACAATCCCTGTCTGATTACCCCTTCTCCAAACCCAAAGCTCTGTGTGAGTGTGTTCTAATTCCCCCATGCATACATGTCTTTTTCAGCAATACTCCCCTTCTCCAATCTAGCCAAGTCTAGTCACTCGAACTGCCTCAAGCCTCTGCCAAGCTCATCGATCTTTGCCAAGCTGGTCTGCCAAGGCTGCCTCAATGCCAACCAAACGTCTCTCTCTCAATCATCAAAGAGAGCAGCTCCATCCAAAACTCCATCTAGCACCATCTAGAACCAGCATCTCTCGATCTCATGCCAACCAGACGTCTCTCTCTCATCGAACTCCAACTCCCTCTACATCTCCAAACTCCAATCTCTTCACCTCTGGTTATACTATTCCATGACATACTCATATCCATGGTTACTTTAAGCATTCCTTCGTTTCTCTGTGTGTCAGCATTCTATATTTGAGCCATGCCTAAAAGTCTGTGTTTGCATGTACTTTCACTCCGTGTTCTGGTCATGTTCTTTATCAATGTGACATTGCCATTATATCTACTAGCATGGCCTTCTGTCGGCCTGCAATGCACAATATTACCATCTATTCCTCCATTCACTTTCATGAAATCCCTCTCTCCTCCTGAATGCAAAGCTCTCCCTGCATGTGGTGCTGCCTGGCCCCCACCTTTTCTGTCTCTGTGAACACCAGCCCAAGGATGATTAGGCCTACTTTCTCTCTACTCAGACAAGGTTCATCTGTGCCTGCCAAGAAACTGTTTACATTCCTTTCTTCACACTGTGCCATAACAAGTTCGCACAGAACCAAATGGCACTTCTGTGTCTCCATTCAGAAATGGCTTTATAATGCCAGATAAATGCTCTCTATACTCGAATGTAGTGCCTATAACATTAATTCATACCAAGCACTATACTTAAAGCTCAATGCATATTCTAAGTGCACACTCAATGTGTGTCTCTACACAGGCATACATAATACATAACAGTCTCTACATGGCTCTACATTGCATATCAGGCCTCATTCTATAAGCAAATGCAAATACATACAAAGTGGCAGAATAATGTGGATAGTCTAATGTTACTACATGTACTAATAAGAATGTATGATGGATAACTAAACATGATGCAATGATTCCTAAAGGGGTAATAATGGGTAACAATGAGTAATGATTCTTTAACAATAGGTAATGATGGGTAATGGTTCTGTAATGATTCTGTAATGATAACAAACCAGGCCTCTCCATTCCATCAGGTTCTACAATCTCTCCTCTTATCATTACATAATCATTACTAATGATTTGTCAAACATGACGTAGCAATGTGGCATGCTAAAACCAGGCAAAATTGCAAAAGGGAAAAACATTCTATTCATGATGCAAAAAACCATTAAAATGCAAGCATTTCACTCTCTCAGTGGCAAAGTAAAATTCAAATGCATAGCTGCAAATGTGTCAAAATTCAGAATAGCATATTCAAATTTCTATTAGCAAAAAGTCAAGTCAAATGTCAAAAGCCAAAAGTGTCTACAAGCCAAAAGTGTGAAAGTGTGTCTACAAGCAGATATTCAAAAACAAAAACTGCAATGCAAATGTACTGTGGATATCAGGTGTTTTCATTTTCAATGTGTCAAGCTAAAAAATAACAGTGTCACTTTCACATGTGTCAAAGCTCATTTCAGATGTATGCATTTTCAGTGTATACATAGCAGTGTATTGGTCTTACAGGCAAATTCATTTACATTCCCAGTCCAAGGTTTTTCCAGGTTCTCACTGCATGTCAGTCTGTGATCTAATCAGTTGTATTCCAACAGAATGTATTCCAAGTCAGTACAAATCCAGTTCTAATGCAAAAGTTTCAGCCAAGCAATGTCAACAAAGCGTGTCAACGAAGCGAGTATTCACAAATGTGTCACAACGGAGCATATATATGTGTTCAGCAAAGTTTTCAATGTTCGTCGCAAAGTTCTCCACATCAACAAACGTGATGCAAGAAAGCGTTCAAGCCAGTTCAGGCTGGCCTGCTTAATATGATAGCAAGCTGATGAGATTTTGCACATTGCTCTAAAAAGGCAGGAGCAAGCATCAATTGTGTCGGTGCCATATACCCCCCGCTTGTCCCCACGGGGTCGCACTGGTCCTTCACTTTTCAATAGTAGCACCGGGAAAACCATGTGTCAGAACTTTCAATTTGATGCAGATTGATACAGCTCATACGCTCTCTTTTCCCTAGGCCTCCGTTCCCACTTCAAATTGGGAACAAAGGCGAAACAAAGCACTGATGCACAATGCATTCACGTGGCACTCATTCAGAGTGTTTGCAAAACAATGCAGATGGCAACTCTCCAGTGGCAATTCCATGCACAGTGGCCCTTCTCCATAGGCCAAACTCCAGCTTTCGAATTCTCTCCTTCCTTGCAAGCTCATGCTGTTGCCAGTTTTCCAGTTCATGCCATGCTAGTCCCTGCTTTTCATTAGGGACTAGCCAACGTTGAATGCAAGTGCACATTTCAAAGCACCATGGTGTCAATGCTCTCTCTCTCTCACTCAAGAGACAAAGATTCACTGTTTCTCAAACGTTGTTAGCATCACAAATTCAAATACTTTCAGAGCGCGTCTTCCTGCTCATTCCTGCATTTCTCTCTTTCTCCTCAGGCCCAAACTTGTGTTTGGTTCTGGTTCACGAGGTAAGGCATTCCAAATGGATTCTCTTCTCGCTGTATATTACAACACAGCCCACAAAACAGATTTCTCCTTTTGCTGAACATCTTTCACTGCTCTTTCTATCTCTCTTCTTGGCACAGAATGCTGCAAGGTGTCGGTTTCAAGTCAGTCATGATCTTCACTTTCCATGGCATTAAGTTGTCATGCCAGGAATTCAAGTAGCAAACAGATTTTCTGTGTACATTCTCAGAGCACAGGCATACACAAAGCCAAACCCTAAGGCCTCAAATTGGTCGGTCGGCATTCCCCAGAAGTGCTACTGCAAAGCGTAGCAAAAGTCAAATGGTGTCACATCACAAGGTGACAAAAGCCAGTCTCTTTTTGGTGCTGCTTCAAAACAGCCATGCAAAGTCACATAGTTTCATCAAGGTCTGGTAAATCTGATCTGGTCAGTCAATCATTCTGGTCATGCTGCTTTCAGTCATCATGCTGCTGCCAATCATGGTCTGGTCAATTCATGCGATGTAATCTGGTCAGTCATCGATGGGATCTCGGTCTAGTCAAGGTGTCTTCTCCAGATTTCATGCAAAAGAAACAAAAGTGCAAGTATCAGTCTTCAAATCAATTTCAGATGTATTCAAAGCCAAAAACAAAACAGCATTTCTCTCTGTGCACTGCTGCAAATAGCTAGTTCTAAACTCCCCATGTCTCTCAAAAGACATCAATGCTAGTTTCTCTCAGTGTATCAGTTCTAGTGTATCAGTCTATCATTGCATCTGTCTAACCATGCCTGTCTAATCATGCTTCTCTAATCATGCCTCACGATGTATTTCTCCATCCCTGTCTTTTTCAAAACAAGACAGGACAGACAATTTCACATACTCCAAAAATTGCACATTCAAATTCTGCACCACTGCATTCCTCTCATTCAATTGCACTCAATTTCCTGCATAGCTTTCTGTGTCATTTCATGTCTTCTAGCCATACACTCCCCTTTCAACATTAAGTATTCACGAAGCTGAATCACTCCATGTTGAAAAAACAAATCGATTTCATTCAAATGAACACTGCCTCCCACATGTGCAATACAATTCAGATTCAAACAACATTCCTTCTCAAATAAACAGTCTGCTAATCCGGCACGATCTTTCAGCATAACGTCAACAATCTTTCTCTTCATGCACTCATTCAAACTCAAAAAATTCCAGGAATCCTTTATCTCAAAACATCCAATTTTAGCACGATTCAATCTATTAACGTTCTCCTTCAATGCTATCCAAGTTTCAATGTCATTAGACAAAAAAAAATGTTCACTCGATAACGTAGGCAAAATATTGCTGTTATCACTCCTGCCAACAATGTCACATGTACATAACTATTTTCATGCAAAGGTGTCCCCAATGATACAGTTTCACAATGCAAATCTACATAGGCAATCCATCTATGCACTCTCTTCATGTCCTCTATTTCCTGGCAAACCCCTCGTTCAATCTGTTCAATTTGTTGCTCTGCTGTTGCTGCAATCTCTTCATTTATTGCTGCCCTATCTGTGGAACAAACTGCTTCCTGGGTCACACTATTTCTGAATTCTCTATTCTGCGGTAACTCTTTCTCCCCACAAAGAATATTAATTTCGAAGGGATTGTGTCCTCTGACGTATTCCTCATCTTAGATATCTCCTTCCAGCTCTGCTGGCCTCGGAAAAATTTTTCCCTAGAGGGCGCTGCGCGTCGACGTCCTCCGAGTCGATGTCCCTCGACAGCCGCCGTATCGACGTCGACGTCATCCTGCCTATAAAGGCCGCGCGCAGCGTCCGTTGCTCAGTTCCGTTTTTCCGCGCTTACTCAGTGCCTCGGAATACCGTTGCTCAGTTCTTAGTCAGATTAATCCTATTTACCTCGAGCCATTCGATCCGTACTCGATGGCTTCCTCGTCGGAACCGACAACTCCTCGATCCGGCTTCAAGAAATGTCGAGATTGTGGGAAAAAGATGTCGTTGACTGACCCTCACAGAGTTTGTCTGTGGTGTTTGGGAGCTGAACACTATTGTTCGGAATGCGAGGACTGTATGTCCATGACAGCTAAGGCCCTGAAGGAGCGTAGGGGGAAGCTGGAGAAAGGTAAAACTTTTAAAGCTTCTTCTTCGTCGACGAAGTGGAGACATTCGTCTCCTCGTCACCATTCGCGCTCCAGGTCTCGGAGTGGGTCTCATCACTCCTCGAGATCGAAGCACTCGAAGAGGAGACGTCGAAGATCCCCTTCTCCGTCTTCCTCTTCCTCTGTTTCGCCAAAACAATCCCTTGCCCCACGAAACATAGTTCCCGGGCTGAATGGGAGGAATTCCGCAAAAATATGATGAGCGTCTTCGAGAAAGCGGCCTCGACCCCCTCGAAGACTGCCGAGAGCGATGCTCTGGTCGAAAGAACCGAAGGTCAAAAACGCCGCGAGTCGCAGTACCCGGCGAAGGAAACCTCTCGAGCGCGTCTCGAACCCTCGAGTAGGACTATGACCTCCAAACCTTCCTCGAAGGTTCCGTCGACGCCGTCGACGAGGGTTCCGTCGACGTCGAGGTCGATGTCTTCGACGCCGTTGTCGAAGGGACCTTCGACACACGGGTCTGTCGACTCGACGCCAGCTTCGACACCGGCGTCAACGCCAAGAAAAGTCACGGTTACGACACACCCAGTGACTATCCCCAGGTCCTCGACGTCGATGGCTTCGAGATTGTCGAGTAGAATTCCAATTCTGTCGAGGTCTTCGAGAACTCCGTCTTTGTTTTCGACGCCACGCTCGAAGCCTTCGACGTCGGCGTCGACGACATCGACGTTTTCAAGGCCGATAATGACAAGTTCGGCACCCTCTGCCTTGGAAATGGGATTTACTCCCTTTATGAGTTCAGAACAATTGAGAACTATGTCCTCAATTTTGGAAGAGGGTGAATTGTCTGAACAGGAAGACACATTTGAGTTGCAGGGACCTGTAACCCCAATTAGAGAGGAATTTTCCTCTGAAGAGCGCAGGTTAAAGGATCTTCATGATTCCTTACATGAGGCAAGTGGGTTAGACACTTCCCCTGAGGTGGAGTTTGCTAAGCCAGACCCGGGGGAGCATGCTGAAACCCCCTATAGAGCCTTAATGGCCAGGATCACAGAGTTCATGGGGTGGTCTGCACCTTCACAATCTTTCCAACAAGATGACCTCACGGATATTCTTGACAAAGGCCCACAGGAGGATCCTGTGGTGCCTTTTCATAAAGCTCTTCAGAGAAAGATCATGACAAACTGGGAAACCCCAGATGTAGTACCAGCAGTAAATAAAAAACTGTCTACAAAGTACAGGGTATCTTCTACAGACCCAGAGTTTTTGTCTAAACACCCATCCCCAGAAAGTCTGGTGGTACAGGCAGCATCCTCTACCGATGTCAAGACGGCTTATCCTACCGTCCCACAGGACAGGGACGATAAAAAATATGATGCTATGGCAAAGAAAGTCTTTTCAGCATGTAGCATGGCGTTAAAATCTGTTAATGCTACTTGCACCCTTGCTAGGTTCAGCCATACACTTTGGTAGTGTGCTTCTACAGCGGCTGACTGCATCCCGGAGGGAGAAGAAAGGGATGCGTTCCTGAATATTATACAGGACGGTAAAGACGCTATGTGCGAATCCCTCCAGACGGGCATTGATTCGGCTGACAGTATCAGCAGAGCAATGGCGGCAAGTACATCAACCAGGAGATTCGCTTGGTTGAGAAAGTCTGGTTTTGCCCCAGATGTGCAAGCCAGGCTCTTGAACATGCAATTCGATGGCTCTTCTTTGTTCGGGAAAAAGGCGGATGACAGTTTAGAGAAACTGCAAACTTCAAAAGCAGCAGCCAAATCCCTAAGAGCTGCAATCCGTCAGACTCCTTTTCGTCCCACAGGAACCTCTGCGAGGGGCAAGTCCTTTCGCTTCTACTCCGCATTCGGAAGAGGTAGAGGACGACTGGCTCAAAGGGAACAAAGAAGAACTACCCGAGGTGGACGGGGTAGATATTCAAAAGCCGCAGCAACAGCAGGTACCTCTTTACCATCGGCATCTGCATCAGCTGCCCCAAAACCACTCTGAGGACTTCCCTCACAGGACACCTGTAGGAGGCAGGTTGACTCAACATCTGGCGGTATGGCAGGCTATCACGTCAGATGATTGGGCATTGGAAACAGTTGCCCAAGGTTACTGCCTGCCTTTCCTACGTATACCTCAGAGTCATCCACCGGGGATCAGCTCTCAGAAAGCTCCAGATCCGCTCCTCTTGCAGGAAATTTGGGACCTGCTAGAGAAAGGTGCCATAGAACCGGTACCTGTAGCGGAGAGGAACAAGGGCTGGTACTCCCCTTACTTTCTCATTCCAAAGAAAGACGGAGGACTGAGACCCATCTTGGACTTGCGAGAATTGAACAAATTCCTCAGAAAAGACAAATTCAAGATGGTCACACTTTCTCAGATCCTCCAGGCCCTTCAGTTCCAGGACTGGTTGGTATCTCTGGACCTTCAGGACGCTTATTTCCATGTGCCTATCCATCTCAAACACAGGAAATACCTGAGGTTCGCAAATTGGCAACTCTCACTATCAATTTCGAGTGCTGCCATTTGGGCTGACCTCCGCCCCGAGGGTCTTCACCAAGTTAATGTCGGTAGTGGCTGCAAGTCTAAGGAGGGAAGGGATTCACGTCTACCCCTACCTGGACGATTGGTTGATCAGGGCTGTTTCTCCGGAACAAGCTCAGATCCAGCTAAATCACGTGTGCCTTCACAGACTGGGCTTCTCCCTCAATTTAAAGAAGTCACAAATGATACCATCGCAGAGACTCCAGTTCATAGGAGCGATCCTGGACACTTCCCTGGGAAAAGCCTCGCCACCAGAGGTGAGGGCTCAAGATATTCTACAGATGGTTACCAAGTTCCAACATGCCCAACGTCTCCCAGCCTTCGACTTTTTGAGGTTGCTAGGCCTCATGGCATCCTGCATTTTCCTAGTGCCAGAGACTCGCCTGAGAATGAGATCCCTCCAGTGGGCACTGAGGATTCAGTGGTCACAATTCTCAGGGAGAATGACAGATCTTCTTCAGGTTCCCGGCAGGGTGGCTTGAGACCTTCAGTGGTGGGCCTGTCAGGAGAACATTCTGAAAGGAGAACAGTTTTGGCAACCCTGGCCGGAGATAACAGTAGTCACGGATGCCTCACTCACGGGGTGGGGAGCCCACGCCAACGACTTGACCATCAGCGGTCGTTGGTCTCCATCTGATCAACCTGTTAGAGCTGAGAGCCATCAGACTTGCGCTGAAGGCGTTCCTGCCAACTGTACAAGGGAAGAACGTCCTCATAATGACGGACAACACGGTGGCCATGCATTACCTCAACAAAAGAGGAGGCGTAGGATCACTATCCCTGTGCAGAGAGGCGATGCAGATCTGGTTTTGGGCAATCCAAGAAGGAAACTCTCTATCGGCAGTTCACCTAGCCGGAGAGAAGAACTTGACAGCGGACGCTCTGAGCAGGCAGAACACAGTCTCCCACGAGTGGGAGCTAGCTCAGGAAGTCCTTCAAGAGATCTTCGCCCTTTGGGGAACCCCTCAGGTAGATCTGTTCGCCACCAGCCTAAACAGGAAATGCGACCTGTTCTGCTCAAGGGAATTTCCCCCGAGAGGAGCTCTGGGAGACGCGTTCATAGTGGACTGGGAGTTTCCGCTTCTGTACGCGTTCCCACCGGTCCCTGTCATTCCTCAAATGATCAGGAGGTTGAGAAGATTACGGAGAACCATGATCCTAATTGCCCGGATTGGGCCAGGAGAACGTGGTACCCGGACCTTCTAGACTTGTCCATCTGCCCTCCAATTCGACTTCCACTCAGAGAGAACCTACTCTCACAGAAGGAAGGTCAGGTTCTCCGTCCAGACATCAAAACCCTCAACCTTCACGCTTGGCTTCTGAAAGGCTGAGGTACAAGGATTGGGACCTCCCTGATGATGTTATGGAGCTGTTGCTTTCGGCAAGGAGGCCAGCAACAAAGTCTTTATACCGCTGCCGTTGGAACAGATTTTGCAGCTGGTGTAGAGAACAGAATATCGACCCTTTTTCATGTGGTACACCAATGGTTTTGTCCTTCCTACTACATTTGGCAAATTCAGGCCTTCAAGTTGGCACCATTAAGGGCTATCTCGCAGCGCTATCCATCTTTAAGCGTACTGTGGAAGAACCATCCTATTTCAAATTACCCTTGGTAATACAGTTTCTAAAGGGGTTAACCAATGTTTATCCCCCAAGACCATTCCAAATTCCCCTATGGGATTTAAACTTAGTACTAACTTTCCTGATGGGTACACCTTTCGAACCTCTCCATTCTTGTTCGTTAAGATTCCTTACCCTTAAAACTGTTTTATTAATAGCACTTACATCTGCTAGAAGGGTGAGCGAATTACAAGCTCTTTCTTGTAAACCCCCTCACACAATATTTCACAAAGACAAAGTTGTCCTGCAAGTGAAGCCTAATTTCCTCCCAAAGGTGGTTTCTTAATTCCATATCACTCAGAAGATTACCCTACCATCTTTCTATCCTCCTCCTCACCCGGGGAAAGAGGAAGAGAGGTTACACAGGCTAGACCCTAGGAGGGCTTTAAGTTTTTACATCAGTAGACTAGCCAGGATAAGACAGGCAGACCAGCTGTTTGTAGGTTACGCAGGTCACAAGCTGGGGTTACCAATAACTAAGCAGACCATTTCCAGATGGATCATTCTAGCCATTCTGGAATGTTATAAACTGGCAGGGAAAGAGCCCCCTCAAAACCTTAGGGCTCATTCGATCAGAGGTATTGCAGCTTCATCGGCCCTCAAAAGAGGTGTGCCGGTTAAAGACATATGTGCGGCCGCTACATGGTCGTCTGTCCATACCTTTACACGTTTTTACAATTTGAATTCCTCCTCCAGTCAAGAGACTAGGTTTGGAAGGGCTGTACTGCATTCTATTCATCAATAGAAGACAGCGTGAAGTCAGTACTCCCTCCTCCGATAATAGAATACTGCTATGGGAGCCTATCTAAGATGAGGAATACGTCGGAGGACACAATCCCTTCGAAGAACAAGTTACTTCTTACCTTGTAACGTTCTTTCGACGGGATGTTCCTCCGACGTATTCCTCATCGACCCTCCCATCCATCCCCGCAGTTCTACTTCCCTTGTTGTTGCAGCTTACGCTCCTTCAGGGTGATTAGTTAGTCCAGAAAGTATTATTGTGGGCTACAAAACGGAACTGAGCAACGGACGCTGCGCGCAGCCTTTATAGGCAGGATGACGTCGACGTCGATACGGCGGCTGTCGAGGGACATCGACTCGGAGGACGTCGACGCGCAGCGCCCTCTAGAGAAAACATTTTCCGAGGCCAGTAGAGCTGGATGGAGATATCTAAGATTTGGAATACGTCGGAGGAACATCCTGTCGAAAGAACGTTACAAGGTAAGAAGTAACTTGTTCTTCTCTAGGAACTCTGTTCCCGGCCATCACTGCTGTTGAAAAGGATTTCAATGGGTCTGCTTTTAAAGCTGCTGCTGGGACATTTTCCCAGTCTTTAAGTTCATGTCTGAGATGATATATTATTGCCTGAAAGTCACTAATATGCGGACTCATGTCTGTTCCTGCTATTTCACTATTCACTTTCAATATGGTTGGGGCCCGGCGAAACTACTTCCCAGACCTCAAGCATATTTCTAAGCCGATTTCTTATTGCTTTCAAATCATTAAAAAATGAGCTCATTCTGCAGTTTTAGTTCACTCTCGGGATTTCTCTCCAAACAAATCTCACGACACTCAAGTGAGTTTCGAAAAACAACAAGTTCTAAGACTTCTCTAAACATGCAGATACAGTCGTCAACTTGCCAAAATGTGCACACAAATTTCAACCAATAGGATTCCAAAACAAAGGTCAGCTTTCCCCAAAAAGTGTCAGTCTCCACGGAGTTCCCAAAAAACAAAATACCACAAGTGTCTTCAAGAAAAAAACTGTTTCTCTAGCTCGGCCAAATAAATGTACATTAATTCCCAAAATGAATTGCCAGTCATGAAATACTGCTCTGGATCAATTCCAAATTCAATTCCGGATTTCAAAGTCAGTCAGACAATTGCGTCCCCCTTCATGCGGTGAACAAAATTGTGGACGAAGCATACTCTAATTCATAAGATCCCCAAGACAGACAAAACATAAAACATAAAAATATCTATTCCCTCAAACTAACAGAAAACAAAGCTGCACATGATGTTCAAACTTCGACTGCTGCAAAATCGATAAGTGGAACCCTCTGTTCCATGTTATCAGTCAGCATTAGTGAAGTCCCTGTTCGGGCGCCATATTATTATTCGTAAAAACAATCCCTACCATGGTGTACCCCTGCGTGGGCGACCATGCATCAGTCTTAGACAATTTTAGATAATCTCCTAGGGGTGTGTAGATCACTAAACCCCCCTGCTTTCGTATCTCAGGGCCTTTGTGCACTGTGTTACTTCCAGATTACTCCTAACAACATACTCCTATCTTACTCCTATGGACACAAAACATAAGACACAAAGAAAACACATGAATCGATTCAATTATAACAATAGAATACATTTATTCATGCACAGCAAGGCATGATGCAAGCAATAATGTAATGCAAATATCGAATTTGCACCTTTATACTTTTGGTGCAAATCTACCATGCACTGTAATAACTATAAGCCTTACAGGCTTCTAATGCACATATCTAATAGCTGGATCTATAATGCCCAATGCAATCTAATGCATGCATCAGCATTCAACATTCCTCTCCATTCCTCTCCAATCCACACCATACTTCACTCTCTCTCTCTCAGACAATCCCTGTCTGATTACCCCTTCTCCAAACCCAAAGCTCTGTCTGAGTCTGTTCTAATTCCCCCATGCACACGTCTTTTTCAGCAATACTCCCCTTCTCCAATCTAGCCAAATCTGGTCACTCGAACTGCCTCAAGCCTCTGCCAAGCTCATCGATCTCTGCCAAGCTGGTCTGCCAAGGCTGCATCAATGCCAACCAAATGCCTCTCCCTCAATCATCAAAGAGAGCAGCTCCATCCAAAACTCCTATCTAGCACCATCTAGAACCAGCATCTCTCGATCTCATGCCAACCAGATGCCTCTCTCTCATCGAACTCGAACTCCCTCTACATCTCCAAACTCCAATCTCTTCACCTCTGGTTATACTATTCCATGACATACTCATATCCATGGCTACTTTAAGCATTCCTTCGTTTCTCTGTGTGTCAGCATTCTATATTTGAGCCGTGCCTAAAAGTCTGTGTTTGCATGTAATTTCACTCCGTGTTCTGGTCATGTTCTGTGTCAATGTGACATTGCCATCATATCTACTAGCATGGCCTTCTGTCAGCCTGCAATACACTATTTTACCATCTATTCCTCCATTCACTGTCATGAAATCCCTCTCTCCTCCTGCATGCAAAGCTCTCCCTGCATGTGGCGTTGCCTGGCCCCACCTTTTCTGTCTCTGTGAACACCAGCCCAAGGCTGATTAGGCCTCCATTCTCTCTACTCAGACAAGGTTCATCTGTGCCTGCCAAGAAACTGTTTACATTCCTTTCTTCACACTGTACCATAACAAGTTCGCACAGAACCAAATGGCGCTTCTGTGTCTCCATTCAGAAATGGCTTTATAATGCCAGCTAAATGCTCGCTATACTCGAATGTAGTGCCTATAACATTAATTCACACCAAGCACTATACTTAAAGCTCAATGCATATTCTAAGTGCACACTCAATGTGTGTCTCTACACATGCATACATCATACATAAGTCTCTACATGGCTCTACATTGCATACCAGGCCTCATTCTATAAGCAAATTCAAATGCATACAAAGTGGCAGAATAATGTGGATAGTCTAATGTTACTACATGTACTAATAATAATGTATGTTGGATAACTAAAAATGATGCAAAGATTCCTAAAGGGGTAATAATGGTTAACAATGAGTAATGATTCTCTAACAATAGGTAATGATGGGTAATGGTTCTGTAATGATTCTGTAGTGATAACAAACCAGGCCTCTCCATTCCATCAGGTTCTACATACTGACGTTCTCAAGAGAAGGTGGGGTGATAACTAGGAACTCTTAAAGAATAACAATTTATCCGGACTACACAGCTCTGGTCCAGAGGCAGAGGGCGCCTTTTGGCCCGACTAAAGATCGCCTCAGGGCAGCAAATATACGTTACATGCTGCTATACCCTGCCAAACTGAAGGTCCTGAAGGAAGGCAGATCCTATTTCTTTCAAACGATGGAGGAGGCCCAAGAATGGATGGACCAACAGGGCATCCCTCAACAGAGAGCCAGGAACGGCAATAGCAATGAGGACCAACCCTAATCACAACACATGTAGACCTAGCACCGGAAAGGGAACTCGAGAAGGGATGATATGATGTAAGCCAGCTGAAGAAGATCTCGGCATTCCCAAGGGAGGGTGGGGTGATAACGAGAAGCTGCTAGAACGAGTGGATGGATCAGCAAGGGATCCCACAACCAAGAGCTGGGAATGGGCAAACAACAGCACTGCACCCCAATGAGACACAGAGTGTGATGATGATGAGCGACCTATGTTAAAGAGACAAGGACCAGTAGATTGATAAGCGGGAGCCCGTTCAATCTTGGGGAAGACAGCTAATTGCCACGCAGGAACCCCACGGAGGAACAGAACTCGAGATGCCAGTTTTGAGGCATTCGGCTGCAGCGAGTGCACCCACAGAAAGGAGGGTGGCACGAGGAAAGTGGCGAAGCCCATCAGGGGGAGGGTGGCTGGGCGTTTGTTAACAGTTATAGTTAGTGTGTGGTTAGATTGGTTTAGAGACGGCACGAGTGGAGGAGGAAGCACCAAACAACATGGACATGGATGAAGCGCAAGTGGCAGACTTACAGAGACATACCCCAACGAGGGCAGCCAAAGCAGTACAGAGAGATGGCGGAACCTCAGAGACTCCCAGCAGACAAGAACTAACAGGGAAAGGAAGGGCCAGAACCACCCCAAGTGTAGGAGACCGGCAAAGGACGAAACGAGAGAGCCCGGCGCAAGACACAGGACACCAAACAGGCCTATGGGAACAGAAGGGCCGAGTGATACAGTAACTGAATGGGCCAAGTAGAAGCTATCATAGTTACTAGGAATGTCACGGGACTGAATGCATACGTTAAGAGGCTGAGGGTCTATGCATGGCTGAACAGGGCAAAAGTTCAAATAGCAATGCTGCAAGAAACACATCTGACGGCCAAAAAGCAAACATAAATTGCCAAGAAATGGCGAGGACAAATGTACAGCTCAATTTACTCGAATTACGCCAGAGGAGTACTGACGTGGATGGCCCCAGGAGTACCTTTCCAGCTTATAAGACAAGAGAGGAACTCTGAGGGCAGAATGGTAATCGTAAATGGAATGCTGGAGAACAGGGAGGTGTGCCTGATAAACACGTACGCACCTAATCATGATGCGGCAGAGTTCTTCAGGACAGTCACACCTCGGCTGGCCCCATACAGAGAAGCGTCATTCATCTGGGCAAGCGACTTCAACTGCACATTGAATCTGCAGGTGGACGCATCTGACACCAGGCAAAGAAAGCCAGCACCGCCGGCCAGAACTCTGCAGAAGATTCTAGACCAGCTGGAACTGGACGATGTCTGGTTGAAGGTACATGCCGACACTAGGGGATACACACACTATAGCGCTCCAAACGGAATATACACCCGAATAGATTACTTATTCACGGGCAGGGAGTCTCTGGGGGAATACACCGGGATACATATCAAGGCACAAACACTATCTGACCACGCCCCGCTGGTAGCAACATGGGCATACACATGCAGGGGGCCCCCCATACCCACATGGCGACTGAGGGCTGAGGCACTGATGGATGGGGATTTCCAAGAGCACATCAGAGAGACGATAGACGACTATTTTGACCATAATGTGGAGAGTGTGGACTGTACTGGAACGGTCTGGGAAGCCTTCCCGGTAGTGGTTAGGGGAGCGGCGATAGGGAAGGCGGTAGGATTGAGGGGAGGCTTATTGGCAGAGCTGAGTGAAACATAAAGGGAGATAGAATGGGTGGAGACACAAATAGGTACGAATGGAGAGGGACCGGGGGAACTCACCATGTTAAAGCTGCAGTGCTGCGCCATTAGGGAGGAATTGGGGAAACTGGACTTTGGGAAGTACATACAGAGGCTGCAGGCGGAAGGGGACAAACCCAGCACAATCTTGGCCAGGCTCACTAGGCAGAACAGCAGACACGACCCCATAAACGCAATTCAAGACAAGCAGGGGGAGGAAGTGAGGACCCAGGAAGTGATAGATGAGGTATTTTCATGATTCTATGAAAGGTTGTACACCCGGAACCAAGAGGGGGAGGCTGTAGCCATAGCCGTTGTCCTGGAAGAGATTTAC
This sequence comes from Ambystoma mexicanum, assembly GCF_040938575.1. Lineage (NCBI taxonomy): Eukaryota > Metazoa > Chordata > Amphibia > Caudata > Ambystomatidae > Ambystoma > Ambystoma mexicanum. Next base: position 1,227,596,323 of record NC_090926.1, read on the forward strand.
CTTGCCAAGATAAGGTAGGAGCAGGCGCAGATACTGTAAGCACCCCTCACGGTGAAGGAGTTGATGGCCATAACAGCTGATCTCACAGCAGGCAAGTCACCGGGACTGGATGGATTATCCAGGTATTTTATAAGGAATACAAAGACACCCTTGCCCCGCGACTGCTAGAGATGTATGAGGAGGCGTACGAGAGAGGATGGTTACCTCAGAGCCTGTCAGAATCTATTATAATACCCATATTAAAACTGGGGAAGCCGCCCCTCGAGTGTGGCACCTACAGACCAATCTCCTTGATAAACGAGGACTCCAAAATCCTGATCGCAGTCTTAGCGAATCGACTCAAGAGAGTCATACCTACACTGGTGCACCCAGACCAAACGGGATATGTACCGGGACTATGCGTAGACTTCATCATGTAGTGGACAGCACGAACCAGAGACAAGGGGAATGCGCAGTGGCGTCACCTGATGCCATAAAGGCATTTGATTCCGTTAATTGGAACTGGCTCCTGAGTGCGCTCGCCCATTTTGGGACAGGGGAGTGATACCTCCGTTGGATAAAACTCCTTTACAGGGATCCTAGAGCGATAGTAAAAATGGGAAGACCCATCTCTGAAGGATGGAACGTCGGTAGGGGCACAAAGCAGGGATGCCCACTATCCCCGATGATATATATATTGGCCCTGGAACCATTTGCGGTTTTCCTCAGGGTGGAGTATAAGGATGCCGGAATCGAGATAGACGGGGTGGTACACCAAATCTCGATATACACAGACGACATGCTACTTTATGTTGGGAACCTGAGGGAACACTTGCTGGACTTGCTAAAAGCCTTGGGCGCTTTTGCCCGGCTGTCTGGAATCACTGTTAATTGACATTTTCGTTGTTCCCCCTAGCAGACGTGAAGAGAGCTAGCCCTGTCCAGTTGCCTGACTTAGGTCTCACATAGACGCCAGTCACATTCCGCTATTTAGGAGTAGGCATACATCATGACACAACAGCGACACATAACTGCTAACACACAGGCAGACCTAGACAAGATAGTGAAAGTAATGAAGTTTTGGAAGACGCTCCGACTTGGATGATAGGGAGAGCGGCCTCATTGAAGATGACAGTGCTCCCCCGTCTTCTATATTACTCCACCAACATTCCATACAACATACCTGGGTCCTTCTTTAAACAACTCAGTACGTTGGCAAGGGGATTCCTGTGGGGCGGAGGGAGGAACAGAAAAGCGCTGAACACTTTGCAGAGGGATTATGAATGGGGGGGAATCAGGCTGCCGGACTTCGAACGTTACTACCTGGCGGGGCAGCTCCAATTTGTTGTACGGTGGTTGGGAGATGGCACATCCATAGACCCATTGCTTTTTCAACCAGTAAAACGACATTATTATTTGAGGGAGCTCCTCTGGATAGATAAACTTTCAACTAAATCGCTCCCCAACATGGTCAAGCTGGGCCTGACCCTATGGAGGAGAGCATTGAAAATCCAAGGAATACGAGACCCCTGCTCCCGGAAAATTCCCCTTGTGGGATTAATTGATACCCGCAGAAAATCCCTAACAACATATTGTGCACAGTGGGAAGATAAGGGAGTGGCTCAGATTGGGGACTTATGGAGAGACAGACAATGGGTGGACTTTCGGAACCCTAATGGAAGAGCAGAATATACACAGAGGACAATTTTTACTGTATAACAGCATGGTCCGGAAGATCAAGAGGAGGTGGAAGACGTTACCCGAGGTGGAAGAGAATGAGGGGGAGTTGAATGCGTGATATGATGTATCGGAAGGAGGACTCACACTATCCAAACTTTTTGAACAGCTCCTGAGCAAAAATAACGGGAGGGAGCTGCATGCGAGAGCTAGAAAGCTAGATGGGAGGATAAACTCCAAAAAACCTTCACGGATGAGGAATGGCGCAGGACACTCCGGCATGCAAAGAAAGTCTCTAGGAATGCAAGATTTAAGTAAATGCAGCTCTAACTCATACACAGGGCATACCTCATGCCCAAGAGAATGTCACTCATGGGAAGCAAGCAAACCAGTAACTACCCGTGCTGTGCGGCAGAGAAGGTGGACAAGCTATACATAGTCTGGTCCTGCCCGGTGATTACTAACTTCTGGGACACTGTTAACGAAAAGGCAGGGGCAAGAGGTATCTAAATGCAGATGTGGTCGCCGGAGTCTTATCTTTTGGGGCTGTTCCCGAGGGGCACAAACAGAGGACTCATATTGCAAAAATGAAAGACTTAATGTGTATACTGGCGAAGCGCCACACCACAATGGCATGGAACACAAGCATGGGGCTGTCAATAGAACCGTGATGGGCTGATTTGAAGAAATGGCCGCTAGCTGAAAAGTCAGTGTGGACCAGAGCGCTGCAGAGGGGGGAGGGAGAAAGTGGGGCCAAGATACTAGCATGGAACTCCCTCATACAAGATCTATTCGGAAGCACTGAAGGGCACGGTACATCAGACCCTGAGGTCCGGCCGAAGACTGAACAGCCAGCGGCAAAGAGGGAGAGGGACTCTCAGCGGGGAGGTAAGCCAGAGGCAATGAGCCAGCCGGATAAGTTCTGACCTAAGGATATGGACAATAAGGGGTAAAACGCTGAGGACAGTCATGGAGGGAGCCAAGCCAGCGCGCCATGAGGATAGAAGACAACGTGCAGAATCCAACATGAAGTGCCAGTTGTAGTGTGATGTATGTTGGTGGTGTTGGTTTTTATGCATTGTTAAAAAAATAATAGTTTTTTTAAAAAAAGACCTTTAATCTCTTGCTTCAAATTCCTAACACATATGCCTCAAGCTGCCCTCACCTACAAATGTCACTGTAGATTTCCGTTTGGTTAGGCCTTTGATGCGAGTTGTAAGAAAAAATTATTTAAAAAAAAAAATTCCTTATTGTCTTTTATATAACAGTTCACAGGTTAAACTTGTAACCATATGAAATCTTACTTCGTAGCTGTACATTTTCAACATTTCCAACTGAATTCCCCCCCCTACCCCTATTAGTTTAGTTTAGTTTATTTACTTGTATAGCACACCCCACCAAAGGGTATCTGGGCGCTTTTGATTTAGGTACAAGGATACATGGTTACAGCAAAAAATACACAGATCACAGATAAAGGTACTGGTGGTGTCTTACAAATCACCTTATATATATAGATAAAGAAGGAGTCAGTGAGCCATGGATCACAAAAGCATACAAGCAAGTGGCTGAACGCAAAGAGTAAGAAAACCGATGGTGTCATTTATACATATTTTACAAGGTTCAGGTTCAGATACAAGGCAGTAAATAACACAATCTTGGTGTGTGCGTTCTCCAGGATGGAATTATGCTCGGGAGTCGTTAGGGCTGAGGAGCCAAGCTTTAGTTTTGTCTCTGAAGGGCCAGAAGGCGGTCTCTGCTCTAATGTGAGATGGGAGGGAGTTCCAGCATTTTGCTGCTAGCACTGGGAAGTTGGAGCCTCCTGCTGTTTTTAGGTTGAATTTGGCGATAGTGGGTTGGTTGAGGTAGTTGGATCTGGTGGGTCTGTTAGTCCGGTGTCTCGATAATTTAGCTGTCAAATACGAGGGAGCCGTGTTGGCTAGGCATTTATGTGTGATGACAACTGATCGGAATGTAATTCTGTCGCGAATGGGTAGCCATTGAGCCTCTCTTCTATGGGAAGAGATGTGACTGGAGCGCTGGATATTTAGGGCCAATCTTAGTGCATTATTTTGCAAAACCTGGAGTTTGTTTAAATTCCGCATGGAGGTCCCATTGAACAGTGTGTTACAGTAGTCAAGCTTAGAGAGAATGAGTGCTCTTGCTAGTGTAGTGCAGCTAGTGGTAGATAAGAAGGGCTTGCACGCATTGATCAGTTTAATGGTGTATGCTGTGGAGGAGACTAAGGAGTTGACTTGTTTATTTAGTGTCAGAGTGGAGTCAAGGTATATGCCCAGTGTTTGACTTCCCTTGAGACTTTGATGACATGACCATCAATGTTGAAGGACTCATAGCATGCGTCTAATTTATTTAAACGAGTTTGGGATCCACTGATAAGTAGTTCGGTTTTATCATCATTTAAACAGAGGTTATGAGTGGCCATCCAAGCTTGGATCCCTAGAAAAATGTCATTGATCAGTTTGGTGTCTTGAGTGTAACAACCATTGAGTGTGATCAGGATCTGGGTGTCATCCGCATAGTTGGTGTATGTGACACCCAGATTGTCAAGGCGGTAGAATAGGAGTTTTGTGAATATATTGTAAAGCTTGGGCGATACACATGTCCCCTGCGGGACTCCACAGATGATGGGCACAGGTGGAGCTGATGCCATGGGTGAGAAGACCCTTGTGGTTCTATTTGAGAGGAAGGATTTGATAAACTGGCGGCATTAAATGAGAATGCGGCTGCTGAGGTTAGGTGTTCGGTCAAGATTTCATGGTCTACAAAATCGAAGGCAGCTGAAAGATCCAAGAGCAGGAGGATGGCAAGCTTGCCTCTGTCTTTGAGCTGATCCATCTGGATCTTGAGATCTAACAGTGCCGTCTCTGTGCCATGCCTAGGTCTAAATCCGGATTGCCGGAGGCCTAATAGGTTGTTGTCTTCAAGGTGTCTTTGAATTTGTATATAAACTGCACGGTCCAGGATCTTTAAGACAAACGGGACCTTGGTGATGGCCCTATAATTTGTGGGTACATTGGGATCTAGAGTAGGCTTTAATAGTGGCACGACCCATGCTTCCTTGAGGTTGTTGGGTACTGAGCAATTTTTGAATGATGCATTTACCAGGGTCGCGATGAATGGGGCTAATTCTCTAGCACTGTCCTTGATGATCGCTGCTGGGCATATGTCACTCTGACAGTAAGAGGGTTTAATTCCTAGAATGATATTTTCCACATCTTTGACAGAGACTTGGGAGAAGTGGAAGGGTATCCCTACAAAATATCCCCACCAAAAATATTGCTGTACATATGGCCGTTTGTCTCGCCATACGCAATATTTTTGTGGGGGATAATTTGTGGGAGCGGGGGAAAGCGGAGGTGTCCCCCGCACATTTTAAAATAATGTAAGGCTTGCGGGGGTGTCCCCCGCAGGATCCATGGGTCAATATCGCCGCAAAAATAAGGCAATATTTTTGTATTGCAATATTTTTGCTGGGATATTAACACAAGGAACCAGTGGAAGGGGGTACATGATGGGATTTTGCCACTGGTTCCTTTGGATGGATGCAAATTTGGTGGTAGGTTGTTTTTTTTGGTATTGATTTTTGATTTTAAGAGAGCTATTTTGTATGAAAGAGCCTTCTGGATGTTAGCACACCAGGTCTCGTTTTGGAGCATGTGTCTATGATAGGTGCAGGAGAGTTCCCTCTGGATTGTGAACAGTTCCTTGGTGCTTGATTTGGCATTTTATTTCATTGTAGATTTCCTTTTTTATCCTAGTGATGGCAGTTTTGTAAGCAGAGGCAATGGTCACATAATTTTCCTTATTTGCGAGAGAGGTTTTTTTTCTCCGAGTATTTTTAGGTCAGGTTAAACCATTTGTTTAGCTTTTCGTAGTTTTTGAGGCGCAATCAGGTTGATTGCTTGCTTCATTGTGGAGTTATAACTATCTACTAGCTCAGTAGAGTCTATGTCGATGTTCAGTGGAGTGTTGACGATGGGATGTAGCAAAGGTAGTAATAAATCAGGTGTAAGGTTATGCTTATTCCTGGCTAGGGTAGGAGGGGCTATGGTAGTATTGGAATCGCTTTTCCCTGAATGGAAAAGGTGATGCAGTGGTGGTCAGACCATGCACACGGTTCGTTGTTGAGGATAGTAGTGGAGCAATTGAGGTCGGCCAACCAGTCCAAGGTTCTGCCTTTATCGTGTGTGGGTTTGAGGATGCATGATTTGAAGCCAATCTGTGAGATGGTTTTCTCTAAAACAATGGCGTTTGAGTCTTTGGTATCATGTAGGCCCAGGTTCATGTCTCTCAGTAGAATGATCTGGGATCCTGGCTTCGTGTTTTGTGTGAGAACAGTTAAGCCGTGACATAATTCTATATCCTAACATCACTCTGTCTTGCATACTTCTTCACCAATGTTCCTCCCAGCATTCTTTACACCTCCATTTCTCTACTATTTTGGTTAAATAGAATTATTGTGAGGGCAGTCGACTGCAGCATGTCTTCTTTTGCTTTTGGGTCTTGCTTTTGCTCCATGATCACCTGTTTCCACACTTCAGTTTCAGTTATTGCCATTTTTGTAAATCTTCCCACCATTTCTCAACACTCGGCCTCCTCTCTGCTTTCCAGTTCACGGCTATGCTGCGTTTCGCCAACACTTAAACACTTATGTTAGATCTTTAATCTTGCCCAACGCTTTCTCTTTAGTTCCCCTATTGAAAAGACCCAGCACGCATGCCTCTGGGGTTTGAATATCTAAATGTATGCCTCCCTTGGCAACCTTAGTTGCAATCTCCCTCCAGAATTCATGTGTAGAGTTACAGTCCCAAAACATATGTACCATTCCAGCTTTTTGCATTTTGCATTTTGGGCAACCCTGTCTGCCTGCTCCCTTGAATTTGGCTATTACCTCTGGGGTTAGGTAAGCCCTCTGTATTACATAGAATTGTATTAGTTGCAATCTTGCATTCCTGGAGACTTTCTTATGATAGTCAACTACCTTACGCCAAACCTTATTGTCAAAGGGCTTCCCTAGTTTTGCCTCCCATCTGCCTCTGTTTTTCAACTCCCCCCTGGAGTGGTGTCCTATCAGCACGTCTTATAGTCTCGATATGGTGTGCCCTCCATCTGAGATATCTATTATTGTTTCTATTTCTTTGCTGCCTACTACGTCCTCCCCAATGGTTGGCCATCTACGCTTAATCGTGTTTATCATGGAACTGTGTAGTAACAATTGCCCTCCATGTATGGCTGTTGTTTCTTGTAATTCTTGGAAATCCAGTAGTTTACTTTCTCCCCTCATGTCTCCTATCGTGATGATCCCACAAGTCTCCCAGTGTGTGCGCACACCAGCCCTTAGTCCTCTACCGTCTGTCATTACTGCTGCTAGGGGTGTCTGTGGCGATATTGGGTCTTTAATTTCCAGTGTTTTGCAGGCTCTCTGCCATATTTGCATACCCAGTTTCACTAATTGCAGGTAACCTTGCGGTTCTGGCGGGGCAATTCCAAACAGGTCTTTCAAGTGTAGATGTTTTATTGCTGGTTGTAGGAGTGCTGTGTCTACAGTGGTGTTATCTACAAGCCCACTCACCACATGTTGCATCTGGCATTCAAGGTAGTACAGTTCGACGTTCGGGATCCTCAACCCACCTTTCTCATAATGTATTTGTAAGGTAATAAGTGCTACTTACTCTGTGTCTACCGCCCTGCCATAGGATGTTTCTGCACTCTGGTTCCAGCTAAGTGAAGAATTGTTTTGGTATGTTGTATGGTACATTCCCAAAGCAATGCAGCAGTCTTGGCAGTGCCACAATTTTTAATAATGCTGCTCTCCCCTTTACTGATAGAGACAACTTCCCCCAGAATTGCATTGACTTTACTAGCCCTTCCATTATTTTTATGGTATTGTGTGTGAGCTCCTGTTTCGGGTCATGATAAATGTCTAATCCCAGGTACCTGAAGGAGTTATTATTCCATTATTCCACGGAAGTGCCAGTTCGTCAACTCTGCTTTGTTCCCTACAGCTAGTTTGCCCAGCGGGAATAAACAGGATGTATTCCTATTGATTATGATCGCAGACTAAGTGCTGAAATTGTCTAGCACGTCTAATACATATTGTAAGTTCTCTTCCAGGTTGTATAGGTATAGTAGCATGTTGTCTGTGTACATTGACACAATATGTCTCACCACATCTATTGCTATTCCTGCCTCTTTGTATTCCTGTCTTAGGAATGTTGCTATTAGCTCCATTGCCCGAATGTGTAGCATCGTAGACAGTGGGCAGTCTTGTCACGTGCCTTTTTGTAATTCCCATTTTTCTGGAAAAATGCTTAGTGTTCTAACTCTTGCCATTGCTTCTTGCATTTCCTCATTTCTTTCTGTGTGGGCGTCCTTGTATAGTTTCAGATAATATTCGTAAAAAGCCTTATTCACACCTATCTGTGTGTTACTTATATTACCCTCTACATTTTGGATCGAGTGTATTGTCGTTTTCCTGTTATTACTGTTGTACAACCAGGCCAGCATTTTACTAGGTTTGTCCCCTTGCGCATGAATTTTTTCTAGGTATTGCACATAACTGAATTTGCCCAGCCTGTCCCATTGGGTAAGGAACTCCTATCTAAGTTTAATTTCAGCGCTCAGATGATCTTCCCCCGCACCATTCTTCCTCTCTATCTCTTCCAGATCTTGCACTATTATGTGTATTTCTGAGATGATGGCTTTCCGTACTCCTCCTGCTTGGCTATAATCTCTCCTCTGGTCACAACTTTATACGTTTCCCATATTGTACACACTCTGTTGAAACTACCTTCATTAACCTTAAAGAACTCAGACGTGTGTTCTCTTACATGATCCTTAAATGTCATATCAAGTAGTGACTCACTTCTGAGTCTCCAAGTTGGTATTGGTGGTCTAGGGGCTGTTATCACCCATTTCAGTACTAACGGGGCCCGGTCCGACTTTACTCACGTTTTATATTCAGCGTCTTCAAATTCCCTCATGTGTTCTTCCCCCGTGAACAAGTAGTCAAGTCTTGTGTGCACTTTATGTGGGGCGTAGTAATGAGAGTAGCCTCTCTCTCCTGTGTGTAGAGTCCTCCATATGTCGACCAGGTTGAAGTGGTGTCAGATGGCGTTCCGGACCTTTGCAGGTGGAGCCGGTCTTTTGGACCCGTCGTCTGATCTGTTTATTTTGGGATTCAGTGTGCAGTTGAAGTCCCTCCCATACTATGAACTCATCTCTGTACTGTCCCAACTTAGCGTATAAGGACCTAAAAAGTGATGTGGCATTGTGTTTGGGAGCGTATGTGTTTATGATACACATTTCCCTATTCTCAAGCATACCATTCTGCCTTCATCGTTGGCTTTTGTGTGCAGGATCTTCAAAGGGACTGTTGGGGCCACTCAAATGAGGAATCCTGTGGCATACGCTGGGTATGTGGATCCTGCCACTATCCCTGCCCATTTATGAGCAATTGGGTTTATTACGGTGTGTCTCTTCTAGTAGGGCATTCCTATATTCTGTCTACTCAAGTATGTGATTACTCTCTGCCTCTTTCCGTAGTTGTTCAGAACACAACCATTCCAGGTCATTACTTTAATACTTCCGGCCATCGTTTATTTGTTTGCATGGGACTTTCAGAGGCTTCTACTATGTCTCTAACTGTTCTGGAGGACTTGTCTTTCTGTGTGTCAGGTGTACAGAATTTTTTATCAGGCTTCTCCCCATTCCCCTTAACCAACTTTCCCTCCCCCCTTTTGTTCAACCAATCATTCGCCACCTTGAACTGTCAAGTAATGCAGTGCATGCTTAGACTTCCCTGCTTCCGCTCCCTCCCTGTCTAGTGACTCATTGCCAACGGGTGGGTATTTCGTATCGTACCCGAACAAAAGTATGTGGGGTAGTAGGAGCTCCCTTCTTTTCCTTTTCTCTCCTACCAAGCAATCTGTATCTTCCCTGTTGTCTTCCTGTTTATTGACATTTTCTCGAACGGCATATATAATGTGTAATCCAGTGTTCAGTTTCCTTTATGTCTTAAGTCATTTTGTTTCAAATCCCATGAGGTTCGCCCCGCTTTGTTTCACTGCCATTTGTCTACATGTTTCTCCTCGTTGATTTGGAGGGCTTATTCTTGTTTTCTGCACATATGATGGTCAGTTTTTTTCCATCGTTGGTTTCTTCACGCTGTCCATCCACTCGTGCGCCTCTGTCGGGTTCTCGAAAAACAGGGCTCTGCGATTGTGTATTATCTTCAATTTGGCCGGATCGATTAGCATACATTTCATTCCTACCTTCTTCAGTCTCTCTTTAGTGGCTATAAATTGGGCTCTTCTTTTCTGCACCTGGAAGGTATAGTCAGGGTATATTGCCAGTTTTGTTGAGGCTCTTTGTATAGTGCCCCCTGTTCTGGAAAATGCCAGGATCTTTTCCCTATCTTTGTAGTTTAACACTTTGGCAATGATAGGCCTAGGAGGAGTTACCAGGGCAGTTTCCTGACTAGGGATCTATGTGCACGCTCAATAGTGAAACCTTGCATGAGATTCCCCGGTCCCAGTTCTTGTAGCAGCATATTCTCTACATAATCAGTTGGGTTGGATCCCTCCATGCCCTCCGGTAGTCCCAGGATTCTGATGTAGTGACTGCACACGCGTCCTTCAGCATCTTCCGTTCGTTCTTCTAGTAGTTTTACCCTCTGCTTTAGTATGTTGACATCTGACACTTGCGCTACTTCTTTGATGTTCTCTTGTACCTGCTCTTCAAGGTTCCCTGTGCGCTCCGACAGGGCTCTCACGTCCTGTCTCAATAACCCCACATCAATCCTTACTGCGTCAATTCTTTCTTCCAAGTTTGTTTGTAATGCTGCTGTTGCATCAAGTAGTAGTGATTCATCCACCGACGTGGGGCCTCACACTACCTATCTATAATCACTGTGTATTCCCCCCTATCGCGGCTACCCAACTTTTTTAGGCAGAGGCCAACAAAGAGGCCCTGGTCGAGGTTGGAATACACTATTCCAACACCCGCCATCGGGACGCCACCAGCACAGGCCGAGTATGCGTAGAACGACTCACAGACTTAAATCCTTCTTTAAAGAACAACAGGCGCCTGAAATAGATAGTGATATGGATTTACACATTCCATCCAGTTTCACACCTCAAGACAACGTACACACACTTTTGAAAAATATGTGCTAAAAAGCTTAGGTTAATGCAAAACAAATGGGTTTCTATTCTCAGGTTTGTCTTCTTTACCAAGAGCTGTCCCATCTCCCTTCTCCCCTTGGGGGCTACCCTGGCCTTTTCTAAATGCCTCCATAGTGGTCTGTTTTCCTTTGGCTTTGTTTCCTTTGGTCGCCATTAGTTGTGCGCTTTGGCTTGTGTAGCTCTTTTTGATTGGTCTCAGTATTTCTCTCTATTTACCTGGCCTTTCTGTCCATTATATAGCACCCCCTTGCTTCTTCTTTTTTATCTGGGTAACCTACACGTTTAACCTGATCTTCTGCGTTGCGGGATCACGTTCCTGTCAGGCATGGACATGTTCTTAATTGTGGGTCCAGAGGCTTCTGCTCTCCCCCTGTCTTACTATATGGCTGATAGTCTGCCTCTCTGGTCCCTGGCTCTTGCCCACTTTGTGTTCCTGGTCCTTTCATAGGCCTGCTCATGCGTGGGCTGCTTCTCTCAATGTGGGTCTGCCCATTGCCTGCTGTTCCTCATTTTATGACGTTGCCCAGCATGTTTCCCAACTTGTTTATTTGTGTGCTCCTTCACTTCGATTTCGTGGCTCCTCGTGTTTAAGAGGCTTCCTCCAAGTATTCGTTCCATGGCTAGCAGGGCCGGGGAGTGCCTGCTTGTAGCTGTGTCCCTGCTCCCTTAGTTACCAGAGCCTTGTCCCTCCTTCCCCCTCTCCTCTCCTTACCGCTTTTATCAGGAGATAAAGGGGCGCTGTTCTCGGCTTGAAGCTATCTTGTTGCTAGCCTGGCCACTCCCCTCCACCTTCTCCTCTGGGCTGCCTTCCTCGCTGGGGCCGTATTCTGCTGCCCGCCGACACAGGCCAACTCCCAGCTGTCTCCTTGACTCCGGCGCTGCTCTGATGGCACCGCTCCTTGATGCTCCAGCCCAGGTCTGCTGGCCGGCTCTGGTGTCCTTGGGGAGTAATATCGAGCCTGCTACTTTCCGGTCACCGCCATTGTTCTCCGGGCGCTTTCTCCTGCGCAGTGCGTAATCTTCCGGTTTCTGAGTTACAAGCCTTCCGGGGCTTGATTGAGTATGCGCTGCCTATGTAGAAGCTATTTCCATTTACGTGCTTTTATTTGCGGATTCAGCATGCTGTATATAACTTACCTTTGTAGAATCTACAGGAGACGTAGTGAGACACGTCCGCTTCACATGGCAGTTAGCCACACCCCTCTGTGAGAAGACCATTATGCCCCCAAGGTGTGAGAGATAACAATTTCTTTTTAATCCATATTACCGCTCTGCCAATTTATCTTCTATAATGGTAAAACAATTTCTTATTTACTATTTGCTACTAACCGCTTGCAAGTTTTATTCATAGTTCATGGGTGAGGGGCCCTACTGACCGTCCACCTTTAAAACAGTTGGCTCCTTACAAGTTTGGCAGTGCAGTAAAGTAAAAAAGGAGCAGTTATTTTGTTGCTGCCACTTTTCTGCAGTAACAGAATTGCTGCTACTTTTACTGCACTGAAAAATTCCCAAGCTTGTTTGACCCCTCAGGCACTAACCAAACATCTTCAAGCTCTTCCTCCAGCGTTGATTTACTTAAACTCGAGAAAAAAATCTTTAGGACAGAACTGCACGGCCATTTTTTGCACGAATGTCTTAAAGCAAATATCATCCCTGCAGGTCACATTTGTGTTTAGACCAAGAATATAAGACTAATTTCAGCTATATCGCCACGAAATGCAGCTGTGATTTGATGGTACTGACCATATCTACAGCACAGCGCCTTGGGGCAATCATCAAAGCAGAACTAGATGCAGCTGAACAAAATGTTATAAATGACACTTCAATCATTAATGCTTAGGACAAACTCAGAGAAGTGACAAAGCAATTTGAAGAATTCAAACTCACTGCTCTCACTAAAAAAACAAAGAAATTGGCCTGTGCCATCCAAGATTTCAAATTGGAGGCCGTTTACCCCTATCTCGCAGAAAACTATTTTGACACTTGCAATCTTGATCGCAATCAACTAGGCAGTCCTAAAACCATAAGGCGTAGAGTCACATTTCAGATAGTAGTAGTGATTCATCCACCGACGTGGGGCCTCACACTACCTATCTATAATCACTGTGTATTCCTCCCTATCGCGGCTACCCAACTTTTTTAGGCAGAGGCCAACAAAGAGGCCCTGGTCGAGGTTGGAATACACTATTCCGACACCCGCCTTCGGGACGCCACCAGCACAGGCCGAGTATGCGTAGAACGACTCACAGACTTAAATCCTTCTTTAAAGAACAACAGACGCCTGAAATAGATAGTGATATGGATTTACACATTCCATCCAGTTTCACACCTCAAGACATCGTACACACACTTTTGAAAAATATGTGCTAAAAAGCTTAGGTTAATGCAAAACAAACGGCATCCCATGACGTACAATCTGTTCAAGGCTGAGCGCATAGCAGTTCGTGAGTTAGCCAATAATAAACAAGTCATTATCAAAACTGCCGATAAAGGGGGAGGTATAGTGGTAATGAATAGAGAACAATACCATCTTATGGTCATGGGCCTCCTGAATGAGCCTGGTAGTTACAAAACACTCTGCAAAACAGCAGATTTGAAAAATAATTATTCAAGAAATTACTGTTTTTTTTATACAGAGACATTGGGTATCATTACGGGCCTGGCGGTAACCCTGCCGGTGCTATCGGTGGGCTGCCGCCCGACCTGTAAAAATGTACTGACACCTGACTTCACGGTGCCACCGGCTCATTACGAGTCCGGCGGCCGGGAAATCAGGCGCTCGTATATTTGTTAATCCCCATTCCCATACAGTGCCATAGGACATGGGAGTGGGGACACGGAAGCACTGGCACCATTGCCAGCGGTGCCGGTGCTTCCATGAAGGGTTTGCCTACCGTGACCGCCTCGCCCGGCAGGGTCAGACCTGTCGGGCACAGCGGCTCCGGCAGGCAAACGCGTAGTTTGCCGGTCTGGAAACAAGGGTGCCTGTGAGCTTACCGGCACCCTTGTTTCCGGACCGGCAACAATGTAACAAGGCCCATTGGCTAACTTATAAGGAATCCAGGTTCCTTAACACCTGTCAGGGATCGACGCCATGCTTTTATGCAATCCCTAAAATTCACAAAGACAGTCTCAATCCACCAGGCAAACCAATAGTTGCTGGTTGTGGCAGTGTTGGAACCCATCTGTAAATATATTGACAAGTTCATACAGCCGATCAGTCAGCAAACAGCCACCCTTCTGAAGTATAGTATGTCAGTGATTGAACTATTTCAAGGTATGAACTTTGATCCTACCACACGCATACTGGTTTCCATGAACATGCGTGCCCTTTATACCAGCATCCCTCAAGATGAGGCAATCCAATGCGTGTGTGAGCTTTTAACACACGCTGCACAATCATTGAAAGCACCAGTAGAATTCATCTTGGAACTACTCACCTTGGCTTTGCAAAATAACTTTTTTAAATACCAAGACCAGTTCTTCCAACAAACCCGAGGGACCGCCATGGGGGCGGCATTTGAACCCAGCCTGGCCATATTGTTTATGACTACCTTTGAGGATCACTTTATTTTGGCAGATTCCAATCCCTTTAGGCAATATCTTGGCATATGGCACCGCTATATTGATGACATCATTTTCATCTGGAACGGGTATCCCGCACTTCTCTGTATTAGGATGATAGTTCTTCGCCCCTGGCTTCCACTTCTCCAGGGGTCAGACCCCTCTTGAATATCACTTCTCCTTGTCAGGTTCTCTCTGGCTTGCTTAGGAGTTGCCTTTCCCACCCCTGGGTCGCCCTCTTCAGGGCTTGAACCCTTATCAATTGTAAGCCTCCCTCTACCAGGTTCACTATGGCGTTCAACACAACCTTTTGGTTATTCATGAATCTTAATGTCTTTTTAAACAGTTCACTTTAGACATCCCTTGGTCAGGTCCACCATTGTCAACACACTGGCCCTCATTACGACCCTGGCGGAATCCGCGGTGCTAAATGCACCGCGGAGCATGGCGGAAAGCCGCCGATAGCGCCATGGGGGTTGGCGGATTTACCACCCCATGCCGACCTTGGCGGAGCGGTAAATCCCCAATCCCCATTTTACCCTTCCCCATTCCCATTCTTGCCCCATAGGGTATAATGGGAGTGGGGAAGGAGTTAATTACGCCGCCGTAAAGTACGGCGGCGTAATTAACAACGAGGTCCCTTAGCGCCATGGTTTTCTCCGCCCGGTAAAACCAGGCGGAGAAAACCTCCATGGCGCTAAGGGAACTCGTAGTACGGCGGACGGGTCCGCCGCGATTAGCGCTGGCGGAAACCCACTCCGCCAGGGTCCTAATGAGGCCCACTGTATTTTGGGACTTTACTACATTTTGCCCCCTTTTATCGGCATCCCTCTTTCCGGTTCACTCTTGCCAACCTTGTCAAACATGCCTTTCTCGTTCAATTCTTACGGTGCAGGATTCACTTCCCTTAGCTTTACAATTATCTGTCAGTCAAAGACTTTCGACTGCACAGAGGATTTTACAAGACCCCTGTATTACCACTTTGACCCCCTTTCGCCTTTCCCAAGGCC
Source organism: Ambystoma mexicanum (assembly GCF_040938575.1). Taxonomy (NCBI): domain Eukaryota; kingdom Metazoa; phylum Chordata; class Amphibia; order Caudata; family Ambystomatidae; genus Ambystoma; species Ambystoma mexicanum. The sequence goes on from NC_090926.1 coordinate 1,227,611,756, forward strand.
TTCTGGTTATTGTAGTTTCAACAATCGGGTAACCGCCCAGAGTTTCATGAGTGAGCATCCACATGTGCCGGACTCCTCTGTTGCTGGTTTTCTCACTTTACTCATCAATAGTTCTTTTAACCTTTCACAGTTCAATTACTGTTAAAGGTAATTAAACTGTGAATTCAATTACTTTTGAATTCACAAAATTCAAAGTACTTTTGAATTACTTTTCAAAAGTAATTGAAAAGTTTGCTACTTTTTGTTCAACACAGTTGGTTTCTTATCGACTCTCCCCTCGACTCACCGGCTGTGATAAGCCGCTTGGCATTCTTTCTCTTTGGAGTCATGGTTAATACCAAGGAGACAAGCGTATCTCCCCGTCTTGATAAAAATTCATCGAGGGTATCATTGAGGGACTCTTCTCGATCACCTCGTGAAAAAGACCTTGCGGTGCATAATTCAAAGGTAAAGGGAAACAAAATGGCGTAGAAACATCATACGCCATCGAAGTCGACATCGACTCCATTGAAGACTTCGAAGGCTCTCGAGTCGACAACTCCTTCGAAGGAAGTTACGTCGAGCTCACGATCGATAACTTGGAAAGCTCCTTCGACAGTTTCCACAACTCCCTCGACGATTACATCGAGGTCATCGAAGGTTCCCTCAACGACATCGAAGGCTGTGGTTACGGCATCGGCGCCATCAACGTTTATGTCGACGCCCAAGCCTTTAATAAGGGAAAAACCCACATTACCAGAAAAGGTTTTTCAACCTGAGAGTAGACATGATTTTTTCAGGACCATGTCATCCATCTATGAGGGAGAATCATCAGAAGAGGAAGAAGTCACCTCTGCTGGTGTTAAATTTGGCACAAGATCTGTTCCAGAGGAATTAATTAATCCTCAATCAAAAATACAAGATTTACAAGAATGTCTACAAACAGCAAGTGGTCTAGATACTTCTCCAGAGTACGAATTTGACAAGCCAGACCCATCAGAGCAGGCTGATGCGGGTTACAGAAAATTCATAAATAGAGTTATGGAATTTATGGGGTGGGGTAGAAGTTCACCAGTCTGTCATGGTGATGACATGACTGATATTCTATCAGGAACACCTCAGCAAGACCCCATTCTTCCATTCCACATTGCTTTGCAGAGAAGGGTTAATTCTGCATGGGAACGCCCTGAAGCCATCCCGGCAGGCAGTTAATAAAAAATGTGTGTCTAAATATAGACCCTGCAATTCTGATCCAGAATACCTGAGCAAACATCCAACTCCAGAAAGTCTGGTAGTACAAGCAGCCACTTCCACAAGAAATGCTGCATACCCTACAATCCCTCCAGATAGGGACGATAAAAAGGTGGATGCATGGTCTAGGAAGATTTTTACATCAGGGAGTATGGCTTTGAAGTCTACTAATGTAACCTGTACCTTGGCAAGGTTCACAAATACCCTGTGGGACTGCATGTCAGAGGCAGCTGAACACATCCCAGAAGGTGAAGAGCGTGATGGCTTTTTAGCTATAATAAGGGATGGAAAGGAGGCTTCAGGAGAATGCCTTTAATCAGGTTTGGACACAGCTGACAGTATCAGTAGGTCCATGTCAGCTAGCAGGGTGCTAAGTAGATTTGCGTGGCTAAGAAAGTCTGGTTTTGCACCGGATGTGCAATCCAGGCTTCTTAATATGCCTTTTGATGGCTTGAGGTTGTTTGGCAGCAAGGCGGATGAAAGTTTGGAGAAGCTGCAAACCTCCAAAACGGCGGCTAAATCTCTCATTGCCGCTATAAGACAACCTCAGCAACGCCCCTACACAGGCTCATCTTCCTAGAGGGGTCGTCCTTTTCATATTATTCTTCAATTGGAAAAGGAAGAGGACAGGCCAGTCAAAGAGGTCAAAGAAAATTTCCTCGGGGGCGAGGAAAAGGTGCTAGATCTGCCCCAGCAGCGGCATCTGTCCCTTCAGCCGCTGCTGCAGCTGCCGCAAAACCTTGTTGGCGGTGGTGGCAGCGAGTCTCAGGAGAGGGGGGATTCATGTCTACCCCTATCTGGACGATTAGATGATCAGAGCACGTTCCCCAGAACAAGCCCAGGATCATCTGTCCAAGACTTGTCACTTCCTTCACAAATTAGGGTTTTCTCTGAATTTAAAAAAGTCAAACATGATACCATCACAGAAACTCCAGTTTATCTGAGCAGTCCTGGATACTTGCTCAGGCAAAGCCTCGCCTCCCGAAGAGAGAGCTCACCACATTCTGCAGATGGTAACAACATTCCAGAATGCCCAGTATCTTCCGGCCTTCGATTTTCTCAGATTGCTCAGCCTAATGGCATCCTGCATTTTTCTAGTGCCACAAGCCAGATTGAGAATGAGATCCCTTCAATGGGCTCTCAGAACTCAATGGTGCCAATTCTCAGGGGAAATGTCAGATCTGTTGCAGGTTACAGCCAAAGTAGCACAGGATCTACAATGGTGGGCTTGCAGACATATCCTCAGAGGAGAATCTTTTTGGCAACCTTGGCCGGAAATAACAGTAGTGATGGACGCCTCAGTCATGGGGTGGGGAGCCCATACCAACGATCTGACAATCAGCAGTCGTTGGTCTCCATCGGAGTCCAAACTACACATCAACCTTTTGGAGTTGAGGGCAATCAGACTAGCGTTGAAGGCCTTCCTGCCCTCTCTACGGGGGGAAGAATGTTCTGATAATGACGGACAACACTGTGGCCCTGTTCTACCTCAACAAGAGAGGAGGAGTGGGGTCACTGCCACTGTCCAGAGAGGCGATGCAACTCTGGTTCTTGGCAATACAAGAAGGGATCTCTCTGTCGGCAATTCATCTAGCTGGAGAGCAAAACACAGCAGCGGATGCTCTGAGCAGGCAGAACACAGTCTCCCACGAGTGGGAGATAGCTCAGGAAGTCATTCAAGAGATCTTCGCCCTTTGGTGAACCCCTCAAGTGGATCTGTTCGCGACCGGTACCAACCGGAAGTGCGAACGGTACTGCTCAAGGGAATTTCCCCCGAGAGGAGCTCTAGGGGACGCGTTTGTGGTAGACTGGGAGTTTCCACTCATGTATCCATTCCCTCCAGTCCCTGTGATCCCTCAAGTAATCAGGAGGTTGAGAAAGTTCAGGAAAACCATGATCCTAATTGCCCCGGATTGGGCCAGGAGAACGTGGTACCCGGACCTTCTGGATATGTCCATCTCCCCTCCAATACGTCTTCCAAAAAGAGAGGATCTTCTCTCGCGAGAGGAAAGGTCATGTTCTCCATCCAGAGGTCTACACACTCAACCTTCACGCATGGCTTCTGAGAGGTTGAGATATAAGGATTGGGATATTCCGGATGACGCGATGGAAATTTTGCTTTCGGCCAGAAGGCCAGCAGCCAAATCTCTTTATCGGTGTTGTTGGAACAAGTTCAGTAACTGATGCAGAGAAAAGAATGTAGATCCATTTCAATGTAATATCCCCACAATTTTATCTTTTCTATTACATTTAGCTAATCTGGAGCTCCAGGTTGGTACAATAAAGGGACACTTAGCAGCGCTATCCATTTTTAAGTGCTCTTCAGAAGAAGAATCTTACTTCAAGATACCTTTAATAATTCAATTCTTAAAAGGTTTAAATAATGTATTTCCACCAATACCTTCCAGGTTCCAGTGTGGGATTTGAACTTAGTTCTAAAATTCCTCACATGGATTCCATTTGAGCCTTTACACTCTTGTCCGCTAAGGCTCCTTACTTTAAAAACAATACTTCTTGTAGCATTGACATCAGCCCGCAGGGTAAGAGAGTTGCAGGCGCTTTCTAGCGCTCCTCCTCACACTATCTTTTATAAGGACAAAGTAGTTCTTAGAGTTAAACCATCGTTTTTGCCAAAAATTGTTTGGGATTTTTATCTGTCACAGAAAATAACTTTACCTACTTTTTACCCTCCTCCTCATGCAAGCAAAGAAGAGGAGCAGCTACATAGACTAGATCCCAGAAGAGCTCTTAGTTTCTACATTTCAAGATTGGCAAAAGTACATCAGTGTGATCAACTTTTTGTGGGGTACACTGGACGCAAACTGGGACTTGCGGTAACTAAACAAACATTATCTAGATGGATAATTTTGGCTATAACAGAATGTTATAGATTGGCTGGGAAAGAACCACCTGATGGACTGAGAGCTCATTCAACCAGGTGCATGGCAACTTCAACAGCATTAAAATGGGGTGTACCTGTACAAGATATTTGTGCAGCGGCCACATGGTCATCCATGCATACCTTTATAAAACATTATGCTCTGGACTCGACTTCTTCTCAAGGAAGTCTGTTTGCTAAATCTGTACTCCATTCTGTACACGATTAGAAAAATTCTGTACTCCCACCTCCGAGACAAAACTGCTTTGGGAGTCTATCTAAGATGAGGAATACGTGGGAGGACACAATCCTTTCGAAGAACAAGTTACTTACCAACTGTAACGTTCTTTCTATTGGATGTTCCTCCCATGTATTCCTCATCGACCCTCCCAGCCAACCCCACAGTACATTTTACGTGAATTACACTCTAAATTCTTTTAAGGGTTGGGTCAAGAGAGGCACGCCATTAATTAAAATCCATGGGCGACAATATACGAAAAAACAGAACTGAAGCCAACGGGCACGCTCGAGGCTCTTATACAGTGGATGACGTTGGTGCTCGACAGATGCCGCCGGGGGACATCGACGCTGCGGCCTCGAGAGGAGCGCCCTCTGGTGGAGAGAAGAAAAAATGTTTCTGAAGCAGCAAGCTGAAGGTAAGGATATATCTAAGATGAGGAATACGTGGGAGGACCATCCAGTCGAAAGAACGTTACAGTTGATAAGTTACTTGTTCATCTGGTTCACCAAGCTGATAGCAAAAGACCCTGTTGAGCAAAGCACAGTCACCATGCCAACCCTCTTGGTAGAAGCTGAAAATATACTCGACCTGATCCTGGAAAATCTCACTAAAACACAGAGACCTGCAAGACTAGTTGAAACAATTCCCCCAGGTCTTCTCCGAAGAACCAGGTAGAGACAAACATTTCTTCCACTACATCTGTATCTCTCCTGGGGAGACAGTCAATCTCCAACCATACCGAAACCCTGAGGTGCGCAGGAGGATTGTAGAGTAAGAGATAACTTAGGTGTTGCCATTATGAGCCAGAGAACCCCCTGAGAGCCTGAGGTCATCCCTGATTGTCCTCGTCCTCATACCTGATGGTTCTTGCCGATTTTGCTTCGATTTCTGGAGACTGGATTTTATCTCAGAACTGATGAGTTAATCAAAAGACCAGGTAAGATTAGGTACATTACCTCATTAGATCTAACCAAAGGTTATTGGCAGGCACCATTGAATCCTAGTGACGAAGAGAAAACACCCTGTCCCACCTCTCAGAGCTTGTTTCAATTCACTGTGCTCCCAATGGCCTTTCTGGAGCCTCGGCCACCTAACAATGGCTTATGGATAAAGTGCTTTTGCTCCATGATCACCTGTTTCCACACTTCAGTTTCAGTTATTGCCATTTTCGTAAATCTTCCCACCATTTCTCAACACTCGGCCTCCTCTCTGCTTTCCAGTTCAGGGCTATGCTGCGTTTTCGCCAACACTTAAACACTTATGTTAGATCTTTAATCTTGCCCAACGCTTTCTCTTTAGTTCCCCTATTGAAAAGACCCAGCATGCATGCCTCTGGGGTTTGAATATCTAAATGTATGCCTCCCTTGGCAACCTTAGTTGCAATCTCCCTCCAGAATTCATGTGTAGAGTTACAGTCCCAAAACATATGTACCATTCCAGCTTTTTGCATTTTGCATTTTGGGCAACCCTGTCTGCCTGCTCCCTTAAATTTGGCCATTACCTCTGGGGTTAGGTAAGCCCTCTGTATTACATAGAATTGTATTAGTTGCAATCTTGCATTCCTGGAGACTTTCTTATGATAGTCAACTACCTTACGCCAATCCTTATTGCCAAAGGGCTTCCCTAGTTTTGCCTCCCATCTGCCTCTGTTTTTCAACTCCCCCCTGGAGTGGTGTCCTATCAGCACGTCTTATAGTCTCGATATGGTGTGCCCTCCATCTGAGATATCTATTATTGTTTCTATTTCTTTGCTGCCTACTACGTCCTCCCCAATGGTTGGCCATCTACGCTTAATCGTGTTTATCATGGAACTGTGTAGTAACAATTGCCCTCCATGTATGGCTGTTGTTTCTTGTAATTCTTGGAAATCCAGTAGTTTACTTTCTCCCCTCATGTCTCCTATCGTGATGATCCCACAAGTCTCCCAGTGTGTGCGCACACCAGCCCTTAGTCCTCTACCGTCTGTCATTACTGCTGCTAGGGGTGTCTGTGGCGATATTGGGTCTTTAATTTCCAGTGTTTTGCAGGCTCTCTGCCATATTTGCATACCCAGTTTCACTAATTGCAGGTATCCTTGCGGTTCTGGCGGGGCAATTCCAAACATGTCTTTCAAGTGTAGATGTTTTATTGCTGGTTGTAGGAGTGCTGTGTCTACAGTGGTGTTATCTACAAGCCCACTCACCACATGTTGCATCTGGCATTCAAGGTAGTACAGTTCGACGTTCGGGATCCTCAACCCCCCTTTCTCATAATGTATTTGTAAGGTAATAAGTGCTACTTACTCTGTGTCTACCGCCCTGCCATAGGATGTTTCTGCACTCTGGTTCCAGCTCAGTGAAGAATTGTTTTGGTTTGTTGTATGGTACATTCCCAAAGCAATGCAGCAGTCTTGGCAGTGCCACAATTTTTAATAATGCTGCTCTCCCCTTTACTGATAGAGACAACTTCCCCCAGAATTGCATTGACTTTACTAGCCCTTCCATTATTTTTATGGTATTGTGTGTGAGCTCCTGTTTCGGGTCATGATAAATGTCTAATCCCAGGTACCTGAAGGAGTTATTATTCCATTATTCCACGGAAGTGCCAGTTAGTCAACTCTGCTTTGTTCCCTACAGCTAGTTTGCCCAGCGGGAATAAACAGGATGTATTCCTATTGATTATGATTGCAGACTAAGTGCTGAAATTGTCTAGCACGTCTAATACATATTGTAAGTTCTCTTCCGGGTTGTGTAGGTATAGTAGCATGTTGTCTGTGAACATTGACACAATATGTCTCACCACATCTATTGCTATTCCTGCCTCTTTGTATTCCTGTCTTAGGAATGTTGCTATTAGCTCCATTGCCCGAATGTGTAGCATTGTAGACAGTGGGCAGTCTTGTCACGTGCCTTTTTGTAATTCCCATTTTTCTGAAAAAATGCTTACTGTTCTAACTCTTGCCATTGCTTCTTGCATTTCCTCATTTCTTTCCGTGTGGGCGTCCTTGTATAGTTTCAGATAATATTCGTAAAACGCCTTATTCACACCTATCTGTGTGTTACTTATATTACCCTCTCCATTTTGGATCGAGTGTATTGGCGTTTTCCTGTTATTACTGTTGTACAACCAGGCCAGCATTTTACTAGGTTTGTCTCCTTGCGCATGAATTTTTTCTAGGTATTGCACATAACTGAATTTGCCCAGCCTGTCCGATTGGGTAAGGAACTCCTATCTAAGTTTAATTTCAGCGCTCAGATGATCTTCCCCCGCACCATTCTTCCTCTCTATCTCTTCCAGTTCTTGCACTATTATGTGTATTTCTGAGATGATGGCTTTCCATACTCCTCCTGCTTGGCTATCATCTCTCCTCTGGTCACAACTTTATACGTTTCCCATATTGTACACACTCTGTTGAAACTACCTTCATTAACCTTAAAGAACTCAGACGTGTGTTCTCTTACATGATCCTTAAATGTCATATCAAGTAGTGACTCACTTCTGAGTCTCCAAGTTGGTATTGGTGGTCTAGGGGCTGTTATCACCCATTTCAGTACTAACGGGGCCTGGTCCGACTTTACTCACGTTTTATGTTCAGCGTCTTCAAATTCCCTCATGTGTTCTTCCCCCGTGAACAAGTAGTCAAGTCTTGTGTGCACTTTATGTGGGGCGTAGTAATGAGAGTAGCCTCTCTCTCCTGTGTGTAGAGTCCTCCATATGTCGACCAGGTTGAAGTGGTGTCAGATGGCGTTCCGGACCTTTGCAGGTGGAGCCGGTCTTTTGGACCCGTCGTCTGATCTGTTTATTTTGGGATTCAGTGTGCAGTTGAAGTCCCTCCCATACTATGAACTCATCTCTGTACTGTCCCAACTTAGCGTATAAGGACCTAAAAAGTGATGTGGCATTGTGGTTGGGAGCGTATGTGTTTATGATACACATTTCCCTATTCTCAAGCATACCATTCTGCCTTCATCGTTGGCTTTTGTGTGCAGGATCTTCAAAGGGACTGTTGGGGCCACTCAAATGAGGAATCCTGTGGCATACGCTGGGTATGTGGATCCTGCCACTACCCCTGCCCATTTATGAGCAATTGGGTTTATTACGGTGTGTCTCTTCTAGTAGGGCATTCCTATATTCTGTCTACTCAATTATGTGATTACTCTCTGCCTCTTTCCGTAGTTGTTCAGAACACAACCATTCCAGGTCATTACTTTAATACTTCCGGCCATCGTTTATTTGTTTGCATGGGACTTTCAGAGGCTTCTACTATGTCTCTAACTGTTCTGGAGGACTTGTCTTTCTGTGTGTCAGGTGTACAGAATTTTTTATCAGGCTTTTCCCCATTCCCCTTAACCAACTTTCCCTCCCCCCTTTTGTTCAACCAATCATTCGCCACCTTGAACTGTCAAGTAATGCAGTGCATGCTTAGACTTCCCTGCTTCCGCTCCCTCCCTGTCTAGTGACTCATTGCCAACGGGTGGGTATTTCGTATCGTACCCGAACAAAAGTGTGTGGGGTAGTAGGAGCTCCCTTCTTTTCCTTTTCTCTCCTACCAAGCAATCTGTATCTTCCCTGTTGTCTTCCTGTTTATTGACATTTTCTCGAACGGCATATATAATGTGTAATCCAGTGTTCAGTTTCCTTTATGTCTTAAGTCATTTTGTTTCAAATCCCATGAGGTTCGCCCCGCTTTGTTTCACTGCCATTTGTCTACATGTTTCTCCTCGTTGTTTTGGAGGGCTTATTCTTGTTTTCTGCACATATGATGGTCAGTTTTTTTCCATCGTTGGTTTCTTCACGCTGTCCATCCACTCTTGCGCCTCTGTCGGGCTCTCGAAAAACAGGGCTCTGCGATTCTGTATTATCTTCAATTTGGCCGGATCGATTAGCATACATTTCATTCCTACCTTCTTCAGTCTCTCTTTAGTGGCTATAAATTGGGCTCTTCTTTTCTGCACCTGGAAGGTATAGTCAGGGTATATTGCCAGTTTTGTTGAGGCTCTTTGTATAGTGCCCCCTGTTCTGGAAAATGCCAGGATCTAGTTTCCTGACTAGGGATCTATGTGCACGCTCAATAGTGAAACCTTGCATGAGATTCCCCGGTCCCAGTTCTTGTAGCAGCATATTCTCTACATAATCAGTTGGGTTGGATCCCTCCATGCCCTCCGGTAGTCCCAGGATTCTGATGTAGTGACTGCACGCGCGTCCTTCAGCATCTTCCGTTCGTTCTTCTAGTACTTTTACCCTCTGCTTTAGTATGTTGACATCTGACACTTGCGCTACTTCTTTGGTGTTCTCTCTTACCTGCTCTTCAAGGTTCCCTGTGCGCTCCGACAGGGCTCTCACGTCCTGTCTCAATAACCCCACATCAATCCTTACTGCGTCAATTCTTTCTTCCAAGTTTGTTTGTAATGCTGCTGTTGCATCAAGTATTTGTGGGTTTCTATTCTCAGGTTTGTCTTCTTTACCAATAGCTGTCCCATCTCCCTTCTCCCCTTGGGGGCTACCCTGGCCTTTTCTAAATGCCTCCATAGTGGTCTGTTTTCCTTTGGCTTTGTTTCCTTTGGTCGCCATTAGTTGTGCGCTTTGGCTTGTGTAGCTCTTTTTGATTGGTCTCAGTATTTCTCTCTATTTACCTGGCCTTTCTGTCCATTATATAGCACCCCTTGCTTCTTCTTTTTTATCTGGGTAACCTACACGTTTAACCTGATCTTCTGCGTTGCGGGATCACGTTCCTGTCAGGCATGGGCATGTTCTTAATTGTGGGTCCAGAGGCTTCTGCTCTCCCCCTGTCTTACTATATGGCTGATAGTCTGCCTCTCTGGTCCCTGGCTCTTGCCCACTTTGTGTTCCTGGTCCTTTCATAGGCCTGCTCATGCGTGGGCTGCTTCTCTCAATGTGGGTCTGCCCATTGCCTGCTGTCCCTCATTTTATGACGTTGCCCAGCATGTTTCCCCACTTGTTTATTTGTGTGCTCCTTCACTTCGATTTCGTGGCTCCTCGTGTTTAAGAGGCTTCCTCCAAGTATTCGTTCCATGGCTAGCAGGGCCAGGGAGTGCCTGCTTGTAGCTGTGTCCCTGCTCCCTTAGTTACCAGAGCCTTGTCCCTCCTTCCCCCTCTCCTCTCCTTACCGCTTTTATCAGGAGACCAGAGATCGGGGCGCTGTTCTCGGCTTGAAGCTATCTTGTTGCTAGCCTGGCCACTCCCCTCCACCTTCTCCTCTGGGCTGCCTTCCTCGCTGGGGCCGTATTCTGCTGCCCGCCGACACAGGCCAACTCCCAGCTGTCTCCTTGACTCCGGCGCTGCTCTGATGGCACCGCTCCTTGATGCTCCAGCCCAGGTCTGCTGGCCGGCTCTGGTGTCCTTGGGGAGTAATATCGAGCCTGCTACTTTCCGGTCACCGCCATTGTTCTCCGGGCGCTTTCTCCTGCGCAGTGCGTAATCTTCCGGTTTCTGAGTTACAAGCCTTCCGGGGCTTGATTGAGTATGCGCTGCCTATGTAGAAGCTATTTCCATTTACGTGCTTTTATTTGCGGATTCAGCATGCTGTATATAACTTACCTTTGTAGAATCTACAGGAGACGTAGTGAGACACGTCCGCTTCACATGGCAGTTAGCCACACCCCTCTGTGAGAAGACCATTATGCCCCCAAGGTGTGAGAGATAACAATTTATTTTTAATCCATATTACCGCTCTGCCAATTTATCTTCTATGATGGTAAAACAATTTCTTATTTACTATTTGCTACTAACCGCTTGCAAGTTTTATTCATAGTTCATGGGTGAGGGGCCCTACTGACCGTCCACCTTTAAAACAGTTGGCTCCTTACAAGTTTGGCAGTGCAGTAAAGTAAAAAAGGAGCAGTTATTTTGTTGCTGCCACTTTTCTGCAGTAACAGAATTGCTGCTACTTTTACTGCACTGAAAAATTCCCAAGCTTGTTTGACCCCTCAGGCACTAACCAAACATCTTCCAGCTCTTCCTCCAGCGTTGATTTACTTAAACTCGAGAAAAAAATCTTTAGGACAGAACTGCACGGCCATTTTTTGCACGAATGTCTTAAAGCAAATATCATCCCTGCAGGTCACATTTGTGTTTAGACCAAGAATATAAGACTAATTTCAGCTATATCGCCACGAAATGCAGCTGTGATTTGATGGTACTGACCATATCTACAGCACAGCGCCTTGGGGCAATCATCAAAGCAGAACTAGATGCAGCTGAACAAAATGTTATAAATGACACTTCAATCATTAATGCTTAGGACAAACTCAGAGAAGTGACGAAGCAATTTGAAGAATTCAAACTCACTGCTCTCACTAAAAAAACAAAGAAATTGGCCTGTGCCATCCAAGATTTCAAATTGGAGGCCGTTTACCCCTATCTCGCAGAAAACTATTTTGACACTTGCAATCTTGATCGCAATCAACTAGGCAGTCCTAAAATCATAAGGCGTAGAGTCACATTTCAGATAGTAGTAGTGATTCATCCACCGACGTGGGGCCTCACACTACCTATCTATAATCACTGTGTATTCCTCCCTATCGCGGCTACCCAACTTTTTTAGGCAGAGGCCAACAAAGAGGCCCTGGTCGAGGTTGGAATACACTATTCCGACACCCGCCTTCGGGACGCCACCAGCACAGGCCGAGTATGCGTAGAACGACTCACAGACTTAAATCCTTCTTTAAAGAACAACAGACGCCTGAAATAGATAGTGATATGGATTTACACATTCCATCCAGTTTCACACCTCAAGACAACGTACACACACTTTTGAAAAATATGTGCTAAAAAGCTTAGGTTAATGCAAAACAAACGGCATCCCATGACGTACAATCTGTTCAAGGCTGAGCGCATAGCAGTTCGTGAGTTAGCCAATAATAAACAAGTCATTATCAAAACTGCCGATAAAGGGGGAGGTATAGTGGTAATGAATAGAGAACAATACCATCTTATGGTCATGGGCCTCCTGAATGAGCCTGGTAGTTACAAAACACTCTGCAAAACAGCAGATTTGAAAAATAATTATTCAAGAAATTACTGTTTTTTTTATACAGAGACATTGGGTATCATTACGGGCCTGGCGGTAACCCTGCCGGTGCTATCGGTGGGCTGCCGCCCGACCTGTAAAAATGTACTGACACCTGACTTCACGGTGCCACCGGCTCATTACGAGTCCGGCGGCCGGGAAATCAGGCGCTCGTATATTTGTTAATCCCCATTCCCATACAGTGCCATAGGACATGGGAGTGGGGACACGGAAGCACTGGCACCATTGCCAGCGGTGCCGGTGCTTCCATGAAGGGTTTGCCTACCGTGACCGCCTCGCCCGGCAGGGTCAGACCTGTCGGGCACAGCGGCTCCGGCAGGCAAACGCGTAGTTTGCCGGTCTGGAAACAAGGGTGCCTGTGAGCTTACCGGCACCCTTGTTTCCGGACCGGCAACAATGTAACAAGGCCCATTGGCTAACTTATAAGGAATCCAGGTTCCTTAACACCTGTCAGGGATCGACGCCATGCTTTTATGCAATCCCTAAAATTCACAAAGACAGTCTCAATCCACCAGGCAAACCAATAGTTGCTGGTTGTGGCAGTGTTGGAACCCATCTGTAAATATATTGACAAGTTCATACAGCCGATCAGTCAGCAAACAGCCACCCTTCTGAAGTATAGTATGTCAGTGATTGAACTATTTCAAGGTATGAACTTTGATCCTACCACACGCATACTGGTTTCCATGAACATGCGTGCCCTTTATACCAGCATCCCTCAAGATGAGGCAATCCAATGCGTGTGTGAGCTTTTAACACACGCTGCACAATCATTGAAAGCACCAGTAGAATTCATCTTGGAACTACTCACCTTGGCTTTGCAAAATAACTTTTTTAAATACCAAGACCAGTTCTTCCAACAAACCCGAGGGACCGCCATGGGGGCGGCATTTGCACCCAGCCTGGCCATATTGTTTATGACTACCTTTGAGGATCACTTTATTTTGGCAGATTCCAATCCCTTTAGGCAATATCTTGGCATATGGTACCGCTATATTGATGACATCATTTTCATCTGGAACGGGTAACCCGCACTTCTCTGTATTAGGATGATAGTTCTTCGCCCCTGGCTTCCACTTCTCCAGGGGTCAGACCCCTCTTGAATATCACTTCTCCTTGTCAGGTTCTCTCTGGCTTGCTTAGGAGTTGCCTTTCCCACCCCTGGGTCGCCCTCTTCAGGGCTTGAACCCTTATCAATTGTAAGCCTCCCTCTACCAGGTTCACTATGGCGTTCAACACAACCTTTTGGTTATTCATGAATCTTAATGTCTTTTTAAACAGTTCACTTTAGACATCCCTTGGTCAGGTCCACCATTGTCAACACACTGTATTTTGGGACTTTACTACATTTTGCCCCCTTTTATCGGCATCCCTCTTTCCGGTTCACTCTTGCCAACCTTGTCAAACATGCCTTTCTCGTTCAATTCTTATGGTGCAGGATTCACTTCCCTTAGCTTTACAATTATCTGTCAGTCAAAGACTTTCGACTGCACAGAGGATTTTACAAGACCCCTGTATTACCACTTTGACCCCCTTTCGCCTTTCCCAAGGCCTTCTGGTTATTGTAGTTTCAACAATCGGGTAACCGCCCAGAGTTTCATGAGTGAGCATCCACATGTGCCGGACTCCTCTGTTGCTGGTTTTCTCACTTTACTCATCAATAGTTCTTTTAACCTTTCACAGTTCAATTACTGTTAAAGGTAATTAAACTGTGAATTCAATTACTTTTGAATTCACAAAATTCAAAGTACTTTTGAATTACTTTTCAAAAGTAATTGAAAAGTTTGCTACTTTTTGTTCAACACAGTTGGTTTCTTATCGACTCTCCCCTCGACTCACCGGCTGTGATAAGCCGCTTGGCATTCTTTCTCTTTGGAGTCATGGTTAATACCAAGGAGACAAGCGTATCTCCCCGTCTTGGTTATCAGTGGAGGAGGGTCTCGTGTACAGTTGACATCTGCTGCAGCACACGCTGGCTATTGTTTGCGGTGTTACGATTCCTTCTACAGAGGTTTCACAGGCCTTGGTCGGAAAGGGCAAGGTTGCTTCTCTCCTTGTCACCCTCTCTCTCAGTATGCGCCATCGTTCTGATCCTCTGGAACTGCCATGCTGAGTTAGCTTCCTGGACGTGCAGTCTGCCGTGCTCATAGTGTGCTCCACCATTTATCCCTGTGGGGAAGGGAAAGGGCCGTCAGGTGTGTGCGGTTCTGGTCAATTGCCTGACTTTGCCTGACCCTGCTGTTGGGAAATGTCAGGTAAATGATTCGACTGTAAGTCTGTCGTTCTTCGTAATATGCAAACGTGTTCATGTCAGAAAAGGGGGTAGGTGTTAAAGTGTTTGTTTATCCTATGTGGAAGGTTGGGAAAAGGTTGTCAAGAGAAAGGGGATACCGTGTCAAACCTGTCGGTGTCCCACCTCCACTCCCCGAGGACCACCCATCCAGATGATCCTCCCTCACTGTTCCACCCCCAGGAACTGGATCCAATAGCGATGGCCGTGTCCTGGCCACCTGTATGACAGATCCCAGGGGACTAGTTAGGGATACACCTTCAGGTTTCTCACACATCTAACTGCTGGCCACCAGGGTATAACAAAACCTCAAGAGCAAGTGCTCAAAACATTATATTAGCCTGGTGTGTATGCTGATGTTAAGACTGATGTGGCCAGTTGTGAAATTTGCCAGGAAACACTAACCAGCCCTTTCCCAAGAGCTCTTTTACAACCCTTACCAAACATTGAAATACCCCTTTCCCGGATTGCCAATGGATATAGTAGGACTATTTGTACTATCCAAGTTGGTTAACGAGAATATATTTGTAATTTTGGACTATGCTACACACTATCCAGAGGCTTTCCCTATGAGAAATACCACCCAGCATATACTCATGCATCTCATTCCTTTCCTGTCCGTAGTGGGGGTTCCCAAAGGAAATCCTAACCGATCAGGGCAATACCTTCATGTTCCATCTTATGCAGAAGGTGAAGGAAATTCTTAAAATCAAAACTCTGCAGGCATCTGTTTATCACCCACAGACGACTGGATTGGTCAAACGCTTTAAACAGACGTTTAATCACATATTTTGCACATTGGTTGAAACGGACGGGAATAATTGGGACTTAATGACACCCTGGGCCATTTTGCAGTCTGAAAAACTCCACAAGCCTTCCTGGGATATTCCCTGTTTGAGCTGTTATATGGCTGAGAACCCAGAGGCCTGCTCAACATGTTAAGGAGACCTGGAAAGAGAGGGAGGAAGCTCCTCTGGCTAAATCCCAATTGGCTAACAAACTTAAATCCCACTTGAAGGTAGTAAGGGAAATTGTTAACAGTCTCCGCTCCAGGGACCAAGAACATCAGAAAGGTACATATGATGGGCACGCTGTAGCCAGGTATTTTGCAGTCGGGACCAGGTGTTGGTTCTGTTGCCCACCTCTGAACATATGATGGTTTTAAGGTGGTATGATCCATATAAATTCCTTGAGGAAAATAAACCAATTTTCGAATGGATTGTCTCCTCCCACGTATTCCTCATCT
The DNA here is from genome assembly GCF_040938575.1 of Ambystoma mexicanum. NCBI lineage: Eukaryota > Metazoa > Chordata > Amphibia > Caudata > Ambystomatidae > Ambystoma > Ambystoma mexicanum. Next base: position 1,227,627,670 of record NC_090926.1, read on the forward strand.
TAGATATATCCTAACCTTCAGCTTGCTGTTTCGGAAAATAGTTTTCTTCTCTCCACCAGAGGGCGCTCCTCTCGAGGCTGCAGCGTCGATGTCCCTCGGCGGCATTCATCGAGCACCGACGTCATCCACTGTATAAGAGCCATGAGCGCGCCCGTTGGCTTCAGTTCCATTTTTCCGTTAGCTTCGCTTCCGATCGTTTCAAACGGCGCTTCAGTCTTTTGTGAAAAGCTGTCTCGTCTTCTTCGAACCCTAACACACCTAAAACGGGATTTAAAAAATTTCTGAAATGTGGAAAGAAAATGTCTATGACCGATCCACACAAGAATTGTCTTTGGTGCCTCGGTTCCGACCACCGAATGGAAGACTGTGGTTCGTGACAGTCGATGACCCATATGGCCTTAAAAGAACGTAGAGGTAAACTGGTGATGGGGGGGGCATCGAAGTCTACTTCGAAGGGGAAAGACTCGGCCGAGTCTTCGATAAAATATCGTAAAAAACATAGGTTGAGGAGTAGATCGAGAAAGTCTTCATCGTCATCTAAGAAGACAACGAAAAGACATCATTGATCTCCTTCATCCTCCTCGACTTCTTCGGAGGAGGTGATAGCATGCCCATCAAAGCATGACTCCCCGAGTAAACGGGAAGCCTTTCGAGTTTCCATGCAAACATTTTTTGAGAACACGGCTCAGACCCTCTCAAAAAAGGCTAAAGAAGACCATGCCCCTGCTCACGAAAAACGTGACAGAGGAAGATCCAAAACAAGAAAAGCTGATAAAAATTCATCGAGGGTATCATTCAGGGACTCTTCTCGATCATCTCGTGAAAAAGACCTTGCGGTGCATAATTCAAAGGTAAAGGGAAACAAAATGGCATAGAAACATCATACGCCATTGAAGTCGACATCGACTCCATTGAAGACTTCGAAGGCTCTAGAGTCGACAACTCCTTCGAAGGAAGTTACGTCGAGCTCACGATCGATAACTTGGAAAGCTCCTACGACAGTTTCCACAACTCCCTCGACGATTACATCGAGGTCATCGAAGGTTCCCTCAACGACATCGAAGGCTGTGGTTACGGCATCGGCGCCATCAACGTTTATGTTGACGCCCAAGCCTTTAATAAGGGAAAAACCCACATTACCAGAAAAGGTTTTTCAACCTGAGAGTAGACATGATTTTTTCAGGACCATGTCATCCATCTATGAGGGAGAATCATCAGAAGAGGAAGAAGTCACCTCTGCTGGTGTTAAATTTGGCACAAGATCTGTTCCAGAGGAATTAATTAATCCTCAATCGAAAATTCAAGATTTGCAAGAATGTCTACAAACAGCAAGTGGTCTAGATACTTCTCCAGAGTACGAATTTGACAAGCCAGACCCATCAGAGCAGGCTGATGCGGGTTACAGAAAATTCATAAATAGAGTTATGGAATTTATGGGGTGGGGTAGAAGTTCACCAGTCTGTCATGGTGATGACATGACTGATATTCTATCAGGAACACCTCAGCAAGACCCCATTCTTCCATTCCACATTGCTTTGCAGAGAAGGGTTAATTCTGCATGGGAACGACCTGAAGTCATCCCGGCAGGCAGTTAATAAAAAATGTGTGTCTAAATATAGACCCTGCAATTCTGATCCAGAATACCTGAGCAAACATCCAACTCCAGAAAGTCTGGTAGTACAAGCAGCCACTTCCACAAGAAATGCTGCATACCCTACAATCCCTCCAGATAGGGACGATAAAAAGGTGGATGCATGGTCTAGGAAGATTTTTACATCAGGGAGTATGGCTTTGAAGTTTACTAATGTAACCTGTACCTTGGCAAGGTTCACAAATACCCTGTGGGACTGCATGTCAGAGGCAGCTGAACACATCCCAGAAGGTGAAGAGCGTGATGGCTTTCTAGCTATAATAAGGGATGGAAAGGAGGCTTCAGGAGAATGCCTTTAATCAGGTTTGGACACAGCTGACAGTATCAGTAGGTCCATGTCAGCTAGCAGGGTGCTACGTAGATTTGCGTGGCTAAGAAAGTCTGGTTTTGCACCGGATGTGCAATCCAGGCTTCTTAATATGCCTTTTGATGGCTTGAGGTTGTTTGGCAGCAAGGCGGATGAAAGTTTGGAGAAGCTGCAAACCTCCAAAACGGCGGCTAAATCTCTCATTGCCGCTATAAGACAACCTCAGCAACGCCCCTACACAGGCTCATCTTCCTAGAGGGGTCGTCCTTTTCATATTATTCTTCAATTGGAAAAGGAAGAGGACAGGCCAGTCAAAGAGGTCAAAGAAAATTTCCTCGGGGGCGAGGAAAAGGTGCTAGATCTGCCCCAGCAGCGGCATCTGTCCCTTCAGCTGCTGCTGCAGCTGCCGCAAAACCTTGTTGGCGGTGGTGGCAGCGAGTTTCAGGAGAGGGGGGATTCATGTCTACCCCTATCTGGACGATTAGATGATCAGAGCACGTTCCCCAGAACAAGCCCAGGATCATCTGTCCAAGACTTGTCACTTCCTTCACAAATTAGGGTTTTCTCTGAATTTAAAAAAGTCAAACATGATACCATCACAGAAACTCCAGTTTATCTGAGCAGTCCTGGATACTTACTCGGGCAAAGCCTCGCCTCCCGAAGAGAGAGCTCACCACATTCTGCAGATGGTAACAACATTCCAGAATGCCCAGTATCTTCCGGCCTTCGATTTTCTCAGATTGCTCAGCCTAATGGCATCCTCAATTTTTCTAGTGCCAGAAGCCAGATTGAGAATGAGATCCCTTCAATGGGCTCTCAGAACTCAATGGTGCCAATTCTCAGGGGAAATGTCAGATCTGTTGCAGGTTACAGCCAAAGTAGCACAGGATCTACAATGGTGGGCTTGCAGACATATCCTCAGAGGAGAATCTTTTTGGCAACCTTGGCCGGAAATAACAGTAGTGATGGACGCCTCAGTCATGGGGTGGGGAGCCCATACCAACGATCTGACAATCAGCAGTCGTTGGTCTCCATCGGAGTCCAAACTACACATCAACCTTTTGGAGTTGGGGGCAATCAGACTAGCGTTGAAGGCCTTCCTGCCCTCTCTACGGGGGGAAGAATGTTCTGATAATGACGGACAACACTGTGGCCCTGTTCTACCTCAACAAGAGAGGAGGAGTGGGGTCACTGCCACTGTCCAGAGAGGCGATGCAACTCTGGTTTTTGGCAATACAAGAAGGGATCTGTAACGCTCACCTGATTCTCGCAGAGGCGCCGGTCTTGACTGGGCGACTACCGTATCTTCAAAGGTGATGTGTAGCACCCGGTTGGCTCTTTGGGCTGGACCTCTGTGCACTGTATGCCTGACTTCAAGAGTAAGGTGTCTGCAGATAGAAAATATGGGATTAATGAACTGGGGTTATTGGGGTGTCCCTATCTCTTTCCTTTTTTGCTCTCCTGTAGACCCCCAAAGGTTAACGCTCTCACCTTAGGTAAGTGAATGCCGAGCTCTCCATCTGCCTCGGGGCAGGGTGCTGTAACCAGTTTCTTCACTGGATCGGTAGCGCAGGCCTCTTGACTTCAGAGGACTGCTGTCCGTCGTTTACTGCACGAACGGTAAGTTTCGAGTAATTCTATTGTCTTTAAAGTCTTTAGTAATGATGTCTCTTGTTTTGCAGGTTCCGGCGACGGCGGATGACGGGCTGAAGTGAGTTGAAGATGGAGTCCGTGTGATGAATAGAAGCGCCTGGAAGCACGTAAGTAAGCGCTTGTTGCCTGCTTCACGATGCACTCTAACTGTCTTTTATTTTGCAGGTACGAGTTCGGAGCGGCTGCAGGGTGCCGGAATACCCACTGGGGTTGATGTGGAAAGGAGTAATGGCACGTGAGTATTAAAGTTCCCCAATGTCTTTAAACGCACCTTGTTTTGTCTTTCAGATGCAGGGTGCAGCGCCGAAGGCTTCCGGAGCGTGCGAAGAGTTGGTAAGTTTTTGTCTTTCAGATGCCGGAATGCAGTGTGAAGACCTCCGGAAGCGCACGAAGAGTAGGTAAGCCTTTGTCTTTCAGATGCCGGAATGCTAACCTGTTCTTTCTTGTCTTTATAGGTGTTGCTGAAGACTGGATTCAGGATGGTAAGCCTTTTTCCTTAGGCCCAGGATCCGATGCAGAAGACACGATGAGCGTTCTGCTGTAGAGGATGCAGAATAACGCAAAGCAAGATTCATCCACTGGGTGTGGTTTAAATAGCCTCCTGTAGTGCTTAGGTGTCTCCTTCCACAGCCACGCCTAGGTAAGAAAAGAGTTCCTGCTTTCCAGAAGAGTTCCAGTGTTCTGAATCTAGGGAGTGGCTCCTGCCCCACCCAACAGGAAAAGTAGTTCCAAACAGAAGAGGATCAGAGGCTCAGCTGGCAGGCAAGTAAGCAGCATGGTCTGCTGCAGGTAAGTCCACCCAAGCATTATGAGCCCGGCGCTTCCAGCGCTGGGACTGGGCATATTTATGAGCCTGGTGCCACTGGCGCCAGGACTTGGTCCAAAAGGTCCCAATTGGGACTGGTTGGCCCTCGGAACCTGGGTTATGGATCTGCTTCCAAGGGAGTTGGGAAAACCCTGACCTTTTGGAAGCAGAGATCATGACAGGATCTCTCTGTCGGCAATTCATCTAGCTGGAGAGCAAAACACAGCAGCGGATGCTCTGAGCAGGCAGAACACAGTCTCCCACGAGTGGGAGATAGCTCAGGAAGTCATTCAAGAGATCTTCGCCCTTTGGGTACCAACCGGAAGTGCGAACGGTACTGCTCAAGGGAGTTTCCCCAGAGAGGAGCTCTAGGGGACGCGTTTGTGGTGGACTGGGAGTTTCACTCATGTATGCATTCCCTCCAGTCCCTGTGATCCCTCAAGTAATCAGGAGGTTGAGAAAGTTCAGGAAAACCATGATCCTAATTGCCCCGGATTGGGCCAGAAGAACGTGGTACCCGGACCTTCTGGATATGTCCATCTGCCCTCCAATACGTCTTCCAAAAAGAGAGGATCTTCTCTCGCGAGAGGAAAGGTCATGTTCTCCATCCAGAGGTCTACACACTCAACCTTCACGCATGGCTTCTGAGAGGTTGAGATATAAGGATTGGGATATTCCGGATGACTCGATGGAAATTTTGCTTTCGGCCAGAAGGCCAGCAGCCAAATCTCTTTATCAGTGTTGTTGGAACAAGTTCAGTAACTGATGCAGAGAAAAGAATGTAGATCCATTTCAATGTAATATCCCCACAATTTTATCTTTTCTATTACATTTAGCTAATCTGGGGCTCCAGGTTGGTACAATAAAGGGACACTTAGCAGCGCTATCCATTTTTAAGTGCTTTTCAGAAGAAGAATCTTACTTCAAGATACCTTTAATAATTCAATTCTTAAAAGGTTTAAATAATGTATTTCTACCAATACCTTCCAGGTTCCAGTGTGGGATTTGAACTTAGTTCTAAAATTCCTCACATGCATTCCATTTGAGCCTTTACACTCTTGTCCGCTAAGGCTCCTTACTTTAAAAACAATACTTCTTGTAGCATTGACATCAGCCCGCAGGGTAAGAGAGTTGCAGGCGCTTTCTAGCGCTCCTCCTCACACTATCTTTTATAAGGACAAAGTAGTTCTTAGAGTTAAACCATCGTTTTTGCCAAAAATTGTTTGGGATTTTCATCTGTCACAGAAAATAACTTTACCTACTTTTTACCCTCCTCCTCATGCAAGCAAAGAAGAGGAGCGGCTACATAGACTAGATCCCAGAAGAGCTCTTAGTTTCTACATTTCAAGATTGGCAAAAGTACATCAGTGTGATCAACTTTTTGTGGGGTACACTGGACGCAAACTGGGACTTGCGGTAACTAAACAAACATTATCTAGATGGATAATTTTGGCTATAACAGAATGTTATAGATTGGCTGGGAAAGAACCACCTGATGGACTGAGAGCTCATTCAACCAGGGGCATGGCAACTTCAACAGCATTAAAATGGGGTGTCCCTGTACAAGATATTTGTGCAGCGGCCACATGGTCATCCATGCATACCTTTATAAAACATTATGCTCTGGACTCGACTTCTTCTCAAGGAAGTCTGTTTGCTAAATCTGTACTCCATTCTGTACACGATTAGAAAAATTCTGTACTCCCACCTCCGAGACAAAACTGCTTTGGGAGTCTATCTAAGATGAGGAATACTTGGGAGGACACAATCCTTTCAAAGAACAAGTTACTTACCAACTGTAACGTTCTTTCTATTGGATGTTCCTCCCACGTATTCCTCATCGACCCTCCCAGCCAACCCCACAGTACATTTTACGTGAATTACACTCTAAATTCTTTTAAGGGTTGGGTCAAGAGAGGCACGCCATTAATTAAAATCCGTGGGCGACAATATACGAAAAAACAGAACTGAAGCCAACGGGCACGCTCGAGGCTCTTATACAGTGGATGACGTTGGTGCTCGACTGATGCCGCCGGGGGATATCGACGCTGCGGCCTCGAGAGGAGCGCCCTCTGGTGGAGAGAAGAAAAAATGTTTCTGAAGCAGCAAGCTGAAGGTAAGGTTATATCTAAGATGAGGAATACGTGGGAGGACCATCCAGTCGAAAGAACGTTACAGTTGATAAGTAACTTGTTCATCTGGTTCACCAAGCTGATAGCAAAAGACCCTGTTGAGCAAAGCACAGTCACCATGCCAACCCTCTTGGTAGAAGCTGAAAATATACTCGACCTGATCCTGGAAAATCTCACTAAAACACAGAGACCTGCAAGACTAGTTGAAACAATTCCCACAGGTCTTCTCCGAAGAACCAGGTAGAGACAAACATTTCTTCCACTACATCTGTATCTCTCCTGGGGAGACAGTCAATCTCCAACCATACCGAAACCCTGAGGTGCGCAGGAGGATTGTAGAGTAAGAGATAACTTAGGTGTTGCCATTATGAGCCAGAGAACCCCCTGAGAGCCTGAGGTCATCCCTGATTGTCCTCGTCCTCATACCTGATGGTTCTTGCCGATTTTGCTTCGATTTCTGGAGACTGGATTTTATCTCAGAACTGATGAGTTAATCAAAAGACCAGGTAAGATTAGGTACATTACCTCATTAGATCTAACCAAAGGTTATTGGCAGGCACCATTGAATCCTAGTGACGAAGAGAAAACACCCTGTCCCACCTCTCAGAGCTTGTTTCAATTCACTGTGCTCCCAATTGCCTTTCTGGAGCCTCGGCCACCTAACAATGGCTTATGGATAAAGTTCTAAGACTTTTTTACCACATTTGCTTCTGCCTACTTAGATGAAATAGTGATCCATAGTAGTAGTTGAGAGGAACATTTACGCCACCTCTGAGATCACACAGGCTTTATGAAAGATGAGGCTTCGTGCCAACTCAAAGGAATGTGTTTTAGCCCAGAATTCAATGAAATGTGTAGACTTTTTTGTTGGGAAAGTTGTCATACAACCACAGACAAAGAAGTGAAGACAGCAGCTTTAACACATCCACCAAAGACGAAGAGAGAAATTTGAGCTTTCCTAGGGTTAGCGGATTACTACCCCAGGTTCATGCCAAACATTTCAACCATTGCGGTCAATCTCATAGACAGCTTAATAATGCATAACCAAATAAACATGTCTGGACTCGCCAAGATCAAAAAACTTTGACCTATCCAGCAGAAAAACGCCCCGATTATGATGTTCCCAAGGTAGGCCTAGGAGCCGTACGTTCACAGTTTCATAATGGCCAAGAACATCCGGTCCTGTTTATCCGTAGAAAGCTGTTCTCCCGAGAACAAGTCCATGCAACTGTGGAATTTCAGGCTCTGGCTATCAAATGAACGATTATAAGTTTACGGTATTATCTCACGCAGCAGAAACGTTGCCTTATCAGTGAGCAATCCCCCCCACACCTTGATGTATCTAAGGAAGAACACCAACCCCAGGGTCATGAGGTGGTGTCTAGATTTACAACCCTTTTGTTTCACAACAAAGCACTAGAAAGGAAAAGAACAAGATAGCATAGGGCCTCATTATGACCCCAGCGGTAGCCATGCCGGTAAAAATGGCACGGCTGCAGCCGGAATCATTTTTTTCCCAGTGCCCAGCAATGGGGACTTAACGGAGTATTACTGCCCTGGCAGTCCTGGTAATTCATTGCTGGGCACCTGAAAAAATGACTTACTCTCCATTCCCATTCAAGTCCCATTGGACTCAATGGGAATGGGGAGGACGGTAGCACCAGCACGAGTCATAATAGTGCCGGTGCTACCATCAAGGTCTGCGAGCGGGTGCCGTTGTGCCCGCCGGATCAGACCTGGCAGGCGGGAAGGCACCCGCAAGCAGTATTCAGAGTAAGCCGGTCTGGTAACAACGGTGCCGGTAGCTTAATGGCACCGTTGTTACTGGACTGGTATGCTCATAATGAGGCCCATAGACAGTTACTGTTGAGTTGACTAGGAGTGCTCAAACCCAATGGAATGGGTATGTGATGAATCCAGGGAAGTTGTATATTCTACCAAAGGGGGAATTACACCTTTGGGACTAGGGACTCATAGCTTAACACTCGCTAGGGAAAGTGCAAGCGGAATACCACTGGGAGTGGCTCCCCCTTTGTAGACGAGGAATGCCTAGAAAGGATTGTATTCATCCTCTCTCATTTGTTTGTTGACAACACGGGAAATGAACAGTATAATTGCATGTATAATTAATTATAATTATAATGAGTCTCATTATGAGAAACAAAATCAAAGGATCATCCATTCTGTTTTCCGCTTTTGCCTTAAGGGTGCCGCCATAAGAGCAACACGAGAGGAGAAGGAATGGGAAGATGAATAGTCCAGCGGAGCAAGCTGCAAGAGGGAAAATCATCATGGAGGGCGGAACAAGCAGCACCTTGATGCAGAAGGCTTCTGATGCAGAGGATCCAAAGAGCCTGTGAAATGCTGCAAGCTCCAAACCGGTCTGGAGTCAGTCAGGCTTCACAAAAGCGAGCAGAGAAGCAACGGCTGAGCCAGAAGCAGTTAACTAGCACCAGCAGTCCACAGCGCCGACAAACCAGCGAGCCTTCGGCTCAAGAGGAGGATGAAACGACCAGCCGATGGTGGTAACCCAATACCAGACGAAACGCGACCCTTGCAACAGCCAAAGACACTGCATCCTCTGAGGCAGGCCACCATGACATAGAAGGTACACAACTGTTCCTTGGAGCAGGGAGGAGGACGGAGAGGCCTGGCAATCTCCCACAGCCGAGTGAGAAACCAAAGGACTCTAGGCAAGGTGAAAGCCTGACAACGCCAAGAATGGATCAGAGACACAATACCCCCACGGTGTGGGTGAGAGACCAGAGAACCCTCGGCAGGGTGAATACCAAACGGCTCTATGAAGGGGTAAGAGACACAATAATCCAGGGCGAGAGTATCCGGACCCTAAAAGGGGGTGAAAGAAACAAGACTACACAGTGGTGATAGAGAGACATTTGACACCTAGGACGAGTGAAATAAACCACACCAGAATGGAAGAATCACAATTCAATTGGCATAGTCAATGACTGTTCTACAAGGAAACGAGAAAGATTTAAAAGATATTCTCATTGGAATTCTGAATTATCCACGCATGCATAAGGCCTAGAAACTTCTAGAGAACATTCCGCAGCCAACCACCATTTGAGCCATTGAGAAAGAAACCCTGTAGAGACCTGCTCTGTTCAACTTTGTTAGTCCTTTTTATTAGTGGTAGGGTCAGCACTTAGGTTAGAATAGGCTTTGGGACTGTGTTAGGTTTGTAAAACTTGATGACGAGCACCATTTATTCTTCTTTTTCTAGTTGTCGATAGGGCCAAGATACACTTTAGAAATAGGGGACTGTGCTTATTCACTAGGTGCCGTCACCTCTCCCCAGGGGGGGGGGGCTTTCCCATGAGGCTAGGAAGGTGAGGCCACTACCCAATATTCCTCCTGAGGGTGGTTTGATGCAGGGGGACCTCATGGGGAGGGACTCTACTCCTTGGAATAAGAACGACCACCTGGGTAAAAGTCAGCACAACACCCTGAACCTAACCCTCTCTGAGGCCAGAGGAGAAGGTAGCAGACCAACAGACCAGCAGGAAGAAGAATGGTGCAAGCTAATTGTAGAGCAGGTAAGCTACTGATAAGTGATGTAAGTGGTACTGCCTTGCAGGTGTGCGTTGAAGAGTAGCAAGTGTGAGTAGGAGAGTGAAGGAGGAGTGTCTGAAAAGGTGGATTGTGAAAACTTTAATAACAACCCTTGAACCATCTCAGAGATTTGGAGTATTCTTTTTTTATTTTTAATCATCTTTATTTGTAGGTAAAAGCAAGATGGTTACAAAGCAGGTGAACAGTTTATTAATTTCACCCAAGCAAACGCGATTTGAAGTATTGTATGAGCCATTTATGACAATACCCAGGATGTCAAAGCTGCCCACCTCCTACTTTGAGAAAATAAAAGTTGTTTAAACCATATTAAACCATATTTCGAATGGATTGTGTCCTCCAACGTATTCCTCATCTTTGACATGTAATGTCCAGCTTCGTCTGCTTGGGAATTTATTTCGGCAGAGGGCGCCCTGTGTCGTTAGCATTGAGTCGATGTCCCTCGAATGCCTCTGTCAAGTGTGACATCATCCAATGTTATAAGTGGCACGCACGGCGCCAGCTGGCCTCAGTTCCGTTTTTCCGCAAACGTGTTTGCTTCGTGAAACTCGGCGCACCTCGTACTTCTGAAGTACTGCTGTTATCTCTTTTCGACGATGTCTTCGTCTTTTCCAACAACTCCTCATTCCGGGTTTAAGAAATGTAAGGAGTGTGACTCCAAGATGTCGATTACGGATCTGCATCGGGTCTGTCTGTGGTGCCTGGGTGAGGGCCACGAGACGGATCCCTGTTAGAAATGTCAGTCCATGACGGGGAAGGCCTTGCGAAAACGACGGGGGAAGTTAAGTTAAAGGTAGGCAAGGTGTCAAAGCCCCGAAAATCCTGACTGGCAGGGCTTTCAACTGACGACTCGAGGGGTGACTCTCCTAGTCGGAAGAAAGCCAAGTGCTCACTGTCTCGTAGTGGTTCCCGCCAATCTTCCTCATAATCGAGGCGTTCGAAGCGAAGGCACCACCAGTCGCCTTCCTCGTCGTCTTCATCGAGAAGCACCCCAGAGAGTGACATGCCCGACCAAAACGTCGACACCGGCAGAGTGGGAAGCTTTCCGGTTGGAGATGCTTAAGCTTTTTGAAAAGCAGGGCAAGGCACCGTCCGAGCCTTCTGAGGAAGCCAGCAAGGAGCGGTCTCGGCGAGATACTCGCACCATCGAGCCCGGGGTCATGGCGTTATCCACATCAAGAGCCCTCGAGGCCTCGTGAGAATCTGCTGAAGGATCATTTGAGACGGAGGGAGAACTCAAGATCTCTGTCGCCATTGAGGTATTCAAAGCCCTCGAAGCCGTCAAATCCAGAAGCTCCCTCAGTATAAGACACATACAAAACCAGTCACTCCCATCTGCGGAATTACTCACCATCAAACTATCCACAACCAACACAAGCACAATCACCACCCATCTCATCTATAGACCGCCAGGCCCAATATTATCATTCAATGACGCTAGAGCTCTCCTGCTCTCTAACACCACCAAACCCAACTCACGATTACTTATCCTAGGTGACTTCAACCTCGGATTCAATGACAACAAAGATGACAAAGCAAACACCATCCCTAACACTATCTCAGAATTAGGACTCACCCACCACATCTCACAACCCACACACAACAAAGGCTGCATTCTTGACTGGATAGCTGACCTCAACTGCTATACCACCATCCTCTCCAACAAACCATGCGCCTGGACCGACCACCACCTCATCACCATCAACAAAGACACTCAAACACCTGTTTCCCCTCCCAATGCTCCATCTTCACTCACAAGAAACAGCAAAAATATCACAGTTGAGAAACTCCTCACTCTACTCCAAGCTATCATGGACTTCTCACCCACCATTACCAGCCCCACTGAATTAGTAGATCTCTACAACACAACCATTCTCAAGGCCATAAACACTGTAGCACCACTCAAACTACGGAAAGCCAAACCAAGCGCATCACAACTCCTGGTTCACTCCCGAACTTAAAACTCTCCGCAAAAACAAAAGACAACAAAACATCCTACTCACTAGCCTCCAATACCTACAAGTCAACAATCATCCAAACAAACATGTACAACGAAAGAATCTGCAACGCCAAATCTAACACCAAAGAGCTCTTCAATATCCTGAGAGACCTCAACTCCCCCTCCCACATCCCAGATACATGTACCAAAGACATCTCTTGCTGTACCAAGATACGCATAAAGCACTCCTTGGCAAAATTGCTATGTTACAAGCCAAAATTGAGTCAAAGAAAGAAAGTATTGCTTTTGCTGATAATCCAATCCCTTCCACCTACACCCCACGAATGGATGACAAAAACCTATTTGAATTATCCACCATAACTACCAAAGAGTTGAAGATATAATTAACTCTCTGAAACCATCCAAATGCCAAGCTGATATCTGCCCGCCACCAGTCATCAAAGACGCAGCCAAAAATCTTTCTCCTTTCATCACATCCCTTATAAACTCATCTTTCACATCCAGCATAGTACCTAACAACCTAAAGGATTCCTGGGTTCTACCCCTTCTCAAGAAACCCACATTAGACCCTAGAGTACCCACAAATTACAGACCTATTACGACTGTGCCCTTCCTCCTAAAAATCCTTGACAGAGCTGCCTACCTGCAGATACAGAACCACCTTGAGAAAAACAACTTACTAGGACTAAGACAATCAGGCTTCCGCCCCAAACACGGCACAGAGACTGCCCTGAATGACCTCAAGACACAAATGGACAACATCAAAGACAATGGCAAACTAGCCCTTCTTCTGCTTCTCGACTTGTCAGCCGCCTTCGACTTGACATCCTCTGCAAACACTTAACCTCAGAAGCCAAATTCTCCGACAAAGCTAATGCATGGATTCAGTTCTTCCTGAACAACAGATCCATGAGGGTCTTTGCTCCCACAGCCTCTGCCAAACCAGCCCCAGTCACATGCGGCATCCCCCAGGGCTCCTGCGTTTCCCCCACACTATACAATGTATTTACAAAACCCCTCTTCGACATACTGGACCGCTTGGGTGTCATCTACACGAATTACGCAGATGACACCCAAATACTCATCCCACTAACAGGCGACTATTCCACCGACAACACAGTACTCAACAACATTTATTCCATTATCCAAGAATGGATGGCCAAACACGGCCTGTGCCTCAACGACGACAAGACTGAGCTTCTTCTCCTAGGCTCCCAATCCAGACTCAATAAACTCAAAAATATTAGCAGACATTCACCATCAACGGCAATAACATTTCTGTTTCCAACAGCGTCAGAACTCTTGGGATTTACCTTGACTCCTCCCTCACACTGACAAGACAGATCAACGCCATCTCATCCGCCACCGCTTACACATGTAAACTCATCAATGCCAGCAGACCTTACCTCTCGTCTTCCAACTGCACCACCTTATTGCAATGCTCTCTGCCTGGGTACCAGCCAAAACAATATCAACAAGCTGCAAGTTATCCAAAACAACGCACTAAGAGCAGCTCTGAATATACCCAAACACGAACACATCTCTGACGCTAGACGACCCTGCCAATGGCTATCTATACCTCAAAGAATCGAGTACAAAACACTCTCGCTCACTCACAAATGTTTATCTAACCAAGCACCCAGATAACTCTCAGACAACTACACACACCACACCCCATCTCGCCCAACCAGATCAGCCCAAACACACTGCCTAAATATCCCCAGATACAAACTCCAAAAAACAGGAGGCTCAAGCTTTCCTGTGCTTGTCACGAAACTCTGGAACTCACTACCAATCGATCTTAGATCCGAACCATCCTTTCACTGATTCAGACATAGTGCCAAAACTTGGCTACTGGCCAAAGAAGTTTAGAACGCCATTCATTACCTCACAAATGTACTTACTGCCTGCACAATCTCAATCCTTGTAAATTATGTCATATTATATACGTTACCTGTATCTGTTTTATAATGTCTATATTACCTGTATTGTTTACCTATTGACTATGCTCGCAATTTATTGCTACGTTGTAACCATGTCAAGCGCCTGGATGCCCCAGGACCAGGCAGCGCTATACAAATAATTAACTGAACTAAACTAAACATCATTGGTGCCATCGTTGGTGCCCATTGGGTCTTCGACGCCAGTCAAGCCATCGGTGCCTTCGGCATCGTTGTCGACGTCAACACCGGATGATGCCGATCGAGTCGACAACTTTGACGCCTCCTCAGCCTCTGGGCTCTATGCCATAAAAGTCTTTTGTCTCTCTTCCTAAAAAGGAATGTTTTTAGGAGCTTCACTTGAATTTTTGAGGAAGGGGAACATTCGGAGGGGGAGGATGCCCCCTTTGGGCTCCAGTATGGACCGGAGTGCCTCATTTCAGCAGAGAGCAGTATGCAGGACCTGTGTGTCACTTTGCATAACACAAGTGGTATTGATACCTCTCCGGAGTTGGAGTTCGGCCAGCTGGAACCTGGGGAGCATTCCGATTCTTCATATAGGTACCTCATGTCTAAGGTGGTGGAGTACTTGGGCTGGTCCAGGCCTCCAGCGCATTATGATCAGGATGATTTTACGGATATTTTGGACAGGGTCCGCCTACGAATCCTGTGTTACCTTTCCATGTGGCTCTTCAAAAGAGTGTGGCCAGGAATTGGGAGACCCTGGGGACCAATCTGGTGGTGGACAAGTCAGTTGGTATGTTACTTGTTCAACTGACTTCAGTCATTCTTCAAACCAAGAATGTCACACAACCTATGATCAAAATAAAGCCCTTGAACTATTTTCTCTTGTCTAAAACTTTTATTTTAGTAGATTACAATGTTCATGTTTTTCATTTTGTTAGTGTACCCACTCTACTATGGTGAAGGTGGCTACTTCCCCTCTTCTAAGCAACAATCCCATGCCAGAGATTTATTAGGGTGCTGCATGGAACCCATTCCTTACATTTACATTACAACATTGCCTGCAGCTGATGCCTAAGTAAAACTGCAATCAGTTTGATTAGGTCTCTTTCTGATGAGGGAAGACCGGTGGAAAGAGAATAAGTTTGATACTTCCAACCATTGTGAAAAACGGAGCAGAACGGCAGTGCCAATGAGGTACATGATGGGAGGCTATAGCAGCCATTCACCTTAAAGCGGATAATCTTTTTGCTATATGTCACATGGCAGCCGTCTGCCTCATTGTTTTTCTTGTTAAAGCAGCAGTGAACTGTTTTGGAACTTGATTGCTTTTTAATTTAAAAAAGTAAACAAAATAAGGCAGATAGCCTTTGTCAACAACATGAAAATGAGTTAATACTTGCTGTTACAAATATGTTCTAAAATTGTGTACATATCTGGACCTAATTCAATGTTTATGAACATAATATAGATTTATTTTATTGTGATACAATCCTAAATGAGTATTTTACACAAATACCAGCATCATAACATAAAACACAATAAAAGCACAATAAAACACAAGGAAAACAATGCAATAAAATGCAATAGAGCAGCAAAAAAAACATAAAACATTTGAGCAGTTCCATACCCTGTCGTATTCATTCCTAAACCTGTGCGGCCTCTCAGGCTTATAACTACATTTTAGACCATGAGCAAGGTTTTAATATGGGACCATACTTTATAGAGGGCAAGCTGGAATCCAAAGGATTCAGAGTTTAAACATAGATCCCAAAAGGATTCCCCAGTTATTGCCTCATAACTATGGACCAATTCTTAAATGAGTACATATACATAGATCCTAATTTGGGGCAGAGGGTAAGGACATGTATGGTGGATTCCAGCACTCCTACTGACTGACAGATTCAACAACACCTGGATTCTAGGTGGACTCCTACCCTAGAGCCTGTCACCGCCAAGACCGGGAGCTGATTTATCCGCAGCCTTAGTATGAACTGCCTCACTTCAGGCGCCAGACACAACAGCAGATATGGTTGGGGCTTCCGGAATCTATGGGTGACATGGGATACTGCCTCGTATCCACTTAGGTTGGACAGAAGGATGGAATTCGTGGCCCAATCCCATTAGCTTTTGCTCAAAGGATGTTTTCAGGTGGATAAAAGGCATGTGTTTCTTGTTAGTATAAGACCAGTAAATCTCCAAGAAGAAGGATTAATTCAGTTGTTTAAAATTGAGCACGCGTGCGTGCCTCTCTGCTTCATAGTTGTTACCAGCTAGTGCCAGAAATCTACACGAGAGGGCAGAACATGCTTTTAAATAGTATATGCCTCTCACCCGCAGTGCCATGCCTCGCAGAGAAATGAGGCCCAATTCAAGGCGCAAATACTCAACCGAACAAGATGGACCTAGGCCCAGTACAGTACGCCAGTAGTGGCCCTCCAAGATGTTCAACCATTTTAGATCCTGCATGGCCAGTGCTTCCAGGCCATCGAGAATTGCAGGGACAAAGCGCTGTTTGTATAGCGGTAAAATGCCTGCCTTACTATAGCCTGCAGTCCCCCTGGCGAATATACAGGCCTGTATAAGTAATTTTGGGTAAAAGGGTAAGTAATTTTGCTTGCCGTTTTTTGTGGGTGATTAAAGCATCATAGTTAGGGCAGGCATCGAAATCCAATCCCAGACACTGATATGTTTCCGCCACCGCAATTGTACCCAGAGCAGTTTTAATACCTGAGCGGCTGGACCCTTTTTTGCGATAACAACTATCTTTGTTTTGTCCAGGTTGATAGTTAATCCCAACTGGGATGCATACACTGACAACTCGTTTAGCATAGTCTTGATGCCGGATAGAGTACGATCGAAGAGAACTAGATCGGCATCGTAAAGCATTCCCACAATAGGAGTATCACCCAATTTAGGGGCAGTTTGACTTTGATGACATACGTGGAAGAAGAGCAAAAGATAGTAAGAGTCAGAGGGCTTCCGCTCTCTGTCTGTGCCCAAACAGTTACAACACAAAATAGACAGTAGCTATTTAATTTTAAAATATTTATACCTAGGTCTAAGTCCATGCGAATACATTTCTTGCCCTATATGTGAATAACTCACACACCCCTAGTAAAGCATACCCATGCCTAGTTGGCGATGGTGTGCCACCTACAAGGGGTATGTGAATTCTGGCCCTCAACTCTCTCACTACTTTCCTAAACTCTGGTGGTGGATGCACAAGTCTTGGAGATCGGTGTCTTCGTTTATTAGTACCGCCTCCAATCTATGTGTCTTATATTTAAAAACTGTATATATGTTAAGACCCAGCCGGGTCAGAACACCAGCTGGATAGAACTGTTTCTTTCAACAAATAAATTACCTGTCACATCGGCGTCGATGTCATCAGCGTTTTCTCGCCCAATAATGACGAGTTTGGCTTCTTCTGCCTTAGAAATGGGTTTTATACCGTTTCAGAGGTCAGAGTACCCTGGATTATCTTCAATTTATGAAGAAGGGGAAGATTCTGACCAGGAAACCTTTGGGTTGCAGAGGACCACACTACCTGTTTCAGAGGATTTCACCTCTGAACCTCTGAGTCATTACATGAGGCAAGTGGGCTGGAAACTTCCCCAGAAGTGGATTTTGTTAAGCCAGACCCAGGGGAACATGCCGAAACAGCCTAAAGGACCCTGATGGCAAGAATTATTGAATTCATGGGTTGGTCTGCGCCTTCGCCTGTTTTTAAACAGGACAACCTGACAGACATATTAGACAAAGGTCCACAGGAGGATCCTGTGGTCCCCTTCCATGCAGCCTTACAAAGAAAGATTGCATCTATTTGGGAAACTCCTGAAGTTATCCCTGCTGTCAATAAAAGATTATCAGCCAAGTATAGGGTAGCTGCAGCTGACCCTGAATACTTATCGAAACACCCGACTCCAGAGAGCCTGGTGGTCCAAGCGGCAACTTCATCAAGCAGCAGGCCCGCTTACCCTACTGTCCCACAGGATAGAGATGACAAGAGGTACGATTCTATGGCAAAGAAAGTCTTCTCTGCTTGTAGTATGGCGTTGAAGTCCATCAATGCCACCTGTACGCTCGCCAGTTTCAGTCACACACTTTGGAAGTGTGCTTCATCAGCGGCTGACTGCATACCCGAAGGAGAGGAAAAGGAAGCCTTCCTTAACATTATTAAAGATGGCAAAGATGCCATGTGCGAGTCACTTCAAACTGGCATCGATTCCGCTGACAGTATCAGCAGGGCCATGGCGGCTAGTACAACAATCCGCAGGCATGCGTGGTTGCGAAAGTCTGGCTTTGCTCCTGATGTACAGGCCAGACTTTTAAATATGCCCTTTGACGGCTCTTCATTATTCGGCTGATGACAGTCTGGAAAAGTTGCAGACATCTAAAGCAGCAGCAAAATCTTTAGGAGCTGCTATCCGCCAAACTCCTTTTCACCACCTCAGGAACCTCTGGGAGAGGAAAGTCCTTTCGCTATTATTCCGCATTCGGGAAAGGCAGAGGACAGCCGGCTCAAAGAGGCCAAAGGAGATCAAAAGTACTAAGACCGCAGCAGCAGCAGGTGCCTCTTTACCCTCGGCATCTGCATCAGCCGCCCCCAAACCACTCTGAGGTCTTTCCACACAAAACACCTGTAGGGGCAGGTTTACTCACCCTCTGACGGAATGGCAGGCTATTACGTCAGATGCTTGGGCATTGGAGACAGTTGCCCAGGGTTTCTGCCTACCCTTTCTACACATCCCTCAGAGTCATCCACCAGGGAACAGCTCTCTAAAAGTTCCAGATCTGCTCTTCTTGCAGGAAATTATAGACCTGCTAGAGAAGGGTGCCATAGAACCGGTACCTGTAGCAGACAGGAACAAGGGCTAGTACTCCCCCTACTTTCTCATACCAAAGAAGGATCGAGGACTGAGACCCATCCTAGACTTACGAGAATTGAACAAGTTCCTCAGGAAGGACAAGTTCAAGATGGTAACTCTCTCTCAGAGCCCTTAAGGCCCTCCAGCTCCAGGACTGGCTGGTATCTCTGGACCTTCAGGATGCTTATTTCCATGTGCCAATCCATCTCAAACACAGGAAATACCTGAGGTTCACAATTGTCGACTCTCATTATCAATTTCGAGTTCTGCCATTTGGGCTGACCTCCGCCCCGAGGGTCTTCACCAAGCTAATGTCGGTAGTGGCTGCGAGTCTAAGGAGGGAATGGATCCACGTCTACCCCTACCTGGACGATTGGCTGATCAGAGCTGTATCTTCGGAACAAGCTCAGACCCAGCTAGATTATGTCTGCCACTTCCTTCACAAACTGGGCTTCTCCCTCAATTTAAAGAAGTCACAGATGATGCCATCACAGAGACTCCAGTTCATTGGAGCGGTCCTGGACACTTCCCTGGGAAAAGCCTTGTCACCAGAGGTGAGGGCTCAAGATATTCTGCAGATGATCAACAAGTTTAAAAATGCCCAACGTCTCCCAGCCTTCGACTTTTTGAGGTTGTTAGGCCTCATGGCATCCTGATCTTCCTTGTGCCAGAGGCTTGCCTGAGAATGAGATCTCTTCAGTGGGCACTGAGAACTCAGTGGTCGCAATTCTTAGGGAGAATGACAGATCTCCTACGGATTCCGGACAAGGTAACCCGCGACCTTCAATGGTGGGCCTATCTAGAGAACATCTTGAAAGGAGAACTGTTTTGGCAACCATGGCCGGAGATAACAGTAGTCACAGATGCCTCACTCACGGGCTGGGGAGCCCATGCCTGACCATCAGCGTTCGTTGGTCTCCATCGGAGTCCAGACTACACATCAACCTATTGGAGCTGAGAGCAATCAGACTAGCGCTGAATGCTTTTCTGCCATCTGTTAGGGGAAAAAATGTCCTGATAATGACGGACAACACAGTGGCCATGCATTACCTAAACAAAAGAGGAGGTGTAGGGTCACTACCTCTGTGCAGAGAGGCAATGCGGCTCTGGTATTGGGCAATTCAGGAAGGCATCTCCTTATCAGCAGTTCATCTAGCCGGGGAGGAGAATATGACGGCGAACGCTCTGAGCAGGCAGAGTACTGTGTCCCACGAGTAGGAACTGGCTCAGGAAGTCCTTCAGGAGATTTTCGCCCTTTGGGGAACCCCTCAAGTAGACCTGTTTGCGACCGGAATAAACCGAAAGTGTGAAAGGTATTGCTCAAGGGAATTTCCCCCCGAGAGGAACCCTAGGGGACGCGTTCGTGGTGTAGTGGAACTTCCCACTGCTATACGCGTTCCCTCCGATCCGTGTCATTCCTCAAGTCATCAGGAGGTTTAAGACCTTTTCGGAAACCACATGATCCTAATTGCCCCGGATTGGGCCAGGAGACCATGGTACCCGGACCTTCTAGATTTGTCCATCTGCCCTCTGTTACATCTTCCTCAGATAGAGGCCCTTCTCTCACAAAAGGAGGGCTAGGCTCTCCGTCCGGAGGTCAGGACTCTAACCTTCATGCTTGGTATCTGAAAGGCTGAGATACAAGGATTGGGACCTTCCAGATGATGTCATGGAGGTGTTGCTTTCGGCAAGAAGGCCAGCAACAAAATCTTTGTACCGCTGCCGCTGGAAGAAGTTTTGCAACTGGTCCAAGGAAAAGAATGTTGATTCTTTTCTGTGTTCTATCCCAGAAGTGTTATCCTTCCTCTTATCACAGGCACATAGAGGTCTCAATGTTGGGTCCATTAAATGTTATCTTGCAGCGCTTTCCATTTTCAAGCGCTCTTCGGAAGAATGTTGCTATTTTAAAATTCCTTTGATAATACAATTATTAAAAGGAGTCACCAATGTGTTGCCTCCTTCTTCTTTCCAAGTCCCAGTTTGGGACCTTAATCTGGTTCTAAAGTTTTTGATGTGTGCCCCTTTTGAACCTTTGCACACATGTCAATTAAGATTACTAACATTGAAAAACGTTTTCTTGGTTGCTTTAACATCTGCACGAAGAGTGAGCGAGTTGAAGGCACTGTCTTCTGGGCCACCCTATACTGTGTTCCACACGGACAGGGTTGTATTGAGGGTTAAACCCTCATTCTTACCTAAAGTTGTATCTGATTTCCATTTGAATCCGAAGATCATTCTGCCCGCGTTCTATCCTCCACCTCATCCCAGCAAGGAGGAGGAAAGATTGCACAGGCTGGACCCGAGAAGAGCTGTAGGCTCTCCAAGCTTAGAGTGGACGATCAACTTTTCATTGGCTACACCGGAAGGAAGTTGGGTCAATCGGTTTCAAAACAAACCCTATCAAGTTGGATTGTGCTTTGCATCTCAGAATGCTACAGATTGGCGGGCAAATATCCACCAGAAGGCTTGAGGGCCAATTCAACCAGAGGAATAGCCTCTTCGACAGCCTTTCAAAGAGGTGTTCCCATCAAATCTATTTGTGAAGCAGCGACTTGGTCTTCGCTGCACACATTTTCTAAATTCTACAATCTGGATGCTTCCCACTCTAAAGAGCTTGCTTTTGGTAAAGCAGTGCTGTATTCAGCTATATATAAAAAAACAATATACATATAATAATATTAAAATTCTACTCCCTCCTCCAAAAAACCTTTACACTGCTTTGGGAGTCTATCTAAGATGAGGAATACGTTGGAGGACACAATCCATTCGAAGAACAAGTTACTTACCAACTGGTAACGTTCTTTCGACTGGATGTTCCTCCAACGTATTCCTCATCGCCCTCCCATCCTACCCCTCTGTAGATTTTCCAGTGTTACTACCACTTCAACTCTCGCAAGGCTGACACCTGGCTACCTGCACTTTCAAAGGGATTGTGTCCTCCGACGTATTCCTTATCTTGATAGATTACAACCCAGCTTGCTGGCCTCGGATATTTTTTCAGCAGAGGGTGCTGCGCCGACGTCCTTCGAGCTGGTGTCGCTCGACAGCCTCCGTCTCGGCGCCGACGTCATTGTGCGTATAAATAGACTTGCGCTGCGACTGTTGCTCAGTTCTGTTTCTCTGTGCTTCGTGGGCCTCGGAATCGTGTTGCTCAGTTCTTTCTTCAAGAAGACTAAACTTATTCTTCGAAGATATCATCTTTATTCAATGGCTTCCTCATCCGAACCCTCGACCCCACGGTCTGGCTTCAAAAAGTGTTGTGATTGTGGGAAGAAAATGTCGTTGACGGATCCTCACAGGATCTGTTTGTGGTGCCTGGGATCGGAGCATCACTGTTCGGAATGCAAGGAATGTATGTCCATGACGGCAAAAGCCTTAAAGGAGCGTAAGGGGAAGCTAGAAAGAGGGAAGACTCTTAAAACTTCTACTCCCTCGAAAGTTTCTTCGGCAGAGTCGAGACATTCGTCTCCTCGCCGTCACAGGAAACATTCCCGTTCAAAGTCTCGAAGCGGTTCCCATCAGTCTTCGAGATCGAAACACTCAAAGAAGTGGCGTCGTAGATCTCCCTCTTCTTCTTCTTCTTCTGTCTCCACGGAAAGGGTCACGTGCCCCACCAAACACAGCTCTCCAGCTAAGTGGGAGCAATTCCATATGAAAATGCTTAGCATCTTCGAGAAAGCGGCCTCGACCCCCTCGGAGACGGCTAAATGTGATAACCTGGGTGAAAGACCCGAAAAATCAAAACGCTGCGAGTCGTTGCACCCGGCGAAATAAACTACCCGAGAGCATCATGAACCCTCGAGTAAAGGCAGTAAATCTGCGTCATCGATGCCGTCGTCGAAGGGTCCGTCGACGCATAAATCTGTTGCATCGACACCGTCTTTGACGCCACTGTCGTCTCCGATAAAAGACGGACCTACAACTGTCACTACATCTCAGGCAGTAGAGGTGTCGAGGACTTCGGCCAGGACCTCGAGGATGACGTCGACAACCTCGACGACTCCGAGTAGGATTCCGATCCTCTCGAGTACTTCGAGGTCTCTCCAAACTTTTTCAACACATTTTTCGGGTTTGTCAAAGCCTTTGACTTCCACGTCGACAACTTCGACGTTTTCTCAACCGGTGACAACCAACTTGGCCCCTTCTGCCCTAGAAATGGGTTTTAAACCATATCCTAGGTCTGATAACTTTAGAATTTTGTCCTCTATATATGAGGAAGGGGAGGATTCTGGCCTTGGGAGACCTTTTGGTTTACAAAGGACCACAACACCCATACCAGAGGAATTTATCTCTGAAGGCAACAGCTTAAAAAATCTTCAAGACTCTTTAATGAGGCAAGTGCTTTAGATACTTCCCCAGAAGTAGAGTTTGCTAAACCAGATCCTGGGGAGCATGCTGAGACCCCTTATAGGGTTCTGATGGCTAGAATAATAGAATTCATGGGGTGGTCTACACCTTCACCTTCTTTTCAGCAGGATGAGCTTACTGACATTTTAGTTAAAGGTCCACAGGAAGATCCTGTTGTTACTTTTCATACTGCCCTCCAACTCCAGAGAGTTTGGTTGTACAAGCAGCGACTTCATCAAATAGTAGATCTGCATACCCTACTATTCCACAGGACAGGGATGATAAAAGGTTTGATGCTATGTCAAAAAAAGTCTTTTCGGCATGTAGCATGGCGCTTAAATCTATTAACGCCACTTGCACGCTTGCAAGATTCAGCCATGCACTTTGGGAGTGTGCTTTATCTGCGGCTGACTGTCTCCCAGAAGGAGAGGAAAGGGAAGTATTTTTAAACATCATTAAAGATGAGAAAGATGCAATGTGCGAGTCCCTTCAAACAGGCATTGATTCTGCTGACTGTATCAGCAGGGCCATGGCGGCAAGTACCACAATCTGCAGATTTGCGTGGTTGCGGAAGTCTGGTTTTGCTCCAGATGTACAAGCCAGACTTTTGAACATGCCCTTTGACGGTACTTCTTTATTTGGTAATAAGGCTAATGACAGCCTGGAAAAGTTACAAACATCCAAGGCAGCATCAAAATCTCTTGGGGCTGCAATCCGACAGACTCCGAATCGCCCCTCGGGAACATCATGGAGGGGTAGGTCCTTTCGCTTTTACTCCGCATTCGGAAAAGGCAGAGGACAGCCAGAAACGATTCACCCGTGGTGGACGGGTTAAAGGTACAAAAACCGCAGCAGCAGGTGCCACTTTACCCTCTGCATCTGTGTAAGCCGCTTCTAAACCACTCTGAGGTCTCTCCTCACAAGACACCAATAGGGGGCAGGTTAACTCAACATCTGGTGGAATGGCAGGCTATTAAGTCAGATGCTTGGGCATTGGAGACAGTTGCCCAAGGTTACTGCCTGCCTTTTCTACACACCCCTCAGAGTCATCCACCGGGGAACAACTCTTTAAAGTTTCCAGATCCGCTCCTTATGCAGGAGAGTCTAGACCTGCTAGAAAATGGTGCCATAGAACCGGTACTTGCAGCGGAGAGGAACAAGGGTTGGTATTCCCCCTACTTCCTAGTACCGAAGAAGGAAGGAGGACTGAGACCCATCTTGGACTTACGAGAATTGAACAAATTCCTCAGGAAGGACAAGTTCAAGATGGTAACTCTCTCTCAGATCCTTCAGGCCCTCCAGCTTCAGGACTGGTTGGTATCTCTAGACCTTCAGGATGCTTATTTCCATGTGCCAATCCATCTCAAACACAGGAAATACCTGAGGTTCGCAATTGGCAACTCTCACTATCAATTTTGAGTTCTGCCATTTGGGCTGACCTCCGCCCGAGGGTCTTCACCAAGCTAATGTCGGTAGTGGCTGCAAGTCTAAGGAGGGAAGGGATCCACGTCTACCCCTACCTGGACGATTGGTTGATCAGAGCAGTATCTTCGGAACAAGCTCAGATCCAGCTAGATTATGTCTGCCACTTCCTTCACAAACTGGGCTTCTCCCTCAACTTGAAGAAGTCACAGATGATACCATCACAGAGACTCCATTTCATTGGAGCGGTCCTGGACACTTCCCTGTGGAAAGCCTCGCTACCAGAGGTGAGGGCTCAAGATATTCTGCAGATGGTCACCAAGTTTCAAAATGCCCAACGTCTTCCAGCCTTTGACTTTTTGAGGTTGCTAGGCCTCATGGCATCCTGCATCTTCCTAGTGCCGGAGGCTCACCTGAGAATGAGATCCCTCCAGTGGGCACTAAGAACCCAATGGTCGCAATTCTCAGGAAGAATGACAGATCTCCTTCAGGTCCTGGACAGAGTGGCTCGAGACCTTCAGTGGTGGGCCTGTCGGGAGAACATTTTGAAAGGAGAACAGTTTTGGCAACCATGGCCAGAGATAACAGTCACGGATGCCTCACTCACGGGGTGGGGAGCCCATGCCAACGACTTGACCATCAGCGGTCGTTGGTCTCTATCGGAGTCCACACTATATATCAACCTGTTGGAGCTGAGAGCTATCAGACTAGCGCTGAAGGCTTTTCTGCCATCTGTATAGGGGAAAAACGTCCTAATAATGACGGACAACATGGTGGCCATGCACTACCTCAACAAAGGAGGAGGCGTAGGATCACTGCCACTGTGCATAGAGGCGATGCAGCTCTGGTTTTGGGCAATTCAAGAAGGAATCTCTCTATCGGCAGTTCACTTAGCCCGAGAGACGAACTTGACAGCGGATGCTCTGAGCAGGCAGAGCACAGACTCCCACGAGTGGGAGCTAGCTCAGGAAGTCCTTCAAAATATCTTCGCCTTTTGGGGAACCCCTCAAGTGGATCTGTTCGCCACCAGTATCAACAGAAAGTGCAATCAGTTTTGTTCAAGGGAATTTCCCCCGAGAGGAGCTCTAGGGGACGCGTTCGTAATAGACTGGGAGTTTCTACTTCTATACGCTTTTCCTCCAGTCCCTGTCATTCCTCAGATGATCAGGAGGTTGAGAAGATTCCGGAAGACTATGATCCCAATTGCCCCGGACTGGGCCAGGAGAACGTGGTACCCGGACCTTCTGGACATGTCCATCTGCCCTCCGATTCGTCTTCCGCAAAGAGAGGATCTTCTCTCGCAGAAGGGGGGTCAGGTTCTCCATCCAAACATCAGAACCCTCAACCTTCATGCTTGGTTTCTGAAAGGTTGAGATACAAGGATTGGGACCTTGCGGATGACATCATGGAGGTGTTGCTTTCGGCTAGAAGGCCAGCAACAAAGACTTTATACCGCTGCCGTTGGAACAGATTTTGCAGCTGGTGTAGAGAAAAGAATATTGAACCTTTTTTAACCCAATGGTGTTATCTTTTTTGCTCTACTTGGCGAATTCAGGTCTTTAAGTTGGTACGATCAAGGGCTACCTCGCAGCGCTGTCAATCTTTAAGCGCACTGCGGAAGAGCCATCATATTTCAAATTACCCCTAGTAATTCATATTCTGAAGGGGTTAACTAATGTCTATCCCCCCAAAGCCGTTCCAAGTACTCTTGTGGGACTTAAATCTAGTCTTATATTTTCTGATGGGTACTCCCTTTGAACCACTCCATTCTTGTTCATTAATATTTCTCACCCTTAAAACAGTCTTACTAGTGGCTCTAACATCTGCCAGAAGAGTGAGTGAATTACAAGATCTATCGTGCAAACCTCCTCATACAATTTTTCACAAAGACAAAGTTGTCTTACAAGTGAAGCCAAATTTCCTCCCAAAGGTGGTCTCTGAATTCCACATCACTCAGAAGATAACCTTACCTTCATTCTATCCTCCTCCCCATCCAGGGAAAGACTTGCTAGGATAAGGCAAGCAGACCAACTGTTTATAGGTTATGCAGGACACACATTAGGATTGCCAATCACAAAACAGACCATTTCAAGAGCCATTCTAGAATGTTACAAATTGGCAGGGAAAGAGCCCCCTCAACATCTTAGGGCTCATTCAACCAGGGGTATTGCAGCCTCTTCGTCTCTCCAAAGGGGGTACCAATTCGGGACATATGTGCGGCTGCCACATGGTCGTCCGCACATACCTTTACAAAATTCTACAATCTGGATTCCTCCTCTAGCCAGGAGACAAGATTTGGCAAAGCTGTGTTACATTTTACTCCCATCTCCTCTTTCACACCACTGCTATGGGAGTCTATCAAGATAAGGAATACGTTGGAGGACATAATCCCTTCTAAGAACAAGTTACTTCTTACCTTGTAACGTTCTTTCGATGGGATGTTCCTCCGACGTATTCCTTATCGCCCCTCCCATCCATCCCCGCAGTAAAACATCCCTTGTAGTTGCAGCTTACGCTCCTTCAAGGTCAATAACCAATTCATGCACAGCTAATTTCAAGCTTCAAAACGTAACTGAGCAACGGTCGCTGCGCAAGTCTATTTATACACACGATGACGTCAACGCAGAGACAGAGGCTGTCGAGGGACACGAGCTCGAAGGACATCGGCGCGCAGCGCCCTCTACTGAAAACATTTCCGAGGCCCGCAAGCTGGGATGTAATCTAACAAGATAAGGAATATGTCGGAGGAACATCCCATCGAAAGAACATTACAAGGTAAGAAGTAACCTGTTCATCTGTACAATAGAACAAGAGGGGAAAAACAGAACTGAGGCCAACGGACGCCGCGCATGCTACTTGTATACCCGATGATGCCACCCTCGATGGAGGCCTCCGAGGGACCTCGACTGGACAACATCAACGCACGGCGACCTCTGGCGAGAATAATTTCCGAAGCAGCCAAAACTGGACAAATACATCTAAGATGAGGAATATATTGGAAGAACATCCAGTCGAAAGAATGTTACCAGTTGGTAAGTAACTTGTTCTTCTAAGTATACTTAGTAGACCTACACTTGACCAATACTTTTCATCATTGTTAAACTCTAGGCATCCAAATACATGGTGACTTTTCAATGTTAGAATTGTTTATAACTATAAATATAATGTACAAACTATGCCATGTGCATAAAATAACACTTGTTATATTTTTTTTGCAGTTCTTCATTGTGATGATGATAATTTTTATTGCTGAACTTTCTGCAGCAGTTGTAGCTTTAGCGTTTTCTGAAGTTGTAAGTATAATCACACAACTGTTACATACACTGTACGTTTCGGATTTGATTATTATGGGTCAAGCACTGCATTTTTCAGACTATCTGATGATATTTTGCAATTAATTTCTGAATTTATACCCATATCTTTTACTCCAACGTATTACCAAAATCAGTCAATTTGTTACTACAGCATAGTTAAAGGCAATCAATACACACCAATTGATCTATGTACTGCATAAGGAAGTACACAAAAGTTATTTCTCTTATGTCCTGGCACTCCCTCCTACGATAGCTGCCCCTTTAAGAAAGTTGAAGTTGGTGAAACTCCTGAACGCGTCTGTCCCACGGCGTGCCAGTCACACATCCAGTTCCTGTTTTTCCACCTACTGGGTGAGTCGGAGTTAGCTTTTTTCATATTTCACACAATTTGTCGCCCCTCTCTGACGTATGCAATTAACTACGGGATTCAAGCAATGCATCTATTGTAGTGTTAAGGATTCCAATCGGGCATCACACACTGGACCAGGACACTTGGTTTTAGCCTGGGATGTGGTGCTCAATAGGAATTCTTTGATTTCAACGAATTCAAATTGAGCCGGTATCCGACTCGTTTCACACCCCCTTTTACAAATACCCCGGGTCACAATGGACCATGAACAGGCCAGTTGGCGAAAATACAATATTTATTTATTTTAAAATTCACAAAGATCACACACATTTTAATATTGGGCAGCAATCACCAATAGGGTGATAATGACAATGGAAATGAAAGCAATGCACTTGGTTAAACTTCTAGTAAAACATATCCAAAGCACAAATGAATAGGAGCACTTTTTGAATTAGGATAGAGAGCACCCAAGTTAAGGTTTTCCCCCTGCAATGTTCCCTCAACCCACAAATAATCGAATTCGAATGGATTGTGTCCTCCCACGTATTCCTCATCTTTTGATATTCATATTCGCCAGCTGCTTCGGAATTTTTTTTTTCAGCAGAGGGCGCTGTGCACGATGTCCCTCGACGGGCTCCGTACCGTGTCGACGTCACCGTCAGTATAAATAGCTTGTGCCGTGCCCGTTGGCTTCAGTTCCGTTTTTCCGATTGCTTCGCTCTCGAGAACGGCGCACTTCTACATTTTCTTCACAAAATGTCATCTTCATCTACCCCTTCTCCACCCAAGACGGGGTTAAAAAAATGTATCAACTGCGGTTCAAAGATGTCGATAACAGATCCTCACCACATTTGTCTTTGATGCCTGGGTTCAGCTCATCGAACCGGCGACTCTGGTTCCTGTAAGTCGATGACAGAGAAGGCTCTTCGTGAGAGGAAAGGTAAACTGGCGGTGGGGAGGGATGCTTCTAAGGCCTCTTCGAAGGCTTTGTCTAAAAGACATAAAAAATCATCTGATTCAAAAGAATCGGAGCATCACAAAAAACACTCCAAGAGATCCCGATCTCGTAGTAGATCGAGGCGCTCTTCATCTTCCTCTTCGAAAAGAGTTAAAAGGAGACATAGATCTCCCTCGTCATCATCTGATACATCTACCGAATTGGTACGATGCCCGACTAAGTCTGATTCCCCAAGAAAATGGGAAGATATTAGAAGAAAGATGAAGTCTTTGAGAATGCGGCCTCAACCCCCTCAAACAAGCCTCAAAAGAGCCAGACCCTGGTCGCTCCATCGGACGACAGAGGGAAGTCAGGAACTACTGCAGTAAAACCCAGTAGTATGGGTGAACCTCGTAAGACTCGAGTCAACGTCAAGTCGTTGAGGAATCCTCAAGAGTCGAGTGTTTTCCCAACACGGCATAAAAAACAGAAGTCGTCGAAAACATCAGCGACTTTGTCGACGCCATCAGCGCCGACAGCTTCGATGCCTTTGTCCAAGACACCATCGGTGTCGTCGAAGATTCCTTCGATACCATTGAAGGATCCTTCAATTCCTTCGGCTAAAACACATGAACAAGACATGAGATTTACTCCATTACCACAATCAGACTTTTAAAGTCTATGGGCCTCATTACGACTGAGGCGGAATGGGTTAACGGGCTCCGCTAAAGGAGGCAGACTTGTTAAACCCATTCCGCCTCATTACAAGCGCCCCTCGCGGGACCCGGTAAGTAACGCCCGGTCAAACCAGGTGTCCTTACTCGGTCCTGCGAGGGGAAGAGGGAGCAAACAACGGGCCGCTCGTAATCGGCCTGTTTGCTCCCTCTCCCATTCCCATTGAGCCCTATGGGGGCTCAAATGGGAATGGGGAAGGTCCGGGCCTGGATTACCGGGCCCTCCAAACTCGGAATGGCCCAGTGATTCCCCATTCAGGGAACTCGGACCCGATTTTGGCGGCAGCCATGCCGCCAATAGCGGCATGGCTACCGCCAAAGTCGTAATGAGGCCCAATGTCTTTGATATTTGAAGAAAGTGGCTCTGAAGATGAGGAGGTTTCTCCCTTTGGGGTGCAATATGGCACTAGACAGGTTCCAGAAGAACTAATAGACCCAGAATCAAAAAAGAGAGACCTGTGTGAGACTCTTCACTCTGCTAGTGGCATTGATACGTCACCTGAGCTAGAGTTTTCGAGACCAGACCCTGCAGAACATGCAGATTCAGGGTACAGTAGTTTAATGAATAGAGTGGTGGAATATATGGGTTGGGGTAGAGCCTCACCCACCTTTAATCAGGATGACATGACGGACATTCTAGATCGGGCCCCCAGAAGGACCCAGTTCTCCCTTTCCATAGGGCACTTCAGAGAACAGTAGAAAAGAACTGGGAAGCTCCTGACAACATTGCTGCAGTAAACATTAATTTTCCTAAGAAGTATAGAACTTCTACTTCTGATCCTGAGTATTTGAACAGGCATCCCACTCCAGAAAGTCTGGTTATTCAGGCTGCAACTACTTTAAGACAGACTGCCTATCCAACTATCCCTCTGGATAGAGAGGATAAGAAGGTAGATGCTTGGGCCCGTAAAGTTTTTACTTCGCGTAGCATGGCTTTAAAGTCAAGTACCGTCACCTGTACCCTGGCCATGTTCACACATACCCTGTGGGACTGTATTTTGGCGGCGACTGAACAAATTCCGGAAGGCGAGGAAAGGGAAGGCTTCCTGTATATTGTCAAAGACGGAAAGGAGGCAATG
Organism: Ambystoma mexicanum; assembly: GCF_040938575.1. Taxonomy (NCBI): domain Eukaryota; kingdom Metazoa; phylum Chordata; class Amphibia; order Caudata; family Ambystomatidae; genus Ambystoma; species Ambystoma mexicanum. The sequence continues at coordinate 1,227,658,726 of NC_090926.1, forward strand.
GGGTAATGTCTCCAGTCTGGATTGGACACTGCTGAAAGTATCAGCAGGTCCATGGCTGCAAGCACAGTGCTACGCAGATTTGCGTGGTTGAGAAAGTCAGGGTTTGCACCAGATGTGCAGGCCAGACTTCTCAACATGCCTTTTGATGGCTTGAGGCTGTTTGGTAATAAGGCCGATGAAAGCCTAGAAAGACTACAGACCTCAAAAGCGGCAGCTAAATCTCTTAGCGCCTCCAAGCGACAGCCTCAAAAACCCTATTCGGGCTCATCTTCCTGGAGGGGTTGTCCTTTTCGGTACTACTACTCTTTTGGTAGAGGAAGAGGACGGGCCTTTCAAAGAGGTAAAAGAAATGTCACTTGTGGTGGACGAGGAAAGACTGCAAAGCCATTCTCAGGAACGTTATCTTTGTCCTCAGCCACTCCTGCAGCTGCCTCCAAATCACTCTGGTACCTTATCAACAAAACCCCAGTAGGAGGCAGAATCTCTCAGCATCTGAAAGAATGGCAGGGCATTACTTCAGATGCTTGGCCACTGGAAACAGTAGCTCAAGATTTCTGCCTTCCCTTCCTAAAAAGGCCTCAGGATCATCCACCGGCAACCAACTCTGCCAAAATTCCAAACCCGCTCCTGTTGCAGGAAATTTTAACCCTGCTAGAGAAAGGTGCAATAGAACATGTAGCTGTAGCGGAGAGGAACAAGGGTTGGTACTCCCCTTACTTTCTCATCCCAAAGAAGGACGGAGGACTGAGACCCATCTTGGACTTAAGGAACTTGAACAAGTTCCTCAGGAAGGACAAGTTCAAGATGGTAACCCTTTCTCAGATCCTTCAGGCTCTCCAACTCCAAGACTGGTTGGTATCATTGGACCTTCAGGATGCTTACTTTCATGTGCCAATCCATCCCAAAGACAGAAAGAGCCTGAGGTTCGCAGTTGGCGGTTCTCACTATCAGTTTCGAGTTCTGCCATTCGGGCTGACCTCCACCCCGACGGTTTTCACCTACCTGATGGCGGTGGTGGCAGCGAGTTTCAGCAGAGGGGGGATTCACGTCTACCCATACCTGGACGATTGGTTGATTAGAGCACGTTCTCCCGAACAAGCTCAGAAACATCTGTCGATCACCTGTCACGTCCTTCACAAACTGGGCTTCTCCCTCAATCTTAAGAAGTCCCACATTATACCGTCCCAAAAACTCCAGTTTATCAGAGCAGTTTCGGACACTTCCTCGGGCAAAGCCTCGCCTTCCGAGGTGAGAGCTCTCCAGATTCTGCAGATGGTAACAAAGTTCCAGAATGCCCAGCATCTGCCGGCCTTCAATTTTCTGAGGGAGCTCGGCCTTATGGCATCCTGCATTTTTCTGGTGCCAGAGGCCTGATTGAGAATGAGATCCCTTCAGTGGGCCCTCAGAACTCAGTGGTCACAGTTCTCGGGGAACATGTCTGATCTTCTGCAAGTCCCGAGCGCAGTTGCTCGGGTTCTTCTATGGTGGGCTTGCAACGACAACATCTTCAAAGGAGAATCTTTTTGGCAACCATGGCCGGAGATAACAGTAGTACTCCTACGTCCCATCCCCTTTCCTCCATACTTATGGGACATTCCTCCGTCCTGTGGGACGGGGCCGGAGTACTTTGTAAAAGCATCAAAATGTTGCAAAATTTGTGTCCTTCCTCTCTTTTACACGGGGTACTGCACGAGGCCGTAACCCCACCCATCTTAGCCCCGTCCCGCGCATCACCCATCAGTCCTTTTGTCCGCTCAATTGAGACTGGATGCACTTGCATCTGCGGAAGGTTTTTTCTTCCAATTTCCTCCTCTCTGGCTCTCGCTAGCGATCGCGTGATAGTCCGTCTATGCCGTTTCAGCTAGACTTCCCGAATTGTTCTTCCTGTCAGCAACGCTTCACTAGGGCGGATCCCCATCCTCTTTGTTTAGAGTGTTTGGGTCCCGACCACCGTGTTTTTATTGCGATTCCCTTTCGGTCCGGGCACTTCAACGTCGGTTAGAGCGGTGGGAGGAGGTGTTTCAGCACACTCCTACTCATTTTCAATCCTTCATTGATGAAAAGAAGAAACACCCGGTAAGTTCCTTACTTTTTAGAGCACCCCGGCCAGGGCACTCCTTCTGAGGTCTTCCCGGTCTCGGAGGAGCATCAAGGGCTCTGTTACCGGGGCTTCCCCTGAGGTGCCCTCTGGGCCTAAAATGTGTACCTGAGTTTTCTCCGAGGGTCTCCGTAAGGGACCTGTAGACACCGGATTACAATCCGAGGCCACTCCTGTGGGGGCTGTTTGTAGACCCAGTTCTACTGAGTCGTGGGGTACCGGAGCTCGCTCCAAGGCCTCCTTGAATTGAGCTTCCCTCAAAAGTACCAGGGTGTGCCCGAGGCCTCGGCTGGGCTTCTTCATACCGAACGGAGGTTCGAGGCCCGGCGTGAAGAGGCTACTATTGGGCTCGGTCCGAGGTCCCTCGTTTAGAGGCTAAGGTGACCAACAGTTCTGAGAGGCCTGTTAAGGCCTTGTCGGTGAAAGGTGTTCCTCATCGTTCCCGCTCTTGCGCTGACTTCAGAGCTGTTGAGGGGGCAAGGAGTGAGGTTTCGGACCATAATTCCTCCTTTACCGGCAGTGCCGAGGTCCTTCCTGAGAAGGCTAGTTTGGCTATTAGCATGTCACAAAGACATTGTGTAAAGGCTAAAATGAAGAACCTTGACCCACCTGTGGGGACCCCTGCATCACTTCCACACGTGTCGCAGTTCAGAAATGGCGGCCTTTCCCGCCAAGACCACAGCGGCCATTTTAGATGCATCCCTTACAACTACGCCATCGGCCTCAGGTGTAGGGATTGGTTCTGTAGGTGAACATCGGTTTCCTTGTGCACATCCGTTTCATCCAGTTTATGACTGGAACGCCCGGATGCCCCTTCCGCACAATGTCTTGCTGCCTGTGGCGTCGGCACCCTTGATTTATGTGGACACCTCTGGGGATGGTCCTTCTTGGCAACCCTCTACCCTGCGTCCCTAGAATTACCCTCCTCATGGGAGGCCTCCTCCGGCCTCTCCAAAAGCGTCGGCGGAGGACGTCTTTTTTTCGGCAAATTTCAAAAAACATATGCGTTCTGACCCCATGAAGGAGTATTTTAAGAGTCTGTTTAGGGAGATATGCCCGCCAGCGCCGTTGGTTCCACCTGCATTTCCAGTGGTTCCGCCGGGCCGCCCTTGCCTGCGGGTCTCCCCCTACTTATCCACACTTGCCTCCGTTGTCCCCAGTGGACAAGGTTGTTGTGGTGCCTGATGTGGTTCAGCCGGACCCTGACCTGTCGGATGACACGCAGGTTGATCAGGACAGTGAAGACCAGCCCCGCTCTATCAGAGCCTTTCACGACCGGGTGCTTGACATGATGTGTTTGTTGGATGTCCCAGTGCCCGATACACCCGCTCCGCAGGAGGGTGTGCTTTCGGGGGCGTTCACCTTGTCTCCTTCAGAGCGTACCGGCCTGTTCTTGCAGAAGGACGTTTTGGCCGAGGTCCGTAGAGTCTGGGAGAGGCCACACTCTATTAAGAGAATAAGAAAATTGGCACGCGCTACAGGCTGCATTCTTCGGAAGAGGTGGCCTTAGCATCAAGTGTGCCCCCCTCCTCCACAGTGGTGGCTGTGGCCACTTTGCAGTCCAGGCCTGCAGCATCCTCTTCTACGACGGCTACTCAGGTCCTGGGGAAAGAGGATAAGCTTCTTGACTCCCTGGGGAGGAAGATTTTTGCTAACTCGGCCCTGCAACTACGACAGGCTAATGTAGAACTGGTGTTAGCGGGGGCGAATATGAAAATGGAAAATAGGAAAGGTCTGTCGGAGTTTGAGGAGTTCATCCCGGTTGAAAAACTTGAGGACTTTAAGGCGGGATTGTCTGATGCCAGGGTCCTGGCTCAAGATCTGCTGGAGGCCGCGGCTCATCATGTTGACACTTCGGCCCGGGGCCTTATGCTTGGAGTGGATACCTCTCGGCAGGCTTGGCTGCACGCCACCAAGTTCTCCAAGGAGGTACAGGACAAGGTTTTGGACCTGCCGTTTGACGGCAAGGAGCTTTTTCATTCCTCAACGGATGTGGAACCGACCAAAACGAAGGATAGCACCCAGACCGCCAAATCCTTGTCTCTCCTGGTAAAACCACATTTTAGGATGCAGAGACTGCTGTCACAATCCCGCTCCTCCTCTGGTTTCAGGGGTTTTCTCAATTGAAAATCCTGCAGAATTGATACCCCTTCAGGGAAACTCCCGCCGGAGGCAGCAACAGAGTCGGTTTTTCTCCAGCTCCTCAGCCTCCTCCTCAGGTTCAGGTGGTGCCGCCACTGAAAAACCTGCCAAATGAGGGTTCTCTGCACTCGCACGAGACCCCGGTGGGAGGACGCATTGCGTCTCATTGGGAGGCGTGGCAGACTATCACCGAGGACCGGTGAGTCTTGTCAGTCGCTCGGGCGGGCTTCCGCTTACCCCTCTCCCCTACCCCACCCATCAATCCTCCTTTCCAGCAGTCAGGTTCGCCCTCCCTCAGGGCCGAGATTCAGAAGTTATTGGATCTCAGGGCAGTGGAACCCGTTCCCCTAGGGGAACGAGGGGAGGGCTTCTACTCTGACTGTTTACAGTGCCCAAATCCAACCAGACTGGCCTGCGCACCATTCTAGACCTTTCCCATTTCAATCTTTTCCTACCCCAAGAGAAATTCAAGATGATCACGCCTGCTCAGATAAAGTCCTCCTTGCAGATGGGCGATTGGCTCAGCGTGGTGGACCTTTAGGATGCGGACATACATATTCTGATCTGGAATCCACACCAGAAATACCTGTGTTTCTCTGTGGGAGGGGAGCATTTCCAGTTTCGAGTGCTTCCTTTTGGCCTCAGCTCGGCACTGCGTGTCTTTACGAAAATGATGTCGGTGATTGCAGCCCATCTTCGTCTACAGGCTATCCATGTGTATCCGTATTTGGACGATTGGCTGTTAAGCAGCCCTTGCACGTTGAAAGCCGCGTGTAATCTTCAGTCTCTCCCCCAGCTCCTGTTCCACCTCGGGCTGTCAGTGAACTGGCAGAAATCTTCTATGACGGCCTCTCAGGACTTGATTTTCCTCGGTTTTCGCTGGAACACGATTGACTGCAGAGTTTACCTGACCGGGGACAGAATGGCAGATCTGTTGGCCACGTGTCAGATGTTTGCGCAGTCGGAGAGTATGTCGGCCTGGTGGTTCCAGAGGCTTCTGGGCATCATGGCCTTGTGCCTATTGGCTCTACCTCTTGCTCGACTCAAGATGAGGCGGACTGAAATGGCTCTTCGGAGTTCTTGGCATCAGGCTGTGGATCTGGACTCCAAGTTGATATGGATTCCGGCTTCCAGGAGAACGGACATGGCTTGGTGGTCGTCTCTCAGCAACCTGTCAGTGGGTGCGGGGTTTCAAGACCCAGCCCCGGTGGAGACCCTCACGACGGACTCCTCCCTTCTGGATGGGGTGCGAGGTTGGATCTTCTTCAGGTCTCTGACCTTTGGTCGCCTCAGGTCAAGCTCCTTCACATAAATCATCTGGAGTTTCTGGCGATTTTTCTAGCGCTCATGGCGTTCAGGCCGGTCATTACCAACAAAGTGGTCTGTATCCGCACGGACAATGTGGTGTCAATGTATTACATCAACAAGCAGGGGGCACCAAGTCTCCCCTCTTGTGGATCTGACCATCCAGATTTGGGAATGGGCAGTTCAGCATGGCTTCTGGCTGGTAGCAGTACACATCCCGGGCCAGCTGAACGTCACGGCGGATGCCCTCAGTCGGCGGACAGTGGTCAGCTACGAGTGGGAATTGAAAGCAGAGATCCGGAACGGTTATTCCTGTGGACCTCTTCGCGACATCAGCAAACAAGAAACTTCCTCTATATGCATGCCTCCAGAAATGGTCTGGGAGCCTCCTCTCTGGGGGATGCTCTCGAGATTCCTTGGCACAGTATGAGGGCCTATGCTTTCCCGCCTCTGCCTCTGATTCATCAGACGATTTGCAAGCTGAGGAACACAGTGAACTGTTCTCTTCTCCTCATAGCCCGGTGGTGGCCGGCCAGGTTCTGGTTCTCAGAACTTCATCATCTGTCGATGTGTGCATCGATCAGGCTACCGGTGAGTCCCGATCTGCTTCACCAGAGGGATCAACAGCTGTGGCACACCTCCCCACAATCATTCAACTTGGCGGCATGGTGCCCGAGTTCAGGTCTTTAGAGCATCTCAACCTGTCTGCTGATAACATGGAAATAATTCAGGCAGCCAGGAAGCCCTCGGCCAGGTCTCAGTATAAGAGCAAGTGGCTTTGGTTCCGTCACTGGTGCTTAGCCAAACAGCTGGATCCCAGGGTGGTGTCCTTCGTGTCTCACCTAGCAGAATCGGGCGTTCATGTTCTGTCATCCAGGACTTATCTTGCGGTGGTAGGCGCCTACCTTTCCACAGATCAGTGCTCCTATTCTCTGTCGAACCCAGTAGTTAAGAGGCACTTTTGCGGGTTTGACGCGTCTTTATCCTCCGGTTCACAAGCCGCACCAGACGTCGAATCTGAATGTGGTCCTTACGCATTGTGCCATAATCCGTTCGAACCAATGGCCACGGTGGACCTTAAGTACCTTTCGTTGAAGGTGTCCTTTTTGGTTGCCATTACTTCCGCAAGGCGGGTGAGTGAGCTCCAAGCTCTGTCGGCGGAGCATCCCATTTTGGTTTTCCATAAGGATAAGGTGGTCCTACGGACAATTCCTTCTTTCCTGCCAAAGGTGGTCTCTGATTTCCATATGAATCAGTCAATCTCCCTGCCGGTCTTCTTTCCAAACCCAGCTTCAGAAGCGGAAAGGGTTCTACATTGTTTGGATGTTAGAAGGGCTCTTAAATTCTATCTGGACAGAACATCTGAATTTAGGAGCTCTTCTCATCTGTTGGTGACTTTTGGTAATCCACAAGGTAAACAGGCCTCTAAGGCGACTATCTCCAGATGGATCGCTGCCTGTATTACGGAGTCTTACACTGTCCAAGAACTGCAGCCTCCTAAAGGTATTCATGCACACCTGGTGCAGCCGCAGTTGCCTTTCAGAAATATGTCCCCTGAGAGACCATTGCAAAGGCGGCTACTTGGGCCTCCCCATCGGCTTTTTGTAAACAATATTGTCTAGACATGAGCTCCAGATCTAATGCTCATTTTGGCCAGGCTGTGCTGAAGAACCTGTTTCAATAAGGGATTTTCCATCCACCCGTAGTTCCTGTGAGGAGTGCTTGGGAATCTCCCATAAGTATGGAGGAAAGGGGACGGGACTTAGGAGTATAACCAGTTTACTCACCGTAGTGACCACCTTACTCCTAGACCATAGTCCCCTTTCCTCCATACGCCCGCCGTCCTCTCCAATAAGGTTCCTCTATTATTGCTTAACGGTCTCTGACCTGGCGATAGAAAAGGACTGATGGGCGATGCGCGGGGCGGAGCTAAGACGGGCGGGGTTACGGCCGCGTGCAGTACCCCACGTAAAAGAGAGGAAGGACTAACATTTTTGCACAATTTTGATGCTTTTACAAAGTGCTCCGGTTCCGTCCCACAGGACGGAGGAATGTCCCATGAGTATGGAAGAAAGGGGACTATGGACTAGGAGTAAGGTGGTCACTCCGGTGAGTAACCTGGTTATAACGGATGCCTCACTCAGGGGGTGGGGAGCCCATACCAACGATCTGACAATCAGTGGCCGTTGGTCTCCATCGGAGTCCAAACTTCACATCAATCTATTGGAGCTGAGGGCAATCAGACTAGCGCTGAAGGCCTTCCTGCCCTCTGTACAGAGAACGAATGTCCTGATAATGATGGACAACACGGTGGCCATGTAATACCTCAACAAGAGAGGAGGCGTAGGGTCACTACCGCTGTGCAGAGAGGCAATGCAGCTCTGTTTCTGGGCAATACAAGAAGGAATCTCTCTATCGGCAGTTCACCTAGCCGGAGAGCAGAACACGGCGGCAGATGCTGTGAGCAGGCAGAGCACAGTCTCTCATGTGTTGGAGCTAGCTCAGGAAGTCCTTATGGAGATCTTCTCCCTTTGGGGAACCCCTCAATTGGATCTGTTCATGGCCATGGTAAACCGGCAGTGCAAATAGTACTGCTCAAGGGAATTTCCTCCGAGAGGAGCTCTAGGAGACGTGTTTGTGGTGGACTGGAAGTTTGCACTTCTGTACGCTTTTCCTCCAGTCCCCGTGATTCCTCAAGTAATCAGGAAGTTGAGAAAATTTAGGAAAACCATGATCCTAATTGCCCCGGATTGGGCCAGGAGGACGTGGTACCCGGACCTTCTGGACATGTCCATCTGCCCTCCAATACGTCTTCCGCAAAGAGAGGATCTTCTCATGCAAGAGGAAGGTCGGGTTCTCCATCCAGAGGTCAAGACACTTAACCTTCACGCATTGGTTTCTGAGAGGTTGAGATACAAGTATTGGGATCTTCCGGATGACGTTATGGAGATTTTGCTTTTGGCCAGAAGCCCAGCAACGAAATCTTTGTACCAATGTCGTTGGAACAAGTTCAGTAACTGGTGCAAAGATAAGGATGTGGATCCTTTTCAATGTGGCATCTCAATGGTGCTTTCTTTCCTATTGCATCTAGCCAATCTGGGACTCCAGATCGGAACAATGAAAGGATATCTTGCTGCTCTGTCTATTTTCAAGCACTCCTCGGAAGAGGTTTCCTACTTCAAAATTACATGAATCATCCAATTCCTGAAAGGGCTTACTAATGTATACCCTCCGGTACCTTTTCATGTCCCAACTTGGGATTTAAATCTAGTACTTAAGTTTCTAACTTGTATACCCTTTGAGCCTCTGCACTCCTGTCCCTTCAGTCTTCTAACACTAAAGACTGTCCTTCTTGTAGCCTTAACATCAGCCCGCAGGGTTTGTGAATTACAGGCTCTCTCATGTAAAACCCCATATACTACGTTTTACAAGGACAAGGTAGTTCTTAAAGTTAAACCATCTTTTTTACCAAAAGTAGTTTCTGGCCCTCATTCCGAGGTTGGAGCTAGTCATGGCGCCATTAGCGCCATGACTAGCACCAATACCGGTACCGCCACCGACGTGGTGGTATGGGGATTTACCGGTCCATTCCGCCCTTTGCGGGACCGGTAAATCCCCATTTGAAATGCCCATTTGAAACCGCAAAGGGACCTCGGATTAGGGCGCAAAGGGATTACTGGCACCGGTGTCATTACCGGTGCCCGGTATCCCTTTGCGTCCGGGTCGTAATGACCCCCCCCCCCTGTCTTCCATTTGTCACAAAAAATCATATTACCACCATTCTATCCTCCTCCTCATTTGGGCAAAGAAGATGAAAGACTGCATAGGCTGGACCCCAAAAGGGCTCTCAGTTTTTACATTTCAAGAATGTCAAAGTTATGTCAAGATGACCAACTTTTTGTAGCTTATACAGGTCATAAATTGGGATTAGCAGTGAGAAAACAAACTATATCCTGCTGGATCATTCTGGCTATAATTGAGTGCTACAGATTAGCGGGGAAAGACCCACCGGATGGGCTATGAGCCCATTCCACTAGGGGAATGGCTACTTCTGCGGCTTTGAAGAGAGGAGTCTCTGCAGCAGATATTTGTTCAGTTGCAACATGGGCATCATTGCATTCCTTCATCAAGCATTATTGCTTAGATGCCTACTCCTCCAATGAGGGTTTGTTTGCTAAGGTAGTACTTTATTCTGTCCATGAGAACAATAACTAGTACTCCCAACTCCAAATTTACCACTGCTATGGGAGTCTAACACAAGATGAGGAATACGTGAAAGGACACAATCCATTTGAAGAACAAGTTACTTACCAACTGTAACTTTCTTTCGACTGGATGCTCCTCGCACATATTCCTCATTGACCCTCCCATCCTACCCCGCAGTACAGTTTGCGTTTGTTACACTTCCCTCTCACGAAGAGTCTATCAGTCACGGAGCACGCCGGGGTGTTCCTCTAATATTTCCTCAAAAAAACAGAACTGTAGCCAACGGGCGCGGCTCAAGCTATTTATACTGATGGTGACGTCGACACGGTGCGGAGCCCATCGAGGGACATCGACGCCCCGACCTTGTGCACAGCGCCCTCTGGCGAAAAAAATTTCTGAAGCAGCAAAGCTGACGAATATGAATATCACAAGATGAGGAATACGTGGGAGGAACATCCAGTCGAAAGAACGTTACAGTTGGTAAGTAACGTGTTCTTCTGAGTGGATAGAGTGAAGCATCATTTAGTCACGTATAAGAAACAGAAAACAGAATCAAAATCCGACATTCCCTCACAAAATAAGAGGATTTTAAGCCCTTTGCAAAGGCCTAAAATGACACTTTGGATTTTGCTAAATAATTGATTATATGTGTGTTTAAATAATGATATGCATATGTTTTATCACAGTATTAGGGATGTTAGATCACTATCAACCATAAGGTAAGGTATCACAAAAGCATACAGTTCACAAAACAGATTAAAATGGAAAACCCAGTGCAGCCGAATTCACACTTGGAAAAGTTGCATTTTTTCTAGTTTGCAGTTTTAAATGTAAAAATCGTTTTTTTCAAAAAAACTTTGAAAAACACTGAATCGAAATGCGGTTATTTGGCAGGGGTATAAATGAGGGGTATAACTGGTGAATTGAGAGAGATTTGGAAGGTAGAATGAGGTTCGTTTTTAGGAAGATAAAGCAGTTAAAAATTAGAAAATCGGTTTTGAAAGAAAGGCAAATTTTACTTAAACTAAATTATTCAGACTTTTAAAAAGGGACACAGTAAGATCCAAGGTTGATTCGCGACATCAACCTTGTCACCCCAGCGTACAACTTTAGGTGGAAATTAGTTTTTTTTTGTTGAAAATTTGTTTTTTATTGGAATTTTACAATTATGACGTAACTCGAGAAATAATGCAAACATTGATGTATATCAAAGTAAGGTCACAACTCCCCCCAAACCCCCACCACACCGCCCACTCCCCCCCACCCCACCTCCCGCACCCCCGGCCCCCTATCCCATGCCATGGTTTATTAGTCGATAACAACAACAGGGTCCAGCACATCTTCTGAAGGTGCAATGCGAGCATAGGGTAGCTCCTAAAAGAAAGAAGGTGCTCAAATGATAAGGTCCAACATATAAAAGTCACATTTCCTGTAACAATCGATCTCTCGCCACTCCAAGGGGAGTGCCCCGATAGTAGTGTTCCCATCAAGAGGACCGTCTGAGATGATTACTTATGCCTCAGGCCATTTTCCCATACTTGTAAAAAAATGGCAGCCATAGGGCCTCGATGTTAGATTTGGATTCATCGATCAGGTGGGTTAAATACTCCATATCATAGATTGCCCGTGTTTTCGCTACCCACTCCCCCTCCCCAGGAGGTCGGGGTGATTTCCATTTTTGGGCCCAGCAGCATCTAGCCGCGACTAGCATGACCTGCAACATATGGTCGTGTTTCACCTTAGGGCCCCCCTCAACCTCAATGCCAAACAACACCAGCCAGGGGGACAGAGTTCTCACCATTCCGTCTACTCCTCTTATCCATGACAAGACTTTGCTCCAGTAGGTTTGCGCCACTTGGCACTTCCACCACATATGGACACAGTCCCCCTTTTCAACGTGGCATTTCCAGCAGTGGGGGTCGTAACCTTTTCTCATTCTGGCTATCCTCTGTGGAGGGTAGTGCCATCTGTGTATCAACTTCAGGGCCTGGTGGCGGTATTGGGGTGCATTTATGGAACGGTGTGCCTGCCTACAGATCTTGGTCCATCTTTTTTTCGTTATGGGGGTGCCTAGGTCCTTTCCCCATTGTACTTGGGAAGATGGGGGGCCCCGTGGGGCAGAGAACAGCAAAAAGTTATAAAGCCGCGATATCACCCCCTTGGTCCCTTTGTGTGTTATGAGGAATTTCTCAAAATCGGTTAGGTCCCGCCTAAGCGTGTCTCCCAATCTGCTCTCGGTAAGGGCACCCTTAAGTTGTAAGTATCGAATGGGGGAGAGGTTAGGGAGGCCCAGGGCGTCCTTCAGGTCACCAAGAGCTATAAACACCCCATCTACCCAAAGCTGTCGGCCCTACAAAGACCTACCTCATACCATTGCTGGAAGGCTAGTGGTTCGTTGATCCCTTCCCAAAGTGGGGGAGCCCAGATGCAGCTCAAAGGTGAGGGCAACGTTGTAAGCCATCTTGGGTAACCCCCCTCCTTCCATATGGACCACAGCACCCCCAACACTGGATGTTTCAGAACCCTCCTCGGAATAGATGCTTTGGGGAGCCATAGCCACTCGTCCAACGTGACCGGCGAAAAGAGTGTAATCCATTGTTTCTTTGAGCCAGTCGTCAAATGGTCAACAAGGATGCGCAATTGTGACCCCTTATAATAAGTGTTTAGATCAGGGAAATTAATTCCACCCTCATCTTTCGGTCTTATGAGAGTGTCATAAGCAATCCTGTGGGATTTGCCGGCCCATAGGCAGCGGAGAAGGGTCCGCTTGATCTCTAGGAGGAATGAGTTCGGTATCTGGGTTGGCAACATTTGAAACAGGTATAAGAATTTGGGGAGGACTACCATTTTAATGGAGTTAAGGCGAGCCATCCATGAAAGGCCGGATTTCGACCAGCGTCCCAGGTCATGTTTGATCGACCCCCATAGGGGCAGGTAGTTTACCTTGAAAAGATCCTTTAGGTCTGATGGAATTCGGATCCCCAGGTGAGAGAGTCCCTCACTTTGTTTACAAAACGGGAGGTTATCGATGTATTGTCTCTCGGTCCCGTTGAGCTGGCCTGCCGGGAAAGCCACTGATTTATCTACGTTGACCTTATAGCCCGCCAAGGATCCATATCGCTCTAGAATATTCAACACCTCTGGGACTGATTGAGATGGTTTAGAGAGGTACAGGAGGACATCATCAGCAAACAGGGTTATTTTGTAGTCAGTTCCCCCTATTTTAACACCTTGGATCTGATTGTTAGTCCTGATTGCTATGGCCCAAGGTTCCATCACCAGAGCGTATATGAGGGGAGACAATGGGCTTCCCTGTCTTGTGCCTCTCTCTAAGGGAAAGGGCTCTGATTCTCCTCCATTAACCACCACTCTAGCGGAAGGGCAGGAGTAAAGGGCCGTCATCCATCCCCGCCACCTGGGTCCCATCCCCAAGGACGACAGAACCCACTCCATAAAGGCCCAGCTCACCCTGTCAAACGCCTTCTCCGCGTCTAGAGACAGGAGAAGGGCACCGTCAGATTTCACTCCGTTTGAGCTCAGTATGTTCAGGGTTTTGCGCATGCTGTCTGCTCCCTGTCTATTCACTACAAAACCTACCTGATCGGGATGGATCAGTCGGGGGAGACACTTTTCTAGACGTGTCGCCAAGATCCTGGTGAAGATCTTAGCATCTGTGTTCAGGAGCGAGATGGGCCTATATGAGCCACACTCTGCTGGGTCTCTGCCCGGCTTAGGGATTACTGTGATTATGGCCTGCAGGAATGGCGGTGGAATGGTTTCTAAGGTTTTAATTTGGTTAAATAATTTGGTTAGTGGTTGGGTTAGTTCGGATTGGAATCGTTTATAGAAATCCGCTGTGTACCCATCTTCGCCCGGGGTCTTGCCTATTTTAAGCTTTTTGATGGCCCCTTCCACCTCTTCCTCTGTTATCTCCTAGTCCAGTGTCTCCCTCTCTAGGTCTGTGAGCTTGGGTAGGGGCTAGTCCTCGAGATATTTTCGAATTTCATCCAGTGATTCACCCTCTTGTTTAGTGTAGAGGGCCATATAGAAGGCCGCAAATGATTCGGCTATGTGTTCAGTTTTTATCTGGGCGTTGCCTGCCCCGTCCTTGACCTTCTCGCCCTGTTTCCCCTCAGCCTATGTGCCAGAAGAGTTCCAACCCTGTCGCCCTTCTCATCGTATCTCTGCTTCGTGTATCTCATTTTTTTAACTACCTCTCCAATCAGGATTTTATGCAGGGCTTGTCTCTTCTCTCTCATTTCACTCAGGAGGTTTTCGCAGTCTATGTTTCCTTTGGTGAGCTGTGCCCTCATGGCCCGCAGGTCTTCCTGGATTTTGGATTCTATCGGGGCCCTCTCTCGCTTCTTGCTCGAGCCCTCTGCGATGAGGAGACCCCTGAAGGTGGCCTTCGCTACCTCCCAGACTGTAACCATTGGGACTTCCCCTGTGTCGTTTGATAAAAAGAAGGCTTCTATTTCGTTCCTTAGGAATTCCCTAAACACCTGGTCTCTCATGAGGGTGTCGTTACAGCACCACCTGCGTGATTTCACGGTGGCTTGCAATCGCCATTCCTTAACAAGATGTTCATGATATGACCAGGTCACAGAATCAACCGTAGGGTTTCCAACCTCTCCCACTCCTTCCTCCGACACCAATAGCAAGTCGATTCTGGTATATGTTTGGTGGGGAGGGGAGAAGAACGTGTAACCCCCAGGGATTTGCCAGCATTTACGCCATACGTCTACCCAGTAGTACTCTTGTAGGAGGTCCCTCAAGGCAAGGTTATCTTTTGTAGGGGCTTTTGGTCCCGTCCCTTTGGCCGACCACCAGTCAAGATGGGGGTCTGTAATGAGATTGAAGTCTCCGCCCAGGATTGTGGCTCCTTCAGCCCACCCGTCCATGACCCCAAGAACCTTGTGGATAAACTTAACTTGGCCGGCGTTGGGCGCGTACAGGGTGGCTAGTGTGACTCGTGTCCCCTGGGCTGACCCCTTGATCGCAAGAAATCTGCCTCCAAAGCCCCTTTTCGTCTCCACATCGGTGAGATGCAGCGATTTACCCAAGATGATACCCACTCCCTCCTTCTTCGAGGATTTGTGCGAGGCCCAGAAGTTTCTGCCCATCTCCTTTCCTTTAATCGTCAACTTGGCCCCCCTTCTATAGTGGGTTTCTTGTAGGAAGAGGGCTAGTAATTTCTGTTTGCGGAATAGGTTACTTGTGAAAGACCGCTTGTTTTGTGAGTTGAGGTCCTTAACATGAGCGTGCCGATCCGACCTTCAACCATGGTCGTCGCTACCCTTGCCCTGTGAAGCCTCAGTGAGTACCCCCGTTATCATCCGTGGACTTGAACCCCAGAACCATGGCATGGCATTCCCTTTTTCTTTCCCCTCCCCACTCCCTCCTCTGATCCCCAGTTCCCCATTTCCCTTACCCATTTTGTTAGGCGTCCGTCTCCATCGCCCGACATACATCGGGTTTAGTCAACGAACCACCAGGGCCGCTGCCCGGGCCCCGAGAGAGAAAATGGTGTGGATCATACCCTCCAGATTATACATATAGGAACATTTCACAGGTTTAGTCGGAGTCCAATCCCTCTACAGGACCTCCCCCGACCCAGCCCTCTTTATTCCCACTGCATGTCTTATGTCTCGTGGGGCCCGGGCCCAACCGTGAACTAGCTTCCAGTGTGAATCAGGAGGGTTCTCGAAGGTCTCAGGGGCCGCACCTGGCCACCTTCCGACAACAGAGAACACCACCACTCCGTGTTTCAGACAGGTGGGACCCGAAACCTTCAAGCATCAATTTCGGCATAAGCCTCGCCAACCGTGGCAACATCCTAATACAACATACAGTGCCCCCCAACATAGAGGGGCCCACGAGGGCCCCTCGGGCAAATGCAATACAGTACAATAACATCACATTTTTTAACTTTCTCCCCTTCCCTCTTGATCACTCAGATCCATTGCGCAGGCCCTAGCATCAACAAAAGTGGAACGAATATTTCTCCTCAATTCGCCGGCGGCCACTGGGGGCGAATGAGCGAATGAACCACAACAGATCGGCATTGCATTCCTTTTCTTTCCTCTTCTATCCTGTAATCATGCAGGTCCTCTGCGACCCGCCGAGGGATGCCTGGTTTATTGGAATTTCCGGGTGCCCTTCACTTTGTGTTTCCCCTGGCTGAGGTCAGGGCCC
Organism: Ambystoma mexicanum; assembly: GCF_040938575.1. Lineage (NCBI taxonomy): Eukaryota > Metazoa > Chordata > Amphibia > Caudata > Ambystomatidae > Ambystoma > Ambystoma mexicanum. The sequence goes on from NC_090926.1 coordinate 1,227,674,672, forward strand.
CGTGGGGCACGGCTCGGGTCTCTGTCAGATCCGCTGTGCTCCCTCGAGGACCCCGGGGGGGCCCCGACCAGTTCGTTGATGCCTCTTTGGATGTCCACTTCTGTAACGAGCTGAAAGTTCTCCCCTTGCCATTCAAAGGATATGTAGAATGGGTGTCCCCAGCGGTACCGGACCCCCTTCTCCTGTAGCCACCTAGTGATTGGACCACATTTTTTCCTCATTTGTAGCGTGAGGGCGGATAGGTCCTGGTAGATTGCCATCCTGGAATTGTCATATTGTATATCTCTTAGGGTTCTAGCTCTTTAAAGTATTTTTGCTTTATCTGTGTAATAGTGGAACTTCGCAAGCACGGAGCGTGGGCCCCTACCGCCTCCACTAGCTCGATGAACCCTATCAATCAGGATGGTTTCTCCGGAGTCGGTTCCCAAGACAATCCTAATGATCTCCTGCACTTTGCCCTCCAGGCCGGTCTGGGTCTCCCCCTCCGCCTCCGTCAGGCCGAAGAATCGCAAGTTACATCTCCGTTCTCGATTTTCCATGTCGTCAACTTTGAGACGGAGCTCCCCCTCGCGCCGCTGTATCTCTTTAAACCTTGCCTCCATCAGAGCTTCCAGGAAGTCGGTGGACGCCTGGTTATTCTCTACCCCTTCCATTCTAACCTCCAACGTGGAGACCTTGGCAGTGAGGTCGGCCAGCTTGGCTCCCATGTCCGTTCTCATCCCCCTGATTTCGTCTAGGATTGTCTGGATATTGTTCTGCATGGTGTTCATGTCGGGGGTTGGCGTGGGTGGGGAGTTGATCTTTATCTCTGGTTTTCGGGGAGTGAATTGGTATCTTACCAGGGTTTCTTTCCAACTCATGGGGTGTCTCCACCTCTAGATCTTTGTGGTTTCTCAATATTCCTCATGGTCTCCCCCCGGTTCCGTCCCAGCTCCAATGAGGTGTCGCGAGGTGGGCGGATTCTGAGAGTTAGATTGGCTCTGTCGAGTCCCCTTATGCCCCGTGGGGGTCAGTCCCAGGTCCTTCGACGCACCCCACTCCCTGTGGACCTTTACGGAGGGTCTGCGTCTGTGATCGCCGGCGGGTCAGGCGCCTCGGGTGTTTACTTGTATGGGGCCACAGGGGACCTTCTATCCGTTGTTCTGAGTGCTGTGGCACTCCACTGGCTATGGCTCTCCTGCACGGCGGCAGGGAGGGACAGGCACTACTCACGGTTGCTCCGGCGTGGGGCCGGTGGGTGCGTTCAGAGGCCGCCAGGGTAGTCGCCCCCCTAGCCTCCACTGTAGGCCGACGGGTTCTGCTGTGGATGGCAAGTAATAGGCCCCTAAATAAGAGGGTGAACCCCACGAGGGGCCAGGCGCTCCGCAGAGGGGCCCAGGCGTGCTCCCGCGTTGGCCCGGGCCTGTTAGGTGTAGGCCTCTGTGGGCCGCGTCGCAGCAGCAGCCGGGGGGAATCCTTATGGCACTTGTTGCAAAGATGTTCCCCGCCGCCGGGGGGGAGAGGAGAGGAAGGGGCCCGGGCGCGCTCCCACGACGACCCGGGCCGAGATACACAGACGTGCGTGTGGCAAGCCGGGATCCGCCCGTGGGAGCCCGGGGCGTATTGTCCTCCAAAACCGCTGCGGCGTGAGCCGAAAGCAGGCACGTCGCTGGCACCCCCATGGACGAGGGCCCCGATCTCCGAGGGGCTCCCACGGGCTTTCAATGATGTTGGCAGAGGCGCAGGGTGTAGATTCCTCAGATTGATCGGGGCGCTGCGCCCGTCCGCAGAGAGGAGGGGCCCGGACACAGAGCTTCACCTCGTACGCGGCGCGGGCCTAGAGAGGGCAGGGGGAGCGCGAAAGCTCCAAATCAAATATCTCGGGGACCCGGGCACCTCCAAGGCGCGGGAAGGTGTCGCTGTAGTCCCCAGGAGTTCCCCCACCTGGATTCAGCCTTTGCAGGAGGATAATGTTCCTTTTATCGCGGTTTACTCCACAAATCTCTCGGGGCCTTAGGGGAGCCGAACAATCAGGCAGCCATCACGCCTGCGCCCCCTGGTGGCCTCCGGAAATTAGTTTGATTACTCAAAATTTGACTAAGGAGTTACTTGAGAAGATGAATGAAAGAATTGCACTAACACTTGAAAACAAGAACAGGGTGCACAGAGAATTAGACCAGTCTATACAAGTTATCAGGGTATGGATAGGGTTGCTTAGAGAGAGGAGTCAAGATGGGGTAGACTATGTGTCAAGGGATGTGGGATACTCACAGTCCACTTTTGAATCTGGGATTTTAGACAGTCAACCGGTTCTGGTCCCAAAAGATTCTGGTCACCGGATAATCAGGACAGCTGGATGGCAGGGCATGCAGTTAGTGGGCAAGAAGCTGGTCTGGTTTCAGGATGCTTCCCAAAAGAATACCACAGCTTCTCCCTTTGGGTATTGGGATTTCTAGTAGGGTTTCAGGATTGAGGCCTTGCTGGGATGGTCAGCAATGCTTTGGCCTTGCAGTGGAATCTGGAATCAGCTATGCTTTGGCTTTGCAGTGGGATCTGGAGTCTGGCACGATGAAGGTAGAAGATCAGGAACGCAGGCGCAGGAAATTCAGGAAAGAGTCTGTCCAGAGTTCTGTCAGCTCCCCTTTTTATAGAGCATGGTGACATCATCGAATTATATGGCAGGGCAGGTTTAGCTAAGCACACCTCTAAACAACTGGATTGGTCAGGGGTAATGGTTGACTCCTTGCTCTCAACTGGTTGGGTTTCAAAGACATGATGTCAGATTTATGATGTAAGGTTTACAATGTCCAGAACCTCCCACAGTTACTTTAGCTAAAATCCAGTGTTGCCATTAATGGCACATTTGTACAGTTGGGGCATCTTAACAAATTACATAAATAGGTTACATATTTCCTGCAGAACATTCCAGTCCAACTCTACAATTTGTAAAACATTGTTTTGCACTTTTAATAATTATTAGTAATTTTTAATGTGAACTATTCAGCCTAAAATTCTAGAACTGTACATGTGTATGGATTATCATCAGGCATGTCAGTAGTGAATTTGACATTGGCATTGTGTACCCTTTCCATGGAATACTCAATTCTTTGCCATTTCTTTTCCCTATATGTCAGTGAAGGCTACAACATCTTAAATTATAAACCACAAAATTACATTCACCCTGCAAACTTTTTACATGTTTGTGAAGTCCTGTTGCAAAGATAAAAGTCTTAAATGTTTATTAATAACATAGGGCCTCATTACACAGTAGGCGGTGATCATGGCGCTATTAGCGCCATGGTTGCCGCCGGTATTTTACCGTGTCCGCCTTGGTGGATGGCAGAATTACTGCCCTACTCCAAGGTGAGCGGGGGCGGTAATTCCCCATTCACCAAGGCTCTTCCCCATTCCCATTTTTGCTCCCATAGGGCATAATGGGAATGGGGAAGGCCCTAATTACGGTACCGCGAATTGCGGTACCGTAATTAGCTCCGAGGTCCCTTTGCGGCACCCTACTTTAACGGCTGGTCAGACCAGCCGTTAAAGTCGGGTCCCGCAAAGGGAACTCGTAGTAAGGCGGTAGGGGTTTACCGGTGCCCTTTCCGGTACCGGTAAACCCCTACCACCTACCGTGTAATGAGGACCATAGTCTTTGGAGGAAAATCTTCAGTATTGTTCCCCATATATGGGCATAGCTTCCAAGGCTGCTCTTGTGTTGGCTCTGAAACTCCCAGCAGAAGTCGCGGGAAGGTGTGATTTTCTTTTTTACATACTCGTGTCCCAGAATTTCTATTGTAAGAGGGCGCAGCCCAGACCCAAGTCTGCCAAGGTAGCAATTATCACTTGTGTTTTCTAGGATCTACTGTGAGGGGCCTTCTGTTGCTAGCATCCCCCCAAAGCAGAAAACTGTTTGGGTGGTTTTCCCCCCTGTAGCCACTGCCTTATAATACCTTATTTTATTCTTTTTGTTATAAATCAGAATAAAGCCTGTTGAGTAAGATCTCTCATATATATTTCACAGCACAAACCCCTTCACATTGCTAGATAATGGCAGGGCCTTATCCAACATACACTTTTAAACACATAATTTTCTTTATTTGCAAAAGTACATTTAAACATGTGGGGCTGCTAGCATTTTCTTTTCAAATTTAGTTTAGCCTTCCCTCTGAATTTCCACATTGTTTTGTAGCCATAGTAGTTTCTTGTAGGCAGCAATCTGTTTAAACACAGATGTACAGAAATGAACATAGGCCCAGAAAGTCAGGGCCTCTTTGACGCATTGATCTTTGATATTTTGTAGCCCAGATGTAAAGCGTTTCCTGTGTAGCTGAAGTAAAGCTTCTTTTGATTCCTTCAGAACTGAACAACAACCTGTCTTTCAGGAATACTGCTGTTGTCTGCGGGAGCAAAATGTGAATGTGAATGGGCATGTCAGGGTTCTCATTAATAAAAGTATTGTGATGATGACTCACAGGAAAAGAGCATCAGAGCGGCATCATTTTTAAATGTAAAAATGTCCCTTTTTCAATGGGAACTTTGGGCTTGCAGCAAAGCAGCGCTGCTTTTTCACTCCCCTTATTTGATACATGTCAGAACACATTGGCAGGCTTTTTCAGTTTGCCCCCTTGTTCCATCCTGCCCAAAATGTGCTCGGCAAGATGATGCAGCCATCTTTTTTTGTAGTTGCAAAATGCAGTTTTGGTGTGAGGCAGTGGTGCTCAAAGGTGCCAGCGCAGCCATTTTGCTATTTCTGCTGAAATGTAGCTTTGTTATGGATGGGAGTACTGCTGAGTGGGTCAAAGTTGCCCACAGTAGAAAGCAGTTGTCAGCAGCCGATCCACATCATGCCTGTCCAATGCCTGGGTATCCATCACCTGGTGAGTTTGTGTGTTTTCTGCTGTGGAATTTACCCAAGGTAGCAGTGCAGTCTGCTTTCCATGTCACAGCTGCGACCGGTACCAAATTCGAACGAGGACTTCGTAGAAACCAGGAAGGAGGCTAACTCGTACCTGCAGGTGGGGTATGTATTTCGTCACCTGCCCTCAGTACCCACGTGAAGACTGCCTCTCCAGTTTCCGGGGTATTCTCGGGACTGTTTAGGGGGAAATCCTGGACGCTTACACCTGCAAGTGCCTCTGGGTGAGAAAACATGAGTTATTGGTGGATAGGAGTGTTGTTGTGTTTGGGTCAGTGTTTCTGTGCGGCTATCGAGAGTGTAGAGTGTGAGATGGTTTCAAGAGGAGGGAGGGAAAGCCAGGTTTTGAGGGCCTTTCTGAATTCCAGGTGATTGTCAATATTGCGACTTTGCAGGGGTAGGGAGTTCCAGATGATCGGCATTTGGACGGAGAAAGAGGGTCGGCTCTGTCTGGAGGAGTTGTAATGTGGGACAACTTGGATAGATGTTGTTCAAGATCTCAGAATCCTTGAGGGGTAGTAGCGAGTGACTTTATCTTGAAGGAATTCTGAGCCGGTGTTGTGGATGGCCCAGTGGGTGATGCACATGGTTTTAAAGGTAGTGCACCGACTAATAGAGAGCCAATGGAGGAATCTTGGTGTAGGGCGAATGTGTTCTCTGGGAGTAAGGTTAATGAGCAGATTGGCTGCAGCGTTTTGGATTCTTTGCAGTTTCCATAGCTGAAACATTGGTGCACTTAGGTAAATGCAGTTTGCGTAGTCTAAGCGGTAGAGGATGATGGAGATGATGGCAGAGAAACAGTGAGGATAGGTGAGGTAGGGCAAGATACGCCTGAGCATGCACAGATGGAAGAAACAGGTTCTGGATATAGAGTTGATGTGTTGGGAGACGGATGAATATGTGCCCAGTGTGCATCTGAGGTTTTTCCCCAGAGGTCGAGGTTGCCGGTGAAGGGCCTAGGGATTGTGGCCAGGGAATAGGTTGGGGAAGGAGTGCTGTTTTCCCACAGACTAGAATTTTTGTTTTCCCAAGAATGAGGATGAGGTGGTTGGTCGTCATCCAGTGTCAATATCCGAGGCATGATGACAGATCTGGACCGTTGGAGCATGGCCATTTTGGGATTTTAAGGATGATCTAGATGTCGTCTGCAGGTAAAATTGTCGGAGCGGATGAGTGCGGGCAGACGGTTTAGATAGATGAGATAGCGATGCTCCTTGTGGGACTCCTTTTGTTACTGGTCGTGCAGTGGAGGTGAACGGGTGGAGGAGCATGATTTGTGAGCCATTAGAGATGAAAGAGGAGATCTAATCAGTGTAGCCCGTCTAGGAGGATGGTGTGATTGATGGTGTCAAAGGCAGCAGAGAGGTCAAGAAGGATGAGTACAGTGCTGTCTTCTGCATCAGCTGTTCTTTTTTTAGGAGGGGTTTGGTGTAGGAGGTTTTTAGGGCATCTTGAAAGCTTCCCGATGTTACGGAGTGGTTCAGGTTTGAGCGTGTGAATCAGCCTGCACAGGTTGAGGTTAGGATGTTTTTGAGGAGGGTCGGCAGGGAGCGTTTATGGGTGGCTTTATGCTGGAAGCGAGAAGAACCCCTGGTCTGAGATTGGAGAGAAAGAGGTGAAAGTTTGTATGCAATGGGGGTTTAGACAGGGGTCGGGCTGTGGGTGGGTAGGGCGTGGAGGCATGTGTTCCAATTTAGAGATTATGGCAGCGTGCCTGTCGATAGCGACATTGTGGAAGTGTTCTGATTAGGTGTCACACAGGGGTTGGAAGTTGGGAGAGCGGTGGGTTAGAGCAGGCCGGGGAGTTGAATTTGGAAATGATTCTGCTATAATCAGCACTCTCCCTGGACAGCCATCTCCTACCGTACGATCCACCTTTAGAATACCACCTCCGAGGTCAGGAACAGGTAGCAGCTGCCTGCCTATGGCCACCTGGGAGGAGACTTTAGGCTGGTGTAAGGAACTCATGGTGGCAACAGTAAAGACAGAGACAAGTGATCACAGTTCAAGGGTGTTTATTAAACTGTAAATGTCGCGTGGAAAAACAAATAACCTAAATCTAAGATGGGAGCAAGCTTCGACCATCAAATGAAAAATAAAGCAGTCCTTGCGGCGTCGTGTCAAAATAAAAAGGCCTATACTAAAAAAAAACTATTGCCAATTCCTTATAGCTAATTACAAAAAGCCTATGAGATAGGGTTTCAATAAAGGAAGACATGTTCACAAACAATAAGTAAGATGCGATTGCCTGGGTTCTCCCCTCCCCACGTTTTGAGCATGGAACAAGGCGGATTTCCTAACATAGCACACACTCAAACTTTCCCAGCACAAGTCGACAGTTCTGCACCAGCTATCAGGTTCTTCGGTGGTTGAGTTTCTTTTAACGAAATCTCTTGCCTTCGAGAGCCTGATGTTTTCAACAAACAAACAAAGTTCTGTTCCACGTATACTTTAAGTGTTGGCTTCACCCCTGGGTCCTCCTCTTCCGGTCGCAGACCTCTTACAAGTCATATTCAACAAATCAACTAAACAGTTCCTTTCTCAATGAACTTTGGGTGATGGCTTTTCACCCCGAGATCTCCCTGGGCAAGGCTCGGAACCCAAATGACAAGGGCGACAATTCACTTTCTCCTTGTTTTGCAATACTTTTTATTTTCATGAATCTTAATGTCTTTTCAAACAATTCAGTGTGGACATCCTTCGATTGGGTTCACTCTTTCCTACCTTGCCAACACACTGTTCATGTGCTCACTTCACCAGGCGGGATTCATTTCCCTTAGCTTCCCAATTGTCTGCCTGTCAAAGACTTTCGACGGTATAGAGGGTTTTACAAGACCCCTGTATGACCACTTTTAGGGAGAATTCTCGTTTATGGCTAATGTCCCTCACCTAGTGAGTCCCCCAGCAGCTTTGCTGGACTTCTGGAGTTTATTTTTTTCCACTTGGTAAGAGTGAGAGCGTTTTCCCCCACTCTTGCCTGTGTTTTGCTATGTGTTTCCATCTATTTTTGTGATTGTGGACTCTGAAGTACACCACTTCAGTAGCACCCTTCTTTGTGTGTGTCACAGCACCTTCAGTGCCGTGGCACAGGGTTTTCTTTGAGACTTCTTTCGACTCCATTTCTGAGGCGACTACTGTCCCACAGAAAAGGGTAAAGTTACCATTAACTTTACTTATTCAATCTACCACAGATCCAGTACACCCCATCTTCCATGGAGTACTGGAAAAGGGTTAACTCGTATCCCTTTTTATCTGTACCTCCTAGAGCATTGTTTCGCTCTTTTAACATTTAGACTTGGCTGGTGGCAGTGGTATCTACCCTAACTTTTCTACCGCGATTATACTAGATAAACGTGGTACTGTTCTTGGCTATTACATTAGCCTCAAACATAAACCCGCTTGACCAAATCGTCTTTCTTTTGGCTCCGGTTGGGTTTATTTGCCATTCCTTTTTGTTAAAGTCCTTCTTGTGTTTTACATTGCGCGGCAAACTAGGTTCGCCTTCTTTGTTCACTGTCTTTTGGAGGGCTTCTGCTCAGAAGCCCTCCTCCAGGCGCCTGGGTGTCTAGGTGGGCTGAATGTGAGGGAGGGGTGTAGTCACCCCCTGCACAGGGTATCTTAGGAAACCCAAGTCGCACTTTGTCATGATTGGCCAGGGTAGTTGTCCGGGCTGGACAACCCTCCTGCTGGGTGATTGACAGCCAGGCTGCGTGAATGGGTTTTTTTTGCATAAAAGGCAGGTCTCTTGGGCTAGAAGTCAGAGAGTCACCACTGGAACTACAAGGAACCGAAGAGAAGCGGAGAGAATGGCAGCTGCTGCAACTACCCCGTTGCGGTGAAGCCCTGCTGCAGTCCTGAGCTATCTGGCCTTCAACGACTCCGAGAAGATCCAGTCAGGAGTCTTCTTCCCTTGAGCTTGGTGGGGATAACCAGCTCATCTTCTTCAGCCAGAGGATCCTCTTCCATGGTCGAAATCACTGCACACTGCTGTAGTGGTCCGGATAGCCACCTGAAGAGCCTCTCCTGTATTTACGGAGCGCTCCTTTTATTCCGTGTCGCTGCTGCTGGCTTAATGCCTGTGTGGTGCAGACCCCCTTCAGACGTCCTCCTTCTCGACGTATTGTGGGTCTGCGGGAAACCAACAGGAACAACTGCCAGGGCACCAGCTGCACCATCGGAACAAGGTACTGTGTTCTATTGAGGAAACTGGGTGAATCCTTTTTCTTCCTTTTTCAAGGCTTGACCTTGTCTTCCCTCCTTCTTATAACTTTTGCTTCCGAACATTGACAATATCGAAGTACTTTTGGCTGCGTTGAATCGTGAACTGTCTGACCGCGTGATCTTCGGCAACTGGCCCCGGTGTCTTGCGACCCTGGCTCCGACCCTTTGATTTTTGAACTCCTGTCTCTGAGTGTTTCTTGATTCTGCCTACCTAACCAAAATATTGCCTGTGATTTTTGCCTCCAACTCCCTCTGGGTATCTCAGGTGCTAAGTGTGTTTATGCCCCGGTACCATTTCATGTCACGGATACGCGTTTGTTTAGTAGACCGAACTGTCAAAAAGTGATCGTAATCGTATTCGCGGTAACATGTTTTGTGCCTAACACCGGTTCATTCCAACACAGGGTACTTACCTTGAGACATACTGTACAAAGTGAATTGGTTAGTTGTAGTATATTTAACGTGTGGTTTTTATTGAAGTTTAATAGAAGTGTTGTGTTTATAACGAATAGTTTAAAAATAAATGTACTTATATTTTTCTTCCTGAAACCTTGAGTCAGTGTTTGCTTGAGTCAGAGTAATTGTGGTCCCTTTGTGTAATCTCTGCTACTGCTCATATACTCTTGAGATAAGCCTGGCTGCTCTGCCACTGCTACCACTATGACTTAGTAGTACAGGCTTGTACCAAAGGTAAAACTTGTATCACCACCTGTAGTCTTAGGGCACTGCACAGGATTCTGCCTAACAACCACTTTGACCTCTTCTCACCTTTTTTTTTTTTTTTTTTTATTTGTATATGGTTTTATTACACCTTTACAAAAAACATCAGCACATAGAATCAACACATAGTATAAATAAATACACAATTATAAATTTACGTAATTACATATTTAGAGTATTACAAAGGGTTAAGAGAATTAAAAATTACAAGAACAAACAAGAGCAAGCGCAGCAGCAGCAAATTAGCCTATATCTTTAACATATTTGTATATCTTGTGACATCATGGTAACAGCAGATATATATCTATTCAAGATGGAGGTTCCGGATAAAACTAGATAAGGCCAACCCTTCCCTACTAGTTCCAATACACAGACAGCGTTGCCATACTAGGTCAGTCGAGAGGCCTAGGAGTTGTAATTTCAAGGCATTCAAACAGGAGTCTCTCAGTACATGGAGATGGGTACAGAACAAAATGAGGTGTTTAGCCGTTTCAGGGACTAAGCCACAGAATCTGCAGAAACTATTAGCCGCTGTAATCTGTTTCCACCTCAGTTTAGTATCCAAAGTAGGTAGGATATTCCACCGTAGTTTGAGTAGTGTGTGTCTGTGTTCCCGATTTGGGAAGATTTTAAGTATTGAAGAAAGAGTACCTCTTTTTTTATGTTCATGAGCCAAGTGTGACATTGAAGTATATGCATGAAAGGCATCCACAGTCCGGCACCAGTCAAAGTCCCACAACTTCATTTTGGTTTTAGTGGGATTAGTGATTAGTTGCTCTAAATCTGAGCCGATATTGGTCAGAATATCTTCACAAAGCATAGCAAATTTGTGTAAAAATCCGGATCGGAAGATGTTATTGCCAGCCAGTTCATATAGCGTGTTGGCAGTCGGGGCCTTCAGTTTAGCATAAAGCAGCAGCTTCCTCCACTCAACTCGTGCTGTTAAAGAGATATAGCCCAGCTCGAAGCGAATGGCAGCCAGGGGAACTGCATTGGGGATGAGTAAAACCCGTCTCCATATGTCCCCTTCAATACCATCCAAATTAGCGATGGTTAATCGAGTAGCGAGCTCTAGGCCATATGTCAATTTCGGTGCGATTTTCCCCTCAAAAAAGAGTAAAGCAGGTCTAATAGAGAATCGGCCATATTTACGGTCAATTTTAAGGACCTGACTGGCCAATGCCTTAGCTTTATGCAGGAGAAGGAGGTTCTGCCCTTTTGAGCCTCTACTTGCTCCCAGATAATAGCCCAGGTAAGTAAGGGAAGTGGAGCAGGTTATAGTTGCACCTACTAACTTCCAGAGGTTAGTTTTCTTCCTAACAACCCCTTTAGATAAGGCAAGGATTTTGGTCTTCGCAGGATTAATATTCAAACCATTGAGTTGGGCATAGTTGGCGAATACGTCCAGCAACCGCTGTAACCCCACCTTAGTTAGATCGAATAGAACAAAGTCGTCTGCATACGCCAACCAAATAAGCTTCAAAGTGCCAATACACGGCGCTAATAGCCCCTCTTTCACAAGGTGCTCTGCTACGTCTGAAACATATTGATTAAACAACCAGGGGGCTAGTACACAACCCTGTCTAACCCCACAATGAGTGCGAACAGCATCAGACATATCCCCCTTTTTGTTTAACCGGATACGAACGGTAGAGTTATTATATACCCCCTCCAGTAAGCCAATTAAGCCCCTTGGCAGGCCCCAAGCGTGGAGTTTTTGCCAAAGCCTATTTCGGTCAACACAGTCAAAGGCTGCTGAGAGATCCACTGAGGCCATAAAAGTAGGTCCCCTAGTTGAGCTCCAGGCAGTCTCTTGGATGCACTTAACTACCAGTCCATTGATGTTAGTGGAGTGGTTTTTACGGAAGCCCGTTTGAAAGGGGCTCAAGGGATGACTAGTTTTTTCCCATTCCCTTAAGTGTGAGAGAAGAAAAGCAGAGAAAATTTTACAGTCCGCATCAATCAAAGCGATGGGCCGATAGTTTTTGGGATCGGACCTACTACCGCATTTGAAGATCGGAATCACATATGCAGTGGACCAAGAGATAGGACATGACCCAGTTTGCAAGATATCCCGAAACTCCATACATAAAAGATTGGCCCAAAGATTCGGGTCTGCTTTGAAGGTATTGTTCGTTAGCCCATTCGGGCCAGGGGCTCTTGATCGTTTACACCTATGGATTAACTCCAGGATTGAATCAATCTCTAACGGAGGATCCCATTTAGGGTAAGGGGCTAATGGGTCATAGTCAGAGAAGCTGGTCATTGCCGCTAAGGGGGTAGGGGCGAATCTATTTATATAAAACTCCAGCCAGCCTTGTTCCGCAATTGGATTAAGTTCAGCAATGACCTGGTTACCATCCTGTCCATTAACAATCTGCCAAAAGGCTCCCACATTAGCCTTCAGGATGACCTGTAGCATTAGTTCCGAGTCTTGTTGTAATAACTGGTGTTTAATAGTTTTACAAAAATTCTTGTAGGTATGTTTAACCTTCTTCATAAGGATTAGGCGAGAGGACAAGTCGCTTATTGTAGTTTGTAGTTTCCTAATGTTTTTGTTCTTAATGGTTTTTGCTGCTGCCACCTCAGAGTTATATTGATGTAAATGCCTAGTGGCTGGAATTCGGCTTACAAAACTAGTGCCAATATCATCTACTGCCACTTGTATTAGGGTAGTGACCATTGCAGAGTTAAAAGTAGCCAATTTCCAGTCCAGAGTAGTCTTATTAAGCATGTCCCATAGTTTAGCATTCAGAATTTCAATGTTTTTAGGGGACCACCGAATAGCAGAACCTGATGGATTTGGAGAGACCACGGTCGAATGGCAAGGCCGCCCCTTAATCAGGCAGATGTTAAATGTTGCCGTTAATATACCATGGTCACTCCATGGATTCAGGAAAATTTCAAACTTCGAACATCTTGTAAGAAGATAATCATCCACAAAGATGTAGTCGAGCATAGAGGTGGACGACCCCCGCCGCCAGGTATAACAAATAGGAATTGAAGAGGGTTGGGAGAGATCACGTAGAGGTTGTAAACCTAGATTGCCCAATTCAGTGTACCAAGTTTGACTAGCCAGTTTTTTCCTATTATCACATCGAACAGGGGGATACAGCTCACATAATAGCCATGGAGAATAATTGAATAAACAATCACAGTTCAAATCCCCAGCTAGTAGTACATGGCCTGAATCATTAGCCAGCATCCACTCCAAAATAATCTGCGAGATAAGAGACACAAACAACTTAATTTCACCAACCCCGGAGTGCCAGTAGATGTTGATGATTAGTAATTTTAGTTGGCCAGTACTTGAATTCAAAGCAATCCCCAGTGCGCCGTAGGGAAGGCCCAAAAGAACCTTGCCGGCTAGCCCAGAGCAGTTATCCACTGCCACCAATAAACCACCCGAAGGTCTGCCCCTCAAATTATATTGGGCCGGCTGATCTAAGATTTGGAAGCCATCTAAGCAAGGGGTTGAGGTCATCCAAGTCTCTTGGATACATATAACATTTGCGACTCTCAATAATTGTAGGCACTCCAAATTCGAGAATAAATGTTGATTGCCTCTGGAATTCCAAGACTTTATGGAGAAGGTCGACTGAGTATCTGAGGTCAGATTTGAGGGGGTAGGCCTAAGGCACAAGTTTTTGCCACAGGGTGGAGATGATGGCAGCCCAGTCAACGTCTTTATTTTGTTGATTCAAAGAGGTTAAAGGAATGGGCAGGGAATTCTGGCCACCTGCATGGGTCCCTAATGATTTAACTGATAATTGTGGGACAGGGGGCCCATTGGTCGACAGTTCCCATGCAGCAGCTGCTTCAACTCTGAATCCCAATTCCTTCAGAGCGTCTTTTTGAGTGAGGATCAGTTCTTTGACAAGTGGTGACGCAAGGAACAGCATGCTCATATCCAAAGAATTACAATCAAAGAAGGCCACTCTATCAATATCCTTAGAGGAAATAAGAGCAAGGGCTGGGATTTCAGAAAAGATAGATAATAAATTACACCGATTCAAACAGACAGGCTCTTCCAATTTCAGGAGGCTTTGAATCTTTATCAGGTGTAAAGAATTAGGTTTCTTATTGTTCGTAAATTCTTGGCATGGTAAAGTGCTCGCTGTTAGGTTTTGAGGACCCTTGATGGTTAAATCAAGATGTTTAGTGACAGCAGGGGGCAAGGGTCTGGCCTGTGGTTTATATAGGCGATCCACCAGGTTGCGAATCCCAGCAGAGATTGTGGGATGGGTAGAGGCGGACTGATAGTTGGTATCTTGAAAAAGTCTCCTCTCCAATCCCACCTCCAAAGGGAGGGCAGGGAGCAAGGGCTGGTTAGGTATAATATTCGTGAGAGGTTGCAGATGGGTGGGGACCCAGTTAACCGGGATGTGATTAGGCCTTGAGGCCGGCAAACTCTGTGAGAAATTTAGATCGGTATCTTGGGTCTTAACAGAGAGGAGAGGAGTTACTTCGAAAGTTGTAAATTTTCCAATACCGCACCCCTGATGAAATTTGGTATGTTTTGCACCTTGTGGAATGGAAGGAATAATAGGGAGTTCTTCTTGGATCTTAAAATAGCCAGTACCACTAGCTAGAGTCGCGCTAGGAGCCATCAGAGCTGTTACGAGAGTTTTAAGTTGACTAGTATCAGCTACAGATTGTAGTTTGCTGGGGCTTACTACTTGTGGAACCATTGGAACCATTAAAGTTTGCTCACTGAACCTAAATTTGCCTGTGCCACATCCCTGTTGAGGTGGTAACAGAGGGCACGGTTTTGGGGTAAGGGAGACGTGAAGCGTTTCACTTATGGATTGTTTGGAGGGACCCAAACAGAATTTTGGGGGGTTTCCTAGCCACTTATCTAAAACATGAGTAACCGGAGGGTTGCAACTATCGGTTTGAGCCAAGAAATCAACCAATTTGGTTGTTGGAGGCTTAAAGATATTCGGTGAATTACCCATAGGATTGGAGACAGAATTCAAGGAAGTAGAGACCTTTGCAATAGATTTAGTGAAGAGAAAGTTGGTTTGTTTTGTAGCCAAGTTCCGCTTGATAAGGCGCGTTTTGCGTGGGGCCGTCAATTTCTTGCGGGCTGGATACTTAGAAGCATTATCTTGTGTGCGGTTAAGCCCCTGGATTGTGGGCAAGCTTGTTATAGGATTGGGCTCTGTCCGCTGAATAGATTTTATAGTATTAAATAGATCCTCAGCAGTATTGCGGGGAAAAGCCGAAGATATGGGCTTAGTATGTTCAGTAAGAATTTCTTTACCAGTAGCATTCACTATAGAAAATGGGGGCAGGATACAGTTAGATTGACGCGAATTGGGGATCTGAATAGGCAAACTTTGGATAGGATCAGCCAGTAAACCTGTAGAAGTGGCAAAAATGTCAAGACCAGCCGGAATTGCTGGTAAATCTTGAGCATGAGCCGCAGCAGTATTAGGGGGTTCCACTGGCAAGGTGTTGTCTGATATCTCTATAATTTGGGTATTAACAGTGGGTATTTGACTAGGGGGAGTTGGAGAGCTTTCACCTTGAGGAGCTTGCACCGGGCACCTCTGAGAAAACTCAGTGCCGATCCAGTCCACTTTATTGTTAATATCCACTAAGACATCTGTACCAATACAGTCAATTTTCAGATTAAGTTCAGTCATAGCAATTTTAATAGATTTGAGCTCGGACCAAACATTGTCATAGAGATCAACAAAGGAGCTCAAAACAGCGTTAAGGGCTGAAACTGTTGGGTGTGTCAATCGAATCCGTTCATCCACATCTTTTAATGTATGGTGTAATTGTGGAGAATTTGCTTGGTTCTGATCTGTAGGCAGAGGAGCTAAGTCCGGATCATGGTCCAGTATGTTGTTTTCAGTGTCTTCAATAATGTTAGTAAGGGCGGTAGGTGTGTTATCAGCCATTGGTTCATGAGAAGAGGATCTAGAAATTTCCGGAATTCCGGTAGTAGATGGCAGATTCATCGCTTTATCCGCACACTCGATTATGCTAAGATCAGTGATATTATTATTTCCACCAAAAAAAGCTTGTGTGGACATTGCTGAGTGGTCTAGCATAGCATTGCCTCTAAAAACTTTAGGGAGTTTTATTTCTGTGCTGGTTGAAGTTGCTTTTAAAATGTATTTGTCCATGTATGTTTGCCCAAATGCTTGTTGAAATAGTTTAGGCTTTCTAGGAGTTTTATGTGTTACAATATCGCCTGTTATGGCAACAGTGGTAGTGGCATCTGCGGTCTCAGGGTTATGAATCATAGCTTTATGCGTGACTAATGGAATACTAGGTTCCGGGGTGTTTGGAATAGTAGGCTTTAGCAAAGTGAGGGTGCAAGACATGGCATTATTTGAGGGAGAGGTAGATTCCACCGAAAATGGAGCAATGCAAAGAGACTTAGAAGTGATTGAGGGCACAGTATTAGATAATCTGCACTTAGCCATGTTACAAGTGGGGTCAGCCTGTAAGGTCGGATCAGCTAAAATAGCGTCTGATCTGAATAGAGGGCCTTTTTGGCTGCGTAAACCAGATCTCATCGTAGGTTGAAAGATATCAGTGTTATAACGAAGAGATAACGATATAAAAATAAAACTTTAGCACCAGGTTCCCCCAAGAAAAAAAAAACTAAGTTAATCTTAGATCTGGAGAACCAGGGACTAAGTATGGCCGGGTATCAAAAATAGCAATTAGTATGAGAGATAGTGGTCTGCAGCTCCACTGTCTCTAAAAGCACAATTTACTAATATTAAAAGATAAAGAGAGTCAATGACAGTAACAATATAATTACTATTATGTCGGTGCACAGAGTGCGGCCCAGCAGATTAATAGGTCCGGAGGAAAGAGAGTCTTACTAGATGGGGATCGCCGTCCACGCCGAACAGCAGAACAGCGTCTCCAGCCCTTACAGCCTCCAGGGCTTAACGCCGCAAGGGTGGATCAGCCGGCAATTAATGTTGGTTGTAAGTCACGTGACCAGTCACGTGTGCGCGCTAGGCCCCGCCTCCTCCAGGAAGCAGGGAAAGCAGCAAGAGGTCGACTCGCAGTGCTGCTGGTCTCACGCTGGGAAAAACACAATACCAAAAGGCTTCGTTCGTGAAGCGCAGCCTCCAGTAAATCAAACACACGCCGCTCGGGCGGATCAGCCGGCAATTAATGTTGGTTGTAAGTCACGTGACCAGTCACGTGTGCGCGCTAGGCCCCGCCTCCTCCAGGAAGCAGGGAAAGCAGCAAGAGGTCGACTCGCAGTGCTGCTGGTCTCACGCTGGGAAAAACACAATACCAAAAGGCTTCGTTCGTGAAGCGCAGCCTCCAGTAAATCAAACACACGCCGCTCGGGCGGATCAGCCGGCAATTAATGTTGGTTGTAAGTCACGTGACCAGTCACGTGTGCGCGCTAGGCCCCGCCTCCTCCAGGAAGGAGGGAAAGCAGCAAGAGGTCGACTCGCAGTGCTGCTGGTCTCACGCTGGGAAAAACACAATACCAAAAGGCTTCGTTCGTGAAGCGCAGCCTCCAGTAAATCAAACACACGCCGCTCGGGCGGATCAGCCTGCAATTAATGTTGGTTGTAAGTCACGTGACCAGTCACGTGTGCGCGCTAGGCCCCGCCTCCTCCAGGAAGCAGGGAAAGCAGCAAGAGGTCGACTCGCAGTGCTGCTGGTCTCACGCTGGGAAAAACACAATACCAAAAGGCTTCGTTCGTGAAGCGCAGCCGCCAGTAAATCAAACACACGCCGCTCGGGCGGATCAGCCGGCAATTAATGTTGGTTGTAAGTCACGTGACCAGTCACGTGTGCGCGCTAGGCCCCGCCTCCTCCAGGAAGCAGGGAAAGCAGCAAGAGGTCGACTCGCAGTGCTGCTGGTCTCACGCTGGGAAAAACACAATACCAAAAGGCTTCGTTCGTGAAGCGCAGCCTCCAGTAAATCAAACACACGCCGCTCGGGCGGATCAGCCGGCAATTAATGTTGGTTGTAAGTCACGTGACCAGTCACGTGTGCGCGCTAGGCCCCGCCTCCTCCAGGAAGCAGGGAAAGCAGCAAGAGGTCGACTCGCAGTGCTGCTGGTCTCACGCTGGGAAAAACACAATACCAAAAGGCTTCGTTCGTGAAGCGCAGCCTCCAGTAAATCAAACACACGCCGCTCGGGCGGATCAGCCGGCAATTAATGTTGGTTGTAAGTCACGTGACCAGTCACGTGTGCGCGCTAGGCCCCGCCTCCTCCAGGAAGCAGGGAAAGCAGCAAGAGGTCGACTCGCAGTGCTGCTGGTCTCACGCTGGGAAAAACACAATACCAAAAGGCTTCGTTCGTGAAGCGCAGCCTCCAGTAAATCAAACACACGCCGCTCGGGTGGATCAGCCGGCAATTAATGTTGGTTGCAAGTCACGTGACCAGTCACGTGTGCGCGCTAGGCCCCGCCTCCTCCAGGAAGCAGGGAAAGCAGCAAGAGGTCGACTCGCAGTGCTGCTGGTCTCACGCTGGGAAAAACACAATACCAAAAGGCTTCGTTCGTGAAGCGCAGCCTCCAGTAAATCAAACACACGCCGCTCGGGCGGATCAGCCTGCAATTAATGTTGGTTGTAAGTCACGTGACCAGTCACGTGTGCGCGCTAGGCCCCGCCTCCTCCAGGAAGCAGGGAAAGCAGCAAGAGGTCGACTCGCAGTGCTGCTGGTCTCACGCTGGGAAAAACACAATACCAAAAGGCTTCGTTCGTGAAGCGCAGCCTCCAGTAAATCAAACACACGCCGCTCGGGCGGATCAGCCGGCAATTAATGTTGGTTGTAAGTCACGTGACCAGTCACGTGTGCGCGCTAGGCCCCGCCTCCTCCAGGAAGCAGGGAAAGCAGCAAGAGGTTGACTCGCAGTGCTGCTGGTCTCACGCTGGGAAAAACACAATACCAAAAGGCTTCGTTCGTGAAGCGCAGCCTCCAGTAAATCAAACACACCACACTTCTCACCTTTTCCCAAGGCCTTCTGGTTACGGTAGTCTCTACCACTGGGTAATCGGCTAGAGGTTTCTGCGTGAGCACCCACTTGGTGCCGGACTCCTCTGCTGCTGGTTTCCCCCTCTTTTATCAATAGTATCTTCATGCTTTTCAAAGTTCAAATTAGCCGTTGGCTACTTTTCGTTTAACACAGTTTGGTTTCTTATCGATACTCCCCTCGACTCACTGGCTTTAACGAAACGCTTTGCTTTCTTTCTCCTTGGAGTCAAGGTTGGTACCAAAGAAACATGCGTCTCTCCCCGGCTTGGTAATCAGCGGAGAAGGGTCTTGTGTACCATTGACATATGTTGCAACATATTGCTGGCTATTGTTCGCAGACTTCTGATTCCTTCTAAGGAGGTTTTACTGGCCTTAGTCGGAAAGGGCAAGGTCGTGTCTCTCCTTGTCACCCTCTCGGTCTGCGCCGTCTTTCTACTCCTCTTGAACTGATGTGCTGAGTTAGCTCTCACATCTTGCGGTCTGCCTTGCTCGTCTTGTGCTCCACATTTTATCCCTGTGGGAAAGGGACGTCAGGTGTGTGTGATTCTGGTCAATTGCCTGACATTGACTGACCCTTGTATTGGGACATGTCAGGTAAACGGCTCTGGTGTTAGTCCGTTGTCTTTCGTGTTATGCGAAAGTGCTCGTGTGGGAAGGGGGGGCAGTGTTTAAGAATATCCTATGTGGTAGGATGGGGAAAAGGTGTTGAAAGAAGAGGGCGATTCCGTCTCACCCATCGGTGTCCCACTTCCCAAGGAACCCCCATCCAGGTGATCCTCCCTCACTGGTCCACCCCCAGGAACTGGATCCAATAGCAATGGCTGTGTCCTGGCCACCTGGATGACAGATCCCCGGGGACTAGCTAGGGAGACACCTTCAGGTTTCTCACACTGGGATCAGTGATGACGCTGCAGGATTCATCACACACCACAGACACTACCATATCGTGATACGACCCTCCCACTATGTGTATCATTGCCTCCCGGAACAGTTATTCCTGTCCCTATTACATCAATATGTGATCTATACGTGTATATGTATTCTGGGGAATTGAGACAAATGTATATTTCCTTTTATGTGGGTTCGCCTCTCTCCATCTATCAAATATTCCTCCATCACCTGCTGCATTATTTTGTTGGCGTTTTCTTCGTGCTTCCTGTTTTCCTTGCCTACAGAATATCTATTTACGACCTAGTCCATGATCAAATTAAAGTCCCCGCCACAAATCAGCACCCCTTCTTCCCAATGCAGCACCTGTCCCATGGCATCCTTACAGAACCCCAATTGACCAGTGCTCGGGGCATATAAAGAACAGAACGTCAATCTTTGGTTTCCCAATGTACATTTTGCTGCCAACCAGTGCCCCCCACATCTCTGCATCTGCCTCACCTTCAGCCCCATATTCTTCTTATACAAAATTCCTACTCCGCCCTTTTTATCGGGTCCCGAAGCCCAGATTGTTTTGCTCATCCCCTTCCCCTTTCTTGTATTTATTTTTCCTGAACAAGGAGCACGTTTAGTCATTGCTGATGAAGCAAGCATGATACCATAGCCCTTTTCTCTGGGGGGTTCAGACCCTTCACATTCAGCGTGCCTATCTGCGTCCCATAATTTATTTTTCCTATAGCCGACACCTCTGCACAATAGGATACATTGTTATCATACCTAACCCACCTTAGAACTTGTATAACATTAAAACAAGCAATACATGTATTCAAAATGTATTTACACTTTCCTTCCCCTTCTCTCCCCTCCATCCCACCCATCATCCCCTGTATCAAGATGCCCAGATTTATACTCAAGACCACCAGGAAGCACTTGCGACTCCAATGCATCTTCCGTTTTGTACATTCCTTTTTTATATAGCTTTCAAGTAACCATTACTACAGTACCCCCACATTTCTCTAGCTCCTTCGTATCATTAATTACCACAGAGGATGGCAATATTCCCCCTCCCACACCTCTGACATAGCCCCATCCTTGCCATGGCCATTCAGACCTTTCGGTCCCTGCATTATGAGGGCTCCTGGTGTTGATGTTTTAATGGGAGCTGGTTCCTGCTCTTCCTTGGTGAGGTGAGCCAGTGCCCCCTCCGCCTCTTCTTTTAAAGTAATGCGAAAATCCTCCTCCCCTCTCTCAAATGTTAAGAAGAATGGGAAACCCCACCTATACTTCACCTCATGTTGCCGCAACAAAGCCGTAAAGGTCCTACAATCCCTCTGCATGCCCAGAGTGAAGGTATATGGTAACTCTAGGTCCTTTAAAGTTCATCTCCGTTACGATCTTGCCTGGTTTAATATATCCACCTTGTCCTTGTATTAGTGGCACTTTGCCAGAATCAATCTAAGGTCGCCAGGCGGGCCGCCTGCCCTGTGAATTCTATCAAAGCAGAGGTCTTGCTCGGGGTCCTAACCTTATGGATATTTAACAGATGAAATCGACTAGAACGGCAAGAAATAGAGATATGGTGAGAGAAAGATAGATCAGTATCAAGATGAAGACCAAGATTACGGGAAATAGGTAAGTGTGAAGGGGGAAAACAGGACAAACGGAGGAGTGGATGCGGAGTGAATAGTAGAGGTTGGAAAAAAGAGAACTTGATATGATATATGAGAAGTAATTTATAGCGCGATTGTACACAAGTGTTTCAAACAAGGGAGGGAAGACAGAGGGAGGACAAGACACAATCTTACTAGGCCTTGTGTCATTTGGATCGTGCAAGTGCAAGAACGAGAAGTGCAAGGGGAAAGGGATGAGGGAAGTGCAAGGGAGAGGGGAGGGGGAAACAGGGAAGCAATACTCTGAATAAGTTCGGCCAGGGCAGCACATATCTGGGTTGTGCAAGGAGAACAAGGGACTGTAGGGTTACAGTTACAGCCTCTAAGTGCGTGGTAGTCCGAGAGGCAGTGCAAGGGTGACTGGTCAAGAAAGAGCCTGGTACCCAGTGAGAGACTGACGGTAGCCAAGCAACCAGTCGGTACAGCAGACAGATAGTTCAGGTAGGTGTGGTATGCATTTGCATTGGTGTATCAATGCAAGTGTAGGAATGTTTCCCTGGGCTGGAATGTTGTGGTGTGATAAGGGTCCAGCAGTGGCAGTTTGGGACTGACAGGATGGGAGAGCAACTGAGATGGATGCATTTATACTAGCTCCCTACTCCTATTTCTATAACTTAACCCTGTAACAATAAAGAGACAAAGACAAGAACAGTTGGGGATCATCAACATACAAATGGTGAGATAACCCAAAGGAGGAAATAATAGAAGCAAGAGAAGTATAAAGAGAAAAGGACCAAAGGACAGAACCCTGTGGGAAACTGTGAGAGAGTGACATGATTGGTTATTAAGCGCATTATAAATAACCTGAGGTTTCTAAGCGCAGATCCGGGGATCGAACCTGTGGTGCTCCGTGTCGTCTTGCTTCCAAGGCGAGCATGTTGCCCCTGAGCTATCCTCCCGAGACCCCTGAGCTATTCTCCCGAGATAGGCATCAGATCAAGTTCCAGCCCATGAGACATAATAAGTAAGTTTAGATAGAGAAGACTGAAACCGCGATAACCAGAAAAACTAAAAAAGGAAAGAGACCGGAGAAGTAACATATGGTCCACCATGTTAAAAGCAGCAGGGGGTCTAAACAAATAAGAATATAACAGTGTTTGGAGTAGCAAGCTGAAAGCAGTGAATCACAGACCAAGAAAAGAGCTTTTTTCATTTGAGTGAAGTGGACAGAAGCAGGCAGAATCGAATTTAGCTAGACAAATAACGAAAACTGCAAATGAAGACATTGCTCTAAAAGTTTAGGAAGAAGAGAAATAGGAGGAAAATTAGAGAGTAATGATGGATCTAAAGAGGGTTTTTTCAGAATTGGAAAGAGGCCATTAGGTAAATCCATCACCTACTGCCATATTCAGACAGTAGGTATTACCAATCGCAAGCTGATTTAGAGTCGGGAGAAAATAAAGATATTCTCATTACACGGTAGGCGGTAAGGGTTTACCGATACCGGTAAGGGCACCGGTAAACCCTTACTGCCTTACTACAAGTTCCCTTTGCGGGACCTGACCTTAACGGCTGGTTTTACCCGCCGTTAAAGTAGGGTGCCGCAAAGGGACCTCGGTGCTAATTAGGGTACCGCAATTTGCGGTACCGTAATTAGCTCCTTCCCCATTCCCATTATGCCCTATGGGGGCAGAAATGGGAATGGGGAAGTGCCTTGGTGAATGGGGAATTACCGCCCCCGCTCACCTTGGAGTAGGGCGGTAATTCCGCCATCCATCAAGGCGGACCAGATAAAATACCGGCCGCAACCATGGCGCTAATAGCGCCATGGTTACCGCCTACCATGTAATGAGGCGCATAGTCATGTATGATGAAGTAGATGGAGATAAATAAGAAGAGGGAGTAACAGTAATAGCTTCACGAAGAGTAAAGTAGTTAGAAAAATCAGAAGCAGTCAGAGTCGACTGGAGAGAGTGATCGGAAGAACGAGGAGAAAGAAGACATTGCAGATGAGAGGATTGAGCTTTCAGGAGATCAGAGAAGTATGAGCGTTTAGAAGAAAGAAGAGATTCTTCATAAAGAGTGTGGTAAGAAGAAAACAGTGCTCGGTCAACATCAGAGCGGGAGTTGCACCAACTCCACTCAAGATGTCGAAGGGCTCTTCCCATGAAGCGTAGCTGGATAGTAAGCCAGGGCTGAAGAGGCTTCCAAGAAGGAGAAAACGAGGGAGCAGGATATAGATCATCAAGAGAGGGGAAGATCGAAGAAGAGAAGGCCGAAACAGCCCCATCTATAGGAAGTGCAGGAAATGCAGCGTGAGAAGGGAGGCAGGAAATACAGGAAGATAAAAACAAGGAAACATTAAAAGCACAAAGATCACAACTGGAGTAAGTGGAGCTAGAAACAGAAAGAAGAGAGAGTAACTGGCATAGGAGAAAATATTGAGAAGAGAAGGTGACCGGTAAAGAATACCAGTGTCTCCACCACGGCCAGAGAGACCAGGCGTATTTGTGAAGGCAGTGTCATATGTACAAAAAGAAGCAGGAACAGCAGTATTGTAGGAAGATAGCCAGTTTTTCGTAATACACATAAAATGCAGGTTAAAGTGCAAAAACATGTCAAGAATAGTTGCATTCCAAAGAGCAATATTTGTGCAGGAAAGATTATAAATAGTCTATGGGTCAACACGATTAGCATGGAGGGAAAGTGACTATGAGAAGTCCAAAGTGTAGAAATAGGACAAACAATGGTAACCTAAATCTGAGAAAAACAAGTATCACAATGAACAAGTAATGATGATAACAGCACTAGGCTGGAGTAAAGCAAAGTACTGGCTAATTGAGAATACGGGGCGTGATGCAATCAAGACCGTTTGCTGAGATGGACAAGAATAACCTGAGCAAACAACAAGTATTATAGTAGAAATTTAAAAGAGTATAAAGTATAGAATAGATAGTGGCCATCAGTGGACAGCAGCAGACAGCTGCACCCAGACTTTGCAGGGCTTCACCCAGGTACTGTTGTTATCACGATTCCGTGGCCGTTGGACGGGCAGAAAAAGGGATGTGGCCCATGTTTGGACCTTGGGCCAAGACGTACACATCAACGCTGTCCAGAGCCCCCGAGGAGCAACCAGGGGCAGTTCGACATCATGGGGAGCAGTGCTGATGCAAATGGAATTGGCACAGTAAGGCAGCACCCGGACTTGGCCTGGGCATTCCCCAGGGACTGTTGTTAACAGGAGTCTGTGGGCGGTGGGTGGGCCGAAAAAAGGGCCTGGCCTATGTTTGAATCTCAGGCCAGGAAACACACAAGGACACCGTCCAGAGCCCCCAGAGGAGCAGGCAGTCAACTTGTATATCGATGCATCTACCCCTTTCTCAAAGGTTCCGTTAATTTGTTGTCTCATGAGACTTTGTCTCCATGGCGTCTTTCTCCGATTTCGTCTTCAAAGAGTGGGCTGTCAAGCCTTTTCGGTGGCCGCTTGTAAGTTATGGAATGGTCTCCCTTTAAATTTGAGGCAGACCACGAACCACCTGCACTTCTGTCGCTTGTTCTTTCATCGGTCCCCTACATTAATGTTGTACTTCTGTGACTATCCTCACGCCAAGATGCCTTCAGGTGTACGTGTGCATTATAAATCTGAGTAACCTAACATAACGTAACAATGGCTTCCACACCTCAGTGCACGCTGCCCTCCGTTTGCCTTACGATGCTCTTCTCTTTCTCACTGTTAGGCAGAAACCTGTGCAGTTCCCTCTGGGACCACTGCAAAAGATTTAAGACTACAGGTGGTTGGCAGTAAACCCAATTGGTAGCAGTCTGTACCACCCAGATTTACCTGGTAGCTGTGGCTGAGCAGTCAGACTTCTCTCAAGAAGAGTTAGGCAGTATATAGAGTATACAAGATAGGTATCAAAATACAGTAGCACAAGCAAACACTGACCAGAGCTTGGTGTAAAAGAGATATAATTATTTATTTAAAAACACACCTAGTTAAACACACTGGCACTAATATCAAGCAGTTCAAAAACACGGTCACTAAAAGATATACACTCCCTTCAACGATTAGTTAGACTTAAGTCTTAAGTAAAGCAACACTTATTTTCAGACAGTGGTGAGCGCTTAACGAAGATGGCACTCTAATCAATCGGTTTAAAAGGGAGAGAAAGGCAGAGCAAAGATAGAAACAGATCCCATCACTTTCGGAAGAACACAGTAGGAGAAGAAGGCAGGTTAAAACCGTAAAGTCAAAGTTAACACTTTAAGAGGCTCCGGTCGAAATGTGTCCAAGGTCACATGGTTCAAAGTGCCCAAAAGGCTCGCAATAAGTTCAGTCCAGAAGGTTAAGGGATTATTGTTACCTTGTAGCAATCTTTAGAAAGGGAGGCCTGGCGGACACGGTACCTTAAAATGGTGAGAACGCTCCAGCGGGAGCAGTTGTTCCTGGCAGCGAGTGCAAGTTGATGCTTCGTCCGGAGGAAGAGAGGATCTCGTCGGGGAGGAAAGCAGGAGTCCGTTGCACTGCCAGGGAAGAAACCAGCCGGGGAGTTCTCACTTAAAAGGAGCGGTCCTTTTATTCGCGGTCCAGTGGTAAGTGGCTATCCGGTTGCCGGGGTGCTTGGCACGGGCAATTCGACCACAAGACGTCCTGGGTTTCGAAAAAGGAAGGTAAACTGGTTGTGCCCACCAGTCAGGGGAAGAAGACTCTCCAGCCGGGAGATCTCCTCTGTCGTTGGGAAGTGGTGAGTCAGTTCAGCAGGGCTCCACCGGTGGTGTCATCGTAGCAGGCCGGCTCAGCTTCTCCCTCGTCGGATTTTCAGGTCCTGTGGCGACTTCTGAAGTTCCAGTCCCAAAAGCCCTGCTTTTATGCAGCACACCCCCATTCACTCAGCCTAGCTGTCAATCAAACATGCTAAGTGGTGAGCCGGCTGGGCCAATCACACAAGAGAGCGACTTGAGTTGCCAAGGCAACTCAGTCCAGTGTGCCTAAACCCCCTCCCACATCCCCTGTGGTACCCAGACAGAGTGGCACCACTTTTGGAGGCTTCTGTGGAGAAGCCCGCCAAAAAGTGGAACAAAGGGCTCGACCTTTGGTTTGGAGTTACAGGGGCGAACACAAACGCCATTTTAAAACAGAGTTCTGGCAGAAAACACCAACCGGTGAATTAATATGAATTAATATTAAATAAATAAATAAACCGGCGGTATGTTAGAGGCTATGTTAAAAAGTATTAGCCTTGAACAATGGGAAAATTCCCATACAGATATATTTGCGGTTGAATATAAAAAGTAGTATCCACTGCCACCAGCCAAAACTCGACGAGGGGGGATGGGACAGGGCCCCCTCGAATAACAGACCCAGGGGCAATCGAATTGCCCCTACCAGTACGTCCACAATATGATGGTTTGTACTGGTTCTGTTAGTAATTTGGGACTAGCCAATGGTGACTTTACATGCCCTGGGAGACAGTCAGTCCCAGGGTATGGAGTCTATGGTGGGGGGTCACTATGACAGCCCGGTGTTACTGCACGGAGGGTGCGGTGTAATACACATAGAAAAAAACTTATGAGACCCTATGGAGTAAAAGACCCCGGGCCTCATTACGACCCGGGCGGTAAGGGGTTTACGCCAGCGTTAACAGCGCCGACCCTTACCGCCTGATTACGAGGTCCCTTAGCGCCATGGTGATTTTAACGCCTGCTTTTTGCAGGCGTTAAAATCCATGGCGCTAAGGGACCATGGAGTTAATTACGCCACCGTAATTTACGGTGGCGTAATTAACGCCTTCCCCACTCCCATTATGCCCTATGGGGTAAGAATGGGAATGGGGAAGGGTAAAATGGGGATTGGGGACTTACCGCCCCGCCAAGGTCGGAATGGGGCGGTAAGTCCGCCAACCACCATGGCGGAGTTGGCAACTTAGCGCCATGGACCATGGTGCTTATAGCGCCATGGTCCTCCGCCAAGGTCGTAATGAGGCCCCCCATAACCCATGAAACACATTAACATTCAAAGGAACACCACAAATCATGTCCAAGAGTGGGAGAAAAAGAGCCTCACTCTTGGCAGGAGAAAAAAACAAACTCCAGAAATCCAGCAAAGCTGCTGGGAGACTCACTAGGTTAGGAAATTCAGCCTAAACAGAGAATTCTCCCTAACACTCACTCACTGTGAGTCTTGCTCTCGGGATGCTCCACTAGTATGGCTTCACCACTAACCGTGCTTCTCTTCATCCACCCCTTCAGCTGTGATTTCTACAACTGCAGCTCTCCACTGCCCGGGATTATTTCTCTCTCACTTGGCATTGTGGAGCTCAGAGCTTGTCTGCTCTCTCCATGTCCTCTTCTTCCCCCTTACAACCGCCTCAATCAGATGTAGTCTCTCTACTTCGTTTTGCTGGCATTTCTCCCTATGCGGCGTGCGAAATTACACTTCTCTGCCACATCATAGGCTGTACATTACCCGCTCCTCCCATCCAACCTGCTCTGTTCGATTCTCCCCCGGATCGGGTAGTCTCTTGCTAGCACAGGTTAAGGTTGGCGAAGGTGCCAATTCAGGGCCATTATATCCACCCGGATAAAGTTGTTACTCCAATGTTAACGGGGCTTGACAGTGACCTCGAATTTCAGGCCGCTATCTTGCCTGCAACCCCTGGTGGTCTCATTCATGAACATTATTAACATTCTGCTTTGCATTTTCTTACTTGTAATGCAATTTTTTCCGAGAGATATTTGTCAGGTTTGTTAACAGTGACAAACCGAAAACTCCTCTTTAGGTCACTCTGTTTCTTTTAATATATTGTATCCTCCCAAGTAAACCTGGGGAAATATCTGTGTGGCAGGAAATGTAACAGTTGTAAAGTTTCTTTTGAGCAGTTAACAGGCCGATTCATGTAATTCCTCACAAAAGTGTCGCACGCGGCTGGCGCACAGCGTGCCCGTGCGAATGTCTGCGCCAGCCGCGTGCGATAAAATCAATTTCCGCGCACAGCGTATTCATGGATTCTCACCTCCAAAAGCAGACGTGGCGCAGAGTGTCGCAGCGACCCTGCAGCAGCGCCAGTTACGCCCCCAAGAACGCCCTCGCGCAAGGAAAAGCCATCAAGATCGCAAAACCATTGCAAAGGGCAGCGCCAACCCTGCACCAGTTTACCGGACTGGCAAACAGCAAACCCAAAGCGGGGAACGCGTATTACGGGTGTCGGGAACACGCGTGCGCGAGAAGTTTCACACGCGATCTGGCCTTGGGGAGCGTGTGCGTGTATTTCAGGGGTGCGCGAGAAGTATTACACGCGAATGGCCTGGGTGCGTGTATTTCAGGGGTGCGCGAGAAGTTCCACACGCAAATGGTCTGGGCGCGTGTATCTCAGGGGTGCGCGAGAAGTTCCACACGCGATTGGCCAAGGCGCGTGTATCTCAGGGGTGCGCGAGAAGTTCCACACGCGATTGGCCTGGGCGCATGTATTTCCGAGGTGCGCGAGAAGTTCCATACGCGATCTGGCCTGGGGGAGCGTGTGCGTGTATTCCAGAGGTGCGCGAGAAGTTCCACACGCGATTGGCCTGGGCGCGTGTATTTCAGAGGTGCGCGAGAAGCTCCACACGCGATTGGCCTGGGCGCGTGTATTTCAGAGGTGCGCGAGAAGTTCCACACGCGATTGGCCTGGGCGCGTGTATTTCCGAGGTGCGTGAGAAGTTCCACACGCGATTGGCCTGGGGGAGCGTGTGCGTGTATTTCAGAGGTGCGCGAGAAGTTCCACACGCGATCTGGCCTGGGGGAGCGTGTGCGTGTATTCCAGAGGTGCGCGAGAAGTTCCACACGCGATTGGCCTGGGCTCGTGTATTTCAGAGGTGCGCGAGAAGTTCCACACGCGATTGGCCTGGGCGCGTGTATTTCAGAGGTGCGCGAGAAGTTCCACACGCGATTGGCCTGGGGGAGCGTGTGCGTGTATTTCAGAGGTGCGCAAGAAGTTCCACACGCTATCTGGCCTGGGGGAGCGTGTGCGTGTATTCCAGAGGTGCGCGAGAAGTTCCACACGCGATTGGCCTGGGCGCGTGTATTTCAAAGGTGCGTGAGAAGTTCCACACGCGATTGGCCTGGGCGTGTGTATTTCAGAGGTGCGCGAGAAGTACCACACGCGATTGCCGTGGGCAGGTGTATTTCAGAGGTGCGCGAGAAGTTCCACACGTGATTTCAGCAGGGTACGTGTATTTCAGGGGTGCGCGAGAATTTTCACACGCGATTTCAGCAGGGCACGTGTATTTCAGGGGTGCGTGAGAATTTTCACACGCGATTTCAGCAGGGCGCGTGTATTTCCGAGGTGCGAGAGAAGTTCCACACGCGATTGGCCTGGGGGAGCGTGTGCGTGTATTTCAGAGGTGCGCAAGAAGTTCCACACGCGATTGGCCTGGGCGCGTGTATTTCAGAGGTGTGCGAGAAGTTCCACACGCGATTGGCCTGGGCGCGTGTATTTCAGAGGTGCGCGAGAAGTTCCACACGCAATTTCAGCAGGGTACGTGTATTTCAGGGGTGCGCGAGAATTTTCACATGCGATTTCAGCAGGGTACGTGTATTTCAGGGGCGCGCGAGTATTTTCACACGCGATTTCAGCAGGGTACGTGTATTTCAGGGGTGCGCGAGAATTTTGACACGCAATTTCAGCAGGGCACGTGTATTTCAGGGGTGCGCAACAATTTTCACACGCGATTTCAGCAGGGTACGTGTATTTCAGGGGTGCCGGGGAGTCCTACATGTGATTTGACAGTGTGGGTCCTCCCAGGTGTCCCCTGTACACCCTCCACAGCCCCTGCAGGCAGCCCACACCACAGGGGACTACCCTGCATCCCTGGTCATGTCCCGCAGGCAGCCCACCCAGCATGGGCATGCCCCCCAGCAAAGGCACATGTCTCCTTGCACTACTGATCACCAACTCATGTCCCCTTGCACCCTCACCCCCAGCATTGCGGGGCACCTGCCAGCAGGCCCCCACTCATGTCCCACTCATGTCCCCCTGCACCTCCACCCCCCAGCATTGCCCCACTCATGTCCCACTCATGTCCCCCTGCACCCCCACCCCCCAGCATTGCGGGGCACCTGCCAGCAGGCCCCCACTCATGTCCCACTCATGTCCCCCTGCACCCACACCCCCCAGCATTGCGGGGCACCTGCCAGCAGGCCCCCACTCATGTCCCACTCATGTCCCCCTGCACCCCCAACCCCCAGCATTGCGGGGCACCTGCCAGCAGGCCCCCACTCATGTCCCACTCATGTCCCCCTGCACCTCCACCCCCCAGCATTGCGGGGCACCTGCCAGCAGGCCCCCACTCATGTCCCACTCATGTCCCCCTGCACCCCCACCCCCCAGCATTGCGGGGCACCTGCCAGCAGGCCCCCACTCATGTCCCCCAGCCAACATGTCATCACAATCTAGATCCCTGGCCCTTATGGTCAGCCTCCAAATGCAAAACACCCACTCGAGTATTGCATCCACCCACTTAGAAATGACAATGACATGATAGAACCCCAATAGCAAGTTTTGAAATGAACACATGGCCCTCACATACACCCAGTGGGTGTCAGTGAATCTCAAAACCCATATCATGATATGCATGATACCAATGAGATGATACTACACATTGAAGTTTGATGAAAAAAATGTATTAAAAACAGCATAAATGGAATTAAAAATAAACAAATGACAATGGGAATCAAAAACCAAAAGCAGCATGTCCGTAAAATAATGAAAAACGACAAATCATAGTCCAAAGGAAAGGTGTCCAAAGTCACAGTTCAAGAAAGTAAATCCAAGGTAAAAACAAAACCGAAAACCATTGCTCCATGGGTAAATCCCAAAAAAAAATATAAAAATCCAACAGTCAACTATATACAGATAAACAAACCAGGGTCCATGATCCCAACTGAAGAAATGATACCTACATAAAAATACTACCTAATAAAATAAAACTATATACAAAAATGTGGCCCATTGTCCAAAAGGTCCAAAATAAACTACATAACTATTTACAAGGGCAGCGGGCTAGTCCGACGGCTCACTGGTTGTTGTCATGGGCCAGGGTATCATCGAGCTCCTGTTCAATGGCTGGGAGGCGGGCATGTTCCCTGGCCCCGAGGTCCCGGAGGGATAATGCAGTGTCCAGCTCCAACTCCCTGCGAAGACCCTCGAGGCACTCAGCCCGCCTCAGCGCCCTCCGCATGGAGTTCTCCGCCCTGACCATTGTGAGCCGTTCCTCCTCTGCCCGCTGCCGCTCCGCACCTACCTGCTGGCCCAACCGCTCCCACACGGAAGCCACTCCCATTCCAGGGTTCTCCTGCCCTCCGGCCGATGCCTGCACCCCTGATGTTGATGGCCCCGAGCCATGATGCCTCCCACGTCGAGCCTGCCGCTGCCTCCGACGCAACTGCCTGTGCCAGCACGACGGCATCCAGGCTGATGGAAACCACCGACGCCGTCGTGCACGTGCCCTGCCCGATGATGCCGTCACATCCTCCATCTGCTGGGGTCCAGTTGCTGGTGTGTCCACCCCTGCTGGACCTCCGACTCCCGACTGTGGCAGGGATGGGATCCCCACCGAGGTGGCTGCATTGGTCGGGGCAGGTCCACAGGGGGGCCTGGTGGCATTTGGGCCGGAAGACGGCATGGAGTACGACTGGCGCATAGCTTCAACAGAGGAGGAGAGGGTCACCAGAGTGCCCGACACATGTACTAGACCCCCGACCATGACCGCTCCCAACTGGGCCACGTTGGCACGGTGCTCTTCGTGATGACGTGCGTGCTCCCCCCGGGAAGCACGCACCACATCACGAATGACAGCCGTGCGCAACGCGACACCAATCAGGACCTTCTCCATACGGACAGGGGTCCCCTCGTCCGCAGGTGGAGGGGAGTCAGATGACATGGACATCCCCCCTACCTGCGGACGGGCCTCGGATGGGGCATCCCTGCTGGTGCATGGTGGTGCAGTCACAGTGTCAGGGACAGTGACATGCACAGGCACCTCCACGGCGACCTGTGCTGCCTCCTGCCTCTGGACTGCACCACTTGCACCAGCAGGGATGCCCCCACCAGGCCACATGTGCGGCTCAGTAGCGGCCTCCTCCTCCTCAGTTGGAACCACCAACCTGGATGGCTCCACACCGTCTTCCGCCGTTGCAAGCCCCTGTGGGGGCTCACCCACCACTTCCGCTGCAGCCGTGGGGGCATCCCCGCCGCTTAGCTCCACAGCGCCGTCTCCGCCCTCTTCTTCACTGTGCGCTGTGTAGAGGGAGACATAGAACACAAGCATCAGGGTACTGTACAATGGTCCCCTAGACAGAAAGCAATAGCAGATGAGTGGCACTGTCAAAGATCACTTCCATCATGTCCCTCCACAACACATGGGCCAGTGCAGGCAAAACACATGCAGTAACAGGCATGGCGCATGCTATGGACATAAGCAAACATCTCCAAGGGACTCTTGAAGCATACAATGTTGTTTTTGGACTCACATGCATCATGGGTCATGCCTATCACATGCACACACTTCAACGTACTTTCATCCATCTGGACTCGTACACCCCAGACACAGTGGATGCAAGGATAACTAGGCTGCATCAGTGAATCTGAACATTGTCACAGACATGTGTCATGCATCCATGGCATCCACAAGTCACAGACACGCAGGTCAGAAACACAGACATGGACACCATACATGTACATGGCATCAGCACCCATCCCTCACCCACACCCATGTCCAGGAACAGAGACTGGCATGCTCTCATGTGTCCATTCCGCATAGGGCTCCCCATGTTACATTTAAACATATACACCAACCGTGTGCTTCACACATTACTGGTCTCACATGCATGACCATGGTGTCCCTGCACACACACACCCGTACATGGCCTATGTCACACATACAGGCAAGTATCAGACAACCAGCACGCTGCAACATGCCCTGTCTCACACAGCAATGCTTGGCCACTTACCGCTCGACTCCAGACGCGTCTGCCTCTCAAGGATCTGGGCATGGAGCGCTGGGCGTACGCGTTCCAGGACCCTCAGCTGGATGGTACTCATGCTGCCCCGGGCCCCCTCCACGAGGCGCCGGGCCTTTATGAGGGTCCTGGACCTGAAGTCCTCCCAGCGCTTCTTGACTTGCTTGATGTTGCGGGTTGCCACCCCCTCCGCGTTGATGGCAACCACAAAGTCGTCCCAGATCCTGTCCCGTCCTTCCTTGTCGGCGCGTGGTGATCCGAAGAGGGCATCATAATGCCCCTGGACAAGCTCCACCAGTACACCAACTTCCTTCTGACTGAAGCTGGTGGCCCTCTGCCCCTCTGGCTGGGGGTCGCCAGTGGTCTTGGATGGTGTTTGCCCCGACATGGCGACCTCCGAGGCAGGCGTGGGTGGGCAACTGGGTCCTGGGGCTGGGCTGTGGAGCGATGGTATCCCAGTCG
Source organism: Ambystoma mexicanum (assembly GCF_040938575.1). Taxonomy (NCBI): domain Eukaryota; kingdom Metazoa; phylum Chordata; class Amphibia; order Caudata; family Ambystomatidae; genus Ambystoma; species Ambystoma mexicanum. The sequence continues at coordinate 1,227,708,443 of NC_090926.1, forward strand.
GGAGTGTTCTGTTCCAGCAGGGGTGGACACAGCAACTGGACCCCTGCAGATGGCTGATGTGCAGGCACCAAATGGCAGGGCACGGTGGCAGCAGGCAGGCAGGCAGCAGCAGATGGCTCGTGGGAGGCTGCTCGGGGCTCTTGGGGGCAGTAATTTGGCCTTTTGGGCAGGAGCATGGTCTTCCGTGTGCTTACGCGTGGCCAGCTTGATACGGAGTGATTTGGCACGTGAAAATTCTGCACGTCAGCGTGTGAATCGAGGAAAGGCCCTTAGCGCGTAAGCGCGTCAGCACGCATACGCGATTCCATTGGACCAAAGGCCCTTAGCGCGTATGCGTGTCTGTGACGTATCGCGCACGGGCGTTGCTTTTCGTGGGGTGCGGTGCGTGTGTTTTGCAGGCGTTGGGGTTCACACGATATTACTTCACAGCGGGTGGGTGTTGGCTACGCGTTCTTCTACACGCAAGGCAGACGGTGAGTGGTACCCTGCTCCCCCAGGCGCGATCGCGTGTAAAAACACCCGCGAGCCCCTGAAATACACGTACCCCGCTCCCCAGGACCGATCGTGTGTAAAAACACCCGCGAGCCCCTGAAATACACGTACCCCGCTCCCCCAGGCCCGATCGCGTGTAAAAACACCCGCGAGCCCCTGAAATACACGTACCCTGCTCCCCCAGGCCCGATCGCGTGTAAAAACACCCGCGAGCCCCTGAAATACACGTACCCCGCTCCCCCAGGCCCGATCGCATGTGAAAACACCCGCGAGCCCCTGATATACACGCACCCAGGCCAATCGCGTGTGAAACTTCTCGCGCACCTCTGAAATACACGCGCCCAGGCCAATCGCGTGTGGAACTTCTCGCGCACCTCTGAAATACATGCACCCAGGCCAATTGCGTGTGGAACTTCTCGCGCACCCCTGAAATACACGCGCCCAGGCCAATCGCGTGTGAGGAACTTCTCGCGCACATCTGAAATAGACACACACGCTCCCCCAGGCCCGATCGCGTGTGAAACTTCTCGCGCTCCTCTGAAATACACGCACACGCTCCCCCAGGCCCGATCGCGTGTGAAACTTCTCGCGCACCTCTGAAATACACGCACACGCTCCCCCAGGCCCGATCGCGTGTGAAACTTCTCGCGCACCTCTGAAATACACGCACACGCTCCCCCAGGCCCGAACGCATGTGAAACTTCTCGTGCACCTCTGAAATACACGCACACGCTCCCCCAGGCCCGATCGCGTGTGGAACTTCTCGCGTGTGTAGAACTTTGGCGCACATTTTTTCCTGCGCAGGGACGCTACCGCCTGCTTTCGTGTGGCGGACATGTATGGGCCTGTGCGCGTCTTTGGCCGTGCGCGCTTTTTCCCTATTCGATTCCATGAATACGTGTTGTAGGCGAGCGTGTGGGCGTTCTGCGCACTTGCCTCCTGTACTTCCCCCGTGACGCCCACATTTTCACGAGTTGTTCCCCATTCTGCGTGTGACGCCCCGTGTTACGCCTACTTTTGTTATGTGCGCCGCGCTATGTGCGAATTCGCTGTGGCCTTATCGCACGGCGTTCGATGACCTGTGCGCCAGCGTGCGCCAGCATGCGCCGCGCACTTTTTCAGCGCACATCCCACATTTTGCGCGTGCACGGACTTCCATGAATAGATGTGCGATGTTTTCTGTGCGATAATCGCACTTGCACTGCGATTTTCGCTATTTCTCTGCGAATCGCACGTTTTCGCACGCGTGCGCCGTTTTTTCGGCGCACATTAATTCCATGAATCGGCCTGTAAATCTTTTGGAAGAATCATCATAGAAAAAGTTACTTACCTGTAACACTGGTTCTCCTTCTTGGGTAACCCCTCCATGGGTGTATGCTGCTAACCATTGAGCACTTTACAACACATTTTTCTGTGTTTATCTTTATATTAAAAATAAATCCCCATCAGTGTAGTGTATGTTTAGCAATCTCACTGGAAAGCAAAGTCTTTCCTCTCACCTTTGGTGAAGCCATATGAGTGTATCAAAGGGCTTAGGCTCACCAGCCTTTTCAATATCTATCCAACTTTTCTTTTGATGTTTTCCTGCGTACAAGTCAATCATACCAGGTATTTGTGTGAGTAGGATGTATCTCCAGATGTCTGGCATCATGGTCCCAATTGCACACAGATTTTCTTAGAACCCCTAGCCCATTTATGAGACCAAATGAAATGGAATATCCTGTCTGAAACCTTTATCACAAATGGAGATAATTAGATAGGTAACGCTTGGAGAATATATGAGGCGTGGCAAAAGATTAATTAGAATACTTAAATCACGACCATGAGCACTATCACACATTAACTATTGAGCTTATTACTGCAGTTACTATTGTGGCTGACCAAGCTTTGTGTGATGTAATGGGGGGTGGCGATGCCGGTACACCACGAAATATGAAATGACAGTCATCGGGCTCGTATAGCACAATCACGCTTGAGCCAGCATAAAAAATGAAGTGCCATTGTTTCAATATTGTCTGTTATATAGAGGTTGTTTGACAGGTTTGAAAGAAAATATTTATTTGGTGTTCCAAATTATTTAACAAAAGAACAAAGTCACATGAACCTTAACACAGCCAACACATGTTTCGACCTCAAGGGTTTTTCTCAAGGCTGGTAACTACGAAACTTTTGACACAATGGTACAGCAAAGCTTTTGGGATAAAGCCAGTTTGTGTTAAAGTGAATTAAATTGGTCCGAGCCCGGCAGAGGGAGACTGAGTTAACATTATGTTCAAACGGATCTGAGCCCGGCTGTGGGAGATCCGGTGTGAATAGTGAATCACCAGAGAAAGTAGACCCATAAAAATCCTTTGAAGTTTGTATTAAAGGGCATCTGAGCTCGGGTGAGGGGGATCCGAGGTGAATAGTGAATCACCTGAGAAAGTGCGTACGTGTGAAAGTCTAAGAGAGAAATCACTTTTTGCTTGTTCGTCTCATCAGGCCCTCTGCAAGAAGAGACTTTGGAAGACAAAGAGACTTGGGCACAAAAAGGCTCTGATGCTAATGTTTGAACTGCACCCTCGTGCTAGAGTAGACAGAGACTGTGCTAAGCTCGAGTAAACCACCTTATCCCATGTTGAAAACGTGGGCAAGTGAGACCAACGGCCTGAGCATCCTGACGTATAATTTCTTGAACACTTCTTTCTTTTATATAACATTGTGTCTGACACGATTTGTATTTATAGGTAAGGACTGGCAATAGGTTAATTAGTATAGGCCATTTTATTTTGACAAGACAACACCAGGACTGCGTTATTATTTGATGGTTGTAGCTTGCTCCCATCTGTAGATTTAGGATTAGATAGGCATTGTTCAAACCCTTTTTGAAGTTCAATAAACACCCTTGAACTGTGGTCAGTCTTACTATTGATACCATGCCTTCCTTACACTTCACTCTTACATTAATTAATTTGTGATGTAGACCGACAGAACATTACGTCAGGAATAATGCACACATGCCACTCCTCAAAATGATACACTGGCTTATATGTTTGTGTACAAAGATACATTTTAATGTTCTTAGTAACCGTAAAATATTTTCGAGTAAAGCTGTGTGACATCACACATCATCACGTATGATGTCATCATGTCAATATAAACACAATTACAAAATGAAGCCCGCCACTTTTGCTGATCACTGCTTGGATGAACACGTCCACCAATATTATTGGACCGTTTTTTCAACCATTATTGCCTAATATCTTTAAATGCCCTTGGCATCCCCTTAGTCACTTTTCTTTTTTGGCTCTCTGCACAAGTTTCATTGGACACAAAATTATAAATCTCCATGAAAGAACACAAGGTATGACCACGCACAGGTCCCTAATTAAGCAGCAACTTGATTTGGTAAGGACACCCCTCTTCTGATTTTTTCCAATGCAAACACTACTCCAGTTGTCATATTAATAAAATTGTGACACAACATCATTATTTATGCCATTGGCGTTTATTCATAGATTTCTCTTGAGAGCGCAAGGAACAAAATGTGAATCCTAAGCTTGTCGTTCAGATGTATGAAAAGAGATATGCGTACAACTCCTACTCAAGCAGGTAACTTTGTCTTGAACACTTTATTATATTTCCTCCACTAATCCTGAACATCTTCCATGATCAGCATGTTATTATATATATTTGTATTATTTTTCCGTTTATTTAATAGATCTTTGTATATCATTAGGCACCGGCCCTCATTCATTTTCATGCTTCCTCAAGATTATTGTATGGTACAAGCTTACGTTCAGAACAGGCTAAGTGCTGCTGCCCCCTCCCGTTACCCACAATTGTGATGAAGTATACCACCATTCTGGGTAAAATAATTTACTGGGAATTTGGATTTTTACTTCTGCTCATCACTTGAGAACAGTCTAAATATTGGTGCTAGCGTTTTTTTGTGTTTTTCTCCCTGCCCGCCCCTTTTTTTACCTTGCTTTTCCCTGGTGATATTTCTATTTGATTCTTGTGATTGCATTTTTCCCAAATAGCTTAGTATTGTGGTGCCATATGGCCTTAATGATGATGCTTCATAATGATTGTACCCTGAGATGCTTACATAATTTATTGTTACTCAACACACCATTTCTGTCTCTTTTCGATTTACTACGTTGTGTGAACTATTTTTTAATTATCAACCTTAGGAAAGTCCCTTGAGGTTGAAACTTGTGTCGGCTGTGTTAATGTTCATGTGACATCACTTAATTTTTTAGGCTGACCCAAGCGCTACTGTGCTATACTAGCATGATCATTTTTCAGACTTTCTAGTCTACCAAACCATGCTAAGGTATAGGAGTGGCATCTCGTCAAATCTTCAAACAATTCTTTCAATGAGGGAGTGGTGAGAGGGGAGAGTTTGCATTGTAAAGTGAGTGATATGTGTAATATGGTCCGGGACTCGATCATGTCAAGGGGTACCGGGACACTTCCAGACCAACCGAGGCTAAAGCCAGAGCAGCTCTGTCACAGAGGCAAAGAGGGAGAATTGGGGAGGCTTGCGTGCCCTGAAACCCCCTCACGTGACTTAAATGATCATGTGGGTACCACTCTCCATCACACAATGCCTCCCAGTACTTTTTCTGGCCAGATTTCTCTCTTCTATTTTTTAGAACAGCAGCTCCCAGAATGCACGTGGGTTAAACCAAGAAAACCAAGACCAGAACCAGGAGAATGGAATTGAGAACAAAAATGGAATGGACTTGGATTTGTCTTGCGGTAGCAAGAGAGAGAAATAGAAACCCTCCCCAAATCTGAATTGGAAGCAAACCTCACAAGCATATGAAGAAAATCACAAGAAAAACGAGCAGCCTGACCACCTGGCTGCAATCCTGAAAATGTAGATATAAAAGGGGCACGGCTAATAAGGGTTTTTAAAACTGTGTAGCTGTGTAACCCAACTCCTGTGGAAAATATGGCCACAGATTGGCCCTTAGAGTCAGGTGAGCACTGCAACAAATGTAAGGGAATGAGAGGATAGAACCAGGAAGAGAAAAGTATAAAAGGACAGTGGATTACAGACTGACTATGGGTTGACGGGGTAAAGTAAGGATTTGAGCTGGTGGACTAGGAGACCAGGCGGGAAACAGACAATGAAGTGGAGTGCTGAAGAAGAGCTGGCGGAATTGATGTACAGTACAGGTGAGGTATTTGTTGTGAGAGAGAGGGGTACCAGTTGTATGTAGCATAGTGTGAGGAGAACAGTGTGAAAGAAGAGTGAAATTAGAGAGGGGCGATGTGCAGGGGAGTTAGAGAGAGTATGAAAGAGGGTGCTGAAAGATTGCAAGGCAGTCGTGGAAGTAGTGGTGAGGGTGGAGTCAAGCAGAAAGGGAGCTGTAGTTGTAAGAGATAGGCGGAAGGAGTGTAGTAAGTGTGGGGCATAAAGGCATAGATAGAGTATTTGGTGCAGAGAGGAGAGGAGTGTGTATAGAGGTGGAAATGGAAGCGGAGAAGGGTGTGCATAGATGTGAGAAGTGTGTCTAGAAGTGTGAGGAGGGGGGTGTGTAGCGAGGTGAAGAGAGTGCGGACATCCGAGGGACAGAAGGGGGAGAGCAATACGGAGGATGTGAAAGAAGGCAGAGAAGGGTGCATGTGAGAGAGTAGAGGATGAAGCTGCAGGAATAGGAGGGCGAGGGAGCATTTGTGTGAGAGTACCAGCACGTGTGTCTGTTAGGGACACTAGAAAGTCATAATTTCCTATTGAAACCTGAGGGTGTAAGGTCAGGGTACCCCTAGCAGAACCTCGGAAAGAGCCCAGCAGGTAAGTCCGTTTTGCCTTCAGGCCATCACCTATAGCCAGATTCAGACATTAGGTATTACCAATCGCTAGCTCGCGTTAAGGAAGCCAGGTTAAGGGTGAAGGGAGCCCACTGGAGGTTGAGAGATGGAATCCCATTTTAGTACCCACACAAGGACCAGAATAAAAGCTGTGATTCTGACCTTCTTAAAAATATAAACCCTTCCACTATCCTTAAATTTAATGTAATGTAATGTCAATGATATGATAAGATGTGTCATTTATAACGCGCCTGTACACAAGTATTTATAAAGTGCAAAACTATAGCCCGAAGTGATCTAGGCGCTAGAAAGAGATGGTGAGAAAGAACCACTAACAAATAGAAAAGCGTCTGGGAGTTATTGAAGTCATCAGTGACATGTGCTGCCAGCACAGGATAATTCAGGCCCCAATGCAGAGGTTGCTAGATAATGGAGACACAGTGCAGAAGCCACTCCTAGACTCTAACTCGCGCAGAACACTATTGGACACGATCAGAGAGCAGTGTCCAATCTTCCAGGCACTGACCGATCTGGCAGACCCACCAAATTGAACATCCCCATGTGAAAATGCCTATGATATCCATAGCGCCTATGGTTTAGACTGAAGTCTAAGGGTAGACCTTCCTGTAAACAGATATGCATATTTCACCCCAACCCAGGGCAATCCAAATATAGCACTATAACAACTTATTACAGTGGTCAACCCATGTAATGGGGTCACCTCTCAGCCTGTGGTGGGAGGCCTATCAGGGTTTTAAACAGAGCCAGTGCTGACCCAAAGGGGGGTGTGGAAGTTGGGAGGGACTCAGTCACTGACCCCTCTACACGGCTATCTCTGAAATTAGTACCACCTTTTCTTGGCCTTTACTTGTATTGCACAATACTGGCCAGTGTCATTCTGGTTGTCACGTAGGTACACATTCCCTAGAAGATCTGGCGGTGGAAGAGAGCGAAAAACCTAACTCTCAGAGGGACGGGAAGAAACTGTGAACCTACTGAGCATTTCTTCCATAAAAAGGCAATTCAAGCACTCTATGCGACACAGGCATGCAGTTTTTCTTTAATAGAGCCACTAAGCAGACAGACATTCCTTTCATCTACCAGGGGGCTGCGGAACAGCACACATGTTCAGCATGCAACCAAAATGTTCTCCACCATGCGAACTGGAACACTGCTTGTGTTGAGAGCACATTGCCATTCCTAAATGCCGGCGAACTCGCGTATGAAATTGAGGTGGGGCTTAAAGGCCATTGTGGGGCCTTTGTTCATCAATAACGTAATTTGGCGGTGTGGAGTCACTTTGTGTTGACGGAAGTGCGTTAGAAAACCTACTAAAATAGTATAGCATATGCAGAACTAATCATTCTCAAAGATGAACTCTTTGGCAATGCAAGGAAACCAAAATTGCTTCCAATTCATAGAGCTCTTAATTTCCAAATAGGTTTAGAGCACAATGTCAGGAAAGCAAGCAGCAGGTCTTTTTGTTGGGTTTATTGAATTAAACGCAGCATTCGACTCTGTTAGTCGCCGTCTCTTACTGGAAAAGCTATTAAGAGACAATTGCCCTTCCACTCTATATGATATCATCTTCTCATTACACCATGAAACATCAGTCAGTATTAGAATCACTGTGGATGGGCTATTAACAGAAAACATTCCCACCTATCGAGGATTAAAGCAATGGTGTTCACTGGCCTCTGCTGTTTTCAACTACTATATTCATGATGTCAAAGAATCCTTGTCAAAAATCATTTCAGATTCGCCCAAGACAAACAATGTCCAAATACAAGCGCTCATGTACGCTGACGATTTGGTCCTCATCTCAAGAACTCAAGTTGGCCTACAACGCTTACTTGATGCATTTTTAGAGTATGTAAAGCTAAATGAACTATCAATTAACTCTTCTAAAACACAAATTGTACAATACTCACACAGATATCTAGGGCCTCTTTCGTTTGTTTGGACTATTGGCTCTATTCCAATCCAGGTAGTACCAAAGTATTGCTACCTGGGAATGATTTTCGAGGATAAGTGGAAAGGGCAAGGACAGCTGGAACGGGTAGAGACCAAGTTAATATCAGCCATATCTCAAGCACGTATCATCATACACAAATTTGGCAAATTTCCGATCTTGCCGGTGTGGCACTTCTGGACCAAACAAATCGTTCCAATATTGTTATACGGTTTAGAGACAATGCAAACTGAGTCCCCATTTAAATTTAATCAATGGGAAGCCAAATTCTGGCAATCTGTGCTCCATTTGCCTCAGTGTACACCAATTGCATGGCTGAGATATGAGCTTAGGTTGCTTTCTCTCCATGCCGATTACAGCTGGCGCCTGTGCGCCTTATTCAGGAAATACCTGCTGTCAACAAAGGAGGATGTACTGTTAAAAAAACTATCACACCATTTGTTCACTGCCAAATATACCTTTGTAACCAATTGGTTAGACAAAGTCTACTATATCTTAGCCAAAGCTGACATATTGATTGATCTGTTGTTGACCAATCCTGATAAGGCAAAATTCAAGATAAATCAAATGGATTGGATCAACACCTGTGAGCAGTGTCTAACCTTTTGTGACGGTGACACACTACGTTTTCCCCCGAAAAGGGCAGGCATCTTACCACCATATTTGATACGTTGTCCTTCACCAAAATATTGTATTGGCATACTACGACTATGTTTCAATTTGTGGATCACAAACGACATAAAAGCAAGACAACGTCTTGTAAGTATAGACCAAAAATCTTGTCGTTTTTGTAAAGTTGATATTATTCCCAAAACTGTCACTCATTTGATCACCAAATGTATCATGCTTAGGTCTAAACAAGAAATGTTCTTCACAAGACATTGTGAATACTTGGGGAACTTATCACAAATTGAATGTTGGGCGGTATTACTGGGATGTAACATGGAAATACAAATTGCAGCTATCAACTTTTTGCACAGCCTAAATTTGGGGGAAGAGGAAAAAAGATCAGAGTGACATTGTATGCTAATAATTTTTCTGATTGCTTAATTGATTTGTTCTGCTTAAGATATGTAAACAAGCGTGACGTTTTTGGCTTTTCTGTTTCATTAACTAACTTCTGCTAAATCTGTTATATTAGTTTGATGACAACGAATGAGATGACTAGAAAAGAAGATGTGTTATAATTATTTTTTAACATAAGTTTCATGAATGTTTTTGTATCATGATCTGTTTTAAATGAATTTTTGAAAGGTTGATTAAATTCAGCCAAATCAAATAAAAAAAATAGGTTTTTTTATTCCTCCTTAAGGCGGAAAGCATTCTCAAAGACAAAGCCATGGCCTCATTAAAAGAACAATATGTGAGTGTCAACAAAAACAACATGGCATCTGAAGGATGGAACACTTTCATGGAGAAGGTGAGTTGCTTTAGAGATATTCTTTGAGAACAGGAAAATGAAAAGGTTATTGTTGAACAGTGAACTAAGCTCACACTTTATGCTTAATATGCTTCAGTCATATTTATGATTCATGATTTGTTTAGTCAGAGCTTTAAAATGTCTTTAACGGAAAATCATAGAAGGAAAAGACTCAAAATTGCAATTGTACAATAGGAGCAGGAATTTAATTTCGGAAGCAATTACCTTGACAAAAAGTTATCTGCTTAGTGAAGAAAACTAGTGCTCAAACTCTCATGCTGTCATGATATTTCACCTCACAATTGACTGTGTAATCAAGAAAGCAAATAGCATTCCTTTGCACAGGAGAATCTAGTCAAGAAAGGAATACATTTGTTTCCAGTCTCATTTGCTGAAAATAATGATCTCATGTTTTTATTTAGCATGTGATGCCAGATTCACCTAGCTTATAAGTACTAAGTTGCTATGATTACACAACACAACATAATAATACTCAGTTTGTTCACGTCATAAGGGTGAAAAGCGTTTGTACAGTGGGGATTCAAGCGTGTGACTACATGCTGCGTACCGCATACAACTTCCAAGACCTATCTTATTTTTTTCATTTTTTAGTAATATTTCCTCCAAAAAACCATTTCCTACATTGTAAGTCAGTTAAAAGGGGAAAAAAGGCAAAACAAATGAACAGATAAACAAGTGTGTAACTGTGCTGCTGTTGGTCAGAATGTGGTGAAGTGTCATTTGGGAGACAGAAGACGTCATTGGGTTCTAAATTCATAGTGAACTTGTAGCATCCAGATTTGATGCTGACTTTGGATGGATAGCTAGGTTGAGAAGTGATAAGCAAGCAGTACAACCTGAAGATTTAAGAGGGTGATTGTAACTTTCCATGTGGATGTTTGAGGATAATGTTAAACGGATGTTCTACTTGAATGGTCCGATGATACCTTTTTTGTTGGCTCAGACACCTCTGTGGACTATACACCTTATAACGAGAGGAATGAGACCAAATATTTACCTGCTCTTATGGAATTTCATTGTTGTAAAACACATTTTTTCTTTTGATGTTTTTCCCCTAATATTTAATGCTCAAGGCGACCTATGTCTTTCTGCATGCTTCAATTGAAATGACCGCCGTATTGGAGAAGTTGATTATATCGTTTTGTAACTGATTTAACTGTTTGGTAACGGGGCTCTGCGCTTTCCTAACATCAAATTGTAATTGGAGTCGATAAATTCAATATTCATACTTGATTACTTCCGAGTAATCACGTATGCTGCAACAGTAGTCCGGTGGTTGTAACACTATAAAGCAACCAGTGTCAAATATTTATAAAATCCAATTCTATGTGCTGCGGTTCAAAAAAGAAACTTTTATAATTATTGCAACAGAAAATAACAAAATGTTTATTAAGGCAGTATTTTTAAAAGTTGTTCAATATCCCTACACGTACAATTTTTAACAATATTACTTAGCTTCTGCAAGCACGAAATCAATACAGGCATACAGTCATAATCACAGCTGTTTAGACTTTGTGCCCTATTAATCATCCAGAGTCTTTTTTATTAGCATAATCTAAAGAGACAAAATAGTAAATGGTTTTAAGAGACAATAACAGGAGATAGAAAAAGATATGTTTTTTAAAGAATACTACAATTCATTCAAAATGGCGCAATATCGATTTACCTATTGACACTTGTCCATGCCCAGTTCCATTCCTGAACACACAATACTTGTATCATGTACCTATGTTGTCTACTTAGGATTCCAAACCCACACCACTGTCCAGCACCTGCCAAAACTATCGGGATACCTTCCAACCGTAATATGACGAACGGTTGGGCGCCACATCTAGAAGTAGCACACCTGGTTCATCACCAGCCAGCTCGGATGCTGAAAGTGATGGCGTCGGCCAATTAGTTAATGTTAGTAACCAGAACAGTGGCATTGCCAAAAAAGTTTTTTAGACCAAATAAGACGGTATCGCAAGGGCAATCGTACACTTACCAAACAAGTACATTTTCAAACCCCCATACATACAGATATTATAGCAACAGGACCCATTCAAGGGGTAAGCAAGAGGATAGAACACTTAACAAATCAATCAGGAAACAGGACCTTGATAACGACCAGATCAGAAACCAACCGGACAATGCAACGTTAAGGGGTGACGTCAATTTGGTCCTCAACCTATCAAGGACTCTCAATAAAACAGAAGTAAGTATCCTTAATAGAGGTTTGTCTTTTGCACCAACAAAGGAGTGTGACTATATTAATATCCAGATTGATACGTACAAATCCATTAGAAAACCTTTACACAATTCAGTCAGAACGCAGAATTAAGCACACTTACAATCAGGGATGTGCAGAATACTGCAGTGGCGATAACCAATAATGTATACGATTTTGGATGATTTACAGATTGAAAGCACGGTCATGATTGATACCAATCTCAATCCTAAATACAAATGTATGCAACCTGCACAACAAAGTTGTCTAATTGACATATTTTACCAAGCTGTAATGAATGATTTACATAAACATATAGGCAGAAAACCGAAAAGGGCAAATACATTTGGTTACAGTTTGAATCATGTGGAAAAGGTAGCGATCAAGAATCTTCGCAGCTGATGATTTGATCATAAAAGAGGCTGATAAAGTGGTGCTTAATAAGAGCAACTATATTCAAATAGCAGAAAGGCATTTGCAGCAACCCTGCTGTTACAGCAACATTAATCAAGAATTTGTGAGGAAAACCATCTCTGATTTCAAACAACTTATAGGGAAGTGGCATTGATTACAATTTCTTACAGATGATGGGGTTTATCATGTGTGAGAAACCTCGTTTTCCAACCATATACTTTCTCCCATAAGACGTACAAGGACCTATGAGAGAAATCAGAAGGTGTCTAACCCGCTAGTTCCCGGGTATCTCTTTCAGGTAGCCAGAGCATGGCCATCGCCTTTGGATCCAGCCCCTGGGGGTGGACCAGTGCGGGAGGATCCCCTGGGTGAGAGGTCTTCGGGGAGTGGAACACCGGATGGCGAGAGGCAGTGTCCCCTTCCTAGTAGCACCTATACCCAATCCTACCCAATAGGATATTTTGAAACTCTACCCCCAAATCCCCCTTTTCCAACATGAACATTTTCACACGAACAGCCCGCTATGGGAGAAAACAGACTCACACCCGAATTTTGTACCTGACATGTCCTAATACTATGGTCAGGCAAGGTCAGGCAATTACTGGTAAACAATCACATCTGACTTCCATTAAACTTTCCTACATGATAGAATGCGGCGCACGAGAGCACACAATGTGCACGGCAAAGCACACAAAGGAACAATACTTTTCTGATGGCAGCTGAGCGAGGGAAGAAAGACGACAAACCAAAAAGGGTACGCAAGGAGGGAGATACCCTTGACCCTTTCGGACAGAAAACGTTACTTTCCAGAACCCTTCAAATTAGAAAGCATAAGGTCTGGAAACCAAACTGAAGAAGCCTGTATTGTGTGTCAGAGATACCCGGGGCCCTCCTGCACTCTTGACTGAGGATCAGTAGCCTCTGTGATACCGTCCTTGGCTCCGAGATCAAAGCAGCATCTGGGAGATAAACACAGCCAGTGAGTTGGGAAGACCGATACAAGACCAGTCTGTGTTGAAGTCAAAGTTACAAGTGGCAACATTGTGAAAAGAGCGCAAGAAGGAAGATTGAAACGTGTGTGATCAAAGACACAAGGGAAGCTTAATTACTAATGGGTGTTTCAACAATTACAGAAGAAAGATACAATACAAGTGACAGAGTGGTCCGGTGACGCGTGGGTGCTCAATAGAAGGTCTCTTTAAAGGTATCCAGCCAAGAAGTAGCAGAAACGAAAGTAAGAACATTTTGTGAAGTAAATCGAAAGCAGCAGTTATAAGCAAAGCCCATCACACATTCCAAAGGCTTCGATTTTTAATTTCAAGAGTAATACATAGAAAGTAAGATTACAAGGTCCCTGCCTGAACGAGGGAGACCAAATGTGAATATTGTGATAAACAGATCTGAGCCCGAACGAGGAAGATCCATGGTCCAAGTCCCAAACGAGGGATACCAGTTGTGAACATTGTGGTAAAAAGGGGTCCCAGCCTGAAACAGGGAGTCCCATGATGAATACTGGAAGTGAGAACTTGTGCATGTGAAAATCCTGATTAGAAAGGAACTTGGTGCTTGTTTGTTACAACAGGCCCTCTGCAGTAAGAGTCTGTTGTTAGAAAGGAGGCTTTGGCAAAAAGCCCTAATACCTATACGTTGAACTGAATCCTCGTGGCAGAGAAGCCATAGTGTGTGCGAAGCTCAAACGTGCCGCCTTGCCGCTGCTGAAAACGTGGGGAAGGGAAGCCACCTGCTCAACTATCCTGACATATAATTTCTTGAATACTTTTCCTTTATGCATACATTATTGTCCCACACCATTTTGTATTTAGAAGGAAGGACTGGCAATAGGTTAGTATTTGCCCTTTTATTTTGATAGAGACTTGACTAGGACTACATTATTATTATTTGATGGTTGTAGCTTGCTCCCATCCTTAGATTTAAGTTTAGATAGGCGTTTAACCAACCCATTGAAGTTCAGTAAACACCCTTGAACTGTGATCACTTGTGCCTGTCTTCACTGTTTGATACCGTGCCTTCCTTGTGTGTGGTGTCAGGAGTGGGATGCAACTCAATTGAGACAAGTAGGGGCGCCCTAAAATACCAGAAGCGTAGTCACAGAGCCTTAGATCACTCTACTGCAATGAAATAATCCATAGGCTTTGATATTTGTAGCAGCAGAGAAGCTACTATCCCTCCAGGGAAAAGAGGGATGATTTCCACACCACAGTCTTAGTCCTAATACACCCTGAGGGTTATTATATAAGATTTCCCCCTAAAATCTGGCCTAGCCTGGAAGTTTGGTCTGGACGTTCTAGCAGGCATCATAGATCCCAACTTCAAGGGAGATATAAAGGTTCTCTTACAGAACCATGGCAAAACTCCATTTGAAATACATCGTGGGGACAAACATTTACAGGGAATTGTTGAGAATGCTCCATTTACCCATATTAAGGAAGAAAGTGAACCAGAAGAAACTGAAAGGGATAGGTTAGGCTTTGGAGAGGCTGATGAACCACCCATCACTGAGGTAGGTAGAAGGAAAAAGAACCTAACGTCCTTCCCAATCTAGCCTTCACCCAGCAAAATGATGCAGCACTTGCAGAGGCTTTCTTACAGGTGAATCCTGAGGGAGAAGGATTAAAAAAGGGGAGCCCCTTTTTCTTCCTGAAACAGGGATTACTATGTGCATTACTGCACCTCCTGGGGAATTATTGAACCTGAAAAATCGAAATTTGAAAAAAAAGAAGAAAAAGAAAAATAGAGGAAATTTGCATAATATTGTTGGAAAGGACTGTTTTATTTGGCATTTTCATCGTGCAGCCATTTTTTGAGCTTTTTAATACCTGGAGCTGCGTTGCTATTTTGAAAGCACTCGTTTTTTCCTACTATTGCTGCTTATTTGACTGTTTTTAGCCCTTCCAAAATGGCCGCCGTGGTTTTCTTTGTTGTGTAGGCAGGCTGTGCTTAATCACCTCTCCCTGTGCTGCACTCCCATTGGTTGCTGAGTGTTTTCTTCCATCCAATCAGGGACCGACAGGCTTCAGCCGGCCTTCTCAGCAAAGGCCCACTTCCAAGGCCCCTGTCTGCTCCCTGTCCGCTTCCGGAACGCTAATTGGGGTCCTCCCTGCACCGTAACCACAATGATGCTGCCACCTCACTCCTCTAAGACATCCGGACTGCCTTGACTTTGCCACCTCCAGAACTATGGGTTAGTTCCCTCCTTATGGACTCACATCTACTGCCTTTGACTATCAATGTTCTTTCTGCTTGTTGCTCCCATGATGTCATCCTGCTGTGCAGTGCTTCCTAAAGCCCTTTGCTAACATCCGATTCCAAGATTGAAAAAGTCAAATCCTGCTGTTTTTGCTTTGTGCTAAAAAGTCAAATCTTGCTGTTTTTGCTTTGTGCTAAAAGGTCAAATCTTGCTGTTTTTGCTTTGTGCTAAAAGGTCAAATCTTGCTGTTTTTGCTTTGCGCTAAAAAGTCAAATCTTGCTGTTTTCGCTTTGCGCTTAGAAGTCAAATCTTGCTGTTTTTGCTTTGTGCTAAAAGGTCAAATCTTGCTGTTTTTGCTTTGCGCTAAAAGGTCAAATCTTGCTGTTTTTGCTTTGCGCTAAAAGGTCAAATCTTGCTGTTTTTGCTTTGTGCTAAAAAGTCAAATCTTGCTGTTTTTGCTTTGTGCTAAAAGGTCAAATCTTACTGTTTTTGCTTTGCTCTAAAAAGTCAAATCTTGCTGTTTTTGCTTTGTGCTAAAAAGTCAAATCTTGCTGCCCATTGCAAAATTCTCTGTATTTTGCTTGTATACTGTTTCTTCTCTGTAACTTGCCAGCCCAGTGACCTCACCACTCTCTTTTGTCTTACACCTACCTGCTTTACCCCCCCACAGTATCTCCATCCTCTCCTTACTTTCACCCCAATGGCGCTTTCTGTTTTTCCTATCTTCTCCAACTGCTTCTCCATTGACTATCCTTCCCTTCTCACTAAGTCTGGGATGAAAAAGGATATCTTGGCCTCTAATCCTGGTCTTCCTATCGCCGACACCTACGCCAATGCTTCCACCAGACAGACGCTTACTGACATCCTCTTTGTCGTTCCTTCGCCAGATCTATGGACTCCTCATATGGTCTCTGTGCTCTGCCCTATCTCCTCCTCTCCCATTAATGGTGGCACTCACTGGAAAGTTCTCATGGCTTTCTTCGAGTCCTCTAAAGTCATCATTAATGTCTACCTAAATGGCACTGTCATGGTCCAAGGCCCTCAGGCCAATCTCCTCCTCTTTGATAGGCGCTTCCCTCGCCTCATCAATTTCCTCTCATCTCCTGCTGTCCCCTCCTCTCCCCCCTTGGCTACCTTGCCCTCTCTCTCCTCCTCCTGCTCTGCCCCTCCAAGGGCTCTTTCTCCTCCGCAGGGCGTACCTCTGATCTGTACCCCTGCCCGAAAGGTCTTTAAGGCTGGCAACTATCTTCATATTGCCACTCTCAACTCTCGCTCTGCCGTCAAACACTCCTCTGACATCTGCCTCCTCCTTGAAGAACTAGACCTTGATGTCCTTGGTCTTACTTAGACATGGTTCACGGCCAGCTCTGTTACGATCTTTGACACTCTCCTCCCTGATGGCTACCCAGATCCTCCCGGTCCGGTGGGGGGTGTGGCGGTAGCCCTGATCTTTCCTGAGTGGATTCCTGGCTCTATTATTCCCACTCAGACCTACTTCTCTTTTGAATGCTTTGTCTGTAGGCTTTCTCTCTCGCCTACCCATTCTCTTACTGCGGTTACCATCTACCGGCCTCCTGGTCAAATCTCATTTCTCTCTGAGTGGGCAGACCTCTTCTCCTCCCTCCTGGCCTCTACCACTGAACTCCTCCTCCTCTGTGACCTAAATATACATTTAGACATTGCTCCTCCTATGTACTGTTCTGTGACCTCTGCGACTTCCTCTCCCTGTCCATCCTCCCCTCTGGCCCGATTCACTCTGCAAGGCACACACTCGATGTCTTGATCTCCTCTGACCTCCCCCTCTCCATCCCTCTGACCACTCCTCTCTCCTGGAGCGATCACTCCCTCCTCTCATCTCATCTCTCCCTCTCTTCCCCCCAAGCCAACCCTACCACAACACTGCCACCTACCTTCTCGGACATCCGGCCCATGAAGCGTGTGTCAGTTGAGGCTTTTGCCGCCACTTTCTCTCCCCCCTCCACCTTTGGCTGTCTCTCATCCTGATACAGCCCTGTATCTCTCTACTCTTCAATTTCTGATACGCTTGATGCTCTTGCCCCTGTCATGAGGATCCGTTTGAAGTCCAAAGCCAAGTGCAATTCCTGGTATGACTCTGACCTAACTACACTTAAACGTAAGTGTAGGGCAGCTGAGAGGACTTCCTGTTCATCCTCTGACAAACTGGCCTGTCGCCTGCTACAAAGGCAATACCGATTCTCTGTCCTCACCAAGAAGAGAGTCCATATTCAAGCTCGTGTCTCTGCGGCATCTAACAACTCGGCCAAACTCTTTAAAATCTGCAAGGAGCTGGCCAACCCTGCTGCAGTCTCTACCCCTTCTGTTGCCTCCCACGCTCTTTGCAATGCCCTTGCCTCTCACTTCATTCCTCTCAGTTCATTTCTAAAACCCAGGACATCCTGTCCACCCTCTCCACCCACACTACTCCTCTTCCCTCTCCATATGTGCTTGCTGACCCTCCTTTAGCAACCCTCCCACCATCCTTCTCGTCCTTTCCTCTTTTCACCCCTGACGAGGTTGCTAGACAAGTCCGATCTATGAAAGCCTCTTCAAAACAGGTTCATCCCTGTTCCTCTAAAATCATCAAGGACCACATTGAAACCCTTGCTCCAGCCCTTACTGATTTTTGCAACCACTCCTTTGCCTCTGGATCCTTCCCCTCCCCTCTGAAGCACTCCTTTGTGCATTCTCTTCTCAAGAAACCCACAGCTGATCCTTCTTGTCCAGCTATCGCCCAATTTCCATTACTCCCTATCTTGGCAAACTCCTGGAAAAGTTGGCCATCTCTCAGCTGTTGGCTGTCTCCATGACCACCAGTCTGGCTTCAGAGCTGCCAGAAGCACGAAAACTGCTCTTCTAAACATCTGTGAAGATCTGCTCACCAACCTTGACTCTAACATTCCCTCTGTCCTCATCCTCCTCGATCTCTCTTCTGCCTTCGACGCGGTCAACCATACCATCCTGCTCAACCGTCTCCGTGAAAACCTGGGTATCACTGATCAGGCTCTGGCTTGGCTGACCTCTTTCCTCTCAGATCGACCCTCCCAGGTCCAAATTGGGTCCTTCCTTTCATCTATCTTCCTCTCTACCTGTGGTGTTCCCCACGGATCTAAATTCTCGCCCTGGCTTTTCAACCAATACCTGGCAACTCTTGCCCACTGCATTGCCATTTTCTGCTCAAATTTCCAGTGCTACTCTGACGACACTCAACTCATTTTCAGGCTGCCCTCTGCCAGCTCCTCTCCCTCTCTCATCTCTGATTGCCTAACTGCCATTCAAGATTGGTGTGCTGCCAATGATGTTTGTCTGAATGCCAGCAAGATGGAGATCCTCCTCATCGGCACACCTTCACCATCCTTTCCCCTCACTCTCTGGCCGGCCTCCCTTGGCCCTCCTCCTACCCCCACCTGCGAGGCTTTGAACCTTGGGGTCATCTTTGACTCCACCCTTTCCTTCTCCGCCCACATCTCTGAGGTTTCTAAAAAGTCAAATTTTCGACTGCACCTCCTCAGAGGTACTCTGCCGTCCCTCTCCTTCCCCCAGAAGCTCATAGTATCTCAAGCTCTGGTTCTCTCTAGCTTGGACTATTGTAACAGCCTCTAGCTAAATCTACCTGCCTCTACTCTCCGCCCTCTGCAACTAATCCAGAACAGGACTGCGAGACTTGTCCTTGGCCTCAAGCCCTGGGATTGTATCTCTCCAGCTCTGAAATCTCTCCACTGGCTCCCAGTGGATGCAAGGATTAAATTCAAAACCCTCTGCATTGTCCACAAGGGTTTCTGGGGCCTGGGTCCAAAATACCTTCAGCTATCCCTCTGCAAATACCTCCCCTCTCGAGCTCTTCGCTCCTCTACCTCCAACTCACTCAAGGTCAGTAATTTTTCTAAGAAACAAGCTGGGGGTAGATCTCTGTCTTCGGCTGGGGCCTCACTCTGGAACAGCCTCCCTGCCACTTTAAAACTTGAGGAGAACCATCACCGGTTCCGGAAGCACCTCAAGACTTTCCTCTTTTCTTCTGCCTTCGCTCCCCCTCTCCCCTGCTGATCTGTTCTCTCTTGGCACTGTGCACCTGGCCACCCTCTGTCTTTTGGGCCCAGGTACCTGCTCATCCTGCCACCCTCCCGCACTGCCTCCGGGCCACCCCTTGCACTGGGGTCTGTATCTGTACCCATACAGCCCCACTCTTTCTTCCTGCACTTATCAGACCTACCCTGTCTGCTGCCTTAAACCTAGCACGTGCAAATTGCTGGCTGCATTACCACTGTTTGTTGCCTTTATTATTTATTTATTGTTATTTATCTGTTTCCTCTGCTTCGCACTTTCCACCTCTCCCCCTTCCATGCACTTTTCCCCTCCCCCCTCTCCCATGCACTTGCGCGGTCTCAATGTCACTGGGCCTAATAAGATCACTGTTTTGTTCTCCCCTGTTCCCCTCCCTTGCCTTGTTGCGCTCTGAAACACTTGTGTACGAGAGCGATAGAAATAAAATATCAACATTTTTTTTAAAAAAAACCTCCAGAAAGGTCTCTGTAAAACTCAATTAGTAATATCCTAAACCAACGTAAGACCCTGCTAGAGATTGCACATTCTCATTTGACAGACGGACATTTAGGACAATCTAAAACCCAAGCTCACATCAGTGGGAAATTCTATTGGCCAGGTATCCATGCGGACATAAAGAACTTCATCCAGACATGTGAAATATGTCAGAAATCCAGCATGCATATTTCCTTACCTGCCCCTCTAAACCCTTTACCAATCATAGAAGTCAATTTCTCCTGTATTGGGATGAAATCATTGGACTGTTGGAGACCTCTAGATGGGGTAATATATATGTTCTCTTAATCGTTGATTACGCTATCCAATACCCGGAGGCGTTCCCCATGAGGAACAATACAATACAACACAGCAAACCCTAAAACACATATTACCATTCTTTTCTAGGGTTGGTTTCCCCAAGGAAATTCTAATGGATCTGGGATCCAATTTGATGAGCAAACTCATGGGTAAAGTCAAGGAATTACTACTTATTTCTACCTTAACAACCTCAGTTTACCACCCTCAAATGGACGGATTGGTAGAGAGATTTAACAAACCCCTTAAGATTATTTTAAGAAAATTGGTAGCTAATGATGGAAAGGACTGGGATTGCATCATCCCCTGGGCCCCATTTGCCCCTACACTGCATAATCCTCAGTTTTCTTTTGGTTTGGGGAGGTGTAGTTTTAGTAAATGGGAAAGAGGCGGATGTCTTAAAATAGGTGTTATGTTCGAAGGGAGGGAGATAAATTCCTTTAACCACTGTAAATCGCATTTTTTATTGTAGGAAGAGGAGAGATTCCGTTACACACTAATGAGACGTTGGCTGCTAAATTCAGATATTAGGTAGGCAGCAGTGAGATCCTTAACACCCTTTGAAAAACGATTACTATCGGACTCTGGGGACAAACATATTGTGGGGACATTTTACAAGTATAGTAAACAAAAATAGGAGGTAGGAAATAGACGCTATACGAAGCAATGGGAAGAATCAGTGGGAAGAGCCGTTTGAAGAAGCAGCATGGGGAACAACTATGGGACACCATCCCCAAACACCCTGGGTGAATCCAATTACAGGGGATATGGGTAAAGTTGATGTTTCAGTGGCACCTCACCCCGGTGGCGATACATAAGATCTTCCCAAAGATGACCAATGAATGTTGACGGGAGTGTGGTGAGGAGGGGTCGTGGAGTTATACATGGTGGGGGTGCTCCCGGATACAATGGTTTTGGGGAAAGAACATGGAGGCCATTGAAAAATGGTAGAGATTAAGGGGAAGGGAAATTAAAGCCTTACAATGTAGAGTCTAGGGGAGTACTGGAAGATTTACCCTCGAAAGCACAAAGTAAGGTATATGTGATTTTAGTGATGGCTGGGGAATTGGTGATTGCCCAGAAGTGGAAATCAAAGAAGCCGCCGATTGAGCATGAATGGGTGGGGAAGGTGTGGTATTTTGCGGCCTTAGAATGGGTATCCTATTCCCTAAAATGCAACTGCCATGGATTTGTAGCGGACTGGGACTTGGTAATGACATTTTTACAAAAGGACTCCAGAGGACTATGGTGTCCGAGAAAGATTAAACTCTTGGGCGTGGTATAAACAGTGAAAACCAGCGCCCGAGTCAGAGGTCTTATAAGGGGGGAGAGAGAAGTCCAAAGGCAGGAATGGACTGTGATTTCTATGAGAAGTTGGACTATATACATGATGGTGAGAAAGGAGACATATGTTGGATAATGGTTGTGAGAGGGGGAGAGGAGGTATACAGGGGGGTTGTAAAAATCTTGATGAAAATGCCAATAAAAACGTAAGTAAAAAAATAAATAAAAGAAGGACCCCTCAGGCATTCACCGACTTCTCTTCTTTTGAACTATTATACGGTAGAGAACCACAAGATGTGTTAGACATGCTCCGGGAGACCTGGGAAGAGAGCCAAGAGGCATCTACTCCCCTCTCACAAACAGCTACCAGATAGTGAGAGCATATGAAACTCGTTCAAAATCTAGTCTTTACTCACATGGAAAAAGCTCAACCACAACAGAAGTCCACCTATGACAAAAAAGTACATTCAAGATCCTTTTCAGTAGGACTAAAGGTATTTGTCCTCTTACCTACCTCTGAAAATAAACTTGCTTCGAAGTGGCATGGTGTTAAGCTGTGCGTCTCTGGAGCGCTGCGTACCTGGGGTTTCAGTTGCTGGTCTCACTGGTGACGCCAGACTGGTAGTTTCCAAACCGAATGTAGATATCGCAACGCTAGGAAGCGACCCCGACCCAACCCTAATGGAACAGGGATGGATTGGAATCACCTCCCAACGCCACTGGCTCACCTCCCTGTGGATTACAGTGACGTCGGGACAGTGCAAGCACTGACAGGGAGGTGACTAGGTTGAGCTGGTGCGGTCCGGTAGAAAGCCACAACTGGAGGACGAGAGGTCTTCAGCACGATCCACCAAGGCAGTTGATAATCCGGAGGGCTGGCACCCAGAGCCAAGGTGACAAGAAGTTCAAGGCAAACAAGGAGGTCAGGAAGAGAGAATGGACCCAGGAACAGGGAGACCCAAAGAGAGGGAGAAGGCCAAGATGGGAATCCCCCCCAACCTCCTAAGAGCCACGGAGCCAAGGGAGCTAATCCCAAAGGAATTGGACCCAGTGAAGGGAGAGGAACTGGCGGGTAACAGGAGTAAGAAAGCCCGTAGTCGGGATACAGAAACAGGAACCAAGGAGCAGGGACCTGATGCGAGGCACCAAGCGACGGTAAGTGGGGACAAACCGCGTTAAGACGCGAACAGTAGAAGGCTGGACGCTATTTACAGCGTCCAGCACGAAAGCGAGGCGTGGACCGCTAGCGGGACAGCGCATGCGCGATGGCCGAGCGGGCACCGGAACGAGGCTTGGAACACAAGCTTGCCTGCCCGTTCCTGGTTACCCGCGGGGCTCGCGCACGCAAGCGAGCGCCGACCCGCTGCCCACAGCCGCGCTTCC
Source organism: Ambystoma mexicanum (assembly GCF_040938575.1). Classification (NCBI taxonomy): domain Eukaryota; kingdom Metazoa; phylum Chordata; class Amphibia; order Caudata; family Ambystomatidae; genus Ambystoma; species Ambystoma mexicanum. Next base: position 1,227,731,523 of record NC_090926.1, read on the forward strand.
CAAGCTGGTAACAGGGGTAGAACCGCCACGTCCGGGAACGGATGCGGCGAGAAGGCCAGGTAAGTGTCCTAACACCATACCCCCCTCTGGAAAGGCCGGAAGAACCTGGCTTCCAAGGAAAATGGGCATAGAACTCCCTAACCAAACGAGGGGCGTGAACGCTCCCAACAGGCTCCCAAGTGCGATCACTGGCAGGATAGCCCTTCCAGTCAATCAAATACTGCAATTTACCCCTGAAGAGACGGGAATCGCAAATCTCCTGCACCTCAAATTCAGGGAGACCACCCACATCAATAGCAGCAGGCCGGGGGCAGGCACGATGGAAGGGATCAGGAAGACAAGCTTTCAAAAGAGACACATGAAAAACAGGATGGACCCTCCAGGATTCAGGCAACTTGAGTTCAAAAGCCACCGAAGAAATCCTCCTGACAACCGGAAAGGGACCCTAATACTTGGGGGCTAGTTTCAAGGGTATGTTACGTGCGGGCAAATGTCTGGAGGATAACCACACTAGATCACCCACCCGGAACGGTGGCTCAGGGCTCCGGCGTTTATCGGCCTGTCTCTTCATGGCCTCACGTGCCTTGGCCAGGGTACCAGCCGCTCGACGCTGTAGATCCTGGATCTCGGTAACAAGGTGATCCGCCGAAGGAACATTACTTGGTAGCACCGGAGTGAAAGGCAGCAGTCTGGGATGAAGGCCAAAAGTACAAAAAAAAGGACTTAGTCCAGTTGCAGAATGAACCGCATTGTTGTACGCAACTTCGGCCATGTCAAGATGCGACATCCAATTAGTCTGGGAGGCATTGGCAAAACAACGGAGGTACTGCTCCAACGTTTGGTTCGTCCTCTCTGTCAGTCCGTTGGTCTGGGGATGGTATCCAGAACTGAGAGCCCTCCGGATGCCCAGATGCTGGCACAATAGACCCCAAAAGGAAGAGACGAACTGGGAACCACGGTCGGAGATTATCTTAACAGGCAATCCGTGCAGGCGATATACACAGTGTAAAAAGGCACGCGCCACTAGGGCAGCCGTGGGAAGGCCAGGGAAGGGTATGAAGTGGGCCATCTTGGTGAAACAGTCAATGACGACTATGATGCAGGTATGTCCTTCGGAGGGCGGAAGGTCGACAATGAAATCAGTGGCAATTGTATGCCAAGGAAAAGGTGGTGTTTCCACAGGATGTAAAAGACCCACAGCCTTCAGGCGCGGAACCTTGACCTGGGCACAGATGGGACAGCATTCCACATATCGTCTGACTTGCAGGGTCCATTTAGGCCACCAAAAATGCCGGGAAACGAGCTCCTGCGTAGACCGTATACCACGGTGACCCCCAATCTTGGAATCGTGAAAGCTCTGTAGGATTGTCTTGCGAAGCTCATCCGTGGGTAGGTACAACTTGTTCTGGAAAAAGAGCAATCCGTCCTTCTCCCTAAGCTGGCGACGTCTTACCAATGTATCCCGAGAAGAGTCCGACGAAGTAGCTTGTACCACCCTCTGCAGGAACGACGGCACGGCCAGTAGGAAATGCTTGGGAGCGATTACAGGCAGGTCCCGTCCCTCATGTTGCACATCAGCAGCCAAAGAACGGGAAAGAGCATCCGCCTTCACGTTACGGTTACTGGGTACATAGGTGATGCGGAAATCATACTGTGAGAAGAAAAAGGCCCATCGTGCTTGGCGGGAGGTCCGACACTGTAAGGAACGTAGAAATTGCAGATTTCGATGGTCAGTGCGTACCTCAACTGGAAAACGTCCTCCAAGAAGGTGATGGCGCCATTCCTCAAAGGCGGTTTTGATGGCCAGTAGTTCTTTTTCGATAATGGGGTAGTTCCGTTCACTAGCCGTGAGTTTTCTGGAATAGTAGGCCACAGGAGACTCCATTCCAACGCTCGGATCCATCTGAAGCAGAACGGCTCCCACAGCAAAATCCGAAGAGTCGGCTTCCACGATGAACGGCTGGTCTTCTTGGGGATGGTGTAAGATAGGCGCGGAGCTAAAGGCCTTCCTTAGTTGCTCAAAAGAGGCGGCAGCATCGTGCCCTCAAACAAAGGTTCTCCTACTGCTGGTCAAACAGGTTAAAGGTGCAGACAGCAGTGAGAAAGACGGAATGAATCTCCGATAGAAATTAATGAAACCAAGAAATCGTTGAAGAGAATTCCTGTCGCTGGGAACCTTCCATCCTAGGATAGCACGAACCTTGGCTGGATCCATGTGTATACCCGACGCACTGATCACATACCCAAGAAATTCGATATGGTCCTGATGAAAATGACATTTCTCAAGCTTAGCGTAAAGGTTATTCACATGTAGCCGCCGGAGTACCTCCTTTACTTGGACAATGTGCTCTTCGAGATTTCTTGAAAACACTAATATGTCATCCAGGTATACCCAGACTGAGGTCCCGATTAAGTCGGAGAATATGTGATCCATTAAACGCTGGAAGACAGCAGGGGCATTACATAGCCCGAAAGGCATAACTCTGTATTTGTAGTGCCCGCTTGGGGTCTTGAAGGCCGTCTTCCACTCGTCCCCGGCCTTTATTCGTACCAAATGGTAGGCTCCACGGAGGTCAAACTTGGAAAACATCCTTGACTCACGTAAAGATTCCAGGATGGATCGAATCAAAGGAAGCGGGTATCTGTCCTTTCGTGTAATGTCGTTTAGTTGGCGATAATCAACACACTGGCGCAGGGTGCCCTCCTTTTTCTTTACGAAGAACAGCGGGAATCCTGCCGGGGAATTAGAAGGGGCAATATACCCTTTCTGAAGACATTCATCGAGATACTCCTGCAAGACCTCCCTTTCTTGAGCGGTCAAGGAGTACACCTTGCCGTGTGGAATCACAGCGTCTGGCAACAGGTCGATGGCACAATCGAAAGGTCTATGAGGTGGTAAGGGTATGTCCTTAGGATCAGAGAAAACCTCATGAAAGCCAGCATATACAGAAGGAACAGAAGAAACAGAGAGTAAGCGTGGCACACCAACCCCTTCAGTCTGGGTGGCGACTGATGATTGCGTTGGAGAAGAACCGACATGGCAACAGTCCTGCACACAATGCTCAGAGCTGAAAACCAAGGTGCGAGTCTGACAGTTGATGTTGGGGTTATGATGTAACAACCACGGTAGCCCTAAGATGATCGGATAAGAGGGAGTCTTGATGATATCCAAAGAGATCTGTTCATGATGTTCTTCAATCCATAATCCTAGTGACTCAGAATGTTGATGGACCGGACCCGAAGACAACGGGGTACCGTCAATAACTTCCACCACTGAAGCGCAGTTCTTTTCGATCAAAGTGATACCATTCCTGATGGCAAAATCTGCGTCCATAAAATTTCCAGAGGCTCCGCAATCCAATAATCCAAGCACCCCTATGGGTTCTCTTCCTGACCAAGAGACCCGGAGCGTTAAGACCATAAGCACGACTGATTGCATGGGTTGCCGAACCAGTACCGTATCGGGAAGGACTGTAGAAGGAGAGGGGCCCATCGTCGCCTTACCCCTGGACGACAGGCCATTCAGTTTTCCGACCTTCGGAGCGGCCTTGATGGGCAAGCACTGAGATAATGACCAGAGGCCCCACAGTACAGGCACAACCGTAGGTCACGCCTACGTTTCTTCTCGGCATCAGATAGGGGGCCTCTAACCGCTCCCAGTTGCATTGGTTCGGGGTTTGGTTCAGACGAGGTAGATGCTTTGGTTGGTACTGGGACGAATCTTGAAACCGTCCTTTCTGAACGGCGCCTCTCACCCCTTCTCTCCGATAACCTGTGATCAATCCGCATCACTTGTTCTTGTAATGCTTGCAGGGTTTCGGGTTCTGGTATATGGAGGAGTTCATCCTTATATTCATCTCTCAACCCCCTACGAAAAAGGGTCTTTTGAGTAATCTCAGGCCATAGTGAATCGGTGGCCAGCTGACGAAAACGGCTGATGTAGGCGATTATATCACTGGATCCTTGCTTCAGGTCCATGAGCTGATTTTGCGCAGCAGCGGCAAGGTTGGGAGACCGGAATACTTCCAGAAAAGCCTTCTCAAAGGCCACAAAGTCTTCCAGGACTGGACTCTCGGCAGCCACCAAAGGAGTGGCCCAGGCCAAAGCGTTTCCGGTGAGATTTCCCAAAACATACCCAATCTTAGCCTTATCTTGGTTGAAATGTGTAGGACGGCACAAAAAATGTATCCTACAATGATTGCAGAATTCAGCTACCCGTCTGGGGTCTCCGTCGAACTTTATCGGGGTGGTCCGAGCCATCACAGACTCAGCGGAGGTACCGGGGTGAGTCCCTTGAGCTACCAGCTGACGTAAGGCCACATTTTCCTGATGCAGTACGGTCATCTCGGCGCGTAGGGCCCTGATCTCATTCCTCAATTCTTCGGAGTCTTCCATTACAGAACCAGAGCTGGTTGTTTGGCGTCTTAATCTGTTAAGCTGTGCGTCTCTGGAGCGCTGCGTACCTGGGGTTTCAGTTGCTGGTCTCACTGGTGACGCCAGACTGGTAGTTTCCAAACCGAATGTAGATATCGCAACGCTAGGAAGCGACCCCGACCCAACCCTAATGTAACAGGGATGGATTGGAATCACCTCCCAACGCCACTGGCTCACCTCCCTGTGGATTACAGTGACGTCGGGACAGTGCAAGCACTGACAGGGAGGTGACTAGGTTGAGCTGGTGCGGTCCGGTAGAAAGCCACAACTGGAGGACGAGAGGTCTTCAGCACGATCCACCAAGGCAGTTGATAATCCGGAGGGCTGGCACCCAGAGCCAAGGTGACAAGAAGTTCAAGGCAAACAAGGAGGTCAGGAAGAGAGAATGGACCCAGGAACAGGGAGACCCAAAGAGAGGGAGAAGGCCAAGATGGGAATCCCCCCCAACCTCCTAAGAGCCACGGAGCCAAGGGAGCTAATCCCAAAGGAATTGGACCCAGGAAAGGGAGAGGAACTGGCGGGTAACAGGAGTAAGAAAGCCCGTAGTCGGGATACAGAAACAGGAACCAAGGAGCAGGGACCTGATGCGAGGCACCAAGCGACGGTAAGTGGGGACAAACCGCGTTAAGACGCGAACAGTAGAAGGCTGGACGCTATTTACAGCGTCCAGCACGAAAGCGAGGCGTGGACCGCTAGCGGGACAGCGCATGCGCGATGGCCGAGCGGGCACCGGAACGAGGCTTGGAACACAAGCTTGCCTGCCCGTTCCTGGTTACCCGCGGGGCTCGCGCACGCAAGCGAGCGCCGACCCGCTGCCCACAGCCGCGCTTCCCAAGCTGGTAACAGGGGTAGAACCGCCACGTCCGGGAACGGATGCGGCGAGAAGGCCAGGTAAGTGTCCTAACACATGGGCCATATGAGGTACTACAGCAAATAGGGACCTGTATTATAAAATAGCCCAAGCTGACAGGAAACAAAAGACCCACCTTTACCATGTAAATCTCTTAAACGAGTGGAAAGAAAATCCTTCTGCTGCCTCGGCCTCAATATGGTCTTGTTTGGTATCGGAGGAGATAGACAATTCTGAGCTTATTTAGCAAGAACTATCTAGACAAAAGCAAGAAGATTTAAGCGACCTGATTATGACATTACCTGATGTATTCTGCTTGAAACCAGGGAGAGTACATGGCACTTATCATTATATCAGAACTTCAAAGGGAAAAAGGGTCCATTTAAAACCCCAGAAGCCCGAAAACAAATAGTGGTTGAGGAAGTGAACAAAATGCTGAAGGCAAACATTATCAAGCCCTCTTCAAGCCCACGGTACTCCCTTATTGTGTTGGTAACAAAATTTGATCATTTTTGGAGGTTTTGCATAGACTTCAGGCAGATTAATGCCATCTCCGCCTTCGATGCCTACCCTTTGGCACGCTTTGATGAGTTAACAGAAACTCAGAAGTGCCACATTCTTAGCAACCCTAGAGTTAACCAAGTGATATTGGCAGGTTGCTGCTCATGGACCTAAAAAGGAAAAGACAGCTTTCTCGACAACCCTGGGACTATTCCAGTTAAAAGTCCTCCCTTTTGGCCTGCATGGGGCGCCAACCACTTTCCAATGGCTTATGGACCAGATATTACAGCCCTATTGCGATTCCTGTGGGGCCTATATTGATGACATAGTCATTTATATTAAGACTTGGGAAGACCATATTTTTGTCTTTCTACTATTATGAGAACCCTCAGAGAAGCCGGCTTATCTGCCAAACCATCCAAATGTAAGCTTTCTCAATCAGCTTCGAAATACCTTGGCTTCTTTTAGGGAACAGCAGTGTCCAGCCCCAACAAGAAAAAGTGAAAGCCGTTCTAGATACCCCTACGCCTAAGACCAAGAGAGACCTTAGGGTATTCCTAGGATTGATTGGTTATTACCGTAGGTTCATCCCAAATTTTTCAGATGGAACAGCTAGGTTGGCGGATAAATTCAAGAAAGCTGAACCCCAAAAGATTGACTGAACTGATGAGGATGATGCATGTTATAACAACTTAAAACAAGCCTTGAGTCAGAACGCAATCCTACATTTTTCTAAGAAGTTTGTGTTACAAACGGATGCCTCTCTCAAAGGGTTAGGAACAGTTTTATCGCAAATTAGTGATGGATTAGAAAACCCTATCCTATTTATTTTTTATTATTATTTTTTTTAATTCGGTTTACAAAAGAAAACCTTTAAAAGAAAAACAAGAAAAAAGAAGAATTAAACCATTGCAGTTACATTGTTCCATACAAACCCACACCACTTATCGGTGGTGTTCAACTCAACAGTTCCTTACTGGTGTGGGAGTCGGTTCAGCCAAGTTGAGTTTTAGGTCTTTCAAAAACAGAACTAGACCAAACAAGACTGTGCGATCGGAACCGTCAAACATAGCTTTCCACCAATCATTGGCTGAATACGTTCGAAGGGCCTCAAAGAGAGGTCTGAATAATTTTGTTCGCAGTGAGCGGAACTTTGGGCAAAACAAGATCAAGTGTTTTAAATTCTCTATAGAATGTTCACAGAAACGACAAATAAGGTCAGAGGTTTCTTTGGATGCCCAAATGCTTGTTCGATCTTTAGTCAAAAAGAGGTTTAAACGATAATGCAAATATAAAAGTCTCGAGATCTGGTCTGGAGATTGTGTCAAATATGGTTGTAATTTGTCCAGCTCTCTTGTTTCGGGTGGTGCATCTTTTATAAGTCGAGAACATGTTCTGTCGACACAGGTTTGATGCCAGTCCGAGCTCCATAATTTTGATTTTGCCTTATCAGGATTTTCAAGTAAAGTTGCAATCTTTACGTTGTTTGTCTCAAGGATTTCTGTACATGTTTGATCCCATTTCGAGAGAATTGTGTATTCCGGGCCGTTGTCCATCTTGTGTAAGATTTTGAATTGGGGGACCGGGTTTAAGATCTGGGTCTTTCTATATAGCAATAGCGCATTCCAGCACACCCTCGCTTGGATGGATGTCAAACCCAGTTTGAATCTTATATTACTTGTAGGACAACCTTTAGGAAGATGTAATGCCCTGGTCCAAAAAATGTTTTCGAGTGTACTCCACAACTCGGATGGACAGCCAAACATGTTTTCTGCACCTTAGATGAGGGCTGGTATAGCCTTTTGTCTGTAGAAGTCAATCATGGTTTTTATGGAAAATTGTCCAAATCTTTTATTTAGAATATCTGCTTGGCAAGCTAGTTGCAGACACTTTCTCTTGGTTGCCTCAACCCAGGGATTGTCGTTTATGTTGGCACCTATCAAGGATCCCAGGTACTTTATCTGGGGGGAGATGCGGAGAGGTGTTTTTTCCAAGTGCCAGACAAATTGGGAAGGTCCTCTTTTACGAGATGCCAGGTTGCGTAGTATCAAGATTTCACATTTTTTCTTATTGATACAAAGCTCATTTTTATTTACGTATCTTTCCATACATCCAGTTTTCTTTGCAATCCGACAGGTGTAACGTCCAAGAGTATTAAATCGTCAGCATATAGGAGCCAGCCCAGTTGTGACCCATGAATTTTCGTGGGAAAGGCTGCTATCTCGTTTAGTGATGATCCGATGTCAGAGATAAAAAGGTTGAAGACAATAGCGGCTAAGGGGCATCCCTGTTTTACACCCTTAAAGGTTTGAATTAGGGGGGATAGGGTGCCTCTTTGGTCCAGTCTAATTTGTATGGTTGTGTTGGTATGCAGCTCCTTTATTGCATCCAAAAGGTCAGGTGGACAATTCCATACTTTAAGCTTCTCCCATAGAATTTGGTGATTAACACTATCAAACGCATGAGAAAAATCAATGGATGCTACATAGATCGCCGTGTTTGTTCTTATTGATTTCATTTTCAAAAGGTTCAACAGGAGAGTATTGAGCCCACAACCGATACCCTTGATGAATCCCGCTTGCCGATGATCAATATGATGGTTTGTGATTAACCAGGCATGTAGCATTTGTTGTAATTCGCTAGCGTAGATTTTACCGATAACGTCAAGTAGAGCAATCGGTCTGTAATCTCTTGGATCTAGTCTGTTGCCCTTCTTGAAGATAGGTACAATAATGGTGTTTTTCCATGATCTTGGAGTCGCATGTTTCAATCTTATTCTCTCAAAAAGCACAAGACAGAGCTTTGCCCACGCCTCCGGATTTTGTTTCAGTGTGAAATTAGTGAGGCCATCGGGCCCCGGAGCTCTTGATGCACTTGATTTCTTAATTGAATTTGTGATATCAACTATATCAAACATCAGCGATCAGGGGGCACCTGTCATGATCTCTGCTTCCAAAAGGTCAGGGTTTTCCCAACTCCCTTGGAAGCAGATCCATAACCCAGGTTCCGAGTGCCAACCAGTCCCAATTGGGACCTTTTGGACCCAGTCCTGGCGCCAGTGGCACCAGGCTCATAAATATGCCCAGTCCCAGCGCTGGAAGCGCCGGGCTCATAATGCTTGGGTGGATTTACCTGCAGCAGACCATGCTGCGTACTTGCCTGCCAGTTGAGCCTCTGATCCTCTTCTGTTTGGAACTACTTTTCCTGTTGGGTGGGGCAGGAGCCACTCCCTAGGTTCAGAACACTGGAACTCTTCTGGAAAGCAGGAACTCTTTTCTTACCTAGGCGTGGCTGTGGAAGGAGACACCTAAGCACTACAGGAGGCTATTTAAACCACACCCGATGGATGAATCTTGCTTTGCGTTATTCTGCATACTCTGCAGCAGAACGCTCATCGTGTCTTCTGCATCTGATTCTGGGCCTAAGGAAAAAGGCTTACCATCCTGAATCCAGTCTTCAGCAACACCTATAAAGACAAGAAAGAACAGGTTAGCATTACGGTCTTCAGTGTCAGCGCTTCACTTACCTGGTCCATCGGCTGTCACCAACGCCTCGCGCTGCATTCCGGCATCTGAAAGACAAAGGCTTACCTACTCTTAGTGCGCTCCGGAGGTCTTCGCACTGCATTCCGGCATCTGAAAGACAAAAGCTTACCAACTCTTCGCACGCTCCGGAGGCTTTCGGCGCTGCATCCCGCATCTGAAAGACAAAACAAGGTGCGTTTAAAGACATTGGGGAACTTTAATACTCACGAGCCATTACTCCTTTCCACATCTAACCCAGTGGGTATTCCGGCACCCTGCAGCCGCTCCGAACTTGTACCTGCAAAATAAAAAGACAGTTAGAGCGCATCGTGAAGCAGGCAACAAGCGCTTACTTACGTGCTTCCAGGCGCTTCTATTCATCACACGGGCTCCATCTTCAACTCACTTCAGCCCGTCATCCGCCATCGCCGGAACCCTGCAAAACAAGAGACATCATTACTAAAGACTTTTAAAGACATTAGAATTACTCGAAACTTACCGTTCGTGCAGTAAACGACGGACAGCAGTCCTCTGAAGTCAAGAGGCCTGCTCCCCTTATCCAGTGAAGAAACTGGTTACAGCACCCTGCCCCGAGGCAGATGGAGAGCACGGCGTTCACTTACCTAAGGTGAGAGCGTTAACCTTTGGGGTTCTACAGGAGAAGAGAAAGGGAAGAAGAGAGAGACATTCAATAACCCAGTTCATTAATCCCATATTTTCTATCTGCAGACATCTTACCCTTCGAGTCAGACATACAGTGCACAGAGGTCCAGCCCAAAGAGCCAGCCATGTGTTACACATCACCTTTGAAGATACGGTATACGCCCAGTCAAGACCGGCGCCTCTACGGGAATCAGGTGAGCGTTACAGCACCAGTTTTGCTCGAACTTTCAGGCACCACTTTCAAAGTACTGAATAAGTCTGTATAGTGTTTTACCCAGGTTTCTTGAGGGATAGGCGACGCTTGAAGTGCCTCTTGAGGAGCAGCAATGTTATTTACAAGGCTCCAAAATTCAGCAGAGTTTCTTTTCTTAAGTTTTTGGAGCATTTCTTCTGAGTCATTCTGCAGTAAAACCGCATTGTGGCCTTTTCTCCAATTTCTGAATTTTTGTGCAGCACATTTTTTTCCTGCACAGTAAAGATCTTTGTCTTCTTGAGGCAACTTCCTTATTTCTCTGCGTAGTAAGCGTTTATGTTGTAGCACCTGACTATCACATTTATGTTTATGGTGCATCTTATGTTGTTTAAGTCCTTGCTTCTGTTCTGCAAATTGGGACAGAAGCTGTTGGTATTCGGTCCCATCCGGAATTGCCTCGAAGGCGGATATGATCAAGTTGACATCAATAATTTTGAGATTAAGGCGAATCCTACCAGATCGATAGGTTGTAGCATACGGCCATTTTTTTGTAGTGTTTTATTGCATTTGTCAAACATCAACTTGAGCATGTCATGGTCACTATGTTCCATTATAACTACCGACAAATGGTGTACTTTTGGAGCAAGCGATTCAGACATAAAAAAGTTATCTAGAGTTGAAGATTGTTGATCGCGGCTCCATGTGAGATTTGCGGGGATATCCCCAGGAGTATTCCCATTCAGGAGAGTACATTTTCTGGAACTCATTTCTGACATCCAAGAGATGGCAGCCGATTTGAAGGCTTTTTTGTTCATTGACTTTGATTTGGACTTGATGTTCGTGTCCAAACAGTCGATGTTTAAATCGCTGCAGATTATAATTTGGGCATTGCTTGAATTTTCCATTGTGGTGTCTATGATCGTAGACACCTGGTCAATAAATTAAATAATTCCTGTTTCAATTGGATTCCAGTAAAGGTTAATTATGTACAAGCACTCAGAATTATCGGTGCCGGGTAACCTCACTTTAGCTTTTTGTATATACGGTGATGCGTTATTTGTTTGAATTATTTGTGCGCCACGATCTTTGTTGACGGCTATTAAAAGCCCTGACATCGGTCTGCCTTTCGGAGGTTTGACCGCTGGATTTATTACTATCTCAAAATAGGGAGCACTTGGACAAGTCGTTAGCCAAGTTTCCTGTAGACATATGATATCCAGATGACCCATCCAGGGGAAGTTGAACAAATGAACAAATCCTCGGGTGTTCCACGATCCAAAAGTCATGTGCCGGATTTCACTCGATTCCTGGCATTAACTGCAATTTTTGTTGTTGAGATTAGCAGCCAGCCATGCCCAGTTTTCTGTTTCAGAGTTGCTTTTAGGCAATTCCTTGTCAAGTGTACTTAGACCTTCAATTGTTATTTGAATTTGTTCATTTTCAAAAGTATGAAATAGTTCTGTTCTTTCAGATTTTGTTATAGTTTCGAGCGATACCTTGACCTCAGGGCATATAACAGCTTTGTGTGTTATCCTCTTGTTTATTGGTTTTGTAGGATTTCGTGACTTTTTTCGTTCACGCTGTTGAGAGGCGACTTAGCTGTAAAAAGGTCTTGACGCTGAGGGTATAGGTCAAAGCCTACTGACATTAGAGCCGGTACTGCATCCAGTAGTATATCGCGAATTATTCGCGATGCAAGGTCACTATGTCATTTCTTTTTTCACAATGGAATTCCACTATTTTTAGGTCATCCGAGTGGATTGTTCGCAGACTTGGGACTAAGTAAAATAACTTGGATATATAGTGCCAGTTCAAAATCAAGTTATCGCCTGAGTCCAGTCTTTCCAAAATAAGCTTTTCATACGTTGATGTTTTTTTCGTTATTTTAAAATTCACCAAATTGCGTTTAGTAGTAGATTGTAAAGCATCTGAAGGAAAGACGTGTGAAGAATGTGCCTCTGACAAAATGTGATTTGCATCCATAGTGGAGGTCTTCTCGGTATTTGAAGAGGCACAGTTAGCCTTGGATTGGCTAATGGCACAATACATTTCCGAAACCTTTTTTGTTAACGTTTTCAGGTGTTTTTCAGCCATAGTTAAAAAAGGGGGGGTCAAGATCATCATTAGATTCAAGGATGGGTGCGGTAGGTCTCACAATCAGGCATGTTCTTCTTGGCTTCGATAGGTTTGAGGCTCTGGGTAAGTCAAGGAGGAGCGGTTTGTCTCCACAGCTACTAGCATTGGTTGGCTGCGCCATTTCAGCTGGATGCATATCAACGTTCATGATCATGGGATCAGGCTGCTCCGTTTCAAGGTTTTCTTCGTAGGCTTCGTACATAGATAGATTTTCCAGATCGGATTCAACTGTTTCTATTGCCTCTTGAGGGTTTGGTGTAACATTGACCCTTACTATTTCGTGTATCGGGTTTAAGGTTTGCAAGACAGGTGCAATGGGTCCAGAATTATGAACTGTCAAGTTTGCTGTTTTTAAGTTACGCAAGAATTTTCTTGAACCATTTCCGCGACATAACTTAATTGTAGGTTGATTTTTAGATTTTTTTCTGCTGTTTGTAGATTTCCCAAAAGTAAAAGTAGGAGCCGGAATGGCTGGACAAGGAATCCCCTTAAGGATGTCGAATACATCTGATTTTTTAGTACTGCTGGTTCGGCAGGGCTTGTTGATACTGTGCCGTCTTTAAGGTTTTTTTTCCTGTTGCAGCTGGTCAGTTTTTGAGGATGAAGGTAATTGCGGGTTAGTCAGAGCGGGGTTACTGGGTAAACAACTAATGACCAGCACATCATCAAATGAAGTCGCCTTGGATTGGGCAAGGTCGTTATCATTGGAGTTAGGCACAACTGGATCAGCATCAGAAGGCACCCAGCGAATGCTTGGAGAGCTTTTTAGTTGCATAAGATGTCATAAGGCCATCATTTGTTAACTTTTTTTTCTCGTTACAAATGGTGATTTCTGAAAGTTACAATCGCCAGGCAATGGCGTAGGGTTTGTTGGTACTACATCCAACACCCGTGCTTTTTCTTTTTGGGCCCTGTCTTGAGGGGTTACTTCCAAGTCAAAAGGCTGTAAATTAGCTGCAGAGTTTTGCTTAAAGAGTTTCAAAGCTTCACGGGCAACTTCTGTTAAAAGCTTTTTGTCTTCATTGTTGTTTAGTGTATGGCCAGAAATGGATTGTAACATTAGGTCCATTTTGCAGCTCATTGAAGTTAGATCATCCTTACCGACAATTCCTTTCCTTTCCATCTCAGTTATTTTAGTATTGAGGAGTGCAGTTAATGTAGTAAGGTCTTTAATATTTTCGTTCATGTATTCGTAAAGTTTGAGGATGGGTGCAATAGATATGCCCATGGACGACATGATGGTTGTCTGTAGCTCTTTAGAGATAGCAGAGTCCCAAGAGCATCAGAGTTTCGATTAGGTCGTGTCTGTTCTGATCGATACATGCGTCTAATTGATCTAACTTTGGGGTAAGGGTGCTCCATGATAGAAGAGTCAGTTGAGGAGGTTTCAGAAACAGAGAGAGTTTGGGATTGTTGCAATTTTCGTTCGGAGGCCAATGTAATATGGGCATCTTGTTCAAAGAATGATGGCAGTGGAGTCATTTTTGGATTGTGCAATAGCGCTGTCTGAATACATTTTGTTTTTTTTTGTTGCGAACATTGCATGGAAGGAGAACTGCTTACATTGGTCCTTCTTTGTTTTGCCCCAGCAATGGCTTCAGTTGAAATGGTTATGGTATTATTGGAATCAAGATCTCGGATTTCAGAAAAGGTTTCAGAAAGGGTCTCTTAAGACCTGTGTAAAAGGTTTACCTTCGGTCCAGACACGGTCTGCCTATTTTGACGTGATTTGTTTATCTGTGCTAAATCCAGAATTCATTTGTTAGCAATATCAAGTGAATTACGGCAAGTGTCTGTGACATGCACAGTAAGTGGTGCAATTGTCTGCATAGGGTGTGGAGATAAACAAGAAATATGAGAATCAGTCCGCAGACAGCTTTTATGAAACACTTGATCGCATTGAATGTTAGAAATTTTTCTTGAGGGACTGTCCAGAGCACTAAGATGGATCGAGCGACTATTTTTAGGTGAAGCTGTGTCTAAAATTGGAGTTATAGTTGACATGGGGACACAGCCATCATCGTAACTCGTGGGTGTGAATTCAAAGGCAGTGAATGTATATTGTGACTTTGAGGCACGTCTGCCTGGCGAAGTGGGTTTAACAATGCCAGTTTCGCCATTGACAGTATCACTGCACTCAACAGCTCCGAGGCCGGACAAATGGGTGCAACTAATCTCAAGTTGCCTGCCAATTTCTGAAAACACAGAGACAGATGACACGTTGTTTACTACCAAGGTAGAGTTTATTACAGGGACATTAAACTCGTCCTCATGGGCATCCGTATTCGTGTCAGAAATCACAGCGGCTGACAGTTTAATCGGCAGTATGTTTACATTACTTCTAAGGGTCTCAAGCACAGCCAGCACAACAGATGCGGTGACGGCCAATAAACAAGTCTCAGCATCAGCATTTGTATTATCAGAGATGGCATGTTTATTTTGTGTGTTTGGTAGACTTACTTGGGACGTAGCTTGCACCGTGATTGGGCAGCACTGCAGAGTCGCAGGTAGAGTCAAATCGTCTTGCTGAGTTTTTAAAGGTTTGCATTTTTATGGCTGTGCACGTGTCTTCAAAAGGGGTTGATGCATGGGGGTGGAGGGAGAGGAGGAGGCAGGGACAAGCGGAACTTTGCGAAGGCAGGACATCTTTATGATGGTTATAGAAGGCCGTTAGTCCTTCCTTTCGCCGAGGGCTTACGCTGCAAGGGCGTGGAGGCGGCCACTTTATAGTCAGCTGACAGTCAGCTGAAACTGCTGCTGTCTTAAGGGCACACGCACCTCCGTTAGATGTTGTACTTCAAAGACGGTTCAATCCACAGTCCACGATTCCGGATGAGAGCAATGTGAGCACAATGGAGTACACTGGATGCACACAGCAAGACCACAGACCACAGCAAAACAGTAGGTGTCTCGCCCTTTCGCCCGAACCCTATCCTATTCACTAGGTGAAAATTCTTCCTGTGAGAGAAGAACTACTCTGTGTTGGAATTAAAGGCCCTTGCTATGAAATGGAAATCACCCATCTAAGATACTATCTTCTAGGAAGGAAGTTCACACTGGTCACAGACCATTCACCTTTAGTATTGTGCCAAGGGATCTGACATCCAGGTGGCCAGGACATGGCCATCACTATAGGATACAGTTCATGGGGGTGGACCAGTGAGGGAGGATGACCTGGATGGGGGGTCATTGGGGAGTGGGATTGGGACACCGACGGGTGAGACGCAGTATCCCCCTTCTTTCAATATCTTTTCCCCATCCTACTATGTAGGATATTCCAAAACACTGCCCCAACTTTTCTGGCACGAACACTTTCGCACAACATGAAAGACAATGGACTAACACCAGAGCCGTTTACCTGACATGTACCAATACAAGGGTCAGGCAAAGTCAGGCAGTTGACCAGAATAACACACACCTGATGGCCCTTTCCCTTCCCCACAGGGAGAAAAGGTGGAGCACAAGAGCAGCAAGGCAGACCACACTACCTGAGAGCTAACTCAACACAGCAGTTCAAGAGGAGGAGAAAGACGGCACAGACCGAGAGGGTGACAATGAGAGACTCGACCTTGCCCTTTCTGACCGAGGCCCGTGAAACCTCAGTAGAAGGAATTATAAGTCCACGAACAATAGCCAGCGTGTGTCGCAGCAGATGTCAAAGGTACATTAGATCCTCCTCCGCTGATAACCAAGCTGGGGAGAGACTCTGGTCTATGTGGTACCAACCTTGACTCGAATGAGAAGAAAGCCAAGCGGGTCATCACAGCTGGTGAGTCGAGGGAAGTGTTGATAAGAAACCGAACTGTGTTGAACGGAAAATAGTCAACGGATAATTGGAACTTTGAAAAGCACAAAGATACTATTAAAGCATGGGGGAAAACCAGCAACAGAAAATCTCAGCACCACGTGGGTGCTCATTTAGGAAACGCTGGTCGATTACCCGATTGGTGAAACTACGATAACCAGAAGGCCTTAGAAGAAGGGCAAAAGGGGGTCAAAGTGGTCATACAGGGGTCTGGCAAAATCCTTTGTACCGATGAAAGTGTTTGACCGATAGATGATTGAGAAACTAAGGGAAATGAGTCCCGCTTGGTGAAGTGAGCGCATAAATAGTGTGTTTCATAAGGGTTGGCAAGAGTGAACCCGGCGGAGGGATGCTAACAAGAAGGGGCGAGCTCTAAAGTCCCATAGTGAATTGTTTCGTGAAGGTTGGCAAGAGTGAACCCGGCAGAGGGATGCTAATGAAAAGGGGGTGATGCCTGAGGTCTCTGTGAATGGTGTGTTGACAGGAGTGAACCGTACCGTGGGATACCCACAGTGAACTGTTGTGCAAAAGGTGGCCCGAGGGAACCTGGAAGAGGGAGGCCGACAAACAGGGATGTACCCTGAGGAGTTGTTTAAAAAGACATTAGGATTTGTGAAAGCAAGAAGTATTGCAAGATAAGGGGAAGTGAAGTGTTCCCCTTGTCATTTGGGGTTCGAACCCAGCCGAGGGAGATCCCGGGGTATAAAGTCATCACTCAAAGCTCATGTAGAAAGGAACTGTTCAGTTGATTTGTTGAATACGACTCATGAGAGGTCTACGCCCTGAAGAGGAGGGTCAGGTGTGAACCCATCACCCAAAGTATACGTGGAACAGAACTTTGTGTTTGTTTGTTGAAACCATCAGGCCCTCAAAGGCAAGAGTCTTGTGTAAAAGAGACTTGACCATTGGAAGAACGTGGTAACTGGTGCAGAACTGTTGGCTTGTGCTGGGAAAGCTTGAACGTGTGCTGTGCTCGGAGATCCGCCTTGTCCCGTGCTCAAAACGTGGGGAAGGGAGAAACCTGGCAATCACATTCAGACTTATTATTTGTGAACACTTCTTTCTTTATTGAAACCCTAGCCTAAACTCTTTCTGTAATTAGCTGTAAGGAATTAGCAATCGTTTTTTTTTTTAGGCCTTATTATTTGACAACGCCACAAGGACTACCTTAGTTTTCATTTGATGGTCTATGCTTGCTCCCATCTTAAATTTAGGTTTAGGTTAGGTGTTTTTCCACCCTTCATTTACAGTTTAATAAACACCCTTGAACTGTGATCACTTGTGTTTGTCTTTACTGTTGCCACCATGAGTTCCTTACAGTATGGAAAAGTAAACGTAAGGACTCCTGAGTCATGCAGTGGTTCTTAGTGTAAGGTTAGTAATAAGCCCAAGACTGACCCGAGTGGTGATTGGTTTTTTTTTAGTATCAGGAGCCTGGACAAGTTGATAGAGGAACAATTCCTCAGAAGGCGTCCAAAGCCCCAGTATATACTGTGAGCCTTTTGAGGGAAGCCCCTGTGTCCTCTGTTTTGCTTCGAGACTTCGGAAGTTTCCAGCGTGAAATGGAGAAACTATTTGCACAGCATAATCAAGGTCAGGCTCTGGACAATGAACTGTTATCACTACGGCATGGTAATCAAGACTTACTAACACATATCACTTCCTTCAATCGTCTGATAGCACAAACTAACTGGCCAGAGGAGAAAAGAACTACGCTCTTTTCCCGAGGCTTGCGAGGGGAACTTAAGGACCTATTATCCCAAGTAGTCACTCCCCCGGAAAGATGTGCTGAATACATCGACCTGACAGTGCAGCTCGATCACAGATTGCAGGATTGGAAGATGGATCAGGCCAAGGCCGAGGGGCGGTCGGTCTAGGTGCGACCCAGTGAGAATCAAACCAAATCACACGATCAGTCCGAGCCAATGCAAATCGGAGGCTTGCGGAGCCCACTCACCAAGGCAGAAAGGGAGAAAAGGAGACAGCAGCAGCTTTGTTTGTACTGTGGTAAGGCAGGTCACTATCTCTGAGAATGCCTGGTGAAACCACCCAGGAAAGCAGTTGGAGCAACTGACAAGGGTGAAGAAGAAGAACAGGACTCGGGTAACTCCAATGCCCGGCAAGCGTAGGGGTACACTTGTCGAGCGGTGAAAAGGAACCTATATAGACCTCACATCTTGTCATCCCTATGCTCCTGGTAAACCACAAGCAACCGTCGCATATACATGCCTTGGAGGCATATATTGACAGTGGGGTTTTCGGAAATGACATGGATCAAGATCTGGCTACCCGGATAGGCCTTCCTCTCTGACAGAAGCAGGTTTCGGAAAACGTCACAGCAGTTTATGGATCTCAGCTATCATGATATGATATGATTGTTTATTTATATAGCGCCTATACACAATGTGTTTCACCGGCCCAGTATCGCATTACACAGAGAAGGTCATGCTTTTGTGTCAGGACAGTAACCAAGAGGACATCACCTTCGATCTCATCGACGCTCCTCCATTCCAGATGATATTGGGAATGCCCTGGCTGGAGACCCACAATCCCAGGATTGACTGGCATAAACAATTTATGACCTTTCCCAAAGACTGTGCCGACACCTGTTATATCAAGGGATTCTCATTAAAAGGTCTTACCAACCCAGGTTCGTCAAAGAAAGAAACCATACTGGGCCTCACCAGTTCACTACCACCTGAATACCTGGATTACCAAGATGTCTTTCAAAAAGAGCAAGCAAACACCCTACTTCCGCACAGACTGTATGACTGCCAAATTGATCTGGTACCTGGAGCTCAAGTTCCCTGCAGCCGGATTTACGCCCTAACAGAACAGGAAAACCAGCATCTAAAAACCTACCTTGATTAGTATCTGGCAAATGGCTTCATTCGTCCGTCCAAGTCCCCTGCTTCCTTGCCCCTCTTTTTTGTGCCTAAAAAGGAGGGAGACCTGAGAACGTGCATCGACTACAGAGCCCTTAACCAGATCACGGTAAAAAAAGGTACTCGTTACTGCTTATCCCCGAGCTCTTGGATCAAATCAAAAACGCACAGATATATACAAAACTAGACTTAAGAAGGGCCTACCATCTAGTAAGAGTCACAAAAGGAGATGAGTGGGTGACGGCCTTTCGCACAAAATATGGCCTTTATGAATATCAGGTTATGCCCTTTGGACTATGGGCCTCATTAGGACCCTGGCGGAGAGGGTATTACGCCAGCGTAGTGCATGGCGTACCTCTCCGCCATACTACGAGTTCCCGTAGCGCCATGGAGGTTTTCTCCGCCTGGTTTTACCAGCCGGAGAAAACCATGGCGCTACGGGACCTCGTTGTTAATTACGCCACCGTATTTTACGGTGGCGTAATTAACTCCTTCCCCACTCCCATTATACCCTATGGGGCAAAAATGGGAATGGGGAAGGGCAGAATGGGGATTGGGGATTTACCGCTCCGCCGAGGTCGGAATGGGGCGGTAAATCCGCCAACCCCCATGGCGCTATCGGCGGCTTTCCGCCATGCTTCGCGGTGCATTTAGCACCGCGAAATCCGCCTGGGTCGTAATGAGGCCCTATGTAAGGACCCGCAGCGTTCCAATTTTTCATGAATGACATGCTCTGCGAATTGTTGGACGACTGCGCTCTTGTCTATATTGTTGACATTCTTATCTATTTGACCACCAAGGAGGACCACGTCAACCATGTTCGGGCAGTTTTGGAGAAACTGGGCAAGATCGGCTATATGCCAAATTGAAGAAATGCTTCTTTCATGTGACTGAGGTAGAATTCCTCTGCTTTATTCCCACACCACCATGTTGCGTACGCATGGACACGCGCAAGGTAGACGCTATCCTTAACTGGCCTTCACTGACATCCATAAAGGGATTGCAGAGTGTACTCGGGTTCGCCAACTTTTATCGCTGGTTCATTCCTGGGTTCTCCCAGATCGTCCACCCAATCACCTCTTTACTACGGAAAATTAAACAATTTAATTGGTCCGCAGAGGCAGAGAAAGCCTTCCAGGAGCTAAAACAAGCATTTACCACAGCATCAATTCTACAGCATCCTCGACCAGAACTACCATACGTGGTCGAAACGGATGCTTTCAACATAGCAATGGGAGCAGTCCTGTCACAACGAGACCTCGAAACAGGTCAGTTGAATCCCGTGACATTCTGGTCTCGCAAGTTTTCAGCTCGTGAATAGAATTATGAAATCACTGATGAAGAACTGATAGCAATTAAGGCAGCGTTCAAAGCCTGGAGACATTATCTTCTTGGAGCTAGACATACAGTCACCGTTGTTACGGATCATCGCAATCTATAATATCTGAAGACCGCTAAAGCGCAATCATCACGTCAACTCCGCTGGGCTCTCTTCTTTGCAGAATACGACTTCATCATCACCTATAGACCCGGAATACGCAATGGAAAAGCGGACGCCCTGTCTCGCATGAGTGAGGGAGAAGAGGCATTCACTACACCAGACCCCGTGGCTATCATCCCTGAAGGATGAATCCAAGGCATGATTGCCACAACCACCACTCTAGACAACTTAAAATCTGACATGCAACACTTGATGAGTCCACCAGCGCAACAGGAATGGCTAGGGAAGGGAGATCGGTATACGATCGTGGACAACCAACCATACTACCAAGGATGATTGTACATTCTGGATAAGAAATTACAGAATCAAATCATCGCAAACTATCACGATTTATTAGTAGAAGGGCATCCGGGAATAGCCAAAACCCAAGCTAAAATAAAGAAAAATTACTGGTGGACAACTTGGCGAAAGGACATTGTCCAGTTCATCGCAACCTGTGCCACCTGTGCACAACACAATTCCCAAAAACAAAATCCTGCCGGTGTGCTACGTCCTTTAGAAGTGCCCCAGCACCTTGGCATGCTCTATTAAAGGATAGTTCCGGGACTTTTTTTTTATTGTCCCTACGGTTCGGCCATGTGTTTTTAAGCATAAATCGGTAGATCGTAGAAAACTTTCCTATGGACCTTACCCGACTTTTCGTCCATTAACGCACTCGAAATCAGCCGCCATTTTGTGATAATCCTATCATTTCCCCCCATCGACCTGGCTCACCTGCGTTTGCGGCACTAAATCAAATCCCCCGCCCCTGAAACAGACTTTATCAAAACATTCATATTCCCCGCCTCTCTCCGTGACGTGACTGTGCTGCGTAGGCAAACGCGCCCAGGCGTCTTCTACGCGACTCCATACAGAACCCGGAAACCAACACAGATCAGCTCACAACACAGCGCGCCACAATTCGGAATATGAAACTGTACTTTTAAATCAAACAGCAACACGGTACATTTGGTAAAGTACATTTATTGGACATCAAATGTTTAGAGAATATTCAGCGATTTGCATTTTTCTTTGCTCTCGATCCAAAATAGTTCGTCTTGAGGCAAGCGATGTTCGTGTGCAGTACACAGGGTGTTGGTTTACGATAAAATAAGCTCTTCGGTCGCACTGATAATCGCATGGCTGTTCCAACAACGAGGCACTAGGCCACCACAACGGTATGTATGTTGCATCTAGCCATTAGTACCGCGTAAGGGCATACTTGTACTTGGCGATCGTCCTATAAAATGGTCAGGGTGGTAACGTTGTTCACGCGGAGAAGCAACTGGCGGTTATAAAAGCCATCCGCCGGTGTCTGGTACTCGTGACACGGACAATAATGAAGGATGTACCTGTTTTAAAAACATAAAAAATGAAATTAGTCTCACCATCAGATCTTTATTAAAATTATTCATTTTATATATTAGGTCGGGAAATTATTTCATAGCTAGGACAGTGCGTCATTTCCAGTAACCCACCCCCTCTCCTCCGCCTTTTTCAGAGCCGCCTGAGCGCCAGTGGACCACTTCGTCACTGATATGATATAATATGGCATTTGCAACGCGCCTATACACAAGTGTTTCAAGGCGTGGCGAGGCAGGGAGGGGGGGGAACAAGGAGAAGAAGTGCAGGGGTAGGGGGAAGGTAAAAGTGCAAGGGGAAGGGGAGGGGGGAAGTGGAGTACAAGGTAAGTAGCATAAAATAATAAATACATAGGGCCAGCTGGTGGCGAGTGCAAGGTAAGTGCAGAACAAGTGCTGGGAAGGGGGGGCTGTAGGATACTGAGACAGTCCCCCAGTGCAGGGGTTGACAGGGAGGCAGTGCAGGTGGAGAGTGGAAGGGCCCAGGACCGAGGTCGCAGACAGTGGACCAGTTGTAGCAGGGGAGAGGGAGAGAGAAAGCTGAAGCAAAGAGGAAGGTTTTGAGGTGCTTCCGTAAAAGGAGATGGTTCTCCTCAAGATAGTGCGCGGTACAAAACAATATGCCACATAGAACGAACAAGTACAATTTAACCCGTCTTTAAAGCTACTGTATAGTAATTAAATTGCGGTATAAACTCATCTAAAGAGTTACTTACATTATATTTGCATTTTCCATTGTGTCTGTGCGTAGGGCAGCCCCGAAATACCACTCCTTCTATGCCGACGTTATTTCTTCTAATGAACGAACATTAAATGGCTATCGTTTCTGAAATTTTATACATTATCGTTTCTTACGTTATTGCACCACACCCCCAAAAAGAAATCTTTCGGGATGGTCCCGGCCTGTCAAGGTCAAATAACAATAGAGCCTTATACTGAGTCGTGGGCCATTCCGGCACCCGAGCAAAAAATCAAAGCAGCTGACCTTCACTTTGAACGAGCACACATTCCTAGTTAGCTACATTCAGTGTAAGGCCATCTCACAGGACTTGAAATTTACACTCCATCTTTGCATTTTGTCTGCGTGCTTTGCAGCCCCAGAGAACCATAAATACGGAGACATTCTATATGTTTTGAAAAATGATTTATATTACTGTTTGGTTTAATTTAATGCGCAAATGAACAAGGTTGGATAGACACATTGCATGTAAACTGTGCAATCACTTTTATTTACACAATACATAGCTACACATATTCAATGGGCCTGCGACATGAGGAGACTCGAGAGCAAAGTCACAGGTGACACCCGGGTGGTTCGCACTACTGCACGGTGAAGGGAGGGGCAAGGGTGGAGAGACACATTGCATGTACACTGAGCAATCACTTTTATTTACACATTACATAGATAGACATATTCAATGGGCCTGCAACATGAGGAGACTCGAGAGAACAGACAATCAAATTACAATCATTTAAACCGTGATGTGTATTTCTCAATGAGCTCTGCTTTAGGTGGACATGGAACAGAGGCAATGTTGGGTGGCAATGCAGTTGTCCCCTGCACAGGTTCGTTCACAACTCCATGTATGTGCCTATCTAGGACATCAACAATAAGTCTCTCAATAAACTCATATTGCATATCCTCAAACACTGGTTTGATCACCCATTGTTTACTTCTTTTAGTGAAGGCCTTATTGTGGAACACCTCCAAATCTCCTGTGTGGCAGAATTCCGTGAGTCCCCTCAAATCTCTTGTTACAGTTTTATCAAATACAATCTTTTCAATGGCTTTGTGAGTGGGTGATGAAGGAATCAACCACTTCTTCTTCCGTGCCTCCTCTGTGGACAAATGGCCATGTTCACAATTGTGGAAATGTTGGTTCGTGGTCCAGCGGTGAACGTTGCTACAGTGTAGCATTACTGACCGCCATTTTTCCAGTAGAATTTCCAACGACCCTTCACATGTTTTTGAGCTCCACCAAAGATGGTTGCTGATTGACTTGGACCACTGTGAAATACCTTGCATATCTTTTTTTTTACCTGCAGCCGACATTTTTTTATTGATTGTTTTTGCAAGATGCCATATGTCAAATTGGTGATTTATATTTTTGTACTCTTCTCTCATTGTCTTGGCAATTGAAACGTGTCTGTCCGTGGCTATCAGGTCGATCACCATTCCCCGCGATTGTAGTTCTTGCAATGATGCTACAAAGCCAACTTTCTCCATGGCCACTGAGGATGTACTTTGTGACACCTGCACGACCACCGAACTCACAATTTTCTTACTTTCCATGTCCTGAAAGTGGTAGGTGCAGTACTTGGCTGAAACTCCTGGGCTGTCGCACTGTCCATCACCGGCTAGCCTGAACTGTTTGCCCGCAAATGTACTTTCAATAGACATTTTTTCCATTCTCCAAGCTTCGCTAATGGCTGGAAATAGATAATCGGTTTGGTATTTGTAGAACTGAGTTTTCGCAATGAAATGGATTCCCACAAACTGAAAGAAATACTCTAACTTTTTAAAACTTGAACCACTAAAAAGTGCGGCCGCTGCACAAAGTAGATTGCCTGCTGGCAGTTGCCCCAGCATGGGTTGTGCAGACCATGAGAACGGATGATATTGTGTACAGGTGGCATGTATTTTAAGGTTAGTGCCTCGAATTGCACGAGTCACATTAATCAATGGCTCCCCACATACTTCCCCACCAACCGAATGCCCACATTTCAGCATAATAATAATATCAAACAACTATCGAATACAATGAATTTGGCCTCTTTCCTTATACTGTCACTCTGCATCCCAGCTGGTTCGGCCTGTAACGTTGAGGACATGTCACTCACATTAAAGGTACAATCTCTGATATCGTCTTCCGCTATGTTCAGTGATATTGATGGTGTTTCATTGTCGTCCATTACATTCTCTTCCATTGCAACATCTGTTCCTTCTCCGGCGATGGGAGAATAAAACAATTTCTTCAACTTTCTCGCGGTCTTAGTTTTTGCGGGTGTGGATTCTGTGAATTGATCTCCGACTGCATCCGAACTACCAGGAGGACATTCGCTATCAATGGCTGGTGGTGGTATAGCTCCGTTGTCAATCACTTCATATTCTTCCCATTGGCACGATGCATCTCCAGTCTCAAGTCGCTGCCAAAAGGTTTGACAAGCAACATCTCTCGTTCGCTTCACTGTCTGTGTAGATGTAGTTCGTACACCCACTCGCAACCAGAGGACAGATTGGAAAAGGGATATTCAGTTTAAACACAACTTACAGTATTGAACTATTAACAGTGAAAAACAACATAATATAGTGACCAGGACACTAACCTTCTTTTGCTTTCTTTTCTTTGAAACTTTCTTGCCTCGAACTTCAACATCTGGACGCTGTTGCTCCGACTCGTGTGTGCATGTCTCCACTTCCTCTTGCGCTGCAACGACTATATTTTCATGATAAGCACATCCATCACGCACTGACGCTCCATCGACTCCCTGAAACATAGAACTTTCATCAGTATGTATAATAATATTGAAAACACAAAATGTACTTGGGGACCAATACCCACGTACATCTCAATAGCAAAACACGAATGAACGCATTGTGTAGAACATTCAATCGACAATTATTCACGCATTGTTGATCTAGTTAGATGGAACTGTCAAGATCCATACCTCGGGCTCCGCATAGACTTCCATTGATGATATTATTGAAGATGACGCTTCAGCAACTCCCTGAAACACAGTAATTGCATTAGTATGGTTTTCTATTTTGTTAAAAAGAACATAAACTTTGTGCAGGCGTCAACGGCTCATCTAAATAGACCTGCACAAATGATCAGTTGTCTAAAATAAATAATGGATATCTAAATATGATTCGATTTGCTCGATCGTAGGACGTGTCACCACCCAGAGATCTGCATCCACTACTAGGAGTGATGTTCTTGTAGAAGAAGCTCCGTCATCTCCCTGAAACATAGTGCTTGCGTTAATAAAGAAGGAAGTATAGTGGATGTAATCATGTCATATGATCTCGCTTGATCGAACTGTCAGTATCCATACCTGGAAATGCATAAGAACATCAAGGGACGCTGTAACTGCGGTGCACACTTCTGCAAGCTGTTGCGCCGACCCGTAACTGCATGCTCCCCCTTCTTCTTGGACTAATGCTCCATCGACTCCCTGAAACATGGGACTTTCATTAGTAATGAACACAATATTGAAAAAAGAAGACACATAGGAGGGCCACGACAGAAGGACATATCAATGGCTAAAAACGAAAGAAACATTGTGTGTAACAATCACGCTACAAGAATGCAAGATTTGATGATCTCCATCGATGGAACTGTCCGGAAACGTACCTCGAGCATCTGAGTGACATCAACGGTTGTCGTCAATGCGTTGGACTCCTCAGCATCTCCCTGAAAGACAGTACTTGCATTATTTTGGATAACAATAATTATAACTGAAAACAAAGACTAGAGGACGAGTACTAGGGTGTACCATTAGGTAAAATAATTACACGATAAATTAAAACTATTGATTTACATGCCTAAAACAAGTCAGTGGCAGAATAGCTAAGTAAGATTACCCGATAGGCGCTTGAAGTGGCTGATGACTGCAATAACGACACGAATGGAGAATCTTCCGCCTTCATATTGAGTGGATACATAAATGGGGAAATTATTGTTAGCTAATGCTACACACTACCGCAAGGCCGAGAGCTAAATCCGTAAACTTGACTCACCAGTGGAGGGATGTGGACGAATAGAGTGGGAATAGCGGTTGAGAGCAATTTTCGCCTCGCTCGCGGTGTTTTCTTCTTTATTAGCAATGATGTGTAGTACATGTCAGAGCTAAAGTGCCTGCTGCAGATGCGGTATCGATCACCCCTCTTGTCCGCAAAGACTTCTAGGACTCTACTTTCAAGCTCAGACGGTGGATATCCGCAATATCGGACCCATTCTCTTATCTGATCTATTGTCTTAGGGAAAACATGCATTATAGTACCTTCAGATTTATTATGGGTCTTCGAAGGGCAACCGCCAATGGAACAGGCAGGCATTGTGGAAAGTTCTGAAAAGTAAAGATCAACAATTCTCAATGAATACCAATGTGTTAAAAAATTAAATGACACATAAAAGGTCCAATGCAAGGTTCGTTTTGGTTCTTGGAACTATACACGTTATTCACATGCGGATAAGTATTTGAATAACTTTAAAAAAATATAAAAATAATTTGACTAAACTCAGAACATGTGACTAGTTGCTTGCATGTACTGTCTTGAACGAAAAGAAAACATGGATGCAATTTGATGACTACTAGTAAATAGATATAAATTAAAAAATTGGACGCAAAATGATTATGGTACATGGCCTTACCTTGACGAACAAACAGTTAGATGCAGGGATCAGAGTAGTTTCTTGTCGTAGAATAGGGAGCAGTTCACAGGTTGCAAACTGACGAGTTTGCTCAAAGTGGTCACTGAAGTTCACAGAGACGAAGAGCAGATAACCAGCACCTTCACGGGTTGACTAGCAAAGCGCAAAGAAGTTCTCATTCGAAATATGAAGTGGGTTATAAAGAATTCGAAACAGGGGTGTGTTTGTGAATGAATGACGTGTATATGTCGTGGCATTATGCGGTTTGCAGGGGGGCGTCCAGCGTGAGGGGGGATGCTTGGCAGGAGACACGGGGTCTGGAGGTAGACATGGGAACAACAACCCATGCTCTATAGACCACTTTGAAGTGTACATGGTCTTTGGCACCTCTTGGCCTTTATCGCTCCCTGACAGCTCCACTTGCCAGCGCAAGTACCCCGGTGCGAACTGCCTTTGATAGGGCGGGGGGTGGATTGGGGCGGTGGTCATGCAGACTAGACACAGGAAGACTCGTGAATGGAGACACACTTATGTGGATTGAAGGTGGGCGGCCAGCGTGAGGGAGGATGCTTGGCAGGAGACACGGGGTCTGGAGGTAGACATGGGAACAACAACCCATGCTCTATAGACCACTTTGAAGTGTACATGGTCTTTGGCACCTCTTGGCCTTTATCGCTCCCTGACAGCTCCACTTGCCAGCGCAAGTACCCCGGTGCGAACTGCCTTTGATAGGGGGGGGGTGGATTGGGGCGGTGGTCGTGCAGACAAGACTCGTTTGCCGCAGGGCCTCACCAAGGAGAGGCCATCTAACTGCATGTAAGAGGCAGGCTGCAGGATCTAGTACATGGAAGGCAGGGGGGTGAGTTTATAAATACCTCACCCTCCCAGGAGAATATATGGGTGCAGTTCACCCTGGAGACCCTGGATGCCTAGGCAGTTAGTCAGCCTGTACCCGGTGCCCAAAAGGATGATTTATTATGATCAACCATATTGATTATTTGCCTATAACAATGTTTTGTATCAATAAAACCCAACAGCCTTTTATTGCCAACGCTTGAACAAAGTGGTGTGCTAAGTATTTTTGGGGGAGGAGGCAAGGCCGGGAGGCTTGATGCCAACCCGCAAAATAACATATGTATGTCTGCTGCATATGGGTTCAACGGTTATGTGGATTGAAGGTGGGCGGCCAGCGTGAGGGAGGATGCTGGCCGGAGACATGTGGTGTGACAAGACAAGGCACAGGAAGACTATTCAATGGAGACACACTAGATTCATTTAAAAAATCAAAACAACCATTGTTAAAATATATGTTGGGTTTTATGTTGGATCTTAATTTCAATTGAACATAAATAATAAACATTACACATTGTAAAGTTCCGGTTGCAGCACATCCAGGGAAAATCTGCGGTATTGTCCACTGTCGCTGGGGAAATGTTGTCTAATGGCAAGTACCGCACAGGCAGGTATTACTCTCCGAACGCGATGTCCGAGCCTCCCGTGAAGCCACCAAGTGAAGCAACGATAGGCCACCAGCCTGTACCACCTGTGAAAAAGAAAGATGCAATGGAACCAATTTACATGCGTTCGAATGATATGTAGATGTAATTTTATATGTGGGAGACGACCATGAAATAGTAGTGGCATCACTGACATCACAACCAGAGTATACTTACTCGTTACTCGGATTACGCGGACGAACAGTGCCGTGAAGTTCGTGCATAAGCACCATCATCATCCTCAACACGGTCCGTGAGAGGCAGGCTTCCCTGAACTCTGGCAGCTCGGTGATGCATTGCGGACTTGGCTCGCCTTCCGAAATGTAGGCCAAGCACCCGGAATTTTCACGGCAGCAGCAGTTCTCCTCCTCAGTTGGCATTAGCTCGCACCGATTGCACGTGCACCAGGTGGAGATGCCGTCCATGCGACATGGTCCAGGCTCTTCATCCGTTGACTGGTCCTCCCAACTGCCGTCCGAATCCCCATCGTTTTCGCGTGCTTGCCTTTCCAGTAGTTCCTCCTCGGGGTACTCGGGCTCGTACATATACGGCATTATTGTAGCCATTGTGTGGTAAAGAAAGTAAAATAATTTACAGAGATGGTACAGGTGTTCACAAGGCCTAGAAGCGGCGAAGGTGGCTGACCAGAGCACAGAAACGAGTCACAGAATACTCAAAGTAACATAGAGAGAGGAATGGAATCGAAAATCTGCTGCTGTGTGTTGTGAAACGGTGTGTTTATACTTATTGAGGAAAGAGGCGTCCTGCCATTTCCATGGCGACACTTCATTTGCTGAGGCGCAGCGATTGTTGACACGAAACGTGCTTTGGCGTTGGGAAATGGGCGGTACGCGTCTGCTGATGTCAGGCTCAGGGGCGGGGGATTTGATTTAGTGCCGCAAACGCAGGTGAGCCAGGTCGATGGGGGGAAATGATAGGATTATCACAAAATGGCGGCTGATTTCGAGTGCGTTAATGGACGAAAAGTCGGGTAAGGTCCATAGGAAAGTTTTCTACGATCTACCGATTTATGCTTAAAAACACATGGCCGAACCGTAGGGACAATAAAAAAAAAGTCCCTGAACTATCCTTTAATGGATTTTATTACAGACCCTCCCTCCTGAAACAGATACAATACCATCTTAGTTGTCGTAGATCTGTTTTCCAAAATGGCCCACTTTATTTCCCTGAAAGGTCTCCCAAATGCTTCTACTCTGGCTACCGTATTTTTGGAACAGATCGTCTGGCTACATGTGTTCCCATCAATATTGATATCAGACCAAGGAACTCTGTTTTTCTCTGCATTCTGGAAAAGGTTGTAAAATTGCCAAAATCGACCTCTGGTTATCTACAAGCAATCACCCCCAAACCAACGGCCAGACTGAACAGACTAACCAGTCCCTCGAGCATTACATAAGGTGCATGCTGCCCCAAACTGAATATACCTGGAAGGACATAGTTTAGTTAGCAGAATACGCATATAACAACTCCATTCACACCAGTACGGGACAAAGCCCATTCTACACAGTGTACGGTCGACATTCACGGACATCCGTTTTCGACCCACTCAAATCATTAGAAATGCCCGCTGTAACGACCTTACACAAAACCATCACCCAGGTTTTTAAGGAAGCCGCAGAGCATCTTGCCAGAGCCAAAGAGAAACAGAAGCAGTTTGCGGATCGACATCGAAGGGAAGCTCCCAACTACCAAGTCGGAAACAAGGTTTGGTTAGCATCCAAAAACATCCCCTTGAAAGGACCACGGGCTTTCCGTCCCAGATATCTGGAACCCTACATTATCAAGGCTGTGATCAATAATGCGGCCATGAAATTAGAATTACCGGCACACATGCAGATCCATCCGGTGTTTCATGTCTCCCTCCTAAAACCATTGAGACCAGGTACGCGGATCGATACTCCACCGGATCTCGAAATAGTTGAAGGAGAACCAGAATACGAAGTTAAAAGGATCCTAGACTCTAAGATGGTCTGGTCCAAGTTATACTGCCTTATAGACTGGAAAGGTTATGGTCCCCAAGATCGGACCTGGGAATCCAGTGAGCATGTCCACGCTCCACGATTAATCAGGCAGTTCCACCACAATAACCCACTAAATCAGGGCCAGTGGGGAACCACCCATGAGAGGGTCCTTGAGGGGGATTGCTGTCATGGCCACAGGCCCCAGAACATAAAAACCACACCATATAGTGAGGGGGGAAGTGGGTCACTTGACTCACTTATGTCCCTTTGGGACCCATTAACACAGGGGCCTGGCTGGACTCAGTCCTGGCACCTTTGGCGCCAGGCTCATATAGAGATGTGAGCAGGAACACTTTATTTCAGTGCAGGAGTGCTTTTACTTTATTTCAGTGCAGGAGTGCTTTTATTTTTTTACAAGATTATTTTTTTTATTTTACAAGAACTTTCCAGGAGCTCAAAGCCTTTATTCCAGAGAACATCCTCATGTGCTGACTCATCGGGTGTGGCTCCCTATGCCTGGTCTTCATGTGCTGACTCATCGGGTGTGACAGGGTTTGGCAGGCAGGCTGAACCTGGTGGGTGTGGCTTCAGAAGCTCAGCTATATAAGCTGTTCCATCCTTAAGGCCGGTGCTTCTTGTTACTGTGCACTCGCGTGCAACGTGATGCTCACCGCCGCTTGGACCAGCTTACTTACCTTTGAAACCAGGCGTTCACCTGAATACTCACCTCCAGGAAACCAGTGCTTCATCTGCAGACTCATCTCCTGACATCCAGTGATCTTGATCGCGACGCTGCAGCACCGCCCTCTGCATCCACGAACTCGGACCCTGTGAAGAAGAAGAAAGACAAGGTTAGAACATCCATCCTAGGCCCCCACCGCATTTGAACCATGCGCGCCCCCTAGTTAACAACTTACCAGCTACTGTACTGCTGCAGCTTCGTTCCTCATTCCCTTTGGCTGCCGCCTCGAGCTCCGCATTTTCTGCCTGGCCGGCAACATCACCTGCAAGGGAAGAAAGCAAAAGAGCAACCATCAAAAGTGGAATGGACAGCAATACAAGACAAAGAACTTTACAATACAACAAAAACAGACGAGGAAAGACAAAGGCAAAAAGGAACACTTATAGTGGCTTAGTCGCAGCAGGACTGGACTACCACGTGCAAGGGACCAGTGAAGGAACTCGGTCTAGATCATACAAGAGCCCCTGCCAGAAGCAGCAGGATGGAGTGCTCGCCAAAAATAATCACAGGTGAGCTTTCCAGTGCATCCCACGGGTACCACGGTTTTATGAGAAGGGATCTGGAAGGGGATCAGGCACACAAGCTGGCATACTCACACCCCCTATTCTCCACGCAAGAGCAGTCCTGAGCTGCATCACCTATCCAGTCACCACATAAGCCCAGAGGGCGAAGTTGGACCCGAGCGACCTCACCCCTGGGAAGGCTGCAACCGTTCACCAACGTCTCTGCAGAGACCAGGTGAGCATAACAAAAGCAATCCCACCACTTAAGAAGCAAGTGGACCTTTGTACGCAAAGCAAGTTTATTGTACAATTCGCCGGGAGGGGCTAGATAATTCTATGGGGTCAAACTAACCCAAGTCTATCCGAATCACACAAGTTGGCACATTATATGCATTTTTGCAACAGTTAAAACACTTGCATATTTTAACAGTTAAAATCCGCCCCCATGCATGATTGGTCCAACTTACACAATAGAAATCCAATCTTCTCTAACTCTCACATTCTCATTGGTCACCATTATCTCAACTGCCCCATAAAGACGTCTTATGTCTAGGTTAATAGAGTTTCTAGAATGGGGCAAGCCTGCACCACATTGCGAGCAAGATGACCTGAACGATATCCTTGATAAGGGTCCTCAGAAGGGACTGGTACTCTCTTTTCATATTGCCCTGCTGAAGAGGGTAAAGACAAACTGGGAGGCACCTGAGGCAAGTCCAGCGGAGAATAAAAACCTCACAAGAAAGTACAAGCCATCCAGCAGCAATCCAGCCTATTTGTCTAAACATTCTATGCCTGAAAGCCTGGTAGTTCAGCCTTCAACTTCTGCCTCTAAACAGACAGCTTATACAACAATTCCCCAAGACAGGGATGATAAGCATTTCAACACTTGGGCATGGAAAGTGTTTTCTGATGGGAGCATTGCTCTTAAATCTGCAAATGCCAGTTGTGCCTTAGCTAAATTTATGTTCACTCTGTGGGACTGTATAGTCGTGGTGGCTGAGCATATTCCCGAATGGGAAGAGAGAGGCGGCTTCCTGAGTATTTAAGAGACGGAAAGGAGGCTATGTGTGATTCTCTTCAGTCAGGACTGAACACTGCTTACAGTATGAGCAGAGCTAGGGCGGCAAACACAGTAAATACCAGGTTTGCATGGTTGAGGAAGTCAGGATTTGCACTGGACGTGCAGGCCAGGCTCTTCAACATGCCCTTTGACGGCACCCAGCTGTTTGGCAGCAAGGCTGATGAAAGCCTAGAGAAGCTGCAGACCTCAAAGGCGGCAGCCAAATCCCTTGGTGCCGCTATCAGACAGCCACAACCATCTGACCGCAGCAGATAATTTTGGAGGGGTAGGTCCTTTCGTTTCTACTCCTCAGTTGGAAGAGCAATAGGACAGGCAAGTCAAAGGCCCAAAGAAGATTCCCTTGAGGGAGAGGTACAAAGCCCACACAGGCAACGGCTACTTTACCCTGAGATGCTGCTTCAGCCACCTCAAACCCTCTTTGAGGCCTTAACCCACAAGACGCCGGTGGGAGACAGATTCTCACAGGACCTGAAAGAATGGCAGGGCAATACTTCAGAAGCGTGGGCATTGAAAGCAATAGCTCAGGGTTACTGCCTCCCCTTTCTAAAAAGGCCTCAAGACCAGCCACCAGGAAGATACTCATTCAAAGTTCCACATCCGTTCCTTGTGCATGCAATTTTGAATCTGCTAGAGAAAGGTGATATAAAACCAGTATATGTAACGGAGAGGAACAAAGGATGGTACTCTCCTTATTTCCTAATTCCCAAGTTGGACGGAGGATTGAGACCATCTTGGACTTGAGATGCTTGAACAGGTTCCTCAGGAAGGACAAGTTCAAGATGGTCACACTTTCTCAGATCCTCCAGGCCCTCCAGCTCCAGGATTGGATGGTGTCATTGGACCTTGAGTAATCCTCAGTAAAGAAAAAATCAGTATCAGTTTCGTTTCTGATCTGTCTTTCTTAGTAGTAACCAATCACTGGTCTCTGGGTCTTACTGCCCCCAGCCAATGACTGCCCTCTCCCTAAACCCCTCCCCTGGCAGCCATCCTCAGATTTTTACTGCATGTTCAAGTGTTGGGAGTCCTCGTACTATAGCTCTCGAGCTTTTACTGCCTTTTACGTTTTTTTTTCAAAGAGTTTTATCTCATTTTTCGGTCAATCGAGTCTCAAGCTCCACCGTTTCTACTTCCGATTAACGGGGACCCATTTTGGAATTTTCTACACAAAGTTTTCGTCGCGTTACGCTTCTTGGAGGATTCCAGAAGTTTCTGAGGCCTACCTCGTGGACATGGCCCAGGAAAAAGGATGCTCGACACCCGGATCCAAGCTATTTAGGAACTGCCCTGGATGCGGATTACAGAATGTGTTCAAGGAGGACGAGCATTCGAGATGCCTCTACTGCCTTCACAAAGACAAAACGCACGTGGAGAAGGACTGTGCATTTTGCATGAACATGACGGATCGGACTATGAGAGATCGTAGGACCCGCCTCGCCAACTGGCTGGAAGGAAAGAGCCCAGCAGGTGAGAAGAAGAAGAAGTCCGAGCAGACTTCTAAGTCCTGTGAGGGCGCTCTGGCAAGGGGGCCCAACAAAAGGCAAAGAACCGCGAGTCTGCAGACACCGGGACTCTGAGAACCCGGCTAAGCTTCTGGAGAAGCCCTGGTCGATCTCGAAGGAACCACATGAGGGGGAGCGAGACAGTGACCCTCCCCCCAAGGTAAAGGCCTCAAGCACGCACAAGGTGGTGCAGGCCTTGATTCACCCGGCAAAGGCCTCTATCGAGGTAGTCGCGGCGGCTCTGGGGAAGCCTGTGGAGGTTACCCCAGTGGAGGCGACCTTGGGGCCCAGAGTTTCCCTGTCACCGCGGAGGGAATCCTCTTTTCAGCCCATCGATAAGACCCCCGTGAAGACCCCGGTGGAAAAAGAGAGCGGGGCCGGTGGCCGTTATGGACATGGATACAGTCTCCGAGGAGGAGCTGGTTGAAGTCGTGAAGGGCCTCAACAAGAAGTTTGAGGAGGTCCAGTCCCACGAGAGGAATCCCAACGAGGAGGACGAACAGAGCGACAGTGGCGCCGATGAGGTTTCCGTGGAGGAGGAGCAGCCAGCGCGCCTGTCCAATCCGAGCCACAGGACAACTCGGTGGCCATTTTGATGGCAATCCAAACCTTATGCACGGAGATAAGGACGAGATTGCACCTACCCCCAACGGACCACCCAGCAGAACAGGGCCCGTTGGGAAGCCCTCCAAACAAGAGGAGGAGAGTTCATCCACCCCTGCCTTTTCAGCCCTCGTGGCCCGCTCAGCCTTCATCTCCTTTCCCTGATCCTAGGGATGACACAGGAATGGATATGGCCACGACGGGGACGGATGACGACGGTGGTGAGGACAGGATGGGCCTTCCATCACCACCCCCTCGGGGCTCCCCGCCCGACGAAATTGGCTCCTTCCACGCCATGATTGCCAGGGCATCCGAGCTTTTCCAGCTCTGCCCCGAAGAACAGAAGAAGGAAGGCTTCCTCTACCAACAGTGCAAGGCCAAGAGGAAGACGGTCCTCGCAGAGCCGTTGCTGGATGACATCTAGGACGAGGGACTTGCTCTTTTGAAGAACCCGTCCACGACGCCTGCCAAGAGGGACCGGTACGAGAAGATGTACTGGGTCCCTGACAATGCCCCTTTGTGGCTTAGGGCACAGCCGACCCCGGATTCGGTCATCTTGGCGGCGTTCAAGAAGAAAGCAGCGGGGGCATCGGCTTCATCTTCCCCACCGGATGGCGAGGGAAAGAAACTGGACGCCATGGGACGGCGAGTCATCTCGTCTGCGGCGACGACGATTAAGGCAGCCAACGCCCTAGCGATTGTGGCCCGCTACGACAGGGAGTTGTGGTACAAGATCGCCCCCTTGTTGGATTTCCTACCGGACAACAAGAGGGCAGAGGCCCTGGAGATCCTACAGGAAGGTGAGGTGGCGTCGGACCACGCCATAACAGTAGCCATGGACATTGCCGACACCGGGTTCCGCCAGTTGGGCAACGGCGTTTGCCTTAGACGGCGAGGGTGGCTCAAGGCGACAGATTTCCGCCAAGACGTGCAGACCAAAGTTTTGGACATGCCCTTCGACGGGAACAATCTGTTCGGAAAGACAGTGGATGAGTCTCTTCAGGCCATCAAGACCGACACGGAGACGGCTCGGGCCTTGGGAGTTCTGCAGCAACGACGGCCGCCCTTTCGGAACTCCAGAGGCAAGCAAGGTGCCTCCAAAAGATTCGGCGGTGGCTCCTCGACGTACCATCAGGCGGCTCGCTTCTCATCAAAAGAGGCCTACAGAGGACGAGGCAAGTCAGGTGGACCTCGCCACCATCGCCAGGGAGGCCAAGGCGGCAAGGCCGCTGCCAAGCAGGACTGAACCGGCCGTAGCGTCGGGCCCCCACCAGAGCACCCCGGTGGGAGGCCGGCTGGCAAAGTTTGTCAGCGTGTGGGAGTCCATCTCCACCGACAGTTGGGTGCTGGATGCCCTGGCCCACGGGCACACTCTCGAATTTCCTAGAAAGAGCCCCTGCATTCCTCCCGTGGCCAGGGAGGAAAACCACGTCCCCCAACTGCTGTTGGAAGTAAGGGCGATGCTCAAGAAAGGAGCCATTGAGCGCATCCCAAAGAGGCTCCTGGGCTCTGGAGTGTACTCAAGGTACTTCCTCGTCAGAAAGAAGACAGGAGGATGGCGTCCCATCCTGGACCTGCGTCGATTAAACAAATACATCAAGGCACAGAAGTTCCAGATGGTCACCCTCCAGCACATGATGGGCCAGCTGGAGGAAGGCGACTTCCTATCGTCGTTGGATTTGGGGGATGAGTACTTTCACATCCCCATTCTAAAAGGACACCAAAAGTTTCTCAGGTTAGTGGTCCAAGGAAGTCACTACCAGTTCAAGGCCCTTCCATTCGGGTTGAAGTTGGCACCCAGGGTATTCACCAAGTGCCGGGCACCGGTGGCACCAGTGGCGGCGCGACTGCGCCTGCAGGGGGTCCACGTCTACCCCTACCTGGACTATTGGCTCATCCGGACAAGAACAAGGGAACTCGCCGTCGGGCACACAGCAAGGACCTGGGATTCTCCATCAACTTCCCCAAATCCCACCTGGTTCCGTTGCACTGTTTCTGGGAGCCAAGCTCGATACAGTAGCACAATTGGCCTTGCCGTCGGAGGATGCTTTCTCGTTCCCCTGGGACGGCCTGTTCCTGTATGCGCTCCCTCCGTTGCTGTTGCTACTGCGACTCGTCAACCAACTCAAGAGGTCCCGGTCCAGGATAATAACCAAACCAGAGCACGCGCCAGAAATAATCATTGATACCTTGGAATTTGCGCCCGTTGTCCGAACAAATCTCCTTTGGGAATCCATGTGAGGCAAATACCTTTTCCATTATTGGCACTATGTGTGCAAACTAGGTGGACTCCACAAACTGTACTTCCGAATACGGTGTCCACTGATCAATGAACACCAGGAAATTAGTGCCCCGTTCTGTGAATCCAAAATCCACATGTACCCCCTCCCACGGGTGACAGCTCCTTGGCATTGAATCGATCCCTTCATAGAGAAAAAACGCTTTGTGAACCGAACATTCTTTTTCAGCTGACTGCTCCCAGCTGACTGTAAAGGTGCCGTGCAGGACATTGCTCGCTTCCTGGAGGAGGCGGAGCTTGGGCACGATCATGTGGCTGATCACGTGATATCTCTTCACTTCAAAGGCAAGCACAAACCAACCGAGCGGCGTGTGCTCCCTTCATAGAGGAAAAACGCTTCGTGAACCGAACATTCTTTTTCAGCTGACTGCTACCAGCTGACTGTAAAGGTGCCGTGCAGGACATTGCTCGCTTCCTGGAGGAGGCGGAGCTTGGGCACGATCACGTGGCTGATCACGTGATATCTCTTCACTTCAAAGGCAAGCACAAACATTCCTTGCGGCGTTAAGCCCGCGCTATTAAAGTGCGCGAGTGTAAAACTGTTAGCTGTTTGCTGTGCGCCAGTGCCAGACACTCCCATAGTGAAGACTCCCGTGCTTGCCTACCCACACGCACCGGAGCAACCCGATGCCGGCCCACAAACAAGGGGAAAGACCTTACAACAAAGGCGCCTCCTGAATCCTTGGACGCTGGCAAAACCGGCAGGACGAAATGTGAAGGTAAGCCAACAAATCAAGAGTGGGAATGTCAGTCATGTACAGAATGACATATTTAATACTCTGCACAAAACAGAAGACATACTTGCGAACTGTGTGAACACTCAATCGACTACACAGATACCCTCTCTTTACACCCTAGCAGTAAAGGCAGCTGGGTTACGTGAAGAAAAGGTGAAACGCCCAGGTCACACCAATTTGAAACAAGTATGGAAATTACTTACGTTACCTTCACAGATTGGGAAATTAGAGACAGATTCCTGTAAGTCAGAATTTTCCCCACTTGATATCGATGCTGTAGAAATAAACTCGGCATTGTTTCAATCCCCGTTTGAAGTAACTGATCTTGAACTTTTGAATGCAACTAGCCAAACTAGCAAGCTGTCTGGATCCAATCTCATTCCCGACAACGCCCCAATGACCATCAAAGTCCAGTGCATCGAAGCCAAGACCGGTACCATGATCCCAGAATCGATATCTCCCCAAGAGGAGATTCTCATAAAAATGAAATCAGAGATCAGTACCTGCAACATAACTGACTCACCAAATGCAGAGAATCAGCTAAAGCATAGTAGAGACCAACCTATGAACGAACCTATAATACA
The DNA here is from genome assembly GCF_040938575.1 of Ambystoma mexicanum. Taxonomy (NCBI): domain Eukaryota; kingdom Metazoa; phylum Chordata; class Amphibia; order Caudata; family Ambystomatidae; genus Ambystoma; species Ambystoma mexicanum. Next base: position 1,227,770,256 of record NC_090926.1, read on the forward strand.
AAGCTCTCCCTCCGGCTTTGTAAAGACGAGAGAAATACTATACAAACCCAACTCTCAGAGTCAGACAGACCAAGAGGCTCGCGACAATCGGTTAACTGAAAAATTAAAATCTGACCATCTTGCCGTGGAAGCCAAATTAATAGCAAGTTTTCAAAACATAGCAAACAAAAAGAAAGAAGAAAAAAGGCCGTCTGATCTGACAAAACTGCTTCACACTTAGGAAGCTAGACGCCAAGCCACCTCTAGTACCCCAATAACAAAACCTCACGATCTGAAAAATTTGGAACCAAAATCAATAGAACATTGGGACGCTACGCTAAATTTGTCTACTGCGGGCACTAAAGCGCACTATACAAAAGATGAGAATGAATCCAAGCATCCTCAAAACAGATGCAAAACGCATGAAAACGAAACTCAAATCAACCACGAGTCAGGAGCCAAACCTAATATTTCAACTGCAGCTGCAATCCAAATCCACAACAACGTTCTGGCAGCTACGACCTTAGCGTTATCCCTGTTTATTAATCTCTACCAGTCTCTCCATGAAACCGTGAATAACCAAATGATCATGATGACAAACTTGATCTTGAAAATAACTGCAATTGACGAGTTTACAAAACTTCTTCACTGCAAAATCGCCAACGAAGCAGAACAATCAACACAGTGGCAGTCAATTCAGAAAGAGCAGATGCTAAAAGACCAATCCTCTAAAGACGATCTAATGGCAGCACTACTTGAATCCATAAAATGGATGCACCAAAATGAAATCAGAAAAGACTCAAGCTTCATGCCATAGCTCTGGCCGAGCTTCTAAAGAAGAATTCCAAATTGCAAGAGATATCGCAGATCCAAACGGAAATTCTGAACCAGTCCAGCGACCGCTAGCAGGTCTTTACCCGACTGTTACTATAGCATTGAACTCGACAAATAACACCGTCTAGAGTCCGTTCAATGGCTGCACACAAAATAAAACAACAAACACGTTAGAGACAATCGAATTAGCTGACAACCCGAAATGCCAAAAATCATCAAGCAAACCTCCACATGAAATACCTTCAAAAACTCAAAAGCAAGAAGGCGACGGGAGAACACAGGACGGCAGACCAGTTTTAGCAAAATTCAAAAACAACGAGAATGTTATCCCAACGGGAAATTCCCATCCTCTTATGGAATTTTTTCCGGCTCTGCAAAAGCAGGGAACTGGAACGTGAAAGGAACAACAAGTGGGATTGTAATCCCAAAAAAGAAGCCTTCAACAAGCGTGCACAAACTCAATTTAAGGAAGCCCCCGCGTCAAGCAGCCAAATTTTTTATCCGAAACCTGACAACCCCTAAGAAGACAGCATTGTTTGAACACACGAAGCCCCAAGACAAAGTAAATGCCTCTCAAGGAGCGCTTGCAGTAACTGATGAGATTCCTGGTGGCGTATTTTCAACCAAAAATATAAACCAAAGAAAACGCCGGCGATTAGATTCTGAAGGCCAAGAAAGCTCCCTATCCGCCTCGTTAACTGACTTATGCGATCCCTCAACATACTCAGACGATCAGATTGCTGAGGAAACAAGCGAGTGCGAAATCAACTCAACTCAAAAAGAAACAAGAACAAAGGTGGCTCCTGCAGAAAAATATATTTAAAAAAACACTCTTCCAGGATCAACCCCTTCGCCTGACACGAAAAGAGCTAAGCAACCCTCACAGCTGAATAAAGGTAAACTTAACTTGAGCTGCAAATTAAATCCCAAATTTACACGACTACAACATCAGAAAGACTCTACCCTAAAACCTAATCCGCCCTATAGGCGAGAGCCCTCAAAAAACTGTGCACAAATAAAACTATGACTACAAAATATTCACTCAGATGATGTTGATGTAAATCAAAATCGCAGCAACATCATTAAATTATTCAAATGCATACCAGCGCTGCGTACAGTAGCCTCTGAGGACATATCGATCGTAGAATATGCAACTGAAAAAACCTCCGACCAAATGCTACTTCATATTAACTCATTGGCTGTAAGGAGAACGCTACTAGACGCAAAAGACAACCTCCTACTATATGGATTCGACCTTTCGCTTGAGCCACACAATTTCATCAAAGCTGACCATCCTTCTAAAGGAAACTTTGTCCCAACGACACGAATGGAACAAAGAAGAGAACAATTTATTTATTTATTTGCATTTGTTAAACGCACCTGCAGCCCATGGGGCATCGTGGCGCTTGTTACAGATATGACTTGTTATACATACAATGAAGTCATTACTTAGTTGCAAGAGAGTAATAAGGAGAAGATAGGAGAGGAAGAGGAGATGATGTTGTAGGAGGAGCTAGTTGAACAAGGTGGTTTTCAGTTTTTTTCGGAAGGCAGTGAGAGAGGTTTCTGCTCTGAGTGTGCTAGGTAGTGCGTTCCATAGCTTCGGGGCAATGTATGGGAAGCTTATTCCACCTGCTCTAGCTCGTTTGATGCGTGGGACCCTAAGTTGGTTGGTGTGGCATTGTCTGGTAGGTCTAGTGGAGTGCGATCTGACTACAGTATCAGACAGGTATGAGGGTGCGGATAGGTTAATACATTTGTGTGCAGTGGTAAGTATTTTGAATGTGATGCGCTCTTTGACAGGTAGCCAATGTGCTGCCTTTCTGGCTTGCGCGATATGGTCCCGTTTAGGTATATTGAGGGCTGCTCTTAGTGCATTATTTTGTGTTGTTTGGAGTTTATTGAGATTGGTGTTGGAAGTGCCAGCCAGTAGCGCATTACAATAATCTATCTTGGCTCCAATGGTGGCTCTGGCAATAGATAAGCAATTATCTTTGGTTAGGAAAGGTTTAATGGCATTAATGAGCTTAGTGCTCAGGGCGGAGGCAGAGACAATGGAGTTGACTTGCTTGTCCATGGATAGTGATGCGTCAATGTGGACTCCTAGTGTTTTAACAGAAGGTAGAACTGGGATGACACAATTGTCTATGCAGAGGTTTGTGTAGAGTGGTTCGAGATTCTTGAGAGTGGATTTTTGCCCAAGGATGAGAATTTCGGTCTTATCACCGTTAAGACATAGGCCGTTCGTGGCCATCCATGCTTGGATGGTGGCGTATATATTCTGGAGGGTGGCTGCGTCCTGAAGGTAGCGTCCTGTGAGCGGGAGGAGTACTTGGGTATCGTCAGCGTAGTTGGTGTATGTGATCCCAAGTGCGTCCAATTTATCAAAGAGAGGTTTGGTAAAAAGATCATAGAGGGTGGGAGCTGTACATGAACCCTGAGGGACTCCATACCTGATGGTGGTAGGCTCTGCGTTGGCTATATTGGAAAACACTTTCATCACTCTACCTTCGAGGAAGGAGGTAATCCAGTTTGTGGCTTGTTTGGAGAAATGAGCGGCCTGAGTTAGATGGTTCGTGAGAATGGCATGATCGACTAAATCAAATGCCGCCGAAAGGTCTAGGAGGAGCAAGAGGGCCGGCTTGCCTTTATCTAGGATTAGGGTGATTTGATTATTCAGATCTAGTAAAGCGGTTTCAGGGCCATGACCTTTATGGAATCCGGACTGCCTTTTACCTAGGACAGAGTTGTTTTCCAGGTAGGCCTGTATCTGCATGTGCGCAGCTTTATCTAGGATTTTTAGGAGAAATGCAACCGTTGTAATGGGCCGGTAATTGTTAGGTTGGGCGGGGTCCAAGGTTGGTTTCTTTAAGAGCGGGCGTACCCACGCCTCTTTAAGGCTGTCAGGGACATTACCTGTCTTGAATGAGGCATTAATGAATGCTGTGATGATCGGTGCGAGGGGTGCCGCACATTCTTTAATTATGTTGGGTGGGCAAATGTCGCCTTTGCATTGGGATGGTTTGAGCTGTTTAAGGATGTGGAGAGTGTCCGACTCAGTGATTGGCGAAAAATTGAATTTTGAGGTGTGCTTTTCTTTGGCGGTATTGACGGAGAGGGTCTGTTGGGGGTGTAGAGCCTTAAAGTGTTCTGCTATTTTATTTTGGAGAAGGTCTATTTTATTTAAGATCGCTGTTTGGATGCTATTGCACCAGGCTTCATCCTTAACAATCTCATCTGTGCAGGTTGGGGGGATAGTGAGCTCTTTAAAGATGGTGAAAAGCTCTTTTGAGTGGGAGTTGGCTTCCATGATACGTTTATTGTAGGTTTCTGACTTTGCCTTGAATATGGCATTTTTGTATTTTTTAGAGATACAAAGCAAGTCTACTTTGGTGGCCTCACAGGGATTGGCCTGCCATGTTTTGAGGGTTTGGCGCTTACATTGGCGAAGATTTAGTAGGTCATCCGTGAACCATGAGTTAGAGTGAAACGATTTTTTTTCTTTTTTGTTTTCAAGAGGGGCTGCGGTGTTGATGGCCAGGGCGAGGGTGTTTTTGAAGATCTCTGCTAGAGTGTTGGGGTTGGAGGAGAATGGGGGTGCTAGGCAAGGGGGGTTGAGAAAGGGACGTATATTGTCTGCTGTACGTTTTTTGGCACTTCTGGCTAGCGTGGCCGGTGCGTGTTTTAGAGGTTTGGAGTAAGATGATATGGGGATGCAGAATTGGAGGCAGTTGTGATCAGACCATGGAAGGGCTGTGTTAGAGTTGAGAGTGGATCCACAGTTGTGATCTGCCACCCAGTCTAAGATACGGCCTTTATTATGGGTCGGGGCAGTGACTATTTGTGTGAATCCTAGATCTGTGAGGTTTCTTGCGAGAGTGGTAGCTTCTTTGTTGAGTTTATCATTATATCCAAGGTTTAGGTCTCCTAGAAACAGTGTTTTGGAAGTTTGTTTGATGTGTTTTCCAAGAAGATGGTTGACTATGCCTTTGAAGTTATTAGCAGGGCCTGGGGGTCTATATATGACGTGAATGTTTACAGTATTTTTGGGAGAGAGGGTACGTTTGGCTGAGAGGATGTCAATGGTGTCTTCCCCGGAGGTGGGAGTCTGTCTTAAGGCTAAGGTGTCTTTAAAAATCAGTGCAACTCCACCTCCTATTTTGGTTAATCTATCCTGTCCTGATGGTACAGCTAAGCTGATAGTCGGGCCAGCGGAAGAATGCAGCCAAGTTTCTGTTATGGCTAACAAATCTAGGTTGTAAGAGGATTCAATTCAACACTACAGCTAAGTCAACGCCTAGTCTAGAATACTAAATGAAAACCCTTATTGATATATCTTTATGTCCAGTTCATGCGTTCTGGATAACTACCCCTATATAACACCCCTCTCTTGGAATCCCCCTGACCCCACTGAGCCAAGAAGTAGTTCTGTTTTGCAAGTTAAAAGGTTTATTTGATAATTTAAACAATCGATATATATATATCACACTTTATAATAATTAATAATTGAATATCACACTTAATCTGAGCAGTAATCAATAATGCATAGTCTGGCACTAGCACACTTGTGAATAGGAACAGAAGAATAAGGTGGTAGAGAATACTTTATATAAGTTCAGATGGATCTAATGTTGAATGAAAAATGCAATACAGAAAATACTCAATATGATTTCAACAAAACAATGTAATCACTTTTCTCTGGCAATTCACCCCCCACCCTTTATGCAATGCAAGGAAATGGAAGGAAAGCACACAGTTCTCAGAAATGCAATCAAATGTAATTCAGTTCACCCCAGCAAGCTTAGACTACAGAAGTTTGAAACACAGGCCCAAAATGCTTTTATATGTGATAGCAATATATTGGAAAATGTGCTAAAATGATTTTAATTCCCTCTGGAGGTTCAGGGTGAGTGGTATCTAGTTAATATTAGTCCAGGCTCACTCTAGCAATGATTCAGGGATGGTTCTTAAGAGGCAAACAAATTTTTAGCAAGGAAAGCAAGGAAGCTGCTGTTTTCACACGTGGAGAAATTTGCAAATCGCGGTAAAATTCACGAGTGCGTTTTCCACGATTGCGGCAAATGTATAGGGGGTAGGAATGCGGTTCTAGGTTCGTTGAAAAGCCCAGCTTTCAGAGGAAAGTTACTGCAAGTCTCTAACCCAAACGGTTACGGAGTTATGAACGATTAAATAAAGGTAGTTTTTCGGATTTGAAATGTTAAAAGTTCAAAGCGACAGGTTACAGCTTTGCAAATGACAGGTGACAGTTTTGCAAAATGACAGGTGACAGTTAGGAGGCAGTTCTACTTAGATTAAAATAGCTTGGATTAGATTATTTTAACTAAGAGATTGGTTCTGCACAGTTCTGCTAGGTACTCACAATATATTTAGAAATAGAATGGGCCTCGCCATGGATCTGGTCAGGTTTTCTTCACTCGCCACGGACGGTCTCTGCGCACAGCGTCGGGGTCAGCTCTACTTTGCTGGTCTGGTCTGGGTCTCTGGTTCTGATCAGGTCTGTGGGTCCGGATACAGCGGTCTCCGGTTCAGCTGGTCTCTCTCTGGATACAACACTGCTCTCTGGCAAATGGCAAGAGTTCTTGCAAAGAATTCAAACAGCTCGCCTGGCTGTGATAATGGCAATGATTTGAGGCCTGCTAAAGAGGGATTTAGCTTGTAGTTGACCTCTCTGCTACAAATTCTGAAGTAAAGTCTTGGTCTCTGAAGGTGGATAGATTGAAGTCTCTATGTTGGCTCTCTGGAGGTTGATGGAGGTAAAGTATGGATTTTTCCGGCAGAGCGTCCCGCAGCAGATGGAATAGAATGTCCCTATCTGTCCTGACTGTCTGCTTTTATGTGTTTTGAAAGTGGGTGTGTGTGCAGCATCACTAGCCAGCCCCTCTCTCAACTGCCCATTGGCCCAATTCTCCCCTCTCTCATGATTGGGGAAGGAACTGTGAGTCAGAGTGATGCTGTAGGTTTTATGGGTCAGAGGATCCTCCCCTGGTCAGTTTAATAATAATAATAATAATAATAATAATAATAATAATTTTCTATATTTGATCAAAATGCACACTTCATAGATACACAGTGGTTTGAAATTACATGCATCCATCATGCATTTACTGATGGTAGCCCCTGTTCAAACTCTGCTCTTCCTGGGGGCTTGCATTCAGAAATGGCAATATTTTGTGCTTTTTAGTGGTTTTGCAACATCAGATTTTTCTCCAGATTTGTACACATGTACACGGCCTGTCCATACATACTCCAGTAAATTAACATGTCTCTAGCTTAAACACAGAGTCTGTAGTATACATAAATAGCAGGGTTTTGCCCCAGAACATCACACAAATTGGAGTTTGGGCTTGAATTGAAGGTACATTTTTTAAATTAAGGCTCTCAAAGTTATACATTTCTGTCATTTGATTACAAAGAGTTATCAGTGTTTCTGTAAAATATATATTTTGCTTTCAATTCAGTTGGAGTCCGCCTCCAAGACTTGGGTGGGTCAGTCACATGTGTCTTCTGGCAGGCAGGCCTTTGTTGACAGGAAACAGTCAAAATCAACATATCCTATTCAATTGCAAGAGCCTATTGTGTGGTCTCCAGGAGGCTCCCAGCCAGTCTGCCTATTATCAATCAAGAGGTCATGTGAGATTCTAACTCCTGGTGTGAATCTCTGGAGGTGAGAGGGTTTCCCAGGCTTCAGGCCTCTGGGAACAGCAGGTGGCTAATTTTTAATTAAAATGCAGCCCTTGAAGTCAGCTGAGTCAAATCCCTTTGTCAGCAACTGCACTCAGTTCTCCTGTCAGAGTTTAGACCGCTAGCGCCGCCTTGAGGATTTTGTTGGTACTGCATGCAATTTTGGGATCTTTCTTGGATTAATGCATTCTAAACAGGAATGGTTCTTACATGGTAGTAAATAATCCTTGCTTAACATTGTTTTGATGGGGCTCCTTACGGTAAGATGGTTATGTGGAACCCCACAAAAGGGTTGAATCTTTAAAGTGGTCCAATGAGCCACGATTTCAGCAACTTTTTGACATCAGTAACAGTGGATTTTGTTAACAAAGATCTTTCTTTACACTGGTGGGTGGCAAGTTAGGTAACCATTTTGGTGTGCGCACAAACTGCGTGGTTCTCCTGGATTCTGGCGCACTTGTGGGCTTTTTGGCCATCTTGGATTTTCTAAGCCCACAGCACCAAATGTTGCAGCACGATAGCTCAAACGTGGGTCAGGACACCCAACAGATCCCCCCACGTGACAGCCCTTTGAATTTGAGTCGATGGGGAGTCGGGTGCACAAGGGTTTTGACCCACGCACTGGTCTGTCCGCATAATCTTCTTCCAATTCTGCAAATGGCACAGTTCAGCATCTTTTCCTCCATCCAGTACTGATCGATCGGTTCCCCTCGCCGGTCCTGATGGGAATATTGGGCGGTACACTGGGCCCCTTGCGTCTCTGCTCCCGGTCTCCGGATCGTCCTCCTTGGCCAGTCTCGAGGTTTTCTTTCTCCTAGGACGACAAAGGAAGAGCGGCAATACCTATTCATAGACATTTTTCCCCCACCATTGATATAGTGGGGTGGCATATGAATTTTAGAACTCAACAGATATGCACATTTTTTTAAATTAAGAGACAGGAACACAAACTTGAGAAACACAGAATTTGATAGGCTATATGTAGGATCTTTTAAGTTAGAACTGAATTAATCTGAGACAGTACCCTCTAGGATTCCAGAGGATTCCTCCAGTTGTTGCAGAGTGTGCCTGGGATGGCAACACTTCAACTGGTTAATGTGGACCCACTTGTCTTCCCCTTCCGCCAAACCGCCTTTGGGGATGCGGATCTTGTAGGCCACAGGGGAGATTTTGTCTATAATCTCAAAGGGTCCCTTCCACGTAGGCAAACATTTTCGCTGCTTGGCCTGGTTCCTTTGGAAATTGTATAGATAGACCCGGTCCCCCACCTGATATTCCTTCCTGGAAGTCTTCAGGTCATAGTGGGTCTTCATGCTATCAGCTGATCTTTCTAGATTCCGCTGAGCATAAGAAAAAGCATGTTGAAGGTGTTTCCTTAAATTCTCCACATACTCATGAGTTGTGGAGGCATTTATCAGTGTCTGCTCTTGGGTCCTGTAGAGCAAATGCTGAGGAAGCACCATCTTGCGCCCAGTCATCAACTCAAATGGTGACATTTTGGTTGCAGATGAAGGGGTAGATCTGATGGCCATTAGGACCAGAGGTAATCGGATATCCCAACTTGGCCCAGAATATGCCACAAACTTCTTTAATATGCTCACAATGGTTCGGTTATATCTCTCTACTGCCCCAGAAGAAGCTGGCCGGTAAGCAATATGCAACTTCCTTTTGACCCCCAGTATCTCCCACATCTTTGTCATCACTTCACTGGTGAAGTGGCTACCTCTGTCTGACACAATCCTTTGAGGTAGACCAAAACGGGAAAAGATGTGGTTAATCATCAGGGCAGCTGCAGTTTCTGCCTTGCAATTTGGGGCTGGGAGACATTCCACCCACTTGGTAAACAAGCATGTCACAGTCAACATGTACTTATTCCCCCTAGCAGAGCGAATCACGGGGCCTACAAAGTCGATTTGTAAATCTGACCATGGCAGTGTCATCCCCCTCTTTTGGAGAGGCGCCCGGTGTGTGAGGGATGTTGGCTGAAATTGTGCACACACAAGACACCCCTTCAAGTATTGGTCAAGGTCCTGCCCCATGTGTGGCCAGTATGCAACCTCTCTTAAGATTTCCAGTGTTGTGTGAAACCCCCTATGACCGGCGGTGGCCGCATCATGGGCGTGACTTAACATCAGGCTTCGGAATGAGGTAGGAACCACCCACTGATCGTGGCCAGCTTTCGATTTCCTTACCAACAAACCGTCTTGGATTCGGAACATTTTTGGACATTTCATCAGCACTCTTAGGTCCTCTTTCCCAATGTAATCGGTATCCGTCAGGAGAATGTTCTCAGGGTCCTCAAGGTGTTGGTAAAATTGACCAATTATTGGATACCCCTTCTGAGCTGTAATTAAATCAGCATCAGGGGTCTCCTTACTCCATTGTGCAATTGAAAGATCATCGTGAGCATTTGTCTGGGACCTAGTGATAGCAGTGACCTGGATTTCCCCCAACAGGGACTAAATCTCAATTAGATCCCCTTGGATGGCCCCGGTTTTGGCCAGCTGATCAGCTAAGTCATTTCCAGTTTTGTCTGGTCCCTCTACTTTGGAATGACCCTTGATCTTTTTCCAATAGATGGTCATCTCATTCGAGGTGACCAGATCATCAATGTTTTGGATCAACTTCCCATGTTTCAAGGGTTTGTTGTTAGCACATAACATGCCTCTGGTTTTCCAATTAACCAGGTGCTCCACAAACCCGTTCCGTACATAATCCGAATCTGTGATTATGACCAGTTCGTGGAGTTGATGCTGGACAGCAGTGAGGATGGCCTGATGCACAGCCATCAATTCTGCCACCTGACTACTTCGGGGACCAATTTTGTATCCAGCGGAGGGTTCTGGGGACTCATTCACCCATGCATTGCCTACGCCGGCCACCAGTTCTTTCTCCCCGTCGTTGTCAACATGGTAAGAGCATCCATCCACATATACAGTGGGCATTCCCTCACACTTGTCTTCTTCAAAGACTTTGTGGGGGGAATTAAGGTATGCCTCCATGTCCTTTATTTTTAGACTTTCGTCCTCGAGACAGTTTTCTCTGGCACAATCATGCAAGTCAGCCAGACCTTGCGCAAGGGGACTCTTCTTGTTTTGGCCATATCGGACCTCCACAGGAAAGCCTTGCATTGACAGAATCCAGGAAGTAATTCGGGAATTACTCACATTTCCGGCCCGGATTCTGTCACTTTGGAGATATTGCAGAGGCTGGTGTGGAGTCTCCACTATGATGTGTTCCCCATGGATAAACGGGCGGTAATTCTTCAATGCCCACACCGTTGCCAGGAGTGCCTTCTCACAATCGTTGAATTTTTCCTCCACAGAAGATAAAGTTTTGCTCGCATGGGAGATTACTTTATTGACCTTGTCATGCTTTTGGTATAATACTGCCGTCAAGCACGTATTAGAGAACCCCGTCTCCAGGAAGAACTCCTTGTTTCTGACAGGGTAAGCTAGGCAGGGCGCTTGTGAGAGGCTTCTTTTGAGTTGTCTTACTGCCTCGGCTTGTTCTGGACCCCATTCCCACTTGACCCCCCCCCTTCAGGAGATGAATCAGGGGTCTGGTGATCTCTGCCTAGCCCTCAATGAACTTTCTGCTGTAATTAGTCAGTCCAAGGAGGCTCCTTAGTTCCCGCAGAGTTGTGGGGTCTTTCAGTTTCTGAAGTGCTTCCACTTTCTTTTCCTGGGGACAGAGGCCCTGAGCAGTAATCTCATGCCCCAAGAAATTAACACGGGTTCTACACCACTGTGCTTTCTGAAAGGAAAGTTTTGCTCCGGCGGCCCTCAACTGCGTCAGAACATAACGGATCTCCGTTATGTGTTCCTCCACAGATGAACTTTTGATGAGGACATCATCTACATAAGCCAGGTTACCCCTCGCACCCAGGTCGGGCATGGCCTTGTGTAGGAAAATGTTGAATTAATTGCCGGAGTTGAGGTATCCGAAGGGAGTCCGGGTCCATGTGTATTGCTGGCCCCCAAAGGTAAAAGCCAGCTTGTATTGGTCCTCCCTACTGACCGGCACGGTCCAGTATCCATTGGTCAGGTCTATTGCAGTGAATACCTGTGACCCCTGAATCTGGGCCAGCCCTTGGTCAATGTAGGGAAGAGGCCATCGGGAAGTATGGACCCGTTTGTTGAGCTCCCTGAGGTCGGCGCAGAGTCTCCACTGGCCGTTTGGCTTCAATATTCCCGGCACCGGATTATTGAAGGTGCTGTGAACTGGACGGATTATTCCCCGGGATCAAGGTTCTTAATTATTTCAGTAAGGGACTCCATGGATGCGAGAGGCATACGATATTGCTTCACAAACACTGGAGTCATGCCAGGGTCCGTGGGGATTGTTGTTGTGTGGATGTCGGTGCGGCCACAGTCATATGAGTCTACTGCAAAGAGATCTTGGAAATCCAAGAAAATTTGTTTCAACTTTTGCTTTTGTTCCAGAGTCACACAGGCATCAGCTAGGTTGACTCTCTCTTCCACCATCTGCCTGAAGCCTGGAAAGACTTCTGGTTTGGCTATTTCAGCGGCCTCCTCCAGCTGGATGGAGAAGTCCCTGGTCAGAGTGCTGATTTGGACTGGAGGCTTCAGGTGGGAAAGGCAGCCCTCATGGACCTGGAAAATCACCTCATCCCTCCTGAAGTCACAAGTCACATCTTCCTTAACATAAGGGCAAGAAGTGTACACCAGGAAGTTCCCCCCATGCCGGGTAAAAATCCTGTCTGGTGTTGTATTGTCCTCACTGTCACTGTCAAAACAGTCCTTGGGGATTGGTCCTAACAGTTCATTACCTAAATCAATGGAAAAATGTCGGTCATCAACCGCCATTCCAATAATGGTGCCTGCGGCTAGAGTAATACTCTTTAAGTCGCTGTTATCCACCTCTATTAGAATGGTGTCATGTTCTATGTTGACTAATGGAGTTGGGTTTACCCCCAACCCTTGCTGTTGGAGAGAAGCGTTTAGATGTATGTAAGCATCAGGGTTTTTCAAATGTTGTCCTCTTTTAGCTTTCACTTCCAGGGAGAATTGTTGGGTCCTTTCTGGGATGGTGACTTCCTCTTTGATCTGAATTTCAACCGCATAAAGGTAGCAATTGAGCTGACCTAAATGCTTTTTCTGGATCATCAAAGCCCATGGGATTATCCGCTAATCGGGACCAAGCTTTGAGGTTTATTAGGTCCAAACTAATGGCAAAGCGATTGAGAATGTCACTGCCCAAGTAAAAAGCGGCAGTGACGTCTCGCACGACCCAACATTTGTGGACTATGCTCTTGTTGCCAATGGAGATTTTGAGCATACACCTGCTTGGCAGGAGATGTTTGGAATTGGGTGCTTCCAGGTCCATTTCCCATTTGTCTATCAGTTTGAATGTGGGAATGGCTGGATCTTTTGGGAGTTGGCGGAACATGGCTTCGCTGATGAAGCTCTTACCGGTGTTCACACACACTCGATGGAGAACAGAGTCCTTGCCATCATTTAACTGAACAGGGATGAACAACTGCTCTCCAATTTGCTGAATATCAGCCAGGCTCTGAGCTGATTTCACATATTTCTGGACTATAGGAGTGGGAGTTTCTGGTTGTGGATTAGTAAAGAATTTCAGGGTGTTTCCTTCCAGTGTGGAATACCACCTTAAACTGGAAGGGAGGTTGATTTTGAGAAATAGAGAGGACCCCCCATCACCAGTCTGTTGTCCTACTGCTATTACTGTCACGTCTGGAATTTGGTTATTCTGGAAGTGAAATTCTACTTGGTCAGATTTTTGTTCAACCATGTGGCATGTGCCGTTTAAACTAACATGGTTGACTTTCTGTTTTAATTTTATGGGTCGGCTAGTCTGGGTCCAGAGGACCTTGTTTACGCAATCTATTAAGGGTGACAACCTCCTCAGGAGGTCATTCCCCAGTAAACAAGGGGTGCCCTCTGGAGTCACTACTATGACCGGGTGTTTCACCTTGTGTCGCCCGATCTTAATGTCCAAGTCTGCAGTCCCCTCAACGGGAATTTCCTTCCCGTCAAAGTTCTGCAGTTGTCCAGGAAGAGAGGTGAGAGGAATTTGGTAATTCTCTCCCCTTCCTGCATTCAGTTCGTCAAAGGCCCTTCTGGACAGAAGGCTAGCTTGAGATCCAGTGTCCACCAGTGCCAAAATTGTACCCTGCCCCTGTACTTGTACCGGGGCATAGTATCTTCCCTCCTTCTCCTCAAGGGGGCACAGATAATGCACATTTTTGGACAACTGGTGGGCTAACTTTCTGGTTTTGGACATCGCTAGCGAAGAGATTTGGGAAGAATTCTGTGGAGAGCCTTGGGAATCTGAAAGAAAAAGTTGGCAACTGGAGATCAGAGCCATTGTGGGTTCCCCTGGTTACGGTCCTGGGCCGCCCCGCCCTTTTTGGAGGCAGTCATCAGGATGGGTTTGAACCAGGGGATTTTGGTATTGTGGGTTCTGGGATGAGATGATGGGCGGCGGTAGCTCAGTCTCCATATCTCCCCAGTCTGGATTGGAATCCCTTGGGGCCCATTTTTCCTTGGGAGGAGTTCCCCCATCTCTGAAGGAGAAGATCCTTTTCCCAGGATCTTCTGAGGATCCCTCTCCCTCAAATTGGAATATCTGTACCTCCTCCTCAAACTGAGTCCATTTGGGTCTTTTGTTTCTCCTACCCCCCCTCTGCTCCTTAGGAGGCAGACTTTCAGGGGCAAGAGATTTTGTTTCTGGTTCCTGGGTTTCCAGGGGCTGTTTACAAGTGAGGAAGGAAGCTTCCTCCAAGGCTTTACACCCCACTTCCCTTTGTGCCTCCTCCCTGGGAACCGGTGAGTTATCGGGGTGCTGCCCCCGTCATTGTTCTGGGGCACCAGGTCCAGAGTTGGGTGCGTTCTGCGCCGGCATGCCGATCTGAGGGTTCTGCTGAGCCCTCAGTATGTGACCCAGATCCCGCGCCATGTTTTGAACCTGGCGCTCTAACTGGGAAACCCGCTCAGGCTGATACGGGGCCCTGTTTTCTCCCCTGGGCTGATCCCGGGAAGGGTAGCTATCCCTTCTTTGGTAGTACCCCTGGTTGGGAAGATTTGGATACCCCTCCACCCTTGGCCTCCCCTCTCCCGGATTCGGTTGTCTGGGCTCAGGGAATTGGGGAAAGAAGGGTGGAGGATTTTGGGGCTGGAAGTTGGGTGGATACCTGGGGAAGAAGTTCTGCCCAGGGTTTGGTGAGTTTCTGCCCTCCTGTGAGAAGTTGGGAGGGAAGTTCTCTCGGTTAGGTGCTTGGCTGGATCCCCCCCCTTGGGCTGGAGGAGTCCACACATAACCGAGGATGGGTCTGTTTCCCTTGTACCGGGGGCTTACATAATCAGGAGAGCGAGTGACCCCATTTGTGGGGCTGCCTCCCTGGCTCCCTGTCTGTGACTGGCCCGAGGACCTTCTGGGCCTAGCATTATTAGGTGCAGGTAGGTTTTTAGGCCCCCCCATCTCCAACTCTAAAACGGGGGTGACCTTTACCTCTGCCACCTTGGCAGCAGCAGGGGTGTTGTTGGCTTTGGGGTTTTTGGGCGCATTATTTTTATTTTCTATTGGCTTCTGCACCTCATAGATCCGGGTCGCCTGTTCAATGACCCAGTCTAAAGATCTTTTCTCGTGAAAATCCCTCACGAGCTGGGTCATTATGTATTTGGGCAAGGCATGGAAAAACGTATTAATAAATTCTCTGCTATCCGTGCGCACCCTTCTTGTGGTCTGTGCAAAAGCACGCTTTAACTCCTGCACAAATTCTTGTGGGGCCTGATCCTCCCCACATTGTAAATTGTAGGCTGCCTTGCGAGCCTCTTGAGGATTTCTATGAGTAGAAAAATGTTTCAAGATGGCCGCCTTATAGGTGGACCATCTTAAATGATTTTGGTCCTCCAGCCCCGCAAAGAAACTGGAGTATTCCGGGGAGAAGGTCCACTTTACATATTGAATACAGCTTTGGCAGTCCTTCAAATGGAAAGTCTCCATCATTTGCTCAAACAACTCTAAGTGCTCCCAAACAGAATACTTGGCATTCTTATGCTAAGGCGTGATGACGCTCCTGGTTGCCTTAATCTGCTTTAAGGGGTCCTTAAGCAAGGCCCTTTTTGTCTTATTGGCCCTTTTGGTCCGGGTAACCCTGGTCCATTCATCTTCTGACTCAGAGGCACTGCTCCCAGAGGTTCCCGTCTGTTCTTCCAGGTTTTCCCGGATTCTGCGAGCCTGGGAATGGCTGTCAGAATGTGGGGACCTGGTCTCCTGTGGCCTGTACCGCTCAGAGGAGTCTTCAGATCCCTCCTTGCTGCCAGGATTTGATGGGTACCCCCACTGACCTAACTGGGCAGAGGTTTTCAGGATGCCCTTAATGGGCCTACTCTCCTGGGGTTCCCCATCAAATTGCACTGTGCTTGGGTGCCCATACCCGGATGCCCGCCCATCCATTCCTGGGAGGTACTGGCCTATGAGCCCCATGCTTCTGGCTGGATAGTAATCTGCCATCCCTGTGGCCCGGTGCTCATGTGCGCCAGGGGACATGGGGGTGGCAGAGTCCAGGGACTGAGAGAGATAAAGGCCTCTGGTACTAGGGCTCCCGAGGTTATGCTCAGGAGTTTCCCTTTCCCAGCGAACCTGGTCTCTATCCGCCCCTGCTCCCTGTTGCAATGCAAGAGCCTGCGCCTTCAGTTCCTCAGTTAAGGCCTTTCTAGACTCTATCAGTCTCTCCTGCATCGCTACCTGTTGTTGGAGCCTATCATTGTGCTGGCAGAGAGCCTCATTCTCTCTCTGCGTTTCCTGATTGGTCCTGGAGCACTGGGCCAGTCTTTGCTGCAGGAGGGTTACCTCCTGAGCTGTGTCCCTATTGGCCTGCTCCATTCTTGCCAGAGCATCCTCCACCTTCCTGGTGTGCTCTAACAAGTTATGGTGTTCTTTTTGGAGGTCACCCAGTCCCTGGAGGGCCAGGTGATTTTCTTCCATTTTCCTTTTTAAGTGGCAGACTTCCTGGCCTAAGGTATCCCTTTCCTGACTAAGAGCCTGCATCTGTGCCGCCAGGTCGTCCCTTGCCTTTGGAAGGCACCAGCTTTCTGGCGTTCCTGGTCAAACTCTGCCTGGGTATCCAGGTCTCTCAAAATCAGTTTATTGCTCTCTGCCTTCTCCCTATCTAGGTGGCTTTGCAGGGTGACTACCTGCTCAGCACATGCCCTATTGAAGTCTAACTGTTGCTCCAGCTTTTTCTGGCTCTGCAGTAGGGAGTCCAAACCTTCTTGGTACTCCTTCTGCAAGGCCAGAAATCTGGTATCCTGGTCAGCCTTTTCCTGTTGCAGGATGTCCATATCCCTCTTTATTTTAATGATGTGCTGTCTACTCTCATTTTCTGACTCCTGGCTCCCCTGCAGCCTCTGCTCAGAAGAGACCAGGTCAGATTGGACCTTCTCTAACGCCATCTGTCGCTTATTCGCCAGATCTTGGCTTTCAGTACATTTATCCTGCATGTCTCCCATATATAGGTACAGGTATGCCGCTATCCTAACCATCTTGTCTTGTTCATCCTTAGCTTTAGGAGCCATGTATAGTTCACTCAGGGCCACATGTAAGGGACCCTGATCTCTCCATATATCTGACCCTGTTTCCGTGACCTGTTGCGTGATGGCCTGCAACCAGACCATACGGTCCTGGTGAGTCCACTCACCTCTCACAAATAACTTATGTAAGAAGCGCTCTCTGGCTATTTTCATGTCTACTAAGGTCTTCATTCTGGAATTTGAGTTCCTTCCTGACTTACAGAAGTTTGTATTTTATTTTTGCAAAACAGACCTTTTCCTTAGAGCGTTCCTTTGAGGAGTGCTTTACAGCGTAACACAGCGTGGTGATCCGACCGGATATGTGTATCTGGTCAGCTGGCACACTGTATTAATCTGCACAAGTGATAGATCTAATCCGGAATCCCCGGCTACGAGCCCCCAATTTGTAAGAGGATTCAATTCAACACTACAGCTAAGTCAACGCCTAGTCTAGAATACTGAATGAAAACCCTTATTGATATATCTTTATGTCCAGTTCATGCGTTCTGGATGACTACCCCTATATAACACCCCTCTCTTGGAATCCCCCTGACCCCACTGAGCCAAGAAGTAGTTCTGTTTTGCAAGTTAAAAGGTTTATTTGATAATTTAAAAACAATCGATATATATATCACACTTTATAATAATTAATAATTGAATATCACACTTAATCTGAGCAGTAATCAATAATGGATAGTCTGGCACTAGCACACTTGTGAATAGGAACAGAAGAATAAGGTGGTAGAGAATACTTTATACAAGTTCAGATGGATGTAATGTTGAATGAAAAATGCAATACAGAAAATACTCAATATGATTTCAACAAAACAATGTAATCACTTTTCTCTGGCAATTCACCCCCCCTCCCTTTATGCAATGCAAGGAAATGGAAGGAAAGCACACAGTTCTCAGAAATGCAATCAAATGTAATTCAGTTCACCCCAGCAAGCTTAGACTACAGAAGTTTGAAACACAGGCCCAAAATGCTTTTATATGTGATAGCAATATATTGGAAAATGTGCTAAAATGATTTTAATTCCCACTGGAGGTTCAGGGTGAGTGGTATCTAGTTAATATTAGTCCAGGCTCACTCTAGCAATGATTCAGGGATGGTTCTTAAGAGGCAAACGAATTTTTAGCAAGGAAAGTAAGGAAGCTGCTGTTTTCACACGTGGAGAAATTTGCGTTTTTCGGATTGCGGCAAATGTATAGGGGGTAGGAATGCGGTTCTAGGTCCTTTGAAAAGCCAAGATTCCCAGCTTTCAGAGGAAAGTTACTGCAAGTCTCTAACCCAAACGGTTACGGAGTTATGAACGATTAAATAAAGGTAGTTCAAAGCGACAGGTTACAGCTTTGCAAATGACAGGTGACAGTTTTGCAAAATGACAGGTGACAGTTAGGAGGCAGTTCTACTTAGATTAAAATAGCTTGGATTAGATTATTTTAACTAAGAGATTGGTTCTGCACAGTTCTGCTAGGTACTCACAATATATTTAGAAATAGAATGGGCCTCGCCATGGATCTGGTCAGGTTTTCTTCACTCGCCACGGACGGTCTCTGCGCACAGCGTCGGGGTCAGCTCTACTCTGCTGGTCTGGGTCTCTGGTTCTGATCAGGTCTGTGGGTCCGGATACAGCGGTCTCCGGTTCAGCTGGTCTCTCTCTGGATACAACACTGCCCTCTGGCAAATGGCAAGAGTTCTTGCAAAGAATTCAAACAGCTCGCCTGGCTGTGATAATGGCAATGATTTGAGGCCTGCTAAAGAGGGATTTAGCTTGTAGTTGACCTCTCTGCTACAAATTCTGAAGTAAAGTCTTGGTCTCTGAAGGTGGATAGATTGAAGTCTCTATGTTGGCTCTCTGGAGGTTGATGGAGGTAAAGTATGGATTTTCCCGGCAGAGCGTCCCGCAGCAGATGGAATAGAATGTCCCTATCTGTCCTGACTGTCTGCTTTTATGTGTTTTGAAAGTGGGTGTGTGTGCAGCATCACTAGCCAGCCCCTCTCTCAACTGCCCATTGGCCCAATTCTCCCCTCTCCCATGATTGGGGAAGGAACTGTGAGTCAGAGTGATGCTGTAGGTTTTATGGGTCAGAGGATCCTCCCCTGGTCAGTTTGCCCACAAAATCTATATTTGATCAAAATGCACACTTCATAGATACACAGTGGTTTGAAATTACATGCATCCATCATGCATTTACTGATGGTAGCCCCTGTTCAAACTCTGCTCTTCCTGGGGGCTTGCATTCAGAAATGGCAATATTTTGTGCTTTTTAGTGGTTTTGCAACATCAGATTTTTCTCCAGATTTGTACACATGTACACGGCCTGTCCATACATACTCCAGTAAATTAACATGTCTCTAGCTTAAACACAGAGTCTGTAGTATACATAAATAGCAGGGTTTTGCCCCAGAACATCACACAAATTGGAGTTTGGGCTTGAATTGAAGGTACATTTTTTAAATGAAGGCTCTCAAAGTTATACATTTCTGTCATTTGATTACAAAGAGTTATCAGTGTTTCTGTAAAGTATATATTTTGCTTTCAATTGAGTTCTCAGAGTGTTGGAGTCCGCTTCCAAGACTTGGGTGGGTCAGTCACATGTGTTTTCTGGCAGGCAGGCCTTTGTTGACAGGAAACAGTCAAAATCAACATATCCTATTCAATTGCAAGAGCCTATTGTGTGGTCTCCAGGAGGCTCCCAGCCAGTCTGCCTTCTATCAATCAAGAGGTCAAGTGAGATTCTAACTCCTGGTGTGAATCTCTGGAGGTGAGAGGGTTTCCCAGGCTTCAGGCCTCTGGGAACAGCAGGTGGCTAATTTTTAATTAAAATGCAGCCTTTGAAGTCAGCTGAGTCAAATCCCTTTGTCAGCAACTGCACTCAGTTCTCCTGTCAGAGTTTAGACCGCTAGCGCCGCCTTGAGGATTTTGTAGGTACTGCATGCAGTTTTGGGATCTTTCTTGGATTAATGCATTCTAAACAGGAATAGTTCTTACATGGTAGTAAATAATCCTTGCTTAACATTGTTTTGATGGGGCTCCTTACAGTAAGATGGTTATGTGGAACCCCACAAAAGGGTTGACTCTTTAAAGTGGTCCAATGAGCCACGATTTCAGCAACTTTTTGACATCAGTAACAGTGGATTTTGTTAACAAAGACCTTTCTTTACACTGGTGGGTGGCAAGTTAGGTAACCATTTTGGTGTGCGCACAAACTGCGTGGTTCTCCTGGATTCTGGCGCACTTGTGGGCTTTTTGGCCATCTTGGATTTTCTAAGCCCACAGCACCAAATGTTGCAGCATGATAGCTCAAACGTGGGTCAGGACACCCAACAAGGTCCTGGTTGGTAATAATGTCATTAACTTCTAAAGCGTGGGGGTTGAGTGAGCGAACATTTAATAGCGCACATCTAAGGTGTTGGAACTTTTTTGGTTGTGGTGGCTTGTGCTTAAGTTCCTGAGTGTTACCTGCATTGGTGTTGAGGGGAATGCTAATGGGAATGTCCGTGTTCTGAGTCTGTACTGTCTGAGTATGATCTCGGGGGGAGTAGCATGTGTGGTGGTGTGTCTGCGGGCCCTGGGTTGCCCTGCGGGCATAGAGTAGTCAGTACTATTGGTCAGCAAGGTGTGGACTAAGCCTATAAAGAGGTACAATGTATGTGTGGCGTACATATTGAGGTGGGTAGGCGAGAGTGGGTTAGATGTAGTATCAGTTGGGCAACACAGTATCACAGTAGTCTCTAAGCGACCATAAGGCACAACACAATGTCACAGTGGTCTCTAAGCGACCATAAGGCACAACACAATGTCACAGTGGTCTCTAATCGACCATTAGGCACAACACAATGTCACCGGGGTCTCTAAGCGACCATAAGGCACAACACAATGTCACAGTGGTCTATGGTAGACCGTACTGCAGATACAGTTATCAGAGGCATTATACAGCCGGGCATGGCCAGGGCAGAATGCAGGTGGTGATACATGTTGCTAATATGAAGCAGGAGATGGTTGGATAATAATGCTAATGCAGTGCTAAGACCATTACTAATGGCTACACAGGACTAGTGGTCTGTAGTTGGTTAAGTGGATACACGTAGGGCACTGAGGCATTTTGTGGCAGTTCAAGTGCACAATTGTGCAGTGGAGACCTTGGAGGTAGCAATGATAAGAGGTTCATGTATACCGGGTCAGTGATGGCTAGAAACAGTTCAGGTCGCTGGCTAATGAGTTAGGAGAAGGTTGTTGAAAGGGGCAGTATGCTTACCCCAGAGAAGGTGGGCAGTGGTTCTAGCCCTATGCTCGACAGCGTAGACAGGCTAGAGACAGGCACAGTGCCTTTGTGTGTGCCTTTGTGGTGGGCCGGCTCGAAGCCTGCCGGCTTGTGGTTGGCTCCCAAGTAGGGGAGAGGGGCCAATCACGATGCTTGCAGGGCTGTGGGGCCGAGTAGAGGGGTGAAGATGTGACGGTCGGCCATCTTGGAATGGTGCAGACTTCATGGGTTCCAATGGTGGCTGGATGCACTCCGAGTGCAATAAGGGGGCAAATCCTGGCTGGAAAAGGCCACTGGGCAACGCTGGTGCGGCGCGGATATTATTAAATAATCCACTGCGGGTTGCCTCCAAAACGCACCCTCGTGCTGCAGACTTCCAATATGCAGCTAAGGGAGGCTTGTGACATACCTGGAGTCAGGCAGGGTTCGGGGGCGTCGATGCAGGGCTGGCTACTGCTCCAGCAGTAGGTGGAAGGAGCTCCTGCTCCTCCAGGCTCTGCAGACGATCAGGCAATTGAGGTACCATATATCCAAGTCAAGGCAAGACAATTTGAATATGCCATCAGAACATCAAGAAACAAAGAGGAAATATCATACCATCACTCGGAATTAGCTAGGAACTGAATGCAAAGCCTGGGCCCAGAACTTAATTTCTTGGAATACAAGAGGATTCGTACACCTGCTAAACACCTTTCCAGTAAATCTTGATGGAAATCTTGCTATATGCTTACAAGAAACATGGCTACGAGAGCTTCCTACTAGAGATGGCTATATGATCTTACTAAATCCGGCTGGAAAAAACAGAAATGGAAGACCTTTTCCGGATGATAAAACATTCAGCATATTGGCAGGTGAAAGAAACATTTAACCCAAACTTATTTGTCCAAGGAGTATTACTTGAACAGCAAAACAACTCAACTGTTAAAAAAACTCAGATGTCACTGAAATACTTATTGGAATACTGCAATGATCACACCTGCTAAATTTGTCAAATCTGTAACAACAATGATAGACACTTACCTGACACTTGGTAACAACCTCCAAATTATGATATGTGGAGACCTAAACAATACTTGCTTCGAGATCGACGACTGCACGTCAAAACAAAGGCTCAAAACATTTGAGAAATTGTCAGCAGAGGCCAAACTGTGGCATGCGGCGATGAAAATTCGAAATTGTATATTGTTGAATGGACAGGTGCAAGGAGACCTATCAGCCAATACAACCTGGCATCAAAACCAAACTAAGAAAACGCTAGATTACATCTGGATTTCACATAATCTACTTAAAAAAGTCACAAAACTAAACGAGACACAAGCCCTCAATAGCGACCATTCCCCATTGAAGTTGACCTGGCAAACGAGCGAGCAAGCATCACCAAACAAATATGTTAATGACGTCTGGTCCAACGCAACTGGAACTTGTCTTCAGATTAATGGGAAGCAGATTTGTCAGCTGACTGACATGTTCGGTCAATCTACAGCGTCAAAAGATGCAAACTATGCACCATTGCTAAGCAAATTTTGGTGAAGACCACTTCTAAGGGGATAGCTGGCCATCATCACCAACACAAATTTAGTATCCAGTTTATGAAGGAAAAGAAAAAATGTCTGCAAGACATTAGGAAACTCAAGAAATCAAACCATCTGAAGCACCATGAGCAACTACGCCATCGTCGACAACGCTATCGAAATTGGGTCAAATCTTTTTCTACCCAAAGGGACCAAGAACGGGCAGAAACAATGCTAGAACTTTTTCAAAAGCATAACTCGAGGGAAATCTGGGCCATCTTGAAAGCTGGCAATACCAAAAGCAATCAAGCACTAATCAACGAAGTAGCTCCCCAGTTATGGGAATCATACTTCTTCGATTTATTCAACGACGGTGACAATGAGAACGAAACCAATCGTAGAACACCAGCGGAACGATGGAACGTAGTAGAGTCTCGTGCTGACATCCAGAACGCAATCATGCAGCTGAAAAACTCGAGAGCTCCAGGCCCTGATAACATCTCAAACGTGATGCTTAAAAAAGAACCAGAACGATGGGCACAGTTTATTGTAATACTGTTTGAAAAAATAGCAAGTAACCGAGAAATACCCTCCTCTTGGCGAACAGCTGTGGTAGTGCCAATTCACAAAAAGGGCTCAAGAGCTGACCCGGCAAACTATCGCCCTATAGCTTTGTTGGACACAATCGGCAAACTATTTGCTTCATTTTTACAAAAACAAATTGTGAACTTGGGCCAAACAAGAAGGCATTGGCGACTGTTGGCAAACAAGTTTTACTACAGGCGCAGGCACTGAAGTAAACCTACTACTACTAAATCTTCTAAAATTGGCCTCGCTAAAAGGACGAAATCCTTTATTCTTAGCATTTGTGGACATGCGGCAAGCCTTTGATAAAATAAATCCAAATCTCCTTTGGCAAAAACTGACACAATGGAAATGCCCTCCACACATACTGGACCCGATAAGAGCATTACACGAAGAAACATCGATTCGTATTCGAGTTAATCAGAATGGAGATCTGACACATTCAATCCCGACGTCCAAAGGAGTCAAACAAGGATGTCCACTGGCCGCCTTGCTATTTAAACTATTCATCTCTGATCTACCCACTGAGTTAAGATGTAAGATGTTTTCCACCAAGAATAAATGGTCAAGAGCTCAACAGTATTCTCTACGCAGATGACATTGTCTTGGCTGACCAGACAGCAATAGGTTTGCAGCGGGTGCTAAACAAATTACATATATATCTCACAAAGAATATGCTCGAGATTAACACAGCTAAAGCCAAAATTATAAAGATGTTGAAAGCGATGGGTCACAGAACTGACCACTTTAAATGGCATGTGGCAAACGAGGAAATCGAAACAACAACGTCAATACGTTATCTCGGAATCATCTACAGTACTTCCATTCGAGAATGGCCATGGTACCAAGACCTGCGTAACAGAATGCTAACATACGCCCTACAAGGACAGAAATTACATAACAAATACGGCAAATTTTCTGTTCGACCATTATTAACATTTTATCTAAACAAAGTAATACCTGCAATAACATTTGGGGCCGAATGTGCATGGAATCTCGACTTTAAAGTATGGGACTTACTAGAAGGGCTGTTTTGGCGTAAAGCCCTACGATTACCTCGATATGTCTCGATGACGATCCTACGACATGAACTGGGGATCAACTCTTTATATATCGTCACAATCTGGAAAGCATGTGCACTGCTATGCAAAATAAGAGATCACCCTGGAGAACCGGCATACAAAATATTTAAATCAGATACACCTGCTTCCTACTCTCACATCCTAAAGGATTGGGCCCATAAAGTCGATCAAATAATGGTGATCGCCGACATTGAAACTGACTCTCTGCAATACCATCCCCAACTTGTCAAAAAACGTCTCCAACGGTGGGGGTGGATCCTGAACAGTGAAAAAAGAGCACTTCTTAAATGTGCTCTCCCGTCAGGATTTGTACTGAACAGACTAAATGTACAGCCGAACTATCTGGTGAAATGTCCATCCCACCACCATCGAGACCAATTTTTGCGACTGCGGTTAAATGCGCTACAAACAAACGAAATGAGATGGCTGAGAAAAAATCCAGATTTAAAAAACGACTTATGCAGACATTGTAAAAAAGACACAGAATCGCTTTACCATCTGATCATAAACTGCGATGCACTCTCTAGTCAAAGGACCTTTTATCTGGGTTTTTGTATTCCAATAAATGGAAATAGTGAGGAATGGTGGTCACGTGTGACTTAAGGTCACAATATGAAAATAACATGTGTGATAATTGACTTTTTAGATGTAATTCTGAAAGAATGATAGAAGACTCAAATGTAAGATCTTGGAAACCAAGAACCAAATTGTCTTAGGAAACCCTTTTAGTTATTGATGGACGTGATCACATGGAGATTCTGTGATAAAAGTTTGTACAAACTAAAGATCACAATAAAAAAAAAAATAATAATAATAATAATCGTTGCACCGGCGTGACCGAGACAGATCTGGTTCCCGGACCTTCTGGACTTGTCAGCGTCTCCACCAGTCAAACTGTTGCCTACGCAGATCTTCTCTCCAGAGGAGGTGGTGCCATCCTTCATCATGAACCGGAGTCGCTGAACTTGCAGGCCTGGCTCCTGCAGCACTAGAGTTTGGAGGGTACGATATCCCGGCGGACTGCAGAGTGTTTCTTGCAAAGGCCAGGGCGTCCTCAACTCTCAAGTGCTACGGACACAAGTGGAAGAGGTTCTCTGTCTGGTGCCGTGCACAGAAGATTAACCCCCTACGGATTACAGCCCCTCGAGTGCTACCGTACCTACTGTCGCTGGCCAAGGCTGGACTAGCGCATGCTTCCATCAAGATACATCTGGCAGCGATTTCCCGATACACCAGAACTACAGGACGGTCATCCCTGTGGTCTCATCGCCTGGTAAAGGAATTTATGAAAGGACTGTTCCGATCGTTCCTGCCGGTGAAGCCTCCAGCCCCGGCGTGAAAGTTCAACGTGGTGCTGACCAGGTTCATGGGGCCACCATTCGAGCCTCTGCATTCGGCACCGTTGAAGTTCCTGTCGTGGAAAACAGCGTTCCTTGTGGCCATCACCTCCGCACGACGGGTGGGAGAGATCCAGGCCCGATCCTGCAAGCCTTCATACTTGACTTTCCACGAGACGAGGGTGGTGCTGAGGACGCACCCCTCCTTCATGTCCAAGGTGCCGTCGGACTTCCATCTCAACGAGCCCTTGATGTTGTCAGGTTTCTTCCGGTCGCCTTCGTTGCCGGCCGAGAGGACTTTGCACTAGCTGGATGTAGCTAGAGCGCTGAAGTTCTACGTGGACCGCACAAAGAGTTTTCTATCGAGAGATGCGTTGCACAAAATACAGCTCAAAATAAAAATATAAGTCTAATTTCAATTATCAGTCAATTTTGCCAATTTAATTTGTGATATTCCAATTTCAACTAAGATTCCATGTTTAAGAAATTGCGTGTTGTTAACGGGGGTGTGTACTCATGTTGTCTTCACTGAAAACATAATGTAATGCTTAGGATATGCTGTCCCTTGTTTGCCGTTATGATATTCCTCTCAAGTGTAGGTTCCACTTTTCTGAGTCCAGTGCGATGGACCGTAGTTGAAATTGGAATATCACAAATTAAATTGGCAAAATTGACTGATTTACCTCCTGAGGAACCACTCATGAACCCGAGTGGGGAAACACGTGTTGAGGTTTGGAATTAAGATTCCAAATCAACAACGATATTTGAAATCAACAAACTCTAAGATTAACACAGCCAGTGAATTGGGTAGACTGATGCAAAACCGGACTGTGTTGAAGTCAAGCGCAAGAAGGAAGATTTGTCTCACGTGTGATGAAAGACGCGAGGAAAGCTGAATTGCGGATGGATGTTTGCACTAAGAGAAGAAAGATACAACACCTATGAAAGAGTGGCCGGCACCGCAAGTGTTCTCAATCGTAGGTCTCTCTAAGGTGTCCAGCTAAAAGCGATAAAAAGGAAAAGTAAAAGATGAGAATGAGAAATGAAATAAATGGAAGTGGTCCTGCGACGGTTAACGCAAAATCCATTGCACAATCAAAAGTCGTTGATTTTTTTTTTTACAGTCTGAGCCCGAATGAGGGTGATCCGTGGTCCGAGCCAGAACGAGGGAGACTGTTAGGAAAGGTTTCTTAATTGTGGGTAATTTTCCTTCCATGTGGCAACCCCTAAACTTTTTGCTGTTGTTTTCTCCATGATCTAGACTTTGCCAGAGAAGTGCAGCCTTCTGCCGCACTCCTCTGGGCTTTCGCTCCATTCTTATGGGGAAACTGACATGCCCTTAAGACAGTCAGTACCGGGAAACGTTGTTTTCCGTAGTTTCTTTATCATGTTGCAGCTTTCGCGCAACATGGCACAAGAGGGCACTGTAAGCTAAGTTACTGCTCTCTTGGGTCTCTAGTCTTCTACAGGCCCTAGATACTCTCTTTGGATTGTAAATGAACGGTGCAAGTGAATCACGGACGGGATTGGTGGCAGCGATCGTTTCTTGTGTTTTTGAGCTCCTTTTGGCATTTTAAGCGCGTTTCTCGCACTTAGCCCAAAATGGTGGCTGAGGGTCTTTGTCCTGTCCGCTGACCGTCTTGCCCCCTTCACCTCCCCCAGGTCGAGCCGACCCAGGGCCTTCCTTATTTGGGCATGTACTTTCCCGCGAAACACAGATGCTTTCGCGGGCTTCTACAGACCTTGTGTGTGCCTCCAGGATGGGGGGCTGGGATGTCTGGTCCCAATACACATCCTGGGCGCCATAGAGTCTAGGGTGGTGTGAATGCCTGGGACCCCCGTGGTCCGTGATAAGTGTTTTATGAGCGGATCTCCCATTGGGTCCCCTCCGTTTTGGCGCGAAGGGAACCGTGGATAAGAGGGGGCTGGAAACGCCACTACCATGTCGATCTCCTGAGTTCTCACAAACAAAGGAATACAGGAGTCAAGTATCCTGCAACCACGAGGCTGAACCAAGGAATTGCTGGTGACCCGCTGAAGGACTGCTCCTCTGCACTGCTGTCGCTTTGTGAAACCCTTTCTACCTCTGATCGAACGAGAAGGCCTGTACTGGTACTTCGACCACTTGGAATAGTGGGAACAACTATTCTCGGCATCTTCACCATCTCCTGCACGTAAGCCTTCGGAAGTGTCTCTGGGCCATCCAGCAGACTGACCAGCCTACCCAGGAGTCTTGCTCTGTAACCGCCGTCAGGTTGTGTTGTATTACGAGTCCTTGTCACTCTCACACGATTCGTACACTTGGCATTCCCAGGTCTGAAGTGAGTAGTGTACATTTGGCTGAAATACACCTGGCCGCTCCGTTGCCCTGCTGTGGTAACAAACTGTGCGGGTTCACTGCGTATGGGACATCCTCAACTCAACTTCTGCTGCTGCGAAATCTACACGACGCCGAGACGTCCCATGCTCGTATCTGAACCTGCCAGCACTGAAACTGACGCGGAGAAGCCTGGGTCTGCTTGCATTGGGGACCGTGAGTAGCATCGCTAGGAACTGGTCGCCCTCCTGCAGGAGCCCATAGCTTTTCCCCGCTGTGTCTAACAGCACGCCTTTCCGTACTCGCGCTCTGCTTCTGCCCACAGTGGAGGCTGCGCTTGAGTCACGGAGCTCTGTTCATCTTCATTTGTACACCAAACTAAACTGCCCGATTCCCTCGAAGAGACTCCCCTTTTTGCCCGTTGGCACCAGCGTGTGCAGGTACTTTTGAGCACAAGGCTCCACTCTTCATAGGGCTTGGACTTCCTTTTAGTTAGGTGCCTCTGAAGGCGGACTGGGTCTAATTATTATTCGCACTGCCTGTTTTCCTCCCCATCTAGGTGGTCTACACATTTCGTGCGTCTAACTCCTTAGACTCGTTTGTATTTGTGTATATATTGTATTGGTTTGGTATGTGTTGGTTTACTTGAGTTTTATTGTGATTTCTCGCTAGGGTCAATGTTACAAAGGCCTTGTAATAAATGTGTATATATTTTTAATATAACACCTGCTTGGAGTAATTTGTAAGTGTCCTTGCTTTGTGTGCTCATTGCGGGCTTTCAGTCACCCTCACCCCTCTTGAAACCTAGCCTTGACCGCCGCGATCGCTACCCTGATTGGTCTGGCTTGTCCAGAGGTTACCCTGTTCCAAGAAACTAGGCTGGCCTTCTGAACCTCTGCTCCTCCAGGACAGAGTTCAGAAATCCATCTTAACAGAGACCAATTGAGAACATTGTGTTAAGGGTTCCGAGCCCGAATGAGGAAGATCCGTGGTCCTAGCCCGAACGAGGGAGACCAATTGAGAACATTGTGTTAAGGGTTCCGAGCCCGAATGAGGAAGATCTGTGGTCCTAGCCCGATTGAGGGAGACCAATTGTAAATATTGTGCTAAATGGGGTCCGAACATGAAGAAAAGAGACCCATGGTGAATTGTGCACCCGAGAACTTGCAAATGTGAAAAGCCTGGCAAGAAAGGAACTTTAGTGCTTGTTTGTTACGTCAGGCCCTCTGCAACAAAGAGTCTTTGAATGGTAAAGAGACATTGCCACAGAAGGCCCTGATACCCATGCTTTGAACTGTATCCTCGTGGCAGAGAAGCCAAAGTGTGCGCAAAGCTAGGAACATGTCACCTTGTCCCGTGCTGAAAACGTGGGCAAGGGAAGCCAATTGCTCTACTATCCTTACATATTCTTTCTTGAACACTTTTCTTTTGCATACATTGTTATCCCACAACATTTGTATTTAGAAGTAAGGATTCGCAATAGGTTTATTAGTATAGGCCCTTTTATGTTGACACAGACTACACTAGGACTGCATTATTTATTATTTGACGATTGTAGCTTGCTCCCATCCTTAGATTTAGGGTTAGATATCTCCCAATTATCAGTGATCCCATGTATCTGGTTGGATCATCCTCTAATTCAGGCAAAAGTCACCCTGCCCAATCCTCCCCTTAAACTCAACTCCTACCCGCACATTCGGCAACTGGCGAGGAATCTAAAAAAACATTACTGCTACTGAGTTCTCCTCACTACTATCATCCAACCTGCAGCCATTGGCTAATTTTGCTGACTCTACTGCGCTAGTCGACCACCTCACTTATGCCATCAAGAAAGTCATTAATGAATTAGCTTCCCAAAAATGAAAGACTAAACAGAAGCCATTAAAAACACTTGGTTTTCAGACGAAATCATCACTGCTAGACAAGCCAAAAGGGCCTTGGAAAGATTCTGGCGGAAAAACCCCTAATATAGACACCCTATTTGCCTACAAAAAATCCATACAGGAGTTTAAAGCACTCATCACCTCTGCCAAAACTACTCACTGCAATAAAATAATCATAAATGCCCAGTTCAATGTTGGTGAACTGTTTAAAATCCTGGCTGAATTTCAAGACCGTCCTGCTCCCCCAAACAACCTTATTAAGGACTCAGGATGGTGTTAAGAGATCCACAATGGGTTTTTATCAAAAATCTCTGCCCACAAGGAAAATATCAAAAACTCCCTTAATAACATGGACCCTCAGTTCTTATCCCACACTGCAAAGTCCACCACCAATTATGCTGGAAGAATCCCACAATTCTCATTTTCTCATGACTCTGAGAAACAAGTGCTTAAAGTGATTCAAGACCTCAAAGCCACATCCTGTCCGGGGGACGATTGTCTCACCAACATCTTCAAAGAATCATCGGATCTTCTCGTTCAGTGGCTCACCAAGATGATCAACCTGTCATTTGATGAGGGCACGGTTCCAGAGGTCCTGAAATCAGTGTGGATAACTCCACTGCTAAAAAAAGAAAATCTAGATCCTACTAACAAAGACAATTGTCGACCTATCACAAATGTACCTTTCATTTTGAAGATCCTCGACAAATTAGCATATATTCAACTTCAAAAACATGTTGAAACGCCTAACATCTTAGTTAATCGCCAATCTGTTTACAGGGCTCGTCATGGCATGGAAACTCCCATGCTCGACCTTCAATCCACCCTAGCAGACATAGCGGATAAAAATCAAACTGCTTTGTTGATGTTGCTAGACCTATCCACAGTCCTCTATCTTGTTGATCACACCTTGCTGGTGACAGGGCTCGGAGAGGTGGCAAACTGTTCCACACTTGTATTCAAATGGATTTAATATTTTCTGGCACCACGCATGGTAAGCATATGCATTGGCAACAACAACTCTACTCCCATTTCTCAAACCTGCGACGTTCCGCAGGGATCTTGTCTGTCACCGCTCCTTTTTAACTTGTATATTCAACCACTATTAGATCTCCTGAACAGCCTGGGTGTACAATATACGAACTACGCCGATGACCCCCAGGTTGTCATTCAGCTCAGCGGCCAATACAAGAATGATGCAGAAACCCTTAATACCATCTACAGAGCCATCCAGAATTGGATGGCCTGTAACTCCGTGGCGCTTAACAACAACAAAACCGAGCTTATGATTGTTTCCACCAAAAATACTCAGAATAAGCTCACACCTGACCTACTCCAACTTCCCTATAACTGACAGTGTTATAACCGTCCAAAGTAAAGTGAAAACACTGGGTGTTATCTTGGATGAAGAACTTTCCAAGAAGCCTCACGTTTCCAACACCCGGTCAAGCTGTGGACTCATTAACAAACGAATACAGTATATCTGAACTTTTATAACCATGGGAAACTGTGCTCTTTTGTCAACAGCATTAATAAATTCTAGGCTGGACTACTTAACAGCCTGCTGACCCACACTACAGCCACAAAAATACAAGCCTTCCAAATCACACAGAACAATGTGGTGCACACTATCTTCAAGCAATCACGCCGTTCTCACATCTCTTAAGAAAAAAATTACACTGGTTCCCTGTAAAACACAATTACACACAAAGCGCTCACATTAGTGCTCAAATGCGTGTCGCTATCAATCCCCACATATCTATCAGAGCGTATTAAAGTCAAACCTAACAACAGAGATCTTCGCTCCTCTGCAGCAACGATACTTGTTCAGCCGAGATCAAAAATAATCAAGTTCAGAGGCTCTAGTTTTGACACTCAGGCCCCCACGCTCTGGAATTCACTCCCAATGGCTAAACGTCAAATCCAGAACTACCCTCTTTTCAAAAAGGCCGTAAAAACTCATCTCTTCAATCTTGACTAAGAACATTATGCCTCAATCTCAACAATAACAAAACACTCTGTGTTATTTTCCCTCTTCTGACCTGTTTTGTTAGTGTGTCCTGTCTCTGTTCTGTGTGCACCCTGAGGCCTGTAGGCATGTGGCACGTTACAAAAATTAAAATAAGTAAATAAAATAGATAGGTGTTCAACCAACCCACTGAAGTTCAATAAACACCTTTGAACTGCTTTCACTTTTGTCTCTCTTCACCGTTTGACACCATGTCTTCCTTACACCTCCCACATCACTTCAAAAACTCAACATTGTGTCCTCACTCTCCTCCGACCCATCACCTCTCCCACGCCTGCTCCCCTGCCTCCCTTGGCCCCCTCCTCCCACCCCCTCACTCTCCTCCCTCATGCCCGTAGCACCGGATCAGGTCTCTAAAGTGGCCCACTCTATGAAGTCAGAAACTGAAAAGTCTTCACTGTCTGCACTGCCCATCTATCTCATTCAACTGATCAGATAGAGAAGCACAATTGGCACAACATAATGTGAAAGAACTCTAACAAAGCCTCTTTTGGTTGTAAGTTTTGTTAGACAGTTTATGTTGAAAAAATAGAATATACACTTCACCACAGGGTGGTTACACAAGGAATATGAAAACAAAGGATACACAAACTATATACAAATTCCAACCCTTGAAGTTATACAAATTCTTACAAAGTTGCAAAAGAGAGGTCCGCAATATTGATTTACCTAAAAGGAGTCACCATGCTTGCAGATTTGTAACAAAAAGTTTATATCACAAAGAACGCCAAATTGTAACAGAAAGTTTATATCTCAAAAAACGCCAACACATGTTTCAACCTTAAACGGGCCGTCCTCAGGGCGTATGAACCTGTGAATGACTGAATGATAACCAATAGCACATTCTAATTGTACAAAGGGTAAACATAAGTAGGATATATGTAACATAAAAGCAATCAATGCTTTGTTAGCCATTGACATTTATGCAAATCAGTGCAAAGGTCATTAGCGAAAGACAGGAAGAGGGGAGGGGGTAAGGGGAGAGAAGACAAAAAATATATAATGAGTAAAGATTCCACAATGTTGTTGAATTGAAATTCAAGGTAACATGATAGTTATATTGATGGCACTAGGTGAGTATATCCACAGCAAAAGTGGCAAATTATTGATTTTAAAAAAGTACCTGATGTGTTGAGGACAAGGCACTGGTTGTGAACAAGAGTCCGCACAATGTTTGGCTACGTTTTCTCATAGTCTTTGAAAGGCGTCCAGCGGTATAGGCGATCTGAAAGCAGACAATCTGCTAATGTTATGCCTGTTAGGGTGATCCTCAACAAGTTACTAATAATTAAGTCAATAAATAAGCTGCAAAGCTTACCTACAAATTTCGGTGTTAAGGTGGCTGGATGTGTGTTCAATGAAGGCATTAGTTCCTGAAGTAAGTTGTTGCCAGTTAAGCAAATGTATACTGGAACGAAAAACAGAGAAACAGAGATTTTAATGTTTAAATGCTAGATCGAACTGTCGAACATTGCTTTAACTGTGAGGCGTTACTCACAATTACTTTAAAAGTTGTTCCGAGTTTAGCAAAACTGCAAGCGGAGGTTTACATGTAAAGGCCAGTCCAAGCCGGTATTGTTATAGCATTGTGGCGTTCCACGAGTGTGTTTGGTTAGGGAATGACAAGGCTTTAGAGCATTTTGTGCAGAGTATAGTTAACACTCCTGATACATAGTCAGAGTAAACCCACCATATTTTCCGCTTCAATGCGTGCCTAAAAAGGAGTCACTGCCGTGTGGCCGATCGAAAAGTCCAGGAATGTGTGTGTTGGCTGCAACAGCCTATAACAACCCGGTCAGTATAAGTAGACCCCGGTCACGTAATCGGAGCGTTCTCTGCGACTCGTGCAGGCGGTGTCTCGTGGTGCACTATACGAATATTTGCTGCAATTATATTCTCGAGGACATATAGAAAAGGCTTAGCAGGTATGAAAAACTATAGCTGTTAACCAGAAAGTTTCCGAGGCTGTAAGCTTTCTATGTGGGGCTTTGGCCAGATGAACCAATCCTCTATCGGTACTGTCATATGATCAAGTGTTGCCTAGCAACACAGCTTAACTCTGGTGCATGACGTCCCATACTCGTTGCCCGTATGAAAGGAAAGCATTAGGGAAGTGAAATGATAGAAGCTTAATGGAATTTGTTGTAACGTGCATTTGTTGTAACGTGCATGCTGTTGTGTTGTGGAGCTGGCCAGGGGACATTGTACCAGCTCCACCGTTGGATGCTATCGGACACCAGCATCAGGAGGCTCATGGCCCCGGAGGTTGCAAGGGTGGGGGCTGGCCATGGGCATCGCAACAGCCCCACCTTACGGTGCTATGGGACACCATCACTGGGGAGGCTTCATAGCCTCAGCGATCGGCACAGCTGGCTGTGGTCCTTCCTAGGACCCTGCCCGGCAGGCCAAGCAGGGAACTTCATGACACACACATCAGTTAGTTGGTCATGGTGCCTGCGGCCGTTCTGCCCGAACGTGCCTGCAGGCTCCCTTTTATTATCTTAGGCCATGACGTAGTCATGGCACCTCTTAAAAGGGTAACACCGTACCAAGGTACACACCCCCTTAAAGGGGAAATACATATCGGAGATCCACTCCGTAACACATGCGTCAAAAGGAGTGTCCATATAATGCTGGAAAGTATTTAAAAAGTAAAATAACAGAAGGTTATTGGTATTAGTTTAAAGCTTAATGGAATTTGTTATAACGTGCAAGCGTCAGGAGCAGTGTCCATAGAATGCAGAACAATATTATAAAAGGTTGAATAGCAGAAGGTTATTGGCATTAGTTTGAACATGCGTGCGTCACAGCTTGACTCTGGTGCATGGCGTCCCGTACTAGGTGCCCGGATTGAAGAGAAAGTATTGGGAAAGTAAAATAATAGCAGCTTAAAGGAATTTGTTATAACGTACATACGTCAAAAACCGTATCCATGTAATGCTGGAAAGTATTTGGAAAGTTAAATAGTAGTGGGTTATTGGCATTAGTTTACTGCTTAACGGAATTTGTTATAACGTGCAAGCGTCAAGAGCAATGTCCATAGAATGCAGGAAAAAATTAGAAAGTTGAATAGCAGAAGGTTATTGGCATTTGTTTGAACGTGCGTGCGTCCACAACAGTGTCCATATTGTAGTTCTATGTTAGTCAGGATTGCCCGCTAAGGAATATATACAGAAAAGTGTCCTGGAGAGAGTTGAGATGGTATTATGGATTGGGATGGTATATCCAAATATGTAGGTACACATATGCATGCTGTTCATAAATGAGGCTTGTGAACAGATTGTATTGAAAAATTGAAAAGTAGCAGAGTTTTACTGAGAAGGCCCATGCGAGAGCACAGCGCCACTGGGCTAATAAATTATAGTTGTATCTGGCTGCGATCATATGACTAGGCTCCTGCAACTATTGGGCTGTGGTAGGTTAGGAATGGTATTAGTGTTCAAGATATGTAGGTGCTCATATGCATGCTATTCATAGATGAGGCTGTGAACGAATTGTTTTGAAAAGTTACAAAATTCCAATGTATTGTTGGGAAACCCGCCCATGCGAGGGCAAAGCGCCACTAGGCTGGTCAGTTGTAATCGGATCTGGCTGAGGTCATAAAAATAGTCTTATGCAATTATTAGTTTGTGGTAGCATCACCAAGTACCATCATAACCCAAGCTCAGTCTATATATATCTAATGATGAGCACTTATAAGAATACATTTAATTCATGTTCTTGATTTAAACCGAGCTGCACACAGCGTAATTTGCAGATCATGCATGCTTCTTCTTGGCGCAGTTGGAGTTGTCTATCGCCTCCTCTGGTATGTGGTTTGATGAATTTCAGACCAACAAATTTCATGTCCCGTCGATGTGCCCTTTGGCCAGAAACCTTGGGGTCATCTTTGACTCTCTCCTTCACCCCTCACATCATGGACCTTACCAAGAAGTTCCACTTCCAGATACACCTCTTCAGAGAAATTCTTCATTTTCTCACCTTCCTCCAGAAGCTCAATGTCTCCAGAGCTCTGGCCCTCTCAAGGCTGGACTACTGCAAGAGCCTCTTTCTGAATCTCCCTCTTTCCTCCTTTCACCCCCTACAGAATAGAGCATGCAAGACTGAACCTTTGCCTCAATCTCAGGGACTGTATCTCTCCATCCCTAAAATCCCTCCACTGGCTCCCGGTGGTTGCAAGGATCAAATTCAAGACCCTCTGCATAATCCACAAAACAGATTATGTGGACCTAGGACCTGCGATCACAATATCTCCAACATTCTCCCCCTAAATACTCCCCTGCTAGAGCCCTACGCTCCTCTAACTCCAACTCTCTTACTGTTAAACGCTTCTCCAAGCAGACAGTGGGGGCAGGTCTCTCTCCTCGGCTGGTGGCTCCCTTTGGAACAGCCTCCCTGCCCCTCTCAGACTTGAGGCGGACTTCCTTAAATTCCGGAAAGTGCTAAAAACTCTGCTCTCCTCTACCTCTTTCCCTCCTTCCCTTCCCTGCTATTCACCCCACTGCCGCTGTGAACGCTGGCCTGATCCTCATGAACCCCACTGGAACCCAGGCCTTTCCTCCTAGTCAATACCAGCACCCCCCCAATGCCCTGCCCTATGGGTCCCTGTTTGGTTACTCCACATCCCACCCTGAGTCACCTGTAAGAGCACTTAGGCTAAGGTTCTCCTGCATGCCTCCCCTAGCACTTCCCTCCCAGGCCCCCTTCCAGCACTTGTCCACTCCCCTGCTCCCCCTTCCATCCCCATCCTCTGCACTTCCCTCAATGAACTTGCACGTCCGATTGCCACAAGGCCTAGTAGTACCACAACTGTATATTTACTGTTTTTGCCATTGTTACTATTTCCCGTTCCCTTCCCATTTTTTGGAACACAATTCTTTTGTATAAAGCGCTTTACAAATTCTCAATAAAATAACTGAAACTGTGCTCGGGTGATAGGCATGGAGATGTGTTGATGGGCATGCCTTATGTGAGCGTCAAGGACTTGGTCTGGCAACTTTGATTAAGCAGGCTGGGGGACATATGATGCAGTGTGCCAACACTGTGCTTGCCTCCGCCCGTGGCACAGAAGTGTAGGACTGACATAACCTTCAGCGGGGTAGGAGGGTATGACAGTTGACATTGCTGTGGCAATCTGGTGATCAGTCTAGGTCTGGGTAAGCTAGTCTGTGTTGGTGGGATGGTCCAAACGGTGCAGGGTCACTAATTGGCTGTCTGTCAGTGTCCATGTTAATGGGTGGTCATGTGGTATGGGTGACCTCCACAGCGCACATGTCCTGCACATTTGTGGTGCCCGTCTCCTTCCCTGCTGGTGTCTTGCATACTGCTGTGGCTGGCTGTGTGTGTCACGCTCAGTAGATCCTGCCTGTACTTCCTCCTCACCTGTTTCCTCAAGTGCGCTGTCTTGGGCTTCAGAGTCATTATTTCTGTGAGGCTTCCGATGTTATTTACCTTTCTTTTCTTTTTTCTGATGCAAATAAGGACGAGCCCCCTCGGAATCCATCTTGGCCTGAAGAATACCCAGGCCCAGTAGAACCCCGAGGAGCAAGCCCCCAAAAACAGGGAAAAAACTCCTTTGCGTAAAAAACCTGATAGAAGGTATTGGCAGCTGCTGTTGGATAGAGTCCTTGTTCCCTCGAGATGAGAGGCAATTCGAATTTAGACAAGAACGGAAGACTTCCGTTCCGATTCACCAAGTGTTCCACGGAAGGGCACAGGTAAGTGCTCTTGTAAATAAATCACCTCCTGTTCGGATTCGGGAGACCAATTTAAGGAGGATACCAAGTAAGTCCTTGGAAGATAAGGTAAGTATCAGGAGCCGACAAAACATCGTAATGAAATGCGGATAGAATACCCTCAAAGAGTAAGAACCACCCAAGGAAAGAAAGAAGATCAAAAAGAATCGTAGAAAGGTCTCCTGGCATGCTACGTGCTACAGGAAGCCAGATGGAACTATACCCTTGTGTACACAAAACAGACCTGAAAGGAGCGGAGAAGAAGATGTTGGGCAGGGCAGTCAGATAAGGAGATGTGTAACAGCAAAAGACGTCGTACACGCTACAGAGTAAAAGCCGCAATGGCCGCGAGACAGAAGAAAGGTAAGAAAAGTCAGAAACCATCTGTAGCCTGATACGAAGAAAGATTCGCACAGACGGCAAAGAAGGAATGTAAGATTGAAAGACAGAATAAGTAGAATAAGTAGTAACCACCAGACTGAAGGCAAAGAGTAGAGGACATATAAGCAGTGAAAGCAAAGTACTGCACAGAGGGAGAAATACAAAGGCAAAGAGAAAAAGGATCTGGGAACCTGGGCAAAAAAAGGCAGGCAAAGCGAAGGTAGAGGCCTGGAACTCTGGCAACCAGAGATCCCGCAAGCGTCTCCCCGAGAGTAAACAGATACAACGCAAGGAGCGGATGGCTCCACCCACCCATATAGAAGTGGCGGCCATCTTGGGGGAAGACTAGACTGCAGAGTGAGATGCTACCAGGGGTCTGCAACCTGTGGCTCTCCAGATGTTTCGGACTACAACTCCCATGATCTCCTGACATTGACTATGCTGTACAGGCCGGATGGGAATGGTAGTCCAAACACATCTGGGAGCCAAAGGTTGCAGACCCCTAAGAGAATCTCCAGCGTTGCCAGCACTTCCAGGGTCGGCGCATGACAGTATGCCCCTTCAAATACTGAACTCAACCTATGAAAATGCTGGATCAGTCTGGGAGCGTGTACATGAGACCTAGGTTCCCATGTCCGTTCAGCTGCTGTGTACCCCTTGCAACGGACCAAGTACTGTAAAATGCCCTTCCTGTATCTTGAGTCCACCAGACGTGACACTTCGTATTCCTCGGGTGTCTGAGGAGGGACAATCCTGTGCTTGGTTACTGTACGTTTGAATGGATGTTCCACATATGCTTTCAGAAGGGAAGACTGGAACACAGGGTGAACTCTTCACAGACTCTGAGGCAGGTGTAGACGAAAGGTCAAGGGGTTGATTCTAGCCTGAATCCAGAACGGGCCTATGTACCGGGGGGAGAACTTGCCAGTATGTGTCCATCTTGGTAAGAATTTGGTAGATAGCCAAACTTGGTCTCCTGGACTCCACTCCGGGTTGGTAGTTCTTTTACAATCTGTGTTCCTCTTGTACACCTTGCGGCTGTCTTCCAGGGTGTTCAGGGCGTTCTTGTGCACTTGTTGGAGTTCGGAGACGAGACTGTCCACAGCAGGTACCTTTGAAGAAGAGAGAGCAGACCAAGTAATATGTTGAGGGTGGTACCCATATGTGCACATAAAGGGGCTCATATTGATGGCAGTGTGGTGTGACTTATTATAAGCAAATTCTACTATCGGGATGTAATGAACCCAGTCATCTTGTTCTCTATTGCAGAGACTACAGAGATATTGTTCCAGGTTAGCGTTCAATCTCTTAGTCTGCCCGTTAGACTGAGGGTGGAATCCTGACGACAGTGCCCTGTGGATACCCAGTGATCACACATTGAGGTCCAGTATTTGGAAGTAAACTGGGAATCGCGATCAGGCACTATGGTCTGAGGCAGTCCATGTAGTCTCACAATATCTTTAAGAAAAAACGTGGCTGTCTCTGAGGCCAAAGGAACGCCAGGAAGAACCTAAAAATGGGCCATCTTACTGTAAGATTTAATCGTCACCATAATGGCTGTCATGCCCCTGGAAGGAGGCAGATCGACAATAAAGTCTGTTGAGACATGAAGCCAAGGTCTTGAGGGTAGTAGATCTTGCTGCAACAACCCCATAGGTTTGCGTCTAGACACCTTACTCGTCGCACATGTAGGACATACAGACACATAGGTCTTGACATCTTGGCTGAAAGAAGGCCACCAGAAATGTCTTGCTACTAACTCCAAAGTACCCTTTTCGCCCTTGTAGCCTGCCAGGGGAAGACCATGGCACCATTCGATGGCCTGGGTTTGTAACAACCTATTGGGGAGGTACAGAGCCCGCTTATGAAATAAGTATCCTCCCCTCCGCTCCAAATTGAGCCTTTGAAGGTCTGCTTCTCCCTCAGATCTGATCTTATCTCGGAGTTCTTGTAGAAAAGGCTTCCCCATAGTCAGAATCTTCTTGTCTGGGAGTAGCTTCTCTTCACTCATGAAGCCACCAACGATTTCACCTATGCTCCGTCAGCTACCGCATTCTTAGATCCTGAAATGTAGGTGATGACGAAGTCAAAAAGTGGGAAATAGTATGCCCATCTGGCATGTCGTGAGTTATTACACTCCATCTGTTGGAGCACCTTTAGGTTGCGATGATCGTTGCGGATGGTGAATTGGTGAACAGCTCCCTGGAGTAAATGTCTCCATTCTTTGCAGGCCTGTCTAATAGCAAGCAATTGTTTCTCCAGAACAGAATAGTTTCGCTCGCTGGAGGTTAGAGTTCAGGAGAAGTAGGCTACGGGATGTTCTATATTATCCTCGCCCAACTGAGTAAGGACCGCCCCATAAGCCCCATCAGAGGCGTCAGCCTCCACTATGAAGGGCTTGGACTGATCTGTCTCCAAAAGAATGGGTGTGGTAGTGAATAGGGTCTTGAGCTTCTGAAAAGCACCTTGGGTTTATTGTGCCATGTAAACTTCAACCCCTTCTTGAGCAAGGAGGTGATGGGCAGGATGGTTGCCGAGAAGTTAGGGATAAAACGTCGATAAAAGTTTGCTAAACCCAGAAACTTCTGAACCTCTTTGACTGAGGTGGGTTCTGTCCAGCGTAGGATCACCTTAATCTTCTCGGGACCCATCCGTACACCCTCTGAGGATAGGATAAAACCCAGATATGCAACCTCTGAGGCTTCAAACTCACATTTCTCCAGTTTGGCGTACAGTTGATTCTCCTTCAAGCGCCTTAGTACTTCTCTCACATGAAGACGGTGTTCCTTTCGAGTAGGGGAGAAAATGAGGATGTCGTCTAGATAAACGACAACCGAGACAAACCGGAGTTCTGAGAATAGCTTATTAAAAAACCTCTGGAACACTGCTGGGGCATTGACCAAGCCAAATGGCATAACCTGGTATTCAAACAGCCCTAGCGGGGTCCGAAAAGCTGTCTTCCACTCATCCCCACTTCTTATTCTCAGCAGATGGTATGCCCCTCTGAGATCCATTTTTGTGAACACCTTTGAGCCTTGGACGGCTTCATGTATATCTCTTATCAGGGGCATTGGGTACCGATCCCGTATAGTTATCTGGTTGAGTCCCCTGTAACCTATACAGGGGCGTAGCTCGGCAGAACCCTTCTTGGAAATAAAGAATAAAGAAGCACCTCCAGAAGACTTGGACTCTCTGGTCAGCCCATTCTTTAAGTTGGCCTCCAGGTACTCCGTGAGAGCTCTTCGTTCTGGTAAGGAGAGAGGGTACATCCTGCCAAAGGGCACAGGAGCATCTGTCTTCACGTCGATGCCACACTCTTCTGCTCTGTGTGGGTGTAGCAGCCTAGTAATACGGTCTATGAAAACCACGGAGTATGCAAGATATGGACTAGGTAGCGAGAATGCTGTAGGATTAGGTAAAGTCACTGGATTGCACTGTTGAAACTTTTCTTCCTGCTCCTTCAAATATCGGTGAAAGCATTCATTGGCTGAAAACCTGATAATATCAGCCTTCCAATCAATGAAAGGGTTGTGGCGGCGCAGCCAGGGTATACCCAGTATGACAGGGAAGTGTGCCGCCCTTATCACATCGAAGACAAGGGTTTCTTGATGGTCTCCCATGGTGACTTGCCCTGGTTTAGTCTCCTTCAATATGGGTCCTGATGACAAGGGTCTGCCAGCAACCCCTTCGACTGGTTATGGGTTCTTCTTTTCCTGTAGT
Source organism: Ambystoma mexicanum (assembly GCF_040938575.1). NCBI lineage: Eukaryota > Metazoa > Chordata > Amphibia > Caudata > Ambystomatidae > Ambystoma > Ambystoma mexicanum. The sequence continues at coordinate 1,227,812,180 of NC_090926.1, forward strand.
GGGATATGATTCTCCTAAGCCCAAGGTTACATCTACAAAGTTCCCTGCCCCTTCACAGTCCAACATAGCTAGTACTTTCCGGTTAGGAACGGGAAGGATCGAAAATTTGATTAGAAAAACCGTCAGTCGATTGTACTCTTCCTCCTGTAAGAGCTGGGTGTTGTTGCAGGGGTGGCCTTGATTCCTGTCGTTTGCTCCCCTGCTTAGGAATGGGACGAAGCGTTTCCCTGATGTCTAGGTGGTACTTCGGGACAGGTACGCAAAAGGTGTTTGGAAGACCTGCAATACAATACATACAGAGTCCCATCTCTCTGCATCTTTTTCTCTACTTAGGGGTTAAGGGTCATCTAGTTGCACCAATTTGAATGGGTTCGTCTGGTGTTCCTTGGTCCTTTGGAACAGAAGGTAAAACAGGAATTGGTGTATAGTTGCAACCTCTTCTTCTTTCTAGACCTCTTTCAGAGAGTCTGAATTCAATCTGCAGCGATAACGTGACCAATTGTTGATAGGTGTTGGGTCTAGCAGTGCTCATCTTTGATGTTGTCATGTAACCCCCTTCTGAATAAGGTCTGTTGCGCAGAGTCAGGCCAACCCGCATGGACAGATAGCCTCAGAGACTGTGATACATATATTTGTACGTCTTGAGTTCCCTGCCGGATGTCCAAAAGGGCTTCATATGAGGAGAATTCAACTTCTGGACGATCAAACCGCAATTTAAAATTCAGTACAAACTGGTCGTAATCTGTTAAAGAGGGATCTGAGTGAGTAACCAGGGGAGTGGCTCAAGCCAAAACATTTTCAATGAAGTTGGAAACCAAGAAGCTCACCTTGGCTCGGTTGGATTCAAAAGTCTTAGGTCTGAAGGTAAAGTAAACTACACAGGCATCCAGGAATTCCTTTAATGATTTTGGATTTCCGCCACACTTCCTGCTGGGCAGTGGCATGGGAGGGAGGTCACTCCTGTGCTTGTCTCTGGCCACCACTTGCTGACGAAGGGCCAGGTTCTTTTTTTTTTTCAACTTTATTTATTGATTGCGGTACACTTCACTGCAACAACACATCATAACATAATTAATCATGACTTCAATGAAACTCAAAATCTTATACTCCATTTAAACACTTTTACAGTTACAGTGCATTTCCAGCCCTCACGGGACTGTTTTCAGCAGATGCCAACTCACACAGGTATACTCTGAACGGGGCCCTAATGTCCTTGGGTTTGTTTGCCCTTGGGAGTGTCATTACGAATTGCTCCTCACACTCATTAACGTATGTCAATTCCTTGAAATAATGATTTACACTTGGTGCGTGTGGGCTTTTCCAGTTCTGAAGTATACACTTCTTCGCCACTACGCACGATACATTAAACAGTCTTCTGGTTACCTCTGCTGTCTTACCGATATCCCCAAACAAATATTTCTGGGGTGTGAGGTCCGCTGGTACCTGTGTTACCTTTTGCAGTATATTTGAAATCAGTCAGCACATTCGCTCCCACACTTCTGGCAACTGCTTGCATGGTTTTCTGTGAATTAAGCTACTTTTACAGGGGTGTAATGCGTTTGTTCAACATTTTAAATTGTATCTGGCGGAGGCCTGAATTAATAGACACCTTCTTGGTCAAGTCATAGTATTTCAACCACTTCTTGTCCTATATATTTATTCCCAGGTCTTCCTCCCAGAATGTTTTGATCATATTCAGTGTAGGCGTGTGTTCCTGTGTTACTGCGTACAGTTTGGAGACACTAGTACCCGATTGGGAGGATAATGACATAAAGCAATCGTGCGTTATGGGTTCATCAGGAAACAGCGGCCATCTAGCCTTGAAGGCCAGCCTCATACGATGGTACTGTAACACCTGCAACTGATTCCTCCCCACCGCAGTCTTAAAGTCCTTTAAGGTGACAAACTTTCCATTTGGGTATATGTCCCACAACCTAAACGCCCCTCTGGGTCCCAGATTCTTTGTATATCTGTATCGAATGATGGTGCAATGCCGGGGAAGTTCCAGAGAGGACCGTCCGTGTGATATGGCGTCTCCAATTGGAGTCTCTTATAGATTTTGGACTAAGCCTGTACAGTTGCACTCACTGGATCAAATGTGCATTCATCTTGGTGTTTAGCTTTAAATAGGATGGATTGTATATCTGTTGTTCTCACAGCGTGTTTCTCTACCTGTACATGTGATGTGTTATCCAGGGGGTCGTACCAGTATCTGGAAAACTGAGCCTGCGCCGCTAGATAGTATAGCTTGAAGTCTGGAGCTGCCATTGTTCCCTTGTCATAGGGTTCAACCATTTTTTCCCACTTCATTCTGGCTGCCCCCCCCGTTCCAGATAAATTCCACAGCTAGGGACCTAAGTGTATCGAAGAACTTTCTACCAGGCCACATTGTTATGTTGGTGTATATGTATAGTAATTTTAGCAGGACCACCATTTTCAGTACTGCAACCCGGCCTATCAACGATATGGGGAGCTTAGCCCATAACTTGAGCTGGGTGGATATTGTGTTTAGTAGCTGCTCATGATTATCTGCGTACAGGGAAGAATTGTCTTTGGACAGGATTATCCCTAGGTATCTTATTTTCTCCGGTGACCATTGTAAACCGTGTGTGTTAGTTGGGCGTCTAGTAGCTCGGGTTAGAGGGAAGATTTCAGATTTAGCTCCGTTAGTTTTATAGCCTGAATGCTCTGCAAATTCGTATATGGCTTCCATTGTGGGGCCCAGATGTAAATCAGGTTCCCGGATATACAACAGTGTATCATCCGCATATAGCGATACTGATTGGGTCAACCCAGCCATTCTAATACCTCTCTGACTCTGATGCTCCCTGATATTTGCTGCAACTGGTTCTATGGTGAGAGCAAATAGTATTGGGGAGAATGGACAGCCCTGCCTGGTGCCCCTGCCCAGTGCAAACCAATCAGATAATGTATTGTTAGACAGTACCTTGGCCCCTGGTTTACAATATAGTAGCTTAACACATTTTAAAAAATATGGGCATATTCCAGATTTCTCAAGCACGGCGAACAAGTAGGCCTATGACACCGAGTCAAATGCCTTCTCGGCATATAGGGATACGACCACGGCCTGTGCTTCTGGTTTTATCTGGGCCATGACCCCGAATAGTCTCCGCAAATTCAGTGCCGTTGACCTGGCCGGGATGAATGCACATTGGTCTGGGTGGACCAGCATGGGCATATTGGGTAGAAGTCTTGTGGCTAACACTTTAGTGAATGTTTTGGCATCACAATTTATTAGGGCGAGTGGCCGGTATGAGGACATATCTTGGGGTAATCATGTGGGTTTCAAGAGTACCGTGATTATGGCTACTCTCATAGACTCCGGTAGAGTTCCTAGTTCTATCACCTCCTCCCACACTGCTAGTAGTATTGGAGCTAGTTCCGTGTTCAGCACCTTGTATAGCTCCGCTCTCAGCCTGTCTGACCCTGGTGCCTTACCACTGGCTAGTGATTTTATAGCTTTGGTGATTTCTTCAAGCGTTTTGGGGGTGTTATATTGTCTAGATAGGCTACCAATTCACTAGTTGCTTTCGAGTCGTGGTTTGAGTACAACTCTGTGTAAAAATTAGCAAACTTGTTGTTGATTCCTTCCTCACTTGTGATAACTACCGTCGCTAGTGACTATGTTGGAGATCGGCGTGTGTTGTCTCTCCGCCTTTAATAGATTCGCCAAGGTGCGGCCTGCTCTGTTTCCTTCGCCATAACGGTGTGCCCTAATTGGGGCCGCCATTTATAGAAGTTCCTATTTGCCAGCCTATTAATTCCTGTAAGTTACTATTAATGTCTGATAGTATCTTGGCCTCATGTGTATCAGTATACAGTGATTCAGTTTGCCTATGCGCTTCTCCACCCCTTTCAATTCAGCTCCAAGTCCGCCGACTTCAATAGGCCGGCGGACTTGGAAATTAAGATCCACCTCACCCAAACTTTAAAGGTTTCCCACACGGTTGCACTTTTGTCCACTGATCCCCTGTTGGATGTAGAGCATCTGCAACAGTTGGGTCCTTGAGAATTTCTGGTGGCATTCTCCATTTCCTTACCGGCGGTTTTGCTTCACTAAGGGCCATTCCTAAGGATATTGGGGAATGGTCCGATAGGGTGCGGGGATGTATCTCACAATTGGTAATTTTAGACATAAGGGTGGTTGATACTATCCAATAGTCTATGCGGGATTCGGTGTCGTAAACAGAGGAATAAAAGGTGTATTGCCTCATTTGTGGGTGTAATGTCCTCCAGGCGTCCACCCTGGACATTTGTGATAGGATTTGTGTTATCGTAGCGGCTGCCTTAGTAGGAGTTCGGTTTTTTGTAGTCGAGCGGTCCAGAAAGACATCAAGGATGTTGTTGAAATTCCCCCCCCGCCCCACATTATATATTCGTCCCCCAGAGGTCCATTTCATGTATAACATTTGTGTAGAAGTCTGGGTCATCAATATTGGGTCCATATGTGTTTACAAGTATGACCTTCTTTCCAGCTATGCTACCCCACACTATTACATATCGACCTTGTGGGTTGATTTTATTCTTCTCGAATTGGAAACCTATGGAGGGATGTACAAGTGTAAGGACTCCCCTGGCCTGAGTCGAATATTCGGTGTAATAGATTTGTTGCCCCCAGCTTCGAAGGAGCTCTGTGTTTGCCCTCTGGAGCGCATGTGTTTCTTGTAGCATGACTACTTGGGGGTGATGTCTGGTAATGTGTATCCCCACCTTCCTCGAATTAGCTTGGTTGTTGAGGCCTCTGACATTCCATGTGAGGAGTTTTACTCGCTGCCCATTAGCCGTTGCCCTGGTGTCTGCCATGTCTTTGTTGTGTTATAACTTCTTTCATCTCTGTAATCTGCAACCATGTATTGTGTGTAGCAATGCGACGGCAAGTTTTAACATATTGGACGCTTCCAACTGGGTCCCATCGTCCCAACTCCCCCTCTCCTCCCCGATAAAGCTTAACAAAACATGTTAATCTTTGTTGCAATGCCCCCCTCCCCGCATTATCTCCCCCAACCTGATAATGCTGCCCCTTAGCTCTCAAAGCCCTTCTAGTGGGCATCCCCTTAACCAGTGGAACCTTCCTGAGGGTCACTTGTTGCAGCCACTTGGTCGGCTTCAACCCGGGCTCACAGCCCTACTGTTCATAAGCATTCATCAGGGTCTGTTATTTTAACGTACATTCAACATTATTAAACAAAAAGGATATGTATCACAGCTTTAGTTAATCCGCAGAGTCTTGTCTCTCCGCTACAGGTCTTGGTCTCGCATTTTGCTCCGTTGCTTGGTCTCGGGGGGGCAGAGGGATGGATGCCTCGACATATGGCATAGCCTCTGTCGGATTTTCGAAGAAATGAGCTCTGCCCCCATATTGTATCCTCATTTTTGCCAGGAAAATTAATGCGTAGGGCACATTGCGCATAAGAAGTTGCTTCTTCACCAGTTCGTAGGACCTCCTTTGCACTTGGACAGTGGTTGAGAAATGTGGGTGTATATGTATCCTGCTTTCCTCATGTTGTAGGGTTCCTTTTTCCCTGAATAGCTGTAGGATCGTGTCTCTGTCCCTATAGTTAAGGAGGCATGCTATTATAGTGCGGGGTGGTGCGCACGGCTTCGGTGGTGGGGCTAGGGTTCGGTGGGCTCTCTCAACAAGGAAGTGGTCTGAAAAAGAGTCTGTTCCTAAACGGGTTTTTAGAAGGTTTTTTGCACTTGTCTTTCCAAAGGGCCTTTACAGAAAGACTCTGAGACTCCGACTATCCGGATGTTGTTTCTCCTTGACCTTGAGTCTAAATCTTCACACTTATTTTGAGTTTTGTGCAGTTCGGATTTGAGCTGTGCTATGGCGCGGCAGTGTTAGGAGATTGTGTCTTCATTCGTGCTGATCCTGTTTTCGGCCTCTGTAATGCGTGTACTTTCTTTTTCAACCCGTGCTTTCAGGGAGTCATTGGTCACGACTATGTCATCCAGTTTGACGTTAACCGCAAGGAATCGATTTTGCACAAGCGTCACCAGGCGGTCTTCCCTTGGATCTAACGGTTCCTCTACCTGTGCGTCCGGCGCATTCCCTGCAGTGTTAGTCAGCCCAACGGGCTGGGAGCTTGCAAAGGAGTCCATCGGGCCTGTTCATTTCCGTCATGTGCCCTTCTTCTCGTGTCGGCCCATGTAGTTTGATTGTGCACTAAGGAGAGGACTGTGTCCTCCCACGTATTCGTATCTGTTGAGGTTCCTTTGCTAGGGAGGGGTTATTTTGCCTTTATATACCCTTGGCGCAGGGCGTACACCACCAGTCTTCTTAGGATTTTTTCCTTTTAATATCCAGCACTCCACCACTTGTTGCTGCGTCACCATGTGAGTTTAGCTGGTATAAATGTGGATCTGGATATGTGTGCCCCTGCGTGCACTGTTGCTCGTGGTGTGGCGTGGGAAAGAAGCTGAACTGGACAGCGCCCAAAAGCTTTTCCGGATCGCACTGTTATTGTGTGCTAGCAGCCTGCAGTCCCACTATGGCTGTTTGCCGTTGAGTAACTCCTATAATGGATGACCAATCCACTTAAATTAAGCTGTGGCAATGGAGTCCTTCCTTATTTCTTAGTTGTTGTCCGTGCCACTTCACCCTTTCCACCTTTACAGCACTCTGGTGGTATTTTTAACACCAGGCACTTTCACCTTCCTATTTGTGTTGGCTGGGGCCCTCACTTCGCGCCACACTCACTGTTCTCTATGTTGTCACGGCCCGGCTCGGCCCATATTCTGGAGCCTCCGTGTTCCAAGTCCTACCTGTTATAGCTCACTGTTGGTGTCCCCCACGCGTGGTATGGGGCCGCGGGGGCTGCGCTCGCCCGGGCAGCCACAGGAGACAGGTCTGTCAAGCGACTGCGTCTCCCCCGCAGCCGGGCGCACCGTGCTACTTATGGGCACGCACCAGCCCGCCACAGGTTTCAGTTCAGGCGGAGAGCCGCGCACGCTGTCGTCATGGCCCTCTCCAGCCCAGCGCGACTCCGCTCTCACCTCTTGTGTGTTTGCCCCTTGCACCGGGGCTCGTCTGTCACCTCACAGGATTCGGATGTCGGTTCGGATCTGGCTATCCTAATACTCTTCTGCTGTGATCTCCTAATGTTCATTCTTGGGCTCATGTCTATAGACTTATTCACGCCATCTCTCCATCCAGCCTCTTTCTCCTTCTCTTTTTTTAAATATTTTTATTAGCATTTTCATATTACAACACCTCAAAATTAAGCAACAAAAAAAGAAAAAATACACTGCCCCTCCCCCACCAATCCCCATCAGACCCCCCCGAATCTCCCCACATAACCTCCACCACCCACTCCCAGACAGCTACCTTCACTGTACACAATATTTAACAATCCAACTGGTATGCACTTTAACTGAATAAGTCCAGAATCCGTAATCTTTGCGGACACCAGTTCTCGCGAATGTCTTTGTGCAGAAAGTCCATAATGAACTCCAAATCCTTCTTAAAGTTCTTCTGTTCCCCTTGTACGACATAAGTGACCCACTCTAGGGAGACAGAGTGCCACATTTTTGTTAACCACTCGTGTTCTGATGGTGGCTCGCATTGCTTCCATTTTCGGCGCTCTAAGGGAAACTGCTGCCGCCAACAATATCATGTAAGCTTTCCTTAGTTTCTTTTCAGTCAAGATCTCCAAAACATCACCTAAACCCAACATTGATTCACCTGTACATCTTCGTATCTGGAGACCAAATATCTCATATGTAGCTTTATTCACTTTTCCCCAGAAAGGTTTAATCTACTTCTCTTTTTAATTGCCAACTTACTTGAAACTCCACTCTTAACTTGCTACAAATACCTAGATCCCTCTCCTTTATGGCAGGTCCTATATACCTTGGTGGTTCCTCCTCCCAGTCGATATTTGTTCTGTGTAATTTTAGTATGGAGATCAGCTGCATCTCATCTGGCTGTGTATTCCTCACTCCCGATGCAGACCATGACTTTAAAATCTGGGTCAGCCATATTGAAAATTAGTAACTGGTCTTTCTGCACATGCGATTGACCACTAAGCTCCAGAAGCTTGTTCAGGTTTGTCTTCCTATGCTTGGGTAGTGTTTGTTGGACACTATTTACTAGCGTGATGTTATTGTGAAACTTGGCTTCCTTTACCTGCGGATGTGCCACAGGGGACTTTGACAGACTAGATGCTTGATGATAGTGAATAAATTCCCCCTCGGGTCCCGACAAAGACTGAGGGGGATTTTACCCATATCATCAGTTCAGAGGGTATTTGGACCCACGGATTGTAGCGACACTCATGACAATTAACACATTTTATTAACTATCATCAAGCATCTAGCTTTGACTTCCAGATCGGCCTTGAGAACGACCCATAGGTCGAAACACGTGTCGGCTGTTTCAATTAAATGGATTCACTGGACACAAGCATTACTTGTCAATTTTACTTGGTCATGATCTAGTGTTTAGGTCTCAGCGCAAGACAGCACTACCTACGCCATGTCCACAGTGAATCCTTGTCCTTCCTCTGACTCATCACAGACCCTTTTTTGGGCGCTTGGGGGCTCATGTTCATCACAGGCATAACATAAGAGACATGCGTAAATGCCTTGCATGATTTCTAAGCATGTTTGTTACGTCACGCCCCATTTTCAATAATTTGTATGGTGCTAGGAGGGCCTGAATCAACTTGTGTTTCCACCTCCTTTCTTCCTCTCCTTCATAGACATGCTCCAGCATTTGCTCCGGCATAGACTTTCAGACCGGGCAAAGTGCTGGGGATCCCTTATGCACTAGCATAAAGCAGGCAGATCCCATATGGATCCATTGAAAACTCTGGCAAGGCTTACAATGCCATTAAACGCTGCCCAACATGCGAGGATGTCGGGCATGGTTTAATTCCAAGATGGCCGCCCGCCATGTCTCAAGGAACCCCAGTGCCTAACTGAGCACATCCGACTGTCCTCGCATCCGATTGGCCATTGAGCCACCTTAAGCAGCCTATCGCCAGCCGGTAGGCGAAGCCGGCCCACTCCCAGCAAGGCCCAGGATAATAAGGCCAATACCTGTCTTCACCTGTCCTCAGCCTTCCTCGCCGTTTGCCCGGACCCCCTGCCGGATTCCAGTCCAACCTGAACGGTAAACGCCACTTCGCTTTTAAATTGAACTGCCTAGACTCTGGAAAAGGCTTTGTTACCACAAGCTACTTATTGCCACTCTCGTGCACTCAGGCCTTATTGCATGCTGTATCTGTGCCCAAAGTTGCTGCCATATCCAGTACATAGGTGCTCAGTCGTATTTAGACTACTGTGTCGCTAATCATCCCTGTCACATATAACTGCACTGTGCCTCACTGCTGCTCGGCTACCCTATGCAATTCTAGCTGCCATTTTTAACCGCATTGTGACCATCTGCTCTGTTCTGCTGATCTGCTCACCAACTGCCTCTAGATCTGTTGACCTGCAGCCCAATGTGTCCCCGCTCAACATACTTTTATAGCCACTAAACTCAATGTTGTGCTTAATCTGCTCTATGTGCTATTCTGAAGTTAGGGGTTATTCTGATTCTAGGTGTTATCTTGAACTAAGTGTTACTCTGAACCTAGGTGCTATTCCCATTCCAGGCGCTATTATGAATACATGCTACTCTGATCCAAGATGTTAATTGGTACACTGGCGCAATTCTAAACCTAATGCTGTGCTAATTGACAAACGCTTACTATGACCACTTTGCTTACCTGTACCTGAGTCAGATGCCAATCTGCAACCTTGCACTACATGGATTAGGTAGTATTCGGCTACTCCAAGCAGGCCGCACTGTCCACTGCTAGATTTCGACCCTAGGCAGGACACACACTGCACCTTACCCCCCTCACACAATGTTTCCTCCCGGGCCTTTACTCTATACTACTGAGAACCATTCTCCACATCACCAATTCCGCATGCCTGCCCAGCTCACCCCTTAACTTGACCTGCCTAGGCACCGCATCACCCACCCTCACAGAGCCCAGCACCACAATCATGCTTAGCCTACTCGCTCCCCCATGCCTTTCGGACAGGCTGACCAGATTACGATCCAGACTTCCAAAAATACACGAGCCTAGAGCCAGGGACTCCACACAATCCATACTCACACACCGAACCTCCATCAGCTCCTGCGCTAACCTTACGCTAAAAAAACCCGAACCTAAACCCGTCAACTCCACTACAACCAACAATAGAGCGCTCATCACAGCTACCACCCCCACCCCTGCCAAAGCCAAAACCCTACCTATAAAAGGTGCCCTCATCAACGCACGCTCCATGATTGCCCATGCCACGGACATCGCTGATCTCATTTTAGCTGAAGATCTAGACTTCCTAGCCATAACAGAGTCCTGGCTTCATGCAGCGGCAGGCCCAGCCCTTTCGCTAGCCATCCCCACCGACTACACCATCATCCGAGCGGACAGAACTGAAGCTAAAGGCGGTGGTTTGGCCATCATTGCCAAGACCCACCTTAACATCAGACTCAACTCCGCCACACACCACCCATCATGTGAATCACTTACAGCCAAACTACCCATCGCTAACTCCCAAACAATATCCATTCACTTACTATACAGACCGCCCGGGAACTCCTCACAATGCCTTCTCTTAGGAGACTTCAATTTAAGCTACAAAGACCCCAAAGACAATCAAGCCACTCTCATCAGCAACACCCTGTCTGAACTAGGCTTCACACAAAAAGTAACCAGCCCCACCCATAACAAAGGGAGAACCCTTGATTGGATAGCAGACTATAACTGTGCCGTATCGATCACTAACAACACTCCCCAATCCTGGACCGACCACCACCTCCTCTCCTTCTCACTTGAGGCCTCAAGCCCTACAACCAACATGGCACTAGCCCCAGCCATCCACACGAGAAGCAAAAAAAATATCACAGTAGAAAAACTGATCCCACTCATTCTTCCTACACTAAGCCAACTCCAAGACTCTAATCCCTATGACCTCGTAGAAGGCTATAACAACACCATGCGCATAGCCTTAGACGCCATTGCACCATTGAAACTTAGAAAATCCAAACCAAAAAAGCACCTCAACCAATGGTTCTCCAGCCATCTTAAAACCCTTAGATTGGAAAAGAGTAAACTGGAACAAGTCTGGAGACAATCTCCGACTGACCACAACAAACTATTGCTTAACAAAATAACGGCCAACTATAAAAAAGAAATCATAGCGGCCAAACAAGAATCCTATAACCTGAGAATCTCCCAATCCAACTCCAGCTCCAGAGAATTATTTACTATCCTGAAAGAATTGGAAACCCCGGAAACAATCCCAGATACTTGCGTTAAAAACAAACAATGGTGCACCAGTGTCCAAAATGCACTAAACAACAAAGTCACTGGCCTTCAAACAAAAATTAAAAATAAGAAAGACTCCCTCACCAATCTTACCAACCCCATCAACGCCCACTCGAGCCCTCCACCCTCACACCACACACCTAACTCTGCTCGCTTCAGCTTTTCCAAAGTCTCTTCCTTCGATGTAGAAAAAATAATTCTTGGCCTTAAACCCTCCAACTGCAAAGGTGACCTCTGCCCCCCACAAATCATTAAAGACGCGGCACGAGACCTCTCGCCATTCATCACCAGACTCATCAATGCCTCTTTTTCCTCAGGAACAGTCCCCAGTAACCTTAAAGAGTCCTGGGTCCTCCCTCTCCTCAAAAAACCCTCCCTTGACCCGTCCATCCCAACCAACTACAGACCGATTACCACCGTCCCATTCCTGCTCAAGATACTAGACAAGACAGCATACCAACAAATTCAAAAGTATCTTGAAACAAACCACCTTCTAGGAATAAGACAATCCGGCTTCAGACCCCAACATGGAACTGAAACAGCCCTGATAGATCTGAAAGCCCAAATAGACGACCTTAGAGATAACGGGAAAACTGCATTACTACTCCTGCTAGACCTCTCTGCGGCGTTTGACCTAGTTGACCATAAAATCCTATGTAATCATTTAGACTCAGCTGCCCACTTTTCACAAGAAGCCATCAGTTGGATTGAGTCATTCCTCAACAACAGATCCATGCGAGTCTTTATCTCCTCTGCCGCCGCCGAACCCATCCCCATTACATGTGGAGTCCCACAGGGCTCGTGCGTCTCCCCCACTCTGTACAACGTGTTCACAAAGCCCCTGTTTGATGATCTAGACGGCCTGGGTATCACCTACACTAACTACGCCGATGATACACAGATCCTCATCCAGTTGACGGGAGATTACAACCAGGATTTGGCCTTGGTGAACAGGGTGTATCTCATCATCCAGGCATGGATGGCTTCGCACAGTCTATGCCTGAATGATGACAAAACTGAACTCATCATCCTTGGTTCTACGTCCAACCTAACCAAACTCGACCACAATTATGCCAACTTCATCATAGATGGGAACCTAATCAAGGTTTCGAAAGAAGTAAAAACCCTAGGAATATACCTCGACTCCTCCCTAACCTTCCACAAACAGGTTAGCTCGATGGCATCCTCTACGGCCTACACATGTAAGCTCATAAGAGCAGCCAAACCCTTCCTCTCCACCCACAGCTGCTCTAGACTTGCCAGAGCATTGGTATTATCCAAACTGGACTATTGTAACGCCCTCTACATAGGAGCCACCAAACAAATCACCAACAAAATTCAAACGCTACAAAACAACGCCCTTAGGGCAGCACTCAATATTCCCAGGAGGGAACACATTTCCAATATCAGGAAATCCCATAACTGGCTCAGCACAACAGACAAAATCCTGCTTAAAGTAGCATCGCTCACCCACAAATGCCTGAATAATGCTGCCCCACGCTATCTGGCAGACAGAATATGCAAACACAGCCCCATCAGACCCACCAGAACCTCCAATGCTAATCTGCTCACCGTCCCCAGGTTTAAACGCACTAAAATGGGTGGCAACAGCTTCCAGGTGAAAGCACCCCAACACTGGAACTCCCTACCACCATCGCTCAGAACTCCCCAACCTTACTCACTTTTTAGACGCAACTACATCCATTGGTTAAAGAACACGAACCACTAACACCTCTAACACCACACGGCTGCTCTCCGCGTTGCATGCTTTAAGAGAATCTGTAAATTTGTAATACTAAACTTGTATATATTTGTAATTCTTTAAATACATCTACTGCATTCTCTCCTGCCAAACTGTACACATGTTCCTTTATCGTCACACTGTAATTATGTAATGTAATGTATAATTATGTAATGTAAAGTATAAGCATCCTGTAACCAAGCTTTGAATCACCTTGCTGCTCATGCGCCCTCATACCCTCGGGTCTGGTGCGCAATACAAATGAATAAACTAAACTAAACTAAACTTTTGCCTTGCATTTTTGCACTCCGTTGTGCGTATATCAAAAACTTGCTGGCAGGGAGACTTTTACGTTGCAGTGCTATGGTAACATCCCCCTTTGGGACTAGGGAGGTGAGCCCGCTAATCCTAAGACTCCCTAGCGGACAGGGCAAGAGGGATCCCACTGGCGGTGACCCCCTCCTTTGGGGACAGACAATTCCTAGACAGGAATATATCCTTTCTTTCCTTATCCTGAGAATCCGCTAGCTTTGTGGGTTACATGGGGTTAATGTGCATGATGACGTACCCTTTCACACACCAATGTCTGGTATGTTTTCTACCACTTTATGACATCATCTTTAATCCGAAATGGACATCGGGTGGAATGTCTGGCCCCTATTAGCCCAATCAGCTGTGAACCAAGATAAAAATTAGAAAAGCACCATGACGGAACAATGCCAAAAACCCACGGGAAGACAGCGGGGAGGGAGCAACAGTTCTGACACACACGGAACCCGCAGAGGAAACAGAGCAGGGCAGCTGCACTGACCCACTGAAAGAGAAAGTAGAAAACATCCAAAAAGCCTAAAAAAACCCCATTGTGGGGAGGAGGTAACCCGACACCAAGGTGGGGTGAGAATAACCTGACCACTAGTTGGAATGAGCCCAATCGATGCCGAGGTGGGTACGAGCAATCCAACGCCAAGTTGGGGGGCGAGCAAACAGACCCCAAGCCATGGTGTGAAAAAGGAGACCCCAAACTGATTTGAGAATAACCAGGCCCCAAGGTGGTGTAAATGAGTGCCGGACCAAGGGTGGTTGGAGAGAAACTGAATCACACGGAGGGGTGTGACACCTAAGACTCCAGGGAGGGGTAAGAACCAGGACACAATGAGGTATAGAGATCCCCACGAAATTCCTTTAAGGACAATCTAAGAAGGACTGATCTAGGCCTCCAAGCCAAGAAGCTCCCTAAAAGGGGGAAGCACCAACAATAAGCCAAATTCCCTGGCCATTCAGGGCGAAAGAGAGACTAACCAAAGTTTGACAAATAACTTCAGGAGGGAAAGTTGGAAGAGACTTTTACTGGTGGAACTGGTGGAACTGCACATCGGGCGAAAAGCCCCTTTTTTCTGATATAGAGACAATAAGGTGTGGTTAGAAGCCAGCCACCATGCCATTATTTTGGGTAGAAGACCAACTCTTTTGATTAAGTTCTGATGTATGGTTGTTTTTTTATTTTTTTTATTTATTGTATAACCTTTACAAAAAAAAGACTTTAAGAAGAAAAGAGACATTCATTACATTTAAATTTCAAATATACAAACAAGCATTAAAACATAGACCCAATTTCCTGTTAAAATTTCCAGAGAATAAGCGACAAGTTTAAATTAAATTGTGAAAGGTTCAGTGCAAAGTACAGTGCAGCTTTGAGAAATATACCGACATTAAATTTAAAATTTTCAGAACTCTAAAATAGAAAATAAACCTGCAGAAATTGGAAAAATTTCATAAACACAGTCATAATCATAACAGAGGGGCGTATAAATCTAAAGCTTTAATAAAACCCTCCACAGCAAGTCCGTCCTTAATATTTGAAATAGCGAGACACTGTGACCAGATCAGATTGTCCGCCCCCATTTGCCCCATTACATTAAAACAAGCCAAATATTTGTCCCTTAAAGATGTCAAAGCAGTACAATCTAAAAAGAGATGCCGAGCAGTTTCAATCACCCCCAGAGTTTTGCAAAAACGACAGATGGGATCTAAGTCAGAAAACTCCATCCTTTTATGTAGAACTTCCCGAGTGGGAAGGAGATTCCATCTGAGTTTAATGAGAAGGGAACGATAATATCTGATGGGAAATTGATTCAGAATAAAAGACAGCAGGCCTCTTTTCTTATGGTTGTTGTGATGCTGGAAATGCATTGGATAGACAGGGCCTCTGTATCCTTGTCCTTTACTGCCTTGTATCGTGTGTTCTGATGTGTTTTCCACGCAGGAGTTCGTGTGGGACTCTTGGCGGTGCAGCTCTCTTTTGGTTTTGGTGAAGAGACACATGGGATACCCTTATGGCACCCATGGGTGGGGGTACAACCCTGTGCCCCTAGTGTATGTTTTTGGGCACCTGTGTGTGTCCCACAGAGCAGGGTACGGGCTGGTGGCAGCTCCATGCTGAATTTACTGGTGCCCTGAGCGTCCTCCATTTTGGGATGCCCAGGCCCTGTCATTGGAATCAATAGATTCCTGATGGAAACAAAATGGCCCCCGTGGCTTCTTGCCTTCCATCGTCTGTTGCCTTGATCTTCCCGAAGTCCCGGCAAGCCCTGACTCTGTCCATTCCCCCTGACTGGCTGTTGGGTGGAAGTTCCATGTATGGTAGTGTGGGGAAGTGCTGACCAGACTGGCTGGAGTCTTCCCAACGACTGTATGTTGTGGGTACGCCTGTGGGTGGGACCCGGGTGAATGGAGTGTGTGATGAATACGCATTCTGTGTTGTGGGTGTCTAGTATCTGGTGTTTGACGCAATGACTGAGACAGCCCTGCCCGAAACTGGTATGAATGCAGTGTGGAGTGTTGAATGGCTGGGTATTTGTCCCAATACACATAACTTGTTGTGAATTTCTGAAGAGAAGTGAATGGCCTATATGCACTATGCACCTGATTGGCGGCCTGCCTGCATGAATGCCCTTCGCCGTGATTGGATGCTTGAGTATGACCCAGCGGAATGAATGGGAGATCAACAGTATATCTGGGGACCTCTCACTGCTAGGAATCGTGTTCAGAAGCTGAAGTCAACTACGACGAGTAACTGGAGTTAACCTGAAGCTTAACCTTGAAGCCCTGCTGCAAGAGAAGAATTGCTGTTGCTCTCCTTCACAATCTGAAAGCTGCTGTGTCTCCAAGGACTGACCCAGAGAGGACCTGGTAAGGCGCCCTCTTCCCGAGATACGAGGGACCATTGTGCACCAGCTGATCTTTGCCAAAGCTCCCTGGTAGACAGACATTTGACAGGCTGCCGACCCGAGACGGGGACTGCCGCTGAATCCCAAAGAGAAGCGGCCGGACTGTTGTCTGCCACAGTCGAAGACCGCCGTCGCGGACCGGAGCCGCCGTGCTCCCGTTTGACTAAGAACTTTCAAATCCAAGGACGCTCTCGTCCGCATCGTCAATGATGTATCCCGCTGGAGAAGGCCTGACTGTCGACGTGCCGAGGAGCATCCAACGGTGGTTTACCTGCCACCCGAAGTCCACAGAGACGCCGACGACTCGAAGCCCTTGCTGGGCCACGGTTTTTCAACCTCTTTGTGGTCCAGAACTATCGACACCGAGGTGCCCTGCACGCCTCTTTCTTGCAGGACGTTTATGCTTCCCCATCAACGAGCACCACTACGAACGAAGCTGCCACTTCACCGTCATAGCTCACCCTGTTCTCCGTCGGACGTTCGATGACCCGTGACTCCTGCCTTAAAGGGAGGACACTCGATTCCCCGACGAGGAACGCTACAACGTCAGGTACTTTGGGGTTGCAGAACTATTGGGAAGTCTCTTGTGAACAATATATTGTAACGCTCACCTGATTCCCGTAGAGGCGCCGGTCTTGACTGGGCGTATACCGTATCTTCAAAGGTGATGTGTAACACACGGCTGGCTCTTTGGGCTGGACCTCTGTGCACTGTATGTCTGACTCGAAGGGTAAGATGTCTGCAGATAGAAAATATGGGATTAATGAACTGGGTTATTGAATGTCTCTCTCTTCTTCCCTTTCTCTTCTCCTGTAGAACCCCAAAGGTCAACGCTCTCACCTTAGGTAAGTGAACGCCGTGCTCTCCATCTGCCTCGGGGCAGGGTGCTG
This sequence comes from Ambystoma mexicanum, assembly GCF_040938575.1. Taxonomy (NCBI): domain Eukaryota; kingdom Metazoa; phylum Chordata; class Amphibia; order Caudata; family Ambystomatidae; genus Ambystoma; species Ambystoma mexicanum. The sequence goes on from NC_090926.1 coordinate 1,227,829,383, forward strand.
TAACCAGTTTCTTCACTGGATAAGGGGAGCAGGCCTCTTGACTTCAGAGGACTGCTGTCCGTCGTTTACTGCACGAACGGTAAGTTTCGAGTAATTCTAATGTCTTTAAAAGTCTTTAGTAATGATGTCTCTTGTTTTGCAGGGTTCCGGCGATGGCGGATGACGGGCTGAAGTGAGTTGAAGATGGAGCCCGTGTGATGAATAGAAGCGCCTGGAACCATGTAAGTAAGCGCTTGTTGCCTGCTTCACGATGCGCTCTAACTGTCTTTTTATTTTGCAGGTACAAGTTCGGAGCGGCTGCAGGGTGCCGGAATACCCACTGGGTTAGATGTGGAAAGGAGTAATGGCACGTGAGTATTAAAGTTCCCCAATGTCTTTAAACGCACCTTGTTTTGTCTTTCAGATGCGGGATGCAGCGGCGAAGGCCTCCGGAGCGTGCGAAGAGTTGGTAAGCTTTTGTCTTTCAGATGCCGGAATGCAGTGCGAAGACCTCCGGAGCGCACGAAGAGTAGGTAAGCCTTTGTCTTTCAGATGCCGGAATGCAGCGCGAGGCGTTGATGACAGCCGATGGATCAGGTAAGTGAAGCGCTGTCACTGAAGACCGTAATGCTAACCTGTTCTTTCTTGTCTTTATAGGTGTTGCTGAAGACTGGATTCAGGATGGTAAGCCTTTTTCCTTAGGCCCAGGATCAGATGCAGGATCTTGGAGTCCAGAATGCTTTTGACTTCAAACTCGAGTTCTCCATCAACTAGGATGGGTTTTGGAGATTTAGTTAGTCGGGTTTGAGGTTGCACGGGTTTTAATAGAGAGACGTGGAAGACCGGATGTATCTACATGTGCGGGGGCAAGTCCAACTTGACCGCTACTGGGTTTACTATGGTAGTGATGGAATAGGGACCAAGGTATCTTGGGTTGAATGTGCGTGGCCCTTTTAGAGGTAGATATTTGGTGGATAACCAGACTTGATCCCCTACTTGATATTGAGGGGCTTTCTTCCGATGTTGATCTGCTCCTTTCTTGTATTGTTCTTTAGCCCTTTGAAGGTGAGAAACAGCTTCCTTAAAGGCTTGAGTGATTGTAGAATGCAGGTAGTCAACTGCTGGTGTTTCAAGATCTTGGAGGGGATCCAACTCCGAGGTTCGAGGGTGACTGCCGTATAAAAGAAAAAACAGGGTTTTCCCAGTTCCCGAATGGACAGAGTTGTTGTAGGCATATTCGGCTATCCAAAGGATGTCTTTCCAAGTTTTTTCAGTTTGTTGCAGCATGCAGCGTAAATACTGTTCCAGAGTTTGATTGGTCCTCTCGGTTTGTCCGTCGGTCTGAGGGTGGTGACTGGTCGATAGTCTCACATCAATTTGAGCCGACCGACAGCAACTTCGCCAAAAATGAGAAATAAATTGACTACCTCGATCCGAAATTAGAACCGAAGGGAAACTGTGCAGTCGGACGATGTTTTCGAGAAATTCTCGGGCCAGAGTTGCTGCTGCTGGCAAGCCTTTGAGCGGAATGAAATGCGCCATCTTGGAGAATAAGTCCACGATTACTAGAATCGTATTGTATCCGGAGCATGGAGGTAGATCGGTGATGAAGTCCATAGAAAGCGTATGCCAAGGGCGAGGTGGGAGGTCAATAGGGCGTAAGAGGCCTGCTGGTCTTTCCTTTTGACTCTTGTTTTGGGCGCATACTCCACAGGACATTATAAAGTCTCTGATATCTTTTTTCCAAGACGGCCACCAGAAGTAGCGCTTGATTTTTTCTGAGGTCTTGGCCATACCGGGATGTCCTTCCATTAAAGAATCGTGATAACAAGAGATTACTTTTTTCTGTAAATCTGTGCTGGGCAGGTATAATCGTTCTTGGAAATACAATAAGTTGTCCTTTACTGCAAAGTCCTTTCCCTGCAGATGCCAATTCTGTATGTCTGCTGGAGTTACAAGTTGCCTGGCTTTATCCTTAACTTCCTCTATGGATTGTGTGGCGATTACACCCAGAATTCTTTGTTCGGGAATGATTGGTACAGGTTTAGGGTTGATCAAGTGTTCTTCCACTCCCATCCGAGAAAGGGCATCAGCTTTACCGTTTTTTGTACCAGGTCGATAGGTAATTATGAAGTCAAACTCGGCAAAGAATAATGCCCAACGGAGTTGTCTAGAGGATTGGGCTTTTGCGGTTTTCAAATATTGCAGGTTTCGGTGATCCGTAATCACAGTAACGGTGTGTCGGGCCCCCAGCAGATAATGCCACCAAGCCTTAAAGGCAGACTTGATAGCCAGAAGTTCCTTGTCAGTAATCGTGTAATTGATTTCAGGAGGCGAGAATTTGCGGGACCAAAATGCCACGGGATGCAACTGATTGGTTACCGGGTCCTTTTGTGATAGAACTGCCCCCATGGCAAGGCTTGAAGCATCAGTTTCCACGATGTAGGGGAGTTCGGGGCGAGGGTGTTTTAAGATTGGTGCAGAGATAAATCTAGTCTTGAAATCCTGGAAAGCTTGTTCCGCCTCGGTAGACCATTCAAAACGTTTGTTTTTCTTTAACAAGGCAGTGATGGGCTGGACTATCCGAGAAAATTCGGGGATAAACCTGCGGTAAAAGTTAGCGAAGCCTAACATGCTTTGCACACCTTTTACGGAGGATGGTGATGGCCATTTGAGAACTGCATCGACCTTCTTTGAATCCATACGCACTCCGCTAGGTGATAATATGAATCCCAAGAATTCAACTTCAGTCACGTTGAAAACACATTTTTCCAACTTAGCGAAAAGTTTGTGTTGACGCAATCTTTCGAGGACCATTTTCACGTGTTTCCGATGTTCAGATTCCGATGAAGAATAAACGAGGATGTCGTCAATGTAAACAACAACACACACATCTATGAGCTCTCTAAGGACATCGTTCATAAAATATTGAAAGGCGGCCGGGGCATTGCAAAGTCCGAAGGGCATGACCTGATATTCAAATAGCCCATATTTGGTGCGGAAGGCCGTCTTCCATTCATCGCCCTCTTTTACTCGTACCAAGTGGTAGGCTCCTCTAAGATCCAGCTTTGTATATATGCATGCTTTTCTGACTTGGTCCAGGAGTTCAGGGATCAAAGGTAACGGATATCTATTCTTGACGGTGATCTGGTTCAGGGAGCGATAATCTATACAAGTTCTAAGGTCTCCTTCCTTTTTTGGAACGAAGAACAAAGCTGAAGAAGCAGGGGACTTGGAAGGACGAATAAACCCATTTGCCAGGTATTGATCCAGGTATTGTCGAAGGTGAAGGTTCTCAGGCTCGGTGAGGGCATAAATTCTACTACAAGGAGGAGTAGATCCAGGTATCAGGTCTATCTGGCAGTCATAAGACCTATGAGGAGGTAGAGAGTTAGCCTGATCCTTCCGGAAAACATCTTGGTATTCTAGGTATTCGGGAGGTAACTGGGGAGTCTCTGAAGAAATTGCTGCCAGTGCAACACCAGGTGGAGGGTGACAAGTAGAGACACATTCTGGAAACTGGACCGTTCTTGCTCGCCAATCGATCAGAGGATTGTGTTTCTCTAACCAAGGTATTCCTAGAATAATCTGAAACTGAGGAGCCTTGATCACATCGAACACGATCTTCTCATGGTGTCCATCTTGACTTACTAACGTCACTTCTTGAGTGGTATGCGTTACTGGTCCGGAGGCTATCTCCGTTCCATCCACCGTAGTAATGACGTCCTTTACAGCCTTGGGACAAAGAGTTAGATTCATCCTCAAAACCATTTCATGATCCACATAATTGCTGATGGCACCGCTGTCGACGTAAGCTTCAATTGCATGTAATCGATCCAGATTATCAGGGCTAATGAGGACCATAGGTATCACGAAATGCGAGGTCACGGAACTGGTTTTCACGCTCGGCAAGAGGACCTCTATTCTTGTCGGGCGAGGTCGTTTCCCTGCTCAGAGTTTGTAACTTTGGTAACTGCAGCTCCTACTGCCTTCTTGGCAGGTTTCACCGGACAGTCTCGAAGAAAGTGCCCTGAGTTTCCGCAATAGAGGCATAATTGCAACTGTTTTCTCCTTTCCCGCTCCTTTTGTGTTAGAGGACCTTTCAGGCCCCCTATTTGCATGGGTACCCCGGAGTCTACTCCTTTGGAAGGAGTTGGCGGTTTGGAAAATACTCGAGCATCAAACTTGGAACGATCGGCCTTCCTGTTCTGCAGTCTGTGATCTATTTGAACGACTAAGTCTATATAGTCCGAACAATCTTGTGGGGGATTCACTACTTGGGCTAACACATCTTTGAGCTCTCCACGTAGACCTCTATAAAACAGCGTAATCCTTTTGTCCTCAGGCCATTGAGTTTCCACTATCAGTCTGTTGAAAGACGCAATATAAGCCAAAAGGTCTTGATTACCTTGTCGCAACGAAAGAAGCCCATTGTCCAAGGCCTGCCCCTGTGAATGTCTTGCGAACAGTTTTTCCATACTGAGCTAAAAAGCTTGAAAATCATGGAGGACCGGATCATCTTGATTTACTAGAGGGATCGACCAGTCTGCCGCATTGCCACTAAGGTACGAAAGCACGAAAGCTACTTTAGCTTGATCAGTTGGAAAGGCTGCTGGCCGGCATAAGAAATGCAACCGGCACTGATTGATAAATACTGCAAACCTCTTTGGGTCACCAGAAAATCGTTCGGGCGGAGCCAGAGGTACATTCCCAGGTAGGTTGATCTGCACTGGATTCATAGAGGATGTAGAAGGAAGATTTCCCCCAGATGCGGGTAACGGGGTCTGTCCGGCTTGTGACTGTAGCAATTGTCTAGCGAGATCATCTGTTCGCTCCTTGGAAATAATCAATTCCCTTCTTAGACCGTTCGTTTCCTGACGGGCTGCATGCACTTCTGCCCTTAGTTCCCCAAGTAACTGGGCTAGCTGGTCGGTATCCGAGGTTTCCATAGCGCATGGACGGGAGTTTTGCGGTAGGCTTTGCGTTCTGTAACGCTCACCTGATTCCCGTAGAGGCGCCGGTCTTGACTGGGCGTATACCGTATCTTCAAAGGTGATGTGTAACACACGGCTGGCTCTTTGGGCTGGACCTCTGTGCACTGTATGTCTGACTCGAAGGGTAAGATGTCTGCAGATAGAAAATATAGGATTAACGAACTGGGTTATTGAATGTCTCTCTCTTCTTCCCTTTCTCTTCTCCTGTAGAACCCCAAAGGTCAACGCTCTCACCTTAGGTAAGTGAATGCCGTGCTCTCCATCTGCCTCGGGGCAGGGTGCTGTAACCAGTTTCTTCACTGGATAAGGGGAGCAGGCCTCTTGACTTCAGAGAACTGCTGTCCGTCGTTTACTGCACGAACGGTAAGTTTCGAGTAATTCTAATGTCTTTAAAAGTCTTTAGTAATGATGTCTCTTGTTTTGCAGGGTTCCGGCGATGGCGGATGACGGGCTGAAGTGAGTTGAAGATGGAGCCCGTGTGATGAATAGAAGCGCCTGGAAGCGCGTAAGTAAGCGCTTGTTGCCTGCTTCACGCGCTCTAACTGTCTTTTTATTTTGCAGGTACAAGTTCGGAGCGGCTGCAGGGTGCCGGAATACCCACTGGGTTAGATGTTGAAAGGAGTAATGGCACGTGAGTATTAAAGTTCCCCAATGTCTTTAAACACACCTTGTTTTGTCTTTCAGATGCGGGATGCAGCGCCGAAGGCCTCCGGAGCGTGCGAAGAGTTGGTAAGCTTTTTTCTTTCAGATGCCGGAATGCAGTGCGAAGACCTCCGGAGCGCACGAAGAGTAGGTAAGCCTTTGTCTTTCAGATGCCGGAATGCAGCGCGTGGCGTTGATGACAGCCGATGGATCAGGTAAGTGAAGCGCTGTCACTGAAGACCGTAATGCTAACCTGTTCTTTCTTGTCTTTATAGGTGTTGCTGAAGACTGGATTCAGGATGGTAAGCCTTTTTCCTTAGGCCCAGGATCAGATGTAGAAGACACGATGAGCGTTCTGCTGCAGAGGATGCAGAATAACGCAAAGCAAGATTCATCCATCGGGTGTGGTTTAAATAGCCTCCTGTAGTGCTTAGGTATCTCCTTCCACAGCCACGCCTAGGTAAGAAAAGAGTTCCTTCTTTCCAGAAGAGTTCCAGTGTTCTGAACCTAGGGAGTGGCTCCTGCCCCACCCAACAGGAAAAGTAGTTCCAAACAGAAGAGGATCAGAGGCTCAACTGGCAGGCAAGTAAGCAGCATGGTCTGCTGCAGGTAAGTCCACCCAAGCATTATGAGCCCGGCGCTTCCAGCGCTGGGACTGGGCATATTTATGAGCCTGGTGCCACTGGCGCCAGGACTGGGTCCAAAAGGTCCCAATTGGGACTGGTTGGCCCTCGGAACCTGGGTTATGGATCTGCTTCCAAGGGAGTTGGGAAAACCCTGACCTTTTGGAAGCAGAGATCATGACATATATGGACTGGGCTTGTATCTTTATTCTACAGGTTGCCCAGGTGCGGGGATCTCCACACAGAGTTGTGTTTAACGGTAGTGACCAGTATTTCTGCCAATTGTTCTTATCAATTGCTTGACTCTTACGTCTATTGTTGGTTGCCTTTACAAACTGATTTGTGTGCCACTTAACCGTACAGTTGATGCACTTTAAAGAGATCTAATAGTAATTGTGGTACCACGTAGAACTGTATATTTGCCATTATAGATAACTGAGTACAAAGTGAGTTATTGTGATATTGTACATAACCTTGAATATTAAGTATATAAAAACTGTGTTTTAACCGATACAGTGTGCGGACATTCCTTTGTGGGTGACAACACTGTACTTAAGAACCAGCCTGCATCACTTCCTGAGAAGCTAGGCCTTGATTGCTCGACCATGTACCAATAATAGAGAATCTTGGCTGGGGTCCTCGGTGCTTCTCCTCTACCATATAGAGAGCAGAAGTACAGACAGCCCCTCCAGTCTTTACACTGGTGGCAGCGGTGGGATGCTTATGGTTTTAAGAACCAGTGTATAACCATGCCACTTACGAAGGATATCTGCACTTTGTTAAATTGAGGTTTAGTTGCATCCGTGGCAGCTCTTAGGTAACTTTTTGTAATTTGCCTGCACTTTGACTGGAAAGTAAATATTTGTGTGCCCCCAGGCCCTGACCCGCTTTCCTTGCTGCCCACTCCCTCCCCGCACCCACTTCCTGGTTCCACCTCCCTCCTGCCTCCCGGTCCGCCCCCACCCCCTGATTGGTGCTTTGAGCCTGCCTCGTGAAATCTAGCGACAAGCGTCTACCCACGAGCCCCACTTCCATCCGTGGCAGCTCTTATGTAACTCTTTGTAATTTGCCTGCTCTTTGACTGGAAAGTAAATATTTGTGTGCCCCCAGACCCCTGACCCTGTCCCGCTTTCCTCGCTGCCCGCTCCGTCCCCGCACCCGCCTCCCGGTCCGCCCCCACCCCCTGATTGGTGCTGTCAGGCAGATCCCTGCTCATTGCCAGTCCACCCAGGGCAGCCCTCTGCCCAGCAGCCCATCGGCTAAGGACCAAAGGCAAAGGACGGCTCCAATTTGACGGCTCCTGATCGTATCTGCAGGTATCCACAGGAGAAGCAAGAAGCCAACAATAAATAGTGTGGCAAAGGCAGGGACAGAAGCAATTACTTCACGCCATACTACCCTACCACTCAACCTTCAACAATTTAGAAGTGTGCCCAGTAGTTTCTCTGTGCAAAGTTCAATTTAGAAGTGTGTCAAACTCCCTCTCCATACAAAGTTGAATTTAGAAGTGTGTCAAACTCCCTCCCTGTGCAAAGTTGAATTTAGAAGTGTGCCCAGTAGCCTCCCTGTGCAGAGTTCAATTTAGAAGTGTGCCCAGTAGCCTTTCTGTGCAAAGTTGAATTTAGAAGTGTGTCAAACTCCCTCTCTGTGCAAAGTTGAATTTAGAGGTGTGCCCAGTAGCCTCCCTGTGCAAAGTTGAATTTTGAAGTGTGCCCGGTAGCCTCTCTGTGCAAAGTTGAATTTAGAAGTGTGTCAAGCTCCCTCTCGGCGCAAAGTTGAATCTAGAAGTGTGCCCAGTAGCCTCCCTGTGCAAAGTTCAATTTAGAAATGTGCCCAGCAGCCTCTCTGTGCAAAGTTGAATTTAGAAGTGTACCCAGTAGCCTCTCTGTGCACAGTTGAATTTTGAAGTGTGCCCAGTAGCCTCTCTGTGCAAAGTTGAATTTAGAAGTGTGTCAAGCTCCCTCTCTGCGCAAAGTTGAATCTAGAAGTGTGCCCAGTAGCCTCCCTGTGCAAAGTTCAATTTAGAAATGTGCCCAGTAGCCTCGCTGTGCAAAGCTGAATTTAGAAGTGTGACCAGTAGCCTCCCTGTGCAAAATTGAATTTAGAAGTGTGCCCAGTAGCCTCCCTGTGCAAAGATGATTTTAGAAGTGTGTCCAACTCCCTCTTTGTGCAACGTAATCTCTTCCGTATGTAGTTTAATTGCATATAGAAGTGTGCCTAATAGCGTGCCCTGGTTGAATTAGAACTGTGCCTAATTTCCTCTCTGTGCAAAGTTGAATTTAGAAGTGTGCCTAATAGCCTCTCTGTACAAAGTTGAAGTTAGAAGTGTGCCTAATAGCGTGCCCTAGTTGAACTGACTAGTGTCCCCAATAGTCTCTCTGTGCATAGTTTAATTTAGAAGTGTGCCTAGTATTTGTATTTGTATTTTATTTGTTTATATAGCGCACCAGGCCCAAGGGCAACCGGGCGCATCACTTCGTTACAGGGATAATAATAGCAAATAGAGACATTATATATACAGACAAAATACATAAACATATGACAAAAATATACAGATATATACAAGTCATGCAGTGAGTATGCAGGTGTGGGATAGGGAAGTTTAAGGCAGTGGGCAGTAGATACTGACTCTAAGGTAGGGTCAGAGGTAGGTCGTGGGTGGACAGCCAGACTTTGGCTTTGCGTTTGAAGAGTGTGAATGACGGTTCAGCTCTAAGGGGGTTAGGTAGCGAGTTCCATAGCTTGGCTGCTAAGACTGGGAAGCTACGCCCACCGGATCTTTGTAGATTGAAATGTGGGATATCCAGGCAGTTAGCTTGGGCACTTCTGAGTGGTCTGGAAGTGGTGTATTGAGAAAATCTGCAGGCTAGGTTGCTGGGTGCTTGGTTGGCAAGGCTTTTGTGTGTAAGCGCCAATGCTTTAAGAGAAACTCTTTGGGAAACTGAAAGCCAATGGAGGTTCCGTCTGGAGTCTGAAATGTGCATGTTCCTGGGGAGTTTGAGGGCATCTCTGATTGCATTATTTTGGATGATTTGTAATTGTTTTAGATTGCATTGGTTGGTACCCAGATAAAGTGCATTACAGTAGTCAATTTTGGAGAGGACCAAAGTCCTGGCAAGTGTAGTGCAGTTGGCTGGTGAAAGGAAGGGGCGGCATGCTGTGATGAGCTTACAAGTGTAAGCTGCCGCAGAGGATACTGCATTGGTTTGTCTGGATAGAGAAAGTGTAGAGTCAATGTAGATGCCAAGTGTTTTGGTTTCTTTAGCAACATTGATGGTGTTGCCATCAATAATGAAGGATTTAAACGCTGGATCAAGTTTACTAAGTCTTTGGTGTGAGCCAAGGATGAGAAGCTCGGTCTTTTCGCCGTTTAGGCACAGTTCATGCTGAGCCATCCAAGCCTGGATGACTTGGTAAATGGCATTGATGGCTAAGGAGTCAATCTTATGTTCTCCTGTGATGGGGATGAGTATTTGGGTATCATCAGCGTAGTTAGTACACGTGACACCCAATAGATCCAAGATGTCAAAGAGAGGTTTTGTAAAAACATTGTAGAGTGTAGGGGAAACACATGATCCTTGGGGGACTCCACAGGTGACAGGAGAGGGTGCAGCGGTTGCAGTGGGAGAGAAGACCCTCATAGATCTATTGTCAAGGAATGAGGTGATCCAGGCAGTGGCTGAGTCCAAGAAGTGGGCAGCAGTTTTCAGGTGACGGCATAGGATTTGCTGGTTTACTAAATCAAAAGCCGCAGAGAGATCTAGAAGGAGTAATAGGGCAAGTTTGCCCTTGTCCTTTAGGTCCTCAATTTGGGTTTTGAGGTCCAGAAGGGCAGTTTCAGTGCCATAGCGTGGTCGGAAGCCAGATTGCCTTAGTCCTAAGAGATTATTAGTTTCCAAGTACTCTTGTATCTGGAGGTATGCTGCACGGTCAAGGATTTTGAGAAGAAAAGGGACCGTGGTGATCGGCCGGTAGTTAGTGGGTATGTTGGCATCCAAGGTGGGTTTTTATAGGAGTGGAATGACCCAAGCATCCTTGAGGTTGTTAGGGACGATCCTAGAGCTGAATGACGCATTTATAAGGGTAGTGATGAAGGGGGCTAAGTTATGTGAGGCCTCCTTAATGATAGTGGCAGGGCAGAGGTCCCCCTGACAGTTGGAGGGTTTGAGGGTGTTGATGATGTGTTCAACTTCCAAGACGGAGAGAGGTGAAAAGCAAAAAGGTTGCAAAGATTAATTGTTAGTTTTGGGGTACTCCTTGGTAATGTTGTATGAGCGATTAGTCTGCAGGCTGTTTTTTTTCTCATTAATTTTAGTTTGGAGGGTAGCAATCTTGCTCAGGAGGGCTTTTTGAATGTTGGCACACCAGATACTGTCTTTGGGACATGTATCTGGTGGGGCGGCTGGAGATTCTAGTTCCTTAAGGATTTTGAAAAGCTCCTTAGTGTTATATTGGGCTAGTTCAATACGTTTATTATAGGACTCCTTTATGGCAGAGAGTAGGGCTTCTTTGTAATTTAGAGACACTAAAGCGACAGCTACCGTGGGGTGACTCTTCCAGTGTGATTCGAGAATCCTTTTTTCCTTATGAAGGGCTCTCAACTGAGGGGTGAACCAAGAGTTGAGGTGGGCCTGAGGTTTGGGTTTCCATAGCCTGGATGGTGCAATGAGATCAAGCGCTTTTAGCATGGTCTGATAGTAGGTGTCTACCAAGACCGTGGGATCAGAGCAGGCGGGGGAGAGATCATTGAGGACAGGAAGGATGAGAGGAAGTAGTTTAGCGCATGTTATATTACGCTTATTTCTAGTGTTAGTAGCTGGTGCAATGTTAGTGATGGTGGAGATCAGTTGGAATGCTGAAGGTGATAAGGTGGTGGTCGGTCCACGTGCAAGGTTGGTTAGAGTCGATAGTGGTGTCACAGTTTAGGTCGGCTAGCCAATCTAAGGTCCTGCCCTTAGAGTGAGTAGGGGAGGTAATACGTTGAGTAAAGCCTAGGTTAGATAATAGATTGTTGATTTCGAGGGCTGGGGCATCGTTGGGGTCAAGGTAGCCCAGGTTAAAGTCACCTAGAACTATGATTTGGGACATGGACTTAGTATTGTCAGTGAGGACAAGAGACACGTCTTCGGCGAAAGTGGAAAGTGGGCCAGGAGGTCTGTATATAGTGTGTAAAGTGACAGTCTGGTTAGGAGAGATGGCTAGTTTGGCTGTGAGTAGTTCAGCTGAAGTGATTTGGCAGGGGGCCGTGGATAAGCAGAGATTAATTGAGGTTTTGTGGATGATTGCCACGCCACCTCCTTTGGATTGATCAGTGTTGCGATCACTTCTGATAATGGAATAACCATCGGGGATGGCTAATGATAGGAGGGGTCCTGAGGTGGCATGTAGCCACGTTTCAGTGATGGCTATCAGGTCAAGGTCGTGAGTTAAAATGAAATCAGCCATATCAAGGGCATGGGCCGTAAGTGATCTGGTGTTGACCAGGGCAGATTTGATGCAAATAGGGGTGTTAGGGGCAGAGAGGGTGTCCGGCGTGGGAATGATAGCAATAGGTGTGGCAACGGGTTGTTGGTCCCAGGCTGCAGGATTAGTAGGTGATGGTTTGGCTAATCGGTTAGTGGTAGAAGGGAGGTGGGGGGTTAGAGGGAGTCTAGACCTTAATCTGGAATTTCTCATAGATACCGTGCAGGGTTGGTTAGGAGTCGGCTTGGTGGCGAAATGTTGGAGCCAAAGAAGTGGGTGGTTGAGGTAAGGGTTGACAGCTGGGGGGTTCGGCATGGTATGCCATGTGATGTGAGGCTGCTGTGTGAGGCACGAAGGGATGCTAGTAGTGTGCAGATGAGAGATGGAGTGCATGTTGATAACAGGATGTATCAGTAGAGATACTATGGTGGAAGTATTGGTACCACGTACTTGTAGTTCAAATGATGCCAGTAGTAGAACAAAGAAGCACAGTCCACGTTGGATGCAAGTGAGAGTGGGACTCTGGGCAAGCATAGCAACAGGTGAGTAAGCTGACTGGGGTCAAACCGTATGTGGTAAGGCAAGGGATGTGGTAACAGCTAGTGGTAGGCAGAAGTAGATCGGAAAAGGATGATGTTAAGTTCGAAAGGCTACCTGGAGCAGCAAGAACAGCAAAGCGACAGGGCATGGGTACACTCAGCAATGCATCAAGATGGGGGTACACATTAAGGGGCTGCATACAAGCAAAGTAAAAAATGAAGTAGGTTAAAACACATGTGGATGGGCTGCATACAGTATAAAGTAGTGTAGTAGTGTGCCCTGGTGAATTTAGAATTGTGCCTAATATCCTCACTGTGCACAGTTGAAGTAGAACTGTGCCTAATAGCCTCTCTTTGCAAGACTTGAATTTAGAAGTGTGCCTAATATCCTCTCTGTGTAAAGTTGAAGTTAGAACTGTGCCTAATAGCCTCTCTGTGCAAGACTTGAATTTAGAACTGTGCCTATTATACTCTCTGTGTAAAGTTGAAATTAGAACTGTGCATAATAGCCTCTCTGTGCAAGACTTGAATTTAGAAGTGTGCCTAATATCCTCTCTGTGTAAAGTTGAAGTTGGAACTGTGCCTAATAGCCTCTCTGTGCAAGACTTGAATTTAGAACTGTGCCTAATATCCTCTCTGTGTAAAGTTGAATTTAGAAGTGTGCCCAATAGCCTCTCTGTACAAAGTTGAAGTTAGAAGTGCGCCTAATAGCGTGCCCTAGTTGAACTGACTAGTGTCCCCAATAGTCTCTCTGTGCATAGTTTAATTTATAAGTGTGCCTAATAGTGTGCCCTGGTGAATTTAGAATTGTGCCTAATATCCTCACTGTGCAAAGTTAAAGTAGAACTGTGCCTAATAGCCTCTCTTTGCAAGACTGGAATTTAGAAGTGTGCCTAATATCCTCTCTGTATAAAGTTGAATTTAGAACTGTGCCTAATAGCCTCTCTTTGCAAGACTTGAATTTAGAAGTGTGCCTAATATCCTTTCTGTGTAAAGTTGAATTCAGAATTGTGCCTAATAGCCTCTCTGTGCAAGACTTGAATTTAGAAGTGTGCCTAATATCCTCTCTGTGTAAAATTGATTTTAGAATTGTGCCTGATAGCGTGCCCTGATTGAACTGACTAGTGTCTGATAGTGTGCCCTGATTGAACTGATTAGTGTCCCTAATAGCCTCTCTGTGCAAAGTTGATTTTAGGATTGTGCCTAATAGCCTCTCTGTGTAAAGTTGAATTTAGAAGTGTGCCTAATAGCATGCCCAAGTTGAACTGACTAGTGTCCCTAATGGTCTCTCTGTGCATAATTTAATTTAGAAGTGTGCCTAATAGCCTGCCCTGGCTGAATTTAGAAGTGTGCCTAATAGCGTGCCCTGGTGAATTTAGAATTGTGCCTAATATCCTCTCTGTGCAAAATTTGAAGTTAGAAGTGTGAATTTTGAATTTTGCCTAATATCCTCTCTGTGTAAAACTGATTTTAGAATTATGCCTAATATCCTCTCTGTGTAAAGTTGAATTTGGAAGTGTGCCTAATAGCGTGCCCTAGTTGAACTGACTAGTGTCCCTAATGGTCTCTCTGTGCATAATTTAATTTAGAAGTGTGCCTAATAGCCTGCCCTGGTTTAACTTAGAAATGTGCCTAATAGCGTGCCTGGCTGAATTTAGAAGTGTGCCTAATAGCGTGCCCTGGTGAATTTAGAATTGTGCCTAATATCCTCTCTGTGCAAAATTTGAAGTTAGAAGTGTGAATTTTGCCTAATATCCTCTCTGTGTAAAACTGATTTTAGAATTATGCCTAATATCCTCTCTGTGTAAAATTGAATTTAGAAGTGTGCCTAATATCCTCTCGGTGTAAAGTAGAATTTGGAAGTGTGCCTAATATCCTCTCTGTGTAAAGTCGAATTTAGAATTGTGCCTAATAGCGTGCCCTGGATGAACGGACTAGTGTCCCTAATAGCCTCTCTGTGCAAAGTTGAATTTAGATGTGTGCCTAATGGCGTGTCCTAGTTGAACTGACAAAGTGTCCCTAATATCCACTCTGTGCAAAGTTTAATTTAGAAGCGTACCTAATATCATGCCCTAATTTAACTGACTAGTATTCCCTAATAGCCTCTCTGTACAAAGTTGAATTAGAAGTGTGCCTAATAGCGTGCCTTGGTTGAATTTAGAAGGGCGCCCAATAGTCCACCGTGGTTGAATCTAGAACAGTGCCTAACTTCTGCTCTGTGTAAAGTTGAATTTAAAAGTGCACCTAATAGCCTCTCTGTGCAAAACTTGAAGTTTGAAGCATGCCCAAATATCCCTTCTGTGCAAAGTTTAATTTAGAAGTGTGCCTAATATCGCCTCTGTGCAAAATTGAATTTAGAAGTGTGCCTAAATATCCCCTCTGTCCAAACTTGAATTTAGAAGTGTCCCTAATATCCTCTCTGTGCAAAGCTTAATTTAGAAGTAGACCTAATAGCGCTGCTTGCCCTAATTTAGAAGTGCGCCTAATAACGTGCCCTAATTGAATTCAGAAGTGTCCCTAATACCCTCGCTGTGCCAATTGAACTTGGAAGTGTAGCTAATATCATCTCTGTGTACATAATATCCCTCTCTGTGCAAAACTGTGCCCATTAGCATTGAGTTATTAGTTGAATATAGAAGCATCCCTAATATCCTATCTGTACAAACTCAGTTTTAGAAGTGAGTCTAATATCGCCCCTTCCTTGAATCTAGAAGCATGCCTAATAGCGTGCCCCGATTGAATTTAGAACTACAATTAGAAGGTCCTAATAAATTGCACTTAAAAGTCCACCTAGACGCATACCTGTGGCGCTGATACATTCACTTTCTCCCTATTAGTTTACCTGTATTCCAGCTTGCTAGATGAAAGTCTACCCACCAGCGCAACTGTGCTGTTGTTACAACTAAATAAGTCGCCTAAGGTGTAGCTACACTTCAAAACGGCCTAATATCTACAGCCTAGTTACAATTAGTATACTAAAACCTAGAATAAGTGAATAATATCACCCTGCTTAGTGGAACTCAGAAACCAAGACTAATCTCACCCAGTGATGTAGCCAAACTTATAAAGTCCAACATAAAGTGTAAGTTGCACCTGAAACTACGCCTAATAGCACGTACTAACCATGAGTGCACCCAATCCACCAGGGTCGGCCGGAAACGACCACAGTGGACTGCCTCCACTCTCCGGTCTGCCTTGCCTCCCATTCCCCCCTTCCCAAATCATTCCACCCTCCTTCACATCCCCTACCCATCCCCTTTCCAAACACCAAGCCAGAGGGGCACGATGGCGAGCCAACCACCCTAAGACTGCTGCTCCCCCGAACCCCACCACCGGCCAGCCTACGTTGATCATGCCCGCTCTCCTCACTATCATACCGGGCACACCCTACCCTGCAATCATGCACCTCCCGCTTTTCCCATTAACCCCACCATCAACCCCCCGAACACACCCCTTCACCTCCCTGAAAATCACACGCATAGCCCTAGCAAGAACAGAAGCCTCATCCCTCTCCCCCTCCCACCCCCCTACCCTCTCGCACACACCAATCGCAACAAAGGCACTAAAGAGGAAACGTACCTGTCCCCCTCAATCTCTCAGCACTCATCGCCTCCCCTGTCTCGACCCACCACCTCATTTCCCCAATCACCCCCATGCTTCACCCTTCCTGAAACCCCTCTTCCTCGATTTCTCACCGACCGCAACTGAAACTCCTAACCGCCCACACCCCACCTTCAAATCCCCCATGCCAAACCCAATCACCCTAACACACGCATCCAGCCACTCCCACCGAAACCCGCCAACTCCTCTGCTCGCCCACTTTTCCCATCGATCAGCAACCACACCATCCCTCTCCCTCTCCAGTTTCCACCCTCTCCCCCACCCCCCTCCGCCGCAGCTCCCACACCAACCTCACCTACCGAAGTGAATTGCAACCTATTTAATGCCCGATCCGTAGCAAAAAACAGAAACCGCATCTTTGACCTCCTCGCCTCTGACAAACTAGACCTGGTTTTCATCACCGAAACTTGGTTCTCTGACGACTTCGCCCCAATCGCCAATGAAGCCTTTCCCCCCCGACTACTCCCTCATCCCACTGAACCGTCCCTCTAGAGGAGGGGGAATAGCATTTGTCTTCAATTCTCACTTCCACGCAGCAATCATCGACTATCAACCTTCCATTCCCTCCTGCGAATCACTCCTCGTTAAACTATCCCTCTCCGCCTCGTTCTCACACAGCATCCTAATAATCTACAGACCCCCTGGCTACGATAGACAATTCTCAAACAACCTCTGCGACTCTATTGTCACCCTTCAACTAAACCATCCTAACCTCACCCTTCTTGGAGATTTTAACATATGGCTCGACATCTCCACCACCCTATGACACACTCTCTGGTTGACGGTTGTCACGAGCCGCGCAACACCGCCCACCTCCCAACGCATAACACCGCCCGCCTCCCAGCGTCACCCTACCTGCGGCGGTGGTCCTTCCCGGGCGCGCCCCTTCAGAGGCCGTGGCGCCGGGCTCCCCGTATGGGGGAGGCAGCGCACGGCGTCATGGAAATTGTGGCCGCGGTGGCGCTGGGCTGGATCGATCCTCACCACCCCGGCTTCCTGGTCACGTGGGCAACGCCCACGCATTGCTGAAGGAGCGGCCCGCCCAGCCAATCCTGTTGCCGCTTCCCGGTTGCAAGGGTCACGTGATACGCGACACCACTCACGTGACCCAATGAGGAAGCGATCACGTGACCCAAGCACCGGCTCAAAAGTACACTGAAGCCGAGCTTCCGCGCTTCTCAGCTGTTTTCAGCATTGCGAGTGGCGTTGTGTTTATCCTGGATCTTGACCTTCCGGCTTTTGAACCCTGGTTTCTGGTGATTTTGGACTGTCTTGCCTGCTCCTTGGATGTGGTTGCCCGGACTTTGCCTTGTGGATTTTGGACATTCTGGCTTGCATCATTGGACCTGCTTCTTACGGATTTCGGACTTGGCTTTTGGAACTTTCGAGGTTTGCCTTCCTCGGATCTTGGACACTTTGGCTTTGGACATTTTGGAACTGCTTCTGGAACTCCCCTTTGGCTCAAGGTTGTTTTGGACTTTGGCTCAACACCACGTCAAGCCCCAAGTGAGGGGGTTCTGACCCCAAGCGCCCCCGGCTGCCTCCCCATCCTGGTTCTTCTCCCATGCTAGGTAGGTCCCACTCCATTTTCTTGATTATTGGTCATTCCCAGGTTACTGCCTTATACTCACACTCACCTGCTTTTCCCTTGCAGCACCTGGTACCCGTGTTCCTGACCCTTTACACCTGTGGCCTCAATAACTGGTGAGGGAGTATATTATTCTCTCCTTCACTGGTGCTTGGGGACGGAGGTACCCATAGACATCGCAGAGTTTTCGTTGTGACAACGGTCTTGACCCGATTAACCTCCAACCCCACATAAACGGCCTGACCCACTATAAAGGACACACTCTTGATGCCATCTTTAGCTCCCACAACCAGATACATCTAAACCCCCCCACCCTTATCATCTGGTCAGATCACTTCATTGTTTCTTTCGCCATTCACTCACCCAACCCGCTTCCCGTACTCAAACCTGAACCTCTGAATCTGCACAAATGCTGGAAAAAACTAATAATCGTTCCTGACCTAGCTGATGCACTCCTCCAGTCCCCTCCACCTACCTGCCAACTCAATAAACAACTAACCCCCAACGCCTTTGATTCCTGGCTCAACACCTCACTAATACGGCTCACACCCTCTTGCAAACCATCAGCCCGCTGTGGCCTGTTCCCTAGATGGTTCACACCTGATTTGAAGACCTCTAAACAACTATATAAATACCTAGAACGCAAATGGCAGAAGGACAAAACCCAAGAGAGCAGAGCCACCTTGGCCCGACACCTTCCTCAGTACAAGGCCGAAATCCGGAAAGCAAAAAAAGCCCACTACAACTCCCGAATTCTAAACTGCAAAAACCCCAACAAAGAACTTCACAAAATCATCACCGAATTAAACCAAACCGGCATGCACTACCACCGTCCCGACCCCCCCACAATCACTGTGTGACTCAATCTCTCTCCACTTTTACGACACGGCTCTCGAAAGAACAAATGTAATAACCACCAAACTGGCTCTCTTACATCCACCAGGCAACCCTTCTCCCATACCGGCCAACCCACCGCCTGCGACCACTGCGCAACCAACGTTGGACTCCTTTAGTCCAATATCACCTGACCAATTTCTCAAACTTCTCTCTGCCCGCAAACCATCCGGCTCCCCGCTAAACCCTTGCCCGGCCACAACCCTCAAAGAAATGTTCGCTTCTACCAGCGCAGGAGAACACGCAAGATCCATCATAAATGACTCCCTTTCCTCAGGTATTTTTCCCGACGCATTCAAAACGGTTCATGTCAAACCTCTAATAAAAAAACCTTCCCTCGACCGTCTCGAGCCCAAAAACTACCGCCCCATCTCAAACACCAGGTTCTTTGCCAAACTCATTGACCGAACCGCCTACTCCCAACTAAATGCCTTTGTCGAAGCCAAGAATCTCCCAGACCCCACACAATCAGGTTTCAGAGCCTGACACGGAACTGAAACCACCCTAACCTCAATCTGGGATGACCTAAAAATCACGGCAGACTCCGCAGGATGCGCCGCATTAATCCTTCTTGACCCATCCGCCGCCTTCGACACAATCAATCACTCAATCCTCCTTGACCGCCTCCACTCCCTAGGAATTCGTGGAACCGCTCTCAAATGGATAGCTTCATTCCTTAAAGATAGGTACCAAATAACGCTACTCTCCACCTATTCATCCCAAGCCCGACCAGTCAACACGGGAGTTCCACAAGGAGCATGCCTATCTGCCCTCCTGTTCAATCTCTACTTGATCACCCTCCCACCAATAATTCGTTCACACAACATCCTGTGTTACAACTATGTTGATGACACTCAACTAATCCTAAAACTCCTGAACTCAAAACCCATTTGCCGACCTGACCTCACCTCCTGCCTCCTCGACATAGAGCTCTGGATGACCCAAAGCCACCTCTTGTTAAACCCCTCCAAAACTGAAATCATGATATTTGGCAACTCCGAAATTCTTTCACACCCACTACCCTGGCCATCCGCCATGGGCAACTCACCGACTCCCTCTAACTCAGTAAAAAACCTTGGATGCACCCTTGACTCTGTCCTAACTCTCTCGCGCCAAGTCAACAACGTCTCAAAGTCCTGCCACTACCACCTTAAAACTCTTAGGTGCATCTTTCCATATCTCTCCTTTCCCAACAGACTCTCCGTGGTCCAATCAATTGTTATATCAAGACTGGACTACGCTAACCCCCTCTACCTCGGACTGCACGCTTACCAACTGAATAAACTTCAAAGAGTACAAAACGCTGCAGCCAAACTACTACTAGCGCTCGGCCCGAGAGACCACATCTCACCAGCCCTTAAAACTCTACACTGGCTTCCAGTGGCCCAAAGGGTGACTTTCAAAACTTTATACTTTTCTCATCGAGCATTGCATAAAACCGGACCTCAATATCTTCAAGACAAGCTAATACCCTATCACCCACGTACTCTAAGATCAAGCACAGCCAGCCTCCTAGTCATACCCAAAACGAACTCAGTCAGGTTAGACGGAACATCATTCTCAGCCTTGGCCCCCACACTGTGGAACGCACTCCCACCGCACATCGCCTAACTGAAGATCTAATGTCTTTCCGCAAACTACCGAAAACTTGGCTCTGCCCCTAAAACCAACCCGTATGCAAACTATCCCAAACTGAATAACAGCATCTCAATGACACCAACCCAACAAACTACTAGATCTTGAATAACAATAAGACAAATAACAATACAACATCAAGATCCATACGAGAAATAGACAACTAACAACCGCTAATGTAAACTAAAACGACAAACAGAATAGAACAAGTAAAGTTGATCAAAGCAGTGAATTGGATAAAAGAATAAATCGTACGAAAGCAGGAACGAGGTTTAAATTAAGGAAATGGATGTAATGAGTGCAATGGACAAAATGAACAAACTGGCGAAATGAATAAAGAGAAGATGATGGAAAGATAAATAAAAGAGACTGATGAGTACACAGACAGATGACACAGAGTGTATGAGTGCGTGGCATAAAGGGAAAGTACAGAATAGACGATTCAAATACATGAGACGGGTGTAGTGCATGAAACAGATAGAGAGCACGGAACGGATCCAGTGCGTATATGACAATTGGCATGGCCTGAATCGATAATGCATGATGAATGAACGAAGTGAATGGAGCGGATGAAATCGTTACAATGGATGAAGCACGTGGAGCGGATGAGTTCGCTGAACGGATGAAAGCGGTGAGCAGATGAATGTGTAGATCGGATGAGTATATAGGACAGATGAGTATCTTGAGCGGATGAGTGTGTTGAGCGGATGAGATGTAGAGCGGATGAGTGTATGTGCAGAGGGGATGAGAGTATAGAGCAGATGAGTGTATAGAGCGGATGAGCGTATAGAGCGGATGAGTGTATAGAGCGTATAGTGCGTATGAGCGAATGACTTTGTAGAGCAGATGAGTGCATATAGTGCGTGGAAAGAATGAGTGCATAGAGCGGATGATTGCGCGGAGCGGATGGGATCATGGAGCAGACGGGTGCACAGAGCGAATGGGAGCGCGGAGTGTGATGGGTAGGCAGCACGGAAGAGTGCGCAGAGGTGTAACGCTCACCTGGTATCCATGGGGACGTCACTCAGCCTGTCCTGACCTCTTACGACTTCAAACCCTTCCCTGGAGTCTACTCGACTGGAGACTGGGCCTGAAACACAGGATTGGTAGAGTTTAACTCCCTATTGTCTCTGTGTGCTTGAACCCCTTCTTCCCCAGGGTCCAACCCTTCCCTTTGATCCACAGCTCACCTTGTTTTCTTGGAAAGTATGCTCTCCATCCTGCTTTCAGCCCAGGGGCGCGTTGATTGATGCAGGCTCATTGCTGCGTAGTTACTTCACTGGCAAGAGTCCGACAGGTAAGTATAATGAGTCTTTTGAACAGTTCTCTAACTTCCTTCCTTTCCTTCCCTAGATGATGGCCGGCATCCGGGGATGGCGATGTGCTGCTGAGATGAGTAGCGCTGAAGGTGAGAGAGAGCGTGATGCGTGATGCGATCCTTTGTATTTGTATTGAAGTGAGTTATTTTTCTGTGTCTTTTAGGTGCCGTGACGTTTTCAGTGTGGATGCCGGTTATGAAGAAGAAATGCGGTGAGTAAGCGCGGTATGCGGCGCCTCTAGATGTTTCCATGCTAACCTGGAGTGTCTTTTCCCTCTTGCAGATGGATGAGAAGTTCCGGAGACAGAGTTCCCCCAGAGCGGCTGAGATTCAGGTAAGCGTTTGAAGCTCGTACAGTCTTTAAAAATAAGCAAAGATTTACTGAATGCTTACTAATGCCTTTTTTCTGTTCTTTTCCCTTTTCCTTAGGAAGTGGCGTGCCGGGATGGGAATGACACCGCCGAAGATGCCCGCAGAACAGAAGAAGCGATGAATGGTGGGCAGAAGCGCTGCAAGTTAAGGCTGTTCCTAACAGTGTTCTTGTTCTTGCAGGAGCGGAGCGCAGAAGAAAGATGCAGGCCTACTGGAGACCGATCCGAACACGGTGAGTGTCACACTGCAGGTGTAGAAAACACAAAGCATGTTTCTCAGCCTGGGCATGGCTTAAATAGTCTCTGGGTATCCCAGGTGTCTCTGGGCTGAACCACACCCAAAAGACTAGACTGCACATGCAGTTCTTGGAACCGAAATATGTAGGGGCATCCATCTTGTCCCCATCAATGCACTACAAGTCCAATCCCCAATGTTATCCTATGGGAGTGAGTGAGTCTGGTGCCACAAGCGCCAAGTCTGACTCCAAGTGGGTCTTTGGAGGGATGAAGAGGCCCTTGAGGGCCATGTAGGTGATCGTGGCCTGGCTCCAGCCTGACATCTTGGAGTCTAATGGGTAGAGCGGATGAATGTATGGAGCAGATGGGTGCGTAGAGCGGATGAGTGCATAGAGCGGATGAGTGGATAGAGCGGATGAGTGGGTAGAGCAGATGAATGTGTAGAGCAGATGAGTGCGTAGAGCGGATGAGTGCGTAGATCGGATGAGTGCGTAGAGCATGTAGAGAGGATGAGTGCCTAGGGCGGATGAGTGCCTAGAGTGAATGAGTGCGTAGCGTGGATGAGTACGTAGAGCCATTGAGTGCGTAGAGCGGACGGAACGGGTGAAGGATGTGGATGGAATGGGTGACGTATGTGGTTGGAATGGGTGACGTATGTGGATGGAATGGGTGACGTATGTGGATAGAATGAGTGATGTATGTGGAAGGAACGGGTGACGTATATGGATGGAACGGGTGGCATATGTGGATGGAATGGGTGAAATATGTGGATGGAATGGATGAAGTATGTTAAAGGTACTGATGTAATATGTGAAAGGTGCGGGGAAGTATGTCGATGGTACGGGTGAATTACGTGGATTGAGTCATTAAAACAACTTAGAAATTCACAGAACAGGCCAGAGTACATGGAACAGATCCGAATGCATGGAACGGATTCAAGTGCGTGGAACGGATTGGAGTGCATGGAACGGATTGCAGTGCATGGAACGGATTGCAGTGCGTGGAATGGATTGGAATGCGTTGAGCGGACTGGAGTGCGTGGAGCAGACTTGAGTGCATGGTGCAGACTGGAGTGCGTGGAGCGGATGATTGCGCGGAGCGGATGGGATCATGGAGCAGACGGGTGCACAGAGCGAATGGGAGCGCGGAGTGTGATGGGTAGGCAGCACGGAAGAGTGCGCAGAGGTGTAACGCTCACCTGGTATCCATGGGGACGTCACTCAGCCTGTCCTGACCTCTTACGACCTCAAACCCTTCCCTGGAGTCTACTCGACTGGAGACTGGGACTGAAACACAGGATTGGTAGAGTTTAACTCCCTATTGTCTCTGTGTGCTTGAACCCCTTCTTCCCCAGGGTCCAACCCTTCCCTTTGATCCACAGCTCACCTTGTTTTCTTGGAAAGTGTGCTCTCCATCCTGCTTTCAGCCCAGGGGCGCGTTGATTGATGCAGGCTCATTGCTGCGTAGTTACTTCACTGGCAAGAGTCCGACAGGTAAGTATAATGAGTCTTTTGAACAGTTCTCTAACTTCCTTCCTTTCCTTCCCTAGATGATGGCCGGCATCCGGGGATGGCGATGTGCTGCTGAGATGAGTAGCGCTGAAGGTGAGAGAGAGCGTGATGCGCGATGCGATCCTTTGTATTTGTATTGAACTGAGTTATTTTTCTGTGTCTTTTAGGTGCCGTGACGTTTTCAGTGTGGATGCCGGTTATGAAGAAGAAATGCGGTGAGTAAGCGCGGTATGCGGCGCCTCTAGATGTTTCCATGCTAACCTGGAGTGTCTTTTCCCTCTTGCAGATGGATGAGAAGTTCCGGAGACAGAGTTCCCCCAGAGCGGCTGAGATTCAGGTAAGCGTTTGAAGCTCGTACAGTCTTTAAAAATAAGCAAAGATTTACTGAATGCTTACTAATGCCTTTTTTCTGTTCTTTTCCCTTTTCCTTAGGAAGTGGCGTGCCTGGATGGGAATGACACCGCCGAAGATGCCCGCAGAACAGAAGAAGCGATGAATGATGGGCAGAAGCGCTGCAAGTTAAGGCTGTTCCTAACAGTGTTCTTGTTCTTGCAGGAGCGGAGCGCAGAAGAAAGATGCAGGCCTACTGGAGACCGATCCGAACACGGTGAGTGTCACACTGCAGGTGTAGAAAACACAAAGCATGTTTCTCAGCCTGGGCATGGCTTAAATAGTCTCTGGGTATCCCAGGTGTCTCTGGGCTGAACCACACCCAAAAGACTAGACTGCACATGCAGTTCTTGGAACCGAAATATGTAGGGGCATCCATCTTGTCCCCATCAATGCACTACAAGTCCAATCCCCAATGTTATCCTATGGGAGTGAGTGAGTCTGGTGCCACAAGCGCCAAGTCTGACTCCAAGTGGGTCTTTGGAGGGATGAAGAGGCCCTTGAGGGCCATGTAGGTGATCGTGGCCTGGCTCCAGCCTGACATCTTGGAGTCTAATGGGTAGAGCGGATGAATGTATGGAGCAGATGGGTGCGTAGAGCGGATGAGTGCATAGAGCGGATGAGTGCATAGAGCGGATGAGTGGGTAGAGCAGATGAATGTGTAGAGCAGATGAGTGCGTAGAGCGGATGAGTGCGTAGATCGGATGAGTGCGTAGAGCATGTAGAGAGGATGAGTGCCTAGGGCGGATGAGTGCCTAGAGTGAATGAGTGCGTAGCGTGGATGAGTACGTAGAGCCATTGAGTGCGTAGAGCGGACGGAACGGGTGAAGGATGTGGATGGAATGGGTGACGTATGTGGTTGGAATGGGTGACGTATGTGGATGGAATGGGTGACGTATGTGGATAGAATGAGTGATGTATGTGGAAGGAACGGGTGACGTATATGGATGGAACGGGTGGCATATGTGGATGGAATGGGTGAAATATGTGGATGGAATGGATGAAGTATGTTAAAGGTACTGATGTAATATGTGAAAGGTGCGGGGAAGTATGTCGATGGTAGGGGTGAATTACGTGGATTGAGTCATTAAAACAACTTAGAAATTCACAGAACAGGCCGGAGTACATGGAACAGATCCGAATGCATGGAACGGATTCAAGTGCGTGGAACGGATTGGAGTGCATGGAACGGATTGCAGTGCATGGAACGGATTGCAGTGCGTGGAATGGATTGGAATGCGTTGAGCGGACTGGAGTGCGTGGAGCAGACTTGAGTGCATGGTGCAGACTGGAGTGCGTGGAGCGGACTGGAGTGCGTGGAGCGGACTGGAGTGCATGGAGCTGACTGCACGGGAGTGCATGGAGTGGATTGGAGTGCATTGAGCGGACTGGAGTGCATGGAGCGGACTGGAGTGCATGGAGCGGACCGGAGTGCATGGAACGGATTGGAGCGCGTAGAATTGCGCGACTTTCATGGAATGGTTTGGAATCCATGGAATGTTTGAAAGAGCATGTAACCCATCATATCACATCACCACGCCTTCGGTTCCCAAGGGCGTTCAACCTACCAGCACCTTCAGACCATACCAATGGTACATAAGGCGCTATATAAATGCAAAGTAACATAACATAACATACAAGATAACTGCATTACAAGCAATGGAATCTATTGCGAATGGTAAATTGTCTCAGATGAGCTTAGAGGCTCTCCAGAAAGCTTGTGAAGCCAGGGAGTTAGACTTTGTAGATAAGTCTAGGGCTGAGCTGATAGCTGCCCTGGTGGACTACCAGACTGATTGAGAGACTCTTGAAGGAAGGGGATGCAACCAATGAGGACTCTACCACCAGGGTTGTCGCCAAATCTATTTCTGGGAATGCCACCATTCCTGCTGCCTCTGTCAAACCCCAGCAATTCCTTAGAGCTTGAGTTATTTTGGCCTTTGGATATCGCACGTTGGAAATAGATGCTGAGTTTAAGAAAGAGGAGTTGGCACAGCAAGTGGAACTCAAGAATAGGAATCTTGAACTCAAAGACAAGGACACTGAATGTCAGCGAATCCAGTTAGAGAAAGCTTGAGTGGAGACTTCAGCTAAACCAGTGGAGAGTGTCAGGTCCCCAGCAACCAAGTTTATGAAAGATTTGGTTGTTGTGTATGAGGAGGGTTCTGATATCCTCCAATGGATTGAAGCGTTTGAGATGCCTTGTGCAATTCATGATGTTGATAAAAGAAATTGGGCTAAGTGTTTGTTAAGCAGAGTGCCTCAGACTGGATATGACTGTATTCTGAAACTGAGTGTGGAAGAAAGGGGTCAGTATGAGAACATGAAGTCTGTTTTAATTGCCAAGTTTGGCAAGATACCTACCCAGTACCTTAAGAGGTTCAGGGATTTTAAGAAACGAGAGAATGTGTCTTGGATTGACTGGGTGAGTGCTGCGCACATGAACATGATGGGGTGGATTGATGGTTACAAAGTGAAAACGTTTGTTGAATTGTTCCACCTTTTGTTTTTTGAGCATTTTTCGGAAGCCTGTTCACTATAGCTGTGTCAGTATGTTGCTGACCAGAACATTTTGGACCCCTTTAAGCTGGCTAGGTTGTCTGACAAGTGGGTCTCTCACCGGGTGTCCCCTGATGACTCCAGTGGGAAGGACAAGGACAAAGAAAAGGGGCCTCTCAGAAAGCGGAGGAGTCCCAAAAGCAGTCACAGTCAGGTAAACCAAAACCTTCCTCTCCTAAGACCCAAAAACCTAGTGGGGATAAGTCTGTTGTGGGTGGGAGTAAGAGTAGTGGTCCGCCTGCTAAGCAGGGTCCCAGTGGTTCCAGTACCGTACCCCGCACTCCCGGCACTTGTTTGGATTGTGGGGCTCTGGATCACCGAAGGGGTGACCCCAAGTGTAAGGGTAAGGCACTTGGAGTCCAGGCTGTCAACCTGACCTACCCCTACTCCGTACCTGAGGTGGAGGCCACTGTCCTGCCCTCCTCTACTCTGGGATCACCTTCGGTGCTCCCGTAGAGATTTCCTTAGTGTCCCTTGGGGCCTGGGACCAGTACGCATAAGTACTGGTGACTATCCCACAGAACACTCATAGGTTTTTGAGAAGTGTCCTCTTGAATGGCCAGCCTTCTACTGGTTTGAGAGACACTGGGGCAAGCATGACAGTGTTGGACAGGACCCTGCTTAAGCCAGAGGACTATGTAGGTGCTCCTCTGAGAACCACCAGGTTAGCTGGTGGGCCTCCCAAATTATTGCCTGTAGCCTTAGTCAACATTCCGATTGGAGACAAGACAGCGAAGCTTCCGGTCCTAGTTCAGGACAACGTGCCTGCGAACATTTTGTTAGGAAACGATTTGGTTGAGTTGGGGATGATCACGGATGGTCTGCCCATGGCTGCTGTGGCAGTCACCCGATCGCAGGTCACACAGGGTGCGGCTGCGAGACCGGTACCCTCGCCGACGGGAAAACCCAAGGCACGAAGGACACGGAAGAGTAAGAAAGCCACCTCTGTGGAGGGAGCCCCTGCTCTTCCTGCTGTTCCGACAGCACCCATTGGGATCCATGCTCCGGACGGGCTGGGTCCAGTGGTGAATCCCGTCTCAACTCCTGTGGGAGAAGAGCCAGAAGACTTTCTTGTGGGAGAGGCTCTCAACCCGGAGGATCATCCCGACCTTCAATGCTTGTTAGCTGAAGGGGACCATCCTGGGCGGACTTCTGTAAAGGACAGAGAGTGAGTGCCACTCTCTCGAGGGCCTGAGGAAACAGGCCCTGTCCCAGGCGCAAGGAGAAGTGCCTAGGACATTCCGGATTTATTGGGGGGGTGAGCTCCTTGTTAGTGAGCCCACTAAGCCTGAACCTGATACCCTCAAGACGTTGGGGGTACCCCAGGTTTACAGGCCCTTCCTGCTGCAGTTGGCGCATGAGGTGCCCTTGGCTGGACATCTTGGGACCAAGAAGACTAAGCAGAGGCTCTCTGCCCATTTCTACTGGCCCTGGATGGGAGTAGAAGTGGAGTCCCACTGCAGGACCTGCCCAACTTGTCAGTTGTCTGGCAAAATTGAAGGCAGTGTCATTGCCCCACTGCAGCCATTCCCAGTGGTTGGCACACCGTTTGAGAGGGTGGGTATTGACATCGTCGGTCCCCTTGACCCTCCCACTTCAGGTGGACATCGGTTCATCCTGGTCTTGGTCGATTATGCCACCAGGTACCCTGAGGCTATACCCCTTCGGACTGTAACTGCCAAGGTGTTTGCCAGGGCTCTCCTGGGCATTTTCACCCGTGTTGGATTCCCTAAGAAGGTTGTCTCTAACAGAGGATTCAACTTCATATTGAGTTACATGAAAACCATATGGAAAGAGTGTGGGGTAACCTACAAGTTCTCCACCTCTTAGCATCCCCAGACCAAAGGTCTGGTTGAGAGATTTAATAAAACTCGCAAGGGCACGCTAGGTGCTTTGGAAGAGCCCCTAAGGAGGAAATGGGATCTCCTCCTGCCATGCCTGTTGTTTGCTTACTGAGAGGTACCTCAAGAGGGTGTTGGTTTCAGCCCCTTTGAGTTACTCTTTAGACATCCCGTGAGGGGGCCCCTTGCCTTAATCAGAGAAGGTTTGGAGGCCACCCCTCCAGGTGCCGCCAAGCAAGTGGGGGACTATGTGTTAGGACTCAGACGGAGGATGACACAGATGATGGGTCAGGCAATAGTGAATCTCAAGGCCAGCCAGGAATTTAATAAATACTGGCATGACCTTAAAGCATCGCAAGTGGATTGGACTCCAGGACAGGAGGTCCTCGTGATGGAGCCTAACAAGCCTCAGGCTTTGGCAGATAAATGGACTGGACCCTTCAGGATTATCTCCAAGATGGGCAAAGTCAATTATGTGGTTGACATGGGAATCACTGGGGTAGCCCCTCAGGTATTCCATGTTAACAGGCTCAAGCCTTTCTACAGGCGAGCAGAAGTCTCATGTCTCTTGCTAGCTTCAGAGCAAGAAGAGGATGAGAGTGAGCCCCTTCCTGATTTGCTGCATATCAACCCTCAGGATGGCTCAGTGGAGGGAGTACATCTCTCTCCTGATCTGACGACAGAGCAGCAGAAGGCCGCCAGGGCTTTGCTCCGGCAGTATGCCTCTCTGTTTTCACTGACACCAGGCCTTACACTGTGGTGTAGGCACGAGATTGCCACTGGTGACAGTGTGCCTGTCAAAAGCAGGTGCTACCGTATGTCAGATACAGTTAAGAACCACATCCAGGCTGAGGTCACCAAGATGTTGGATCTGGGTGTTATTGAACCCTCAACCAGTCCCTGGTCAAGTCCCGTGGTCCTTGTCCCCAAGGCAAGTTCCCAGGCAGGTACCAAGGATTGAAGGTTCTGTGTGGACTACCGAGGAGTCACTGCAGTCACCAAAACTGACGCGCACCCATTGCCCTGGTCTGATGAGCTCGTGGACACCATAGGTGCTGCCAAATTTGTGAGCACCTTTGACCTTAACTCAGGCTATTGGCAAATAGCTCTGACGGACCATGCCAAGGAAAAGACGCGTTCTCAACACCAGAGGGACTCACCAGTTTAGGGTCATGCCTAATGGGTTGAAGAATGCCCCTGCCACCTTCCAGAGATTGGTCAATCATGCACTCAGTGGGCTGGAAGCCTTTTGTGTGGCTTACTTAGACGACATTGCCGTGTACAGTTCCACCTGGGAAGAGCATTTGACACATCTGGATAAGGTGTTGCAGGCCTTGAAACGGGCTAACCTCACTATCAAGGCCACCAAGTGCCAGATAGCTCAGGGGAAAGTCACGTATCTTGGTCATGAGGTAGGAGGGGGTCAAACCCAACCTCTCCCCAGTAAAGTACAGGATGTACATGACTGGGAGACTCCCACTACTCAAACCCAGGTGAGACCCTTTTTGGGTCTCACTGGGTATTATCGCAATTTCATAGCAGACTATGGAATCATAGCTGCACCCCTGACAGCTCTGACTTCACCCAAACAGCCTATGAAGGTTAATTGAACTGAAGACTGTCAGAGGGCCTTTGATGGCTTGAAAGAAAGTCTGTGTAGGGCACCTGTGTTGTGTGCGCTTGATTACAGCAAGCCCTTTATCGTTCAAACTGACGCCTGCGACACCGGAATTGGATCTGTCTTGTCCCAGTTAGATGACAAAGGGAGGGAACCTCCGATCATATTCATCAGTAGACAACTCAAGGGTAAAGAACTTAGGTGGGCTACTGTTGAAAAGGAATGTTTCAGTATAGTTTGGAACCTTAGGTGTTTTAGACCCTACCTTACGGGGTCTACCTTCAAGGTCCAAACAGATCATAAGCCCGTAAGTGGCTTATGCAGATGAAGGGTGATAACCCGAAACGGCTCAGGTGGTGCTAGGGCTAGACTTCACCATAGAGCATAGACCAGGGAAGAGTCACGATAATGCAGATGGCCTTTCCAGAAGGTATGTTGACCGTCTGGATGAGGGTGTCTATCTCGTGGGAGATTAGGCACCCTAACCTTAGTCTGGGGGTGGCGACTGTGATGCTGGAAATGCATCGGAGGGACAGGGCCTCCGTATCCTTGTCCTTTACTGCCTTTTATCGTGTGTTCTGACGTGTTTTCTGCGCAGGAGTTTGTGTGGGACTCCTGGCGGTGCAGCTTTCTCCTTTGGTTTTGGTGAACAGACCCATGGGATACCCATATGGCACCCATGGGTGGGGGTACAACCCTGTGCCCCTAGTGTATATTTTTGGGCACCTGTGTGTGTCCCACAGAGCAGGGTATGGGCTGGTGGCAGCGCTGTGCTGAATTGACTGATGCCCTGAGCGTCCTCCATTTTGGGATGCCCAGGCCCTGTCATTGGAATCGGTAGATTCCTGATGGAAACAAGATGGCTCCCGTGGCCTCTTGCCTTCCATCGCATGTTACCTTGATCTTCCCGAAGTCCCGGGAAGCCCTGGCTCTGTCCCTTCCCCCTGACTGGCTGTTGGGTGGAGGTTCCATATATGGTAGTGTGGGTAAGTGCTGACCAGACTGGCTGGAGCCTTCCCAACGACCGTATGTTGTGGGTATGCCTGTGGGTGGGACCCGGGTGAATAGAGTGTGTGACGAATACGCATTCTGTGTTGTGGGTGTCTAGTACCTGGTGTATGAAACAATGACTGAGACAGCCCTGTCCGAAAATGGTATGAATGCAGTATGGAGTGTTGAATGGCTGGGTACTTGTCCCAATACACATAACTTTTTGTGAGTGTTTGGAGAGAAGTGAATGGCCTGAATGCACTATGCACCTGATTGGCTGCCTGCCTGCATGAATGCCCTTGGCCGTGATTGGATGCTTGAGTATGACCCAGCGGAATGAATGGGAGATCAACAGTATATCTGGGGACCTCTCACTGCTAGGAATCGTGTTCAGAAGCTGAAGTCTACTACGACGAGTAACTGGAGTAAACCTGAAGCTTAACCTTGAAGCCGTGCTGGAAGAAAAGAATTGCTGTTGCTCTCCTTCATAATCTGAAAGCTGCTGTGTCTCCAAGGACTGACCCAGAGATGACCTGGTAAGGCGCCCTCTTCCCGAGCTACGAGGGACCATCGTGCACCAGCTGATCTTTGCCAAAGCTCCCTGGTAGACAGACCTTCGACAGGCTGCTGACCAGATACGGGGACTGCTGCAGAATCCCAAAGAGAAGCGCTGTGCTCCCGTTTGACTAAGAACCTTTGATTCTAAGGATGCTCTCATCCACATCGTCGCCGCTGTATCCCGCTGGAGAAGGCCTGACCGTCGACGCACCGAGGAGCATCCACCGGTGGGTTTCCCGCCACCCGAAGACCACAGAGACGCTGACGACTCAACGCCCTTGCTGGGCCACAGTTCTTCAACCTCTTTGCGGTCCAGAACTATCGACACCGAGGTGCCCCGCACGCCTCTTCCTTGCAGTACGTTTACGCTTCCCCGTCAACGAGCACGGCTAGGAAAGAAGCTGCCACTTCACTGTCGTAGCTCACCCTGTTCTCCGTCGGACGTTCGACGACTCGTGACTCCTGCCTTAAAGGGAGGACACTCAAGAAGGGCCGTCGATTCCCCGACGAGGAACGCTACAACACCAGGTACTTTGGGCTTGGAGCACTATTGGGAAGTATCTTGTGAACAATCTGGGCTTGTATCTTTATTCTACAGGTTGCCCAGGTGGGGGGATCTCCACACAGAGCTGTGTTTAACAGTAGTGACCAGTATTTCTCCCAATTGTTCTTATCAACTGCTTGCCTCTTACCTCTATTGTTGGTTGCCTTTACAAACTGATTTGTGTGCCATTTAACCATACAGTTGATGCACTTTAAAGAGATATAATAGTAATTGTGGTACCATGTAGAACAGTATATTTGCCATTATAGATAACTGAGTACAAAGTGAGTTATCGTGATATTGTACATAACCTTGAATATTAATTATATAAAGACTTTGTTTTAACTGATACAGTGGGTGCTTGGGTACTACACTGTGCTTAAGAACCAGCCCGCATCACTTCCTGAGAAGCTAGGCCTTGATTGCTAGACCACGTACCAATAATAGAGAATCTTGGCTGGGGTCCTCGTGCCTCTCATCTACCATATAGAGAGCAGAAGTACAGACACCCCCTCCAGTCTTTACAGTTGTCGAGACAGGAATCAGGTTAGGATAGGCTTTTTTTACTGGATAGCAGACTGAACTGTTATTTTAAGGACAACCTCAAGAGCACCCTTTTTGGACTCTTTTCCTTAAGAGTAGGACTGAAAAGTATAGGGATAGTACAGGTTTTGTGATTCGATAAAAGAATTACATTACACACAATGTCATCTTGTCCGTCTCCTGATTCTGACTTACTACGCTCCTCTCTATTCCTATTCTGGCCCTGGATCTCGTCGACACCACACTACATGCATATTCTTCCTCCCACTGTATGTTCAACCCATTCTCATCTGGGTCTCCCCAATACCGTCTGCCTTGGGCGATGCTTACCCTCTTGTTTATTTCTACTGCCTTGATTTGGTAACTGGGGCAGAATTCTTCCTGCTGCCTAGACATCTGCTGCTGTTTCTTTCTTACCACTGCCTAATATTCTCTTGACCCTTCTTGAGTTTCTTATCTGGCCAGTTCCTTATGCTCTCCTACTCACCTTCTGATGTTCACTTTCTGTCACCTCCTGAAACTCGTGTCTCTAGACTCCTCCACTCTCATTTTTCCCTCCAACCACCTTTTCTAACTGCTCACCTAAATCGCAACTTCCTTCAAACTCCACTTATCGCTTTTGTCAAATATCCACACCTCTCTCTGTTGGGCTAATGTTGATATGCCCTAGGGATCGCTCCCCTAGGCATTGGCCCTTGACCATTTTTTGCTTTTGTTCTCCCAACTAGTACTGTTTGTACAGCCAACTCCTTTTCGAGTTAGATTTGAAATCGGAGGAGGAGGAGAAATACAAGGAACCTACATCATTGTGTTATAGTCTTCTATATAGGAGGAACCTTGGAATACTGGTAACCTGTGGGCATTTTGTTTAGTCCAGTCATGCACACTCCTTTACCTCAGTATGCCATCCTATAGTACTTGGTGAAGTTATAACCTACAATATATGTATTTTTCCGAACTGATGAACTGACCCATTATCACAATGCTGCAGGTGGCTGCTTTGAAACGAAGTCAAGCTCACAGTGTAGCTTAAGAATATAAGGCCAAAGACCAGTTATTGAGATTTTGTTTTACAGAGAGAAACTTATATTTTGAATGATAAATGGTGTTTGTGCCCCTGCCTGTCTGCAAAGACAATCTACACCGTCTATTAAATCCTTTAGGGTACATGTGTGCATCTTCTTTTACAGTTAAATGACATTACCTCATATGTTCAACATATGAAGATATTGGTGTTAATGGGGCATAGGAAAAGGACACAAAGTAAGAAGCTTGGAAAGTCAGTAATAATTTGTAAACAGTATGGTTTTTCTTTTACAGTTTAAATGTTGTGGATTTGTCAACTATACAGATTTTTCTAACTCCAACTTTCATAGTGAAACTGGCCTTGCATATCCCAAGATCTGTTGCATAAAGCCGGAATCTGAAGCATGTGACGGTCATAATGTGACATCCGCAGTGATTTATCAAAAGGTAATTATAACATTCAAATATTATGGAATTAGAAAAAGTAGATTGACAACATTCTGTGTAGATCAAAAAGTATTGTGTGCCTAGTAGTCTGTGAACATCCGTGATGGATAAACTGGTGTGAGCTTGGCAAGAGTGGCAGAATAACCTGAGCTTATATCATACATTTTTAAACTTGTGTAATTAAAATGTGTCCTATTACTTATAATTATTTTGTTGTGATGCTAACGAGTTGCAGAATAAAATGTACTTACATCATGCATTTTCAAACGTTTGTAATTCAAATGTTTTTTCCTATTATGTAGGGCTGTTTTGTTCTGATGCTAAACACGTTTCAAAGCCAGAGCACAATAATTGGGGTATCAGCAGCCACAGTTACAATATTAGAAGTAAGTCATCTTCTGTGGCATGCAACCATATGAATATTGTTTTGTGACTTTTAATCTCTAGTTACAATCCATTGATGACATTTTCCACTGGAGCACAATATGTGTCAAATATACAGTTCACAGATTTCTTAAAATTGCTCCTAGATTCACATGTATTGAATTGAAATGATATTTTCCTTCTATCACGCTTGTACACAAGTGTTCCAGAGCGCGACAAGGCAAGGGAGGGGAACAGGGTAGAACAAAACAACGCTCTTACTAGGCCCAGTGACACTGAGAACGCGCACGTGCATCGGAGAGGTAGAAGGGAAAAGTGCATGGAAGGGGGGAGAAGTGGAAAGTGCGGAGCAAAGAAGAAACAGATAAATAATAATAAATAATAAAGGCAACAAACAGCAGTGGTGCAGCCAGCAACGGGCAAGTGCTGGGTTTAAGGCAGCAGACAGGGTAGGTCTGATAAGTGCAGGAAGAAAAGGGGGGGGCTGTATGGGTTCAGATACAGAACCCAGTGCAAGGGGTGGCCTGGAGGCAGTGCGGGAGGGTGGCAGGGTGAGCAGGTACCTGGGCCCGGAGAACAGAGGGTGACCAGGTGCATGGTGCCGAGAGAGAAGATCTGATCTGCAGGGGTAAGGGGGGCAAAGGCAGAAGCAAAGAGGAGGGTCTTGAGGTGCTTCCGGAACCGGAGATGGTTCGCCTCAAGTTTCAGAGTGGCAGGGATGCTGTTCCAGAGGGAGGTCCCAGCCAAAGACAGAGACCTACCCCCAGTTCGTTTCTTTGAAAAATGACTGACCCTGAGGGAGTTAGAAGTAGAGGAGGGAAGAGCCAGAGAGGGGAGGTATTTGCGGAGGGATAGCTGAAGGTATTTTGGACCCAGGCCCCAGAAAGCCTTGTGGACAATGCAGAGGGTTTTGAATTGAATTATTGCATCCACTGGGAGCCAATGGAGAGATTTCAGAGCTGGAGAAATACCATCCTAGGGCTTGAGGCCAAGGACAAGTCTTGCAGTCCTGTTATGGATTAGTTGCAGAGGGCAGAGAGTAGAGGCAGCAAGATTTAGAAAGAGGATGTAGCTACTTCAACATACAAAATGATTTTCTGTTGTAGAAAGACGTTCCATTGTATACACACACAATTGTCCTTTGGGGTGTTTGATATAAATTAATCAGGGTTTTGTATTCTTTGTTCTTCTAACCACCTAAAGATATCCATAGAGTGCGTAGTCAGTAGAGCATTCAAATTGAATGTGTACATTCTTTGTTAACTTTAAGAGTATACTTATTTACTCATTGTTTTATTTGGTTTGTTGTAATATAACCTGTCATGAAGCAGCATATTGCTGTACTTACAAGGTTACAAGAATATTTCTTCATCCTGGGATCTTCAGTGTTTATGAATATCAGTTAACATCACCACACATATGCACTTTTTAACATTGGCTATATATACCTCTTTAGTATAATGTAAAATGAAAACACGTGTATTATAGATATATATATATATATATATATATATATATATATATATATATATATATATATATATATGTATATATATTTTATTTTTCTGAGGCTTGTGGAATCTGCTTAGATCACATGCTGTGCATAGGCCAACATCTAGTGGAAGCTGCAGAGTATTACAGTTAGTTTTTCCAACCTCGAAAATGAGCGTTGACCTAGGGCGTGCCAGTAATACTATCCCTAGTGTGACGTCCACTATACCCATGATCCCTCACGTGTGTAGGACCATCAGATAGTTTTTTTCCGCCATACTTGTCGGAAGCATAATGTGGAGTTCCCTGGCTTTCAGCCATTTGTGATTAATTATTCATAAATTCCCTGTTCCTCTTATCCCACGTCAAGACTCCGAAGATCGACGCCGGAACTGAAGAACAAACAGCCGTCCTCTGGGCGTTCCAGATCTCGATCGCCTCACGACACACAGCAACCGTCTACGATTGCTAACGGTGCCACGCTTCCTAAAGTCACAGAGGTTTGGTCGTCAGAAGATGAAACCGACCTCCACCCCCAAGCTGCACGTTCAATGTCAGCTCCGGCAGTTCGTTCTATGAATCTCGACGCCAGGCATCAAAAGATTCAGGGAAGTCCAAGGAGTCAGGGAAACACTCCTCGACACATGGAAAAGGGGACAAACATCAGAAAAGATCGTCTGAACACCAGCTTCAGAAGGACAAACATAGATTTTCTGAAAAAATCAAGACCCCTGACCCTGTCACTAGGCCTAAGGTTGCCCCTCCCACTCCAGAGGATATGGTAATGGAAGATGAACCTCAACAAGAGGTGATCGTTCACAGTTCTAAGGAATGGAGCGCTGAAGAAATTGACAGGGGGTTTATAGACATAATTTCGAAATCAAAAATTTCGAAAGTCAAAAAGTCGAAAAAAAAATGTCGAAAAAAATAATGCCGAATTTATTTTTTATGACGTTTTTTTTTCGAAATGGGGGGGTTCCCCCCAACCCCCGTTTTTTTTTTTTTTTTTTTTTTTACCTTTTTTTTAAATATAAACTAGAGCCCAAACAAAAATATCGAAAAAAAAAATAATTCGACATTTTTTTTTTCGACATTTTTGATTCGACTTTTTTGACATTCGAATTTTTTTTTTCGATATTATGACTGGACACCTTGACAGGGTAATGAGGTGCATGTCTTTTATGGCAAATTTTTCAGAGCAAAATCCTGATTACTTTCTGAGCTATCAGAATAACCCTGCTACCTCTACTCCTTCTGGATCCAAAGACCCTCAGCCTCCTAGTAAGAGACCTTGTACTGAGACTCTAGTTCAGGGCCTGATTTCGCACCCACTCACCATTCAACCTTACCATCAGTATGCTGAAGATCCAGACATACAAATACTGGACGACCAGGCCGGGGTCGAATATTATGGGGACGATGGGGACCAGGATGAGGAGGAGGAAGACGAGGCAGAGGCCTATAGTCTCGACTCCCCTATTCCCAAGGACCCACCGGTGAATGACTCACCTGTGGATAATCAGCCATTACTAAATGAGGTCTTAGCTAAAGCTGCAGAGCACTTTCAGATAGACACTCAAGGGGCTCAAGAAGAGAGGGACTATGCAGAGGAAATTATGGGGGATAGGAAATTCGTTGTCCAAGCCATACCAATTCTGAAATCCATTCAACGCAGAATTGATCCCTCCCTCCTCACCCCTAACCTTACCCGGGCAGTCAACCCAGACAAGGAGAGCAAAAGGATATATGGGCTAGGAAAGAAAGTGGCTTCCACCTCTGCTTACCAGGCAAGAATTGCTAATACCACCACTCTGCTGGCAAGTTACAATTGTCACCAATGGGAGCAGGTAGCTGCGCTCATTGCCTCCGCACCTGAACCTCTAAAGGGCCAGTTGGCCCAGATTGCATCAGAAGGGAGATCGGTGTCCGGATGCATTCTCAAGGCGACTTTTGACGCAGCAGACAATGCAGGCCGGCTCATCGCAGAGAGCACTGTTCTCAAGAGACACGCCTGGCTAAGGCAGTCGGGGTTCAAACCCGAGACACAAGCCACTCTGATCGACATGCCGGTGGAACCAAATGTCTTGTTTGGGAAAGCGGTGGAAGAGGCACTCAAAACAGCAAAAGATGAATATGACACCCTTAAGTCCCTTGGTCAGCTAACCAATAAACCCACAAACCATCGAGGGAATAATAATTTTCGTTGCTCTCGCGGACAAATTTCCCAGAGAGGGTCAAATTACTCCCAAGGGCAAGGTACTTCATGGGGAAACAACCAACAGGGTACCCAGAATGTCACCAGAGGCCAGAAAAGGGGCCGTGGTAGAGGGGGAGGTAGCCCAGGTAGATGCGGTACGCCTCCCAACAAACAGTGACGCTCCGCTCAGGGTCCCTTCCCATGCATCCCCAGTAGAGGGGTGCATTTCCAGCTTCACCCACGCATGGGAAGGGATCACATCGGACAGATGGGTGCTGTCCACAGTGTCTGCGGGATACTGCATCGCCCCCACGACCATCCTCCAAGACACAAAATACACTCGAGGAGATCGTCATTCTCCTTGCAAAGGACGCGATAAAACTCGTCCCGGGCAACCAGGTAAACAAGAGTATTTATTCAACTTACTTCCTTGTGCCAAAGAAAGATCTAACAATGCGCCCAGTATTAGACTTAGGCCCTGCAAACAAGTATGTCAAGCCTCAAAAATTACACATGACTACCCTCCAAGAAGTAATCCCCCTACTAAAAAAGGGAGATTACATGGCAACATTGGACATGAAAGATGCCTATTTTCATATTTCCATGTTCCCAGCGCACCGAAGATTCTTGCACTTCAAGGTGGACAGTCAGCAGTACCAGTTCAAGGTGCTGCCCTTCGGTATAGCCTCGGCTTCAAGGGTATTCACAAAGGTACTGGCGGTGGTGGCGGCGCATCTACACAGGGAGACAATCCCAGTGTACCCTTACCTGGACGATTGGCTCATCACGGGGGAGACCCCAGTAGCTTGCAGATCCAACATCTAAAGAATGATCGACCTCCTCTTCGAATTGGGCTTCTCAATCAACGAGAAAAAATCAAGCCTGGTGCCAAGCACCTCCAAACAGTTCTTAGTAGCTGTCCTAAACACTCAAGAGAAGTTGGTCTTTCCATCAGAGGAAAGAATTCGGAATCTATTACTGCAAATTCCTCAATATCAGTCCGGTTGTCAGATAAGGGTTCGTAAAGCGATGTGTTTGCTAGGCATGATGGCGTCATGTATTTACCTGGTTCCCCACGCGCGCCTGCGCATGCGACCCATGCCGGAATGGTTGGCAAAACAGTGGTCTCAGGAAAGTGGTCAGTGGGACGATCTAGTGGTCGTTTCGCCAACACTAGTACAGAGTCTTCGCTGGTGGACAAGGGAGAATCTTTCAAAGGGGAAACCCTTTTACGATCCAGAAATACAGGCTGTAATCACTACAGACGCGTCCCTCTCAGGATGGAGAGCACACCTCCTTCACCACAAAGCGCAGGGCCTCTGATCTCCCACAGTGGCCAAGAATCACATCAACCTGCTAGAGCTTCTGGCAGTCTTCAGAGCGCTTCGAGCGTTCGAACCCCACCTATCGAACCTGTCAGTGCAGATCCTAACGGACATTACGACAGCAATTTTTTATTCAAACAGGGG
Organism: Ambystoma mexicanum; assembly: GCF_040938575.1. Classification (NCBI taxonomy): domain Eukaryota; kingdom Metazoa; phylum Chordata; class Amphibia; order Caudata; family Ambystomatidae; genus Ambystoma; species Ambystoma mexicanum. Next base: position 1,227,868,855 of record NC_090926.1, read on the forward strand.
GGCACTCGATCGCCAAATCTGTCCAACCTTGCCCAGAAAATGTGGATATGGGCACTCAGACGGAACATTTACCTGTCATCTCAACATGTTCCAGGGGATCTCAATTCACTAGCAGACGCTTTGAGCAGAGACCCCCTCCCGGAAAAACACGAATGGTGTCTACACAAGGAAGTCGTAGGAGGCATCTTCTCACAGTGGGGTTTCCCCAGTATAGACCTATTCACCACAAACGAAAACAGACAATGCCCAGGATTCGCATCCAGGTTCCCCCAGCCAGGCTCCATGGGGAACGCTCTATGGATGAATTGGTCGGGGATGTTTGCCTACGCTTTTCCACCAACCCCTCTGATGAGGAAGGTGGTCAACAAGATGCACAGGGTGTTGTGACTTGAGTGTCGTGTAGGCAGAAGAGGCCTCCGTCCCCAAATGCCGCACAGAGAGAACCTAAAGCCACTCTCTGTGCAGCCGTTGAGGCCACAGGCGAAGATGTTCAAATCCGGGAACGCGAACCGCTGGGACCCCACGCTGCTGCAAGAAAATGCAGGTTAAGTACCAAGCAAGAAACAGTAACCACAGTGTTTAGGAAAAACGGAAAGGTCTTACCAATCAGGGTCAAGGAAGAGGTAGTAAACCTAGTGGAGAGGTCCGGGAACCACGTGGACTGAAGTACCCCAAGAGGAGTAGTCCTCAGTTGTTCGCCTGTTAAAAGGAGCTGTGGAGCTATCAGACAAGAAGTCCAAAGAGCCAAGGTACAAGAGGGAGATCCAGGAGGCAGTCCAATAACAATCCGTGGTCAAGAGCCGGATATCACTATGCAAACAAATCCAAAGGGGTAGATCCAAGAAGAGTCCAGTAGAGCAAGCCAGGTCGATTTCCGTGAGCAGTCAATGATACAAAGGTATGTAACGCCAAACAGGATGCAGAGCACAGCTGTGAAGCAACGAGTACCTGGGTTTCTGGGTTTAAGTACTTGCGCTTCTGATCACGTGATGCACGGCTGAGTCACGTGATCGGGCAAGAGCGTCACGTGACCTTACAGTCCCGCGACGCGGAAGCTCAATGCTAGCCCTTCGCGATCCTAGGCTCCAAGGTAATTGCCAATGAAGAAATGGCCGTAGCCTGACAGCTGTCCTGTTACGGACCAGGCGCGGGCGCGCTCGCAAGGCGTGTGAGAGTCCACGTGAATCCCAGAGAAGGGGAGAAGAAAGGGAAGAGCGAGATGGGGGATGGAGGAGCGCCTTGGGGACCACATGATGAGGGATCGTGACACAGGGAATCAATGACGCTCATCCTAGTTGCTCCCATGTGGGCGAGACAACCGTGGTTCCCGCACCTGCGCAAACTGGCAGTGTGCGAACATCCCTTGCTGGCACAACCTACTATCCCAGCACGAAGGACAGACAGTGCATCCTCAACCCAGCTCGATGAACTTGGCAGCATGGCTCCTGAAGTCATAGAGTTTGGCCATCTCAATCTACCACAGAGATGCATGGATGTCCTAAAAGAATCAAGGAAACCAAACATAAGACACTGTTACTTTGATAAATGGAAGAGATTTGTAATTTGGTGCCCGAATAAGCAGATTAATCCGGTTGATTGCACTCCTTCCAATATTGTCACCTACATGCTCCACCTGCTGGATGCAGGGTTGGTATTTAATTCACTCAGGGGACACCTGGCGGTGCTGTCAGCCTACGTCACCTCCCATAACAAGGTGTTGTGGTGGAAAGTACCGGTGGTAAGGCATTTATGGAAGGGGTAAAGAGACTCCACCCTCCAATTTCGAACCCACCACCAGGATGGGACCTTAATGTGGTGCTTGCTAAACTCATGGCCCCCCCTTTGAACCCATGCAAAAAGCTTGTCTCAAACACCTGACCTATAAAACTGCCTTCTTAGTAGCCATTACATCCATAAGAAGGGTCACTGAAATTCAGGCTCTGTCAGTGCAGGATCCTTTCTTTACTGTTCATAAGGATAAACTGGCTCTACAAACTCACCCTAGGCTCTCACCTAAATTCATTTCAAAATTCCATGTTAACCAGTCCATTGTGCTACCGGCCTTCTTCCAAGAACCCAAAAGCTCTGCTGAGGTGAAACTACACACACTAGATGTGCGAAGAGCGGTCCTCTACTATGTAGACAAGACCAGACCGCCAAGAAAGACTGATCAAATGTTCGTCTCCGTAGCTACAGGCAGGGAAGGAGATCGCGTCTCTAAAGGTGCCATCTCCAAATGGATAGTCAAATGTATCCAGCTGTGTTATTCCCTTTCAGATAAAACTCTTACGCCAGGGGCCCACTCTACAAGAGGCACTGGGGCCACTCTGGCTTTCATTGCAAATGTACCCCTTGACACCATTTGCAAAGCAGCTACATGGAGTTCTATTCACACCTTTACTCAGTACTACTGCATTGACACTCATTCCAAGACAGATACTCAAGTGGGACAAGCGGTTCTAAGACATTTATTTGCTCATGACCCTTCTCGCATCCCACCTCCTTCTTCTAACACTGCTCGCTAATCTATGCACAGCATGTGATGTAAGAAGATTCCACAAGCCTCAGAAGGGATACATTACTCACAGTAATCGTATTTCTGATGCTTGTATCTGCTTAGATTCACATGCGCCCGCCCTTTCTCCCCTCTGAGAGAAGGCGCATGGATGCTTGTAGTCTTATCTCTATATCTGCTTGGATACTCTGTACTCACGCTACTCCTCATGCTACCTCATGTCAGAAAAAATACAATCTGAGGGTCCTACACGCGTGAGGGATCATGGGTACAGTGGATGTCACACTAGGGATAGTATTACTGGCACGCCCTAGGTCGACGCCCATTTTCGAGTTTCGAAAAACAAACTGTAATACTCCACAGCTTCCACTAGATGTCTGCCTATGCACAGCATGTGAATCTAAGCAGATTCAAGCATCAGAAATACGATTACGGTGAGTATGGAAAATCCATTGGAGCCAAGTCACACACTCCACAGCGCCCATAGTCGCCATTGCTGGAAGTTCACCTCCAGTACTGAGCCACAATACATTTTTGCTAATTTGCATACCCATAATGCCTTGTGGCTCAGAACTGGAGGTGAACTTCCAGCGAAGGCTACTAGGGGCGCTGTAGTGTGCGTGACTTGGCTCCAATGGATTTTCCTATTTTCACATTTCAGGTGAAAGGTTTTTTTTCAAACCTTTTTAAACCCACCATAACTTTCTTGATATATATATATATATATATATATATATATATATATATATATATATATATATATATATATATATATATATGCACTTAAGGATTTCTTTATTAAATGTGATGCACTATGCACTTTATTGAAAGGTTTGAAATGTGCACTTTATTGGACGGCTTCAAATATACATTTTGCACCGTTATGACCGTTGTTTACAAAAAGAAGGATGCATTTTGCACTTTATAGAATGTCCATAGACATATTTCCTTGGTTGTATTTGGGTGGTTTGCTATAGTGAAAACCAGGAACTCAGCACATTGCATTGTAGGCATGGACTAGTCTGCGGTGCATTATGCCCTTCATCCAATGCAGTGGCAGCATCTTGCAATCTATTATTGAACAATTGCAATTTAAACTGTATGACATTGCAAGACTAACGTTAAATGCAATCGCAGCCAACTTCAGTTTCAAGATTGTTTGACTGGAACAAAAGTACCCCCACTAGTGTTAACCTTTTAAGTGCCATGGGTTTTTCCCCCCAGTGCCAAGGCCTTTTTTGGTAATTTCGGTATGTCGCCATTCAATGCCTTGTAACTCTCTTGTTACATGAGATATCTCGGCCAAATTTGGCCCCTTTTTTCCCAAATGTAGGCGGCCGTAACGCCACCCAGGAATCCTAGGTTGCTGTAGGCGGGTGAGTGAAAATAACCAAAAAGGGCGAAAATGTTGTGTTTTTTCAAAAAATGCCATTAAAATGATGTACAAAGAAGACTGTGGTTTTTTCCTTGTAAGAGCTAGGAACAAATGGTTTGCTGTGCTGAATTCCCCGATTTCCTGGTTTCCAAGAACAGGTTGAGTGGAAATGAATTTTTTTTATTTTGATGTGGTTATCAACCGTTTTGTGAGAGGTAGGCGATTTTTGCCATTTTTGCCAATTGGACATGCATGGACGGAATGGAAGAAAAGGGAATTGGAGGACAGAAAGGCATACATTTCTGAAAAGTAGACAAAATTCCAAGTTTAGGAATGGATGATTTTCACAGGTTGGGCAACAACTAGGTAGGGGAAAATGCCATAGTTTGGGGGAAAAAGCAGGAAAATGACCGAAAAAAAGGTATGTGGTGGACATAGTTGGCTTGGTACGGCAATGGCTTCTATGAATTTTGAGAAAAACAATGCTTCGCTACATTCCCCGACTCTTGCAGTTAGGAAACCACACATTTTTTGTAGTGTTTCACAAAACAAGCAGTGCCACAAGCCAAACACTGAGCCATGGTACACAGGGGTGTTATGCTTACGGCCTGAACAGACGTACTTAGCATGTGTAAATCAGGAAAAACAATGTGGTGAGGAACGGCAAGCATACATTTTTTGAAAGAGCACAGGCAGACCTTTTCAAGGGTAGGTGACTTGTGCAGGTTACAAAAGTGTATGATGCCTAAAGCAGCGACTAAATGTAGGGCACATTTGGGAAATGAAAGGGTTGTGTGACAAAGGGCACCAGCATATGGGTCGAAATGTTATGAAAACCACACAAACACAACACATGTCATACCTTCCCGCGTTCCCACAGGTGTCCCGATGAAAACGGTACCTCACATGTGTGGGTCCACCTACCGGAGCGCAGGAAAAGGGTAACCCACTGGTTATATAATTTGAAAATGGCAGACTGCACTTTAGGGTGGTCTGAGGGGCCCTTGGCGCAGAGAGACACATTGGTGTGCCAATTTGGCCCAGGGTGCCCAAACCTTTCTGGCCCACCCACTGGGGGGCCTGTCCCACAATTTCTGGTGGCCCTCTACCCCTTCCCAAATGGAGGGGGTGTACCTCACTCAGCCATTTGTAGAAGGCCCAGGGGGGCCTGCATGAGGTGCCCCCACCACCCATTTGGGGTGAGGGGGAGAGTGCCACCAAAAATTGTGGGACAGGCCTCCCAGTGGGTGCGGCAGTAAGGTTTGGGCACCCTGGGGCCAGATTGGCACACCAATGTGCCCCTCTGCGCCAAGGCAAGTTTGGTAAACAAAGAAATAATTTGAAAATGGCAGGCTGCACTTTAGGGGGGCTGAGGGGCACCCCACACCGCTGGGGGAGTTTTGTAATGTGAAAGGGGGTGCACCTCTCCACCGCCACCCCAATGGGAGGGGCAGCGCATCTCATGTATCCCTCCCTTGGGGCAGATATGGGGCGGCTGTTCTGCACTCCTCCCTGGGGTCAGGTGTCCCTTCCTAGGAGCAGATATCTGCCCCCAGGGAGGGCTACATGACATGGCCCCCACTCCATTGTGGGGTGGGGGGATGGGGTCACCACCCGTCCCATTAGAAAATTCCCCGTCGGTTTGGGATGCCCCACAGCCCCCCCTAAAATACGGTCCACTATTTTCTCTGGTAACCCAACTCCCCTTGGCGCAGAGGGGCACATTGGTGTGCCAATTCGGCCCCAGAGTGCCCAAACCTTTCTGCCCCACCCACTGGGGACCTGTCCCAAAATTTCTGGTGGCCCTTTCCCCCCTCGCCCAAAATGGGTGGCGGATGCACCTCATGCAGGCCTCCCATGTCCTCCTACAAACGGCTGCGTGTGGTACACCCCCCCTTCATTTGGGGTTGGGGGAGAAGGCCACGAAATATTGTGGGACAGGCCCCCCAGTGGGTGGGGCACTAAGGTTTGGGCACCCTGGGGCCAGATTGGCACACCAATGTGCCCCTCTGCACCAAGGCAAGTTTGATAAACAAAGAAATAATTTGAAAATGGCAGGCTGCACTTTAGGGTGGTCTGAGGGGCCCTTGGCGCAGAGAGACACATTGGTGTGCCAATTTGGCCCCAGGGTGACCAAACCTTTCTGCCCCACCCACTGGGGGGCCTGTCCCACAATTTCTGGTGGCCCTCTCCCCCTCCCCAAATGGAGGGTGGTGTACCTCACTCAGCCATTTGTAGAAGGCACAGGGAGGCCTGCATGAGGTTCCCCCACCACCCATTTGGAGTGAGGGGGAGAGTGCCACCAAAGATTGTGGGACAGGCACCCCAGTGGGTGGGGCAGTAAGGTTTGGGCACCCTGGGGCCAAATCGGCACACCAATGTGCCCCTCTGCGCCAAGGCAAGTTTGGTTAACAAAGAAAAAAAAAATGAAAATGGTACACTACACTTTAGGGCGGGCTGAGGAGCACCCTAAACCACCAGGTAATTTTCTAATGTAATGGGAGGGGTGACCCCAAATGCAGGGTGGGCATCTCATTCAGCCCTCCCCAGGGGCAGATAAGAGGGGGGCATCTCATGCAGCCCTCCCTGGGATCAAATGCCCCTTCCTAGGAGCAGATATCTGCCCCCAGAGAGGGCTACAAGGGGTGTCTCCATTTTCCCTTGGGGTAAGGGGGAGAGGGCCACCTCCCCTTTTCCATAACATAAATCCCTGGTGGCTAATGGCCCCCCACTCCCACCCAAAACTCCCTTTTGTGTTTTTTTTTCATTTTGCCCCCTTCCCTGGGGGCAGATGATCAGCCATCTGCCCCTAGGGGGGCCCTAACCTGCAGGTCCCATTCTTTGGGGGGACTGCACACTTATTCCCGGTGGCCCTCCCATCTGCCAATTGGATGGGGGGTTACCTCATGTACGCCTGCCTGGGGGCAGAAATCTGACCCCAGGGAAGGCTCCAAGGGGTGGCTCCCCGTTCCACTTGGTGTGGGAGGGAGAGGGCCACCACCCTTTCACGGGATCAAAAAAATCCCTGGTGTCTAGGGCCCCCTCCACCACCTATCCCCGTTCATTTCCTTTTTTTTATTTTGCCCCCTTCCCTGGGGGCAGATGATCAGCCATCTGCCCCCAGGGTTCTTCACATATGTGCCCCCATGCTTTGGGGCCGGGGGGGAGAGGGCTGTTTACTGTAAGCAGCCTCCACCTCCCCCCCTCATACCAAGGCATTCCTGGTGTCTAGTGGGCATTGCCGGGTGCGGATTGTGCGCTCTGCGCCCTATCCGCACCCAGCAATGCTTTCACAAAAGGTGTTGTTGGAAAGGGGAGAATCTCCCCTTTCCAACGACACCTCCCTCGATCTCCGGCTTGAAATACAGCCGGAGATCGAGGGGGGAGAAAGGTGGAGACTCACACCGACGTGAAATGGAAGGTAATCCAGCCCCCTGGCAGTGAGGGGGGACCTCCCCCTCACATAGCCCAGGGGTTGGATTACTGTTTAGAGCGATCCCTGCTTGGCACTTAAGGGGTTAAATCGTAATGTGATTAATGTTACTTAGTGTAAAGCAATATCAAAGCATTGTCTTTCATTTAAAGCGGCGTTAATATGGTGACATTGTGTGCATAATAAGTGAAAATATCAGGCATTTTTTAGTGGCAGAACTGGTAAAATCTGCTAAAAAGTTATTAAAATACCATCAATACAATTGCAAATATTACCTAGCAAAAATGTAGAAAAAGATATACGCAGAAGTAAAATTGTGAGAAATGCCCCTTACAAAATGGCTACTGTGTTTTACAAGATGTGAACCAATGCATTGTGCTTTGCAGTGAAAGAAAGCAAAAAAGGACAACCAATGTTAAGAACCATAGACTCTGATGAATGTCTGTATATATGCACTAATTGTAAATGTACTTGTTTGTATGTGATCAAGCAGCAAGGAAGCTGCGAAATGCGTTGTACCATGTTTTTTAACTGTTGGCTGATGCCTAAATAAACTGGATAATTTAAGGATTCTACGTTACATTTGTTTTTGGTATTGATAGTGGAAGAAGTGTTTTGCTAGCGTTTTCACTGTTCTTGGAGTGCTATCCAGTGCTATGTCATCAGTGATATTTGTGATGTCATCTTTGATGTCCTGGGTGTTAGTCTTAGCAATGCACGTAGATGCTGCGAGTTATGGTTGCTGAGCTTACCATAATGGGGGAATGTGCAGCGTTTTTTGGTTTCACTGTGAAGTATAACATCCAATTAACAAAGTTTTTTTACTGAATGTACATTATATAGAGCAAGGAACGAAAACAAAGGGGCTAAACATGTGATGTGGTCAGTGATGTCATCAGTTACATTTGAGATACATCTTTCATGTTCTGAGTGTGACTGTTAGGCACAGTGGTGATGGCAAGTATGGGGGCCCAGTCTGCCATAACTGACGAATTTCATGGGTTTTTCGGTTTTAATTTGAACCATAACGGGGAGGTACGAACATTTTTTGTTTTTTTAGTGAAATGCACAGGTTTTTCGTAGGGCAACTTAACCATAACGTCCCCTCAACAAAGTTTTTTTTTGAGTGAATATATATATATATATATATATAATTGTGCAGCAGTATTGAGATACATAGGAAACCCAAAAAATGAATTGCTAATAACGTTTGATTCACATGACGGATTTGATTGAAATTATGCAAACAAAAGGTTTGCACGACTCCCAGATCTGTTAAAAATATTTAAAACAAACTGATATTTGGATGTTTCATGTATCTTGATGTATATGTTTCCTTGTGCTGGTTATTTGAAAGTTCTTACTGGATAATTAAATAAAGTGTTTAAAAATAAAAAAATGTGAAATGTTATTTAAAACATTTTTTTATAAGGCTGTTTCTCTCTAGTCCCCTTTCATTTTACACTGGACAGAATTGCACCAGGTACGAAACAACTTGGGCATGATGCGATGACTCACTTTCAGGTGGTGGGGGGGTTGGATGTCTTGGGTTATTCCGTCCAGTAGTTTTTAAAATAATATTCTCCCAAACGTATAGCTATATCTCCCATGGGTGCTTTGCATCAGAGAGGCTGACAGGATTTTCAGAAAAGAAAAAGCAGCCATTTGTTTCCCAAAATTCTATTGCTAATAACTTTTGACTTGCTGGATGGATTTGGATAAAACTAACAAAGTGTTTGCCAAGGGCCCTCTCCCCATAAACTTCAAATGTTGGGAACAAACGTAGTAAAATAGTAGAGTTATTAAGAAAACTAAAACTATACAGTTGTCACGCCGAGATTACTGCGATGTCTATGGACACCTCCGTCCCCAAGCACCGGTCAGGGAGAAATCAAAGAATGCTCCCTAACCAGTTAAAGAGACCACAGGTGCACAAGAGACAGGAGCGCTGGTACCAGCTAGCTGCAAGGGAAGCAGGTTAGGAAATCGTGAATACAAGGTCAATAATCACGAAGGGCAATAGCAGGAAGGAAGTAAGAACAGCACCTGCCGATGTTGTAGTGTGAGTAGGGAGCGGTTAGAACCCCAGGTGGTGGAGAATAATAGAACACCCAGAGGAGGACGGGTAACCTGGTTCCCCTTGGTGAAAGCACCTGAAGTAGTGCTCAGCGTTCAAAGGACGGAATCCACAAAAGCAGAACGGTATCCAGAGGCAGTCCTAAGTCCGTGAGCCAAAGTTCCAAAATCCTGAGGAGCAATAGTTCCAAAACACCAATTCCGAGGTACAAGCGAAGGCAGTCCAGTAACACGAAGCACGAGGTCAAAAATCCAAGAAAGCAGAGTTCCAAGCAACAAATTCAAGGGAAAAAACGAAAGCAGTCCAATTCCAGAAACTCAAGGTCTAATAGTCAGAAGAACGGGATACAAGCAAAACGAAACGCCACTCGAACACTGTTGAACAGCTGAGAAGCGGAGTAGTCCGTGATCAGTGTTCCTTTATGCCGGAGACCAGATCATGTGACTGCATCCCCATCAGGTCACATGAGCGGCATGGCGTGTCACGTGATACAGAGGAGCAGGAAGCGGCAACGGGATTCGTTGGGCGAAATCTCCTAGTATCACGTGACCGGTATCGGATGGCATGTGACCAGGAAATGGTGCCGGCGTTTCATGATGCACCCCATCGCCATCGGGGCCACAATCGCCAGGAGCCTGATTGATGTTTTCCCAGCGCGGAACTCTGCGCGTGATGGATTCTGGGGATGCGAATCCGCATGGAACGTCTGGAGCAGGTATCAGGCGGGTGGTCTGGATTGTATGTGTGGGTCATGTGGGTGTCATGACAACAGTTTTCTGCCACTTCATTTTACCGTAGAGAAAAAGTACAGTTTTTTAACAGCTGTAGCGTTAAAACCACTGGGTAGATTTGGATCAAATGAGAAACAACTTGGGCTCAAAGCGTTGCCTTAAATTACTTGACTGGTTTGGAGAAAATCCATCCAACAGTTTTTTTTTTATTTTTGACAGAGAAGGGGTTCCCTCCTGCTCCTTAAAACCTTTATGTCAGCCTTGGTGGTTTTTAGAGCAGATAACCTCTGACTTGCTGGATGGATTTGAATGGCATTTTCCAAACAAACAGTTTGTCAAGAGCCTCCCTGAATTGGACATTTTGCGAACAATTCGTTAGAAAATGAAAAAGGCATTAAGAAAACATAAAAACACTGTTTTCAGCCCACTGGCATACATTTTTCAAGAGAGAAAAAGAGCAGTTTTTGGACAGCCCTAGCGTGAAAACTGTTTGGCAGATTTGGACCAAATAGGAAATAATTTGGGCACAAAGAGCTGACTTAATTTACTTGGCTGGGTGGGTTAAATCCATCCAGTAGTTTTTAAAATATCAGACAGAGAGTGGGGTGCCCCCTGCGCCTTAAAACCTTTATATTGGTCTTGGTGCTTTACAGCACCAAGAGAGGCTAATAACATTTCTGGGAGGGGTCTGTAGTTATTACATCCAGTAGTTGTTAAAATATCTGATGTTGATGAGGGTGCCCGCTTCTTCGAAATGTATAGCTATATATATGTGTCCCACATTGCATCAGCAAGGCCTTTCGGAAATGAAGAAAATTGTTTTTTTCTCGATCCAAGAGATAACTGCGGTTATAGCGATTATAACCGGTGTTAACCGAAAACTAAAAGTGGGAAAAATGCCATTTGGAGGAGGAAAAAGGATGAAATGACATCAGGCTAGAGGTGGGGAGGAGGAAAGAGGAAACCATGTGAAATTGGGGAGGTGAAGGGGGTGGCTGGGGACCAAGTTCAGAGCTTGAACGTTGTTCACATATCCGGCGGGATAAACACGGTTATGATAGAAAACCAGATTGAGAATGAAAGTGCATCAGACAAAAGAACAAATGTTGGGGCCATGGGAGAGTATTAGGGAGGGAAAAATAACTTAGAGGAAGTGGGGGGCATGGCACGAGCAGGGGGGCACTTGTTGAGTGCCTTGGAGGGCAGGCAAGAGTTTTGGCGGCTAACAGCGGTTATTTGTGTGTATTTGTTTGTATTTATTTCAAAAGAGAGAGTTAAAGAAATTATATTAAGACCAAAAAATGGGGAATTGTACAGCTACAGTGAGATGGGTGGTAATGGGTGTGGCCAAAGCTATAGCTACTGGATTAGTTAGGAAACCAAATGCTATGGCTTCTGGGTAACTTTAAGAAACCGAATGGTGCAATATGGAAAGTGGCCATGGCTAGTGTGCCCAAAAGAAACGTAGTGGTGTGGCCAAGGGAGGCATATCCTGAGTGGCACAGCCTTTGTCCAGACCACTGGGAATGGCCATAGGACATGGCTAGTGGGACCGGAAGAAAGCTATTGGTGTAACATGAAAAACGGCCACGAACAAAGGCCGGAACCAGTGGTCATGGGCGATGTCCATGGCTTCGGAGCAGGAAAGAAAGGTAGTTTTGAAAAGACACAGTGGGCTCGGCTTAAGGCTGTGCTTAATAGCCAGGGCCGTTGTATAACGAAACCTTTGAAAAGCACTGAAAAAAACGTACTTAGGATGAGCAGATTTAACGCAACAAAACCCTTGAAATTCAGTGGATGCTGGAAGTCATGGCCAGCTTAACTAGGCACATTCCTGTTGATGTCCCCCATAATACTATGTCCCCATAATGCCATTTTGTATGTCATAGTGACTCCCATCTCTTATAATATGTATGTGCACATGGGCTTTGCAATGGGAACGTGCTAAGTTAACTTCTCACATCCACTGAATTTCAACGGTTTTGTTGCGTTAAATCTGCTCAACTTAACTAAACTTTAACAAACGTTTTTTCAGTGAATATATATATATATATTTCTGAGGCTTGTGGAATCTGTTTAGATCACATGCTGTGCATAGGCCGACATCTAGTGGAAGCTGCAGAGTATTACAGTTTGTTTTTCGAAACTCGAAAATGGGCGTCGACACAGGGCGTGCCAGTAATACTTTCCCTAGTGTGACGTCCACTGTACCCATGATCCCTCACACGTGTAGGACCCTCAGATTGTTTTTTTCCGCCATACTGGTTGGAAGCATTTCGCGGAGTTCCCTGGCCTTAGCCATACTTTTGCAAAATATTGTTATATTTTCCCCATTCTCCACCCCAACGTCGAGTCACCGAACTTCCACACTCGACGCCGGCCCGGAGAAGAAAACGACTGTCGAGAGCTGCACAACGGATTTGGGCCTCGGGAGGCCTCTGGCCTCGGCCCGGGCCTTGGAAGGCCTCTGGCCCCAGTCCTGCAAGTAGGGAGAGTGGGGGGTAGACATACTCTACACTCTTTTGGTATATAGGTACATTCTTATATATTCCTACACTTATCAGCCTGCTGCCACAAGGTGAGTATGGAGGGTACCCCTTTCCAATTCTGCCCCAAGTGCAACCGCAAGTACCCTTGGGTTGACAGACACGCCACGTGCAATCTCTGCCTGCCGAGGGACCACCCCGAGGCGAACTGCAGAGCGTGTGGTAGGTTTAATCCGAAAACACTTAAGGACCATTCGATAAAGCGTTGGGCCCACCACGCCAGACGTCAGGAGGCCAGGCAGCAGAGGGCGCCTTCAGCGATGGCAGCAACGCCATGCTTTCAGACGGTGAGGGCAACATGGCGTCAAGAGACAGCCGAGCGCAACTCCCCGACCTCGGAAGGTCGTCCTGCAGGGCGGCTATGGGGAAGACCCCCGGCGACACAAGCGCTACCCACAGCGCTTCCACAAAGCACATGAAGTCCAACCGAGACTCGACACGCACGTCGAGTTCTCGGAAAGAGGCACATAGAGAACGGTCCGAATCGGTGTCCTCTGGCCTCGCTCCCCAAGGTAACAGAAGTTCGATCGTCGGAAGACAAAGCCGACTTCCATCCCCAGACCGCACTCCAGGAGTCGGCGCCCGCAGACCGCTTAACGGCGGCTCCCGAGTCCCTACCTCCACGTTCTAAAGATAGGGACACTACCCCCGAACCTCGACGCCAGGCGTCGGAAGGCTCTGAAGGGACGAAAAGGCAGGGAAAACACTCTTCCGCCCACAGGGAGGGGGGAAAACAACAAAGGAAGCAGTCACAGCCTCCTTACACACCTCTAAAACCTTCCACCTCACATAAACAGACAGACAAGTCCCAGTCTTCTGTTATCCCAAAGACCCCTGCTAAAACCAGTAAGTCTAGTCAGGATAAGGCAGAGAAAGTCCCAGAAAGGGTCTTTCCCAGTTCTAGAGAATGGTCTAGTGATGACATAGACAGGGTTATGTCAAGGATGTCATCATTGGCAGATTTTTACGCAAAAAACCCTGAACACTTTCTCTCCTATACTCCCGACGGACAGCACCCTCAGGCTCTAAGGATCCAATACCTCCAAGTAAGAAGTCCCGGTTTGAAGCCCCAACATGGTCCCCTTCTACATACAGCCCTACTCTCAATATCAAGGGGATACATCCTTTTGTGAGGATCCAGATTTGGGCATGTTGGAAGAGCAAACTGGTACGGGCTACTATGGGGATGATGAGGACCAAGAAGAGGAAGAGGAGGACCCTGAGACCTACAGAGTAGATTCCCCGGTAGAGAAAGAACCCCCGATTACCGACTCCCCTGTCGACAATCAACCTCTCCTGAATGAAGTTCTGTCCCGAGCGGCAGAACACTTCCACATTGACACCCAGGGTGCTCAGGAAGAGAGGGACTTCGCTGAGGAGTTAGTAGGAGAAAGGAGACCTGTTGCGCAGACCATCCCTATTCGTAAGTCTATTCAGAGAAGAATAGACCCTTCACTTGTAAATCCCAACCTCACCAGGGCAGTGAACCCAAGGATTGAGAAACTTTTCAGGGCAGCCCAATCAGACCCACTATACATAAGGGGGCATCTGAAGCCGGACTCCCTGGTATTTACAAACACCCGTAAAAGGGCGGGAACACCCTTGTCATCGTTGCACTATTAGAAAACCTATGAAATTCAATGGAAAAACATTGCTACAGGGACGTTATGGTTACAGGTAAAACCTAAAACCCCCAGAAATTTGCCAGTTATGGTAAGGTACGTAACCATAACTCACGCTACCTCTGTGCACTGCAAGGACTAACACCCATGACATCAAAGATGACATCACAAATGTCATTGATGATGTCAACAAGAGGGGCACTCCTGTAGGGCAGCGGAGCTGTAAAACGACCTTTCCAAAGCATATGCTGTGCTACAGACCCTTACCCGGCAAAGGGCATTGTATTGTACATGTGGTGCAATGCACTACTGTGCACAGGGAAGGTACTTGGAAGTGCATTGCAATGGTTGTTACAGGAGCATTACAATGAGTGCTGCCTATAAAGGTGATGGCCACCCAATAATTCTGTCTAGGCATGTGCTGCCCCTTCTGTACCAGACTTTTCCTCCTGTGGCGTGTGTGAGAATACGATAAAAAATAAAGATGCACTGGGGAACGGAAAAAGGTAAACAAAGAAAGCACCTTTCACAGATGAACAACGGAATTGCCAATGCACACATGCAGGGCGAGAGGCGTGGCATTGTGGAGAATACTGTAGTGCAGTCGGTTGGAAAGGAGTCGCTGTACAAAGAGGTTTCTTTACGTGTTGCAGAGCGTTTTGAAGACAGTCACAGCACAACACTTACTACAAGAATATACCACTACTTGCAAGAAAGGCACCAAGCCAATTTAGATGGGGTGTGCAGAAATCGAGATAGCTGGCACAGTAAGATGAACGTTGTAGGTAGGGAGGGAAAAGTATTTGTGCTGGAAAACGTCATAATGCCATGGGCGAAGTATGCCATTGGCAACGACAAAGAAATGCACAAATACGCTTCTTTGCAATGTACTGCGCTGTCTCAATTAACAGACCAAATAGAAAATTACGCTGCCACATCAGTAGCTGCATACTGCGATAGAAAGGTACGCAAGAGGTCGGAAACAAATGCATGAAATGGGCAAGTGCCTCCTTCATCACAAACGGCACTGAAACTAGTTTAACATGCTGTGCAATGTTCCCTGCACAGTGAACAACAATAACGTCGTCATGATGGCATATCTCACACACAAACCAAAACCAGGCACTTCATTGTACCTAGTCCATAGAACTACACATGTACATCATAGATTGGTAAATGAGTAGCAAGTGCACTTGTTGGACGCGTGGATTTAGTGTTGTTATTTTAGAACTGCTGTGCTGCTGTGCTAAATTATTTCTAATACTCTGCAGTATTGCCTTGCTTTTTGGAATTTTAGCTTGTGAAATTTTAGTTTCATTAAAATTTGTGTAATTATTACCCATTGTGCTGCTGTTCTTCGTGTTCCTTGTGGAACTTTATTAACAGTCTGCTTTCAACACCAGTGCGATTTAAAGCTGTGAGCTAGTCGCCACACGCATGTGGTGTAAACGGGAAGAACTACAATCCCCAGAGAGATTGTAGTTCTACTGCAGATTTCCCCTCAAACGAACGCGCAGGCACAGACGGGCAGTCTGTGGCAGTCCGTGTTGGGACGTGAAAGTGCAGCAAGACTCGCTGTTCTAGCGTCCCCGCATCATGGGCATAGTGGAAGTGCTTGCAGCTATCGAGACTGCTAGAAGTAAGTAATTTTCAAGTGCATCAGCTAAACTGGGTAGTATTTCCTCTTCCCCTGTCGTATCAACCATAGACTCCTTTACGGGCTATCAGATGCCTTCCATAGATATGGAAGAAAACCTGTGATAAATACTTCTCCTTCACCAGTTCCACTCAAAGCGGAATGTGAGAAAGTACTCATTCCCACTAAAACTGAATGGGTTTTAGACATTAAGGAGACAAACTAAAGGGCTAATTGTGAAAGAACCAACACATTACCCGGTCCCATGCAAATTGGGTGGGATAAATGTAACAGCAATATTGCGCTCCATCAATCCCTGGTACAAACTGAGGCCCCTCCATTGCCCCCAGCTGTCCCATCATTGAACATAGCACTTCTGAACACAAGGTTGCTTGTTAAACACACTTTGGATGTTCATGATGATATATTGAACATAGTGTTAACATCATGTGTGTTACCGAAACCTGGTTATCAGAGGCCCATTTGCATAGCATAGAACAAGTCACTCCACCAGGCTATACGTTTTTTGGCAAACATCGTAAAGACGGGCTGGGTGGCGGTGTGGGCATTATCTGTAAAGAAGATCTAAAAAAAATGTATGAGATTAAAATTGAATGTGAGGGTTGTGACATTCTACATACTAAAATTATTCCCAAACCTAACTGTAGTATACATTTGGTAACTGTATATAGGCGACCAGGAGCGCCTGATGATTTTAATGAACATCTTATTCATTTATAAACGCCCTCAATGTAATGCAGAAGGCGAACTCCGCTATACTATTAGTAAGAGACTTAAACCTTTGGAAAGGTAATGCCAAGGACAAAAAGGCAAAGGAATTGGAAAAATTGTTAAACAATAACAACTTCCTGGTGGACAACAATGATCAGACGCATATTAAAGGGAACATTATTGATTGGATGGCTAGCTGTAACATAGCACTTACTGAGATTACGACCATTCCCTGCATATGGTCAGACCATTCAGTTATCTCATGTAAAATACAACTCCCACCTCTTTCTAAGCCTATACATGAACCAGTGTGCAAGGTTATGCAGAGAAACTATAAGGATCTCACTGTGGATGACCTATTTAGATGTATGGATGCCCTTATGCTGAAATCAAGTGCCTCAGATCACCCTGATACACTTGTAGAACAATACAATAGGGAGATGACAACCCTGCTGGACAGAGTTGCACCCATGAAGTCCAAAATAAGTAGGCAGGCCATCCATCAACAAAAATGGTTTACGTCGGACTTGGCCGAATTAAAAGCCAATAAGAGACACGCAGATTACAGACAAAAACGCAGACAATAAAGCTGCCTGGAAACTTCTTGAAAAAGCTTATGAAGCTAAAATTATGGAAGCCAAGCTGACCCACTATAATAATCATATTGAGATGGCAGGAAATAAAACCAAGGAACCTTTCCGTCTCTTCAGGTCATGGGAGAAACCAGATTTATTAAAACCATAATATCATTCCCACTCAGGGTGACTGTATTAGAATTCAGAAAGCTTTTTCCGACAAATTGCTATGTGCACAAAATAAAATTAGAAAAGCGTTAGAGAGTCACAAATTAGATACTGACACTCCCAGTTTTAGTGAAAATGGCCCAAATCGGGAATCACTCCCGATAGGTTTTCAATTTCCTGAGATATCAGTTACTGAAACTATTAAGATTAGGAGGGCTATGAATCCGACTAGCTGCCCTGGGGACCTTATCCCCTCAAAGATAATTCTGAGTCATCAGGATATCTTTGCACCATTTCTATGCAGATTCATAAATGCCTCTTTTAGTCATTGTATTGTTAGTCAAGCCGTTAAAGCTGTGGCAGTGACACCCTTACTGAAGAGGCAGGTCTTAATCCGAAGGATGCCACTAATTTTAGACCTATCACTAACAACTTGTTTTTTTTTTAAAATTTATTGACAAGGTGGCTACAATCCATCTTCAACATTACATGGAAAATTCTGGTTGGTTGCATGGAAAGCAATCGGGCTTCCGATGTTTCCATGGTATGGAGAGTGCCTTGGTAGGTCTCCAGACTTATATGTTGACCATAGTGGAGAAAAGTAGATCAGGGCTGCTGATACTACTGGATTTGTCAGCAGCTTTTGATCTGCTAGATCATGGGATTCTGCTGAAGCGGTTGCGAGATACAGGTGGGCTTGCCGATGAGGCGGTAAACTGGGTCAAGTCCTTCTTGGAAAACAGAAAATCTAGGGTGTACTGGGGAGACTCTGCGTCTGAGGTGGAGACCATCATGTGTGGTGTCCCCCAGGGGGCGTGTTTATCCCCCCTACTTTTTAACATCTGTATAGTGCCCTTGTTTAGAGAACTGGAAAGACTGGGCTTTTTCTTTACGAACTATGCCAACGACTTCCAAGTAGTAAAAAACTGGATGACCACAAACTGGCTGTGTTTAAATGTCGGTAAAACGGAATTAATGATATATGGCTCTAAGAAATCCATGGAGAATCTAGCCTCCCCTTTTGCCAGTTTTCAGGTAGAGGGCAGCCAGATAGCAGTAGTAAACAAGGTAAAGACATTAGGCACATATTTAGAAGGCACATATTTAGAAGCCACCTTGAACGCAAGCGCCCAAGTAGATGCTGTTGTAAAAAACACTCAATATTACTTGAGAGTGCTAAGAAGGCAGGTGGCTCAATTAATCTCTAAAGGTAATTGTGTAAAATTGGTTAGGGCTGTCATTCTTCCACGAGTGGACTATTGCAATGCCTTATTGGGTGGCACCAGTAAGAAAGATATCTCCAGATTGCAAAAAATACAAAATGTGGACATGCGCATAATCTATGGCATGAAACGCAATGAATCTACTACCTCTGCCAGGAAGGAATTGCACTGGCTGCCTAGATCAGCCAGGATCTCTTTTAAACTTCTGACTTTATGCCATAAGTGCATTCATAGATCAGCACCTAGTTATCTGAAGGAACATTTCTCCATACATAGGCCTACCAGATGCCTTCGATCCACCTCAGCCCACCTCTTGAAAGTGGCCAGGGTCAAGGGAACAATGGACGTTCCTTCCCAGTTTTGGCCGTATGCGTGGAACAATCTGCCACAAATACTTAGGGAACAAACAGACCATCTGGCCTTCAGGAAATTTCTGAAAATGACGTTGTTCATGAAAGCTTCAACATAGATACCTCTATTCTTTTGTTTCTTGTTGTAAGTGAGCGCCTGGACGCCCTAGGGCTTTTGGCGCTATACAAATGTTATAACATAGCATAACATAACAGTGTTTTGCATTCACTTTCACTGAATGTATGTCGGCATACCCTAAAATCCGCACACTGTGCTTCGTAAAACACACCCCCATAACTGCACCCTCTGCATTTCTGTGAACAAATACACAGTGTAGCTCCGTTGGTCCATACACACCACACCCACAAACATCATTGCCCAATCCCGTAGCCTCTGCAGGCCCATTTCTATGGGCGTCATATTTGCTGACTTTTCGTGCTGCACGTGCGCAGGAGTGGGGGAATAACTTTGTACCAGGGGAGCGCACGTTGTTGGTTGTGGTGGTTCTTAAAATAACCTTTTTTTCTTTTGTTTTTTTTTTAATTTTCAATTTTTTTTAAAGGTGCTTTCCTAGAAACATTTTCTTTGCGGTTTTCATACGTGAATGTGTGTTGTGAACTGCAGCTCACATTTCTACAGTAGGGTCTTCAGTGCAGTCTGTAGATTGTGCACAAACATTTCATTGCCACTGGCCGACAAAGACATGCCATTTCCCTTGAAAAGGCGTATGTACCGGGAACCAATGTTCTCATTCTCACAGGAGAACATTCCAGCAGCACTCAAGAAGTCTGTTGATGAGACCCCTTCCGACCTCTGGCTGGCGACAGGAAGCTTTGGAATAATGCCACGCGATTCTCTACATTATACATGAGAGAAGCACCTTGGCAGCAGGAAAAATGTGCTGCACTGCTTTCATCAAAATCTTTAGTTGACTGAACACATGGGAACAAGGCATGGAACCCAAAAAGAAGCTTCCAAAGTGCATGATCACAACATGTACAGTTGCCGAAGAGGACACTCATCGACATTCTAGAAGCAGTACGCCCAAACAGCACAATTCCATACCACTCCACAAAACGTCCACTACCTCCAAACCTAAATTGCTAGACAAGTCTTCTTGGAGGGCATACATGCACAGATCTTCCACAAAGTAATCACCCACGATGAAAGCTGTGCACCTTGCCATGTTTGCCAGCCGCAGTACACAAAGTTCTGGAAAAGTGAATGCCTCCCTTTCCTGTGACGCACACCCTAACTACCTCATTGGCCAAAGGGCATAGTCCCATTTCTATTGGCCAGCATACTCACAAACGCAGAATGTGGCACGTGCCTTTCTCCTTGTACCGCCAGGGCCGTGCCCCAGTAAAGCCGAAGGAGTCCTTCTTCCTATTGGTGCGCTTTCCTCTGACTCACACCCTGAGCAGCACATATTAGGGCAATTGCTACAGTCCCATTTCCATAGACCAGCATGGTGAGGAGCGTCGAATGGGGCATGTGTGGGTCCCCAAGTACGTTGAGGGTCGGTCCACAGTGCAGCTGGAGTCCCTCTTCCTATTGCCACGCACATCCTAAGCAACTCATTGGACAATCCCCACAGTTCCATTTTCGTGGCCGCCACCCGCAAAATCCCTGCATGTGACTTCTGTGCTGCGTGCGGGAATAACTTGCAACCGGGGCAGGGGGAGTTCGTAGTAAGGGCCGCCTCTAAAAAGAGTCTGTTTTTTTTTGGTGCAGATCCTTCTACAAAAATACCTTTTTTGTCTGTTTTCAGTAGCTTTTGTGTTTTCTTCTACGCACATTAGTTCAGTAAACTCTTCACTGCATCCTCTAGACGATCAACCGAAACTGCTTTGCCAATGGAGGACAACAAAATGCCATTTTCTTGGAAACACTCTGCATGTCCACAAGTGATAAGGTCATTGTTGCAGAAGAACATTCCACGAGTGGACAAAAAAGTGTACATGCTTCTCAAACATTGGATCTTTCATAGATTCAGATATTTGAACATTCTCCGTCGTGAGACTGGGAATCCTCAGTGATAAAAGTAATTATTAAAATGTTTTAATATACATCCATTATCCCATAGAGAATGCATGTAAATACCCCATTGTGGCCTATGAGCCATTCTATTGTGTAGTCCCTCCACCTCACTTTGGTCCTTTATGGCCCCAACCAATGCGGTGACAGGGTTTAAGCTCCGCCACAGTCAGCCATCTTCAGATTTTTCACCGCAGTCTAACAGACAGAGGGAATCCTCCAGCTCTCTGAGCTGTCGAATATTTTTCTCCTTTTTTGTGTAGTATGTATTCTTAAAATAAATTCTACTGTTTTCAACGTTTGGGCAGCGAGAATCTTTTTCTTGCCTCAAATTCGTGTAGTGAATTTCTCCTCAGCATGGCTGAACTTCAGGCTGCCAAGAAGCCTTCCCAGTTCAGGGACTGCACGAGGTGCAGGAAAAAACTGGTCTACATGAAGGATCCACATGACCACTGCATCTACTGCCTTTACCCTCATGACATCAATAAATGTGACATTTGCAGGTCTTTCTCCACCAAAACCCTGCAAGACAGACACAGGAGACTTCTGTTACATCTAGAAGCCAAAGGTCTGTCCTCTGACGAGGAGTCTGCCAAAACAGCTCCTATACTGTCTACTAAACAATCTGAGAGACAAACTTCTAAGAGAAGGGCCTCTTCAGTGGAAAGGAGTTCCTCTCCCACTCTAAAGAGTAAGAGAAAGCTGGAAACCACTTCTTCCATGCCTCCCTTGGGCTCTGAAGGCCACAAGATACGACATCCTGAAGAAAAAACCACCTCCAAAGGAAAGGAGGCATTTTCAAAAAACTGTGGAGGGTAGTTGTCCATGGATAAGCTGTCTACAAGCGGCAGTAAAGATAGAGACCCGCCGACGACTATGCCGTCGACGAAACCCTCATCGACGACGACAACACTCCAAGCCTCATCGTCTATGACCAAATACTCGTCGTCAAGGTCAACTTCTACAAAACAGTCGGCGAAGGAAGCTCATCACTCGTCCACAAACCTCTCGTCCACAAACCTCTCGTTGGCGGATAAGGATCATCAAACATCTTCAAAGTCTTTGTCTACGAAACCACCATCGACGAAAGTACCGTCAACGACACCGCAAATGTCTATGGAACATATAAGGCCCAAAATGCCCCTCGCGGACGTCACGGATAAACCATCCAATGTGAGCATTCTCCCCAAGTCTATGGGAGCAACACCTCCTGTTTCAGAGGCTCATGAACCACTTGGAGCACAATTATCTCCTTTAAAAGAGATGACAGAACTCCCTGACATAATTCTTCAGGAGGAGTTCTCAGACACAGAATTTCCTGGTGAGCAACCTTTTCTCACCCCCAAGGAAAACAGTCCTCACTGGCAGCCATTTATAGAGGTTGTTGCCGATCCTTAAGATCCTGTGCTCATGGAATCGATGTGGAGGATCATTGAGGAATTCAACAGACGTCAAGAAGAAAAGAATAGGTCATCTGTGCCTAAGGAGTCAAGAACCCCCCCAGAGGGACATCTCACCTCGACATAATACACCAAGACACTCCCCAGGAGTAGACCACAGAAAAGAGCACGATCGCCTGAGCCTCCACGTAGATCCAGGAGCAGAACACTCAATACTTCACCGACAAGGGTCCCGTCTCCAGCATCGTCACATAGACCTCAATCTCTGGTTCGAGATCCAGCTATGGTGCCATTGTCTGTGTCAGTCTCCGATTGGCAAGAGGACACGTTCAGGGATTTCTCAGACCCTGAAGAAGGGGAGATCACACAAGAGCCTGATGCTCCCAGCAAATGGGATGATTATATCATTGAGATTCCCAGAAAGGAGGACTCTCTAGGTGATTCTTCACCACCAGACGATTTAGTATCGTTTCATACTATTATCGGGAAAGCTGCAGACTTGTTCAAATTACAAGTTGCATCGTACAAGAAGAAGTCAGTTCTTTACGTGCACAGGGACAAGCACAGAAGAACGGTTACCACCATTCCTCTTTTCGACACCATATGGGAGTCTGGGTCGAAGATACTGGCCATGCCATTGTCCACGCCGGCGCTGGTTTCAAGACCTGAAAAAAAAAGAGGTCATACTAAGCCAGACTCTTTTATCACTGTAGCGGGCAGGAAAAAGTTAGCCAATCCCTTCATAAGCACTGTCAGCACCGCCAGACAAGGAAGGTCGTAAATTGCAAGCCATGGGTGGAAAAGTGTCTTCCTCAGCATCTCTCAATATTAGAGCGGGCAACGCGCTGGCCATGACTACTAGGTTTGACCGCAAGCTATGGCTTTGCATGTCCAAGCTGACCAAACATCTACCTGCGGATCTCCAGGAAGAAGCCAAGTCTATCATTGCAGATGGAGAAGCTACTTCTGATCACATCATCAATGCTGCAGTCGATGTGACTAAGTCAGGATTTAGGCTGATGGCTCACGGCATTGTACTAAGGAGACAGGCCTGGATGAAAGCCACGAATTTTAGACCTGAAGTGCAAGCACAAATACTGGACATGCCCTTTGATGGGCAAGAGTTATTTGGTAAGAAAGTCGATGACCACCTAAAAGGAATAAAAACGGACACAGCTCGAGCCATCAGTTCCTTAAAGGATAAATATAGAGACCGTAGATCTTTTTGCCCTTTTCGAGGCTCATTGTCAAAAGACATAGGATATAAGCGATCTTGCTATGGTCAAAAGACGCAAAGAAACACATTTCAGGACAAGAGGGTGTTACAGGTGGTCTGCGAGGGTCACACCATAGCATTCCTAGACCAATCTTGATCCCTTGCTCCCACCCCTCGCAAAGTGCATATGCTAAAGCAAGTCATGTCCGAAGTTCAAAAATGACTGCGCAAGGCAGCAATAGAACCAGTTCCTTACCCTCAGAAGGGAAAAGGTTTCTACTCCCGTTTCTTTCTCATCAAGAAGAAAAACAGCCAGTGGAGGCCCATATTAGATTTGAGAGTGTTCAACAAATACATCAAATGCATCAAATTCAAGATGATTTCCCTTCAGGGTGTCCTACTGTGGGTAAACAGACGACTTCCTAGCCACTCTGGACTTGGAGGACGCATACTTCCACATTCCAATTCATCCTGCCCACAGACAGTTCCTCAGGTTTGCTGCAGGAGACCTGCATTTCCACTTCCGGGTGCTACCGTTCAGGCTAAAGTCAGCACAGAGAGTGTTTACCAAATGTCTGGTGCCCGTTGCAGCAAAACTCAGAAGGATGGGAACTGAAGTCTTTCCATATTTGGACGACTGGTTGATAAGGGCAAGCTCTTCCAGTCAAGCTCGATTGGCAGTGCCGAAGACTATAAAACTCCTAAAAGGGTTAGGTTTCTCGATAAACATCAAAAAATCCTGCCCAGTACCCAGCAAGACAGTTCTCTTCCTGGTGGCCGAGTTCGACAACAGCATTTCCAGGGTAAGACCATCGACGGACAGAGTAACAGCTATCCTCCGATCCACCTCATGGTTCCTAGAAAAAGGGACATCCACAGTACGCTGTTTGAAATCCCTTCTGGGCTTGATGTACTCATGTATATTTCTCATACCAAATTGCAGACTTTGCATGAGTCCAGTCCAGGAGGCCCTGGACCATGAATGGAAGCAAGCTATAGGTTCATGGGAGGATGTAGTCCAGATACTGACGACAGTAGACAAGGCACTTCGGTGGTGGAATACTCTGCGGTACCTGCTACAAGGAATGCCATTCCAGACACCAACATCTACTCTTCTCTTAGGGGCAGATGTGTCCCTTTCGGGCTGGGGAGCTCACCTGGCGGACCTCCAAACAAAAGGGACTTGGTCAGACCTTGAGTCACAGCTCCACATCAATGTCTTAAAGATCAAGGCGATACGGTGGGCTCTGAAAGCCTTCCTTCCAGTAGTAGCTGGACAGGTACTGATCGTCCAGACAGACAATACACCTCCATGCACTACACAAACAAGCAAGGGGGCACGAAATCAGAGGTCTTGTCACGAGAAGCTCAACTACTATGGTCATGGTCCTTACACCACAGAGTCCAAATCAGGGTGGAATATCTCCCGGGAGTGGACAATGTCCTAGCGGACAAACTGAGCAGGGAGTGCACGTCATCCCACGAATGGGAGCTAGACGAGAAGGATGTAGATTCTCTCCATATGGGGTCATCCACAGATCGACCTCTTTGCCACCAGAAAATGCCAAGAATTTGCCTCAAGGTACCCGGAACAGCAACCAGCAGGAGATGCGTTCTCAGTGGACTGGACAGGGAAATTCCTGTATGCCTTTCCCCCCATTTCACTCATAGCAAGAATTCTATGTTTGATAGCCATTACATCGGCCAGGAGGATCAGTGAATTGCAAGCTTTGTCTTCAGAACCTCCTTTTACTTTGTTTCATAAGGACAGCATCATTTTGAGAACACACCCTAAATTCCTTCCCACAGTCTTATCGGAAATGACACTCACAGAGTGCATTGTCCTGCCATCTTTTTTTCCAGAATCATACCTCTGAAGCAGAAAGAGCATTGCATTCTCTAGATGTGGCTAGAGTTTTGAAATTCTACTTAGAGAAAACTAAGGAGTTTTGCTCCTCAAACAGACTGTTGATTGCCTTTTCTGGTCGCACAAAAGGACAGCATATCTCCAAACAAGGCCGGCACGATGGGTCTCTCTATGTATCACTCACTGTCATCAAGCGAAGGGCGACCCCCTCACCAAGCCACCTTCGGCACACTCCACCAGAGGGAAAGCGACATCAGTAGCGTTCCATTCATGGGTAGCCTTGAAGGACATATGCAGAGCCGCTACCAGGAGCACTCTTCACACGTTCGCTAAACACTACTGCCTGACAGAAGATACCAACAAAGAATCTGCAGTTGGACAGGCAGTGCTCCGCCACCTCTTTGCTTAAGGTAGGATCAGCCTCCTTTCCCGCCTTTCCCTGAGTATGTAACCGTTGTGTTGCTGTATGGTAAAGGTTTGTCAGAAATATTTTTTCTGCATTTATTCTTAAATAATTGTATGATGGTGGCATGTTTTAACTGCTTGGTATTCTATTCAAGCATCTGAATCTATGAAAGATCCAATGCTGGAGAAGTCTTAGTTACTTACATGGAACTGTATTTCTCCAGCATTGGTATCTTTCATAGATTCACATGCGCCCACCCGCCTCACCTAGAGGCTGCTCCTACGCTCAGCACCCATCATACTGTAGTTCTTAAGGTTCAAAATCTGAAGATGGCTGACTGGGGCGGAGCTTAAACCCTGTCACCTCATTGGTTGGGGCCATAAAGGACCAAAGTGGGATGGAGGGACTACACAATAGAATGGCTCATAGGCCACAATGGGGTATTTACATGCATTCTCTGTCATTTAATGGATGTATATTAAAGCATTTTAATAATAATTTTTATCACTGAGGATTCCCAGTCTAACGACGGGGAATATTCAAGCATCTGAATCTAGAAAGATACCAATTCTGGAGAAATACAGTTACAGGTAAGTAACTAAGACTTCTGTTGATGAGACACCTTCCTTCGGCTGGCTCGGAACAACATCCATGAGCAGTAGCCATACTCTTTGCGGTATTGTAGATGAAAGAAGCACCTTGGCGGTGGAAAAAAGTGTCCTCACGACACCCAGCAACCTCCTCAGTCTACGGAACAAATGAAAGCAAGGCAGGCAGCCCATATGCATGCTGCCGTAATAAATTACGATAACATCTACTACTGGAAACGTGGCGAGGTCTTTGCAAAGTGCATGCATATCGATGAAATGGCACTCATGCACAGCGTTCCACAATGCGTCCACTCCTTCCAAACCAAAATTGCCGTCAAAGTTTCTTTCCAGAGCACAGTTGTGCACATCTATTACAAAGGGAGAACCGACAGGCAACACAATACGTTTCGCCATATCAGCCACCCTAAGTACGCAGAGTAAAATGTGAAACCATTTCACCTCCCCTTCCTGTTAACCACACCCACACTACCTGATTTGGTAATCCCCACACTGCCATGGCAATTGGGCAAGGTGGTGTAAAGGGCAGATTTTGCCACGTGCGCCTCCCAAAGTAGCACATGGGCCGCACCCCTGTAAAACCCTTTGCACTATCTTCTCTGCAGCTCTACTTCATTAGGTTACTGGTAAATAGGCACACACACAGTCATCAATCGCATTAAACCCACCATCATCGAACACTGTAACTGCTGTGCAACACTTGAAATGTACTGTTACACATTCACAGTATAAATTTCATGCCATTGCAAAGCACGTCCACTGCAAAGTTCAATTAAAATATGCCTGATTTCTCCATCCGCATGCATCCACAGGGCCACCCAGGAAGTGGCACGTGCCATCCTGAAAGTACTGCGTAATCCACTAACTTTTTGTGAAAGTGAAGGTGGTCGGGGGGGGGGTGGTGTTCAAACAATTTGAAACTAGGCAGGGGATTCAATCTTCCAGCGTATATGTATGTTTTATTTTTACGTACGTGCAAGCACATTTCTTTTGTATTTTCTCTTTGTATGCGTTTCTATTTGCCTCACATTTTTACAACATTCTGGTCAATGCTTCTTGCACAGTGTGAAAGAAAACGGCATTGCCAATGGAGCTCAAATAAATGCTATTTCGAGTGGATTGTGTCCTCCAACGTATTCCTCATCTTAGATGTATTCCATCCAGCTTCAGCGGCTTCGGAATTTTCGGCACAGGGCGCCGTACGTCGATGTCGTTCAGTCGATGGTCCCTCGAGGCCTCCATCGAGGGTGACGTCATCGGGTATACAAGTAGCAGGCACGATGCTCGTTGGCCTCAGTTCCGTTTTTCCGCAGTACACGTTGCTTCAGAGATTTGGCACGCCTCAAGTTCTGTGATGTAGTGATTATTACTGATATATGTCGATATGTCTTCGTCATCGACGCCGACTACGACCCCAAGATCGGGTTTCAAAAAGTGCAAATCGTGCGGTTCAAAAATGTCTATCACAGACATGCACCGAGAATGTTTGTGGTGTCTCGGGGAAGGCCAAGACATGGAGGCCTGTACGAAGTGTCAGGCGATGACGGGGGAGGCCTTGTTTGCGAGAGAGGAGGGGAAAACTACAGGTAGGTCATAAATCTGACCGCAAAGCCTCTAGCATCGAGTCGAGGTCCCGTGAGGAGAAGTCTCCTCGACGCGAAAGGCATCGGTCCAGGTCCCGTAGCGATTCCCATCGCTCGTCGTCTTCGACAAATAAATCGAAGAAAAGACGCCACAGGTCCCCCTCCACCTCGTCCTCGGATGAATCCCCAAAAGGGATGAAATGCCCCACTAAACATTCTTCCTCCGAAGAATGGAAAGCATTCAGAGTCAAAATGATGGAGGTGTTCCAAAAAGCGAAGCCTCGGTCCGTGCCTTCTTCGGAAGCCGGCCGGGAACGTCATCGCTCCGACACTCGCGTGCCCTCGAGTCCGGGTGATCGAAGAAGGAGAGATAGAGAACCTTCCAGGACGCCGAGCGAGAAATACCGCTCGAGTCCACCGACGCCGTCTAAAACCCAATGCACCTCGAAGGGCAAATATTTGAAGAGCGCCTCGACGCCCTCAAAGCCGGCACCGTCGACGACCACTATTACGTCGACGCCATTGACGCCATCGACGCCTCTGTCGACGTCGACCCCGAAGCCCCCGGCGCCAAAGGCTCCAGTTCAGCCAATTCAGCCAGAAAAGGGGAAAGAGAAGGCTGCATAGCCTGCAATGCTTTCAGGGCCCACTAACACACCTCTCCCAGAAAAGGTTTTTAAATCTCTTCCTAGGAAGGAATTTTTCAAGTCCCTGACCTCAATTTTTGAGGAACAGCAGAGATCTGATGAGGGGAGTGTACCCTTTGGACTGGAATATGGCACCCCAAATGTCCCAGAATTCCTGATTTCGGAAAAAAGCAGGATGAGGGACCTGGTGGAATCCTTACATAATGCAAGTGGCATTGATACATCTCCTGAAACAGACTTTGGCAGACCAGATCCAGGAAAGCATGCCAGTCCCTCATACCGTCAACTAATGACAAATGTGGTTGATTATTTAGGATGGGCTAGACCACCAACCAAATTCATCCAGGATGATTTGACTGATATATTGGACCATGGTCCCACCGAAGATCCAATACTACCCTTTCATGTAGCCTTGCAAAATAGGATGGCCAAGAATTGGGAGACTCCGGATTCTATTCCTCCAGTGAATAAATCCCTTACTTCAAAATACTGCCCTGCTAGTAGCGACCCTGGCTATCTGTATAAACATCCCACTCCCGAGAGTCTGGTGGTACAGGCAGCCACAGCTTCAAGCAAAATGCGTACCCTTCTATCCCTCCGGACAGGGACGATAAGCGTGTGGATGGCTGGGCACGCAAGGTATTTTCAGCTGGGAGTATGGCATTAAAATCAGCAAACTCCACATGTGCCTTGGCAATGTTTTCATACACTTTGTGGGAGTGCATTGCAATGCCGGCGGAGCACATACCAGAAGGTGATGAAAGGGAAGGATTCCTAGCCATTGTTAGAGATGGAAAGGAGGCCATGCAGGAATCCCTTCAATCTGGACTGCACACTGCAGATAGTGTGAGCAGGTCCATGGGCACTAACACGGTAATACGCAGATTTGCGTGGTCGCATCAGACGTACAGAACCGCTTTCTGAACATGCCCTTTGACGGGTCTCACCTTTTTGGCAGCAAGGCTGACGAGAACCTTGAGAGGTTGCAGACCTCAAAAGCAGCTGCCAAGTCTTTAGAAGCTGCTATTAGGCAACCTCAGCCTTTTCATGCACCTGGACAATCTTGGAGGGGACGATCCTATCGTTACTACTCCTCATAGGGAAGGGCGAGAGGAATGGCCAGTCAAAGGGGCCAGAAAAAGATCACTCGTGGTGGACGAGGAAAACGTGCAAAGCCAGCTCTTTGCCATCAGCGGTCACAGCAACCGCCACAAAACCACTTTGAGGACTTGCATCACAAGACACTGGTGGGAGGCAGGCTGTCGCCGCATCTGTAAGAATTGCGAGCCTTTACTTCAGATGTTTGTGCTCTAGAAATAATAGCCCAAGTTTACTGCCTTCCTTTTCTAACGCAACCTCAAAACAATCTACCAGGGAGACAGTCTTTATTCCCCGTATTTTTATGATTCCCAAAACGGAGGGAGGACTGAGACCCATCTTGGACTTAAGAAACTTGAACAAGTTCCTCAGGAAGGCCAAGTTCAAGATGGTCACTCTTTCTCAGATCCTTCAGGCCCTTCAACTTCAGCATTGGTTGGTGTCATTGGACCTCCAGGATGCTTATTTTCATTTGCTGATTCATCTCAAGCACAGAAAATACCTGAGGTTCGTAGTTGGCGACTCACACTATCAGTTTCGAGTCCTGCCATTCGGATTGACCTCCGCCCCGAGGGTTTTCACCAAGTTAATGGTAGTGGTGGCAGCGCACCTCAGGAGAGGGGGATTCATGGCTACCCTTACCTGGACCATAGGTTGAACGAGCACTGGATCATCTGAAAGTCACCTGCCACTTCCTTGACAAACTGGGCTTTTCCCTCAATTTCAAGAAGTCACAAATGACACCTTCCTAACACCTCCAATAAATAGGGGCTGTATTAGACACATCATTGGGAAAGAGCTCACCTCCCAAGTCGAATGTTCAAGACATTCCTCCGATGGTTTCCAAATTCCAAAATGCCTATAATCTCCAGGCCTACAACTTCTTAAGGTTACTCGGCCTCATGGCATCCTGCATCTTCTTAGTGCCAAAGGCACGCCTGAGGATGAGATACCTTCAATGGGCTCTAAAGACTCAATGGTCACAGTTCTTAGGTCAAATGACAGATTTTCTCCAGATTCCGAACAAAGTTCGGCAGGATCTTCTGTGGTGGACTTGCACAGAGAATATCCCAAAAGGAGAGCATTTTGGCAACCATGGCCGGAGATTACAGTAGTGACGAAAGCCTCACTCATGGAGTGGGGAGCTCATGGCAACGATCTGACAATCAGCGCTCGCTGGTCTCCATTGGAGTCCAAACTACACATCAACCTTTTAGAGCTGAGACAATCAGACTAGCGCTGAAGGCTTTTCTACCGTCTGTCAGAGAAATAAATGTCTTGATAATGACGGACAACACAGTGGCCATGCTAAACAAAAGAGGCACTACCTCTGAGCAGAGAGGCAATGCAGCTCTGGTATTGGGCGATTCAAGAAGGAATCTCCTTAACGGCAGTTCATCTAGCCAGGGAGGGGAATATGATGGCAGACGCTCTGAGCAGGCAGAGCACGATGTCCCACGAGTGGGAACTGTGGGAACTGGCTCAGGAAGTCATTCAAGAGATCTTTGCCCTTTGGGGAACCCCTCAAGTAGACCTATTTGGGACCGGAATCAACCGGCAGTGCGAAATGTATTGCTCAAAGGAATTTCCCCTGAGAGGAGCCCTAGGGACGCGTTCGTGGTGGAGTGGAATTTCCCACTATTATATGAGTTTCCTCCGATTCACATAATTTCTCAGTCATCAGGAGACTGAGACGGTTTGGAAACCGCATGATCCTAATTGCCCCGGATTGGGCCAGGAGAACGTGGTACCCGGACCTTCTAGACATATCCATCTGTCCCCCGGTACGTCTTCCTCAGAGAGAGGACCTTCTCTCACAAATGGAAGGTCAGGTTCTCCATCCAGAGGTCAAGATTCTCAACCTTCACGCTTGGTATCTGAAAGGCTGAGATACAAGGATTGATGTCATGGAGGTGTTGCTTTCGGCAAGAAGGCCAGCAACAAAATCTCTATACCGTTGCCGTTGGAAAAAGTTTTGCAACTGGTGCAGAGAAAAGAATGTTGATCCTTTTCTATGTTCTATTCCGGAGGTACTGTCCTTCCTCTTGTCCCTAGCACATAGAGGTCTAAATGTTGGGACCATTAAAGGTTGTCTTGCAGCGCTTTCCATCTTCAAGTGCTCGTCGGAAGAATGCTCCTATTTCAAAATTCCTTTAGTAGTACAATTCTTAAAAGGACTCACCAATGTGTTTCCTCTTTACCCTTTCCAAGTACCAATTTGGGATCTTAATCTGGTTCTAAAATTCTTAATGTGTGCCCCTTTTGAGCCCTTACACACTTGTCCATTAAGATTGCTGACATGGAAAACTGCTTTCCTAGTTGCTTTAACATCTGCAAGAAGAGGTTAGCGCGAAGGTACAGGCAGCTTTTTAGTCACTACGACTGCTGAAACATATATTACCCTTCATTGCAATAGAGGATAGAGCAGTTGTCATTGATACTCTGGTCAACTCTACACTGGATTATGGAAATGCATTACTATCAGGCATACCAATCTATCATTTACACAGACTACAGGTCGCTCAAAACGCAGCAGTAAGGCTAGTATATAGGGTTAAAAAATCAGCTTCAATTTCTGAGCTAAGGAGAGCCCTACACTGGCTGCCTATAAAGCAAAGAATTGAATTTAAGATTCTTTGCCTAATTTTCAAATGCGTAAACAACATTGTCCCAGGATATCTATCGGACAAAAATAGGAAGTATGCCCCCATCCGACAACTACGCTCAGCAGGCAATAATCTGCTTCAGATTCCACGCACCAGGTGTGTGAGTAAAGGGGACCGTAGATTTGGAGTTTACGCCCCAAGAGCATGGAACAAATTACAGAGAGAAATCCGCGGAATTACAAATCTCGCAGCATTCCGCAGGGCGGTAAATACCTATCTGTTCTGCTAGACCCTAGAATTGAACTCAATCTGAACCAGTTGCCAAGCATAAAGAATACATCTGCGCCCAGATACGATTGAATTTGTCCGGTGCGCGTTTACAAATGCAAAAAAATCAAAATCAAAAATCAAAAGAGTGAGCGAATTGCAGGCACTGTCTTCTGGGCCACCCTATACTGTGTTCCATAGGGACAAGTGGTACTAAGGGTTAAACCCTCATTTTTACCTAAAATTGTGTCCGACTTTCATTTAAATCAGAAAATTGTTCTACCCGCATTCTACCCTCCAGCTCATCCTAGTAAGTAGGAGGAAAGATTGCACAGGTTCCAAGCTTAGAGTGGATAATCAACTGTTCATTGGCTACACCGGAAGGAAATTGGGTCAGTCGGTGTCAAAACAAACCATATCACGTTGGATTGTGCTTTGCATTTCAGAATGCTACAGATTAGCAGAGAAAGACCCACCAGAAGGCTTAAGGGCCCATTCCACCAGAGGCATCGCCTCTTCGACAGCTCTTCAAAGAGGTGTTCCCATAAGATCCATTTGTGAAGCAGCAACTTGGTCTTCGCTGCATACTTTTTCAAAATGTTATAGTCTGGATGCTTCCCAGTCTAAGGAGATGAATTTTGGTAAAGCAGTACTATATTCAGCCATTTAAGGGCATCAAAACATCTACTTCCCTCCTCCAAAGAAATTGTCCATACTGCTTTGGGAGTCTATCTAAGATGAGGAATACTTTGGAGGACACAATCCACTCGAAGAACAAGTTACTTACCAACTGGTAACGTTCTTTCGATTGGATGTTCCTCCAACGTATGCCCCATCACCCTCCCAGCCTACCCCTCTGTAGGTTTTTCCGGATTATTTCAACTTCAACTCTCGCAAGGCTGATACCTGACTACCGGCACAATCTATACAGTAGAACAAAAGTGAGGGGCAACACGCGTGCTGCTTGTATACCCGATAACGTCCCCCTCGACGGAGGCCTTCGAGGGACCATCGACTCGACGACATCGACGCATGGCGCCCTCTGCCGAAAATTCCAAAGCAGCTAAAGCTGGATGGAATACATCTAAGATGAGGAATACGTTGGAGGAACATCCAATCGAAAGAACGTTTTTTTTTTTAAATTTATTAATTTTCTCCAAACACAACAATACAAACCAAACAAGCAGTATAATTGTAACGATTCCATTACACATCATATTATCCTGGTCACTGCTCCCCCAGTCCCACCCCCCTCCATGAGCCTACTTATTATTCGCATCCAGTATCTGTTACATGCAGCAGGGTCTCATTTTCCTCGGATTCTATTGGGTCTGATATTACTCCAAACAAGTCTGGTATTAGTGATTTCCATGCAAACAGGGTGCCCGCCTCCTCCTCACCGCTCACACTGCTCGCTTCTTGCCATACCACTGTTTCCGCCTCCACTCATTTCTGCAATTCCTTCCACCATACCTCCACCCGTGGCTTGTGGCATTTCTTCCATCCCATGGCAATCCTCCGTTTTGCAAGCACATATGCCAGATCTTTCAATTTCCCAACATGCTTAAGTTTCCGTGATTTGGGGAACCCGCCCAGTAAACAGGCCCAGGCCGAGTCTATGATGAACGTAACCCCCTTTTCTGCCAATTTCTGCGCCACTTCCCCCCAAAAGCCCTCAATTATTGGGCATGACCAAAACATGTGCGTCATATCAGCATTTTCTTGGTTACATTTAGGGCACGCTTGTCTCCCAGCATTACGGAACTTAGATATCCTCAAAGGAGTCATGAATGCTCAATACGTTATATACAGCTGTATTTGTTTTAGTCTGGCGTTTCTCGACACCTTTTTATGATAACCCAGAGCATGTTCCCATATCCCATTATCCATCGGGGCTCCCACTTCCGCTTCCCAATCCAATCTCAAATGTGTCAATTCCTTCCCCACCTTAGTCATCATCATCTCATATAATCTAGAGATCTCATGCCCCCCTTCTGATACATCATATATTGCCCCCACAGTTGCATCTGGTTCCTCCGTCAATACCGTTTCTGGCCATATTTTCCGAATCTTCTGCACCATCCTATTATACGTAACATATTGGCCCGTATGTAGTCCTGCCTCTTCATTAAGTTCTTTAAAATCCTTGATGTTCCCCTCCTGCCAAACGTCCTCCAGCGTTACCAGTCCCACCGATTCCCAGTAGGTCCTGATAATCGCCCTCATCTGTTTATCCCCTTCGGTCAAAGCAACCAGCGGTATCTGCGGGGATCATGAGAATGGGAATGGGTCCCCCATCAACTAACATGCTCGGCGCCATATTTTCCACCCAAGCATCATCATCCTAGGGCGCTCCTTCATTTCGGATTCAGGCAACCAAATCATTTCCCTCAAGTAAAACGGGGTACAGTCCCGACCAAACAACCTAAGTTCAGGGGTCTCTTCGTCAGCGAGCCACTTGGCCACATATTGCAGTTGACCCGCCACATAATAAACCTCAAAATTAAGCAGACTGATACCTCCTTTTTCGTAGAAGTTCTGCAATTTCCATAACGCCACTCTATTTTGGGTACCATGCCACAGGAAATCCCTACACATACTATTCACTTTGGTAAAAAACTTTTTGGGTATCATATATGGACTATTACTGAAGTAATGCAGAAGCCTAGGCAGGACCACCATCTTGAGCATGGCCCCCCGTCCCATCATTGCTAAGGGCAGCTTCTCCCAAAACTTCATGCTGTTCCTAATTTTCCGAATAGCTATTTCGGTATTGTGTCTATGTTCCACTTCCACCGTGTGGTACACTTCTATTCCAAGGTAATGAAAGGAGCCAATCGCCCATGGTATTTGTAGAACCGGTAACTTATCTACAGGGGTTCCTCTATAGCTAACGAGCGGGAATATGCTGGACTTTTGAGGATTTACCGCTATACCTGACAGCCCAGCATACCTCTCCATCACTTCAAGTATGTATTGCAGATTTTCTTCCGGATATTGCAAGTATAATAACAAATCGTCTGCATACAAAGACATCAGATGTCGTTCTTCCCCCACCTCAATACCTACCATGTCATATTGTTGCCTAAGGAATATTGCCTGGGGTTCCAGGGCGAGAATGGAAAGGATCGGGGACCAGGGGCACCCTTGCCTGGTGCCTCTACTAAGTTGCCATCTCTCAGATATCACCGATCCTGTTCGGACTCTGGCTAGCGGCTCACTGTACAGAATCTTTGCCCACCTGATGTAACTTGGCCCTATCCCGTAACCTCCCAGGGCTGCCAATAGCCATGACCACTTAACCGAGTCGAAAGCTTTTACTGCGTCTAAAGACACAATCGCTATTTCACTCTCATTGCTGCAGCCCCATTCGACCACCCGATGGAGTCGCCTATGGTTATGAGTTATATTCCTGTTCGGGACATAGCCCGTTTGGTCGGGGTGTATTAATTTACCAATTACTTCCCGCAACCTGTTTGCCAGGACAGCCGTCAATAACTTGCTGTCCTGGTTCAGCATCGACAAAGGTCTATAGGAGCTGCAGCAATGCCCTAGTTTGTTGGGCTTGGGAAGTGGTATTATGATCGCTTCCCTGAGCGACTCCGGCAGCCTTCCCATCTAAAACGCTTCATTAAGCATTTGTAGCATTGGGGGGAGCACTTCCTCCTTGTATACTTTATAAAATTCGCTACGGAACCCATCTGCTCCTGGGGTCTTACTGGTGGGCAACTGCCTTACAACTTCCTCTAACTCCTTCAAGGTAATTGGTGCATCAAGCTCCTCCCACTCCTCTTCACTGATCTTGGGAAGTCCTATGTCCTCTAACATTTCATTTATCTTCTGTTGGTCACCCCCCACCTCGTCCCCATATAGCACCCTGTAATAATCCGCAAACTCCTTGTTGACCCCTTCTTGAGTGACCACTACGTCTCCATCTTCTCTAGTTATTGCCTTAATTGGGGGCCTAGGGGTCTCATTTTTGTATAGCCAGGCTAAAAGGCGGCCTGTTTTATCCCCGCCCCGCATGCTGCCTCTCAACGTACTTTTTGTAATTGAGGTTACAAAGCCTTTCCCAGTGCTCTGCACACCGCTGCTGTAGTTTGAGTACCTGATCGGTGTCCACACTGCCATTTTTTAGTACTATTTCTAGCTCATTTTCTGTCCTCTGCAGCCAAGACCCCGCCCTGTAGCCCTTTTGACTTAGCAATGGCAGCCCCCCGCATCACCACCTTAAAGGCTTCCCATGATGTGCCCGCGGAATCAACACTACCAGTGTTTACCTCAAAGAAATTAGTAATGTCATCTCTCATATCTTCTCTAAAGGCTGGATCCTTAAGTGCCTCTGCCCGGAGGCGCCATGTAGGGATCCTCGCCCTCGGGAGGCAATATTGCCATCCAAGGATCAAAGGCGAGTGATCTGAGAGGACCCTCGCCTTATATTCGATTTGTGTAATCTCAGTCATTACATCTGCTGTGGCAAAGACATAATCAAGCCTTGTATGCAGTTGATGCGGGGCCGAATAATGTGAATATTGCTTCTCATTAGGGTGTTTCACTCTCCATGCGTCTGTCAAGCCAAAATCCACTAGCAATGACTGCAACGCTTTTGCCGCTGGGGTGGGCCTATCCCTCCCGCTATCAGATCTGTCCACCATGGGATTTAACACACAATTGAAGTCCCCACCCCAAATCAACGCACTGCCTACGCATATACTAAGGTTGGTGCATAGAGTTCTGAAGTATGCCGCCGTGTTTTGGTTGGGAGCATATGTGTTTACGATGCACACCTCTTTATTTTCCACCAGCCCTTTCAGTATGACCATCCTCCCATCTGTCTCAACCACTTCTTGTATTCGCTGGTATGGAACATGCGGCGCCACCCAGATAAGCACTCCTCGAGCATAAGCGGAGTATGGCGAACCCACCACAGTCCCCTTCCATTTTTTCCCAACCAGTTCCAGCTTCTCTCACGTCAAGTGCGTCTCCTGCAATAATGCAATATCTATTTTTTGCCTTCTCAGATACAGCATAACCTTATTTCTTTTCAAGTAACTGTTAATTTAATTATCTTAAGATCTCCCATGGGTAGTTGATGTTCTCCTCCCTGATTCCCAGTCGATCCCGCTCATTCATGTAATGCAAATACAACACTCTGACTCTTCCATGTAGGCTCATGATTAAGCTTAAACTCCCCATAACCATAAACACACTCAACTCCCTGCCTCCCCCTGTCCCCCTGCCCATCCCTTCCCCAACAACACCCTCCCCAACTGCTGCCCAGCTCCATTTATGGATCTCAGGCACCCCCACATCTAGCCCTGTCTACCGCAAACTTCTATTCAGGACTCAGTAGGTTGAAGCCGCCCTATTGGCCGCTAAACTAATATTTTCCGGGGTAGGTTGCTTACAATCTGTTGCTCCTGTTTCTAAAATATTATGCTTTATATTAATGCCACACAGTTACCATTTGTATTTTCACCCACTATATTCCAGTCCATGTCGAGTCCGGGGCTCGAACATTGCTCAATGTTCAGCTGGTCTCAATTTCCTATATAACTAGGATCCCCGTCCCACTTACCACCTCAGTGTCCGCGTTACCAGTTCTTCACTCGTCACATTCCCGCCGGTCACGATTCACTTCTTGTTCAGGGCAACCCTGCAGGTCGAGCCATGCCACTGCATCCTCCGCAGTATCAAAAAAAAGGGCTCTGCTCTTGTGTAAGACTTTCAATCTTGCTGGATACAAAAGCATGTATTTGATTCCTGCTGCCCTCAGCCTCCTTTTGACAGCTACGTAACTGTATCTCTGCCTCTGCACCAGCATCGTGTAGTCCGGATATGCTGTGATGTTGGTGGATGCTCTCTCTATCGTTCCGCCCTTGCGAAAAAATTCCAAGATCTTTTCTCTGTCTCTATAATTCAGGATCTTCGCAATGATCGGTCTTGGTGGGGCCCCGGGTCGAGGTTTCCTCATTAGGGCACGATGCGCCCGCTCCACCGTGAATCCCTGCGAAAGTTTGTCTGCACCAATCTCTTGCAGGATCATGTACCAATCGAAAGAATGTTACCAGTTACCAGTAACTCTACGGAACCACTGCATATTTCGCGACTTCATGATCTCATAGTGGGTGGCCAGCAGTCTGCATACACCGGCGCATAAATATGTTTATAACACACCTTCCCACCGCTGGCTGGGGACAAATTACACCGGCATGGACCCACACTGCTCTTGGTGTTATGCATGAGAAAACCACCTTGGCAGTAGGGAAAATATGCATCACTGCGGTCAGCATCCTCATCAGTAGATGTATTAATCATCCACGTAATCCAAATGTGCACTTCCATAGTGCACCACAACACAGTCCACGTTTGTGCCGGAAGCCACATGTCTGCAAGACGAACCATCCCGCCGGAACAGCAGTCACCCTGACAGGCCCAGAATTGTCCACTCCTTCCAACCCGAAATTAGCAGCAACGCCACTTTGCAGGCAACACCTGTGCAGATGGCGCGCTAAGATATCACAGACTATAAGCACGGTGCATCTCTCCATGTCGGCCACCCTCACGACACAGTATTGTGACAAAATGGTAACGCCCCTTCCTGTGAACCACGCCCTAAACTCCAAATTGTCTATTTCCCATAATTCCATTTCCATTTCCACCCTGCTCATAATGGGAGGATGTGCACAAGCACTTTCCCATCTACAGTGAGGGCCACGGCCCAATACAGCTTTGACAATACTTCTTCCCTTTGGATGGTCACTTTTTGCAGCACTCCCCAAATTGGGAGCTGTCACATTTCAAAACACGCATGCACCAATCGCATACAAAACCTCTGCTTTGCACACTGTCATTGCTATACACCACTCCTATTTTACCGTTAAACACTCTCAGTACACGTTCCGTTTGTTTGCAAAGCCCCTCCACCAGAGATTTCTGCTAAGGAAGGCCCTATTGCAGCATC
This sequence comes from Ambystoma mexicanum, assembly GCF_040938575.1. Lineage (NCBI taxonomy): Eukaryota > Metazoa > Chordata > Amphibia > Caudata > Ambystomatidae > Ambystoma > Ambystoma mexicanum. The sequence goes on from NC_090926.1 coordinate 1,227,908,538, forward strand.
CACAAACACCCTAACACGCCCCCAGCACAACTTTAGGTATGCACACAATATCGCAACCCTTTCCACATCCACCGCAACACTACATCCAAGCAAGCGACCATGTGGGCACCTTACATTATGCACAAACCTTACATACGTAGCGCCAGTTCTACCCATCTCCCCAAACCATAAAACACACATTCACCCTTACGCACTACCATGCACACGCTATTGTGTTACTGCAAACCTATGCACACCACCTTCACAACATTGGGCCTACTTCAATAAATGTGCACACAGCACAGTAACCAACCAAATATAAGCTGCCCTTCAACCATACTCACTTCCATACTCACATTACGTACGTACTGCACCCTGTGGCCACACTACCCAACTTCTCACTGCACCATCTCCTGCCGGACACCAAATACTGTGTGTTAGGCAGAATTATATGCAGTACCCTTTGGGAACACCACACACAATTAAGACTGTAAGTGACAGTACAAATTCACCTTTGATTCAAGCCTGTACTACACAGTAAAAGTGGTAGCGATGGCTGAGCAGCCAGACTTATCTCAAGAGTAAGTGAGCAGTATCAAATAGTTACACAAAGAACAGCAATTACTATGATTCAACCAAACACTGACTCAAGGTTTCTGAGTAAAAGAATATACATTTATTTACACATCAGTTGTATAACATTTCACTAAAGTAAAGCAGTTGAAAAATCACGTTACTAATACACCACACAACTCCCAATAGTTCCCAGACAAGTTAAGCTCACAAAATGAAGTGGCACCAAAATGGCACTCTAGCAATTAAAAAGGGAGGGAAAAACAAGGTTAGGCAGAAATTGAGCAGCACCAACAGTTAAGTAAGCAGGGCAATCTAGAAAGAGGAACTACAGTGATGGAACCAAATCAAATAGGTTTAGGGCCAAAGTCAATAGGACAAAAGTCTTTTGCTCAAGATCTGTCATAACCCGTGCTATCCCACACATGGCACAGCATGTGTCCACAAAGTTGTGGAGACTGCCTTGGCGTTTATCACAACGCCGTCTATTGAAAGACTACACATCCCGGCGTACTCGAGTCAAAATGGGTCATGTGACTCTCACGCGACATGCTTCTCAGTCTCCCCGCTGGGTGCTATATGTACGGAAGAAGTGCATTCCTCCGGTGCTCCTTAACCGTTGCTTTTGCTTCCGTGTTGAGTCACATCTTGATTCCTGAATTTCTGCTTCATATCCTGACCCGGACTGCTTCCTTGACTACGAACATGGATTTCCCTGTTGTGTTTTCCAACGCCCGGCCCCTACTCCATTGATACCCCTGGCTTGCTGACCCTTGGCCTTCCATTCCACTCTGCCTTTTGTCTCATCCTGCATGGGTTTTTTCTGAATCTTACCTGCTTAAATCTGAACGCTAACACTGCATGCAGGCATCCACGTCTTGTGTGCAGTACTTCCCGCGGAAGAAAAGGATTCCTGCAGTTACCGTGGAAGTATTGGCTCACAGCACATCTACAGTGATCCTTGGACGCATTATAGTTGATCACTGAGGTCACTTGTTCACTCCTTAGGAAGAATATTATTTTGGGACACTGTTTTGTTTTCTGGAAGATTTATTTTGGGACACTTCGAGGTTGTTGGGATTGTTTCTTGGGATGCTTTGTTGCACCTGAAGGATTGCATCTTGGGACGCTTTGCTGCACATGAAGGATTATTATTTGGGACGTTCTGCTGTTTTGGATTGCCTTTTCCTTTTGAGACATTAGTTGCGCCCTTGTGCTGTTCGAAATAGCTATTCGGGACAAATGACCTTTTGGAACTCACCTGTGCAATCACACTAATCTCCAGCACCAACTCTCCACACTCAAGTAGGTTCTTCGTCTTGTCACCAATCACAGTAGGTAAGAGTGGGATGCTAAGGTAGGTGTGACGGGGTTTCCTGCTGCTCTACGTATGTACAGTGAACCTGTGATCTTTGTCTTTTCCCCTTAGCTCTGTTACTGGTCCTGACTTTGCACCCAAGCCCCTGGCCTGTCAGGTGTTTATTGTCCTGCAAGCTGTGCTCTTGGGGGGAAGGTTTTACTGTCTACGGTCTACTGTTCAATGAACATACAACTCCGAGGATGAACAGTCCCTTGGTAGGGGTTTCTTTTTGTTACACCCACTGGATCACGACAAGATCAGACAGTTCAGGGAAGTTCGCGGTTAAGTCTTTGCTAAGAGTTCCAGACGAAGTTGGTCAGCAGAAAAGTTAGTTTAAAGGGAAGAGAGGGACAAGCCTTGGAGTTGGCTAAAGGTTTCACACACCTTCACTGCGGCTGAACGGAAAGCACAACCGGATTTGCACAGTATCTGCCCACGGTAGCTCTGTACAGCGAATTCGACCAGAGGAGGGAGTCCTGGATTGCAGTTTGGGTGAACTGGTTGGTCCCACGAGCTATGGGGAAGAAGATTCCTGGACGATCTTCTCTGTCGTTGGAGTTTGAGGATTCGGACATGAAGCAGGACTTCACCGGGCGGTTCAGTCGTGGTAGGGATCCTCTTCCATCACCTCTTCGTCGGTTCTTTCGTTCCAGTGGCGACTCTGCCTTTCCAGACCCAAAGACCTGCTTTTTATGCAGTTTTTCCCCATTCACACAGCCTGGCTGTCAATCACACAGCAGGGTGGCTGTTCCGCCGGGACAGTCACCACAGCCAATCATTTCAGAGTGCGACATGGGTCTCCAAGGAGACCCTGTGCAGGGAGTCCTAAACCCCTCCCTCACATCCTGTCCCCCCCAGACATACATGCGCCTAAGGAGGACTTCTGCGTAGAAGCCCGGAAAAGATAGTGAACAAAGGAATCAAACCTGGTTTGGCGCGCAGAATAAAACACGAGAAAGACTTTTACAAAAAGAAATTGCGAATAAACCCACCCAGAACCGTAATAAAACATATATGGTCTAGCTGGTTTAAGATCGAGGCTACCAAGATAGCCTAAAACAATACCAAGGTTATTTAAGATAACCGCAGTAGGAAAAATAGGATAGTTACCACTGCCACCAGCCAAGTCTTGATGAAAAGGGAGCGAAACAATGCTCCAAGAGCAACAAACAAAAAGGGATAAGTATTAACCCTTCGCAGTACTCCGTGTAATATGGTTTGTACTGGGTCTGTGGTTTTACAGAGGCTAATAAAGTTAATGGCAACTTTATGTGTTCTGGGAGACAGTAGTCAGTCCCAGAAAATGGAGTCTGAGTTGGGAAGTCCAAAAGACAACCCTGTGTCACTGCACTGAAGGTGCTTTGTAACATACATTAAAAAGATGATGCCTGTGGAGTAGGTGAGGCTCCAATGTCTATGAACACAACAATGTTAAACACACACAGCAGAAACACATGTAAGAGTGGGGAAAAAAGGCTCACAATCTTACCAGGTGGAAACAAAAATCCTAGAAATCCAGCAAAGCTGCTGAGGTTCTGGAGAATTCTCCCTAACACTGTGGCATGTTCCAATTATCACCACAACCATAGAATGCACAAAGCACGCTCTGCAACTCATTTGTCCTGTTGTAGCACGTCGACAACGTGCTCCACGCGCATTCCCCAAAGATCACCACCCTGTGCCGCATACACTGCCAAACCTGCACTGCTCCAGTGGATCTGCTCCTTGCACGCATTCCCCACACCGTAATTGAGCAATACATGTCAGCATATCGACAACTACCACTATGGACATATGCATCACTGGCAACAGCACTCCTGACCAACCTCGTCACCGCAATGGACATACACATCAGTATGCATAACTGTTACCATAATGTGTAAACATTACACTGTCTCCAACACCCCTTCGCCCTTTCATTCACATACTGCTCTCTTACTCACTTCCACTCAGAAAGGATTGTTTCACTGGCAACGTAAGCACAACATGTTTAGAACATTGCCCATACTGCAAGCATTGTGCACACAGCACACTAGCCAAGCACATATAAGATGCCATTCAACCATACCCTGTAACATACTGACAGTATACAAGCATTGCACCCAGTGCCCACACAGCGTGACTTTTCTCTGCAGCAACTCCAACCACAGAGCACTGCCATGGAGGTATGCAGTAACAAATTACAACAGTTACCATAATGTACAAACAAGACACTCTCTCCTGCATCCCTGTGCACTTTCAATCACATACTATGGGCATACCCACTACCATTCACAAAGTATTGTGCCACTGCCAATTTACCCACAGTCTATTTGAAACAGTGGCCTATAATGGCTGAAATGGGCTCCACACCCATTCCTTACATGTCACCACCCTCTTACTCCTATGCCCCCCTTTCCTCCATACTTTTGGGACATTCCATCCTGTGGGATGGGACCGGAGCACTTTTGTAAAAAAGCATAAAATTGAAAAATGTGTCCTTCTTCTCTTTTTACGCGGGGTACCGCACGTGGCCGTAACCCTGCCCTCCTTAGCTCCGCCCTGCGCATTGCCCTTCAGTTCTTTTCTGCGCGCGGTCTGGGCTGGATGCACTTGCATCACCGGGAAGACCTTTCTTCTTATTCCATTATCCTTCTCTCCTGCTCCGGTTCTGCGGTCGTGTAATCCTCCGTCTATGCCGGATCGTTTGGGATTTGACACTTGTTGCTCTTGCGAATGTCGTTTCGCTAGGGCGGATCCCCATTCTCTCTGTTTGGAGTGTCTGGGACCGGATCACCATTGGGACTCATGTTTCTACTGCGAATCCCTTTCGGTCTGGGCACTTCAGCATCGTCTTCGTCGGTGGGAGGAGATCTTCCAGAGAGGGCACCCCGGCCAGGGGACTCCTTTCCTAGGTCATCCAGGTCCGGGAGGGGCTTCAAAAGCTCTGCTACTAGGGATTCTCCTGAGGTGCCTCGCAGGCCTAATAGGCGTACCAGGGTTTTCTCTGAGGGATCCTGCGAGGGCCCGGCCGATACCGGATAACGATCCGAGGTCCACCAATCAGATGCTAATAGCCAGCATAGTCGTGCTGAGGCGTTGGGTACCAGAGTTCGCTCCGAGGTCTCTATTTGGAGATTCCCACACAGACACTGGGGTGCGCTCTGAGGTGGTGCCAAGTTTCGAGGCCTCTCTCGGGGGAGCTATAAAAACTGTACTCTGTTCTGAGGTTCCTCTTATTGAGGCTACGGTGTGTACCAACAGAACTGAGAGACCTGTTAAGGTCTTGTCTGTGAGGTGGATTCCTCAACTTTCCCGCGCTTGCAGTGTTACCGGTTCTGTTGAGGGGGCATAGGGAGAGGTCACTGACCATAACACCTCTGTTACCGGCTTTGCCGAGGCTCCTCTTTTTGAGGCTAATTCAAGGGACAGGAAGTCCAGTAAATTTCCAAGTCCCCATAGTACCGGCTCTGCTGAGTATCCTTGTGTCAAGTCTAAAGTTTTGTTCAAGTCCCCTGACCAGTCTGTGGAATCACCTGCCTCATCGCCACATGTGATGCAGTTCTCCTCAGATGTTCTTAAAGTGACGGGCCTTCCCGTGTGGTCTACGGAGGCCATTTTGGATTCTTCCTTCACACCCACACTATCGACGGGACAGTGTGAGTCTGTTCCGCTCCCCTTACGACTGGCGTGCTCGGATGCCACTACCACATTCGGTCTCGCTTCCTCCTACATCTCCCCCATTGGTCTTCGTAGACCCGGTTGGTGGAGGGCCCGCTTGGCAACCCTCCTCACTACGTTTGGGGGGTTATGCCCCTCATGAGCAGCCACTGCCCATTCCAATGTCTAAGGTCTCGGCGGAGGATGCCTTTTTTGGGAAATTTTATAGTCTCATGAACTCTGATCCCATGAGCGGGTAATTTAAAGGACTTTTTAGGGAAATCTGCCCTCAGGCGCTGCATCCTGCCCCGACAGTTCCGGTCATGGCACCTGCCGTCCCACAGTAGCGGCGCCGCCTCTGCCTCTCGGTGTTAGGCAGAATCTTGTGCAGTGCCCTTAGGGAGCACTACACACAATTAAGACTATAGGTGGCAATACAAGTTTTACCTTTGGTACAAGCCTGTACTACTATGTTAAAGTGGTAGCAGTAGCGGAGCAGCCAGGCTTATCTCAAGAGTATATGAGCAGTAGCAGGGATTATACAAAGGGACCACAATTACTGTGACTCAAGCAAACACTGACTCAAGGTTTCAGGTAAAAAATATAAGTACATTTATTTTTTAAACGATTTGTTATAAACACGACACTTCTATTAATTCGAAAACCACACGTAAAATATACTACAACTAACCAATTCATTTTGTACGGTATACTTCAAGGTAAGTACCCTGTGTTTTAGCGGGTCGGTGTTATGGAACAAAAGACGTTACCGGGAATACACTTGCGATCACTTTTTGACAGTAATGACAGTTCGGTCTTACTAAAGAAACGCGTATCCTCGGCAAGAAATGTTACCGTGGCAAAAATACACTTAGCACCTGAGATACCCAGAGAGAGTTGGGGGCAAAAATCATAGGCAATACTTTTGTCAAGGCAGACAGAATCAGAGAACACTCTTAGACAGAAATTCAAAAGTCAATAGGCCTGAACCAGTCTCAAGTGGAACCGGGTTCCTGTTGTCGAGGATCACACAGTCAGATAATTCACGATTTGGCGGAGCCAGGAGTACTTAGATATTGTCAACAGAGGAAGCAAAAGTTATAAGAAGGAGGGAAGAGAAGGGCAAGCCTTGGAGACGAAGAAAAAGGGATTCACTCAAATTCCTCGAGCAGAACACAGTACCTTATTCAAGGACGAAGATGGTGCCACAGCAGTTGTTCCTGGTAGTTTCCTGCAGACCCTCGGTTCCTGGAACTTCGATCCGAAGGAGGACGTCTGGAGGGGTCTGCACCACACAGGGCTGAAGCCGGCAGCAGCGACTGTGAATAAAAGTTGCGCTCCTTAAAAACAGGAGAGGCTCTTCAGATGGCTATCTGGACCACTACAGCAGTGTGCAGCGATTTCGACCACGAAGATGATCCTTTGGCTGTAGAAGATGAGCTGGTTATCCCCACCAAGCTCAAGGGAAGAAGACTCTGGACTGGTTCTTCTCTGGTCGTTGAAGGGTAGATAGCTCAGCACTGCAGCAGGGCTTCACCGGGACGGGATAGTTGCAGCAGTCAACTTCTTGTCCGCTTCTCTTCGGTTCCTTGTAGTTCCAGTGGCGACTCTGTCTTCTAGACCAAGAGACCTGCCTTTTATGTGAAAATCCTCCATTCACACAGCCTGGCTGTCAATCACGCAGCAGGGGGGTTGTCCGGTCCGGCCCGGACATCCACCTCAGCCAATCATGGCAAAGTGTGACTTGGGTTTCCTAGGATACCCTGTGGAGGGGGTGACTACACCCCTCCCTCACAATCACCCCATCTAGACACCCAGGCGCCTAGAGGAGGGCTTCTGGGCAGAAGCCCGCCAAAAGGTAGTGAACAAAGGAGGCAAACCTGGTTTGCCCCGCAAAGTAAAATACAAAAGGACTTTAACAAAAAGGAATGGCAAATAAACCCAACCGGAGCCAAAAGAAAAAGCATAGGTCAAGCGGGTTTAAGTTCGAGGCTAATATAATAGCCTAAAACAATACCACGTTATCTATAATCGCGGTACAAAAGTTAGGGTAGATACCACTGCCACCATCCAAGTCTAAATGTTAAAAGAGCGAAACAATGCTCTAGGAGGTACAGATAACAAGGGCTAACATTGAACCCTTTCCAGTACTCCATGTAAGATGGGGTGTACTGGATCTGTGGTTTAAATGAATAAGTAAAGTTAATGACAACTTTACCCTTTTCTGGGGGACAGTAGTCAGCCTTAGAAATGGAGTCGGTGGGAAGTCTAAAAGACAACCCTGTGTCACTGCACTGAAGGTGCTGTGTAACACACAAAAGAAGGGGGCTACTGAAGTGGTGTACTCCCGAGTCCACAATCACAAAAATAGAGGAAATACACATGGTAAAACACGGGTAAGAGTGGAAAGAAAGGGGTACACTCTTACCAAGTGGAAAAATAAACTCCAGAGATCCAGCAAAGCTGCTGGGGGACTCACTAGGTAAGGGAAATTAGCCATGGAATGAGAATTCTCCCTAACACTTCCCCCACGCCCCGCAGACCAAGGGACAGGAGGATTTAATCCACTCCTGGATGGTTCTCATACCTCTAGGCGGTTACAAACATCCTAGAGAGACCATCAGCATTTTTGTGGTGACTTCCTGCTCTGTGCTCAATGTTACAATCAAAGGTTTTCCTTTGTAAGCTATATGACCTACACACCCTATGAGAGACATCTTTCTTTTTGAATCTATAGGGAATCTGGTTGACCAGTCCCTCAGAGGTTGGTACAACTCCTGAACCTGTGATAGGCTTTTTCATGGGGTCCTTATAAAGGATTCCCTTAGATCTAGAGGGGCCTCCAGGTTTCCTCGGTTTCCTCACCACCTCTCTTTGGGGAGCAGGTTGGGTCTCAGGTATCTTGGTTGGAGGGGCTGGGGATAAGCAAGGTACATGCTTCCCCTTCCTTTTAGATCTAACCTTACCTACTTTAGGAGTTTTGCTCTTAACATTAGGATTTGAGTTGGAGTCTTCTGTAGAAGGTCCAACAGTCTGAAGGTTTTTGGCCTTAGACTTGTCTTTTCTGGTTTTCCACCAGCACTGAGAATTACCAGTTCTCTTTGGCCTAGAGGGGGGTCCAGTTGGTCTATCCACCTCTTCCTCAGAAGCAGCGGGAGTCAGAGATTTTAAAACTGGGCAAACAATGATGGAGCTTGGTTTGGGCTCCCATTTCCCTAACATACTAGCCTCAGGGCTTGTAGTGGGGTTCTCTGTAGAGGATCCCACAGGCTCAGAGTGGTCCCTTAAGGTGGCCTCTCTAGCCAAGTTGGTTTGGTTCTGCTTCTACATACTGGGAGGCCTGGGGGTACTGGATACTACTCCTAGAGTTTTTAGATCATTCCCCAAAAGGACTCTCCCAGGCACCTCACTCTGAATACTGACAGGGATCCTCACTGTCATGTTATTATACTGAATGAGAGCTGGTAGAATAGGAACCACTTGGACAGGGCCTCCAGCAAGTTTGGTGGGGCCTTTGGGTGCCTTAGCAACATCCTCAGGCCTGAAAAATCTTTCGTCCACAGCTTTTCTGCTGGCCCCAGTGTCTCTCATGGCAGGGCTGTCATGGCTATTGACAAGAACACTGTCCACATAATACTCCCTAGAGTTTTCAGGAATGGAGTCATACACATCACTATGTGGTCTCTTACCCAGACTCTTGTACTTTAAGGATACAGTTGCTTGAAGAGCCAAAGGTTCTTCAGCAAACAAGTGAAAGAGGGCACTAGCCATCTGTACTTCTCCCTCAGGGGAGAAGGCTAAGGAGGTAGTACTGATCCCTGCAGGGTTACCCTTGCATCTGGGATCTCCTCTCATATGGTCAGTTGACCCACAACTAAAGCATTTACCAAATGCTCTCTGGAATGGGGGTCTGTCCTGACCTAACTCTGGTTTGGCACCAGGAGGTACACTAGCCCTATTTGGTTTCCCTTGTGGCTTACCCTGGTTATGTTTGGGGACCTCCTCTGGATGGGAGGTATTGGAATTCTCTTGGAGGTCTTTCTTTGGCTGCATTCCCTCATCCTTCTTCTGAGTTGCCCCAGAATCCTTGTGAGTAGCCCTGTTGGCAACCCACAAGTCAGCAGCCTTAGCTAACTTCCTAGGATCTATCTCCTTTGAATCAGCCAAGTGCTGTCTAAGCTCAGGGGAGCAGACATCAAAAATAGACTCCAACATTACAAGATTCCTCAAACCTTCATAAGTGTTCACTTTGTAACCCTTAACCCAACCATCTAAGTTTTTCAAACATTCACACACCAAGGTAGCCCTAGGGGTACCATCATGCTTTTTGAGGTTTCTAAACCTCTTAAGATACTGGGAAGGGGTCTTCCCAAATCTAGATATTAATGCTAGCTTCACACACTCATAATCCTGCTTATCCTCCTTCCCCCAACTCCATTACAGCATCACTTGCAACAGGGGGAAGCCTAGAGAAAAGCCAGGGAATCAGCTGATTCCCTGAGATACCTTGAATCCCATGATTGTACTCAAACATTGCTAACCAATCCAAAACATCAAGTTTAGTCTCATACATACTAATCATTTCCTTTGGCATACGGGGTCTCTTAGGGCTGGAAGACCTAGAAGACTCTGGGAGAAAAGCATTTTCCACAGACAATCTCTTCATCTCTAGTTCATGATTCAGCTCCATTTCTCTGAGCCTTAACTCTTGATGTTTCATGGCAGTTTGTGCATCAGCAAGTTTCACTTCCAATTCAAGTCTCATTTTCTCAAGTGCAATAAATTCAGGAGTAAGTATAGGACCTGTGTGGGTCCCTGTGGACGGAGGTTGTGCTTCCTGAGCAGGCAAAGGAGTTGTAGGGTTTCCCAACAAGGACTCATCTACTTCTTCAAAATGAACGCTCTCAAAATCAGAAACATCAGTATCCACATTTGCTGGAGGGGTAGGCCCTTCTGACCCACCTTCCAGACTTTGTTTTCCCATTAACATTGCAATCAATTCAGATTTCTTTCCTTTACCAGAGAGACTCCTCTCCCTACACATGGTTCTCAAAACCTCAGCAGTGTAGTTCAAGAGTCCCTCTTCAGTGTAGTTTTCCATATTTGACATGATTTCTTAGTTAAATAGAATTAGTGGTGTTAGCCTTGTGGTTGGTTGATCCCAAGCAATAGCAGCACTCTAAGTGTAATCACTCTACTTCCAAATCCTCACCGCTGTACACCAGTGTTAGGCAGAATCCTGTGCAGTGTCCTTAGGGACCACTACACACAATTGAGACTACAGGTGGCAATAAAAGTTTTACTTTTGGTACAAGCCTGTGCTACTATGTTAAAGTGGTAGCAGTAGCGGAGCAGCCAGGCTTATCTCAAGAGTATATGAGCAGTAGCAGGGAATACACAAAGGGACCACAATTACTGTGACTCAAGCAAACACTGACTGAAGGTTTCAGGTAAAGAATATAAGTACATTTATTTTTTAAACCATTTGTTATAAACACGACACTTCGAAGGGATTGTGTCCTCCGACGTATTCCTCATCTTAGATTCAGGGCCTTAGATATCTCCTTCCAGCTCTGCTGGCCTCGGAAAATTTTTTCTCTAGGGGGCGCTGCGCGTCGACGTCCTCCGAGTCGATGTCCCTCGACAGCCGCCGTATCGACGTCGACGTCATCCTGCCTATAAAGGCCGCGCGCAGCGTCCGTTGCTCAGTTCCGTTTTTCCGCGCTTACTCAGTGCCTCGGAATACCGTTGCTCAGTTCTTAGTCAGATTAATCCTATTTACCTCGAGTCATTCGATCCGTACTCGATGGCTTCCTCGTCGGAACCGACAACTCCTCGATCCGGCTTCAAGAAATGCCGAGATTGTGGGAAAAAGATGTTGTTGACTGACCCTCACAGAGTTTGTCTGTGGTGTTTGGGAGCTGAACACCATTGTTCGGAATGCGAGGACTGTATGTCCATGACAGCTAAGGCCCTGAAGGAGCGTAGGGGGAAGCTGGAGAAAGGTAAGACTTTTAAAGCTTCTTCTTCGTCGACGAAGTCGAGACATTGGTCTCCTCGTCACCATTCGCGCTCCAGGTCTCGGAGAGGGTCTCATCACTCCTCGAGATCGAAGCACTCGAAGAGGAGACATTGAAGATCCCCTTCTCCGTCTTCCTCTTCCTCTGTTTCGCCAAAAAGAATCCCTTGCCCCACGAAACATAGTTCCTGGGCTGAATGGGAGGAATTCCGAAAAAATATGATGAGCGTCTTCGAGAAAGCGGCCTCGACCCCCTCGAAGACTGCCGAGAGCGATGCTCTGGTCGAAAGAACCGAAGGTCAAAAACGCTGCGAGTCGCAGTACCCGGCGAAGGAAACCTCTCGAGCGCGTCTCGAACCCTCGAGTAGGACTATGACCTCCAAACCTTCCTCGAAGGTTCCGTCGACGCCGTCGACGAGGGTTCCGTCGACGTCGAGGTCGATGTCTTCGACGCCGTTGTCGAAGGGACCCTCGACACACGGGTCTGTCGACTCGACGCCAGCTTCGACACTGGCGTCGACGCCAAGAAAAGTCACGGTTACGACACACCCAGTGACTATCCCCAGGTCCTCGACGTCGATGGCTTCGAGATTGTCGAGTAGAATTCCAATTCTGTCGAGGTCTTCGAGGCCTCCGCCTTTGTTTTCGACGCCACGCTCGAAGCCTTCGACGTCGGCGTCGACGACATCGACGTTTTCGAGGCCGATAATGACAAGTTCGGCACCCTCTGCCTTGGAAATGGGATTTACTCCCTTTATGAGTTCAGAACAATTGAGAACTATGTCCTCAATTTTGGAAGAGGGTGAATTGTCTGAACAGGAAGACACATTTGAGTTGCAGGGACCTGTAACCCCAATTAGAGTGGAATTTTCCTCTGAAGAGCGCAGGTTAAAGGATCTTCATGATTCCTTACATGAGGCAAGTGGCTTAGACACTTCCCCTGAGGTGGAGTTTGCTAAGCCAGACACGGGGGAGCATGCTGAAACCCCCTATAAAGCCTTAATGGCCAGGATCACAGAGTTCATGGGGTGGTCTGCACCTTCACAATCTTTCCAACAAGATGACCTCACGGATATTCTTGACAAAGGCCCACAGGAGGATCCTGTGGTGCCTTTTCATAAAGCTCTTCAGAGAAAGATCATGACAAACTGGGAAACCCCAGATGTAGTACCAGCAGTAAATAAAACACTGTCTACAAAGTACAGGGTATCTTCTACATACCCAGAGTTTTTGTCTAAACACCCATCCCCAGAAAGTCTGGTGGTACAGGCAGCATCCTCTACCGATGTCAAGACGGCTTATCCTACCGTCCCACAGGACAGGGACGATAGAAAATATGATGCTATGGCAAAGAAAGTCTTTTCAGCATGTAGCATGGCGTTAAAATCTGTTAATGCTACTTGCACCCTTGCTAGGTTCAGCCATACACTTTGGGAGTGTGCTTCTACAGCGGCTGACTGCATCCCGGAGGGAGAAGAAAGGGATGCGTTCCTGAATATTATACAGGACGGTAAAGATGCTATGTGCGAATCCCTCCAGACGGGCATTGATTCGGCTGACAGTATCAGCAGAGCAATGGCGGCAAGTACATCAACCAGGAGATTCGCTTGGTTGAGAACGTCTGGTTTTGCCCGAGATGTGGAAGCCAGGCTCTTGAACATGCCATTCGATGGCTCTTCTTTGTTCGGGAAAAAGGCAGATGACAGTTTAGAAAAACTGCAAACTTCAAAAGCAGCCGCAAAATCCCTAGGAGCTGCAATCCGTCAGACTCCTTTTCGTCCCACAGGAACCTCTGCGAGGGGCAAGTCCTTTCGCTTCTACTCCGCATTCGGAAGAGGTAGAGGACGACCGGCTCAAAGGGGACAAAGAAGAACTACCCGAAGTGGACGGGGTAGATATTCAAAAGCCGCAGCAACAGCAGGTACCTCTTTACCATCGGCATCTGCATCAGCCGCCCCAAAACCACTCTGAGGACTTCCCTCACAGGACACCTGTAGGAGGCAGGTTGACTCAACATCTGGCGGTATGGCAGACTATCACGTCAGATGCTTGGGCATTGGAAACAGTTGCCCAAGGTTACTGCCTGCCTTTCCTACGTATACCTCAGAGTCATCCACCGGGGATCAGCTCTCTGAAAGCTCCAGATCCGCTCCTCTTGCATGAAATTTGGGACCTGCTAGAGAAAGGTGCCATAGAACCGGTACCTGTAGCGGAGAGGAACAAGGGCTGGTACTCCCCTTACTTTCTCATTCCAAAGAAAGACGGAGGACTGAGACCCATCTTGGACTTGCGAGAATTGAACAAATTCCTCAGAAAAGACAAATTCAAGATGGTCACTCTTTCTCAGATCCTCCAGGCCCTTCAGTTCCAGGACTGGTTGGTATCTCTGGACCTTCAGGACGCTTATTTCCATGTGCCTATCCATCTCAAACACAGGAAATACCTGAGGTTCGCAATTGGCAACTCTCACTATCAATTTCGAGTGCTGCCATTTGGGCTGACCTCCGCCCCGAGGGTCTTCACCAAGTTAATGTCGGTAGTGGCTGCAAGTCTAAGGAGGGAAGGGATTCACGTCTACCCCTACCTGGACGATTGGTTGATCAGGGCTGTTTCTCCGGAACAAGCTCAGATCCAGCTAAATCACGTGTGCCACTTCCTTCACAGACTGGGCTTCTCCCTCAATTTAAAGAAGTCACAAATGATACCATCGCAGAGACTCCAGTTCATAGGAGCGATCCTGGACACTTCCCTGGGAAAAGCCTCACCACCAGAGGTGAGGGCTCAAGATATTCTACAGATGGTTACCAAGTTCCAACATGCCCAACGTCTCCCAGCCTTCGACTTTTTGAGGTTGCTAGGCCTCATGGCATCCTGCATTTTCCTAGTGCCAGAGGCTCGCCTGAGAATGAGATCCCTCCAGTGGGCACTGAGGACTCTGTGATCACAATTCTCAGGGAGAATGACAGATCTTCTTCAGGTTCCCGGCAGGGTGGCTCGAGACCTTCAGTGGTGGGCCTGTCAGGAGAACATTCTGAAAGGAGAACAGTTTTGGCAACCCTGGCCGGAGATAACAGTAGTCACGGATGCCTCACTCACGGGGTGGGGAGCCCACGCCAACGACTTGACCATCAGCGGTCGTTGGTCTCCATCGGAGTCCAGACTACATATCAACCTGTTAGAGCTGAGAGCCATCAGACTTGCGATGAAGGCGTTCCTGCCAGCTGTACAAGGGAAGAACGTCCTGATAATGACGGACAACACGGTGGCCATGCATTACCTCAACAAAAGAGGAGGCGTAGGATCACTACCCCTGTGCAGAGAGGCGATGCAGCTCTGGTTTTGGGCAATCCAAGAAGGAATCTCTCTATCGGCAGTTCACCTAGCCAGAGAGAAGAACTTGACAGCGGACGCTCTGAGCAGGCAGAACACAGTCTCCCACGAGTGGGAGCTAGCTCAGGAAGTCCTTCAAGAGATCTTCGCCCATTGGGGAACCCCTCAGGTAGATCTGTTCGCCACCAGCCTAAACAGGAAATGCGACCTGTTCTGCTCAAGGGAATTTCCCCCGAGAGGAGCTCTGGGAGACGCGTTCATAGTGGACTGGGAGTTTCGGCTTCTGTACGCGTTCCCACCGGTCCCTGTCATTCCTCAAATGATCAGGAGGTTGAGAAGATTCCGGAGAACCATGATCCTAATTGCGCCGGATTGGGCCAGGAGAACGTGGTACCTGGACCTTCTAGACTTGTCCATCTGCCCTCCAATTCGACTTCCACTCAGAGAGAACCTACTCTCACAGAAGGGAGGTCAGGTTCTCCATCCAGACATCAAAACCCTCAACCTTCACGCTTGGCTTCTGAAAGGCTGAGGTACAAGGATTGGGACCTCCCTGATGATGTTATGGAGGTGTTGCTTTCGGCAAGGAGGCCAGCAACAAAGTCTTTATACCGCTGCCGTTGGAACAGATTTTGCAGCTGGTGTAGAGAACAGAATATCGACCCTTTCTCATGTGGTACACCAATGGTTTTGTCCTTCCTACTACATTTGGCAAATTCAGACCTTCAAGTTGGCACCATTAAGGGCTATCTCGCAGCGCTATCCATCTTTAAGCGTACTGCGGAAGAACCATCCTATTTCAAATTACCCTTGGTAATACAGTTTCTAAAGGGGTTAACCAATGTTTATCCCCCAAGACCATTCCAAATTCCCCTATGGGATTTAAACTTAGTACTAACTTTCCTGATGGGTACACCTTTCGAACCTCTCCATTCTTGTTTGTTAAGATTCCTTACCCTTAAAACTGTTTTATTAATAGCACTTACATCTGCTAGAAGGGTGAGCGAATTACAAGCTCTTTCTTGTAAACCCCCTCACACAATATTTCACAAAGACAAAGTTGTCCTGCAAGTGAAGCCTAATTTCCTCCCAAAGGTGGTTTCTGAATTCCATATCACTCAGAACATTACCCTACCATCTTTCTATCCTCCTCCTCACCCGGGGAAAGAGGAAGAGAGGTTACACAGGCTAGACCCTAGGAGGGCTTTAAGTTTTTACATCAGTAGACTAGCCAGGATAAGACAGGCAGACCAGCTGTTTGTAGGTTACGCAGGTCACAAGCTGGGGTTACCAATAACTAAGCAGACCATTTCCAGATGGATCATTCTAGCCATTCTGGAATGTTATAAACTGGCAGGGAAAGAGCCCCCTCAAAACTTAGGGCTCATTCGACCAGAGGTATTGCAGCTTCATCGGCCCTCAAAAGAGGCGTGCCGGTTAAGGACATATGTGCGGCCGCTACATGGTCGTCTGTCCATACCTTTACACGTTTTTACAATTTGGATTCCTCCTCCAGTCAAGAGACTAGGTTTGGAAGGGCTGTACTGCATTCTATTCATCAATAGAAGACAGCGTGAAGTCAGTACTCCCTCCTCCGATAATAGAATACTGCTATGGGAGCCTATCTAAGATGAGGAATACGTCGGAGGACACAATCCCTTCGAAGAACAAGTTACTTCTTACCTTGTAACGTTCTTTCGACGGGATGTTCCTCCGACGTATTCCTCATCGACCCTCCCATCCATCCCCGCAGTTCTACTTCCCTTGTTGTTGCAGCTTACGCTCCTTCAGGGTGATTAGTTAGTCCAGAAAGTATTATTGTGGGCTACAAAACGGAACTGAGCAACGGACGCTGCGCGCGGCCTTTATAGGCGGGATGACGTCGACGTCGATACGGCGGCTGTCGAGGGACATCGACTCGGAGGACGTCGATGCGTAGCGCCCCCTAGAGAAAAAAAATTCCGAGGCCAGCAGAGCTGGAAGGAGATATCTAAGGCCCTGAATCTAAGATGAGGAATACGTCGGAGGAACATCCCGTCGAAAAAACGTTACAAGGTAAGAAGTAACTTGTTCTTCTATTAATTCGAAAACCACACGTAAAATATACTACAACTAACCAATTCATTTTGTACGTTATACCCTGTGTTTTAGCGTTCCGGTGTTATGGAACAAAAGACGTTACCGGGAATACATTTGCGATCACTTTTTGACAGTAATGAAAGTTCGGTCTTACTAAAGAAATGCGTATCCGCAGCAAGAAATGTTACTGGGGCAAAAACACACTTAGCACCTGAGATACCCAGAGAGAGTTGGGGGCAAAAATCATAGGCAATACTTTTGTCAAGGCAGACAGAATCAGAGAACACACTTAGACAGAAATTCAAAAGTCAATAGGCCGGAGCCAGTGTCAAGTGGAACCAGGTTCCTGTTGTCGAGGATCACACAGTCAGGTAGTTCACGATTCAGCAGAGCCAGGAGTACTTACATATTGTCAACAGAGGAAACAAAAGTTATAAAAAGGAGGGAAGACAAGGGGAAGCCTTGGATACGAAGAAAAAGGGATTCACTCAAATTCCTCGAGCTGAACACAGTACCTTATTCAAGGAAGAAGCTGGTGCCACAGCAGTTGTTCCTGGTAGTTTCCTGCAGACCCTCGGTTCCTGGAACTTCGATCCGAAGGAGGACGTCTGGAGGGGTCTACACCACACAGGGCTGAAGCCAGCATCAGCGACTGTGAATAAAAGGTGCGCTCCTTAAAAACAGGAGAGGCTCTTCAGATGGCTATCTGGACCACTACAGCTGTGTGCAGCGATTTCGACCACGAAGAGGATCCTCTGGCTGTAGAAGATGAGCTGGTTATCCCCACCAAGCTCAAGGGAAGAAGACTCCGGACTGGATCTTCTCTGGTCGTTGAAGGGTAGATAGCTCAGGCCTGCAGCAGGGCTTCACCGGGACGGGATAGTTGCAGCAGTCGACTTCTTGTCTGCTTCTCTTCGGTTCCTTGTAGTTCCAATGGCGACTCTGTCTTCTAGACTAAGTGACCTGCCTTTTATGCGAAAATCCCCCTTTCACACAGCCTGGCTGTCAATCACACAGCAGGGGGGTTGTCCGGCCCAGACAACCACCTCAGCCAATCATGGCAAAGTGCGACTTGGGTTTCCTAGGATCCCCTGTGCAGGGGGTGACTACACCCCTTCTTCACATTCAGCCCACCTAGACACACAGGCGCCTAGAGGAGGGCTTCTGGGCAGAAGCCCAACAAAAGGTAGTGAACAAAGGAGGCAAACCTGGTTTGCCGTGCAAAGTAAAACACAAGAAACACTTTAACATAAAGAAATGGTGAATAAACCCAACCGGAGCCAAAAGAAAAAGCATTTGGTCAAGCGGGTTTAAGTTCGAGGCTAATATAATAGCCTAAAACAATACCATGTTTATCTAGTATAATCGCGGTACAAAAGTTAGGGTAGATACCACTGCCACCAACCAAGTCTAAATGTTAAACGAGCGAAACAATGCTCTAGGAGGTACAGATAACAGGGACTAACAATTAACCCTTTCCAGTACTCCATGTAAGATGGGGTGTACTGGATCTGTGGTTTAAATGACTAAGTAAAGTTAGTGGCAACTTTACCCTTTTCTGGGGGACAGTAGTCAGCCTCAGAAATGGAATCGGTGGGAAGTCTAAAAGACAACCCTGTATCACTGCACTGAAGGTGTTGTGTGACACACAAAAGAAGGGGGGTACTGAAGTGGTGTACTCCAGAGTCCACAATCACAAAAACAGAGGAAATACACATGGCAAAGCATGGGTAAGAGTGGAAATAAAGGGGTACACTCTTACCAAGTGGAAAAAATAAACTCCAGAGATCCAGCAAAGCTGCTGGGGGACTCACTAGGTAAGGGAAATTAGCCATGGAATGAGAATTCTCCCTAACATCCGGCCCACCTCCAGCTCTTCCACCTCTGTCTCCCTTGTCTCCGGTTGACAAGACTCCAGCAGAGCGAGATGTCATTTTGACGCCGGTCGCATTGCAGCCGATGGATCCGGATGCACTAGACGAACCTCAGGCAGATCAGGATAGTGGGACCAGCCCCGCTCTGTCCGAGCATTCCACGACCGGAAGGCGTGCTTTCGGGGGCGCTGGCTTTGTCTCCACAAAAACGTACCGCCTGTTCCTTCAGAGGGACGTCCTGGCCGAGGCCCGCTAGGTCTGGGATAAACCCCACACTGGGCTGCACATAAATAAAAGAATTGATGCCCGCTACAGGCTTACACCTCCGAGCAAGGAGACTTGGCGTCATGCCCACTCCCATCCTCGATGGTGGTATCGGCCGCCACTCTGCAATCCAAGCTGGCCTCTGCGACCTCCGCAGCTACGGCTCAGGTTCTGGCCAAGGAAGACAAGTTGCTCGATTCCTTGGGCAAGAAGATTTTTGCCAACTCGGCGCTGCAATCCATTTTGGCAGTGGCGAATATGAAACTGTGGAGGGATTTGGCTGACTTCCAGGAGTTTTTTCCTGTTGACAGGCTGGAAGACTTTAAAAGGCGTTTGCCAGGGTGTTGGCGCAGGATATGCTGGAGGCTGCTGCGCACCATGTCGACACCTCAGCTCGAGACCTCACGCTGGGGGAGGACACCTCTCGTCAAACTTGGCTTCATGCAACAAAGTTTTCGAAGGATGTCCAAGATAAAGTTCTGGTCCTGCCTTTTGATGACAAAGAGCTGTTTCATTCGTCAACGGATGATGAGCTTACAAAGACTAAGGCGAGCATGCAAACTGCCAAGTCTCTGTTGGTGCTAGTGAAGCCCCCAGTCAATGCTCAGGGTTCTGGATCCCAGTCTCGGTCCTCCTCAGGCTTGAGAGGGTTCCAGGACCGCAGGTCTCGTAGGACTGATCTGTCGAGAGGTAACTCCCGTCGGAGACAGCAACAAGGTCGGTTTTTCTATTGGTCTTCAGCCTCCACTTCAGGGACAGGTAGTCTCTCCTCTGAACATTCTGCATAATAATATTTTTGCGCTCTCACGGGACTCCGGTGAGAGGACGAATCTCGTCTCATCTGGAGGCGTGGCAAATCATCACCGAAGACCGGTGGGTTTTGTCCATCGCTCGGACGGGCTTCCGGTTGCCCCTCCCCATTCCCCACCATTCAATCCTCCCTTTCAGCAGTCGGGGATGCCCTCCCTCAGAGCCGAGGTCCAGAAGCTTGTAGATCGCAAGGTGGTAGAACCCGTTCCCCTAGTGGAACGAGGAGAGAGTTTCTACTCTCGTCTGTTTACGGTGCCCAAACCCAACCAGGCTGGCCTGTGCACCATTCTAGAACTTTCCCCGTTCAACCTTTCTCTTCCCCAAGAGAAATTCAAGATGATCACGCCCTGCCAAATAAGGTCCTCTCTTCCGAAGTGCGACTGGCTCAGTGTTGTGGACCTTCAGGACGCTTATATGCATTTCTCCAGCATTGGATCTTTCATAGATTCAGATGCTTGAATATTCCCTGTCGTCATACTGTGACTTCTCTGTGATTAAAATAATTATTCCATAGAGAATGCATGTAAATACCCCATTATGGCCTATGAGCCATTCCATTGTGTAGTCCCTCCACCTCACTTTGGTCCTTTATGGCCCCAAACAATGATGTGGCAGGGCTTAAGCTCTGCCCCAGTCAGCCATCTTCAGATTTTTTACTGCAGTCTAACAGACAGAGGGAATCCTCCAGCTCTCTGAGCTTTCGAATATTTTTCTCCTTTTTTGGGTAGTTTATATTCTTAAAATATATTCTTTTTTTATTATTTATTTATAGTGTAATTGGTTAATTAAAACCTTAAACACTTATACAGATATACAAATATGATGTCATTAAAACATTAGAACAGGTACATATTAAAACATATTACGACATATTAAAAAAACTTTTGTGCATAGAGGCATAAGTTGATAATAGTCTAGGTCATTTGTTCCAGTTAAGTGATAAAATATATATGCTCAATTTCCATTTCATATTACATAATCGATTAGGTAATGCAATTGATCAATAAAAGCAGAGGCCATATAAATACTTGACCAAAACTGATCAGTTGATATCATCTTTAGGTCATTGGTCAAGTCTTTGTATCCCCTATAGTATAGCTCGGTTAATTTGTTACAATTAGTAAGTAGATGTCTAATAGTTTCCAGCTCATCTTTACATAGCCTGGATATTCTTTTCTCCCTTGGAATTCCTGTCCATCCTCCTACATATTCCAAGCATGGGAGTTGGTTAAATCTTAATAGCATAATAAATCTAGACAGTTCCATATTTGCAACTTTAAGGATGTAACTTCTGGGTTTAGACGCTTCCAATCCTTGTAGGCAATATTCTATAAAGCGCTTCTTATTTCCCAGGGAGTCTAAGTTGTTGCACATATCCAACCGGGTGGCTTTCTTTTTCAAAGTTTTAATAATAAGTTCTGGCTTAATCATTTCGTCGGGAAGTGCATAATTTATTTCCTTTAAGAAGCTAGTGGCAGTATATAACAAATCTTTCATAAAACAATTGTTATTATTCTTCTTAATCATGCCACTGCCTACCAAATTTAATAGACCATCTTCCTGGTGGGATAACATTCTTATATATAGCTTGCAACTATTTAGTTTCCATAGTGTAGTAAGGGAAGGAAGGTCAAGTTCACATCTAATAGCGGCCATGGGAGTAGCTCTAGAGAGTCTCAATGCTGGTTTCCATAATTTACCTTCTATTTTTTCCAACTGTGCCAAATATCTCGAAGGTAATGATTCCAGGGCATATGATGTACCCAGTGTTATACAGCTTTTATACATTTCCAATAGGCCTTCCACTGAGTAACCTCCTTTAGTCGAAATATATGATTTGATCACATTCCATTTTTTGGAGACCTTAGCTGCTATCACCTCATGATAGTAGTTAATGGAGGGTTTTTTGCATATTGGCATACCCAAATATGGGTAAGCCTCTACTATTTCAATGGCTTGTGTATCAATTTTCCATTGATATTTCAATTGTCTACACTTGCCATGGTTTCCCCCAAAAATCATGATTTTAGTTTTTCCCACATTTATCTTGAGATTATTTTCTGCTGCATATCTATGTAGTTCATCTAATAATCTCTGCAGGCCAATCGGTGTCCTGTCCAACAACACAGTATTGTCTGCATAGGATAACCACCAGATTTGACAGCCCTCAATTTGAGGTGGAAAATGTCTTACATCATCAAATCTCTCTCCCATATCTGCTACATATAGATTATATAATACTGGGGAGGTGGCACATCCTTGTTTAAGTCCTAAGTTAGTAGGTATAAGAGAGGACCGGATAGAACCCTTGTTCAAACAAATAGTGACAGAAGTATCTCTATACATTTCCCTTAAAAGATGTAGAATTAGCAGATGCATATTCCATTTAGTTAATTTGCTCCATATTCTATCCCTATTTACACAATCAAAAGCTCTGGAAAAATCTATGAAACACACAGACAATTTAGATTCTATATTTTTGCTAGTTTCTCCAAGCATACAGTTTATAGCAATCATGTTGTCCAAGGTACTGAAACCAGCTCTAAAGCCTGTTTGGTACGGGGATAGTAACTTGTTGTCTTTAATCCACCCATTAATAATGGACAAAAGTAGCGAGCAAAAGATTTTACAACTGGAATCCGTCACAGCTAGTAATCGATAATTGTTAGGGAAATTTCTGTTCCCCTTTTTTATATATACGAATGAAGAGGGCTTCTCGCCAGCTATCAGGGATTGCCCCGCTTTTCCAGATTTGGGTAAACAGGAGCAACAATATCTTGATCACAATATTTGCTAATTTATCCGGGCCAGGAGCCCTAGATGTTTTCATCTTCTTAATTATGGCCAAGATATTATGCAAATTGAATGGAAAGATTCTATCCTCCCCATACAACCCCATTTCATGTCATATATTAGGTACATTTTTCACATAATGTAGGGCATTAATATGGTCAATCCATAGTTCCAAAGATATGGTATTAATATCCAAATCGGATTCCTCAGTGAGATGTTGTCTATAGAGATACCAGAACTTTTTCAAGTCATGGGTGCGGCATAAGGATAAGATTATATTCCAGTTGGCATTTTGTAAACAGCTCTTATGCGACCTAATCCAGTTTTTATCTCTTGTGCGCAGATTTCTGACCAACAGAAATTTTTCTGTATTCCGAATGTTGCCATCTTTTTTAATCTTATAAATATTCTTCCTCAATAGCTTTTCCTTTTCCTGGATCTGCCGATCATAAAGATTCTTATGTTTCTTTGATTTATTTTTCTTACATTGAGTCAATATAATCCTGCTATTCGTTTTCATCACCATATTTAAGAGATCTCCAATCACCTTAAGACCATTTGAAGTGATTTCCTGGTCCAATATAGGTAAATAATCAAACAGCTCATAGAATCTTTTTAGGTTCTTTTCGGTCCAACAGATAATATTTAAGGCACCATTTACTTGTACATTCAGACTTTCTCCTACCTTAGACTTGTTATCGCTATTGCCTCTATAAAGGCATTTTAAAACCTTATGATCACTTAACTGGGAGGGGACATGTTCAAACCTTATTACATTGTTTTTCAATCCTTGATTTATGAACATATAATCTAGTCTATGGCTCACTGTACCGTTACTCCAAGTATCATAGTGAGTTTCCCAATTGAATGGTTCTAGAAACTGTAAGTCCCAATACTGCAGTAAATTCAACCAGGCAATGCCATTCTTAATTTGGGGCATAATTTAGAACCCAAGTTCCCAATAATAATAGGGAGTATATCTTTGTCTATACCACATTTATCTGTCCAATCTGACATTTTTTTCAGAACCTTGTTGCAATAACTATTTAGATCACCCACCAACATAACGTGCCCTTCAGATGAATTCACCTTCCAATCATTAATTGTCTGTCTAATAACTTTTCCTATACTTTCAAAGTCCTCCCCTCTGGGCCTGGACTACACGTTCATTATTAGCAGATCTTTACCTGTGATGAATTTTTCAATAATCACACACAATACACAGGGCGAGGAGGTCGCAAGCTCATATTTTTTTGCATTATAAGTGTTTTTAATCCCAATACAGAGGCCCTCATTGGTCTCCCCCTGTCTGCTGCTAGTGCAGGTTTCATTATGATTTTATAGCCATCCATCTCTAAAGTACCAAGAACACCACGTTTCTTGCAGTGCAAATATTTCGCTACTCTTTAAAAGGAAGATACTTTCTTTCTGTAGGATAGAGTGGAAACCTCTGCTATTCCATGAAATTGCTGTAATTGAGGATTCCTCTGCTCAATTTCCCAAGCTATAGTTTTCATCAGGAGTCCAATTGGAAGGTTTTAAGGATTCACCTATATTGGCAATTTTTGGTATATTATATTCCCTTAGACAAGGTTCAGTATTACTAGGGCATTCTAATTCGTTACATAGTATAATTTCATATTTGTCATTCCAAATCTCACCAGCATATACCTTAAGAAGTGTAACAATAACAGCTGTGCAAAACTGAACAATTGCCCAGTTTTTCCAGCTGCCTACTTTAGGTAAAATTACTCTTTCTATATCCGATGATTTTATACTATGTAGCTGTGGTATACTCTTGAATTGTTTTAGCAGCCATTTTCTATTCATATAGGGACTTTCCTCAGTAGGCTCTTTCTCTATAATTTTTATACTTATGCCCCTATTTTTAGATAATGGTTGTGTATCCTCTCTCATTTCTTCATATTGTTGTTCCTTGCTCCTGTTATTCCCACTCATGGCCAATCTTTCCATTTCCTTATCGTATATCTTCCTATCTGCAGATTTCAATCCCCCTCTTTCTGGGTTTACCAATATGTCTAGAATCTCACTGTCAGTTCCTTTTTCTCAGCCTGAGGAATAATATCAGCAGTGTCACAATTATCTTCAAAGCCTGTGACATTATCCTTTGGTTGAGGCTCTACTCTTTCCTCGCTAATGGGCAGATTATTATTACCATGGAGCCAATTACTCAATGTTTTTGGATTAGGTGGTTTTTCGTTTACAATACCAACCGTGGGCATTCTCTTTTCATTAAGTTCAAACCTATTGGAAATCTCTATACATTCTATATCATTAAGAGTAGTTTCTGCGAGTGCTAGCCTATTCTTTCTAATAGAATCATTCTTATAAAGTTTAGTTGATTTGCCACGTTTGTTTTTAGCACATTTCTTATAATTTCTTTTCCTATGCAATCTACAATATAAATAAAAATATATTCTACTACTTTTCCCTGCTTAGGGGCTATCTAATCTGAACTTTTGGGCTCCGAAAATCTTTTTTCTTACCCCAAGTGCATCGAATGAATTTCTCCTCAGCATGGCGGAACTTCAGGCTGCCAAGAAGCCTTCCCTATTCAGGGACTGCACAAGGTGCAGGAAGAAACTTGTCTACATGAAAGATCCAGATGACCACAGCATCTACTGCCTATACCCACATGACATCAATAAATGTGACATTTGCAGGCCTTTTTCCACCTGAACCCTGCAGAGAGACACAGGAGACTTCTGTTGCATCTATAAGCCAGAGGTCTGTCCTCTGACGAGGAGTCTGCCAAAACAGCTCCTGTACTTTCTAGCAAACCATCTGAGAGACAAACTTCTAAGAGAAGGGCCTCTTCAGTGGAAAGGAGTTCCTCTCCCACTCAAAAGAGTAAGAGAAAGCTGGAAACCACTTCTTCCATGCCTCCCTTGGCCTCTGGAGGCCTCAGGATGCGGCATCCTGAAGAAATAAACACCTCCAAAGGTAAGGAGCCGTTTTAAAAAAACGGTGGGTGGGGCAGTCGTCCACGGAGAAGCTGTCTACAAGCGGCAGCAAATATAGAGGTCCATCGACGACCAAGCCATCGACGAAACCCTCATCGACGACAACACTCCAAACCTCATCGTCCACGACCAAATCCTTGTCGTCAAAGCAAATATCCGCGAAGCAGTCATCAACAAAGGAAGCTCATCACTCATACACAAAGCCCTCGTCCACGAAGCTCTTGTCGACGGATAAGGACTGTCAACCATCTTCAAAGTCATCGTCCACGAAGCCACCGTCAATGAATGTTACGCTCACCTGGCTCCCACAGGGGCGTCGGTCGGACCCGGACTGCTGCGGCCTCCACCCACGTGATGCGTAGTGCAGCGATGACTGACTGGATCTGCCCTCCTAATCTTGTCTGCTTGACCCGTAGAAATATTCTCCTACAAGTGGAGAGATGGATGTAGCCACTTGTGGATTCAAGTGATAGCACCCCCACTGTCCTCCCCACTAATCACCTCTGAAGCGCCCTCTCAGCAATCTCACCTTATATTCTTGAAGGATGAGCCCTCCATCCTGCGAAGCACGCAGGGGCGCGTTGATGGCCAGTTACTTCACTGGCCTGAAGATATTGGAAGAGTTGTCGACGAATCCTGACTCCAAAAGGTCCTGGCGAAGAGCCGTAAGTATATAGTTCGTAAGAGTTCAAAATGTCTGGAATTCACTCCTGTCCAATTCCTCTGTTATCTTGTAGCTTTGACCCAATAAGAAGATTGACAGCTGAAAGCGCTCCAGTAAAAGTCTGTGTTACCCAACACTGTCCGGTAAATAATGCCAAGTGTTAAACTTGCTGCTTTCTCCTTATCTTATGGGTGCGGCATAAGAAGATGTGGCATGCTGATGAATTATACCTCCGGCGGTAAAATCAGGTAAGCATATGGCGGCTAAAGAGATTTTCTCTGTCTGTTCTCTCTGCTCACCTTGCTGTTTCTTGTCCCCCTTAGGTGCCGGGATTCGACGATGTAAAGACGGAGGCAGCGCCGGATCAAAGAGATGCTGCGTGGAACGGTGAGAATGGCGCGGCGCTGCTGCTGGCGATGCGACGCGTTTAAAACAAAGTCTTTCCTCTGGTTTGAAGATGCGATGAATCCGGAATCAGGTAAGAAATCAGGTAATACTCTTGTTCTAACCTTTGCTTCTTTCTAGGTGCTCCAGGTTCGAGGCGGGCGTGGCAGAAGGCTGGATGCTGCTGCTGGCACAGTGAACGTTACGCTGCTGGATGCAGAATAACGCGAAGCTTGTGCTGCTCTTCGGGTGTGGTTTAAATAGCTCCCAAAGTAGTCCCAGGTCGGTATTCCTCCACGACCACACCCGAGTAACAAAATAGTCCCTAAGGTAAAGTAGTCCCTTCCAGGCCTCACATGGGCTTGGATCTTCTTGCAGCATGGTCTGCATCAGGTAAGTGTGCACCTATGAGCCTGGCGCCTATGGCGCCAGGACTGATGTCCCATATGAGCCTGGCGCCATAGGCGCCAGGACTGAACGCAGGCAGCCCCTAGCAGGGGTTGCTGGGTTTTCTCAAGGCGACATGATGCCTGCTCCCGGGGCTGATGGACGTGGTCTGGATGCCCGGGGGTATGCATCATGACAGCAAAGCCGTCGTCCACGAAGCCACCGTTGACGCAAACTCCATCGGCGACACCGGAAGCTTCTTCGTCTGCGGAAGAAATAGGGCCCACAACCCCCCTCGCGGATGCCACGGATAGACCATCCAATGAGAGCAATCTCCCCAAGCCAGTGGGAACAACGCCTCCTGCTTCAGAAGCTCCTGAACCAGTGGGAGTACAATTATCTCCTTTAAGAGAGATGACAGAACTCTATGACATCATTCTTCAAGAGGAGCTCTCGGACACGGAATTTGTTGGTGAGCTACCTTTCTCACCCCCAAGGAACACAGCCCTCCCTGGCAGCTGACTACAGAGGTCATTGCCGATCCTTAAGACCCTACGCTCATGGAATCGATGCAAAGGATCATCGATGAATTCAGCAGACGTCAAAAAGAAAAAAAAAGAATAGGTCATCTGTAGCCCAGAGGGACATCTCACCTCGGCATAGCACGCCAAGACATTCTCCTTCCAGGAGTAAACCACAGAAAAGAGCACAATCACCTGAGCCTCCACGCAGATCCAGGAGCAGGACACCCAGTGCTTCACCGACAAGGGTCCCGTCTCCAGCATTGTCAAATAGACCATAATCTTCTGTTTGAAATCCGACTATGTTTTCATCGTCTGTGTCAGTCTCAGATTGGCAAGAGGACCCTTTCAGGGATTTCTCGGACCCTGAGAAAGGTGAGATCACACAGGAGCCTGATGCTCCTAGCGAATGGGACGATTATATTGTTGAGAAGCCCAGAAAGAAAGACTCTCCAGGTGATTTTTCACCACCGGACGATTTAGTATCCTTTCATACTATTATCGGCAAAGCTGCAGACTTTACAAGTTACATCGGAAGAAAAGAAGTCAGTGCTTTATGAGCACAGGGACAAGCGTAGAAGAATGGTTACCTCCATTCCTCTTCTCAACACCATATGGGAGTCTGGGTCAAAGGTACTGGCCACGCCATTATCCACTCCTGCTTTGGTTTCAAGACCTGAGAAGAAATACAAGGCACCGGATACAGCACCGCTTTGTCTAAGGAGTCATACTAAGCCAGATTCTGTCATTACAGTAGCAGCCAGAAAGAAGTTAGCCAATTCATCACGACTGTCAGCACTGCCAGAAAAGGAAGGTCGTAAGTTGGAGGCCATGGGCAGAAAGGTTTCTTCCTCAGCATCTCTCACTATTAGAGCGGTCAATGCGCTTGCCATGACAGCTATGTTAGACAGCGAGCTATGGCTCTGTATGTCCAAGCTGACCGAACATCTGCCTGCGGAGCTTCAGGAAGAAAACAGGTCAATCATAGCAGACGGAAAGGCTACTTCAGATCACATGATCGACGCAGCAGTTGATGTGGCTGAGTCAGGATTCAGACAGATGGCTCATGGCACTGTACTAAGGAGACAGGCCTGGATGAAGGCTATGAATGTCAGACCTGAAGTCCATGCGCAAATATTGGACATGCCCTTCGATGGGCATGAGTTATTTGGTAAGATGATCGATGACCACCTGAAAGAAATAAAGACGGACATGGACACAGCTCGAGCCATCAGTTCCTTAAAGGATAAAGATAAAGACTATACGTCTTTGAGGCTCATCCTCAAAATACAGAGGATATAATCGTTCTTCCTATGGTCAAAAGACGCAAGGAAACACATTCCAGGACAACAAATACTAATCCTCCAACAGGTATTCCCAGAGAGGAAGGCGTGGCTCTGCCCAAGGTAAAGCCCAGAACAAACAAAATTGACAGATCTGGTCTTCCCCCTCAACGTCACACTCCTGTGAGGGGAAGGGTAAGCACATTTTTCAATGCTGGCATTCAAATAACATCGGACAAGTGGGTGCTACAGGTGGTCTGCGAGGGTCACACCATAGAATTCCTAGACCAAGCTCCATCCCTTGCTCCCACCCCTCGCAAGGTGCATATGTTAAGTTTCTACTCTAGTTTCTTTCTCATCCAGAAGAAAAACGGCCAGTGGAGACCCATATTGGATTTGAGAGCATTCAACAAATACAGCAAACGCATCAAATTCAAGATGATATCCCTACAAAGCGTCCTACCGTGGCTAAACAGAGATGACTTCCTAGCCACTCTGGACTTGGAGGACGCATATTTTCACATTCCAATCCATCCTGCCCACAGACAGTTCCTCAGGTTTGCTGTAGAAGACCTGCATTTCCAATTCCGGGTGCTCCCGTTCGGGCTAAAGTCAGCACCAAGAGTGTTTACCAAATGTCTGGCGGCCGTAGCAGCAAGTCTCAGAAGGACGGAAACGGAAGTCTTTCCATATTTGGACGACTGGTTGATAAGCGCGAGCTCCCCCAGTCACGCTCGCGTGGCGGTTTCGAAAACTGTAAACCTCCTAAAAGGGTTAGGTCTTCCGAAAAATGACATAGAATCCTACCCAGTACCCAGCAAGACGGTTCTCTTCCTGGGGGTCGAGTTCGACAACAGCCTTCCCAGGGTAAGACCATCAGCAGACAGAGTAACAGCTATCCTTCACTCAACCTCATGGTTCCTAGAAAAAGGGACAACTACGGTACACTCTTTCAGATCCCTCATGGGCATGATGTCCTCATGTATATTTCGCATACCAAATTGCAGACTTCGCATGAGACTGGTTCAGGAGGCCCTGGACCGCCAATGGAAGCAGGCTATAGGTTCATGGGAGGATGTAGTCCAGATACCGACGACCGTACACAAGGCACTTCGGTGGTGGAATACTCAGCGGTACATGCTACAAAGAATGCCATTCCAGACACCAACATCTACCCTTCTATTAAGGACAGATGCGTCCCTGTCGGGCTGGAGAGCGCACCTAGCGGACCTCCAAACCAAAGGGTCTTGGTCAGCCCAAAAATCCCAGCTCCACATCAATGTTCTAGAGCTCAGGGCTATATGGTGGGCTCTGAAAGCCTTCCTTCCAGTAGTAGCTGGACAGGTACTGACCATCCAGACAGACAATACAACCTCCATGTACTACACAAACAAACAAGGAGGCACGAGATCAGAGATCTTGTCAGAAGAAGCTCAACTGCTATGGGCATGGGCCTTGCACCACAGAGTCCAAATCAAGGCGGAACATCTCCCGGGAGTGGACAATGTCCTAGCGGACAAACTGAGCAGGGAGTACACGTCATCTCACGAATGGGAGCTAAACGAAAAGGAAGTCCAGCAGATTTTCTCTGTATGGGGGCATCCACAGATCGACCTCTTTGCCACCAGAGCCAACAAAAAATGCCAGGAATTCGCCTCAAGGTACCCGGAGCATCAGTCAGTAGGAGATGCTTTCTCTGTTGAGTGTACAGGGAAATTCCTATATGCCTTTCCCTCCATTCCCCTCATAGTAAGAATTCTACGAAGACTGAAGGAACAGAATTGCTCAATGATCCTAATAGCGCCGGACTGGGCACGACAGATCTGGTACTCAACTCTACAGCAACTATCCTGATGGCCTCCGATACACCTCAAATCGCATCATTATCTATTGACACAGCAGAACCACAAGGCCCTTCACCACGACCCAGCAAGCCTCTCCCTCAAGGCTTGGTTCCTGAGCAGTGTAAAGTGATGAATCTGAATCTCCCTGCAGATTGCTGGGACATAATCAGGGCCTCAAGAGCCCCCTCTACGAGGATCACCTAGGTCCGGAAATGGACTCGCTTCTCCAAGTGGTGTGAGACAGCTGCAATTAATCCACTTACCGCTTCCGCAGAGCATGTACTACCTTACTTTTTTTTTAAATTAAATAATTTTATTAATTTTTAACAAACAAAACATAACGATCACACCTGACATTTTCGGTTACAAGCTTACATTTGCATATTATTTGTTACCGTCTTCCCTCTACCCCCCTTTTAACTCGAGCTTCCACCTCAGTTCATCGGATTACCCTTCTTTTGGGGTTAATCCCCTTCACCGTTCTCAGACCTGTCGTATTCACTAGAATTGGCGTGGGAGGATCTCGACAATGTGGCTACCGTTTGTCTCCATGCTATCAGAGGTCCCACTTCATCATCCTCCCCTCTGCTGGCTGCCTCGTACCATGCTACTGTCTCGGGTTCTGCCCATTTCAGGAGGTTGTTCCACCATACCTCTAGTCTGGGTCTATGGGCTGCTTTCCAGCTCATGGCTATTCTCCTCTTGGCCAGAATGTAGGCCATGTCCTTGAGTTTGTATAACAAGGGGGGTGGTTACCGCCGTTCAAAGTTAAGCCATTCTGAAAATGTGGAATGTAGTATTTTGAAGGAACTGTAGTGATGTTAGAAAGTGATCACCCTATTCCAAACCTGCAAGAACTAAAACATGAACTCGCATTTCTCTATAGAAAACAAAACAAATTAAATCATTCTCTATGTACCCTTATTACTCAGGGAGCATGTATTTATTTACATGTGATAAAAAAGACGAAGAAAATCATATTCACATCTTTAGGCAAAGCAGACTTTTTATGTTACATTTTGCCATAATGTATAAAGCAACAAAATGCTAGACAATGTTAAACACTAGGATTGTCCATTTGAACGAAAAACAGAGGTTCTGTATTTAAGCACTATAACCAACATTTACATTTTTGGTTTGAAGTATAGCTCTTGTGCATGAACCTGTCTGCAGAGAAAAGTTTTGTTCCTGGTACATCAAGCGTAACTTGTTTCTCCAGCAAAAGTCTGTATATTGATATTGCTCCTGTAATTTACTAACAGAGCTCCAATATTATCTAGTGCAATTAAAGTATGTACTCATTGACCCAATTATGAAAGCAACGTCGGGAACAGAAAACAATCCCTGATGTTTAACTGGAGACAGGCAAAGGCCTGCTACAGTGACGTTTCGGCCTTGGAAGTAACGGCCTTCTTCTGGGCCAGGAGGATGGTGGAGGCCTGCAATAATGTGTAGAGAAAGGGGATGGAATTTAGATAAAGTACAAGCATGGGACGGTGTAACCGTAGCTAGTACAATCTAGGTAACAGTTAAAACATGCGACCATAGAATGCACATAAAAAGGTGCATTCTGGTCTAAAAAGAGGGATTAAAACAACTGACCTTGGATAAATCCGGGCTAAGGAGAGAATGGAGTGAAGGAAAACGCTTGAACTGGATCGTGTGGAAAAAAGAACCAGTCTCGCGGTGTATGATGTCCCTTGTTAAGGTGTGGATGATGGTCGATATTTGTATCCTGCAATATCCAAAAACAGGGTTTTGTAAGTAGTATGCCGTGAAGTTGGGCACAGCAGACAAAAGAGAGTATGCACAGTGCTATTGCAGGGCCACTACCATGCAGGTGCATTGGACATCGATATTTGATAGTGTGGAAAACTGCACATACCTCTGGGGCACCAGCTCAAGTGGAGGCGAAATAGACGTGGGACTTGGGCAAGAAGGGGTCCGTGTATCCGGAAGGACGATCAAAGAGCCCGAAACATTTACATAGTGAAATGTATCTAAAAAAGAATGGCGAAATGCTGTGTTAAGCATACTGCCAGCAGACAGAGAATAGTCAACCGATGTGATAGAGGGGCTGGCCATAGTGGGGCCCCCTCAAGCAAAAGCAAATTACTTACATCAGGCCGTGAGTCTAACTGCCTGTGAAGCTGCTAGCCGCCGCGAAAAAGCGTCCGGCCGGCACGGACGCTTGCCTCGAATGTAGGAAGTGCGCCTGTGCTGGGGAGCAGTAGGAGTGCCAACCAATGGAGCTGGGCTAGCTTGAGTTTGCCAATGTGTTTTAGGTTGCGTGGTCTGGTAAATCCCCCCATCATGCATGCCCATATAGATTCCACATCTAGCTTGATTCCCTTTTTCAGATACTCGTAGCTCAACTTCCTCCCAGAATTTTCCCACCTCTGGGCATGCCCAGAACATATGGATCATCCCGGCATCCACCTCCCCACACTTGGGGCATTTTTGTTCTTCTTTACCTCCTAATCTGGCTATCTTTTGGGGGGTCATGTATGCCCTATTGGTGACATACAACTGTATCTGCTGCAGCCTAGCATTCCCAGACACCTTTTTGTGATATCTCTGAGCTCTTTCCCACTGCCCTTCTTGCATAGGTTCACCCGCTTCCTCCTCCCAGTCTCGTCTCAGTTGGAGCAACTCCTTACCCACTCTGGACATCACCAGTTCATAGATACGGGATGTTTCATGCCCTCCCTCTGAGATATCATACATCATTTCTGTAGCAGTGTCAGGTTGTTCTGCTAGTGTTATTTCGGACCACGCTTCTTTCACCCGCTTAATAATTCTAGTATATGTGATATATTGCCCCATGTGTACCCCAGTCTCGTCTGCTATCGTTTGGAAGTCCAATGCCTTCCCTCCTTGCCATATATCTCCCAGGGTCGATAGGCCTACCGGCTCCCAGTGTTTGCGGATCCCTTTCGCATGGGGTCGGGTTTCCCATAGCTTGACACGCTTTGTGCCATGTCTTCCAGCCCAGTTCCAGTAATCTCGATCGCCCATGCAACTCTGGTTTAAGTAGCCATATAAATTATTTTAGGAAATAGGGGTCACATAGACCCTTCAGCAATCTAGATTTT
Organism: Ambystoma mexicanum; assembly: GCF_040938575.1. Taxonomy (NCBI): domain Eukaryota; kingdom Metazoa; phylum Chordata; class Amphibia; order Caudata; family Ambystomatidae; genus Ambystoma; species Ambystoma mexicanum. The sequence continues at coordinate 1,227,942,420 of NC_090926.1, forward strand.
GCTGTCTCGTCTTCCGACAGCCACCTAGCGACATATTGTAGCTGGGTACTACTTTACTTATTGCATTTGACTAAGGCAGGGCTCTCACTATTCTCTATCAAGGTTCATCTATCGGCGATAACAGCATACACAATGACTCCAGAAACTTAGTCATTGCTCTCTCTTCCAGCTGTCAAGGTGTTCCTGACGGGGTTGATGTGTGCTTACCCTCCTATGCACTCACCAGTCCCAACCTGGAGTCGAAACACTGTACTAACAGCTCTCTTGGACACCCCTTACGAGCCCATTCACAGATGTGACATGAAATCCTTGTCTTGGAAAACAGCTTTTTTGATAGCCATCACATCAGCCAGGAGGATCAGTGAGTTGCAAGCTTTGTCTTCAGAACCTCCTTTCACTTTGTTTCATAAGGACCTCGTCATTTTGAGAACACACCCTAAATTCCTTCCCACGGTCTTATCGGAAATGACACTCACAGAGCGCATTGTCCTGCCTTCTTTCTTCCAGAATCATACCTCTGAGGCAGAAAGAACATTGCATTCTCTAGATGTGGCAAGAGTTTTGAAATTCTACTTACAGAGAACTGAGGCGTTCTGCTCCTCTAACAGCCTGTTCATTGCCTTTTCTGGTCGCACAAAAGGACAGCATATCTCCAAGCAAGGTCTTGCAGGATGGGTTTCTCTATGTATCACCCACTGTCATCAAGCGAAGGGCGACCCCCTCACCAAGCCGCCTTCGGCACACTCCACCAGAGGGAGAGCGGCATCAGTAGCGTTGCTCGCAGGGGTAGCCTTGAGCCGCTACTCTGCACACGTTCACTAACCACTACTGCCTGGCAGAAGATACCAACAAAGAATCTGTAGTTGGACAGGCAGTGCTCCGCCGTCTCTTTGCATAAGGTAGGATCATCCTCCTTTCCCGCCTTTCCCCGAGTATGTAACCGTTGTGTTGCTGTATGGTAAAGGTTTGTCAGAAACATTTTTTCTGCAATTATGCTTATATATATATATTTTCATAGATTCAGATGCTTAAATAGAATACCAAGCAGTTAAAACATGCCCCTATCATATATATATATATATATATATATGTAACCGTTGTGTTGCTGTATGGTAAAGGTCTGTCAGAAACATTTTTTCTGCAATTATGCTTATATATATATATATATAAGCATAATTGCAGAAAAAATGTTTCTGACAAACCTTTACCATACAGCAACACAACGATTACATATATATATATATATATATATATATATATATATATATATATATATATATATATATATATATATATATATATATATGATAGGGGCATGTTTTAACTGCTTGGTATTCTATTTAAGCATCTGAATCTATGAAAGATCCAATGCTGGAGAAGTCTTAGTTACTTACCTGTAACTGTATTTCTCCAGCATTGGTATCTTTCATAGATTCACATGCGCCACCCGCCTCCCCTGAGATGCTGCTCCTATGCTCAGCACCCATTATACTGTAGTTCCTACGGTTCAAAATCTGCAGATGGCTGACTGGGACGGAGTTTACGCCCTGCCACCTCATTGGTTGGTGCCATAAAGGACCAAAGTGAGGTGGAGGGACTACACAATGGAATGGCTCATAGGCCATAATGGGGTATTTACATGTATTCTGTATGGAATAATGGATGTATATTAAAACATTGTAATGATTATTTTTATCACAAGGATTCCCAGTCTGACGACGGGGAATATTCAAACATGTGAATCTATGAAAGGAACCAATGCTGGAGCAATACAGTTGCAGGTAAGTAACTAAGACATCCTGATCTGGAGCCCGCATCAGAAATATCTGCGGTTCTCCCTGGGAGAGGAGCACTTCCAATTCTGAGTGCTCCCTTTTCGTCTCAGCACCACGTGTCTTCACGAAGATGATGTTGGTCATCACGTCCTTTCTACGCCTACAGGGTATTCATATGTATCCATATTTGGATGACTGGCTTCTGCGCAGTCCTTGTCCAGTGAAAGCCTCGAGCAATCTTCAGTCTCTCCTTCAGCTCCTGTTCAATCTTGGGCTGTCAGTGAACTGGCGGAAATCCTCCATGACGATCTCTCAGGACCTGATATTCCTGTGTTTTCCGTTGGAACATGATCGACTGCAGAGTGTACTTGACTGTGGACAGGATGGCGGATCTGTTAACCACGTGTCAAGTTTTCATTCAGTTCGAGAGAATGTCGGCCTGGTGGTTCCAGAGGCTTCTAGGCCTCATGGCTTTGTGCGTGCTTGCTCTTCCCCTTGCTTGTCTCAAAATGCGACTCTCACAGATGGCTCTTCGGAGTTCCTGGCTTCAGGCAGTGGACCCGCACACCAAAATGATTCCGGTCCCACGCTGCATGATGACAGATCTCCTATGGTGGTCATCTTCAAGCAATCTGTTGGTGGGTGCTCCTTTTCAGGAGCCCTCCCCTCAAGCGACCATTATGACGGACTACTACCTTATTGGGTGGGGCGTGACAATGGCTCATCTTCAGGTTTTCAACCTATGGTCGCCACAGGACAGACAATTTCACATAAAGCCAGGGATTGTGAACAAAGTGGGCGCATCCACACGGACAATGCCGTATCCATGTTTTACATCAACAAGCAGTGGGGTACCAAGTGACTTCTCCTTGTAGATCTAGCTATTCAGATTTGTGAATTGGCCATTCAGCACAGGGTTTGGCTGCTGGCTGTGCACATTCCAGGCCAGCTGAATGTAACTGCAGGCTCTCTCAGCCGGCAAGCGGTGGTTAGCTACGAGTGGGAGCTGAACACAGAGATCCTCTCCTACCTTTTTCTCCATTGGGGCATTCAGAAGAGGACCTCTTTGCGACGTCATCAAAAAGGAAACGTCCTCTTTATGCTTCAAGGAACAGGCTTGGGGCTTCTTCCCTGGGGGATGCTCTCGAGATTCTGTGGCACGACATGAGGCCCTACTCCTTCACGCCTCTTCCTTTGATTCACCGGGCGCTATGCAAGCTCAGAAACATGACGAATTGCACTCTCCTGTTCATTGCCCCGTGGTGGCCAGCCAGATTCTGGTTTTCAGAGCTTCAGCATCTGTCAGTCTGCTCACCGATCAGGCTTCCGCTGATTCCCGACCTGCTTCACCAGAACGATCAGCAGATGTGGCACCCCTCCCCACAATCATTCAGCTTGGTGGCCTGGTGCCTGAGTTCAAATCTTTAGAAAGTTTCAACTTGTCTGCGGATAATATGCGTATTATCCAGTTGGCTAGAAAGCCTTCGACAAGGTCTCATTATAGGAGCAAATGGCTCAGTTTCTGTCACTGGTGTTTAGCAAAGCAGCTGGACCCAAGAGAAGCTACCTTTGACAGGGCCTTGTCATTTGTTTCTCATCTGGCTATTTAAGGCATACATGTCTTGTCTTATAGGACTTATTTGTCGGGTATCGCTGCTTACCTGTCCACGGATCCTTGCTCTTTTTCATTAACAAACCCTGTCATTAAAAGACACTTTGCAGGTCTATTGCATCTTTATCCACCTGTGCCCACCCGCATCCAAAGTCGGAACTGAATGTGGTCCTCAATGCCTTATACCATAAGCCTTTTGAGCCCATGGCTATGGTGGACTTGAAGTACCTTTCGTGGAAAATGGCTTTTCTGATTGCGGTGACTTCGGCAAGGCGTGTAAGCAAGCTTCAGGCCTTGTCTGTAGAACATCCATTCCTCACCTTTCACAAGGATAAGGTTGTCCTCCGGACCAATCCTTCTTTCCTTCTAAAGGTGGTATCTGATTTTCATCTGAACCAGTTTATTTCCTTACCAGTGTTCTTTCCAGACCCAGCCTCAGATGCCGAGAGGGTATTGCATAATTTGGATGTCAGACAAGCTCTAAAGTTTTATTTGGATAGAACATCTAAACTGAGGAGCTCTTACTAGCTCTTTGTGACCTTCGGAGACCCGAAAGGAAAGCCGGCCTTGAAAGCAACTATCTCCCGATGGATTGCTTCCTGTATTTCGGAGGCGTATACCGTTCAGGGCCTTCAGCCTCCAAAAGGGAATCACGCCCATCTTGTGCGGGGCAAGGCAGCTGCTGTTGCCTTCCAGAAATATGTTCCCTGGCAAACCATTGCCAGAGCAGCTACGTGGGCTTCCCCATCAGCTTTTTGTAAGCATTACTGCTTGGACCTGAGCTCCAGAGCCAATGCTCAGTTCGGGCAGACGTTTCTTAAAAACCTCTTTCAGTAAAGGAGTTCCATCCACCCATTTTCCTGTGAGGAGTGCTTAGTAATATCCCAAAATTATGGAGGTAAGGGGACGGGACGTAGGAGTATAACAAAGTTACTCACCGTAGTGTCTACCTTACTCCTAGTCCATAGTCCCCTTTCCTCCATATGCCTGCCCGCCGTCCCCTCTAATAAGTATCATTTATTATTGCTTAAATGGTCTCAGACCTGGCGATAGAAAAGGACTGAAGGGCGATGCATGGGGCAGAGCCCGCAGTCCCCTCTAATAAGTATCCTTTATTATTGCTTAAATGGTCTCAGACCTGGCGATAGAAAAGGACTGAAGGGCGATGCATGGGGCGGAGCTAAGGAGGGCGGGGTTACGGCCACGCTCGATACCCCATGTAATAACAAGAAGGACACATTTTTCAATTTGATGCTTTGTTACAAAAAGTGCACCAGTCCCTTCCCACAGGACGGAATGTCCCAAAAGTATGGAGGAAAGGGGACTATGGACTAGGAGTAAGGTAGTCACTACGGTGCGTAACTTTGTTAAACTCATGCACATTGAAAAATGTATTACTGGAGTGCATCCAATAGTCTAGGCCTTGAACACACTAACGGCAACGTAATGCCACCATGCATGTCTCAATGTCAGTTTCTGCGACAATCCATATAGACACCACTGCCACCAACACTCCTACCCAACCTGTACACGGCCATGGTTCTACGCAGCAGCAAATGGCAACAGTTAACATGATGGCCATGTGGGCAGCTACCATTTTGCACAAACGTGCCACACGTAGGTAGCAGCACTTCACCCCAACTCCCCCACACCATAAAACACCCAGTCACGAACACAGGTTGCACGTACCAGATGCACAAATATACCACATCCACCACCACCTCCACCCACAGCCATTCACAAAGTATTGTGTCACTAACCACAGCATTTGCACAACATTCGGCCTACTGCAACAATTCTGCACACAGCATAGGCCTTTACCACACCTACAGCAACGTAATGCCGCCAATCATTTCACCATTTCACCAACTACGACCATCGACATACACACCACTGCCACCAGCACTCCTACCCAACCTGCGCACCGCCACATAGCTATGTAGCAACAAGTTGCAACAGGTAACACAATGTGGAAAGAAAACACTCTCTCCTGCACCCCTATACACTTTCATTTACATACTATATGCATATCCACTCCCATTCGCAAAGTACTGCATCACTGACAACCTACCCACATTCAGTTTGCAGCACTAACGATACTGCAACCAATCGGCACACACTGCACTTTGCAAGCACTACTCTGTACCAGAAGCAGACTGAAACATGCCTTCCTGCGGTGTGTATGTTGCAGCCCAATGGGGCTATGGGCTTCGGCCATGCACCCAATAGTGTAATCCTTCCACAGACCCACCACACCTTCATTCACCCATGCATGCCTCCATGTGGCCAACTACCGCATTCTATCCGCAGCGCTCCGCCACCCGCGCTCCCAGCCAACCTATCTCATGTGCAATTCACTCCCCATCTGCAATTGACCTGCCATCACTCACCACAAAAAGAGTTTGCTGCAAACAGGTTGCAGCAGAAACTAAGGGACCGTTACGACAGCTGCCTCCAATCACCACAGAAAATACTACCCTACGTATGTCACATGAACCACTTCTCACTGCCGCAGACATTCCTTCCTTTATGGCTGCCGACACAATGCGTATGATGCATTTTCCAGACCCTGCCACCTCTGCACTGTCCTCCGATACACCATGGCGGCTTTCCCAAACAAATGTTGACGCACAGCACACTTCCCTCCAGCCAACTACCGGCCGCATCCAAACTTCTCCAACACCATGCCGTACTGCGATCCAATGGCACTTCTGTCTGCGGAGCGAACAGGGAAATGGGTCAGCGGAACGGATCCAGATATCACTAATTTTCTGGGACGTACATCACAGTCTTTTGTAACAAATTAATTTACTGGTCCGATTTCCACCGAACACACAAAAGCACGCTTTCTGGACCAAGCCCCTGCTCCTGGCGCACATTTGGTGAAAATCCATCGAGCCATTGGACATGTAGCTGTGCGCAAAGTTTTTCCCCATTCAGTCTATGGGAAAAAAAAGAAATTGGGACCCCCCCCTATAACTACCCCGCTCACGAAATCTCGCCCAACTTGTCAAAACAATTCACAGCCACCCATATACTTTTTTTGCAAAGTTTGGTGAGGATTCATCCAGGGGGAGCGAAGTTATAGGCCTCCGAAAAAAAAGTGCTCTTCCTATGAGTTTAGCAACTTAACCATAACTACACGGTTGCTACCGCGGGCCGTGTGATTATATATATATATATATATATATATATATATATATATATATATATATATATATATATATATATATATTTTTATATATATATTTGGTGAGAAACCTGGGGGTATTCTCACTTCTTCTCCCCTCTATACAGGTGGTCAGGGAAAGGCCATCGCTCTAGGATCCTGACCCTGGGGGTGGCGAAGCGAAGGAGAGAGGATCACCTGGATGGAGGATCCTTTATGATTGGGAGCGGGGTACTCTCAGGTGAGACACGGTATCCCCCTTTTCCTATTGATGACCAACCTAACCCTCACCCTGCCTTTACGGGTTATTGTAAGTCAGCTTTCCCCAATTTTCCTCAAGTGAGCCTTAAAAGTACTGAGACGAGGAAGAGGCAACTGAGAATGAAGAACACTATACCTTTTCACCACTTTGGTTAACCATGGTCCGTCAACTTCAATTGAAGCACACCTGCAACCTGTTAGAGGGTTGCAGGTGTATAAAAGGAGGAGAACAAAGCAACACAAAGAGAAGGGGCAGCAAGAGGAGCAACTGGCAACCATATTTGAAGAGAGGCAAACTGTAGGAAGAAACGGCTGCGGGCTAGTCCGCCATGCAAAGGATGCTGAGACGCTGGGGCTGCAGGCAGAGAGGGTCCAAGCAGCGTGGCGTGGGAGCTGGGCCTCTGTGGAGCGGACTAAGGACCAGGAAGGGAGCCATGTCGAGATGATATCCCTTTCCCTTGCATCCGCAGTGCTCGTTCCCCTGTGCCAAGCCGATGGCTGTGATGCTGGTAATGAATTGGAGGGACAGGGCCTCCATGTCCTTGTCATGTACTCCTTTTATCATGTGTGTTCTGTCTTATTTTCTGCACAGGAGTCCATGCGGGACTCCTGGAAGTGCAGCTCTTCCTCTTTTTGTTTGTGGTGAACAGACCCTTGGGATACCCTTATCGCACCCATGGGTGTGGGTACAACCCTGTACCCCCGGTGTATGTTTTAGGCACCTGTGTGTGGCCCACAGAGCAGGGTATGGGCTGGTGGCAGCTCCATGCTGAATTGGACAGGTGCGCTGAGTATCCTCCATTTTAGGGATATCCAGGCCCTGCCATTGGAATCAGTCGATTCCTGATAGGAGACAAGATGGCCCCCGTGGCCACTTGCTTTCTATTGCCTGTTACCTTATTTTCCCAAAGTCCTGGGAAGCCCTGACTCTGTCCCTTCCCCTGACTGGCTGTATTGTGGGGACGTCCAGGCCAGACTGTCTGGAGCCTTCCCAATGACTGTATGCTATGGGTACACCCGTGGGGTGGGACCTGGGTGAATAGAGTGTGCGTCCAATATACACTTTGTGTTATGGGTATCTGGTTTCTAGTGTTATAAATGCCATATCGTATGTGACACAATGAATGAGACAGCCCTGCCCGAAACTGATATGAATGCAGTGTGGAGTGCTGAATTGCTGGGTGCTTGTCCCAATCCACATTCTGTGTTATAAGTGTCTGGATGAAGAAGAATGGCCTGAATGCACTGTGAGCCTTATTGGCTGCCTGCCTGCTTGAATGCCCTTCTGAATTATTGGTTGCCTCAGTGTGACCCAGCAGAGTGAAAGAGAGACTGAACAGTATATCTGGTGATCTCTCACTGATGGAAATTGTTCAGAAGCTGAAGTCAAAACTTGATGCTTACTCTCGAAGCCGAGCCGGAAGAAGATGGATTTCTGCTGCTTTCCTTCGACGTAATCTGAAAGCTGTTGTGTCTTCGAGGACTGATCCAAGAGAGGACCTGGCTTGGAGACCTCTTCCCGAGCTAAGAGGGAACATCATGCACCAGCTAACCTTCACCAAGGCTCCCTGGAAGTCAGTCATCGAAAGGCTGCTGACCGGAGACTGGGACCGCTGAGGAATCTGAAGCGAAGGGCCCGGACATTGACGTCCATCACCGTCACCGACCATCATTGCCGACCGGAGACGCAACGCTACATTGCCTAAGACACTTGAATCAAGGATTCCCTTGCTCATCACTGTCGACCGCTTTGTCCTGCCGGAGAAAGTCAAGGTCGCTGACGAACCGAGGAGAATCCGCTAGTAGGTTTCCTTCCACCGGCAGTCCTCAAAGGCGCCGACGAAGATACGAAAGCCAGCCGTGGTCAAGTCCCGATCGCCAACGCCAGTCGCTGACAACCCGACGCCCTTGCGGGGCCTCATCTTTGCAGGACGTCCACGACCGATCGTCGACGAGCACCGCAAGGACCGAAGCTGCTGCATCAACACCATTGTTCACCTTTTCTTCGATGAATCTCGGCGATCCGTGGCTGCTGCCTTAAATGGAGATCACTCAAGAAGGATCCGTCGACGACCCGTCGGCGAACTCTGCTAAACCAGGTACATTGGGGTAGAAGAACATTTATAGAAGGAAATAAGACTCTGCTAAGCAATATATGGACTGGGCTTGTCAGAATATCTTATTTACAGGTTGCCCAGGTGGGGGGACCCTCACACAGAACTGTGTCTAGGTAACGGGACAAAGTATTCTGCCTATTGTTTAACCAACTTGTTTTCTTCCCAAGTCTGTGGTGGATACCTTTTGCTTTTGATTTGTATGCCATTTGAAACTGTCAGCAGTTGGTGCATTTTAATGGAGTCAAAGATTAATTGTAGGACCACATAGAAATTATACATTTATCATTTTAGTATAGCCTGAGCACAAAGTCTGTTATTGTATGCATATATATCTTTAACCTTATGTATATAAAGAACGGTGTTCCTACTAACATAGTGTGTGGACATTCCTTTGTGGGGCTTGGGGACTACACTGTACTTAAGAACCAGCCCGCCTCACCTCCTGAGAGCTTAATCCTTAATTGCTCGTCCGTAGCTCCCTTATTGAGAATCTTGGCTGGTGTGATCTATGCTTCTACTCTACCATATAGATTGCAGGAGTACAGAAAACCCCCCTCCAGTCTTTACAATGACATAGGAGTGACTGAGGTGCAGGATTTGGACCCCTGGAGGCTAGAGCAAAAGGCTGTGTATCCTGCGCTTCTGGAAGGGCTGTCGAAGCGACCAGTGAGTTTCTAAACAAACGAGAAACGTGGTGCACAACATTTCCATTGTTAACAAATACTTTGTATTGGAGTAGCGCATGTCTCACGGAACACGTTTTCGAAGGTCTTTGATCGAAGACTATTTCCATTATTGAAGAGTGAAGTGTAAATACGTTATATCGAAGTGGTCGCGTGAAGTCAAATACCTGAACTTTGAACTGTGTTAACATCAAGCTGAATAGAAAAGACCTCTCAAGCTCCATTAACATGTATTGAATGCCGAATTGAATTAATACATTTGAAATTGAGTAAACTATTGAAAATTGACATCCAAGGTGAATAAAAATTTGACACAAAGCAAGTCTACTATATGTTGAATTCTAAAGTGGAGGAATCTAAAACATGGTGAATTCCAAAATGAATAGTATTTAACAATTAAGCAAAACCAATGCCAATGTGTATTTACTTTAATGCTGAAGTGAGGAAAGACTTTATCTTACATGAACACACACTGAGGAACAATTTAGTGAAGATTTCAAAGTCTTGGGGAAGGGAGCCCTGAGACTTTAAGAACTACATGTGTTAACTTGAGAGTCAAGCCTCAAGATTTGTTAATATTTGAACTGTGTTACTTGTAAGAATTATGGTACTTGGACCTTGGGGAAGTGAAACCCAAGGATTGTGTAAAACTGTACCATCCTGAACCTACGAAAGGTAAAACTTTGAGACTTTATATGGAACTATCGTACATTTGCGGAAGGGAGTTGAATGGAAGCTGTGAGCTGGAAGAAGCGCAAATCCTTATTTAAACACTGTCTCTTTGGTTGCTGACATCCCTACACATTGCTTAGTTTTAGTGGTGAAGGCAAGGATAGGTTTTGGACACAGACAGATTCCTAAGTTGAACTCTTTGACTCAGACTTTCCTTACTTTTTATAGATAGGGAAATCCCACCTTAGTATAGGGCCAGTTAGGCCTTTTTCCATGTTTGAATATTGAATCTGTTGTATGTGGTACCATATATATATATATATATATATATATATATATATATGCTTGTGGAATGTGCATAGGCCAACATCTAGTGGAAGCTGCAGAGTATTACAGTTGTTATCGGAACTCGAAAAGAGAGGTCCACCGGGCGTGCCAGTAATACTATCGCTAGTGTGACATTCACTGTACACATGGTGCTTCACGTGTCAAGGTTCCTCATTTTGGTTTTTCTGCCATCATTGCTGTATGCAGAAAGTGGAGTTCCTTTCTGGTTAACGCCATTTATTATCAAAAATTTCTGTCCTGTCTTAGCCGTTCCTTACAACAACTTTGCAGCGGTTTCGAGGACTACCTTAGTCGGCTGCTGAACTTGCCTTGACGACCTTCCACATGGTCTTGGAAAGCCGCGCAGGGCCCTAGCCCTCACAGTAGGGAGAGTGGGGTGTGGTACATATCTTAGTCAAACTAGATAATGTATATTTCCCCTTCTTAAATTTGTCCTACATGCAATAGAACATTTCCTTGGAAGGACTCGCACAGGGTGTCCAATCTCTGTCTTCCAAGGGACCACAACGAGAGCCACTGCAAAGGACCGCAAAACCAAGCGCTGGTCCCACCACGCCATGCAGTCCGAGGCCGCCATGGATGTGGATGGTGCTTCCAGTGACGGCAGCATCAGCCTCTTCATTGATGACGATGGTGAAAGGCGTCTATCAGATTACGACATGCAAGCCCCCGACCCCACCAGACAGACCAGCGTCTCTGTTACAGGGACTAAACCAGGCTGCACCAATACAGATAAGCTTCCACACACTAAGCACACAACCCAAGACCATAAGTCAACGTCAACACCGACTACAAGGCCACACACAGTGTCAAGGGGAAGGTCCACCAGTTCCCTGTCCTGTGGGCAGTCGCGATCGCCTCACGACAGGCCCCCGAAAATCTGATTTGGGCGCTGTGTCCAAAACTACCGCCGAAGACCGAACATCAAAAGATGCGGTGCCGGCACACTCATACGCCAATAAGCGGCAGTCGACAGACAAGTCGAAATCGGAAAAATCATGACAGTCGACAGACATGTTGAAATCGGCAAATTCCCCTATAACTTCGAAATTGTCCCATCTTGTTAAAAACATGTCCCAGAAACACATATGAAGGGGCGGACTTTGAAACACCACACATCGAAAACCCACAAATCCACTAGGGAGAAGGGGACTCTTACCCAAGGGAAGAGAAAAATAACAGAGGCTATGAGACACAAAAGGCTTACTACACCTGAGCTACCTCCCACACCAACCGTCCCAAGCTCCTCACTGTGTTCTGCTGAAAATATAGACAGGGTCATGAGGCACATGTCTTTTCTGGACAGCTTTTTCAACAGCAACCCTCAAGGTCTCAAAAACCTCCAGAACACGCCACCAGCTAGTGGGGTGTTAGGGAGAATTCTCTGTTAAGGCTAATTCCCCAAACCTAGTGAGTCCCCCAGCAGCTTTGCTGGATTTTTGGGGTTTATTTTTTTTTCTCCTGCTAAGAGTTAGACTCTTTTTCTCCCACTCTTAGACATGATTTGAGATATCCTTTGACTTTGTAATGTGTTTAATGGGCTATGGGGTCTTTTACTCCATAGGGTTTCATGTATTTTTGGTAAGTGTGTTACACAGCACCCTCAGTGCAGTAACACAGGGGTGTCATAGTGACCCCCAAACATAGACTCCATACCCTGGGACTGACTACTGTCTCCCAGGGCATGTAAAGTCACTATTGACTTTACTAGTCTTAAATTGGGAACAGAACCAGTACAAACCATCATATTGTGGAAGTACTGGGAGGAGTAATTAGATTGCCCCTGGGTCTGTTTTTCGAGGGGACCCTGTGCAGTCCCCCCTCATCGAGTTTCTGGCTGGTGGCAGTGGTTACCACACGAAATATTCCACCGGAATATTTCCTATGGGATTTTCCCATTCATTTTAAACGCACCACTTTTTGGTGCAATGTTAAAGATACCGCCGGGTTATTTATTTAATATTTATTCCCCGGTTGGGTCTTTTTGCCAGGACTCGATTTTAAAATGGCATTTGTGTTCGCCTCTGTAACTCCGACCCAAGTCGAGCCCTTTGTTCCACTTTTTCCCGGCTTCTCCACAGAAGCCTCCAAAAGTGGTGCAACTCTGTCTGGGTTTACAGGATGTGTGGGAGTGGGGTTTAGGCACCCTGGACTGAGTTGCCTCGGCAACTCAAGTCTCACTCTTGTGTGATTGGCCCAGTGGTGAGCCGTCCGACTCACCACTTAGCATGTTTGAGTGACAGCTAGGACTGATGAATGCGGGTTTTCTGCATAAAAGCAGGGCTTTGGGGACTGGAACTTCAGAAGTTGCCACAGGACCAAAGAATCCGAAGAGGGAGAAGCTGAGCCGACCTGCAACGATGACACCACCAGTGGAGCCCTGCTGAACCGTCTCACCACTTCCCAACGACAGAGAAGATCTTCATCCTGGAGAGTCTTCTTCCTCTGAGCTGTGGGGATAACCAGTTCGCCTTCCTGGATCGTCTCGTGGTCGAATCGCCCGTGCCAAGCACCCCAGCGGCCGGATAGTCACGCTTCACCACTACCGCGAATAAAAGGGTAGTACCTTTTAACTGGGAAACTCTGCGGCTGGTTTCTTCCCTGGCAGTGCAACAACCTCCAGTTTTCCTCCACGTCGAGATTTCCTCTTCCCCTGGACGAAGCACCGACTTGCACCCACTGCCCGGAACAACTGCCCCCGCTGGAGCTTTCCCACCATTTCAGGTACTGAGTCCCGCCTGGTCTCCCTTGCAACAGACTGTTCAAGGTGTCCCGTAAATCCTTGACTTTCTATCCTGGGGTGACTTGGGACCTACTAACTAACTTTTCCTGACTTGAGCCAACCCTTTTTGAACTCTTTGCAACGCCTCTTTAAAAGAAATAATCAACTGTGTGATCTTGGACACATTCCGCCTTGCTCTCTTCAAGAGTGTGCCCGGCCAATGACTTTCTTGCTCCTCAGTAGATTCTGCCTTTTCTGACTTGCTCTGGTTCTCCTAAAGTGTTAGTATTGTGTATGTTCCTAATTCTGCCTTTTTCCCTCCCTTTTTAATTAACTTATTGGAGTGCCATCTTAGGTTAAGCGCTCACCTCTGTCTGAAAATAAGTGGTGTTTTAACTAAGACTTGTTCAATAAGCGATCAGGGATGTATATATATTAATAGTGACTGTGTTTGAACTTGCTTGCCATATTAGTGTTAGTGTATTTTACAACGTGTGTTTTTAAATAAATAATTATATACTTTTATACCCAAGTTCTGGTCAGTGTTTGCTTGGGCTACTGTATTTTGGTACCTATCTTGTATACTCTATATACTGTCTAACTCTTCTTGAGAGAAGTCTGGCTGCTCAGCCACAGCTACCAGGTAAATCTGGGTGGTACAGACTGCTACCAATTGGGTTTACTGCCAACACCTGTAGTCTTAAGCCTTTTGCAGTGGTCCCTAAGGGAACTGCACAGGTTTCTGCCTAACATGGGGCAGCACAGTCACAACCCCCCTCAAAAAGAGCATGGCCAGACACCCTACAAGCAGCCACCCCGCATCAGGACCCAGGCAAACTTGAACATTATGACCCCAAACAAAGCTTCCAGGAGACTGGAGCAAATTCAGATTCAGGGGATCAAAGGGGCATAGGGGAGGTGGACCACTTTTATGATGACGATGAGGAAGACATTTACGTCATACCGTCACCAGACCATACAGACCCGCCAGTGGCAGAATCACCGGTAGATAACCAGATCCAGTTCATTTACATGCTCCTAAAGGCAGTTGAACACTTCCAGATAGAGACACAAGAACAGGTAGACAAAGATTTTGTGGAAAACATATTGGAAGACAAAAAAGCAGCAACCACATTCATCTCCTTATTACAATCTGTGCAAAGGTGAATTCAACCATCTTTGGTAAACCCTACCTTAACGAGAGCAGTAAACCCCCCACATTGAAAAAATGTTCCGTCCAGCCCCATCAGACCCCCTCTACATCAGAGATCAATTAAACCCGGACTCATTAGTCGTTATCACCACTAGGAACAGGGTGGGAACACCTCTCACATCTGAGGCACACCCCGACAAGGAAAGCAAAAAGCTTTACACTTTCAGTTGGAAAGTAGCCACCTCAGCAGCATATAAGGCAAGGATTGCCAACAACACTGCCTTGCTAGCCAGCTACAACTGCCACAAGTCGGGCGAAATGGCCGCAATAATGGCTTCAGCTCCAGAGCCATTGAAATCACAACTCGCTGTGACAGAAGGCAGGTATGTCTCTAGCTGCATTCTAAAGAATAATTTAGATGCCGCAGATAATGTAGGGAGAATTAGTGCTGAGGACAGACTTATCAAGCACCGTGCATGGCTACGCCAGTCAGGCTTTAAGCTGGAAACTCAGTGACTCTTCTTAACATGCCGATAGAGCCTACTGTTCTGTTCGGCAAGGCATTAGAGGATGCACTCAAAAGTGCAAAAGAAGAGTACGACACTCGGAAGTCACTTGACCAGCTCACCAACAAACCCTCAGGGCAAAGAGGCGGCTATCATTTTCGTCGCTTCAGTGGGCTCAATTCTCAAAGGGGATCTGGATACAACCAGGGTCAGATTACGTCCTGGGGTTAAACACAAGGCCAATCCTCTCAAGGCTTTCCGAGAGGTCGAAGAAGATCTCGCGGCTGAGGCAGATCCTCCTGTTCCAGAGGTGGAGCCACACCCCAAAAGCAATGACCACCCGCTTCAGGTTCCCTCCTATGTCACTCCAGTAGGAGGACGCATAACACAAATTCACCCACGCATAGGAGGGAATCATCTAAGGCAAGTGGGTGCTTTCAACCATGGTGGGCAGTTATTGCATAGAGCTGCTACAACAACCCTCCCACCTTCCTCCCCGACAAAGAACCACCACAAAGGAAGAACAGCGCATACTTCTGGAAGAGATGAAAGCAGTGCTATTAAAATCGAAATCGTCCCGGCCAACTAGGTAAACAAGGGTATCTATTCAACGTACTTCCTTGTGCCCAAAAAAGATCTCAGAATGCGCCCTGTATTAGATCTGCGCCCTGCTAACACCTATGTCAAGCCACAAAAATGCTACAGGAAGTAATCCCACTGCTAAAGTGAGGGGTCTACATGGCAACCCTGGATATGAAAGACGCACCCGAGCAAGACCCAGAAAGTCCTGCTTTGCTGTGGAAAACTACGTACTTCGATATACCTGGACTTTGCTGCATTCTGCATCTGCACGGAATACTGCTTTTTTACAAAAGACTATTGTTCCCACAAGGTGAAGGACTTTTCCTAAGGACGTTATAATCCTGTTATCATCCTATTGTATGGTTACTTATAACCTTTTCTACTTTGTTTAGGCTTTGCGCCAGCACCCAAGGGGGAGTGACTATAAAACTGTGCACGCGCGTGCGGTGCACGCGCGCACCGAGGCTAGCCCTGCTTTGACGCGGAAAACTATGTACTTGGATATATCTGGACTTTGCTGCGTTCTGCATCTGCACGGAATACTGCTTTTTTACAAAAGACTATACTCCTACGTCCAGTCCCCTTTCCTCCATACTTATGGGATATTCCTCCTTCCTGTGGGACAGGACCGGAGCACTTTGTAAAAGCATCAAAATTTTGCAAAAATGTTAGTCCTTCCTCGCTTTTACGTAGGGTACTGCACACGGCCGTAACCCTGCACATCTTATCTCCGCCCCGTGCATCGCCCATCAGTCTTTTTCTCCGCTCGTTCGAGACTGGACGCACTTGCATCTGCGGAAGGTTTTTTTCTTACAATTTCCTCCTCTCTGGCTCTCGCTATCGATTGCGTGATAGTCTGTCTATGCCGTTTCAGCTAGACTTCCCGAATTTTTCTTCCTGTCATCGACGCCCTGCTAGGGCGGATCCCCATCCTCTTTGTTTAGAGTGTTTGGGTCCCGACCACCGGTGGGACTCGTGTTTTTATTGCGATTCCCTTTCGGTTCGGGCACTTCAACGTCGGTTAGAGCGATGGGAGGAGGTGTTTCAGCGCACTCGTCCTACACATTTTCAATCCTTCATCAAGGAAAAGAAGAAACGCCCGGTAAGGTCCTTACTTTTTAGGGCACCCTGGCCGGGGACTCCTTCCCGGGGTCTTCCTGGTCTGGGAGGAGCGTCAAGGGCTATGTTACCGGGGCTTCCCTTGAGGTGCCCTCTGTGCCTAAAAAGTGTACCAGAGTTTTCTCGGAGGGTCTCCGTAAGGGGCCTGTAGACACTGTATTACAATCCGAGGCCCCTCCTGTGGGGGCTGTTTGTAGACCCAGTTCTGTTGAGTCGTGGGGTACCAGAGCTCGCTCCAAGGCCTCCTTGATTGGAGCTTCCCCCAAAAGTACCGGGGTGCGCCCCGAGGCCTCGGCTGGGCTTGTTCATAGTGAATGGAAGTTCGAGGCCCGGCGTGAAGAGGCTTCTACGAGGCTCCGGTCCAAGGTCCCTCATTTAGAGGCTAAGGTGACCAACAGTTCTGAGAGGCCTGTCAAGGCCTTGTCGGTGAAAGGTATTCCTCATCGTTCCCGCTCTTGCGGTGACTCCAGAGCTGTTGAGGGGCAAGGAGTGAGGTTTCAGACCATAATTCCTCCTTTACCGGCAGTGCCGAGGTCCTTCCTGAGAAGGCTAGTTTGGCTATTAGCATGTCACAAAAACATCCTAGGCCACACAGTACCGGCTCGGCCGAGGTTCCTTGTGTAAAGGCTAAACTGAAGACCCCTGACCCACCTGTGGGGACCCCTGCCTCACTTCCACATGTGTCGCAGTTCTCCTCAGGTGCTGACAAAATGGCAGCCGTTCCCGCCAAGATCACGGCAGCGATTTTGGATGCATCCCTTACAATTACGCCATCAGCCTCAGGTGTAGGGATTGGTTATGTAGGTGAACATCGGTTTCCTTGTGCACATCCGTTTCGTCCAGTTTAGAGTGGTACTCCCGGATGCCCCTTACCGCACAATGTCTCGCTGCCTGCGGCGTCGGCACCCTTGATTTATGTGGACACCTCTGGGGATGGGCCTTCTTGGCAACCCTCTCCCCTGCGTCCCTGGAATTACCCTCCTCATGAGAGGCCTCCTCCGCATGCTCCAAAAGTGTCGGCGGAGGACGTCTTTTTCGGCAAGTTTAAAAAACGTATGCGTTCCGACCCCATGAAGGAGTATTTTAAGGGTCTGTTTAGGGAGATATGCCCGCCAGTGCCGTTGGTTCCACCTGCATCTCCAGTGGGTCCGCCGGCACCGCCCTTGCCTGCGGGGCCTCCCCCTACTCTTCCACCCTGGCCTCTGTTGTCCCCAGTGGACAAGGTTGTTGTGGTGCCTGATGTGGTTCAGCCGGACCCTGACCTGTCGGTTGACACGCAGGGCGATCAGGACAGCGAAGACCAGTCCGCTCTATCAGAGCCTTTCAAGACCGGGTGCCGGACATGATGTGTTTGTTGATGTCCCAGTGCCCGAGGCACCCGCTCCTCAGGAGGGTGTGCTTTCAGCGGTGTTCACCTTGTCTCCTTCGGAGCGTACCGGCCTGTTCTTGCAGAAGGACGTTTTGGCCGAGGTCCGTAGAGTCTGGGGGAGGCCATACTCTGGACTATTCGTCAATAAGAATATTGACACATGCTACAGGTTGCATTCTTCGGAAGAGGTGGCCTTAGCATCATGTCCGCCCCCCATCCTCCAAGGTGGTGGCTGCGGTCACTTTGCAGTTCAAGCCTGCAGCATCCTCTTCTACGACGGCTACTCAGGTCCTGGGGAAAGAGGATAAGCTTCTTGACTCCCTTGGGAGGAAGATTTTTGCTAACTCGGCCCTGCAACTACCACAGGCTAATGCAGAACTGGTGTTAGCGGGGGCGAATTAGAAAATGTGGAAAGGTCTGTCAGAGTTTGAGGAGTTCATCCCGGTTGAAAAACTTGAGGACTTTAAGGTGGGATTGTCTGATGCCAGGGTCCTGGCTCAAGATCTGCTGGAGGCCGCGGCTCATTATGTTGACACTTCGGCCCGGGGCTCTATGCTTGGAGTGGATACCTCTCGGCAGGCTTGGCTGCACACCACCAAGTTCTGCGAGGAGGTACAGGATAAGGTTTTGGACCTGCCGTTTGACGGCAGGAGCTTTTTAATACCTCAACGGATGTGGAACTGACCAAAACGAAGGATAGCACCCAGACCACCAAATCCTTGTCTGTTCTGGTAAAACCACCTTTTAGGACGCAGAGACCATTGTCAGAATCCCGGCCCTCCTCTGGTTTCAGGGGTTTTCTCGATCGAAAATCCCGCAGAGTCGATACCCCTTCGGGAAACTCCTGCCAGAGGCAGCAACGGAGTCGGTTTTTCTCCCGCTCCTCAGCCTCCTCCTCAGGTTCAGGTGGTGCCACCACTGAAAAACCTGCCAAATGAGGGTTCTCTGCGCTCGCACGAGGCCCCGGTGGGAGGACACATTGCGTCTCATTGGGAGGCGTGGCAACTATCACTGAGGACCGATGGGTCTTGTCAGTCGCTCGGGCGGGCTTCCGCTTACCCCTTTCCCCTACCCCACCCATCAATCCTCCTTTCCAGCATTCGGGTTTGCCCACACTCAGGGCTGAGATTCAGAAGTTATTGGATCTCACGGCAGTGGAACCCGTTCCCCTAGGGGAACGAGGGAAGGGCTTATACTCCTGACTGTTTACAGTGCCCAAATCCAACCAGACTGGCCTGCGCACCATTCTAGACCTTTTCCCAGTACAATCTTTTCCTACCCCAAGAGAAATTCAAGATGATCACCCTGCTCAGATAAAGTCCTCCTTGCAGATGGGCGATTGGCTCAGCGTGGTGGACCTTCAGGATGCGTACATGCATATTCTGATCTGGAATCCATACCGGAAATACCTGCGTTTCTCTGTGGGAGAGGAGCATTTCCAGTTTCGAGTGCTTCCTTTTGGCCTCAGCTCGGCACTGCGTGTCATTACGAAGATGATGTGATTGCAGCCCATCTTCATCTGCGGGGTATCCATGTGTATCCGTATTTGGACGAGTGGCTGTTACGCAGCCCTTGCCCGTTGAAAGCCGTGTGCAATCTTCAGTCTCTTCTCCAGCTCCTGTTCCACCTCGGGCTGTCAGTGAACTGGCAGAAATCTACCATGACGGTCTCTCAGGACTTGATTTTCCTAGGTTTTCACTGGAACACGATCGACTGCAGAGTTTACCTGACCGGGGACAGAATGGCGGATCTGTTGGTCACGTGTCAGATGTTTGCGCAGTCTGAGAGTATGTCGGCCTGGTGGTTCCAGAGGCTTCTGGGCCTCATGGCCTTGTGCGTATTGGCTCTACCTCTTGCTCGACTCAAGATGAAGCAGACTCAAATGGCTCTTCTGAGTTCTTGGCGTCAGGCTGTGGACCTGGACTCCAAGTTGTTATTGATTCCGCTTCCATGAGAACGGATCTGGCATGGTGGTCATCGCTCAGCAACCTGTCGGTGGGTGCAGGGTTTCAAGACCCAGCCCCGGTGGTGACCCTCACGATGGACTCCTCCCTTCTGGGGTAGGGTGCGATTTTGGATCTTCTTCAGGTCTTGGACCTTTGGTCGCCTCAGGACAAGCTCCTTCACATAAATCATCTGGAGCATCTGGCGATTTTCCTAGCGCTCAAGGCATTCAGGCCGGTCATTGCCAACAAAGTGGTCTGTATCCGCATGGGCAATGTGGTGTCAATGGATTACATCAACAAGTAGGGGGGCACCAAGTCTCCCCCTCTTGTGGATCTGACCATCCATTTGGGAATGGACGGTTCAGCATGGCGTCTGGCTGGTAGCAGTACACATCCCGGGCCAGCTGAACGTCACGGCGGATGCCCTCAGTCGGCGGACAGTGGTCAGCTATGAATGGGAATTGAAAGCGGAGATCCTCTCACGGTTTTTCCTGTGTTGGGGCACTCTGGAAGTGGACCTCTTTGCGACATCGACAAACAAGAAACTTCCTCTGTATGCCTCCAGAAATGGTCTGGGAGCCTCCTCTCTGGAGGATGCTCTCGAGATTCCTTGGCACAACATGAGGGCCTATGCTTTCCCGCCTCTGCCTCTGATTCATCAGACGATTTGCAAGCTGACGAACACAGTGAACTATTCTCTTCTGCTCATAGCCCCGTGGTGGCCGGCCAGGTTCTGGTTCTCAGAACTTCAGCATCTGTCGGTGTGTGCACCGATCAGGCTACCGGTGAGTCCCGATCTGCTTCACCAGAGGGATCAACAGCTGTGGCACCCCTCCCCACAATCATTCAACTTGGCGGCATGGCGCCTAAGTTCAGGTCTTCAGAGCATCTCAACCTGTCTGCTGATAACATGCGAATACTTCAGGCAGCCAGGAAGCCCTCGACGAGGTCTCAGTATAAGAAAAAGTGTCTTTGGTTCTGTCACTGGTGCTTAGCCAAACAGCTGGACCCCAGGGTGGCGTCGATTGACACGGTGCTGTCCTTCGTGTCTCACCTAGCAGAATCGGGCATTCATGTTCTGTCATGCAGGACTTATCTTTCGGCGGTAGGCGCCTACCTGTCCACAGATCATTGCTTTTATTCTCTGTCAAAACCAGTGGTTAAGAGGCACTTTGTTTCTTTATCCTGCGGTTCGCGAGCCACACCTGACGTGGGACCTGAATGTGGTCCTTACGGCATTGTGCCATAAGCCGTTCGAACCAATGGCAACGGTGGATCTTAAGTACCTTTCGTGGAAGGTGTCCTTTTTGGTTGCCATTACTTCAGCAAGGCGGGTGAGTGAGCTCCAAGCTCTGTCGGTGGAGCATCCCTTTTTGATTTTAAACAAGGATAAGGTGGTCCTACGGACAAATCCTTCTTTCCTGCCAAAGGTGGTCTCTGATTTCCATATGAATCAGTCAATCTCCCTGCCGGTCTTCTTTCCAAACCCAGCTTCAGAATCAGAAAGGGTTCTACATGGTTTGGATTTTAGAAGGGCTCTTAAGTTCTATCTGGACAGAACATCTGAATTTAGGAGCTCTTCTCAACTGTTGGTGACTTTTGGTAATCCACAAGGTAAACCGGCCTCTAAGGCGACTATCTCTAGATGGAACGCTGCCTGTATTACACTGTCCAAGGACTGCAGCCTCCTAAAGGTGTTCATGCACACCTGGTGCGGGGCAAGGCAGCCGCAGTTACCTTTCAGAAATCGGTCCCCTGGGAGAC
Organism: Ambystoma mexicanum; assembly: GCF_040938575.1. Taxonomy (NCBI): domain Eukaryota; kingdom Metazoa; phylum Chordata; class Amphibia; order Caudata; family Ambystomatidae; genus Ambystoma; species Ambystoma mexicanum. The sequence continues at coordinate 1,227,964,218 of NC_090926.1, forward strand.
CATCGCAAAGGCGGCTACTTGGGCCTCCACATCGGCTTTTTGGAAAGATTATTGTCTGGACCTGAGCTCCAGATCTGATGCTCAGTTTGGCCAGGCTGTGCTGAAGAACCTGTTTCAATGAGGGATTTTCCACCCACCCGTAGTTCCTGTGAGGAGTGCTTGGGAACCTCCCATAAGTATGGAGGAAAGGGGACGGGACATAGGAGTATAACCAGGTTACTCACCGTAGTGACCACCTTACTCCTAGTCTATAGTCCCCTTTCCTCCATATGCCCCCCCGCCGTCCCCTCTAATAAGGTTCCTCTATTATTGCTTAAAGGTCTCTGACCTGGCGATAGAAAAGGACTGAGGGGCGATGCGCGGGGCAGAGCTAAGATGGGCGGGGTTACGGCCACGTGCAGTTCCCCGCGTAAAAGAGAGGAAGGACTAACATTTTTGCAAAATTATTATGCTTTTACAAAGTGCTCCAGTCCCGTCCCACATGACGGAGGAATGTCCCATAAGTATGGAGGAAAGGGGACTATGGACTATGAGTAAGGTGGTCACTACGGTGAGTAACCTGGTTATTGTTCCCACAAGGTGAAGGACTTTTCCTAAGGACTTTATAATTCTGTTATCATCCTATTGTATGGTTACTTATAACCTTTTCTACTTTGTTTAAGCTTTGCACCAGCACCCAAGGGGGAGTGTCTATAACACTGTGCACCCGAGCAAGTCCCAGAAAGTCCCGCTTTGCCACATAGCCGCGGAGCTGTGGACTGCGGGAGTAATTATTGCTTGTTATTTCACTTACTCCTATTTTATTTAGCTGTACTTTAGGTGTTTTACTGTAGGTGGTAGGAGTGGGTAAACTTGCTGCCTCGTTAACAGTAAATGTTCTTTGTTAGTGCGTAATAAGAACACTTTTATATGTCACATCGCCCTTATACTTTAAAAACAAACATGCCGGATTCCATTGGTGCGTTAACTCACACACCAACATTGACAACAAAGCAAAAAACCACGCGCACTTCAAAAAAATCCATTACTCTTACCCTGATCCTCAGAACACCTCGCTCGAATAAAGGCATTCGCTCCTTTTGCGCGAAAGGAGTGCATAGCGGATGAACTACTTCCTGTGGAAGTACTATCCCCCATGAACTCAAAAAGTGCGATACCATCACCGCCACCATTGTCTAATGTTGATAGATCCATCCCTCTGTCTCATGTCTCCGACCTTACCATTTTGGCCAATGCGCAAATGGAGCTCATTCATGCTAAAATCAACAATGAATTGTCAGTTGTAAATGAAAGCTCTGAATTTGTCTCAATCTCAGCAGATGTGTCCAATATTTCTAAACACGCGAGTGAAGGGACCCTAAGTGGTTTTCATGGTGACCTTAGCATTGAGGAAGCAATGGAGTGTCCGATGGGCTCGACTATTCATTCATTCATGATTCCTTTTTATTGGCTGCACCTCGGCGCTGTTTGCCGACCAATAGCCTATTGGTCGGCAAACAGCGCCGAGTATAGCTCGGTTAATGCCACAGAAAATCTAGCCCTGATACAAATTACTTTGGCGGCCGTAAACACCACTGTGGATAGCCTATTCAAACTGTTTGAGTGCCTTGACTCCAAAATTTCACAACAATCAGGTCACATCCAGCAAATTCTTGACTGAATAGTTACACTTCCAGCAGAGGTTCCTCCCTCAAGAATTAGAGGTGTTAGGGGTGAATTTGAAGGAGCTAGTGGCCCATCATCTGGGACGGGAGTTTCAGGAGGTGGGGGTTCTTTCACGTCGGTGTTGCCGTCGTTTGCGAATATTATTTGTCCTGTTACTCAACCTACATCTGAAGTAATTAATGTGAATGTTTCCTGGGTTAGTCTTGATAGGAGTGTTAAAAAAAAACTTGCTCCCTTGTTAAAGTAGGGCGTACCATTGTTGACCCCCAAAACTTGTCCAGGACAATTTGCCTCAAACAAAGTGTGCCAAAGATAAAGGCAATGCCACGAAAGAGGATGAGTCAGCCACCTGTCTGTTTTAATCATGTAGCTGAATTGAATCCTGCATCAGGTCCATCACACATGCCTGTTCCATCGACTTCACACTTATCGAAACCTCTGACGTCGGTCATACTACCAGCCACCACTCGGGTGGTGGAGGTGGTCTCCATCCCTATATGTTCTCCAGTAAACCATTTTTTTTTAAAACAATTTTTATTGCATATTCAAACAAACAAAACCAATACAAACCAAACATGCAGTGCAGATTTCAACAGTTCAATTGTTCATTGCATAATTTCGGGCACTGCTCCCCCTATCCCTCCCTCCCTTACGAGCCTATTTGTTCCACGCACTCTGTATCTGCCACGCGTGGTGGGGTCTCATTTTCCGTGGATTCTGTCAGAACTTGTACCGTTCCAAACAATTCCTCTATTAATGATTTCCATGCCATCAGGGTGCCTGCCTCTTCCTCTCCCCCTATGTTGCTTGCCTCTTGCCATACCATGGTCTCCGCCTCCGCCCACTTCTGCAACTCTTTCCACCCGTGGTCTATGGCATGTCTTCTATCCCATGGCAATCCTTCTTTTTGCGAACACATATGCTAGATCTTTCAATTTATTGACATGCTTAAGTTTCTGCGATCTGGGGAACCCCCCCCCCCCCCTAGCAAGCAGGCCCAGGCTGAATCTATAGTAATCGTGACCCCCTTTTCTGCTAGTTTCTGTGCTACTTCACCCCAAAAACACTCAATCACTGGGCATGACCAGAACATGTGTACCATGTCAGCCTTTTCTTCGTCGCATTTGGGACATGTTTGTCGTCCAGCATTTTCAAACCTTGATATCCTCTGAGGTGTCATGTATGCCCTGTGCGTAATATATAGTTGTATCTGTTTTAGTCTTGCATTCCTTGACACCTTCTTATGGTACCCCAGGGCGCGTTCCCACATCCCATCCTCTATCGGGGCTCCCACTTCGGCTTCCCAGTCTAGTCTCAATTTCATTAATTCTTTCCCAACCTTAGACATCATCATCTCATACAATCTAGAGATCTCATGCCCTCCCTCCGCTATATCATATATCGTGTCGTATCATATAGTAGCATCTGGTTCTTCTTCCAGTACTGTTCCAGGCCATGATTTCCTAATTCTCTGCAACATTCTGTGATATGTGATATACTGGCCCACGTGTAACCCTGTCTCCTCTCCCAGCACTTCAACATTTATGATAGTTCCCTCCTGCCAGACATCTCCCATCGTTACCAACCCCACCGATTCCCAGTAGTTGGTAATTATCATCCGTAGCTGCTCACCCCCCCTGCCAATGCAGCCAGCGGTGTCTGCGGGGAGCATGGGAATGGGTTTTCCATCATCTGGCATGCCCGGCGCCACATCTTCCACCCAAGCATCATCATTTTAGGGCGCTCTTTCACTTCTATCTTGGGCAGCCAGATCATTTCCCTCAAACAGAATGGGGCACAATCTTGTCCAAACAACCTGGATTCAGGGCTCACCTCATCTGAGAGCCATTTGGCGATATATTGCAGTTGGCTCGCTATGTAATAGATCTCTCAATTATCCAGATTTATTCCCCCTTTTTCATAAAAGTTCTGCAGCTTCCATAGTGCCACCCTATTCCGGGTGCCATGCCACAGGAACTCCCTGCACATGCTGTTCAGTTTGGTGAAAAACCTCTTGGGTATCAGGTATGGAATATTCCCAAATAATGCAAGAGCCTGGGTAAGACCACCATCTTAAGCATTGCCCCTCGTCCCATCATTGCTAGAGGCAACTTCACCCAGAATTTCATGCACGTCTCAATTTTCTCTATGGCTACCTCGGTATTGTGCCTGTGCTCTTCTTCCACCGTGTGGTACACATCTATCCCAAGGTACCGAAAAGTATCAACAGCCCAAGGTGTTTGCAGCACCGGCAACCATCTAACAGGGATTCCCTTATAACTACCTAGTGGGAAAATACTAGATTTTTGAGGATTCACCGCTATGCCAGACAGCCCCGCATACCTCTCCATCACCTCCAGGATGTACTGGAGATTTTCCTCCGGGTGCCTCAGGTACAGCAGCAAATCATCTGCATACAAGGAGATAAAGTGTTGCTCCCCTCCCACCTCGATGCCTGTAGGTTCCTCTATTATTGCTTAAAGGTCTCTGACCTGGCGTCTCATTTTCCGTGGATTCTGTCAGAACTTGTATCGTTCCAAACAATTCCGCTATTAATGATTTCCATGCCATCAGGGTGCCTGCCTCTTCCTCTCCCCCTATGTTGCTTGCCTCTTGCCATACCATGGTCTCCGCCTCCGCCCACTTCTGCAACTCTTTCCACCCGTTGTCTATGGCATGTCTTCTATCCCATGGCAATCCTTCTTTTTGCGAACACATATGCTAGATCTTTCAATTTATTGACATTCTTAAGTTTCTGCAATCTGGGGAACCCCCCCAGCAAGCAGGCCCAGGCTGAATCTATAGTAATCGTGACCCCCTTTTCTGCTAGTTTCCACGCTACTTCACCCCAAAAACACTCAATCACTGGGCATGACCAGAACATGTGTACCATGTCAGCCTTTTCTTCGTCGCATTTGGGACATGTTTGTCGTCCAGCATTTTCAAACCTTGATATCCTCTGAGGTGTCATGTTTGCCCTGTGCGTAATATATAGTTGTATCTGTTTTAGTCTCGCATTCCTTGACACCTTCTTATGGTACCCCAGGGTGCGTTCTCACATCCCATCCTCTATCGGGGCTCCCACTTCCGCTTCCCAGTCTAGTCTCAATTGCGTTAATTCTTTCCCAACCTTAGACATCATCATCTCATACAATCTAGAGATCTCATGCCCTCCCTCCGCTATATCATATATCGTGTTGTATCATATAGTAGCATCTGGTTCTTCTTCCAGTACTGTTCCGGGCCATTATTTCCTAATTCTCTGCAACATTCTGTGATATGTGATATACTGGCCCACGTGTAACCCCGTTTTCTCTCCCAGCACTTCAACATTTTTGATAGTCCCTTCCCGCCAGACATCTCCCATCGTTACCAACCCCACCGATTCCCAGTGGTTCCTAATTATCATCCGTAGCTGCTCACCCCCCCTGCCAATGCAGCCAGGGGTATCTGCGGGGAGCATGGGAATGGGTTTTCCATCATCTGGCATGCCCGGCGCCACATCTTCCACCCAAGCATCATCATTTTAGGGCGCTCTTTCACTTCTATCTTGGGCAGCCAGATCATTTCCCTCAAATAGAATGGGGCACAATCTTGTCCAAACAACCTGGATTCAGGGGTCACCTCATCTGAGAGCCATTTGGCGATATATTGCAGTTGGCTCGCTATGTAATAGATCTCTCAATTATCCAGATTTATTCCCCCTTTTTCATAAAAGTTCTGCAGCTTCCATAGTGCCACCCTATTCCGGGTTCCATGCCACAGGAACTCCCTGCACATGCTGTTCAGTTTGGTGAAAAACCTCTTGGGTATCAGGTATGGAATATTCCCAAAATAATGCAAGAGCCTGGGTAAGACCACCATCTTAAGCATTGCCCTTCGTCCCATCATTGCTAGAGGCAACTTCACCCAGAATTTCATGCACGTCTCAATTTTCTCTATGGCTACCTCGGTATTGTGCCTGTGCTCTTCTTCCACCGTGTGGTACACATCTATCCCAAGGTACCGAAAAGTATCAACAGCCCAAGGTGTTTGCAGCACCAGCAACCGTCTAACAGGGATTCCCTTATAACTACCTAGTGGGAAAATACTAGATTTTTGAGGATTCACTGCTATGCCAGACAGCCCCGCATACCTCTCCATCACCTCCAGGATGTACTGGAGATTTTCCTCCGGGTGCCTCGGGTACAGCAGCAAATCATCCGCATACAAGGAGATAAAGTGTTGCTCCCCTCCCACCTCGATGCCTATAGTATCGTACTGTTGTCTGAAGTATATCGCCAAAGGCTCTAAAGCTAATATGTACAATGTAGGGGACCATGGGCACCCCTGTCTGGTGCCACTGCCTAGTTGCCACCTTTCAGATATCACTGATCCTGTTCTGACTCTGGCCAGCAGTTCACTATAACGCATCTTTGCCCATCTTATGTAGCCCATCTTATGTACCCCATACCATAGCCCGCCAAGGCCGCCAGCAGCCATGGCCACTTGACAGAATGGAAGGCCTTCACCGCGTCCAAGGACACAATTGCCATTTCGCCCTCTTTCCTGCTCCCCCATTCCACAACCCGATGGAGTCGTCTATGATTATGAGTTATGTTCCTATTCGGGACATAGCCCGTCTGGTCGGGGTGTATTAGTTTGCCGATAATTCTTCGCAGTCTGCTTGCCAAGACAGCCGTCAATATATTGCTGTCCGGGTTCAGCATTGACAATGGTCTATAGGAGCCACAGCTATGCCCAGGCTTGTTGGGTTTGGGGAGCAGTATTATGATCGCTTCTCTAAGTGACTCTGGCACGTCCCACCTTAAACGCTTCATTTAACATATCCAACATTGGGGGGAGCACTTCTTCCTTGTACACTTTATAAAATTCACTTGGAAACCCGTCCGCTCCCGGGGTCTTACTAGTAGGTAGCTGCCTCACCACTTCTTCTAACTCCTCTAAAGTAATCGGTGCATCTAGCTCCTCTCTTTCTTCAGCAATTATTGTATGCTGTCTCTCTATATGTTTTTTATAGTTAAGGTTGCACAGTCTGTCCCACTGCTCCGCAAATGTCTGCTGCAGTTTAAGTATCAGCTCCATGTCTCTTTCAGTGTCATCCCTCCCCCTCAGTGTCTTTTCCAATTCCCTTTCAGTTTCTTGTAGATCGGCCAGGATCCCGCCTTGTAGGCCTTTAGATTTTGCTATGGCTGCGCCCAGCATCAGCACCTTGAAAGCTTCCCATAGCGTGCTTGCCGAGTCCACGCTACCCGTATTCACCTCAAAGTAGTTTATAATCTCCTCTCTTATATGTTCTCTAAAAAAGGGATCTTTAAGCGCCTCTACCCGGAGACGCCATGTCGGGATCCTTGCTCTCGGGGGGCAATATTGCCAGCCAATAACCAGGGGTGAGTGCTTCGAAAGGACCCTTGCCTTATATTCTGCCTGCGCAATCTCTGTCATTACCTCCGACGTAGCAAAGACATAGTCCAGCCTCGTATGCAACAGCTGTGGGGCAGAATAGTGCGAGTATTGCCTTTCTTGCGGGTATCTCGTTCTCCACACATCCGTCAGACCAAAGTCGTCTAGCAGTGTCTGCAGCGCTTTAGCCGCTGGGGCGGGTCTATCAATCTTCCGATCTGACCACCCTAGGGTTTAGTACACAGTTAAAGTCCCCACCCCAGATCACCGCACTGCCCACACACATGCTAAGATTAGAACTCAGAGTTCTAAAATATGCTGCCATATTCTGATTGGGGCCGTATGTATTTACAATGCTTATCTACCTATTCTCCACCAATCCCCTCAATATAACCATCCTCCCATCCCCTTCCGCAGTTTCCTGCAACAAGTGAAATGGGACATGCGGCGCCACCCAGATGAGCACTCCTCTAGCATAGGCAGAATATGTCGAGCCCGCCACAAGCCCTTTCCATTTCTTCACAACTGTCCCCAACTTTTCCTGTGTCAGGTGAGTCTCCTGCAGCAGTACAGTATCTATCTTCTGTCTGCGCAGGTACAACATAACCTTATTCCTCTTTAGATAACTATTGAGCCCCCTGACATTCCATGTAATTATTTTAAGGTCCCCCATGGCCCGTTAGAATCCCCATTCCCCCCGTATCGGTGCAGTCCAGATCCCCTTTCCATATCGGTCTATATAGGCTTGTTCCCCAGTTTAAACTACCCTTAACTACAAACACCCCAAATGCCCCTCCCCCTCTCCCTCCCGCCACCCTTCCCTTCCCCAACTTTACCCCCCCCCAACAGTTGCCCAGCTCCATCCCTGGATCTCAGGCACCCCCGCATCTAGCACTTTCTGGCAATAGCCTGTACTCGAAGCTCAGCAGGATGAGGTAGTCCTAATGGCTATCCTGCTACTTCTACTACTACTTGGGGGCCTGTGTTCTGCCGCTCCTATTTGCTGCAATTCAACCACATACTAGTATCCGATTTGTTTATATAATCAAAGCTCTATATTCCAGTCCGTTCTCCAGTAAACCATGCCCCTCTCACTGAGATTGTGGATCTGATTGAGAGGGCAGTGGTTGAGGTACCCACCTCAGTGTGTGGTGATCGAGTCTCAATGGTTGGCCCGCGATCATCCAGACCCCTGCAAGTAGAGCTTAATCGCAATAATCTGAGTGACCTTACCGATGAGCATGCTTTGCAAGATCCCATGTTTTCTATAATAGCCGCAGTCGATGCTTATTTGACTGAACCTGTGGCCCAAGTTCTGTTGCCCAAACCTCCCTCCTTAATTATGACTGATAATACCAATAAAACCTTACAGGTTAGTACAAAAACAAAAGTAATGGTGGAAAACCCCAAATCAAGTACTGAGGTCCAACGACAACTGAATCCATCTTGCCCGAAACTTGAAATGAGGTTACCTATTCAGCATGCTAAGCTTGCTACTAGGACTGAGGATGTGCGAACAGGTAAACATGCGACAAGGAACACCTTTGCAAATTGTCATTCACTTATTGTGAAATGTAGGGACGCGCCGTTTGAAAAATATGACTTGTGCGATCGAGCATATTAAAGATTTTTGGGGATGTGAATAATCTTCAGGACATTGCTTTGAGTGACATTGATCAGATTGAATTTGTCTGCGACCAGAACCTATCCATTGTGCATTTGTCGATAAGGTCCAGGTTAGTACTAAATTCAATTTGGAAAGAGAAAATGGAACTGTTTAAGATGGGCTTTTTGGTAGCTCAGGATCCTGAGCGTCGTTGTAGAAGAAACAAAACATTCTGAACACCACCAGTCCCCAAATTTGAATTCACGTTGCCTACCTGTATGCACATGTTCTTACTGTGGTCCAGTTGTTATTCCACAACAAGAGAAATTGAACTCTTCCCAAGCATAACCATTAATCAAAAGCACTCAAATTGAATACTCTCTAGCCAACTGGAACACCAGAGGTCATACCCATTCACAATGGGGTTCAACACAGGACATCAACCAATATGATATAGTGTCTCTTCAGGAGACCTGGCTCCTGAAATCCCCTATGTGGGACAATCATGATGTCATTCTGTTACCAGCTTTGATGGCTTCAAGAGTGAGACCAAGGTCTGGCATGGTCGTGGCAGTAAAAACAAGTAAAGTGCTAACTGTCAGTAAATGGGCTTCCCAAAATAATTTCACCTAATTGGTCAAAATAACGTACGCCTCGCAAACTATAGCATTGATTAATTTATATCGAAATCCATTGGGACCATCGGATGATACTTTTTTATAAGGATCTATCCAGTGCTCTGGAACTTGTGTCTCTTGATCAGTCTATCACCGCAACAATGGTAGTAGGAGATCTAAATCTCGATTGCTTCCGCCCGAAGAAAGTATCTGAAGTGCTCGCTAGAGAAAGGTGGATTAAATTTGTTACGGACCATAATTTATACATGGCCAATGGTTTTCTTACGGGTTACATCCCTCCTAATTCTATGTGGGAAAGAGGAGTCTCCAACTCAATTATTGATTATAAATTTGTGTCAGACACTCTCTTTCATAGGGCTGTTAAATTTGAGATCATAAAGCAAAGTTAGTGACCATCATATGTTAACATTTCATTGGCAGGGAGACCCTGATCAGATCTTGACCAAATTACAGTGGGCCAGTCAGACTTTATGTGTTAATGATGCGAAAACTCGCTTTAAATGGCCAAACAAATCTCTTGATGCTTTGAATTCAGCCACTCGAAATTTGGGCAATTTGGAATTTGATTTCTATGTTGACATTCTGCCCTCCTTTGGTAACTTGTATTTGGGAAAAAGATCCATGCATCCCCACTCATAAGCACCGATGTGATCCTATTGTACAACAAACCAAAAGTGCTTATAGGAAAGAACTGAGATTAACTCTAAGACTGTCTCCTAGAAAATGAGATCAAGCCTGAAGGAGGATCAGGGTCAATATCGAAATTGGACCCGAGCGAGAAAAGCAAAACTTTTCCAACTGGACAGCGAAGCCTTCATGTATTCAGTAAATAATAAAAACTCTGCTCAATTGTGGGCTTTACTCAACAAAGCTTCTAATGAAACACAAGTGAGCCTCCAACTGAGTGGTGTGACAGAAACTCAATGGCTTGAACACTTCTCGCAGCTATATGCTGATGTGAATTACGACAGTTACACCTATACAAACTCGGCCATGAACGATTGGATATTAGAGTGTTCAACAGAATTAATAGAAGAGCTCATAAAGAAATCATCCTCGTCATGTGCCTCAGGCCCCGATGGCCTAAGCAACTTTATGTTTTAGCAAAATTCCCTAAAAATGGCCCAGTATACTTAATAATGTATTCCAACACATTATAAGCTCAAAAACTATTCCTCCCTCGTGGAAGTCACCCTTGCTTGTTCCTATCTTTAAGAAGGGTTATAGGGGGTGGGCCCTGTCAAGTTATCGACCAATTGCATTGCTTGATGCCCGGGGAAAGATCTTTGCTCGACTGGTCTTGAGAGACTTCTCCCGGTGGACTCAGGCGTGCAATCAACGTGACCCCAGCCAAAAAGGTTTTATTGAGGGATTAGGAGCTGTAGTTAATCTTTTAACTCTTAATGCCTTAAAATCCCAGGCTCAATTGAGCAAACAGCCTATCTATTTTGCTTTTGTTGATTTACACTCAGCATTTGACTCAGTCTCACGAGTCAAATTGATGGAAAAACGACTGTCTGCGAACTGCCCTGGGACCCTGCGTGACATAATTTACGCTTTACACTCAGCAACCTCAATAATGGTCCGATTGTCCATATTGGGCCTTTTGTCATCAGCCATCTCTACGTCAAGGGGGTTGAAGCAGGGATTCTATTTGATGGCATGCCTCAAGTTGAGTCACACCTAAAGACGTTAGATCATAAGATAATGTCAGTTGTCACGCAGACGAGGATAATCATATACAAATTTGGTAAATTTACGATCAGGCCAGCTATCATGTACTGGCGCCAGAAAGTCTTACCAACCATTCTTTATGGTTTAGAAACTAAAGACATAATTCTACCAGCATTTCTGAACAAATTAGAAGCGAAATTCTGGAGGGGAGTTCTCCATCTTCCACAATGTGTACCTGGTCCATGGCTGCGTCACGAGTTGGGTCTAACATCGTTGGCTGCTGAATATAATTGGAGGCTGTGTGCCTTGTTCTGTAAATGTCTGAACTACACGCGCACTGATAAAATATTAGCAACTCTATCAATTTATATGCTGTCGTCCTCTCATGCATTTGTTAAATCTTGGTCATCTTGCATTCTTAAGACTTTGGCGAGGGCGGATGTAAGTGTGGACACTCTTATTTGGAACCCGAACAAAGCAAAAGTCAAAATACTCAGCCTGAATTGGATTGATACTCGAACCAATTGTCTCTCGTCCAAAGACTTTCAAGCCATTGCGTGTGAACAGAAAAAGCTTAAAGAACTGACTCCCTATTTATGTTGAGCGCCGTCTCCACAGTTGAGAACATCAATACTATGCTTGCGATTCAATCTAGTTCCCACACGAGACATATTGGCAAGAAGTTTGATTGATGCAAAAGAGAATTATTGCAGATTCTGTGTGACTACTTCCATTAGAGAAACTCTTAAACACATTATAGTTGAATGTCCAGCATTAATTGACCTGAGAAAGAAACATTTTTGGAAACATATGCCATACTTTAGTTTAATGGTCCCAGAAAATCAATGGGCAGTTATTTTATCAACTAAATCCATAAACATTCGCATTGCCACTCATAATTTTCTGACTGCCTTAAATTTAGGTGTTTCTCCTGTGCCAGCTGTTTTATAGGATACTATTGATGTTATATTTGCCTTGTTTGTGTTTGCATTGTGTCAGGGCTTTTTGTTTGTTTGAACCATGCATAATCCTGCGGTAGGACAGCTTGAGTAGGAGCACCGTGAATGTTCAGATGTTTTCATCTATTAACTTTAGAATGTATGAAATGGCTATCAATTATGATTTACTGTACGTTCATCTGATTGTCTCAATATGCATGTAAGATTTTATGATTAACCTTGATAGCATTTTTTCCTTTCCTTTGAATTGTCACAACTTTTCATGCTTTATTTTAAGTTCAATTTTATTTGTACACTCTTTTGTCTCGGTGTCCCTAAATTATTGTTTAAATATTCATTAACAGTATTTTAGCAATGTATAAATGAAATTGTTTTATTTTTGAAAAAGTTGAGTTTTCTCAGCTAAATTCAATAAAAAAAAAAGATATGAAAGATGCCTATTTTCATATTTCAATGTTCCCAGCGCACAGAAGCTTCTTGCGTTTCAAGATAGCAAACCAGCACTACCAATTCAAGGTGCTACCAGTGGTCGAAGTTTAAGAAAAGAAGTAGTGGAACTTTGTTCCCTACTACCCTGTCCCGCTCCTCACAAACCCCATTGCCCTGCTCCCTCCCACACACAATACAAGCCCCCAAACACATGTGCCTGATGTTTAAGGGAGCACTGAAAATGCAACTTTCAACTTCTTCCTACACTGTTATTTTAAAACAAAACCGCTCCGGTATAAAAGTATAGGAGTTGTAAAACTTGATTTAAAAAAATAGAGGAGCACCGCTCCCGCTCACTTTGACCACTGGGTGCTACCCTTTGGCATAGCATCTGCTCCAAGGCTATTCACCAAGGTACTGGTGGTGGTGGCAGCGCACCTGCGCACAGAGGCAATCCCAGTGTACCCTTACCTGGAAGACTGGTTGATCATGAGGACGATACCCCAAATTTGCAAGCAAAATACCCAACGAACGATCAACCTTCTTTTCCAATTGGGTTTCTCGATCAATGAGAAAAAGTCAAGCCTTGTACCAAACAAGACCAAACAGTTCTTAGGAGCTGTCATAAAACAGAGGAAGTTCTAGTCTTTCCATCAAAGGAAAGAACATAAACCATACTGCTGCAAATCCCTCAGTATCAAGCCGGTCACCAGACAAATAAATGTACGCAAAGACATGCATTTGCTTGGCATGATGGAATCTTGCATTTACCTGGTCCCACACGCACGATTGCGCATGCGCCCGATGCAGGAGTGGTTGGCGAAACAGTGGTCTCGGGCAAGCGGTCATTGGGACAATCTAGTGGCAGTTTCGCAAACACTAGTACAAGCTCTATGCTGGTGGACAAAAGAGAATCTGTTGAAAGGAAAACCCTTCCATGGCCCTGTGGTGCAAGCGGTAGTCACAACAGACGCATCACTCTCCGGTTGGGGGGCCCAACACCTTCATCTCACAGCACATGGTCTGTGGACTCAAATCACAGCGCAGAACCACATCAACTTGCTGGAACTTCTAGCAATATTCAAAGTACTCCATGCCTTTGAAGCACACCTGACAAATTAGTCAGTACAAATTATCACAGACAGAACCACTGCAATGTTCTATATCAACAAGCAGGGGGCCACACATTCTCGAAATGTGTCCAGGCTAGCACAGGAAATATGGAAATAGGCACTCATACGGTTGATGCTCCTGACTTCCCAACATGTTCCAGGGAAACTGAACACCCTAGCGGACTCGCTAAGGTGAGATCCTGCACCAGAAGACCACGTGTGGAAACTCAACAGAAATGTAGTAGGACACATTTTCTCACAGTGGGGCAACCAAACACTAGACTTGTTCGCTACAAGAGAAAACAAGCAATACTCAGACTTTGTGTCAAGGTTTCCCCAACCAGACTCCAAGGGGAACGCCCATGGATGAGTTGGTCAGGGAAATTGGCCAACGCTTTTCCCCCACCTCCACTAATGAGCAGAGTGGTGAACAAGATTCACAGGGAACAGATGACTTTAATCCTAGTTGCTCCCATGTGTGCGAGACAACCTTGGTATCCCCATCTCCGCAAACTGGCGATGTGCGATACGATCAAGCTCCCGTGCCCGTCCAACTTGTTTTCCCAGCACAGTGGGACACCCCCAACCTCACTCACTGAACTTGGCAGCATGGCTTCTGAGGTCATAGAGTTTGGACATCTTAATGTACCTCAAGGTTTATGGATATCTTCAAGGAGGCACGGAAACCTAACACTGTTATTTTGACAAGTGGAGAAGATTTGTAATTTTGAGCCAGTCAAAACAAATGTACCCGATAGAATGTACATTAACTCACATTCTTCATTACATGCTCCATTTATTAGACTCAGGGTTAGTCTTTAACTCTATAAAGGTTCACCTGGCGGCTCTATCCGCATACACCACCTCTCACAGTAAAGTATCATGGTGGAAGGTTCCTATCATTAAGGCATTCATGGAGGGAGTAAAAAGACTCCACCCTCCTATATCAAACCCACCGCCAGGCTGGGACCTCAATGTAGTACTTGCAAAACTCATGGGACCCCCCCCCTTTGAGCCTATGCATAAGTCAAGCCTTAAACACCTCATGTACAAAACAGCTTTCTTGGTGGCTATCACCTCCCTAAGCAGAGTCAGTGAACGTCAAGCATTGTCAGTGCAATACCCTTTCTGTGTTATGCACAAAGACAAATTGGTATTAAGAACGCACCCTAGGTTTTCACCTAAATTCATTTCAAAATTCCATGTAAACCAATCCATCGAGCTACCTACCTTCTTTCATAACCTAAAAAGCTCAGCTGAGAAAAAACGACATACTCTAGGTGTAAGGAGGAGGGTTGTTTACTATGTAAACAAGACCAGACCGCTCAGAAAAAAAGACCAACTGTTTGGGCCTCATTATAAGTCAGGCGGTAAGGGGTTAACGGAGCTGGTAAAGGTGCCGGCGCCGTCAACCCCGTACTGCCTGATTATGAGGTCCCCTTGCGGGACCCGCTCTGCACGTCTGGTTTTACCAGACGTGCAGAGCGGGTCCCGCGAGGGGAAGAGGGAGCAAACAACGGGCCGCTCGTAATCGGCCCGTTGTTTGCTCCCTCTCCCATTCCCATTCAGCCCTATGGGGGCTGAAATGGGAATGGGGAAGGTCCGGGCCCGGGTTCCTGAAGAGAGGAATTACTGGGCCCTCCGAACTCGGAATGGTTCGGTAATTACCCATTCTGGAAACCCAGAACCGGACCCGAAGTCGTAATGACGCCCTTTGTCTCCATAGCACCAGGCAGAGAAGGAGACCGCATTTCCAAAAATGCAATCTCTAGATAGATAGTCAGATGCATACAGCTCTGCTATTCTTTATCTAGCAAAACACTTTCATGCCAAGAGCACACTCCACAAGGGGTACAGGAGCTACTCTGGCTTTTATCGCAGACGTCCCGCTGGACGCAATTTGCAAAGCAGCTATATATAGCTCAGTACACACTTTCACTCAGCACTACTGCATTGACACACACTCTAAAGCAAATTCCCAGGTGGGACAAGCAGTTCTAAAACATCTATTTGCAGCTGTACCTTCTCACAACCCACCACCTTCTCCAAACACTACTCGCTAATCTATTCATAGCATGTGATCTAAGCAGATTCCACAAGCCTCAGAAGGGATATATTACTCACCGTAATCGTATTTATGATGCTTGTATCTGCTTAGATTCACATGCGCCCACCCTTCCTCCCATTGGAGTAGAAGGTGCATGGATGTTTTTTCTGGGCTTTATCTGATACATATCTGCTTTACTGCACCTGTACTCACGCTACACTTCATGCAACCTTTTGTCAGAAACAAAACAATCTGAGGGGCCTCGACGCTTAAAGGACCACGGGTAGAGTGGACGTCACACTAGGGATATTATTACTTGCACGCCCTGTCGACGTCCCTTTTCGAGTTTCGAAAACAACAACATGCAGCTACCACTAGATGTCGGCCTATGCATAGCATCTGAATGTAAGCAGATGCAAGCATCAGAAATACGATTACGGTGAGTAATGTATCCCATATAAGTGCAGTAGTTGCCGCACTATAGTTAAGTATTGGGTTCCATAGGAACCCCGGAAAGTGAATTGCTAATAGCTTTTGACTCATATGACGGATTTGGCTGAAATTTTGCAAACCATATTGTACTTGCGTGACCCCCCCCCACCCTCCGTCCCCGCCTCCCGCCACGACTGAATATTTTTGAAAATTTTCATTAAAAATTAAAAAAGGTATTAAGCATGAACAGAAACGCATGTTCGGCTTAGTCCCCATTAATCTTCCCATAGAGAAAACGTCCAATGTTGGCCCAAGCGCACAGCCAAAACCGCTGGACGTAATTGGACCAGGTACAAAACAACTTGGGCACGAAACGTTCACTCGATTTCTGAGCCATGTCTTGGCTTATTGCTTCCAGTAGTTTTTAAAATTGTTGATGAAGAAGGGGGTACCCCCTTATCCCAAAATATAGCTCTATTTCCCATGGTGCTTTGAAACAGGGAGCCTGAGAGGCATTTAAAAAAATGAAAAAGCATCAATTTATCCCCAAAATTCGGTTGCTAATAACTTTTGAAATGCTGAATGGATTTGGATGAAATTCTGAAAACAAGAAGTTTGTCACAAACTCCCCCAACCCCCAAAGGAAAGGTGCAAATAAAACATTATAAAATGGGAGTTATTAAGAAAACAAAATACCACAGTTTCTCAGTTTTTAGCCCATTGATTTTTTTCCTTAGAGGAAAAGTGAAGTGTAGTTTCTAAACAGCCGCAACATGAAATCCACTGGTTTGGACTGGTTTAGGGTAAATCCATCCAGTAGTTTTTCACATATTCGACAGTGAACAGGGTGCCGGTCTTGGTGCTTTGCAGCAGAGAGTTGCTAATAACGTTTGACTTTCTGTAGGGATTTAGATTACATAACACAAAGATTTGTGAAGGCCACCCACACCCCAACTGGAAATGTTTGGAACAATTCGTTAAAAAAATGAAAAAAGTTATTAAGAAAACATACAAACGCAGTTTTCAGCCTACTCGCATTAATTTTCCCATAGCGAAAACCGAATGGCAGATTTGGACCAAATAAGAAATGATTTGCGCACAAAGCATTGACTGGCATTGGGTCAATCCATCCAGTAGTTTTTAAAATATTCAACAGACATGGGCGTGCCTTCCTGTTCCTTAAAACATGAGATTACAGAGATTTCAGAGTGATAGGGGATAACGGGAAGGGGTTATGGAGGGAAAAAGCAATTGAGTGGCATGAGGAGACCTGGAAAAAAGCAGGGTACCCATGTTGAGTGCCTATGAGGATGTGGAATAATTCTGAGCAATTGTTTCCATTATTGCGGGAACCACTACACTACCTCAGGAATTTCGCTTACTGGAAATGTTTACTGTGAAATTATTGAAGGAATAAGGATTTAGGAAAAAAAGGTTTAACATTTGCAGTGCCTATATCTACTGAGCAGCGGGAAATGGGTGTTTGGTAACAAAGTAATAGTTTGACACGGCCAGTGGGCCCAAAAGGAAGATATTGGTGCAACGTGCACAGAGGCCAATGAAATCTCTAGGAACTATGCAACATGTTCAGCTATGGCCACAGGCATTGGCTGAAGGCCATGGCTATTGGGTCCAAAAGAAAACTGTTAGTAGAACGTGTACAGTGGCCAGGTTGAATGGCCGTAGCTAGTGGGCCCTGAGGAAATTAAGGTATAGCAAAACCCTTGAAATTCACTAAAAACATTTGTTTTAGAGAGAGTTAAGGTGATCAGATTTAATGCAACAAAATCCCTGAAATTCAACACTTGCATTTCAATAAAGACCACCTCGGAGAACAAAAATGCATCACACGAACCAAACAGTGATATGGGGTAATAGCCAGGAGAGGGTCAGGGAGTAAAAAAGCAATTGATGGGAGTGGAGGGACCATGGAAAGAGCAGGGTTGCACTTGGTGAGCGTCTATGAGGACAGGGAAGAGTTTGGCATTTGCAAGCATTATCGGAAAGTACTGGAGAAATCATGCGGGCATGGGTAGTTCAATTCCGCTGTATGTGTAGTTTGTTACTATTATCTGGGGAATCCCGCATGAATGCTGAGATAGTGAACAAAATACGTAATTTTACTTCTGCATTGATCACATCTCCTAGGCAGGGAGGCCCAAGGACATGGCTAGAAGGCCCAAGGACATGGCTAGAAGGCCCTAAAGAAACCTCAGAGATGGCATGAAAAGAGTGGGGTAGTGTCAGTCATAGCATGTGCAAACATACTGTTTTAGACATAGTCAACTGCATGTCCATCTCCACTAAGCCTGATGCCCACAAAAGCCCAAGCCTGTGGTAGGAAATGCAGACACTCACCCGCTGAGGTGTGGGCCACTAGAATCATGCCCAACTGATGATTCTAGACCAAGGAAGAAAGTAAGGTGTGGGGGTGAGCAATGGTGTGGGCGGGACTCTTAGTAGCGCTGATAATCTGTTCTATCCTGTTAATGTGTGCCTCAGGAATGTATGACAAAACTGCATCGAACAAATTGGAATGTTAAGAGTGTTGCCTGAGTGGGTGTTGAGAGAGAGTCTCCGAGGTGCCTGGGAGATGAATGTGAAGGTGTGTCCACTTGGTATTCTCTATGTATCCTGTAACTTCAGCTGAACCCAAGAAGAATACATCTACATGAAACCTTCCCTGAGGCTCCAGCTTCATCGTTTCCTCCCACTACAACATTCTGACAATGAGGATAAGGGTACTCCACAGATATTAAGGCAGGCTCGCTACCACTGTGAATAGATGGTGCCAGTGGTGGAACCATAAAGGAACAAACAGGTAAATGAGACATTGGATGAATGTAGAAGGCCCTAGCCAAGATGTGGGGGGCTATGAAGTATGCTACTGGCGTGTTATAAATGACTTATCATATCAAACAAGTAAATCGTTGCAGGGAAGGCGTATGTGTGGAAAAAGACAGGTAATACCAAGCGATGCCATCAGTAGAATGTGGCCTGTTCAGAAGGGATGTGTCTAAGCAGTTTGGGCTGAACTGCCCCTTTTAGGACCAAGCCTGATTTGCGAATGGTCTATCCCCTTCCTGTAATGGCTTGGCAGGTGAAGAACGATGGTCTGGAGGGTTGCCCAGAGCTATGCCAGAGGTTATGGTTAATTATAGGCCTTCCGGCCATCACCTCTTTTGTTCTGTCGGGTTAGACCTACCACCACCTAGAATGCGAGGCATTATATTCTCAAAGGAACAGTGGCGAAGTTGCTGGACTCTAATATAGCGGCAGCCATGTATACCATGGTTCTTCATCATGAATAAACCTTCCTGGGCTCACAGCTTTGTTTGTGAGCACATACAATGGTTTATTTGCATGGAGTGCTTGATAGAGGTGCCTTGGCTATAATTGTTCTCACATAATAATTTAAAAAGTAGTACCCGATATGAACACTAGTATCTGGATGTCACGTTTGTGGTTTTGATATTAAAGTAAGATTATGGTAGAATGACGCACACTGAAAAATTAACTATTTCTATGTTTTTATTGCAGCTGGGGGCCTCCTTGGTCGCATTGGTCTTGTTTGTTAAACTTGGATAGAGATGGATATATTTAATGAGTCCCGTGAGCGGAGTAAGCCACAGTATACTATGGACTGTGTACTATGCTGCTGTCATTTACGTTTCGTAGGCCTTTAATAAATTAGTGAAAGGGCAGAAGTTGTACAAAACAATATCTTCATTATCCGTTGCAGTTGGAACAAATCCAGCAATTCAGGTAGACTGCAGGACTCACACTGGAGTAGCATTCCGATTGATGGTCCTCGGCTATAGTTGCTGGTGAAAACTGCACATGTTGGAACACTTCATAGCATTTGCCCTTTTAAATCCTGACTCGTTATTACATAATGTTACTTTCTGTTTGTCTTCAAATTCGGCCGAGTGACAAAATATGCATGGATAATATTAGATAATTAGAAAAGTTTAAAAACCTGCTATATTGGATTTTTTTTTCCTATTTATGAATCTTGCCACGTGCTTAATGTTAATTGTCTGTATTAGAACTGTGCCAAAGAAAAACAGACATTTTTAACAGTCATTCAACCTTTTAAGTGTTGATAAAAACCTTTCTGAATGGAGATTTTTAGTGACATGCATATGTTCCGATGGCTTGATGTAACTCAACAATAATGTCCTGTTATATTTTAATTTCTTAACACCCCCCTTTTATCTCCCTATTTCCTTATGTATTGTTCATTTTGAACCACTACTCTGTTCTGTACTCTATCCACAAAAATGTGGGTGATTTTTACACTGTCTATTTATGTCCATTAAAAACAACCTGTCATGTACATGGAAGAGATGCATCTGTTACTTTTGTTATTAATGCCAATAAACAAAAAAGTGAAAGAAAACTAAAACATATTTTAAAACTGAACCTATATTATTACCTACAGGGCCATAGTTATTGTTAGAAAGGCAATACCAAAACCTTTCCCGGGGATTACTAAATAGTTTTTTTTCTTTATCATTGTAGTTTTATATGACATAATTATTCATCTGTTGTAGTTAGCTTACACTACGCTGGTGATGTGTTCTGGGCCTGAAAACCTACAATTGAATAATGCATTAGGGTGGCAGCAAGTGTGGCAGATGGCTATCATCCCTTAGCGCTCCTTACCCACCTTTTGCAAACATAACTTCTCCAAGCAGCTTAGAGTCACCCCTTAGATGAACTGCGTATCAAAGTATTCAAAACCATAGTTCTTCAGCCTGCAAGCCATTACAGAAGGGGAAAGACCATATGCAAATCAGGCTTGGTCCCACCCCAAAAGGGGCAGTCCAGCCCGAACTGCTATGTCACATCCCATCTGCATGAGACCACAAGCATCCCCAGACATGTTTCGGCCTCATTGGACGTCATCAGTGAAGAGATGCTTGGATCTCTAGGCCCAGCAGACTCGGGACCCACATTTGGGACATACCCGTCCCACTCGGGGTGACTTATAAAAAACAAGGTGAGAGCTAGAAAGTTTGGAATGAATCCTATCCTCTGGCATTGCTCTGCGCAACCCTCCAACCCATTGTTCTTCAGCCTGCCAAGGCAATACAGAAGGGGAAAGACCATATGCAAAGCAGGATTGGTCCGACCCCAAAAGGGGTCAGTCGAGCACAAACTGCTAGCTCACATCCCTTATGCACAAGACCACAAGCATCTCCAGACATGTTTTGGTATGAACAAGGCTGAAACATGTCTATGGTTGTTGTGTTTCTGTGCAGAGGGGACCTGGCCTAGAGGTTTGGGCTGAGCTGCTACCATTGGTGGCAGTACCTGACTGATTTGCATATGTCTGGACCCCTTTTGCAATGGTGGCCTCGAAGGTTGCCCAGAGCAGTGCCAGAGGTTCCGATTTATTTAAAAACGTCCACATTTTTAGATACAGGGGACTATCAAACATCCTTGTGTAACAGAGAATGAGACACGCACAAACACAGTATGTCTATGGGGACCTACCTCAGTAGTGCCAGCCTGTAGTTGGGCAGACAAGAGAGACAGGCGGTCGGACTCCAAGATAGCAGACTGCCTTTACGCAAAACTGCAATGTGCTCAACATCTCAAACAGCCACTCATGGTGAAATTGTAGTTTGTCCCAATCCAAGTTAATCAGAAATCCAGCTCAAGATGAGGATCAGCTGCAGATGGTCTCCCGCTCACAAGCCCAATTACAATTATAAACAGAATATGAAAGGAATGACAACCAAGTGGGCATTGTGTGAGTTCGGAGTCGTTTGACAAAAACGGAGAGAGGCAAGCATTGGTAGATGTGAGAGCGAGAAGGTAGAGGCCCTTTGTGTTTTCTCATCAGAAACTGAACAATGAATAGGCATCCTTAACGAAGGAAAAATCCTTCTGGATTAAGAAGACACCCAGTTTTTTCTTAGTTAATATAGAGTCTAAGGGACGGAAATAAGTTTGGGCACAGGACAGTGGATATTTTACTTTATTGGGCATCCTGATGGATTCCTTAGTCTTTTTGTTGAAGTAGGGCAACCCCTCTAAGAAATTGGGCTAGATAGGTTTTCTTTTTTTTAACTTTTATATATAAATACAAGTATTTGCCAACAAGCATGCTACCACTGTATCAGACTCATACTTCTGCACCCTTACATATGACCTGGCTGACACAAACGAGGGAACCCTAAAGTTTACCAAACTTAATGACAGAGTCAGTACTCACCCTTCCTGGCATCT
The DNA here is from genome assembly GCF_040938575.1 of Ambystoma mexicanum. NCBI lineage: Eukaryota > Metazoa > Chordata > Amphibia > Caudata > Ambystomatidae > Ambystoma > Ambystoma mexicanum. The sequence goes on from NC_090926.1 coordinate 1,227,986,423, forward strand.
CTGGAGTAGTTGGGTACTCTACCGCCATTGACACGCCATCATGTTTTCTTTGAACGTTGCCCGCGGTTTAGTCTATTTTCCAAGATAACCGCACCCAGAAGGATTATCTTCAGTCTGCAGAAATCCTTCGGCGCGTTGCAACCTGTATCTTTTGTCTATGTGCTTAAATGCTAGTTTCTTTCCTTTACTCGAGCACTCCGCTCCTCTCTCCTTGGTTTTCCTCACTTGCTCCAGGTGTTCCTCTCTCTGTGGCGCTTCCCTCCCGGTACTCTAGCTTTTCACTCTTTTTCGTTCGGTTTTCCCGAGCGTTCTCAATTGTTGGATTCCAGTCTCCTTTCGTTATTTCCTTCTTCCTCCCAGCACTTTGCTTGTTCTGTTATTGGACTTACTTGGCCTGCTTACCATCTTGCTCTGGATCATGTTGGCTATCCAGGGATTCAACTCATGTGTTCTCTAGAGTCTTCAGTATTTCAGCCTCAATATCCATCTAGGCTTTTTCCCCTAACCCAGCTGTTCCGGGGGAGAGGTCCCTTGCCTAGACAGTCTCAGGCATAGTGGCTTCCCCTTGTGGCGGACCTTATCTGCATAAGGAGAGAAGAACCACCACATGAAAGAAACAGGTGGTTCCACCAACAGGCATCTCTTCTGAATGAATGAATGAATGAATGAATGAATGAATGAATGAATGAATGAATGAAATGTTTTTATATAGCGCACAATTGACCCGCAGGCATGATGGCGCATAACAGACACACAAAACACATTCAAAACATAATAACAAGAAGCATAAAGCATAGTAAAATTACAACCTAAAAACCAGATGTCCCAAAAGAGGAATTAATCTTCCCAGTACTATGACAATACTCTTAGCGTAGAAGAATTTCTAACAAAACAATCCTAAAGTATAAGATTACAGATAGAGGCCCCTCTAGGAAGATAGTTACATTTACTAAGATAGTGTGATAGAGTACTGGCCCCACAGCCCACAATAACACAGTCAGTGTTAGGTAAGGAACACCATTTGCGCAAGTCAATTCTGTGTGTCCATTTCATATCCGACAGTCTGACTGTCCCTGGTCCTGTGCGTTGTCGCAGCCAGGCAAGCACTTTGTTTCTCAGCAGTTCTCTGTTCTCTTTTCCTACCATCTTCTCAATGTTGGAAATTCCAAAGTTTCTTTGGTCCATAATGAAAGCTTGGCTGCTAGCATCTTTAATACTTGACATTTGAGATTTCCGTGTTCGTACATTTTTCTCCATTGTCACTTCAGAGTCAATTGGATTTGACTTGTCCAGTAGTCAGGATCTTATTATAGAACCAGTAGGAAGTGCAGGCGGCAAGTGTTGGTGGCAGTCTGTCAGCAGTATTGGTTGGAGGGAGACGTGCTGGACATCTCTCCTTATTCTACAGTTACTTGTGGATTTGTATTTTTTGGTGTTTGTGTGCCTTTAACACAGCATAGGAAGAGCTATTTAAAGCAACATTGCAGTGCAATGCGCCAGCGGCAAATGTTGGTGGCAGTCTGCCGGCAGTATTGGTTGGTGGAAGACGTGTTGGACGTTTCTCCATATTCTCCAGTTACTTGTGGATTTGTCTTTTTTGGTGCTCCTGTGCCTTTAACATAGCAGAGGAGGAGCTCTTTAAAACATCATCCTGGTGCAGACGGTAATATTCGTGGCAGTCTGCTGGCAGTCCGCCGGTGTAAGGGACAAAGGGGTAAACTTTACTTGCATCAACATTTTCTGCCGTGTGTGTTAAAAATTCATCTTGTGAGATGTCAAATGCATTACAAAGCAAAGCACCTCTGACTGTTAAGTCACTCATGCATGCTCAACGAAAGGTCTCCACCTTGCAGGGCGTAGACCATCCACACACCGCTGGTGACCAACTAAGCGCAACATTGCAATCTCAATTTCCTTATGATTTACATATGGAATTAGCCTCACCAGTGATGAACATTAAATCTGTAATGATTTCAATGCCTGTGAGTTTGCAAATAACTCAGACTAGAGCTCTTACTGACCCTTATGCTGATTGTCTTGATTCTAATCAACGTTATCTCTTTGACGAAATTCCAGACGTGGCATTCTTGGCATGAGTGCAAGCTGCCTAGTTAAACATTGTTGAGAATCATACTTAGCTTTCCTGTTTTTAGTGAAATCCATTAAACACCGGAAAAACACCCCCGGAAGAAAAGGTGTCTCCTAGGTTTAAACTGAAAAACACTGTTTCCCTATGTGGTGCCTTAGTGTGAGCAAGGATGAGAGCACGTTTGCAGGATGAAGGGGTGGCTGGAGAGGGGGCTTGACGGACGATAGGAAAAGGATCTTACTCCCCCCCCATGTAGGCCGGTTTGCTTTCTCCCATTGCTTCCCCTCCTTTCCCCTGACCTTATTCAAAAACACTGCACAGTCAATATTACATTCTTTGTAAAAAAAATATATATTTGTATTTGTCAGTGGTCAGAACAATTTTGAGGAACTGTAGACAAATTTGAGTCATTTTTGATGTTGCCGATTCACGTCTTAAAATTGGCTAAAATTCCTCAAAATAGCTCTTGACCACTGACAAATAATTGTATTTACAAGAAATAGTTTGACATGGATTATTAAGTGTCTCCGTTTGTACCCACAGACCCCCTGTGTATCTGTCTGGGGAGTGCTGAAAAGTGTCAGCTGATTGATGGCTTTAAAAGTAAAGTCATGTGTGGCTTCCATGTAAGAGGCTCGCACGAGGCCACAGTGTCACGGTCAAATCCCAACCTCCTGTGGCTCGCTAGAGTTCCTACATCCAGCGGCCCATCAGAAGTTACAGGCCTCTTAATTGCTGCTTAGCACTGTCTTTCTTCAAGGAGAGTTGTTAAATTAGGAGCAATTTATAAATGATGGTTCAGTTACTTTCCTAAATCTACACCCGCCTCCAGGCCAATATCACACAGAACAGTTTAAAACTAACTACATTATTTTCAGATGTTCATATTTAACACCAAAAAGTGTTTATTTTTCATAGAATGTGATAGTTTCATCACATCATAGATGAACCCTGCATTTGTCAAACACTAGAACACAAACGGGTAACCCTTTCACGCATTACATATTTTATAAGCCTTTCAAAACCCAAAGGCATTTTGTTTGCTTTATGCTGAATTGCATTCTGTATGTGTAGTCTCCCAGTCAAGATGGCGGGAATAATGCCACAATTGTACACTTTTTTGCCTAACATAGTGCTATAAGGATTTATATAGTTGTGTGCATAGCTTACTATGGTATGTCAACTGTTTAAGTTATCATTATAAAGCAGAGTATTGTTGAAAGCCAGACATGGGTGTGAGGAGGGGACTGATGAGAGGGCAAGTGAGTCGTGTATTTCTGCCCAGCATGCGGCAAGAAAGGTTGCAATCCTGGAGACTGGTGCGTTCATTTGTCCCTGATTGTGGCTGCTTTTCAGGGCACAATTACAGGATTCATGTGGGTGGACAGTGTAACATTTTTTCAGATAACAGACGCAACCCCTTGGGTTATTTCTGGTTGGCAAGCTTGCTAAAGTATTTGACTACTAGGATTTTACCCAGGTTGTCATGTTAACAGTGCAGATGCTTACCCACAAGACCACAAGCACTTGCCTCGCATTGGGATTTTGTTTACCAGGGAATATTTCACTACAGATTGCTGGGTTTAAAAGTTGAGCACCTTTTATACGTTGCCAGCATATTTATTGGAACATTTCCTCTCTCAGGTTATTTTTCTGTTGTTCATTAATTATTTTTAAAGTTCAATGCTCAAGGTCAATTGAACTACATTTGTATATTTCACTTTACGATATCCATCCTTACTGTGCGTATATACAGGGTGCCAGCTTTTGATTTTCGCTATGAGGGAAAAAGATAACTGGCATAGGTTATTCTTACAACCAGTCATTTTTTTCCTTTTCAGTGCCGCTTAAATGAGGTTAGTTAGGGTCCTGCTATGCATCGCAGCAGTTGCCAAGAGACCAGCTATAAAACAAGGGGCTTCTAGCACGCGGCTTAACCAAAATGTGTAATGCTTGGCAAATAATGTAATCTCACTGCGCATTGCCTAAAGACATAGCAAGCTCTCAAAGCCTACCATCTTTTAAACATAATACCAGTGTCAAAACAGGTCAACATCAGTCTGGGATTGATGATCATCTTTGAGCGATAGTTGCATTAGGGTGGATTGCGAGGTTAGCCTGGGCATATGTTATTCTTGCAACCGGTCATGAGAAATATTATCCTACATATGCATGCAATATTTGTGTGTTTACACTGGAAGAAACAGTTATCCACAATTTTATGAAGGGGGCACACAGCCAAACACCGATAAACACAGATCCTGACTTTTTGTAAAAACACTGGAAAAGAGCCCCGGAAGTTAAACAAATAAATAAACCCCTAAAACAGGAAACCCTAATCATATTGAAACTTTATTGTTGTTTTCTCCACGGTCTCGCTTAATGAATGTAGGGACTAATACCACAGTGATGGACTGTGTGAGTTCACCTCCAATAGAACCAAAGCTTCCTCTCAAACAAACCTTTTTGCTGTTGTTTCAGAATAATTCTATAAGTCGCTTAGTAGCGCCTTTGGCTCAACAACCTTTAAATCTTCAGGGCCCGGCCATAGCCAAAGTAGCGGTTGGCCAGGGACAGATGGCACCAATTAATGAAGATCTTTTTGAAGAAAATCCATCAGTTCCTTCACAGAAGGTCAGATTGGATGTTCGGTTATCTGTTTCGCCAATACTATACCCAGAGTCATCGGGGAGCTCTCCTGACTCTTCATTCTCGTTTGTTCATCCAACTCCTAGGAAGCCCCATGGTGTGCGTCACTCCACTTCACTTACAACAGAGCCAGTCATTACAACTTTAAATTTTACTTTGGCAACCTTGATTAAACTGTATGACTCTTTGAATGAAAAAGGAAATGACCACGTTGCTTTGCTAACATCACTGAACAAAAAGATTTCTTTTGTGGAAGGTTTTTTAACAGCACACCAGTTGACTTTTGTGCCTATGTTGGACAAGCAAAAGGTGAACAAACGAGTGGATATGGAGCTAGTTGACACAAGGCACGAACGGCTGTGCACACCCTCTGTGCTGCAAGTTACTGCTCTAGTTCCTTTAGACACTGTTTTATCTACGCATACTTTTGTTCATGATTCATCATCAGAGGTGCTATTAGAAACCTTGACTATGGCTTCTAACTCCACCTGACTTTTACCTCTGACACCTGCATCTAATGCTGATACTCTCCAACAGGTTAACTATATGATCTTCTCTGAAAGGATGAAAATGAGGAAAGCTGCTCAGCAAAAAATATCTAAAAATCAAAGAACTATTTCCAAACCATCGACAAGTGGCTTGTGCAAGGTTTTGCAGTCTCTACCTACGCCACTTGCAGATTGAACACGGTTGGGAGGTCTAAAAAAAAAGCTTTGCAAGAATTAGAGGAAAACCCTACAGATGACTCAGCCAGTGCCCTCTTTAAGTCCAATTCAAACGTTACCACAGATACTGAATCAGAACAATTTGTCTATTCCAGATGAATTATTAACTAGATGTACGTACTCTGTGGAGGTGGAGAAGCCTTTGGCATCGGTCCCTCCAGCCTCTCGGGCTGCCCCACAAGACTTTTGCCCTTCCATACAACAGTGTAGATGTGAGTTTAGGCCTCTACTTAAAGAGCATATTTTGATACAAATACAGAGGGTGGGAGAAGCGCCCTCTCCGATTTCCACCTTTCTTACAATGGCACAGAAAAGGACACTTGTTGCTCAAAGAACACTTTAGCTGCAGCGATCCCAAATGGAGGAGATTGCTCCTTTGAGCCCATAGTCTGGGCCACTCAAGCCCCAGTCAAAGCTCTGCAGCAAGACCTTTCCTTTTGCACGATGGACCAAAACAGCGACCTGATTGCTTGTAGATCTTCTTTCAATCTCAAGTGGTCCCTGCCCAGGGTTACTTATCTTTTGGGCTATAAATCCTTTTGCAGTTGTCTCATCCTGGAACGTTTACTAGTGTCTAAAGAATATATTATTCTAAATCATATGAATGTTCTTAGTTCATTTGACACTATTACTAGTTTACGTTCCATACAATCGGGAGACATTGATGATGTGTACTTAGACCGTGTGATTTTGCATGATCCTTCTAAGATCGTTACAAATATGTAGTATTCTGGTATTATATTTAGTGGAATGTTTGGTTGGCCTGGAACTTGGATGACCTTCATGTTCCATGGATGACAGTTGGACAGGACTTCTACATGGCAGCCTGTACCAGAAGGATCTATTGCCCTCTTCCTCCAATCTAACCTTCTACTATAAGAAAGAAGAAATAAGAAATACACTTGCTTTGTACCTAGCTTGTCTCTGTGTCACTGCTTGCTGCTTCTTATGAATGGACACTTCGATTTGACAACAAGGTCCAAGAGCCCATAGATTAAAGGATGAGAGACTAAAAATTATGAAATACCGCTGCTGAAATGACTAACTGGTCTGCATATAATGTGCAAAAAACAGAAGTGCAGCCACCTGGTGGAGGTCATGAAGGTGCTGCAGCAAATGACCTGCCCATTTACGAACTCTTGCCTCTGAGGATAAAGGAGCCGCACAGTCTCTGCCGTGGAGGAGTAGGAGTGATAGTGTCTCAACAACATTACAAGAGCGTGATATAATGTGCGACTCATCTGTATGTACTTACCGGCAGGTCGCGTTGGTGTGGAAAGCCTGCCTCTGCTCACACCGTTTGACCCTTTCAGTTATTAAAGGAGCTGAGAATACGAGGTAGGATAAGTGTGCCTGCTGAGTCTTGAATTTAAGTGACCAATTGTACTGATTGCCACGAAGGCCATTAGTCAGTGCAGAGATCTACTCTGCTCCGCGCCTCTGTGTTAGTACTGGTGAAAGCAGAGCGTTGATTGCCTGGCCGCCTTCCGTGTGGAATTGCTGCCGAAGCACAGAGTGAAAAGAAATCAACATCCATGCGTTCTGTGGACGTAATTACGAACGCAGAAGAAGGAGCAATTCCAAGGGTCAAAAACAAACACTGATAGCGCAATGTTGGAGTGAGTGTCTACGCTGGAATACAAGCAGACTCAAATGGATCTACAGATGACATACTGACTTATTATCATCTGCTTCGTTGTTTATTGTTGGGCGATTAAGTATGAAAACATTAGACTCAGTGACAACGGCGCTGGAGGAAATAATGCTGGTTCACTGTTGATTTTACTTCAACGTGCGGTTAAGTATTAGAGATCTGGCACCTAATTAATAAGCTGTTAAAAGTGTGTACGCAACTCTCCTCTGAACATTCATGGCAACAAAATATTTCTCTCTCCAGATTTCTCCAAAGCTACTCAAGATAAGAGAGAGATTTTTAGATCTAAGACCGGCACTGAAGCTTATGGATATTAAATATGGTCTGCTGAAACTGATAAGAATGCTAATAACTTCATGAGGTGGCATTGGCAAGGAATTGCTTAACCCATATGAACTGCAGGTTCTGTTAAAATCACTTCAACCTTCAGATATGGACAATTTACCGGATGACTCGACCTCAAGGGAAACCAACGCACCCTTGCAGCATCATCTGCTTGCCCAGAATATAGTGGTACTAGACAAATATAAACCTGGTAAATCATATCACTCCAGAAGCAGATCTGACTTTAATGCTTCGGCTAATACTAATGCCTTTGACATGTGAGAAAAGCAAAGAGATACATCCAGATCCCTGATAAAGCATATTGACTCAGAAGAAACTGTTTCAAACAAATACCTTCATCGTTTTCACCATATCATCAGATATGCATCCACACCTAGTATGCTCTCTCTGTTTTGCCACAATTAATTGGCCCTATTCTGCTAATCTTATAGATTGGCTCTGTCGGTCTCATTGATTAGTTAACAGCTGTCTTGCTATTTCTTATGGCAGCTCCTAAGAGATTCTTATTTCAGCATCTTTCCGAATTTTTATGTATGTATAGGTTTATTGATTATCATGCTGTATATTTTATTGAAAGTATCATATGTAAGTACTTATTTCATATTCCCTTTCCTTCTGTGTTTTCCTTACATTCCGGCTATATTAGTCACATTAAGACTATTGTTATTGCACGTGATTGAACTACTAATACGCCAAAGCTGACTCCAACTTGTTTTATATTACATAATGTTTTTTCACTTCAGTATTATATTCAACTTGTTCTCTTATTATCACTTTGTTATTATATGTATCCATGAGCATTAAAGTGATGTCATGAAATGTCAAAGGGTTTAATAATCCCATTAAAAGACAAAGAATACTCAACCATTCAGGGAAAAGTAACCCAGACATTGCTTGTATTCAGGAAACTCTGTAGTCCATTGTAGAAAACAATAAATTAACCACATTTTGGGTAAAGCAGGTCTTTTTCGCTCCTGCGGTAGATAAAAAGGGTGGAGTTAGTATACTCAACCATAAGAAAACTTTGTTCCAATTGATTAGTGAACTTCATGACTACTCTTATGGCCCTAATGCTCCTGATCCACTGTTTTGGAATAATTTAAAACAAGCCCTTTTTAATAAAAACTATGATTGACTTATAATTTGCAGAGATTGTAACAAAATCTGTTTCTTTACCTTAGATCGTAAATCTGATTCCAAATTTATCAATACAAAATTCCACAAACCATTTCTTAATTTCATTGAAGACCTGACAGTTGTTGATACGTGATGCTTCTGTCACCCTGATGTTAAGGAAGTTACCTTTTGATCCCCAACCACATAAATCTTTATCAATACTTGATCATATTGTCATTAATTCACCCCTAGCACCCAATATTCTTCACTCTGAAATTGGACCCATTATTATTTCTGATCATGCCCATATTCTCACTGTTTTGGAATGGGACCCTTTACCTTTACATGCTTCGAGATGGAGATTTAATTCCCTTACATTAAATAACTCTGATTTTTTTTCTCCAACAAAACAATTCAATACCTTTTGTACTGAATACTTTGCCTTACCAACCCCCTAACCGCCTTTACATAATGACTGGGATGCTTTCATTATACGGTATACTTCTTTTTAAAATAGACAAAATTAGCAATTCTCCCAAGATTTTCTTCACTCTATTATATTGCTGGAAACAACTTATTTTAATAACCCTTCCGAAAACTCCTTTAAATCCCTTCTTGCTAAACACATTGAATTTATTAAATACAATAGCAATAGAGCATGCTCCTCACTTTTGATATCTAAAGCCAAATCCTATGGAGGATCGAATAGATCAGGAAACGTTTAGCTGGCTAATTTAAAAGAAGGAAGGGAAAAACAAATTGTAACCTCCATAATTAATCAACAAGGTAGTAGTGTATCCAACCCGCAACAAATCAATGATGCATTGTTTGAGTTTTATTCGGCAGATGAAACCATTCAGAATGACAATATTCTTAATTATTTACACTCTAATAAAAAGACCATTAATCAACCATTAGACCTCTCTTTTTTTTAGCCTATCCTATTTCATTACAAGAAGTACAGAAAGCCATATAAGATCTTAAAGTTGGTAAATCTCCTGGCCCAGATGGGTTCTCTATTGAATTTTATTGCTGCATTTCTTCTCTGCTCACCCCTAAGCTCCTTGAAATCTACAACCACTTTCTGGCTTTGGGTTCCAGTTCTGTATCCTTTGGAGAAGCTCTGCTTATTCTATTCCCCAAACCTGACAAAGACCCTTTGTTGATAAAAAAATGACTTGCCCCATCTCATTAATTAACTCTGATTCAACAATTATAGCCAGAATAATTGTAAGTCGTCTGGATGGCATTATGCACAAATTAATCAATGTCAATCAAACTGGTTTTATTAAGGGAAGGTATGCCTCATCCAATACTAGAGTTCTCTTTAATACCCTTTTGAATGGGTTGTGTCCTGCCACGTATTCCTCATCTTTGATATTTGATATCTAGCTTCAGCTGCTTTGGAAAGACATTTCGGCAAAGGGCACTGTGTGTCGATGGCGTTGACTCGATGTCCGTCCAGGACCTCTGTCCCAAGCATAATGTCATCGATGGTATATACAGCACGCGCAGCGCCCCTTGGCTTCAGTTCCATTTTATCGCGAATGCTATCGCTTCAAGAAATACGCCATGCTTCATTAACTTCATACGTCAGTATGTCTTCTTCGTCAACACTGACTACCCCGAAGACCGGTTTAAACAAGTGTTGCGATTGTGAATCGAAGATGTCATTGACCGATCCACACTGTATATGCCTATGGTGTCTCGGGGTGGTGCATAAGACCTTGGCTTGCTCCAAGTGCCAGTCGATGACCGGGAAGGCCCTGAAGGAGAGAAAGAGGAAATTGGCGGTAGGTCGAAAACCAAAATCATCTACCCGACTAAAAAACCTTCGACCGACGAGTCGAGAGGCAACTCTCCTCGGAGGAAGAAAGTTAAGAAGTTGAAATCGAGGAGTGGCTCCCACCACTCCTCGTCGAAATCCAAAAAGACGCACCTTATTCGACTTTATCGGCGGACACCACCCCTGAGAGGGTATCTTGCCCGACAAAAAAATCCACTCCTGCCGAATCGGAGGCTTTTAGGGCAGAAATGCTAAAAATATTTGAAAAGCAGTTACCTACGGCAAGCCATGCTCCTACCGTGTCTTCCAATGATGCTGGTAAGGAAAAGGCTCAACCTAAATCCTGCACGCCCTTGACCCGGGACAAAGACCTGATCCTCACTGAGAGCCATCAAGGCCTCTAGTTGATGTCGTGTCATCGAACGATCCGTCGAGCCGAAAACATAAAAAAACACAGGTCGAGGTTTGTTAGGGAGAATTCTCATCTATGGCTAATTTCCCTCACCTAGTGAGTCCCCCAGCAGCTTTGCTGGACTTCTGGAGTTTATTTTTTTCCTCTTGGTAAGAGTGAGAGCTTTTCCCCCCTCTTACCTGTGTTTTGCTATGTGTTTCCACCTGTTTTTGTAAAGTTGTGGACTCTGAAGTACACCACTTCAGTAGCCCTCTTCTTTTTGTATGTCACCAAGCACCTTCAGTGCCGTGACACAGGGTTGTCTTTGAGACTTCCCTCGACTCCATTTCTGAGGCGACTACCGTCCCCCAGAAAAGGGTAAAGTTACCATTAACTTTACTTAGTCATCTACCACAGATCCAGTACACCCCATCTTCCATGGAGTACTGGAAAGGGTTAATTCGTACCCCTTTTTATCTGTACCTCCTAGAGCATTGTTTCGCTCTTTTAACTTTTAGACTTGGCTGGTGGCAGTGGTATCTACACTAACTTTTCTACCGCGATTATATTAGATAAACGTGGTACTGTTCTTGGCTATTAAATTAGCCCCGAACATAAACCCGCTTAACCAAATCGTCTTTCTTTTGGCTCCGGTTGGGTTTATTCGCCATTTCTTTTTGTTAAAGTCCTTCTTGTGTTTTACTTTGCACGGCAAACTAGGTTCGCCTTCTTTGTTCACTGTCTTTTGGTGGGCTTCTGCTCAGAAGCCCTCCTCAAGGCGCCTGGGTGTCTAGGTGGGCTGAATGTGAGGGAGGGGTGTAGTAATCCCCTGCACAGGGTATCCTAGGAAACCCAAGTCGCACTTTGTCATGATTGGCCAGGGTAGTTGTCTGGGCTGGACAACCCCCTTGCTGGGTGATTGACAGCCAGGCTCTGTGAATGGGGGTTTTCCGCATAAAAGGGAGGTCTCTTGGGTTAGAAGTCAGAGAGTCACCACTGGGACTACAAGGAACCGAAGAGAAGCGGAGAGAACGACGGCTGCTGCAACTACCCCATCCCAGTGAAGCCCTGCTGCTGTCCTGAGCTATCTTTCCTTTTCCTTCAACGACTCAGAGAAGATCCAGTTCGGAGTCTTCTTCCCTTGTGATTGGTGGGGATAACCGGCTAGAGGATCCTCTTCATTGGTCCAAATCGCTGCACACTGCTGTAGTGATCGGGATAGCCACCTGAAGAGCCTCTCCTGTTTTTAAGGAGCGCACCTTTTATTCCTCATCGCTTCTGCCGGCTTCATCCCTGTGTGGTGCAGACCCCCTTCAGACGTCCTCCTTCACAACGAAGCTCCAGGAATCGTGGGTTTGCGGGAAACCAACAGGAACAACTGCCAGGGCACCAGCTGCACCATTGGAACACGGTACGGTGTTCTACTTGAGGAAACTGGGTGAATCCCTTTTTCTCCAGCATTGGATCTTTCATGGATTGACATGCTTAGAATATTCCCCGTCGTCAGACTGGGAACCCTCGGTACACTTATAAAGCCGTTTCCCATAAGAAAAACTCCGGACACTTCTGCGTCCTATCTATGTCGTTTTAGGGGCCGCTTACGCATGCCCCAATAGGACATAGCGGTATAAATGTCCCGCCCCCGCGGCTCCCTTCAGATTTCAACCGTCTCCAAAGTAGTGGGATCACCTTGCGTCGTCTAATATTTTGTCAAGGTTGTGTCGTTGAGCTTCGTCCTGATGTCTGGAAAAGCTCTGTTCTGCCCGTGCGCTACGTGCGGGTTGAAGAAAGTGTATGAGGGGGACGGATATATGGATTGCATATATTGTCTTCACCCTCACCATTCGGGAGACAAGTGCGACATATGTAAAGGCTTCTCCCAAAAGACTCTTAGAGACCGAAGTCGGCGGTTAGTGGCATGGTTGAGCGATGGAGCGGAGGCATACCCTCCTTCATAGGTAGGCTCCACGTGCAGCGTGGCCTCAGCGAAATCCTCAGGGACCCCGCGCCGCTCGACATCGGCGGAACCCCCGGTGAAGAAACCACGGCCGGCGGAGAAAGGGTCGTCGGGAAGCCATTCCACATAGGAGTCATCGCCGAAGAAAACCTCATCATCATCTTCGACGAAGAAGGAGAGAAAGGAAAGGTCGAAACCCTCCTCAGGTGATCACCATAGATCAGCCTCGAGTCGAGAATCGGAGAAACGCAGGTCAAGTTCAGAAAAGGCGGGAACGCCTCAGGGATCTACGCGACCTCCACCGTCGTCGACGGCAGGGCAGTCGTCGACCCCTTCTCTACCATTGACACAGTTGGTCTTGTCTATTCTTGGGCTGCAGGTGGTGACGACGACGGGCCCGGCTTTAGTCTCATCGATGGAGATTCCGCACGAGGCCTGGCGACCAGAAGTATTCGACCCGGTTTTACCGGAGGGCTTGCTACAGCAAGAGGTGGCCTTGTCGGTGTCCTCGGGAGATGAGGAGTGTGAGAGGGTAGCTGGCCCTGCAGAACTCGGGTTACGAGGAATTGGCAAGCCTCTCTCCGGGGGAACCACCATTCCGGTGTCTACCCCTCTTCTTAATCCGCAGTCAATCTTATCACTGGAGGTTCTATCCACGTTGCAGACCCTATTGAAAACATTGGACGAGAGACTACCTCAAGTGGCAACTCTGGCCAAATCGACCATTGACGAACCGGGCCCGTCCCGTCGGCCAACTCTGACAGTGCCTACGGCGGTTCCAGCAAGTGAGGACCTTGCAGGTGCACGCCAGGAGGAGGTAGAACTGTTAGACTCGGACTCGGACAGAAGGACCCTGTCGGATGTTTCATTATCCCCCTCCAGGGATCCAACCTGGGAGTCAGAGGCTGAATTAGAAACCCCAAGGAGCCCAGCTCAGCCGTCTCCCCCGGACGACATTGGGTCATTTCACGCCATGATGAGCAAAGCGTGTACAGAATTCGGATTGGCCCAGGAGGAAGAGAAAAAGGACTATTTTCTTTTCGACCACATGGGAAAGAGGAGGAGGTTGGTGTTCTCAGTACCCATCCTGGATCATGTGTGGCAGGAGGGTTTACAGACGATGCGTCACCCTTTCTCGGAACCCGCAATAAAAGGTCGGCTGGAGAAGAAATTTAAGGCCCCAGAATCCACCCCCAAGTGTCTGTCCTCCCAACCAACCCCTGACTCGGTGGTGTCAGCGGCGGCGGCGAGAAAAGCGAGGGCCCAGCACAAATGCACGATCCCCCCGGAAAACGAGGCCAGAAGACAAGATGCCTTTGGCAAGAAGGTGTTGTCGGTAGGAGCAACTACAGTGAAGGCGGCCAACTCTCTGGCTATAGTAGCCAGATATGACAGAGAAATGTGGCACCGGCTGGCACCTATGCTGGAGCATCTTCCGGAAGAGCATAGGAAGGCGGCGATGTTACTTGTCCGGGAAGGTGAGGAGGCCTCAAATCATGCTATAAACATTGCTGTGGACCTCGCGGAATCAGGGTTTAAGCAAGTCAACAACGGGGTGGTTCTACGAAGGCAAGCGTGGCCTAAATGCACCAACTTTAGACCAGAGGTGCAATACAAGGTGCTTGATATGCCTTTTGAGGGAGACCTTCTGTTCGGCGAAAAGGTGGATGAGGCCCTGAAGGGCATGAAGGAGGACTCTGACACGGCGCGTTCCTTGGGTGCCCTCCAAAGTGGAAGGAATTTTCGGTCTTTTTGTCCCTTTAGGGGAGCATCGGGGAATTCCCGATTCTCGGCGTCGAGAGACAGATCTTTCAATAGGCCAGCGTACTCCTCGCAGGGGTACAGACGGGCTTCTCAGGTGGCAAAACGACACCGGGACTACCAGACCTCCAGGAAGAGAACAGGCTACTCGTAGTCGACGAGTGATAAGCAGACCAAAGACCAACAATGACGGGCGTCGGAACGTACTGGGGGGCAGGGTATCGCACTGCGTCGACGAATGGGAGCAAATAACAACGGATCAGTGGGTGTTGGACACATTAAGGTATGGACATTCCCTGCAATTCAAAAGCAAATCTCCACAGTTTCCACTGGCGTTTTTAGCTCAACCCCATCTGTGCGTGTTGCAGCAGGAAGTACAAAAAGGAGCTATAGAATTGGTTCTGGCATCGCAGAGGGGTCAAGGGGTCTATTCCCGATAATTTGTGGTGAAAAAGCCAAACGGAAAATGGCGTCCCCTTCTAGACCTGCGCGATCTCAACAAGACGTTGAAAAGCCTAAAATTCAAGATGCTCACGCTCCAGGAAGTGATCCGGTCCGTTCAAGAAGGGGATTTCCTGCCATCTCTGGACCTGCAGGACGCGTACTTCCACTTCCACATACCAATGCGTCCGACGACACAGAAAGTTCCTAAGGTTTGTGGTAGGACAGACTCACTACCAGTTCACAATGCTTCCTTTTGGGCTAAAATCCTCTCCCAGAACGTTCACGAAATGTTTGGCTCCAGTGGCAGCCTGGTTGAGAAAGCAAGGCCATCACGTGTACCTGTATCTCGATGACTGGTTGGTGAGGGGCTCCTCCCCTATGGCAATTTGCACAAGTTTGCAGGCCACCATGCACCTTTTACGGCGGCTGGGGTTTGCGGTAAACTTCGAGAAATCTTCGTTGACACCGTCGAGAAGCTTATTGTTCCTGGGCGCACAGTTCGAGACCCAGTCAGCGTTAGTGAGGCCATCCGTCGACAGAATCACCAAACTCAATCGGTTAGCAAGTCGGTGGAGGATCAATACCAGAGTATCAGTGAGAAGATATGTGTCGATTCTGGGTGCTATGGTGTCTTGCATTCCTCTAGTGAGCAACTGCTGCCTGTTCATGAGGCCAGTTCAAGAGTTCCTGGCGGACCGGTGGACGCAGGCCCAAGGGCTCTGGTCAGACAAGCTGACCGTCGACAACGACGAGCTCCTGCGGTCTCTTCAATGGTGGCAGAGCTTTCAGAACCTATCCAGAGGGGTACCCCTACAGGAGCGAGAGTTTCGGCTGACCATAGTGACGGACGCGTCCCTCACGGGTTGGGGAGCACACATGGGCACTCTCCAAACGCAACGTCCATGGTCCCGGAGGGAGTCACTCCTGCACATCAACGTTGTGGAGCTGAGGGCAGTGCGCTGGGCCTTGATGTCTTTCCTACCACACATCAAAGGGTCAGTAGTGAGAATATTGACAGACAACACAACAGCAATGTTTTACTTAAGGAAGCAAGGGGACACGCGGTCCAGAACCCTTTCTATCGAGGCTCAGAAGGTGTAGCATTGGGCTCTGTAGCACGATATAAACATCGTAGCTCACCATATCCCTGGACTAAGGAACGAGCAAGCGGACTCCCTCAGCAGGAAAATGGACCAAATACACGAATGGGAGATAGACAGCATTCAGTTATCGAAAGTCTTTGAGAAGTGGGGGCAACCTCCGCTGGATCTCTTCGCAACAGAGGTGAACAAGAAGTGCGAGCTGTACGCCAGCAGGTGGCTACAGTAGGGTTCTCTGGGGGAAGCGTTCTCCTTCCCGTGGACGGACAAGTTTCTCTACGCCTTCCCCCCGTTCCCTCTTATACGGAGAACCCTACAGTGGATACGCAGGTACAGGTGTCGAGTCATCCTAGTGGCCCCTTATTGGCCGAGGCAGCCGTGGTTTTCCGACCTGCTTCAACTGTCAATAGAGCAACCAATAACATTTCCGAAGGTCCCGAACCTCCTGTCTCGGGACAAAGCGACAGTGTGGCATCACAATCCGGACAGTCTCAATCTCACAGCGTAGCTCCTGACTTTTCGGAATTTGGTGCCCAGAGCATTTAGTTGGATTGTCGGAGAATCCTGCAGGCAGCACAGGCCCCTTCCACCAACAAGTCTTATGCATGTAAGTGGAGAAGGTTCTGTGGGTGGTGTCAAAGTCAGCCGGGAGTGCAACCCCTAAGGGTAACTCCAGAGCAACCTCTACCATATCTGCTACACTTGGCAAAAAGTGGATTGTCTTTTTCATCAATAAAGGTACACCTGACGGCCATCTCTAAGTTCACGAGGAAGAGGCAGTCGTCTCCCTTGTTTAGTGACAGGCTGGTAAAACACTTCATGAGGGGTCTGTTCCGTACATTCACGCCGATTAAGCGCTTTCCACCAACGTGGAGTCTTAAAGTGGTGCTAGCAGGGTTAATGAAAGCCCCCTTTGAACCGATGGCTACCTCGTCGATGAAGTTCTTATCGTGGAAGTTGGCTTTTCTAATAGCTATTACGTCAGCTCGGCGGCTCTCAGAATTACAAGCATTGGTCGTAGATCCGCCATACCTAAGGTTCTTTAAGGAGAAAGTGGTGCTGTCGACTAATCCTCGTTTCATCCGAAAGATTCCTACTGCTTATCATAAACACTTATCAATTGTCCTGCCTACCTTTTTCGCGATCCTCTCATCGGCTGCGGAGAAAGCCCTCCATATCTTGGACGTGAAGAGAGCTCTAAAATGTTATCTTCATCGGAGTCAGCAACTCAGATCTATGCAGCAACTCTTCATTGCATATGGTCCGTCGACGAGGGGAAAGACAATTTCAAAACAAGGACTGGCTCGATGGGCCAAGGCGGGGAAACCGCTACAAGGGCGTCCGAGAGCTCATTCCACGAGATCCACTTCGTCTTCATGTATGCTTAGGAAGGTGTTGGATTGCATTCACACCACCTTCTTTCAGGATTACTGCTATACAATCTATTCTAAGCATGTGAATCCATGAAAGATCCAATGCTGGAGAAGGGAATAGTTTCTTACCTGTAACTCCATTTCTCCAGCATTGGTATCTTTCATGGATTCACATGAGCCCACCGGCCTCCCCGGAATGCAATGTATGTACATAAGTATGTTTTACCCTATTCTACTTTGGAGGGGTTAAAATCTAAAGGGAGCCGCGGGGGTGGGGCATTTATACCGCTATGTCCTATTGGGGCATGCGTAAGCGGCCCCTAAAATGACATAGTTAGGACACAGAAGTGTCGGGAGTTTTTCCTATGGGAAACAGCTTTATAAGTGTACCGAGGGTTCCCAGTCTGACGACGGGGAATATTCTAAGGTTGTGAATCCATGAAAGATACCAATGGTGGAGAAATGGAGTTACAGGTAAGAAACTATTCCCTTCTTCATTCCCAAGGCGTGCCCTTGTCTTCCCTCCTTCTTATAACTTTTGCTTCCGAACATTGACAATATCGAAGTACTTTTGACTACGTTGAATCGTGAACTGTCTGACTGTGTGATCTTCGGCAACAGGCCCCGGTGTCTTTCGACCCTGGCTCCGGCCCTTTGACTTTTGAACTCCTCTCTCTGAGTGTTTCCTGATTCTGCCTGCCTAACCAAAATATTGCCTGTGATTTTTGCCTCCAGCTCCCTCTGGGTATCTCAGGTGCTAAGTGTGTTTTTGCCCCGGTAGCATTTCGTGTCACGGATACGCGTTTATTTAGTAGACCGAACTGTCAAAAAGTGATCGCAATCGTATTCACGGTAACGTGTTTTCTTCGTAACACTGGTTCATTCAACACAGGGTACTTACCCTGAGACTTACTGTACAAAGTGAATAGGTTAGTTGTAGTATATTTAACGTGTGGTTTTTATTTGAGTTTAATAGAAGTGTTGTGTTTATAACGAATGGTTTAAAAATAAATGTATTTATATATAAATTTTTTTTAAACTTTGTTTATTGGCAGAAAGTTAAGACAGGCATACAACAGGGTACATTACAGTCATCAGGTACAATCGCACAACATCGAGCAACACATAAAGGCAGGGTGCCTCCTCATTGGAGAGAACAGTTAGCTTTTGGAGCAGCCCAGCTTGGGCGAGAAGAGACACGAGTTAGTGACATGGTGTGGCGGAGCGTGTTTGGGGAGAGGAGGCCGTCCTCTCCACATCGTCTCTATTATTCAGATAGCTGCGGAATTCTGTCCACACATTTTTGGGTCGTGATGTGGGAGGCAATGACCCAATGTATTCCTCTTCACACAATTCAGTCCAAGTAAGGGCTTTAAGCCACATCGAGAAGGTAGGGGGGCTGTGCCTCTTCCAGTTTTGCAATATACACCTTTTTGCAACAATGGCTCCAACATTCAAGAACTTAGACATTTTCTTTCCACCTTCCCCCTCCCAAATTCCAAACAGTAGTGCAAGTGGGTTCACATCCACTGGGGTCTCTATTATTTCGGAGAGTGCCTCCGCCACAGCCACCCAGAAAGCGTGAATCGCAGGACATGCCCAGAACATGTGAATGTGGTCCGCGTCCGGAGATTTACACTTTGGGCATGCACAGGACAGGGCGCCAGCGAATTTCGCCACCCTAGACGGTGTGTAGTAAAGCCTGTTGAGGAATTTAAATTGAATGCAGCGGAATCTGGCGCTCAGAGAGACTGTGCGTGTGTGTGCACACATCTTCCTCCACAGTCCCTCAGGTATTTCTATTGCGAGCTCCCCAGCCCACGCCTCACGGGGCCTGAGAGAACCGAACACCTTCTTCCCAAGCTGCATTTTGTACAGAGTGGATAACACCCCCTTGGATCCCGCAGAGTTCGCAATGTACTGGAGTTCGGGTGAATCAGGGGGTTCGTTTGGATATGAGGGCCACATGGCACGAACCGCGGCTTGGAGCCTGTAGTACTGAAGCATCTCAAGGAGGGAGTTAGTGTGTTCAGAGCGCCATGTTTGGGGGGTGATAAACTTTCCCTCTGGGAAGAGGTCTGTCAGGTCCGGATAACCAAGTTGTTCCCAGTATTGTGAGAGGTGCCGGTCGTGTGTGGAGGCGAGTCCCGGAAACCGCCACAAGGGGAGCCACTTATAGTACGGGGGCAGCTTCTGTTTGGAGTGTAAGATAGCAGTCCAAGCCCTTATTGTGGCAGTCACTGGGTCCGCCTGGGCTTCCGTTTGGAGCCCGTGGTGCAGCAATAGGGTCATAATGTTAGTTCCCTCTCCGGCCATTTTTTCGAGTTTTACATGCGGAGGGGGTTTCTGAAGTGCATACCAATGGGAGACATGCTGGGCCTGGGCCGCGTACCAGTACAGTTGTAGGTCTGGTGTCGTAAATCCCCCTTTATCATATGGAGCTGTCATGTGTTGCCACTTCATGCGGACCGACCCAGAGTGCCAGAGGAACTGGGCGCACTCCGAGTGAAGCTCTTTGAAATACTGCTTTCCGGGCCAGATCGGGACATTAGTAAAGACATAAAGGAGCTTGGGGACCACTATCATCTTTATCAAGGATAGTTTGGCTGCCAAGGATAGTGGTAGGTGTCGCCACTTGGAGAATTTGGAAATGATGAGCTGAGCTGCATCTTCATAATTGTCCTTTAGTAGGGTCTTTTTGGATAGCGACACCTGCACTCCCAGGTACTTGACCCCATCCGGAGACCAGCGGAGGGGGGTAATCACATGTCGGCTGTTGTGTCGCTGCAGTGAGGGGGAAGATTTCAGACTTTGAGTAGTTTATCTCAAACCCAGAGAAAGTGCCTATTTTGGTGACGTCTCTAATAATCTGGTTCAAGTGTGTGGAGGGATTTTTGATGTAGAGGAGGACGTCATCTGCGTATAACGAGATTACTTCCGGATCATCAATTAACCGAATGCCTTTATTGGAGTGACGCCCTCTAACATGGTCTGCCATGGGCTTGATGGCAAGAGCAAAAAGGAGGGGGGAGAATGGGCAGCCCTGGCGGGTCCCGCAGTGTAGTTTGAAGAGGGGGGAAGGAACAGAGTTTACAAGGACCCTGGCTACTGGATCAGTATATAAGAGCTTTATGTAGGGGAGCATGTTTGGGCCCACACCCATCTTCTGTAGCACTGCCCACATGTATTGCCATGCGACCATTTCGAAGGCCTTTTGGCCATCGAGAGTTACAGCCACCGCATCAGCGCTCGGGTCAATCCTGGACATTACGTTAAATAGACGACGGATGTTGAGTGCCGTGGACCTACCCGGGATGAACCCGCTCTGGTCCGGATGAACCATGTGGGTCATAAAAGGGAGAAACCTATTTGCAATTATTTTGGCGAAGATCTTCATGTCAGTATTAATGAGGGATAGTGGTCTATAGGACCCGCACTCTTCCGGGGGTTTACCCGGTTTGGAGATGACTGTTATTAAGGCTTCCCGTAAGGAGGGGGGGAGGATGCGTAACCGAAGTGCTTCGGTCCTGACCTCGTGTAGTGCTGGTGCTAAAACTGCCACATGTTCCTGGTAAAACTCAGAGGTGAGCCCGTCCGGGCCAGGGGCCTTGTTTTTGGGAAGGTCCGATATTACCTGGACTATTTCCTCTAGTGTGAACGGGGCTTCAAGACACTCTCTGGTATTCCGGGAGATAACCGTCATAGGGATGCTTTCTAGGAGGTCATCTAGATCCTGATCTGAGTGTCCGGGCCGGGGGCCATATAGCTCGGCATAAAAGGTAGCGAATATGTCGAGGATGGAGCGGTCAGACCAGTGTTTGAGTCCCTTTTCATCTAAAATACAATCGATCCTGGTCCAGCCGCCTTCCGCTCACACCGCTCTGGCCAGTGTTCTACCCGGCCTGTCCCCCTCACCATATCTGCGGGCGGCGACTGGACGGGCGTGGTATTGCACCTCCCTTATAGCATGTGACTCGAACTGTTCCAACTCAGATCTGATCTCTGCTAGTATCTCTGGGGACGGTGTAGCAAGGTATTTCTGCTCAAGGGCTTTGAGCTTAGTTTCCGAAGTGTTTAGGGATTGCCTAATAGCCTTCAGGATGCCTGCTTCTTTAGAGATGCACATCCCCCTGATGTACACCTTGAATGCCTCCCACCTGACCCCCTCCAAAGTCTCTGACGTGCTGTTATTTTCGAAGAATGTGGTAACGTCTGCTAGTATTTCAGCTTTGAATACAATGTCCGCCAGGGCGGCAGACTTAAATTGCCACGCGGGACGTGTTGGACCCTCATTGCCGATCAGGATCTGTAGCAGCACAGGGGAATGGTCAGACAGCGTGCGTGCCAGGATCTTAGCGTCCGAGACCCTGCCCACCAACCATCCCGAGAGCAAAAACACATTGATTCGTGAGGAACTATCGTGTACAGTGGAGTAGAATGTATAGTCCCGTTCGTGAGGGTGGAGGGTCCTCCATATATCATGCAGATTAAGGGCATCCATATGTGCACGGAGTCAAGCTGCAGCTCGAGTCGTGGTCCTGCGGGTGGTTGTTGTTCTATCTAGGGTATTATCAATTATCAGATTCATGTCTCCCGCCAATATGATAGGGATATCTGGGTATCTCATTAGGATGGAGGCCACATTATCAAAGAACTCGGGCGAGTCAGTGTTGGGCGCATATAAGTTGACCAGTATGCAGTCCTCATGAGCCAAGGTGCAGTGTAAAATAACATATCTGCCTTCTGTGTCAATGTGGGACGAGTGGAGTGTGAAGTTTAAAGATTTATGGATAAGTGTCAGGACACCTCTAGCTTGAGTGGAATATTTTTTTTTTTATAATTTAATGTGATATAGAATGAAAAAATTCAAACTTTACACATGTTATATTTACAAAACCAAGGAAAAAGAAAATTCACTTTTTACATTTATACAAATAGAAAAAAAGGAATAAAGGAAAAAATTAAAAAAGAAACAAAGTGAAATATAAAATACATAAGTATCTATAAGTACATAACGCTTTTACAAGATCCAAAATCTTACTAATAATAATAATAAAACCTTCCTATAAAAACACTTTCAGTCAATTTAAATAAAAATGCCTAACACTTTTTCAATCTGTAGCCATATATTGTATAATGCAATAAAAAGATGCATATTAGATGTATTTGTACAATATAGCCAGAATTGATTTTCAGATATTGATTCCAGATTGTGAGCAAATTCTCCAAGGTGTTTAACAATTGAGGGTCTCATTTTAGGGCATTCGGTTAGTAGATGCTTAGCCGTCTCCAGGCATTCCGTTAGAGCACATATGCGACATATTCGGTCAGCAGTTGCAATTTTTTCCCTCGATCCCAGATTATAGAAAGTAGGTAATTGCTCCAAACGGAAGAGAATGATAAACCGTCTAAGCTTTACAGAAGGGCATAAATGCAGATATGTCTGAGGTTTCATATAGCTATACAGTCGATGTTTTACAAAAGCACATGACTTTAAACATCCTAGATGTGAGAAGTTCTCCTGCCAGTCCCATAATTCTACCTTTTTCCCCAGGGCTACTAAAGCCTCCTGGGAAACAGTCGACCCTCTATTTGTCCAACCAATATCTCTCAGTAACTGGTTCATACTTTTCTGAAGAGGGGAAGAAGTATCTTTTTTACTTACTTCTAAATATATGGTAGCCAATAGAGGATTGGGAGAACTGCTCTTCATCTTAAGATAGAAGCTCACCCTTTTTTTAAGCACCATTGCTTTAAGTGAAGGTAGACCCAACTCAAGCCTTATCAAGGCCATAGGGACACTCGGAGGTAACCCCAGAATGCGACGCCAAAATTTTCCCTCCACCACTTGTAGCCAGGCTAGATCAAATGAGGTTAGGGCTTCCAGCCCATACGTGATCATGGGCGCGAACACCTGTATATACAGGTGTCTCGTCCCCCATAGTGTGAAGCCCGCCTGCCTACGGGTAAATGATGCAATGAATGCTGTTACTTGCTGCGCCCTTATTCTCCTGCCTTGTCTACACAGGGAATAATCACCCCGTGGTTCCATTTCAACTCCAAGGTAACAATAGGAGGGGGAATATAGTATAGTATTATTCTGCACCCAAAGCTCAACACGGGAGACTTTTTTCTTCGTGAATCTTATCACTTTAGTCTTGTCCAGGTTAATCGTTAACCCATTGATCTTAGCGTACTCCCATAGTGCTTCCGCGGAGCGCCTAATACCAGCAATAGTATTGTCAAAGATGACTAAATCGTCAGCATATGCCAACACTACGCACGGTACATCCCCTATTTTAGGGGGGCAGTTATTCACCTCGTCCAGCACTATTGGAATATCATGGACATATAGATTATACACGAGAGGTGCTGTGACGCATCCCTGTTTTACCCCTCTATCCTGTCTCACTTGTCTAGTCAGGGAGCCCTCTTGATTTAGTCTGAGGCACACCGTGGTATTATAGTGCAACTGTCTTAGATAGTACAGGAGACTACGCGGGCATCCCATCGCTTCGAGTTTCTTCCATAGCCTAGCTCTTGGAATAGAGTCGAATGCTGCCTTAAAGTCAATATAGAGGGCGTAAAGCGGGGGCTGGCCCTTATTGAACGCCCGAGCTCGTAATATATCTAACACCCACAAATTGTGCGTGGTAGAGAAACCCCGACGAAAACCACATTGAAACCTACTAAGAATATTAGCCTGTTCAGCCCAGTTTTGCAATTCTGTAAGTAAAAGTGCTGCAAAAAGTTTTCCCGTGATATCCAACATGGAAAGAAGTCTATAATTATTTGGGTCCGTACGGCACCCTTTTTTATACACCGGCACCAATATTGCTGTTTGCCATGTACACGGGATCTTCCCCTGCGCTAGGACCTTTTTAAAGAGTATGGAGAGGAGGGATGCCCAAAATGTAGGATGGTTCTTAATGACAACATTCGCTAGGCCATTCGGGCCCGGCGCTCTGGAAGCTTTCAAGGTTGTTATTTTGTTAAAAATGGCCTCCTCCGAGGGCTCAAAGGGCTGAGGATAATAATTCATCATGGTTGTAGTTATTGGCTCATCTACTTCTCCTGAATTACGATCCAAGAGAAATCTTACCCAAGTTTCCTCTCCAATGGGATTGTCCAGCTGGTCCTTGACCCTCTCTTTGTTCTCCTTCAGTAACTGCCATATGTTACGCGAATTTCCAGAGCAGATGGTTTTCACCAGCCTCTGGTTTCTAACGTTCCTCTCTGTATTTCTGATCTTTCTAATACTAGCACTATAATTATTTTTGGCTTTCCTGGCTTTCTCATAATAGATAGTGTGCGCTATATTTTGTCCCCTGAGCCCCCGCATCTCTGCTCTAAACCTTCTTTTCGCATCACGAATTTCCTTGCTATAAGGCATAATCACACCTCCAGGCTTTGTCATATGATTTTTCCTAGAGGTAGCATGTAATCCTGAAAATCCCAGTATCCATTCCTCTATTTCATTAACATTTAACTGCTCAAAATAGGGGAGAGGTCCCAGGGCCGGATGTAAAAGCGCTTCTGTAGCCTTATTAATATTTCTCTCTGACCAAATAATTCTAGAGCCTGTATAGTTAGTTTGGATAATGCCCGTATTACACTTGAAAGCAGTAGGGAGTGGGAGTTGGAGAGAGCACATCAGAGCCGCATGGTCACTCCATTTATTGGCTATTACCCTCATGTCAGTCACTGTGGATAACATTTCTGGACACATAAATATGTAGTCTAACGTACTGATTGATGTTCCATTAGACCAGGTGTGTTTCCCCGGCCTATCACCCATTGTTCGACCGTTGATCATGGCTAAATCCCAGGACTCACACAGTTGTAGCCACCCCATCCCTTCATTCTCTCTTTTATCATGTGTCATCCAGCATCTTTCATTCAATGCAGCGTGAGGGGTGACCAGCTGATCGTCCTTCATATGACAGTTAAAGTCACCCATCACCACTACCGACCGATTCCCAGGTCTTTGAGTCCAAAAGGTCAATACCTCATGAATAGCTTCTTGTAGAGCTTCCCTTATAGATGCTCCCGGGGGATTATAAAGGTTCATCAGTAAAAATCTACTGTGTCCATTATCGTTGGGGTAGTCAACCTCGACCGCCAAGAGATAATCAGTGGCGTTGACCTGGATCTGCCGTGAGTTGACCGTATTGACCACCCCTATAAGAAGTCCCCCGTAAGGACGACCTTTGTCCCCTCTTTTGGCGAATGTCTGATACACTACAAAACCGTCCAGCAATAAGAGGTTCATTGCCCAAGTTTCCTGAAGACATATACAGCTATTTTGCAGCAAAAAGTCCATAGACCCATCTGGTCTTAGAAGGTGGGCAAATCCCCGACAATTCCATGAAACAAAAGAAAAGCTTCAGAGATTCTGTGATATTCGTGGGAGAGCTTCCAGCAATGTTTTGAGAGCTTGCTGTATTTCTGATATCGCCGTATTTTTTGGAGCCACTGTATTGTTCATATTTTCCGGCACCACTAGACTGGCCAATGGAGGTTGTGACTTCTCCATCATGGCTACCTCAGTTTCAGTGAGGTCTCTCTCCTGAGGATCTACATCGATGGCAATATCTACAGTTCTCAATTCTTTTTTGAATTTTCTGATCAACTGTGCTGAAGCTAAAAAAGTGCAGTGTATAGCAGAGACATGAGGATTAGGAACCTGTAAAGGTTCGATATACGAGAAATCATCAGATTTCATAACTCTCAGTTGTGGGATGTGATGCAGTCGGGTTAAGAATTCCGAACGCGCCAGCCAGGGATTTTTGCCACTGGGGTACAAATTCTTAATGTAACAAATGCGACTGGAATTACATTCCCCTTCCGAGCAGGTTTGCACGGTCCCTGTAGGCTCAGATGTTTCTGCTATGCCAACTAGGCTGATTTGGTCATCTGTGTCAGCTATAACACTTTCACCTTGGTCAATATCTTCCTGTGTGATGTCCTCTGTTTCAGCCATTTCATACTTTTCTCCTGGCACTAACCAATCAGTCAGTGGTCCCTTTGTTTTTGCGGCTCGTGCTACTGCTCGCGCCTTTCTTTTTCTGATTTTTTTGGAAGTTGGTTCCATAGCTGCTTTAGGTCTCCCACTGGGAGGTATAAATTCTATTGCTGCTTTCTTGTTTTTCAGGGCCCTTTTAGCCAATCTACGTTGTTTCCGCGTGAGATATTTCCCGGGACTATGCACAACTTCTAAGTCCTCTACAGTTATTACTGACAAATCTTCTACTGGGGGGTTGTCCTCTGGGACCAGATTCGAGGCCACATCTTCGGTGGCTGCTTCCATTATCTCTTCAGCTTCTTTCATCTCCTCCATAGTTTGAAGGGCATCCGATAGATTTGCTTCTGTCTCATCCCGCGGGACATCCGTTCGCTCTAATGTCCTCGTGATGATATTAGTGTTTGTCAGTATGCTCCCTACCATTTGCAAAAGTATTTTAAGAGCAAATTGTAGTGAGGCCACAGACAATTGGAGCTCACTTATTGCCATATTGTTGGAGTGCGGACTTAATTCTTCATTATCCTCCTTTTCCGGATCATCCTCCATTGAGGCCATTGCAAGGTTAGGAGATGCAGAGAGACGTCCACAGCTGGGCACAAGATTGGCTTCTACCAGTGAAGTATTAATACTTTCTGTATGGTGGATGGAATTGTTATTAGCCTTTGCCAAGTTCTGCGTTGCCATCCCTCTCTGGATACTCAAACAGAGGTCCAATAATGAATTATTGTCAATATCCTCATAGTTTGAAGAATTTAACGAGATACTCTCCTTATTCCTTGATTCTGCTATTTCCTCGTTTATGGTTGAGTTGATCTCAAGTGGTGGATTCACTCCAAAAAAATCTGTGATGGCTCCTTGTACCACCGGCGTTGTTTTTAAATTCTTTTTGCATTTATTGCCTTTCTTCTTATTTTCCTTGCCGTCACTCAATGGCCTAGTCTTGCCTTTACGTAGGTTATACATTGTCAGGGGCGCTTTTCTCCCTTGCTGGATATCCTCAGTGTGTTGATTCCGTACTGGGGTGGATGCTGAATTACCAGTTTCAAGTCCTCCTTCCGATGTGAGGAGTACTAGACTGTCCGCTACCCCCACTAGGTCAACACTACACTGGGGCTGGGGAAATGCACTAGGACTGCCCCGGCTTAGAGCTTAGAGCTTACCTATGGGGACGACTGTGTCTCGTGCCTGCATATTGCACCTTGTAAGCCGCCTTCAGCCGCCTTCAGCCCTCAGCCCCTGCCCCCGACCCCCCCAATCAGAGCCCCTGCCCCTACGATATTACTCGGCAATGTAAGCCGTCACTCAGGCACTCAGGGGTAATGGGATCTAGGATCTAGCTGTACCAGCTAACTGTGCCGACTCCTACTCCAGTCCTGGCACCCCGTTCTCTAATAACCTACTTGTGTGGGTCTGCAGACCGCCGTACGCGCTCCGGACGCTTCAGGATGCAGTCTCTGTGCCCGTGTCCCGCACTTCACTCCCGGCACTCAGGGGCCTCGGAACCTCGGGCCTCGGGCCGAATGCCCTGCGCTCAACTGCGTAGCCCGTGCTTCCAGTGCTTCCTGCACTTCCTGCTTCCTGCGCCACCCACAGCCGCCAACGGCCCACCGCGGCCACAGCGCAGCCAGCCGCTCGCAGTCCGCAGCCTGCAGCCAGTCACACAGACCGCGGCCCGCCGCCCACAGCCTCCAGATCAGAGGAAAGGACCTACTGACCACTGACCTACTGACCACCGAGTCCACCGAGTCAAGCCGCACTGTCTCACTCGTTACAGCCGCTTCCGACTCTCCAACAATCTTCTCCTTTGCTGAGACTTGCTGCTGAGACTTTTAGCTGGGACTCATTGCGGGGACTTGTTGCTTGTGGCAACTTGTTTAATGTTCTTTCCTTTCTCTGCAGCTCACTTTCCAACTTGGGTTGGGACACGCCCTCTGCCTCCTGCATTTGCTCCGCCCAATTGGAATATTGAGTGTAATACCTATTGAGACCCCAGGTGTGTGCTATAGTGGACGATAAATGTTTCCGAGCGTGCGTCTCCTGTAGTAGGAGGACCTTAACCCCATGTCTCTGTGCATATGCCGCAATCCTTCGTGTCTTCGTGAAATTTGTCAGCCCCCGGACATTCCAGGACATCATCCTGACTGCCATATCACCGGTTTACGGAACATCCCAGGTTAAGCATCTAACATTGATTCTCATGATGTGTGCGTCCCAGAAAACAGTTGCCACCCCTTGGAGCCGGTCCCAACTCCTCTGCCGTTTTGTATACAATCTACCCCAACTTCTACCACCCCCTCCCTCACCGCCCTGCCCCAACCAGCAGTGTACGAAAACCCACCCAAACCTCGACCCATTGCACACCTTCCCCAACTTGGCGGCACCGGGAAACTAGCCCAACCGGGGCCAAAACACAAACATTTAGACTCAGAAGGAATTGCAGCCGCAGTGGGGGCTGCCGCTGCCGTTCTACCCACTTTTACTAATATCAGTTACAATAACATCATATCTGACTGGACTTCAGCTGACAAGCAAACAATTTCAGACAGAGGATACTGGAGCACTTAGATTCCACGGGACAAACCCAGTTGGTACATAGCCGCAAAAGTATGGCTTACATCCCTAAGATACGTTTTTACGCGATGTTGTACCATTTTGCGGATCAAGGATCAGTGTGTGGCATCACAGGTAAAGGATCTCCCTGTACATTCCCCTCACTTAAATGAGCTTACACTGCAGTGTTGCAGGGCCACTAGGTGCCCGCTATCCGACAGAAGGGGGGGTCAGACCTTAGACGTCTTCCATCCGTCCCTCAGGAGGGTCGGCCGGCGGGAACCGGCGCCTCAATAAACTTGACGGCCTCATCCGGGACAGTGAAAAAGTAGTGTTTGTTGCGGTGGGTGAACTTGAGGCGGGCAGGGAAGAGCATTGCATATTCAATTTTCCGCTCTCTCAGTAGCTTCTTCACTCCGTTGAATTGACGCCTTTCCGTCTGAACTGCCACCGAGAAATCGGGAAAGATTCTGATGACCTGTGAATCCATCCTGAGTTCCCCTTTTTCCCTGGCCAACCGAAGGATATGATCCATGTCCTTGTAGCTCAGAAGTTTTGCAATGATTGGTCTAGGGAAATCCCCAGGTTTGGGTCGAGGTGCTAGGGATCGGTGAGCCCTTTCCACGGTAAAAAACGGCGAGAGTGGCGGGTTGTCAAAGAGGTCTTTGAGTAGTTGTTCGACCGCGGTTTCCATGCAGCCCTTCAGCGCAGATTCGGGCACCCCCACAATGCGGACATTGTTCCTCCGGGACCGCGATTCCAGGTCATCACATTTGTCCTTTACCTGTTTCATGTCGCGGACAAGTTGTGAGACCGTGTTCTGTAGGGTGTGGACGTTGTCCTCATTAGCCCCGATCCTCTGCTCAGTCTCGGCAATTCTGGTCCCATGCTGATCGATCTTCGCTCTCATTGAAGCGACGTTTGCGTTGATGTCGTCCAGCTTTTCATGGAAGGCAGCAAAGTTTTTAGCCATGGATTCCATCATCGTGGAAAGGTCTGCCTGAGGGGGGTCCTGGGCGCATTCCTCCTCCTCCTCAGGTGGCGGAGAGGACGCCGCGTGCTCCGCTCTAGGCGCTAATTTTGCGAATCTGTCCATGGCGCCTGGTTTACCGTTAGGCCTCGGCTTACTGGGCATCGCTGCGGAGGGAGCACCTGCCCGGGTGTGCCAGATGACCACCTTAGGATGGCGCATCGCTGGTGGGACGGAGATTAGACCACAGTTGTAGCTCTTAAGTCACACTGGAACAGCAGGCGCAGTATTATGTAGCCAGGCTGTGGGGGCACTAGTGGCGGAGGCACTGTTGGGGGTGATCCAGGAAGGGGTAGGTAGTCGCCAGTTATATGGTACCGTCTATATGTGCCTAAGGTTCACCGGCGGAGCAGGTCAGAACGTTGTGCAGCGCCGTTTGACTGGATGGGCGGTCCCAGATCTATCCGCACACCAGATGTTACATCACATTTTACATACCCGGCTGAGGCCTCCAATGGAAGGTAGTGGCAAAGTGTTGTCCCCAGGCCAAGCTGGGGAAGCAGGGTCAGCGTTTGTGAGTGTTTGGGGGCCCCGTCAGACCAGAGGGAGTGAGGCCCAGTCCAAGTTTGTTCACCCACCTTGCAGCTGGATCCCTGCCGCAGCCATCCAGGAGTGAAGATCCAGGATCGGGTGTGGCGGCCGAGAGCACACACGGGTGCGGGCCGCCCAGTCCGCAGCAAGTGGAGGCAATCCGAGCTGGATGAGGGCCCGCCCAGGCCTTCGCCGCGCGGAGTAGGGGTGCAGCAAAGGAGCCCCACAGGGCCGGTGGAGGCGTCCCGACAGAGGGCCGGGGTCCGTCACCGCAGGAGCTGGCGAGTGTCCAGGAGGAGATGGGGCGCCAATGGCCGGGAGCCAATCCGCGGCAGCCGGAGCCGATCAGGTGTCCGGGGCCCGTAACCGTCCCAGGAACGGCAGCGGGGTGAGAGTCGCACAGTATGCAAGCCCCGGCTGACGGGGCCCACCGGGGATCTGCGCTGCCCGGAGGCGCCTCGGAGCGGTGAGCCCAGCAGGCCAGCGAGGGCGGCACGTCAGAAGGCCGCAGGTCGCCTCCTCCGGGGTTGGCGAGGAGGGGACGTCGCACCACAGGGCCCGAGGCCCGTGCCTCCCCTTCCCGGCACCGTTTGTCGCCCAAATTTCACTCGGGTGGACAGGATGATAGGGGGACCAAAATCGCTGTGGTTTCGTCGTGGAAGTATTCAGTATACCGCCGATGTCCAACAGATTGCCGTGGGTAGAGACGGAGCTCACGGGCTAGGCAGCCATTTTCTTCGGCTGCTCAACAGCGCCCCCTGTATTTATATTTTTTTACCTGAAACCTTGAGTCAGTGTTTGCTTGAGTCACAGTAATTGTGGTCCCTTTGTGTAATCTCTGCTACTGCTCATATACTCTTGAGATACGCCTGGCTGCTCCGCCGCTGCTACCACTATGACATAGTAGTACAGGCTTGTACCAAAGGTAAAACTTGTATTGCCACATGTAGTCTTAATTTTGTGTAGTGGTCCCTAAGGGCACTGCACAGGATTCTGCCTAACACTGGTATACAGCGGTGAGGATTTGGAAGTAGAGTGATCGCACTTAGAGTGCTGCTATTGCTTGGGTTCAACTAACCACAAGGCTAATACAACTAATTCTATTTAACTAAGAAATCATGTCAAATATGGGAAACTACACTGAAGAGAGTCTTTCTCTATACTGCTGAGGTTCTGAGAACCATGTCTAAGGATAAGAATATCTCTGGTAAAGGAAAGAAATCTGAACTGTTTGCAAAGTTAATGGGAAAAAGTCTGGCGAGTGGGTCAGAAGGACCTACAACTCCAGCAAACGTGGATTTTGATGCTTCTGATTCTGAGAGTGTTAATTGTGAAGAAGTAGATGAGTCCTTGCTAGGAAACCCTGCAACTCCACTGCCTGCTCAGAATGCACAACCTCTGTCCACAGGGACCCCCACAGGTCCTACACTTACTCCTGACTTTATTGCATTTGAGAAAATGAGACTTGAATTAGAAGTGAAACGTATTGATGCACAAACTGCCATGAAACATCAAGAGTTAAGGCTCAGAGAAATGGAGCTGAACCATGAACTAGAAATGAGGAAACTGTCTCTAGAAAATGCTTCTCTCCCAGAGTCTTCTAGGTCTTCAAGCCCTAAGAGACCCCGTGTGCCAAAGGAAATGATTTGTATTTATGAGACTAAACTTCATGTTTTGGATTGGTTAGCAATGTTTGAGTACAATCATGGGATTCAAGGTATCTCAGGGAATAATTTGATTCCTTGGCTTTTCTTTAGGCTGCCCCTGTTGTAAGTGATGCTGTAATGGAATTGGGGGAGGTGGATAAACAGGATTATGAGTGTGTGAAACTAGCATTAATAGCTAGGTTTGGGAAGACCCCTTCCCAGTATCTTAAGAGGTTTAGAACCCTCAAAAAGCATGATGGTACCCCTTGGGCTACCTGGGTGTGTGAATGTTTGAAAAACTTAGATGGTTGGGTTAAGGGTTACAAAGTGAACACTTATGAGGGTTTGAGGAATCTTGCAATGTTGGAGTATATTTTTGATGTCTGCTCTCCCGAGCTTAGACCACTGTTACGCTCACCTGGTTCCCACGGGGGCGTCGACCGGAACTGGGCCGCTGTTGTTTCCACCAGCGTGACGTGTAGCGCCGAGATGACTGACTGGACTGGCCCGCTCAGCCTAGTTTGTCTGGCTCGCAGGAATATTCTTCTGCAAAGGAGAAGAGGAATTAACCACCCGTGGAATTGAGTGTCAACCCACCTTCCCCACTCCCGTTGTCTTCCCACAGATCACTCTTGATGTCCCCTCCTTAGTCTCACCTGATGGTTTGGAAGGATGAGCTCTCCATCCTGCGTCGACCGCAGGGGCGCGTTGATGACCAGTTACTTCACTGGCGTAGAGGAATTGGTGAGTTCCAGTATTGACTCTAAAGTCCAATTGTTCATAAGAGTTCAAATGTCTGATCTTCACTCTGTCCAATTCCTTGCAGGTCCACTCGAAGATTTCCAAATGGCAATTGGTAAGATTCAGGTAAGTCTATTGTGGTTTTCCCCTTAGGGGCCGGGGTACGGCGATGAAGCAGAGTTGACTATGACGACCCGAGATAAGGTGAGACCCCCGTGGTAAATCAGGTAAGTTTTGTGGGGGGTAACTTGTATTGTCTTTGCTTTCTCCCCTTAGGGGCCGGGGTACGGCAATGAAGCAGAGTTGACTGCGCCGACCCGAGATGAGGTGAGTACCCCCCGTGGTAAATCAGGTAAGTCCTTGGGGTAGCTTGTATAGCCTTAGAGAGTCCCCTTGCTCACCTTGCTGTCTTTGTCTCCTTAGGTGTCAGAGGGCGGCCGCGAGATGGAGAGAGCGTGATGGAATGCTGAAGTACCGCCAAGCAGGTGAGTTCAGCACGGCGCCGTAGGAATGCGAAGCAATGCTTCAAAGACTTCTGTCTTTCAGCTCCGTGGCGAAATGGATCAGGATTCAGCTAAGGATTAAAGTTAAAACTCCTGTTCTAACCTTTATCCTTCTTTTCTTCTTGTTTCAGGAGTCCCAGGACTGAAGCGGGCGTGGCTGAAGACTGGAGCTGCTGAAAACACAGTGAGCGTTACGCTGCAGCAAGCAGAATAACGCGAAGCACGTGTGGCTGTCCGGGCGTGGTTTAAATAGCCTTGGAAGAAGATCCAGGTAAGTATACTTCCCCAGCCCCACCCAAGTAACAAAATAGTCCCTTCAGTAAAATATTCCCTCCTAAGCCTCATTTGGCTTAACTCTTCATGCAGCATGGTCTGCCTCAGGTGAGTATGCAGCATGGTCTGCTTCAGGTAAGTTATCAATAATGAGCCTGGCGCCCATGGCGCCAGGACTGACTTTATCTTTATGAGCCTGGCGCCATAGGCGCCAGGACTGCACCCAAACAGCCCCTAACTGGGGCTTTTGGGCATGCTCCAAGTGGCATGATGCCTGCTTCCGGGGCTGATGGGCCTGGTCTGGTCTTCCGGGGGCAGGCATCATGACAGCACTCCCCCTCAAGGCCCCTCCTAAAGTCGTTCTCCCCCTTGGCTGTCGTTTGTCTGGAAATTCCTGATGGAACCTCTTCACTAAACGAGGTGCATGCACGTGGTCACTAGGTTCCCAAGACCTTTCCTGCGGACCATAACCTTTCCAGTCAATTAGGTAAAAGAGTTTTGATCTCACTCTTTTTGAGTCCAAAATATTCTTGACTTCGAACTCGGGCTCCCCGTCTATAAGGATAGGTTCAGGTGGAGTGGTTAGCCTAGTTCCTGGTTGCACTGGCTTCAAAAGAGACACGTGGAAGACGGGATGGATTCGCATATGAGCAGGTAGGTCCAACTTGATGGCCACTGGGTTAATATTTGCCTTGACAGAAAAAGGTCCCAAATACCTGGGGTTAAAGGTCCGAGTCCCCTTGAGTGGTAAGTGCTTAGTGGCTAACCATACTTGGTCCCCTATTTGGTATTGCGGAGCTTCACTTCTGTGCTGATCCGCATCCTTTTTGTATTTTTCCTTAGCCTTTTGCAAATGGATGGTTGCTTCTTTAAAGGCTTGTGTAATAACAGCGTGGAGATGGTCCACTGCGGGCATCTCTAAATGCTGGGGTGAGTCCAAATCCGAGGTTCGAGGATGGTGCCCATAAATGGTAAAAAAAGGACTTTGTCCAGTTCCTGAGTGTACGGAATTATTGTACGCATACTCTGCGATCCACAGAATGTCTTTCCAATTCCCCTCAGACTGATGTAGCATACAACGGAGGTATTGTTCAAGAGTCTGGTTGGTCCTCTCCGTTTGACCGTCGGTCTGAGGGTGGTGACTGGTCGAAAGCCTAACATCAATTTGTGCCAGTTGGCAGCATTTCCTCCAAAAATGTGAAATGAATTGACTGCCCCGATCTGAAATTAACACTGAAGGAAAGCCATGCAGGCGGACAACATTTTCAAGGAATTCCTGTTACGCTCACCTGACTCCCACAGAGGCGCTGGCCTGGTTCGCGTTGCTGTGACCTCTTCTAAGGTGATGCGCAGGGTTCGGAAGACGGACTGGACCGGGCCCACAAATCTGGCTTGACTGGCTCGCAGAAGTATCCTTCTGTAGGCGAAAATAGGGGATTAACTGTCTGCGGGGTAATGCAATCGGCCTCCCACTTTCCCCTCTCACCCTCCTCGAAACCCTTCTGTGATTTCTCATAGCGTCTCACCTTAGGGTCTGGAAGGACGAGCTCTCCATCCTGCTTCTGATGCAGGGGCGCGTTGGTATCCAGTTACTTCACTGGATTTTCGGATTGGTGAGAACCAAACTTGCTTGGCTTCCAGGTAAGTTTTTTGATAAGAAGTTCCCCTTGTGTCCATGCATTAATGTACTAATACTAGTGTCTTTTTCCCCATAGGGGCCGGGGTACGGAATGCCGGGGAACAGGCACCGACCCGAGATGAGATGAGAGGTGAAATCCCTGTAGAAATCAGGTAAGTCTTTAATGAGCGTTTTTTGGTAATGTCTTTTCATTCGCTCATTAACGCTGATGTCTCTTTTTCCCCTTAGGGGCCGGGGTCCGGAAATGCCAGGATGCGGCGCGGACCCGAAATGAAGAGGGAATGAATCAACAGGTAAGTCTTAACATGGAGATTTAGCTTTCCTTATTCCCTTCTCTCTCTCACCTTTTGTTCTGGTCTTTTTCTCCCTAGGTGCTGGGGCGTGACTGCGAATCCGGATGATCGCTGCTGAACATGGAGGTGCCCTGTAAAGGTGAGTGGAATGCGGCGCTGCAGTGATCGACGCGATGAGCTTTTAAATTAAAGTCTTCCTTTCCAGGATTGTCGGCGAGATGTCTCCGGGATGCGGATTTAGCAGGTAAGGACTTTTCCTTCTTCTGTTCTCTTCTTCTCTTCCTTTGCAGGTGATCCAGGATGCTGGCAGGCGTGGCAGAAGTCAGGATGCAGGAGCAGACACGGTGAGCGTCCAGCTGCTAGATGCAGAACAACGCGAAGCACGTGTGGCTGTTCGGGTGGGGTTTAAATAGCCTTGGAAGAAGTTCCAGGTATGTATCCTTCCTCCAATCAGGTATGTATCCTTCCCCGACCACGCCCGGATGGTAAATTAGTCCCACAGGTAAAGTAGTTCCTTTCAGGCCTCAAGGAGGCCAGGATCCTGCAGCATGGTCTGCATCAGGTAAATGCACCCAAGCACTCCCATAATGAGCATGGCACCTATGGCGCCAGGACTGATGTCTTTTATGAGCCTGGCGCCATAGGCGCCAGGACACTGTCCAAAGGGCCCCTATATGGGGTTGCTGGGTCCTTCCTTGGGGACTGGATGTCCGCTTTCGGGGACGCAGGGCTTGAACCGGCTCCCCGGGAGCGGGCATCATGACAATTCCTTGGCCAGGATTGAAGCTGAAGGTATCCCTTTTAAAGGAATGAAGTGGGCCATTTTAGAAAAAAGATCTACAATAACTAGAATGGTATTGTAACCTTGGTACGGGGGTAAATCCGTGATAAAGTCTAATGACCAGGTATGCCAAGGGTAGGTGGTATGTCTAATGGTTGCAATAATCCAGCAGGTTTTTTCTTTTGCCCTTTATTTTGTGCGCAAATGCCACAAGACATAACAAATGACTTGACATCCTTTCGCCAGGTGGGCCACCAAAATTGCTTCCTAATTTTAGCTTCGGTTTTTGCAATACCCGGATGCCCTTCTATTAAGGTGTCATGGTAATGGGAAATGACAAGTTCCTGTAGTTCTTTTTGCAGTAAAAATAGCCGGCCTTGCTAATAAGGTAAATCATTGATGACAGAGTACTCTGGACCTTTCTTTGCCCAGTCCTGTAGGGCAACGGAATCAAAGAGTTGGTGGATCTTGTTTTGAATGTCCTCCAGTGTCTGTATGGATGTCAGGCCAAGGATTCTCTGTTCCAGAATTATGGGTACGGGTTCTAAAGTTATTTCTGCTTCTCCCACTCCAATCCGGGACAAGGCGTCTGCTTTACCATTCTTACAACCTGGTCGATAGGTTATTACAAAATCAAACTTGGCGAAGAACAATGCCCAACGGAGTTGGCGCGAAGATTGGGCTTTGGCTGTCTTTAGGTATTGTAAGTTGCCGTGATCGGTGATGACCGTGATGGTATGTCTGGCACCCAGAAGATAGTGCGGCCAAGCCTCGAAGGCGGACTTGATGACCAGCAGCTCCTTGTCGGTTATGGCATAGTTTAATTCGGGAGCTGAAAATTTTCTTGACCAAAGCGCCACTGGGTGAAGCTGGTTAGTTTCGGGATCCTTTTGGGAAAGGACTGCTCCCATGGCTGAACTGGATGCATCTGTTTCCACTATGTAGGGAAGCTCGGGGCGCGGGTGTCTTAATATGGGAGCAGATGTGAATTTAGCTTTTAACTCTTGGAAGGCGTTCTCGGCTTCCTCTGTCCACACAAAGCGTTTGTTTTTTCGCAATAGTGTTGTAATGGGATGTACAATGTGCGAGAAGTCCGGGATAAACCTGCGGTAGAAATTGGCAAAGCCAAGCATGCTTTGAACTCCTTTGATTGAACTTGGCGAAGGCCAATTAAGAATGGCATCCACTTTTAGTGTATCCATCCGGATTCCTCTCGGGGTCAGAATAAATCCAAGGAATTCCACTTCCGTAGTGTGGAAGATGCACTTTTCCAGTTTAGCATATAATTTATGCTGGCGTAACTTCTCTAGGACTGCTCGGACGTGTTTTACATGCTCAGATTCTGATAAAGAGTATACTAAGATGTCGTCGATGTAAACGACCACACAAACGTCGATAAGCTCTCGGATGACATCGTTCATGAAGAACTGGAAGGCTGCTGGTGCATTGCATAGTCCGAAGGGCATCACCTGGTACTCAAATAGTCCATACTTGGTGCGAAAAGCAGTCTTCCATTCGTCACCCTCTTTGACACGTACCAGATGATATGCCCCCCGAAGGTCTAGTTTCGTGTATATACAAGCGTCCTTCACCTGGTCTAGTAGTTCTGGGATCAAAGGCAGTGGGTATCGATTCTTGATGGTTATCTGATTCAGTGCGGGGTAGTCTGCACATGTTCTAAGGTCGCCTTCCTTTTTCGGTACGAAGAACAAAACTGAAGATGCAGGGGACTTGGACGGGCGAATGAAGCCATTAGCAAGGTACTGGTCTAGGTACTGGCGCAAATGGAGATTTTCTGGTTCCGTAAGTCTACATAAAAAGTGCAAGCAGCATTGATTCATGAATGTTGCAAACCCTTGTGGGTCTCCGGCAAAGCGTTCAGGCGAAGCCAAAGGAACGGCTCCAGGTAAATTTATCTGCACCGGATTACTCGATGGTACAGGAGCTGGACTTGCCCCAAGTCCTGGTAGAGGTGTTTGTCCAGCCTGGCTCTGTAATAGTTGTCTGGCCAACTCATCAGTTCGTTCTTTTGACACTATCAGTTCCCTCCTGAGGGCATTGGTTTCTTGGCGGGCGGAATGCACTTCGGCCCTTAATTCCCCTAATAATTGGGCCAACTGATCAGTTTCCGAGGTCTCCATGAAGCCCAGGTGGGTATTTGTGGGTAGGCTTCGCGTTCTGTTACGCTCATCTGGTTCCCACGGGGGCGTCGACCGGAACTGGGCCGCTGTTGTTTCCACCAGCGTGACGTGTAGCGCTGAGATGACTGACTGGACTGGCCCGCTCAGCCTAGTTTGTCTGGCTCGCAGGAATATTCTTCTGCAAAGGAGAAGAGGAATTAACCACCTGTGGAATTGAGTGTCAACCCACCTTCCCCACTCCCGTTGTCTTCCCACAGATCACTCTTGATGTCCCCTCCTTAGTCTCACCTGATGGTTTGGAAGGATGAGCTCTCCATCCTGCATCAACCGCAGGGGCGCGTTGATGACCAGTTACTTCACTGGCGTAGAGGAATTGGTGAGTTCCAGTATTGACTCTAAAGTCCAATTGTTCATAAGAGTTCAAATGTCTGATCTTCACTCTGTCCGATTCCTTGCAGGTCCACTCGAAGATTTCCAAATGGCAATTGATAAGATTCAGGTAAGTCTATTGTGGTTTTCCCCTTAGGGGCCGGGGTACGGCGATGAAGCAGAGTTGACTATGACGACCCGAGATGAGGTGAGACCCCCGTGGTAAATCAGGTAAGTTTTGTGGGGGATAACTTGTATTGTCTTTGCTTTCTCCCCTTAGGGGCCGGGGTACAGCGATGAAGCAGAGTTGACTGCTCCGACCCGAGATGAGGTGAGTACCCCCGTGGTAAATCAGATAAGTCCTTGGGGGGTAGCTTGTATAGCCTTAGAGAGTCCCCTTGCTCACCTTGCTGTCTTTGTCTCCTTAGGTGTCGGAGGGCGGCCGCGAGATGGAGAGAGCGTGATGGAATGTTGAAGTACCGCCAAGCAGGTGAGTTCAGCGCGGCGCCGTAGGAATGCGAAGCGATGCTTCAAAGACTTCTGTCTTTCAGCTCAGTGGCGAAATGGATCAGGATTCAGCTAAGGATTAAAGTTAAAACTCCTGTTCTAACCTTTATCCTTCTTTTCTTCTTGTTTCAGGAGTCCCAGGACTGAAGCGGGCATGGCTGAAGACTGGAGCTGCTGAAAACACGGTGAGCATTACGCTGCAGCAAGCGGAATAACGCGAAGCACGTGTGGCTGTCCGGGCGTGGTTTAAATAGCCTTGGAAGAAGATCCAGGTAAGTATTCTTCCCCAGCCCCACCCAAGTAACAAAATAGTCCCTTCAGTAAAATAGTCCCTCCTAAGCCTCATTTGGCTTGAGTCTTCATGCAGCATGGTCTGCCTCAGGTGAGTATGCAGCATGGTCTGCTTCAGGTAAGTTATCAATAATGAGCCTGGCGCCCATGGCGCCAGGACTGACTTTATCTTTATGAGCCTGGCGCCACAGGCGCCAGGACTGCACCCAAACAGCCCCTAACTGGGGCTTTTGGGCATGCTCCAAGTGGCATGATGCCTGCTTCCGGGGCTGCTGGGCCTGGTCTGGTCTTCCGGGGCAGGCATCATGACAACAGCACTTGGCTGATTCAAAGGAGATAGATCCTAAGAAGCTGGCCAGGGCTGCTGACTTGTGGGTAGCCAACATGGCCACTCACAAGGATTCTGGGGGTACTCAGAAGAAGGATGAGGGGAAGCAGCCAAAGAAAGACAACAAAGAGAATTCCAATAATTCCAAGCCAAAAGAGGGCCCCAAACTTAACCAGGGTAA
Source organism: Ambystoma mexicanum (assembly GCF_040938575.1). NCBI lineage: Eukaryota > Metazoa > Chordata > Amphibia > Caudata > Ambystomatidae > Ambystoma > Ambystoma mexicanum. The sequence continues at coordinate 1,228,026,642 of NC_090926.1, forward strand.
GCAACAAGGTAAACCGAATCAGGCTAGTGTACCACCTGGTTCCACACCAGATGGAGGCCAGGGCAAACCCCCATTCCAGAGAGCATTTGGAAAATGCTTTGTTTGTGGGTTGCCTGTCCATGTGAAAGGAGATCCCAAGTGTAAGGGTAAACCTTCAGGGATCAACACTGTCTCCTTAGCCTTCTCCCAGGTGGATGAAGTACCTATGACCAGTGGAAACTTCCAGCTACTAGCTGATGAGCCCATGAGAGTCTCGGCTAGTGTTTCTTTAGTGTCCTTGGGTCTTTGGGAACAACAGAACTTAGATGTCTATAACTCAATCGCAGATAATACTAAAGCGTGTTATAAAGATAGTGTTCTTGTGAATGGTCAGGAGACCCCTGCCATCAGAGACTCTGGAGCCAGCATAACTGTGGTTGATGAATGTTTTTTCAAAGTGGAGGATGTTGCTAACGCACCCAAACACTTAACCATCTTAGCTGGAGGCCCTGTGCAAATGGTTCCCCAGTTACCAGCTCTCATCCAGTGTAATGACATGACTGTCAGAATACCTGTAAGTGTGCAGAATAATGTACCTGGGAGTGTCCTGTTGGGTAATGACCTCAAAACTCTTGGAGTTGTGTCCAACACCCCCAGATCCCCCAGCAGAAGGAAGCAGGAGCTCACAAGGTCTGCAAGGGAGAGAACCTTAAGAGGCTCTCCTGGGGACATGATAGAGGAAGCTATCACCCCAAGTTCACAGGACTTACTTACTGCCATTGCAGGGCAAGAAAAGACAAAGGGGAAACCTAAGTCTGCCAGCAGGAAAACAGTAAGCACTCCTGTGCCCAGAAGGACATCTCCGAGACTGTCCAAAGTCACACCTGTGACTCCCACACCAGCTGAGGCTCAGTGTGAGGTTCAACCCTGTATCGTCAAACTAGATACTGAGGAATCAGATCTAGAAGAGGATCTTACCTTAGTAGGAGAGCTTGACCCTGTTGAACATCCTGAGCACACGTTTGGAGGAACGCTCGAGTAAAGGAGCGTTATTGTGATTGCTGCAAAAGAACTTTTTCTCCTGCATCTGCACGGTCAGCCAGCCAGGCTCTTGCCATCCACGCTTCCTGGAGGAGGCGGGGCAAGCCACGAGCACGTGAGAGGTCACGTGAACCACCACCACCTACTTCCAGGCGACACAGCCACCCTTGCGGCGTGAAGCCCGTCGGAGATAAGCCCTCTGGCTGTTGTGCGGCTGTTTGGCGCTGGGGTGACCAAATTGTTGTGCGGTGTCCCAAGGAGAGTATCATTCTACCTCAGTCAACCTCGGGCCCACCGCCTCAGTGTTCTCAGCAACAAACAACCTGTATGATGAGCCCGCAAACACGTCAAAAGCAGAAAATTCGACTCCAGTCGGAGCGGCCGGATTATCCCCTACAGGCGTTGTCGATTACTTCTGATCAAAATACCATGATTGTGAACAAAGGAAATGAGGTAAGAACTGCTACATTAAATATGTCATCATTGCCTCAAACGACACAATCTGAGGTTTTGTGCTTAAAATCGCCAATACACATTGTAAGTTCTTTGCTTACCTTGACAGAAAATCTTATCATTAATGAGAATCTTCTTACTCACTGTCGACTTAAACTGATTTCGGATGTAGCACGGCAATTATCATTTTTAACTCCTTGTGCGTCATGTCGAACGATGCTACCGGAAGAGACCTCACATTGTGTTGCACATAGTAAACATGTTCACGCCTATGAAAGATCGGATGCTTTGGATAAAACAGCATCAGGTGAAAAATGCAGCACTTGTGAACTCTTACTAATCCGGTCTCTAGCCTTTTCTACTACTTTTACGACACGGGTCCTGGAGCCGAGAGTGCAGGCTAATGCGATCGAGGTAAATACCGCATCGTTTCAGTCTCCCTTCGACGTAACGGACTCAGAGCTGTTGTTAATTCAAGTGCCCGCGAATATTTCCAATGAGACAAACTTCATATTTATACCGCCAGTAAACCAACCGAGTGTGCAGGCAGCCAAAAACGATTCACAAAGTGCATTACAAGTAAATGAAGGAGCGATGTTACCTATGACTATGACATCAGCTAACCATCAAGGCGCTCAGCTTAACTTGATAATGCCATTACAAGACTCTCCAGGATTTTCAAAAACTGGTGTTGAAAGCCACAAAGAGAGCTCAACAAAGCTGAATCTATCTCGCCCTTGCTTATTTACAACGGCAAACAGTGGCGGACCAACATATGGGGTGGGAACACTATGTCAACCCGTAATCTCTACAGCGCCTCAACTTAATTTGACAAATACAGGAACAAAATTAAAAACAGCTTTGGGTATGTCACCTAAAGTCCTTGATTTGGCAGGACGAGCGGCGCGTCTAACAGAGAGGCTAACTGCTGATTACAACTCCATCAAAGAAAAGCTGATACAGAGCTTTGGAGAGAAGTCTAACTCTAATTATGCAAATTCTGCACCGAGAGGACGTATCACAAATAACACCTTTCAACAATCCAAATCTGGATTTCCTGAGCTGAACTCTTCTCACCACAGCTCAGCAATTGACTGCACTACCTCCGGTGCTAATAATGCCGATATTGCTTCTGAAACGGAGAGCTTAAATCACATGATTGAAGATGAGGTAGAAAATGAGTCTCCACAGCAACGTGGGAGGAGGCGAGAGTCCCTAGTCAAACAAATACAAGAAACAATGCCAAAATCCTTATCTGCAACTTCTGCACAGGAACAAATGAATAAATCGAACCTGTCAGTTGCAGCTGGCATTCAAATTCATAATAATGTACTGGCCGCCACCTCTCTGGCTCTCATTCCTTTCGTAAAACTTTACGAGAGTTTAAATGAGGCCATAAAAGATCAGGGCACGCAAATTAACCAGCTTATTTCTAAAGTGGACACGATGGAACATATGAATAGTGCACTGCTACAAAGAATGGACAGAGAGGCGGAGACGTCCTCGCAATGGCAATATCGCCTTGGAGACCTGCTGACAAGCACCCATGTAGATAATTCCACCTTAATGGCTGCGACGCTCGAATGTATGAAATGGGTAAGGCACAATATCAAGATGAATACAGAACAAACACCTGGGCATACAGAACAATTTCCTGAGCGCCTTAGTGCCGCAGTTACCTCAAATCAAACTCCTCTCTCATCAGGAAGTGCAATTTCTGTACCATCTTTGATACATCCGCCCAAGAATACTCTCCAAGTTGGACTCCCCAGTAGCAGTGTGGAAAATGCACGACTTCAAGGTACTGTAGTACAACCAAAAAAAAAGAAATCGAACTCTGCAGCCTTGCTGCCCTGTCTAATTATCAATACTAGTGAAGTTTCTGTAGATAGTGCAACAGCAACAACAGCACAAATTCAACAAACTCAGACTTCTACCAATGCTGCAGAGACATCAGAACTGATCCACTCCGCAACAGTGTTCACTGAACCCCTACAAGCGCCAGAGGTTCCTGATGCAAGTATAAATCAACCCTTACCATTAGTTTCTAGGACCACAAATTCATTTGACATTTTTAAAGGCTCAGCTAAGAACTTTCCAGTTGGTAACATAAAGGCACCAATATTATCTGCAAAAAAAGTATGATCGGCTCCAAAAAAGATCTCGAACATCCCAGCTAAGAAACGATCCACTAATGTCAAACAATTTGTCAGAAACATAGTGATTCCTCAAAAGCTTGCGTTTTTTGATCGCCTTACAAATGAGGTGTCTGCAGTTGATGTCATCCCTGCTCATTCAAAAGAGCTACAGAGCAAGTCGAATGATGCCAAGCTTTCCTTAATGTTGAATCAAAATCCAAATAAGCGAGCCCGCTTAGACTCAGACTCTGAACAAACAGTACAAGACGTGGAATCAGTGTATCTATGTGACCTTTCGACTTACTCACTTGACCTTGCCAGCTCCTCTTCGATCTTATCTGGTGAATCAATGAGTAAAAGAAGGACTAATGGCCCGAGCGAAGCCCCCTCTGGAGTACATACACGTGAAGAGGTAAAAGGGCTCAGAAAAGTGACCATGTTTCCCTCAACGTCTCAGTTGAATTCCTTGGAATCCAATCGGTCTAATGCAAGTCAGCTCTTAATTGTAAAGAAGGGATTTGAATCGCCTCAAAATTTCAATCCCAAAATGACCGCTGCTCAGCGGAATAAGCAAACTCCAATAAAAACGAAGGAAAGTGTTAGACGTCAACTCGGTTTAAAAAACCAAACCTGGAAAACCAGAGTGGAAAATGTGTTTTCTGACGATAAAGATGTTAACCTAAACAGAAGAAACGTGATGAAACTACTTCATAACATCCCTTCACTTCGCACCATCACTACAGAAGACATTCTAATTGTTGAATATATTTCAGAGAAATCCGCTGATAAAGTCTTCTTACATATAAGTTCATCAGCAGTAGAAAAAACCCTTCTAGCGGCACAAGATGAACTATTATCTTATGGATTTGAAATACATTCGGAGCGGATTACATCTAACTCTGTGAAAAATGTTGGTGCAAAATCAAGAAACGATCATCGACGTGAAGATTTAAGGAATCACTTCTCTTCACGAGAGCGTGGAGTTGGAATAAAATCCACCTGGAAACACTCTGATGGAAGCACAAAACGAGTTGCCTCACAGAAAATCCTACAAACATAACCATTAGCAAACATAAGGACAGAAAATTGTGGAATCCTCTCTTGGAACACCCGAGGTTTTCTCCATCTATTTAATGACTTCCTCACGTCCTTAACAAATAATTTTATTATCTGCCTCCAAGAGACGTGGCTTCGAGAAACTCCGACTAAAGATGGTTATACCATTGCTCTAAACAAAGCAGGAAAGAACCAGCGTGGGAGACCCTTTTCTGGTCTAATCACAATGATCAATAATGCATATGGCTGGGAGTTAATCCAAACATTCATGCCGAATCTTTTCGTACTTGGATCACTATTGCAGCTAAGCTGGAAGAAAAACAAACTTTCCCTACAATTACTGATCATTAATCTATATTGGAACCCGGCTATGATCTCTTCTGCAAGCTTTATCAAATCAGTGATGGCAATCATCGATCCATGTTTAACATCTAGTGTGGAGACAATAATTATAATATGTGGAGACTTTAATTTCTCATGGCTTGAAAAATCTTCGAAAAATAGGACCGCATCCATTGCAGTATCGACTAGAGGAGACAAATGGTTAGAAGCCATGAAATCAAGAAATTGCGAGATGGTCAATGGCTACATCCAAGGTGATATCCCTCCAAGCTCTACCTGGCACAGAGATAAAAGTCTTAAAACTTTAGACTATTTTTGGATCTCTGCTTCTTTCTGGTCAAAAGTAGAAAGATTGTCCATAACTAAAACAACTGTAAGCGATCACAGCATATTGGAGCTATTCTGTATACTAGAACGGTGCAAAACATCAGCGCAGTATGACCTACAATTGGAGGTGAATGAGGGATTGAACAGATTGCGAATCAAAAACCATCATATTTGCCAGTTGAGAAATGGCCTTAAGGATGATATATTATCCACTTCCGACAGAGTAAATTACGCACCTTTGTTAATCCAATTTGGCACCGCAAAAAAAAGATCATATAAGCCTTTCCAAACTCAGAAAAAATATGTATACAGTGCGCAGGTAAACCAGCAGAAGAAACAAATGATCAAAAACATCAGACTGATCAAAAAGAAAGGTAACAATACTCTTGAAGGAAAAAAGGAAATCAAAAACTGCAAAACGAAATATCGCAACTGGCTAAAATCCTTCCAGATAATTAGAGATCAAGAACGGGCGGAAACAATGCTAGGTCTAATTATCCAACGAAACTCAAGAGATATTTGGAAAATCTTAAACAACAATTGTACCCAGGAATCTAGTTTAACTAATGGAATATCTATGCTAACCTGGGAACAACACTTTAGGAAAGTCTTTGAAAATACCTCAGCACTGGGCTTCCCAGAGCACTTGACTTTATTGGCTACCTGGGATGTATGTGAATCCAGAGCAAAAATCATCGCTCTCATAACACAACTGAAGAATTCCTGTGCAGCAGGCCCTGATGGACTAACAAATGTTCTCTTAAAAGAGAAAAAGGAACTTTGGGCCGATTTCATTGTGGATCTATTTGGAGTGATTTCAGTAGCCAAGCTGATTCCGAGTTCTTGGAGGACTGCGATCATTGTGCCAATATTCAAGAAGGGCAATAGAGATAACCCTGCCAATTATTGCCCTATTGCGCTCTTGGATATTATAGGCAAAATCTTTGCCACTTGTCTACAACAAAAACTCACCAAATGGGCCTCTTCTAACAATCTATTAGATAAGCGACAAACAGGCTTTACTAAAGATGTTGGAACAGAAATTAATCTTTTCATTGTAAATATACTTAAGCTTGATATAATGAAAAATAAGGGGAAAATCTTTGTAGCTTTTATAGATATGCGGCAGGCTTTTGACCAAATTAATCGCACAATTCTATGGAAGAAATTAATATCATGGTCATGTCCTGCGAACATTCTCCACCCACTCATGGCTTTATATACAGGAACTTCAATAAAAGTCCGCACTGATAACAGAGGCACCATGACGAAAGAAATTCCAACTACCCAGGGAGTGAAGCAGGGCTGCCCCTTGGCAGCTCTACTGTTTAAGTTGTATATTGCTGACTTACCGGAGGCGTTTGTGAACATTCGCTGTTTCCCACCGAAAGTAAACAACCAACCAATTAGTTATGCGATATATGCCGACGACATTGTATTATTCGATCAAACCGAAATTGGACTACAACGTCTACTTCAAGCGTTGGTTTTGTATCTGCAAACCAATGGTCTGGAAATTAATGCCGGAAAATCAAAGATAATGTCCTTTGGGTCATTACAAAAAAGATCGGTGGAGAAGTTCAGTTGGTACGCATCGGGAGAAAAGATTGAGGTTGTACAAACCATACGATATCTTGGGATACAAATAAATAACTCGATCAGAGAACAAGCCTGGATCTTAGATCTGAAGCATCGTATGACAGCTTTTACTCTCCAAGGCAAACGCCTACACAATGAATTTGGCAAATTCACCCTGATTCCGGTCATGACCTTCTATCGTCAAAAAGTCATTCCTGCCTTGACCTACGGAACAGAGGCAGGATTAAATATCGATAATCGCATCTGGGCAGCTCTGGAAGGCCAATTCTGGAGAGGAGTTCTAGCCCTTCCAACCTCTGTTCCCATTGTGGCAATAAGGCATGAACTAGGCCTTGATCCATTGGATGGCCTGATTCTATGGAAGTCCATCGCCTTGCTATGCAAAATGAACTTAAACACTGTCGCTCCAGCATATGAAATCCTAAAAGAAATAGAGGCCTTACATTATTCTGGAATGTTACATATCTGGGCGACGAAAATCAGAAAGTCTCTGGCAGTCATCGACATTTCCTGGGATACTGTATGTAATACACCACAGATTGCCAAAAGAAAAGTGAGATCTTGGTATTGGAAAAAAAATGGAGAATTACGTGGGGCGATGTCGTCATCACTTAACCTAGGCATGACCTGCAACAGCCTAGATAAGCTACCTAAATACTTATCAAGATTTCCTTCAAGATATCATCGTAACAAGTTTTTAAGATTTCGGCTAAACTTATACAAAACCAAAGAGATGATGTACTTGAGACACTATAAAGAAATAGTTGACAACAAATGTAGGTTCTGTAAAAATGAATCAGAAACACTTAAACATCTAGTCACTGAATGTGGCTATGTGGCGACTCAGCGTTCATTTTTTCTTCAACATCTAACATCGATTTTCCAACAAACTGATCACCTATGGTACATGCTGGTAGCTGGAAATAATGTTAAATCAGTCTGTGCCTTGGTAGACTTTCTTGATGACATCTTGGAGGAAGACTTATGTTATGTTAAAAAATAAGCCTTTTATCGGAAAAAGCTGCAGGAGAATGATGAACTTGTATGACAGTGGATAAATGACAAAGATATAAGATAAGATGAAGACGTTGTCTTAATTTTGTAATTAAAGTTGTGTAAATAACTAATTGTTACAATAAAAAAAAAAAAAAACATCCTGAGCTGCAGTCTTTACTAGCAGAAGGTGGACCCAACAGAGAAGATTTCAGTAAGGGACAAAGAGAGTGTCCTACCTTGGAAGGTCTTCACCAACAGGCAGCTTCTCAGCTCAATGGGACTGAGCCTGGGAAGTATAGGTTGCACTGGGAAGATGGCCTCTTCTACAGTGAACCAACTGAGTCAACCCCTGGAGACTACAAAAGACTTGTAGTACCTCTAGGGAACCGACTCCAGTTTCTGCAGTTAGCCCATGAGGTACCTTTGGCTGGTCACTTAAGTTTTAAGAAGACCAAAGAAAGGCTATCTCTGCACTTCTACTGGCCTAAGATGGGTACAGAAGTAGACAAATTCTGCAGAAGCTGCCACACTTGCCAAACCTCTGGCAAGAGTGGATCCAAGAATGTGGCACCCTTGGAGCCTCTCTCAGTGGTGGGAATTCCTTTTGAGAGGATTGGGATTGACATTGTTGGTCCTCTTGACCCTCCCACAACTTCAGGCAACAGGTTTATCCTAGTTGTAGTGGACCATGCCACTAGATTTCCTGAAGCCATATCTATGAGGACTGTTACGGCTCTGGCTGTGGCTAAGGCCCTACTTGGTATTTTTACCAGAGTAGGTTTTCCTAAGGAGGTGATATCTGACAGGAGATCAAGTTTCATGTCCCACTACATGCAAACCATGTGGAAAACCTGTGGAGTCACCTACAAGTTCTCAACTGCCTACCGCCTTCAAACCAATGGGCTGGTAGAGAGGTTTAACAGAACTATGAAGAGCATGATAGGTGCTTTAGAATAACCCCTTAGAAGAAAGTGGGACCTTCTACTGCCATGCCTTCTCTTTGCATATAGAGAAGTCCCTCAGAAGGGAGTAGGATTCAATCCCTACGAACTTCTCTATGGCCATCCAGTCAGAGGTCCATTGGCCCTGATTAAGGAGGGGTTGGAGAGTGCTCCTTCCCCCAAGCCAGTCACAGTGACTGACTATGTGATAGGTCTCCGGAGGAGAATGTCGCACATGATGGCAGAGGCAAGTGATAACTTGAGGGCTGGTCAAGCTCTGGTCAAACATTGGCATGACCAGAAGGCTAACATGGTTGAGTTTACTCAAGACCAGCTTGTTCTTGTTATGGTCCCCACAAGGGAGAGGGCCTTGCAGGACAAATGGATATGACCCTTCAAGGTTGTGGGTAAACTTGGAGAGGTGAACTATCTGGTGAACTTAGGCAATCCTAAGGAGGCTCCCAGAGTCTTTCACACCAACCGTTTAAAGGCTTATGTCTCTAGACCTGACATAGGAGCTTTGCTTCTAGCTTCAGCTCAGGAGGAGGAGAGTGAACCTCTGCCTGACCTCCTTGGAGGCTTACCTTTAGATGAGCAAGTGGAAGGAGTTAATCTCTCTTCTAGTCTCACATCTGACCAACAGGATGAGTACAAGTTACTGTTAATTCAGTTTGCCTCCCTGTTCTCTATTTCACCATGCTTGACCCCTTAGGGCCAGCATGATGTACACACTGGTGACTGTTTTCCTGTCAAAAAAACAGAGGGTACAGAATGTCAGACAATGTCAGAACCCACATAAGGAATGAGGTCAACGAGATGCTTGAACTCGGGGTAATAGAACACTCTACTAGCCCATGGTCTAGCCAGTTGTGCTTGTACCAAAGGCAGGACCCAAGGAGTTGAGATTCTGCATGGTCTATAGAGCTCTAAATGCAGTCACCACGACTGATGCCCATCCTTTGCCTAGGACAGATGTGCTGGTGGACAAACTTGGTGCAGCCAAGTACCTCAGCACATTTGACCTAACGTCAGGCTATTGGCAAATAGCCCTGACAGACCATGCCAAGGAGAGAACTGCATTCTCCACCCCAGCTGGCCTCTACCAATTCAAGGTAATGCCTTTTGGATTAAAGAATGCACCTGCTACATTTCAGAGGATGGTCAATCAAGTTCTGAATGTGATGGAGGACTTCTGCATGGCATTGCAGTGTTCAGCCCTACATGGAAAGAACATGTTGAACACCTAGGTTATGTATTGCAGGCTCTTGAACAGGCCCTTCTGACCCAAAAGGGAAGCAAATATCAAATTGGTCAGAGTTCAGTGGTCTACCTTGAACCTGAGGTAGGAGGAGCAAAGTATAAGATGTATAAAACTGGGCCACCCCTACTACGCAAACCCAAGTGAGAGCCTTCCTAGGTCTCACTGGGTATTATAGGAAATTCATAGAGAACTATGGGACCATAGCTTCTCCCTTGAATGTCATCCCCTCTCCCAAATTTCCTAAAAAGGTCAGGTGGAATGAGGAGTGCAATCAAGCCTTTGAAGGTCTAAAGAAAGCCCTTTGTCAAGCTCCAGTCCTAAGAGCTCCTAACTATCACCAACCCTTCATTGTACAAACTGATGCTTCTAATGTAGGTATAGGTGCAGTCCTTAGTCAACTGGATGAGAGAGGTAGGGAACACCCCATTTGTTTCATCAGCAGGAAGTTAAAGGATCCTGAGACAAGGTGGGCAACAATAGAAAGAGAATGCTTTGCTATTGTGTGGGCACTGAAGAGGTTTAGACCATACTTGTATGGATCTACCTTCACTATTCAGACAGACCACCAACCCTTGAGATGGCTGATGCAAATGAAAGGGGAAAACCCAAAATTACTCGGATGGTCAATCTGCCTACAAGGATTTGATTTTTCCATTGAGCACAGAGCAGGAGGTCACCACAAACATGCTGATTGTCTCTCTAGGATGTTTGTAACCGACTAGAGGTATAAGGTCCATCCAGGAGTGGATTAAATCCTCCCGTCCCTTAGTCTGGGGGGGGGAGTGTTAGGGCGAATTCTCATCTATGGCTAATTTTCCTCACCTAGTGAGTCCCCCAGCAGCTTTGGTGGGCTTCTGGAGTTTATTTTTTTCCACTTGGTAAGAGTGAGAGCTTTTCCCCCCTCTTACCTATGTTTTGCTATGTGTTTCCACCTGTTTTTGTGATTGTGGACTCCGAAGTACACCACTTCAGTAGCCCTCTTCTTTTTGTGTGTCACCCAGCACCTTCAGTGCCGTGACACAGGGTTGTCTTTGAGACTTCCCTCGACTCCATTTCTGAGGCGACTACCGTCCCCCAGAAAAGGGTAAAGTTACCATTAACTTTACTTAGTCAATCTACCACAGATCCAGTACACCCCATCTTCCATGGAGTACTGGAAAGGGTTAATTCGTACCCCTTTTTATCTGTACCTCCTAGAGCATTGTTTCGCTCTTTTAACATTTAGACTTGGCCGGTGGCAATGGTATCTATCCTAACTTTTCTACCGCGATTATATTAGATAAACGTGGTACTGTTCTTGGCTATTATATTAGCCTCGAACATAAACCCGCTTGACCAAATCGTCTTTCTTTTGGCTCCGGTTGGGTTTATTCGCCATTTCTTTTTGTTAAAGTCCTTCTTGTGTTTTACTTTGCGCGGCAAATTAGGCACGCCTTCTTTGTTCACCGTCTTTTGGCGGGCTTCTGCTCAGAAGCCCTCCTCAAGGCGCCTGGGTGTCTAGGTGGGCTGAATGTGAGGGAGGGGTGTAGTCACCCCCTGCACAGGGTATCCTAGGAAACCCAAGTTGCACTTTGTCATGATTGGCCAGGGTAGTTGTCTGGGCTGGACAACCCCCCTGCTGGGTGATTGACAGCCAGGCTGTGTGAATGGGGGTTTTCCGCATAAACGGCAGGTCTCTTGGGCTAGAAGTCAGAGAGTCACCACTGGAACTACAAGGAACCGAAGAGAAGCGGAGAGAACAACGGCTGCTGCAACTACCCTGTCTCGGTGAAGCCCTGCTGCAGTCCTGAGCTATCTTCCCTTCAACGACTCAGAGAAGATCCAGTCTGGAGTCTTCTTCCCTTGAGCTTGGTGGGGAAAACTAGCTCATCTTCCACAGCCAGAGGATCCTCTTCCTTGGTCGAAATCGCTGCACACTGCTGTAGTGGTCCGGATAGCCACCTGAAGAGCCTCTCCTGTTTTTAAGGAGCGCACCTTTTATTCCTCGTCGCTGCTGCCGGCTTCATCCCTGTGTGGTGCAGACCCCCTTCAGACGTCCTCCTTCACAACGAAGCTCCAGGAATCGTGTGTCTGCGGGAAACCAACAGGAATAACTGCCAGGGCACCAGCTGCACCATTGGAACAAGGTTCTGTGTTCTACTTGAGGAAACTGGGTGAACCCCTTTTTCTTCATTCCCAAGGCTTGCCCTTGTCTTCCCTCCTTCGTATAACTTTTGCTTCCAAACATTGACAATATTGAAGTACTTTTGGCTACGTTGAATCGTGAACTGTCTGAATGTGTGATCTTCGGCAACAGGCTCCGGTGTCTTTCGACCCTGGCTCCGGCCCTTTGACTTTTGATGTCCTGTCTCTGAGTGTTTCTTGATTCTGCCTGCCTAACCAAAATATTGCCTGTGATTTTTGCCTCCAACTCCCTCTGGGTATCTCAGGTGCTACGTGTGTTTTTGCCCAGGTAGCATTTCATGTCATGGATACGCGTTTATTTAGTAGACCGGACTGTCAAAAAGTGATCGCAATCGTATACACGGTAACGTGTTTTGTTCGTAACACCGGTTCATTCAACACAGGGTACTTACCCTGAGACTTACTGTACAAAGTGAATTGGTTAGTTGTAGTATATTTAACATGTGGTTTTTATTTGAGTTTAATAGAAGTGTTGTGTTTATAACGAATGGTTTAAAAATAAATGTATTTATATTTTTTTACCTGAAACCTTGAGTCAGTGTTTGCTTGAGTCACAGTAATTGTTGTCCCTTTGTGTAATCTCTGCTACTGCTCATATACTCTTGAGATAAGTCTGGCTGCTCCGCCACTGCTACCACGCTGACATAGTAGTACAGGCTTATACCAAAGGTAAAACTTGTTTTGCCGCCTGTAGTCTTAATTGTGTGTAGTGGTCCCTAAGGGCACTGCACAGGATTCTGCCTAACAAGGGTGCCGAAACCATTGACGCCGGCTCCGCTTTCGAGGCCAGCCAAGCCCTTGACATCGCCTTCGAAGCCAAAGACGTTGACGCCAGCTGTGCCATCATTGCCAGCTGCCCCATCGACATCAACGTTGAACGTCCCATTAAAACTTATAGTGCCTTTGAAAAAAGTTTTGACAACTCCTCCAGCGTGGAATCCACTATTCATAAAACCCTTATACCTGAAAAAACGTATGTTACTCCCTTACCTCAATGTACGAGGAGAATGAACACTCAGACAATGATGCACCATTTGACCTCTAATTTGTTTAATCTCGGAAGAATCAAGGTTGAAAGTCCTTTATGAAAATCTGGCAGACGGCCCCCTCACCTGAGCTAGAGTTTGAAAGACCAGAGGCTGGGGAGCATGCTGTTGCGTCATGTAGACAGCTCATGTCCAAGGTAGTGGAATATATGGGGTGGAGTAAGCCTCCGTTACCATTTGAACAGGATGATCTGACGGACATCCTGGATAAGGGACCTCAGTCAGCTCCTATATTACCTTTCCACATTGCTCTGCAAAAAAGGGTGGCAGCGAATTGGGAGACGCCAGAAACCAATCCGGCTGCAAATAAAAATGTGACCAAGATGTACTGCCCTTCCAGTAGAGACCCTGACTGCCAGTCTAAACACCGCACTCCAGAGAGTCTGGTGGTACAGGCAGCTACTGCAACTTCTAAGCAAACAGCTTACCCTGCCAGCCCTCCAGAAAGGGATGACAAAAGAGTAGATGGACGAGCAAGGAAGGTATTTTCTGCAGGGAGTATCAGCCAACTCTGCATGTGCCCTTGCAAAATATACTTTATCTCTATGGGGCTGCATTTCCATGGCGGCAGAGCACAGTCCCGAGGGAGATGAATGAGACGGGTTCTTGGCCATAATTAGAGATAGCAAAGAAGCCATGTGTGAGTCTCTTCAGTCAGGTCTGGATTCTGCTGACAGCATCAGCAGAGCCATGGCTACTAGCACCGTTATGTGCATATTTGCATGGTTGAGGAAGTCAGGTTTTGCACCGGATTTGCAATCCAGACTCCTCAACATGCCCTTTGACGGGTCCCACCTTTTTGGCAACAAGGCTGACGAGAGCCTTGACAAGTTTCAGACCTCAAAGGCAGCAGCCAAATCTTTAGGTGCTGCTATTAGGCAGCCTCAGCCTTTTCACCATAGTGGACAGCCTTTGTGGAGTAGATCTTTTCACTACTAATCCTCAGTTGGAAGAGCGAGAGGAATGGCTGGTCAAAGGGGCCAAAGAAAGTTCCCTCGTGGTGGACGAGGCAGAGGTGCAAAGCCATCTCAAACAGGGGCCTCTGTCATCTGCCACTGCATCAGGTGCTTCAAAACCTCTCTGAGGTCTTGAGCCAGAGTTCACCAGTGGGGGGCAGACTGTCTCAGCATCTAGAATAATGGCTAGACATTACTTCGGATGCTTGGGCATTGGAAACCATAGCCCATAGGTACTGCCTTCCTTTCATACAGAGACCTCAGAGCAATCCACCGGGGAGCCAAACTTTGAGGATTCCAGATTTTAATCCTGCTAGAGAACTGCGCTATAGAGCCGGTGCCTGTAGCGGAGCGGAACAAGGGATGGTATTCCCCTTATTTCCTAATACCCAAAAAGGACGGAGGACTGAGACCCATCTTGGACTTGAGATACTTGAACAAGTTCCTCAGGAAGAAGTAGTTCAAGATGGTCTCACTTCCACAAATCTGTCAGGCCCTCAAACTCTATGGTGTCATTGAAAATACCTGAGGTTCGCAGTTGGCGGTTCTCATTTTCAATTCCAAGTTCTGCCATTCGGGCTGACCTCCCCACGAGGGTTTTCACCAAACTGTTGGCAGTAGTGGCAGCGAGTCTCAGGAGAGGGGGAGATTCACGTCTACCCGACCTGGAAAATGTGGCTGATCAGGGCGTGTTCTCCCTAAAAAGTCCAGGATCATCTCAACGTGATCAGCCACTCTCTTCACAGATAGGGCTTCTCCCTCATTTACAAGAAGTCCCATAGGACACCTTCTCAGAAACTCCAGTTCATCAGAGCTGTTCTAGATACATCCTTAGGAAAGAGCTCCGAGGTGAGGACTAAAGACATTATAAAGATGGTCACCAAATTTAACAATGCCCAGCGTCCCCCGGCCTTCAATTTTCTGAGGTTGCTCGGCTGCATAGCATCCTGCATCTTTCTGAAGTAAATGGTCCCAGTTCTCAGGCAAGATGTCAGACCTACTTCAGGTTCCAAGCAGGGTCGCACAGAATCTTCTGTGGTGGGCCTGCGAGGACAAGCAACCATGGCCGGAGATAACAGTAGTGACGGACGCCTCACTCATGGGTGGGGAGCCCACAACAAAGATCTGACAGTCAGCGGTCGTTGGGCTCCATCGGAGTCCAAACTACATATCAATCTTTCGGAGCTGAGGGCAATCAGACTAGCGCTGAAGGCCTTACTGCCCTCTGTGCGGGGAAAGAATGTCCTGATAATGACGGACAACACAGTGGCCATGTACTACCTCAACAAGAGAGGAGGTGTAGAGTCACTACCACTGTGCAGAGAGGCAATGCAGCCATGGTACTGGGCAATTCAAGAAGGAATCTCTCTACCAGCAGTTCACCTAGCTGGAGAAGAGAACACGGCGGCAGACACTCTGAGCAGGCAGTGTCCATTCTCCCATGAGTGGGAACTAGCTCAGGTAGTCCTTCAAGAGATCTTCACCTTTGGGGAACCCCTCAAGTGGATATGTTCATGACCAGTGTCAACCGGAAGTGCATACTGTACTGCTCTAGGGAATTCCCCCCAAGAGGAGCTCTATTGGACACGTACGTAGTGGACTGGGAGTTTCCACTCCTATATGCATTTCCTCCAGTCCCCGTCATTCCTTACATGATCAGGAGGTTGAGAAAGTTCGGGAAACACATGATACTAATTTCCCCGGATTGGGCTAGGAGGACGTGGTACCCGGACCTTCTGGACATGTCCATTTGTCCTCCAATAAGTCTTCCACTAAGAGGGGACCTTTTCTCGCAAGAGGAGGGCAAGGTTCTCCACCCAGAGGTCAAAACACTCAGCCTTCACAAATGGTTTCTGAGAGCCTGAGATACAAGGATTGGGAGCTTCCATATAACGTAATGGAGATTTTGCTTTCAGCCAGAAGGCCAGCAACAAAGTACTTGTACGGTTGCAGATGGAACAAATTCTACAACTGGTGCAGGGACAAGAATGTAGACCCTTTTCTGTGCAAACACCTGAGGTGTTATCCTTTCTACTTTCCTTAGCCAATCTGGGGCTCCAGTTTGGAATGATTAAAGGCTATTTGGCAGTACTATACCATCTTTAAGCGCTCGTCAGAAGAATGTTCATCTTTCAAGATTCCATTGGTGACACAATTTCTAAAGGGGCTCACCAATGCATTCCCCCCATCGCCTTTCCAGGTTCCAATTTGGGACGTAAATCTGGAAATAACATTTTTAATGTGCGCACCCTTTGAGCCTTTACACTCAAGTCCTTTAAGGTTGTTAACCTTTAAAACCATTCTCTTGGTAGCTTCAGCCCGTAGAGTGAGTGAGCTGCAGACACTTTCGTCAAGTGACTCTTTACTATCTTCCATAAGGATAGGGTTGTTCTGAGGGTTAAACCTTCATTTTTAATCACTTCTGATTTTCACGTAGGACAGAACATTATTTTACCTTCTTTCTATCCCCCACCTCATCCTGGCAAGGAGAAGGAGAAGTTACATAGAGTGGACCCTCACAAAGCTGAACATTTATACATCGAGACTGTCAAAACTCTGCATACATGATCAACTTTTCATTGGCTATATGGGCCACAAACTGGGTCAGGCTGTTACAAAACAGGATTCATTCAGATGGATCATTCTGGCAATCCCAGAATGTTACAGACTGGCAAGGAAGAATCCTCCTGAAGGTTTAAGGGCCCATTCCACCCGGGGCATGGCTACCTCTACAGCCTTGCAAAGAGGTGTACCGATAAAAAGTATTTGTGAAGCAGCAACGTGGTCTACTATTCACACGTTCACAAAACATTGCCGCCTGGAGTCATTAAAAACTAAATCCTACCCCCTCCACCAAAACAAACACTGCTTTGGGAGTCTATCAAAGATGAGGAATATGTGGGAGGACACAATCTATTCGAAGAACAAGTTACTTACCCCTGGATGTTCCTCCAACGTATTCCTCATCGCCCTCCCAACCTACCTCTCAGTAGAATTTCCCATGCTATTACAGCTTTCGTCCCTTCAAGGCTGAGTACGGTCTAACCCAAGGTTATGTGGGTATTTCTCCTCTGGGAAAAAACAAAACTGAAGCCAACGGGCACTGCACGTGCTATATATACCTTCGATGACATCATCCTCGGGAAGCCAATTTGTTTCCGAAGCAGCTAAAGCTGGATATCGAATGTCAAAGATGAGGAATACGTGGGAGGAATAGCCAGTCGAAAGAACGTCACCAGGGGTAAGTAACTTGTTCTTCTCATGCACTAAACTCTCTGATCCTCTCATTCTCCTTGCTTTAGATGCTGAGAAAGCTTTTGATCATCTCCTGGCCCTTTCTTTTTCAATCTCTCTCATGGCATGGGTTTAGCCCCTCCTTTATCAAACTAATGTCTCTCTTATACTCTGCTCCTTCAACCAGAATCCACATTAATACATCATACACCAAATCATTACCATTTTATGGGGTACCAGATTGGGGTGTCCGCTATCTCCACTTCTTTTTGTCCCAGCACTGGAACCTTTTCTTCAAAGTATTTCAGTTAATGAGAGCATGAAAGGAATCATTATTAAAGACATCTTTATTAAGTTTTCTGCTTATGCAGATGATATTTTAGTTTACTTAGCCGACCCTAATTCTTCTGTCCATGCACTTATGTCTACTATTCAGCAATTTGCCTCTGTTTCTGGTTACAAATTAAACTATGATAAATCTGAACTCTTGCCCCTTACTAACTCCTGTGTTATGGCGAATATTCCTTTTTTCAGTATGAAATGGTGTACTTCCTCCATCAAATAAATAGTGATTCCTATTGCTAAAGATATTACATCTACCCTAAGTCTAACCCATTCTACTATTACTGATTAAAATTAATTCATTCATCAATCACTGGTCTCTTCTGTTCCTTTCTTGGTTGAGTAGGTTGGACTCTAACAAAATGATTCTGGGACC
The DNA here is from genome assembly GCF_040938575.1 of Ambystoma mexicanum. Taxonomy (NCBI): domain Eukaryota; kingdom Metazoa; phylum Chordata; class Amphibia; order Caudata; family Ambystomatidae; genus Ambystoma; species Ambystoma mexicanum. The sequence goes on from NC_090926.1 coordinate 1,228,044,913, forward strand.
CATTTTCCTTTATTATCTCTCCATGATACCGGTATTATTTTCAGCCTCGTTCAAAAAACAAAATAGATAAAATTCTGATGAATTTCCTTTGGAAAAAAAACCCAAAATTGCTCTCAGTAAACTTAAATCTTGTATATCTTCTGGTAGAGTGAATTTTCCTGACTTTCCAAAATACCACAAATCTTTTCTTTACGGCAAATTACTTTATGTCTGACCTCAGAACCTCATTACACTAATGCCCCCACTTGGATCACACTAGAATCCAAACTCATTGCACCTCTGACCTTCTCTCAGTTCCTCAAAACCTCTTCATGGCCTGGTATTAAAAGGCTACCTCTCTTATATTCTTTCAAACAGGCATGGAATTGCTTAACGTTAACCTCCTCTACTACACAGGACGCCGCCAACGCCATGTTATGGTTCAACAACTCTTCCCTTTCAATCCCAAGCATAATAGTTTACAAAAAAGGTATGTGGCAGTAATCATACTAGTCACGCATATATTCAAAAATAACCTTCCCATACCTTTTCAGGAAATGTGTATTCATTTCAATTTAGATCAGTCAGATTTTTTTTTTTTTAAATTTGTTTTTTTATTGACAATAAACATACAAGGTAGGGTGCGTCGGCAATCCCCGCCTGCCATATAGCAAACAAACAAAAATGTCAACTTTATTTTATCTTTTAAACCCATCCCCCTCCCCCCCTTCCCACACCCTCAACTTTGCTCCATACAAAGTCTTGAGGTTTTGCAGGTTATAGCATTTGCCGAGAGCACCTTCGAACATCGCTATGTACATTGACGTAAACTTTGACAACGTGGGATCTGCTTGATTCAAGGCCGACTGAGGGCCTAACTAATTCTGGGGTTGGTGCTGGAGTGATTACATGAAATACATAATAAAGCATTTTCTTTTTTTTTTTTTTTACAGACGCATTGAAACACAGTCATCATGAAGGAGCACCGCAGTCCATTCCTGCGTAAATTCCAATACCGAGTCATTTTTCACTGCTGTAAGCTTTTCATAGGTGAAAATCGACCTTAATTTACAAAGCCATTCCTCCTTGGACGGTGCTAGGGCACTTTTCCATTTTTGGGCCAATGCTAACCTCCCCGCCCTCAGCATGGCCCCAATAACCCTCGGGAATGCGTTCTGTTCCATCTCCGGCATGGGAGTACCCAGGAGAATTTCCAGGGGGAGTAGGGTTGGGCAAAACCCCTCTATGTCCTTTATCCAGCTGAGCAGTTCCGACCAGTATACCTGAATAACCGGACATCCCCACCACATATGGAACCACGTGCCCCTTTGGAGACATAACCTCGGACAGAAGGGGGTACCTCTACAAACATTCTGGACAGGGTAGCCGGGGAGCGATGCCAGGAATGGAGAATCTTGAAGCTGTGCTCCATGGCAGCGGTATACAGAGAACCCGTGAAAATGGACTTGAATATTGCCCTCCATGTGTGGTCATCCACCGTCATGCCCAGCCTATTCTCCCAAATTCGCTTAAAGGGTTGTCTACCCTCCAGGTTAGCCGTTATCAGTGCACTGTAAAACTTAGATAGAGAGCCTTTCCGAGAGACACTTTTAGTTATTACATTTTCAAAGAGGGTGAGGGGGCGTTTCAGGTTGTCCGCCCACCGAGGGTGAGTCAGAATTCCCTTTAAGCGTAGATACTCGAAGATCGAGGGTGATTTGTCGCCCAATGCCTCACATAGTTGGTCATAGTCTATGAAGCCCTCTTCGCGTGATAGTTGGGAGATCCTCTCCAAACCCATGTCTGACCACGCCTGAGTATATCGGAAGCCTCTGGTGTCTAGATTGACTGGGGGGCCCCACAGAGATGTTAAGGGGGACGGCCAGGATGACAGTGCTTTGTTATCTTTATTCGGTTTCCAGGCAGCCCATAGGGCCGCTAACGTGGGGTGTGTTCTGAGGTGGGAGGGGAGGGCTTTGGGGGAGGCCATAGCAGGTCTCTGACTTTTTTCGGGTGGGTGTGGATATCTTCTATATATGTCCAGTATGTCCTCATATCCTCCTGTATGTGTTCCATCATCACCCGGAGCTGTGCCGCTTTATAGTATAGCCTAAAGTCAGGGAGGCCAAATCCACCATGAGATTTCGGAAGGGTCAAGGTGGAGAACTTGACTCTTGCTCTCCTCCCGTCCCATATAAACTGAAGGACTCGGGATTGTAGAGCCTCAAAAAAGGCGTCAGGGATCACCACAGGGAGGGCCGCGAAGAGATACAGTAGGCGAGGCAAGACATTCATTTTAACCGTGACCATACGCCCGAACCAGGAGAGAGTAAGTGGCGCCCATCTTTTGAGATCGTTGCTAATCTTGGCCAATATTTCGGGGACATTTCTCTGGTATAGTAATGAAAGGTCCCTAGGAATGCAGGTACCCAGATACCTAGTGGATTCTCGTTCTATTCTAACCCCCAATATTTCAGAACTATTTCCAATATCATGATCCACCAGCCCCATAGGCATAATGCTGGATTTGGACGCGTTTATCTTGAGTCCCGAGAATGCACCATAATAGTTTATAAGCTCGAACAGTCTGGTCAGTGAAACCTGGAGGTTGGTCAGGTAACCCAAGATATCATCAGCAAATAGGGAGAGTTTGAAATCGCAGTCCTCACAGCGTATCCCTGAGATTTCCTGGTCCGCTCTAATCGCTATGGCCAGGGGCTCCATTGCCAAAGCATATAGAAGGGGAGAAAGGGGACAGCCCTGTCGGGTTCCTCTGGACAGAGCCAGGGGTTCCGATGTGCCACCATTGACCAAAACTCTTGCTATAGGACCATTATATAGTGCTGAGACCCACCCACAGAAATGTTCCCCCAGGCCCATTTTCTGAAGAACTCTACCCATATAAGGCCATTCGACACGGTCGAAGGCCTTTTCAGAGTCCAGTGCCAGCAAGTAGCCCTCCACTCCCTGCCTAGAGGTCTCGTGCATGAGGTCTAGGGTCTTCCGTATATTATCCGAACCCTGGCGTCCCGGAATAAAGCCTACCTGATCCCCATGTATTAAGGAGGGGAGGAGCTTCGCCAATCTGTTCGCCAGAAGTTTAGCCAGGATTTTAACATCCACGTTAAGAAGGGATATAGGTCGATATGATTGACACTGGGAGGGATCCTTCCCTTCTTTGGGAAGCACTACTATCAGGGCCGACATCATCGAGGGGGGAAGGGAGCCCTGAACTAGCGCCGAGTTAAACATCTTAGCCATGAATGGGGCTAACGTTGACCGGTAGGTCTTGTAAAACTTGACCGTAAACCCATCATCCCCTGGAGCTGTAGCACTTTTTAATGAGGATATGGTGTCAATTATCTCCTCTGGGGTGACGGGGAGTTCTAGTGTACTTGCTTTTTCGGGGGAGAGACCGGGAATCGGGAGCGAGTCCAGGAAGTCGTCAATCTCGGTTCCATCTCCTGTGTACTCCGAACTGTTCAGCTATTTTACTATCTCTAGCTGTCGATTCCCCTCCCGGAGAGCGGATGGAATTCACCCTTCTACTGTTTCTGAGTTCGCGAAGCCTCCAAGCTAGTATTCTATCCGCCTTTTCCCCCTTTTCCATATACTTCTGTTTCAGAAAGGACAGTTTTCTTTCCGTTTGGCCCACCTGAAGGTCAGCCAATTTTGAGCGCAACCTTTGAAGCTCCTCCCACTTTCCGGGGAACATTTGCGTTTTTAATTTCCCTCCCGGTTGAATGGCCTCTATCTTTTCCTTCAATAGTTTCTCCTCGTGGCCCCTCTCCCTTTTTTTCCTCGAGCCTGTTGCAATGAGAATGCCCCTAATGGTTGCCTTGAATGCCTCCCAGACTCCATTGACCCCAACCTCCCCATTATCATTTATAGAGAAGTATTCTGTGATATCTGTAAGGAGGGATTGGCGTACTTCTTTGTCATGCAGTAGAAGATCGTTACACCTCCATAGGGAGCCTGGTGGCGGGGCCGGGGGGATACCCATTTTTATTCTAACCAAGTCATGGTCTGTCCATGGGGCAACCTCCACCCCCGAGTCTGTGACCTCTCCCCGAAGCGTGGAGTCCACTAGAATATAATCAATACGGGAAAATGTAGCGTGAGTCTTTGAAAAAAATGTGAAGTCGGGGTCATGGCCTTGCCTACTGTGGTGTGTATCGCTCAAGCCCAGCTCTTCGTTAACTGTTTGGAAAGCCTCAGCCAATTTTTTGTGGAGTCGCTGATTAGGTCACGGGATGGGCGACCTCCTGTCCCGCTCGGGGTTGAGAACCATGTTAAAATCCCCACCAACCAATAAAGTACCCTCCGAGAAAGCCATAATCTTCTCTCTCATCCCCACCCAGAAGTGATCTTGCCCCTCGTTTGGAGCATATACACAAACCAGGGTAAACAGTCGGCCCCTTACCTCCCCCTTGACCATGATATATCGCCCTTCCGGGTCTGCCCTCTGGGCTTTGTGAACAAAATGGGCCCCAGGAGAGACCAGCAGTGCAACTCCACGTTTCTTGGCCAAGAAGGACGCTGCATACGTCTGTTCAATTGTTTTAGCCCTCAGCTTCGGTTCTTTGCCCCTAACCCAGTGTGTTTCTTGCACAAATAGGAAGTGGAGCCGGAGCCTTGAGAATTCCCTCACCAGCAGCGACCTTTTAGTGGGAGAGTTGAGCCCCCGCACATTTAACGAGCCCACTGTCAAAAATTGTGATGAATCATCCATTATAGCGATGGTGAAGGCTCATGTCTCCCTCCACAAAGCAAGTACTTTCAGTGCTCCCGCAATGTTCCCGCCCCTTGCTATATTCAAAGGACAGAATTGTATGTACGTAACAAAACAAAAGACTTGGCTTGCCCCAGCTTAAACCCCATTGAACAAACCCAAACATTTTCTTCCCCCCTCCCCTTTCCCCCCCGAACGCCTGGAAATCCAGCGGCTTCATCCTGTCGCTGAGCCAGGCCACCAATGTCTCCCCCCTCCGGGCTCTTGAACTCTTCAAAAACCAACAACTCGAGCCCCTCCACCCCCCTCTTGCATTTAGATTGTAAACATTTACAGCGCTCCCCCATTCGAAATAAAGTACAAACTTGTCCATGAAGCCTCCTGTGGTTCCTCAAGTGTCTGGTTGACCAGGGGATGCCGGAGCCACTCTTCTGAACTTCCTGTGGCCTCGGACTTTACGTCTCTCCCGTGGAGCCTTTGTCCCCCCCGGGCCAACCGGTTCTCTTATACTCCCTTGCTCTCCGACTTCCATGTTTGGTTCTTCCAGGAGTTCTCCCGACACCCTACGAATATCATCCTCCGTGACCAGGGCATATTTGTATCCCTCCAATTCGAAAGAAAGTGAGAAGGGGTACCCCCATCTGTATTTGCATCGGACCCCCTTGGTCTGGAGCATTTTCGTTAGTGGGGAGCACATCCGACGTCTCGCCAGAGTGAAGGCGGACAGGTCCTGATACACTGAAATCCGGGCCTCCTCCCAGACCACCGGGCCCTTCTTGCGTGCCAGTTCCAGGATTTTGCTTTTCTCCGCGAAATAATGGAATCGTACGAGGATGGATCTGGGGCCTCTGTTAGCCGCCCCCGCCCTGTGGGCTCTGTCAATAGTAGGTTCGTTCGTATTTGCACCTTCGAAAAGAGTACCCACCACCGCATTTACGGCTTTGATAATGTCCATTTGCGTTTCACCTTCCCGCTCAGGAAAGCCCAAAAAGCGCAGGTTACAGCGGCGTTCCCTATTTTCCAAGTCATCAAGCTTTAGGGAGCATTTCTCTTCTCTCCTCTCGAGCTCTGATAGGCGCATGTCAAATTGAGTCTCCAAAATGTCGTTCGAGGCTGTGTTATTTTCGAGCATTTGGACCCTATCCTCTATATTGTCCACTTTTTTATCCAGGGTGTCCAGCCGTACTGCTATGTCCGCTCTGAAGCCTCTTATTTCCTCTAAGAGGGCAGCCATACCTTTAGTGACTGTACTAGTGTCTGACAGTTCCTGATGAGTCGGGGCCGCCATCTCCGGGTTGGTTGGTGGGCTTGGGTTCCGATGTCTAAATCTCTGCAGGGACTCCTTCCAGTTCATAGGCTCACCCCGACCATCTCCCCTAGGTCTCTTTCTGAGTGTTTCGGACCGAGTGGGCTGTGTCACTGCTCCAGAGGGGGGAGGGCAACCAGAGGTCTCCACTGTATAGGGCCTAGGCTTCGTGCTCACTGTTGGGGCGGGGGGTTGCTTGAATCAGAGCTCCAGGCCGTGGCTTGCAAGGGTCTATCGCTCTCTGTCCGTGCTTTTCCGTCGGGATGCCTCTACGTGACATATACTCCTGAGGGTGGACACTTTAGTGGAGCCCAGCAGCAGGCACATTAGGTGGCCCCCGGGACGATCCCCTCTGCCCTGAATGCTGATGTGTGACCAGGGGCCCTCTCGTACCGTATGGTGTCCCCAGAGTCCGCTCCGCCTAGGGGAGCCTGTGCTCCGAGGGTCGTCCGGAGAAAAATGGCCCTACAGGCCAGGAGGAGGACAGTAGTTAGAATGGCGCCCTCCGCGCCTGTTGCGTACGTTCTTACGCCGGCTCCCTGGGCCCCCCGCGCTCCATAGGAGAGTCCAAGCCGCAGGGCCCGGAAGAGGAAAGAAAGCCCAAAGCACTGTGTGGCCTCGCCCGGAAGCCCCTCACCGGCGCGGGCCTCGCACAGGTCGCAGCTGCTCCTCTCCGCCTGGTATACAGCCGCTGTAAGGGGAGGCCGGCCTTAAGGAGCAAGCGTCAACTCTTCTTCCCGCTGCTGAGCCGCCTGGATCAGCCGCGGTGGCCAATGCGGCAGGATGTCGCTCCCCTGGGCCCCAGCTCAGCCGCGGCTCTCAGTTACTTCTCGCGGAGCCGCGGCGCGGGAGAAGGCTCCCTCCACCTCCCAAGCTCCAGAACTCGGCAAAATCTCCGAGTCTGAAGACCGGAGTTGGGACGTTCAGGGTCCCCGAGGTGTCCGCGGGCCGCGGGAGGGGTCGGCGCCTCACTCCTGGGGGTCGAGGGGGGGCTCAGGTCCCTCTAACGGCGCCCTGTGGAGGAGACTAGTGCAGATGCGTCAGTGCATCTCTGCGCCCCCTGGTGGTCCTCATCAGTCAGATTTTAAGACTTATTCTAGTATCACTAAACTTATCTCCAAAGCAATTCCTCATTATACCCAAAAGAATTCTAAATCTGTTGCATTAATATCTTATTCTCATTCCACCAAAGTTTCCATGTTTTGTTCTATTCTTAACATGTCCAATGATACAATTTCCAAACTTTTGGTGCTATGGAAAGCTGATTGGGATATTCCAATTCCTCAGGAATGGTGTTTGAAGATATATAAACAATGTTTTACTACTTCTGTTGCTACTAATTTCACGTAATCTCACTATTTTATCTTTCATAGAGCATATTTAACACCAGACTGGATTGCTAAAATGACCTACTCGAACCGCAGTCTTTGTTGGTCTTGTCAGTCTCCCTCTGCTGATTGTAGTAACTCAAACTACAATTGTAAATGTGTCTTTTCATTTTGGTCCCAAATCTGGAAATGCTAGCAAAATATTTTTTTTTCAGGAACCCCTTACACTTTGCAATGTTGTGATTGTCCTTCTAGTGAATTGTTATGTCTTCAATTTCATCGCCTGAATAATTTAATTTTTTATTTTATATTGTCTTTCACCAAATGCTCAGAAATTAAAATAGAATTTATGGTGGAATTCTATTTGCTCGTATCATAGAATCAACAAAAATGTATGCACTAAGACTACCTAAATTTCATAACATGTGGACTACTTTCATTAACTATCTGGCATGAGGTGTATTGTTACTAAATCCATAATTTTACCCCACGCCTGGCTATCTCCTTTCCTTATTAGTTTCCAGTTTATCTTGTATTTCCTCCCCTGTCTGTTATTGCATATAATATAGATTATGACAATCATTATTGATATATAACTATTTCAATACTCTTGATTTGTTCTTGGTATGATGTATTGCTGGTATACCCTACTGTTGTTTTCTAATCTTTCAATAAAAATCAGTAAACAAAAAAACAAACAAAAAAAAAGTGCGTACGCAGTACGTACGGGTATGTGTATGCATAGAACGTGGATTGAGCTCTTTTTTGGTAGCAGGCTGGGGTGCTGATGCAAATGGATGTCATAATGGTGATGAGTAATAACTCACGAAGATCTTCACGTGCATATTTTGTTTTATGAAGTGGAAATGAGTAATGATTAGGATTACAAGCAATGCAACACAAATCATCTTAGCTATTAGAAGCTTTTTAAAGAAAAACAGTTCAGCAATTTACACATTTCGATGACAAATAGAGATGTTTTCAGGCATTTAACAAGTTTTAGCATCTCCAGCATTTAATAAATTCAGGACATGCAGAGGAAGTACAAAGAGCAGTTTATTTATTGTATGCGCAATTGTTTTAATGCATGAATTTAAATGCCACATTAAGTTCATAACTGGACCTTAATCAGTCTATTACCTTCATATATGTACTTTGGTGCACATTAGTATTATACAGCATGGGCCCCTATATATCCTTATACAGAATGCCCCTATATTATGTTGTATGTAATGGGTGTTTTAGAGCATCCAGGCAAAATGAAGCTGTCATAGGCGTGTGTTCTGAAAAAGAGTAAAGTTCTAAGGAAAAGTATAAGTAGTAAGACTGCATTCAATAAGGATAGATTGCATGATGTTATGTAATATGATGCTGTTATGCATAAAAGATTTGTTTAACTGGAAAACAAATGTTCCTTAAATATGTGGTATCTTTACACTATCCACAGGGTGCTGTTTGAGCTGGCTGATCACCACTTGGAATGGATTGTGTCCTCTTACGTATTCTTCATCTTAGATATTGTTGCCAACCTTGCTGCTTCTTCGGAAATGTTTTGGCAGTGGGCGCTGTGCTCGAGGCCACGGAGTCGTAATCCCTCGAGGGCCGCCGTCGAATGCCAATGTCATCCATCGTATAAAGGGCTCGAGCCACGCCCGTTGGTTTCAGTTCTGTTTTTCTGAGCTTCTGCTTCATGTTTCGAAATGGCGCGTCAGTTCTTTCATTGAAAATATGTCTTCATCTTCAACTCCCCCAAGACGGGTTTTAAGAAAAGTCTGAAGTGTGGAAGGAAGATGTCCATTACCGATCCTCACCGCAAAGGCCTTTGGTGCCTCAGCTCTAACCATCGGGTCGACGAGTGCGGTTCGTGTCAGGCGATGTCGAGTAAGGCTCTGAAGGAATGCCAAGGTAAGCTAGCGGTGGGAGAGGAGACTTTTAAGTCTGCAAAAAGACAAAAAGACTCAGGAGAGTTGAGCCGAGGCAGTCGAGGTGGAAGAGTCGCTCGAGGAAATTCTCCTCCTCTTCATCTAAAAAAATTGAAGAAGCAACGTCACAGATCTTCTTCCTCCTCACCTGAGAGAAGGTTTATTTCATGTCCTTCTAAGCATGATTCCCCTAAAAAATGGGAGGCCTTTAGAGCTTTAATGCTAAAAAAATTTGAGAAGGTGGCCCGACCCCCTCAAAAAAGTTGCGTGAAGAGCATGCCCCTGTCCACTCCAAGAGTGACAGAGGGAAATCTAAAACTAAAAATGCAAAATCCGACAAAAAGTCGAGGGCGTCCTCGGAGGAGGATTCTCTGGCGCCTGATGAGAGAAAACAAAAACCTCTGGTGCATAAATTGAGGTTGACAGAGGACAAAATGGCGCTGTCGTTGAAGTCGAGCATCGACTGTACACGTCCTTCGACGACTACGTCAAAGTCATAACCCAAGATGGCATTGATACCTTCGGCCACTTTGTGAAAGCCTCCCTCGACGACATCGAAGCCTTCCTCGATGACCTTGAGAATTCCCTCGAATATATCGAAGTCAGCGTCTATTCCATCGACACCTTTGACGAAGAAATCTTTAATACCAATACCCACAGCGACACCTATGGCTAAATCTAGATCAATGCCACCAGCTTTACCAGATAAAATCTTCCATCCTCAGCCCAGGCAGGAATTCTTTAGATCCATGTCCTCTATCTTTGAGGAAGACTCCTCTGATGAGGATATTACATCAGCTGGTGTTAAATTTGGGACAAGAGAAGTTCCTGAGGAACTAATAGACCCTGATAGCTGACCTTTATGACTGCCTTCAAGTGGCCAGTGGCCTTGATACCTCCCCTGAGGTAGAATTTGAAAGACCAGACCCTGCAGACCATGCAGAACCTGGGTATAAGAACCTCATGGGAAGGGTCATCGACTTCATGGGGTGGAAGACAGTGTCCCCGTGTTACGACCAGGATGACATGACAGATATTATTGATGAAGGGTAATGGCGAATTGGGAAAACCCAGAATCTTTACCAGCTGTCAATAAAAAAGGTGTGGGAAAGTACAGACCTTAATCTTCACATCCAGAATATCTGTCTAAGCATCCCTCACCTGAGAGCTTGATGATTCAAGCTGCGACTGCAAATAGGCAATCAGCTTATCCTTCCATGCCACCTGACAGGGACGACAAGAAGATTGATGCTTGGGCGAGGAAAGTCTTTACTTCGGGCAGCATGGTCCTTTAATCTACTAATGTAACTTGTACTTTAGCTAGATTTACATACACCTTGTGGGACTGTTTGAATGCAGTGGCTGAACACATACCAGAGGGTCAGGAACGGGATGGTTTCCTGGTGATAGTAAGGGATGGAAAGGAGGCTATGGAGGAATCCCTGAAGTCAGGACTGCACACTGCTGATAGTGCAAGCAGGTCCATGGCGTCTAGCACAGTTTTACGCAGATTTGCTTAGCTGAAGAAATCTGGTTTTGCATCTGATGTACAGTCCAGGTTACTGAATATGCCCTTTGACAGCTTCAGGCTGTTCGGTAGCAAGGCGGACGAGAGTTTGGAGGAGCGGCAGACCTCAAAAGCGGCAACTAAATCTGTCAGCGCCGCTATAAAACAGCCCCAACAACATTCATACGCAGGGTCATCTTCCTGGAGAAACCGTCCCTTTTGTTTCTACTTCTCTTTTGGAAGAGGGAAGGGGCAGGCCAGTCGAAGAGATCAACAGAGAAGACCCCCTCGTGCTGGAAAGGGAAAAGGTGCTAGATCAGCCCCAGCAGCGGCAACTTCCTCCTCAGCCGCTTCCGCAGCCTCTGCAAAGCCACTCTTAGGTCTTTACCCACAAAATCTTGGTGGGAGGCAGGATCATTCGGCATCTGAGCGAATGACGGGACATTAAGTTGGATGCCTGGGCGCTAGAGATAGCGACCCATGGTTACTGCCTTCCTTTTCATCAAAGACCTCATGATCATCCACTGGGAGCCAGCTCTGTCAAAATTCCAGACCTGCTCCTTGTGCAGGAGATTTCAACCCTGCTAGAGAAAGGTGCAATAGAACATGTACCTGTAGCGGAGAGGAATAAGGGGTGGTACTCCCCTTATTTTCCTATCCCCAAGAAGGACAGAGGATTGAGACCCATCTTGGACTTAAGAAATTTGAACAAATTCCTCAGGAAGGACAAGTTGATGATGGTGACCCTTTCTCAGGTCCTTCAGGCTCTTCAACTTCAGGACTGGCTGGTATCATTGGACCTAGAGGATGCTTACTTTCATGTGCCAATCCATCTCAAGCACAAAAAGTACCTGAGGTTCGCAGTTGGTGGATCTCACTATCAGGTTTGAGTTCTGCCATTTGCGCTGACCTCCGCCCCGAGGGTTTTCACTAAGCTGATGGCGGTAGTGTCAGCGAGTCTCAGGAGAGGGGGGATTTACATCTACCCTTACCTAGACGATTGGCTAATCAGGGCAAGTTCACCTGAAAGAGCCCGAGAAAATCTAACCATGACCTGTCACTTCCTACACAAGCTGGGCTTCTCCCTCAATTACAAGAAGTCACAAATGATTCCAAGCCAAAGACTCCAATTCATCGGAGCGTTCCTGGATACAACCTCAGGGAAAGCTTTGCCTCCCGAGGAGAGAGCTCACCACATTCTGCAGATGGTAACAAGGTTTCAAAATGCCCAATATCTGCCGGCTTTCGATTTTCTAAGGTTGCTAGGCCTCATGGCATCCTGCATCTTTCTGGTGCCAGAGGCCAGGTTGAGAATGCGATCCCTTCAATGGGCCCTCAGGACTCAATGGTCCCAGTTTTCGGGAGAGATGTCAGATCTTCTGCAAGTCCCGGCCAGAGTGGCCCAAGATCTTCTATGGTGGGCTTACAAGGAAAATATCCTCAAGGGAGAACCTTTTTTCAACCATGCCGGAGATAACAGTAGTGACGGACGCCTCACTCACAGGGTGGGGAGCCCATGCCAACGATCTGACAATCAGCGGTCGTTGGTCTCCATCGGAGTCCAAACTTTCAAACTACACATCAACCTTTTGGAGCTGAGGGCAATCAGACTAGCGCTGAAGGCCTTTCTGCCCTCTGTACGGGGATCAAATGTCCTGATAATGACGGACAACACAGTGGCTATGTACTACCTCAACAAATGAGGAGGCGTAGGTTCACTCCCGCTGTGCAGGGAGGCAATGCAGCTCTGGTTCTGGGCAATGCAAGAAGGAATCTCTCTATCAGCAGTTCATCTATTATTATTATTATTATTATCTAGCTGGAGAGAAGAACACAGTGGCAGATGCTCTGAGCAGGCAGAGCACAGTCTCCCACGAGTGGGAACTAGCTCAGGAAGTCCTTCTAGAGATCTTCACCCTTTGGGGAAGTGGATCTGTTCGTGACTGCGACCAAACAGAACTGCGACAGTACTGCTCAAGGGAATTTCCCCCAAGAGGAGCTCTAGGGGACGCGTTCGTAGTGGACTGGGTATTTCTACTCCTATACGCGTTCCCTCCAGTCTCCGTGATTCCTCAAGTAATCAGGAGTTTGAGAAAGTTCAGGAAGACCATGATCCTCAATGCCCCGGATTGGGCCAGGAGAACGTGGTACCCGGACCTTCTGGACATGGTCATCTGCCCTCCAATACGTCTTCCACAAAGAGAGGATCTCCTCTCGTAAAAGGAAGGTGAAGTTCTCCATCCAGAAGTCAAAACTCTCAGCCTTCACGCATGGCTTCTGAGAGGCTGAGGTGTAAGGATTGGGACCTTCCGGACAACGTTATGGAGATTTTGCTTTGGCCAGAAGGCCAGCACCAAAATCCTTGTACCGATATCGTTGGAAGAAATTCAGTAACTGGTGCAGGGATAAGCATGTGGACCCTTTTCAATGCAGCACTCCTATGGTGCTTTCTTTTCTTTTACATCTAGCCAACTTGGGGCTCCAAGTTGGCACTATTAAAGGATACTTAGCAGAGCTATCTATCTTCAAGTGCTCCTTCGAAGAAGTTTATTATTTTAAAATTCCTTTAGTTGTTCAATTTCTGAAAGGGCTAACAAATGTGTTACCTCCAATACCTTTTCAAATTTCTATCTGGGATTTAAATTTAGTTTAAACATTTCTTATGTGTGCCCCCTTTGAGCCTTTACATTCTTGTCTTTTAAGGCTCCTAACTTTAAAAACTGTTTTACTAGTGGCTTTAACATCAGCCCGCAGGGTGAGGGAGTTGCAGGCGCTCTCTCGCAAGCCTCCTCACACCATTTTCCACAAGGATAAAGTCATTTTGAGAGTCAAACCTTCTTTCTTACCTAAAGTAGTTTCAGATTTCCACCTGTCACAAAAGATTACTTTACCCTCCTTTTACCCTCCTCTGCACGTTAGTAAGGAGGAGGAAAGGTTCCACAGGCTGGACCCTAAACGGGCTCTCAGCTTCTATATCTCTGACCAGTTGTTTGTCGGTTACACTGAACACAAATTGGGCCTTGGAGTGTCCAAACAAACTTTATCCAGATGGATAATTCTGGCAATAGCAAAGTGTTACAAATTGACAGGGAAAGAGCCTCCAGATGGAGTAAGGGCTCATTCAACCAGGGGCATAGCAACTTCTACGGCTCTTCAGAGGGGTGTTCCGTTGCAGGACATTTGTGCGGCGGCCACCTTCTCATAGATGCAACCCTTTGTAAAACATTACTCTTTAGAATCCACTTAATTCCAAGAAGGCCTTAATTCCAAAAACTGTCCTTCGTTCAGTACATGATTAAAAACTCTGGTACTCCCTCCTCCAAATTACAACTGCTGTGGGAGTCTATCTAAGATGAGGAATACATAGGAGGACACAAGCCATTCGAAGAACAAGTTACTTGCCAACTGTAACGTTCTTTCGACTAGATGTTTCTCCCACGTATTCCTCTTCGACCCTCCCAACCTACCCCTCCATACAGTTTTTACGCTTTTTGCACTTGTACTTCCTTAAGAGCCTGACATCCTTTGATGCCTGATACAACTGATGCTACCATTAACACCAAAAAAACAGAACTGAGACCAATGGGAGCGGCTTGAGCCTGTTATACGATGGATGACGTCGACATTCGATGGCGGCCCTCTCGTGATTACGACTCTGCGGCCACGAGCATGGCGCCCTCTGGTGAAATTTTTTCGAAGAAGCAGTAAGGCTGGCAGACAATATCTAAAATGAGGAATACCTGCGAGGAACATTCAGTCGAAAGAACGTTATAGTTAGTAAGCAAATTGTTCTTCTCTCAGGTCAAGCACATGCAAAGGGGTGGTGACTGATCACCATCATCCTTTTGCACCTTAAATTTACATTTCAAATATTAAAATAAATGTAGTTATGTACAATTGTCACTGGTTGATGGAAGAACCAAGTTGGCCATGCTTTGTGTTTTGTAAAATGAGAATAAGGCTAGTTTGCAAATTGCTTATTTGCACCTTGTAAAGTGACATCCATTTTGTTGTTTACATTAAGTTTAGAAGTACGTGTCCAAACCTCATTAGAATGATTTGTTGAAGGATTGGGGGGTGGGGAGGCGATGAATGTAAAAGTCAAGTATAATGATGCTTCTGCGACAAATGTGCAGTAGTGTTATATTGGACGTCAGTAAGGTTGCATCTTCTGTGGAAGTTTGGCACATTATGGTTAAGGAGTTGGGTAAATTGTAAATCTTGTGGCACAAATGTATACAAGGGATGGAAGTGGCTTTGGTTCATGCTAAGAGAATTGTTTTAGCAATTGATTATTGGTAATCACTGACTTTGCTCTATAGGAGGTGTATGAAAGAGCGTAGCACAATTGCTGGCTTTCTTGCACCATCCTGGTGGTGGTACTTCACTGCTTTGGTGTTGTAATCCGCACAACGTTCTGTTCTTTTACAGTATGTTCGTATCTGCATGTGTTCTTCTGTCTTGTATTGTTCTCTAGCATATTCTTTTAATTTCTGGAGACCGTCTTTCATAATGGTGTGTCTGCTGGATATTTTATTCCATGGTTATTATTTGTGCTCCAGCATGGCAGGCTGGCTGTCGGGGGTGGCAGTCCTGATGAAAGGTGTTTAGCTTACTGTGTTCCTTAAGGGAACCATGTGTGAATGATAATGTTGGGTTGGAATTTCAGAGGATTACATTTTAGTCAAGGTCCTTGCTGCCTTCCGGCATCCAGAATGGCGAAGAGCAATGGAGGAATGTTGTAGGGGATGGTTCCACAGGTGAAAGCCATCAAATGTGAAAGTGAGCAATATAACCAGATAGGTAACAATGTAATTATGAGAATGAGTATGTGAATTTCTAAGGCAGTCTTCATTCTTTCTTCCCTTATATATTTCTGTAGGATGGCGTGGACCCGTGGCATGAGTCCACTTTGAAGTGACCTTGTAAGACTGGATGTGGCAGGCCCAACCACGGGGGGGGGGCAGCCTTAGGGAGAAAGTGTATGTGTTTTAACGGTTGAGAAGAGAGTGGCATTGTTCAGTTTTCATGCATCAGAGATGGAGAAAGCTAGTATGTTTGGGTGTAGCAGGCAAAATCTGAGGGGTGCAGCCTTGGGGAGAAAGTGTATGTGTTTGTGGTTTTGATATGATGGCAGATGTAGTGCAAATTTCCCGAGTTATATTTTGTTTCCATTGTAAAGAAAGAAGGTGTGTAGTATGCTGGTGTTATATCTAGTGGAATGTTTGGTTGGCCTGGAACCTGGATGACCTCCGTGTACCATGGATGACAGTTGCACAGGACATGGGAGCCTGTACCAGAAGGATGTATTCTCCTCTTCCCCAATCTAACCTTCTACTATAAGAAGGAAGAAATAAAAAGTACACTTGCTTTGTACCTACCTTGTCTCTTTGTCACTGCTTGCCGCTTCTTATGAATGGACACTTAAAAAAAACATTATACTTAAAGCAGTCCACTATATTCGCCCAATGGGCTATGATATTTTTGAAGTTACTAGGGGTGATGCTCTACGAGTTGCAAAAGGTGATATTGAGAGTTCGAATGGGAGGGCCTTTTTACTACTGCGTGCCCCTCTTAGGGTTACTTGCTCCACAACGGACCCCGAATGCTCTAGAATTACAGAGATAGTATCTTGCCCTGATTCTGGAAGAGAGCTAGCAAACTGAGCATGGTTACCGGGAGCATTGGTGAACAGAAAGGTAGGCAACTAACTAGAACAAGACTCTGGTACCTAACATTTTAAGATGGGCTCTTGGAACACTCGGGCCATGGGCATTTGCTGCAGCCAGGTGGCAATTTGCTCATGACCTTGGATGTGTTCCTGTTACAAGAAACTTGGTACACCTCTGCCCCTGTTATGGATGGCTACATAATCATCACATCTTTAGCTTTCAAGGGCCAAACGGGTTGACCATCTTCTGGTTTCATAACGGCTGCTCGTAATGGATGCAGCTTTTCTCTTTATAGATTGGGTTACACCCAACCCTTTTTTTTACAATAGTATGGGACAAGTGTTCTTTCGGGGACATTGGAGTTTTTGCCCTTATCAACGTTAATTTCTTGACGCAGTAGCCGACTTACTGGATGCATGTCAAATGGACTCTGACATAGTGGCTAATATTATGGTGGGTGATCTAAACATCACATGTGTGGATCGAGAAATAGCTAACATGGCTCAAATAAAGGGGTGATCTGCGTCGCAAGCCTGTGGTGAGAAATGGCTTGATCCAGTGGAGGCAAGAGGTATGGACATGGTTAATGGCAGCGTTAAAGGGGACATTCCCTCACTTC
Source organism: Ambystoma mexicanum (assembly GCF_040938575.1). Classification (NCBI taxonomy): domain Eukaryota; kingdom Metazoa; phylum Chordata; class Amphibia; order Caudata; family Ambystomatidae; genus Ambystoma; species Ambystoma mexicanum. Next base: position 1,228,061,978 of record NC_090926.1, read on the forward strand.
CTACCTGGAATAGAAACACCCAGTCAGCTGTTATTGATTTTATTTTATTATTGATAATGTGTTTCTCCGTCTATTGTAGAATTCCAAATATTTCTGCCAGACGAAAGCAAACATGTGTTATTGCAAGCGCTTGGGCTATTCCAGCCTGTACAGAGCAAAGGAAATCTTACACTTCTAGAATCACGATTAATGCATGTAGAAAACGATCAGTGTGGAATCGAGATACCTTGACCAAGCTGAACGGATATCTTTTGGATCGCTTTTTGGGTACACCTAATGCTATTACTGGGCTGCTCGAAATATATGTGGATGCAATGTCCCTTTTTGTTCAGAAGCAATCTATTTGTAGAAAAAAAACAATCTTTATGCACAAACACAGTTTTGATCAGACCATTCAGAAACAGAAAAGGATGTTGAGGGCAGACAGTTTTGGTCAGACCATTCAGAAACAGAAAAGGATGTTGAGGGCAGACATTGGGATATATGGAGCACTTGATGTGGTGGCCAGGTGTTTGGAAGTTAAAAGACAGAAGCTTAAATTTGGAAACTGGTTACATGGCCACAGAAGCTCAATGGCTCAAAATGATGCTGAATGTATGTTTGAAGCGCTCACCTCCAGACGTTCGTCTCAGACTTGGAACCTTCTTGGGGATGATGGTGCTCTCCAGTCAGCGTTACAGGCGAATCCTATCCCCAAAAAAGCCTTGACCGATTATTTTGTGGCCGTATTTGCTCCCAATAATCTTGGTGGGCAAGCTTCACCACCACCTTTGGACGATGACTGGCTGCTTCTTTCGATAGGATTAACATAATTTATCTAATTAAGAGGAGTAGCAAGTCTCAGGCCCCCGTCCCAGATCGGCTTACAAATGCTATACTTAAGGCCCACCCTGATGCCTGGGCAGAGGTACTATATACTCTCTTTGACCAGGTAATGATACCTAATTCCTATATGGGCGTGAACCAAGGATGTATTGGATATGCTCGGAGACCTGCGAGGAGAGGGAGGACGATGCATTACCTTAATTCCAGACAGCACAGAGGATGAAAGAGTCTATGAAGATTTTCCGAGACTTAGTCTATTCTCATTTAGCCAAGACACATGAACACCAAAAGGGATTGTACGACCTAAAAGCTTTTCCATCGGGCAAAAGGTATTAGTCCTCCTCTCTATGTCCGTAAATAAGATGTTATCACAGTGGCATGGTCCATATGAGATTGTAGAACAGACTGAACCATGCAATACAGAGTGTCCCAACCGGATAGAAGACAAGTCCCTGATCTACCATGTTAACACCTTCAAAGAATGGAAGGAAGATCCGGTAAAGCCTTCTTCCGTAGTGATGGTCAGTCTATTAACTGAGGTAGGATATGGAAGACCTCTTAAACTAGTTCCCGGACCTTTTTAGTGAGGAACCAGGAAGGGTTATGGGAAGGGGTGTTGCTAGATCTGGAAAAGTTAATGTTGGGACTGGTGGGATGCGGGGCTAGCTAGCATTTTGGTTGTAGCACCTGAACTTCTATCTGGGGCTACAACCAAAAGACCTGGGGCTATAGCCCCCTCATGCCCCCCAGCAACACCTCTGGTTAAGGGCATCTATCACTACATTCGTACTCCCCTTGGAAAAGTGGTGAATTTAAAACCATTCAAAATCCCAGAGGCTAGAAAAGAAATAGTCCTCCAAGAGGTGAAGAAAATTCTAGCATACAACATCATAGAGCCCTCTCAGGGTCCATGGTCCTCACTGATAGTCTTGGTGGCTAAACCAGATAAATCGTGGAGTTTCTGCATTGATTTCTGAAAATTAAACGTGGTGTCCCAGTTCAACAACTATCCCATGCCCAGGATAGATGACCCGATTGAACAACTGGGCACAGCTGTTTATATTTCCACAATTTATCTCACCAAAGACTATTGCAAGGTCCCTCTGAACCCTGAAGACAAGGAACAAAACGCATTGTCCATCACTAGAGGACTATTTCAATGTAAGGTACTCCCATTTGGCCTTTAACAATTCAAAGGCACATGGACCGAGTATTAAGACCTTATTCTAGTTTCTGTGGGGCCTATTTGGATGATATCATCATCCATAGTAAAACCTGGGAGTAGAATATGACACATCTGTATTATATTACCAAAGCACTGCTGTGAAGTATCTGGGATTCTTTGTGGGTAACGGGCTGATCCAACCACAAGTAGAAAAAGTCAGAGCCATGAAGGGAACCCCTATGGCAAAAACAAAACGAGATCTAAGGGCGTTTTGTTGTGACTGGTAGAGCACAACCTGTAATAAGGTGACCTCCAATCTTCTTTATAAATTACTTTAGCTTTAATGACATCTTCTTAGTTACAGTTACACTTAAGTATGTAGGATAAAGAAAGTGTGGAACCTTCAACCAAACATTCTCCCATTCACATCATAACAGTCCACTTGACATCACATGCTCCCAACATTTACAGACAAGCACTATACAACACATCTCCTTCCCTTACAGACACACCACATACATGCTGACACATCACAGAGCACATCACAACACACCTCCCATCCTACGTAAACACTGGGTCACACTGGATACAAAAGGGAACACTGATGGCACATCTTTTTTATGGAGGGATGTAACTCGCATGAAACTGGAGGCGCAACCAACCAGAAATATTTGTGGCTCTTTCAACCACATTCACACTAAATACTGACACTGAAGGCGCTACCACCCAGAAAACCTTGTGGCTCACTCAACCACACTCACACTGAATACTGATACTGAAGGCGCTACCACCCAGAAAACCTTGTGGCTCACTCAACCACACTCACACTGAATACTGACACTGGAGGCGCTACCACCCAGAAAACCTTGTGGTTCACTCAACCACACTCACACTGAATACTGACACTGGAGGCGCTACCACCCAGAAAACCTTGTGGCTCACTCAACCACACTCACACTGAGTACTGACACTGGAGGCGCTACCACCCTGAAAACTTTGTGGCTCACTCAACCACACTCACACTGAATACTGACACGGGAGGCGCTACCACCGAGAAAACCTTGTGGCTCAGTCAACCACACTCACACTAAATACTGACACTGGAGTCGCTACCACCTAAAAATCCTTGTGGTACATTTAACCACTCTCACTGAATACTGACACTGACTGTTTTTCATAAATCAGACATATAAAATCATTTTTTTTTACATTACAACATCCTAAAACTGCAAAATCTCAAATCTTTAAAATCTACATTACATTAATGCAAACATTAGGTGCAAACCTTTTAAAATCCTAAAAGTCCATGCCGCATTTTGCAGCCTAACACTGTAAAACTCCAAACACTAAAACCTACTTTGCAGCTATGCAGATTCATGTGTATTCAGTTGCTATCCCAATAGTCCATGCCTGTCCATGGCTCTAACCTGCAATAACCTCAAATTTGGTTATGTCTGTCCTCACGCATTACCTGACCTAGGCACATACCACATCATGCACCCATCTTGTAATTCACTTGTCATCATAAATATAACAACCGTATTCCTAAAAGTCCATACAAGTCCATAGGTGCCTGCAAAACCTCAAAATGTTATTTAATCAACATCTAGCTATTTCACTTTAGCACATGCTTGCTTGCTTGCTTCCAACAATTGACCCGCACCTAACACCCAACATTATCCAATAACAATATATATTTGGTAAAGGATACATGAACAGCACTGTCACATTTCTTTTTCAATGCTCCGTATGACAACAGGCCATCTCCAGGACGCATCTGTGAAAACCTATTTCTGACTTTAGCTAAGCCATGGAGTAACGCAAACACTTGACCTCATACAGCTATGTCACCCACAATGTAGATCCACATCCTTTGGGCAAAGTTCTATGTTTGACAATATCCCATGCAAAGTCTTTGTTCCTGTCTCCATGACTCTACATTTCCACACTGAAACTCTGTCCCACATACGTTTTTCCAGATATCGTATCATGTACTATGTATAAAGCTTCCATGGCCGACCGCCGTCAGCAGCCCTTAATTACCTTGTCACTCTTTGAATGCCTTACTGTTCTGGGGACCATTCACCCTCTTCTGACAGGTCCAAAACATCAGTACAGCACCGTCTTTCGCACTGTGTGTGCGTCTTTACTTCTCCAGCATTGGATCTTTCATGGATTCACATGCTTAGAATATTCCCTGTCGTCAGGCTGGGAACCCTCGGTCTTTTATAAAAAGCGATTTCCCTTGGAAAACTTCGACACTTTAGTGTCCTATCGACGTCCTTTTGGGGTGCTTACGCACCACCCAATAGGATGTAGAGTGTAAATAGACCCTCCCCGCGGCTTCTCCTCAGATTTCAACCGTCTCCAAAGTGTCGGGATCACCTTGTGCTTTCTACACTTTTGTGGGTTGTAGTCATTTCTTTCCCAATGTTGGGGAAATCGCTCTTTCGCCCTTGTGCCACGTGCGGAATGAAAAAGGTATATGAAGGGGACAGGCACATGGACTCCCTCTATTGCCTCTACCCTCATCACTCTGCTGATACCTGTGATATCTGCAAAGATTTCTCGCAGAAAACCTTGAGGGACCACAATCGGCGTCTGATATCGTGGCTGAACGAGGGGGCCTACCCTCCATCTGAGGTAGGATCGCAGCACAGTCTAGCATCGGAGAGGCCTTCCCCTGCAGTTCCTTTCTGGTCGGTGTCAGCTGAACCGCCTACAGAAAAGAGTCGCTCTTCTTCGGGGAAACAACTGACGGAAGGGGCTCCTTCATCGTCTAAACATGGTCAATCTGACCAGTCCCAAAGGCCTGAGAAATCTTCTTCTACTTCTTCGAAAAAGGACAAAAAGGACTCTTCGAAGCACTCCTCGTCAGGAGACCATCATAGGTCTTCCTCGAGTAGAGAATCTTTGAAGCACCTGTCCAGAGATTCGAAAAAGGCGGGATTGCCTGACAAATCTGCGCCACAACTGCCAAGCCGTCGACAAGAGTCCCGTCGTCGATGGCTTCACTGCTGGCTGCAGTGTCTGTCTCTACAGTGGTGTTGTCGGCCCCAGTGGCGGCAATCGACGCGGCCCCCAGGTGTTCATCGTCGACAGACGAAGTACCAGGATCTTGGCAGCCTTCGGCGTATTACGCCATTCTGCCGGACACCTTATTACAGCAGGAGACCGCCCTTTTGGTGTCAACGATGGAGGAGGATCGAGAGCCTGTGATGAACCCAACAAGCCTTGGCTTACAGTGCGTTGGACGACGGCGGGAGTACAGAATGTTCCACCTGCATCTCCTCTGCTGAACCCGCAGTCGGTGCTGTCTATACAGGTGTTATCTACACTGCAGTCCCTATTAGGTCAGCTGGATGCAAGACTGCCTCCCATGGGTACGCCTCCGGTAACACCTATTGTCAATGTGGCAGGTGCCCCTCCGCATTCAGCGTCCACGGCTGAGTTGCCTGCTTCCCGGCTGATGAGCACAGAACCTCCTCGTTCCCACCCGGAGGAGGGTGAGCTACAAGACTGATTCCGACCAAGGTCCTAGACACTCCATCTCTGACATTTCGTTGTCGCCATCAAGAGTCCTGACGTGGGAGTCTGATGTGGAAATAGAGGATCGTAGGAGTACGGCGCAACCGTCTCCTTCGGATGACATTGGGGCTTTTCATGCCATGATGGCAAAAGCCTGTGTCGAGTATGGTCTGACCCCAGAGGAAGAACGGAAAGAATGCTTCCTATTTGACCACATGGGAAAGAGAGGGAAGGCGTTTTTTCCGTCCCGATCCTGGACCATGTTTGGCAAGAAGGCTTACGTACCATGCGCCATATATTTTCAGAGCCTGCAGTTAAGGGTGGGTTAGAGAAAAAATGTAAGACCCCGGATTCTACACCAAAGTGAATCAGTGGTGTCAGCCGCGGCTAGCAGGAAAGCCAGAACACAGCACAAATACACAACACCTCCTAACAGCGAAGCTAGAAGGCAGGATGCCTTCGGAAAGTAGGTCTTAACAGTGGGGGCGATGACAGTTAAGGCCGCAAACTCGTTGGCGATTATGGCACACTACGACCGCGAAATGTGGCATCGCCTGGCCCCATCTTAGAACATCTATCCGAAGAACACTGGAAGGCAGCCATTCTACTGGTGCGTGAAGGTGAGGAGGCATCAAATCACAGCATTAACATAGCTGTAGTTTTAGTGGAATCGGGGTTCACACAGATAAATAATGGGGTGGTGCTAAGGAGGCAGGCCTGGCTAAAGTGCACAGACTTTAGGCCGGAGGTTCACTACAAGGTACTGGACATGCCCTGTGAAGGTGAGCAACTATTTGGATAAAAAATAGATGAAGCCCTCAAAGGCATGAAAGAGGACTCTGATACAGCGAGGTCATTGGGAGCTTTGCAAAGCGGGAGGTCGTTTCGTCCCTTTCGTCCCTTCTGTGGAGCTTCGGGGAACACTCGATTTGCTGCATCCAGAGACCGGAACTACAATCGGTCTGGATACTCCTCACAAGGATACAGACGGGTAGTTCAGGCTACACAAAGAAGCCGTGATTTTCAGGCATCCAGAAGGAGAGGAGGACAGCCCTCTTCCAGCAAGGGTAAACAAACGAAATCACAGCAATGACAGTCTTCAAGTAAATGTCCTGCGAGGCAGAGTGGCCCTACACCTCGATGAATGGGAGAAGATTACATCAGACCTTTGGGTATTGGACACAGTGAGGCTGGGCCACTCTCTAGAATTCAAGGACCCACCATTTCCCATTCCTCCCTTGTATTCTGTGCAACCTCATCTTTACATCTTACAGCAGGAGGTTGTACTTATGCTGCAGAAAGGTGCTATAGAATTGGTTCCAGTGGCCGAGAGAGGTCAGGGGGTTTACTCCGGTTACTTTGTGGCCAAAAACCCAACGGCAAGTGGCGACCCATTCTGGACCTTCGGGCCCTGAACAAGACTCTGCAACGCCTGAAGTTCAAGTCAGGGAGTCATCCGGTCGGTGCAGCCAGGAGAATTTCTGGCGTCATTCCATTTGCAGGATGCATATTTCCACATACCTATGCGTCGATGACACAGAAAATTCCTGCAGTTTGTGGTGGGTCAGAATCATTACCAATTCCGAGTGCTCCCATTTGGTCTAAAATCGTCTTGCAGGACGTTTACGAAATGTTTACTGCCGGTGGCGATGTGGCTCTGACGAGAAGGTCATCACGTCTACCCTTACCTGGACGACTGGCTGATACGGGGATCGTATCCGGCGGTGACACAGGCAATTCTCAACTTTACCATGCAGCTGTTGCAACGATGGGCTTCGGAGTCAACTTCAAAAAATAATTTCTGTCTCCTTCCAGGAGCTTTGTGTTTTTGGGCGTGGAATTCCAGCCTCAGTCAAGCCTGGTGAAGCCTTCTGTCGAGAGAATTCAAAAACTGAAGCAGAAAGCGGCAGAGTGGAGAGTTGGAACGAGAGTGTCGGTCAGAAAGTACATGTCACTGCTGGGAGCCATGGCGTCATGTATTCCGTTAGCGAAGGACTGTCGGCTCTTCATGAGGCCAGTGCAAGAATTTCTGGCGGACCGGTGGGCTAAAAGTCGCGGTTTATGGTCCGACAAGGTGGTGGTCAACAGCGACTTACAGGAAGCTCTTCGATGGTGGCAGCTCTCAGACAATCTGATTTGAGGAGTGCCGTTACTGGAGCCGGAATTTCAAGCTACAATTGTGACGGATGCCTCTCTAACAGGGTGGGGAGCGCATCTGAGATCCTTCCAAGTTCAAGGTCGATGGTCTCCAGTCGAATCGGGTCTTTGCATCAATGTGCTGGAACTGAGAGCTGTTCATTGGCTCTAAAATCGTTTTTGCCGCACCTACGAGGCTCTGTCGTGAGTGGTGACGGACAACACAAACACAATGTTTTACCTCAGGAAGCAGGGGGGCACGCATTCCAGAGGCTCAGGAACTATGGCATTGGGCCCTCAAACAAAACATCAATATTGTGGCATTTCATCTGCCAGGAGTGATGAACGTGCAGGCAGACTCTCTCAGCAGAGAAATGAACCAACACCACGAGTGGCAGCTGAAGGATCAGCAGGTGTCGAACATTTTCAGGAGATGGGGTCGTGCCTCACTGGATCTCTTCGCCACCCGAGAGAACAGAAAGTGCAAGCAGTTTGCCAGCAGATGGTCTCAGCCAAATTCGCTGGGGGATGCATTCTCGTTCCCGTGGACAGGTAGGTTCGCGTACGCATTCCCTCCGTTTCCACTCATTCTGCACACCCTCTAGTGGATTCAGAACTTCTGACGGCTTGGCACCTGACTTCTCCGAGTTTGGATTACTGAACATTCCTAGTGACTGTCGCTGCATTTAGTAGGCGGCTAGAGCTCCGTCCACGAATGTCTCCTATGCATGCAAATGGAAAAGGTTTTGTGTGTGGTGTAAGGATCAGCTTGGGATAGACCCTTTAAGCATTTCATCGGAGCAAATTCTGCCCTACTTATTACACTTGGCAAAGAAAGGTTTGGCGTTCTCCTCCATAAAAGTTCACCTGGTGGCCATTTCTAGAATCACTCGGAAGAGACATGCTACCCCTCTGTTTTTCAAAGAGGATTGTTTCTGACTTTTCCTCCGGGCAAAAAATGTCCTCCTGGTTGGAGTCTCAATCTGGTACTGTCGGGTCTGATGAAGGCCCCGTTTGAACCTATGTCGTCGATGCCCCTTCAGTTTCTGTCGTGGAAAGTGGCGTTTTTAGTGGCCATTGCTTAGGCAAGAAGAATATCTGAGTTGCAAGCTCTAGTGATTGTTCCTCCGTACTTACGTTTCTTCAAAGACAAGGTGGTGTTGGCTACTCACCCGCACTTTATTCCAAAGGTACCAACTACGTTTCATTAACTCTCTTCTATTGTGCTACCATCATTCTTCGCTTCTGCTTCCTCATCGGCAGAAAAGGCGCTGCATGCGCTGGATGTTAAAAGAGCATTGAAATTGTATCTGAGTCGTAAGACAACTGTTTGTGGTTTATGGACCCTCAGTCAAGGGAAGAGCAATCTCCAAACAAAGTCTATCTCGCTGGGTCTCATCGGCTATTTCCTTCTGTCACTCTAAGGTGGGAAAGCCTTTGGAGAGGCACCGAAGGCGCACTCAACGAGATCCAACACGTCATCAGCGGCATTATGGTCGGGGATTCCGCTGGTGGACATCTGTCAGGCGGCCTCCTGGTCGGTGCCGCATACATTTACTCAGCATTATTGCCTGGAGAAACAACATGGTGCAGATGTACAGATGGGACGTGCAGTCCTGCAACGCCTGTTTCAGTAAGGTAAGCCCCCACAGCGTGGGTTATCTGTTTCAATGTTACCACGGCTAATGTCTCCTTGCTGGTCGTATGTAATGCGTTCCTAATGTATTGGTTTGCATTACACGCCACCGTGTATGATGAATACTGCTATGTAATCTACTCTAAGCATGTGAATCCCTGAAAGAACCAATGCTGGAGAAGGGAGTAATTTCTTACCTGTAACTCCATTTCTCCAGCATTTGTATCTTTCTTGGATTCACATGCGCCGGCCGGCCTCCTCTGCATGCAAACCTAATTGGTGCCTCTACTTTGGAGGTTAAAATCTGAGGAGAAGCCGTGGGGGCGGGTCTATTTATACCCTACGTCCTATTGGGTGGTGCGTAAGCACCCCAAAAGGACGTTGATAGGATACTAAAGTGTAGAAGTTTTCCAAGAGAAAATGCTTTTTATAAAAAACGAGGGATCCCAGCCTGACAACGGGGAAAATTCTAAGCATGTGAATCCATGAAATATACAAACGCTGGAGAAATGGAGTTACAGGTAAGAAACTACTCCCTTCCCTTTCCTATGACTGGGCGTCTGCGTCACTCACACTGCGTCCTTAGGGTCCTTTCTTCTCCATTAACCGCATCATCATCGGGGGCTCACATTTCAGTTCCATACGTGAGGAACGTTAATTACATTCCGTTCTACTCCTTCGCCATACCCCCAAACACCGATATGACGTCACCAGTTAGACTGGCAAACCGGACATGACGGAGCTCTTTCATAACCAAAACGCCCATCGGTCATCCTCAGCTCCCATGCTCCGCATCTCTGCAGTGAGTGCAGCGGGGCCACATACGGCATGTTTATACTGAGCCCCTTGGCAGTGATAAAGGAGTTTGCCTGCAATAACCTAACCTCAGTAACTCCCAGCACACCACGACTAATAAATAAAGTACCGCACTAACACTGCGGTTTATTCTGGAACAGACATGCACCCTTGTACATAGTTCATGTAAGCAGTTACTTGAGAGCTTAACATTCGTCCCTTTTCTCTTGGGAACTGGGTTTAGAACTATGGTTTTTCTTCCCCTTCTTATTGCCCTTGGTACTTCTTCCACTCATTATGGGCATAGCTTCTCCCTCCAGCCCATGATACAGCTATCCCTCCAGTTTATGGGGCTTCTCCCTCTAGCTCACGGGCACAGCTTCCCTTTCCAACTTATGTGCACAGCTTCCCTGTCCAGCTTATGGGGACAGCTTAAATCCTCCCCTTTGATTCCCTGGGTGATGGGTCTTACTTGATTGGAGGCAGTGTTTTCTCTTCCTTCTTCCTGCACCTGCAGCGCAGGTTTACCAGCTTTCCTTCTGTTAGTTGCACGCAGGTTCCTCTTCTTTAGACCAGCTGGTTGCCAATTCAATAAGGTGACCTCTAGGGTTCTTTATAAGTCACTTTAGCTTTAATGTCATCTTCTTAGTTACAGCTACACTTACCCTTAAGTATATAGGACCTAGTAAACACTGGCACCCATCACCCAGGCACTGCCCAAGTGTGGACCCTTCAACCAAACATTCTCCCATTCACATTCCACGTGACATCACATGCTCCCAACATATACAGACAAGCGGTATATATCACAACCAAACGATTATTCCCAATTATTCTGCATCACAATCTGTTGACCAATAACCCAAGAAGGTAAAGTGGGGAAAGAAGAACAGAGCTGCTTTGATACCCTTGAAAACATACTGTGCAGTGAGCCAGTTATAAAGGTCCCTAACTTTAGTAAAGAATTTGTACACCAAACTGACACATCCAGAGTGGGCCTAGAGATAGTGATGGTGATGTCGTAAATTATTTCCTAGAGAACACAACTATGCCACAATAGAACTCGCAGCCCTGACAATAAAATGGGCAGTTGGGCAGTTGAGGTATTACCTTACTGGGGGAAAGTTCACTTTGATCACGGACCACGTGCCCTTTATGTGGCTTAATTTAAGAAAAGACACAAATCCCTGGATTATGCACTTGTTTCTCGATCTGCAGCCCTTTTGTTGTTTTAGCGCAGAACATCACAAAGGTAAGGAACAGGGGAATGTTAATTTCCTGTCCCGATTTCCTTTACCAGATTGAGAAACCAGCTGCATGAGGGGAAGGGTATGTAACGAATCCCAGGGTATTGTGACTATTCCCATAGGGGGGGTCCCCTTCCCATGATGGCAGGGTGGTGAGGCCGCTACCCGATAGTCCCCCTGGGAGTGGTACTGAGTGGGAGGATTTCATGGGGAGGGAAACCCTCTATGGGACCAGTGCCGACTATCTTGGGAGTAGGCAGTATACAACCCCTCCATTTCTGTCCCTTTTTCCTCTTAGCCCACTCAGTCTTCTGTGGTTCCCCTGCACTCCTATATATTTGTGTAGAGTAGAAGATCACATCCACATAGGCCATACTGAAATGAGGAAGATTGAGGGCTACCCAGATGTAGATCATGCCACCACTGATACGAAAAACAGTCGAGGAGGAAAGAGCCTACCGCGGAACATATGCAGTACAGTCAACAAGAGCCACAGCCAAAGATAAAAAGGGAAGAAGGACTATATACCTTGTCAGATCCTTCCTTGAAAAACTGATTGCCGACTGGAGGCTCACTGCGAACAGGAAACGCTGATGGAGGGTCGCCAAACACGCGCACAGTTCCCTTTTATCCAGGCTTGAGACATGGAGGTCCAGGAGAGACCAGGGGTCAGACCACACGGACAGACTGAGTAACAACGCCACAAGAGACCAGACTTAGCCAGGCTGCAGTGACATGCTCAGACCGGTGGAAAGTGTGCAGAAGCCCGTAGCAGGAAGAAGCAGCTCTTTGAAGTAGCTTGATCAAGCCGGTAATGTCATGAGAGGTACATGGGTTACTGTAACGGGTGGTAGAGATCAAGGAGGTCGACGGAGGCAGTTGGGGGAAGGCTGAAATCCTCCCATTTCCTTCATACCAATACTTGGAAAGAGCCAATAAAGAGACATATGAGAAACAGTACCTGGCTTGTTAGTGAACCGGGCCTGATTGCAACATACTATAAACCTGAAGAAGGGTCTGGGACCCATACAGAGTTCGGATAGCCCTGCAAGAGCAGCACACAAGGGTCCGGGACCCATATCAGTTCAGAAAGCACACAATCAAGGGACTGGGGCGATTCGGGGAAGTCCCAAGAAGCATATAAATGGGTCTGGGACCCACACAAGAAAATTAAGTTTGTTAAGTGACACAAAGGGGTCGAGCACCCACTACTAAAATGAAGCAACCTTTTCTTGAATACTGAAATGTACAGACAAGTCTGGCAGGATAGTGAACTAGGCTTGTTGGTACATTGGTGAGCCTGAGAAAGCACACAATCAAGGGACTGGGGCGATTCGGGGAAGTCCCAAGAAGCATATAAACGGGTCTGGGACCCACACAAGAAAATTAAGTTTGTTAAGTGACACAAAGGGGTCGAGGACCCACTACTAAAAAGAAGCGACCTTTTCTTGAATACTGAAATGTACAGACAAGTCTGGCAGGATAGTGAACTAGGCTTGTTGGTACATTGGTGAGCCTGAGAAAGACCAGGCGAAGGGGGAGATTTCCCCTGATACTTGGGAACTGTGTTTTTGGTGAAATAAGACTGAAAGAAAAGGGTAAGGAAGACACTCTCCCCATCAAGCTTACTCTTACGTCCTGTCCCCTTTCCTCCATACTGCATGGGCGTCCCTTCCAAGGGAGACAGGAGACAGAACTATTTTCACTAGAAAAATCTTCTTCCCATGCATGCGCTGCCCGGACTCCGCCCCCTGGTGCCACACCTCAGTCCCTTTTTACGCAACAGTGGGAATGGGTTGAATTCACCAGCGCCCCTGGGTTTGGCTTCAGCCACGTAATTCCACGCGCAGATACTTCTTCTTTTTGTCTTTATCATTCCGGTACTTGGTCCTCAGGCATCGCGCTCCTCCCCGGCACATGTCTACTTCCACAGGGTTCTGCAGGTGTCAATCCTGCAACAGGCTCTTCAGACCCCCACACCCTCTGCCTAGGTTGCCTTGGCCCAGACCACGGTTGGCAAGCTTGTACTGCGTGTGGCTCGCTGTCATCGAAAGCACTGCAGAACAGACTAGCCAGGTGGAGGGAGCTCTTCTGGAAGTCGCCTCCAGAGGACCTCAAGAACTTTGTGAAACACCGAACCAGGCCCAACGTAGGGCCACTATTTTCCATCGTACCCCGCAAAGGAGACTCCTTTCCAAGGACTCTCCCGCGCGGGAGGGACTGTTCTGGTCCTTGTACCAGCACATGCACTGAGGCTGCTGCAGCTACCGGCCTTCGGGCCGAGGGATCCTCGGATCCTCCTGGTGGCAGTGTTGAGGGACCGGAAGGTTCTTGTACCGGATTGTCATCCGAGGGGCTTCGCCCTTGTACCAGCAATATGGCCCAGGGACTACACCCTAGTACTGGCAATACGTCCGAGGGGGCACCTAAACGCAGCTCTACCGACCCCCGGGTCGATGGTGTCTCACCTACTAGGCCTAGGCCCGAGGAGCAGGTTAGGCCTTGTGATCCACATGCCAGAGTCCTGGAGGAGGCTGGGCCCAGCGAGTCTAGCAACACATTGCAAGGCACGTGGCAGGCAGCTCGACAAGATGGCCGCCGCGCCAGACAGAGACACCCTTCCGATGCCATTCCAGGAGTTCGGCAAAGAATGAGTGTCAAGGTGGGACTGGCCTCAACCAGGTATGTGGCCTACAGCCTATCCTTCTTATGCACAGGGCAGCTTCCCACTGTGTCCAAACGGGCAGGGTATGCATCGGCTCCAGCAGCCCCCGGCTACCCCATCAGTACCCCTACCACCTCTCAGGCCAGTGAAGAGGGGTTCTTCGAGAGGTTCCTCGGCCTCAGGAATTCACCTCAGATGGGGGTTATCCTCAAGGACGCCATCATGGAAGTCCTCCCAGCTATGCTAGCAGCACCACAAGCGCCTCCACCGGCGCCCCCGGCCCAGGTGCTGCCGCTGCCTCCGGCTCCTCAGCCAACTCCTCAGGTGGTTCTGTACCAGCCTCCGCCACCTCCTCAGCCTCTGGCCACGGAACCTGTGCCCCAGCCTCCGGTTCCAGCTACTCCTCCACCTACGCAGGATCCTCCTGATCCTCAGGACATGGATGAGGAGGAGGATCCGGGCACACCATCCTCAGCCAGGACCTTCCACAAACGTCTTGCTGGGCTGGCGGAGTACCTGGGCCTATCAAAACCCGAGGTTGAGCAGCCAACAGAGGGGGTTCTGGCTGAAGTCCTCACGTGACGCCCCTCTGCCAAAATGGTGATTCCTCTGCAGACCAATGTTGTCTCCCTGGTCAAGAAGGGTTGGCTCAAGCCCCACACGGTCCAGCCGGTCATTCGACACCTGGACGCTAAGTACAGGCAGATGGAGGGGGATACACTCTTGCTCTCGGCCCATCCTCATCCACATTCCTCGGTGATCGCTGCAGCATCACTATACTCCAAGCCTCAGTCGTCCTCAGCCTCCTCCTCGGCGGCACTGCTAGGCAAGGAGGAGAAGATTTTGGAGGTGTACGGGAAGAAACTCTATTCCAACGCTTCCTTGCATCTTCGTCAGGCTAACGCCGATGCCATGCTGGCTGCCGCTAACCAAAGGTTATGGCGGGAAGTTGTGGACTTCCCCCGGAACTCCCTACGCAGAGCCAATCACGTTTCAAGGCAAGGTTGGCTGAGGCCAAGCTGGTGGCGCGGGACCTCATGGAATCCACTGTGGCCCATATTGACACCTCTGGCCGTGCCATCTGTATTGCCACGGACATGAGAAGGACAGCCTGGCTCCGCGCCACAAAATTCGACCCGGAAGTCCAGGAATGCATATTAGATCTACCGTTCGAGGGGGGGACCTCTTCCACCCCACCACGGACGAAGAGCTGGACAAGAAGAAAAACAGCTCACAAACGGCCAAGTCTTTATCCATCTTGACAAAGACCATGCCCAAGTCGTACACCCAGTCGCAAAGTGCTCCAACAGGCGGCGTACGTATGGAGGGTTCTGCGGCTTCCAGGAATGGAGATCCAGGCAACCAGACCACTCGCTGTCTCAGAACCGGCGCAAGCAAAAAAAGGAGGGGGGGGTGAGTAAGGGCTTTTTCCCGACCCCCTCCTCCGCGACAGCCTTCGAGGGAAAGAAGGCATGACACGCCCCTTCGGGTCTACGTGACCACATAACAGACCACATCTGATTGTGTTGTGCTTTATGGTCAGTAACAGACCACATTTGATTGTGTTGTGCCTTATGGTCGCTAGCTAGCTGCTACCTTAAACTTGCTATTTACAAGCCACTTTGCAAGTGTGCTTCAATTTCGAATCCAACGCTACCTTAACTAGCCTGTCTGCCCAGGGCTTACAAGCACCAGTGCAGCCAACAACATCCACCATCCCTCTAGTATCTCGCCCCGAATCCATATCTGAACTATGCCAGCCTGGCTAGTATTCATCATGTTCCCTTTCTGCATTATGCCCGATTGTACGCCATGTAGCAGAAATAGTTATATCCCAATCAGTAATGGACTCGCCAAGCTTGGATGCCCTAGCTAGACACCACCCTGTTCCCTGACCCACACCCTTCCTGCCCTCCCTAACTCCTTTCCCCGACAATGCACCTACAGACCACAGTACCAAAATCAGTGTTACTTTAGGTAACCCTCCACCTAACCTCGCCACAGATGACCATTCTGACAATATCCACAACTCATGCAATTTGCTAGAACATCACCCTACAGCCTACCCTAACCTCATGACCCGTAAAGACGAACTAGGTTGTAGACTCCCCACTTTACTTAGCAAAATGACCAACACTCCTACAACTAAAATCACTAATAAAAACACCATTGCAAACACTGTGCCACTCAAAGGAGCCTTACTTAATGTTAGATCCCTTGTGGCCCAGCATACGGAAATTGCTGATATCATCCGTTCAGCAGACCTGGATTTCCTCACCACCACAGAAACCTGGCTTCAGGCCGCAGCAGGTCCCTTTCTAACCGTCGCGGTTCCAGACAACTACTCCATCCTCAGGGCCGACAGACCTAACATCCGTGGAGGAGGTGTAGCACTTATATTCAAATCCTCGCTTGACATTAGATCTGCGACCTCCCTTCCTCTAAATTCCTGTGAACACCTATCCATTAAAATTCAAAGCACCCCTGAAACTAATATTATAGACTCCCTGGTCCCATAGGTTCCTTCGAGGAAGATATAACTTCCGTCATAGCTGAAAAATCTAAACCTCTATCTCAGAATATTATTCAAGGTGACTTTAACTTGGGATACAATGATCCTCACGACACTCCAGCATCCTCCCTTGCTAATGCACTTTGCAAACACAACTACATTCGACTTAACACCTTACCTACACATCAGAAAGGCAGAACCTTAGACTGGCTCGCTGCCCACAAGTGTAACATTATCTGCAAGGACCCCCAACCACTTATATGGACCGACCACTTCCTACTTTCATTGACATCAGCACTAATAACCCACACCACATACAGTGCCCACCTGCACCAGCATGTCTGACGAGAAATAAGCAGAACATCACCACTGAAACCCTCATCCCACTGGTTCTACCCACCCTAAACATGATCCCCAAAACATCGGATCTTAACTTACTAGTAGACACCTACAATAATGCCATGACCAAAGCTATCGACCTTGTTGCCCCTCTAAAACTACACAAAGGCAAACCCAAAGCACATCTTAACTCCTGGTACACACCAGAACTTAAAATACTAAGAAATAAAAAGTCCAAAATGGAAACCCTTTGGAAAATGAACCCATCAGAGGAACACTAAACCAATTTCACAAATGCATCCTCCCTTTATAAAAAAGAAATAATTCGCACGAAAAAGGAAGCCTACAATATAAGAATAAGTAATGCAAGCTCAAGTACCAAAGAATTATTCACCATCCTGAAGGAGTTAGAAAACCCCAATCCAACTACGGACATGTCCGTGAAGGACCAACTCTGGTGCACTAGTATCCAAGATGCCCTTGCGAACAAAATTACTGGCCTACAAACAAAAATTGAAAGTAAAAGATCACAACTTTCCAATAGTAGCCCCACCCCTAGCCCCCCTATCCCTAGCCCACCCACCACACCCAACACTAACCATGGCTTCACCTTCAAAGAAGTAACCGTAGCAGAAGTGCAAAAAATCATAACCTCCCTCAAACCATCAAACTGCAAAGGGGACAGTTGCCCCGCACAGATTATAAAAGATGCAGCAAGAGACCTCGCCCCCTTCATTTCTAAGCTCATAAATGTGTCATTCGAAGGGATTGTGTTCTCCGACGTATTCCTTATCTTTGATAGATCATCTCCAGCTTGCTTGCCTCAGAAAAAAAAAATTTCAGTAGAGGGCGCTGCGCGTCGACATCCCTCGACCCGATGTCCCTCGACGGCCTCCGTATCGGCGCCGACGTCACTACCCGTATAAATAGACTCGTGCAGCGTCCGTTGCTCAGTTCCATTTTTCCGCGCTTCGTGGGGCCTCGGAATATCGTTGCTCAGTTCTTCAGTCAAATATATCGATATATTCCTCGTGAATACAGACTCGTACTCAATGGCTTCCTCACCCGAACCGACGACTCCACGGTCCGGCTTAAAAAAATGTCGAGACTGTGGAAAGAAAATGTCGTTAACGGATTCACACAGGATCTGTTTGTGGTGCCTGGGAATCGAGCACCATTGTTCGGAGTGTGAGGACTGCATGTCCCTAACGGCGAAAGCTTTGAAGGAGCGCAAGGGGAAGCTCGAGAGAGGTAAGTCAGTCAAAACCTCCTCGAAGGTTTCTTCGGCTGAGTCGAGGCATTCGTCTCCTCGCCGTTGAAAACACACCCATTCTAGATCTCGAAGTAGCTCCCATCATTCGTCGAGATCAAAACACTCAAAAAAGAGACGTCGAAGATCCCCTTCCTCGTCGTCTTCAGTGTCCCAGAAAGGGTCTCCTGTCCCACTAAACACAGCTCTCAAGCTGAGTGGGAGGAATTCAGAAAGAAAATGTTAAGCGTCTTCGAGAACGCAGCCTCGACCCCCTCGAAGACAGCTAAGGGTGATACCCCGGGTGAAAAACCCAAAAAATCAAAACGCTTTGAGTCGCAGCACCCGGCGAAACATTCCACCCGAGAGCGCCACGAGCCATCGGGTAAGAAGGCACCATCTTCGACGCCGTCGTGGAAGATTCCCTCGACGCACGGATCAGCGCCATCGACGCCGTTGTCGAAGGGTTCCTCGACTCATCAGTCGATCGACTCGACGCCATCGTCGACATCGACGCCGATGAAAGAGAAGACCAAGCCCACTCCACAGCCTACGGTGATTCCAAGGGCTTCCGGCACGATGCCGAGACCGTCGTTGATGTCCTCGAGTAGGATCCCGATCCTCTTGATTTCTTCGAGACCCCTTCCAGTTTTTTCGACCCCATTCTCGGCGCCTTCGAAGCCTGTCACATCGGCGTCGACGACATCGATGTTTTCTCGCCCAATAATGACGAGTTTGGCTCCTTCTGCCTTAGAGATGGGTTTTACACCATTTCAGAGGTCAGAGTACCCTGGACTATCTTCAATTCATGAGGAGGGGGGATGATTCTGACAAGGAAACATTTGGGTTACAGAGGACCACACTGCCTATTTCAGAGGATTTCACCTCTGAGTAAAGAAGGCTGATCCACCTACAGGAGTCACTACATGAGGCAAGTGGGCTGGACACTTCCCCAGAAGTGGAAATTGTTAAACCAGATCCAGGGGAACATGCCGAAACACCATATAGAACCCTTATGGCAAGAATTATTGAATTTATGGGTTGGTCTGCGCCTTCACCTGTTTTTCAACAGGATGACTTAACAGACATATTAGACAAAGGTCCACAGGAGGACCCCGTGGTCCCCTTCCATGCAGCCTTACAGAGGAAAATTACATCTAATTGGGAAACTCCTGACGTTATCCCTGCGGTCAATAAAAGATTGTCAGCCAAGTATAGGGTAGCAGCTGCTGACCCTGAATACTTATCAAAACATCTGACCCCAGAGAGCGTGGTGGTTCAAGCAGCAACTTCATCTAGCAGTAGGACCGCTTACCCTACTGTCCCACAGGATAAAGATGACAAGAGGTACGATTCGATGGTGAAGAAAGTCTTCTCTGCTTGTAGTATGGCGTTGAAGTCCATCAACGCCACCTGTACGCTCGCTAGGTTCAGTCAAACACTATAGGAGTGTACTTCATCAGCGGCTGACTGCATACCCGAAGGAGAGGAAAAGGAAGCATTCCTTAACATTATTAAAGATGGCAAAGATGCTATGTGCGAATCACTTCAAACTGGCATTGATTCCGCTGACAGTATCAGCAGGGCCATGGCGGCAAGTACAACAATCCGCAGGCATGCGTGGTTGCGAAAGTCTGGCTTTGCTCCAGATGTACAGGCCAGACTTTTGAATATGCCCTTTGACGGCTCTTCACTATTCAGGAAAAAGGCTGATGACAGTCTGGAAAAGTTACAGACTTCTAAAGCAGCAGCAAAATCTTTAGGAGCCGCTATTCGCCAAACTCCTTTTCGCCCCTCAGGAACCTCTAGGAGAGGAAAGTCCTTTCGCTATTATCCCGCATTCGGGAAAGGCATAGGACAGCCGGCTCAAAGAGGCCAAAGGAGATCCACCCGAGGTGGACGGGTCAAAATTACTAAAACCGCAGCAGCAGCAGGTGCCTCTTTACCCTCGGCATCTGCATCAGCCACCCCCAAACCACTCTGAGGCCTTCCCACACAATACACCTGTAGGGGGCAGGTTAACTCACCATCTGACGGAATGGCAGGCTATAACGTCAGATGCTTGGGCATTGGAGACAGTTGCCCAGGGTTACTGCCTACCCTTTCTACACATTCCTCAGACGCATCCACCGGGGAACAGCTCTCTAAAAGTTCCAGATCCGCTCCTCTTGCAGGAAATTATAGACCTGCTAGAGAAAGGTGCCATAGAACCGGTACCTGTACCGGACAGGAACAAGGGCTGGTCCTCCCCCTACTTTCTCATACCAAAGAAGGACGGGGACTGAGACCCATCCTGGAATAACGAGAATTGAACAAGTTCCTCAGGAAGGACAAGTTCAAGATGGTAACTCTCTCTTAGATCCTTCAGGCCCTCCCACTCCAGGACTGGCTGGTATCTCTGGACCTTCAGGGTGCTTTTTTCCATGTGCCAATCCATCTCAAACACTGGAAATACCTGAGGTTCCCAATTGGCGACTCTCATTATCAATTTCAAGTTCTGCCATTGGGGCTGACCTCCGCCCCGAGGGTCTTCACCAAGCTGATGTCGGTAGTGGTGGCGAGTCTAAGGAGGGAAGGGATCCACGTCTACCCCTACCTGGACGATTGGCTGATCAGGGCTGTATCTTCGGAACAGGCCCAGGCCCAGTTAGATTATGTCTGCCACTTCCTTCACAAACTGGGCTTCTCCCTCAATTTAAAGAAGTCACAGATGATACCATCACAGAGACTCCAGTTCATTGGAGCGGTCCTGGACACTTCCCTGGGATAAGCCTCGCCACCAGAGGTCAGGGCTCAAGATATTTGACAGAAGGTCACTAAGTTTCAAAATGCCCAACGTCTCCCAGCCTTCGACTTTTTGAGGTTGCTAGGCCTCATGGCATCCTGCATCTTCCTTGTGCCAGAGGCTCGCCTGAGAATGAGATCTCTTCAGTGGGCACTGAGAAGTCAGTGGTCGCAATTCTCAGGGAGTATGACAGATCTCCTCCGGATTCCGGACAAGGTAGCCTGCGACCTTCAATGGTGGGCCTACCCAGAGAACATCTTGAAAGGAGAACTGTTTTGGCAACCATGGCCGGAGATAACAGTAGTCACAGATGCCTCACTCACGGGGTGGGGAGTCCATGCCAACGACTTGACCATCAGCGGTCGTTGGTCTCCATCGGAGTCCAGACTACACATCAACCTATTGGAGCTGAGAGCGATCAGACTAGCACTGAAAGCTTTCCTGCCATCAGTACAGGGGAGAAATGTCCTGATAATGACGGACAACACGGTGGCCATGCACTACCTCAACAAAAGAGGAGGCGTAGGATCACTGCCACTGTGCAGAGAGGCGATGCAGCTCTGGTTTTGGGCAATCCAAGAAGGAATCTCTCTATCGGCAGTCCACCTAGCCGGAGAGAAGAACTTGACAGCGGACGCTCTGAGCAGGCAGAGCACAGTCTCCCACGAGTGGGAGCTAGCTCAAGAAGTCCTTCAAGAGATCTTTGCCCTTTGGGGAACTCCTCAGGTGGATCTGTTTGCCACAAGCACCAACAGGAAGTGCGATCTGTTCTGTTCAAGGGAATTTCCCCCGAGAGGAGCTCTAGGAGACGCGTTCGTAGTGGACTGGGAGTTTCCACTCCTTTACGCGTTCCCACCAGTCCCTGTTATTCCTCAAATGATCAGGAGGTTCAGAAGATTCCGGAAAACCATGATCCTGATTGCCCCGGATTGGGCCAGGAGAACGTGGTACCCAGACCTTGTCCATCTGTCCTCCAATCCGTCTTCCACTCAAAGAGAATCTTCTCTCGCAGAAGGGAGGTCAGGTTCTCCATCCAGACACCAGAACCCTCAACCTTCACGCTTGGCTTCTGAAAGGATGAGGTACAAGGATTGGGATCTCCCTGATGACGTCATGGAGGTGTTGCTTTCGGCCAGAAGGCCAGCAACAAAGTCTTTATACCGCTGCCGTTGGAACAAATTTTGCAGCTGGTGTAGGGAAGAGAATATCGACCCTTTTTCATGTGGTACACCAATGGTGTTATCATTTCTACTCTACTTGGCAAACTCAGGCCTTCAAGTTGGCACTGTAAAAGGCTATCTCGCAGCGCTTTCTGTCTTCAAGCGCACTGCAGAGGAACCATTGTATTTCAAACTTCCTCTAGTGGTACAATTTCTCAAGGGATTAACTAATGTTTACCCTCCGAAACCATTCCAGGTTCCCTTATGGGACTTAAATTTAGTCTTAAACTTCCTAATGGGCACTCCATTCGAACCACTTCACTCTTGCGCGCTGAGATTTCTCACGCTTAAAACTGTCCTATTGGTAGCACTAACATCTGCTAGGAGGGTGAGCGAGCTACAAGCTCTCTCCTGTAAACCCCCACATACAATCTTCCACAAGGACAAAATTGTCCTACAGGTGAAGCCTAATTTCCTCCCAAAGGTGGTTTCTGAATTTCATATTACTCAGAAAATTACCTTACCTTCGTTCTACCCTCCTCCCCATCCGGGGAAAGAGGAGGAAAGGCTACATAGGCTGGACCCAAGGCAAGCTCTCAGCTTTTACATCAGCAGAATGGCTAGGATCAGGCAAGCAGACCAACTGTTTGTAGGATACTCAGGTCACAAGTTGGGACTACCCATAACAAAACAAACCATCTTCAGGTGGACTATTTTGGCCATCCTGGAAAGTTACAAACTGGCAGGCAAAGAGCCACCCCAAAATCTCAGGGCTCATTCAATCAGTGGTATCGCAGCCTCTTTGGCTCTCCAAAGAGGGGTACCGGTCCGAGACATATGTGCGGCTGCCACATGGTCGTCCGCACATACATTCACAACATTTTACAATCTGGATTCCTCCACTGGTCAAGAGACCAGATTTTGCAAGGCCGTATTACATTCGGTCCATCCCTAAAGGGATGCATAACATTCTCACTCCCACCTCCAATTACATGCCACTGCTATGGGAGCCTATCAAAGATAAGGAATACGTCGGAGGACACAATCCCTTCGAAGAACAAGTTACTTCTTACCTGGTAACGTTCTTTCAACGGGATGTTCCTCCAACGTATTCCTTATCGCCCCTCCCAACCATCCCCGCAGTGATACTTCCCTTGTGGTTGCAGCTTACGCTCCTTCAAGGTCAATAACCAATTCAGGCGTGACTTTTCTTATGCTACAAAACGGAACTGAGCAACAGACACAGCGCGTGGCTTTTTATGGGCATGATGACATCCGCGCCGATACGGTGGCCGTCGAGGGACATCAACTCGGCGGACGTCGATGCGCATCGCCCTCTACAGAAAAAATTTCCGAGGCCAGCAAAATGTAAACGTATTATCAAAGATAAGGAATACGTCAGAGGAACATCCCGTCGAAAGAACGTTACCAGGTAGGAAGTAACTTGTTCATCTACCTCAAGGCGGTCCACCTCCCGGGGGAATCCAACCTGGAGGCGGACAAGCTCAGCAGGTTGGGAGCGGACAATTACGAGTAGCAGCTAAACAATCTTGTTATTCAGGAGATCTTCAACAGGTGGGGTCATCCCCAGGTGGATCTCTTTGCCACCTGGCACAACAAGAAGTGCCCTCAGTTCGCCTCCTGGCAGGGACAGGGTCCCGGCTCCCTGGGCGATGCATTTCGGCTTCAGTGGGACGGTATGACAGATTACACATTCCCGCCCACTCTGCTGATTCACAGAGTGATTTGCAAGATCAAGGAGTCTCGCCAACTCAACATCATTCTAATCGCTCCATGGTGGCCGGCCACACCATGGTTTTTGGAGCTGCTCGGCCTCTGGCAGGTGCCTCCGATTCGCCTCCCGATGGGCCCAGCACATCTTCTGGTGCAGCAGGGGGCATCCACCCCGTGCCTCAGAAACTAGCCCGCACAGCGTGGTGCCTGAGCAGGTAACGCTGCAGCACCTCAGCCTCTCCCAGGCTAATCTGTAAATCGTACAGGGCGCAAGGAGCAAGGCTCCCAGGGCCCAATATAAAAGTAAATGGACCAGGTTCTGCCACTGGGCAGACTCCAAGGAAAACGACCCCCTGGCATGTACTTTGGCGGACGTGCTGTCCTTCTCGGCGCACCTCGCCCACTCGGGGGTCCAGGTGGACACCTTCCGTACATACCTTGCAGCCATCGGGGCTTACAGGAACTCAGAGGAGGGGATCTTCTCCTCCTCCAATCCTACTGTCAAGAAACATTTGACTGGGCTCGCAAGGCTCTACCCGCCCATGAAGAGGCCACACCACGTGTGGAATATTAACATAGTCATGGACGCCCTGGCGCACAAACAGTTTGAACCAATGGCGTCCGCGGACATCAGGCTGGTCACCATCAAGACGGCCTTACTGGTCCGCCTCACCTCGGCTCGTAGAGTATGCGAAATACAGGTGCCGGTTGCCTTGGAACCATGTACTACCTTTCAAAGGGACAAAGTAGTCCTGCGGACACACCCAGCATTTCTGCCCAAGGTGCTGTCTGCTTTTCACTTGAATGAGGAAATAGTCCTTCCTACGTTTTATGCCGATCCTAAGGACGAAGCACAGAGAGTGCTGCACTGCCTGGATGTCAGGCATGGCCTGAAGTTCTACTTGGACAGGACAAGGGCATCTGCAAATCGGATGACCTGTTGTCACCTTCGGAGGCTCAAGACCAGGCTATCAGGCCTCCAAGCCTCCATATCCCACTGGATGGTCTCGGCCATCAAAGAATCGTACGAGGGCCAGCATAAACCGCTGCCGGCCAACATGCATGCCCATGCAGTCGGGGCCAAGGCAATGGCCATCGCATTCCAGCGACACGTCACTTGACCTGCGCAGTCATAAGCAGGGCGGTCACTTGGGCCACTCCCTCTGCTTTCTGCAAGCATTACTGTTTGAATGCCAGCTCTAGATCTGACGCGGGTTTCGGACAGGCAGGTCTCAGGAACCTATTTGCTTAAGGAGCTAAATTCAGTTGTAATCGCCCATGCAGTATGGAGGAAAGGGGACAGGAAGTAAGAGTTATTATAAGTTACTCACCGTAGTGACTAACGTACTCTTAGTCCATAGTCCCCTCTCCTCCATACATCCCACTAACCTCCCCGCTAATAATAATGGTGTCATTAGGCAATGTTAAATCTATTTTCGACGCGTCAATGGGGACTGAGGTGTGGCACTGGAGGGTGGAGTCAGGGCCTAAATTTTAAGGGTAAGAAGGTTTTTTCTGGTGAAAAAGGTGCTGTCTCCCGTCCCTTGGAAGGGACGCCCATGCAGTATGGCGGAAAGGGCACTATGGACTAAAGAGTACGTTAGTCACTACGGTGAGTAACTTATAATATTTTGATAATGTTTTTTTCAACAGACAAGTCTGGCAGGAGAGTGAACCAGACTTGGTGTTACATTGGTGTATCAGAGAAAGACCAGGAGAAGGGAGAGATTCTCCCTGATACTTGGGAACTGCATTTTCTGAAATAGGAAAGACTGTGAAAGAAAAGGGGAAGGAAAGGGAAGGAAGACATCCATCATTTTGGAACACATTTGGAGGAGGAACCAACTTTGGTACCTTTTGAGTTGAATAGGTGAACAACTCTTTGTGTTTTCACATCAGAAACTGAACATTGAATTGGCATCCAGAACAAAGAAACTAGCCTTCTGGATCAAGAAGACACACCGTTTTTCCTTAGTTAATCTAGAGCGTAAGGGACAGAAATAGGTCTGGACAAAGGGCAGTGGACATTTACTTTATTGGACATCCTGACAGATGCCTTAATCTTTTTGTCGAGGCAGGGCACCCCTCTAAGAAATAGAATGAGATAGTTTTTTGTTTACTTTTATATACAAATAAAAGTATTTGCCAACAACCATGCAACCACTGTGTCATCCTTGTACTTCTGCATTCTTACATCAACTAAAATGTGGCACTCAAGATATACTCGCAGTACTATTGTATGGATATGTAGCCAGTAGCCAGGTGATTTTATTCCAGCCACTGTATTTAATTTAAAGGGCTAAGTAAACACTATATCAACAGCCCATGGCTTCTTAGGGCAGTGACCTAAAACTAATCTAATTCTACATATTAGAAATACAGGTAAAAGTGTTGAAATCTTTCTGCTGACTTCCTCTCCTCATGTGGGCCCACTTTTTTCTGGCTAGGATAAATACAAGAAGGAGCTTGGGTTGTGAAACGCGCTTTACCCAGACTTTTATAACACCTTGGCTCATTGTTTATGCACACACCAGAGGACAAGTGGGAGCTAGTCCTGCCAAAATACATCACAATCTCTCTTGAATTTCAAAGACTGTAAGAGTGAAAATGATGTTTATATGTGAAAAAGTGTTTAAAAAGGATTAATGTCGGCCTAAAAGAAATAGAATAAAATTAGAATTAGAAAAAATGTGCAAAATGCCAATACATTAGAGCTAGACTGAAGACCAAACATCTCTGCAAAGCTTTTGACCCTAAATGCTTTTTTTGCCAGTGATCAATAGTCCTGTCTATCTCTGCCTCCCCACATGCAATCTGCTTGCCAGGAGCTTCATGGAGTTCTGTGTAACTACTCCTCCTTAGCACTTACTAGATAGGTTGACTCAGGATGATCCTAAAACCACGTTTCCTTCCAGCCAGTCCTGGTCTTGTAGTGTCCTTGTGTAAGATATTGCTACAAATAATAAAATTCAATATGCGCGTTTACTGCGCATTCGGTGGTATCCAAAATACCGAATCCCGTTGTACTGAACAAGGAAAGTGGCGGTTGCAGGAGTATCCTCCACTTCCCCTGTTCGGTATAATGGGTTGTGGGGGTGTCTCCCACTTCCATTACAAGAATAGCGGGATAAAGTAGATATACAAATAAGAAATGTTTTTAAAACTCCCTGCATCTCCAGCCACCACCCACGGTTGTGAAAGGGAACTGATGTTAAAGGGATAGAGGGAAGTCAGCGGAGCAGGAAAGAAGGTAAGTGTGCCGCCGACTAGTTTGTATCACTGGTAGCGGGTACACATATATGGGTGATGCTGGATAAAGTGATCACTAAGCAGTTCACTTTTCAATTTCGACATTTTCAAATTTGATGTTACGGGATGCGCAGTGATCATTTAGATCTTTTGTGTAATGTTCTATTTGATCATCCTGCTGCTATTGCTTGTATTTTAGAACAAGTTATAATTTAAACAATGGCAGTGAGTGACATTCTGATGTCATGACCTAAGATCATCGTCTCTTCATATTTAGTCATAGCCTTCTGGTAGCTTACTTTATATACTTAACATGGAGAGTTATGTAAACAGTTAAACTGTACCCTCCGATAAACAGCCATAGCCATTCTGCTGCTTACTCTAAATGCTTAACGTGGAGTGTTATGTAAACAAGATGATTGACATTGTGAGCCGGAAGTGTACATTTTACCAGTCTGGTTTTTCTCTGTACGCAAATGACTTTACAAAATGCCTGAAAAGCCAGATTCCACTTCACATGTTTTCTTATAATGAAGAATCATCCCAGCGAATACATCATGTTTTTATTATATGCAATATGAACACTGATTTTACTCATATGTCCTGCCCTCTTTCCTTCATACTTTGTTGTCTTCCCCATAGAGACAACACTGGCACATTTGCACAACATAAAATGTCTTCCACCAGCAAGTCCCTTTTTTCTGCAGACACAAGGGTGGTCGCAATGTGTTAAGAAAGATTTCATTTAGGTGTAATTTTCCCTCCATTTGTGGACCACCCCCTCCCCCAAACGTTTTACTTTTGTTTGGCTTTCCTATCTAGACATTTTCCAGTGGAGCCCAGCCTTCAGCTGAGCTCCCCTGGGCTTTTGCTCACTTGTTATGGGGAAACTGACACATCCTTCAGACTGTCAGTACTAGACAACTATGTTTCCCTTAGTCTTTGACTATGTTGCCATTTATTGGTAACCTTTTAACAGTCCACAATGTACCTTCCAGTACTGTACGCTGTGGTCCTTTTTGTTTTATGGCCCTAGGCACGCTTTAAGGATTTTTAGGTAATTGTACGAGGGTGCCTGGGACGAACTGATGTCAGCAGTTACTTTTTTTACTTCTTTTTACTGAATCACATCGCATTTACCACGTTTGGTTCAAGACTTTGGCCAGGTCCAAAAATGGCAGACACACAAAGTCTTTTGTTCTGTCCCATTGCCATTTTATCCCTTGCCTTCACCCAGGTCGAGTAACCCAGATTTTCCTTATTTGGGAATGCAGCCTAACGCGAAACAGATCTCTTTTGCGGGATTCTGCCTGTCACGTGTTTATGCCCAGGAAGCGGGTTGCGACTGTCTGGTCCCTGTCCACCCTACTGGTGCCAGGATGTCTGGAGTGCCTGAATGACTGAGACCACCAGGGACCGTGTTTGGACCACGACTGGGATGCCTGCATGAGAGCAGATCTTCGATTGGAAGTCCTCTATTTTGGCACAAAGCTAATCTTGGATAAGAGAAAGGGCTCTGCATCCATTCCAGGTCCATCACCTGAGTTCTGCCTGAACTACATAAGGAGCCAAGTATCCTGCACGAAAAAACAGACTTGTGAAACTGCCGGAGACGCACTAGAAGGTTTTGGCACCCTTCACTCTCTGCTGTCCCATCGGACCGCTGTTTTCTTCATTAATCAAGAAGGCCTGCCACAGCGCTTTAGCCCTTTGGAGTAGTGGGAACAACTGCTCTCGGCGCCCCCTGCATATCCACCGAAGGAGCCCCCTCGGAAGTGTTCCTGGGCCATCCAGTCAACTGTTAAGCTCTACCTCAGGGTATTCCGCTGAATCGCAGCTGTCTCGAGTTGAATTAGGAGTTGAATTAGGAGAGTGCGAAACACAGCCTGCTTCTGTGATTCCTGTGTCACTACCTGTTGGTGATGGTTGCTATAGGTGCCTTGCTGTTCTGCTCTCCTGTGCCTTGAAGCATGCTGCACCAACATTTTCTTCATACCTCTTGCGGAAGCTGAGAAAAGGCAACTATCCAGTCATTAACAATCTTCTATCCCTCAGCTGCTCAGAGCCGGAGGGCTGCGAAACTGCCGGACTCGAACCTACTAGCAACCTTGACTGGCAAAGTTTGGTCCGGACTGAGGGTCGGTGAGTACTTGCATTACTTACCGGTGGCCCCCTGGCACAACCAATCACTTTTATGCACAAATACCCCTTAAGAGGTATTTGTTCTTGGCTGGGTTAGCTTGTTCTCCCTAGCTATTCTCACCTTTTGAAAACTGCTCTGCCACCAAGGGCAGTCCCTACTCGAATACTGGGAACCAATTCTTTGTTGCCTCAAGCCCCTTCCTGACTTGCTACAGCCATCCCATGAAGACCCGCTTTTTGCTTTGACTGCGCGATCGTGCCTTTTTAGGCACAACTGTACTGTTGTGTTGGCTCCCCTCTTCTTAGGGCTGTATTTGAAAGTTAGGGAACGACTACAAAGAATTGTCTAATGCTCCCAGTGTGTTAACTCAACCCTCTCCTTACCGGTTGTGGATGTGTTTTACTGCTGTGTCGCATTAGAAAACATAATGTATATATGTTATCTAGTCTAAGGATTTTGTGCGACTGTTTTCATAACTAAAGTTTACTTGTGTCTATTGGTTCGACGGACAACAAATGTATAGATATTTTTAATATACACTTGTCTAAGAGTAATTTGTGGTTCGTTACTGAGTGTGGTCAAGAGTTAGTCTTGACCGCCTGCCAAGCTACCTAGATTGATCTGGCTTATTTAGAAGGTTCCCCCTGTTTCACTAAACTGAGGGTGGCCTCCTAAACTTCTGCCCACCAGGTCAGAGTTTAGAGATCAATCTTAACAAATTGTTGTGCTGCTGTGGTATAAGATCGGAGGTACCCAGTGTTGCGCACTGGTAATGTTCCAGGTTATACTTAAACAAAATTAACTGTAAGCCACCTACCTTTACTTATAATGTGGAAGCAATAACCAACATTGCTTTCAGCGCCTCAAAGTCTGAGACACTAAGAAAGATTTGTACCGAAAGGGGTCTGGCAGCCACTGGTACCAGCTCCGAAATGATCCAGAGGATCATAGATTGGCAAGAAATTAGTAATCAGGCTTTGCCCTCCTATGATAGCGCAGAAGGTAGTGGGGCAATCCCAAGTACCAGTAATGTACAAACTAGTGCTGTTATAGAAAGTGACTATTCTGATGAAGATGATGTATCCCATACTTCTCTGACCGGTTCGGAGGCTGAGGCCGTGCTGGAGTTCAAGAAGCAAGAGCTGCTGTTTAGGCAGAAGGAGCTTGAATTCCACATGGCTAACCTAGACTTGGAAAGATCAGAGGAGCAGAAGGACAGGGACCACCAATTGGAGCTTGTTAGACTGAAAAGCACCAATGGTTCCTCTACAGGGTCTGATAATGGGTCTGGCCCATCCTCTCATCCAAGAGTTGCAAAAGATCTGCTTAGTGTATATGATGACAAGAATGACATTATGGACAGGTTGACTGCATTTGATTATGCATGTAAGGTGCAAGAAGTAGTGGATGTTGATATGATTGCATGGTTGCTAAATCTACTACCCCATTCTGGCTGCAGTGCCATTATGGATATGTCAAAGGCTGACAGAAAAGACTGCAAACTTGAAGCAAACTCTAGTCTTAAAGTTTGGGAAGCCTCCTGACCAATGCATGAAAAGAATCAGAGAATACAAAAAGAAAGAATGTAATACTTGGGTTTCTTATGAGGCTGATTCCTTTAAAAAACTTGACTGGTTGGGTGGAAGGATACGAGGTCACCACCTTTGAGGGTATGATGCATTTAGTCATGCTTGAACACATGTTTGCTTCTTGTTCCTCTGAGCTCAAGCAGCACTTGGCTGACTCTAAGGTGATAGATCCAAAGAAATGAGCCATTGCAGCAGATTTATGGGTGTCACACAGAGTGTCCCATAAGGACACACCTGCTTCTGGTAAGCAGGAAGATGGGAACAAGCACAAAGATAGGGAGGGTGGTGGATCTGAAAAGTGATCCCCTCAGAAGGGGCACAAAATGTTTAAAAAGGGTAAATCACCTGAGAATAGTCAGAGTAGTAGGAGTAGCCCTCTCAAGCATAGCTTGGGTTACAGTAAGCCTCCCTATGTACATAGACCCAGTGGATCTTGTATGGCTTGTGGAGCAAGTGACCATGTGAAGGGAAACCCCAGATGTAAGGTCAAACCCTTGGGAGACCACTCTGAGTCTGGCCTTCCCCTTCCTATGAGGAGAAAGAAACCACAGGGGCATGATTCTTATCAGACTCCTTCCCTAGTGGTCAAGAGTCGGAAATAGTCTTAGTTTCCGTGGGTTCCTGGGAGCCAAGAGTTTCATAAGCTTATGCCAGGATGCCTGACAACACCAAGCGCTACTTTAAAGACAGTGTGCTGATCAATGGAGTAGACAATCCTTCCCTAGGGATAGTGGAGCCAGCCGTACTGTGGTGGATGCCACACTGGTCAACCAGGAGGAGCTTGGTTGTCGGAGCTCCCCTGATGCCCACCAAGTTAGCTGAAGCCCCCCCTCTCCAGTTCCCAGTAATGCCTGTAAATCTATCAATGGTGCAGTAGTGAGGTTTCCTGTGAGCATACAGAGGCAAGTCCCTGGAAAGGTCCTGCTGGGTAATGACCTCAGAGACGTGGGTCTTGTGGGGGATACAGCAGAGAGACCCTGCACAAGGCCACATATAAGAGCTGCCCTGGCCAAGCCCAAATCTGAGCCAAGAAACCCAAGGCTAAGGGAGTCAGAAAATCAAAAAGAAGGAAAGAGAATATTCCCCCAAACTCACCTACCACTGAGGTGAAGGCAGATGGCCAAGCACCTGAACCTGACGAGGAAGAGGTGCTGCCAGAAATACTCAAACCACATCAACATCCTGAACTCCAAAGTGTATTGGTTCAAGGTGGTCCTGATAGGGAAGAGTTCAGTAAGGGCCAACGTGAGTGCCCATCTTTAGAAGGCCTAAGGAAACAGGCCTGCTGACAACTTGAGGGATAACCTCCTGGGAAGAATAGGATTTATTGGGAATGTGGGCTCCTGCCCACATAGTCTACTGAAGGAGACCATAGGAGGTTGGTGGTCCCCCTTCAAGTCAGACCCTTGCTCCTGCAATTGGCACATGAATTCCCCCTTGCTGGTCACCTTGGGATCAAGAGAACCAAGCAAAAGTTATTGATGCATTTCTACTGGCCCAAGAAGGGGTTGCAAGTAGAAGGCCATTGCAGGAGTTGTGCACTTGCCAGATCTCTCGGAAGATTGGCACAACAATACAGGCTCCATTGGTGCCACTCCCTGTGGTGGGAGTGCCCTTTGAAACGGTAGGGAATCGACATTGTTGGTCCCCTTGACACTCAGACATCCTTCGGCAATAGGTTTTATGTTGATGCTGGTTGACCATTCACTCTCAGCAACCTTCTCTGATGTCTCCTTACAGCTGTCAGTAAGTTTCAGCAGCCTTCTTGATGGTCTGTCTCTTCTCTCTGTCTGCCTGTCTTTCTCCCTTTTCTCTC
Source organism: Ambystoma mexicanum (assembly GCF_040938575.1). Lineage (NCBI taxonomy): Eukaryota > Metazoa > Chordata > Amphibia > Caudata > Ambystomatidae > Ambystoma > Ambystoma mexicanum. The sequence goes on from NC_090926.1 coordinate 1,228,094,551, forward strand.
TGTTCCTCTCTGTGTGTGCCCTGTCCTAGTGCAGTCCCCCTTCTATAGCAGCAATGACACCCCCAATTTTACAATCTTGGGGAAGTACCCTGCAATAATCCCTGCCACTAGGATTGGACAGTTACCCTTCTCTCTCCTCCCAAACCCAGCCTCCAAGTCAGGATTGGTTTGGGGGTCTAGAGCAACATATGGCAATTCCCATTTGTAATCGCTGTGTTGCTCTCCTTTCAACTTTTTGGCAAAAACTAGTTATATATCACAACTTCATAATTTTACTAGCAGCTGTCATATTAAACCTATTTTCTGTTTCAGCTAATCATGGGGAATTGGACAAGCCGACCACCAAATCCGTATCATGGAGCATGGCCGTGTGGCACGTTTCTGCCGTTTCGATAAAAAGTACAACAGTCATGAATATGTAATTTATTAAACATATCCCTAATTTCATTTTCCACCCGCTCACCAACTCTTACATTTAGAACATGTTCTGATCAGCCAGAAACACATCTTCGATAGCCATTACAGTTCCATGAGTCTCACTGGATGAATTCTATAGCCTCAAAATCGCCTTGGGCTGACATTTTTTTCATGAAGACAAAGTGTCCCTTCAAATGTCACTGGAGTTTTGTGGGTGAAACAATCTACATTGCTCTTTGTCAACCCGCTCATCATGTTTTGTTTTCCTGACATATTCTGGTGAGCAGTGATGTTTTTTTCACTTTTACTTTTTTAAACCGTTTTTATTTGCACACACCTGTGCATGCCGATTTTGTTTTCAATTTTTAACAATCCTGTTTTCCATGTGACAGGGATCTTTGATTCCACATTATTTTGCAAATTAAAATGGTCCTTATTAATTGGTAATGACGGGTAGAACCCTTTCCACATGGCTCTTTAATGTTACTTGAAAAACAACAACAAAGGCCAGGCCGTTTTTGTTTCAGTGTTTAAAATATTGCGATTAATGTGAAAAGGACTGTTTCGGGCCTCTAAATGCACCCCACACTGACTTATTCCAGAATGGTCCTTCAAATGGCTCCATTGAGGGTGTCCAAGTGGCCCCTTACCTAACTTCTGACGAAAAAGGGAATGTAAGAAATTTGCTGAGGCAGTTCTCCTTGTTCTCACGGACTACAGGTTTGACACCTTGGTGCAAACATGAGATAGATGCTGGAGATAGTGTACTGATCAAAAGTAGGGGTTACAGGATGTCAGATAAGGTGAGATCCTACATCAAGGCTGAGGTCATCAAGATGTTGGATCTGGCAGTGATTGAGTCTTCCAATAGTCAATGGTCCAGTCCTGTGGTTCTAGTGCCAAAAGTGGTACCTCTCAACTTAGGTTATGTGTGGATTACAGGGCCCTGAACGCTGTCACCAGGACAGATGCTCACCCCCTACCTAGAACTGATGAGTTGGTGGATACTTTAGGTGACTCCAAGTACCTCAGCACGTTTGACCTCACTGCAGGGTATTGGAAAATAGCCCTAGCAGAGCGTGCCAAGGAGAAGGTTAATGCCCTTTCGGTTAAAAAATGCATCTTGGTAAATACGTAGACTACTTTTTACAACCTCTCATTCAAAAAACCAGCACATATATTAAGGATTCGACACATTTTCTACAACATTTGAACTCAATACCATTTTTCGAATGGATTGTGTCCTCCCACGTATTCCTCATTTTGTGATAATTCGTTATCTCCAGCTTCTCTGCTTTGGAAAAAATAATTCTCGGCAGAGGGCGCTGTGCTCGAGATTGTAGCGTCAATTGTCCCTCGACTTACTCCGTACTCTGTCAACATCACCGATGGTATAAATAGCACAAGCCGCGTCCGTTGCTTCAGTTCCGTTTTTCCGATCGCTTCGCTATCGAGAACGGCACGCTTCTATTTTCTGTGAAGAAAATGTCGTCATCTTCGACACCCAGAACTGGGTTTAAGAAGTGTGCAGATTGTGGATCTAAAATGTCGATCACCGATCCCCACCGGATTTGTCTCTGGTGTCTCGGTTCCGGTCACCGAACCAACGACTGCGGATCCTGCCAATCTATGACTGAAAAAGCTCTTTGTGAGAGGAGAGGTAAACTGTCGGTGGGGAGGGAGGCCTCAAAAAAGGTTTCGTCAAAAAGATACAAGAAAGCGACTGATTCTAAGGAATCGGATCGCCATAGGCACTCAAAGAGATCTCGATCTAGGAGTAGATCGAGGCACTCTTCGTCGTCATCGAAAAAAATGAAGAGGAGACATAGATCTCCCTCATCATCATCTTCTTCTTCAGAGTCGACTGAAGAAATTTGTTGTCCGACTAAATCGGATTCTCCCAGTAAGTGGGAAGAATTCCGCAAAAAGATGGAGGTTTTCGAGAATGCGGGCCGACCCCCTCGAAAGACCCTCGAAAAAGCCATAGCCCTAAAGTCGCTCCATTGGACGACAATGGGAAGTCCAAGGCTACCATGGCTAAGACCGGTAGCGTCAAGGAATCCAAAAAACCTCGAGTCGACGTAAAACCGTTGAAGACTCTTCGAGAGTCGAGCACCTCTCCAGTGCCATGCAAGAAACACAAGTCGTCCAAGACTTCGACAACTTCGTCGACGCCCTCGACGTCGATAATTTCGACGCCAAAGCCAAATGCGTCATCAACGCCATTATCGAAGTCATCTTCGAAGACTTCGAAGACACCTTCGAAGACACCTTCGAAAACTTCAAGGGATTTTCCAATTGCTTCGAAGCAGATGGAAGAGGAAGAATGGAGATTCACTCCTTTGCCCAGGTCAGACTTTTTCAAATCTAAGTCAGCAATCTCTGAAGAGTCTACTTCAGAAGAAGACGAGGTTACTCCTTTGGGAGTTACTTATGGTACAAGACAGGTTCCTGAGGAACTTATTGACCAGGAATCTAGAATGAGAGACCTGATTGATACTCTATATTCTGCCAGTGGAGTTGACACATCCCCAGAATTAGAGTTCGCCAAACCTGATCCTGCAGAGCATGCAGATGCTGGGCACAGGGGTCTTATGCCCAGGGTAGTTGAATATATGGGTTGGGGTAATACTTCACCCATTTTTGAACAAGATGACATGACGAATATAATCGTCAAGGGACCTCAGAAAGATCCTGTTCTCCCTTTCCACAGAGCCCTCCAAAGGACTGTGGAGAAAAACTGGAGGAAGCCAGAAACTATTGCTGCTGCAGATAGCACTTTTCCAAGAAAATATAGACCGGCTGGAACGGATCCAGAATATTTGAATAAACATCCGACTCCAGAGAGTCTAGCCATTCAGGCAGCATCTACTTCAAAACAAACTGCTTATCCAACTATCCCTCCAGATAGAGAGGATAAAAAAATGGATGCCTGGGCACGTAAAGTTTTCACATCAGGCAGTATTGCACTTAAGTCAGCAAATGTCACCTGTACCCTAGCCAGGTTTACCCATACCCTGTGGGACTGTATTTCGGCAGCGGCTGATCATATTCTGGAAGGCGAGGAAAGGGAAGGCTTCCTGAATATAGTCAAAGACGGGAAGGAGGCAATGGGGGAATGTCTCCAGTCTGGACTGGATACTTCTGATAGTATCAGCAGATCCATGGCTGCAAGCATTGTGCTACGCAGATTTGCGTGGTTGAGGAAGTCGGGGTTTGCACCGGACGTGCAAGCCAGACTTCTCAACATGCCCTTTGATGGCTCGAGGCTCTTTGGCAGAAAGGCTGACGAAAGCCTAGAAAAACTTCAGACCTCGAAAGTGGCAGCTAAATCACTTAGCGTCTCTTTGCGCCAGCCTCTTAAACCCTATTCTGGCTCATCTTCCTGGAGGGATCGTTATTTTCGATACTACTCCTCTTTTGGTAAAGGAAGAGGACAGGCTTCTCAAAGCGGAAAAAGAAACTTCCCTCGTGGAACACGAGGAAGAGGTGCAAAATCAGCCTCAGGAGCAACATCTGTACCCTCAGCCACTCCTGCAGCCGCCTCCAAATCCCTCTGAGACCTTATTACACAAAACACCAGTGGGAGGCAGGATCTCTCAACATCTGAAGGAATGGCGGGGCATTACCTCAGATGCTTGGGCACTGGAAACAGTAGCCCAAGGTTACTGTCTCCCCTTTCTAAAAAGGCCTCAGAATCATCCACCGGGAGCCAACTCCACCAAATTTCCAGATACACTCCTGTTGCAGGAAATTTTAACCCTGCTAGAGAAAGGTGCCATAGAACCGGTACCTGTAGCGGAGAGGAACAGGGGTTGGTACTCCTCATATTTTCTCATCCCAAAAAAGGACGGAGGACTGAGACCCATCTTGGACTTGAGAACTTGAACAAGTTCCTCAGAAAGGACAAGTTCAAGATGGTGACTCTTTCTCAGATCCTTCAGGCTCTCCAACTCCATGTATGGTTGGTATCATTGGACCTTCAGGATGCTTACTTTCATGTGCCAATCCATCCAAAGCACAGAAAGTACCTCAGGTTCGCGATTGGCAATTCTCATTATCAGTTTCGAATTCTGCCATTCGGGTTGACCTCCGCCCCGAGGGTTTTCACCAAACTGTTGGCGGTTGTGGCAGCAAGTCTCAGGAGTGGAGGTATTCACATATATCCCTATCTGGACGACTGGTTGATCAGAGCAAGTTCTCCAGAACAAGCTCAGGAACATCTTTCGATCACCTGCCACTTCCTCCAGAAATTGGGCTTCTCCCTCAATTTCAAGAAGTCCCACATGATACCATCCCAGAAACTTCAGTTTATCGGAGCATTCTTGGACACTTCATCGGGAAAAGCCTCCCCTCCCAAAGTGAGAGCTCTCCACATCCAGCAGATGGTAACGAAGTTTCAGAATGCCCAACATCTACCGGCCTTCGATTTTCTCAGGTTGCTCGGCCTCATAGCATCCTGCATTTTCCTAGTACCAGAGGCCAGGTTGAGAATGAGATCCCTTCAATGGGCACTCAGAACTCAGTGGTTCCAGTTCTCAGGGAATATGTTGGATCTTCTGCAGGTCCCGAGTGCAGTTGCTCAGGATCTTCTATGGTGGGCTTGCAACGACAACATTCTCAAGGGAGAGTCTTTTTGGCAACCATGGCCGGAGATCACGGTAGTGACGGATGCCTCACTCACGGGGTGGGGAGCACACACCAACGATCTGACAATCAGCGGTCGTTGGTCTCCATCGGAGTCCAAACTACACATCAACCTTTTGGAGCTGAGGGCAATCAGACTAGCTCTGAAGGCCTTTCTGCTCTCAGTACAGGGAAAGAATGTCCTGATAATGACGGACAACACGGTGGCCATGTACTACCTCAACAAAAGAGGAGGAGTAGGGTCACTGCCACTGTGCAGAGAAGCAATGCAGCTCTGGTTCTGGGCAATACGAGAAGGAATCTCTCTGTCGTCAATTCACCTAGCCGGAGAGAAGAACACGGCGGCAGACGATCTGTGCAGGCAGAGCACGGTCTCCCACGAGTGGGAGCTGGCTCAGGAAGTCCTTCTGGAGATCTTCGCCCTTTGGGGAACACCTCAAATGGATCTGTTTGCCACTGCGATCAACCGGAAGTGCGATCAGTACTGCTCAAGGGAATTTCCTCAAAGAGGAGCTCTGGGAGACATATTCGTAGTGGAGTGGAAGTTTCCACTGCTGTACGCGTTTCCCCCAGTCCCTGTGATTCCTCAAGTAATCAGGAGGTTGAGAAAGTTCAGGAAAACCATGATCCTAATTGCCCCGGATTGGGCCAGGAGGACGTGGTACCCGGACCTTCTAGACATGTCCACCTGCCCTCCAATACGTCTTCCGCAAAGAGAGGATCTTCTCTCGCAAGAGGAAGGTCGGGTTCTCCATCCAGAGGTCAAGACACTCAACCTTCACGCATGGTTTCTGAGAGGTTGAGGTACAAGGATTGGGATCTTCCGGATGACGTAATGGAAATCTTGCTTTCGGCCAGAAGACCAGCAACAAAGTCTTTGTACTGATGTCGCTGGAACAGGTTTAGTAACTGGTGCAAAGACAAGGATGTGGACCCTTTTCAGTGTGGCACCCCAATGGTGCTCTCTTTTCTACTACATCTAGTTAATCTGGGGCTCCAGATAGGAACAATCAAAGGATACCTTGCTGTGCTGTCCATATTCAAGCGCTCCTCGGAAGAGGTTTCATATTTCAAAATACCGTTAATAATTCAATTCTTAAAGGGGCTTACTAATGTATACCCTCCAGTACCTTTTCATGTACCAACTTGGGACTTAAATTTAGTATTAAAATTCTTGACTTGCATACCTTTTGAGCCTCTGCACTCATGTCCATTGAGGCTTTTGACTCTAAAAACTTTCTTCCTTGTGGCCTTATCATCAGCCCCCAGGGTTAGCGAACTTCAGGCTCTCTCATGCAAACCATCATATGCTATTTTTTATAAAGATAAGGTAGTCCTTAAAGTTAAACCTTCGTTCTTGCCAAAAGTAGTCTCGGACTTCCATTTGTCACAAAAAATAGTACTACCAACATTTTATCCTCCTCCTCATCTGGGCAAAGAGGAGGAGAGATTACACAGATTAGATCCCAAAAGGGCTCTTAGTTTTTACATCTCAAGGATGGCTAAATTGAGACAAGATGACCAACTGTTTGTAGGTTATACTGATAATAGATTAAGCTTATCTGTAACAAAACAGACAATTTCCCGCTGGATCATATTAGCCATAGTTGAATGCTACAGATTAGCGGGAAAAGAACCACCAGATGGGCTTCGTGCCCATTCTACAAGGGGAATGGCTACTTCTGCGGCTCTAAAGAGGGGGGTCCCAGCAGCAGATATTTGTGCAGCTGCAACCTGGAAAACAATGCATACTTTTGTTAAACATTATTGTTTGGACACTGCCTCCTCTAACGGGAGTTTATTTGCAAAGGCAGTTCTGCATTCTGTCCACGAAAACTAAAATTAGTACTCCTGCCTCCAAAAATTGATACTGCTATGGGAGCCTATCACAAGATGAGGAATACGTGGGAGGACACAATCCATTCGAAGAACAAGTTACTTACCAACTGTAACGTTATTTCGACTGGATGTTCCTCCCACGTATTCCTCATCGACCCTCCCATCCTACCCCACAGTACAGTTTTACGTTTCTTACATTTTCCTCTCACGAAGAATTTATCGGTCATGGGACACGCCTGCGCGGCTCGAGCTATTTATACCATCGGTGACGTCGACAGAGTACGGAGTACGTCGAGGGACAATCAACGCCACGACCTCGAGCAAAGCGCCCTCTGCCGAGAATTTTTTTTTCCGAAGCAGCCAAGCTGGAGATAACGAATTATCATAAGATGAGGAATACGTGGGAGGAACATCCAGTGAAAAGAACGTTACAGTTGGTAAGTAACTTGTTCGACTCCAATAACATTTGCTTTACGATAGACGTCAAAAGTTTATACACGTCGATCCCACATGATTTAGGAAGTGAGGCTGTCGCATGGATACTACTTAAGGCAGAAGAAATAACAGCGCAAAAAGAATTCGTATAACGAAGTCAAAGAAATGGGTAAGAAGTTTTTGGACCGAGTATATACGAATGAAGAAGTCACTGCAGCAGAATCACGTGCAGCAACTCAAAACAGGGAAGATTTGCTCAAAGTAAAAACCAAAAAAGACAATGCACCCCCACTTGTGTTTGTGTCTAAGTACTCTAGACAAAGTAATTGTATCAAAACCATCATTAAAAAACACTGGTACACAGTGACATGTGACCAACGGGTTGAACATTTATTTAAAGATGTCCCTACATTTGCCTACCAACAGAGCCATAATCTCAAAGACGAACTTGTCAAAACCAAACCAGCACAAAAAAAGAAAACCACGCATCGCATTGGTCCTTTTCCCTGCTTAAGTTGTACCAATTGTGGCTACATAATGAAAGGTGAATCACCCAAACATCCATACACAGGAGAGACAATCAGATTAAAAAGTTTTGCTACGTGCGATTCCCACAACGTGATATATGCAATAAAATGTCCTTGCGGCTTATATTATGTTGGTCAAACAAAGCCAGATGGAACGAACATAGGTCCTGTCTACGGAACAACAACAAAAACTTGCCTGTGGCCAGGCACTGGCATGACAGAAAACTCAATTTAGCCCAGATTCAATTTGTAATTCTGGAGGTAGTAGAAAGAAGAGATCCTTATGAGAACTTCCAGAAGAAAATGGACCAACGCGAAACCTTTTGGATAGACCGTGTTAGCTCCTTGACACCAAAAGGGCTAAACGATGAGATCAATTACATGTTTTTTCTATAAATGCCAATGTAGACATGTATCAAACCCAACATATTTGAGCTATAATGTGTTGCTTCACTAATATGCTTCATTAATATACTTTTCTTTGATAAATGTATTTCTTTGATTCTAATTGCGATATTAAGCAACTTGTACTTTCCCACATTCCGCTTTGATTAAGCCATTGGGCATTGTAGCACTACCCTTGTCCACCAAGAGTGGGCGTAAACCTTATCACTCTTTGATGATTTACTTTGCATTTTTTGACCATTCCGCTCAATGCGGAATCAGCTCTTTGTATAATCGACATGAATGAATGTTTATTTTTATTTTCATTTTATATTTTTACTATAGGTTCGAGCATTCGGATCTATGCGTACAATTTCCCATGGTATAATATATAACAACTGTTTATTTAACATTACACAACTGATGTTGCACTATCTGCAGACCGCGCTTGGCAATTCATCTACAAGAGCTTCGATAGCTCCGTTCATACTGTTCTATCACTATAGCTTCCCCAGTAGCATTGTGTCACCATGGAGACATCCCCGCCCCATGGTGTACACCTGGGGGTGGGGCGCGAGGCGTACGTGCTCCGGCTTCCCAGCTGGACCACGGCGCCTCGCTCCACCTTCATGGCGACACATAAAAGAGGTTTCCAGCCAGCGTGAGCACGCGTCCATGTGTCTCGCACAGTAGCAGCTGGATCACAACACAGACAAGAGGTGAGAACTGGCGTTCCTGCGTAAGATTCTGAAATGTATTAGATTTAGAGAGTGACGTGAGCTGAGTGTCTTTGTTTCCCGGCAGGGGCAGCATTGCTTCGTGCGTTCTTATACGTATTCGAATATGAGAATTATACGTAATCAGGTAGGACGAGCCCATGTACCAGGTTTAAATAGGCATATATCACAGACTCCAATGCATTTGAACTAAAACGGACCATTTGTTTTGTCTCTTTTCTTCATTTTGGGACGAATCGATTGTTACAACAATGAATGGTATGTGCTGCATTATATTTTGAACATGATATTATCTGTTATCCATGCTTGTTTTGTATATATTGGACATCACATCTAAACAATGATAGCCTTATTGAGCAAGATATTGCCCTTGCACAGCCCTGATGAAGGTCTTTTCCGAAATGCATTGGCAAATGTACATTCAAGGCAGACTGAGATGATCGCTCAACTTTAAATATTGAAAATAAGCTCTACTTTGAGAATACATAACAGGAATGTGAATAAAACATTTCTTGTTATACCTACATCGATTCAATATTTGTTTAGAAAAATGTACTACTGAAGAAAATCTGTTTTGAAATTTGTTTGAAGCTTTCAGCCCCTTGGATAGGGGGCTAACTGAGAAGCGCCAGTTTTAATAAGGCGAAGTCACCTTATTTGTTTTGTGTTGTATTTTTGTGGTCCATGTGCTATAGGACCAGTTTGGACTGGCAGCTCCAGGTTAAAACATTAGACTAACTGTTGAAAAACTCTGAACACTAATCACTAATGGATTAACAGTGTGGTGCCCACCACTCCTCCCCTTTTACTCTAAAAAATGCACCTGACACTTCCCAGAGGCTTGTGAACCATGTTCTAAATGGGATGGATGGATTCTGCTTAGCATATCTGGATAATATGGCAGTGTTCAGTAACACCTGGGAGGAACATGTGAGCACCTTAGAATTGTGTTTCAGGCTCTTCAGAAGGCTCACTTAAACATTAAGGCCAGTAAGTGCCAGATTGGTGAAGGATCTGTGGTCTACCTTGGACATGAAGTAGGTGGAGGGATGATTTAGCCTCTTCCCATTAAAGTACAAGTAGTACACAACTGGCCTACCCACCACTACACAAACTCCACTGGGTTCTATGGAAATGATATGGCAGACTATGGGACCATAGCTACACCTCTGACTGCCCTCACCACTCCAAAGAAGCCGAAGAAGGTCTCTTGGTCTGAAGAGTGTGAGCAGGCCTTGAATGACTTAAATGGCTCTCTGTGCCAGGCCCCTGTCCTCGGATGTATGTGATGTCTTTGAAAATATTTCACCTATTGGAGATTTCACCAAATCCATTTCACAGAAAAACGAAATACAATGCGGTGGAGACCCCCCTGGCAGGCCACCTCCCCCCTCTCTACACTAACTTATAGCCCTACACCACATCCCACCTATTATACATTACATATATACCACTTCACCTACCATTTTCAATTAAATGGATTCAGTGAAGTCTCATTAGGTGAAATGATATTCGAAGAAGCCTACGGAGATGCCCGTCCTCAGAGCGCCTAACTACAAACAGGCTTTTATTGTGCAGACAGATGCTTTGGACACTGAGATAGGTGCTGTGCTATCACAGTTAGATGAGAAAGGCAAGGAACACCCGATTTTAATCATTAGTTGCCAGCTTAAGGACAGAGAGCTTAGGTGGTCCACAGTAGAGAAGGAATGCTTCTCTCTCGTGTGGGCCCTAAGGAAGTTGAAGCCCTACCCCTATGGGACCCACTTCACTGTGCAAACTGACCATATGCCCTTAAAGTGGCTAATGAACATGAAGGAAGAGAATCCAAAGTTTCTTAGTTGGTCCATAAGCCTGCAAAGGTTTGACTTCACTGTTGAGTACAGGCCAGGTGTCCAACATAGCAATGCTGATGGGTTGTCCAGAATGCTTCACCGACCTGAACATGAGGGCCATCCAGGGGTGGATTAGTTCTGCCTTGCCTTAGTCTGGGATGGGCGAGTGTTATGGAAAGATTTCATTTAGGTGTAATTTTCCCTCAATTTGTGGACACCCAAACTATTTGCTTTTGTTTTGCTTTCCTATCCTGACTTTTTCCAGTGGAGCCCAGCCTTCAGCTGAGCTCCCCTTGGCTTTTGCTCACTTGTTATGGGGAACGTGACACGTCCTTCAGACTATCAGTACTATCAGTACTGAGAAACTATGTTGCCCCTAGTCCAGTACCATGCATTGGGGTCCTTTTTGTTTTATGGCCGTAAACATCCTTGAAGGATTTTTAGGGGATTGTACGAGTGTGCCAAGTGTTTTACTTCTTTTTACTGAGTCCCATCACGTTTACCGTGTTTGGTTCAAGACTGTGGCCAGGTCTCAAGATGGCCGAGCCACAAAGTCTTTTGTTCTGTCCCATGGCCATTTTGTCCCTTGCCTTCACCCAGGTCGGGTAACCCAGATTTTCCTTATTTGGGCATGCAGCCTCCTGTGAAAACTGATCTCTTCTGTGGGCTTCTGCCTGTCACGTCTGTGTGCCCAGGAAGCAGGTGGGGACTGTCTGGTCCCCATCCACACTACTGGTGCCAGGATGTCAGGAGTGCCTGAATGACTGAGACCACTGTGTACCACGATTGGACCACAACTGGGTTGCCTGCATGAGAGCAGATCTTCGATTGGAAGACCACGATTTTGGTCCAAAGCTAATCTTGGATAAGGGAAGAGGCTCCGCATCCATTCCAGGTCACTCACCTGAGTTCTCCCCGAACTACAGAAGGAGCCAAGTATCTTGCATGAAGAAACAGACTTGTGAAGCTGCCATAGACGCACTAGAAGGTTTTGGCAGCCTTCGCCCTCTGCTGTCCCGTCGGACTGTGTTCTTCATCGATGAAGAAGGCCTGCCACGACGTTCTGCCCCTTTGGAGTAGTGGGAATAACTACTCTCGGCGCACCCTGCTTACCCACTGAACAAGCCCCCGCGGAAGTGTTCCTGGGCCATCTAGTGTACTGTCCAGCTCTACCTCAGGGAATTCTGCAGAATCGCTGCCATCTCGAGTTGAAACCCGAAACTTGGGACATTGCTTGCTTGTGGTCCCGTGCCCTATTCTGCCAGATTTCACAGGCCTAGCTCCTCTGGGCCCGAGAGTGCGTAACGCGGCCCACATCTGTGATTCCTGCATCACTACCTATTGGTGACGGTCTCTATAGGTGCCTTTCTGTTCTGCTCACCTGTGCCCCGAAGCCTGTTGCACCAGAATTTTCTACATACCTCCTTCAGAAGCTGAGAAATGGCAACTATCCAGTCATGAACGATTGCTCTTTCACGCAACCGCTGAGAGCTGGAGCGCCGCAACCGCAGGACTCGAACCTACTAGCGACCTCAACTAAACAAAGTTTGGTCCGGACTGTGCCGAGGGTCAGTGAGTACTTGCATCACAAACCGGTGGCCCCCTGGCACAATCAATAATTTTTATGCATGAATACCCCTTAAAAGGTATTCGCTCTTGGCTGGGTTAGCTAGCGCTGCCTAGCTATATTCACCTTTTGAAAACAAGTCTGCTGCCAAGGGCAGGCTCTACTCGAATAGTGGAAACCAATTCTTCACCCCCTCAAGCCCCATCCTGACTGAATACCCGCCTTTTGCTTTGTCTGCGCGATTGTGCATTTTTACACACAACTGTTGAGCATAAAGCTGTCCTCTTCTTGGGGCTGGAGTCGAAGGTTAGGGAGCGACTCTTAAGAATTGTCTAATGCTCTCCTAGTGTGTTAAATCAACCCTCTCTTTATAGGTTGCGGATGGGTTTTACTGCTGTGTCGCATTAGAAAACATAATGTATATATGTGTGATTTTGGGTGATAACTGTTTTCATAACTAAAGTTTACTTGTGTCTTTTGGTCCGGCCGACAATAAATTTATAGATATTTTTCATATACACTTGTCTAAGAGTAATTTGTGCTTCGTTATTGTGCGTGCTCATTGTGGGATACCGATCACTCTCACCCCTCCTGAGACTTGGGGCCTCATTACGAGGAGGGCGGTAAGGGGTTAACGGCGCCGGTAAAGGTGCCGGAGCCGTTAACCCCTTATCGCCCCATTACGAGGTCCACTTGCGGGACCCCCTCAGGATGCCTGGTTTTACCAGACGTCCTTAGCGGGTCCCGCAAGCGGCCCAGCATGCTAACAACGGGCCCTTCATTAACGGGCCCATTGTTAGCATGCTCCCCATTCCCATTGAGCCCTATGGGGGCTCAAATGGGGATGTACCGGGTCCGGGTTCCCTGAATGGGGAAATACCGGGCCCTCCAAAGTCGGAAATTAAGGGCATGGCTACCTACAAACTCGTAATGAGGCCCTTAGTCTTCACCGCCTGCCAAGCTACCTAGATTGGTCTGGCTTGTCCAGAAGGTTTCACTAAACCAAGGGTGGCCTTCTAAACTTCTGGCCACCAGGTCGAGTTTAGAAATCCATTTTAACACAATGCACTGCAACTCTGCACTTCTTTTTTCCTCTGCATATTTTTTCTTTTCTTTTATCTGGGCTCTTGCCTATTCTTTCCCAGTTTTATGTCTAAGATAAAAGCAGGTTTCCCCATTTGTCATTACTCTGAGCAGGACACGCACTCCTATTTGCAGTGTCTGTGTGCCAATCACAGGCTGCAATGCATGTACACCCTTCAAATCGATGCCATGCCAGGCACTGAGGAAAAGGCTCCAATGCTGCCTATTCTTGGAGAACCATTGAATGAGACCAGTCACAGTGGGGGAATGGCTTTGGGTGCAGGTGAAAAAATTGACAGAGGGTAATGAGTCATCCAATTTTAGGCACGATATGGGAGATTTGGAGGAACAAGGCGAATGTGAAAGGCGTTACAACATGGCAATCTCTGCCAAGTTACATAGGGCCCCCCCCCCTATTAGAGATGGCTATCCGGATCGTCTGAGATGTCATGCATGGTTCGAGGCGGGGCTGGAGAGGTTAAGCCAACTATGGAAGGGTAAGGAGTTCATCACCATTCAGGGGCTGGAAGAGGCATTGAATATTGGGAAATTGTCAATATTTAATTATATACAACTGAAGAGGGTGATCTCGGCAGATAAATGGAAGGGTGGCATACAGAGAGAGTTGACTCCCCCGGAATAGTCCTGCATACGCACACTAACTCAAGGAGGTTGATCACTACTATATATGGGACGTTGGTGAGTGCTAGAGTAGAGGGGTCTGATAGAGAGATGGGAAACCGATATGTGCAGGGACATGGATGATTGATTGTGGCAGAAGTTGTGCGGGAGTGTCCATAAGACTTCAGTTCCGTGCCAGTATAAACTGTACAGCATCAAATAGTTACATAGATGGCACTATGGCTCAGCGAAGTTGTCAAAAATGTTCCAGGGGGTGAGCCCACTCTGTTATAGAAAATGTGGGGACAAGGTCAATTATTGGCACACGTGGTGGTCATGTACTAGAGTCCAAGAGGTGAGTGGGTGGGTCCGGCAGCTGGACGGGATATAAAGGGAATTGGATCCGATGTTGGTCTTATTCGGTCTCGAGAGAAGTCAGGACAGCTGGGCCGCCGTCCCACATATGACTCACTCTGCGTTACTTGCGGCGAGGTTATGTTTGATGATAAAGTGGAAATGTGAGACCTTGCCAGGGGAAAGAGAATGGGTGCACAAAATGGCAAACTTGTTTGACATGTAAAATGTCACGGCTATGGTACACGGCTCCCAGACTTCAAGAGAATCAGAATGGGCACCATTTCTGTAAAAATATCACCCACAGGCTTAATGGGGTAATGAAGAGAAGAGATCAGGGGTGGAGTGTAAGTGGTGCAAAAGCCACGGGCAGCAGAGGTCTTGTCTGTAACCGGCTGTCAAAGTAGTGTGCCAGACACGCAGGTCTGGGGTGGATAGTAGGGTTCATGGCCTGAATTCAGATGGGTAGAGAAGAGGAGTTTATCTGGTACCAAAGGTGGAGTGGGGGTGTGAGGATCGAGGAACGTTTGATGTATGAACGTTTCATGTCTAGATGGATAAAAATGCAATAAAAAGACATTTAAAAGAGCTGCAATTCTGGGAAGAGAAACAATCCCTCTGGATAATCTCTGATGCTTAGTGGTGACTCGCGAGAGAGTGTCAGTGGCACTATCTTTTCCAGGGCACTCTGTCATGGGACTCCTTCCAGAAGGGATGCCACGGCCGGGAGGGATCTTGCTGGTCCTTCAGCAGCTATGTGCTTTGTTTGCAGTGGCATCCGAAGTCAAAGCCTCCCACCGGAGCTTGAACTGAGAACTCTGCTAGGATCTTACACCAGTACTCACACCGAGCACTCTTTAACGTCTCCTACCAGCTTTGTGGCCAGGACTTTACTTTGCTTTTTATGCTTGCTCATCAGAATCTTAGCCAGAGACTTTCACTGGGGCTTCACATCCTGAGGGCCTTACGCTTTCTACTGGAGCAGTCTCTGAGGTCTCAATCTCCTCCACTGGGTCTCAGCTAGAGGACTCGAGTGAGCCAAAGACAAGAGGCATTGGGAAGATGCAGCTCTCAGATATTAAGGCGGTGGAAGTAATGATGCTGGCCGAGAAGGCCCTTCAGTAGACGTATCAGGACTTTTCTCCAAATACCCCAGTGTAAGCAATATACAACACCACCAGATCAGGTGGAAAGTAAAGTCAGGAGCATGAGAACAGCTTCACCAGAAGGTCAGATCCCAGGAGGATAACATTGGCTTTGTTAGAAGGTCAGATACCAAGAGGATAACAGTGCTGCACCCTAAAAAGAAAACAGACTGAAAATAACCAATCATACACAACAGGCAGTCCATCACTTTGCACAAGAATAGCACCTACCCAGTCTTCTCTTCAGTCTTGCTCAGTTCTACCAGGTAAAAAGCAGGTTGCAAATTCGATCAGAACGTCGCCTGATGTTCCCAGCGCAGACGAATCCCAAGCAACAAGTCCAGAAAATGTCTGCAGGGTTCTAAAATCCGATGACACGTGAATGCCTGAATGGAGTTTGGAGCTCCATCAGAGCCATACCACGTTGTTCCTTGATGTCCAGGATAGCAAAATCAGGAAGACGAGGACTGGCAAGTCCTAGAACCAGGTCATCAGAGACAAGAAGGGAAATCCACTAACAAGTCGATATACAACACCTAGGTAATATCCGCTAAGCACACAATCCAGAAAACTGGCATGGTCATTAACCATAGTTCCATCCAATCTAGCAAGGTACAAGCCAACAATAGACATGAGGAAAATCCAAAAAAGGCAAGCAAAAAGATTTGATAGCCGATATAATCACAAGATACAGAGGCCGACACTCACCAAAAGACGTTGAGAAGCACGATGCTGCGGTCTCTGTCTTCTTTTCACTTCTTGGTCTCCACATCTGAGGGGAGTTCTTCAAGGAGCTAAAGAGTTGCCAGAACCTACTGCTCTTGCACCCACACTGCCTCAACCACGGCCGGTAGAGAAACCTGCGTGCTTACCAGTTTTCCCTATAGGCCATCTAAAGTTCCTCAACTAGAATAAGCCCCTGCAGTTTGTAAGTAGGACATGGTTCCCACTGGTTATGCCTCCACTCGTCCCTCAGGAAGAGGAAGATGACGTTCCCTACTCTGCTCTGGTATTTCATGAATAGCTGAGGGCAGGGTGGCCAGGTTTTTGTGACTCACCCCTCTGGTTGAAAGTCTGGCTGAGGCAGGAGTGTTTTCCGGTGTCATTCGTTCCAGGGTCGCAGACAAAACTGGGTCCAGCTTCAAAAAGACATTTTAGCTGAGCCATGAAGATTTAGATCATGCCTCATATAGTAACTCCTATGGACAGGAAACTTGACTTGCGCTACCGACAGCTATCATCAGATGCAGTTAACGTAGTCTTACATCCTATGCCATCATCAGTGCTAGCAGCAGCTTCCCTATTACATAAGAAAGCTTCGTCCATGTTATCTCTGTCAACCTCGTCCTTCAGCCCTTTTCGGAAGGGGAGAATGGCTGTGGACTAGTGGGTCAAGAATCCTCCAGTCAACATCTCTGGAAAGAGCTGGTAGTGTTCCAGAGAGACAACCCTTGGGAGAACATATTGCACAGGACCTTTTGGCGACTTCTGTCCATCACATAGACACTACAGTAAGAGGCATGTGTCTTGGGGTAGACGTGCAGGATGGCATGGTTGCGCTCCTCTAATTTAATGCAAGATATAATGCACAAGATTTGAGTTCTACCATTTAAGGGTACTGGATTGTCAACAGCTCCTCGGATAAGGAGCTTACAAAAAAGATGTCCACACTAATCACTAAATCACTGACTGTTCTAACAAAGCCTTGCCAAAAAGCTTTTCAGTCGGCCTCTGCCTTGGGTCAAGATGTCAGGTCTAGGACATCAAGCGGCTTTGGAGGCTTTTTAGAGAGGGAAAAAAGATACAACACTTTTCACCTAGCACAATTAGGAAGTAGTAAGAAACTTCTATCAAGGGCTTCTTGTGTCAAGCCACAAGCCTGTTCTCCCCGACAGAAGAGATGCAGAAATGAGGTTTGCATCTAGGTCCTCAAGTCTCCAGTTAGAGGTAGGATCGCAGATTTCACTTCAGGTTAGTTTGCTATTTCAGAGGATTCTTGGGCCTAGTCTGCAGTCATTAAAAGGTTACATGTGTGGGACTTGAATCTGGTTCTGTCAGCTATTGCACATTACCATTTTCAGCTGAAGGACTCGGCCAACATTAAGTTAGTTATGTGGAAGGCCGTTTCCTGGTGGCCGTTACGTCAGCTTGATGTATAAGTGAGATCCAGCATCACAACCGTATACAGCATTTCACAACTGCAAGTTTGTGATCCAAGATTTTTGCCTTAGCCTGTCTACTTTTACATCATCCAGGAGAGTTTCCCTTCCAGTTTTCTTTTCGAAACTTCACTCAGATGTGTATCTTACAGTGTATCGATGTCCCTAGTGCGCTTGAATTCTGCCTGGCTAGGACAATCTGTTTGTGACCTTTTGTAGGCTTTCAACTAGGCAGCAAAGCCTCATCTATTGCATATTGGATAGTAACTTTAATTTCAGATATGTACTCTTTACAGAGCAAGTCTTTGCCTAGAGGCATTCACGCTCACACTGTCAGGGTCTATGCCGCAGCTGTAGCGTTTCAAAGGCAGGTTATGTGTCAGCAAAAGCTGCATTATGGTTCTCCTGATCTGCATCTTACAAGTATTATTGCTTTGTCACGAGTACCAGAGCAGATGCTAGGTTTGTCTGTCCTTCAGAACCTGTTCAATTAATTTGTTGCTTCCTCCCAGGGAGATTATTTCTTTATATTCTCCCATATGTATGGTGCAAAGCGAACTCGACATAGGTGTCATGGGTATCAGGCTGGTAGTTGGGGCAAGCTTGGTGGAGGCTTGGCATGCCTGGCATAGGCACACAAAGAACCCATAACAAATCCCTCCTTTCATTCCTTCCTAGTGTTTGTAATAACTTCCTGGTTACCACTTCCTGTTGCCAAACAGGAAGTGCATGATAACTCATGAGCTCTCTAGTGTTTGGGTGTGGCTGGCTATATAAGCCATACTCAAGATTCTTCCAGTGCTTCGTGTTGCTTACTGTGAGCTGTATCAGCAACACACTTGCCGTGCTCTGGATCATCCTGTTTCTGCTTACCTGCTCCGGATCATCCTGCTTCTGCTTACCTGCTCCAGATCATCCTGCTTCTGCTTACCTGCTCTGGATCATCCTGTTTCTGCTTATCTGCTCCAGATCATCCTGCTTCTGCTTACCTGCTCCGGATCATCCTACTTCTTCTTACCTGCTCCGGATCATTCAGCTTCAGCTTACCTGGTTCTTACTCCACGCCGCAGCTATCTTCAGTCAAGAGGGGACTTCTACACCGGCACCTGTAAGAACATAGAAGAACAGCGTTAACACGTGCACTTCAGTAACGCTGCGCATACTCACCGAATCTTCCCACAACGCTGGAACCCAGGTTAGTTGCACAAGCGCACAAACCCCTGTAACGAAAGAAGAGACATTATTCATTGTGCTCGCTCCAATAACGTGGACACTTATTTCACTGCACTCTCTCTCTCTCTATGCTGTGCATACTTACCAAAAGCCTCCGTGCAAACTTACCTAACCACCAAGTCTCCAGTAGCGCTAAACCCGGACTCGGCGCTAATACCACATAATTTCTCCTGCAAGGGAAAGCGAGAGACATTACCAGGCGTGCTCGAATTGAAGGCGCTGCGCAAACCTACCAGCAGCTAGCTTCTACACGCAGCGCTACTTAGCCACAAAAATACTGGCAAAGACAATACGGACAATTTTGGACACTCAACATTCTCTGCGCAACGTTCACTTGTGGGAAGGACTTACTAGCCAGTGAAGAAACTGGCGCCTTGAACTCTCAGCCTCGTTGTGAAGGCATAAAACAGCGTTTGGCATCTGAACTCAGCCTACAGACATTGGCACCAATCACATGAGTGAATCGCGCCCCTGCAAATGCAGGATGGAGTGCACACCCTACTAAAGATCAAGTTTCCTCCGGGTGAAACAGGGGAAGTGAAGACTCGGGGTCAAGAGAGGCTCGTCCATCGTTCCTGCAGAGACACAGGTGAGTGTGACAATAGGGTAAAGAAAAGGTGAACTCCCCATAGTGCCTCTGTACTCCTAGTCCATAACCCCTATTCATTCATACATCCACCTTATATCCTCCTAATAAGAGTAGGTAGATAGCCCATCTAATATACAGGAATATAGGGACTATTGGGTGGTGTTGATGGGCGGGCTCATCATGCACCAGGGCCATACTGTACAAGTCTTCCCTTCCCATCCCAATGTGATGGACCCATATAAGTATGGTGGAAAGTGGACTATGTTTTAGGAGTACAGAAGTCACTATTGTGAGTAACTTTTCCTAAATTATTAATGTATTGCAACTGAAACTGTGCACTGAATTCTTTCAATTTAATAACATATTGTTTTGAATTGAGTCACGTTGTTACAGTGGCAGCATAGCCAGACCTACGAGTGGAAATGCATTACTAAGAATTAATTGCTGCATCCATGGAGAACATTTTCCTGCATGTTCAAAACAGATCATGTAAATCGTATTCTGCAGATTTGTACAGTTTTGATTCAGTCAATATCAGGACGAAGGCCTGCAAATTGTATTTGGCACAGACTGTTCTGAGTGATTTGGCAATAATAAACTAAAACATTCAACTCAGCGTGTGTTTGCGCCACAAGAAATGTAATAAAATATGAAATTAAATATGTAACATGTTTTACCCAGTATTGTGGAGGAACCCCGGGTGGGCACTCTTCTAACAAATGTATGAGGGCTGCCTCTATCTATTCCCGGGTAATGGAAATACTATACATAACAAAGTAGATGGAGGCAAGTTTGTCTGTAGGGGGAAAACTATGAAAGTAGGGTTGCTTACTACGGTTAAAAACCAATTTAATCTTAAATAAATTCACATGTATAAACATTTACAAAACATCCTAAAACAATTTAGAATAAAAGAAAGTCCATTGAGTCAGTTGAAACAATCAATGGTCATATACACTTGCAAATACAAATTCCCAATATTGTGGCTAGGGTGTAGTTGCAAACATTAATTATGAAATATTGTAACCATCTGATTAGTTATTTCTTCTTTTAGATCAGAGGTTCTGCACAGTACTTTTTTTTTGGGTGTCTAGATATGGCAACTGTATTGACATTAAACGGTAGAAAATCTCAACATGTTTCAGTTCTTAATGGTTTGAATCCAGAACATTCATCAGGGGTAAGACCTTGGTGTTTGTACAAGCGTCTCGCCTGTGCTAGTGTTTTAACGGAGGGGTTTCTATGGAGTGGAGTCCTTCCCCTAACAAACAAAGACAAAACACAAAACGCTGAAGTGAGTTACTAATTCTCTCTTTTTTCAGTTTAACTCGTGCAATGAGTATAACTCCCAATAAAGGTATGAATAGTTACCTGTATATGAGTACTTAGAGGGCGACCTTGTACGTTGTGACATGAAGGGTGATGCTCATGGCGTTCTTCCTTTACTCTAATGAATTAAAAAAGCATATATCACTAATGCTTTCAATGTCGCAACAAAACATCCCCATCAGCATGTTTGACCAGTATATGTACACAGCATTGATGTTTATTCGAATTTAGAGTGGACCCTAAATAGGAACCAGTGGCGTATCTCACCTATCTCAGCCTTGTGACTATGAGGGTCGGTGTGGTTTGCGCGGCTGTATAATTCCAGGTGCAGGCTCCTCTATCAGTTGGTGGGTGTCGGTTTCTCAAAGGTACGGTGTGTGCACAGGGCGTAATCTACGGGAGACCATAGCTTAGCATTAGAAGTCGCTCATATTACAAACATACTTTTCGTATTAAAGCTAAATACCTCAGTTCTAGCGGAACGATTCCTGCAGTGTTTAATTTTTCAGTGCTGCCCTGGTATGTTATGTATTGTTATGTATAGTACATGTTAAACCCAAACATGTTCCAATCAAATCTATAACATGAGAACAAAGCCACCAAAGATGTGGAGAACATCTCAGCACTATGGTTCAACTAACTTGTAAAGAGCCCCACACATACAGTAGGCTACATGCTAAGAAATACTATAGAGACAATGGATCTAACAATTCAAACCTTATCATGGACAGACCATTCACTGGTCACAATCATTCTCTCAAAATATGTTTTGGAATCCACAGCCCCATAACACGACACAGCGGAAAGCAGTGGCAACGAGACAGAACATCTTTAACAAAACATACCTCTCAGTGCAACCGAATCAGTCCAGGGCCAGAGTATTTGTCAGGTATACTACTTGTAACTTTTACTAACCCACTTGACATTATTGCACTAATCAAAGTAAGGAATAAAAAAAGTATATAGTTCAGATGTTTATTTAAACTTTAAAAATAAAAACAATCATAGACATATCAGCAATTATAATCTGCATTTTGCTACTATAACTTATACAATAATAAAGTACTATAACTTATAAAGTTGACCTAAAATCAAGATAATACATCACAACATATGTACATTGAGACATATAGCTGAATATTGATATTCTCTTTAGTGTGACATAGCTCCAGGTCTTCTCATCCTCTGATTATATGGTACTACGGGATCACATAAACCCTTAACAGTTTATGAAAAGGGCAACAAACAACTTTGAACAACTACATCTACCACATCCATCAACTTTGGTCTTCAGGTTACTGATTGGTCGTGGATGGAGTGGACCAAAACAACTATACATATAACATCTTTCTTTCACTGGGCACAATTTTGTCGAAATACATTTTAAATTCCATTGACTAAGTTTGACTCGGGTTACAAAATGTTATGGTACTAACAGCTATCCTTCTTTAGGACTATTTGTCCCACATTTCCCAATAAATCGCATTCGGTTGTGATTTTCCAATTGTGCCATGTGTACTGAGGGAATGCCATAGCTCAGCCAGACCTATCCCTCAAGACACTTAATAAGAAGAAGCAGTTACTTGCATGTTAGCAAACAATGTACGTGATTCTCCTTCAGCTATTTAGACCCAAGCACAGCCACACCCTTTTCTCTGCCACCGCCACACTCTACCCCACGCTCCTTGTCCTCAGGCCCTTTCTACTCATTGGATGGTGAGTAAACTTCGCTTTCCTCTGCACCCTGGTAAGGTGATTCCATTTGGGGTTTGACCGAGTTGGAAGGACATTTTTTGGGCCTTTCGCGGCTAGCCATCTCTGCACCAGGCTTACCCCATGGCTTCTGGAGGCTGTTACCAGAGCTCAGGCGAATGTCTTTGTGGATGCTGTTCCTGGTGATCCCACTGTGGACCTTTTGAGATCCGTTACCAACCTACATTCAGAGTAGTCCTCAGTTGCTCTGAGGGGTCGCCTCAAGAGACCTGTTCCCAAGGCTGTTCTGCCTTGTACAAAGTTTCATACTAAGCTCTGCATACCGCCTCTGAGCATGCGGTCTTCAGGGACCTGCGAAATCGATTTGCCTTGTGCTCTATTCTTTCTCAGAAAGCTCCAAGGCCGAGACTGTTGCCACTGCCACTATTCAGCTGTGGAATTCAATGGCTCACCATACCTTAAAGGCGACCACGTCATGGTCGGACTCCTGTCAGTCACCAGGAGAGTCCTTGCTGACAACTGTTGGCTGGCATGGGTGGTTCAGACAGGTTTCTTGCGCCAGCCCCACCTAGGCCCATAGAACCATCACCTTTCTCTCCTTGCATGAGATAGTCTCAGGCCAGAGGGGTAGGCCACCCTGCCTCTGTCCGTTTCATCTAGCACTCAGGGTCACTCATCGAGGAAGGATAGATTCTTTGAGAAGTTCCAAGACCTTATGCAATCCATATGGAAGATACAGTTTTTCAAATGACTCATGCAGGAAGTACTAATTACTGACCTTCAGCAGTCTGCAGCAGTGACTCTTAGGCACCATCTCCTCAAGGACCTCTTCCAGTGCCTAGTAAGTATACATGTTTATTCTTGAGTGGGTATTCCAAGCTCTATGGAATGATATATATGACTGTGCCCAGTGATCTCCAGTCAGTTGTCCTGCAGCCTACAAATGGAAGGAGGGCCTTTACACTGTTTGACTCAGTGCTTATAATAAAAGGAATCTGAAAAACCCTTTGGGGCCTTTGTAGTCTGTGTCGGTGGGACCTACATCACAACTAGTAGGACAAACCCTATACTATGTTTTCAATTGCGCTAACATGGTTATAGACATCAAACCAAATTCAAACTGTAGCACTTGAATCTGAAGGGTGTGAGACAAACCCAACGCAGTATTCCACATGCGACTTTCCAATTAATGTAGTCAAGTCTGGACAGAGTTTCCCTGATGCCAATGACATGAGGTATAGCAGATAAAATATTTTGATCAAATCTCCAGATGAGGGGTTTTAGAGAGAAACCGTCGTAGTTATTATTGAATTGTCTAATGTTGGCCATAAAAGGAAGTTTTTCGAGAAATGTTAGAGTTAAAAATCTCAGATTTATCAGTTATTGGGCCTCATCATCAGTTTTGAGGTGCGGTACAGAAGTGGTGGTAATTCTATTACCGTCACATTTAACACACCACCAAATTCCAGCTCTGGCTTTGAAATGGAGTATTTCAAGTGGAGGTGAATCCTCCACTTGAACGACAAAAACCGTCTGAATTACCATAGTGGAATTACCGTTCATGGCAATTCTGTAAAAATCCCCATGGAGGCTCCAAATAAGGGGATTTGCACCATGTTGCCATCACTCGTTATCCCATTGTAAATCCATGGGACCCACTACTGTTTTTTTCCCCCGATTTTCTCCTGAATGACGGCTAAAATCGGAATGATACACATAATATAGTAGCCGAAATAGACAAGTCCATTACTCAATTACTTCGTACTGCCCAGATGCCAGATAAAATGTACTGGGCCTCATTCTAACCTTGCCGGTCCGGAAACAACGGTGCCAGTAAGCTTACCGGCACCGTTGTTTCCGGACAGGCAAAATACAAGTCTGATGGCGGGTGCCCAGTAGGTCTGACTTGCCGGGTGGATCGGCACCCACCCACAGACTTTCATGGAAGCACTGACACCGTTATTACCTGGTGTCAGTGTTTCCGTGGTCCCCATTCCCAGAGTCCTATGGGACTCAATGGGAATGGGGAACATTATATTACTGGCGCCTGATTTTCCAGCCGCCAGGGTTGTAATACCCCAGTGTTACCGGCAAATCAGGCACCTGTAACTGTTTACGGGTCAGGTGGCTACCTGCCGGTTTTACCGGCACGGTTACCGCCGGACCCGTAATGAGGCCCACTGTCTCGTTTTAACTTCCAGTGGACATTATTTACATTTACTCAGTATTCATAGAGAAAGAGTTTTCCTTTAGATAAAACCATACTGCATTTACGCAACTATAAAAGCCAATCGGGTACGATTGTAGAGTACTATATTGTCCGCATAATTGAGCCAGCAAACAGGCCTAGATCTTATTTTGGATTGGAAATGGATCATTCTACTCGCAGCCTCATTTAGATCCACAATTTTTAAATTGGATATGCTGGGAACGAACACGCAGGCCTGTTTTAGGCTTATCTGAATCTGTGGCTTTAGAAACACACTGTTGATCAAATCTAACTCTGACGGCCTTATTAGTATATAAAAGAATGAGGATCTTTAGAAGACCTTTGTTAAAACCTCACCTATCCAGTTCTAACAATAGTCTCCGTTGTAAGAGGATTCAACGCCTAGTCTAGAATACTGAATGAAAACCCTTATTGATATATCTTTATGTCCAGTTCATGCGTTCTGGATGACTACCCCTATATAACACCCCTCTCTTGGAATCCTCCTGACCCCACTGAGCCAAGAAGTAGTTCTGTTTTGCAAGTTTAAAAGGTTTATTTGATAATTTAAACAATAGATATATATATCACACTTTAGAATAAATGAATAATTGAATATCACACTTAATCTGATCCGTAATCAATAATGGATAGTCTGGCACTAGCACACTTCTTTATAATCAATGATGAGTGGTTATAGGATGGATAAGATAGCAACAAGACTTTATGGTTTCAAATAGAGGCAAGGTGGAATGAAAATGCAATACAGAAAATACTCAATATGCGTTCAACAAAACAATGTAATCACTTTTCTCTGGCAATCCCCTCCCCCCTTTATGCAATGCAAGGAAATGGAAGGAAAGCACACAGTTCTCAGAAATGCAATCAAATGTAATTCAGTTCACCCCAGCAAGCTTAGAGTACAGATCGGAGTTTTAAACACAGGCCCAAAATGCTTTTATATGTGCTGGCAATGAAGTGAAAAATATACTAAAATGCTTTTAATTCCCTCTAGGAGGTTCAGGGTGAGGGACATACACTTGGGATGAGTTCAGGCTCACTTTAGCAAGGATCTAGGAGTAACTAGCAGGGTAAACGATTTTTTGGCAACTGAAAGCAAGGAAACTGCTGTTTTCACACGTTGAGAAATTTGCAAATCATGGTAAATTCGCGAGTGCGTTTTCCGCGATTGCGGCAAAAGTATCGGGGGTAGGAATGCGGTTCTAAGTTCGTAGGAAAGCCACGATTCCCAGCTTTCAGAGGAAAGTTACTGCAAGTCTCTAGGACAAACGGTCATGGAGATATGAGCGATTAAATAAAGGTCGTTTTTCAGATTTGAAATTTTAAAGTTAAAAAAAAAAGTGCAGCTTGCAACTAGAAAATGACAGGTGACAGGAGGCAGTTCTACTTAGATTAAAATAGATTGAATTATATTATTTTAACTAAGAGATTGGTTCCGCACAGTTCTACTAGGTACTCACACTATATTCTTGAATTAGAATGGGCCTCGCCACGGATCTGGTCAGGTTTTCTTCACTCGCCCCGGACGGTCTCTGCGCACAGCGTCTGGGTCAGCTCTACTCTGCTGGTCTGGTCTGGGTCTCTGGTTCTGCTAACAGTGATTTGGGTCAGCTCTGCTCTCTCTCTGGTTCTGGAAATTTGATATATTTGAAGTCTCTATGTCTGCTCTCTGAAGGTTGAGGGAGGTAAAGTATGGATTTTCCCGGCAGAGCTTCCAGCTGCAAATGGATTTGAAGGTCCCTATCTGTCCTGTCTGTCTGCTTGTATCTGTTTTTAAAATGGGTGTGTGTGCAGCATCACTAGGCTCTACCCCTCTCCACTTGCCATTGGCAAAGCTTTCATTTCTCCCCTGATTGGGGGAGCTAAGTTGTGTCAGAGTGATGTCATTTTACAGCCTGCAGAAAGTCCACTCCTCCTGTCAACTTGCACACAAATCTAGATTTGAACCAAATACATATTTGCACAGGTACACATTTGTTTAAAATTACATGCACCCATCACATATCACAGGAGGTATACCCTGTCCAAATCTGCTCTTCCTGGGGGCTTGCATTCAGAAATGGCACATATTTCACTTTTTAACTGATTTTGCAATATCGGACATTAACCCAAATTTACACACATGTGCACAGTATGGACATTAGTTGATGAAGTGTCAGATTTTTCACATGCACACATTTTGAGTAATATCCTCTTTTCCGCTAAAACCACCCTGAACATACCACCGGGTCCTAACACGTCTTAAAATGTGGGCAGAAAAATCACAAGAATTATGGTGTCATTTAAATAATTTTCACAAGTCCGTACTATGAGTTATTCATCTTTTTAGAGTTATGTTCTGGCCCCAAAGGGGTGTGGTTTCCCCCCAGCACAAGGTTGAATTTCTGGTTTTTCCAGTTCTGCCAAGCCAGCTTGCTCTCACAGGCAGTGCCCCTCCCCTGTCCTTCCAGGAGGAAGCTCCATTTACGACTCCCGCCAATAAAACATTTGCCTGAGTCAGGACAGGGCTTTGTTCAGAGCTCCTGTATTCTGTGGGGGCTCCCCTTAATTCGATTATCAGAGAGATGGCATATCCTTAGTGTGGCCAGCAAAAGGCAGATAGGCCTGGGAACACAGCTGTGACTCAAGTCTCATCTCCTGTCGGGGGTAGCTGGTGGGCAGAATTCAGTTCCTTGAGCCAGGTTTCAGATAAAATGTCACTTTTTTGTTACCCAGTTTAAGTCAAGACAATGTTTACATATGCAGCTAGAATGCTGATTCTAAGTTTAAAACTATGAAAAGTAGGTCACTTAGTCAATTTAAACATTTAGATTTTTAGTGTCTTTCAGTCCAAATTTACTTAAACTGCTGAAATCCACAGCTCAGCAAGTCTTGTTATAAACCTTCAAGTCACTTCAGAATATAACTTTACATTGGATCCACCTCTCAGTAAGTCTTTCTTTGGCTTGCCTTGGGTTCATTTATTCAGTTTTACACAAAAAAAATAAAATCTGGTGTTGTTTTAAAACGCCGGCTTTTTGATAGTGGTGAGTACTGGTACTGCACCCCTTTTTGGGATTTAAGAAAATTAATTCCCAACAGTTATGGGTTTGCTTTTGGCAATCAGCATTGCCATTCCCAATGGTTTCAGACTACTGTGTGGGTAGTCCAATGGTGGTTTTAGGCAGTGCCCTTCTGTGCCCATAACATCGGCAAAAATGAGTGGCAGCCTATTCTTCATGCATTTCCCTGTGCATTTTCTGGGAAGCTCTGGCCATCATGATGTTTTCCATGTCAGTACTGCACAGTTTTGAGGTAGGGCTTGGATGCGTGGATAAAAACATCCCACAAGCCCCCTTCTTGCGATGGCCATTCTATTTCACTAATGGGACTCGCAAGACCTGGAATGTTTCCTCATCTTCTTCCAATAGATGGCACAGTTCAGCATCTTTTTCTCCATCCGGTCGGATCGATCGGTTCTCCTCACCGGTCCTGATGGGAATATTGGGCGGTACCCCGGGCCCATTGGATCTTCGTTCTCGTCTCCGGATCATCCTCCTTGGCCCGTCTCCAGGTTTTCTTTCACCTAGGATGACAAAGGAAGAGCGGCAATACCTATCCATAGATATTTTTCCCCCACCATTGATATAGTGGGGCAGCATATGCATTTCATCATAACGAAACATTACATTCTTATTTTAAAAAAGAAAGGATAACTAAGAGACAGTTTCATGCAAATCACAATATTTTAGAGACTAGATGTGGTATGTTTTATGGTTGGAACTGAATTAATCTGAGACAGTACCCGCTAGGATTCCAGAGGATTCCTCCAGTTGTTGCAGAGTGTGCCTGGGATGGCAACATTTCAACTGGTTAATGTGGACCCACTTGCCTTCCCCCTCTGCCAAACCGCCTTTGGGGATGTGGATTTTGTAGGCCACAGGGGAGATCTTGTCGCTGATCTCAAAGGGTCCCTTCCATGTAGGCAAACATTTCCGCTGTTTTGCCTGGTTTCTTTGGAAGTTGTATAGATAGACCCGGTCCCCCACCTGATATTCCTTCCTGGAAGTCTTCAGGTCATAGTGGGTCTTCATGCTATCAGCCGATCTTTCTAGATTCCGCTGAGCGTAAGCAAAAGCATGTTGGAGGTGTTTCCTTAAATTCTCCACATACTCATGAGTTGTGGAGGCATTTATCAGTGTCTGCTCTTGGGTCCTGTAGAGCAAATGCTGAGGAAGCACCATCTTGCGCCCAGTCATCAACTCAAATGGTGACATTTTGGTTGCAGATGAAGGGGTAGATCTGATGGCCATTAGGACCAGAGGTAATCGGATATCCCAACTTGGCCCAGAATCTGCCACAAACTTTTTTAAGATGCTCACAATTGTCCGGTTGTAGCGTTCCACTACTCCAGAGGAAGCTGGTCTATAAGCAATATGCAGCTTTCTCTTGACCCCCAGTATCTCCAACATCTTTGTCATTACTTCACTGGTGAAGTGGCTACCTCTGTCTGACTCAATCCTTTGAGGTAGACCGAAACGGGAAAAGATGTGGTTAATCATCAGGGCAGCTGCGGTTTCTGCCTTGCAATTTGGGGCTGGGAGACATTCCACCCACTTGGTAAACAAGCATGTCACAGTCAACATGTACTTATTCCCCCTAGCAGAGCGAATCACGGGGCCTACAAAGTCGATTTGTAAATCTGACCATGGCAGTGTCATCCCCCTCTTTTGGAGAGGCGCGCGGTGCGTGAGGGATGATGGCTGAAATTGTGCACACACAAGACACCCCTTCAAGTATTGGTCGAGGTCCTGCCCCATGTGTGGCCAGTATGCAACCTCTCTTAAGATTTCCAATGTTGTGTGAAACCCCCTATGACCGGCGGTGGCCGCATCATGGGCGTGACTTAACATCAGGCTTCGGAATGAGGTAGGAACCATCCACTGATCGTGGCCAGCTTTGGATTTCCTTACCAGCAAACCGTCTTGGATTCGGAACATTTTTGGACATTTCATCAACACTCTTAGGTCCTCTTTCCCAATGTAATCGGTATCCGTCAGGGGAAAGTTCTCAGGGTCCTCAAGGTGTTGGTAAAACTTACCAATAATTGGATCCCCCTTCTGAGCGGTAATCAAATCAGCATCAGGGGTCTCCTTGCTCCATTGTGCAATGGAAAGGTCGTTGTGAGCATTTGTCTGGGACCTAGTGATAGAAGTGACCTGGATTTCCCCCAACAGGGACTCAGTCTCAATTAGATCCCCTTGGATGGCCCCGGTTTTGGCCAGCTGATCAGCTAAGTCATTTCCAGTTTTGTCTGGTCCCTCTACTTTGGAATGACCCTTGATCTTCTTCCAATAGATGGTCATTCCTTTCGAGGTGACCAGATCATCAATGTTTTGGATCAACTTCCCATGTTTCAAGGGTTTGTTGTTAGCACATAACATGCCTCTGGTTTTCCAATTAACCAGGTGCTCCACGAACCCGTTCCGTACATAATCCGAATCTGTGATTATGACCAGTTCGTGGAGTTGATGCTGGACAGCAGTGAGGATGGCCTGATGCACAGCCATCAATTCTGCCACCTGACTACTTCGGGGACCAATTTTGTATCCAGCGGAGGGTTCTGGGGACTCATTCACCCATGCATTCCCTATGCCGGCCACCAGTTCTTTCTCCCCGTCGTTGTCAACATGGTAAGAGCATCCATCCACATAGACAGTGGGCATTCCCTCACACTTGTCCTCTTCAAAGACTTTGTGTGGGGAATTAAGGTATGCCTCCGTGTTGTCCTTGATTTTTAGACTTTTGTCCTCGAGACAGTTTTCTCTGGCACAATCATGCAAGTCAGCCAGACCTTGCGCGAGGGGACTCTTCTTGTTTTGGCCATATCTGACCTCCACAGGAAAGCCTTGCATTGACAGAATCCAGGAAGTAATTCGGGAATTACTCACATTTCCGGCCCGGATTCTATCACTTTGGAGATATTGCAGAGGCTGGTGTGGAGTCTCCACTAAGATGTGTTCCCCCTGGATAAACGGGCGGTAATTCTTCAATGCCCACACCGTTGCCAGGAGTGCCTTCTCACAATCGTTGAATTTTTCCTCCACAGAGGATAAAGTTTTGCTCGCATAGGAGATTACTTTATTGACCTTGTCATGCTTTTGGTATAATACTGCCGTCAAGCACGTATTAGAGAACCCTGTCTCCAGGAAGAACACCTTGTTTCTGACAGGGTAAGCTAGGCAAGGCGCTTGTGAGAGGCTTCTTTTGAGTTGTCTTACTGCCTCGGCTTGTTCTGGACCCCATTCCCACTTGACCCCCCCCTTCAGGAGATGAATCAGGGGTCTGGTGATCTCTGCGTAGCCCTCAATGAATTTTCTGCTGTAATTAGTCAGTCCAAGGAGGCTCCTTAGTTCCCGCAGAGTTGTGGGGTCTTTCAGTTTCTGAAGTGCTTCCACTTTCTTTTCCTGGGGACAGAGACCCTGGGGAGTAATCTCATGCCCCAAGAAATTAACACGGGTTCTACACCACTGTGCTTTCTGAAAGGAAAGTTTTGCTCCGGCGGCCCTCAACTGGGTCAGAACATAACGGATCTCCGCTATGTGTTCCTCCACATTTGAACTTTTGATGAGGACATCATCTACATAAGCCAGGTTACCCCTCGCACCCAGGTCAGGCATGGCCTTATGTAGGAAAATATTGAACTCATTACCGGAGTTAAGGTATCCGAAGGGAGTCCGGGTCCATGTGTACTGCTGGCCCCCAAAGGTAAAAGCCAGCTTGTATTGGTCCTCCCTGCTGACAGGCACGGTCCAGTATCCATTGGTCAGGTCTATTGCAGTGAATACCTGTGACCCCTGAATCTGGGCCAGCCCTTGGTCAATGTAGGGAAGAGGCCATCGGGAAGTATGGACCCGTTTGTTGAGCTCCCTGAGGTCGGCGCAGAGTCTCCACTGGGCGTTCGGCTTCAATATTCCCAGCACCGGATTATTGAAGGTGCTGTGGACTGGACGGATTATTCCCCGGTACTCAAGGTTCTTAATTATTTCAGTAAGGGACTCCATTGATGCGAGAGGCAAGCGATATTGCTTCACAAACACAGGAGTCATGCCAGGGTCCGTGGGGATTGTTGTTGTGTGGATGTCGGTGCGACCACAGTCATATGAGTCTACCGCAAAGAGATCTTGGAAATCCAAGAAAACTTGTTTCAACTTTTGCTGTTGTTCCAGAGTCACACAGGCATCAGCTAGATTGACTCTCTCTTCCACCATCTGCCTGAAGCCTGGAAAGACTTCTGGTTTGGCTATCTCCGCGGCCTCCTCCAGCTGGGTGGAGAAGTCCCTGGTCAGAGTGCTGATTTGGACCGGAGGTTTCAGGTGGGAAAGGCAGCCCTCATGGACCTGGAAAATCACCTCATCCCCTCTGAAGTCACAAGTCACATCTTCCTTACCATAAGGGCAAGAAGAGTACACCAGGAAGTTCCCCCCATGCCGGGTAAATATCCTGTCTGGTGTTGTATTGTCATCACTGTCACTATCAAAGCAGTCCTTGGGGATTGGCCCTAACAGTTCATTACCTAAATCGATGGAAAAATGTCGGTCATCAACCGCCATTCCAATAATGGTGCCTGCGGCTAGAGTAATACTCTTTAAGTCGCTGTTATCCACCTCTATTGGAATGGTGTCATGTTCTATGTTGACTAATGGTGTTGGGTTTACCCCCAACCCTTGCTGTTGGAGAGAAGCATTTAGATGTATGTAAGCATCAGGGTTTTGCAAATGTTGTCCTCTTTTAACTTTCACTTCCAGGGAGAATTGTTGGGTCCTTTCTGGGATGGTGACTTCCTCTTTGATCTGAATTTCAACTGCATAAGGTAGCAATTGAGCTGACCTAAATGCTTTTTCTGGATCATCAAAGCCCATGGGATTATCTGCTAATCGGGACCAAGCTTTGAAGTTTATTAGGTCCAAACTAATGGCAAAGCGATTGAGAATGTCACTGCCTAAGTAAAAGGCGGCAGTAACGTCTCGCACGACCCAACAATTATGGACTATGCTCTTGTTGCCAATGGAGATTTTGAGCATACACCTGCTTGGCAGGAGATGTTTGGAATTAGGTGCTTCCAGGTCCATTTCCCATTTGTCTATCAGTTTGAATGTGGGAATGGCTGGGTCTTTTGAGAGTTGGCGGAACATGGCTTCGCTGATGAAGCTCTTACCGTTGTTCACACACACTCGAGCGAGAACAGAGTCCTTCCCATCATTTAATTGGACAGGGATGAACAACTGCTCTCCAATTTGCTGAATATCAGCCAGGCTCTGAGCTGATTTCACATCTTTCTGGACTATAGGAGTGGGAGTTTCTGATTGTGGATTAGTAAAGAATCTCAGACTGTTTCCTTCCAGCGTGGAGTACCACTTTAGACTGCAAGGAAGGTTGATTTTCAGAAATAGAGAGGACCCTCCATCACCAGTCTGTTGTCCTACTGCTATTACTGTCACGTCTGGAATTTGGCTATTCTGGAAGTGAAATTCTACTTGGTCAGATTTTTGTTCAACCATGTGGCAGGTGCCGTTTAAACTAACATGGTTGACACTCTGTTTTAATTTTATTGGTCGGCTAGTCTGGGTCCAGAGGACCTTGTTTACGCAATCCATTAGGGGTGACAACCTTCTCAGGAGGTCATTCCCTAGTAAACAAGGGGTGCCCTCTGGAGTCACAACTATGACCGGGTGTTTCAACTTGTGTCGCCCAATTTTAATGTCCAAGTCTGCAGTCCCCTCAACGGAAATTTCCTTCCCGTCAAAGTTCTGCAGTTGTCCAGGAAGAGAGGTGAGAGGAATTTGGTAATTCTCTCCCCTTCCTGCTTTCAGTTCATCAAAGGCCTTTCTGGACAGAAGGGTAGCTTGAGATCCCGTGTCCACCAGCGCTGAAATTGTACCCTGTCCCTGTACTTGTACCGGGGCATAATATCTTCCCTCCTTCTCCTCAAGGGGGCACAGATAATGCACATTTTTGGACAACTGGTGGGCTAACTTTCTGGTTTTGGACATCGCTAGCGAAGAGATTTGGGCGGAATTCTGTGGAGAGCCTTGGGAATCTGAAAGAAAAAGTTGGCAACTGGAGATCAGAGCCATTGTGGGTTCCCCTGGCTCCAGTTCTGGGCCGCCCTCCCCTTTTTGGAGGCAGTCACCAGGATGGGTATGAACCAGGGGATTTTCTTGCTGTTGGTTCTGGGATGAGATGGTGGGCGGCGGTAGCTCAGTCTCCACATCTCCCCAGTCTGGATTTGCATCCCTAGGGACCCATTTTTCTTTGGGAGGAGTTCCCCCCTCTCTGAAGGAGAAGATCCTTTTCCCAGGATCCTCTGAGGATCCCTCTCCCTCAAATTGGAAGATCTGTACCTCCTCCTCAAACTGTGTCTGTTTGGGTCTTTTGTTTCTCCTACCCCCCCTGCTCCTTAGGAGGCAGACTTTCAGGGGCAAGAGATTTTGTTTCCGGTTCCTGGGTTTCCAGGGGCTGTTTACAAGTGAGGAAGGAAGCTTCCTCCAAGGCTTTACACCCCCCTTCCCTTTGTGCCTCCTCCCTGGGAACCGGTGAGTTATCGGGGTGCTGACCCCGTCATTGTTCTGGGGCAAGAGGTCCAGAGTTGGGTGTGCGTTCTGCGCCGGCATGCCGATCTGAGGGTTCTGCTGAGCCCTCAGTATGTGACCCAGATCCCGCGCCATGTTTCGAACCTGGTGCTCTAACTGGGAAACCCGCTCAGGCTGATACGGGGCCCTGTTTTCTCCCCTGGGCTGATCCCGGGAAGGGTAGCTATCCCTTCTTTGGTAGTACCCCTGGTTGGGAAGATTTGGATACCCCTCCACCCTTGGCCTCCCCTCTCCCGGATTCGGTTGTCTGGGCTCAGGGAATTGGAGAAAGAAGGGTGGAGGATTTTGGGGTTGGAAGTTGGGTGGATACCTGGGAAAAAAGTTCTGCCCAGGATTTGGAGAATTTCTGCCCTCCTGTGGGAAGTTGGGAGGGAAGTTCCCTGGGTTAGGTGCTTGGCTGGATCCCCCCCCTTGGGCTGGAGGAGTCCACACATAACCCAGGATGGGTCTGTTTCCCTTGTAACGGGGGCTTACATAATCAGGAGAGCGAGGGACCCCATTTGTGGGGCTGCCTCCCTGGCTCCCTGTCTGTGACTGGCCCGAGGACCTTCTGGGCCTAGCATTATTAGGTGCAGGTAGGTTTTTAGGCCCCCCTATCTCCAAATCCAAAACGGGGGTGACCTTTACCTCTGCCACCTTGGCAGCAGCAGGGGTGCTGTTGGTTTTGGGATTTTTCTGGGTATTGCTTTTATTTTCTATGGGCTTCTGCACCTCATAGATCCGGGTAGCCTCTTCAATGACCCAGTCTAGAGATCTTTTCTCATGAAAATCTCTCACGAGCTGGGCCATTATATATTTGGGCAAGGCATGGAAAAATGTATTGACGAATTCTCTGCTGTCTGTGCGCACCCTTCTGGTGGTCTGCGCAAAGGCACGTTTCAGTTCTTGCACAAACTCTTGTGGGGCCTGATCCTCCCCACACTGCAAATTGTAGGCTGCCTTGCGAGCCTCTTGAGGATTTCTATGAGTAGAAAAATGTTTCAAGATGGCCGCCTTATAGGTGGACCATCTTAAATGATTTTGGTCCTCCAGCCCCGCAAAGAAACTGGAGTACTCTGGGGAGAATGTCCACTTTACATATTGGATACAGCTTCGGCTGTCCTTCAAATGAAAAGTCTCCATCATTTGCTCATAGAGCTCCAAGTGTTCCCAAACAGAGTACTTGGCGTTCTTATGATAAGGCGTGATGACGCTCCTGATTGCCTTAATCTGTTTCAATGGGTCCTTAATCAAGGCCCTTTTTGCCTTATTGGCCTTTTTGGTTCGGGCAACCCTGGTCCATTCATCTTCTGACTCAGAGGCACTGCTCCCAGAGGTTCCCCTCTGTTCTTCCAGGTTTTCCCGGATTCTGCGAGCCTGGGAATGGCTGGCAGAATGTAGGGACCTGGTCTCTTGTGTCCTGTACCGCTCAGAGGAGTCTTCAGATCCCTCCTTGCTGCCAGGATTTGATGGGTACCCCCCCACTGACCTAACTGGGCAGAGGTTTTCAGGATGCCCTTAATGGGCCTACTCTCCTGGGGTTCCCCATCAAATTGCACTGTGCTTGGGTGCCCATACCCGGATGCCCGCCCCTCCATTCCTGGGTGGTACTGGCCTATGAGCCCCATGCTTCTGGCTGGATAGTAATCTGCCATCCCTGTGTCCCTGTGCTCATGTGCGCCAGGGGACATGGGGGTGGCAGAGTCCAGGGACTGAGAGAGATAAAGGCCTCTGGTACTAGGGCTCCTGAGGTTATGCTCAGGAGTTTCCCTTTCCCAGCGAACTTGGTCTCTATCCGCCCCCGCTCCCTGTTGCAATGCAAGAGCCTGCGCCTTCAGTTCCTCAGTTAAGGCCTTACTAGACTATCAGTCTCTCCTGCATCGCTACCTGTTGTTGGAGCCTATCATTGTGCTGGCAGAGAGCCTCATTCTCTCTCTGTGTTTCCTGATTGGTCCTGGAGCACTGGGCCAGTCTTTGCTGCAGGAGGGTTACCTCCTGAGCTGTGTCCCTATTGGCCTGCTCCTGTCTTGCCAGAGCCTCCTCCACCCTCCTGGTGTGCTCTAGCAAGTCCTGGTGTTCTTTTTGGAGGTCACCCAGTCCCTGGTGGGCCAGGTGATTTTCTTCTGTTTTTCTTTTTAAATGGCAGACTTCCTGGCCTAAGGCGTCTCTTTCCTGGCTAAGAGCCTGCATTTGTGCCGCCAGGTCGTCCCTCTGCCTTTGAAAGGCACCAGCTTTCTGGCGTTCTTCATCAAACTCTGCCTGGGTATCCAGGTCTTTCAAAATCAGCTTGTTGCTCTCTGCCTTCACTCTATCTAGATGACTTTGCAGGGTGGCTACCTGCTCCGTGCATGCCCTGTTAAAGTCTAATTGTTGCTCCAGCTTTTTCTGGCTCTGCAGTAGGGAGTCCAAACCTTCTTGGTACTCCTTCTGCAAGGCCAGAAATCTGGTATCCTGGTCAGCCTTTTCCTGTTGCAGGATGTCCATATCCCTCTTTATTTTAATGATGTGCTGTCTACTCTCATTTTCTGACTCCTGGCTCCCCTGCAGCCTCTGCTCAGAAGAGACCAGGTCAGATTGGACCTTCTCGAACGCCATCTGTCGCTTATTCGCCAGATCTTGGCTTTCAGTACATTTATCCTGCATGTCTCCCATATATAGGTACAGGTATGCCGCTATCCTAACCATCTTGTCTTGTTCATCCTTAGCTTTAGGAGCCATGTATAGTTCACTCAGGGCCACATGTAGGGGACCCTGATCTCCCCATATATCTGACCCTGTTTCAGTGACCTGTTGCGTGATGGCCTGCAGCCAGACCGTGCGGTCCTGGTGAGTCCACTCACCTCTCACAAATAACTTATGTAAGAAGTGCTCTCTGGCTATTTTCATGTCTACTAAGGTCGTCATTCTAGAGATTGGTCTCTGTCCTGACTTACAGGAATTAGTATTTTATTTTTGCAAAACAGACCTTTTTCTTAGAGCGTTCCTTGGAGGAGTGTTTTACAGCGTAACACAGCGTGTGATCCGACCGTATATGTGTATCTGGTCAGCTGGCACGCTGTATTAATCTGCACAAGTGATAAATCTAATCCAAACGTCCGGCACGAGCCCCCAATTTGTAAGAGGATTCAATTCAGCACTATAGCTAAGTCAACGCCTAGTCTAGAATACTGAATGAAAACCCTTATTGATATATCTTTATGTCCAGTTCATGCGTTCTGGATGACTACCCCTATATAACACCCCTCTCTTGGAATCCTCCTGACCCCACTGAGCCAAGAAGTAGCTCTGTTTTGCAAGTTTAAAAGGTTTATTTGATAATTTAAACAATAGATATATATATCACACTTTAGAATAAATGAATAATTGAATATCACACTTAATCTGATCCGTAATCAATAATGGATAGTCTGGCACTAGCACACTTCTTTATAATCAATGATGAGTGGTTATAGGATGGATAAGATAGCAACAAGACTTTATGGTTTCAAATGGAGGCAAGGTGGAATGAAAATGCAATACAGAAAATACTCAATATGCGTTCAACAAAACAATGTAATCACTTTTCTCTGGCAATCCCCTCCCCCCTTTATGCAATGCAAGGAAATGGAAGGAAAGCACACAGTTCTCAGAAATGCAATCAAATGTAATTCAGTTCACCCCAGCAAGCTTAGAGTACAGATCGGAGTTTTAAACACAGGCCCAAAATGCTTTTATATGTGCTGGCAATGAAGTGAAAAATATACTAAAATGCTTTTAATTCCCTCTAGGAGGTTCAGGGTGAGGGAAATATACTTGGGATGAGTTCAGGCTCACTTTAGCAAGGATCTAGGAGTAACTAGCAGGTTAAACGAATTTTTGGCAACTGAAAGCAAGAAAACTGCTGTTTTCACACGTTGAGAAATTTGCAAATTGCGGTAAATTCGCGAGTGCGTTTTCCGCGATTGCGGCAAAAGTATCGGGGGTAGGAATACGGTTCTAAGTTCGTAGGAAAGCCACGATTCCCAGTTTTCAGAGGAAAGTTACTGCAAGTCTCTAGGACAAACGGTCATGGAGATATGAGCGATTAAATAAAGGTCGTTTTTCAGATTTGAAATTTTAAAGTTAAAAAAAAAAAGTGCAGCTTGCAACTAGAAAATGACAGGTGACAGGAGGCAGTTCTACTTAGATTAAAATAGATTGAATTATATTATTTTAACTAAGAGATTGGTTCCGCACAGTTCTACTAGGTACTCACACTACATTCTTGAATTAGAATGGGCCTCGCCACAGATCTGGTCAGGTTTTCTTCACTCGCCCCGGACGGTCTCTGCGCACAGCGTCTGGGTCAGCTCTACTCTGCTGGTCTGGTCTGGGTCTCTGGTTCTGCTAACAGTGATCTGGGTCAGCTCTGCTCTCTCTCTGGTTCTGGAAATTTGATAGATTTGAAGTCTCTATGTCTGCTCTCTGAAGGTTGAGGGAGGTAAAGTATGGATTTTCCCGGCAGAGCTTCCAGCTGCAAATGGATTTGAAGGTCCCTATCTGTCCTGTCTGTCTGCTTTTATCTGTTTTTAAAATGGGTGTGTGTGCAGCATCACTAGGCTCTACCCCTCTCCACTTGCCATTGGCCAAGCTTTCATTTCTCCCCTGATTGGGGGAGCTAAGTTGTGTCAGAGTGATGTCATTTTACAGCCTGCAGAAAGTCCACTCCTCCTGTCAACTTGCACACAAATCTAGATTTGAACCAAATACATATTTGCACAGGTACACATTTGTTTAAAATTACATGCACCCATCACATATCACAGGAGGTATACCCTGTTCAAATCTGCTCTTCCTGGGGGCTTGCATTCAGAAATGGCACATATTTCACTTTTTAACTGATTTTGCAATATCGGACATTAACCCAAATTTACACACATGTGCGCAAGGAGTATGGACATTAGTTGATGAAGTGTCAGATTTTTCACATGCACACATTTTGAGTAATATCCTCTTTTCCGCTAAAACCCCCCTGAACATACCACC
This sequence comes from Ambystoma mexicanum, assembly GCF_040938575.1. Lineage (NCBI taxonomy): Eukaryota > Metazoa > Chordata > Amphibia > Caudata > Ambystomatidae > Ambystoma > Ambystoma mexicanum. The sequence goes on from NC_090926.1 coordinate 1,228,134,010, forward strand.
GGGTCCTAACGTCTTAAAATGTGGGCAGAAAAATCACAAGAATTATGGTGTCATTTAAATAATTTTCACAAGTCCGTACTATGAGTTATTCATCTTTTTAGAGTTATGTTCTGGCCCCAAAGGGGTGTGGTTTCCCCCCAGCACAAGGTTGAATTTCTGGTTTTTCCAGTTCTGCCAAGCCAGCTTGCTCTCACAGGCAGTGCCCCTCCCCTGTCCTTCCAGGAGGAAGCTCCATTTACAACTCCCGCCAATAAAACATTTGCCTGAGTCAGGACAGGGCTTTGTTCAGAGCTCCTGTATTCTGTGGGGGCTCCCCTTAATTCGATTATCAGAGAGATGGCATATCCTTAGTGTGGCCAGCAAAAGGCAGATAGGCGTGGGAACACAGCTGTGACTCAAGTCTCATCTCCTGTCGGGGGTAGCTGGTGGGCAGAATTCAGTTCCTTAAGCCAGGTTTCAGATAAAATGTCACTTTTTTGTTACCCAGTTTAAGTCAAGACAATGTTTACATATGCAGCTAGAATGCTGATTCTAAGTTTAAAACTATGACATTTAAACAATTGCAGCCTATGTGACACTCAAAAGTAGGTCACTCAGTCAATTTAAACATTTAGATTTTTAGTGTCTTTCAGTCCAAATTTACTTAAACTGCTGAAATCCACAGCTCAGCCAGTCTTGTTATAAACCTTCAAGTCACTTCAGAATATAACTTTACATTGGATCCACCTCTCAGTAAGTCTTTCTTTGGCTTGCCTTGGGTTCATTTATTCAGTTTTACACAAAAAAAAATAAAATCTTGTGTTGTTTTAAAACGCCGGCTTTTTGATAGTGGTGAGTACTGGTACTGCACCCCTTTTTGGGATTTAAGAAAATGAATTCCCAACAGTTATGGGTTTGCTTTTGGCAATCAGCATTGCCATTCCCAATGGTTTCAGACTACTGTGTGGGTAGTCCAATGGTGGTTTTAGGCAGTGCCCTTCTGTGCCCATAACATCGGCAAAAATGAGTGGCAGCCTATTCTTCATGCATTTCCCTGTGCATTTTCTGGGAAGCTCTGGCCATCATGATGTTTTCCATGTCAGTACTGCACAGTTTTTGTGGTAGGGCTCGGATGCATGGGTAAAAACATCCCACAAGCCCCCCTCTTGCGATGGCCATTCTGTTTCACTGATGGAACTCGCAAGATCTGGGATGTTTCCTCATCTTCTTCCAATAGATGGCACAGTTCAGGATCTTTTTCTCCATCCGGTCGGATCGATCGGTTCTCCTCGCGGTCCTGATAGGAAGATTGGGCGGTACCCCGGGCCCCTTGCGTCTTTGCTCCCGGTCTCCGGATCGTCCTCCCCGGCCAGTCTCAAGGTTTTCTTTCTCCTAGGACACAAAGGAAGAGCGGCAATACCTATTCATAGACATTTTTCCCCCACCATTGATATAGTGGGGTGGCATATAAATTTATAGTCAAAACATATGAACATGCACATTTCTTTTTGCATTCAAAAACAAAAACACCCACATTGAGAAACTCAGAATTTGATAGGCGATATATAGGATATTTTAAGTTAGAACTGAATTAATCTGAGACAGTACCCTCTAGGATTCCAGAGGATTCCTCCAGTTGTTGCAGAGTGTGCCTGGGATGGCAACACTTCAACTGGTTAATGTGGACCCACTTGTCTTCCCCCTCTGCCAAACCGCCTTTGGGGATGCGGATCTTGTAGGCCACAGGGGAGATCTTGTCTATAATCTCAAAGGGTCCCTTCCATGTAGGCAAAAATGTTCGCTGTTTGGCCTGGTTCCTTTGGAAATTGTATAGATAGACAAGGTCCCCCATCTGATATTCCTTCCTGGAAGTTTTCAGGTCATAGTGGGTCTTCATACTCTCAGCTGATCTTTCTAGATTCCGCTGAGCATAGGCAAAAGCATGTTGAAGGTGTTTCCTTAAATTCTTCACATACTCATGAGTTGTGGAGGCATTTATCAACGTTTGCTCCTGGGTTCTGTAGAGCAAATGCTGAGGAAGCACCATCTTGCGCCCAGTCATCAACTCGAATGGTGACATTTTGGTTGCAGATGAAGGGGTAGATCTGATGGCCATTAGGACCAGAGGTAATCGGATATCCCAACTTGGCCCAGAATCTGCCACAAACTTCTTTAATATGCTCACAATGGTTCGGTTATATCTCTCCACTGCTCCAGAAGAAGCTGGCCTGTAAGCAATGTGTAGCTTCCTTTTAACCCCCAGTATCTCCCACATCTTTGTCATTACTTCACTGGTGAAGTGGCTACCCCTGTCTGACTCAATCCTTTGAGGCAGACCGAAACGGGAAAAGATGTGGTTAATCATCAGGGCAGCTGCTGTTTCTGCCTTGCAATTTGGGGCTGGGAGACATTCCACCCACTTGGTAAACAAGCATGTCACAGTCAACATGTACTTATTTCCTCTAGATGAGCGAATCACGGCCTACAAAGTCGATTTGCAAATCTGACCATGGCAGTGTCATCCCCCTCTTTTGGAGGGGTGCACGGGGCGTGAGGGATGATGGCTGAAATTGTGCACACACAAGACACCCCTTCAAGTATTGGTCAAGGTCCTGCCCCATGTGTGGCCAGTATGCAACCTCTCAAGATTTCCAGTGTTGTGTGAAACCCCCTATGACCGGCGGTGGCCGCATCATGGGCGTGACTTAACATCAGGCTTCGGAATGAGGTAGGAACCACCCACTGATCGTGGCCAGCTTTGGATTTCCTTACCAGCAAACCGTCTTGGATTCGGAACATTTTTGGACATTTCATCAACACTCTTAGGTCCTCTTTCCCAATGTAATCGGCATCCGTCAGGGGAAAGTTCTCAGGGTCCTCAAGGTGTTGGTAAAATTGACCAGTTATTGGATCCCCCTTCTGAGCTGTAATCAAATCAGCATCAGGGGTCTCCTTACTCCATTGGGCAGTTGACAGATCATTGTGAGCATTTGTCTGGGACCCAGTGATAGCAGTGACCTGGATTTCCCCCAACAGGGACTCAATCTCAATTAGATCCCCTTGGATGGCCCCGGTTTTGGCCAGCTGATCAGCTAAGTCATTTACAGTTTTGTCTGGTCCCTCTACTTTGGAATGACCCTTGATCTTTTTCCAATAGATGGTCATCTCATTCGAGGTGACCAGATCATCAATGTTTTGGATCAACTTCCCATGTTTCAAGGGTTTGTTATTAGCACATAACATGCCTCTGGTTTTCCAATTAACCAGGTGCTCCACGAACCCGTTCCGGACATAATCCGAATCTGTGATTATGACCAGTTCGTGGAGTTGATGTTGGACAGCAGTGAGGATGGCTTGATGCACAGCCATCAATTCTGCCACCTGACTACTTCGGGGACCAAATTGTATCCAGCGTTCTGGGAACTCATTCACCCATGCATTCCCTACGCCGGCCACCAGTTCTTTCTCCCCGTTGTTGTCAACATGGTAAGAGCATCCATCCACATAGACAGTGGGCATTCCCTCACACTTGTCCTCTTCAAAGACTTTGTGTGGGGAATTAAGGTATGCCTCCATGTTGTCCTTGATTTTTAGACTTTCGCCCTCGAGACAGTTTTCTCTGGCACAATCATGCAAGTCAGCCAGACCTTGCGCAAGGGGACTCTTCTTGTTTTGGCCATATCTGACCTCCACAGGAAAGCCTTGCATTGACAGAATCCAGGAAGTAATTCGGGAATTACTCACATTTCTGGCCCGGATTCTGTCACTTTGGAGATATTGCAGAGGCTGGTGTGGAGTCTCCACTATGATGTGTTCCCCATGGATAAACGGGCGGTAATTCTTCAATGCCCACACCGTTACCAGGAGTGCCTTCTCACAATCGTTGAATTTTTCCTCCACAGAGGATAAAGTTTTGCTCGCATAGGAGATTACTTTATTGACCTTGTCATGCTTTTGGTATAATACTGCCGTCAAGCACGTATTCGAGAACCCCGTCTCCAGGAAGAACTCCTTGTTTCTGACAGGGTAAGCTAGGCAGGGCGCTTGTGAGAGGCTTCTTTTGAGTTGTCTTACTGCCTCGGCTTGTTCTGGACCCCATTCCCACTTGACCCCCCCCTTCAGGAGATGAATCAGGGGTCTGGTGATCTCTGCGTAGCCCTCAATGAACTTTCTGCTGTAATTAGTCAGTCCAAGGAGGCTCCTTAGTTCCCGCAGAGTTGTGGGGTCTTTCAGTTTCTGAAGTGCTTCCACTTTCTTTTCCTGGGGACAGAGACCCTGAGGAGTAATCTCATGCCCCAAGAAATTAACACGGGTTCTACACCACTGTGCTTTCTGAAAGGAAAGTTTTGCTCCGGCGGCCCTCAACTGAGTCAGAACATAACAGATCTCCGCTATGTGTTCCTCCACAGATGAACTTTTGATGAGGACATCATCTACATAAGCCAGGTTACCCCTTGCACCCAGGTCGGGCATGGCCTTGTGTAGGAAAATGTTGAATTCATTGCCGGAGTTGAGGTATCCGAAGGGAGTCCGGGTCCATGTGTACTGCTGGCCCCCAAAGGTAAAAGCCAGCTTGTATTGGTCCTCCCTACTGACAGGCACAGTCCAATATCCATTGGTCAGGTCTATTGCAGTGAATACCTGTGACCCCTGGATCTGGGCCAGCCCTTGGTCAATGTAGGGCAGAGGCCATCGGGAAGTATGGACCCGTTTGGTGAGCTCCCTGAGGTCGGCGCAGAGTCTCCACTGGCCGTTTGGCTTCAATATTCCCAGCACCGGATTATTGAAGGTGCTGTGAAGTGGACGGATTATTCCCCGGGACTCAAGGTTCTTAATTATTTCAGTAAGGGACTCCATGGATGCGAGAGGCAAACGATATTGCTTCACAAACACTGGAGTCATGCCAGGGTCCGTGGGGATTGTTGTTGTGTGGATGTCAATGCGGCCACAGTCATATGAGTCTACCGCAAAGAGATCTTGGAAATCCAAGAAAACTTGTTTCAACTTTTGCTTTTGTTCCAGAGTCACACAGGCATCAGCTAGGTTGACTCTCTCTTCCACCATCTGCCTGAAGCCTGGAAAGACTTCTGGTTTGGCTATCTCAGCGGCCTCCTCCAGCTGGGTGGAGAAGTCCCTGGTCAGAGTGCTGATTTGGACTGGAGGCTTCAGGTGGGAAAGTCAGCCCTCATGGACCTGTAAAATCACCTCATCCCTCCTGAAGTCACAAGTCACATCTTCCTTACCATAAGGGCAAGAAGTGTACACCAGGAAGTTCCCCCCATGCCGGGTAAAAATCCTGTCTGGTATTGTATTGTCATCACTGTCATTGTCAAAGCAGTCCTTGGGGATTGGCCCTAACAGTTCATTACCTAAATCGATGGAAAAATGTCGCTCATCAACCGCCATTCCAATAATGGTGCCTGCGGCTAGAGTAATACTCTTTAAGTCGCTGTTATCCACCTCTATTAGAATGTCATTTTCTATGTTGACTAATGGAGTTGGGTTTACCCCCAACCCTTGCTGTTGGAGAGAAGCGTTTATATGTATGTAAGCATCAGGGTTTTTCAAATGTTGTCCTCTTTTAGCTTTCACTTCCAGGGAGACTTGTCGGGTCCTTTCTGGGATGGTGACTTCCTTTTTGATCTGAATTTCAACTGCATAAGGTAGCAATTGAGCTGACCTAAATGCCTTTTCTGGATCATCAAAGCCCATGGGATTATCCGCTAATCGGGACCAAGCTTTGAAGTTTATTAGGTCCAAACTAATGGCAAAGCGATTGAGAATGTCACTGCCTAAGTAAAAAGCGGCAGTGACGTCTCGCACGACCAAACAATTGTGGACTATGCTCTTGTTGCCAATGGAGATTTTGAGCATACACCTGCTTGGCAGGAGATGTTTGGAATTGGGTGCTTCCAGGTCCATTTCCCATTTGTCTATCAGTTTGAATGTGGGAATGGCTGGATCTTTTGGGAGTTGGCGGAACATGGCTTCGCTGATGAAGCTCTTACCGTTGTTCACACACACTCGAGCGAGAACAGAGTCCTTCCCATCATTTAACTGAACAGGGATGAACAACTGCTCTCCAATTTGCTGAATATCATCCAGGCTCTGAGCTGATTTCACATCTTTCTGGACTATAGGAGGGGGAGTTTCTGATTGTGGATTAGTATAGAATTTCAGAGTGTTTCCTTCCAGCGTGGAATACCACTTTAGACTGGAAGGAAGGTTGATTTTCAGAAACAGAGAGGACCCCCCATCACCAGTCTGTTGTCCTACTGCTATTACTGTCACATCTGGAATTTGGTTATTCTGGAAGTGGAATTCTACTTGGTCAGATTTTTGTTCAACCATGTGGCATGTGCCGTTTAAACTAACATGGTTGACACTCTGTTTTAATTTTATGGGTCGGCTAGTCTGGGTCCAGAGGACCTTGTTTACGCAATCTATTAGGGGTGACAACCTTCTCAGGAGGTCATTCCCTAGTAAACAAGGGGTGCCCTCTGGAGTCACAACTATGACCGGGTGTATCAACTTGTGTCACCCAATTTTAATGTCCAAATCTGCCGTCCCCTCGACGGGAATTTCCTTCCCGTCAAAGTTCTGGAGTTGTCCAGGAAGTGAGGTGAGAGGAATTTGGTAATTCCCTCCCCTTCCTGCATTCAGTTCATCAAAGGCCCTTCTGGACAGAAGGGTAGCTTGAGATCCCGTGTCCACCAGCGCTGAAATCGTACCCTGCCCCTGTACTTGTACCGGGGCATAATATCTTCCCTCCTTCTCCTCAAGGGGGCACAGATAATGCACATTTCTGGACAACTGGTGGGCTAACTTTCTGGTTTTGGACATTGCAAGAGAAGAAATTTGGGCAGAATTCTGTGGAGAGCCTTGGGAATCTGAAAGAAAAAGTTGGCAACTGGAGATCAGAGCCATTGTGGGTTCCCCTGGTTCTGGGCCGCCCCCCCTTTTTGGAGGCAGTCATCATGATGGGTTTGAACCAGGGGATTTTGGTATTGTGGGTTCTGGGATGAGATGATGGGCGGCGGTAGCTCAGTCTCCATATCTCCCCAGTCTGAATTGGCATCCCTTGGGACCCATTTTTCCTTGGGAGGAGTTCCCCCATCTCTGAAGGAGAAGGTCCTTTCCCCAGGATCCTCTGAGGATCCCTCTCCCTCAAATTGGAAGACCTGTACCTCCTCCATAAAGTGGGTCTGTTTGGGTACTTTGTTTCTCCTACCCCCCCTCTGCTCCTTGGGAAGCGGGCTTTCAGGGGCAGGAGATTTTGTTTCCGGTTCCTGGGTTTCCAGGGGCTGTTTGCAAGTTGGGAAGGAAGCTTCCTCCAAGGCTTTACACCCCCCTTCCCCTTGTGCCTCCTCCCTGGGAACCGGTGTGTTATCGGGGTGCTGCCCCAGTCATTGCTCTGGAGCACCAGGCTGAGTTTGGTGCATTCTGTGCCGGCATGCCCATCTGAGGGTTCTGCTGAGCCCTTAGCACGCGACCCAGCTCCTGTGCCATGTTCTGAACCTGGCGCTCTAACTGGGAAACCCGCTCAGGCTGATACGGGGCCCTGTTTTCTCCCCTGGGCTGATCCCGGGAAGGGTAGCTATCCCTTCTCTGGTAATATCCCGGATTGGGAAGATTTGGGTACCCCTCCACCCTTGGCCTCCCCTCTCCCGGATTAGGTTGTGTGGGCTCAGGGAATGGGGAAAGAAGGATGGTTGATTTTGGGGTTGGAAGTTGGGTGGATACCTGGGGAAAAAGTTCTGCCCAGGATTTGGAGAATTTCTGCCCTCCGGTGGGAAGTTAGGAGGGTAGTTCCCTGGGTTAGGTGCTTGGCTGGATCCCCCCCTTGGGCTGGCGGAGTCCACACATAACCCAGGATGGGTCGATTTCCCTTGTAACAGGGATTTACATAATCAGGAGAGCGAGGGACCCCATTTGTGGGGCTGCCTCCTTGGCTCCCTGTCTGTGACTGGCCCGAGGACCTTCTGGGCCTAGCATTATTAGGTGCAGGTAGGTTTTTAGGCCCCCCCATCTCCAAATCCAAAACGGGGGCAACCTTTACCTCTGCCACCTTGGCAGCAGCAGGGGTGCTGTTGGTCTTGGGGTTTTTGGGCTGGTTTTTGTTTTCAACCGGTTTCTGCACCTCGTAGATGCGGGTGGCTTGTTCAATGACCCATTCTAAAGATCTTTTCTCATGAAAATCTCTCACGAGCTGGGTCATTATGTATTTGGGCAAGGCATGGAAAAATGTATTGACAAATTCTCTGCTGTCTGTGCGCACCCTTCTGGTGGTCTGCGCAAAGGCACGTTTCAGTTCTTGCACGAATTCTTGTGGGGCCTGATCCTCCCCACATTGCAAATTGTAGGCTGCCTTGCGAGCCTCTTGAGGATTTCTGTGAACAGAAAAATGTTTCAAGATGGCCGCCTTATAGGTGGACCATCTTAAATGATTTTGGTCCTCCAGCCCCGCAAAGAAACTGGAGTTTTCTGGGGAGAATGTCCATTTGACGTACTGGATGCAGCTACTGCTGTCCTTCAAATGGAAAGTCTCCATCATTGGCTCATAGAGCTCCAAGTGTTCCCAAACAGAGTACTTGGCGTTCTTATGATAAGGCGTGATGACACTCCTTATTGCCTTTATTTGCTTCAATGGGTCCTTAAGCAAGGCCCTTTTTGCCTTATTGGCCTTTTTGGTTCGGGTAACCCTGGTCCATTCATCCTCTGACTCAGAGGCACTGCTCCCAGAGGTTCCTGTCTGATCTTCCAGGTTTTCCCGGATTCTGCGAGCCGGGGAATGGCTGGCAGAATGTGGGGACCTGGTCTCCTGTGTCCTGTACTGTTCAGAGGAGTCTTCAGATTCCTCTTTGCTGCCAGGATTTGATGGGTACCCCCCCACTGACCTAACTGGGCATAGGTTTTCAGGATGCCCTTAATGGGCCTACTCTCCTGGGGTTCCCCAGTAAATTGCACTGTGCTTGGGTGCCCATACCCGGATGCCCGCCCATCCATTCCTGGGAGGTACTGGCCTATGAGCCGCCTGTTTCTGGCTGGATAGTAATCTGCCATCCCTGTGGCCCGGTGCTCATGTGCGCCAGGGGACATGGGGGTGGCAGAGTCCAGGGACTGAGAGAGATAAAGGCCTCTGGTACTAGGGCTCCTGAGGTTATGCTCAGGAGTTTCCCTTTCCCAGCGAACCTGGTCTCTATCCGCCCCTGCTCCCTGTTGCAATGCAGGAGCCTGCGCATTCAGTTCCTCAGTTAAGGCCTTACTAGACTATCAGTCTCTCCTGCATCGCTACCTGTTGTTGGAGCCTATCATTGTGCTGGCAGAGAGCCTCATTCTCTCTCTGCATTTCCTGATTGGTCCTGGAGCACTGGGCCAGTCTTTGCTGCAGGTGGGTTACCTCCTGAGCTGTGTCCCTATTGGCCTGCTCCTGTCTTGCCAGAGCATCCTCTATCCTCCTGGTGTGCTCTAGCAAGTCCTGGTGTTCTTTTTGGAGGTCACCCAGTCCCTGGTGTGCCAGGTGATTTTCTTCCATTTTTCTTCTTAAGTGGCAGACTTCCTTGCCTAAGGTGTCCCTTTCCTGACCAAGAGCTTGAATTTGTGACGCCAGGTCGTCCCTTTGCCTTTGGAAGGCACCAGCTTTCTGGCGCTCCTGATCAAACTCTGCCTGGGTATCCAGGTCTTTCAGGATCAGTTTATTGCTCTCCTCTTTCTCTCTGTCTAGTTGGATTTGCAGAGTGGCTACCTGCTCTGTGCATGCCCTGTTGAAATTGATCTGCTGCTCCAGCTTTTTCTGGCTCTGCAGTAGGGAGTCCAAACTGTCTTGGCGTTCCTTCTGCAAAGCCAGAATTCTGGTATCCTGGTCTGTCTTTTCCTGTTGCAGTATATCCATGTCCTCTTTTATTTTAATGATATACTGCCTACTATCATTTTCTGACTCCTGGCTCCCCTGCAGCCTCTGCTCAGAAGAGACCAGGTCAGATTGGACCTTCTCTAACGCCATCTGTCGCTTATTCGCCAGATCTTGGCTTTCAGTACATTTATCCTGCATGTCTCCCATATATAGGTACAGGTATGCCGCTATCCTAACCATCTTGTCTTGTTCCTCCTTAGCTTTAGGAGCAATGTATAGTTCACTCAGGGCCACATGTAAGGGACCCTGATCTCTCCATGTATCTGACCCTGTTTCAGTGACCTGTTGCGTGATGGCCTGCAACCAGACCATGCGGTCCTGGTGAGTCCACTCACCTCTCACAAATAACTTATGTAAGAAGTGCTCTCTGGCTATTTTCATGTCTACTAAGGTCGTCATTCTAGAGATTGGTCTCTGTCCTGACTTACAGAAGTTTATATTTTATTTTTGCAAAACAGACCTTTTCCTTAGAGCGTTCCTTTGAGGAGTGCTTTACAGCGTAACACAGCATGGTGATCTGACCGGATATGTGTATCTGGTCAGCTGGCACCCTGTATTAATCTGCACAAGTGATAGATCTAACCCAAACGTCCGGCCAAAGCCCCCAATTTGTAAGAGGATTCAATTCAACACTACAGCTAAGTCAATGCCTTAGTCTGGGATACTGAATGGAAACCCTTATTGATATATTTTTACGTCCAGTTCATGCGTTCTGGATGGCTACCCCTATATAACACCCCTCTCTTGAAATCCCCCTGACCTAACTGAGCCAAGAAGTAGTTCTGTTTTGCAAGTTTAAAAGGTTTATTTGATAATTTAAACAATATATATATATATATATCACACTTTATAATAAATTAATAATTGAATATCACACTTAATCTGAGCAGTAATCAATAATGGATAGTCCGGCACTAGCACACTTGTGAACAGGAACAGAAGAATAAGGTGGTAGAGAATGGTTTATATAAGTTCAGATGGATGCAAGGTTGAATGAAATGCAATACAGAAAATACTCAATATGATTTCAACAAAACAATGTAATCACTTTTCTCTGGCAATTCACCCCCCCTTTTATGCACTGTAAGGAGATGAAGATGACACAGTTCTTAGGAATGCAATTAATACAATACGAAATTCAATTCCCCCCCAGCAAGCTTAGAGGAAAACAGGTCGGAGTTTTAAACACAGGCCCAAAATGCTTTGAATGTGGTTTGCAAGGAAGTGAAAAATATGCTAAAATGCTTTTAATTCCCTCTAGAGGTTCAGGGTGAGTGATAGATACTTCGAATGAGTTCAGGCTCACTTTAGCAAGGATCTAGGAGTAACTAGCAGGTTAAACGAATTTTTGGCAAAGGAAAGCAATGAAGCTGCTGTTTTCACACGTGGCTGGATTTTTAACCAAATTGCAAATCGCAGTAAAATTCGCGAGTGCGAGAATCGTGATTACGGCAAAAGTATACGGAGTAGCGGTTCTAAGCTTGATGAAAAGCTGAGATTCTAAGCTTTCAGAGGAAAGTTAAGTCAAGTTTCTAGCACAAACGGTTCCAGAGATACGGACGATTAAATAAAGGTAGTTTTTCGGATTTGAGATTTTAAAAGTTCAAAGCGACAGGTTACAGCTTGCAGCTAGAAAATGACAAGTGACAGCTTTGCAAATGACAGGTGACAGTTAGGAGGCAGTTCTGGTTAGATTTAAAATAGATTGAATTATATTATTTTAACTAAGAGATTGGTTTTGCACAGTTCTGCTAGGTACTCACAATATATTTAGAAATAGGCCTCGCCACGGATCTGGTCAGGTTTTCGGACTGGACTCCGGTCTGGTCTCGGCACTTCACAGTGATCTGGGTCAGCTCTCTGGTTCTGCTAACAGCAGTCTGGGTCAGCTCTGCTCTGCTGGTCTAGCCTCTCTGGATTCTGGATACTGCTCTGCTTTCTAGGTACTGCTACAGGTTCTGGAGATTGATGGATTTGAAGTCTGGATCTCTGGATGTGAAGTCGTCGATCAGCATGCTCCGCAGCAAATGGAATTGAATGTCTCTATCTGTCCTGACTGTCTGCTTTTATGTGTTTTGAAAGTGGGTGTGTGTGCAGCATCACTAGCCAGCCCCTCTTTCAACTTGTCATTGGCCCAATTCTCCCCTCTCCCATGATTGGGGAAGGAACTGCGAGTCAGAGTGATGCTGTAGGTTTTATGGGTCAGAGGATCCTCCACTGGTCAGTTTGCCCACAAATCTATATTTGATTCAAAATGCACATTTCTCAAATACATAGTGGTTTGTCATTGCATGTACATATTACCTATCACATGAGGTAGTCTCTGTCCCAAATCTGCTCTTCCTCGGAGCTTGGGTTCAAAAATGCAACATATTTCACTTTTTAGTCGGGTTACCAATATTGGATTTTTCCCCGCATTTACACAGATGTGCCCATGGTGTGTGGGCATTAGGTGGTGGAGTGTCAGATTTTTAACATACATACATTTAGAGTAATATCCTCTTTTCCGTTAAAACCCCCCTGAACATACCACCGGGTCCTACCACTTCTTCAAATGTGCACAGAAAAATCACAAGAATAATGATATCACTTATAAAATTTTCACAAGTCCGCTCTATGAATGATCCATCTTTTTAGATTTATGTTCTGGCCCCAAAGGGGTGTGGTTTCCCCCAGCACAAGGTTGAATTTCTGTTTTTTCCAGTTCTGCCAAGCCAGCTTGCTCTCACAGGCAGTGCTCCTCCCCTTTCCTTCCAGGAGGAAGCCACTTTTACGACCCCCATAATAAAACATTTGCCTGAGTCAGGACAAGGCTTTGTTCAATTTCCTACAGAGCCCAGGTAATTCAATCAGAGAAGTGTCATATCCCTTTTGGTGGGAACAGCAAAAGGCAGCTAGGCCTGGGAACACAGCTGTTGTGCAAGTCTCAACTCCTGTCGGGGGTAGCTGGTGGGCAGAATTCAGTTTCATTAAGCCAGGTTTCAGATAAAATGTCACTTTTTGTTCCCCAGTTTAAGTCAAGACAATTTTTACATATGCAGCTAGAATGCTGATTCTAAGTTCAAAACTATGACATTTTAACAGTGACAAACTATGTGACACTCAAAAGTAGGTCACTCAGTTAATTTAAACATTTTCGATTTTTGGTAGTTTTAAATCCAGTTTCAGTTAGGCTGCTGCAGACCTGCAGAGCTCAGCCAGTCTTGTTATGAACATTCAAGTCTCTTCAGAATATAACTTTACATTGTATCCACCTCTCAGTAAGTCTTTCTTTGGCCTGCTTTGGGTTCATTTATTCAGTTTTACACAAAAGTCTGGTGGTTTTAAAACGCCGGCTTTCTGATAGTGGTGAGTACTGGTAATGCAACCATTTTGGGGATTTAAGAAAATGAATTCCCCACAGTTCTAGGTTGCTTTTGGCAATCAGCATTGCCATTCCCAATGATTTTAGGCTACTGTGTGGGTAGTCCAATGGTGGTTTTAGGCAGTGCCCTTCTGTGCCCATAACATCGGCAAAAATGGGTGGCAGCCTATTCTTCATGCATTTCCCTGGGCATTTTCTGGGAAGCTCTGGCTATCATGATGTTTTCAATGCCAGTACTGCACAGTTTTTGTGGTAGGGCTCGGATGCATGGGTAAAAACATCCCACAGTCAGTGGACAGCAGGCAGGGAGAGTTAAATCATGGTCCCTGGGGTATGGCCTTGCCTAGACTTCCTCCCGATTCCTTTCCTTTAAGCTCTCTGATGTCACAATAATCTCCCTGGCTCTATCTTGGTCCTCCTCCCACCATCTGGACCTGCCACAAGTGGGCAATGGCTTAGAGAAGCTAATTCTTGATCAGTAGGAACCTATTCCACATAGAAACTAATTACCCACCGATTGAGTTAGAGTGTCTGCCATGAAATGGGCTATAGATGCCCTTTTACATGGAGGAAATGTACACACGCCATGCATTATGCACCTCTGACATGGCTGGCGATAAATGAGAACACCCATGTTCGAGTTATGAGATGGTTTCTCTTTCAGCCATATACCGTTATGGAAATGCATACAGAAGCCTGCCTGCAAATGACCATGGACTCCCTACTAATCTCCGAGAGGAGAACTCGAAGGAAGGAGAGGAGGATAAGCGTCCAAGTCTCTTGCCTTTCCCTTATGGTGATGGATTGGGTGGCCTGACAGCCCGGTGTGGCCACTTGTACCATGGTGCTAGGCTCGGGGGTGGAGTGGTGAGGATCTTCTGGCCAACCCCACCATGCACAGAGTAAGATAGGAAGTACGGCCTTGCCACAATAATGAAGAAAGGCTGAACGTATAATGTGCCCTACGCCGAACACAAACACCAAACCCTACTCCATTGTAACCTTCATGTAATGTTGAGAGTTAGTGGAAGTGAGAAACAACCATTGCAGACATTTTAGATGACTCGCAGACAGTTCAGGAGATCCATAGAGAGGCACGCAGATTTTTTTCAAATCGTGTTTAGCCTTTCTAGCACAAACATGGGAGAGCGACCTGGCCTGTGGAACTCCAGCAGTCTCAGCTTTCCGCTCACATGCATGGAAACCGAAAGCAAGACGGCAGAATAAACAATCACTGGGTCATTCTGCAGAGCCCAAGTAAAAGGAGACAAGCCTGAAACAAAAACAGACCACCAATCAGAATACAAGTATCCCACACAAACACACCTCCAGCCCCTTAGACCATAGAAAAGGGTGTGGGTGTTTGGAGGACGCTGGTGTGTTGGAAAGAACGAGGGCAGGAGGCTAAGAGTTGGAATAGGAAGAAATAGGGGACTAGGAGCAGGGGCACATTGGACCCGGAGAGAACCATGGTATTAGTGTGGAGTAGTGCATACCCTGAATCTTGGGAGGAACCTGGGACATTTGGAGGAACAAGCATGTGGCACAGCATTGAGGAGCTCCAGGTGGAGTGAGAGGAAAGGTATATGAGGTAATCCATTAGCTCATTGTGGAGAGACATTGAGGAGGAAGAATAGAGTGGGCTGGTGAGCTGGAGAGCCAGGACCTCTGATGCAGGGCGGTGGCTTCCTGTTTCCTCAAGACTGTGGGTGGTGGTGAACAGTCTGATCAGGCTCAATTAATTGTGCAACCCTGCTGGTAATTACCAGCCTGCATCTGAAACCACCGAAGGATGCCTTGCTACCTTACACAAGATACACAAGACAGCCAAAAAAGCAGAACATTCAAGAAGAATGCTTCACTCAGAGACTGAGTGCCGGGGAGAGACCTAGAGAATCTCTGTTGGGGTGGTGGGGAAGACATTCTAATGATATGTTTTCATGTGTTTCTTTCGGCCACCCTTTTAAATAAATCCCGTTGAACAACACTTCGTTTGTGGTTGTTGTCTGGGCGGGAACTGCCTGGGTTGAAATCCACAAGGTATATGTTAGTACAAAGGGAGCAGTGGCAATTACTCGTGAAGTTTGACTTTTCAGTGTGGAAGATGGGATTGTGTGTTGGTGGGCAGTAACAGAGGTGGATGAGTGTGGGGTGTGGGTGCGATGGTGGGGAGCTACTGAGATGCTTTCAAAGGCTGTGCATGGTGGGTCGGGTTGCTGAGCGTTCGCGAGTCTTTGGAAATGATTGCAATTCCACCACCTGTTTTGTATGGGCCTTCTCTGTGGTGGATGGGGTCATGTGGGGCGCATGTAAGCTTGTGTGATTTAGACTCGACTCTGGGAAAGAGCAGGTCTGGGGTGTGCGTGTGGTGATGTGGTCACTGATTCCATGTTTGTGCAAGTGCAGCCAGGCATTTGAGGCGTAAGCGGGTGTATGTAAATAGTCTCAATGAAAGTGTGTGCCCCCTTTTCATTACACAGTATGCATTCTTTCTGTTCTCTCTTAGAGGGGTGGGTTAGTAGTGTTCTGATTAGGTGTGTGTACTTTTAATTTGATTTACGTATATTGTTGTTTGAATGCTTCTGTGTATAGCCTGCCACTGGTCTGCACTACCTTAAAATGTAAAGGAGGTGTATCATTCAGGTTGTCTGTTGTACCTTTATGATTAGAATCACTGGTTTAATTGTACTGTGGGGCAGAGTAGGCCCTTTAGTCACGACTCATCTCTACACTCCAGCACAGCAGTAGACATGTCGTTACACTGGTGTGACAATCCTATCGACCTAGGGTGCAGCTGGGCGATGTTGCAACACCAATACTACGGGGAGCGCCTGATCCTTGTCCTAGGTTCCCTGAGCTTAGTGCGATCAGAGTCCTTGATACAGACCACCACCAAAAGCAGAGCAGATCATTTTAAAATGGGGGTGCAACTTACCGCATTTATGGTATGGCACAAACATGATGAATGCGAGGTGGTCCAGAACAGCAGCACTGTCATCTCTCCCAAAATAACGGACCACAACCGTTCTCGATATTAGCAACATTTATTTTCTTTAACAAATTTTACATTCTTTGACACTTCATACCATGGACACAAAATGTATGCTACACACGACTAGCTCTTAGATATCGAACAAACATAACATTCCAACAAAAAAACATAAAATCAGTGACAAGGTATGGTGAAGGCACGTCGCAAGAGCAGCCAGCTCATGATATTCTGACGTCACGGAGCATTGCAAAGTCTCAGCACGTCGCTGCATGCTACTGCCTCGGCTGCAGAGACTGCTGGCAGTACGTCCAAGCAATGGTATCAATGCGTACCGCTGATAAATCAGCCCAAGAGACACGGTGGTTAAAAACACAGAAAGCATACAGATTCATTCTGACATTTGAAAGATTGTGGTTTTCTCGCAGCAGTGTGCCCTCGTTTCCATTCAGATGCTGAAATGCCACGTCCTAGAATTCTTGGCTTACTCTGCAAGATATTCTCCATATAATGTACCATCCCAACCAGGGCTTTCGAGTCAGCGAAACCTAAATGGATCATCCCACTGGAGTGCATTGAAACAACGGAATATGCCATATAAATGCTGTGCATTCTTTTCAGCAGGAGGCAACCATTCCCCAGTCTTCTAACCACATACACTTACAGGTATTCTGCATTAGCCGCAAGGACAAAGCAGGCTGCAGATACACAGAAAAAACGGTAAAATGAGCAGCAAATCACAGTGCTATACAGTAGTCTGTTCTAAATGTTCATTCAGAGGCGTGTACCATCAATTCTCCTTGGCTAGTGTCTAGCTTTGGCACCTCTGTTTGGGGTGCAGTGGCAGGCAACTCAACTGGCTTTTTCTCTTGGTATATAATCTCAGGTTTGACCCATAGCATACTGCTGAAAGATATACTTTTCAGATTCCAATCAAGGACTGGGATTATGAACTTTATGTCCAAATATCGGACTCCCTTATAAAACACTGTTCCTATGCACTCTGGGATTACAGAGCTTTTAAATAGTGGACAGTTAGACGATAGCTATCCCAACTTCATGTAGTGCATAGCGGCTTTAGTCATCTCCATCCGTTCACTAGTGGACCCTTGCAGAACACTGGGGGGTCTGCTCCAAGCAGGCACACCCAACTAGTGGATTGGGCTACCAAAAAGGTGACACCAGAAGAGTTGATAATCTTTGTGGCTACCACTCCAGCACGAGGACAGCTGTTAGGAGCAGCGAAACAGGTCCTTCTTCCTACGGTCATCCAGTGCCTCAGTGTTCATCAGGATAGAAATGTAAACATATACGACTAGGGCATGGGTACAACTTTAATATATGGTCTCAAAACACCCCACCCCTAATATTTGCGTTAAAAGAAACAACTAAGTCTTAGCTTTCAATGTCCATGATATAACGTATGATAAGCACCTCCTTTCTGAATTCACCCTTGAAATCTATATAGGACAAGAAAAAATATCCAGCATGCACCAGACTCCATTATAGGACCACATGATAAGCAAGCCCACTCATGGACATTACTTAATGGGAAGGAAGCTACACAACAGCGCACCGCTTAAAAAGTATGAAAATCTGCACAGCGAGCCGCAGGTTAAAAAAAGAATAATAAACATGCTTTCCCCTTTCATTTTGAGACAGCCCTAAACACGTTAGTGCTTGCCTGAAGAGATACCACTCTCACAGGATCCGGTATTTGTTGACTTTGGGTATCATTTACCACAGACAATGTGAGTGTTCTCCTTGGTGTTACTCTTTGTTTTGGATTAAAATACCTTGGGAGATGGGATGCAGGCAAGACTGGTGGTCAGTCAAGTCACATAAATTGGGAGTATTAAACCAGCTGCCACTTCAGTAACAGATGTTCCCGTCAGAAAGTACAAAGGACAGTTTGCGTTGCAAGTTAAGGCATTCCCAGCTCCATTACCCTGGAATGGAGTTGCCAGTTGGCTTTCTATGCCATTGCTGCTAAGCATGTGGCCATCAAGACAACTATGACTACAGCCCACATGAATCCTTGGCCAAAGACTATGCTGCCTACAGCTAATGGGCACCGAAGACCAACACATCTGTAGTGCCACTTACTGAGTTGGCACGTTCTAGTTTCTCGCAATTTTACTGCAGGGAGGATCAGGTAAATTGGAGGCGCTTTACTGTTTTCCCAAAGAGGAAAGTAAGGCAGTGAGCATTATGTGCCCACACAGTGATATCAGCAGTCAAAAAAACGTGTACTTCTCGAAGGAACAGTCTATTAAAAATACACTCAGTACATCATTTTGCAACAAAAAACATTCAGTATTTAAAAACGTCCCCTTGGGCATTTACTGGTATCAAGATGCAACATGTTTCGCCTCAATTGACCTTGACCCTGGTAAATTAACCTTGCAGATTGCACGCTATGATCTCACAGCTCGATCAGGTTTACATTTTCACTGTAGGCAATTGATCTGCCCTCTGCAATCAGGTACCATCCTTCTCCGCCATTTGGATGGCTCACCAGAGGGTACGAGCGGTCCTGTCACATGGGTGCAACAGGAGGCGGCTTTGAAACTGTATGGCTGCAATCCATCTCCTACCCAATGATTCTTGGCAGCAGTGGATGTCTTCCGACAGCAAGTAGGCCGCATTTGCTGACAGTTAAAGGTTTGTTGTGTACCCAGCGAATTGACCCAGCTGTTTCTAAACATCTTTAAAAGATTCCTTGATGTTGCTTCAGAGGACTGTATTGGTAACCATTTCCAAATGCGAGTGCAATGTGCTGATTACGTAGGGTTGCGCGCCATTATCATGTGCTGAAAAATGCACTTAATATCGAGGCTGCTATGTCATTCATCCCCTTTTTATTTTTACAGGGGCGACTGGTACACCCCTTTCAAAACCATCAACTACCTACCTCTTCCTGCCTTAAACCTTTCATCCCCCTTTACGCTGCCCACAACATATCTTATATCGGCCAAATGACCTTTGAAAATGTGATGTTAAGTGCACACTACTAATGCCAGGATGTAGTGAGCGGTCATGGTTGCCCACCAGCAGCTCCAGATGAAAGGCTTATGTGTAGGAGCCACTGTCCACCAGCCACAATCCCTTAGCGCTGGCACACTTGGTCTGTGGTCAAGGGTGTAGGTCAATTTGGGTGACTTGATTATCGTTCATGGTTTTTGAAGGAGATCACAATGAGTCTACCCTCAGCTACTTGGATGTGGAGGGCTCCATGAGACTAAGATTGAGGCCAATCGCTAGACACTTCAAGGAGGCAAGCTGACAACGCGGTAAAGAAGTGTAGAAGGAGCCAGAGAGGGATCTCCAGCTAAGGAGATCCACCGGAGATCCACCGAGACTTCAGCAGGTGGACACGCTCTTCTATTTCGTGTGTGCTGGGATAAAAGCCAATGACTGCCTGCAAGCCCTGGAGGTATCTTGGATGGAAAGTGAATTTACAGTATCATGTTTACCCTTGAAAAAAAGCCATCTTCGTAGAAAACAACAGCCAGTAAAAGCCAATTAACAGTTCTTAAAATAATCCCCTAAAAGAATCCAACAATTGAATTATAGGAAATGTTCCAGCATAGGCCTTATTAAGAGACATAGGGTGTAATGCGAGACATTCTGCAGAAATTCAATTGACAAATTTTTGTTTTGCTAAATAACCATAATTCACAATACACTCGCTAGTAGCTAAAATACTACATCGGTATGTGCCTGACCGCATTACAGCACCAGTGCACTCTTGCAAAGTGAATCCCATGTACTCCTCAGTCTGGTTTTGTTTCAATGCAATTCGTCAGGCAATCATTTACCTGGGTTCAGTTTGTTTTGGTTTTCCAAAACAAGCAAGTCTTATATGTACAACTGCCACCATGCCCATGCGGAGGTTGGGATAGAGGCACATCGCTTTGACTGGCACATTTGTGTCATCCCTTGGGCTCCTTGCCACGCATGTGCTCTGTGGGGTGGAAGTTGCATGGTTTATCGCTTTGACTGGCACATTTGTGTCAGCCCTTGGGCTCCTTGCCACGCATGTGCTCTGTGGGGTGGAAGTTGCATGGTTTGTTAATATGGGACATGTAGGCTACAAAACACTCCAGGGGATACTAGCAACAGGACAGTCAAACAATAGAAACGGCTGCAGTGTCCCTGGTCAGGCAGAAAATCATTTGGCAAATCTACGAACATTCGGGATGGGCCAGATCCCTTCATCTGGAAATACACCAACCACTGGCCTGCCATCAGAGAACAAGGCTTTGAAACTGCAGCAAGGGCGATCATGTGATTTAAATATACTCAGCCACTAGCATGCTGCAGAAAAGACATGCACAATTCCTGGGCACAGGTGTCTTCCGTATGCAGCCCCATTTTAGGGCGGAACAGGGAGGGGGGCATCTGACTGAAGCCCAGAATGGGCACTGGAGTGGCTTGTGCCCAGACAGTAGCAGTGCTCATCACTGAGTAACACCAACGCTCGCCGGATGGGGAGGGAACAGATGTGCCATGCTCCAGGGCGGTTTGGAAACTGTGGCAGCTGGACCACTTTCCACCTGGTGGCTGGAGGAAAGCTGCAATTTCAGTTTAGTATTGTTAGGCACAATGTTCGGTGAACACATAGGGAAAATTGATAGCAAAAGCAGTGGATTTATATGGCAGCACTATTTGGGCATGGGCACGTTCTGGTACTTCTCAGCAGGGTAGCAACACCATTAGACCTCCAGCACCAGGACTTCTCTAAAAGGCAATGTGAGGAGCACCAGAACTTGTTTCGTTTTCCCTACGGTGCAAACTTAGAGTAAACTGGCTGAACAAGCTTCGCATTATTCTCCCAACCAGAGGTGAGGGCATCGGTTTTTTTTTTACTTGTGAGAAAGAGCGAGTGTGTCAGGGAAAAAGTAGAGGAACCAGGAACACCAGAATAGGGCAGTACGAGGTGAAAGGGAGCGAGAGAGATGCCGGAAGCAGATAGCAGCTAAAATGAAACAATATGGGGCCTAGCGATTTGTACCCACCCAACACTAAAATTGTGTTGGGGTAGAGTCCATTCACTTTCCCCCGTGACTGAGCACCTACATTCGTGCTTTCTTGTCTTCTATCGTTGGTGTGGGAAAGTTGACCTTCCAAAGCTTCACTCCTCTGCCCCAGGCCCCAACCTCCCTTGCTTTGGCTTCAGTGGTACGGAAAGCAACAGTACTCAGTGTTCGCTCGCCTAACAGGAGCAGCCGCTCTGCGACGCAGGCGGGTTCTCACTCAAGACTGCATTCTTGTTGCTGCCGACAGGTGACACGTTGCCGTCCAGACTCTCATTCATCTTCTCACAGATGATGTCCACCAAGCGCTCAAAGACTTGCTTGACATTGATGTTTTCCTTGGCGCTTGCTTCAAAGAACTCAAAACCTTGCAAGGGAGAGAGGAGAGAAAAGGACTTAAGCAAATATAGAACGACCACCAAGGGTTAGTCATCTAACAATGATTTACATACCACTTAGCCCGCCCTGCACACTTAACCCTTCATTCCTATTTTGTCTTCTACTCTGCTGCACTACAGTTCCCACAGTTACCCTCTCTATTCTTCCCACCATTTCACAGGCTCCTCTACCTTACCTGCGTATTTCAGCTCCATCCCACCTTCTGGACTTAAGCACTCCCGCAAGGCACCGGAGGGCTACAAACTAACCTGCTAACCTATCACGTATGGACTTTGCTGCCATTAACAAATCATGCGGGCAGCAGATCGTAGCATATGTCGTGTTATAAGCTTTAGAAATGGACTGCAAGAGTTTGCATACCACATGACGGGAACAGAGTCGAGCCAGACAAACCCCCTATGGTAAAGAACCACTGACCAAGTGGAGACACACTGGCCAATGCACGTTGAAAGCGGTCTCCAAATCCAATAGTTGCCAACTCCAGACAGCCCAAAGCATCGTACAAATGTTACACCCATGCATCTTACCTGAATCTGACTATCCCTTACGGTTAGGAGTGTCCAACCAATTATTCCCTGGATGTGTCACATAGACCCACATTCTCTGGGGAGGAGTGCCTCTTTATGTCCCATGCTGCCTTGATGAACATATGGCTATCTGTTTGAGAGCAAAGCGATCTGTTATTTATAGTAAGTGTATGTCTGCATGAATTGGGATCCTCGGTGTATGTCCTAGACACTTGGAGGTAGACAACGGCTTTGGGTGTAACACAAGAGCACATATATTCCATGCATTTTCCCTTGGTGTTCTCGCTTACTGCCAAGGTGTTGCAAAGGCTAATATGACTACTTGCCCACCAACCTACCCAGAAGGCCTCTGTAGACCAGGGTGGCCAAGGGATTGAAAAGGCTAATGTGACTACTTACTTGCCCACCAACCAACTCAGAAGGCCCCTGTAGATCAGAGAGGCTGGGGTGAAAGTTCCATGGCCAGTCGTAGGACGTCCTATTCCTGAAGAACCCTTGCCTCTGTGTGCATGCACCTCTCTTTGGGATAATGTATGCGCTATGTTGCCCAACCAGTATTGTGGCTGACCCTATAAAAGCCAGCACCGCAGACCATCATTTGCCCAAACACATCTTAATATCTGCAGCCACAGCATCTCCTGTCTTTCTTAACACATGACCTGCAACGCTATATAGTATTCTGCAGTCATTTTCTTCCTGATGGCTCTGGTGGTGCCCATTTCTTTTTTTGCTACCTATATTTGCCTTCCTTCTGAATTATGTTAGCGTTGCTTATATCTTCTCTGCTTTACTGAATCTATTTTTGGCTCCTAATTGGCTTAGGTACCCTCTGTGTCCAGAAATCCAACACTTGAGACTTTCTATGACATTTCACAGCCCCTATAAAATGCTCCAGACAGATCCAACCTCCCTCACTTACAGAATTAAAATGCACATATGTACCCCCGTATATTTTGTTTATTACTAAAACAATTTATTTATATAGCACAATAAACCGCTAGGCATCAAGGTGCTAGTTACAAAGGTTACATAGATTGGTTACAAAGATTCAGAGTCTGTAATTGGTTGTCAGCGTCCAGTCTTTTAGAGTGGTAGTGGGCTGTGAGCAAAGAGCAGCGTCTTGAGTTGTTTCCTGAATGTCCAATAGCATTGCTCTGCGCTTAGCGCGGGTGGCAGCGAATTGCAGTATTTGCAGGCAGTGGCTGGGAAACTTGGGTCACCTGCTCTCTTTAGTTTGTGTCTTGGGGTGTTCAGCTTGTGAGTATTCATGGAGCGGGTGGGTCTAGCAGTCTGCATTTTGTTAAATGTGTGTGGCAGGTAGGCTGGGGCCTCGTTGGTTATGCATTAATGGCTAACGTTTTTAAAATGATGCGCTCTTTGACTGGGAGCCAGTGAGCTGGTTTTCTGGCTACAGATATATGCTCATGCTAAGGGATGTTAAGTGCAGCTCTGAGGGTATTGTTCTGGATTACTTGTGTAAGAAAGGCACAGTATCAAAGCAAGATAGACACATGTAATAACAGTCCAAGGGTGTTTTAAAACTGTAAAATGCGTGAGATAAACACCTAATCTAAACCTAAATCTGAAATGGGAGCAAGCTATGGCCATTAAATAATAATAATACTGTCCAAGTAGAGTCTAGTTAAATAAAAAGGGCCTATGCTAAGAAACCTATTGCCAATCCTTACTGCTATGTTACAAAATAGTGTGGGATAATGTTCATAAGAACAGAAAGAAGTGTTCACCAAAAATGATAAGTCAGGATGTTATAGCCGGGGTCTCCCTTCCCCACATTTTCTAGCACTGGACAAGGTGTGTCCCCTGAGCACAGTACACTCCTGGTCTTCTCCAGCATGAGGTTACAGTTCCTTTTCCAGTATCAAGGCTTTCTGTGCTTAAGTCTCTTCTCATGCACAGTCTCTTACTTGAGAGGGCGTGACACACCAAAACAATAGAACAAAAGTTCCTTCGGGTTATCTTTACGTGGGGTGACTACCCGTCACCCTTGGATTCCCCCTTAGCCGGGTTTCGATCCTTCTCTCAATCGTCAGCCTCCCTCAGTCGGGTTCAGACCAACCACTCACTGTGGATATCCCTCAGTCGGGTTCACACTTGTCATCACAATGTTCACAGGTGTTTTAACACGGTGCAGGATTCACTTCCCTTGGATTTCCAGCTCCCAGTCAGGCTCTCTCAAGCCCCCAGTCAGGCTCAAAATAGTTCCATCATCACTATGTTTCTGCAGGCATCCCTCGGTCGGGTTCACATTTTCCCAAGAAACAGTCTCCTTTGTTTAACTTTTCTTTCCTGTTAAAATATTCGCAAGTCTTAACGTCTTTTTAAACAGTAACACAAGGTTCAGATTAGGCCCCCTTGTCCAGGCTAAGACTAACCAGAGCGCTTGCCGATTCAAACAGACTTCCGAAGGGCAATCTTGTCTCACTGGGTCACTCTGTTAGCAGACGGCAAGGGCAGGCTTTTTACCATCACAGTTTGTACGGCGTACCCCTCAGCCAGGTGTAAACGCCAATTTGCAACAACAAAATGTCTGCAATGTGTCAAGGACTTTCAATTGTACAAAGGATGTGACATGACATTTTTATGACCCCCTTAACACCTTATAGCACAGCCTTCCCTATGGCCTCTTGGTACTAGTTTTCCTTTAACTCAAATTTTCAACACAGTCTCTTTATTCAGGAGAGGGATACCAGCCAGAGACCTTTCGACTGAGCGTCTACGTAATGCTCGAACACTCTGACTCTGATACCCAGTTTGTTCACAAACAATGTTTGCCCACTTTATCTTCTTACGGCTGCTACTGAAACCTTGAGCCTAACACAAGCCGGTTTACTATCAGGTGCTTCTGACTCACCAGTAGTGTTGAACTCGCTCTGTTCCTTTTTCCGCTGGAGTCAAGGATGTTACCTCGATGGCCACCACATCACCCCGCCCTGGCTATCAGTGCAGCGGGGTGCCATGTACCGCTGACATCTGTCGCACCACCTGCCAGCTGCGATGCCCGGTCTTATGTATTTTTCATCAGACGCTTTGCGGATCTGGGTTGAAAAGGCAAGAGCAACTCCCTCCTTGCCGTTTTTCTGGTCTCACCGTTTTTCTCCTCCGTTTGAACTGCCATCCTGGAATGGCTGCTTCCTTGTGCGTTTGGTCTTTCTTTGAGTGTGTTCCGCCTTTTATCCCTACGAGGAAGCAAAAGGGTGGTCAGGTGTGTGTAGTTGTCGCTAATAGCCTGACTCTGCCTGACCCTTGTGTCAGGTCAGGTAAACGGCTCGGGTATAGGTCCAGTGTCGCTCATGCTCTGGGAAAGTGTTTGTGTTAGGAAAGGGGTTGGGGGTAGAGTGAGCATCCTACTGGGCATGATGGGGAAAAGGTGTCATAAGGAAGGGGATACCGCGTCTCACCCTTCAGTGTCCCACTTCCCCTCCGCAAGGACACCTCATTCAGGTGATCCTCCCTCACTAGTCCACCCCTAGTTACTGGATCCCATAGCGATGGCTGTATTCTGGCCACCCGGATGACAGATCCCTGGGGACTAGTAAGTGAGATACCTTCAGGTTTCTCACACTTGTAACTTGTTGATATTCCGGGTTGATGTACCTGCAAAGAGGGAGTTGCAGTAGTCAATCCTCGAGCCAATAAGCACCCGGCGATATGTTGGCAGCTGTCGTGAGGAGAGAAACGGTCTGCTGGCGTTGAGTAGTTTTGTGGTGTAGGCTGCAGAGGAGACAATGGCATCGACCTGCCGCGTAAGAATGAGGGTGACATCAAGGTCTTAACGTAGCTCAATACTGGGATCATGAGCCCCTCCATGGTAAATGAGCTGTAAGCTTTGTCCAGTTTATGGAGGACAGTTCGGGAACTAACAAGGGGGATCTCTTTCTGGTCTTTCAGGCACATCAGGTGAGAGGCCATCTATGCCTGTATTGTTTGGTGCGCTGAGGACAGCAGGTCGCAGTCCGAGGCATAGGACCTGCGTGTCACCCGCATAGTAGGTATAAGAAACGCCCCGCTCATCGAGCAGATCAAATAGCAGGTTTGCGAAGATGTTATACAAGGCTGGAGGGATGCGGGATCCTTGTGGTACGCCAGAGGTAGCAGGAGAGGGGGAGGGCTGCCGTGTCTAAAACACTCTCATGGATCTGTCGAACAGGAAGGAGGCGATCCAGGAGATGGCTTCCGGCGAGAAGTTAGCTGCAATGGCGAGATGCTGGCACAAGATTTGGTGGTCCATCCAATCAAAGGCAGCAGATAGGTCAAGCAGGATTGTTGACTTATCAGGGTCCTTGATGTCATCTAACAGGTTTTTTTTTTAAGTCAAGTAGTGGCGATTCAGTTCCGCGTCCAGGTCTGACGCCAGATTGGCGTAAGTATAAGATGTTGTTAGCTGCGAAGTAGCGTGTCTGGATGTAAGCTTCTCCATTGAGGATCTTCAATAAAAACGTGACTGTGGTAATAGGATTGTAGTTGTTGGGTATTTCTGGGTCAAGCAGGGGTTTCTTGAGCAAGGGGAGTACCCAGGCTTCCTTCAGGCTGGCTGGCACTTGAAAGTACGAGAAGGACGCATTGATGATGGCGGTGATGAAAAGTGCTAAAGCTTCAGTGCAGTCCTTGATGACCATGGCTGGGTAGGAACCACCAAGGCATCGGGAGGATTTTAGGCCTTTCATGAGCAGAGAGACCTCAGTCACATCGGCTACATGAAAGTGGAATTGTGGAAAGTTTGATTGGTCTGTCACAGGGATGTTCGTGAGTGGGATCAGAGAGCAGACATCCAAAGTTGTTTTATTGGAGATCTTTTTTGGAGCGTCTCGACTTTGTTGATGTGAGCCGCTTGTATGCTGGAGCACCAGACAACATCCTTGGGTGCAGGTCGATGGGGTGGCAGTGGGGGATTCTAGCTAGCGTAGAATAGAGAAAAGCTCTTGTGAGCTTCGATTTGGTGTTTGAGATTCTGGAATTGTATGTGGCTCTTTTAGCCTGTAGTATAGCTATGTTGTATTCTTTTACAATGGAGACAAAGCGCTCTTTGTTGCTGTCTGTAGGAGTATTCCTCCAAGTGGTTTCTGCCTCACATATATTTTGAGGGTCCGGGTGTCATTAGTGAACCACATGTTCCGATGCTTGGCCAGTTTAGGTTTGAGCATGGTCAGAGGAGCGATAGAGTCAATAGCGGCTGTGATAATTTTGTTGTAGAACTCTACTAGGAAGGCAGGATCAGGTGGCTGAGAGAGTGGTGGCTGCAACTCTTGCAGCAAGGTTAAGATGCTGTTTTCGGTGATGTTGCAGGTGTTTCTAGCCAGGGTGGTAGGTAGCGATGGGGTGGGCATAGGATTGGAGGTGGCAGTGGGAATGGAGAATGTAATGATATGGTGGTCCATCCAGGGACAACGTAGAATGGAGGTGATTGAGGCTTTGCATTGGAGGTCAGAGCCAATCCAGGCTGCAGCCTTTAGAGTGAGTGTGGCTCAGGAGACATCCTGTGAAGCCATTTGAGGCCAGGGATGCAGCTAGCGATGAGGCATTGTTGGCACCACGGTCATTGTATTCCAGGTTTAGGTCTCCCAGCAGTAGGGCTTTGGACAAGGGTTTGGTGTTGGTCAACAGAGCATGCACGATATCTTCCTAGAAGGATAGTGTTGGCCCAGGGGTACGACAGACTAGGTGGATGGTAATCATGGATGTGTGATTTAGTTTCAATTTGGCTGAAAACAGTTCTCTATTGGGGGAGGAACAGATTTCTCTTAGTCAATTAATGCTACCCCACCACCTTGTGCGTCTTGCCTGTCCTTGCGTTGGATAGTATTTACAAAGGGTATGCAACCGAGAGTTCAGCGGCGGTTGCAGCCTGTAGCCAGGTTTCGGATACCGCTAAGATGTTCAGGTTGTTAGTCGTGAAGAGGTCAGAGACCTGATTCCAGCTATGCTGCGTCCACCTGTGGTAGCAGCTATGATTCTGAGAAGGCTGGATTACTGCAACTCCCTGTACCTACCACAACCCAAGGGGTTGGTCGGCAGGCTACAGCGCCTCCAGAATCTGGCAGCGAGGGTGGCAATGGGTACCCCATATGGGTCCCATATATCTCCTGTGTTAAGCTCCCTCCACTGGTTTCCTGTCACACAACGTGTGCAGTTTAAGGCCCTTTGTATTGTGCATCCGGCCTTGCATGGGCTAGGCGCTGAGTATCTGCCGGTTAAATTTGAGCGCTACATCACCAATCGTCTATTCCGTTCGACATCTGCCGGCATGTTGTGCGTTCCGTCCTCTGCCGCTCTCGGCTGGGGGGGGGTCATGCCTTCTCTATCACAGCAGCACAGCTGTGGAACAGCCTTCCTCTTGCCTTAAAATGTGTGTCTAATCATCTGGCCTTCCGTAAGGCTCTGAAGACTCATTTGTTCTGAGCTACCTGCAATTGGTTTTGTGGTGCCTTTCGGTTCTTGTGGCTTTTATCTCTCCAGCGCCAAGATGCCCTTGGGTGACCGGGCGATATACAAATAGCCATAACATAACATAACAGAGATGTCTAGTGAGTGGGCTGGTATAGATATAGCATTAACCAGTGCACAGGTAAGCAGGACAGAGGGAGTAGCAGAGGTGCCTTCACAAGTGTTGTGTGCCCTATATTTAATAGACTCAAGTTTGGATTTTGTGAGTGGGATGCTCTGGATGTTGTGGAAATTGGAGCTGGGCACCTCCACCTGGATAGGACAACCCATGCTGGCATTGTTGTTGGTATGGACGTGGCCTGTGCGTTGGACTGAATGTGTAGGAGTATTGTGTCTTGAGGGATGTCACAGTATGTATGCTTGGAGAGTGGGCACCTCAAGGGGATAGTGCATGTATCCCCTCTGAACGTGGTTAGTTCACTTAGGTCAATAGCTGTAGTCTGAAGCAGGCCACTGCGTGTGATGTGAGGAAGACCAGGCTGGCGATGGCTATTCCTCAGTGCAAGAGATTGCTGCACCGTGAGAGGGGAATGTATGTGGGCAGTACGTGCCTCTAAGGGCACTAATCTGGTGAGGTGCAGACCGGAATGCTAGAGGGTATGGGTTGCCAAAGAGCAGGGCCCGTTTCTGTAGTTAACACTTGATTAGAAGTGGGTAGTTAATCAATGTGGATGCATGGGGGGTAAGGCAGGGTGAAAGGAATGGGGTGGGGGTAATGGTTGAATAGTGCAGTATGAGTTTTGGGAGCATACATGATGGCTTGATATTGGGTAGCGGTGCCACATTGTGACAAATCACTTCCGTGACACCGGTGATCCAGCGATAAATATTGGTTTCAAAATCATCAATCAGCCCCACACCTCGGGTACACCAGAAGGGATCTGAACAGATTGGAAGCACAAGCAAATTATAAAGCTGCTTGTCCAATTTTGGTAACGTGGACGGAACGGCAGGCTTATCTCTGCAAGGTTGTGGATCATTGGTTAGTTGCAACACAGCAAAAATACAATTACCCAATGATAAAAGGGGACTGTCCAGTCAAGGTTGTATACAATTATTATTATAAAATTAATATTATAAATATGTATAAAGTGCGAACTAAGGCCCATAGGGCGTCTAGGCGTAAATATCTACTTTATTATTAAACTGACAGTTCTAGCACACTGTAGAATACAACCCCACCCTGTAAAGGAATGCAGAGGACAGACCCTATCAAGAAGGTAAAGGGATACACTCTGGATACTGAGGGTAGTTGGTAAAGTAATTAATCACAATATTTCAATTATACTTGGTTTCAGCACAAAGGGAGCAATGGGTCGTATAATATCTCTAGGGGCCTTTGGAGAAGGGCGCTTGTAGAAGATCTTGGTTCTCGACAGCGTCATGTTGGTTTCAGGGGGCTTTGTAGCTTTTGCAACAGAGATCAAAACAGGATATAGCTGCGGGGTTCAGGCGGGCAGTACAGCGAACAAGGCTGGACGGACAGCTGCAGGCTGGCCTAAACGGCGGCTCGGGGTCAGGAATAGTTGTCTCAGTGCTGGTTGGCGGGTCTGAAGCACTGGTCAAGGCATCTTGGATGTGACAAACAGTCAGTGGTGCAGTCTGTTGCAGCTCGAGGGCCTTGACTGCCTCAAAAATGTCCTTTAAGGTAGACGGTGGTTGATGCTTGTCGGTGCTCCCTCCTAGCTTCTTGCTGGGTTCTTGTCGTCCTTTAAGGCTGACGGCCCAAAGCTGAGGACAGTGTTGTCAGCAACAGCCATGTCCTTGGTTTAGAGACTCTATGGCACTTCCCTCCTAGGAAACTTGCTTGAAGAGCCTAGCAGGGCACGCTGTGTGCTGGCAGGGTACCTCTGGGTTCAATACCTCCCTCTGTTCCCTGGGAGATGTTTAGGGGAGGGATCTTGCTTCCTTCATTGGAAATCCTGGCCGCCCTCAACTGCCTTCAGCCAGGGTCCAAACGAGTCCTTCTTGTTACTCCTTGCAAAATCTTCAGGTGATCTGCCAAAATAGGGGTTCAATCCTCTTTTAAAGCTAAATGGGCCCAAGTGATTGGTGTAGGCTAAGCCTACCATAACGAACCAATCCTGCGTCCCCACCAACAATCTTCTTCTATGCGTGAGGTAATAACAAGAGTGCTTTGCAACAGGAAAGGTAAAGGGGTAAAACATGTAATACTAAGTCCCACCCATCTTCCTGCCTGCGGTGGATCAAAGGGTCTCACTGGTTAATTGAGCTCTCTGTGGTTGCTGATTAAAGGCAGGTCTCCCTTGAAGTTGTGGCAAGAACAAACTCTGTCTCCATCAAATCACATACTCATACCTTCTGAATGGGGTATACAAGCACCAGACATGACCGCTCACAGTCATTGATAGTAAGAGGCTGGAGCTGGCTTCAAGTTGACACAGATGCATATCAAGTGTTGGGGTTTCATATCTTTTGTTAGCCTCTGCAGTTAGGCCCCATGTGGACCTGTTTGAAGGTTGCTCTATTAGTATGCTAATTATGTTCAATTGCTGCCACCATTTCTGCAGGGCCAACAAGGATAGGGTGGATCCATGGAGCCTTTGTTATTTAATTAGGCTGGGCATGGAAGGAGGAAGGTTTTGCCCTCTCCCTATTGAGATGCCTTGATGTACTCCTGGGGATCACATTCCAACAAAATATGACAGGGAGGACTGCATCTGTAGGCTGTGTCCACCCAGACTACACAGGTCTATGTGTATGTCGTCGGTGAGCATAGCAAAATGTGTGCAGATCAGCCCCCACATTTTCCAGAGGTTGATCTGCTATCATTCAATTTCATATAAAATGTCAACAACAAAAAAAACAGGCACGTGCACACCCACCGTGCGGATGGTCGAATTCCTTGCACACATACCTTTTCAGCAGCATGGCATGGAGGCCTGCAATATCCCAAGCAAGAAAAACACGACTTGTCCTGACAGGCCCAGGAAGGATAGAACTCGGCCCTTTTCCGTGGGCCTCCTCTGTGAGCCGGCTTCGCCTGCCGGCTCACTTGTGAGCACATTTGTTGTGTGTTGCAGTCTGCCAAATCAGTGGTAGGCAGAGGTGTGTCAAAGCAGACCCCATTCACATATGGCAAGACCCCAGCGGCCATTTTGGAGTGAAGCCTGTGCTCTTGAGAAATACATCTATTTACCCCAGGCGAGCTTATCTTGGGGACTTGTGCAGCATCAACAGCTGTGAGTAACTGTCTCCTTCGGGTTGCGGGTTAATGCAATGGCAGCAGCTAATGATACGACTTCATCTCGCATCACTGTGCAATCAGGGGTGATGATGTGGGGCCATCTCTTCATCACTGGCCCTTTTCTGTGGCCCTTCAGTTACTTGAGCTTGAGACGTTGCCCGAGACTAACCTGCTTTCAGCACGCTGTCAAGGTGTTTTCACTCCCCACGGTTTTTGATAGCACTGGCACGCCGTTTATTTCTGCTGTGGCTGGGACTTTCTGAAAGAAGTAGTTGGACTGTTCCTGATCTCACTAGGCAGCCCGTTTTATCTGCACTTCTAATTGTGCCCACCATGAAGAAGGTTCGTACACTTTTTCTGATATGTCTGAAGCATAATCAAACATGTGCAACTACAGGGGCTTCATCTGAACAACAGCCCCTCCTCACAGGATGATCCACTGGCTCAAGTTCCAGGTACTCCATAACAGAACGGATTATGTAGAACAATACTCAATTGTATGGTGGCAAAAGGTCTAGCATTTAGGATTAAAGTCTGAAATCCAATCTCCTCAACAAGAAAAACATGATTTACCCGCAAGAGTATGCTCGCTGCGTGTATCTGTTATAGATTCAAATACTATGCATAGTATGCCATCTAGTGGTTGGCACAGAACATTTCAGTTTGTGTACTTGACATCTTTGTAACAGGCGTTGAGAACCGCACAGCGGTGATCCCTGGTTGACATCGTTTACCACCCACAAAAACCTTTCTCTGTGAATTAGTATGCCTCATTTCCCACTACCCATTGGCGAGAGATAATTAAGTTTGGCGAGAGAATTCCGTTTCCGTTCTGTAGACGCTGAACCCAGAAGCCTGAAGCACAAAAGGTTGCGCACAGAAGCACGACATGCTGTGAGTGTGCGTCAGACTTCCGGGTTCCGGGCCTGCAGACCGCAGATGGAGGCCCGCAATGCTGACTTTCTGAAAATAGATCCGATAATTCACACTTGGTTGGTGCATGTGGAGAACTGACATTCATGCAAGGGACTTTTAGGACTGGCTGGCAACTTGCATCTTCAATTCGTCATCCTGATATATCCAAATTAACAAATCTTGTTTTTCATATTATACCAAGCTGAGTAGAGGCTGTGCTAGGTGCATGAGAATTATAATATATATATATATATATTTTTTTTTTATTTTTACACCTAT
Source organism: Ambystoma mexicanum (assembly GCF_040938575.1). Classification (NCBI taxonomy): domain Eukaryota; kingdom Metazoa; phylum Chordata; class Amphibia; order Caudata; family Ambystomatidae; genus Ambystoma; species Ambystoma mexicanum. The sequence goes on from NC_090926.1 coordinate 1,228,167,084, forward strand.
TTAAATACATTCTTTAATATTGTCTGTCTTGAGAATCGGATCTTCTTGAGTGTCTATACCGTCGTGTTTGGTTAATGTATGCAATGAGGTCCAAGCATGTTTTGCCCACTAAGAACCTCCCCACCCTAACCTCGTCATCAGCTACGTTCAGATATATTATATCCACACCAACTAAGCCAGGCACACACACAGCTCAGTAACCGTCCCAGCCAGCGGACATCAGAAAGCCACACTTCTACAAGCAACGCATTTATCGCTGTCCGAGCTAATGCATGCTGGCTGCATGGTAATGTAAGCGAGACTCTCCGCCTGGAAACCAGAGCGCCTGCAGAACTCTGCATGCATTATCACAACAGCAAAGAGATCTTGCATGTTTCCTCTCTCCACAGTAGCCCAACAAAGTTGTTACAGCCCCGGGTTCCCTCCGTAGTTAGGCTCCCAGCCCCGGTACCTGAATGAACACGTGGACACAGGTCTGCTCATTATGAGTCCCGGCGGCAACTGCCAAGCACAGGCTCTCGTTATTGCAACGCACAAGCGCGGCCTCATTCCGTGTCACGCATGCGTACATCACTCCGTAACATCCCTCCTTTTTCATAACAAACAAAACAGTCTTACAAATTAACTAAAAAGAGAAATGTCAACGTGATACACACAGCAATATCCATCAACCAAATTAGATGAGGTCCAACATGGGCAACTATCGTCCCTTCTGGCCTTTAGGAACTCGGGTCCAGATGTAGTCCTTGAAGCGGGTCGGGCATCGTCGACCCTCCTGGCAGGGATAGCGTTCCTCCTCTCACGGGGAGACTCCACTGGCACCGGATCCCTGGGGTCTTCTTCAAGGCCAGGTGCTGCACTGGAGGTGTAGGTTGATATCCCGCCCTCACAAGGTTCGTCGAGGGTATCCCAGATGTCGACCTTCTTCAAAAAGCAAGAGTTTCTTGTGGTCATTCCTGTCATGTCGGACGCCGTCACCATCCAGCCGTTGACATGAGTCACACCCATGGAGGTGGGCTCGTAGTTGAGGGACAACTTACGTTCCAGTTGCTGGTTGCGTACGAGGACGGTGTCCCCTACTTCGATGTTTGCCGGCCTCAGATGTCTCCGGACATTTTTGCACTCATTGCGCTCTCACCTTGCTTCCAGGGTCTTTTAGTCTTCGATGACCCCAGGGGCCCATCCCGCAATTTCAGGGATAAGGTCACGGGGGCACCGGTTGAACAGGGCTTCCGCTGGGGCCACCCCTGTGGACTGGTGGGGTGTGGATCGATATTTGCAGAGGAATTGGTACAGATTTCGCCTCAATTCCCCCCTTTGGCCCAGAGTGATCCGGAACACCTTGTTGAGGGTCAGCATAAATCGTTCCACCTCCCCGCTGGCACGTGGTCACCCTGGGGTAACTTTCCTGTGCATCACGACACATTCGTCCATGAAAGCGGCAAACTGGCAGCCCTGGAACGGGGGACCATTGACCCAGCACAGCTCATGTGGAAACCCATTGGTGGCGAAGATCTTGTCCAGCGCCTGGATGGTGTGATCACTGGACGTGGACTCGACCAGCTCCACCTCCGGGTAGCGGGACAACTAGTCCATGAGGACTAGGAAGTACATGCCCCTCCTGGTGGACCCAAAGTCTGCATGCACAGTATCCCATGGCTTGTCGATCATGTCCATAGACTCGATACAGGGTTGTTTGGCAACTGGGGCGGCAGCTTGACACCAGACGCACCGCTGTAAGTGCTCGTCGACCCTCCTTTCTAGATCTGGGAACCAGACCTTAGCTCTCAGTCATGCTTTTGTCTTGGCTGTGCCTTGGTGGCCTCTGTGAACGAGTTCCAATACCCGGTCCACCAGCGCCCGCGGGATCACAATCTGCCTTCCCCTCAATAACAGTCCTTCATCGTATGCAGAGAGTTTGTGACACACTCGCCATAGCGCCTGCAGGTCGTGCTGCGCAGCAGTTCCTTTCCGGAACAGGTCCGCGAGGACCAGTTTCCAGTCCCCACTGCCCATGGCGGTTTGTATCAGCTGGAAACACTTGTCGCCCCCTGAGGCTGCGGCCAACTCGTCCAGTGACAAGGCAATCAGCATGGCTGACTCCACCACATGCCGAATGCCCTCAGCACAGTCCCCTCCTGACTGTCCAGTCTGTGCGCTGCTGCCCCTGGGATAGCGGGACAGGTAGGCCACTGGGTTATTCGTGCCAGGCCTGTACTGCAGCTCCACCCGATACTCCATGAGAGTGAGCATCCACCTCTCAATCCTCGGGGGCGGTTTGGATGATGCCCCTGTCATGATGGAATTAGGGGCTTGTGGTCCGTGACGACTGAGACAGGTTTACCCAGGATGTATATCCGAAAATGTTTGCAGCCCCACAAAATGGCCAGTGCTTCTCTCTTAATCTGTTCTCTCTGTGTCTGTTAGGGCTTACTGGCGTAGGCTATGGCCCGCATCTGCCCTTGAGGGTCCGGTTGGAGCAGCACCATCCTGAGACCCACCGGGCTGGCATCAACAGCCAGCTCGGATTCCTTCTTGTGGTCAAAGAACGCCTTTGTTTCCTCACCAGTGAGCGCAGCCTTGATGGTGTCGAAAGCCTTCTGCTCCTCCGCTGACCACGTCCAGGCGGCGTCCTTCTTTATGAGGGTCCTGAGCGGTTCCGAGAGGGAGGCAAGATTCTTGATAAACCTCCCACAATAGTTCACCATCCATCACTCCGTAACACAACACACCCACTCTCGTTCACATCCACCAGAGTTACTGGGCACCAAGCAAATGGAAGTAGTGCGCAGTATAAACCCCACTAACATATGTAAAAGATCGTATATTGGCCAGAAATGCAATTGTTGATCCGAAAGACCACATGGAATGGGCTCACAACAAATGTTGTAACATGCTAGCCTATAACATGTTTGTGCAGAATCAATTAACAAAAATCAATATAAATCAGTGTTGTCAATTCCAATGTATTAATTGGATTGCCATTGTGTAAAGAATCAAAGGTTTTGCTGATTTCTTTAGTTCTGTGAATGTAATATATAACTACTTTGTTAACATCTAATGTGTCCAGATCTCTTTCTGCATGTGACTTGGGGTCAGTAAGTTAGCCAGGCGGATCAAGTGATCATCATAACATGGAATTGAAATATGTACTCATGTATAGTTCAGCCTATCCCTGCACCAGCCATTCATGTCGTGTATCCCTGCACCATCAGCTATTCATGTAGCATATCCCTGCACCATCAGCTATTCATGTAGCATATCCCTGCACCATCAGCCATTCATGTAGCATATCCCTGCCCCATCAGCCATTCATGTTGTGTATCCCTGCAGCAACAGCCATTCATGTAGCGTATCCCTGCCCCATCAGCCATTCATGTCGTGTATCCCTGCACCATCAGCTATTCATGTAGCATATCCCTGCACCATCAGATATTCATGTAGCATATCCCTGCCCCATCAGCCATTCATGTAGCATATCCCTGCCCCATCAGCCATTCATGTAGCGTATCCCTGCACCATCAGCCATTCATGTCGTGTATCCCTGCACCATCAGCTATTCATGTAGCGTATCCCTGCACCATTAGACATTCATGCAGCATATCCCTGCACCATCAGCCATTCATGTAGCGTATCCCTGACCCATCAGCCATTCATGTCGTGTATCCCTGCACCATCAGCCATTCATGCCGTGTATCCCTGCACCATCAGCTATTCATGTAGCGTATCCCTGCACCACCAGCCATTCATGTAGCATATCCCTGCACCATCAGCCATTCATGTCGTGTATCCCTGCACCATCAGCCATTCATGCCGTGTATCCCTGCACCATCAGCTATTCATGTAGCATATCCCTGCACCATCAGCTATTCATGCACCATATCCCTGCACCATCAGCCATTCATGTAGCATATCCCTGCACCATCAGCCATTCATGCAGCGTATCCCTGCACCATCAGCCATTCATGTAGCGTATCCCTGCACCATCAGCCATTCATGCAGCGTATCCCTGCACCATCAGCCATTCATGTAGCGTATCCCTGCACCATCAGCTATTCATGTAGCGTATCCCTACACCATCAGCCATTCATGCAGCGTATCCCTGCACCATCAGCTATTCATGCCGTGTATCCCTGCACCATCAGCCATTCATGCAGCGTATCCCTGCACCATCAGCTATTCATGCAGCGTATCCCTGCACCATCAGCTATTCATGCAGCGTATCCCTGCACCATCAGCCATTCATGCAGGGTAACCCTGCACCATCAGCTATTCATGCAGCATATCCCTGCACCATCAGCCATTCATGTAGCATATCCCTGCACCATCAGCCATTCATGCAGCATATCCCTGCACCATCAGCCATTAATGTAGCGTATCCCTGCACCATCAGCTATTCATGTAGAGTATCCCTGCACCATCAGCCATTCATGTCGTGTATCCCTGCACCATCAGCCATTCATGCAGCGTATCCTTGCACCATCAGCCATTCATGCAGCGTATCCCTGCACCATCAGCTATTCATGTAGCGTATCCCTGCACCATCAGCCATTCATGTAGCGTATCCCTGCACCATCAGCTATTCATGTAGCGTATCCCTGCACCATCAGCCATTCATGTAGCGTATCCCTGCACCATCAGCCATTCATGTAGCCTATCCCTGCACCATCAGCCATTCATGTAGCGTATCCCTGCACCATCAGCCATTCATGTAGCATATCCCTGCACCATCAGCCATTCATGTAGCGTATCCCTACACCATCAGCCATTCATGCAGCGTATCCCTGCACCATCAGCCATTCATGTAGCGTATCCCTGCACCATCAGCCCATCAGCTATTCATGTAGCGTATCCCTGCACCATCAGCCATTCATGCAGCGTATCCCTGCACCATCAGCCATTCATGCAGCGTATCCCTGCACCATCAGCCATTCATGCAGCGTATCCCTGCACCATCAGCCATTCATGCAGCGTATCCCTGCACCATCAGCCATTCATGCAGCGTATCCCTGCACCATCAGCCATTCATGTCGTGTATCCATGCACCATCAGCCATTCATGCAGCGTATCCCTGCACCATCAGCCATTCATGTCGTGTATCCCTGCACCATCAGCCATTCATGCAGCGTATCCCTGCACCATCAGCCATTCATGCAGCGTATCCCTGCACCATCAGCCATTCATGCAGCATATCCCTGCACCATCAGCCATTCATGTCGTGGATCCCTGCACCATCAGCCATTCATGTTGTGTATCCCTGCACCATCAGCCATTCATGCAGCGTATCCCTGCACCATCAGCCATTCATGTAGCGTATCCCTGCACCGTCAGCTATTCATGTAGCGTATCCCTGCACCATCAGCCATTCATGCAGCGTATCCCTGCACCATCAGCTATTCATGTAGCGTATCCCTGCCCCATCAGCTATTCATGCAGCGTATCCCTGCACCATCAGCCATTCATGCAGCATATCCCTGCACCATCAGCCATTCATGTAGCGTATCCCTGCACCATCAGCCATTCATGTAGCGTATCCCTGCACCATCAGCCATTCATGCAGCGTATCCCTGCACCATCAGCCATTCATGTAGCATATCCCTGCACCATCAGCTATTCATGTAGCGTATCCCTGCACCATCAGCTATTCATGTAGCGTATCCCTGCACCATCAGCCATTCATGTAGCGTATCCCTGCACCATCAGCCATTCATGCAGTTCATGCAGCGTATCCCTGCACCATCAGCCGTTCATGTAGCGTATCCCTGCACCATCAGCCGTTCATGTAGCGTATCCCTGCACCATCAGCCATTCATGTAGCGTATCCCTGCACCATCAGCCATTCATGCAGCGTATCCCTGCACCATCAGCCATTCATGCAGCGTATCCCTGCACCATCAGCCATTCATGCAGCGTATCTCTGCACCATCAACCATTCATGCAGCGTATCCCTGCACCATCAGCCATTCATGTCGTGTATCCCTGCACCATCAGCCATTCATGCAGCATATCCCTGCACCATCAGCCATTCATGTCGTGTATCCCTGCACCATCAGCCATTCATGGAGCATATCCCTGCACCATCAGCCATTCATGCAGCATATCCCTGCACCATCAGCCATTCATGCAGCATATCCCTGCACCATCAGCCATTCATGTCGTGTATCCCTGCACCATCAGCCATTCATGCAGCATATCCCTGCACCATCAGCCATTCATGCACGTATCCCTGCACCATCAGCCATTCATGTCGTGTATCCCTGCACCATCAGCCATTCATGCAGCATATCCCTGCACCATCAGCCATTCATGCAGCATATCCCTGCACCATCAGCCATTCATGCAGCATATCCCTGCACCATCAGCCATTCATGCAGCGTATCCCTGCACCATCAGCCATTCATGCAGCATATCCCTGCACCATCAGCCATTCATGTCGTGTATCCCTGTACCATCAGCCATTTGTGTAGCGTATCCCTGTACCATCAGCCATTCGTGTAGCATATCCCTGCACCATCAGCCATTCATGTCGTGTATCCCTGTACCATCAGCCATTCGTGTAGCGTATCCCTGCACCATCAGCCATTCATGCAGCATATCCCTGCACCATCAGCCATTCATGTCGTGTATCCCTGCACCATCAGCCATTCATAAAGCATATCCCTACACCATCAGCCATTCATGCAGCGTATCCCTGCACCATCAGCCATTCATGGCGTGTATCCCTGCACCATCAGCCATTCATGTCGTGTATCCCTGCACCATCAGCCATTCATGTAGCGTATCCCTGCACCATCAGCTATTCATGTAGCATATCCCTGCACCATCAGCCATTCATGTCGTGTATCCCTGCACCATCAGTCATTCATGTAGCGTATCCCTGCACCATCAGCCATTCATGTAGCGTATCCCTGCACCATCAGTCATTCATGTAGCGTATCCCTGCACCATCAGCCATTCATGTAGCGTATCCCTGCACCATCAGCCATTCATGCAGCGTATCCCTGCACCATCAGCCATTCATGTTGTGTATCCCTGCACCATCAGCCATTCATGCAGCGTATCCCTGCTCCATCAGCCATTCATGTTGTGTATCCCTGCACCATCAGCCATTCATGCAGCGTATCCCTGCACCATCAGCCATTCATGTCGTGTATCCCTGCACCATCAGCCATTCATGCAGCGTATCCCTGCACCATCAGCCATTCATGTCGTGTATCCCTGCACCATCAGCCATTCATGCAGCATATCCCTGCACCATCAGCCATTCATGTCGCATATCCCTGCACCATCAGCTATTCATGCAGCATATCCCTGCACCATCAGCTATTCATGTAGCATATCCCTGCCCCATCAGCCATTCATGCAGCATATCCCTGCACCATCAGCCATTCATGCAGCATATCCCTGCACCATCAGCCATTCATGCAGCATATCCCTGCACCATCAGCCATTCATGTCGTGTATCCCTGCACCATCAGCCATTCATGTCGCGTATCCCTGCACCATCAGCCATTCATGCAGCATATCCCTGCACCATCAGCCATTCATGCAGCATATCCCTGCACCATCAGCCATTCATGTCGTGTATCCCTGCACCATCAGCCATTCATGCCGTGTATCCCTGCACCATCAGCTATTCATGTAGCATTTCCCTGCACCATCAGCCATTCATGCAGCATATCCCTGCACCATCAGCCAATTATGTTGTGTATCCCTGCACCATCAGCCATTCATGCAGCATATCCCTGCACCATCAGCCATTCATGTAGCATATCCCTACACCATCAGCCATTCATGTCGTGTATCCCTGCACCATCAGCCATTCATGCAGCATATCCCTGCACCATCAGCCAATTATGTTGTGTATCCCTGCACCATCAGCCATTCATGCAGCATATCCCTGCACCATCAGCCATTCATGTAGCATATCCCTGCACCATCAGCCATTCATGTCGTGTATCCCTGCACCATCATCCATTCATGTAGCATATCCCTGCACCATCAGCCATTCATGTAGCATATCCCTGCACCATCAGCTATTCATGCAGCATATCCCTGCACCATCAGCCATTCATGCAGCATATCCCTGCACCATCAGCCATTCATGCAGCATATCCCTGCACCATCAGCCATTCATGCAGCATATCCCTGCACCATCAGCCATTCATGTCGTGTATCCCTGCACCATCAGCCATTCATGTAGCGTATCCCTGCACCATCAGCCATTCATGTAGCATATCCCTGCACCATCAGCTATTCATGCAGCATATCCCTGCACCATCAGCCATTCATGCAGCATACCCCTGCACCATCAGCCATTCATGCAGCATATCCCTGCACCATCAGCCATTCATGCAGCATATCCCTGCACCATCAGCCATTCATGTCGTGTATCCCTGCACCATCAGCCATTCATGTAGCGTATCCCTGCCCCATCAGCCATTCATGTCGTGTATCCCTGCACCATCAGCCATTCATGTAGCATATCCCTGCACCATCAGCCATTCATGTAGCATATCCCTGCACCATCAGCCATTCATGCAGCATATCCCTGCACCATCAGCCATTCATGTTGTGTATCCCTGCACCATCAGCCATTCATGTAGCATATCCCTGCACCATCAGCCATTCATGTAGCATATCCCTGCACCATCAGCCATTCATGCAGCATATCCCTGCACCATCAGCCATTCATGTCGTGTATCCCTGCACCATCAGCCATTCATGTAGCGTATCCCTGCCCCATCAGCCATTCATGTCGTGTATCCCTGCACCATCAGCCATTCATGTAGCGTATCCCTGCACCATCAGCCATTCATGATCAGCCATTCATGCAGCATATCCCTGCACCATCAGCCATTCATGTCGTGTATCCCTGCACCATCAGCCATTCATGTCGTGTATCCCTGCACCATCAGCCATTCATGTAGCATATCCCTGCACCATCAGCCATTCATGTAGCATATCCCTGCACCATCAGCCATTCATGCAGCATATCCCTGCACCATCAGCCATTCATGCAGCATATCCCTGCACCATCAGCCATTCATGTCGTGTATCCCTGCACCATCAGCCATTCATGTAGCATATCCCTGCACCATCAGCCATTCATGTAGCATATCCCTGCACCATCAGCCATTCATGTAGCATATCCCTGCACCATCAGCCATTCATGCAGCATATCCCTGCACCATCAGCCATTCATGCAGCATATCCCTGCACCATCAGCCATTCATGTCGTGTATCCCTGCACCATCAGCCATTCATGTAGCATATCCCTGCACCATCAGCCATTCATGTAGCGTATTTCTGGGGGTTGTAGTGATCACATAGATCCCATCAAATGTATTTTGTTGATAATAAGTGGGCTTATCCACAGGAATTCATGACCCAATTTGTATAAAATAGATTTTACATGGCCTTTCACACCCATAACATGAACAAGTGCTGCTCTATAATTGGTTAGAGAGGGTGTACACCAAATAATCAGCCAATAAAGACTTGGTCTCTAATGCGATCGAGGGAAGACCCAGCTCCATATGGAGCAATGCATTCTGGCAACTGGATGGAAGGACAAGCAATTTCTTCAGAAAGTGGTTTTCAACGCAGCTAAGCTTCACAAGGTTTACTCCTCCCCAGGTTTCTGCACCATAAAAGGGAGGCAGCACCTTCTTGGTTCTTATATAATGTTAATGTTTTTGATACCGCCCCTCTTCAATGGGAATTGGAAAACTTCAAGGCTGCCCTGCTATGCTTACAGATGCTAAGGCAGGCCTTGTCAAATTGGGCTGACCAAAGGTCATTCTCGAAAACTATCACACCAAGGTAACCGTAAAATGCTGCCTGTTCCAAAACACAGTTATTTTTGCTAACAATGAGTTTGTCCATCCAGTAATCACTTCAAAATGTAGCTCTTTGCATTTATCTAAGAAAGTATTAAAGGTCGCCCTTAGTCCCATAGGCGAGGTGGACAATAGCGCTGCATCGTCTGCAAAGAATACATCCAGGATTGATTCTTCACCCAGTCTTGGCTGGTCCAAACAATTCGCACAGAGTGCTCCAATGACGTCCTCAATATATATATAAATATAGAAAAAGGAGGGGGGCAAGGACATAGCCGTGCCTCACCCCTTCACTTAACAAAAATGGTTCAGTGGTAGCATACCCTAGGACCCAGCGCTCCGATGCCGTATAGTGTGAATACAACTGCTGCATTACAGCAAGTAAATCTATTGGAACCCCCCCCTGTTAGCAACACCTGTCACAAATGTTTCTGCGGGACACCATCGAAAGCCGTTTGGAGGTCTATAAAGACAGCATATAATCTCAGCCGCCTCAATGTAACATACTTTTGTAATATAAGATGCAATTTAAAACATTGGTCGATCGTGCTCCTTCCTTTTCTAAACCCAACCTGCAGGAAGTTAATAATATTTTTTGTGTCTGCCCAGGCATTTAAGTGTTTCAAAATTACCTTTGCAAATACTTTACCTTTGCTATCAAATTTTTTTAACCGTTTTTGTGCCAAAAATACATTGCTTTCCTGTGAGTTCTATAAATAAGTGTATCCCTGCACTGCCAGTCATTCATGTAGGGCATACCTGCACAATACTACTGTATTTTCATGAGCAATTGCTCTCATATTGTAACATTGTAACCTTGTCGTTAGACGGACAACCTTAACTCATCGGTGGCCATCCATTTAGTACTTATTCCATATATACTTATCCATTTTCGTCACCAGCCTAATCGAGGCAGGAACCCCTAATACAGACGTATGGGGCTTAACTCGCCCCCACCCACCGCCATAGTTGATTTTTGAATCTAACCCCTAACATTGGCTATCCTTAATACTATTTTCTATTCCCACAATCTTCCCCATTCTCTGATGACATGTGTAGAAACCTGGTTTCTCCACTCCTGGTCAGTCCTTTCTTTTCACTCCCTCCCTCTCTTTTCGTTTCAAGTTGGTCTCCTCCCTCAATTTCCTTCTCTTTTCGTAATCCATTCTCACTAATTGTAACTATCACTAATCCAGCATACTGATTTATTAGAGTTCGCCACATTCAGTGTGTTTTAGCTGATCCCTACACTTGGGCCTCTGACCCTTGCATCACCAAGCATTACTGCTCAGTAACCAGTCCTCACTCAAGATGGTGTCCTTTTTTCGCCACCCGCGCCGTTAATCGGCAGTCGGGCTACGTGTTTAATTACTCGCAGGAGCCGCGCACGCCTGGCTCCTGTTCACTGTTACAGCCGAGACGCTGGTAAGACCAGCTACTTTGCGTAGACCCCTAACCTGACAGAGGGGCTACGCGTACATCCAATCTGTGCCCAGACGCGCACCGCCGCTCAATCACTAATTATTTTGTTCTGTCTGGTTCTCTCCCTTCGTGTCTGCGACATGGCTCGCTGGTTCTTGTGTACCTCCACTCACCGCCGCATTTGCAGTTTCACGCGATTGCGCTTTCAATTGACCTTGCAACTGCATCTTAAGTGGAGCCCACGATCCTTCTATCTTTTGTTGCTTACCACACATATTGTGTTATTAATAAAGACTTCCCACTACTCAGCCTCAGTAGAAGAGCAAGTGCTCGAAACACGTGTCAGGCTACCTTTTTGGGAAATAAACACATACCAACTGTAATTTATGTTGTGTGTGCGTGCAGTGTGTCTGTAAAATCAACTTGTTTCATGTAGCATATCCCTGTACCATCAGCCATTCATGTAGAGTATCCCTGCACCATCGTCCATTCACATAGCGTATCCCTGCACCATCATCCATTCATGTAGCATAACTCTGCACCATCAGCCATTCATTTAGCGTATCCCTGCAGCAACAGCCATTCATGTAGCGTAACCATCAGCCATTCATGTAGCGTATCCCTGCAGCATCTGTCATTCATGTTTATGTAATCAGGGCAACAGCAGTGTCTGTGACCTTTCAGAGGCATGTGCCCATTGTGTCTTCTGCAAAATAGCCACTTCCCCCCTTTCATATGCTTTCTGTGAGCCTAGCATAGAATGCTATTTCCAAGGCCGATGCCAAGTTTGGCCATGACCTCCTGAATGCCATTTGTTAGGTCATTGTGTGCAGCACACATCCACCCCTCATACTCTGTAACTCAAGCTAAGGAGCTTTCTCATATCCAGGATTAATTGGGCTGCCATATAAGAATAAATTACAAGTTACACATCCTACTAATTACCTTAAACTGAGTCTTTACACTCCTCTAGCTTCTATGACCTAGGACACAGCCTCCCAAATGTACCTTAAACAGAGTCATTACACTCCTCCAGCTATATGACCTGGGATTTCCCATGTCAGCCGTGCTTAAAACGGCATGTGGTATGAGCCGCAGACCCAGCCTTGTTGCTAAATGCACAGTGCGATGCAAACACTTTTATATTTGTTACAATGCAAGCCGCAAGATTTGCTTTTTGCCAGTACATTAGAGGTTGTTTTCAATAGTCTGGGCTGAGCGCCAGTAACCTTGAATTGAGTATACAATGCGCACTTACATTTAACAATCCGCTATGACTATATTGAAGGCTTTCTGGGATGAGCGCTAAATGTACCAACAATAATAAACAGAGATAAGAAGGCACTGCAAAGAACTACAAACGCAGTCTTTTCTGTGCTTTACATGGGTTTGACGATGTCTGCAGAAACATTTGTTGCAATGATTCCTAGTGCCGAATGATGATGTCCTTGGCTAATATTTACACAAGGGTGCTGTCCATTGAACACTTTTGTTGGAATGATTCCTAGTGGGGAATGATGCTTGTGTCCTCGCAATTTGCTTACACAAATAAGAAGTGTGTTCACTGATATTTTTGTTTAGAAAGAGTTTCAGTGCTGGATGAAGTTTGGTGATTGTAGGCGTGGTAGGAGTCAGCTAAGGCCCTGCACACGGCTGTTCAGGGAGTTGGAGCTGACAAGACGATCAGGGGCAGACACACACGGCTTGCTGGAGAGAGAGCACAGAGGTATTTCAGTTGTGAGTGGCCAACGTCCTCTTTTTATTTTCCTTTTACTGGATCCTAAAGCCTCCAGGCTGGCTTCTGGCCGGTGTGAAGCATTTTGAGTCCCTAAAGGACTTTGCTTATTGATATTTAAGCAGAATTTTAATTCTGTTTCAGCTGCTATGGGAGCAATTCTGTATTTACCCCCAAGGCAAATCAAATCCCCACCTAAAGAGCAGACACATTATTCTGGATTGGATATATGCTGGCGCCATTGATTCCAGTGAACACTTAATTCTCTTTTGATCAATTTTATCCTATTTCTGATACGTTTTGATGAAAAGATCATGGTTCATGAACAGGTGGCTTTTTAATATTTTGTTTTTTGTCAATGTTTCCTTGAATGGTGGATAATCCCAGGCATTCAGTCATCTCCAGGCCTCTTCAACTCCCTACCCTCTACAGTTATTGAGTATGGAGAGGCCTTTTAACCTTAATTTGATATCACATTGAAAAAGGTATTGATCGAGGCAGAGGCCTCCATGAGACTGCCTACCATGATTTGGTGAGGCAGGTGCTAGCGTCCCTAGCGTGATTCATGAGGTTGCCTAGAACGACCTGGTGAGGGAGGTAGTTGATTTTTAAGGTGACTATGGTTACTTGAAGACGGTTGCTCAGTCTTAGTGTTGATTTGAGGTAGAGGCAATGGCAATTATTTCAGCTTTTTCATTAATTACTTTTTGCATGGCAATGTTTCTTTATCAATTTTGCATAATTGTAAGATTTATTTTTTTACATGAGAGTGTAAGACGCATTCATTGAGTGTTAATTACTGAGAGCGAAGTACTTGAACATGAACTTAAAGAAGAACAAGTTACTCTCTTACCTGGTAACGTTGTTTCGATGGGATGGTCCGACGACGTATTCCATATCTATGACAGTCATCACCACAGCTGTGCTGCTTCAGAAAGTTTTGGGCTTCTGCGTCCTGCATCGATGACAGCGCAATCACCACAGCTGTGCTGCTTCAGAAAGTTTTGGGCGTCTGAGTCCTGCATCGATGACGTCGATGCGCCGTCCCCGAGGACCTCCTCGGACGGCCGACGTCACCCGATGTGATAAGTAGGACGCACGATGCCCGTAGCCTCAGTTGTAGTTTTTTCCCCAGAACGTGTGACACCAGTTTTCTGCCAGTCAGACACACAAGGCCTTGCGGAACGCAAACTGCAATCGCATAAGAAATTCTGCAGAGGGGAAGGTAGGGAGGGAGCGATATGGAATACGTCGTCAGACCATCCCATCGAAAGAACGTTACCAGGTAAGAGAGTGACTTGTTCTTCGAGGGGATTGGGTCCTCCGACGTATTCCATATCTATGACAGACTCCCAAAGCAGTACCAAGCAAGGAGGTGGGAAAAGAATTTAGAACACAAATTTAGCATGCCCAATCAAATTGCGGAATAAAGGACTGCCTTGCCAAAGGCCAGATCCTGCCCTCGGATGGAATCGAGGGAGTAGTGACGTGCAAAAGTATGTACCGAAGCCCAGGTGGCTGCATCACAGATGTGACGAATAGGAACACCCATCTGCAGGGCAGTAGACGTAGCCACTCCCCTGGTAGAATGGGCCGCAAGCCAGCTGGAGGGTCCTTATCTGCTAAGCGGTAACACTCAGAGATAGCTAAAATAATCCAACGAGACAAAGTCTGTTTCGTCACAGCTTGTCCCAGACGCTTTCCAGCGTAACCAATGAAAAGTTGATCGTCTACTCTGACCTGGGACGTGCGCGAAGTATAAAAGCTCAACGCTCTCCTAGGATCAAGCCTATGGAGCCTCTCCTCTTCCTTAACAGGATGTGGAGGAGGATAGAACGCCGGAAGAACCACCTTCTGGCTCAAATGAAATTCTGACACCACCTTCGGAAGAAAGACAGGACGAACTCGAAGGACAACCCTGTCCTTATGAAACACAGTGATGGGTGGCTTAACTGAAAGTGCCTGTAACTCACTCACTCTGCGAGCGGAAGTAACCACAACCAAAAACACAGTTGTAACAGTTAACAGTCTCAAAGGGCAAGAATGCAAAGGCTCAAACGGAGCACCCATAAGAAACTTAAGAACAAGATTCAAATCCCAACCTGGCACCAGAAAAGGTGACGGAGGAAACATTAGAGAGCCCTTTCAAAAACTGAGAAATTAAAGCAATCTTAAAATAGGAACATTCTTCGGACGAGCGCTTAAATATGGACAGCGCCGCCAGGTAACCTTTAATGGTCCCCACTTGCAAGCCCCTGTGGGCCAAAGAAAGCAACAAAGACAGAACCATGGGAATGTCACATTCAAAAGGATCCACATTCTTAACTCTGCACCAGTCGCAGAATTTACGCCAACGGACAGAGACTTTGTTGCTGGCCGTCTGGCCGAGAGCAACACCTTCAACACGTCTTCAGGGAGGTCCCAATCCTTATACCTCAACCTTTCAGAAGTCAAGCGTGAAGGTTGAGGGATCTGACCTCTGGATGGAGAACCTGACCCCCCTCCCGTGAGAGCAGATCGTCTCGGTAGGGAAGACGACATGGAGGGCAGATGGACAAGTCGAGAAGGTCCGGGTACCACGTCCTCCGGGCCCACGCCGGAGCAATGAGGATCATCCGGGAACCGAACCTCCGTAACCTCCGCAGTACTTGCGGGATGTCGGGGACTGGAGGAAAAGCGTACAGCAGTGGGAATGACCACTCTACCACAAATGCGTCTCCCAAGGCTCCTTTTGGAGGAAATTCCCGCGAGCAGAACCTTTCGCACTTCCGGTTGACACTGGAGGCGAAGAGATCCACTTGAGGGGTCCCCCAAAGGGCGAAGATCTCCAGGAGAATATCCTGAGCCAGCTTCCACTCGTGAGAGATCGTGCTCTGCCTGCTCAGAGCGTCCGCCGTCTCGTTGTCGTCTCCGGCCAGATGAGCAGCCGAGATCGAAACTTCCTGCTGGATGGCCCAGAACTCGAGCTGCATCGCCTCCCTGCACAGAGGAAGTGACCCTGCCCCCACCCTTTTTGTTGAGGTAGTGCATGGCCACCGTGCTGTTCGTTAGAATCAGGACACTCTTTCCTCGCACAGTCGGCAGAAAAGCCTTCAGGGCTAACCTGACGGTCCAGCTCAGTCTGGACTCCGACGGAGACCAATGACCGCTGACTGTCAACTCGTTGGCATGAGCTCCTCATCCCGTGAGGGATGCCTCCGTCACAATCGTCACCTCCGGCCAGGGCAGCCAAAATGGGGCCCCCTTCATCAGATTGCCTTCGACGGCCCACCATAGAAGGTCCTGGGCGACCGAGGGCGGCACCTGAACAGGGTTCGACTTCCTGCTGGAGGACTGAGACCACTGGAGCTTGAGTGCCCATTGCAAAGATCCCATCCGCAACCTGGCCTTTGGCACCAGAAGAATGCAGGATGCCATGAGGCCGAGCGGTCTCAAGAACTCGGACGCTGGGAGAGTCTGGGCAAGTTGAAACTTGTGCACCATCTGCTGAATGTGAAGAGCCCTCACCTGGGGAGGAAAACACAGCCCCAGGGATGTGTCGAGCACTGCTCCGATGTACTGGAGCCGCTGTGTTGGCATCAAATGGGACTTCTTTAAATTGAGGGAGTGGCAGGTGACGGACAGATGATCCAGGACTTGCTCGGGAGAGCTCCCCCTGATAAACCAATCGGCCAGGTAGGGGTAGACGTGAATCCCCCCTTTCCTGAGATGTGCTGCCACCACCACCATGAGCTTGGTGAAAACCCTCGGGGCGGAGGTCAATCCGAACGGCAGGACCCAAAACTGAAAGTGGGAGTCGCCAACCGCGAACCTCAGCTACTTCTTGTGCTTGGGATGGATCGGCACATGGAAATAAGCGTCCTTGAGGTCGAGAGACACCAACCAGTCCTGAAGTTGAAGGGCCTGGAGGACTTGAGAGAGAGTAACCATCTTGAACTTGTCCTTCCTGAGGAGTTTGTTCAAACCGCGCAAGTCCATGATGGGTCTCAATCCCCCGACTTTCTTCGAAATCAAAAAATAAGGGGAATACCATCCCTTGTTCCTCTCCGCTACAGGCACCAGTTCTATGGCGCCTTTCTCCATCAGGGCTTGACATTTCCTGCGCAAGGAGCGGATCCGGACTCTTCAAAGAGAGGTTACCAGGTGGATTGTCGTGAGGCCTCTGCCTCAGCCGTGGGATATGATCTCCAGAACCCACACATCTGAAGTAATGGCACGCCACTCTACAAGATGCTGCGCCAGCCTTCCCCCAACCGGCGAACCATGGGACCTGGCCTCATGACTGAGTGGTAGCGGCTGCGGCGTTGCCTGAGGGCAAAGAGGCAACTGCTCGAGCGGCCTTGGCACCTCGAGTACCCTGTTTTCCACCTCTGGCACTCTTACGGTGGCCTCTTTGACTGACAGCTCCTCTCGCTTTACTGAAGGACGAGTAATAGTGAAAGGAACCTCCCCTCCATTGTTGCCCCCTAGGACGAAAAGGCAGAGGTTGTCGAACTGCAGCGCCCAACGACTTCGCTGCAGCTTTGGAGGTCTGCAACCTCTCAAGGCTCTCGTCAGCCTTGCTTTGATTGATTGATTGAGTGTTTATTTATATAGTGCCTATACACAATGTGTTTCAAAGCACTTGCTGCCAAAAAGATGTTCACCCTCAAAGGGCATGTTGAGGAGCCGGGACTGCACATCAGGATCGAATCCCGACTTCCGCAACCACGCAAACCTGCGTATTACGGTGCTTGCCACCATGTACCGGCTGACACAATCTGTCATGTCCAAACCAGACTGAACGGCCTCACACATGGCATCCTTGCCATCCTGAACCATAGCAAGGAAACCATCCCGTTCGTCCCCTTCGGGAATATGTTCAGCCGCTAATGCAACACAGTTCCACAGAGTGTGTGTGAAACGAGACAAGGCACATACGGAGTTGGCCGCCTGAAGCGCCATACCCCCTGAAGAAAAGACTTTCTTCGCCCAGCCATCAAAACATTTGTCGTCCCTATCCGGAGGGATGGTAGGTTTCGACGCCTGCTTTGCCGGGGCCGTAGCCGCCTGCACCCACAAACTCTTCGGAGTGGGGTGCCTGGACAAGTAGCAGGGGTCGCTACTGGCTGGACGGTATTTTTGCGACAAAGACTTGCCCACTGCCGGGAGACTCTCCGGAGCAGTCCAAGCCGCCGCCAACCTTCTCTGCAGAGCCATATGAAACGGCAGTACCGGGTCAGTGGGGGGACCAAGATCGAGGATGTCCGTGAGATCATCCTGAACAAACTCCCCTGGGGGAGCCGACCATCCCAAGTACTCGGTGACCCGAGACATAAGGCGCCGGTACGAAGAATTGGCATGAGTGCCAGGCTCCGGCCTACAAATCTCCACCTCCGGAGAGGTGTCCAGTCCACTGGCATCATGCAGTGACTGCCTCAGGTCATCAAATTGGCTATGGCCCGAGAGAAGCTAATCCGGCACCGTAACAAGAACCAAGCCCTCATCAGAGCCCTCATCACCTTCTGAAATGTACTCCAGGCGGTGAGAGGAAGACACCTGGGGACCAAAGCTATGCCTGACTAGAGCCTTTCTAGGGGCTACCCCCGTGCCACGGGGCCCCTCCGACACCACCGCCTCGAAAGGCGTCAAGGGTGCCGAACAAGTCGGTGCCGGCGTCGAGAGAATCAGCGTCGAGCGAATCGGTGTTGACGTCAGCCGCAGCGCCGTCAGCATCAGCGGCGTCGACACAGGCCTCGAAGCCAGAGCTCCGAGCGTGTCCTTCGACGACCTAGGTGCAGACAGAGTCGACGACCCCCTCGGAGGCAGAGCCTCGAGAGAGGTCGTCGACGACCTCGGCGCCACAGGCGTCGAAGTCTTCCTCGAAGACTGCACAGGATCACGCGGTCTCGAGCACGTCGAGGACCGGGACCTGGAACGGGCATGGCGAGAACGGTTACCCTTATCCGAGCGGAACTTCTACCGCGAACCGTGCCGACCACTCGAGCCGAAGGCGTGCCAGCGGTGTCTCTCGACTGATCACGACCGACCCCACTCGGAGGCACGGACGGACCGGTGCCCTGCGATTCAAGAATCACCAACATCTTCTTCCCGAAGGAAGCCCATTCCTCTGGTGTCGCTTGCATGGTGGGATAAGCGACCCGCCGATGGGCGGAGTCCTCAGAAGAGGACTGGGAAGGCGACCGATGCCGGCGCTTCCGGGAATGCCTCGAAGAGGCATAGGAGTGACGAGACTGACTCCTGGAAGGAGACCCACCGGTCCTCCGATGATGACGCGGAGAGTCGCCTCTCAAATCATCCGTTGAAAGCCCCTCAAACCTGGACTTCCTGGGCTTAGACACCCTACCTACTGACAACTCCTTCTTGCGCTCCTGCAAGGCCTTGGCCGTGAGCGACTGGCAGTCGACACAGTCGTCCGTGTCGTGGGCCTCTCCGAGGCACCAGAGGCAGGCGTCATGCGAGTCCATTACCGACATCTTGGACCCACAGTCCCCGCATTTCTTGAAGCGGGGTTGAAGACTAGGTAGACATCGTCACAAACAGGTTTTCACAAAAACCGAACAGGTTCAAAGAACCGAGAAGAATACAACAAACTCCAAAGAGTCGAGGCGTACCGAGATTCACGAAGCGAACACGTTCGCGGAAAAACGGAACTGAGGCTACTGGTGTTGTGCGTCCTACTTATCACATCGGGTGACGTCGGAGGAGGTCCTCGGGGATGGCGCATCGACGTCATTGAAGCAGGACGCAGACGCCGAAAATGTTCCGAAGCAGCACAGCTGTGGTGATTACTGTCATAGATATGGAATACGTCGGAGGAGCCAATCCCCTTGAATGAGGCATCTATCAAAATGAATCATGTATTTATGTTTTATATATGGTACATGTATTTTAGTACACATATGAAGGGTTACTGTATGGTGTGGGCAGTGGGTTACCAATAAAAATATATGTGACATCGGTAAACACATCCTGTACTGATGATTGAGTAGCAGCCACCCACTGCAGGGGGTTGATTGCCTACTTTCATTACTGATGCACAGTGACAGGTATATGTTTTTCCCTGCCTCTACTCCTAACACAGCCCTTGCTGGGAGGGTCTTGCGCCACTCCCCTAGGGTTGGAGGGGAAGTTCTGGAGGATAGAAATCATGTCACTATGCTCCTTTAGCTGTATGACCCAGCTTCCAGCCTCTGCCCTCCACCTTAAACTGAGTATTTACACTCAAGGTGTATGACCTAGCCTACAGCCTCTCATATCTACCTTAAACCAGGTGTTTATCATCCTCCAGCTGTATAACCCAGCTTCTCAGCTCTACCTTAATCGGAGTCTTTACACTCCACCAGCTGTATAACCCACCTCCAGCTGCCTCACCCAGTCTTCAGCCTCTTAACTCTACCTTAAACTGAGTCTTTAATTTCCTACAGCTCTATGGCCCAGCCTACAGCCTCTAAACTCCGTCCAAGTTGCATTATACTTGCACTAGCTCAGAAAGGAGAGATTAAGATAAAATGGTGCTGAAGTGGGGAAAGGCAAGCGTGGAGCCTGGGCGCGATTTTGAGGCATCGAAATGCTCATGGTTTGGAGCAGGGTATTTTGGGTGACATATAGTTGATTTTAAGCTTTATTTTACTAATGTGCCTATACTTTGCATATCTTTATCCCATGTGTGCTACAAGAGTGCAGAAGTAATGTTCGGACACAGAGGTGACATGTTTTGGGTTATAAACTTGTATTCAGTATAATAAGAGGGTTGGTGAAACGCCTTAGTCTCCCTAAAGCTAAGAGGGATTTCCTTGCCCCAAAGAAAACAAATGAAAACTGTCTGGATGTCAAACAAATAGTCACTGTCGTGTCCAAAAACTCTACTACTGGCCCAAACACTCTTAACCTGGATCTAATGTGCAAAGATATTATCTCAACTGAGGAAATGGTGTAAAAAGTTCTTTCCCAACAAAATATTCCAAATGTTTCTAGTGGTTTTAAGAAAATTAGCAAATGTTCTCTCCAAAAGGCAACAATGTTGTAATATCTGTCCCGGGAGGATAGCTCAGTGGCAACGTGCTCGCCTTGGAAGCAAGACGACACGAAGCAACACAGGTTTGATCCCCGGGTCCGCGCTTAGAAACCTCTGGGTATTTAAGAGCGTTATAAATACGCAACTAAGACAAAAAAAAATACAATAATGCAACTAAAAAAACAAAACAATTCCTCTAACAGCGCCTCGATGCCCACGGTCTGTGTGAGCGCTTTAAAAATGCAAAAAAAATGTATAATAAAATCCAGGGAATGGCTCCATTCCCCTCGATTCCGCCTTCCACCACTTACAAACTTCGAGGTTGTCTCCTTATTATGTGGTTTCCTTGAAATTTCACAACAACACAATAAAACTTCCATAAGTCCGGAGAAGTATTTCCCTGTTCCTGGCTTCTTTTTAGACTTTCCCAGAATCCAAAACAATACTCTGTCAGCCAAGGGATTTTTCTTCCTTCTCCTGGACCCTTTTAAGCTTTCACAATAATGTGCCACAATAATATCTTACTAGGCCCCAGACCCTATATTCTCTCAGAATGTTCACCTGATCCTTTGGCTCTCATAAGTGTGCATGACCCAGACTTGCCCTGCTGTAGTGTGCCAGCTTGGTTTACTCTCCTGCCAAGCATATCAATCTACTCTCTATCTCCTTGGCACTCAGTGTCCCAGACCCTCTTATCCTTTGGTTCTCATCTGGGTGCAGACCGCAGACTCTCAATTCTGAATCATGATGGCTTGGTTTACTCTCCTGCCACGCATAGGATTCTAATCTCTCTTCACTTTTCCCTGGGCATCTTTTCTTAAGGTGGCAGTTTCCAAGATTGTGGAACTCACAGAGGATTGTCTGGGCTACGATACATGTAGTCCTTACATCCTGGACTACACCCAGTCCTTCTCCGAGCACAGTGTTCGGCTCTTCTGTCTTGCAGACAGTGCTACAGCATCGCTGGCAATTCCTCTCGAGAGAGGGGGATCTCCCTCACCTGATTTCCGTCATCTGTTTTGAATGAAGTGTTCCCAATCAGTTTCAGCGGGAGACTAGACAGTTCAGCACAGTTCTCAGGATCAATCTTCACACTCCAAGCCATCTTCTTAGTCCAGGTATTTGTATTACAAATAAATGGAAGGCCAGTTGGATTCTCTTGTGTGCTAGTTATTTTCTTAGAATAAGGTTGGCTTGTTAAAAAGTTATTAGCACTGTTTGTGACAAGTGAAGGAGGGTTTGGTTTTGGCAACGAGAGGTGGATGACAAAGCGGAAATATACCGTGTTCTCTGCAAATGGGCATCCATAATCCCATAAGGGGTTTCCTCTACAATGTGATCCCCCCCCTGTGCACCACCCGAAGGGGGCCTATTGTTCTGGGGACACACCACCCCTGGACCCATGGGAAAGGTCTCCCCCTAGGAGAGAAGGGACAACATTCACAGATCAGTCACAGCGCTCTATGCTTTTAATCAAAGTGTATATGTGCTCTAACATTGGTTGTCATCTTTTTCGGTCTACCTGGCAGTCAGAGCGAAGTTGAAGAATTGGCATGGGCTCACCTAGTGAGGTGAACAAGGCTTCAAAGCCTGCTACAGATACCTTTATTTATCCATTTTTTAAAAGGCAGAACCACAGCAGCAGAGCCGTTCCTACTCTCTGGCCTGATGTGGGAGTTCTGCAGCATTGGACTTGTCAGGTTTGACAATGGCTCCTGAAAGCTCTTCATATCTTTATGGATGTGCAGCACTGTGAACAGTATGCATTATCCATCACTTTGCCATTCTCTCTTAAAAGACTGATTTGTGTTGCATTGCGGCAGGAAAGCAACTGCTGGTCAAGATTACAATGTAGCCTGCCCATGTATCACGACTGTGCCACTGGAGTATCAATTGGCACCCATTGTGGACTATATGTTACTCAATCATCACCATAAACCTTCCCAGACAATACCTATTCATATTTTTGTCTTTACTTTCCGTTTGCAAGACTTTGGAACTTCCTTATTTAATTTCACAAACTACATGTCTCATAATGCACCTTGTGGCAGTTCACATTCCCTGGCTATTCCAATGCAGCAGTTGGAACTATAATCCCCAGAAGCCTTAGAGATCAGTGCTGCTTTCTCTTTCCCAGGACCAGAGAGAGAGGAGGCCACTTACCTTCAGGTGTGCTGCTCCAGGTGCTGCTAATCAGCCTGTTTGAGCACACGGCAGGTCAGTATTTAAGCAGCTGCCCGCAGGAGCACATGTCTCTTGCATTGAGCTCGCTTCCAGCCCTTTGTTGCCTTGATCCTTGGTATTCTGCCATGTCCTGTTGTTTTCAGAACTGGCTCCTGTTCCAGAGCCCTGTGCTCCCTGCCTTGCAGCCCTGCTACTCTGCCATCACTCCCCTGGCTTTTGCCCTGCATCTCTGTGCTTCCTGTACTGCAGCCCTGCTCGTCTGCTTGCAGTCCTCTGTTCCCCGTCTACAGTCCCTTGCTCCTTACCACCAATTATCGTGTTCCCTGCCTGCAGTTCCATGTGCTGTGCCAATTGCCCGTGTTACCCGTCTTTAGCATCCTTGAGTCTTCAGTCCTGCCCTTGTTATCCCACTTTAGAGTTGCTGTTCCTTGTTACCAGTCTGCAGTTTCCAGTCTCCTTACACCTGCACTCAGATTCTAGTTTTTTTGCGTTTCTTCTTTTTTCCGGTTCTCTGTCCTGAACCTTGCTCACTTTGACTTCCTTTTTTCCCTGGATATTTCTGTTACCGTTCTTGTTTTCACTTGTGCCTTATGCATTTCCTTTGTTCAGAGTTTGGCTGCTGGGTTTCCAGTACGCAATCTCTGCACCCTTCCCTTTGTCTCATTTCAGTATTGTACCTTGTGCCATTGTTAACAGTGTGCTGGTTCCTGTTTCAGGAGGCAGTCATTGTTCAGTTCTTGCTGGACCTGTACAGGCTTCAGTATAGTGAGTACTGTTTCCTGGTTTGTGCCTTAAGTTCCAGACACAGACACTCACTGCTATTGCTCCTTTCCATGAGCATTTAGAGTGAGGCCTTGTAATAGTAACATGCTCAGAAGGCCGGAGTTTCCATGGTTCGGGTTGAAACTCTTTCCTAATACTGCATACATCCCAAGAGGGAACCTAACATGTTTGTTTTACTTGTACTCCATGCACCTTCCTGTTCACTGCCTTGGTTGTCACCTGCTTGTGTACTTTTCTCCCTTCGGCTTTGTGGGCATGTTTCTACCCGCAAGCCCCTCTGACACCATGCCTGTGTATCTGCCATAGCTTTCTCATATTCTGCAGGCTACCGCCAAATGGAGCTTCTGTTATATCACTTAACAGATGAGTATTAAGGGCACCTAATACAAGTGTCCAAGCCCCTATATGACATCAAAAAAAAGGTGAAGCCAAGGCAAGCATTCTGGGAACTCTTGTTTAGGCAACTTGGGATCAGGAAGAATGCCAAGGCAAAGTACTGTATTGCCACCACTTTATTTGGGTACTCTGTACAAGTAGCATGTCACAAATGCTAAACTGAGATATTCCCAAAAGAAATACTCAAGATAGTCTTCTCTCAAATGTCTCATTTCTACTGGCTGCAGAAAGGGTTCTAGCCCATCCAGTTCACAGGAGGCTCAGGGGTCATTGCCAGTAGTGGAAAAGAGGGGTTCCTTTGTCTGCCTGTGTTTTCTGTTGATTCTTCTGCCCTTGCCTCTGATCCCCCCCGTAACCTCCCTGTCCCGGTCTTGTCCCTTGTCCCAGCATTATTATTAATTAATTTGGATTTATAAAGCACCCAGCGGGCCGGAGGCATTGTGGCGCCGTTCACTTAGTGCATGTTATCACATTGGTTACAAAGGCAAATACAGACAAAAGAACTTGTTGAGGGGTTTTCCGAAGTTACAGAGGAACAGTGTTGGAGGCAGTGAAGAATGGTAATGGTTTAGTTGAAGAGCTTTGTTTGTAGTACTTTTCTGAATGTAGTGAGGGATTCTTCGTTTCTTAAACTGAGAGGAAGCGAGTTCCAGGCTTTAGGCGCTAGTACTTCAAAGCTGGTTCTGCCAGCTTTAGCTCTGTTGAATGCTGGGACAGAGAGTTGGTGTGAGTATTTGTCACATACTGGTCTGTGGGTTGGTGCCTGGTGCATTCTCTCTACTAAGTAAACTGGGGTGGTCTGGGCAAGGCATCTGTGTGTGATTGTTAGGGCCTTCAATGTTATGCGCTCTTTGATCGGGAACCAGTGGGCATCTATTCTTCCCTGGGAGATGTGTTCTCTCCTGGGGATGCTGAGTGCCGCTCTAAGGGCATTGTTTTGTGCAATCTGCAGTCTGGTGATGTTGTTTGTGGTGGTGCCAAAGAGTAAGATATTGCAGTCATGCAGTTTTGCGCCAATTGTGGCTCTAGCAATTTTGAGGCAGTTCTTTGGTGATACATAGGGTTTCACAGCATTTATGATTTTTGAGGTGAGTGCTGCAAAAGATGAAATGGTGCTGACTTGCCTATCCATTGATAAGGTGGAGTCCAGGTAGACGCCAAGGGTTTTCACTGCAGCCGAGGTTGTAATGACAGTGTCTTCAATGCTGAAGGAGCTATATTTGTCATCTAGTCTTTTGAGGGCTTCTTTGGGGCCTACCGGTAGTATTTCAGTTTTTTCCCCCCATTTAGACATAGGCCACTGGCCGCCATTCTAGCCTGGATGCGTGCATATGTGTCTTAGAGGGTGTTGAGGTCTTGCTCATAGTTGCCTGTTAGAGAAAAGAGAATTTGTGTGTCATTTGCATAGTTTGTAAAGGCTATGCTGAAATCTTCTAGGTCTCTTAATAGGGGAAGGGTGAATATATTATAGAGTGTAGGGGAGGTACATGAGCCTTGCGGGACACCACAACCGATGGGTGATGGCAGGGCAGATGCCTGGTCCGAGAAGACTCTCATAGCTCGACCATCCAGCAAGGAGGTGATCCAAGCGGTGGCTTCTTGGGAGAAGTGAGCTGTGTCAGTGAGATGTTTGCACAGGATCTTGTGGTCAACCAAGTCAAAGGCCGCCGAGAGATCTAAGAGTAGAAGGAGTGAGGTCTTGCCTTTGTCCATGGCTTCAAGTAGTTGGTTCTTGAGGTCAAGTGGGGCTGACTCTGTGCCGTGGCGGGAGCGGAAGCCAGATCGCCTTTTGCTAAGGATGTTGAGTGCTTCCAGGTAAGACTGAATCTGTAGCTATGCAGCCTTATCCAGAATTTTCAACAGGAATGGCACAGTGGTAATAGGATGCTAGTTGTTAGGGGAGTCAGGGTCAAGGGTGTTTTTTTTTTTTTAATAGAGGCAGAACCCAAGCTCCCTTATGGATGAGCGGGACGGTGTTGGTGGCGAAGGAGGCATTGATGAAGGTGGTGACAAAAGAGGCCAAGGCTGTGGTACAATCTTTGATTAGGTTGGCTGGGCAAATGTCTCCTTTACATGACGGTGGTTTGGTATGCTTCATGATTAGAAGGACTTCGGGGATTGTTACTTCGCTAAATGTGAAGGACTTGGGTGGGCTTATGCTGTGTGTAGTATTTCCATCTGGTAGGTTGGTGGAAGGCATAGGTGGTGGTGAGTTAGTTTTGGGCAGTTTGTCGATTTTGTTCTCGAGTGTTTTTATTTTGTCTAACATAGCGTGGATGTTGTTGCACCATGTTGCTTTTTTCTCGGTAGGTTGTGAGGAGGTGGGGGGGATTGTAAGCTCATTGTAGATGGCGAATAGCTCTTTGGATTGTGATCTAGCTTTCTCAATTCTGTATGTGGCCGCTTTGGCCTTAGAGACAGCCTTTTTATATTGTTTAGCGACAGGGATTTGTTTGCCAAGAGGTTAGTGTTACTCTTTTGGCGGTTCGGGCATCCTGGAGTTCTTGTGTGAACCAAGAGTTTGCATGGAGAATATTTTTGGCTTTTTTCTTTTACAGTGGAGCTACAACCTCTACGATAGCTTTAAGAGTGGTGTTGTAAATCTCAACTAGTGTTGTGGGGTCGTTAGATGTGGGATGGGAGTGCCGAGGTTTCCAGGAGTGGGAGTAACCTGTCTGTGGTGAGCAGTTTTTTTTATCTTGCCACAGTTGCCGGTGCGGGTGGGTTGGGTTCCCTCCTGTTTTTAATCTGGTCCTGCCTCAGGCTGATCTGGCCCACTCGTCCCTTGTCCCACCTTTCTGCTCTGGCTGTCTTCATCCCTACCTCCTCCACCTGCTTCCAACTCCTCCTGTTCTCAGGGTTTACTTGGGGCTCTTGTTATCCCCCTCCTGGTATCGAGTCTTCCTCCGGACCTTCACCACCTCTTCCTCATATCACCTCCTTATGCTAGCCTGCTCCAGAACCTTCATCACCTCTATAATGACCTTCTCTGGATCTTCACCATCTCTTCCCATCAAGCCTCCTTCTCTGCTGTTCCCGTCTCCTGTAGCTTCTTCCTTCCTGCTACCTCCTTCCAGCCTCTCTCAAGCTCTGATCATACCCCCTTCTCCTGACTGTCTTACCTCTCAATACCTTCTTCAACTCTTCACTGCTACCACCTCTCCAGCCCCCTTGTCTCTCAAGCCTCCTCTCCTTACCTCGGCTCTCCACTCTCCACTCTCCAAAGAATCTTTAATTCATGTACTCCTCCTCTGTCAATCCTACAGTGTTTTCAGAGGAAGCCTGATCTTACTGAGTCTAAAATCAGAAAGCATATGCAATGTCAAACCAGCTATGGTCTTTCTCCCTGCGGATTCCTAGCTCCAGCTGTCATGGCACAAGTGTCATAGTTTATGTGCCTGGCTATGAAGATAAGATAGGCATTGATAACCACTGCAAATCTAGTTAGACCTTATGCCAACAGTATTTGCCTTTTGGGAAAGAAGACTAGAAGAGGTTGCCTTTTAGCCCCTGTTTCCTGGCCCTAACCCAGGCCAGCGAGCATTCAATCCTAGCCTAGGCCAGGGACAGTTCCCATGCTAAATAACATTGCTGTTAACAGGAGAAGGGCTACACCCGGAGTTCCTTGATCACTATGGGATACAGACACCAGAGTGAATTGTTTAGGCATCCCACTGGGGATCCCATTATATTGAATAAACACACTAATACCTTTACCATGTTCCCTAGGAGTCACCTTGCGTGAGCTCCAACTAGCTGGGGACCTGCTACATCAGCTCACCCTTCCTTGGCGAGGTCCCAGGGACCCTTTAGGGTGAGTCTGGCACAGGAGACCCCCTACCTAAACTCAGGTGCCACCTACATGGAGTATGAGACCAGAGGATGGCCTCTGTGGTGGCTCCATCTTGCTAGGCACCTGGAATTATGTGTGGACACCAGCCTTTACATACCTTCTTTTGGGTATGGGTCAGGCGCACTCCAAGATAGTGCCATACCATCATTTAGATACATTGGGCCTCATTCTGAGGTGGGCGCAAAGGGATACCGGGCACCGGTAATGACACCGGTGCCGGTAATCCCTTTGCGCCTTATTCCAGGTTCCCTTAGCGGGTTTCACCAGGTGTTATGGACGGGACCCGTTAAGGGATACCGCGGTCAATAACGGTACCGCAATTAGCAGTACCGTTATTGAAGCCTTCCCCCTTCCCATTGAGCCCTTTGGGTGCTCAAATGGGAATGGCTTTTACAATGGGGACTTACCGGTCCCGCCAAGGTCGGACTGGACCGGTAAGTCCCCATTGAACGAGGGCGGACACGGTCCCGTTATTGGTGCTAGTCATGGCACTAATAGCGCCATGACTAGCACCAACCTCGTAATGAGGCCCATTGTTACGTTGGGATATTTAACTTCTCACACTTTAACACGTTACGTTTTTTGATGCACTCTGTTGCTTTGAGGTGACGCCATGAGTACGGTTGCACGAGTAGGTATCCTTGTTCCTTTACCGCAATTGGAACGTACATGAAATTTCCCCCTTCCATGTTGGAGGAACACGCTACGGGATATTAACCATTCCAGTATGGCGGATTACGCAAAGAGAGGTAATGTGCGCATGCGCGGTTCCTCTAGATTGATACATCTGTTTACAGGGTGGACCTGTTTTGTTTTTCAGTACAGGAGAAGTGTGTTTCCTAGTGCACGACTGTGCGCTGCAGTATAGGTAAGTGTTAGGCGAATGGGATAGCTTGGGGCCAAGGTGAAGTATGCACTATTATACACGCAACGATTCATATTTACTAATATGTACTTGACTGATGGTAGTCTTTATGGTTGACCATTACAGGCTATTGTTAACAGCTTTGTACGCACGAGGAAGTGCTGTTTGGCTCTTTGAGCAGAGTGTCGGAGTCCGGCACTCTGGAATACTTTGATGCAGCTACTGTCTACCTTTGGGTGATTTCCCCATTGGGGGTGAGTACACGGCTTGATTTAAGATTTGAGTGTTTTAGCCTGTATGTATGCCCTATTTTTACCATCAGAGGAGGGACCACACCTTCATTTATGAAGTATTATTATGAATCTGTTGTGGGAGAACACACACCGTGGCTTAAGAGTGAGGCAGTGGTGCTGTTCCTACTACTTACATGGGTAACACACGTAGTTTCTGTTTTTTTTTTAATAGGACTTCCCCAGTGGCTTGCTTCCCCGATTCATCTGTTAAGGTCAGTACCCGGTATTTGTGAAACACTGCCTTTAGATCAGCTCAGCATGTGACCAGTATCCTGATGGGTGTTTATCTGTACTCTCTTAGGTGAACTTACACAAGGGTGAACAACATTCGGAACGATTAGGCTTTTCTTGCCCTGAAGATGGATTGCTTTTCAATCCGAAACGCGTCGGCGATGTAACATCATATACAGAAGTCTTTTCGAATATTGGTTTAAATGAAAGTAATCTGACTGTTCTCTACACACTTGTCAATACCCGATATTAAAGGGTGGATTTGCGTTATGTGAGATTTAGGAAAGATGTTACAATGCGAATCTGCTTGTTTCTAATCACAAGCACTTTATGTTTTGGACTGACTTGTTGTGTTTTGGATGATACGTATATGAGATTGATGTATCAGAAGTAGACTGGATGTTGAGTTGTGACCAAGAAACGATATGCTTCGAAATGTATTGTTGTGTTTAATGTGTTTGAACTACACCAGATTGGTATCTTTTATGTTTATTAAATGAAATTGCCTTTGAATTTTCACTGAACTGTGTCTAAAGATTCATATAGAAGTGTGTTAAGGGGGGACACCTATGTAGTGCTGATTCCCCCCCCCACACACACACTAGCATACCAACGTTGGGTTCCGAGGAGCCCTTCGGAGTGCATTTGGGGTTTTCTGTACGGTGACGTATGGTTTTGTTTTGCTCGGCCTCAGGCAGGCTGCCACTCATCACACTACTTCACGCCAGAGTACCTCCCCTCTAACCCATTCTTTAAATAATGGCCATAACTATATTACGTTCTACTTCACTATTAACCCTACTTAACACTCCCAGGTAACACTTACCCCAAACTCTACGCTTCCCCCTACTTAACCGTTAACCTACTTAACATTTAATTATTAAATAAATATATACATATATTTACACATACATTACCATACTAGATACTACATAAAACACTACGTCACAATGGGGTGACTGCTGCAGTCAGTCACTCCTACTACACAGTACCATGCGGTCTGTCCTTGGCGCTGGGCGAGCAGATTCAGAGCTGGTCCTGGATGGTGGCATTCTGATAATGCTGGGTACAGGCTGGGCCTGTCCCCTGATGGCTCCTGATGGGGCCTTGGCACCTTTTCTTTCTTCAGGGTGGCCCCATCCATGACATGGGTCCAACCGCTCTCACTGCGCATGTCCGCGCTCCCTGCAAGTCCTGGGTAGCTCCCTGTGTGAGTGGGCGTCCGCCCATGCTTCATCGCCATGCCCCGTTATTGTCTTCTGGGTGGGCCCAATTTGCTGGGCGGCCCAGTCGCACTCACTGCCACACCCACTGTGTTGTTTATATTCAGGGTGGGCTGCGTTAGCTGTAGGGCCCAGCTGTGCTCACTGCTGCACCCCAAAGCATAATTTATATATATGGATGTTATATCCGCCCTACGTCCCGCAGCGCGGTGACGTAGGGCATGTTAATAAAAGCCCCGCCCCCTGAGTGGGAGGCAGTTCCGGGCGAAGCTGAGCCAGCGTGTGTGTGTGTTTCTTTGCGCTCCCCTGCCAAGGCCGCGCCCAGGCCATGCGGCCTTCTTGGACCGGAGCCAGCCCCTCGTGCTGGGCCTCCGGCACAACGCACGACTTAACAATGGCGACGAGGAAGTGAGCGAGCATCCACGTGCTCCGGAGCCCACACGGTCGCTCCGTATAAATTTTTGGACACCCGGTGGGGGCCTCACGACCACGTGACCCCCACCCCCAAAAAAAAAAAAAAAAATTTAAAAAAAATTTTCTCTTTTCATCCCCCTTTTCCACACCTCATCCTCGTGGGGTGAAGAAAAAAAAAAGAGTTTTTTTCACGTGTCGGCCCAGGCACCACCAGCACGTCGTCTCCTGCACCAATCCATCGGAGCACATGTGCCGGTAGGACGCTGCATCACCACAGGGCACGCACGAACCTGAAAGGTAGACACTCGGCGACTGAGCGCACGCATCACCATGGCGACTGGGCTATCTACCCCTGGACCTTCCACACCGTCCAGAATGGCGGCAAACCTGTCCATAGCGTCACCACTGCCTCGCATGCAGGGAAGTTCGTCGACGTTGATCCAACCATTCGACCCATTCACGACCCATCGTCCAGTGGGCCCAGATGGCAGCTATGGCTACAGAAGTTCGAGATGGCCATGGAATGTAAGGACGTCACGTCATCCAGAGAAATGAAGGCTCATCTACTCCTTAGTGTGGGCGACGAGGTGCTGCGCATCTTTAACTCCCTGGAGGTGGACGACGGCCAAGATGCATACCAGAGTGCGAAGGACGCTCTGACAGCACATTTTCTCCCGCAATTGAATCCAGACTATGAAACCTTCATCTTCTGCACGACCATCCAGGCCACCGACGAGACTCTCGACGCCTACCACACGAGGCTGAGGAAGCTGGCCATGTCGTGTGAGTTTACGAACACTGAAAGGGAGATTAGGAGGCAAATCATAAATGGAATTCACTCGGAGAAGCTGAGGCGTCTCGTGCTCAGTGAGAAGGGTATCCCTCTACAGCGCATCCTGGAACTGGGCCGACAAAGGGAGCTTGCCCACTCCAGGGCCGCAAACATGGAAGTGACCCTACAAAAACTCCAGCCGTCACTGTCCACAGCATTGGTGGCTCAAATCTCGGACAGACAATCAACGAGGATCGAATATGGCAGCGGTTACACCCAGAACAGGTGGCAGCCTCGAGCACCAGGACCAACTGAATGTGGATGGTGTGGTGGCCAAAGGCACGGAAGGCGAAATTGCCCGGCGCAAGGCACCACGTGTGGAGCATGTGGCCGGAAGGATCACTACGCGAAAGTGTGCAGATCCGTGAGTACGCCGTTGCAGCCCCCACAAGGATCCCAGGAGAAAGGGTCATCGAAGAAAAAGAAACAAGCCAGCGCGAGGAGGGTAGCGGTAGTCAACTCCTCGACGGAAGAAGAAGGAGATGATCTCTCAGCCCTACGACAAACAGCAGGCACGGAGAACGAAGGAAAGGGCCGAAAGGTATACTTAGTATCGACACTAAACCAAGGGCCAGCCCAGTCGAAAAGAACCGCCAGGCGACGAAAATGCATGGTCAACATACAAGGCCAGGACATACAAATGACCATCGACACGGGGGCGTCGGTAAACGTCATGCCAACCACCGTTTTCCGAACCCTCGCTCCACGACCCGAGCTAAAATCCACAGACACTCGACTATTTGCCTACGGCAGTCGAAAACCTCTACCAGTCATCGGGAGGTTCCGCACCACGCTTGAGCATGGTGAACAGAAGTTGTGGTCGAAGATCTACGTCGTCAAGGCGGGAATTGAAAGCCTGTTGAGCGGAGATGCGGCTGAAGACCTGGGCGTGGTAAAATTCATATGCCACGTTGACGACACATCCGAGGTCGAGAACTTTCTCAGGCAGCACCCCATGCTACAGAGGGGGATAGGCTGTCTCAAAGGAAAGACCATCAAACTACATATTGATCAGTCAGTGCAACCACGCGCAGTAAGACACCGACGGACACCTTTCCACATGAGGGAACAAGTCGAGAAGGAGTTAAGGTCACTGGAAGCCGCTGGTATTATCGAAGAAGTCACGGGACCAACACCGTGGGTTTCCCCGATGGTGGTCACCCGGAAGCCCAAACAGCCAGGGAAAGTTCGGATCTGCATTGACATGCGCCTGCCCAATGCAGCCATAAAGAGAGAGCGACACATAACGCCGACAATCGATGAAATCATCACTGACCTCACGGGATCGTGTGTGTTCTCGAAGGTAGACCTAAAGGCGGGGTACCACCAGCTGAAGCTACACAGAGAATCGCGCTACATCACCACGTTCTCAACCCATTTGGGCCTGAGGAGGTACAAGCGCCTGAGTTTCGGCATATCGTCGGCCGCGGAGGTTTTTCAACAAACCATCCAGGAGGTCATCAGAGGCATACCAGGGGTACTGAACGTGAGCGATGACATCCTGATACATGCACCGGACATCAAGGAACACATCGTGAGACTGAAAGCACTACTGGGCAGGTTGGAAAGCGCCGGACTCACAATCCATCGAGAAAAGTGCGAATTCCTAAAACCAGAAATTACGTTTTTTGGATACCGGTTCGACCGCACCGGCATATCGCCTGATCCCCAGAAAGTGGCGGACATACAAGCTGCCAGCCCCCCCATGACTCCCACCGAGGTGCGCAGTTTCCTGGGTATGGCCACCTACTGTGGCAGATTCATTCGGAACTTAGCAACACTATCCGAACCACTGAGGGAGCTAACAAAGGCCAGCACCAAGTGGGACTGGGGACCCGAATGGCAGGAGGCATTTGAGAACATAAAAGACTCCCTGTCAACGGACACCAGGATGGCCTACTACGACACGGACCTCCCGACAGAACTATTTGTGGATGCCAGCCCAGTCGGACTCGGAGCAATCTTGATGCAGGTCACGAAAGAGGGTACAAAAAGGTCGATTGCTTATGCATCCAGGGCGCTCACTGCAACGGAACAAAGGTACTCCCACATAGAGAAGGAGGCAATTGCCGTTCTATGGGGATGTCGACATTTCCACATGTACCTATATGGGCGCAAGTTCACGGCGATCACCGACCACAAGCCCCTGCTACCAATCTTCATTGGGTCATCGGCACACCCACCAGCCAGAATCACCAAGTGGCTGCTACACCTCCAGCAATATGATTTCGAACTTGTCTACCAACCGGGCAGCGGCAACCCCGCGGACTTCCTGTCGAGACACCCACGACCAGCCACCCAGCAGGAAGTGTTAGTCGCCGAAGAAACGGAGGAGCACATCTGTCAAGTGGTCCACACCATGAGGCCCAGAGCGATAAACATCGAGGACATTACGACAGAAACCCAGAATGACCCATGTTGCGATCTGGTAAAGGATGCCATCTTGTCAGGCAACTGGAAAGACTTCATGTCGCATACACGCAATAGAACCGAGGGGGCCAAGGCGTTCCTAGCAGGCATGTTCACGATTCGACAAGACCTCTCGATCACTGAGGGAGGGCTCCTGCTAAGGGGTGACCGCATCATCATACCCCCAAGGCTGCAAGACAGGATAGTTGCCCTAGCGCATGAAGGACACCAAGGGCTTGCAAGGACAAAGGCACGGATCCGACACAGGGTTTGGTTCCCTCACATTGACGATCGAGTGGAGGACTTAGTGAACACATGTCTACCCTGCCAAATAACGAGTGGACCCCCTGACCCAGAACCGATCCTATCGGCCGAGCGTGGCCGGGCACGATGGGAAGCGATCAGCATTGACTTTTGCAAAATCAGAGAGGGTCTACATCTACTGGTGGCAATCGATGACCACTCACGATATCCAGAGGTCGAGATACTGGAGTCCACCGCCGCGGAGGTGGTCATCCCGGTGATAGAAAAGATGTTTGCCACCCATGGTCTGCCCACGACCATTAAGAGTGACAATGGACCCCCATTCACAGGGGAGGAATTCAGGTCATACCTACAGGAACTGGGCATCAAATACCACCATATCATGCCAAGGTGGCCGCAAGCTAATGGGGACGTCGAGCGTTTCATGAGAACTATCAACAAGGTACTCCGAGTATCTAAGGCAAACGGCAGCCCATGGAGGATCGACCTGTTCCGTTTCCTAAGGAACTATCGTGTCACCCCCCACAGCACCACGGGCATACCACCCGCTGACCTTATGTTCGGAACTGTCATCAACTCGTCGATTCCCCATCATCCAAGCAGTTCCCCTGACGACATCGACCATGCACGTGTGGAAACGAGGAGAACACGTGCCAATGCTCACATGAGCGCCAAGAGAAGAGCAAGGCCCTCGAACCACAGAGTGGGCGACCAAGTCATCATGTTGCGAAACCCCACAAAATCCAAGATGGACACCAGGTATGACGAACTGCCATGGACTATCAGCAACCGGCGTGGGACCATGATAACGGTCACACGGGGAGGTCGGGAAGTAACAAGGAACGCCTCCTGGTTCAAGCCCGTGCCCCAGCACCTCTGGACGGATGGCGAAGGGCACCACGACGACAACGAGCAACAAAGCAGCAACGTGCCGGCGCAAGACCCCCAGGAAGGATCTGCGGGGGATTGCAGCTGGCAATCACCGAGACTACCCAGCAGTGAGGACACATGTAATGAAGGTGAGCAGACTGACGAGCCGAGCGGGGACAGCCCCCAAGCGAAGCGGTACAGCCTGAGAAAGACCACGAGGCCGCCTGCGAGGCTGAATGACTATGTATGCTAATTTCCCCAGCAGTGGCAGAAGTGTTATAGTTGAGCATGCGGCTTATGTTTATGTTGTTTAGGTCATGTTGAAATAAAGGAGGAATGTTATATCCGCCCTACGTCCCGCAGCGCGGTGACGTAGGGCATGTTAATAAAAGCCCCGCCCCCTGAGTGGGAGGCAGTTCCGGGCGAAGCTGAGCCAGCGTGTGTGTGTGTTTCTTTGCGCTCCCCTGCCAAGGCCGCGCCCAGGCCATGCGGCCTTCTTGGACCGGAGCCAGCCCCTCGTGCTGGGCCTCCGGCACAACGCACGACTTAACAATGGAAAGGCCCCCGTTTGCTGGGGGTCCCACCCGACATCATTGCCTCGCCTGCCGTGCCATTTTATATTCAGGCGGCGTCCCCTGTGCTGTGGGGATTCTGCCGCTTTCACCACCGCAATAGCGACCATTTTAGGGACAGGTAGCATCCTCATGGCAATGGGGCACACTGTCTGTTGCCACTGCCATGTGCTGCAACCATCTTCTGGCTGCTTCTTCACCCAGGCTGCTCTGCTGGGCGGCCAGGGAATTTCTTCACCCGGGTTGCTCAACGGAGCAGCCGAGACTTCCTTCACCTCCTCCGGAACTTTGATCACCGCTACACCCTCCTGGGTGGAGCAGGCTTCACTGATCCCTCCTTCACCTCTCAGGCCGCTCCTAGCATGCGCAGCCCAGGAGGACTTCAATTAAGGGACCCCTCGCTGGCCATGAGGCAAGCCATTAGGGGGTATGGCCAGGTAGCCTGGTCTAGGTAGCCCCCCCGCACCCCCACACGTGGCCCGGGCTGTGCTTCTCTTTATTGGCCCAGGTAGTACCTGGCATGCTGCCTGGACCAGGATACTGCTGGGCCTGTCCAGTCCGGCTCCCGGGTGGGCTGTCATCCGCCACGGCCCCAGGGCAGCCAAGCTGCTCCCGATATAAGCAGCTCTTCCCCTTTGGATTAGTGTCTGGGGAGGCTCCCCATGTGCCGCCTGCAACCTTTAGCGGGATATATGCCCTGGGGCGAAGGGGTGTTCAAGGCAGCGCCCCCTCACCCCAGGTAATCCTTTCTAATTTTCTTCTCCCCTCTCACTGCTCTGTCTTTTTTTTCCAATTCCCTATAGATTCTGTTCTCTCCTCTCCTCTCCCCAGCCTATTCCTGGGCAGTGGAGTTCTATTGTATTCGTTCCATTCTTCTTTTCTTTTCTATCCAGCCCGATGGTGGGCTGGATAGTTTCTTCCCAAAACACACACAGAGGACATATATATCAATAAAACACACACTACATTTTAAATAACAACCTTTATTGTCCTGGTGTCTGCTGCTTTTATTTCTAGGTGTTCCCTCAGGGACCAAGCATGCAGCCACACTAACCGGGCCCCGTGGTGCCAGGGGCTACACCCTAATTTTCGGAACCTATTGCTTGGACATTGAGCAGTCAGCAGCCGAGTCTGGTTTTAGATTTTCTTTCTTCCTTTCATCTTCTTCTTTTTTCCCAATGGATTACATAAAGGTTTACAAAAGGTGTTTTTAAGCCAAAGTGTTTTAATAAAAATCAATCTACAGTCTTAACCAAACATGAGCCTCCTGCTCCCTCAACCCACACTGCCAGGCTTGGCTGCCTGGGTTTTTCAAGGCTGTCCCTCCTCCCCTTGGGAGGAACATCTGGTGAGGGTCTGCACCTGTGTTCTCTGATTGAGATAGGGCTTTGATTAGTTATGACCCCCGAGTGCATTTGGCACTATTTTTGGTCTAGCAAGTGGGGCCACTTCTGTAACCATCCGCCATCCCGGAACCCAGTGATCCTTTTCTGTCCTGCTTGTGCTGTACTGAGAGCCTCTTGTAAGCTTTTTACACTCGTTTTTGTGTGATCAGGGAAACTACAATAGTGTATACTCGGTAGATGCATTTTCTGCCGAGAGACCATTCTCCTATACGTTTGTCTTTCCCTCTCATACAATCCCTTGCATCTGCGGGATTCCCTGCTTCATCAAATGTCTCTTAAGTTTTAAAATGACTTCCCTGATGTTCTGGCTGAAGCTTTAAATGTTTTATAACATACGCTACCAGTGTCTTTGGAATGGAAATATTTTCCCTTAAAGGAAAAGGCAGAGGTTACTACACTGGAGCTGGAAGTTTGTCTAGCGAGAGCTGCTCAGTCTGTCAATTGCAGAGCGTTTGCCTTTTCAATACTCTGCAGGGTCTCATCAGGGGTCTCACAGCGGGCGTAGGGCTTCCAGGACTACTCTGCCCTAGTGGACCGATGGATTTGTATTTATTTTATTTATAGAGCGCTCCTTGCCCTGGGGCATCTGGGCACATGTTTAACAGCACACAATGTTACAGAGCATTTACAATAATTATACATGGGTTACATTATTTACAAGGTTAGCAGATTAATTATTACTCAGCATATACAGTATATACAGATGTTACATGGTGAGGCCAGTCAATACGCAGTATTGAGTAAGGCAGTAAAGAGAGACAAAAAAGCAGAGAGAAGAGCCGGAGGGATCAAGGGCAAGATTCCTGTCAAGAGATTAATCTTGTAGGCGTCCAGTGAGGTCAGGTTCAAGGAGCCAACGTTTAACGTTGATCTTAAATGAGTGGAAGGAGGGTTCTGATCTAAGGGAGGCAGGAAGCATGTTCCAAAGCTTGGCTGCCAAGACCGGGAAGCTAGAGCCGCCTGAGTTTTGGAGCTTGAATCTCGGGATAGACATGGTATGACCTTGGGCAGCTCTAAGTGGCCCTGTGGAAGTACACGAGGAGAGTCTGCCGGTGAGGTAGGCTGGAGCAAGGTTAGCTCTTATTTTGTGACGTGTTTTCAAGGAGGTACTGTGCTCGACAGAGAACCATTGCAGGTTGGGTCTGGTGTCCGATATGTGAGATTTCTCAGAAATGTTCAGTGCAGCCCTGATAGCATTAGTCTGTGTTACTTGCAGCTTATTCATGTTTTTTTGGCAGATCCCTAGGTAGAGGGCATTGCAATAGTCAAGACATGACTAGGGTTCTGGCAAGCGTGATTCAGTTAGCTGTTGTAAGGAACGGCCTGAAAGCAGTAATTAGTTTACAGGCCTAAACTGATGCTGCTACCACAGTATTAGTTTGCCGAGAGAAGGAAAGTGTGTGTCAAGGTAGATACCAAGAGTTTTTGTGTTGTTGGATACATTGATGGTATTACCATCAATTGTGAAGGATTTAAAGGCAGGGTCTAGCTTATTAAGCCTGACGCGAGATCCCAGGATTAACAACTCGTCATTTAAACACAAACCGTGTTGCGCCATCCAGGCTTGGATTACTGAATAGATTTCATTGAGAGCTATATTGTCTATTGCATGGTCTCCCGTGATAGGAATAAGTATCTGGGTGCCGTCAGCGTAATTGGTATACGTGACACCCAGTTGATCGAGTATGTCGAAGAGAGGCTTCGTAAAGACATTATACTGCGTAGGGGAGACACATGAGCCTTGTGGCACCCCGCAAGTTACTGGGGAAGGTTCAGCATAGGCTGTTGGAGAGAAGACTCTCGTAGTTCTGTTAGCAAGGAAAGATCTAATCCATGATGTGCTGAGTCAGAGAAGTGTGCAGCTGTTTTCAAGTGGTGGCAGAGAGTTTGGTGATTAACCAAATCAAAAGCTGCTGATAGGTCAAGTAAAAGTAACATGGAAGGTTTACCCTTGACTTTTATGTCTTGGATTTGTGTTATAAGGTCAATCAAGGCAGGTTCCGTAGCATGTCTGGGTCTGAAACCTGATTGCCTGAGTCCTAGAAGCTTGTTAGTTTCAAGATAAGCCTGTATTTGGAGGTAGGCAGCCCGGTCTAGTATTTTTAATAAGAAGGGCACCGTTGTGATGGGCCTGTAGTTAGATGGGTTACCAGAGTCAAGTGTGGGTTTTTTGATTAAGGGAATGACCCAAGCGTCTTTTAGGTTGCCTGGTACCATTCTAGTTTTGAAAGAAGCATAAATGAGGTTGGGGATAAAGGGAGCGAGATCGTGTGCAGCTGCTTTAATAACAGGTGCAGGGCATAAATCACCTTGATAGTTGGAAGGTTTAAGCTTCCTGATGATACTTTCCACTTTCCATGTTGACAGAGGTGAGAAGCTAAATGGTTTACACGAGAATACGGGAGTAGTGATGTTGTGCACTGCAGGTTTGAATTTTGGGTCTAAAAGTAAGTTAAATTTTTTGGCAGTGATTTTTGTTTGCAACATCGATATTTTATCAAGGAGGGCCTTCTAAATATTAGTGCACCATAGCGCATTTGTAATACAATTGTCTGTAGGGGCAATAGGAGATTTCAATTCTTTAAGTATCTTGAAAAGTTCTTTAGTATTGGATTCGGCTTGTGTGATACATTTATTATAAGTATCTTTTTTAGCGAGGATGATGGCTTCTTTGTAGTTGGATGAGGCTGTGGTTAGTGAGCCTTTGTTGGCTGTGGACGGGCAGTTTCTCCAGTGTGCCTCAGCATTTCGTTTGGCTTTGCGCAACTCGTGTAGGTGTGGTGTAAACCAGGAGTTGAGGTGGGATCGGGGTTTAGATTTGTACAACTTTAGAGGGGCGATAGTATTTAATGCTTTTAGTATTGAGTGGTTGAAAATACCAACTAGAATTGTAGGGTCCGAGGACGAGGGTATATTGTTAAGAAGAGGCAGAATAATTGGGAGGAGTTTGACAGTGGTTATGTCTTTCTTGTTCCGAGTGTAGGTCTCTGGGGCGATGATTGGACTAGGGCAGTTAGATGTGGCTTTAATAGAAAATGTAATTTTGTGGTGATCTGACCAGATGCAAGGTGAGACAGATGTTAGATTAATGTTGCAGTTTAGGTCGACAGGCCAATCAAGGGTTCTACCTTTGATGTGTGTAGGCTCGTGAATGTGGTAAGTGTAACCAAGATCGGATAATGTACTGGCTAAATCAGAGGCATTGGACTCCAAAGAGTCTCTGAATCCAGGATTAAGCCTCCAGCACTGTTCTGCATTGAAGAACTGTGACAGTACACTTCTATGTGATGGGGCAAAGTGGGGTGACCAGGGAATCCCATACGACCGCCAGGCCAAGCATCCACTGGCTCTGGCAGTACCCAGAGCAAGGCAGGGGGCTTTGTCACAGAACATAGTAATACGAATGGATTGGTTGTAGTATTTCCCCTTTTATGGGATCCCTAAACCTTTTGCTTTATACTGTTGGTCTTCTTGGCTTATTGACCTTATTGTGGAAAGAGGGACTTTTACTGACTACTCCATTAAACTGAACCCCCTTCTTGATGTTGCGAGGAGCCAGGAAATAAAAAGTGGTGGGGCAATTCCTCTGTCCCTGCTCTAGAGAGGTTTCCCTACCTAAAACCAAAACTAAGCCTCTGACAAGGTCAGAATGTCCAAAGCAAGACCGTCCTGTGTCCAAAGTACTATTCTGGCTCTCACTTTCTTACAAAAGAAATCCTAAGGGGAAAAGGGTAATGTCTTTAGCCTTGAGCGGTTTATAAATGTTCAAAAAGGAAAATGCGTTACTCTAACACAAAAGGTCCAGAAGGACAGAGTTCCTTATTCCAGAGGGTGGTTCCCTTCCTCTGGATTTGTCTTTCCTCTGTTGTCTATTCAAAGATATCAGTTCAAAAACAACTTGGTTCTTTATCTTTATCCTGCTAGGATACCTGGTGCACTCTCCCGCCACAATTTCACTCTTTTTATCTTTGATTTCATACAGCCTTTGGCTAGTCCTGATATCTCCTTCTCAGGACCCCTTTTGCTTATATGTTTACTGCACACTGCTCAGTTTGTCCTTGCCTGGTGTGTTCTTTACCAGAGCTTTCTTCAGTGAACATACTTGCAACTGCCTGGTATACTTTCCTGCCAGGACTTTCTCAAATGCACACACTTGCAAATCTACTTTGCCTGCTGTACTTTTTCCTTCCAGGGCTTTTCTCATGTGGGCTTGGCGCCCTTGTTAAAATTTCTGCTTCTCTCATGTGGGCTCTGTGCCCTATCACAACATACTGTCTCCTTGAACTTTATTATCTAATGCTGTCTCTGCCGAGTATACTATCCTGCCAGAGCTTTTCTCAAAAGATATATTGCATTTATTCAAAAGTAGGAAAACGTCTTACTTTTTGTCTCCATGTCCCATTTACAAAATTGCTCACAAGTTCCTGCTTTTCCAGATACTCTGTTTGCTTTCTAAACAATCTTATGTTTTTGGTCTGTCTGCTAATACGCCCTGGTGCCCTAGTTTCCCTTCTGTGGACTTGCCGTTTGCTGGTGTACTTTGTTCTCCTTATGGTATGCAGATGCCGGTCATACTGCGACTCTTCCAGTCTAACCGCTTTCACTCTTTTGGCTTCTCTACCTCTCAAGGTTCCTGCTGGGCCTCTCTGTTTTGTATCAGGCTTCGGTGAGGCAAATGCTGCCGCTTCACACCTGCGACGCCCAGGAACCCTGTGTTGTCTTTGGGCGAACCCGCAGTGCGGATTCGCTCATGGTCAGCTCTCCTCTTTTTCCTCTTTTGGGCTCGATGACTCCACAGAACCTCTGATAGCCCCACAGTCTCCCGGTTTGTACCAAGAGAAGCGGCTTTCTACCTCCAGCAGCACGCCTTCGTTCTCCTGCTGCAGCCTGAGCAGACTGCTCTCTGCACGCCGAAGAAGCTCCCTCTGCTCGCAGCTGTTGTACTATTAAATCTGCACAGGTATGCACACCCAACAGCTGGAGTGCAGCTTGTGTTCTTGGTATTTTCTAATCTGCATTAATCGGCTCATCCTCCTCCTCAAAGTATTCTTGCAGTTATGGGAATGGAAGTCAATTCCTGATGCCTCACTTGCAAAGTCTTTGTGAGTGTTCTCAGTGGTCCCAAGGGCAGGTTAGCTCTAGATGACTTGTAGGTAGAATCTGATAAAATGTTGTCATGATTCATAGAGAGAAAGTCAGATTTTGATGGTTCATATACATATCTTGTTAGAATGTATTTAGTACTTTTCCAAGGTGGATGAGGGGAAGGGTAACAATATGCCATTACAGCATTCGGTATGGGCGGTTATCCTCAAAAGTAAATGGGGGAGACCATGGCTCATCCGATGATCCATGGTACTCTCCCGGGGTTGTCTGCCCCCCATGTGTTCCTCCCTTATATAGCCACCCACACGGTTCATATATACATGAATAACTACGAGCAAAGAAATATTTATTACAAAATAATTTCTGGTTTACAGTTACACATAGTTTGAATACTCCCAGTGGAAATGGGACTTACTTTTGTACTCCGTAAAGACATTATTTTGCTCCCAACATTAAAAATATGGAGTAAAATATCCCCACTTCACAATCTTACCTAGGGCACTGCACCGGAGGAAACCAGACCGCGGGATCAGTTAGCTTCTAGGACAGGTTC
Source organism: Ambystoma mexicanum (assembly GCF_040938575.1). Classification (NCBI taxonomy): domain Eukaryota; kingdom Metazoa; phylum Chordata; class Amphibia; order Caudata; family Ambystomatidae; genus Ambystoma; species Ambystoma mexicanum. The sequence goes on from NC_090926.1 coordinate 1,228,210,354, forward strand.
CATGTGTTAAAATCGCTGCAAAAATGGCCGTTTACACAAATAAATGAAGGCAAAAAGGCAATGGTTTTGCTGCCGCAATCCATGTAAAGGATGCGGATGACACCCCGCAACCTCCAGACCCATTATACCATTCAAGGGGAGTGGGGACACACCTGCAATCCCTGCTCCCCTTAAATGGTATAATGGGGTACACCTTTACCAGGTCAAAGCACAGCATTTTTGCCATGATATTTTGTAAAGGCAACATTTTGCTACGATATTATTACTGCATACCCTTTGACACTGCTGGTTGATCCTGACATGGAGGATAGGCTTCTTGTAAACTCTGACCAAGGGGTCCACAACACATGACAGTAACTAAAACTAGGGGCAGGGAGGTTCGTCCTGAGGAACTATTGAGTAAGAAGCAGGCAATAGGAGACAGACAAGCTCCACGCTGGGTAGGACCAGACGATCTGGGAAGCGAACTGCCACCGTCTAAACAGCCCAGAGCAACACGCCCAAGAGAAGATTGGAGCTGGCTAGCGGGCACATTGGCCAGGAAGTCATAACGCCAACAGCTCTCAGAAACTGTCCTCTTCCAGAATTTGACCCTCTGCTCCTGGAACACCAGGGGATTTGCGCACTTATTTGGGGAAGGGGAACTCGTAATCGAGAAATACGATAAACTGTGCCTCCAGGAGACTTGGCTGAAAGAGGAACCATCCCTGGAAGGATACGAAGTATTCCTGAACCCTGCTGTCAAAGGGAACTTCGGACGACCCATGGCAGGACTGCTTACAGCATGCAAGGAGAACAAACAGCTGGACCAAACTTTTGCTCACAGAACCCTATACCACTGATTCATTTTGTGTTGCTGTCAAAATGTTACAATCAACACATCTGCCATCTCCTGATATGTAACATCTACTGGAGCCCCGCATCACCAATTGTAGTAAATCTTCAAGAAACAGTTATGAACTACATTGATGAAGCTAGAACTACCTATAACAACATTGACTTCTTGGGATGTGGGGACTTGAACATGGAATGTTTTGATTCTAGGAACGAATTGATAACTAATCCACCAAGAGCTGCCACTTCGAAGATATTAAGGGGTATAAGTTGGAGAGAAGACCTACAAAAAAGAAACAAACTTGATGAATGGCAATATAAGGGGTGACATCCCACCGAAAGCAACCTGGAAAAGAGGTGCTCACACCAAGATCTTAGATTACATTTTCGCGTCAGAGACTCTATTTGGCCACATGAGTCACTTAGATGCGATATCATGTAACAACAGTGACCATAATCTATTGGAGATGGTGGGAAGCCGTGCCGAAGATATGGCTGGGCAGCCTTCCCACTCACTTAATACTGCCAACATTGAGGTTACACCGGGTCTTAACCGGTTAAGAATTTCTTCTACTGACATCAGTAAACTAACTACGTCCTTGTTTAATGGCAAAAGCTGGGACGCTTCTGGCAACACCACACAACCAATCCACTACCCACTAGCCCTGAAAATCTTTCAGGCTAAAGTCGGAAAAGGTTTAAAAAGTGTGTTTACAAGGAAACACATCTTCAACAACGGCATTTATGAAAAGAAAAAGTTCATTAAAAAACTATCTATGCAACTAAAAAAGGTGTGCTCCCTGACGTAAGAGAAAAGTTGAGAAAAGAGAAACAGTCATTTAATAAATGGTTGAAAATACACCAACATCATCTATTGCAGGCAGACAGGTGGAGAATGTTGGGCCTGATGGCCAACAAGAACACAGTCGAGATCTGGAAGCTGTTGAACTCTACAACGGTTCCACAAGATTCGATCCTTGAAAGCTCAATATCATCGTCAACTTGGGAGAAACACTTTGCAGGCTTGTTCTCCAATAAGTTGGGGGAAGGACACGAAAAGGTTACACTCTCCAACTTACCCTGGACTTTCGAATTCGATAGGGAGGAGATACTTACCCTAATGAAAAAAGCAAGTGCATCAAGGGCAACGGGCCCTGACGGCCTAACAGATGCTATCCTGAAGCAACACCCGGAGCATTGTGCCGACTTCATGCTGTCTCTGTTCCAGGAAATTAAATTAACAACATTTCTTGGACCAAGTCAATCGTGGTCCCGATCTACAAAAAGGGCGACAGGTCTGACCCTGCCAACTACAGACCAATCGCCTTTTTGGACGTGGTAGGAAAGCTGTTCTCAGCAATACTTCAGAAACATTTGAACACATGGTCCAAACAATCGCACCACCAAGACCGATGGCAATCTGAGTTCAAAAAAGGGACGGGAACTGCCCTAAATCTTTTCCCGATAAACTTTTTGAAATGCAGGGCAAAAGCAACTAAGCAAAATAAGACCTATATTGCGTCTATAGACTTGGCCCACACATTCGACTCAATAAACAGGAATACTTTATGGGGAAAACTGTTAAAATGGGGCTGTCCGATCGACCTGAGGGAAGCTCTGGAACTCCTGCACTCTGTAACAACACTAAGAATATGATTGGACAGGGCAGGAACTCTGTCAAGCGAAATTGGATCATTATCAGGGATAAAACAGGGCTGCAGACTGGCACCGGCTATTTTTAACCTCTACATATCTGACATCGAGGAGGCTTTTGAAGATGTGAGGTGCTTTTGCCCAAGGATTGCAGGTATCCCAGTAGGAAGATTACTCTACGCTGACGACCTCCTAATCATGGACCAAGCTGAAGTGGGTCTGCAGAGACAGCTGAATGCCTTGTCTAAATACGTGTGTGACAACTCATTAACCATCAACCCTAAGAAATCCAAAATCATGGTTATAGGAGAAGCAAATAGAACCCACAGAACGAAAAGAAGTTGGAGTCTCCAAGGGGTAAAAATACCCGAGGTTACATCAATGCAGTACTTGGGGCTAACAGTGAACACTAGCATGGTAGATTCACACAGGGTAATGGTCGTGAAGTCAAAAGCTAAGAATCTAGCAACCCAGGCTAGAATAATCAACCGTAAATACAGCAAATTTACCCTACTACCTATTATTAACTTCTACAAACTGAAGGTGACTCCCATTTTGACGTATGGCTCTGAAACTCAGCTACAACTTGCAGGCTTCCTTTGGAGGCAGGTTGAGGGAGCATTTTGTGTTCTGAACATGCCAAGCTCCCCACCGGTAGAAGTGATCAGGAGAGGAATGGGAATGGTGTCACTGTACACCATCATGGTCTGGAGATCACTGTCATTGTTGAGGAAATGTTTACAACCACCAGGTGAAGGAGGGTATGAAGTCCTACATATAGCTATTTCCTTAAACAGTGAGAAGTCTCTAACTGAATGGAGATTTACATGTGTGGAGATACTAAAAAGTCTAGCATTGAGCGAAGAGGTTCCACTGAAAAACCCTGACCATGTCAAGAAGAAACTTTACGATCAGGATTGGATAGACACAGGTGAACGGATTCGGAGCATGAAAAGTGGTGGAGGGATAACGAAAGACGCTAGGAAACGAGGCCAAGTTCCAAGATACTTGACAAAGTTCCCCTTTCCCACTCTCAGACAAGACTTCATGAGGTTCCGCTTTAACCTGTTCCCAACAAAAGACGTTCTCGAGAGATGCAAAATAGCCTCAATGAGAAATTACACGTGTCGGCTCTGCAGGGGCATGCTTGAAACCCTAGAACATTTAACAACTGAATGTAAGTCATTGAAGGATTTAAGAACAACATACTTGGGACACTTGTTTCAGAATTCAACAACATTTCCCAACTCACTTTGGGTTAGCTTGTGTCAAGGGAGAAGAAACACAGAGATTCTAGCCCTGATGGCCTTCGTCAAAAAAATCTTTAAGAGACTGACAGTGGAAGAAGACAAAAGGAAGAGCTTTATTGAGACGAGAGGAAAAAATTGATGAAGATTGGAGCTGCCATTAGATTTTTGGGAAACGATGTGGCGGTCTTATCTACTTCCTTTTTTTTCCCTCTTTTTGTTATTCTTTTTTTTTTCCTCCTCTCTCCGAATGTATACATTTTGTATCATATTTTACATAGTTCATCTTGCTAGCAATTTTAGGAAAGTTGTTTTTTTTAGTAAATATCATAAAAACGTTTAAATGTAAACTATAAATATGCTTATAAAAATAAAAAATAAAAATAATAAAAAGTAACTAAAACTAGATGTCAGTAACATAGGGAGGCGGTGAAAGAATTAGGGTGCGATCAATCATGAAGAAACAGATCAATGGGGAAGTAGAGTCATCAACTAGAGCACTCATTGGGACGATTTCTGCCAGAGCAGGAAAATAAAAAGTTGTGCAATCCTTTGAACTCGGAGGGCGCTTGCTCGTCATTCGATTGTATGAGTTTTTTTGCAGAGAGAGGAGGAGGAAAGGCATTGGCTAGGACCAGCAGCCAGAAGATTAAAGAACAGGGTGTGGTTAAACCAAGTGAGCTACATAGGCCAGAGTGAAAGAGCAGGCTAGATTAGGGAGCCTACTAGGGGGCTGGGCCAAAAGGTTTTTATGAGTCAGATTTTGAAGGGAGAAGCTGGGAAATAGCCTGCTAGGCGCTCTAGCTGAGACATGGGTGGTAGTTCCAGGCATAAAATAAGCAGTGGCCGCATAGCAATTTGCTATGCTATTCTGAATGTTTGCTAATGAAATGGACACTTGCGTAGCAAAGTTAGCTATTTATGTTGCCCTCTTCAATGAAAGCACAGCTTGCCTTGCATTCCTCTCTTGCCCGCGGTGCGCTCTTCACCCTCTCTTCACTTCCAGTGCTAATGGGGAGAAAGTGCTGCAGTAATCATCTCCTCCACTCTTAAGTGCCAAAGGCATGCATGGGAGTGCTAGGCAAGAATACATTTTTCTTTTTCAAATAATTACAAACCAGAAATAATCTGGATGATACTTGGATTACGCTTTCTATATCCTGTCTGACAAAGTATCAACTTTATATATTTTTTTAAATACACTCATGCAATTCCATTCCTAAAATTACAGTATTCATATTGTAAAACACTGCAACATCCCCATACTTTACAGTAAAGTTAAGGTTAGTGTATCTAAATTTCATAGTGTCAACTAAATTTCCTTTTGTTGGGGAAGATGCATCATATTGACGAGTGAACACTTTTGAAAATATGCATGATCAAATGCTTTTGATGGCAAACCTAGTTCTAGAGCAGGTTGTATACATCTTGCAACTGTTGCTCAACTCTTTAGCGAACCCATACTCTTTGACATTGTAAAGTATCACCATGTTGCTTTATACCAGGTACCCTGAAAGTGAGATGACCACAAGCTACAATATTCCACTTAGTTTGCCCAGTTCACTGCCTACTATGTAATCCACTATGCTTAGTATCTTTCTTTCCTCTTACATAATGAATACACAAAGTGAACTAGATGCTTACACAAAGTACATCTACAGATCTACTGCAATAACAAACACTGTAGTTAGCCTCTATATTATCACCTGCAGGAGACAGCTGCCCAAACTGCTTTCAGAACCTTTTTATCATATATATTTATTTGTGTCCATTCATGCAGCTAACCTTTTACATTTTACAAACACTAATCTATTGCTCGTAAAGTCTTTTCGCCCACTCGCATTGTCGAGTAGAAATTATGAAGGGCGAGTAACATTTACAAGAGATGTTTGAAACTTTTAGTTAACATTTACTTTGTTTAAAGTAAATGTCAAAGGTTTCACTGTGCATGACCAGCCTCTGAGTGGCAGCAGTGTGCCAAACAAAGTGAGTTTGTAGTGACATGCACCATTTTATAGAAATCGCATTTTAAATTAGTTGTCCTCCGTTACTATGGGTCGAATGCATTTCTCTTAGGTTGAATGGGTAAACTAAGTTACCAGACCTGCATGTCTAGATGAAGTTTAAAGAATTTGCTAGGCCTGACTCCTCTCACTAATGTCTTATTTCAGCGGTATGCACCACTGCTTTATTGTTGCTCATTTCCTTTCTTGGGTACATATAACCTCTGGTGATATTAACAATACTGGTACACAATTGCTAATCAAATAGGTCAATCTGCTAATCATTTTTTGAAAACTAATGTATGCCTTGTAGTTGCAAAGTCACCAGACCCTACTAAAGATGTTTGCCACATTGAAGGAACCTGGGTGAGGAGCGAGGAAGGTAAAATACTCCCCAGAAATACTGATGTATATGGAAGGCGGCGGGGGATTTCTACTTAGATTAATTCCTAGGGCAAGAGGGAAAATAAGGCTCTTGCCCCGGCAATACACTGACGAACCCCTATGGAAGATAGGTATGATAAATGGCTTTCGCCAGTAGACTTTAAAGTCCTAAAGACGGGCAATTATCGGGATCATATGAAGGCAATGACAAAGATGTTCCACGGCAAGCAAAACATCCCTGAAACAGATCAAGGAGGGCATAGTGGCGGAAACGGCATGGGTGATTATAAACAAATGTTACATCTTGTCTAGGTAATAGCCTCATACAGTAAACAATGTTGAGTAGGTTCTAGACCCATAAACGTATACTTAGATATGCTGGGCTTGTGGCAGTGTGGAGGGGAGCTTGACCTGTTTTTTGGGGGTTGCAGCAGAGTACATGGTTGCCTTCCTGGCCACTGAAAGCTCACATGGTGACTTTATTGTGGGACTCAGTGATTGGGGATCAGAATTGGGTGCATAAAACATTCCCACTCCATGCAATGATACGTGTCAAAAAGATGATGCTGGTGGATCCCAGAAATCCGCAACTCAATGATAGAAATTAATTAACTATGGCATCACGAGAAATTGATTGATCATAGGAGAAAGGCCATCTGAAAAATGTGAGAAAATTAGGGGTAACTGTTTAAGGTTATGGGAGCTTGAGACGATAGACCACATTGATTTGTATGAAAGTTCAGGCATGATGTAGTGTGGGTGCTACACTCACAGAAGGGTAGATACCTCCATCACTCTGCACCCCTAAAACCTACTTCTATTTTTTGTGCATTCTCCATTCAAAGGATTGTGCGGATTCGGGGAATGAACAATCTAAGGAGATCCAAGAGGGTGAGGCAATCTAGGAGGTCTAGCCATAAAGAGGATAGAAGGGGCCCTCCTTGATAAAAAATATGTTGCTATTAGGGGAGAGATGTAGTACATATGTGTGAATAATTGAGCAGAGATTCCAATCTTCGTCAATTGCCTCGCCTTTCTCGACAGTCCTCTTCTTGCCAGAGTTAACAGCGCCTAAAGACCAGATCAAAACTCTTGCTCCTGCTTAACAGCACACCAAACTACCAGATGCCAGCCTCGCCACAGCCCTTTCTGAACTTCTTGAATATGTGACCTTGCAGACAGCAGTGGGCATGTACCCTGACCCCATCCCCTTCTTCATGGGTCTGCAACCTGCAGATCTCCAATTACTTTGTACTACAATGCTCATGATTCTAGAACATTGACTGTGCTGGCTAGGGCTGATGGAATTTGTAGTGCAATATAGCTAGAGAGCCATACGGTTGCAGACCCTGCTCTAATTTCACCATCTTTCCAGGATGTTCAATGCCTTGGGCTGCATAAACCTGTTCAGGCGAGCAGAGTGCAAGGCTAGAATCCTTGAGAATCCTTGATCCCTCCGCCCTAGGTAAGCCTGTAACCATGTGTCTCATCAGCAACACACCCTGTGCACCATACCCACACGCATACTCACCTAGAGACTTACCACCCATAAACAACCTGCATAACTACACCAGGCAACCTCATTCAGACGCTCTCACATCCTACCATTCAAGAACTCATTTTTGGCATGCTCATTAATGTACATTCAAGTATGTCACTGAAACTACATGCCTGTACACCAATCAGAAAGTTAACACTGACTAAGCCACAAAGAAGTCCAGCAAAATCACCCTTGGAGATGTCAACCTCACAGGAGACCCACCTCTGAAAAGCAAGGCAGTACTCCTCAAGACCCTTCACATTAAACAATGTAGCCCTGGACCCTTGCTTAACAAGGAAAACACACTCAGCATCTTCTAGCCAGTATCACCAATGCGTGTTTGCAGATCTGCACACAAGAGTGACTGGACTGACCACTTCATCATCCAATTCCGTACCTATCTTGTTTTACTCAATAACAACCAACCAAAACCCCCAAACAATAGTATCACTCCTCCAAAAATCCTCATCAATACACTCAAACAGGTCCCTGACAAACACTGTAGGCCCTCCTGCACCACTGGAGATATTCACTACTTAGTCCAAACTCTCTTCTCCATGGTATACAAGGCAACTCACTGATGGCAAACCTTTCTCCCACAAACAAGCATAAACTGGGTACAAATCCCAGTCCCACAATTACTTCACCATACCACAAACCTGTATGAGCGAGCACTAACATCTCAGCTTAAGCCACTTACAAACAATTCAAATGCTCAAAGCTATTCTAAAAAGCACCATCATAACTCTGGTACTCCTTCTGGTACCGCTGTGCACGGCTTAACTCCCACATATCATCAATGAGTTGTATGCCTCAGCTTAGGCTGGAACATGGATGAGGATGGAGTACCAGGCTTTAACAAGAACCAGGGTCTGCAAAGGCACCCACATGCACGACTTTCCCAGGGAGAAGCAAATTATTCCTAAAAATGGCAAAGATGGATGTTGGAATGCAAATGTGTGCCCGGTAGATACCAGTGGTGCGGGTGAAGTGGCAGGCATAATAAGCATCCTGAAATCGAGATCTGAGTGTTGCATTGGGCGTCTCATGGGACAATTTGGAAAGAACAGCTGGAGATACGGCTGCTGGGGCTGGTAGGAGGAAGGTGTGAGGTGTCTAGTTGACAGACAGGGAAATTCATGCAAAGGAGTCCCTATGTGCGAAAGTGATACTGGCGACCCAGAAAAATGACAGAGTGGACATTTAGGTGTTTGACAGTGACATACAGAGGTAACAGCCAGGGAAGCGAAGCATTTGTCTAAGCAACAGACATTTATGGAGGAATTTAATGAGGATTGACCAACTATGGTGGGCATCTTGGAGCCTATCATCTCCCAGGCATCCATTGAAGCCACCCTGCTCACTCTGATTGGTCACATTTATTAGGGTATTTATGTTGCGCGTACCTACCTGCGGGAAGTAACGGAGCACTTTCAATCATATGGTGAAGAACACAGTGAGGGAAGCAGAGAAACATGGCAGTGGTGAGCTAACGGGAGGGTGGGCAATTAGCAGCAAGGGATCTACAAGCAACCAGGGAAGGAAACAGTGAGAAGCAGATATCCCAGTCTCATTGATGAGTGAGACACCAGGGGAGAACTTATCAACCTTTGAGGACAAGCTACCTGATGCCTTCCTGAACTCTGATAGAATCTCTCACGATATTCCAGAGCAAAGTTAACACAATTCTGCATAGCAACAAAATAGGAGGGTGGGAACGGTGTAGATCGGAACGGTGCTGTGGAAGTCGGAACGACTGAGTATCAACGGAACAGCAGAGGTAAACATAAGAAATAAAAGCTACTTGTGATTGATTCACAAGAAATGTGTAATAGTGCAAGAGCAGTTCGCACAGGTGAGGAGAGTCCTTCAACACTGGTATCAATCAACAGGGAACAAGAAAAAGAGTCTGCGGTAAGAGCCCTATCCGACTGCCTATGGTACAGCAATGCACATGGATGGCCACATTCAATGAGAACACTGCTTCGCCAGGCAGGGCCTCAGGAATATGGGCCAGGAGTATAGCTCAGGGGCAGCGTGCTCGTCTTGGAAGCAAGACCACACCGAACAGCATTTCCAAGCTCAGAGGGTCAATTCTGGCATGAACGGCGTTACAAGAACCGAATTTATATTGAGGCTTCAAGGTAGTCCTGTGGGATTCTTGCCATACCCATTACCCAAAACGATTGCCAAATGTAATCCAGGGAGAATGAAAAGGTGAAGCACTGTGTTTTGTTTTACAGTGGAATTGTTCCTTACTTGTTCCCCACTTTGACACTCGTTCTGCCCTTTCCTCTCCTATTCCCCCCATCTACTTAGTGCGAAGAGAGGAATTGTAGACCCCGTGACTTTGTTTTGGGCTTATATTTCCCAACAAATTAGTACTTTTTTGTTCTAGTTATACCCAAACAAAACTTGCGTTAATCATCTTCGGAACCCACCGCCACAAGCATGACATCCACGAGCAAATGCAATGCCATCATTTAAATAATCAATATAAGAGCATAATACAGGTGCCACACGAGCCCTAACCTCCCTGCCCCCCGTCACCACCGCCACACTCAACACCTCACTCATGGGCAACCAGCAGCTTTCAAAACCTGACCTAATAGAAATCATCTCAACCCTCAGAGCTGCAAACAGACCCTCGCCCTTCAAATAAAAAGGCCTACCCTCAACTCGATGACCTTGTAAACTACAACCTACTAGCCATTCTTAGGAGCCAGAATAGAACAATGTGTTGCCATCCAACTAAGACTACATAAATAATCAACACCTCCTCCAGCTCATGGTTTTATTTATTTTATATTTTCATCTATTTAGCGCCCAGACCTGGAGGTATCACAGCACGTTTACAGGAATTGCGAGAGCAAACAAACCGATATGTTCGGTTAAGTCTGTACATTTGTAATGTAATCCTGTTAGAACTGTTATGTTGGCCAGCCACCCACGATACACTTTCAAGTAGGCAATATCCACAGATTGTTACCAAACACAATGGCCTAAGAAACAATGACAGGACAGCCCTAGGCTGGAGCATAATAAGTGAGTTACCCCTAAGTGTGGGCTATTACCATTGCGATTTAGCTTCCTCTACAGGAATGAGGGGATAACAACATCACATTAGCATGCCTTTATGAAACATAAAATGGCAGCTATATGTGAGGATTGCTTTTCCCTCCCTCGTTGGCCATTCAAATTTAGACCCAATATTTGGGTGGGATTTTAAAGTGAAATAGATAAGCTAAAAAACCTGCAAGATCTGTACTATTGGAAATAACAAGAAAGCATGCAACTCTATGAAACATACCAATTCTGGAGAACTTCAGTTAAAGGTGTGCAGCACATTCATTGTGCTCATGTGCTGTGTAGTTTACTTTCTGCCTTTCTGCCTTTAGAATGTGTATCGTTTTCCAGCACTCTGTGTTACTGTTCCGCCTGCGCGTGCAATGCTGTGTGTATATTCTCTTAATTCTATGACTATATTTGATGTATTATGCCTGTGTTATCTATTCATGTACATTATGTATTCTACTTATGTATGTTTGAATTATGCCTCTATGTGTCTTGCAGCCTGTCTGCCTGTGTCCTTTTTGGCTGTATTCTGCCCGTGGGTCTGTATATAGTGTGTCTGTATTTGTATTATGCCTGTGTATGTAAATATATGGGATACATTACTCACCGTAATCGTATTTCTGATGCTTGTATCTGCTTAGGCCGACATCTAGTGGAAGCTGCAGGGTATTACAGTTTGTTTTTCGAAACTCGAAAATGTGCGTCGACACAGAGCGTGCCAGTAATACTATTCCTAGTGTGACGTCCACTGTACCCATGATCCCTCACGAGTGTAGGACCCCCAGATTGTATTTTTTCTGACATGAGGTAGCATGAGGAGTAGCGTGAGTACAGATTATCCAAGCAGATAGATAGAAAGATAAGACTACAAGCGTCCATGCAGCTTCTCTCAGAGGGGAGGAAGGGCGGGCGCATGTGAATCTAAGCAGATACAAGCATCAGAAATACGATTACGGTGAGTAATGTATCCCTTCTGAGGCTTGTGGAATCTGCTTAGATCACATGCTGTGCATAGATTAGGTGGGATGTGAGAAGGGTCATGAGCAAATAAATGTCTTAGAACCGCTTGTCCCACTTGAGTATCTGTCTTGGAATGAGTGTCAATGCAGTGGTGCCGAGTAAAAATGTGAATAGAGCTCCATGTAGCTGCTTTGCAAATGGTGTCAAGGGGTAGATTGGCAATGAAAGCCAGAGTGGCCCCAGTGCCTCTAGTAGAGTGGGCTCTTGGCGTAAAAGGCAGAGTTCTTTCAGAAAGGGAGTAACACAGCTGGATACAGTTGACTATCCACTTGGAGATGGCACCTTTAGAGACACAATCTCCTTCTCTGCCTGTAGCTACGGAGGCAAACAGTTGGTCTGTTCTTCTTAGCGGCCTGGTCTTGTCTACATAGTAGAGGACTGCTCTTCGCACATCTAGAGTGTGTAGTTTCACCTCAGCAGAGCTTTTGGGTTCTTGGAAGAAGGCCGGAAGCTCAGTGGACTGGTTAACGTGGAATTTAGAAATGAACTTAGGTGAGAACCTAGGGTGTGTTTGTAGAACCAGTTTATCCTTATGAACAGTAAAGAAAGGATCCTGCACTGACAGAGCCTGAATTTCACTGACCCTTCTTATGGATGTAATAGCTACTACGAAGTCAGTTTTATAGGTCAGGTGTTTGAGACTGGCTTTATGCATGGGTTCAAAGGTTGGCCCCATGAGTTTAGCAAGCACCACATTAAGGTCCCATCCAGGTGGTGGGTTTGAAATTGGAGGGTGGAGTCTCTTTACCCCTTCCATGACGGCTTTAACCACTGGTACTTTCAACCACGAAACCTTCTTATGGGAGGTGGTGTAGGCCGACAGTGCTGCCAGGTGTACCTTGAGTGAATTAAATACCAACCCTGCATCTAGCAGGTGGAGCATGTAGGTGACAATGTTGGAAGGAGTGCAATTAACCAGGTTGATTTGTTTATTCTGGCACCAGATAATGAACCTTTTCCATTTGTCAAAGTAACAGTGCCTCGTGTTTGGCTTCCTAGATTCTTTTAAGATGTCAGTGCACCTCTGTGGTAAGTTGAGATGTCCAAACTCTATGACTTCAGGAGCCATGCTGCCAAGTTCATTGAGCTGGGTTGAGGATGCACTGTTTGACCTTGGTGCTGGGACAGTAGGTTGTACCAGCACGGGAGCCTGATGGGCTCGCACAACGCTAGTCTGCATAATTGTGGGAACCACAGTTGTCTCGCCCACATGGGAGCAACTAGGATGAGCGCCATCGATTCCCTGTGCATCTTGTTGACCACCTTCCTCAAGAGAGGGGTTGGTGGAAAAGCGTAGGCAAACATCCCTGACCAGTTCATTCACAGGGCGTTCCTCTTGGAGTCTGGCTGAGGAAACCTGGATGCGAATCCTGGCCATTGCCTGTTTTCGCTTGTGGCGAATAGGTCTATAGTGGGGAAACCCCACTGTGAGAAGATGTCTTCTACGACTTCTCTGTGTAGACACCATTCGTGTTCTTCTGGGAGGGGATCTCTGCTCAAAGCGTCCGCTAGCGAATTGAGATCCCCTGGAACATGTTGAGATGACAGGTAAATGTTCCGTCTGAGTGACCATATCCACATTTCCCGGGGCAAGCTTGGACAGATTTGGCGAACAAGTCCCTCCCTGTTTGTTTAGGGAAAACATTGCTGTTGTGCTGTCTGTTAAGATCTGCACTGATAGGTTCAACAGGTGGGGCTCGAACGCTTTAAGCACTCTGAATGCTGCCAGAAGCTCTAGCAGATTGATATGATTCTTGGCCACTGTGTGAGACCAGAGACCCTGAGCTGTGTGGTGATGGAGGTGTGCTCCCCACCCTGACAGGGATGCGTCTGTTGTGACTACAGCCTGTACCTCTGGATCGTAAAAGGGTTTCTCCTTTGACAAGTTCTGTCTTGTCCACCAGTGAAGACTTTGTACAAGTGTTGGCGAAACGACCACTAGATCGTCCCATTGACCACTTGCCTGAGACCAGTTTCACCAACCATTCCTGCATGGGTCGCATGCACAGGCGCGCGTGGGGGACCAGGTAAATACATGACGCCATCATGCCTAGCAAACGCATCGCGTTGCGCACCCTTATCTGGCGACCGGGCTGATAGAGGAATTTACAGTAGTAGATTCCGAATTCTTTCCTCTGATGTAAAATCCAACCCCTCCTGAGTGTTTAGGACAGCTCCTAGGAACTGTTTGGAGGTGCTTGGCACCAGACTTGATTTTTTCTCGTTTATGGAGAAACCCAATTCGAAGAGGAGGTCGATCGTTCTTTGAATGTTTGATCTGCAAATTACTGGGGTCTCCCCCGTGTTGAGCCAGTTGTCCAGGTAAGGGTACACTGGGATTGCCTCCCTGAATAGGTGTGCCGCCGCCACTGGCAGTATCTTGGTGAATACCCTTGGAACCGAGGCTATACCGAAGGGCAGCACCTTGAACTGGTAGTGCTGACTGTCCACCTTGAAGCGCAATAATCTTCTGTGCGCTGGGAACATGGAAATATGAAAATAGGCATCCTTCATGTCCAATGTTGCCATGTAATCCCCCTTTTTTAGGAGGGGGATTACCTCTTGTAGAGTAGTCATGCAAAATCTTTGGGACTTGACATACTTGTTTGCAGGGCGTAAGTCTAATACCGGGCGCATTGTTAAATCTTTTTTTGGCACAAGGAAGTAAGTTGAATAAATACCCTTGTTTACCTGGTTGCCTGGGATGAGTTTGATCGCGTCCTTTGCTAGAAGATTGACAATCTCCTCGAGGAGGAGCTTTTGGTGGTCCAAGGAATGTATCTTTTGACGTGGAGGGTGGTTTCGGGGGCGCTCGAGCAGTTCTATGCAGTATCATGCAGACATTGTGGACAGCACCCATCTGTCTGATGTGATCCCTTCCCAAGCTTGGGTGAAGTTGGAAATGCGTCCCTCTACTGGGGTGTGTGAGAAGGGTCCCTGACCGGAGCGTCACTGTTTTGCAGGAGGCGTGCCGCCTCTGCTGGGGCTGCCTCTATCTCTACCATGGCTTCTTTTGTTTCCTCTTCCGTAACTCTGGGTAGTCTGTTGGTTGTTACCCCATGATGTACCCTGTCCCTGTGTATAATTGGAGCCCCTTTGGGAATTCTGGCCGCGTGGGCGACGAAAATTACCATTCCCTCTTTGATTAGGGGGCTTGTTCGTCAACTGTCCCAGGGATTTCAGAGTATCATACTCGTCTTTGGCAGTTTTTAATGCGTCCTCCAAATGCTTTGCCAAAAAGGAGATTCGGTTCCACCAGCATGTCTATTAGGGATGCTTGCGTCTCTGGTTTATACCCCAACTGTCTTAACCAAACATGCCTTTTAACGACAGTGCCCTCTGCTATGAGCCTGCCCGCGTTATCTGTGGCATCAAAGGTTGTTTTAAGGATGTAACCGGACACGGCTCTCCCCTCCGACGGGACCTGGGCCAATTGACCCTTTAGTGGTTCCGGTGCAGAGTCAATGAGGGCAGCTACCTGCTCCCACTGGTGGCAAATGAAACTTGCAAGCAGATAGGTGGTGTTGGCAATCCTTGTCTGGTAAGCGGAAGTGGAGGCTACCTTCCTTCCCAACCCGTAGATTCTCTTGCTCTCCTTATCTGGGGGGGGCCTCAGATGATGATAGAGCTGTCCCCGCCTTCTTTCTGGTGTTAGTAATTACCAAGGAGTCGGGCTTCCGTTGACCCGTTATGTAAAGCGGGTCTGACTGGGCGGCCCTGAACAATTTCTCGATTCTGGGGTTTACAGCCCTGGTGAGGTTAGGAGTCAGAAGGGAAGGATCAATTCTCAGTTGGATGGACTTGAGAATTGGAATGGCTTGGGCAATGGGTCTCTTCTCTCCCACTAGTTCTTCTGCAAAGACCCTCTCCTCCTGTGCCCCCCGAGTGTCTATGCGGAAGTGTTCTGCCGCTCTAGCCTAGACCTCATTTAGGAGGGGCTGGTTGTCTACTGGATAGTAGGTAACCTGGGGTTCTTTGCAAACAGGAAAGTCTATTCTGTAGACTTCTGTGACATCATCTTCCTCGCCCTCTTAATCCCCATAATAGTCCACCCCAGTTTGGTCATCCAACATTACCAAGTCTGGATCCTCATCGTACTGTTGTGGATCCTCACCATACTGTGTGTAAGGCTGTATGTAAAAATGGTCTGAAATCAGAGTTGGAGTCTCAACCCAAGGTTTCTTAGTAGGGGGCGGAGGGTCCCTGGATCCCGAAGGAGTAGCACTGTCCGGGGTATAGGTGAGGAAGTGCTCTGGGTTCTTGGAGGAGAAGTCAGCTAAGGAGGACATTCTAGTCATTACCCTGTCTATATCTTCAATGGTTCATTTTTTGGAGCTGGGAATGACCATTTCCTGAGAGGGTTCCCCTTCTATTCCTTGTTTGAACCTAGGGGCCTGGACAGCGGTCTTGGATTTATGTTTATCTGAAGACTTTGAACTGTCCTTAAGTGTCTGTGATGCAGAAGAAGAGTGAGATGGTTTCTTCTGCTGTTTACCCTCTTCCCCATGAGTAGAAGAGTGTTTCCCTGATGTTTTCACCTCCTCAGAGCTTTTCGACACCTGGCGTCGAGATTCGGGGGTAGTGTTTCTTTCTTTCGAGTGAGCACGTCGGGGCTCGGAAGCAGCCGCCGAACGGTCTGCCGGAGCCGACTTCTAGTGCGTAGCCTGGGACTGGAGGTCGGATTCGTCTTCTGACGATCGTACCTCTGTAACTTTGGTGAGTGAGGCACTCTTGGCAACTGTGGACGGTTGCCTCGAATCGTGCGGCGATCTTGACCGGGAACGCTCAGAGGACACTGATTCGGTGGACCGCTCTCTTCGTGCCTCTTTCCGAGAACTCGACACGCGTGTCAAGTCTCGGTTGGACTTCGAGTGTTTAGGTGTAGAAGTGGTGTGGGTAGCGCTTGTGTCGCCGGGTGTGTTCCCCATAACTGCCCTGCCGGACAATCTTCCGAGGTCGGGGACTTGCGCTTGGGTGTCTTTCGACACCTCTTTGCCCTCGCCGTCCAAAAGTACGGCGTCGCT
Source organism: Ambystoma mexicanum (assembly GCF_040938575.1). Classification (NCBI taxonomy): domain Eukaryota; kingdom Metazoa; phylum Chordata; class Amphibia; order Caudata; family Ambystomatidae; genus Ambystoma; species Ambystoma mexicanum. The sequence goes on from NC_090926.1 coordinate 1,228,227,134, forward strand.
GCCATCACTGAAGGCGCCCTCCGCTTCCATGGCCTCGAATTGCCTGTCGTGGTGGGCCCAACGTTTGGTCGAGCTGTCCTTTAGTGTTTTCGCCTTGAACCGGCTACACGCTCTGCAGTTCGCCTCGGGGTGATCTCTCGGCAATCGGAGGTTACAGGTGGCGTGTTTGTCAACCCAAGGGTACTTGCGGTTGCACTTGGGGCAAAATTTAAATGGGGTACCCTCCATATGCACCCTGTGGCAGTGGGCTAGTGTGTGTAGGAAAAATAAGAGTGTAGAGTATGTTTCCACCCCCCACTCTCCCTACTTGCAGGGCCGAGGCTAGAGGCCTTCCAAGCCCCGGGCCGAGGCCAGAGGCCTTCCGAGGCCCAAAGTCCGTCGTGCAGCTCTCGACGGTTGTTTGTTCTTCGGACCGGCGTCGATCTTCGAACTTCGATGTCTCGACGTGGGAGTGGAAAAATGGGGAAATTAATATTATATTTAGCAAAATATGGCTGGAAGCCAGGGAACTCCGCACAATGCTTCCGACCAGTATGGCGGCAAAAAAACAATCTGAGGGTCCTACACACGTGAGGGATCATGGGTACAGTGGACGTCACACTAGGGATAGTATTACTGGCACTCCCTGTGTCGACGCCCATTTTCGAGTTTCGAAAAACAAACTGTAATACTCCGCAGCTTCCACTAGATGTCGGCCTATGCACAGCATGTGATCCAAGCAGATTCCACAAGCCTCAGAAATATATATAGATAGAGAGAAAGAGAAAGAGAGAGAGAGAGAGAGAGGGAGAGCAAGGGAGAGAGAGAGATAGATAGAGAGAGAGAACTCTGCTTGTGTCCATGTGGTTTTCTTGTATTCTACCTGAATGTGTTTGTTTTGTATGCTCTTGCTTCTATGTTTCAAAGTGATAAAGTCCAAGAGGAAGCATGCAGGAATTGCCCACCTAGTTCGTCCGCCAGCCTCTTCCCGTCTTCGGCTGGAATCAGGCGATCATCCTCCAGGTCGCACTTGTTCCCCACCAGGATGACTTGGGCGTTGTCCCACGAGTAGGTCTTGATCTGCGTGGCCCTGCGCCCATTTAGGAGAGAAGGGAGAAACATTAGCTTTAATGGTCACAGCGCCAGGCACATTCATGCTGCATCACAGATATCTGATAGATCTGGCCAAGCACACCCAATGTACGCATGTCAATGTTCAGGAAAAGGGATACATGTACACAGGTCTTAGTGCTACATGATCAAGGACGCTGGTAGAGCGTGTAAGTCAAACACCCTGAGAGGGCGGGCAAAGTGTACAGTTCGTAATTCACTGGCGGATGCACGCTCCCCGCTATTAAGCCAGGAACTGTTCCTTTTTGGTACATTTACATCATGAATCTAGGGGGCATTGGAGAAAGTCCAGCAGCTCTGAGCTAATATGCTTCCATCACATTTTCATGCTGCCAGAAATGCTGGAATCCATATGCATTACAGGTGGGCAGGGGTGTTGCTAGGTCTGGAAAAGACCGGGGCTACGCTAATGTTGGAACTATTGGGACTGGGGGCTAGCTAGTCTTTTGGCTGTAGCTCCTGAGTTTCTATCCGGGGCTACAACCAAAAGACCAGGGGCTATAGCCCCTTTAGCCCCCCCTAGCAACGCCTCTGCAGGTGGGGTTTTTTTATTTGTAAAAGCTACTCAGAACCTATAGAGATTCATGCTAATGAGGTCCCTTGTACATAGTAAGGGCATGAACTACTGTATTATCCACTGGCTGGAAAAAGGCACAGAAACTGCCAGATAGCCATGGCTGTAACCCTGCACGTTAGGGGGAGGAGGGGAAGTTAGTAGGACTGATCGGGAGAAAAGAAAGAGCTGTGATGTGCTGTTGGCCGCTTCAGTTCCGTTGACATTGTTCACTGAGCGTAGGTGTGTTTTTTGGGTTGGTAGCTCCCATGGGCTGTTGGGCGAGGTTATGTGTGGCTTGTTTCAATGTGGTGTAGTGAAGTACGTGCGGTTTGTTCTGCTATAAAGGTATGGTTTTGTTTATTCAGAGTATGAGAGGTGTATGCAGAAGGGTGAGTTTTAGTAGGCTTAGTGGCAGTACCTTTCATACCCCTGCTGTTATGACTAACTGTGGCCCACACCCCTTCCCCTGTCGTACATTCTGGAGTGCTGCAATTACCACGCCCACGGGTTCCTCCAGGAGGATGCGTTCCCTGTGCCCTGCGGTCCATCTGTTCCTATCTTTCTCCAATGTTTCAATCTTAGGCCCTCTATCAGTGGTCCAATTAAGTCCGACCATCTCCCTCCCCGGTTTCATCTTTTTGACCCTCTATAGAGATGGGTACACTCTAGGCCTCAAAAACCACCCCTCCATTCAGATGCCTCTCTTCTTTCCCGCAATTCACTCCGGTCTGGAACAGCTAAGGGAAGATCACCTATTTTTACACAGTAGCAGTATTTCGACCCCTAGAACTGGCACAAGGGGCTACAGGGGGGAAAACATTCCTAGATCCGAGATACAGCAGCAAGTAAAAACCACTTCGATTTGAGATGCCTGGCAAGTGGGAAAAATTGGTACATTTGAGATACATTAGTAAATGGAGAACCACCTACAATTGGGACACAGCAGTGATTGTAAAACTACTTACTAGCTGGCTAACATCGGTGTGCTATGTTATGTTAGGTAATAAGAGTGGTAGGGTTTTAATGATATACAGTAATTGCTATAATCCTCACCCTGACCACACTTACCTTATCAGTCGCTGCTGGTTGACGGCGACAGGCTTCTCAGGCAAACACACAATGGAGCTGCTTCTTCCAGAGCTGCCCTTTGCCTTTGGGCCCACAGCCAGTGCGGCTACCCGGGCAGAGGCTGCCCTCAAGGGTTGGCTTAAATGGGGCACTAGGGCCAATCAGGGGTCGAGTGTGGGCTGGGAGGCGGAAGGGGAGAGTGGAAACAGAAAGAGGGCTGTGGGAGGGGGTTGAGCAAAGAGACACCGAAAAGCGGTGAAATTCAACAAAAGTTAAACTCACTTGTGAGGGATTCGACCATCTGCACAGTGTGCGCGTGCCTGGGCTTTTTTAGGAAATGGAATAATGGGAGATCAACCTCTAAAAATGTGTGGGGCTAAACCGCACACATTTTCTAATGCTCGCCGCACAACGAAACACATAGTCCATTGTACTCTGGAGGACACAGCCTACAGGCGCAGTCCTCCCTGTCACATGTATCTGACAGGTGACAGCAAGGGGTGCACGAAAATATCAAGATGAGAAGAGCAATACCTTCCTCCTCTCTTGGCCAGCCTAATTAAATATCAAAGGCTCCATGGAGCCACCCTGTTCTATTGTCTAGGTTCTCTGTGGTGGCGGTGCATACTGATGAGAGTTAATTGAAGCAGGCCTGCGAATTGGCCGGGTCACAGAACTTAACAATGGATATGCAAACAAACACCTGTTTTATATGCAATGTGTCACCTTGAAGCTAGCTCCCACCCCTCTGTACGAAGGGCAGTGAATGTCATGTCTGGGACAACTGTTTACAGTAGGCAAACTCCCTTTCAGAGGGACGAAGTATGTGATTTGAGGGAGGCTCAGTTAATCATAGAGACACTTTGATCTACGACAGGAAGATGGGTGGGACTTAGGAGTACATGTTGTCACCCCTTACCTTTCCTGTTGCAAAGCACTCTGGTGTTGACCTCACGCATAACAGAAGACTGTTGTTGGGGACCCCAGATTGGTTCCTTAAGGTAAGCTTAGCCTGCACCAATCACTGGGGTCCATTTGGCTTTAAGAGAGGGCTGAGCCCCTCACTTAGCAGATCATCAGATAACTTTGGAAGGAGTAAGAAGGAGGACTCATTTGGACCATGGCTGAAGGCACAGTCTGCCTTACATGTTCCGTCAGTGACGGAAGGCCAGGATTTCCAAGAGGGAAGCAAGATCCCTCCCCTAAACATCTGCCACACAAGCATCAACCAGCGCCCATCTTTTAAGAACATTTGAGGCCGTTGAGCCCTCGAACCGTGACCGATTGCACCACTGACTGTTGTCACTCTGCAGTCACTAAAGCTGTCCGAGACGCCTCGACCAGTGCTTCAGATACGCCAACCAGCACATGGGTGATTCTTGACCCCGAGCCGCTGTGTAAGCTAGTCTGCAGCTGTCCGTCCAACCTTACTTGCCAAACTGTCTGCCTCCTGATACCCGCAGCTGTCTCCCGTCTTAAAGTCTTTTGCAGGAGCTGCAAAATGTCCTGGAACCGACTCAGCGCTGTCAAGCATCAAGAACATCTCAAGCATCAGGTACATTTCGAGTGTGTCCCCACGGTCCTTCTCTGAAGGCCCCTAGTGACATTTACGACCCCTTCTTCCCTTGGTGCTGAAACCAAAGAACCTTGAACAGTTAAGACTGATTGCTTTACTGACTACCCTCCTGTCAGTATCCAGAGTGCATCCCTTTCCTTCGTGAAACTGTCCTCTGTGTTCCTTTACAGTTTGGGCTGTATTTTGTAGTGTGCTAGAACTGTCTATTATAATAATAAAGTATATATTTTTATACAACCTTGACTGGACAATCCCTTTTATCATTGGGTAATAATTGTATTTTAGCTGTGTTTCAACTAACCAACTATCCACGACCTTGCTGAGATAAGCCTGCCGTTCTGTCCAAGTTACCAAAATTGGACAAGGAGGCTTATAATTTACTTGTGCTCCAATCTGTTTGAATCCCTTCTGGTTTTACTAGAGGTGTGGGGCTGATTCATGGTTTAGAAACAGATATTCATCCCTGGACCACTGGTGCCCTGGAAGTTGATTCGTCACATCAGTAACAGGCCAATGCCGGCAAGATGGGCAGTAGCTCGGAGAACAATGCCGCATCTGCAGGGGCACTCACCGGTTTGGAGTGACAAGTGGAAAGTCTGCGAAGTGCACAGGCGAGGGGATGAGAGCCTCTAGATATTCCAATCTGGGCGCTGGAACCTATCAGGAGGGGGCTGGGAGTCGGGAGGGGGAGAGTGAATAGGAAAAGGGCTGTGGGATGGGGTTGAGCGAAGAGACATGCCGAAAAGCGGCGGCATATGACAAACGTTACATGACAGTGAAAGGCAAATGCCGGCAAAATGAGCACAAAAAACAAAATTACACAGAGAAGCACACGGACACATTAACATTAGCGGGACGGTGCTCTCTGGTCAAATACCACCCCTTCTTCAGTGTTCACCCCTTTCCTGAATAGGCCTTTAATTTCAATTCAAAGCATTTACCATCGATACTGATTTGGCCAATGGCTGTACCGTGTTGGTTGTAGATTCTTGAGTTTCACCTTAGGGTGCAGAGACACATGGTTTCACATGTTTAGTAGGGTATCCTTTCCAGGCTGTTTTGTGTCTCAAGCAGAGCTAGAGGGGTATGGGCGGCAGAGGAACAGGGAAAATGGCTGCGATTTGATAGAGCTCCGGCCATAACGCCAACACCCTGCCTCAAATAAAGGACTAGTGGCTGAACTAACCAACAAATACAAATGAAGGTATTTGGTCGACAGACACAAGCCTCAGTGAATGAACTGTGAAACATGCCTGGCGCCAGAGCGTCTAGTGAGGCTTCCTGCTGACAATCAGTCGACTACTGAATGATGCCCCATGGTGACGAAGATGACCTGCGGGGGTCCATCCATGGGCACACCCCTAGCGCTGTAGTGACCTGCATCATGGACAATTCTGGACAGGAGGCTCAAAGGGCTGCAAGAGGTAGGCGTGCCTGTCATTTGCCACGGGTCCTTCCTAGCCAGTGAGATTTGTCCAGAGATGGGCCTGGAATGGTTGACATTTGGTGGCGGTCCAAGGAAAAATTCAGGGGTAAGCCAAAATTAGAATGCTCTGCTGTGGAGGGAGTATTTTCTCCCACCTATCCCACAACTAGGCTAATGTAAACAAAGCAGCAACACGTAATAGGAAGTTGCCAGAATGGTAAAAACAATTTAAATACAAACATTTTTGTGCTCTCACTGCAGATCCATGTTCTTGTCACTTATGCTTTGTGAACTAAATGCAACTCTTTCTTGGGGCACCTTGGCTCTCCTATGTTTATGCCAGGCGCAGCGTAACATGACACACACACACAATCCAGTGAAAGAATTATGCCACTCTTTCAGTGGGAAATCAATACATTCATTACGTTCTTGCGACAGAATACCGTCTGTGATGGTGAAATAGCCTATGATGTGCTAAATTCGGTTTCTGGAATAGAGATTGCGATTTGCTAATCAGGCTTCACTTTCATAATGCCCCATGCCAAAATGCATACTGATATCATATTTTATTTATATCGTGCCCATACACAAGTGTTTCAGGGCGTGACAAGGCACGGGAGGGGAACAGGGGAGAACAAAACAACTATCTTACTAGGCCCAGTGACATTGATAACGCACAAGTGCATGGAGGAGGGAACGGGGAGTGTGCAAGGGGCAGGGGAAGAGTGGAAAGTGCTGAACACGTGAACAAAACAAAAGCAGGTAGTGCGGCCAGCAGGTGGCAAGTGCAAGAACAAGGCGCAGACAACGTGGGTCTAATAAGAGCAGGAAGGGGCCTGTATGGTTGTAGATAAAGACCCAAGTGCAAGGGTTGCCAGGAGGCAGGGCGGGTATGCGGCTGGGTCTGCAGTGATCTGGGCCTGAAATCAGAGAGTAGCCAGGTGCCCAGTTCCAGAAGAGACAGAGATCAGCAGGGGAGTGGAAGAGAGAAGGCAGAAGCAAAGAGGAGGGTCTTGAGGTGCTTCCGGAACCGAAGATGGTTCTCCTCAAGTTTCAGAGAGGCAGGGAGGCTGTTTCAGAGGGAGGCCCTAGCCGAAGAAAGAGATCTACCCCCAACTCGTTGCTACTGCACAAATGTACCCTGCTGTGACCATCTCCTGACATCCCCCAGCAGCTGCCCTGCAGTGTTTCAGGGCAGGTTCAAAGGTAAAAAGGGCGTCCCTGAACACAGTTGCCAGAATACGCAGAGGAGGTTTTTCCTGCACTTCTGGCTCAAACTATTATAATTGTGTAACCAAGCAGCCTGGTGGCAGTTATTAATATTTAAATAGAAGCCATGTCTAGTTAGAAATATCAATCAAACATGGTGGCTACTAAGACTACACAATTTTAATGCCACAAGTATTGGATTTCATATTATTGTCAGCATGGTGACGGTTGACTCCTGCACGACAGGGCCTGGTGTCTATTAAACTGTCTGGCCTGGGTGTACCACAACAGCCATGCTGGATCCAGTCCAGGAATCATCCCTTTGATCACCCAGAGTGTAGACATGTTCCCACAGGGTACAGGCACCCTCCCCATGAGGTGCCCTAGAAGCTGGTGCTTTAAATCTAGTCCCATCATGACCATGGCCACATCACACAATGATGCTGATTACTGAAGTCCTTTTAAAATAGCTAGACACAGGAAGAGGTGGTATTAGTATAGCCCAGAGGACAGCTTCAGTCCATGTTGGATTTTGGGAGGGCTCACAAACATCCTGTCCCCTAGCCCCACTTACGATAGACAAAGCACTCATGGCTTGGCATCAGAAGGCATAGTGCACTTGTTACAGCAGCCATGATATGACTCTTAACAACAGGCTTTCTCTGGACCAATCCCCTCTAGCAATTTACCCATCTAAGGGGGAATCTCTCCCCTTATTTGATTTATCTTTGGACACTAGTTGAAGGATTCACTGGAAACTGATTGGGAATGCAGTCTACTACAAAGTCCTTTGCCAGAGATGCGAAGTCCAGGTTGTCCAAGGAAGAGAAAAGTTCTTCTCCCTGACCATTCGAAGGGCCTATTTGGAATGGCCAGCTGGCCCACAAGGCCTACTGCATCTGAGACACTGCTACCCAGGACCCGGCTCACTGGAGATGGCAGAACCATGCACACCTTCTTAGTTGGGAAGGGCAGAAGAAAGGGCTTGTCTTTCCCCTTAGGCTCTAGAGTGAGATTCAGTTTCCAGCAACCAGAGAATCTAGTAAGCAATCTTTGGCTCTCCCAGGATCCTGTCAACGCTGCTCCCCGACCCGAACCTGGCTCTATGCTAAAAATGCGGTTTGATGCTGTTAGGGAGAATTCTCTGTTAATGCTAATTTCCCAAACCAGTCCCCCAGCAGCTTTGCTGGATTTTTTGGGGTTTATTTTTTTCTCCTGCTAAGAGTGAGACTCTTTTGCTCCCACTCTTAGACATGATTTGAGATATCCTTTGACTTTGTAATGTGTTTAATGGGCTATGGGGTCTTTTACTCCATAGGGTTTCATGTATTTTTTGGTAAGTGTGTTACACAGAACCCTCAGTGCAGTAACACAGGGGTGTCATAGTGACCCCCAAACATAGACTCCATACCCTGGGACTGACTACTGTCTCCTAGGGCATGTAAAGTCACCATTGACTTTACTAGTTTTAAATTGGGAACAGAACCAGTACAAACCATCATACTGTGGAAGTACTGCTAGGGGTAATTAGATTGCCCCAGGGTCTGTTTTTCGAGGGGGCACTGTGCAGTCCCCCCTTGTCGAGTTTCTGGCTGGTGGCAGTGGTTACCACGCGAAATATTCTACCAGAATATTTCCTATGGGATTTTTCCATTCATTTTAAACGCACCACTTTTTGGTGCAATGTAAATAAGTGGTGTTTTAACTAAGACTTGTTCAATAAGTAATCAGGGATGTATATATATTAATAGTGACTGTGTTTGAACTTGCTTGCCATATTAGTGTTAGTGTATATTACAAAGTGTGTTTTAAAATAAATAATTATATACTTTTATACCCAAGCTCTGGTCTGTGTTTGCTTGTGCTACTGTATTTTAGTACCTATCTTATATTCTCTATATACTGTCTAACTCTTCTTGAGAGATGTCTGGCTGCTCAGCCACAGCTACCAGGTAAATCTGGGTGGTACAGACTGCTACCAATTGGGTTTACTGCCAACACATGTAGTCCTAAGCCTTTTGCAGTGGTCCCTAAAGCCTCTTGCACAGGTTTCTGCCTAACAGATGCCAAAAATGCCTAGACACCCGGTTCAACAACAAAATAAAACTGAAACACAAGAACTGCAAGGTAATTGAATTGGCCCTCTCCTTCTGGTCCCCCTTAAAATACAATGGTGACTTTTAAGCCTTCTTCTCTAACTTTTGAAAGACGTTCTATAACGTTGACATTTTGCTGCTGAAATCTTTGCCTGAGAACCCCTTCCTACAAACCCAGAATGCCTCTTTATTCTAAAGTCTGCTTTCTGTGAGAAACTAGGAATGAGACGTGGGCACAGAGGACTTGTGGTGATTGGTATACACTTTTACTTAAATAATAAAGGGGTTGGAAAATGCCTCACTGTCCCTAATCTAGGAGGTATTTGCCTACCTCAATCAAAAACTAAGGGCCTGTCCTGTGTCAAGATGTCCAAAAGTAAAAAATATCCTGCGTCCGAAATCCTATCCTAGCCCTCCCATTCTAAAAGTAATTCTAAGGTGCTAAGGGTATTGTCTTTTGGATTGAAAAGTCCACAAATGTTCAAGTCCAACAAACAGGTATAATCCGACACAAGTTCCAAATGGATAATGTTCACAGTTCCTGGGAATGGTTCCCTTCCCCAGGTTTCTCTCCAGCAAAATAAAAGTTCAGAAGAATAACCAGGTTCATTGTAGCCCAAGAGGATGACACCCTCCTCTTGATGTTGCAACTCACTCCAGGGAAAATGATTCCCTTCCCCAGGTTTTTTCCACATTCAATGCAGTTAAAAATCCTAAGAGCATCAATCTTCCTTCGGATTCTCTAACTCACAAAACACCTGCTATACTCTCCTGCCAGGTTCTCTGACAACAGGTTTCTCGATCTGAATTTCGGTGTGGGTCCCAGACCCGCAAAGCACCTGCTATACTCTCCTGCCAGGTTTCGCTCAATGTATATTTCACTCTCTCATACATCCTGGTATACTCCCCTGCCAGGCAATATCTCTAAGGATATGATTAATCCTTGACATAGTATTCTTCAACAGTTACAATTATGGGTGCGGGTCCCAGACTCTCACAACACTTGGTGTTCCAAATTCACTTTTGTCCACTTGGTTTTCACCAAGTCCCAGCCCCCTTGTACACTTCCTCGGAATGGAGCCCTCCATTTTGGGTTTCTCTGCATTCCACACCCAAAAAGCCCCAGTAACACTTTGTTTGACTTCTCAGGCTCACTGGTATTATTAGGTGGCTTTGGCGTCCTCTGTGTGTGCCCCTCTCTGCATCGTTTGTGCTTCGGTAGGCATCAGCGTCTCCAACAGTCCCCAGTCCTCTCCCTGCTCTGGGGTATGAAGCAGATGTTCCCCCTGCTCTGTGTCTCACATCAGCGTGCCGCTTGGTCTCATGTCCCTTCTTCACTCGCGGGTCGACCTGACAGCTCGGGGCTCCCGATAATCACTAGCCGGTCGGGTCTCTCTGCAATCGCTAGCCGGTCGGGTCGCTCTCCAGTTCTGCACGGCTTCATCTTTGAACTCCTGTGGTAGTGAAGGGAGCTGTTTGGTGCCAATTGGATTCCTCCAACAGCTAGGCCTTCACTTTGGTCTAGCTGAGTAATCTTCATTCTGGTTGCTCTCTTCTTCATGTCAGTCTTTGTTACTGTAACGGTTTATTGAAAGGCCACCCTCAACACAGGGAGTTGCTTCCCTTCCTAATCTAGGTGTACACAATGAACGGTTTAATGTTGTTTCTTTGTTCAGCTCTATTTCTGATTCATCTAATACCCCTTGGATCCCGCCCCCTGAGCTACCAATGAGCCAAGAACCAGGCCGGTATACAGGAAATATATTTGTATTTATTTGAATGACAAATATTGGAAATCACACCGAAACTAAACACACCACCTTCATTGTGGCTCACAATTGAACTTATTTTACATAAATAAATCAGACAAGTTGATTGGGAAAAATACAAATCACAGTACTTTACTTTATCCCGATTTCAATTCTATAAATAACCCAAACTAGTCAATGAACAAAATCAATTGACACATGCAGTGCTTCCTGCCCGATTATAAGGCTAGCAGTTTGGTTTACAGATTTGTGTAAAAGCATATGGAAATTATTATTTCACCTACACTTTTGCTTTGAAATAAACTCAGGAATGTTGTATTTCAGACCCCCTCTACTTTGAGGCCTGTTTGGGGAAGCAACAGAAAGAATTGGGATGATTTAAGAATGTTGGATTTCAGATCCGCCCCACCCCTGCCCTTAAAGTCCTGTGTTGGGGAAGCTGGGCCAATAGGATTACCCAATTTAATCACTGGGAATGAGCTTTGTTAATTTAATATTTTAACAAAAATCACCCTGTGGTGTTCTGCCAAGGGGAATTCATATTTTTAGTTAAATAGGCTAAGGATCTACACGGTTGGGCTCCACCCACCCCCCACTAAAAAGGGAAAGTATTGAGACCAAGCAGATTGCCCACCTTTTTTATTTTCAAAGGGCTCAATTCTACTTAAATTTCAAACCTCTGTGTAGGGTTCAGGAAGGCCAGCTGCATTTCAGGACCCTCTTGAAGGACAGGGTTCTGGTCACTCCACTGTCAGGGCTGGCCTCCAGCTCTTCACCATAGGGCCAAGTCAGCTTTTTTAGGCCTTCCCTGCAATAGACGGCTCCACTCAGATGCAATTCCTCAGCAATCTCCTCTGGTGTCTCCTTGCGGCTGTAAGAAGGTAATTTTCAGCAACTCTCCCTCTTCTCCCATTGTGCATATACCAGTGATGACACCATCAAGATTTCAATACTGAACCGTGCCCTGCAAGAATTCCTGCAAACAGGATTGGTCACCCTTCTCTCTCCTCGCAATTCCAGTCACTCTCTAAGGAATGGTTTAGGAGTCTGGAGCGGACATATGGCAATTCCCATTTGAAATCCCCTTTTGTTTCCATGTCAACCTTTGGCAAAAATCTAGTTGTGTGTGAAAAATATTCTGATTTACTAGTAGCTGCCATAATGTATATATTTGCTGATTCAGCTAATCATGGGGAATTTAATAAAACAACAGCCGGGTCCACACCATGTTGCAGAGCTGTTTGTCAATTTTCCACAATTTTTACAAAAAGCATAATAGTTAGGAACATGTAATTTACTCTCCACATTCCACCAGCATGCCACTTATCAAATTCGGGACATGTTCACTGCAGCCAGGAACACCTTTTAGCTGGCTATTACAATTCCCTAAGTCGCAGGTGAATTCATTTTATTTCAATAAAACCACCCAGAAATCATGTAAAGAATTACACACAAATAAAGGCAGCAGAACTTGTGGTTGTTGAGAAAAATGCTTGAGTCATATTAGTCCTTTTAATAAATATGAAATCTTCACATTATGCAAACTGTAGCTCTTTGGTCTCCACAGGCCATTTGCCACACTGGGCCAGTCTGTGAACAGTCTTTTTTTAGTCTCTTTGTAGTTTGTAGCATACGTTGCAGATCGTAAATACTTTGGATGCACCGGCCAACACAGAGATCCCCCACTGCAGACATATGGCATCCTGTCCTCTTATCTGAAGGGGACCACCATTTAAATCTGGAAAGCTTCTATTTTCCAGTTTTCTTTTCAGATTTCTGCCTTGATTGCAGCCCCTGTTTTGACAACTCCTCCCCACATTCCAGTCATGCATTGGCTGTGCCATTTGCCCTGCACACAAACGAACTTTCAGAGACAAAGTCTGGGGAAAGTTTCTTTTCAACACCCCTTAGCAGGCCACACAAGTTGTAAACAGCTGGGATGCGCACTCTGCCAACAACAAGCCAAAAGGGTCTGCCTCAGGCCTAAATTAAATCTTCATGCGACACATGGAACAACATTTTTATTTCAGTTGATGCTGGTATTTTGCATGTGAAGCATAACATTCATTACATCTTGTTTAACACAGACCAAGTCTTTTCCCGGACATCGTTATGTAATCCGGAGAATGTTTTTCAATGTCTTGATTTCAAACTGCAAATGCACATGTATAGCCATGTTCGTGTCAATATTTGCAAGTCCTTCTTTTCATGTGAAACAGGCCTTTGATTTTCTTCTGCCACCATGAATTAAAAGGCTGTTTTTTCCTTTTGTAATGACAGATAGGCCTTTTGCACATTGCACTTCCTTGTGTTACTTGCAGAACCCCGACAGTCTGCCTTCATCAGCCCATTTTCATTATGAAGGTTCTTTTCAGAAGGCTGGCAGGTCATTTGTCTTCAGTGGGCCCTTCACTTCTGTTAGTTTGGGGCCTTTGATTACACCCCACATTACTAGTAACACTGCGGGGTGTATTAAGAGTTGTATGAATATGTGTTGGGAAATATTAAGAATTACTGCCACAATATGCCATGAGGGCCTGAGGTACTGAAGGGATGTCCCTCAATGGGAATGGGGGATACCATGTCTCACCCAATGATATCGGTTCACCCCCCTGATGGTCACCTCCCCCAATATGGTCCTCTCCCAAATAGCCACCCCCAGTGTCAGGATCAGGTAGCGGCTGCCGTCCCCTGGCCACATGAAGAGAGGCTACCTCCGTGAAAGGAGTATTGACACCAATAGGTTCATCGCATTTTTCTGTCTTTTCCCTTACAGGAGTAGTCCAGAAATGCATGTTTGTTAGTTCAATGAAAAAGCCTACGTTTTGAAGAACCTTGGTTTGACATTCTTTTATTCTGGCATCACTGTACTCTTTTCATTCGGATTGCTTGAGCGCCAGCTCACACCCCTCATGAAGACTATACGGTCCGACGTCAACCCACATTACCATAAGAGGTAACCTGGGCCCATTCCACCTTCGGGATTGGGATCACAGCTGATTTAGGAGTAGGAACTTTCCTAATAAATATGTTTTAGATATATTTTTGATCATGGCCGATCTTTTGACCCAATAAACATTTTGTGTGAACTATTCCTTTAAGATGCTGTTCAGGAGCAGAGCAGAGAGTGTTCAGAATGGGGGTTCAAAATGGAGAGGACAGTGTTTGGCCACAGTAGTATGGGGGGGCAAAAACAGCGAAATCTGACTAAAGGGGTATAGAGGAGTGACAAGGGAGAAGATATGACAAAGCCTAGGTACACCCCACTTGGTGTGATGCGGGCTCAGCGACTCAGAGCGCTGGGTCCGCAGTGACAGAACAATTGATAACCTCCCCCTTGCCAGCCAATTCACAGCAGTGTAGCAGTGTATATAACGAGGGTAAAAAGAAAACTGCTAGCACTGACAAAAGGCAGATGGATATGTGTGCTGCATGAAAAGGGCCTGAGCACATGCTGCACATACAGGTCGCTTGCAGAACACAGAATCAAATCCCAAGGAGATAGCTCATCAGGTTAATGTACCTGTTGCAGAAGTGTGTAGCCAGCTTTTACTTTTTAATTTAGCCAGTAGGTCATTTGCTCAATGCCAGTGAAAAAGCCTCAGGGATACGGGCGCCCGCCAAAAGGGATGTGTGCGTAGCATGCCCAGGCAGACGGCTCATAGGGGAAAAGTACTGGCCTCTGACACGGGGCCAGCCTGCACTTCACAATTTCGATTCCCACAGCTGGACCTACTCAGCCTTTCATCCTTCAGAGGCCCATAAATTGGTTAATAAGAACACCTGCTATTTATAGCGCTACGAAACCGAAGAAACATTGTAACTTGCGGTATATAAAACAAATAGTATATTACTTGTAGGTTGCAGAGTGCAGTAGCAGTGAGATGCTCAATTCCTTTACTATAGGGTCATGGATTTCAATCCCAATAAGAGAACATGGGGTTAAAGTGTCTTCTGCAGAGATCAATGGGTAACCTGCGGGAAAGGAGTACCTTGCCTAGCAAGATAGCTCAGAGCATGACCTGTTTGCTGCAGTGATCTGCATGTATGCTATAGACCACGGGTTCAAATCCTTCAGGGCCAACACACTTTCATGTTCCCCAATGTTGATAATATACTATGCAGATGTTTTATTTGGGTACCTGTTAGAGTAGGATATGGAAACACTAGGTATTTGGCACTTTACAACAAAAAGGCAAGCCGATAATATTGCTCTACCCAAACTGATTATTTCATTCGTGTATTTGGTTAAAATAAAACTTTAACACAATTGTAATACGTCATAATTCACAGTACATCATAATACGCATAAATAGGCATACATCATATTAGAAAAAGTGACATCTTATATATATTAAAACAAATATCAAGTCGACCCGTGTAAATAGGAAATTATGTTCGTTCCTAATCACGTTACAATTCAAAAAGAGCGAAAATAGTGTAGTATGGTTACATAAAATATGTTTTAACTGGTTCCTGCCATATATGAAACTCAGCAAAATTAAGAATGGAAATGCTCCCGGAATATAAAAAGCCCAGAATTGGGCTGTTGTAACATTATTCAAATCACTTACAAACTTCCTGTAACCTTTCCTATGGATAGTTAACTTGGAGCTGGCGTTAAGAGGTTTTAAGGCAGGAGTGCGTCTCCAACCGAATGAACGCCTCTCCTCCACACTGGAGCCTTGAAAAGATTGGCATTTTAGAGTGGTACAAAGGAGCAATGTTCCAATACATGGGTCATAGTTTGTTTTGTCCCCACTCTCACATGCACGCATTACTAGCCGGAAGAGCAGGACTGCCTGGCCTGTAGACAGCCAGCGAAGTGTGCACAAGTGTGTGGCTGTTTGCTGTGAAGGACCGTTGGTTGTAGCCGAGCCCTCATAAATTATCACTTTTTTTGGAATTTGGTGCCGTTCAGAATTGGGAGGCTGCACCTTTAAGAGAGACGGGCACTGTGCCTTGAAATAGCGTAGTTTAGCGAAGTGTGCAGAAGTGTTTGGCTGTGGTAAGTTTCATCATACTTATTTACTAAACACTAATTAAACATCTTGTATGCCTCAATCTTGAAGTCAAGTTCCTATTCTCACACTGACTGTGTTCTGGCGTCACGCTAGAAAAACCTAGCGTCCTTTGAGAACAGTCGGGGTGACTGTGGGCGTATGCCTTTGAGCCCCGACAGTTGAACAAGACTTTGCTTTTGTACTTTAATCTCGACGGCGTGTGATAATTACACGCACATTCGAGTGAATAGGAGCACACTGCTGGGGCGACTGCGGGCTCTACTTGCCTTTGAGCCCCTTTCGCTGTATTTCAGTATAAATATTGAGTGCCAGTCAATCCGCTCGAAGCCGTTGCGTTTTTGATTCTTCCAGGTTCTACGCAATCTTTCTGTCACTCTCTGCACACTATTATTTAGATTGTGTATTTTTGTTGCACGCTTACCAAGTGCCTTTGTATTCATTTTAATTTGCATATTGAATACAACGAAGATACAACGAAGATGTACAATCTGCAGAGTACTATTTATCAAAGATGACTTAAAAGCCCCTGAAATGGAGGGACATCTAGAAGTCAGTGAAAACTGTCAAATGAGACATTAGTTAATCTCTCCTGCCCTGCAAGTGAAATTACAGACATCCGATCCAACACAGACAGACTGGACACACATGAGCTGTGTCCTTAATAGAGACACAGGAGCCTTTGATTCTGCCATCAACTTCTACTGATTTAATTAAAAACACATTAAACCAGAACCTGGAGTATACCATTTCGACTTAAACAGTAAAATGCTGCATCAACAACTGGATCCAAAAAAAAACAAAGATCCCGTAGCCTGAATGAACTTCAATCTCTCTCTTCTGCAGTAAACCCAATCCAACAAAATCAATATGATAACATTGATTCAACTGATTCAAATAGGCATAGTAACATTTTTCGTGAAACACACGAGATCCCGCATCACAACAACGATGCGACTCATCCTACCGAAATTATCCAACACGAGGATGGCATCGCCTCTGCATTTACGCCCACCGTAAAAGC
Source organism: Ambystoma mexicanum (assembly GCF_040938575.1). Classification (NCBI taxonomy): domain Eukaryota; kingdom Metazoa; phylum Chordata; class Amphibia; order Caudata; family Ambystomatidae; genus Ambystoma; species Ambystoma mexicanum. Next base: position 1,228,243,989 of record NC_090926.1, read on the forward strand.
AGCTTTGGGATCGAGATTTGGTGAGGCGAGGACACGTTGTGAAATCACCTGAGAAAAATCTGCATACTGACCCACAGAGATGTCAAGACCCCCGCTGTCAGCATTAAGTTGTGTGCTTAATTCGCTGGTAAACGTCTTCGAATCTTTCAAAGACGAAGTTCACACTTATTCACGCTCCTCCACTCTTGTTCTCAGAGAAAAATATTTTTCATATTTCGTTCACAATACAGTTTGGCTTTTTGGTATAGGATCTCATCTGGTAAGGAGATTCCTTGGTTTATTGCCTTGCTTTAATTCTTCAATGAACTGACTTTCATTAAAATGTCACTGTAATGTGCACATATTGTACAGATTCAATAATAGCAATACCTTTTTAGCTGCATTTTAGATTTCCTTTATTGAAATAGTCATTTATCTGATATGTTTTATTTTTTTATGTTTGTGTAGTCATATCTTGACTGGAGAAGTGTTACTATGAAACGTTGTTGTATCGTTGATCTTCCTTTCTTCTTACCTTTTCTATTTCCTTATTTTCTTTAACGTATTTCTATTTCTGATGACGAATGTGTAAAAAGTCCTTTTCTGTAACTATGTGCATAGTAAAAAAAATAATAGACAGTCAGCTGAGAAGTAGAGAAAGTGCAGGAATGGCTTATTTTCCCACCTACTACTCTTTAAATCTTAGTCCCACACTACGTTTGAAGGAGTCTTTGTGGCTCCTTCTCTACTTAGATCAGTGGAAGAAAGCACAGCTTAACATCTCGGGACATTGTTTTATGCGACTTTATGAAGCAGCACAGGAGCTCTGCTTGCTTCCCAAGGCGGCTGCCAAGTTTCCTCGAAGGCAGCAGGGCCCCAGTGCTGTGTACCCTTCTGCCCCTCCCCCAACCTCACCTGCAACAGCCCAGTGCTGGCCCTAGGCGTCCTGCTGAGTGTGCGCTGAATCACTGCAGAGTTTATAAAAGGGGTGGCACCCCCTCATGGCTGAAGCAGCAGGACAGGTTCTGCATCCTGAGCACTGCTTTCCTGCAGCAGCACTCTTTAGGTCCCAATTGCTTCAGCTTCTGCCCTCCCTCACCCTCCACCAGGGGCAGAGGTAGGAGGGTTGGAGACTAAAGCAAGGGTTCTGCAGTCCGCTAAACCTGCTGCATTGGAGAAGCACAGCTAGCATTGTTTGGCTGCTGAAGTAGTTAACTAGTGTCAATAATTAGGAAGCCACATTTTCGAATAATAATAATAATCAGGTGATGTATATAGCGCTTCATGATACAGTCCTCCGACTTCTAAGCGCTGTAATAATAGACATTATTATGCACTCGTGGTACTCGGTTTATCAACCTGAGGGGTGGAAGTGCTGAAAGGCAATGGATTGGGGCCTCAGCTGCCACCAACGCAACGTGTGTAGCCTTTACTATCGGTCGTTAATGTTAAAGGTAAGGTATTTATTTGCACTGCGCACCGCCGCCAGGGGAACTGGTCCCCAGGCTCTCAGGCAGATCTGCAGACAAGAAGGTGGAGTATGGGGGCCTGGTTAGTCGGGTGGAGAGGGAGTAGGAAAGTGAGAGGGTGGTGTCCTGTTGGCAGCTTCAGTTCGTGTTTCACTGTGCACCGAGCTTGGATGCGAGTATCGAATCGACGTGTGCTGTTGGTGTGGCTTGTGTGTTGATTGTTTGTTGCTGCGATGAGAGTTTTTTAAATTACAAACCATGTCCCGGTTTTGGGCAAAGGGCAGGTGACAACAATTATAATTGTAATTATTTTCACAACACTTTCAGAATTTTGAAGTTGGAGGATTGGCTCAAACACCCAACCTTTCAGGTAGGACCCACAACACTTGCTGACTGTGCCACAGAGACTGGCTTGGAAATGAGTGTACAGCAAGCCATGTAATATCAATTAAAGATTCACAGAGAAAAGTGCACATATTAGATCATATATAATGTATAGAAAGGAGAAGTGCTGGAAACCGTGTTGGGTGGTCTGCGATGGGAAGTCCTTCTTTGATGGGGTAGTTCTTTTATGTGGTGTGCCGTCCCTGTTTTTCGTTTTGGAAATCTGGTCACCCAAGGGCATCGCTCCGCCTAACACCCTAGTACCTCGGCACCCGCCTTGTGACCCCTGTTGTGTCCCCTTTGCACAGCTCTGTGTTGCTTCCGAGCGAGATGTATGCTGTCTAAAGCCCATACATAGGGGACGGGGGTACGCTTCAAAGGGCTGTAAAGAGCCGGGGATAGTGGCCCAGCACTGGGGGAGAGGGGTGTAAAGATGGGGAGCAGGAAGGGGTATTGGTGGATGAACTGGTGCAAACAGGAGGGCATATGGAAGAGGATACCTAAGGGTGGATTAAAATATGGCTGATTTTCTTATTTTCGTGGTTCTGCATAGGCCAAACATATTGCATGTGTGGCACTTGAGTACACTTTAAAGAATCGTTCCAGCTTAGCACACAACTGTACAGTGTTCTCATGCCCGCACCCGTGTGGTTAATGGGCACTAGGAAGGCAGGCAGGCAGGCAGGCAGGCAGGCATGAGTTCGAGCAGCCTTGTCAGAAGCGGCAAAGAATGCGCGGATTAGGCCAGGCATGTCTGGCTGTAGTGTCGGTTGTGGGCATTCCTGACCGCTTAGCAATCACCTGGCTCCACACTGCAGGTTACAGAGCGCATGCGCAGGGGCTGCGAGCCGTGTCCATCCTGGATTGGCGAAGATGGACGCAGCATCAGTTCAGCAGGCTTGAGGTGCATTGCTAGAACAGTTGCCAACACTCTGAAGCACCTCAGAGGCACAATTATTCAGAAAAACCGAGAGGAATTCATTTTCCCATAGGAATGCATTGGGGTTAGAATTATTTTCGGCAGGATACATGATAAAATAGCGAGTCTCCCGCCTAAATGGGGAGTATTGGCATTCATGAGTTAAGGCCATGCACTGCAGCCCTGGGTGGAGGTGCACTGGCAGAGTTGATCCCGTTTCCCAGTCTACCCGAATAGCTGGAAGCCCCGTGGAAGAGCGGTGTATAGCAGGTTGTGTTTAAGTTCAGAACCCAAGTTCCCAGTATCGTATATGTCATTTCAGTACTAAGGGGTTATGAAATCTCGTCCCAAACCTCCCCTCCCCTCACTTGCCGAATAGAATAGCGGGACACCTCTTTTTTTTCTACTGGCTCAGATGGAGCGGGAGCAGCGATTACGTAATCTCTGGCTTGTCCTGCACTTTGGGCATATTGGCCAAGCAGCATCCTGTCACCACTAAAGCAGCTTTCTGTTTTTTTAACACTATTTTGTATTGTTTTTTTTTGTCTTCCGTCAAAATACAAGCATGAATACTATTAATAATAATGTATTATGCATGTATGTACTAATCAGAAAATAATATGGCAAGGCCCTCTCCCTCCCCCCACCCACCCACAAAACAGTTAATGACGTTCCTGATCATGACTAAAAGTAAAAAGAAAAAAGCACAACAAAAGGTTATGTCACATAAGCATGGACATTTTTACTCCCTTCAATTGTAAACAGGTCCTTTCGGCTTCCTTTATTGCTGTAGAGATCCCCTCAAGGTTATATCAGAATTTACACAATGCTGTCCCATCTCTCGTGGTTACACCGATATTGTCCGCAGTAACATTCTTATCAGAGCTACCCCTATATCAGCGTACCCCGGTCTTTGGTCTTATTGAACCCACTTGGATATGAATGGCTCCCATTCCTTCTGAGAAGATCATATGTAGTCGTTAACAAGGGTTGTCAGTCTTTCCATCATAAATATATCCCAGAGCTTATGTAGCCAGTCTGTCTTGGCCAGAATTCTTGGGCTTTACCATTTTTGGGCCATTGCCTGCCTGCTCAAACATTGACTCCCACATTCTCAGTAAGCGGTATCCTTCCCTATCTCTTGGGGGATGCCAAGTAAGATCTGCAAGCGGTCTAGAGCAGGGATGTCATTTGGGGTCGCCAGGGGCCGCAGTTGCAACCCCCTGTGCTTTCCCTTGCTACCCCACAAAAACAAAATAAAATAAAAAAACATTTATTTTAAAATCTGAATCTCCTGGACTGTGGCCAGCACCACGTGCTCTTTGTTTCTGAAGTGGCTGGCTTCCTTGCTCAGACCTCTTAAAAACAAAAACAAAAAACAGGGGCTTCCACAAGTCTAACACTTTGAGCAGTGACCCTAAATAAGAAAGAATAGGAATAACAAATAATGTGTCTTTGTGGAGTTCTATACAATATTTGCTAGACTCATTAAAGGTTCATTTCAGGCACACTTCAGGGGGTGACTCACTGATGTAATCTTTTCTTAAACACCTCAAGTTCACAATGTAGACAAGGGGCCTCATTATCAGTCGACCAGCCCGGTGAAAAAGTGGCAGCATTGATGTATACCGACACTTTACTGGACCGGCCGACTACAGGTTTGCCGGTGGGGCACCTGTGTCACCTCCCGCTAAAAGCTAGAGGTAAGGCAGGTGCCCTACCGGCGTCCGTCATTACCGGCACCGGTATGGCCAGTGCCTGCAATGATGTAGCAAATCCCCTCATGGAATTCTATGGGATTCCATGAATGGGGATTAACACTGTCATTCTGGTACTCTTAATCGGGTGGCATTCCCGAAGTGCCGGAAATTGTAGTAACATTTGCCGGTATCTTGGCGGATCAACTGCCAGGATACTGGCAGCCTTGTAATGAGGCCAAAAAGCATCGATAAAAAATTTAGAGCAGAATAAGCATCCATTTCGGAGTATGTATTTTGCTTTTTGCAAGTTGCAGTTATAGCATGTTTTTTTTCTATATAGCGCTTTATATAGAAAATAAATTATGTATAATATTGCCTAACCCGTGTTGGCACTCATTTATCGACCTCAGATGGATAAAAGGCTGTCAGGGCCAAAGCCAAGACCAGACCAAGACAAGGGGTGCAGAGGGACGTGGTGGGGGCTGTGATGAGCGTACGAGTTGTGTCCAGAAAGTTGTATCCATTTAAAAGGTTGCTGTGCCCCTTCTGCAGAAAAGCAGCCTTCAAAGACTACAGCTCCCAGCAGAAGCAGTCTCCTGCCTACAACTCCCAGCATGCCCGGGGGCGCCGCCGGCCAATCAGGAGTCCAGCAGGGTGTGGCTCGTCAACACGCATTCGCAAGCCCCGAGGCACGGGGCTTGCACTCGAGACTTCGGAAGGAGAGGACGTGCAGAGCCCAGCTCCTCCAGAATCATTCACGAGGGGCCCCGCCCCGCCGGAGAAGCAGTTCGGCCCCTCGCTCCCGCAAGATAAGTCCTTAAACCCATCTTGGGGATCAGAGGGATCGGGGGAGAAGCGCAGGGGGCTTTAGCCCGCCCATTCCGAGCCCCTGCGCCTACTGAAAAGATAAGTGGGCGTGTATCCTAGGCGCGTCACCAATCCGCGCTGGTATTTGTTGTGGGGAAGTGAAGCGTACGAAAGGCTTGTACGTGTGTTCCCGCCTCCTGGGACCAGGGAGAACAAGGCGCACGGGAGGCGAAAACACATGTGGCAAAAGTTTCCGCGGCGGTCTGAAGGAAGACCCCTGTGGAAGTTAACACTGGCAGTTTCCACATCAGGAACAAGTGGAAAAGCCTCAGAAGAGTGGCAAACTTTGGCACACTCAAAAGCCCGTGATCTGAGCTCGGGTGGCAGCAAGGAATGTTGTGTGTTTGTATGTGTGTGAGGAATGAATGAGAAGGTTACGGGAATGCAGAGGCAAAACCCTAACTCGTGTTATTTCTTTTAGCTTCTTGGACCAGCACGGAACACTACGGACCTGCCACAAGACTTGACGGCTTCATCACGGACAGGACACTGAAAACCAGAGCTAAGAGTGCATGCTGAAAAAATGCTAATTAGTTGTGGACAGAACTAGGTGCATGGCTTAGACTTGTACGTTAGATTAATCAGTGAGGGGGCCCAAGTCTGACTATGTGGAAGTGGAGTGTAAATAGCTGCTTGGTACCAAGTACAATTTAAAGTGTGCAACAATCAACCCTTTTCCCTAAAATTCCCCGTCCTATCCACAACCACTACCCAATCCTCAATCCGGTTTTCCTAAAACCCCCCAACCCATCCAATCAACAAGACCCTAACCGTCCTTCCCTGCTCTGGTCCGGGTAGCCTGCGTAAGCTTCGACTTGCGGGCTCCACGACGATAGTGGGGGTGGTTGGTACTGCGTCGCTCCTGCGCCTAGGACCAGAGTGCTCTGACAGAAGCGCAAGCCCACGTATTTTCCAGGCGCCTGAGCGGCACAGCCAACCCTCACAACAGTCATGGAAGAAATTGCTAAAGCCTTACAGGATTTGCAAGGGGAGCTAGCCGTATCCAGCCAAGAATACGCTACTTTGTCCGCGCAAGTACGGAGTCTAGCTGCCCAAGCATCGCCCTTACCTGGTCAACCGTCTAACCCGTTACAGGTACATGTAACCCCGGAAGCCATAGTTCCCCTTGCACCTCCAGAGCGATATGCAGGGGATCCACAAAAATTCTCTACGTTTCTGACCCAATGTCGTCTCCATTTTCTCACCAAGGCGTCAGCCTTTCGGTCTGCTCAACCACGTACTGCCTTTGTGATATCGTACCTTACAGGGGACACCGCCTCTTGGGCGAATCCTTTGGTTCAAAAGGACGATGCCGTCCTGTATGACTGGGATGAGTTCCTAGGGGAATTTGAGAAAATCTTTAATCGACAGGCAGCCACCCTCTGTAAAGATCGGGAATTGCTGAGTTTAAGACAAGGCAATAGGGAACTGGTGACTTATGTCACGCAGTTCAACCGGCTAGTGGCAGAAGCCGAATGGCCCAGAGAAAAAAGGATGTCCCTATTTTATCAGGGATTGAAAGATGAGTTAAAGGATCTTATAGCTCAGGTTGACCCACAGCCAAGAGAGTGTTCGGATATGATAAACTTAGCCTTGCGTCTTGACCACCGCTTGGCGGAAAGGTGAGGCGATAAGAGAAGAGGAGAATCCCGTCCTGTACCACGGTTAGACCAATTTAAAGGATCTCGTGGGACGGTGGACAAATCTGAGGGGGATGAGCCTATGCAAATCGGCTCAATCCGGGGCCCCCTAACAAAAGAAGAGAAAGAGCAGAGAAGAAAAGACGGGGTCTGTATGTATTGCGGTAAGGCTGGGCATTTCGTTCGCGAATGCCCCGCCAAACCAAAAACTCAGGGAAACGCCTCGGCTCGCTGGTAGTGGGGGTCACCCGGTCGAGCCTAGTTAGCAGGGCCCCAATTGCAGGCTATTCAAATCATGGCCCATATATCACTCAGAAGGGTTGCCTGGAGTTCTTGACAAAAAAGAAACAGGTTACACTGTTAATCGACTCGGTTGCGACTGGCAATTTCATCAATGCCCAGTTCGTGGGTACTTTAGGAATTCCGGTGCAATGTAAACCTAAGTCAGAACTGGTACATGCAGTAGATGGTACCCCCCTTAGTTCGGGTCCCGTTACCCATAGTACCTGTGTTATGATCCTTCAGTGTGGAGATGGGCATACAGAAAAGATTGCCTTTGACATTATTGCCGCCCCGCAATTTGGGCTTATCCTGGGATTGCCATGGTTAAAGAAGCATGACCCACACATTCAATGGACCTCAGGGTCGATAGACCTGAATTCTCCATATTGCAGAGAACATTGTTTAAAAAGGGCTTTGCCGGACATACGCTCTACCAGCATTGCTAATAGTCAACCAGAGGTACGTCCTGAAGATCTGCCCCAAGAATATGCCGACTTTGTGGATGTGTTTAATAAACAGGCTGCTGAGTCTTTACCTCCACACCGGCCCTTTGATTGCCGGATAGACCTGGAGCCAGGAGCGGTATTGCCATGCAGCCGCATCTACGCTTTGACCGAGGCTGAAAATGACCACCTCCGGGAATATACAGCATCCAACCTCAAGAGTGGTTTTATTCGGCACTCTAATTCTCCGGTTTCGTCACCTCTGTTCTTCGTACCGAAGAAGTCTGGGGAGCTCCGGACTTGTATAGATTACCGCGGAGTGAACCGGATAACCATTAAAAACCGTTATCCGCTCCCTTTAATCCCTGTACTTCTTGACCAAGTTAGGGATGCGGTCATCTATACCAAGTTGGACCTTCGAGGCGCATACCACTTGGTACGGGTACGTGAAGGAGACGAGTGGAAGACCGCCTTCCGAACCAAGTTCGGATTGTATGAATATCAGGTCATGCCATTCGGCCTCTGTAACGCCCCCGCCGCCTTACAACATTTCCTGGATGGGGTGCTCCGAGAATATTTAGACGTATGTGCCGTTGTGTACATCGATGACATCCTCATCTATTCCAATAGCCTCCAGGAACATGTCCAACATGTACGTGCGGTGTTGCAGAAATTGCGAGAACATCATCTCTACGCAAAACTGGAAAAGTGCGAATTTCATCGTACCACTGTGGAGTTATTTCCTAACCCCAACCGGCGTACAAATGGATACCAAAAAGGTGCAGGCAATTTTAGATTGGGCACCTCCGGCTAATGTAAAAGATATACAATCCTTTCTAGGGTTTGCAAACTTTTGCAGACGCTTTGTTAAGAATTTTTCAGCATTGGTTACTCCAATCACGAAGCTTCTTCGTAAGGGTTGCCCGTTTGTTTGGGATGCCACAGCTGAACAGGGTTTTAATCAGCTCAAAAAGGCCTTCACCGACGCTCCGGTACTAAAACACCCAGACTTGTCCAGACCATTTGTGGTTGAAACGGACGCCTCCAGTTATGCTTTGGGGGCGGTTCTGTCCCAAAGAGATCCCACGACGGGTTTATTACATCCGGTGGCCTATTATTCAAGGAAGCTGCTGCCAGCTGAGGTGAATTATATCATCGCAGATCGAGAACTGTTGGCAATAAAGGCAGCATTTAGTGAATGGCGGCACTATCTGATGGGAGCACGTCATACGATAACAGTAATCACAGACCACCGAAACCTACCATTTATCAAAACCGCCAAGACCCTGAGCCCGCGTCAGTTGCGTTGGGCCATGTATTTCGCGGAGTTCGATTTTATCATCACATATAGGCCCGGAAACAGCAACCTGAAAGCTGACATCTTATCACGCTATCCCGAGCCGAAAATTCGCGAGGCGAACCCCACGCCCCAGTCAATAATCCCTCCCGCTCACATTATTGGAGCGACCTCTGACTTCTTTGAAGCAATTCAGAAAGAAATCTTTATGCAAGAACTGCATCATTGGTGCAAACAGGACCCTCGGAACGTAGTTTTTGCAGGGCTCCCCTACCACGCTCATGCTCTGTATCTGCCTACTACGGCACTCCGGGAAAAGGCCATGTTGTGGTGTCATGATTCATCCCTTGTAGGTCATCCGGGAAGATCAAAAACACAAGAACTGGTGGCTAGATATTTTTGGTGGCCAAAGTGGCGACAAGATGTTCAACAACACGTATTGAAGTGTGACATCTGTGCCCGCAATAAGGCCAGTCACCAAAAACCTGCAGGTCTTCTGCGTCCCTTACCAACTCCGGACGTACCATGGCACACTGTAACCATGGACCTCATTGTGGATCTCCCGCCTATACAAGGTCACACTTCAATATTGGTTATAGTAGATACCTTTTCAAAAATGGCCCATTTTATTCCTTGCAAGGGAGTCCCAACCGCTAGTGCAATTGCGGAACTCTTCCTGCAAAACGTCATTCGCCTACACGGGCTTCCACACCATGTTGTTACCGACAGAGGCCCACAATTTACTTCACGATTTTGGCGTGAATTTTGTAGGATTATTGGGATGGAAATCCATTTGTCATCCGGGTACCATCCCGAGACCGACGGCCAAACCGAGCGTGTGAATCAGGGGCTCGAGCAATACTTGCGTTGCTTTGCTGCAAGCAGAGAAACCACTTGGGTCCAGCATACTTGGTTAGCTGAACTGGCCTACAATAATGCCGTACACACGTCCACCAAAAAGACTCCCTTTTACTGTCTTTATGGACGACATCCACGTATTCTTCCCGTAGCTGTCCCGTCCTAGGGGTGGAATTGCCCACACTAGCCGGACAGCGAATTGAAATTGAGCAAGTATGGAAGGAGGTACAAGGTAATCTCGTTAGAGCAAAAAACTCTTATAAGTATTATGCAGACAAAAATCGTTGTGCCAGTCCTCCCTATCGTGTGGGTGACAAAGTGTGGCTTTCCACCCGCAATATTCGGTTGGATGGTCCCAGGAAATTACAGCCCCGTTACTTAGGCCCATTCCCAATTGTAAGAATCGTAAATCCAGTTGCAGTTCGATTGGAATTACCATCCCAAATGAAAATCCATCCCACGTTCCACACGTCCCTGCTAAAACCTGCCCCGTATGGAACTCCCGTCAAAAAAAAACCCCCGATAATTGTTTACGGAGAACCTGAATATGAAGTACGTGCAATTTTGAACTCCAAAAAAGGCACTAACGGCCAATTGTATTATTTAGTGGACTGGGTGGGGTATGGACCTGAAGAGCGCTCGTGGGAGCCCTCACATCACGTTCATGCTCCAAGATTGTTGCGCACTTTTCATAAGAATTATCCAGATAAACCCGGAGGGCCTACCTTCCGTGGGAGGGGGAGGGCTGTCAGGGCCAAAGCCAAGACCAGACCAAGACAAGGGGTGCAGAGGGACGTGGTGGGGGCTGTGATGAGCGTACGAGTTGTGTCCAGAAAGTTGTATCCATTTAAAAGGTTGCTGTGCCCCTTCTGCAGAAAAGCAGCCTTCAAAGACTACAGCTCCCAGCAGAAGCAGTCTCCTGCCTACAACTCCCAGCATGCCCGGGGGCGCCGCGGGCCAATCAGGAGTCCAGCAGGGTGTGGCTCGTCAACGCGCATGCGCAAGCCCCGAGGCACGGGGCTTGCGCTCGAGACTTCGGAAGGAGAGGACGTGCAGAGCCCAGCTCCTCCAGAATCATTCGCGAGGGGCCCCGCCCCGCCGGAGAAGCAGTTTGGCCCCTCGCTCCCGCAAGATAAGTCCTTAAACCCATCTTGGGGATCAGAGGGATCGGGGGAGAAGCGCAGGGGGCTTTAGCCCGCCCATTCCTAGCCCCTGCGCCTACTGAAAAGATAAGTGGGCGTGTATCCTAGGCGCGTCGCCAATCCGCGCTGGTATTTGTTGTGGGGAAGTGAAGCGTACGAAAGGCTTGTACGTGTGTTCCCGCCTCCTGGGACCAGGGAGAACAAGGCGCACGGGAGGCGAAAACACATGTGGCAAAAGTTTCCGCGGCGGTCTGAAGGAAGACCCCTGTAGAAGTTAACACTGGCAGTTTCCACACCAGGAACAAGTGGAAAAGCCTCAGAAGAGTGGCGAACTTTGGCACACTCAAAAGCCCGTGATCTGAGTTCGGGTGGCAGCAAGGAATGTTGTGTGTTTGTATGTGTGTGAGGAATGAATGAGAAGGTTACGGGAATGCAGAGGCAAAACCCTAACTCGTGTTATTTCTTTTAGCTTCTTGGACCAGCACGGAACACTACGGACCTGCCACAAGACTTGACGGCTTCATCACGGACAGGACACTGAAAACCAGAGCTAAGTGTGCATGCTGAAAAAATGCTGATTAGTTGTGGACTGAACTAGGTGCATGGCTTAGACTTGTACGTTAGATTAATCAGTGAGGGGGCCTAAGTCTGACTATGTGGAAGTGGAGTGTAAATAGCTACTTGGTACCAAGTACAATTTAAAGTGTGCAACAATGAACCCTTTTCCCTAAAATTCCCCGTCCTATCCACAACCACTACCCAATCCTCAATCCGGTTTTCCTAAAACCCGCCAACCCATCCAATCAACGAGACCCTAACCCTCCTTCCCTGCTCTGGTCCGGATAGCCTGCGTAAGCTTCGACTTGCGGGCTCCACAACCATAGTGGGGGTGGTTGGTACTGCGTCGCTCCTGCGCCTAGGACCAGAGTGCTCTGACAAAGGCTGAGTTGGCCTTCCCGGGAATCGAACCTGCAACCTGCAGATCACAACCACATCGCAGCAGCGCACGCTCAACCCACCGAGTTTCTTATCGGCTATAGTAAAATGAGCAATTAAATGCCTGAATGTTCTCCGAGTCAGAACGCAAATTACACTCTGTAGTGGATACCATTAAGCTGGTAACAGATTTAACAGCAGGCCAGTTCATCTGCAGGTCTGGTGCAAAGTTGGCCACATGTCAAGCCTGCATGGATCTACTTTTCAGGCTTCAGAGGTTGGCAAAATACATACCATTGGGAGGGTTCATAACTGTATATTGGAGGGTCCATAAGTGTATATTAAAAAATTGAAAGCAGTGTAGGGAAAAGCAGCTCACTCACACAGCATCCCGTACTCTGGGCATATATACACTCGTTACCTCCTACATGCAAACACACATCCGGAACAGCATGCCAGAGGGATAGGAAAGATAGATGCATTACAACAAAGCATTAATTGTGACGCAATTAAATCAAGGGTCACTTTATGTGCTACGGTCAAACATTTCTACAGTATACACAAGCTTTTAGGCACAAGGATTTTGTCACGTGACCGAGGTAACCGATATGGAATTTCTTTTAATGATCGTAACAGAGACAACGGCAGAAAAAAACATGCTATAACTGCAACTTGCAAAAAGCAAAATACATACTCCGAAATTGATGCTTATTCTGCTCTAAATTTTTTATCGATGCTTTTTGGTCTCATTACAAGGATGCCAGTATCCTGGCAGTTGATCCGCCAAGATACCGGCAAATGTTACTACAATTTCCGGCACTTCGGGAATGCCACCCGATTAAGAGTACCAGAATGACAGTGTTAATCCCCATTCATGGAATCCCATAGGATTCCATGAGGGGATTTGCTACATCATTGCAGGCACTGGCCATACCGGTGCCGGTAATGACGGACACCGGTAGGGCACCTGCCTTACCTCTAGCTTTTAGCGGGAGGTGACACAGGTGCCCCACCGGCATACCTGTAGTCGGCCGGTCCAGTAAAGTGCCGGTATACATCAATGCTGCCACTTTTTCACTTTGTATCACTTTATCACTTCCAAAAGGGCTCCTTCAGTGGGTAAGCAGGGGGCGCTGAGAGTAGTTGTTCCCACTACTCCAAAAAGGGGCAAAGGACCCTTGTAGGCCTTCTTGATCGATGAAGAAAAACAGGGGTCCGACAGGACAGCAGAGAGCGAAGGGTACCAAACCTTCCAATGAGTCTCTGGCATTTTCACAAGTCTGTTTCTTCGTTGCAGGATACTTGGCTCCTTCTGTAGTCCGTGGAGAACCTGGTATGGATGCAGAGCCCCTTCTCTTATCCAAGATTAGCTTTGGGCCAAAATCAAGGACTTCCAATCGAAGATCTGCACTCATGCAGAAATCCCAGTCGTGAACTAATCACGCCCCACGGTGGTCCCAGTCATTCAGACACTCCACACATCATGGCGCCAGTAGTGTCTATTGGGACCAGACAGTCCCAACCCGCTTCCTGGGCACACACATGTGACATGCAGAAGCCCTTGAAAGAGATCGGTTTTCGCCAGAGGCTGAACGCCGAAATAAGGAAAACCCGGGTCACTCAACCTGGGGGAAGCAAGGAACAAAATGGCCATGGGACAGAACACAAAAACTTTGTGGCTCGACCATTTCCAGATGTGGCCACAGTCTTGAACCAAATGCGGTAAACGTGATGTGATCTTGTAAAAAGAAGTAAAACCAACTGCTGCCACCAGTTCGCCCAAGGCACACTTGTACAATCACCAAAAATCCTTTGAGGTTGTCTAGGGCCCTAAAACAAAAAGGACCCTCCGCGCACAGCACTGGAAAGTACTGGAAAGTACATTGTGCACTGTGAAAAATGTACCAAGAAATGGCAACATAATCGAAGACTAAGGGAAGCATAGACGGTATTGACAGTCTGAAGGGTGTGCCAGTTTCCCCATAACAATTGAGCAAAAGACAGGGGAGCGCAGCTGAAGGCTGTTCTCCACTGGCTAAAGTCAGGTTAGGATAGCCACATAAAAGCAAAACATTTGGGGGCGGATTACACATTGATGAAATCTTTCCTAAAACACATCATTATCATTTGGCCTTGGATGTCTGTTTTCATTCACAGTAATATGGTAATATGGCCCTATACACACTGATATTAATGATACATATGGTGTTCCTTTCTTGTATGAAATGTATATCATATTACATACAAGATAGCTATAGCATAACCATATTTTTCGTAGTGTACTTACAACAATGTTATGTGATGTCCCTTCATTTTTTGTCAAGGGGTTTAAGGTCGTGTTCCACCGCTTCCCCTGTTGGCACTTGGGGGGAGGGGTCAAATGACATCACTTCTCTGGTCTAGGGTGATGTAAGGGATCACGAGTAAGACTCGGCCATAGTGAATTTTCAAATGTGGGTTATAGACATTTATTAGGCATAAAAGAAAACGAGTGGGAGAAATCCTATCAGTCATCAATTCTAAGAGAGGTTTTCCTACATCAACAAAACTAAGGAATCTCTGTGACAGGATGTTAAACCATAAAGCATCTTCCTTCTTGTGTCCAAAATTTCTAAAATGACCCTTACATGCTAAACCTAATATAATATGCACATGAGGTTTTTTGATAACGAAACAGTTGTAACTTTACCAAAGTTACCAACATAAAGTTCCAAGGTGCAGCAAAACAAAACAATAGAGTTCCACTAGGAAAGGCGTCTTCCCTTCCCCTAGGTTTCCTCTGGTCTTCCAAAACCTCTTCTGGTCTACTGTTTTATTTCACAGTTCCAAAAAAGGGTGAAAGGAGACAACTCCACCTTTGGACAGGTTTCTGTTTCTCTCACTCCAAAAATAGATGTGTAGATCCCCTCTGCCTTCTCTTCAATTACTCAGTTCTTTGGGGTTCTCTCTCGCTCATCACTCCCCCTTTTGTCGTTAACTGTCTCGATTTCAAAGGGGAGTGCTTTCAGCCCTTTGATTGTTCCCAAACCTTTTCTTGAACCTACTTACTTGTATTGACTAAATTGTTACTTTATCAAAGTTCCTGTTTTATTTAAGGGTGAACTCCTCCTCCCTTGAAGTTCCTTTCCCTTTAACCTCCTGGAGGCACCTACAACTCTCTTGTTACTGTTTTCACAACTTAATAGAGGGGTATTGACATCTCGACTTTCTCAGTTTTTTACCTTTTCCTGGTGTACTTTCATGCCAGGATATTGCAAATGTAGAACTTCTTTTTTTTAGAAAGTGGTATGGGTTCTCCCTTTTCCAATGTTTGTCAATTTTAGATTGGGATTTCAATTCCCCGTTTCTCTTACTCTTCTTACCCCTGGTTTACTCGCCAGCCAGGGTGTTACAACTGTTTTACATGGGTGCTTGTCCCAGACTTGCACATTGCCTGGTTCACTATCCTGCCAGGGCTTCACACCTTTCATTCACCCTCTGTTGTATCCAGAAAACAATCCTTTTCATATGCTGGGTCACCAACCTTTTCTTAACAATATCCGTGTCAGTTTTACTTTTCTTGTCTTGGCTCTTATTAATGTTCATATCAGTTTCACTGTCCTTCCTTGGACTCTTAACAATATTCGTATTGGTATCAACTGTTCCACTTCCTTCTCTTGGGCTCTCACGCATTGTGTATCGTACACAGCATTCACCCATAAGTGCCCGGTAACTCATTCACTCTCCCTGGGCTCACCGGTCTCCAGCTGCCGTTGACAGAGACGTGGCAAACTTCTCCTAGTTTCGCTTCTCTGCACGCCGTGTCACTCCACTGCACGGCGGTTCACAGCCTGCTCCATCCTCTCCTTCCCAACAGCATCAGAACAAGATAGCCACAGCTGCAGCGTCTGCCAGTCTCACTGTTTCTCTACCTGCTTACCTCTCTGCTGTTCACCTGTGTCCATTTTAAATGTCCCAGCCTTATTTTGCTTTCTCCAATGACTACAACGCGGCATTGGTTTGCCGCGCCTGGTTATCCACATTACTCCATCCGTCTTCCTCATCTCAGTACTTGAAAAGGGGAGGGAAGAGGAAAGCCATGTTGTTGGTTAAAAAAAAAGTGAGAATTCACCATCCACATTAAAACAAGCCCTAACTGAGTGTTGCAAAGTTACATGGCCATTAGTATGAGGTAGATCTGAACGGTTGTTTTTATTCAAGATCTCTGTGCCTCCCTGGAGTTTGTTCTCACCTATGTGGTCCTCCCACAGATAGCCACCCTTAGGGTCAGAGTCAGGCGGCTTCTGCCTTTCCCTGACCACATAGGAGAATCTTCCCTCCAAGAAATCATTCACGAGGCCGTCAGATTCGTCACAGTGAGCTGTACATTTGTTATTTCCTTAGTACAATTTAGGAGTTCCAGCCCAGAAATGTTGGATATTAGGAGAGGACCACAAGATATGCCATAGTGAGCCTACTTGCCCACATGCTTGGGGGCCTATGGGGGATACTCCATTAAACATCTTCAATAGTTTCAAGGGGTCCCTATGCCATCCGTGTAACATTTTAAAGTTATTGTTATATATCTATGCTTCTAATTATTTCAACTTAATGCATAAAAGTAATAACGCCATAATTATATTTCATAATATGCATATTTACCTTATAGGGTCATTAGCATCTGTTAAAAAGATGCATTTTAAGACTTGTATTTAGCAACTGTAAATAGTAAACTTGTTATGTTGCCATTGCCATGTCTGGGCATACGCATCTTGGGTAATTGTGACAAATAAACATGTTGCGATTCTGGTATAAACTATATGCATAAACATGTTGAAACACTATTGTATAGGCGCATTATAAAACCATATCATATCATGTTACGATCTCATGCCGATCTGGAATGTGCATCTTGCTGTCATTCCCATTTCTGTAACAAATCACAATAAACATGTTTGGTGGTCTTCTAGGAGACATGGAACCTCCAGAGGGTTCATAAGGACAGGATATATGTACATAACTCTCCTGGTTGCCAGACTCATCTGCAACAGGAGGGCCTCTATTTTTCTATGAAAATAAATAAATACTTAACAAGAAAACTCTCCTTGACGCCTGGAAGTCCCTCACTTCAGTTATGTTCTATTGCTGCTTTAAAGAGATTCCCATGTAACGTAACTTTATAGAGCTTATCCAAGATCTCCTCTGGGATTTATTCCCCGACTAGCGCCTCCCAATTTGTTTTGAAATGTTGCCTTCCAGATGTATGCGCAATAATGAGAACCTTATATATAATTTAGATATGATCTCTTTCCTTAAGTCTGCTATATCTATTGCTTTTTCAAGTGAAGTAAAGCCCCTCGCCAGATTGTCATTCCATTTTGGGTCGGTAATTTTGCCCTTCAATCTCAAGTATTCAAAGATGTTAATGGTATCTCGGCCTAGTATGTCACCTTGAATTCTCCCTCCATAAATAGTTTACCTGCCCTTTCAAGTCCTCCATTGGACCATTTTTGCTTGTGGCAAAACCCTTGTCTTGCTAGATCTATAGGGCCTCCCCATAGTGGGTTCTGTTATATAGTTGAAGCTTTAAGATTCTATCACTTTACAGAGAAGTTATATTTACTTATATGCTTTGTTGCCAACTTATAGTTTATCAGTGCATTGTTATAGGTATGTCACAGGTGTAGTGCAAAGTAGCTTAGTCAGGTAGGGAATCCATACATGCTACCTAAAGAAGCAACATTCTATGCGATTATGATGCACCTGTTTATGTTCATACAAGATTCCAGGCTTGTTCGTTGCTATATTGAGATTTACACAGAAGCAGCTTTATAGCTGGAGGTCCTTGTTTATACTATTAAGCTTAAATCAATACCCCATGACATTACCGTGCTAACTGAAGAGTGTCACTTAACATTGGCAACGAGGATCTGCGCTGTCCGAGGACCTCCAGCAGCCAGCAGTGCCTGAAGCGACTGCTCCGTTCCGTGGAACGTAGTAGCGGCCGGGAAGTAAGTCCTGCGCCTGCCCCGTCCGTTGCGCTTCTTCTTGCCTTTTCAGCGCTGCGCTGGGTTGTCTCGCTCCGGAAACCTCTCGCGCGGCCGAAGTCCCCTCCTCCCTTGTGCGAACGCTGTTTATTAAGGAGCCGCGTCCCTGCTGCCTGCTTTAAAGGAGCTCCCGTATACATGCTTGTTCTCGTCTATGGGAGGAGGGGTGAAGCTTACCAAAATGATGGTCAGAAGATGAACATACGGCAGTGAAGGAAGCATTCCGAGTTGTAACAGAGAGTCTGCTGGGGGCACAGAGTGGCATATGGAATGTTTATAAGGTAGTGGGCTGTAAGAGTGCAAAGGCAATATTTGAAGCTGCAAAAGAGGAAATAAAGGAGATTTAAGCAACCGTGCTAGAAGGAAGACTTCTTTCAAGAGGAGTTGTGCGTAAAGCAACCGTGTTAGAAGGAAGATACCTGTCAAGAGGAGTTCTGATAACTGGAGAGTGTTCCAAAGTAATAAAAACTTTATAGAGTTTGCATAAACCCTGAACATTTCAGTGGTATAAAATGGCTATGTCAAACCTCAGTGGTCCTCCCATGTTTATGGCGAGCCCAGGCCCAGCAAAAATCAAATGGGCTCAGTGGAAAAAAGGATTCTTGCATTACCTAAAGGCGGTTGGGGGAAATTCAATTTCCTCTGACAGAAAACTTGCTGTGCTGATGCATCATTTGGGCTATGAGGGTCAGAGAATTTTTTAAACTCTTCCGCAGTTGGCGAGTGGGGGTGAAGGAGACGAGATGTCTGAATTGGAGAGTGCTTTGGCTAGACTGGATCTTCATTTTAATCCGAAAACTAGTACTGTTCTTGAGAGATATAATTTCTGCATGAGAATTCAGGAGCCAGGTGAATCAGTGGAAGAATATATCACAGCTCTTCGCAATTAGCAGCTACATGCAAATTTCAAGGTTCACATGATGAACATCTACGTGATCATTTTATGACACACTGTAGTGCTGACCACATACGCGAAGAACTATGGTTAAAGGACGAACCTAGTCTGGATGAGGTGTTAGTTATTGGCCGCAGGGTGGAACATTCTTTGGCATGCATTGCTAAATTGGCTAAAAAGGAGAAGTCTGATTTGGTGAACGTCAATGAGCATAAGAAAAAGAAAAAAGGGTAAAGAGAAAGAAACGATAAGTCGCAGTTACGGCGGCGATAACAAGTCATGGAAACAGAAGAGTGAAGAAAAAGGAGAGAAGGGAGAAAAAGAGGAACGTTTATGCTATCAATGTGCTAGCAATTCTCATTTTGCTGCGTCTGTGGTTTGTCCTGGGAGGAGAGCGATTTGTAATAAATGCAAAAGACGCGGACATTTTGCGAACTGCTGCAAAAACTACCACAGTAGCCAGAAAAAAGTCCTATATTTGAATGAAGAGAAAGGAAGGAAGTCTTTGGATGATGAAAATGAATGGTCTTTAGAAAATGTCATTGTAAACGCTATAACAAATGATGTGGGTGATGAGGGTAATGTTGACGATGAATGTGAACGCCCGTATGCTGATAGAGTAAATGGGAGGCAAGTGCGTATGATGGCTGATTTGGGGTCAAAGATTACCTTAATGTCAAAGGATGTATATGAAAAAGAGGTGAAGGGTGACATTCGCAATCTGAGCAAACCTGACATCAGTCCAGGAGGTTACAACCAAGAGCCCATTGAGTTGTTGGGATATAGCATAAATAAGTTTGAATTTAAGAATCAAATGTGTGAAGGAAAAATATATGTTGCTAAGAAAGATCTCACTTTGTTGAAGTGGAGGGAACAAAAGAAAATTAAAATCAAACTTTACCCGAACGAAAGAAAATTAAAATCAAACTTGACCCGAACGCATGTGAACAAGTTTTGCAAGGTAGTGATTCTATCATAAGCAAACACCCTAATGTTTTCAGGAAAGGGACTGGAAAAATTAAAGGTATCCAACATCAAATCATGTTGAGAAAAGGAAGCATGCTTGTAGCGGCAAAGCTAAGGCCTGTGCCACTAGCAGTAAGAGAAAGGGTTAAAGAGGAACTTTCCAAGTTATTGTCTGATGATGTTTTTAAAAAAGCAGGAGGTGTAGATTGGGTATCGCCATTAGTGGTAGTGAAAAGAGTTCAGGGGATCTTCGATTATGTGTGGATCTACGTCAGCTAAATAAATGTGTGATGGTGGACCGGCATCCTTTACCAAACATGGCAGAAATGTTATTGAGGATTGGTCAGGGCAGAAGTGTTTCTAAATTGGATATGGCATCTGCAAACCACCAGGTAGAACTGGAGGAGCGATGCCGCAAATTGACTGCTTTTATATCCCATGAAGGAGTTTTCCAATTTAGATGCATGCCATTTGGTCTAGTGTCTGCTTCAGCAGTTTTTCAAAAGATTATGGATAGACTGGATCATGGCCCGCTTGGCCTTCCACATTAAAGTCTCTCTTTCCAGACTTGCAAGTAATGTTTCAACAAAAAGTTCACGTAGGCCTCCCTCTGTCGGGCTCAGACCGTTCACAAAAAAGTTCACATAGGTTCCCCTGTCGGGCTCAGACCTTTCACAACAAAGTTCACATAGTTCCCCCCTTTGTCTGGCTCAGACCTCTTCAGAACAAATTTCAACAGGACCTGCAAAGGGGCTCCCTTCCCCAAGCTTATTACACTTTGCGTCCCCCTCAGTCGGGCTCAGACCGCTTTTGGATGTCAAAGACTTTCGCATGTGCATGGCTTTCTTTACAGACCTCTATAGGACCACTTTGTCTAAAAGTTCAAGGTTCAACTTTCACTATCTCCTTCTCTAGGAGTTAATTTTGCTTACTTCACTTTTGCAGTTCACTTAGTTTATCGTTACAAATGATGCACCTTTCATGGAGACTTTCGAGTGGGCTCCTTCCTTTCACTGACCACTCCATTACTCAGTATTGCTGACTTCACAGCTGGCCTTACCTCAAATTTCATTCACAGGTCTACATTTCGTCGTGTCTCATCCACACGCATGCAGCCTTCACTTGCGATATAATGTTGCCTATTCAAACTTTCTTTAACACACACCGGTCTCTCAGGTTGCTTGCCAACTCACTGGCTCTGTGCGTTTCTATCTTGGTTTTATGATTTCTGGCCACCTGGATGACAAGTCCCCGAGGACTAGCGGGTGAGACACCTTTTGGTTTCTCACAGTACCCAGATTGTCTCATGTATTATAGAAATGTCCTAATTTGGGCTGCTTTATAATACTGGTGAAAGTCTGGTAGGCCAAATCCCTGCATTCCTTTGGAGGGTTAAAGTTGATTTCTTGACCCCTGTGCTTTCTCCATCTACCAAAATCAGAGCATCCACAACCCCAAGGTCTTTGTTTATCTCATTGAACCATCTGGATTCCCCATCACTTGCCTAAGGGGCTCCTGATTTGCTTACTGTTTTTCTATCTCTCGTGGGGTCAAATACCATGTTAAAATCCCCCTGTCAGTGCTTCCTAGAAGGGGACTTCGGCCGTATTTGGGCAATATACTGATCCCAGTGTTATTTTGCTACTGTGGAGGGTAGGGTCCCTGTAAGGAAAATATATCGTCCCTCTGGGTCTTCCTTCTCAACCACTATCCTGAGTTGGCTCGCAACTATATCCAACGCTCCTCTTTTTTGTGGATCCAGAGGAATGAAATATTCCGTCTATGGATCTACCCTCCAGGGACGGTCCATTGCCCCTCATCCAGTGAGTCTGCTGTAGGAACAATAGGTCTAATCAGGAGCGACTGAATTCTCAAATTGTCAAGGATCTTTTTGCTGGGGAGTTTTAATTCTCTCACATTTATGGAGCCTATCATGAGAGCTATGTCAGGGTCAGCAATGGATTTGTAGTTGTATATTCTTCAGTTCACCTCCCCCATCCATATTTTTATTGTTATTGTTATTTTACATGTATATAGCGCCTTATATACCATTGGTATGGTCTGAAGGCGCTGGTAAGTTGAACGCCATTGGGAACCGAAGTTCAGATCAGTAGAGAGAGTAGAGAGAGTCGAAAAAGGTGCATGTGGGCACCGGGTATGTGTGCAGCTCATGCGGTATCAGTGTAATAGCTGCTTCTTAGCAGTAGGTGTGGTGGTTGAGAGATCAGGAGTATGTGTTCGTTCTGGCAGGATTCATCCAGAGCAGAGGTGGCTGCGTTAGTGTGATGCTGGAAATGCATCGGAGGGACAGGGCCTCCGTATCCTTGTCCTTCACTGCTTTTTATCGTGTGTTCTGTCATGTTTTCCGCGCAGGAGTGGATGTGGGACTCCTGGCGGTGCAGCTCTCTCTCTTTTGGTTTGGATACCCTTATGGCACCCATGGGTGGGAGTACAACCCTGTGCCCCTAGTGCATGTTTTTGGGCACCTGTGGGTGGCCCGCAGAGCAGGGTATGGGCTGGTGGCAGCTCCATGCTGAAATTGACAGGTGCGCGGAGTATCCTCCATTTTGGGATACCCCGGCCCTGCCCTTGGGATCTGTTGATTCCTGATGGAAAACAAGATGGCCCCTGTGGCCTCTTGCTTTCTATTACCCATTACCTTGTTTTCCCAAAGTCCTGGGAAGCCCTGACTCTGTCCCTTCCCCCTGACTGGCTGTTGGGTGGAAATGCCATATATGGTGTTGTTGTGAAGGCCCGGACAGACTAGCTGGAGCCTTCCCGGTAATGTATGTTGTGGGTACTTCCTGTGGGTGGGACCTGGGTGAATAGAGTGTGTGACGAATATGCATTCTGTGTTGTGGATGTCTAGTATCTGGTGGTTGACACAATGACTGAGACAGCCTTGCCCGAAACCGGTATGAATGCAGCTTGGAGTGTTGAAAGCTCGGTACTTGTCCCAATACACTTAACTTGTTGCGAGTGTCTGGAGAGAAGTGAATGGCCTGAATACCTCGTGTGCCTGATTGGCTGCCTGCCTGCATGAATGCCCTTAGTCGTGATTGGATGCTTGAGTGTGACCCAGCGGAATGAATGGGAGATCAACAGTATATCTGGGGACCTCTCACTGCTAGGAATGGTGTTCAGAAGCTGAAGTCCACTACGACGAGTAACTGAAGCTTGACCTTGAAACCCCGCTGGACGAGAAGAAGTGCTGTTGCTCTCCTTCCCAATCTGAAAGCTGCTGTGCCTCCAAGGACTGACCCAGAGAGGACCTGGTAAGGCGCCCTCTTCCCGAGCTACGAGGGACCATCGTGCACAGCTGATTTTTGCCAAAGCTCCTTGGTAGACAGACCTTCGACAGGCTGCCGACCCGAGACGGAGGCTGCCGCGGAATCTCAAAGAGAAGCACTCGGACTGTTGTCCGCCACTTTTGACGACCGCCATCGCCAACCGGAGCGGCTGTGCTCCCGTTTGCCTAAGAACTTCAATTGATCATCGGACGCTCTCGTCTGCATCGTCGCCCGCGTTTCTCCCGCTGGAGAAGGCCCGACCGTCGACGCGCCGAGGAGCAACCGCCGGTGGGTTTCCCGCCACCTAAAGACCGCAGAGATGCCGGCGACTCGACGCCCTTGCTGGGCCACAGTTCTTCATCATCTCTTTGCGGTCCAGAACTATCGTCACCGAGGTGCCCCGCACACCTCTTCCTTGCAGGACCCCAACGCTCTGTCGTCGACGAGCACCGCTAGGAACGAAGCGGCCACTTCACTGCCGTAGTTCAACCTGTTCTCCGTCGGACGTTCGACGACCTGTGACTCCTGCCTTAAAGGGAGGGCACTCAAGAAGGGCCGTCGATTCCCCGACACCGAACGCTGAGTTCCTCGACGCCTCTCGACGATCCGTGGCTCCTGCCTTAAAGGGAGTCACTCAAGAAGGATCGGTCGACGCATCTCCGGAGAACTCTACTCCACCAGGTACATTGGGGGGGTAAAACCTTAATAGGAGGAAGTAAGACTATTGAAAAATATATGGACTGGGCTTGTGCTATATATCTTTATATACAGGTTGCCTAGGTGGGGATATCTCCACACTGAACTGTGCCTATCGGTAGGGGCCAGCATTCTGCCTATTGGTTCAACCATCTTACGTTCCTGCCTATCTCTATTGCTGGTTTCCTTGTTATTGATCTGTGTGACATTTTAACCGTACAGTTGATGCACTTCAATGAGATTCGAAAACATTGGTGGTACCACTTTAGAATTGTATATATTTATCATTGTTGACTTCAGAGTACAAAGTGTGTTATTGTGATCGTGTACATTCCTTTGAATATTAATTATATAAAGACTGTTTTCAGTAATACAGTGTGTGGACATTCCTTTATGGGGGTTCGGGGACTACACTGTACTTAAGAACCAGCCCACATCACCTCCTGAGAAGCAAGGCCTTGATTGCTCGTCCATTGCTACCACAATAGAGAATCTTAGCTGGGGTCCTCTGTGCCTCTCCTCTACCATATAGAGAGCGGAAGTACATACACCCCCTACCAGTCTCTACAGTTAGGCCCGAGGAGAACGCCTGGCTGGGGGGTGAGTAACCAGCAGTGTTTACTTAGAATGATGTGGAGTGAGCGGTGGATGTTGGTATAAGAACAGTTATACGGAATGGTGTAATAGTATCTCTGTGTTCTAGTTGAGTGGTGATGTAAAGGAGAGAGTAAGCGTGGTGATGTGATATGGTGGGTTGTATGGTCTTTCAAACGTTCTCTGTATTCAACCATACTATATACATCACTTCTATGCGCTCCAGTCCGTTCCTTGCACTCCTATCCACTCATGCATCTCAGTCTGCTCGATACACTCTGGTCTGTTCCACGCACTCATGCATTCCGGCTCCTCCCTCGCGCTCGAGTCTGCTCTGCGCACTCCAGTCGGCCCCACGCATGTACTCTTGTCTGTCCTTCACATGTAATATACATTCATCTGTTTTACGCACTCATCCCTTCTAGGCACTCATCCCCTCTAGACACTCATCTGCCCCCCGCACTCATCCACTTTAAGCACATATATTCATCTCTATACTCACCTGTTCTATGGCTTCATCCGTTATGTACACTCATCCTCAGTGTACCCTTATTTGCTCGTCCACTCTATCAACTCAATCAATTAATCTGCCCTATAAAGTCATCAGGTCTTATACAATCTTCCACTCTGCACCTAACCTCTCAGTCTCGGAGTACTTGTGAGGACAAATTGGTGAGTTACATCCAGAAACGTTTTAATATTGAAAATCCCCAACTCCCAGTCGTCAAACCCCAACTCCTGCCTGCCCCTCCAGTCCTGAGTGGTTGTCAACTTCACATTGGGACCGTACCACCAGATTATTCCAGACCACTGGTACACCTCTGTAGTGTTCCCCATTGGCCTGAGACTCCATCTCTTAAATCAAAATCAGAATCACTGGTTCAACCCCCTCCTTGATGTTTTCTCCCCTCACCCCCTAAAGACAACTCCCGAATTGTATGCCCCGACCAGGCCCCCATTTTCCCAATTCCCTCAAATGACATGAAACAAATACTGTTGCCAGCCCACTGCCTTTTTGGACTGAATGAACAGCAACATGTGCAGCTTTTCTCCATACCAGTACCTTTGATCTGTCCTCAAATCTTTTCAGTCGACAGGGTATGCATAATTTTAAACTTTCCAGGAGCCTGGGATTTGCCATCTGTTTTTGGATTTCCTGTCCCTCACTTTTCTTCTACTATTCATGTCGGGTTCTTGTTCTTGGGGTTCCTCCTCTCCTAGTAGCTCCCCGGAGAATATCCTCTTCAGTAACCAGCTTGTATTTCTGACCTGCGTATTCAAACGAAATTGAGAAAGGAAACTCCCAGAGGTATCTCACTGCCTTTTCATTTAGCCATCAGGTGAGGGGGAGCATAGGCATCACCTAGCGAGAGGGAAACTAGAGGAGTCATGGTATATTATGATCTTGGTAGATCTGTAGAGTATGAGCACCACTCCTCTGGCTTTTTCTAACACTTTAGTTTTCTCTCTATAGTAGTGAAACATCACTGGCACTGATCTTGGCCCTCTGACACCTCCTCCTGCCCTATACGCCCTGTCGATCGTGGGTTCTTTGATGCCTTCAATGCCAAATAATTGTCTGATAACCTCCACTTTTCCCCATCCTTCACAGGGAATCTGAAAAACCTGAGGTTGTTGCTCCTTTTTGCGATTTCCAAGATCATCCATTTTGAGAGCCATCTCTTCCTCCCTTCTTTCAAACTCCGAGATCCGTCATGTATAACTGTGTTTCTAGTATATCAACTGAGGATTGGTTGGCTTCCAGTCCTCGGAGTCTGTCGTCGATGGCTTCCACTTGTTTATCTGACGTGGGCTCATGTCTGTTCTAATGCTTCTGCTCTCTTCTAGCAATGCTGCTACATTTTTTTCCATCGCCTCAGACGAGTGATGTGCTACAGTGCACGGTTCAGTGGATGTCACCACAGGATATTTATATTTTTGGGGGGCTTCCTTCCAACCCGTCAGGGGTTATACCTCTCCTGCGGCGTGGTGTCTTTCACTGCAATCTAGCAAACCCTGCGCCACTTGGCATATGGGGTCATATGAAGTCACGGCCTGACAAACACCTATCTAATACCTAAACACATGCCAAAACCGCTGGCTTTTCCAATGCTGGCTTCTAACCAGACATCAGTGCAGGTAACAGATGCGAGGACACAGATATTGCTTATAAATCAGGACATTTATTTATTATGTCAGCAGCTCATTTACAATTAAGTCAATAACTCTCAGAAGACTGCTTACAAATAACACTGGCAGGCCATTTAAAGCATGAAGCATGATGTTACTGCATGGAAAAGCGAGGTCAAAGAGAACCGAAGAAGAGGGGGCGTTTTGGCACGGATTGGGGCAGATAGTGGGTGGGAATGGCCATAGGGATTAGCATTGCCATGGGCGATCAATGGGTGGTTCACACCGGGAAAGAGTTAAAGCTGTGTGTACCTCCTCACACCCCATTTCCCTCTTATCTGTACTCAAATGCAATAGATTTGGAATATATGTAGCAGCAAAATGCCACCAAATGGGTACACATTCCCTGGTATAAACACAGAACTCGGATTAGCAGCATCATAGAATGTACAGGTGCTCCAGCATGGATATGGGCAACAGACAATAGGGATGCTATACATATGACATAGCATACATTGAGGATACGTATGGCAAGCCACAGTAATTGTCTTTCTGTGGCTTGCATTTGTGCTTAAAATCACTTGCTTTGCTTAGGCCATCATCTAGTAGTTGCCTGGGATTATTACATTTTGTTTTTTGAATTCGAAAAAGGGGTGTTGGCAGGAGCGTTCCTGTCGCACTATGCCCATCGGTTACCAAGCCAGAGCACGTATGTCAATATGTCAGAGATTAAAAGAGGGCCAAGGTTTTCAAGCTGTTTTATCACGAGTGAGCAATGAAAAAGAAATGGAGGTGTGCAATATTTCAAGGATTGCTATTTATTGCTATTTGTATAAAGTAAAAGTACATCCAGTTAAACCAGTTTTTACCAGTATACTTGAGAACTAAATCACGTTTAGGGACTGACATTACATACTATGAGATTAAATGAGTTGCAAAGGCTCACACATGTGGTTGAATGGTCAACTGGGGATTTGAGCTCAGCCTTCAGTGTCAGCACTTGACTACAGTGTTTCCCAGTTCTCGTCATAAAGCAAAAACAGTTATATATGAATGTTTGACTTTAACCCTTTTTTGTAGAACAGACTTGGAAACACCAATCACACAGTAACCCAACATGACAATATGTTTTGAAATGCTTAAAGAAAGGTGGTATATAGAAGGAGAACTATGCTACTGTACCTTTATTTACTCAGACATCAAGTAAAGTCTACAAATTCAAAAATACTAATTGATGGGAGCGTAAAAATCTGCGATTCACTGCTGCATTTTAAACCTTTTGCAGCTGGTGTCGCTTCATGGGAGGCCAGCGGTAGCTTTCTCCACTCATCCCACTGGAGGGACGGCAGGCCCTATGTAGTCAGAACCTGCTGGATCATTATATAAATCAAAGTGCAGAAGATCCGCTGTCAGTCGGGGATCTTCTCTTTGCCACATTGTGTCCATGAGGAAGACTGTTGGATCTGGTCAGTGCACCCACACACACTCTCTCTCTCTCTCTTGTGGATTCCCTGGGATCTTGGCAATTTGCAGACCGGCTAAGCCCGAGTCGCATGCGCTCCTCGGTAGCGTTGTGGTTGTGGCCTCTTAGGCTAAACTGTTGCTCTTCACGCAATGCTAGATACCAACCCTCAAGGCTTTCTTGCTGCTGAAAAGTGACCACTGATTCGGCTCAGTTATCAAACCTGATGTTCTAGATTGAATGGTGTGCGCTCTTTCTTACGCCATCTTTGGGCTTCCAGTGACCATGTGCCCCCAAAGGATTCTCTCCACCCCCGATGTGGCAGGCAGTTTCATCTAGACGGTTGGTGCTTCCTTATTAATAGTAGGAGCCATCTTCATCAATGAACGGTGTGATTCTCAAGTCAGTCTGTAGAGGAAAAGTAGGTTGGTTTCTGGGCGCTCCATAATGGCACAGGATTTCACTTCTAAATCACTTCCCCAGATTTCTGCAGCATGCAGTTTGGTGCTCCCGAATTTCCTCCGTAGGATTACTTTAGTCTGTGGAGGCGGGCCATTTCAACGCCTCCTCACTAGGCAATTGATTGCACTTACTGAGGATTTCCCTAGTCTTGATGATATGTGCAACCCAGCGCAGATTAGCAGTAATTGCAATACACAGATACACAGTTATTTTAACGCCATCTAAGATTTCCTCCTTGTGGAAAGGCTCCTGCAGTTCGTTTCCATCCAATTTCACTGGAGACACTGGGCCTCATTACAAGTCCGGCGGTAACCCTGCTGGTGCTATCGGCGGGTTGCCGCCTGACTTGAATATTTACTGGTGCCTGGCTTGCCCGTAACACGGGGGGATTACACCACCGGCATTCCGGGAAGTCAGGCGCTGGTAAATTATAAATCCCCATTCCCATTTGAGCTCCATAGGACTCAATGGCAATGGGGATGACGGAAGCATTGGCACCGTTAATAACAGTGCCGGTGCTTCTGTGAAACTCTGCGTGCGGGTGCCGTCCTCCCGCCAACCAGGTCTGACCATGGCGGGCAGGACGGGTATCCAGACAGGGGCAGTCATGTTTCCGTCTTGGCACTGGAGGAAGGATAGGAATTTCTGTCAAATCCCCCAAAATGCCAATTTTGCCAGAGTTGGCCCTGTGCACCAGTCCAGGTAGCTCAGGGTGGCATTACCCAGCATGTGCTGGAGTAGAAGGACACCCACCTTGGTCACCTCCAGACGGACCCAGCACCCCTCTACCCCATCCAGCACATGATTGATCAACCTTTAATCCAGTCTTGCAGTACCCCAAAGTAAACTGGAGATCACTGTGCTGCTCATGTAACAATACTGGATATCCGGTTGCCTACGTTATTAGATGGCTGCGTAGAGGGTCTACCAAAAAGCACCTCAATTGAAAGTGTTGTGAAAGGCCTACATAGTGTTATGGGCTTCAGGACAATAAATCAAAAGAAAAAAGATAAGTCTATATACGTGCACTTGCACGTTCTGAATACTCACAAGGCATATTAGGGTCGTCTCCCCTTCCCTTAGTCTCATGATTTGTTTGTACTTTTAATTTAATTATTTATCATTGCTGTAATGAATGGTGTACCTTCCCCTGTGCCCACCCTGTTGCCCTGTGGGCGCTTTGAAGCAGTTGTGCTAATTGTATAACCACCTAACAAGTGACCAATAAATAAATAAATAAATACAACCATCACTGGGGGAAGAAAAAGAAAAATTGTTAAAGTAATGGAAAGAGAAAGATATGGGACACTTAGTGCATGGGTAAATAAGATGGTGCCAAATCTATATATGTTTAATGAAAGATGATACATTATGTTTCTAATTTGAGTATACTAATCATGTGTATTCATTCAGTATATTTTAAAGGCACAGAAAACAATAAATAGAACAACTTTCCCTTCCCAAGGGAAACATCGAATCACTTGGTCACAATCCTAAAAATCTAAATAGTCCCTCCAGCAGGCAGTGTTTTATTAGAGGACACCCCGGATAGAGTAAGGCAGTCGGTAAATCACTACAGCAGTCCATTACTTAAATAACAAGTCAAAGGCGCTAGTGCGGCCAACTCGCTGGGCACACTAAAGCTGGCCCTATATATTGCTTTCAGCGTTGCTTGTTCAGGGCTCAATGAAGCAATTAACACCACCAAGTCACTGAGCCCTGTTCTCCAGTACTTTGAGTTTGGCCCAGTAACAGTACTTCCAGCAACAGATGAGCCCAGCAGCCTGCCTTTTAGATGGGTGTTGGATTGTCCTTTGGCGTAATCGTATGCTGAAATCAAAGGTTTTTTTTAAACCGAAGTCGAACAGAAATGTGCCTGGTCTTTTTCCAGACGTCACAGTGTTTTCAGGCCCATTTACCTTCCTCTGGGATGGCTACATCTCCTGCCCATTCTGCCATAGTCGCATTTACATCTCGGCAGATCAGTAGCGAGAGCTTTTCCCATCGTAGTGATGGCACCTTCAGAGCTCCGCTTACAAGGTCAATGTTCAAACCAAAGATGTTGGGATATGATCATCAATGGAAAGGGGAAGTGCACTGGAGGCGAGAGGGGCGTGGGCTTGTGGGGTTGCAGGTGTGTACTATGCTCCCTAGACCGTGCTGTGCATCCTGGAGTAGCAGTGGCTGACCGGTCAGGGTATACATGCGTTGCCATAGACAAGTGCATGCTGCGGTCAAGACCGGTGCATGCCTGCATGGTAAAGGCCCTTTCCGGGCCGCCATACTCTGACACTGCGGGCGGGGGCTATTCCACCCGGCAGTGCCCACCCACAGAGTCGTCACGGAAGCACAGGCACCGTTAACAATGGTGCTGTGCTTCCGTGAACCCATTCCCAGGGAGTCCGATGGAACTCCACGGGAACGGGCACTTAACCAAACCCACCGGCTGACTAAATCATCTCAAATGCTGCCCATGCAATTGATGAGTCCCTCCCTGAGTAGAAGGGCGCTGCCTATAGCCTCCAAAGAACAAGGCAATTAGTTCTGCATTCCAGCGAGAGAACTCAACACTTTTCCCGTGTTTGACCAGCATTACCAGTTCTGTGAGCTCCATTTCGCTACACATATACCTGACACGCAGGTGATAAATGTCTTGCAGTCTAATAACTTCACCTGCCAAGGACTTGCAAAGGAAGAGAGTACAGCATTGGTCTCTCCGTTACAGGATGGCGGACTCCTCTTGGAGGAAGGCAAACGTACCTTTCCATGCAAACCAAAGGGCCAGGTGAAGGTTAACAGATAGTATGAGCAGCATCCTTCCAGGGTGGGGGGCAACAAATATGCAAAGGGTCTCCGATAAGAAAGGTTATCCATTCAGGGATCCCACATAAGAGGGGATGAAAGCCCTCTACATCAGAATTCAGCCAATCAGAATCCAGGCAACAGTTGCCAATATGGCCATGGTTCCATGATCGCAGGATTCCACTGACCCCAACATCATTTTCTCACACTATGCTTGCTCCCTCTCTCCCCTGCTTCACTCTTACCCGAGAGAAGTTCAGATTTTACATACTATCATACAGGAAATTCATCATTCTATTAAAGACACAGAGGACAAGTATTATGTTTTCTCTTTACTTCACAAACTCGAGCAGCAAACACAACAAATAAAGATTTAAGCATCAAACAAAAATAAAGAACTACAATTTCCTCGAAACTGTAAGTCTCTATGTACTGCTCCAACAGCAGCAACACATAATGCCATCCACCAGTCATAAGGTTTTACCCTTATAACCCTTCAAGTCCTTCCTAGATAGGAGATGCAGCCCTGCTGGCTGCTGAAAGTGGAGTGAGCAGGCCAGACGGAGACAAACGCCTTAGAACGGGCCTTGGAATAGGGGCCGGCTTCGCCTTGACGGCTTCGCCTTGACGGCTCCTTTGCTTGGTCATAATAGATGATGAGCAGCCAATCGGACTGTAGGGAGGGCTCCGGGGCGCACACACGAGGCACTCTGCCTCTGGCAAAAAACGGCAGCCATCTTCTATTGCACATAGATGAACTTCTGTGTCTAGCAAGTCGTTGTAGCCAAGGTTGAAGTCTCCCAGGATAAGTATTTGGGATATAGGCTTGAGGTTGGTTAAGGCAAGTTGGGTGAGGTCCTCCTCAAAGGTGGATAGGGGTCCGGGGGATCAGTTGATGAGTTAAAAGCTGACACTGGCATTGGGCGTGCATTTGATTTTGGCTGAGATAGATTCGGAATAGGGGAGAGGGGTGAAGTTGAGCAAGTGGAGTGGAAGGGTATTTTTGTAGAGGAAGGCTACCCCTCCCCCTTACTTTGATACTCTGTCGAAGGGAAGTATGGCGTATTCATGAGGGATGGTGATTGAGAGTGCTGGGCCAGAGGTGGGTGTGAGCCAGGTTTCTGTGAGTGCGAGAATATCCAGGTTGTTGGTGGTGAATAGGTCCTGGATGTTTGTGGGTGCGTTGCAAGAGACCTAGTGTTAAGAATGGCACAGTGCAATGGCGTTTGGTTGGTGTGATGAGGGACAGGTGCTTGGGTATTAGTGGTGTGAAGAGGGACAGGTGCCTGGATATTATTTGTGGTGTGAGGCAGGGCAAGTGTCTGGGAGAAGCGTACTTGGTGGGCAGTGCAATGTTTGAGCACTGCAACACGTTGCATATTAGTGGGTGGAAGGGAGTAGTCAGTAGGTGAAGTGGTACATGCTCTAAGTTGTGTGTTGTGTTCCTTAGTGGTGCGTTGAGTAGTTTTGATGTGCCCCACCAAAGTGCTTGAGGGGTTGTGGGGTTGGTCGAGTGAGCTGGTGGATTCAGGATGGGAGGAAATAGCTGTGGTGAGGTCCCATATGAGTGGAGAAGCGTTTATTCTGTTGTGGGTGCGATAGGTGGGTGATGGGGGATGTGACAGAGGCAATGGGTGTGGATAGATTAATGCGCATTAACGCACAGGTGTTTTGCAAGGTGGGGAGAGTTATGGTAAGGGGTGGGAGGAAGAGGGTGGGTGGATAGGAAGCCCGTTGAATGTTAGCTGTGGGTATAGGCATTGTTGTGAGGCTGGCTAAGAAAGGCACAGTATTTAGGGAGTGAGGTTTGGGAGGGCGCTGTGTGTAGCAAGGGGCATGACGGGCTGGCTGGGCAGAGGGGTGGGAGGAAAGGATACAGGGGTGGGCCGGGGCAGAGTAGAGTGCAGTGTTTAGCCATAATGTTTTGTGCACCAGCGTAGGACAGTACCTGGTCAGGTTTGTGAGAGCGAGTGAGTTGGTGGGAAGACATGCTGTATTCATGATCGGGGACATGGTTAGGTGATGCTAGGTTGTGCATCATGCATGATGGTGCCGGATGCGGGCGGGAGCCAGTGATGGAAGAAAGCCTGGTGGAGCGGGTCGCCTGGCCGGTGCCAGTCAATGAAGGCAGTACTGCGTAATAGTGAAAAGGCGGGAGGAAGGCAGTGGGGGCTGAAGACGGCACAGGATGAGAAAGGAATTGGAGTGCAGTAGTAACCAGAGGGGCTACAAGGTAATGGTGAGTTGTTCCGATGAGCGGTGGCGTGACAATGAAGGAGAACGGTAGAATAGGAGGGTGTGTGCAGTTGGGCAATGGTATGGATGGAGACTGCATTAGCGCTGTAGCGGGGCAGATATTAGCCAATGCAAGTGTGGAGAGTAGCAGGCAATGCTTACTCTTTTCGACGACTGGAAGAGGGAACAGTTTCCTGACTTCTTTCTCACTGAGTTTCTTTTAGGAGGTGCCTATTGTGGTGCCTAATACAACGTTCATCGGATCATCCTTGCTGTTTTTATCTACATTCTTCGTACATGCCCTGCACTGGTGGGTAGAACTACTGACATTCATAATTTCCTGCAAGATCCTAAGACTGGTCCAATTGGGAGGATATTGCTCACAGCTCTAATAGAGCAAGTTCTTCGACTTACTGAGTACAGTGGGGAAAACACAAATGCCCCTATCTGATGACAATGCACATAGACTGGTTAGTATGGTGTTTTATCACCTGATTGAGGAATGCCCGCTTCCGGTTGGTAGAAAAACGGATGTAGGATGTTTTTGAGAGACCCGAGGAACAACGAAATTGTTTCAAGACATAATAACGCAGGTTAATTTGTATTCTGAAAGAACACTGAGAACAGAACGAGACTTTTGAAGAAGAGATCCAGAGCTTAATAGCTGTGGTCGTTTACTTCTTGCTAAAGGAGAATCTTTATTTCATCTGATGAAAGGACGATTCCTTTGTCTTCATTGGGAACTTTGTTGATCGTCTAGTAGCAGTCAGCTGATCAAGGAACTTATGGAGAAAATTCTGCAGCCTTCAGAGTATTGCATGATGTTGCCCAATAAAAAATGTTTTTCCCCTTTCTTAAAAAACAGAGAATGGGCAGCATCAATAGCAACAACGTGATGGCAGTCAACGAGATACGTCCACATTGTGCAAGACGTTATTGTTGTAAGAAACGGGGTTACCTGTATATCATTTACACATGCATTTTGTTCATATTAATACTTCTTTCACTTACTGTTTATTAGGTGAATCCAAACAGAGAAAGGATTCCTGTGTCTCTTCCTATGCAGAAGGATGGTACAGATGTGGCAACTACAAGGCAGCCAAGACCTTATGTAATTATCCCTACTCTAGAGGTACATTCAAAGGCACCTAGTTCTGAAATGGATAAAGCCAGGCTTCCTATTAAGAGGATGTCACACCTGGAGATTATGGAAGACAACATTATGCCTGCACATTATGTTAATGGGATGAGGCTTTTGGAACTTTCTCCTACACAGGTAACACATGTAAAAGCACCAGGTCCACTGACAAATGTCTCTATGATTGGTCCAGTAAGAAGGAATTATGCTGGCATGCTTCATGAGATGATTAAAGAAGCTCAAAAGAAAATAAATGATGCCTAAACGAAGTACTAAGGAAGATGATCATGAGTTAAATGAATACCTGGACAGTACAACACACTTGGGGAATAACATATGGTATTAGCAAATGAAGGAAGTGGGAAGGAGGACCTCAAAGGATGAATGTTTTGTATGTGCACTCTGACCTTATAGCATGGGGAAATCTAAAATCTTCATAGCTATTGAAATAGACGTCTAGACAGCACATAGTCTTTCACACATAGCACTCTGCCTTACAAGAGGCCAGTTCATGGGTCGAGATGCCTACCTCAAATTGGCATTTGAATGGACAATCCAGATGAAGATGATTATATCCAAGACACGAAGATAAGAAACAGGGCGCATACCAAGAATCACGTGATAAGATACGAAAACCTGGAGTAAAAGGAACTGAAATTAGATAGGAAGTAAACACACGACTTGAAAGTCCATGAAAATCTGCAGAAGAAATTCAGAGATGGAAAAACAGAGGTCAGATGCAGATTCGGGGATCAGTGCTATGACCAGATGGATGGGAAGAAGAAGTGGTCATCTACAGAGCCTGGGTGATCATTGGTTGTTATCAGCCAGTCATTGATATAGTACAGAATGGATGCAAGCCTCTATAGCCAAGACTTGCTAAATTACTGACCTGGGTCGAAAATAGAGGAGGACCCTTGCAGATAGTGGCTTTGAAAAGTGCAAAGCAGTGCTTCAGAAACAATGGCACAAGAAAAGTCGGAGAAAACCAGAACTGTGGTTGAATCGTTGATGTACCAGGAATGAAACTTGGAACAGCAGTAATTATGGATCTTTACTGGGCATGTGGATCCAGAGCTTATATGAAGCTACCCAAGGGTTGGGGAGGAAAGTGTTCATTAGTAAATGTACATGTTCCGACGTTGGTGGTTCCGAAAAGTGACTTAAGCATTGACAGCATTCCGAAAGCAGATTGTCACCTGAGGAAAAAGATCTGCAGAGCTGATAAATCGAACGAAGAGAGGGAACTATTTCTCAGCCATGTCAATAGAAGCTTTTGATGCCATTCCTTATGAGAACAGACGGTTCAGTGAGACTTCATCGCTATTCACGTTGGAGCAAATACTAAATGGATGCATATCACCAGATGGTAATTGCTGCAATCAACACTAACATAAAGGGATTCAATGCTATCAGAGAAGAGATGAGAGCCATACGACTGATGACACTTTAAAATAAAGACGTCCTGGACATGATTAAAGCTATGGATGGAGGTGTTTGTGCAGAAATTGGAGAATCATGTTGCACGTTCATACCTTCTCATGACGACAAGAATGGGACCTTAACAGAGGCCATAGAGATGTTGACAAAGCTACACATCCAGATTGTAGACGAAGTGGAAGACATTGCAGATGATAGCTGGTTTGGGTCGCTCTTTTATTGGGTTCGACAATGGATCCATATATATTCAAGTTAGTTTGAGTCCTGATCGAGATGGTGTTGCTTGGATTCTGTGTGATTAGAATAATAATCACACAATGCAAGAAGACAGCAAAGAAAGTCATAGGGATGAGGATTATGATTGATGTTGAATTAGGATGGATGGCCAGAGACCTGACAGATGAAGAAATCCAAGACTTTGTGAAGGCCAGTATCCATGCACCTGAGGGAACGAAGTTCTTATATCCAAAGACAGTGCATGCTCATGACATGGAACAATGATGAGCATGTGAAATCAGCTGGATGCCTGAAAGGAGTCGTAAAGATATGGGTCCCGAAAAAGCATTTCTTGAGACAAGGATGTTTGGATGTGAAGAATGATGGAAGAGTGGTCGATGAATTGCCCAGAGGGGGGAGTGTAGAGGAGGAGCCAAGTACCCCCACCTCAGCCATCTCGCCCACATTGCCTATATGTTGGGAACCAGAGTGTGAGACACGTGCAGTGCTAGTGAAAATACCAATACAGAGGAGAATCCTGGCAGCAAGGTTCCCATTAATTAAGCCATACCTGCATACAAGACACTATGATGGCCATTTGAATGAAATCCCATAAGAAGCAGAGCAAATGTCTGGAAGAGAAGGATAGTGACATCACACACAAAGCTGTTCCAACGTACATAGAAGAGATGCAGGGACAAGAGAATGAAGATATTCTATAAGGCATCAAGAAAGTATCAAAGATAAATGACATCTTGGGCTCAAGATGAAGAAACATATGCTACAGAAACGATGAATATATCAAGTCATTTTATACGTGTACATGCAATGAAATGCAAGCAGATGAAGTATCCTTGAGACTAACTATGTAGTCAATCGATTGCGGCAAGCGCCAACGTATATATAGGAACGAGTGAATTATGGACGTTTCCACAAAATGTTATAGTAGAGCTAGACCAAAAGAAGGAAGGCCTCTTTTCCAGTGTGTTGCAGTCAAAAAAGCAATTGAATTACAGAAGCGGATCTAAGAAAGGTGAGGTTGGATGAATACCAAGAAGCCGATGCCTTTTCAGACTTGGATGAGCAGAAAGTAGTTACAAATCGTGTGAAAGAACAAAACTCTTGTTCAGAAAGCATGGACAGAACAAGGAAGACGTCAGAGGTCTATTAAAAAATAGTATTTTAAATGCACCAGAGCTCAAATATGTGGTCTTCAGTCACGTGGAAAGATGAAGTTGGACAAACATAACGGACCGCACCTACGCATGAAGGCAGAGCGTGCCTTCCCTCCCCTGAATTCTCCAGAGCAAGGAACATTTCCAAGGCCAAGTTCAAAGCCTTAATTGACATGCAGACCACTGAGGTGATGATATAATAATTGGTGGGAAACTATGGTTATCTCCAACACCTGGAAGTCTAGCCTGCGTGCTGCTAACGTAGGTGGAAAAGTGTGGATGAATGTAAGAGTGCCAACCAATTGTAGGGGGCCGCATGATTAAGAGTTCATATAACCAATGGGACATTGTGTATTTAGTGACGCTCATAGTGACTTGTTGAGGGGAGGGATTAGTTGCTCCACCTGATGTTAAGATCACTTTCTTAGACAAGTATGGAACGTATACCTAGACGTTCCTTTTGAGCCTATCACATTTGCCACTAGGTTTTAGTAGTTTGCCATGTAGGAGGATGTTTGTAAATACGTAGGTTCACGTCATCCATGACGAGTTTTTATTATATAACTCATGTTTTTTCTGAAGCAAATTTAGAGATCATGCGTTGAGACGTCTGTTGATGTCTGTTGTACTCCCTGTTTTAGATAATTGATATTAAAACAGTTAACCTTTTTGCCAACTACCTGAGTCGTTTCGATTGATGTTTGAGTAACTTCTGCATCCCCATTCATCTCAATGTATTGCTACCCGGTCTTTGGAAATGGCATCTAAATGGACATTTACAATAAAAGCCAAAGTACCCCCTGTGCCACGTGTAGAGTTTGCTCTGGGTTTGAAAGGCAGAGTTTTGTTACAAAGGGAGAAGCAAATTTGAGTGCATTTGACTATCGACTTTGAGAGACAGGATCCCCTTCTTTTCAAGTAGCTATGGACACAAAGAATTCATCAGTCTTCCTTATTGGCCTTGTTTGTTAAGGTAATACATATCAGCCCTCCGAAAATCTACGGTATGGAGGTTCTTTTCTGCTGAATTGGTCCAGTTTTGGAAGAAAGTTCTATGGAATGGTTAACATGGAACTTTCAAATACATTTAGGTGAAAAACATGGATGGGTTCTTAACACCACTTTTTCTTTACTAATGGTAATAAAGTGATCTTGAACAGAAAGTGCTTGTAGTTCACTGACCCTTTAATGGATGTAATGGCAACAAGAAAAGCAGTCTTGTAAGTGAGGTGTTTGAGAACGATTTTACACATTGGCTTAAAAGAGGAACACATGAGCTTTGCAAGAACATGATTTAAATCCCATCCGGAAGTTGATTTTGAAATAGGTGGGTGTCATCTTTTAACCCCTTACATGAACGCTTTAACTGCTGGCACTTTCTACCAAGAAACCTTTGTTTGAGAGGTGGAGTATGCAGACAGTGCAGCTAAGTGGACTTTAAGAGAGTTGAAAACCAACCCTGTGTCCAAAAGGTAAAGCAAATACAGAACAAAGTGTGAAGGAGTGCAATCAATTGGATTGATGTCTCAAGCTTTGCAAAGGATAACATACTGTTGTTAGGCAGAATCCTATGCAGTTCCCTTAGGGAGCACTACAGGAGATTAAGACTACAGGTATATGCAATAGTCCGTACCACACATATTTAGTTGGTAGCTGTGGCTAAGCAGTCAGGCTTATCTCAAGAGGGAGATGAGCAGTATTAAGTGTTTATACAATAGGCCTACAACACTATGGAACAAGGAAACACTGACCAAAGCTTTGTATTAAAAAGAATATATATTTATTTTATACACTCAAGTTCAACACACAATTCACTATTATTAAAGTAAGTTAAAACAGTCAAGAAAAGTATACACAGCTCTCTATTTAAATTGTAGACAAGTTAGAGCAAGAGTGAAAACTGAGCAAAGCGGCACAGTGTAAACCAAGCACAAATGGCACTCTAACAATTTCTCAAAATGGAGGGAAAGGACAAGTTATATAGGTTTAGACTCTTTAACACACAAGCAACACTTCCCAAGTAGATTGTGAACAGGTTAGGCAAGGCAGTACTTTAGCATATGCAATATTGAGGTGAAAACCGAGCAAAATGGCACTTCACAATATTAAAAAGAGGAATGAAAAAAGGTGGTTACAACAGTTAGGTGCACCAACACATTTCTAGGTGAGAAGCAATCTAGAGAAGGCAGTTGTAACAGATTTAGCCAGAGTCAATAGGCCTGTGCCAGAGTCAGTGGTACAAGGCAAAGTGCCCATGATCAAACGGTTCTAGTAGCTGCAGTCAAGTCTTTGTTTAATGATTTGAAAAGGCAGTTGCAGAAGGTAAAAGACAATGTTAGACGAAAGGGGCGGCCAACCCAGTAGGTAAGTAAAGTATTTAAAACACCTTTAGGTATACCCAACGAAATGGGAGGCCTGGCGGAACAATGTACCTTTAAAGTGGAAGAGGCTCCTGCGGTGGCTGTAGTTCCTGGCAGTTCCTGCAGTTCGGGAGATCCAGCAGAGGAAGGTTCGAGTTACTGCACTGCCCAGGGATGAAGCCAGCCGCGGTGCTGCAAAAACAAATACAAGGTACGATCCTTTAAATCGCGGTCATGGTGTACGGGTGCCTGGCTATCCGGTCTCCGAGTGCAGGGCACTGGCGACCAAGGCAGGTCCTGGAAGGCGATTGGTGAACTGGTTGGCCCCACAAGCTCAAGGGAAGAAGACTCTTGCAGGCGAAGATCTTCAGAGTCGTTGGAGAGAAGTGGTGAGGATCTGCAGAAGGACTTCACCGGTGGTTTCAGTCGTTGCAGAGGTCTTCAGCTTCTCTCCTCTTCGGGTTTCTAGTTCCAGTGGCGACGTCTTGTCCTCCAGTCCTCAGGACCTTGCTTTTATGCAGCAAGACCCCCATTCATACAGCCTAGCTGTCACTCACACAGTGGGGTGGCTCTCCTGGCGGGAGAACCCCCAGCCTATCAGGGCAGAGTGCGACTTGGGTTCCGTAGGCAACCCTGTTCAGGGTGCCTATTCCCCCTCCCACACATCCGGTCTACCCCAGACTCAGTGGTGCTGAGAGGAGGGCTTCCACGAGGACCTCCTCCGATGGCCGAAGTCACTGGATGTTATAAGTAGGGCGCACAACGCCGTAGCCTCAGTTGTGGGTTTTTTCCCCAGAACGTGTGGCACCAGTCTTCTGCCAGTCTGACACACAAAGCCTTACGGAAACGTAAGCTGCAATCGCATAACAAATTCTGTAGCGGGGAAGGTAGGGAGGGAGCGATATGGAATACGTCGTCAGACCATCCCATCGAAAGAACGTTACCAGGTAAGAGAGTAACTTGTTCTTCGAGGGGATTGGGTCCTCCGACGTATTCCATATCTATGACAGACTCCCAAAGCAGTACCAATGCAAGGAGGTGGGAAAAGAATTTAGAAAAACAGAAATTTAGAATGCCCAATCAAATTTCAGCGTAAAGGACCACCTTGCCAAAGGCCAAATCCTGCCCACGGATGGAATTGAGGGAGTAGTGATGTACAAAAGTATGTACCGAAGCCCAGGTGATTGCATCACAGATGTTACGAATAGGAACCCCCCTGTGTAGGGCAGTAGAGGCAGCCATACCCCTGGTAGAATGGGCCAGTAAGCCGACCGGTGGGTCCTTACCCGCCAAGCGGTAACACTCAGAGATAGCCAAAATAATCCAGCGAGACAGTTTGCTTCGTCACAGCTTGTCCCAAACGCTTTCCAGCGTAACCAATGAAGAGTTGATCGTCCACTCTGACACGGGACATGCATGAAATATAAAAGCTTAACGCTCTCCTAGGATCAAGCCTATGGAGCCTCTCCTCTTCCTTACCAGGATGTGGAGGAGGATAAAACGCCGGTAGAACAACCTTCTGGCTTAAATGAAATTCCGACACCACCTTCGGAAGAAAGGGAGGACGAACTCTAAGGACAACCCTGTCCTTATGAAACACAGTGAAGGGTGGCTTAACTGAAAGTGCCTGTAACTCACTCACTCTGCGAGCGGAAGTGACCGCAACCAAAAATAGTTTTAATAGTTAACAGTCTCAAAGCGCATGAATGCAAAGGCTCAAACGGAGCACCCATCAAAAACTTGAGAACAAGGTTCAAATCCCAACCGGGCACCAGGAAAGGTGACGGAGGGAACACATTAGTGAGCCCTTTCAGAAAGTGAGAAATTAAAGGAATTTTAAAATAGGAACACTCTTCAGATGAGCGCTTAAATATGGACAGCGTCGCCAGGTAACCTTTAACGGTACCCACTTGCAGGCCACTGTAGGCCAAAGAAAGCAAAAAAGAAAGAACCATGGCAATGTCACATTCA
This sequence comes from Ambystoma mexicanum, assembly GCF_040938575.1. NCBI lineage: Eukaryota > Metazoa > Chordata > Amphibia > Caudata > Ambystomatidae > Ambystoma > Ambystoma mexicanum. The sequence goes on from NC_090926.1 coordinate 1,228,285,763, forward strand.
AAAGGATCCACATTCTTAACCCTGCACCAGTCGCAGAACTTACGCCAACGGCAACGGTACAGGGACTTTGTTGCTGGCCGTCTGGCCGAGAGCAACACCTCCATCACGTCTTCAGGGAGGTCCCAATCCATATACCTCAACCTTTCAGAAACCAAGCGTGAAGGTTGAGGGATCTGACCTCTGGATGGAGAACCTTAACCCCCCCACCCTGCCGTGAGAGCAAATCATCTCAGTAGGGAAGACAACGTGGAGGGCAGATGGACAAGTCGAGAAGGTCCGGGTACCACGTCCTCCGGGCCCACGCCGGAGCAATGAGGATCAACCGGGAACCGAACCTCCGTAACCTCCTCAGTACTTGCGGGATGACGGGGACTGGAGGAAACGCGTACAGCAGTGGGAATGACCACTCCACCACGAACGCGTCTCCTAAGGCTCCTTTTGGAGGAAATTCCCGCGAGCAGAACCTCTCGCACTTCCGGTTGACACTGGAGGCGAAGAGATCCACTTGAGGGTCCCCCACATGGCGAAGATCTCCAGGAAAATCTCCTGAGCCAACTCCCACTCATGAGAGATCACGCTCTGCCTGCTCAGAGCATCCGCCGTCTCGTTTTCGTCCCCAGCCAGATGAACAGCCGAGATCGAAACTTCCTGCTGGATTGCCCAGAACCAGAGCTGCATCGCCTCCCTGCACAGAGAAAGTGACCCTGCCTCCCACTTTTTGTTGAGGTAGTGCATGGCCACCGTGTTGTCCGTCAGGATCAGGACATTCTTCCCTCGCACAGTCGGCAGAAAAGCCTTCAGGGCTAGCCTGACGGCCCTCAGCTCCAACAGATTGATATGGAGTCTGGACTCCGACGGAGACCAACGACCGCTGACTGTCAACTCGTTGGCATGAGCTCCCCATCCGGTGAGGGATGCGTCCGTCACGATCGTCACCTCTGGCCAGGGTAGCCAAAATTGAGCCCCCTTCATCAGATTGTCTTTGACGGCCCACCACAGAAGGTCCTGGGCGACCGAGGACGGCACCTGAACAGGGTCCGACATCCTGCCGGAGGACTGAGACCACTGGAGCTTGAGTGCCCATTGCAAAGATCTCATCCGCAACCTGGCCTCTGGCACCAGAAGAATACAGGATGCCACGAGGCCGAGCAATCTCAAGAACTCGAACGCTGGGAGACACTGAGTAAGCTGAAATTTGGGCACCATCTGCTGAATGTGATGAGCCCTCACCTGGGGAGGAAAACACTGCCCCAGCGACGTTTCGAGCACTGCTCCGATGTACTGGAGCCTCTGAGTTGGTGTCAAATGGGACTTCTTTAAGTTGAGGGAGAAGCCCAGCTTGTGGAGTGAGTGGCAGGTGACTGACAGATGATCCAGGACTTGCTCGGGAGAGCGTGCCCTGATCAACCAATCGTCCGGGTAGGGGTAGACGTGAATCCCCCCTTTCCTGAGGTGCGCTGCCACCACTACCATGAGCTTGGTGAAGACCCTCGGGGCGGAGGTCAATCCGAATGGCAGGACCCGAAACTGAAAGTGCGAGTCGCCAACCGCGAACCTCGGGCACTTCTTGTGCTTTGGATGTATCGGCACATGAAAATAAGCGTCCTTGAGTTCGAGAGACACCAACCAGTCCTGAAGTTGAAGGGCCTGGAGGACTTGAGAGAGAGTAACCATCTTGAACTTGTCCTTCCTGGGGAGTTTGTTCAAACCCTGCAAGTCGATGATGGGTCTCAATCCCCCGTCTTTCTTGGAAATCAAAAAATAAGGGGAATACCATCCCTTGTTCCTCTCCGCTACAGGTACCAGTTGTATGGCACATTTCTCCAGCAGGGATTGAATTTCCTGCGCAAGGAGCGGATCCGGACTTTTCAAAGAGAGATTCCCCGGTGGATTGTCTTGAGGACTCTGCCGGAAAGGAAGACAGTAGCTGTGGGTTATGATCTCCAGAACCCACAAATCTGAAGTAATGGCACGCCACTCTGCAAGATGCTGCGCCAGCCTTCCCCCAACCGGCGAACCATGAGACATGGCCTCATGACTGAGCTGAAGCGGCTGTGGCGTTGCCTGAGGGCAAAGAGGCAACAGCCCGAGCGGCCTTGGCACCTCGAGTACCTTGTTTTCCACCTCTGGCACTCCTACGGTGGCCCCTTTGACTGGCAGCTCCTCTCACTTTACCAAAGGACGAGTAATAACGAAAGGAACCTCTCCTCCATTGCTGTCCCCAAGGACGAAAAGGCGGAGGTTGGCGAACTGCAGCGCCCAACGACTTCACTGCAGCTTTGGAGGTCTGCAACCTCTCAAGGCTCTCGTCAGCCTTGCTGCCAAAAAGATGTTCCCCGTCAAAGGGCATGTTGAGGAGCCAGGCCTGCACATCAGGAGCAAACCCCGACTTCCGCAACCATGCAAACCTGCGTATCACGGTGCTCGCCGCCATGGACCGGCTGACGCAATCTGCCATGTCCAAACCCGACTGAACGGCCTCACACATGGCGTCCTTACCATCCTGAACCATGGCAAGGAAACCATCCTGTTCATCACCTTCGGGAATATGTTCAGCTGCTAAGGAAACACAGTTCCACAGAGTGTGCGTGAAACGTGACAAGGCACATACAGAGTTGGCCGCCTGAGGCGCCATACCCCCTGAAGAAAACACTTTCTTCGCCCCAGCCGTCAAAATGCTTGTCGTCCCTATCAGGAGAGATGGAAGGCTACGACGCCTGCTTTGCCGGGGCCGTAGCCGCCTGCACCACCAAACTCTCCGGAGTGGGGTGCTTGGTCAAGTAGCAGGGGTCGCTACTGGCTGGGTGGTATTTTCACGGCAAATACTTGCCCACTGCCGGGAGACTCTCCGGAGCAGTCCAAGCCACCGCCACCCTCCTCTGTAGAGCCAGGTACCGTAGGAACGGCAGTACCGGGTCAGTTGGTGGACCTTGGTCGAGGATATCCGTAAGGTCACCCTGAAGAAAATCCCCCGGGGGAGCAGACCATCCCAAGTACTCGGTGACCCTGGACATAAGGCGCCGGTACGAGGAGTCGGCATGAATGTCAGGCTCAGGCCTTCAAAACTCCACCTCTGGAGAGGTGTCCAGCCCACTGGCATCATGCAGGGATTGCTGCAGCTCTTCAATTTGGCTATGGGCCGAGAAAATCTTGTCCGGTATCGTATCCGGAACCATGCCATCATCAGAGCCCTCTTCCACCTCCGAAATAAACTCAAGCTGGCGGAAAGAAGGCACAGAATGCGGAACAAAGCCAGAGCCCCGAGGAACCTCGAAAGGCGTCGAGTGAATCGGCGTCGACGCCGAACGTGGCACCGACAGCATCGATGGCACCGACAAAGTCCTCGAGGCCGGGGCCCCGAGCGCATCCCTCGACAGCCGGGGCACCAATGGCGTCAACGACTTCTTCGAAGGCGGGGCCTCGAAAGAGTCAGTTGACGACCTCGGCACCACCGGCGTTGAAGTCTTCCTAGAAGATACCACAGGTTCACATGGTCTCGAGCGCGTTGAGGACCGGGACCTGGAACGGGCATGCCGAGAACGATTCCCCTTGTCCGAGCGGGACCTCTCCCGCAAATCGTGACGACCACCCGAGCCCGAAGGCGTGCGAGTGGTGTCTCTCGACCGATCACGACCGACCCCACTCGGAGGCGTGGACGGACCAGTGCCCTGCGATTCGAGAATCACCAACATTTTCTTCCCAAAGGAAGCCCATTCCTCCGGCGTCACGTGCTTGGTGGGGTAAGCGACCCGCCGACGGGTGGAGTCCTCGGAAGAGGACGGGGAAGGCGACCGATGACGGCGCTTCCGGGAGTGCCTCGAAGAGGCAGAGGAGTGGCGGGACCGACTCCGGGACCGAGACCCACTCGACTTCCGACGACGACGCGGAGAGTCGCCTCTCGAATCGTCCGTCGAAAGCCCCGCAGACCTCGACTTCCGTGGCTTAGACACCTTACCTACGATAACTTCTTCTTGCACTCCCGCAAGGCTTTTGACGTGAGCGACTGGCAGTCGACACAGTCATCCGTGTCATGGGCTTCCCCGAGGCACCAGAGGCAGGCATCGTGCAAGTCCGTAACCGACATCTTGGACCCACAGTCCCCGCACTTCTTAAAGCCCGGACGCGGTGTGGAAGACCAGGTAGACATCTTCACAAAGAAAGACTTCACAATACGAAACAGGTTCAAAGAACCGAGAAAGAACAGGGACTCCATCGAGGCGCGCCGAGATCTCCGAAGCGAACATGTTCGCGGAAAAAACGGACTGAGGCTACGGGCGTTGTGCGTCCTATTTATAACATCCAGTGACGTCGGCTGTCTGAGGAGGTCCTCGAGGGCGGTGTATCAACGTCATCGACGCAGGACGCAGCCGCCAAAGATTTTCTGAAGCAGCACAGCTGTGGTGATTACTGTCATAGATATGGAATACGTCGGAGGACCCAATCCCCTCGAAAAAAGGGTCTCACTCTTAGCAGGAGAAAAAAATAAACCCTTCTGATCCAGCAAAGCTGCTGGGAGACTCTATAGGTAAGCTTTAGAAGAGAATTCTCCCTAACAACCATTTCCATTCAATGTAGTAGCAATGTCTGGTATTCGATTTCCAACACCTTTGTGGTAAGTTTAGATGACCAAACTCTATGACCTCAGGAGCCAAGCTGCCAGGTTCAGAGTGCGAGAGCAAGGATGATATACTGTCCCCTGGTGTTGGACAGCATGTTGTATGGGTACAGAATATTCATTGGTCAGCACAGAGACATTGTGAGTAGGGTTGAGTACCATGGTTGACGTGCCCACATTGGAGCTATTAGAATGAGGTTGACTTGTTCCTGGTGCATCCTGTGGATAATATTGTTGAGAAGTGGTAGTGTGGGGAAACGCGTAAGCAAAGCTCCCTGATCATCCACAGAGCATTCCCCTTGGACCTTGTTTGTGGGTACCCGGAAGCGTAGTCTGGGCATTGTGTGTTTTGCTGCATTGCAAAACGATCTATGTCTGGGTGACCCCAGCTTAAGTAGAAGTTGTAGAATGTCTTTGTGCAACTGCCATTCGTGTTCTGATGGAAGCTGTACGTCTCTGCTTAAGAAACCGGCTAGACAGTTGTGTACTCCTGGAAAGTGGTGGGACAGGAGGAACATGTTGAATTTTAGTGCCCAGCTCCATATTTTCTATGCTATTTTGGACAGACCTGGAGTGCGTTACCACTTGTTAGTTTATGTAAAACATGGCTGTTGAACTGTCCGTTAGGACTAAGACTGTATTACCTTGAATTAGGTGTTGAAAAGCTTGGAAGGCTTTGAACACTGCTAACAAATCTAGAAAGCTGATGTGTTTCTTTGTGAGTCTTTGAGTGCCCTTGCTGTGCGTAGTGTGGTTGAGGAGATGTGCCCCCCAGCCCGACAGTGATGCGTATGTGGTAAGAATGGCTTGTACTGCGGGGTGGTGAATGATTTCCCTTGCAGAAGCTTCTCCCTTGTCCACCACTGCAGAGAATGAACTGTCCACCACTGCAGAGAATTAACTAAATTCTGCGAAATTTCCACTAGATTGTCCCACTGATCGCTTGCTTATTTCGCTAGCCGCTCTTGCATAGGAGGCATGCGCAGCTGGGTGTGAGGTACTATGTAAATGCAGGAGGCCATCATCCCTAGTAGGCACATGGCCTTCCATACGGTTATCTGACGACCAGCTACATAAATTGGAATTTGAAAAAGGGACAGTCTTGTCTGGATTTGTGCCCAAGAAACTGTTTTGTTTGACTCGGAAACAATACGCTTTCTTTTTGTTGATTGAGAAGCCTAGTTTGAAAAGCAGGTTGATTATTTCTTGGGTGTTCTGATGAAACCTTCGAGGTGTCTTTGTCGTCGAGATAAGGGTACACTGGAATCAACTGTCTGCGCATGTGGGCAGCAGCCACTGTGAGTACTTTGGTGAATACCCTTGGCGCTGAGGATATGCCGAACGGGAAGCACTTTGAACTGGTAATGAGTCATGCCGACTTCGGACCTGAAATATTTTCTGTGAACTGGCAAAAAATGATATCTTTCATATCCAATGTCGCCATGTAATCCCTGTGTTTTAATAGCGGAATTACTTCCTGAAATGTAGTAATTCGAAACTTTTGTGGTTTGGCATATGTGTTTGCTGGTCGAAGGTCTAACACAGGGTGCATGGTTAAATCCTTTTTGGGAACAATGAAGTAAGATGAATAAATACAAGAGGCCAGTGCATGGGTCGAGATGCCTAGCTGAAATTGGCATCTGAATGGCATCTTGTTTACCTCTCCTTTTTGAAGAAGGGCTTGGATTTCTTCTTTAAGAATTTGTTGATATTCTTGCAACATCTTGTGCTGTTTTGGAGGAGGATGATGAGGTTTTGATAGGAACTCTATGGAGTACCCTTTTGTTACGGTGGAAAGCATCCACTTGTCCGAAGTGATCCCTTACCATGCGTGGGGGCATAATGTGGTATTCGATCCCCTACCGAGGTAACATGGGAGGGAACCTGAACTGGAGCGTCATTTTCTTTGGGCAGTGGCACCTTTAGAGGCTGCAGCCCGAGATCTACCTCTACCCAGTCTAAACCCTTCTTGATAGGTAGGCTAAAAGGGTGTGGCTTACGCTGTGTTCTGATATTTATTTTGGCTGAATGTAGATTGAGAGGCTCTTGGGTTACTTAAGTCTCGAAAAAAATGGCATGCATTGAAGACACATCTTTGAACGTAAGATTTGTTTGAAATTTGACATAGAGATTTTAAAGTCTTATGATTCTTTCTTGGCTGTTTCAAGGGCTTCATCTACTCCCAAATAGCAAACTGCATATTTACCAGCATTGATTACAATTTAAATCCTGACCAACGTAGCGAGGCATGGTGTTTTAAAGGTTCCCACTGCAACAATTCTGCCTGCATTATCTGATAATCGAGGTTGCCTTTAATCATGTTATTTGCCACCTGTGTACCTTCATTGAAAGTTTTTCCGATTTCTGTATGCATAGGGTCTGGGACAGAATCTAGTTGAGTTTATACTTTATCCCAAAGGGACCTATTGTAACTGGAGAGCAGGGATTTGTTAGCAATTCGCACCTGGTATACGGCTGATGTTGCTACTTTTCCCCCAATTGCGAAAACCTTTTTGCTCTCTTTCTCTAGGGGTGCCTCAGCAGAAGCTAATGGTGTCCCTGCTCTTTTGCAGGTGGTGGTAATAATGGTGGATGTGATCTGACCCTTGATGTACAAAGGGTTAGTAGGTACAGGGCAAAGACAATGCATTACTTACCGTAAAAGCATTTCTGATGGTTGTATCTGCTTAGATTCACATGCTGTGCATAGGTCCGACATCCAGTGGTCACTGCGGAGTATTGCATTTTGTTTTTCGTAGTCGAAAAGGGGACGTCGACAAGGCGTGTCTGTAACACTATCCCTATAGTGACGTGCGTTGTACCCACAATCCCTCACGCGTCGAGGTCCCTCTGTTTGTATTTTTCTGCCCTGAGGGAGCCTTATAGACGTGAGTGAGTACAGAAAAGAGAGATATAAAGGAAGTCTATGTTCCTTCCATCCGAGCGGGGAGGAAGGGTGGGCGCATGTGAATCTAAGCAGATACAACCATCAGAAATGCTTTTACGGTAAGTAATGCATTGTCTTCTGATGTTTGTTAATCTGCTTAGAATCACATGCTGTGCATAGACTAGCGAGCAGTACCCGGAGTTGGCGGTGGGTTATGAGAAGGAACAGTAGAGAAAAGATGTCTTAATACTGCCTGTCCCACCTGGGAGTCAGATCTAGAGTGTGCATCTAGACAGTAGTGTTTTGTAAAGGTGTGCACAGAACTCCAGGTAGCCGCTTTGCAGATGGACTCAAGGGGAACATTTGCAATGAATGCTATGGAAGCCCCAGTGCCTCGAGTGGAATGTGCTCTTGGCTTGAAGGGTAGTTCTCTCTTAGCAAGAGTGTAACAGAGAGTGATGCATTGAACAATCCATCTAGATATAGTGGATTTTGAGACCGCATCTCCTTCTCTTCCTGCTGCCACCGAGACAAAGAACTGATTAGTCTTTCTCAGTGGTCTGGTTCTTTCCATGTAGAACATGACAGCTCTGCGTACATCTAGTGTATGCAAACTTTTTTCTCCCGAGCTGGAAGGGTTTTGAAAGAACGTTGGTAGTTCTATAGTTTGGTTTACATGAAATTTCGAGATGAATTTGGGTGCAAACCTTGGGTGTGTGCGTAGAACCACTTTATTTTTGTGAACTGTTACGAAGGGGTCTAGTACAGAAAGAGCCTGTAGTTCACTTACTCTCCTAATGGAGGTGATAGCTATTAGGAAAGCAGTCTTAAGGGTGATATCTTTAAGAGTTGCCTTGTGCATGGGTTCGAAGGGAGGGCCCATGAGTCTGGAAAGTACCACATTTAAGTCCCATCCGGGAGCTGGGTTAGCTATCGGAGGGTGTATCCTCTTTACCCCCTCCATGAAGGCTTTGATAACTGGTATCTTCCACCACGACACTTTAAGTTGGGAAGTGGTGTATGCAGAAAGTGCCGCTAGGTGGACTTTAATGGAATTGAACACTAAACCTGAATCCAGTAAATGGGTCAAGTATAGAATAATGTCAGTAGGAGAGCAGTCAACTGGGTTGATGCTAGTACCTCTACACCAGATAACGAATCTTTTCCATTTGCTAGAATAGCAGTGTCGAGTATTAGGTTTTCTGGCTTCCCTGAGGATGTCCATACATCTCTGTGGGAGTTGTAAATGTCCAAATTCTATGATCTCAGGAGCCAGGCTGCTAAGTTCATGGTCTGAGGGCATGGATGCAGTGTCCTGCCCTTGTCTTGTGACAGCATGTTGTACGGGCAGGGAAGTTTCACTGGGGGAGATAGGGACATCTCCATCAAGTGAGCGAACCAAGGTTGCCGTGCCCACATTGGGGCCACTAGTATCATGGTAACCTGCTCCTGGTGCATCTTGTGCACCACTTTGTTGAGAAGGGGAGTCGGGGGAAAGGCGTAAACAAATTTCCCTGACCATTGAATCGACAGACCGTTCCCCTTGGACTGGTTCTGGGGGTACCTGGAGGCGTAACTTTGGCATTGTGAGTTCTCCAGGGTTGCGAATAGGTCTATATCCGGGAATCCCCATTGCGTGAAGATGTCTAAGACGATGTCTTCGTGCAATTGCCATTCGTACTCTTCGGGCAGGGGGAAGTCTCTGCTGAGTTTGTCTGCTAGCAGATTGAGTTCCCCTGGTACATGTTGTGCTAGTAGGAACATGTTGTGTTTGAGAGCCCACTTCCATATATTCTGGGACAGCTTGGACAGTCCTGGAGAGTGAGTGCCCCCTTGCTTGTTGAGGTAGTACATGGCTGTGGTGCTGTCTGTGAGGACCATCACTGTCTTTCCTTGTAAGTGTTCCTGAAAGGCTTTCAGTGCTTTGAACACCGCTAGTAGTTCCAGCAGGTTTATATGCTTGGATGCTAAACTCGGAGTCCACACTCCGTGTGCCGTTTGATGGGATAGGTGAGCCCCCCATCCTGTAAGGGATGCGTCTGTGGTTAGAGTGGCTTCCACTGCGGGTGTGGCAAAAGTTTTCCCTAATAACAGGTTTTCTTTTGTCCACCACCGTAGCGAGAGAACCAAGGCCTGCGAGACCACCACTAGATCGTCCCATTGTCCGCTGGCCTGACACCACTGGCTGTAGAGCCACTCTTGCATTGGGCGCATGCGCAGGCGCGCGTGAGGTACCAAATAAATACATGCCGCCATCATCCCTAGCAAGCGCATTGCTTTGCGTACCGTCACCTCTCGGCCTGCTACATAATGGGGAATTTGAAACAGCATGTTTTGGACCCTCTCGTTGGAGGGGAATACGAGGCCGTCCCTTGTTCGAATTAGAGCCCCTAGGAATTGTTTGGTTTGGCTGGGGTCTAAGCTTGACTTCTTTTCGTTGATGGAGAAGCCCAGTTGGGACAAGAGGTCTACGGTCTTTTGGGTATTGGAGAAGCATGTTTCGTAAGAATCCCCTGTTATGAGCCAGTCGTCGAGGTAAGGGTATACCGGGATGGATAATCTGCGCAGGTGGGCCGCTGCCACTGCCAGTACTTTCGTGAATACCCTTGGTGCAGATGCTATCCCGAAGGGTAGTACTCTGAACTGGTAGTGTTTGTCCTCTATTTTGAACCTGAGGTATTTTCTGTGCGATGTCAACATTAAAATATGAAAGTATGCATCTTTCATGTCCAGTGTTGTCATGTAATCCCCTTGTGATAACAGTGGGATTACCTCCTGTAAGGTCACCATACGAAACTTTTGGGGTTTGACAAAAATGTTCGCTGGGCGCAGATCTAATACAGGGCGCATGGTTAAGTCCTTTTTGGGTACAAGGAAGTACACTGAATAAATACCTTCTGTTACCTGTGATAGGGGGACGGGCTCTATAGCTTCTTTTTTCAGTAGTTCTTCCACCTCTTGAAGAAGAATGGAGAGGTGTTGCGGTGTCATGCGCCGGTTCCGTGGGGGTTTGTACTTCGGGGAACCGTTGAACTCGATGCAGTATCCGTGGGCTATGGTGGATAATACCCAACGGTCTGACGTGATTCCCTCCCATGCTGAAAGGAACGATGTTAGCCGGCCCCCGACCGGTGAGGCATGGGAGGGGACCCGAATTTTTGGGTCATTTGCTGGTATTGGGCGTGGAACCTCTGGGGCTGGAGCCACGACCTCTTCCTTTGCCACGGCGTTGGCCTCTTTGAGTGAACTGGGTGTTACCCTGGTTGGTGGGCCAGTTGGAGCCAGAGTAATATTGTTGTTGTTGGTTCTGCTGCTGTCTTTGGCCACGAAAGGAGCGTTTATTACCATAGCCTCGCCTGTTAGGGGGCCTAGAAATTTGATCAAGAGTCTTGATGGTATCAAACTCTTTTTTAGCATGTTCTAGGGCCTCATCTACTGCTTTTCCAAACAGATGTGTCTGTTCAATGGGTTTATTTATGAGGGAGGCTTGGGTTTCGGGCTTAAAACCTGAATTGCGTAGCCAAACGTGGCGCTTGAGAAGTATTCCCTGCACTAGGGAGCGGCCAGCCGTCTCAGCGGCATCTAGGGAGTTTTTAACGATGCCCTGGTTTACCAGTGTGCCCTCTGATATTATAGCTAGCAGGCGAGAACGCAGAGGTTCAGGTGCTTCCTCTGCTTCGCTGCGCAGCTTGTTCCACTGTGCATCTGCGTAGCTAGCTAAAAGTGAGTTGTTATTAGCAATTCTAGTAGAGAAGGCGGCGGAGGTCGTGATTCTCTTCCCCAGTGCGTAGAGTTTTTTGCCTTCTTTGTCTGGAGGTGCTTCACTAGTGGATAGTGGCACCCCTGCTCTTTTTCTTGTGTTGGTAACCACAAGGGAGTCCGGGATAGAGTGTCCTCTGATGTATAAAGGGTCAGAGGATGAAGGGCTGAAAAGCTTTTCTATTCTAGGGTTGACCCCTCTTACTAAAGCTGGGTTAGTAAGGGAAGGAGAAATTCTTCTTTTAATAGAAGCCAAAAGTGGAATAGATTGGCTAACAGGGGCTTTTTCTTTGATGACTTTTTCTACAAAGTCAATGTCTGGAAGAGTTTCCCCTGTATCAATCTCAAAATGCGCTGCTGCCTTGCGCAATAGTGCATTGAGGGAAGGTTGGTCATCTATGGGAGAGGAGTTCCCATGTGAATCTTTGAGAGGAGAAGGGAGAAAGGCATCAGGGTCTGAATGTACTGATGGGGATTGCCAAGGCTGCACTGACGGTGAATGCCAGGGCTGCGAGGTAGCTGTATCCTCTTCAAACCCTGTAGCAGTGGTGTAAGGATCTTCTTCGAACCCCTCTTCCTCAAGTTCTACCTCTTCTTCTCCACCCAAACACTCCTCTTCTTCTTGGAGGTATTGCTCCTCCTCAGTGAGATCAACCAGCCTAGGAATCTTGACTCTAGGGTCATCCTGTGGCCATTCTCTTTGCCTTTTGTGAGTGGGTGGGTCTTGGTTTCCTAGAAACCTTTCCATTTTCTCCATGCAAGAATGGAGTCTTTCAAGGGTCTCATGGGGTACCCCTGAATAGTCTAGAGGGGGGAAATTAGTGTTTTCGCCGTCGAATCGTTTCGAACGCTCCCACAACGTCGACGAGAGGTTCCCGTCTCCTTCTGAAAAACCTTCAGGTAGTTCGGAAGCGTCCTTTGGAGAAAGGGGCAGATCCTGGCTACTTTTGTGTTTTTTCGACGCGGTATTCGACGTTTGTTTCGTCGTCCGCGTACGTTCGTCTTCGGCGACAATTCTCGCTAGGCTCTCGGCCACGATTTTCTCCGTCGAGGGCTTTGGTGTCGACGTTGTGTGCGTTGCGCGTTGTACCTCGACGGTCGCTCTATGGAGCGTTGCGTCGGATGTTTTTGGGGTAGCGCCCGTGTTAGATGGAAGCCCAATCGCTGGTCGCGGCTGCGTTTGCGGGTGGGGCTTGTGACCTTTACGGTCTGCGGTAGACGCCGGAGTGCCCTGCGTCCCCTTCGGCGCTGATGGATCCTTCGTTCTCGACGAAGAAGAGCCGTGGGTAGTGTGTTTAGCCTTATGGGGTTTGTGTGCGTCCTTGTCGCCGGGGTGTTCATCCCCATAAGCAGGGCGTGAGCCGAGCCCGTCGGGGCCGGGGACGGACGACGAGGAGCGGGAGCGCTCCTTCTGGGGGTTCATGACTTCCGTAACGGACGTCGAGTTATCGCACTCCTCGTCACTTTCAGTAACAGCGGCAGCGGGTGAGGAAACTGACTTCGACATCGCGTAGTCCGCCCACCTCTTAACCCTACGTTCTTTAAGAGTCCTGGGTTTTAAGAGCTTGCAGGCTGCGCAGCTGTTCTCTATGTGATCGAGGGGTAAGCAACGATTACAGAGCTTGTGCTTATCTTTCCAAGTATATTTGCCCCTGCAGCGTGGGCAAAACTTAAATGGTGTCCTCTCCATAGCTGAGGCAATAATAGCTGGCGATAACAACCCCAAGGGAAAGAAAAGGGAGAAAGAAAGACATTCTCAAAGAGAAGAGACAAAGTTCTAACCCCCACTCTCCCTACTGTAAGTTGGCCGTCGAGGCCAGGCCACGTGTTCGGCAGCGCCGAAGGATCTCCTCCGCTCTTCCTCTCCGTCGAAAATAGTTCGGCGGAGAAACAGCTTCACAGCTAACGTCGAGGGGGAGCGATTGTTACCAGTATATTAAGTTATGATAAAAGGACCGAGGTCCGTGGTAAGTATAGCAATGTCTCTCTAGGAGCTCCGCGAAAGGCGACCAGAAACTGGGCGGAAAAAAACAATCTGAGGGACCTCGACGCGTGAGGGATTGTGGGTACAACGCACGTCACTATAGGGATAGTGTTACAGACACGCCTTGTCGACGTCCCCTTTTCGACTACGAAAAACAAAATGCAATACTCCGCAGTGACCACTGGATGTCGGACCTATGCACAGCATGTGATTCTAAGCAGATTAACAAACATCAGAACATGTATTTTCTATTTTGGGGTGTACAGCCCTGGTAAGTGATTATGTTACTAGAGAGGCTTTACCTTTCTATTTATTGTCTGTAGTAAAGGTAAACATTGGTCCACTGCAGATTTGTCTTCAAACATTTTGTCTACAATATCTAGATCCTGGAGAATATCCTGTGTTTGCAATTTGCAGTGATCTGCTGCCCTTTTGAGTAGATCTTGTATAAGATCTGATCATGCACATCATGCACAGGAGAATCAGCTACTAGCTGATCAGCATGTGGAGGTGAGGGGATGAAGAGTTGGTTGTCATCATCATAAGTATCGTCATCACCAAATGAATCATCATAATAGCCAGTATTGTCCTGATCTACATCATTGGCCTTGTCTTGTGTAAGAGTGATAAAATGGGGCTGTAAAAGGGCATCCACCTGTAATCTGGAAGATTTAGAGTGAGCCTCTCCTTGCATTAATTGTGTTTGTTTCTCTGTAAGTGGAAATGTTTACATAAAGTTTACAAAGGAAGAGACCTTGTCCATAGTTTGTTGGAATTTCCCCTTTGACCAATGACTTGAAGAATGCTGAAAAGGGAATGTAGCATCTTCAAAGCAGGCCGGCGCGAGAAAGCTCCGCAGAGGAAAGCTGGAACTTCCATCTGAACCAGACAAGCAGTTGGAGAGGCCAGGTGAGAGCCGGAGAAGCACAAACGAGCGAAACGCAGCAGAGAAGGAGCTAGCAGGGTCACAGCGGCAGAGAGGTGCATCGGATAGACCGCTGGGCGAGAGAGAAGCTGTCCACGAAGCCGCAGGAGGAACAACAGGACAGCGAACACTTCCAGGTGACATGAAAAGTGCCCAGGAGCGCTGGGAGTCCCAGGGCGCACCAACACATGTTTCAATTGGCTAATTACCGTATATGACAAGCAGATGAAAGAAAGAAACTTATGTGAATTTCCTGACATAAGTCAATTTGGTAAAAATACAGAATACATGCAACAACCAAGTAATGAACAAGTTTCCTGTACCATGGGAGACACTCCTTTTAAATTCTGCACCTCCTGCCATAAACAGTATCCCTGGAAGTACACGCATAAGGAGTACAATCGGTGCCTTACTCGAGATCACCCCAAAGAACGATGTGCAGCCTCCAAGCTTTATCGACCTAAGAATCTATAGGACCGGCGTACCAAACGTTGGGCGCCCCATGCCATGCAGGCCAAGGTTCTTGTAAAGGTGCCAGAAGGTACCGAAGAGCCATTTCATGTTTTCAGGTTTAGCTAAATAAACTTTAATGGCTTTGTAAACTAATTACTTTCTTTTAAATAATTTCCATAGTTTAGGATACATTTAATTGCTGCACTTAAAAAGGTAAACGTAATGTTATAAACAGAACGCTGCGAAGCATTTCCATCGCGAAGAACGGCTTCCTTGTGTTGTTATTCCTTTTCTTTGCTACTGTGGAATTGTCACAAATTGTTTTGATAAACCCTAGTATTCAAACACTAAAACCTTTAGGAGCCGCCCTGCCAAAGCGAGTGGATTCATGTCTGAATGGACGATTTCATTTCCTTCCATCGTGAGCAAATTGTGGGTTATTGGAAAGGCCCAGAAAGAAACAGATTCCCTGCACGATGATGGAGCCACTGCTACCCAGGTGAAATCAATATTTTTGAAGCCAGGCCCAAATTCTACACAAATACATAGACAAAGCTCTGGTATTAGGCCATCCAGTCCTGTTATTTCCCCATTGGATTCTGAGCTTTTACAAGTCCCAACATTCAAAGCAACAACAGGAGTAGATGCCCCTTGTAGGAAACACGCTGACTCGTTATAGTAGTGTACAAGTCCACTTTATTACGGAGCTCCCCAGAGCCACGTCCACCGCACATTCAAACCTTAACCGTCTCCCTCCGGTCGCGTGGCTCTCGCTCACCAGCCTACCAGAAAGCGCGCGCGACCATCACGAGACGCAACATTCCAAACACATAGGTCTCTACATATCTTCCCCCTTTTGCAGCAATTAAACTAAAGTCAGCATAAGAGAAAAACAATAAAGAAAACAACACATTCTCAATGTAACCAACATAGTCACATTAGAGAAAATTAGCTAAAACAGAAAAGTTAAGTGCAAAGATTATCTGCATTAAAATTCAAACTCATGCATTACAATCTAATGCGCATTTATAATAGAATATCAAGTTTCGTAGTCTTTCATCCACATAGGCTTTGACCTAAACCTATGCGAACCCTCTTCATTGCCCCGCACACCAGTATTATCATCGTTTACAACCACATCTCCTTCTTTCCTCTCTTCCTGCACTCCCCTTTCATTGCTCACATTCACTTTCCTTCCTTTCACTTGCTCATCCAATGCATTGTCTTTCCCGTCCCCCACCTTTGCCAATCTTCCCTTTGACCAAACTTCTCCTCCCTCCACGATAACCACATTGCCTTTCACGGCACATATCTTCTTCGGTCCCAGGAACTTACTTTCTACACATTTGTTCACTAATCTGGGATTTTTAACATACACTAACTCTCCAATCTTCCATTCCTGTTCCTTCACTCGCATTCTGTCATCAAACAATTTCTTATTCTTTTCTTGACTCAAAGCAATGAGTTTCATTATTTGACCCCGATCCACATTGACTACCTTGGCCATGCCTAACCATCCTGGACATAGCCTTGTTCCAGGATCCCTACCCTTCATAGACACAAATGGAGATACTCCAGTCACAGAATGTGGTGTAGTGACATAATTCCAGGTTAACATCTTTAATATCTCCCTCCATGGTTGTCCCGATTTCATGGCCATTTGTAGAGCCCCCTTTATGTACCTGTTAACTCTTTCAACAAGTCCATTCGCCCTGGGACTATACAATGCTGTCCTCGTGTGTTTTATACTATATCCCGCAAGAAATTTCTTCATTGACATTGATACAAATTGTACTCCATTGTCGGATACAATTTCAAAAGGTACTCCCTCCTTAAGAAAAACACCTTCCAAAAAAACAATCAAATTCTTAGCCGTGACCTCTCTCACCACTTCCCATTCGAACCATTTGGAATGGTAATCTACAACCACAAATACAAACTTTAATCCATCTCCCAAACCTGCTACGGGACCTATTATGTCCACTGCTAGCTTGCTCCAAGGTTGGTCTGGTACTACACTCGGTATTAACGGCGCCTCTCTCACCACCCTGCATTTGTCACTAGTTTGGCAATCCATGCAATCTTTGACAAACCTCTCCGCACTCCTGTCTATCCCTGGCCACCAATAGTTCTGCCTTAACTTCCTTTTCATTGCAGCTTCTCCAGGATGTCCCTGATGTGCCAGCTTTACTAGTATAGACCTGATTGATTGTGGGGGAACAATGCACCTACCCCTCCTTAGCCTGTTGTCACACAAATTCAACTCGTTTTTTATTTCCCACCATGTATTGAATTTACTATCCAATTCTTTCTTTTCCGGCCATCCCTTCACAGTCCAACACTTCACAAGTTTAAGATCCTCATCTAAATCTTCTTCACGTGTCCACTCTTCCTTGCTAACTGCATTTTGTATTTCTGCCACTACTGACTCCTCCTCTGCCTCCCTTTCTTTTTCTTCCACCAGATCACTATATACCGGCAGCCTGGACAGGCAGTCCGCTACCACGTTTCTCTTTCCTGGCAAATAGCTCACATCAAAATTAAAATTTTGAAGTCCTAAACCCCACCTGCTTATTCTTGGGGAACCCAAGGCCCACCTTCCACTCTCAAAAAGCTGAACCATGGGCTTGTGGTCCGATCTGACCACAAATCTCCTCCCCCACAAGAAGTACTTAAAATGATTCACAGCCCAGAACATGGCCAACGTTTCTCTTTCAATGACTGAATATTTGCACTCCGCCCCTCTCAGTGTCCTAGACGCAAACGCAACCACTCTCTCTTTATTGTCTCTGTCATACTGTACTAATGTTGCACCCAGCCCCAACATGCTGGCATCAACCACCAAAACAATTTTGTCCTTAGGATCAAACCTACCTATGGATGGTGCCCCACTTACCGCTTGCTTAATACATTCAAAAGCTACTTGACAATCTGCTGACCATTCAAACCTCACGCCCTTCTTGAGTAACATTCTAAGAGGAATGGACACCGTGGCAAAATCTTTCACAAACTTGTGATAATATTCTGCCAAACCTAAAAATGATTTCACTTGTTCTTTATCCTTTGGCACTGGTGCACATTGTACTGCCTCTACTAGACTACTCTTAGGTCTCACTCCCTGTTCATCTATCTCATGGCCGAGATATTCTACCTTGTTTACCGCAATCTTACACTTACTTCTTTTTACCGTCAATCCTGCCTCACTCAACTTGTTCAACACCTGTCAACACCTCATCATGCTCTTCAATGGAATTAGCATAAATCATAATATCATCTTGGAACACAATAATGTTTTTAACACCGTTCATCACTGTCTCCATCACCCTTTGGAATACCGCTGCTGCCGATGCGAGTCCAAACGGCATCCTGCAATATTTGAATGTTCCAAACACCGTAATGAATGCTGTCAGATGTTGACAATCCTCCTTTAGTGGAATCGGATGATATGCTTGAGAAAGATCAATAACTGAGAATACCTTGGCATTGTTTAGCACCGATAACTGGTCACTAATTATTGGCAAGGGATGTCTATCGATTAAGATATTCCTATTGAGATCTCGCAGATCTACACACAGTCTAATGTCTCCATTCGACTTCATAGCCACCATACCGGTGACAGCCATTCCGAGCTTTCACTCTTCTCTATTATGCCTCTTTGAAGTAAAGTCTCTACTTCCACCTTTAGCTTCTCACCCAGCTCCTGAGGTACCGGCCTCACCTTGTGCACCTTAGGATTGGCGCCCACTTTCAGCTGAATCTGATGCTCGAATCCTTTCAACATCCCTAATTCCTCTCGAAACACTTTCGGGTATTCTTTCTCCCACTTGTCCTTTACTTCTGCAACATCAATTGGTCTTTCTGCATTCGCTTGTATCCTTATTCCCAACTTCCACTGTTCACCCCATCCCAGAAGTGATGAACCTTCTTGAGTAACATATATTTCTGATTCGCAGCTTCTTCCCTTATACTTAATGGAAGCCTGGAACATCCCCACAATTTCAATTCTCACGTTCCCATATGCATAGGGCTCAATATTGTGCTCCCTCAACATTCTCATATCTCCTTGCATGCAACCCAAAAATGTTGCCTTTGACATTAAAGTCCATGGTGAACAACTGTCCACCTTCATTGTCACTACTCTTCCATTGACCATGAACATATCCGTAGGCGCACCTCCTTTATTTGATACTTCCGATATCTCCAGCACATGTTTTACTTGGCCACTTAGTCCCATTACTTGTTCTTCCTCTTGTTCGGGTACTCTCTCACTTGCTTCAATATTGTGCACAACCCCCAATTCACGACAAACTCTCGCGAAATGACCCTTCTTACATTTCAGGCAGGTGATATTCTTGGCCGGACAGAACATGCTTGTAGAAATGTGGCGGTTGCTTCCACACTTGTAGCACCGTATTTCTTTGTTCGGGGCCCCCTTTCGGAACCCTTTCACCGCCGCCACTTCCCCTTCCTGCTTGTCTCCTTTCATAGTTGACATGTACTCATGGGTCTGCTCCATACTTCTCGCCATGTCTATGGCTGACTCTAGTGATGCATCTTTTGATAACAGCCTCTCTTGTATCTTCACATTATTCGTGCATCGGACCAATTGGTCCCTTATCAGAGAGTCTGCAAGCGGTCCAAACTCACAAGTATGACTAAGCGACCTCAGTGCTGCAATAAAATTCTCCACAGGTTCTTGTGTACCTTGTACCCTCTGGAAGAATTTATGCCTCTCAAATGTTATGTTCTTCTTAGCCTCAAAATGTACTTCCAACTTCTTCTCTGCCATAGTGTATTGATCCATCTCTCCTTGGCCCAGATGTTGAATGTCAGGTAGTCCATCATAGACACTCCTGCCCTCAGTTCCTAAATTATGGAGCAAAATTGCTTCTTTCCTTGCACTTGCAAATTTATCACCCCCTATGGCAATCAGGTAAGTATCAAACAGCTTTTTCCATCTGTCCCATCTTATTGGCGGGGTACCTAGTTCTGACAGGAACGGCGGTGGTGGTGACATACTTGCTGCAGCCATCTTTTTTTTTTTTTTGATGAAGTTACTCCCTAATGCTGCTCACTCTAACAGACTGGAGCTTCTTATTTTATCCTCTATATTTGCCAATCTCTAGCTGGCTCTTCCATCCACACCCTCCTTTCACAATGTCTCTGCTTCTTTGTATGCTGTAGTTACAGTTCAATATTCTTTCCAACTGCTTGAATCCAAGTTGTCCACTAGATGGCACTGTTCTATCTTCCAGGCTGTCAGGGACAACTCCTTTTTCTTGAATGTCCCCCTCTTGTTTATTTTCCAGCCCAGCCCAGTCCCCACTCCCCCTCTGCTCCTCACCTTAACATCCAAGGAAAGTTGGGGTGGGCGGCACCAATCCAGGACAGCTGTACAGGCTCAACTCTGTTTAGTGAGCCGAGGCAGGGATAGTGAAGTGCGCCACACTACTCGCCCGCCACGGAGACTGTTCTCCTGCAGCACCTCGCTGTCAACAGCTGCGGCGACAGTCCCCCTGCGGCCCCACACCTCTCCGTAATGCGCTACCGTTCTTCTCCGACTGCTCTCCTCACCCCGCCGGCTCCGTGGCTCCGTGGCGAGCTCCGTTTCCTCGTCGCCAAATGTAGGAAGCACGCTGACTCGTTATAGTAGTGTACAAGTCCACTTTATTACGGAGCTCCCCAGAGCCACATCCACCGCACATTCAAACCTTAACCGTCCCCCTCCGGTCGCGTGGCTCTCGCTCACCAGCCTACCAGAAAGCGCGCGCGACCATCACGAGACGCAACATTCCAAACACATAGGTCTCTACACCCCTCTTATGTATGGCTAGAGGAAACATGAGAGCTATGCATGGGATATTGCTTCTGTGTGGCTGTAGATGTGCCAAACCTGGCATATTTTATTTCCCATAGTACAAACAGCCAGATCTGGTGTGCCTCAAATCTGAATATGCGTCAACGTTCTTGACAGATTTCTTTTTCGCGCGCGTGTGAGTGTGAATGGTTCTTGTAGAGTCAAGTATGGAAGATTGCTGTCACGGTGCATATTTCTGCAATCACGCGAAACTTTTGCTGCAAAATACTAAATTTAATCTCTATGCTACCTTGGTTGGACAAGTTTCCCCACTTTAAATGATTACAAACCAAATGATAATAAGACTACCATGTTGCATACATGTTAGTTTTAACTGCAATAATTTGATGTGGAGGGGACTGTCAATCAGACACCACTAAACTTGGACTGGTGTGTGTTGTGTCGGTCTGTAGGGCATCCATTGTTTTTATTCTCAGGGAAGAGCAGCTTTTGAGCGGCTTGTAACTTTGGTGTTGTACGACAATTCCTCACTAAACTTTACAAAAAAAAGTATATGCAGACATCGGAATGATTTTGTGGAGTTTGGTGCGGTTCCTCCAGCAGGAGGCAAAGTTATAAGAGGGGTCCCAACACTTTTGAAATCCTCATAGACATAATGGAAAAAGTATTTTGCTCATGCCTACTGCCCAAACCACAGGACTGATTGGCACCAAACCTGCGCGAGGAGCGGCAGCTTGGTCCCAAAAGCGTGCATTCGCAGATTTGGTGTAAATCCATCCAGTAGTTTTAGAAAGAATGGGCAAAAATTAGATGAACAAAAATGTGTGATATCTGCGTACGGTCTGTGGATTCATTTCCGCAGACACCTCTGAACCAGCCAGAGGACGGTGTGGTGTTCGCAGATATCAAACAAGCACGCTGACTGGTTGTTACAAACATGATCTATGTCAAGCTTTCTGAAACGGTTGCCATATTGGATCAGCAGACCAGTCTTTGTCCACAGACAGCGCAGTGAGAAAAAATTCTAGAAAATACATTTGGGGTTATTTTGTGACTGAAAGTGTCTGGGAATGGTGGGGAGTGGAATAAAATTAGAATGAAGCCAGTTTTATTTGTGCGATTAGAATAAACTTGTCACAAACTGGACTCCCTCTTTTGCTTTTGTTAATCCCCGACTTGCCTAACTCAAGATTGAAAGTTTACCGAATATTGCCCCCAAGCCCCCGTTTTCCCATGTTTAAAACCCAAACCCAACCCCCTTCCCACTATTTTTAAACCCTAACCCACCCCATATATATATTTTTTGTATTCTGTATTTTTTCATTGTTTTTGTTTTCGTTAAAAATGCATTCTTTATTTTCTATTCGTTAAAATCGCTGGATACCCGCCAGAGCCACCTCTCTTTCATCCTGCCCTCAGGACTACACTGGAATTGGTAAATATGAAAATAATGGTCTGAGGCTCCCAATGATAAACAATGTAAGGTTCTCCAGTCCCTGTCCATGGTGTATGTTCCTACTCTTACCCCTCAACCACCGTGCATATGTCATTCAACCTCATACAACCCAAAAATGCTCCTTTGTGAAGGCACCTTAAAAGGACTGCCTCTTCCCTCTTTGCAAGTTGTTTATGTTTGAAAGGACAATGATTTAATACTAGCCCTCACTATTAGAAACAGAGAAGTCTGTGCAGGGGAATTTCAAGCGAAGCACAATTTGTACAGCAGCTGCTGTCTCTTTTCACTGCAGACAGCAATTCTCCTTAACTCTCCTTCACCAGCCAATCGTCGAGCGTTGGATGCCCATGTATTGAATCTCTTGGTAAATGTGCCACCACCAATTGCCAGGCATTTCATGAAACCCTTTGGTGAAGACTGGAACCCAAAAGGTAGGTCTTGCGCATCAATGCCCTCTGTTGCTTCACAGCTAGGATTGTGCTATGGAAAACCCAGAACATACATACTTACATCACATGCATGGCAGTGTGCATCCATAAACTTTCTGGTTGCCATAAAGTCTCATCCTTGTTACAACAGGGTGATGTCCTGTAACTTTGTCATTTTTAACATTGTAGAGTTGCTGCAGATCCTATATACACAACACACTGTTCCAAACTTCATCGGAGAAGGAAGTGGGTACTCAAGTGTCCTCGGAAGTAGGTGGAATACTTAAAGAGCTCCCTTTTCCTGGTGAGGATGATCTTCTAGTGCCCCTCTGCTCAACAGCACCTTGTGAGAAACCAGAGTGTATTCTCACTCCTATTCTCCCTGGATCTTCTTCTCAGGTGGCCAGGGGAAGGCTGCTGCTGTTGGATCCAGAACCTGCGGGTGGACAAGATGGGGAGGATCACTTGGGTAGAGGGTCCTTGGGGATTGGGAGTGAGGTTTCCAGGGGTGGGATGTGGTATCCCCCTTTTCCTACTGATGGTCAATCTTCTCTTACCCCTGCCATGACCTCTTTAGGTGCGGTAAAACCGCTTCTCTCATTTTCCCACAGGTAACATCTATGGGTACAGAGACACACTATTTCCCCCTTCCCATTTATACATCATCCCACTCTCCCTCAGCCTTTAGGAGGTCTTTTTAATCTCACCCCAGGTCCCCCTCCACATTTCCAATAAGTACTAGGATGAAGAAGAGGTGATGGGGAGCAATGAGGATTACCCCTAGGAATAACACTGTGCAGAGAGAGGCCTACTATACTCCACGATTAGGCTGTCCTGTTAATAGAGGCAGGCAAGGTCAGGCACTTGACAGGAATCCTACACACCTATACTCTTAGGATTGTAGGATTGACCAGGAGAAAAAGGGGTCCTAAGGGTCAGTCATGTCCTATTAAGTGGCCCAATGGAGGTCAGGCAAGAGAGACCAAGGACTCGCACCTGAAGCCCCTTACCCAGGTGTATAATAGGTAGGGCATTGAGCAGTGCAGCCAGCAGTAGTTGGGAGAGCAGAAGGGAGGCTGTGGGCCTCATTACACGGTATGCGGTAACCATGGCGCTATTAGCCGCCGGTATTTTACAGTGTCCGCCATGGTGGATGGCGGAATTACCGCCCTACTCCTAGGTGAGCGGGGGCGGTAATTCCCCATTCACCAAGGCACTTCCCCATTCCCATTTTGCCCCCATTAAGGCCTTATTGATTGATTGATATATTTTTATTTAAATTTCAATACTACACCGCAGGCTTGTTCCGTGAATTTTTTGTTGATAGAAAAACAAAGGGTCAGGATTTGTTCAAATGAGTTACAGTTTGCTCTAGGATTAGATTTGTTATAGGGCATATAGGGCATCTAGGGCATCTAGAGTTTTCTTGGGTTCTCTATTCTTTTTGGATACGAATGAGATAATGTGTCCCCATAGGGCCGCTTTATACGCATCCCCAGTTTTTGACTGGAGAGGAGACCTCATCTTTATTAATGTGGAAAAGAAAGTGATGGAAATCAAGAACAGATTTTTGAAAATTGGTATCCTGAAGAAGTGAGTTATTAAATCTCCATCTGTTTATACCCTTTTAAACATATCCCAGGTCTAAACTAGTGATTAGAGGAGCATGGGCCGATATTAGTGAACATTCAACAGTAGAGTCAATAATAGCAACACATATGTAATCTATCCGTGATAACGAATTATGTGGGGAGCAATGGAAGGTGAAATCTAGATCAGTAGGATGTGAGAGCCTCCATGAGTCAACAGTTCCAATTTCCATGAGACATTTAACACATTCAGTATGTGATTTGTTACTTTTGAATTGAGAGGGGGACCTTCTGTCTAAGAAAGGAACAATAATATTGTTTAAATCTCCACATAATACCAAATTGGGAAGATCTGATTGCAGACTCATTTGTTTCAACTCTGTCCAGAATTTAGGCTCTGGGTTTGTGGGTCCATAAACTTTGAGGATTGAGATAATTTGAGAACCCATTGATAGCTTGGCCAAAACCCACCTGCCTTTGAAGTCTGAGTCCTTGTGTAGGACTTGATATTTAGTACCTTTTTTAATTAGAATTGCCACTCCGTTATGCTTACCATCAGCTTGGCTCGCAAAAACCTCTGCCACCAAAATGTTTTACATTTCATAATATTCGTAAGGATAGGTGAGTATCCTGCAAGCAGGCCACAGTTGGCTTAAATGTATTAATGTGAGCTAGTACTTTCTGTCCCTTAATGTGGTTATTAAGACCTTTTACATTCCACGTCATAAACTTTAAAGGCATATATTAAAACAGCACAATAGTAACAATAGACAAACAGAGTCAGCAGTTAAAACCTGTATAAACATTAAGTACAATTCACTTATCCAGAAGTTAGCCTATGCCAGAGAAGGAAAATAGTTACAAAAATTGTCACACAAAGATAGAAATAGGTGTAAAAAATAAAAAAGGAGGACAAACGTGAAAACAAACATCGCAACAACTGATAATAGGGAGTGAAGGAACAGGTATACATAACTTGGTGATGATTCAAACTTTCCCACCCATACGTTATACAGTAATGAAGTAGAGCAAAAATAAAAAGCCCGGAAATTAGCATTGCATTATCAAGTGCCAGAAGGGGGTGTAGGCACATCCCGTATGGGGTGATACGTCAGGGAAAAACCAGAGAAACAATCCGCTCTGAAAAAAAATCAAAAGTTGCTAATTCCAGAGGGATGATTATTTTGAGGAGGCCTCCCTTTGAGCTGAATTATGAGACACAACCGGTAAGGGAAGATGGTACATCATGTGTTGCTAGTAGAGCCTGTGTCCATTGCTTCCATCTTTTGTAGTCTGATGTAATTCTTTAGATCTTCTGGTCTTCAAAGGAAGCAGTCTTGCCCTTAATAGTGACCTTGAAAGTGCATGGGTGAATCAGGCCATATCTCGCATTTAGTTGTTCTCTTCTCCGTTGTGCAGTTGTTTTGGATACATCCTGTGAAATAAAGATCATGTGCCCATTCCTTTGGCTTTCTGTAGGATTAGTTGAAGTTGGGAGTACTCCATAAGCATGAACATTTTTGTTCTTGGTGAATTCTTCTTGTATGACTCTGCCCTTTTGGGTCCAAGTCAATGTGCTCCTTGAACATTAAGATTAATAGATGGCTGTATATTCAGAATGTGGGAAGGATTTTTTGGAGAAAGAGGGCAACATCATCCCCTTCCGCCCCTTTGGGAAAGATAAACACACAAAGATTGCTTCTGCGATTCCTATTTTCTAAATCTTTGTTTTGTTTTTGGAGGGTGAGAATGGACTTTTGCATATGGGCTACTTTACTAGCAACGTCTTCAGCCACACTAATTCATTTTTTCTACTTCTTCGACCCTATTCTCAAGATTCCTCCATCTTTCATCCATTTGTTGAAGTTTGGCATTCATAATTACCAGAAAAGGGTTTGAGAACCTTCATTTCCATCAGTATCATCTCCATGTTTGTTTCCAACGTTGTTTGAGTAGGCGGGGGAGTCACTTGTGGGTCTTTTTAATGTGGTTATTGCCACATCCTTGTCGGTGGAACCTTTTTTTTGTGTAATGCCATAATGAAAGGACGGTTGTGCTAGTCCGCCAGCTGGTGTTAATAATGTGCCTGAAGTTCAGAATAAATTCGATGTCTGCTATAGAATTCACCACAGACAGTTATACAAGCGAAGACATTTCTAAGAGGCCACCATTAGCTGAAAGTCACTTGTAGGAAAACTCCAATGACGCAGATAGGCACAAAGTGGAATTATTCGCCCTTAAAAGCAGAACAAGCAGTTCCTTCCATGGGGACCAGAGGGCAGAATTCTATAAATTATAATATTCAACTAGCCGGCTTTGAAGAAGTATTATATGACGTGTGAGAAGTATCACAGGCAGAGAGGATAACTTAAAGGCTGCTTCCTGAAGTTATAAAATCTGAGTATGAACCTAAGTCTTTTAAAGGTTAGCGGAGAGAAGCTTTATTAGAAGGTTAAAGGTAACTTAGACATTGAGAAAAGGGGTTGCGTGTAGTATTAATGCAGGGGTTGCGAACCATTCAGCTTCCGCAGAAGGAATATCGATGTGCATCACTAGCGTTATCCAACAGTGCTGACAGGAAATATGGCCTCAACTTCTGCTAGACACTGCTGCTCCAGGGCCTCTTCGTATCACCGGTGAAGGATGGAAAATGGCACCGATAAAAAAGTTCTTCCACTTCCTAGAGCACCGGGAGGTCGAACGAGCCCAAACGGAAGGCAGTTGTAAAGTTTTAATGTCCCTCAGTATATTAAATAAAAGAAACAGAGCGGAAGCTCCGATTCAGCCTGCCCTTCTGTGCCCAGCGTGAACATGCCTTCCATACATTTTCTACAATGATCATTTACATTTTTGTCCCTGAAATTAAAATGGAGTTAAAACAAGCACATAGCGATCAAGAACAGCTAATCAATGTGCTGCATTATATTGTAATGCCCACACGGATATCCTTAAACTTCTTTAATTGAATGAGATTATCATTTTTCATACTCTTGCTTTTTTTAAACTCTTCAATGTGTAAGAGTCTAAGCCTGCAACCTGCGGATCTCTGGATGTTTTCTAGTTTTAATTGTCCCTGATGAAAACAGACCCACAAGTAGTATTTAATAAACATTCAAAAAGTAAAAGGAAATGATCAGTATGTGTCTGTGGCAAAACCACTGTCTTTACCACTGCTGTCCGGCGTGGTGTAGGAAGCGTTCTTTAGCGAAAGGCTCTCCTATTATTTTCAGGGCCAGGTTCTTCAAGGCCATTGGTTTTGATTCAACATTTGTACTTGATCTTTCCTTGCAGCTACTATACAATCGCCGCACATTTGGAATACAGTCATAAGGCCTTGTGCACATGGAACTATTCTAGTTGGAGATCCCCTTTTCAGGATTTGTGTTCATTTCCTCTTGATCTCGCTGTCCAGAGACCCCGGATATGCAACATTGGAGAGTACACCGGCTGGCAAGCTCAAGCCATAGCGTAGGCAAGCCCTTCAAAGAGTAATTTCCCTTCAAAGAGTTTTCAAGCCCAATACTCTGTGGCATCGTGAATCCTAGGTTTCTCCATCCTCAAGAAAACGTTTGTGCTCCTAGGACAAACCCTACAACGAATTCTTACAGTTTTTCCCATTCAAGCTTTCTTTGTTGGACACTGACGCAATCTGCCAGAAAATAACCTTTTCTAATGCGTGAATTTCCCTAGGAATTCAAAGGGATCCACCACTCTCCATCCCTCGTTGCTCAAAATTCCTGGGCTTTAGGCCATGCACTTTTTGTCACTTGCCAATTGGTCCTCAATTTTCTCTGGATGAGACGTAGCGTCCTAGACTAGGTAGGTACTATATACTGGATGAGACCTCCACAGTTAGAGGTACAGTAATAACCTGCTCCTGTGTGCTCATTAAGCATTCCAAGACTCTGCCGCATACTTCCCTCAACACCTTGTCCAATGGTTTATCCTCACATAGGACTGCTTCAAGATCATTCTCCTACTTGGTGACCTTAAGGACTCGCCTTCCACGGAGAGGCTCAGGATTCCTTACTTAGCTGCAATGTCTGTTTCCCAGTGTTCTATCTCCTCCCCTTACTCACCTGTTAATGAACAGCCACTCAACCAGTTCACTCTCAGGTCTCCTGCGAGTGCAACTTGCACATGTGTGACATATCATCAAAGGTTACAGTGACGTTTTAAACTGTTCACATTTATTATTCAACCATTGTTGCTTTCTCAAGTCACAAGCCAAAAAACCTCAAAATAAACTGGCATGATTTCCCCTCTGATGACCCCATGCCACCCTGGATCCTGTAAGTGATGCAAGTGATAGGATTCATGCCACTGGAGCCAAGTGCGTGGCCAAAATGGCACCCTAAACTGCTGCTTAGATTTCCCTTATTGTACCTCTAGCCCTGCTTGATGCCGATTAATCTCCAGGTTGATGATGTGTTTTTCCCCATCATTGGTGTCACTGTGATGTAGAGCTTGACAGGGCAAAGATCCAAGTAACACAGCAAACACTGTTCGTTCTTTAGAAGAGGGTCCATTCATGTTTTCCTGCCCTCTCAGCTCCTGGCTCTGTGAAGTGGGACTAGATGTACCTTTTGCCACCAGGTCGCTGAGACCTTTCCAGTATGTTACTAGCCCTGCCTCCACCTCTTCATGCTTTTTTAAAGACCAGCATGTTTAGCATCCTACCCCGTTGCAAACTTCTGAAGGCCTCTGTGTTAAACAACCTCGCACCCATTGCCCCTCATTCATCTTTGTGACCCGGTCAGAATTCTTTGTATGTTTCGTTTGCATTGATTGAACAACTGCCTTTTCCTAAAGGTCCTTCACATGTCCCAACCCTTCTGGTGCAGTTTACCTCATAGTCGCACCTCTACTTTTCATCCCTTCAACAGATATAGCTAAAACGAGGTTTTACGCATCTCATGGTTTTGTCAGCATTCTCCTCAGTTTGAGAGTTTGCTTATCATACAGGCCGACACATGCATTCTATATTTCTGATTTGACATTTTCTCATATGTGGTTTCATCCCTGTTTGCGCCTGTCTGAGCCGGTGAGAGCCAACATTTAGGATGGTAACGCCTTGCTGTAAAACAACTGTTACACTTTTGTACGATTCTACTGGACGTATTCCAGTTATGGGAACTTTCTCATGCTCCTCCCCTGGCCTTAAAGCGCAATCCCCTTAGCGCTTGACCCAGAAATGATCTCTGCACACCATAACTGCTATTAAGGAGCCTAATAAACATCTGTTAAGATGTGAAAATTGCAGCTGCCCTTCACAATATGGTTACATGGGAACATCTTGATCTACTGGTAGTTACAGAAACAGTTCCCCAGAAATAGTTCCCTGATCTCAATGAAATTCAGCCCTCTGGGTTTTCAGGGCTTTGTAAAAATAGGGTCAGCAAAAGATGGGGTTTGGTTATCTAATCGTCTCTGAATCTGTTGTTCTCAGATTCAGCTCATAATTTCGATACTTAAGTGTTGCGCACTTGACTTTGAATGGTACATAAAGAGTGCACTCTTCAGCATGTGTCGCTGAATTCCCTCCTCCTCTTAATGCCAGCTTGATTTCTGAATTGCAGGTATTCTATGAGAACTTGCATACTTATTGTTTTGGAGGATTGTATCTGCATATTGATTCTGAAGATTCTTTTCTAGTGCACCATGCAGGTTTTTTAAATGTATTTGGTATTTTTTCCTCAGCGTACGTAGGGACCCACTCATTCAGCAGAGCATCTTTTAGATGTTATTAAAGACCCTCCCATGGTGCCGAGAGATCCAGTACAGTTATCCATTTCATGCTCTTACCGCGTGTTAGTAAAAAAGTTCCTGTAGTGATGGCAGCAAATTAAGAAGTAAACCTAATCCTATCTAGTGCTTTGAAACCAGAATTTGAAATGTGCTGTAAATTTGATTTTATTGCGCTTAGCACTTAGAAGAACATTATGTTTTACCCACGTTTCAAACGTGTCCGATTCGCCAGTCTACAATCTCAATTTAAAGATAAAATGGCAGTTTGTCTCCCTCTTACTCAATGCAGTGAAGTCCTCTAGAATGAATTATGATCCTTAGAAGTCTGCAGAATTATGGTCTTTAAATTCTCAAGATACAGCAGTGGATTAAGGGCCCGCTCGAAAGATCTGCAGGTTTCGATCCAGCCTTTCTTTCTTCGGTCATCAAATGAGTACTCATTTTGGTGGGGTCATAATAATTGTATATAAAAGGTTACATGTCCAGTATTTTGGCAAAAGTGCTATATAAATAACAAATGGTTTTTATAATATAGGTATATGGATTGTAACTCGAGTTACTCCTGCACTGAGGTGGATAAGACCAAGTGTGTAAATCATGTGGCTCTTTACAGGAAAGCTATTTAGTCGCTAAGAAACATTATGCCAACAGAATTTATTAAACTCAATCTTACAGGGCATAATTGTTTAAAATGTGCCAGGAATTAGCCTCTTCAAAATTATGCTACTATAAAGGCTATTCCATCACAAATCTTGTGTGATGAATTACCCTCTTTTTTCGTGTCTTAAATTTCCACCATCCGGGCATCGATAGTAGACGAGTGTAGACTATATGTCTCATCTCTTCTCAGATAACTGGACTTCTTTTCAGTTTGGATCTAGTTAGCCTTCCCCTGTGAGAACTTTGAGGGAGCAGGCATTGGCAGTCTCAGATGATTGACTCTTGACTGGCTTACAAATCGCCGACCAAATGCCATAGGCTATTCGGAGGCCTTGCTCCGATCTGCGAGACGCTCAGCTGCGCTGCCCCATCCCATCTCTCGGCACTGGTCAGACACGGCAGTAATGCTCGGCAGCTAGGTTAAAAGAACAGTTTTCAGAGAGCAGGGCTTGGGGGCAAATCACTTGGAGTACAGGGCAGTCATCTTTGGAATGCTCTTCCATTGACCATTAGAAAGTGTACATGGTAATTGGTTTGAAGATTAAATTGAAACGTTATCTGCTTGCTAGTCAAGTGGTCCAATTGCTTCCCTTAGCTTGTGGCCCACGTTTTTAAACGCAGGAATCCGGGATGTGCACTTTGTCATTTTTCCTTTTGTCCTTGTTTTTTGTAAAATATGTTATTGGCTACTGGTGTTTCAGCGCCATGCAACTGTTTTATTCTGGTGTATGCCTGTGCTTAACAAATACGCTTTACTACAACTGTACAACTCCTACTACATCTCTGTCCACCAGCTAGAGGAGGCATATATTCCATCCAATGTGTATAGAAAGAAGTCTTTTTTTGTCTTTAACCTTAGATCTTACTTACTTCCACTGTATATGGCTGCCAATAGTGCACAGTGCCGCAAAATGTGCGCGGCAATTCATCAGCAAGACTGTTTTGTCCTATTTCTATGCACCAATGTTCCACTCACCAGAATGACATTTACACCTACCAATGTAAAGCCCGCTCTTATGGGAATGCCTAATTCTGAAGGTTATTAGTGTAAAATGTTCCTGGTAGGAGCACTACATCCCCCATCTCGCTAATAAATAGAAATGAAAAAACACAGTTCTCGAGCAATGGTATTTCTCAAGGATTCACAGGGTAAAATCAAGTCTGGAGGTCGAGAATAGACATCAATAGGCTACACTTGCACTATACAACCTGAAGTTGGCCTCTGGAGACATCATCTATGGTCTATTCCCTCATCGGCCAGGTCTGAAAAAGAGCGAAAGAGTTGAACAACCTACTTAACAAGCTGTTCAAGGGCCACTATTGTACTGAGGCTTGTCATGAGCAGGGCGGGGAAGAATTCAAGACGTGGGAATGCACGATGGATGCCTTTTCAGGAGAACTATATGTTACTAGATTTTCTTCTGGGCTTCCAGGACACAGTATTGACTCAATCTCTTGCTAACAACACTATCAAGATGCTCGAACATACATTAAGTACATCCACTCGTTGAACCCCATGAACAGGGGGTAAACGTCGCCTGAATTTCCATCAGGGGGAAATTGCTGATGAGGCAATGACTATTCTGCAGCTTCACATTCTGTTTATCTCCTTCAAAGGACGCACCTCTTGAACACACATAAACAGGACCCATTTTAAATTAAGAAAATGCTGAAAATCCATCAAGTGAGCCGACAGTTCCGAAATGCAGTGATTTGGATGGTGCTGATTGAAGGA
Organism: Ambystoma mexicanum; assembly: GCF_040938575.1. NCBI lineage: Eukaryota > Metazoa > Chordata > Amphibia > Caudata > Ambystomatidae > Ambystoma > Ambystoma mexicanum. The sequence continues at coordinate 1,228,317,820 of NC_090926.1, forward strand.
ACAGACCATGGCAATTGAGGTTAGAAGGCGCAAACCCCTGGAGACCTGGAGAGACATTTGATAAGAAACGGCACTCAGAGGTGGACTATTAGAACCTGGAAAATCTGCACCTATGTGGAGCTGCAAACTCGCGCATCTTGCTGCTGTGTGGTAGAGAGCACAGCACGCTGTCATGTTGCGGCACCTTTACCTACTGCCCTGTGAAGGTCTGGGAAGACCTACCCAATCCTTGGTTTAAAGGACCCCATAGAGGAGGGCACTACCTAAACTGCTCTCTCATCAGTGGAGTGCCTGGTCTGGGTGCACGAAAGCCCCCCTGTAAGGTCTCTGTTGAAAGGGGCAGGGTCACTCCCAACATGCAGCGAATGAGGGGTCACTGATCAAGAAAGCCAGACCAGTTTACCATCTTTTTTCATATACTTACACGATTGGGCAACTCGAATAAAAGAGGGTATCTCCCCAAAAGAACAAAAAAATCAGGATGGACTCTCTACCTTCAATGGGGTGAGTTGCATGCCTTCAGAAATCTCTCCCCTGCCCCAATGTCTCTTCCGCAATGTGGATTTGTTGGCCTTCTTAGTTACAAATGCAAATGTCCCCGTTTGTACAGTTAAAGAGTGGTTATCTCAACCCTTTTGACGTTTGGATAACCTGAACCCTTCTTCTTGGTCTGCAATGACCGCAGCCTCTCCCAGGTCCCATGCCCTACAATTCACTCAATGATACAGTCTTGTAAGCAAACCTGTCAGTGGATGTGGCCTGCAGTGAGAACTAGAAAGTGGTCTTGGGGGTCTCCCTAGTCTTTCTCATGATTTCACGGTCTCCACTTCTCTGAACTCCAAGTAATCTCCCTGATGCCAGCTCGTACCTCCTCTCGCCTACCTACCTACTGAGACCCAGCCGGGCCATGCCTGTTCTTCGTAACGAGCACTGGCTTCCCTCTCTCCTCCTGGCCTGTTTCCCCATCACCTGGTGGTCCTACTTCAGCTTCTTTTCTTATACTGATGTTATTCCCTCAGTCTCCTCTGTACCAGCTTTAGTACTACGGTCAACTCCTCTAGAGGTTCTCAATCAGTCCCTTTAAGGCCCTTCTATGCCCCTGATGTTTCTTCCACCGTGGCACTACCAGTCACTCCCACCTCCCTCCCCTGGGGTCTCACCACTTTCTACTGGTCCTACCACCTCCTCCTTTTCTTTAGGTCTCGCCTCCTACCACCTCCGCTGAACATCAAGAAAGGAGAGTGAAAGTAATCTTCTCCTCCTGCCACCATCCTGATGTTACTACCTCTTCTGCTCCCAAAACCCACACTTCCTAACTAGAGCTGGTTCCTTTTATAGGATCTTCCATCCTCCCCCTAGGTCTGTTTTCTAGCGAGGGTCTGCACTGGTGGCTAGGAATTAGGGGAGAGCTATGACTGGCTGTTCTCCATTTGTCAACCCCAGGCTGCTATGGGCTCAAGGGTTTCAACCAACACTATAATTTCTGCCATCTTTGTTTTTAGGCTTTCTTCCCAGACCCTCATTGGTGCTGCCTGGGCTGTGCAGAGCTCTCCTGCGTTTCCCTCATGTGTTTGGAAAGATGGAAACACACTGGGCGAGCTTTTGGAAAACGTAGTTTCGCTGTGTGTAGGGGGAACTTGCGAAATTGTATATCCAGCATGAGAATCTCTTGCAGCTGAGCAATGCTGTTGAGACTTCTTTCTGTGCTCAACTCTAAACGTTTAAGTGTGAACTAGCAACATTGGCACTCTAGTAGGAGAGTACTTTGATATACAGAGGGTCGTTTTAACTGTATATAAACCCTTGGGCTTGCTACCAACCACAAGTGAAGTGTGAGACATTTCCTTAAAGTTCAAGCTCTTTTCTCCAATGTTACACATTTGTGTCTGCTCTGTCTGTTGGGAAGGGGAGTCCTAGAGTCGTTGTGCGGATTCTGACCAGGTGTTTTTGTATGGGCAATGTGGTTAGGACTGAGCTGCTTTAGCTTCCAAGCAGGGTGGGGTAGGTCTAGAGTCTCTTAATGGGCCTTAAGTACAGCATTGTGATTGTACCCTGCTGCATGACTGGGGCTAAGGTGGCATGACCAGGGTTTTCTCCCACTGCTACACCCAGGCCCAACATCCACTGGTTCAGGGTGGCACCGGCCCTCTGAGTCTCCAAACTTACAGGTCCTCATAGCCAGGTAGGGGACTATATCATAGGATGTAGAGTCTATGGTTCTTCCCCAAAGTGGAGAACAGATGGTACAGGGTTGGGGGAGGGGCATCTACGCTGCAACCTAAAAAAATACAGGGCCACACCATACGTGGAGACACATTCAGTCTCTGGACTCCTTTGACACTGCGCATGATTTTTGTATGAAAGCATGCACAAGCACAAAAATAATTCCCTGATTGCACAGGGCCCCTTGGGGTGCACAAAAGAAACCTTGTTCCCGGTTAGGTAGGAGCATAAACCAAAGCCCAGTTGCCGAGTACCCTTGCAGTGCAATTTGTGTGACAGCATTGTCCTAGGTTTCTCCACTAACTCAGAACAAATCCAGGTGTACGTACCAGTCCTGTACGGCGCCGAAGGAGTCCTGGTTTGAAATGTCATACATGAGCAGGAATCCCATGGCCCCTCGGTAGTACGCCGTGGTGATCGTTCTATACCTCTCCTGACCGGCTGTGTCCTATGGGGAGAGAATAGGGGAGTGGGTCAGAGAGACCAGTAGACGGACAGTTACAGCAAGATAGAGAGGCCCTGAAGCCCCACAACACACCCAAACTATAACAAGCTAAATGCATGCATCGAACGACAGTTCAGTCTCTGGTGGCCACTATATAGGCAGGCATTCTTTTATCTCATTGGGTTCTTTGGCACTGCTGTGCCCCTATAGGAAGCGTACTGAATCTGTGTGCTTCGCAAACATTCACATCCGACGTGGAGGGGCTTTGCTTGCAGAAACCACTGCTTGCACAGTCTTCTCCCAGACCTAATCCCATAACACATCAGTCATAGGGTGTTTACTTAAAATAAAACCAATAGTGACTTCTTTTGAATAGTAGGACCCTTTCCTGTGTCTACACCTATGACCTGAATTATCTTGAATGGGTTTTCCAGCAGCAAATACGCAGTATATACATTACACTCACTCGCAACAGGGCAATTTAAGAGTGCAGGCGTTAGCCAACAATACGAGTGATCCTTCATGAACGAGCCCCATTCGCTTGTTAGATTTCACTCATGTTTTGACTATCCATTTGGCTGGTTATTCGAGCTGGGCAGCATTAATGGGTGGTACCAGCTTAAGATGCAAATGGGTAGTTCCCCCACCCTGGTATGGCAGACGGCCCCACTGAGCTCGAGATCTGGGCATCATTGCCACAGTCCATACAAAAAGATCATTGGCATTTGTTTGTTTCAGTAGAGGACTTCCCACTTTGCTGGCAGTATAGGTATTACCCAGAGCATTATTTTGGGCATATCCCTAGATGGTGGCCTACGCATATCCTGTGGATCTAAACCAAATTTACATTCTGCAAAATGGCACCTCCGCCATCAGACAGGACAAGTAGAACCCTCTCATACACTGCCTACAAGGAATGACCACATCTTTTACCCATGCTGACCCCTTTGACGAAGATCCACCCCTGAGGCTGCTCCATGATGCCAACCCCGGAGGTGGAATAAGGAGGGTCCCCCCGGGCATAGTGCCCATTCTCACACTCACTTACCGGGTTAGAAGGAGAGAGAGAGGGGGAGAGAGAGAGAGAGCGAGAGAGCTAGATAGATACACAGAGAAAGAGAGAGGGGGAGAAAAAGAAAAGAGGATTGGAGCACAATCATTGTTCGCTCAGGACCTTAAGAGAATTGTAAACACAGGGAGGGCAGCAGAAGCCACAAACCTCAGCAGAGAAGTGGGACAGGAGCCAGTGCCACACATGCAGATTGGAGGGAACCATGGCAGAGCAGATAGGCCATGATGGGGCTATCCGACTCCAAAATGGCACCCCACTATTCATAGACTCAGCCTGCAGAGCAGCGGACCACCTAACAATTCCCTTGATCACAAGCAGCTAGCTGTCCATGGGCATGGGGTAGGGTCCCGTATATTTGCCCAACCAGATGTCACAACTAGTAAGCCTGCACAGGTGTCCCCACTGTTTCCATCATTGGCACAACCACAAAGTAGTTCCAAACATGAAAGAGTCCACTCAAGCGCTGAGCATTGGCATTTGGAGACAAGACGACAATGAAAGAGTGAGCATGACAGTCTCCAAAAGAGGCAACTGAAGGGAAAGTTTGGCAGTGGAGAAGGAAAAGGTGGATAGCGGACAGAGGAGACCATCGGAGGCAGGGAGAGGTTAGAGGCAGAGAAGGGTCAGATAGGGGAAAGGGAACAGAGTGGTCCCAAGGAGAGAACAGCACTGGCCAAGCTTTGAGGGCCAAAGACAAGACTACAATGGCCAGAAAATGTACCCAGGACAGCCTGGAAAGAAATACAGTCATCAGCAAGCAGGCACGCACTGCTTAGGAGGGCCATCTTACGTCAGCAGCGACCAGGAGGGGGTGCCTGAAACCCCACGACCATGAGAAATGGGAGCATCTTAATACCTTGGTCAGGATTGCCTCCTTCCTCAGCAACAGGAAACAAATAACCGCTGTCTCAAATAACCGCTGTCTTCGCTCAGTGAGCACTGTTAGGGAGAATTCTCCTTCTAGGGCTAATTTCCCTCACCTAGGGAGTCCCCCAGCAGCTTTGCTGGATTTCTGGAGTTTATTTCTTCCACCTGGTAAGAGTGTAAATCCTTTTTCCACTCTTGGATGTGTTTTGGCCTATGTGTTTTTACTCATTGTGTGATCTTGGGCACTGGAGCACACCACTCCAGGTGCCCCTGTTCTTGTATGGGTTTCACAGCACCTTCAGTGTAGTAATCCAGGGTTGTCTTTAAGACTTCCCTCTGACTCCATTTTGCTGGGGCTGGCTACTGTCCCCCAGAGAAAGGTAGTTGCCATTTACTTTACATAGTCATTTTTACCACAGACCCAGTACACCCCATCTTACATGGAGTACTGGAAAGGGCTAATCTGTACCCCTTTTCTTTCTGTACCTCCCTGAGCATTGTTTCGCTCTTTTAACATTTAGACTTGGCTGGTGGCAGTGGTATCTACCCTAACTTTTCTACCGCGATTATATTAGATAAACGTGGTACTGTTCTTGGCTATTATATTAGCCTCGAACATAAACCCGCTTGACCAAATCGTCTTTCTTTTGGCTCCGGTTGTGTTTATTCGCCATTTCTTTTTGTTAAAATCCTTCTTGTGTTTTACTTTGCGCGGCAAACTAGGTTTGCCTTCTTTGTTCACCGTCTTTTGGCGGGCTTCTGTAGAGAAGCCCTCCTCTTGGCGCCTGGGTGTCTAGGTAGACTGAATGTGGGGAAGGGCTGTAGTCACCCCCTGCACAGGGTATCCTAGGAAACCCAAGTTGCACTTTGCCATGATTGGCTGAGGTGGTTGTCCCGGCTGGAAAACCCCCCTGCTGCGTGATTGACAGCCAGGCTGTGTGAATGGGGGTTTTGCGCATAAAAGGCAGGTCTCTTGGGCTAGAAGTCAGAGTCACCTCTGGAACTACAAGGAACCGAAGAGAAGCGGAGAGAACGACGGCTGCTGCAACTACCCCGTCCCGGTGAAGCCCTGCTGCAGTCCTGAGCCATCTACCCTTTGACGACTAAGAGGAGATCCAGTCCGGAGTCTTCTTCCCTTGAGCCTGGTGGGGTTAACCAGCTCATCTTTTTCAGCCAGAGATCTCCGCCGTGGTCGAAATCGCTTCACACTGCTGAAGTGGTCCGGATAGCCACCTGCTGAGCCTCTCCTGTTTTTAAGGAGCACACCTTTTTCGTTGTCGCTACTGCCGGCTTCATCCCTGTGTGGTGCAGTCCTCCTTCACAACGAAGCTCCAGGAATCGTGGGTCTGCGGGAAACCAACAGGAACAACTGCCAGGGCACCAGCTGCATCGTGGAAATAAGGTACTGTGTTCTACTCGAGGAAACTGGGTGAATCCCTTTTCTTCATCCTCAAGGCTCGTCCTTTTCTTCCCTCCTTCTTATAACTTTTGCTTCCGAACATTGACAATATTCAAGTACTTTTGGGCTACGCTGAATCGTGAACTGTCTAACGGTGTGATCTTCGGCACAGGTCTCCGGTGTCACTTAAACCTGGCTCCGACCCTTTGACTTTTGAACTCCTGTTTCTGAGTGTTTCTCGATACTGTCTGTCTAACCTAAATATTGCCTGTGATTTTTGCCTCCAACTCCCTCTGGGTATCTCAGGTGCTAAGTGTGCTTTTGCCCCGGTAGCATTTCATGTCACGGATACGCGTTTATGGAGTAGACCGAACTGTCAAAAAGTGATGGCAACCGTATCCGCGGTATCGTGTTTTGTTCATAACACCGGTTCATTCAAACACAGGGTACTTACCTTGAGACATACTGTACAAAGTGAATTGGTTTGTTGTTGTATATGTAACGTGTGGTTTTGTTTAAAGTTTAATAGAGGTGTTGTGTTTATAACTGATGGTTTAAAAATAAATTTACTTATATTTTTTACCTGAAACCTTGAGTCAGTGTTTGCTTGAGTCACAGTGATTGTGGTCCCTTTGTGTAATCTCTGCTACTGCTCATATACTCTTGAGATAAGCCTGGCTGCTCTGCTACTGCTACCACTATAGCTGGTCCCTAAGGGCACTGCACAGGATTCTACCTAACAGGCACTGGAGTACCCAAGGCGCATGCCTATCTGCTCTCCTGTTCAACCTCTATCTGACCACTCCACCATGAATCATCCACACGCACAACCTCTCCTATTACAACTACGCTAACGATACCCAAATTATCCTAAGAATCCCCAAGACAAGCACCAACCCTCGTCCCAACCTTGAAGCTTGTCTCTGTGATATTGACCGATGGATGACAAAAAAAACACCAACTATTGAACCCTGATAAAACTGATATCATGGTGTGTGGCAATACAGCCCTTCTCGCACATCTGCTCCCATGGCCCCCCTCCCTCAAACCCCACACCCACTCCAATAACGTCAGAAACCTAGGCTGCACTATGGACTCAGGCCTAACTCTCTCCCGTCAGATCAATAACATGTCAAAATGCTGTCACTACCACCACAAACCTCTCAGACGCATTTTTCCCTACCTCTCCTACCCTAACAGACTTGCCGCAGTTATGTCAAGACTGGACTATGCCAACTCCCTATACCTGAGTGCACTCAACAAACTCCCAAAGAGCCCAAAAACGCTGACGCAAAACTGCTCCTCAGCCTAGGCCACAGAGACCACATCTCACCCGAGCTCTCCGAACCTTCCAATTGCTCCCAGTCAGGTGAAAGTGCCACCTTCAAGACCCTATGCATCAATCACTCACTGAGCAGTGAACAAGATTGGTCCAACGTACCTACAAGAGAAGATAAAACCCTACCTGACATCTTGCACCCTAAGATCAAGCACTGCCCTTTTTCTAGTGATTCCAACCTCTAACTCGGTCAGGAACGGAGGATCCACCTTCTTCAACCTTAGCCCCAACTCTGTGGAACTCACTCCACCCACATATTCGACACACCCAAGAATATATGACCTTCTGCAAAGCTCTAAACACCTGGCTCTTTCCGTCATGCCGACTATGACCATCTGAGGCGACTGAAACCTTGCAACCCTATGACAAATGTTCAATGAGATCCCGAGCAATGGCGCCACTGGATTCGCTTATTAAGTCACTAATAAGCAAACGCGTGCTTGAAATCCAGAATAACAAGCTTGTTAGATCATAACTCCACCCAAACACTCAACTCCCCTATCACTATGCTTACTCTCTACTCTACACCAACACACAATTAGAGTGCAGCTACACCCCTCGATCAATTTCGGCCTACCTGCTCACTTACGGACAATACTCTCATGAACATCTCATCCTTCTAATAAAACGCAGCTACACCCCATGGAAACCGGCCTAGCTGCACACATAAGAGTCCTACACAGGCCTAACACAGCCAGAACCCTGCCTGGGTGTCCACCCACCAGACTGCACACATTCAACTGATATCAAATTCCACCACACCTAATGCTAGTCTGCAGCTACCACAAGGCAATTGCAACAGCTGCGCACATAATTGGTGCCTCCAAGCACCGTATGACTCCTTACTCTCTCAACTGACCTGGACTATGGTCCCTGAGGGTGTGCAAACTACCAGCGCTTTGAGGTCATACCAATGATATATAGAGCGCTATATAAATTCCAAATAACATAACATAACAGGAAGGTGCAACTTGACCTCAACTAGGACATTAGGATTTAAGAACCTAAGGACCTATATCAGCAGCATAGCTCTGGGCTTTCTGAACATTCTTTGCCCTTCCTTGGGTTCCGCTTTGAACTGCCCAATGTTATTGTGGACTTGGCTGGCATCCCTTACTCCCACCCTGGCTTTATGGACAATGAACCCTCCGTTGCACAGCAAATGTGGAATGTGAGTCCCGTGTTGATCCCTCGGTCCCGACACCCTTTAAATTAGGCTCCATTGGAGCAGCCCCAGCCAGGTAGTATAGGGATGACACACCCCTGCCCCCCCCAAATCTGGCACTATAGAAATGCTGCCAAAAAGCAAACTAAATATGACCCTCAATCAGGGAGTATAGGAATGAAAAAAGATTACCATAATGCAGCATCACATATTACCACATTAAAGGCCATGTATATAGCGCGTGGACATTTCCCCCAGTAAAGCCTAGCCAGGTGCAGGGTAAGGCTTCAGCACTTTGAGAAGTCTAGCACTTGTGCAGCATGAATGTTATATATTCTAGCTGCATTTCCAGGACTATATACCCCTAATCTCTAACCCTGTGCCTTCCCCATACCTCCCTCGCTCTTCCCGTCCTCAAACAACCAACCTGCCTGCCCTTTCCTCAAGTGAGCCAATCCCATAATCAGCATGAACATTACAATAAATACACTATTATGCCCATTTCTACATTGCCCCTAGCAAGGTATAGATTCTCATGCCAGCAGCCACAGTGTACCAGTCTAGACATCATGTTTGCGTCAGCCTGGCAGCTACTGTCCAGTTTGCATAATGCCTCAGGCCGTGCACGCATACACAGACAAAACACACTGAGCGTCCACGCCCACCAACATCAGAAGGAGGATAGGCTACATGTCTTCCTCCTGACAGCCACACACTGCTCGTCAAAGCCTACCAACATCAGAAGGAGGATAGGCTACATGTCTTCCTCCTCCCAGTCCCACAGTGCTCGTCAAAGCCTACCAACATCAGAAGGAGGATAGGCTACATGCCTTCCTCCTCACAGCCGCACACTACGCGTGCATGCCTACCAACATCAGGAGGAGGATAGGCTACATGGCTTCCTCCTCACAGCCACACACTGCGCGTGCATGCCTACCAACATCAGGAGGAGGATAGGCTACATGTCTTCCTCCTCACAATCACACACTGCGTGCCCACCCCTACCAACATTAGAAGGAGGATAGGCTACATGTCTTCCTCCTCACAGCCACACACTGCATGTCCACGCCTACCAACATCAGAAGGAGGCTAGGCTACATGTCTTCCTCCTCACAGCCACACACTGCATGACCACGCCTACCAACATCAGAAGGAGGATAGGCTACATGTCTTCCTCCTCACAGCCACATACTGCTCGTCAAAGCCTACCAACATCAGGAGGAGGATAGGCTACATGTCTTCCTCCTCACAATCACACACTGCGTGTCCACGCCTACCAACATTAGAAGGAGGATAGGCTACATGTCTTCCTCCTCACAGCCACACACTGCATGTCCACGCCTACCAACATCAGAAGGAGGATATGCTACATGTCTTCCTCCTCACAGTCACACACTGCGTGTCCACGCCTACCAACATCAGGAGGAGGATAGGCTACATGTCTTCCTCCTCACAGTCACACACTGCGTGTCCATGCCTATCAACATTAGAAGGAGGATAGGCTATATGTCTTCCTTATCACAGCCACAAGAGTCAGCGGATGCACACAATAAAAAAAAAACAGCACATTTGGTGATTGTCTCGTGCATCTGCCACCCATATTTCTTATTTCTTCATTTTGGGCAACCAGGTAGCACTTCTGCACCGGTCATAAAGCAAACATTGTTTCTTTTCTGTATTAGCCTATAGTGGTACACAGGGCCCTGCAACAGATGGGAGTCGCCTGTGTCAAATGGTACAAGAGGGGACAACACACATGCCCAGGATGTCATTCATAAATACTCGAGACACATGCCAGGCAACGCCTATGCCTTTCCACTGGTCTTCCCAGATAGAATGGTCCTCCATGACTCCCCCCCCAGCCCTCGACTCTCTCAAGCAGAGACTCTCACAGGACTCTGGAAATGGCTCTTCGTTGTGATCCACAGCTTCACCTTCTAGTACCAAGGTTCACTTGCATCTCGCCTCAAACCAGATCTGCAGTACCCTTTCATATTCTGTACTGGTGCCAGCGACGGCGTCTGGCCCTTTCAACCTTTTCAGTTGAAAGAAACCTTCCAGTACTTATTACTGCTTGCCTTACAAGCTGTGTTTTCGTTTGCTGGACAGCTTTCGGCCGTCACTTCCCTCGAGGTATATAGAAGTGTTATCACCTCATTGCCTTTTAACATTGGTTCCTCCACATCAGACCCATGCTGTCATTAGTAGATGAGAAACCCACCTGGATGCAACAACACAATGGTACCTACGCAAAAACTATGCAACGATCTTGCAGACCACTTTTAAAATAAAATCACTGACATACACTAGATCATACAAAGCAGACCAATCAACCAGACTGTGCACCATGCCCCGACTACACTGGAACCACAGAACCAGCTGCAAAGCTTCACCAAAATATCAGGAGACAGATTCATCAAGCTAATGAAATATAGCAACAAAGCAGGCTCCCCAATGGACCCCTGCACACCAGACATCTATAAATCAATCCTTACACAGGGCACGCCACTGGAATGACACAGAAACCTCTTCAACCGATCGCTCTCAACGGGAAGAGTACCGCAATTTTACATCTGCATACATCAAACCACTCATCAAGGATACTGCGAGCGATGCGGAAGGCCACTCAAACTACAGACCGATAACAAACATTCGCTATCCGGCAAAAACTGCTAGAGATCCATGTCTACGAGCAAACACTGGAACACTTGGAAAACTACCAACTATTGGACCAGGCACAAGTCGGCTTCAGACCCATGAGAGAGACAGACAGCACTTCTCTCTATCTGGGATGACCTAAAGACCAACGCAGATTCCAACACAAACTCGTCAGCGTTGACACAGTCAGCTACAACATCCTCATCAAGAGACTGGAAGAAATAGGGATCACCGACACGGCGCTGCTCTGGATTAAATCTTTCCTGTCTGAAAGAACAGAAACAGTATGGATGAAACCATTCAAATCCGCGCGGCGGGACAACGCATGTGCAGTACCACAAGGATCCTCCCTATCCCCACTCCTCTTCAACTTCTACATGACTCCACTAATAAACCTCATCAAAATGCACGGCCTCACATGATACAACTACGCAGATGACACCCATATCAGCTACAAAAAAATCGAAGATGTACAAGATGAGAACACAACGCTAGTAGACTGTCTCAAAGAACCTTACAAATGGATGAACACAAACAGCCTCAAAGTCAACCCAGGCAAGACAGAAATCATGATTATATTAAAAAACCAGGGAAGAAACCTATACATACCATGGCCCACAGAACTAGGAACAGCGCCCTTGCCATCAAAATAGTCAGAAACCTTGGAATCCTAATGGACGAGTTTACTCTAGAACCACAGGTAAATGCAATAATTAAGAAGAACAAGTTAGACTCTTACCTGGTAACGTTCTTTCGATGGGATGGTCCGACGACGTATTCCATATCTATGACAGTAATCACCACAGCTGTGCTGCTTCGGAAAATTTTTCGGCGTCTGCGTCCTACGTCGATACGCTGTCCCCGAGGGCCTCCGTTGAGCCGACATCACCGGATGTTACAAGTAGGACGCATGACGCCCATAGCCTCAGTTGTAGTTTTTTCCCCAGAGCGTGTGGCACCAATCTACTGCCAGTATGACCACAGAAAGCCTTGCAGAAACGTAAGCTGCAAATGCATAAGAAATTCTGTAGCGGGGTAAGCAGGGGGGAGTGATATGGAATTAGTCGTCGGACCATCCCATCGAAAGAACGTTACCAGGTAAGAGAGTAACTTGTTCTTCGAGGGGATTGGGTCCTCCGACGTATTCCATATCTATGACAGACTCCCAAAGCAGTACCAACGTAAGGAAGTGGGAAAAAAATTTAGAATATACAAATTTAGAATGCCCAATCAAATTGCAGAGAAAAGGACCGCCTTGCCAAAGGCCAGATCCTGCCCACAGATAGAATCTTGGGAGTAGTGACATACAAAAGTATGGACCGAAGCCCAGGTGGCTGCATCACAGATGTTACGAATAGGAACACCCCTCTGCAGGGCAGTAGAGGCAGCCATACCCCTAGTAGAATGGGCCCGTAAGCCTACCGGAGGGTCCTTACCCGCCAAGCGGTAACATTCAGAAATTGCCAAGATAATCCATCGAGACAAAGTCTGCTTAGTAACAGCCTGTCCCAAACGCCTTCCAGCTTAACCAATAAAGAGCTGATCGTCCACTCTGAGCCGGGACATGCGTGAAATGTAGAAGCTTAAAGCTCTCCTAGGATCCAGCCTATGGAGCCTCTCCTCTTCCTTACCAGGATGTGGAGGAGGATAAAATGCCGGAAGAATAACCTTCTGTCTTAAATGAAATTCCGACACCACCTTCGGAAGAAAGGAAGGACGAACTCTTAAGGACAACCCTGTCCTTATGAAACACAGTGAAGGGTGGCTTAACTGAAAGTGCCTTAACTCACTCACTCTACAAGTGGATGTGACCGCAACTAAAAATACAGTTTTATGGGTTAACAGTCTCAAAGGACAAGAATGTAAAGGCCCAAATGGAGCACGCATTAGAAACTTGAGAACAAGGTTCAAATCCCAACCGGGCACCTGGAAAGGTGACGGAGGGAACACATTAGTGAGCCCTTTCAGAAACTGAGAAATTAAAGGAATTTTAAAATAAGAACACTCCTCAGACGAGCGCTTAAATATAGACAGCGCCGCCAGGTAACCTTTAATGGTACCCACTTGCAAGCCCCTGTGGGCTAAAGAAAGCAAAAAAAGACAATCACAGGAATGTCACATGACAAAGGATCCACATTCTGAACCCTGCACCAGTCGCAGAACTTTCTCCAATGGCAACGGTACAGGGACTTTGTTGCCAGCCGTCTGGCCGAAAGCAACACCTCCATCACGTCTTCAGGGAGGTCCCAATCCTTATACCTCAACCTTTCAGAAGACAAGCGTGAAGGTTGAGGGATCTGACCTCTGGATGGAGAACCTGACCACCCTCCCTTGAGAGCAGATCGTCTCGGTAGGGAAGACGACGGGGAGGGCAGATGGACAAGTCGAGAAGGTCTGGGTACTACGTCCTCCAGGCCCATGCTGGAGCAATGAGGATCATCCCGGAACCGAACCTCCATAACCTCTGCAGCATTCGCGGATGACGGGGACTGGCGGAAACGCGTACAGCAGTGGGAAGGACCACTCCACCACGAACGCGTCTCCTAAGGCTCCTCTTGGAGGAAATTCCTGCAAGCAGAACCTTTCGCACTTCCGGTTGACACTGGAGGCGAAGAGATCCACTTGAGGGGTCCCCCTAAGGGCGAAGGTCTCCAGGAGAATCTCCTGAGCCCACTTGTGAGAAATCACGCTCTGCCTGCTCAAAGCGTCCGCTGTCTCGTTTTCGACTCCAGCCAGATGAACTGCCGAGATCGAAATTTCCTGCTGGATGGCCCAGAACCAGAGCTGCATCGCCTTACTGCACAGAGGAAGTAACCCTGCCCTCCCCCACTTTTTGTTGTGGTAGTGCATGGCCACTGTGTTGTCAGGACATTCTTGGGTATTACAATTTTTATTTTACATAAATAAACATGAACATGAATAATCCAATAAACACATAGCCAATCAATTCAATGTAAATAATCAACATATCACAACCAATTTAAAAATACACATCAATGTACTAAAAATAAAACCGGTTGAAGAAGAAGAAAAAGAGGAAAGAAAAAAGAGAAAAAAAAAAAAAAAAAAAAAAGGAAAGAGAAAGGAAAAAAGAGAGCAAATGCAGGAAATAAGGACTAAGAATACTAATTGCATGAACCATACAACAAATTCAATAATAAAACAATCAATATATTGTCCCAGATCAAAGTTCTGCTTTATTCATAGGCATCAAGAAAGCAGCCCCAAATGTTCCAAAACTTGTCAATGTCATCAGTGAGTTTGTAAATAGCTCTTTCACATGTCAGGACATTCTTTCCTCGCACAGTCGGCAGAAAAGCCTTCAAGGCAAGCCTCATGGCACTTAGCTCCAACAGATTGATATGGAGTCTGCACTCCGACGGAGACCAACGACCGCTGACTGTCAGCTCGTTGGCATGAGCTCCCCATCCCGTGAGGGATGCGTCCGTCACAATCGTCACCTGCGGCCAGGGAAGCCAAAATGGAGCCCCCCTCATCAGATTGCCTTCCACAGCCCCCCACAGAAGGTCCTGGGCGACCGAGGGCGGCACCTGAACGGGGTCCGACATCCTGCCAGAGGACCGAGACCACTGGAGCCTGAGAGTCCATTGCAGAGATCTGATCCACAACCTGGCCTCTGGCACCAGAAGAATGCAGGATGCCATGAGGCCGAGCAACCTCAAGAACTCGAACGATGGGAGACTCTGGGTATGTTGAAACTTGTGCACCATCTGCTGAATGTGGTGAGCCCTCACCTGGGGAGGGAAACACTGCCCTAGGGACGTGTCGAGTACTGCATCGATGTACTGGAGCCGCTGAGTTGGCGTCAAGTGGGACCTCTTAAGTTGATGGAGAAGCCCAGCTTCTGAAGGGAGTGGCAGGTGACGGACAGATGATCCAGGACTTGCTCGGGAGAGCGCGCCCTGATCAACCAATCGTCCAGGTAGGGGTAGATGTGAATCCCCTCTTTCCTGAGATACGCTGCCACCACCACCATGAGCTTGGTAAAGACCCTCTGGTGGAGGTCAATCCGAACGGCAGGAACCGAAACTGAAAGTGCGAGTCGCCAACCGCGAACCTCAGGTACTTCTTATGTTTGGGATGGATCAGCACATGAAAATAAGCATCCTTGAGGTCGAGAGACACCAACCAGTCCTGAAGCTGAAGGGCCTGGAGGACTTGAGAGAGAGTAACCGTCTTGAATTTGTCCTTCCTGAGGAGCTTGTTCAAACCGCGCAAGTCCATGATGGGTCTCAATCCCCCGTCTTTCTTCGAAATCAAAAAATAAGGGGAATACCATCCCTTGTTCCTCTCCGCTACAGGCACCAGTTCTATGGTGCTTTTCTCCAGCAGGGATTGAATTTCCTGTGCAAGGAGCAGACCCGAACTCTTCAAAGAGAGATTCCCTGGTGGATTGTCGTGAGGCCTCTGCCGGAAAGGAAGACAGTAGCCGTGGGCTATGATCTCCAAAACCCACACATCTGAAGTAATGGCACGCCATTCTACAAGATGCTGCGCCAGCCTTGCCCCAACCGGAGAAGCATGGGCCTCATGACAGAGCTGAAGCGGCTGCGGCAGTGCCTGAGGGCAAAGAGGCAACTGCTCGAGCGGCCTTGGCACCTCGAGTACCTTGTTTTCCACCTCTGGCACTCCTACGGTTGCCCCTTTGACTTGCAGCTCCTCTCGATTTACTAAAGGACGAGTATTATCGAAAGGAACCTCCCCTCCATTGCTGTCCCCTAGGACGAAAAGGCGGAGGTTGGCGAACTGCAGCACCCAACGACTTCGCTGCAAGTTTTGGAGGTCTGCAACCTCTGAAGACTCTCGTCAGCCTTGCTGCCAATCAAAGGGCATGTTGAAGAGCACATCCGGAGCAAACCCGACTTCCGCAACCACGCAAACCTGCATATTACGGTGCTCGCCGCCATGGACCGGCCGACGCAATCAGCCATGTCCAGACCCGACTGAACGGATTCACATATGGCATCCTTGCCATACTGCACGATAGCAAGGAAACCATCCCGTTCCTCCCCTTCGGGAATATGATCAGCCGCTAAGGAAATACAGTTCCACAGAGTGTACGTGAAACGAGACAAGGCACAAACGGAGTTGGCAGCCTGAAGCGCCATACCCCCAGAAGAAAACACCTTCTTCGCCCAACCGTCAAAACGTTTGTCGTCCCTATCAGGAGGGATGATAGGGTACGACGCCTGCTTTGCGGGGGCCGTAGCCGCCTGCACCACCAAACTTTCCGGAGTGGGGTGTGTTGTCAAGTAGCAGGGGTCACCACTGGCTGGGCGATATTTCTTCGGCAAGAACTTGCTCACGCCGGGAAACTCCGGAGAAGTCCAAGCCGCAGCCACCCTTCTCTGCAAGGCCATATGGAATGGCAGCACCGGGTCAGTTAGTGGACCTTGGTCTATGATATCAGTCAGGTCATCCTACTGAAAATCCCCAGGGAGGGCAGACCACCCCAGATAATCTGCGACTCTCGACATGAGGCGCCGGTATGAGGAGTCGGCATGCGTGCCAGGCTCCGGCCTACCAAACTCCACCTCCAGAGAGGTGTCTAGACCACTGGCGTCGTGCAACGACTGACGCAGGTCCTCAAGTTGACTATACCAGAAACAATGTAATTTGGAACCTCTGCAGGAACCTCACCTTCCTCAGACCCCTCATCCACCTCAGAAATATAATCCAGAGGCTGTAGGGAGGGTACAGAAAAAGGAACAAAGACATGCTTAGCCTTGGCCAGAGCCTTTCTTGGGGGTTCCACCGTGCCACGGGGTAACCCCGACAACGCCGCCTCGAAAGGCGTCTAGGGCGTCAATGGAATTGGTGTCGACGTCGAGCGCGGCACCGACAGCATCGACAGCTTCAACACTGGCCTCGAGGGCGTAGCCCCGAGCGTGTCTCTCGACAGCCTAGGCGCCGATGGTTTCGACGACTTCCTCGGAGGCAGAGCCTCGAGAGAGTCGGTCGACGACCTCGGCGCCGCAGGCGTCAATGTCTTTTTTTGAAGACTTCACAGGTTCTCACGGTCACGAGGGCATCGAGGACCGGGGCCTGGAACGGGCATGTCTAGAGCGACCATCCTTGTCAGACCTCGAAGGCGCCCAGGTGGTCGCGACGACCGCTCGAGCCGAAGGTGTATGAACAGCGTCCCTAGAACGGTCACGGCCGGCGTCTTTCAATGGCGCGGACGGACCAGAGCCCTGCCATTGGAAAATTGCCAACATCTCCTTTTGGAAGGAATCCCATTCCTCAGGAGTGGAATGCTTGTTGGGACGGCGACCTGTGACGGCGCTTCCTGGAGTGCCTTGAAGAGGCAGAGGAATGGCGGGACCGACTCCCAGACCGAGAACCCCCGGACTCACGACGACGATGCGGAGAGTCGCTCCTCGAATCATCCGTCGCAAGACCAGTGGAACGCGACTTCCGGGGCTTGGCCACCTTACCCACCGACAGCTTCTTCTTACGCTCCCGCAAGGCCTTCGATGTGAGCGATTGGCAGTAGACACAGTTATCCGTATCGTGGTCCTCCCCGAGGCACCAGAGGCAAGCGTTGTGCGTGTCCGTCAGCAACATCTTGGACCCGCACACCCGACACTTCTAAAACCCGGACCGCGGGGTGGAAGAAGCCGAAGACATCATACAATTAGCAAGGAAGAAAACAGGCTCGAAGAACCGAAAGAACAGGATTCAGTAGAATCGAGGCGCGCCGAGATCTCCGAAGCGAACACGTACGCAGAAAAAACAGAACTGAGGCTATGGCCGTCGTGTGTCCTATTTATAACATCCAGTGACGTCGGCTCGACGGAGGCCCTCGAGGACAGCGTATCGACGTCATTGACGCAGGACGCCGATGCCGAAAGATTTTCCGAAGCAGCACAGCTGTGGTGATTACTGTCATAGATATGGAATACGTCAGAGGACCCAATCCCTTCGAAATGCTTCTTCCACCTGTACACAATCAAAACAATTCTACCATTCTCCTTCACGCACAAAACACTGGCCATCATTTCCCTTATGTCCAGGATAGACTACGCCAACAGCCTATACCTTGGAATGCCGGATTATCTACTGAAGAAACTGCAACAAATACAGAACGCAGCAGCCAGACTTCTCCTCGAACTCTCAGAAAGGGACCACATCACTGCAGCGTAAACGATGCTACATTAGCTGCCAGTTAAAAAATGAATCACATTCAAAACAATGGCTTGCCCGGGTTGACACAGAGCAATCCACAGCCAAGGAGCAGAATTCATACAAAAGAAAATCACTATTTACCAACTGGCCAGAACATTCGGATACAGCAACGACATCCGCCAGGAACCTAAACCATACACAAGGAAAAATAATCAGTGGATCAGCATTCCCTTGCCTAGCTGCAGAAATTCCGAACTCCCTTCCGAGAGAAATATGAAACATGAAGGACCATCTAATATTCGGAAAACTCCTAAAAACCTGGCTCTTCAACTCAGAACCAGACGAAAACGAATGAGCAACACCCACAACCCTCGGAATAAACACACAAATGGAAAGATGGAGGACTAGACAAAACCATGAAAAACTGCAGGGAGTTGGAGGGACGTCCGAGTGGAAGGGAGACCCTGGTGCACCCATTGCCATGGAGGGCCCTACCTGAGAGATGGGAGCATAATTGGTTGAACGACAGACATATGGCATTAGAGTTAAAGAGGAAAGAGTGGCGGTCGAACAGATAAACCAACCACAGGGTCCAGGGAGCTCAAGGGCACAGGGAAGAGCCCGACCCTCCCCCGCAACCCCCCCAGCGGTGTAGACATCCATTAGTCTGAACACGGGGGAGGAGGAGGCATCACCACTAAACAGGCCTGCTGACAACCCACAAATCTTCACAGAATATAGGAGAGAGTCCCCCCTAGCACACCACAATGCATGACACTGGCAGGGACATGTGCCATAGGTGGCCAAAGCGGTGGGGGTATGATGGAGCGCCACCACTAACCAACCCACTTAAAAAACAAACACATCCCTCTGCTTACACCGTCCCTATAAAGCACAACCAACTGCACACACTTCACTATACCACAACAACGAAACAAACCACATATACCCTCGAACAACAGCACATGACAATTACTGAGCAGAAAATCACACCTACGCGCAGCGAACTGTGGAAACCGAACTGAAGCTGCCAACAGCACATCACAGCTCTCTTGCGCTTTTTCCTCTCTCGTTCTTACTAACTTACCCTGCCAACTTGATTTTCTGATCCACCAGAGTGCCAGGGGACCACAGAAGTGGTGATAGTGTGCAGTATAAATATCCTTTAACATAAAGTATTATTTGTAGCTTTTCAGTGGGCATTTAGTGTTTCAGCTCCCTGCCTGCTGGCCGTCACGCGTGATAATCGGCAGCTATTAAAAATTGCTGAATTTGTCTCCAATATGATGTGTTCATGGGCGCCTCAGACTGTTTTCTTCTCAAGGCAAAGGGGCCCACAACTATCATGTTGAAATGGGCCCCCACACATCTTCAGCCAGGCCTGACTGCGGCCCAGAAGCAATCCTGCTAACATACCTCAACCACGTCCCTGCAGCACCACCTGCTCTTTCAATTCCGAGTCTCACAATCCTGACCACCAGCAACTCCTTCCTCTCCTTTTCTCACTTCTAGTGCTCAATGTGCATGGTGGTACTCATGGGCCATGGCCATCCCTTGAGAGGGGGGGGCAAATGTGGAATTTGGCCTCCAAAATTGCTGCTTCGCTTCTCAGCCCCAAATTTGAGCTCAAACCCCAAACCCTATGGAGGACATTACATTTTGACAGTGTGTGTTTGCTTAGCCTGTCCTTTCATCTGGCCTGAAACAGACACGCCAGTAATAGATGGGCCTTCTATGTGGTTGGGGTGGGGGCCATCTGTGTTAAAAGCAGGCTTCCAATATGCTGGGCACAGAGTTTGCTATATGTGCTGCTTACAATTTAACATGACACAACCAAAAGACATTTTCAAATGAAACTCTTTGCTTAAACTTAAAGGCCACCCACCATTTTTTTTAAAATATGCGTTTTTGTTTAAATCCGCCCAGAAAAAGCCTACCCTGTTTGTGCCCCCTTCCGTTTAGTATTGTATTGCATGGTATACTGCTAAACTCGATATTGGTTAGTCAAACACCCCATCGAAATGAAAGGTTCCCGTTATTCTGACAGCAGTTATTAGGAAACTGAACTCTGGGTTCTTGGGTGCCACCATTCGATTTTCACCCTGGGGGCAGCACCCTTGCCATGAAAAATCAACAAGCAACCTGCCCAAGGCTAACGGTGCATTTTAAAATTTCTTATAACAAATTACAATAAGTGTTAGGATTTAGAGGCTGCTTTAATTACCTTTCAGCAACAGTCAATACATATGTGGCTCCTCGATTGTGCTCACATTCAGTGCACTACTAACCGTGCAGGTCACATACATGACTTAAAAGCCAATAGCATTTCATCTTCAGCTAGACTGTGTGACGGGGTCAGGGACCAGACCATGGCAAGAAGGGTTGGAGACCCCCCTCATCCTGAGGGTGGGAGGCTTACCAGGGTGTGGAAATTTGGAGGGCCCCAGTCCCTGTCCGTTCTACATGTGCTTTGAGGTCTGAAACAAGTACCTTCTTTTCTTGACCCATACCTGTATTGCACAATGCAGGCACGTCTCTTTCTGTTTGTCCCGTAGGACTACACTCCCAGAGATCATGGCCAGAGAAGCAACCCAATCCAGAGAAATGGTGAACCGGCTGGGCATTTCTCGCATCAAAGTAGCCATTCCAGTGCTGTGTGTAACACAGACCTGCAGGTAACTTTCAAATGGCCTCAGAGCGGCCTGCACAGCGAAGCAGAAATCCCAGCCCTCTACATGCTACAGCCATTCAGTTCATCAGCAACAGGGCCACAGAGTGGTCCGCACAGCAAAGCGGCAATTGCAGCGGTCAGCGCATTACGAACTTGGACCTTGCCTGTGTTGAGAGCGGGCGGCCATTCTCAAATACCAGCAGACCCATATACGAAAAGGAAGCGGGACGTAACTCCCATTCCATGTCATTACTTACCTGTTACTCCCCTCTGGGGGGCAGAAAGACAGCGGTTGTGCTGGGGAACCATCTGAGGGAGTGAGCCAATGAAAAAGGAAGGGGAGGTAAAAGGAAGACGTGGCATGTTTGTATGAAGTCAAGGGAGGAGAAGAAGGAGCAAAAGAGCAAGCAGGAGAAGGACGGTGCAGGACAGCCGGGAGGATTACTGAAGGGGTGTGTATGGTGAGGGATTGGTTGGTGGGATAAAGTGGTACTTTGGTGTGAGTGTACATGTAAGGTGGGTGAGTAAGACCATCAGAAAGAGAGCAGGGGTTGAATGAGACTGAATGGGAAGTGAAAGAGGGTGACTGTCGGAGAAGGTGTGGGTGGAGTGGAGTGGAGTGCAGTAGCAGTAGTCTAGATGTGACGGTAGTAGTGGTAGAGGGGAGGAGAGTAGGAGTAGCAAGGGAACATTGGAGGGTGTTTTTGCATTTTAATTAAAAGTCAAACTTGTGTGTTTTTGCATTTTACTTGAAAGTCAAATTTGGGTGTTTTTGCATTTAACTTGAAGGTCAAACTTGCGTGTTTTTGCATTTAACTTGAAAGTCAAACTTGGGTGCTTTTGCATTTAACTTGAAAGTCAAACTTGGGTGGTGTTTTGCATTTTACTTTGGCCATCGACTGTAACCTGCTAGCCCAGTGACTGCTCTATACCGCTGTATTTGCTTCTCCTCCCTCTGCCTCCTCTCCCCCCACATATGGTGCTTTCGGTTTCTCCCATCTATTCAAACTGCTTCTCTATCAACTATCCCTCTCTTCTTACTAAGTCTGGAAAAAAAGAAGTTTAAAAAGGATATCCTGGCTTCAAACCCTGGTCTCCTTATTGCAGATACTTATACCAGTGCCTATTCCAGACAGAACCTCACTGACATCCTCTTTGTTGTTCCTTCGCCGGATCTATGGACCCCCCATATGATCACTTTGCTCTTTCCTGTCTCCTCCTCTCCCATTAACGGTGGCACTCGCTGGGAAGTCCTCATGGCTTCCTTTGACTCCTCCAGAGTCATACTTAATGTTTACCTAAACGGCGCTGTCATGGTCCAAGGCCCTCAGGCCAACCTCCTCCTCTTCGACAGGCGCTTCCCTCGCCTCATCAACTTCCTTTCTTCTCCGGCTGTCCCCTCCTCTCATTCCTTGGCTACCTTGCCCACTTTCCCCCCTCTTCTGCCCCCCTTCAGGCTCCCTCCACAGCTCTGCAGGGTGTACCTCTGATTTGTACCCCTCCTCGGAAGGTCTTTAAGGCAGGCAACCTTCTTCATCTTGCCACTCTAAATTCTCGCTCTGCTGTCAAACACTCCTCTAACATCTGCCACCTCCTTGAAGAATTGGACTTTGATATCCTCGGTCTTACGGAGACATGGTTCACGGCCAGCTCTGTCACGAGCTTTGACACTCTCCTCCCTGATGGCTACAAGATCCTCTCCGCACCCAGATCCACTCGGCCCGGAGGTGGTGTAGCCCTGATCTTTCCTGAGTGGACTCCGGCCACTATCATTCCCACTCAGATTTACTCCTCTTTCGAATGCCTTGTCTGCAGACTCGCAATCTCTCCTAGCCACTCTCTTACTGTTCCTACTCTCTACCGGCCCCCTGGGCAAATCACCTCTTTTCTCTCTGAGTGGTCCGACCTCGCCTCCTCCCTCCTGACCGCTACCACTAAACTCCTCCTCCTTGGTGACCTCAACATCCATCTGGATTCCCCCTGTCCCTCATCTCTGCTTTTTCACGACCTTTGCTATTCCCTCTCCCTCTCTATCCTCCCCTCTGGCCCGACACACTCTGCAGGACACACCCTCGATGTCCTGATCTCTTCTGGCCTCCCCCTCTCTATCACTTCGAGCATTCCTCTCTCCTGGAGTGACCATTGCATCCTCCCCTCCCATCTCTCACTTTCGTCCCCTCAAGCCACGCTCACCCCAACACTGCCACCTACCTTCTTGGACATCTGACCTATGAAGCGTGTGTCAGTTGAGGCTTTCGCTGACACCTTCTCCCCACCCTCTCCTCCTCTTGCTGAATCACACCCAGACACAACCCTTCCCTTCTCTACTCTTCCATTTCTGATACTCTGGATGTTTTTGCCCCTGTCATGAGGATCCGCTTGAAGTCCAAAGCCAAGTGTATTCCTGCTATGATTCAGACCTACCTACACTTAAACGCAAGTGTAGGGCGGCTGAGAGGAAATTGAGGTCTTCTTGCTCATGCTCTGACAAACTGGCATGTCGCCTGCTCCAAAGGCAATACTGACTCTCTGTCCTCACCAAGAAGAGAGCCCACATTCAAGCCCGTGTCTCTGCGGCATCTAACAACTCGGCTGAACTCTTCAAAATCTGCAAGGAGCTTGCCAACCCTGCTGCAGTCTCTTCCCCTCCTCTTACCTCCTAAGATTAATCCCGCCGCCTAGCTTCCGATCTGCAGAACTTCTGTCAGCTAAGCTCCAACTCTCTGCCACACAAACCATACTATTACACCTCCTTTACAGACCTCCAGGCCCCATCACCACATTTGAGGAAGAGATATCTGACCTCTTGACCACCAACACCAAAACAGGATCTCAAATTATCCTTCTTGGCGACCTCAACCTCGGTCTCGGCGACCCAAACGATACCAATGCACTCTCCCTGGAAAGCACCATCTCCCAACTAGGGTTCAAGCTTAGAATCACAGACCCTACCCACAACAAAGGCAGGACCCTGGACTGGCTAGCGGATCTCAACTGCTCTACGACCATTACAAAAAACGAGCAAACTGCTTGGTCTGACCACCACGCCATCTCCTTCTCCATACAAGGGAATTCACAACCAAACTCTCCAACCCCTACCATCCCCCAAACCCTCACCAGAAACAACCGCAACATTACTTTACAAAACCTCTGCCCACTTATAGACAATATCTGTACCCCTACAAACTACGCCAACCTAGATGCAGAGAAACTCGCTGACCTCTACAACAAAACGTTAGAATCAGCAATAGACACCATCGCCCCACTCAAACTCACCAAAGCCAAACCGGCAGCTCATATGAACAAATGGTTCACACCAGAGCTAAAAATCCTCCGAAACTCCAAACGAGCCGCAGAAGCCACCTGGAGAAAAATGCCCAACCTTTCCAACAAAACTCAACTCTCGATAGCAGCCACCACCTACAAAACTGCTATCCTTAAGGCCAAAAAAGAGACATATGATAACAGAATTGAGAACGCCAAATCCAAAACAAAAGAGCTCTTCAATATCCTTAGGGAACTCGAATCCCCCCCCACTCTGGCTGAAACCTGCGTGAAAGATGCAGACTGGTGTGAGAGGATTCAAAAAGCCCTTGCAGACAAAATCACCATGTTACAATCCAAAATCGAACTGAAAAAGCTCAGCCTATCCAAAAAAACAAACCACCCTCCGCCCACCAACCCCAAAACACCTACTTGCCCCCCCTTCTCCTTCTCACCAGTTTCCACTAAAGAAGTGGAAAGCATCATTAAGGGCCTCAAGCCCTCTAGATGCCAAGGGGACTCATGCCCAGCTCCCATCATCCAAGAAGGCGCCAACACTCTGGCCCCCTTCATAACAGCCCTCATCAATGCATCCTTCAAATCAAGCTCAGTGCCCAGTAGCCTCAAGGAGGCCTGGGTCATGCCACTTCTAAAAAAACCTAATCTAGACCCCAATAACCCAACTAATTACAGGCCAATCACCACCGTTCCCTACATCCTAAAGATCCTAGACAGAGTGGCCTACCTGCAAATACAGAAGCACCTGGAAGACAACAACCTCCTGGGTCTCAGACAATCCGGCTTCAGGCCAAGGCATGGAACAGAGTCAGCCCTACTGGACCTAAAAATCCAGATGGACGAGGCAAAGGACAAGGGTAATCTAGCCATTCTCCTACTGCTAGATCTATCAGCTGCCTTCGACCTCGTCGACCATCAGATCCTCACAGAACATCTGATGACCTCAGCGGCCTTCTCTAACCAGGCGACTGCCTGGATCCAGTCCTTCCTAACCAACCGAACCACCCGAGTCTTCTCCCCAGGGGCATCAGCACTCCCTGTCCCCATCACCTGCGGCGTTCCTCAAGGCTCGTGCGTCTCGCCGACCCTATACAATATCTTCACAAAGCTATTGTTTGACCGCCTAGATAATCTAGGTGTCACTTACACAAACTATGCTGACGATACCCAGGTTCTCATCACCCTATCAGGGTGCTACGACGAGGACTCCACCAAAATCAACAACCTTTATTTAGAGATCCAAGCCTGGATGGCAGAGCACGGCCTATGCCTCAACGATGAGAAAACTGAGCTCCTCATTGTCGGCTCCCAACCCCGGCTAAAAAAACTAGACCCCCGTTACGCGTCCTTCAACATAGACGGTAACCTAATCACAGTAGCCAAAGAAATTAAAACCCTTGGGGTTTATCTAGACTCTACTCTCTCGCTCAAAAGACAGGTGAACGCAACTGCCTCTTCAACCGCTTACACCAATAAGCTCATCAACGCCTGCAAACCTTTCCTATCACCTTCTAGCTGCATTACACTAGCCAGAGCGTTAGTGCTCTCAAAAATTGACTACTGCAACACCCTCTTACTTGGCTCATCAGAACACAACCTGAACAAACTACAGGTACTTCAAAATAATGCCATCAGAGCAGCCCTCAGTATCCCACGAAACGCCCACATCTCCAGCTTCAGACAAGATGCTCACTGGCTCCCAGTACGAGACAGAATCTCCCTCAGATCCCTCGTCATCGTCCATAAATGCCGCTCTAACGACGCACCCAAATACCTGGCAGACAAGTTCCACAATCACACCTCAACTAGACCAACTAGAACTCCATACGCACACTGCCTCTCTGTTCCCAAATTCTCCCTAAAAAAAGCAGGCGGCGCCAGCTTCCCGGTCCTAGCTGCCAAACTATGGAATGCTTTGCCACCATACCTTAGAGCAGAACCCTCATTTTGGACTTTTAGAGCCAAAACAAAAACATGGCTTTCCAACAAAAATGCCGTTTAATGCACTTTCTCTCTGCTTGCCTTTGTTGACCACCTGTAACCCGGTCTACTAAGCCGTTGTTGTTTTTTCACAATCTGTACTGTATATTTTTGCCATGCTGTAACTGTTTTTAAGTCTCCGGCGCCCAGCTACCCCAGGGTTCGGTGCGCGGTACAAATAAATAAACTAAACTAAACTAAACTAAACTAAGCTCTCTGCAACGACCTTGCCTCTCACTTTATCTCAAAAACCAAGGACATCTTGTCCCTCCCTCTCCTCACCTCCCCTCACCCTGCGTTTGCTAACCCACCCTTAACCACCCCCCCTTCCTCCTTCTCTTCCTTTCCCCTTTTCTCACCTGATGAGGTCTCTAGACAAGTACGATCTATGAAAGCCTCGTCAAAACAGGTTCATCCCCGCTCCTCTAAAACCATCAAGGACCACATTGACACCCTCGCCACAGCCCTTGCCGATTTCTGTAACCATTCATTTTCCTCAGGATATTTCCCCTCCTCTCTGAAACATTCCCTTGTGCATCCTCTCCTCAAGAAACCCACTGCTGATCCTTCCTGTCCAGCTAACTATCGCCCAATCTCCATTACTCCCTTCCTTGGCAAACTCCTTCAGAAGACGGCCATCTCTCAGCTTAACCTTCATACTGACTCTGTTGGTTGTCTTCATGACTACCAATCTGGTTTCAGAGCAGCCAGAAGCACAGAAACTGCTCTCCTGAACCTCCGTGAAGATCTACTCTCCAACCTTCACTCTAACATTCCCTCTGTTCTCATCCTACTCGATCTCTCTTCTGCCTTTGACAAGGTCAACCATACCATCCTGCTCAACCGTCTGTGATAACCTGGCTCTGGCTTGGCTGACCTCTTTCCTCTCTGATCGAACCTCCTAGGTCCAACTGGGGTCCTTCCGATCATCCTCTCTACCTGTAGTGTTCTTTATGGAAGATTCTTGAACTGCCATGTTGGATTTGCACAGATGCCAACTTTTTACAGCTTGAGGGTCACTTACGTGTTGCCCACACTCACGTGCTAGGCCCTCAGAAATGTGCATATTTGCATAACCTCTCGTACCTCCCTGAAATGGATACAATGTTCTTAGAGAACCCATCACTTTGAGAGCAAATTAATAATAATTTGTTTTTTATACTGCTTTAAGCTCTACAAAAGGACCTATTCACATACATTACTATTATTATCCAATCAAAATTGGTAAATTGCATTCAAGCACAGTTAACTTTGATTTACATTTGTAAGTTTTTAATAGTGTCGATGAGTGAGTGTGTTTGCCCCAATGAAGAAGAGCGCTCCTTAGTTGACTGTTAACGCCATCACACTTAAAAGCGCTTTTTTTTGTACAATTTTTGCCAAATAGGGATGATGTGTCCAAGATCACACACTTTGAGTGGAGAAGCTGGTATTTGATCTCAGTCTGCAGTTTAGGACCCTGAATGACCTCTTACCTTCTCACTCTGGTTGTTAAAATATCTAAACATTCAATCTAACATATATAAATCCTTATAGAGCTACATTATATTCCCCATTCAGAGTGGAAATACGCAAGCAACAGAATGCTAAATAATGTCAAGCTGGCCATTCTCCTTTTGGCTGTGCAACTTCATTTGGAGTGTTAAGGGAAACCAGCCTGCAGCGTGAAATCATGTACAATGTAAAGGAGATGTGAAGTGTCAAGGAATAAGGAATGAAAACCTTTGTCTGTCCATGACATCATGCATGTCCTAAGGTAAGATGCTGATCATTTCACATCACCCATGCTAGAATTCTAAATTAGAGAACTTGCTGACTTTTTAAATGTGCAGGAAAGTAAAGTGCCCCCTGGAGAGCGAAATCTGCAATGGTGAGGTTATCACGGGATATCAAAGCCCCGTACTGTTTACAGTAGCAGACCTCAGCACAGCTAGCGTAAGCAGATGAAAAGGCTACCTTTGCATTTGAAAGAAGACTTCCTTTAGGAAAGTGATGCCCTTGCTTCCTGCACCGAGAGGCTCCTGCAGGTTTTTCGACACCTTTGCAGCCTCTGGGGTTTGGAGTTTTATTTATGGACAAAACCTGGAGACACAGGTAATTGGCAGCTATGGTCTTGCATACATGCCAACATTCTGTGACCAAAAATCTGCATGAATCTTGAAGTTTAAAAAATAGTAAGTAGCATAATGATGACATCACAGGAAATGTCACATCAATTTTACCCAATAAAATGACAAATACATCTAGGGGTTAACAGCCGCCGATTACCACGAGATGGCCAGGCAGCAGGGGGCTGAATCAAGAAAGCCCCACTGAAAAGCTATAAATCCTTTTATGTCAGCATATGCCTGCTGTGGAGGAACCGTGTGAAAAGGCAACAAGGTGATAACACTTCTGTATACCCCAAGGGAAGTGACGGTCGCAGGGGCTCCTGCAAATGCTGCTTGTAAGGCAAGCCGCAGAACAAAAGTAATATAGAGAGAAATATATTGCTGTGTTATAAGACTGCTAACTGGCAACATGGGGCAGTTGCTGGGGACATCCCTGATGCTCATGGCCACTTTCAACTGAAAAGGCTGAAAGGCCCTGATGCCATCTCCCCTTGACACATGAGCTTCTTGTTCCCTTCCTGGATTCGTTTTTGTGCACCCGATCTGTGGCCAGGCACACATCCATCAAATGAATGGGCCATTTAAGAAGCCCACCTTCTGAATGCCGGGGATGGTGCAGGCCTGGCTGGGCCTGGAAATCGGTAGGCGGTAGGAGAGCGTAAAAAG
Source organism: Ambystoma mexicanum (assembly GCF_040938575.1). Classification (NCBI taxonomy): domain Eukaryota; kingdom Metazoa; phylum Chordata; class Amphibia; order Caudata; family Ambystomatidae; genus Ambystoma; species Ambystoma mexicanum. The sequence continues at coordinate 1,228,346,847 of NC_090926.1, forward strand.
CAGGAGCTCACCGGTAGGGTTGTCAAGCATGGACTTGTAACACGTGTGTTTGGCTGAGTTGCAATTCAGTGAGTCCTTCAAGGTATCCGATGAGGGGGAAGGAAGAGTGGGGGTGATTGCAGGCTGTGCATTTCTTTTGTTATTTATTTATTCAATAGTTGATACAAAGCGACAGCAACAAAAGATGACAAAACGTGTTCGTGGAGAGAAAAAAAAACACAGTAAAATATTTGACCAAATACTCTGGGAGGTTGTTGGGGGGACCTTTTGCAGATGTTAAACATGTTACCTTTCCAGGGTGTATATTAACTTCATACACATCGTTCATTATCTCAAACTGTCTCCGAAATTATAGGTCACAGTTTAAATAACTGCAAACAGCTCGCTTTCCTTAAACGAGTCATTCGTTGTGAACCCACCGCCCCTTTGTTTTGTGTCCCCCGCCCTCGCCTTGGGACCCCCTGGAACTATACCACCATTCTCACCATGCCCGAGATGTTAATGCATTTCATTTGTTCATAATCCCCTCGCCTCGACCCCACCGTTCACCTGACACAGGTCCCCGAACAGTCCATGAAACCTGGGTCAGGCTCCCCTGTACCGGTGAGGGCAGAGCGAAACCCTCCTTCCCACCTCCCCCGCACTAGATTTACTGGATTATTGCATGCGGGCCCCATTTAAGCATGGCCATTATATGTTTCCATAAGATGGCGTCCACGTTTTATTGTGATGGTGGAAAGAGCAGCGTCTGATGACGCAGGCAGGGATGCGAGCGTGGGCGCAGCGGCGCCGCCTGACGTCCGGAGAGCAGTTAAGAGCAGAGCCTTGATGTCAAGGCCAGGAGATGCAGATCTCCGTTACTCTGGCAACCTGCTCCAGGCTCCAGCCGGGGACACTGGGCTCCTGCAAAGATCCGGTGGATGACCCGCGGCGGACGCAGAGGCATCGAGGCACACCTGACGTGAGCTACTTTCCATGTGCTCAGAGGTTTATGTCTGAAATTGGCCATATAGAAAATGACACCAGTCCAAAAAAGGCTTGTATTTATTGATGTATTTATTGTTTGCTTGTTAGGCGCTTATACAGCGAGTACATTCTGTTTCAAAGCGCCCATGATTGTGGATGATATTATCAACTGTTTTCTGTGAAGCGGTTTGTTCCCCCTTGTTGCCGGCAGTGCTGGCCAATGGGCTGGCTCTTACTGGATCTGAGATCCGGAATCAGATGTGTAGCTGGATCTCGGAATCCGGCCCGCCTCAGCCCCAAATAGCCCATCACAAGTGCTCAATATAGTTTGAAGAAAAAAAAACACAAAAAAAACAAAGCGCTTATCACGCTATAGTATGGAGTGGGGGCGGAGCTGCACACAGCATATTGGCGCCATGAGCGCTATTCTGGTTCCACCGCCCTACCTATGCGTGCACAGTACGCTCGCACAGAGCAGATTAGATCACTGAGGCGAGCCCCCAGGTTTGCAGAAGGTCAAAGATCCTGCCAGTGAGCAGAAAGAGCCCTGTGCGCACAAAGCAGAATCCATTTGGAAAACGCAATGATCACTGAGCCACCAGCTACGCGGGCTCGGTGATCACTGCCTTTCCCAAATTAATTCTGGTATTTATAGCTTGGGATGTCAAAATACATTCTGACACAGACGGTACATGCAGGGCCGGCCTTAGGGGCAGCAGCGCCTTGGGCAAATTGGCACCTCCCTCGTGAGCCGCTGGTCAACGTGGGGCGGGCCAGGATGTGCCTTTTTTTTGTTCTTTTTTTTAACCTCCTTGCTCTTGCGAGGAGGTAATGATATGAATAGGGCGATTCATACCCTATTGTTATTAGAGGTGCTCTACCTCGGCGGGCGCATAACAATGAGGCGCCTGCCACGCCTTTTGGGAGAGCCCTTGAAAGACTCCCCCGAGCAGTCGTGGCAGAGGGCTAATGGCACCTTTTGTTATTAAAAGCACCTGCAGCGGAGGGGCGCATTTAATGACAATAGGGTGCTGACAACAGCACCCTATTGTCATTAAATGCACCCGCCAACACAGGCGCATTTAATAGAAAAGGCCTGCCTGCAGCGCCTTCCCCCACTCTGCCAGCTTGGGGGAGCCCTTGAAAGACTCCCCTGAACTGGTGTGGCAGGGGCTAATGGCACCCTGGGAGGGGCGTGGTGCCCCGGGCAGTCACCCGGCTCCCCCTCCTCCTCTAAGGCTGGCTCTGGGTACATGCTGTGATGGCTTGAGAAGTATGCAAACCATAGTAGGGTACACTTACTACAATTTGTGACTATTATTTTGAACATTTGCTTTGATCGAGCTCAACTGGCAGCTCCACCCCCTCCTCCAAACTCCGCCCCCTCACCATCCCTTGTGGGATCTCCCTCCATAATATTTCCATTTCCACCACTGGTTTGCAGTCCATCGTATATAATGCCCATGCCGTACTCACCGGCCCCAATCTGCTCTGCTTCTAACCCTCTGCCATTTCTGCTGACTTCACCCAGGACTCCTGCTGGAAAGGTATGTAAACTCTGTCCATTTAAGGGCGCAGAAACGTTTGCCATGTTGAATTTAACATCCTCCCCCAGAGAACACGAGGCATTTGCTCCGGTCTGCAAAGAGACGGACATCCATCCTTATTCAAGAAGAAATAATGTCCACAAATGATGCATGGGGAAAAAGCACAAGTTGCATTCTACAGGTTTGTTATGGCTAGCGCTAAGACCCAACCACACTGTGTCTTAGTGCTACATGGCAGGGCAGTGTCTCTCTGCCACCAAAGCAGCCCTTTCTGAGAAGAAACTTGGACAGGTGCTGTGGGCAAGTACGGGCTCTCTCCAACTCGGTGCCAGTGCAACGCAAAGCCAGTCCTGGCTCAATGGGGCGTAAGCTCAGGAGGACCGACAATTTAAGAAATGAGCCCTGACCAATCGTGAGGCGTTCATGAAGTTTCAGTAGGAGATGTAATAACATTACCCCGAGCCCAGACATTCCGGTCCTTGGTGGCTTCCTAAGGGCAGGGTGTAAAATGTGCACTTGCCGCGAGCCATTGGTTAGTGACATAGAATTGCGATGGCAAATGACTTTTTATGGCTGGCTAGTAGTTTAATTTGAATTTTCGCCCCTGCTAAGAGTATGCAGGAATGCTGCTTCAGAGTCCCTGCAATGGCTTTATATACCACCAGCCATGGCTTTATTCTCAGCTGGACCTATGCTGACGGAATGCTTTCTTTTTCATGGACTATGTCCACATTAGAAACCAGGCACAACCTGTGGAAATGAACAGGCAATGGTGGCTGCGATGCTTGGTCATTACAGAATCTTCTATTCACAGTGAAAAGCTTGGGAACTCTAAGATCTTGAGTGCTGTGCCTTTTACTTCACCTACAGGCTGGAAGGCCAGCCCAAAAAGCTAGCGTGGGACTGTTTATTTGGTCAAAGTGGGCCGGTTTTTCAGGTTACTGCACTGAGCAGCTGGTAGATCAGACCAATATTACTCACCAAACACGCTTTACAAAGCCACATTTGTAAAAACAAAAATATTCTCCAGCTTGGGGTCTTCCGTGGATTCACATGCTATGAATATGCCCCGTTGCTGGGAATCCTCAGTAATATAAAGTAGTATAGCTTTAAGCTAAAGAAAACTGCTTGGCGCTTTAATGGCATATTGCTGTCACTTTTGGGTCATACTGCCCCAGCTAATGACATTGGCTCTGCTTAGCTCCGTCCCTGGTGGCCATATTCAGATTTTTACCACACCATGGGAGTCCTCTAGTTTTGCTCCTCGCCTTACTTGATTATTTGGTCTTTTTCTTATAGTTCTTTTCTTCAATCCGTCACTGTTGTGACTTGTCGGCAGCGGGGATACGTTGCCGGTCTCAATCTCACTGTCCATCGTATCACTACGTTGTGTGAGACTGCAAACAGAGTTTTGAGCCTAGTTCACGCGCCATGTCAGAGGCCGAGAAGAAGAGCCTCTTCAAAGCCTGTTCCAGATGTGGTCAGAGGAATGTCTTCATCGAGGACCGCCACCAAAAGTGCATTTACTGCTTGCAACCCCGACCACAATTTGGAAGAATATCCCATTTACCAGTCTTTCTCTACTAAGATGAGGAAGGATCGCCATCAGAGACTAGTCTCATGTCTGGACGAAGGACTCTGAGTCAGAGTCTGTGCGTAGGCCTAGCAGCCCAAAGAATGTATTCCCTCTGGGAAGAGGTAGAGATCTTTGAGGACCCTTCCTAGAGGAAAGTACCTACAAAGGCAAAGTTGTTGCATGCTCAGACTTTCTCGTCAGCGAGCATCACGGCATCTTAGTTGTCTGGATCAGCAACGGGCATGAAGGGAACCCATTCGGAAGGTCAGAGATCGCCCACTCAGTCACCGTGTACAAAACGTCATTGGCAGCGTCATCAATGGCAACCACAAAGACTTCTTCATCGATAACACCAAGAATGTTGTCGAAATTGTCATCGATAACAGTTTGCCAGGCCAGCGGTAACGTTATTTTTCTTCACATCTACAGGCTCATCAACGACTGCAACCATCTCAACGGCCATGACGGCTGTCTCAAGGGGTGCACTGCCTCCAAGGCCTCTGTCAGTACCGGCTGGATCTGTCCCATCCGCATTACCTTCTCCAAGTGCACCTTCCCGAGAGGTTCCAGCAGAGAGGGAGGCACCTCCAGATGCCTCTTGTCTACCAAGGCCCACAAAGGGCCCTCACCTGCCTGCTGCATCCCCTGTGAGGCCTCCCAGGGTCGAGTCTCCAGCCCCTGTTTCCACTCCTGCCATTGCACGCTCCCAACTTCTTAGTCGGCGAGCACTGCACCGTCTCATTCGTCTGGATTGGTGACGGGCATGAAAGGAACCCCATCTTCGGAGGGCCTGAAATCGTCCACTATGTCACCGTCAACAAAATATCCTTCATAGTTGTCATCTTCAGCGACCCTGAAGACTTCCTCATCGACGACACCAAGACCATTGTCGAAATCGTCATCATCATCGATGAAGACTCCGTCGGCGCGGAGGAAGAAGTCTTTGAAGGCGTTCGCTGACACCCTATGGAGGGTGGTGTTGGCCTACTTCCACAGTTGCTGCCCACTGCAGCCTGCACAACCGCTTCAACCTACTCGCCATACGGGCCCTGACCTCATGCTCCAATCTTGATGCCTTAGGCTCAGAGAGATCCATTGCCAAGAGAGGTTTCTTTGGACATTTTGTCAACTCTCCACACTCTGGTCTCAAGAGATTCAGCAGTGAGTACTGCCTGTGGCTCCTGTAGTTCTGGGCCCTGCCCCGGTGGCCAGTCCACCAAGACCGTCTCAGCCCCGCCAGGCGCCGCCTCCTCCAGTGCCTGCGATCCCGCAGCCACCATCTGCTCCACGGCCCAGATACAGAGGGTACCGAGGGTATGGATGAATTTAACGACAATGTCCATACAGACAGTGAGCTGCCAGATGCAGACCTACCATCTAGGAATTCTCCCCTGGATGAAGTGGGATATGATATGATATGGCATTTATAACACGCCTATACACAAGTGTTTCAAGGCGCGACAAGACAAGGAAGGGGAACAGAGGGAAGACAGAGACAACGATCCTACTAGGCCAGGTGGCATTGAGATTGCGCAAGTGAAGGGGGATCTTTCCAGGTGATGATTTCCCAGGCGGCCAAGCTTTTCAAAATTTTTCAGGAGGGAAAGGAGGGATTTTCTTTTCCAGCACTGTGAATCCTCCAGAAAGACTGGTCTCAAGTCTAGCTTCTGGGTGACGTCTGGGAGGACGGGCTGCTGGCCCTTTTCCTCGCCTAGTAAAAAGGAGAGGCTGGTGAAGAAATATATGGTCCCCGGGTATGGCTCCTAAATGCCTCAGTGGTCATCCAACACTGGATTCAGTAGTCTCGGCTGCTGCGAGTACGAGGTTGTCTAACCCTTCATCCTCTTCCGTCTGACCTGAAGGGAAGGAAGCTGGATGCGGGTGGAAAGTGCATAACCACCATTGCGGCCTCTACAGTCAAGGCCGCCACCGCTCTAGCCATCCTTGCACACTATGACAGAGAAGTCTGGTACAAGTTAGGACTCATCCTCGATTCCCTGCCAGAGGACAAGAAAGGAGAGGCCAAGGCCATATTTCAGGAGAGGGAACTGCCATCTGATCATGTGATCAGTCGCTCGCAACATTGCCGATTCGGGTTTCCGACAGATGGACAACAGGTGGCCGAAATGCTCTTTGAGGGGATAACCTTTTTGGCAAGACATACACAGAAACGGCATGCTCTCTGAGCACTCTGCAACAGAGGACACTGGACCTTTGCTCCCAGAAAGAGAAGGTCTCCCAAACTTCCAAGTTGCTCAGCCCTTCCTACAGTCGGACCTCCCGCTCCACTGCTCAGGAGGCGTATAAAGGCCGTTCCCAGGCCTATAGGGGAGAGATCCAGAGTTGTCATCCGCAAGCCATCAGGACGCAAGAAGGAAGCCTGACCAGGCCCAGCCCAGAGCCCCCACTTCAGCACCCCAGTGGGAGGCCGGCTATCTCAGTTCGTCGACATGTGGCGCAACATATCCACAGACAAATGGGTGCTCAAGGTCATTGAGCAGGGATACTCTCTAGAGTTCCAAGACAGGTGCCCACGCATTCCCCCCATAATGAGACAAAACAGCACAGAGCCCAACTCGTCAAGGAAGTTCAGGCCATGCTTCTGAAAGGGGAAATATAACCAATGCCTCTGTGCCTCCGGGGCTCTCGAGTATACTCCAGGTACTTTCTGGTTCACAAGAAGTCAGGCAGGGTGAGGCCCATCCCGGACTTGCATCGTCTAAACAAATTTCGGAAGTTCCAGAAATTCAGGATGGTCACGTTACAGCACATACTCAGCCAAATGGAAGAGGGAGATTTCCTGGAGATGCTGGATCTGGAGGATGCATATTTCCACATCCCCATTTACCTGAAACATCGGAGGTCCCTAAAATCTGTTGTCCAAGGAAGACATTGCCAGTTCAAGGCTTTACCCATCAGCCTCAAGCGTGTTCAACAAATGCCTAGCCCCAGTGGCGGCGTTCCTTCGTCTGAAGGGAATATATTTCTACCCCATCCTGAACGATTGGCTGGTCCCGTCTTGTGCTCATGCCGAAGAAGCACAAAATATAGCGGAGATGGCTCACACTCTAACCTCTCTGGGATTCTCTAAAAACAATCCCATATCCTGCATGGTGCCTTCCCAGGATGCCCTGTTCCTGGGTGCCTGACTCAACACAGTATCATGTCTGGCTACCCCATTGGAAGAAAGGATAAGGACCATGCTAGGGAAAGTTCAACGGCTGTAGTCAACCAGCGTTGCTCCAGTCCGGTCCATCAAATCCCTTTTGATGATGATGTCCTCGTGCATCCATCTGGTCCCTCATTGCAGACTGCAAATGAGACTGCTTCCAAGCTTTCCACCAAGTCCTGCACTGGTTGTCCATTCACCGTCACATCTCGCAGGGAGCTACTTTCAGGACCCCTGCGTATCAGGAGACAGTCACAACTGACGCCAGAGGCCTATAGCTCCCAGAGGATAAGGTGTTGCTTATCAACGTTCTGGAACTACCGGCAGTTGTCTGGGCTCTCAAGTTTTTCAAGCCTCAGCTCTTGGGAAAGGTGGTCAGAGTCTTCACAGACGACAGAACCGGATGTATACGAATTGTTCGAACTACAATTGTTCGAATTACAATTGACCTTTGCACAATTGACCGAATTGTGAAGGTCAATTGTTACATATATGCGGGGGGAAACCCCCCGCAACCCCCCATTATATATATAAATATATATTACCAAACCAATATATATATATATATATATATATATATATATATATATATATATATATATACGGTCAATTGTGCAAGGGTCAATTCGGACCCTCGACTTTCGGTCAATTCGGTAATTCGAACAATTGTGTTCGAACAATTTGGGTAATACCGACAGAACCACCATGTATTACATCAAGAAGCAGGGCGGGAAAAGGTCACCCCTTCTCTCTCTGGAGGCACAGAACCTAAGGCGCTAGGCCATTGCTCACCGGATGTTTCTAGTCCCGTTCTACCCGGCAGGCGTTCAAAACACCATTGCAGATTCTCTTAGCAGGGAGATGTGGTCCTGCCCCAAGTGGGAGTTACGACAAGCTCAAGCCTCCTGGATCTTCAGCGAGTGGGGCAAGCCTCAATTCAACCTGTTTGCAACAGCAGCCAATACCAAGTGCCAGCAGGTATCCTCAATCAAGCAGTCTGGGGAACACCTTCGAGTTACCGTTCGTGTGATCAAAACAATCAAACTATCCTGTTGCAAGATGATCCTCATTGCACCAGCATGGCTCGGACCTTCACCTGTCATTGGTGCCGGCCGTGAAGCCGCCTCCTATTCCAGACCTGCTATTCAGAGAAGGAGTGGCAATCCTGCACCACGACCCAGCACCCATGAACCTGTTGGCCTGGCTCCTGCAGCCTTAGAATGTGGGCATTTCTCACTGCCATTGGAATGTAAGAAGATTCTAGCTAAGGACAGGGCTCAGTCTACACTTGCATGCTAAAAACACAAGTGGAAGTGCTTTACAGTGTGGTGCCCGCCACAGAAGATGTCTCCTCAGCGTGTTACAGCGCCGCAACTTCTGCCTTACCTTCTTTTGCTGGTTAAGGCTGGCCTTGCCCATGTGTCCATCAAAGTACACTTAGCCGCAATATCCTGGTATACCCGGGATCCTGGAAAACGCTCTCTGTGGTCTATAAGGGTGCAGAAGTTGAACACAGTGGTGAAATAATTTTGTGCAAAGACGTTTATTAACACAAAAAGGTTGAAAAAATACCTCTCTAACCCCAAGTACTATGAGGGGTTTCCATGCCTCAAAGTAAACTAATAAACATGTCAGGAAGTCCGAAAACATAAATGTCACTGTTGTGTCAAAAACGTACTTCTGTCCCTAACACTTACATTCCAAGATAACTGTTCAGGGTATTCCGTACTAAATGAAAAAATGTTCTTAGTGTTCTCAATTAACAGAAATGTTCCCAGTTTAGCTGGTAGTAAGATGATAAAAAGAAATGTTCAAAAACCACAAATCTCCAAGTGTGGGTTAGTGCCCCTTTCCCCTAGACTTAAACAATGCTCTTTCAAGAGGCTGGATCACAAATAAGGTAAAGTCCCTTATATTGTCAGTCTTTATATCCTATTGACCCCAGATTCCTCACCGCCAATTATTGCATTCACTGATAATAAATTATTTAATTTATTATTCCACTGTTTTCCAACTTTGTATGTGGGTGCCGGTCCCAGACTCACAATGATGATTCGGTGTCCTCTCTTGCCAAACTGGGTAGTTCTTAATAAATGTCTTTCACAGGGTCGCAGATCCTCTTGTGTTTAGGCCTTGGTCTCAGATATGGGTGCGGGTCCCAGACTTGCACAGCAGCGTTACACTCCCCCTTAGTTTACTCTCCTGCCAAGTGAGCAATTGGTTTTGGTTTTGTTTTGGGTCATAGACCCTCTCTTTTCAGTGCGAGTCCCTGGCTCGCAAGGTGGCGCTACTCCCCCTTGGTTTACTCTCCTGCTAAGTGGGTAACAGGTTTGGGTTCTTTTAATATTCCCCAGACTTCTAACAACTTCTGGTTAACTCTCACATAAGGTTTAATAGTGGTATACATAGGCAATTTACAGTGTTTAGCCATTTGTATAGTCTTTGTTTGAAGGTGCATTTACTTTCATTTCTGTTGTACTGTTGGCCCTGGTGCTCAGGAATGTTTTCATGTTGCTGGGGTGATGGCACAGCATTATCCATTCCATCTGAGGATATATATTGGCCTGCCCAATGAGCCAAGATCAGATGTGCTGGTTGTGTTGAAGGGGGGGCCTCTTTACCATACTGCTTAAATGAAACCGGTGAAGATTTGCTTGCTTTTATTTGCATTTTTTTTAAAGCGCTCACACAGCCTGCAGGCATCGAGGAGCCGTTACAGGAATTGTTTTTGTTTTTTAGTTGAGTAATTGTTTTTTTTGTTGTTGTCTTAGTTCTGTAATTATTACGCGCTTAAATACCCAATGGTTTCTAAGCGTGGACCCGGGGATCTAACCTGTGTTGCTTCATGTCGTCTTGCTTCCAAACGAACACGTTGCCGCTGAGCTATCCTCCTGGGTTTGCCACGGTTATTGGATTCAAACGTAACATACTTGGCCAAGGAGCACCCAAACCTGTTGGCAGTCCCGCTGCTGTTCGCCCGTCAGCCTCGACTTTACGGCCTCGGTCACTGTGTGCGCTGCCGGCCCCGTGTCTAAGAATCTTCGCCTGGAGCTGTGGAGTGACCTGTGCTTCGTTATTGTGTGAGGCAGATCACTGTGGCTATTCCTGCCTCACTTGCTGGCATCACACAGCTGTGTGCTTTGCTTCATTTGAGTTTGCCAGCTTCGGCAGCAGCGCACTGTGTGTGCCGCTATAACTCACTGGTGCCCCTTTCATGTTCGCGAGGCCTGCCAAGCCTCTGGAGTGGTTTCTGCAACCCGGAGTGTGTCTTGCCGGTCTGTGTACAGCAGAGCACTCTGTTTCGAGGAAGGGACCCCAGCGCTGATGTCATGAACTTTGTCCAGTAGGAGCCCTTCGTCTGTTTTAAGTTGTTGATTAGCATGGCTGCGAGGCGCTCATACTCGTCCCAGTACTTTCAGTGTGAAGTTTTTATTTTTGGTGTTTTATTTTGTGTTTGGTGTTGTGTTGGGTGCATTTAATGCGTTACTGCATAACTCCCTCAATTTACATCCACTCCAGGAGAACCATCTGTTAAGTGGATTACCTGGAAGGAGAATTTCCAGGACTATGTCCTGGCATTACATGGGCCCAGCTACAGCATTGAGCACAGGAGAGCACTCCTGACGCACTCATTAGTTTGAAGGCAGATACATCTTCAAAAGGCTTCCTCAGGTACAAATCATGAAAGGAGAAGGAGAAGATGTTCTTACACCATATGAGGTGATATTAAAAAAGATGGGCATCCTTTTGATAAAAAAATAATATTATTTTACAGAGGTATTATTTCACAACGAGCAACCAAGATACTGATGAAATCAGAAGATTTTGTGACTGCCCTCGCGGAACTGGCCAATAAATGTAACTTTGGTGTCACTTATATTTAGAGAATTAGAGACCAGTTCATGTTGAAGGTATAAGAAAGCAAGGTAAGGGAAGAAATGTGGGCCAAAGGTGACCCCACCTTGGATGAGGTTCTAGCAAAATGAATTTAACATCCTGTGTTAAGGAAAAAAAGAACATAAAAGCTCTATCACGGTTATTGATTCTCAAACAGACAGGAAATCAGCACACAATATCAATAACAATGGGCATGCTATTTACCCTGGTGTGAGGAATGAGCTACAAGGTGAGAACCATCTTAACCCTCGGGCGTTAAGAAATGTTTCCATTCTGGGAGCACCTCTCATTTTGCCAAAAATATTGGGTACCCAGAACACAGGGTTATATGAAGTAAATGTGGACGGAGGATATCCTCAGAGACTTACAACAAGGTGTCAAAGAAATTAATGACATGGGACAGTGTGATGTTGTAGACTGAGGAAGCAGTGTCGGAAGAGGAGGACTTGGGAAATTGTTGGTCGGTAAGTGAAGTTGGTCCTGTGGGAGGGGTGGATAAGAAACCTCATGGAGAGATTGTAGTAAATGGCATTGAAAAAATGCTAAAGACATTTGTGTTTTAAAATCAGTTGTTGGGTTTTTCTGTTCTTTTTTTTCAGCGACAGGGTGCCTTCGGGCGTTTGTGCGCTCTATAAATTCCATAACATAACAACAAGAATGGTGATTGACTCGGGTTCCGATTACACGATTATAAGCAGAGAAGTATGGCAGAACACATTCCCCAAAACTAATCTCATGCCAGCAACCATAAGAGCGAATGTGTATGGTGGGGTATGTATTGATTTTGTGACATTAGATGGGCGGAGCAAGAGAACCAAGGCCAAGGTGTATGTCTCAGGAGAAGGGGGCTGTCTGTTAGGGTGATAGCAACAATCTGAAATGGACAGAGTTATTGACCCTAAAGTCCCAGGAAGTACATGAACAGTGGTGTCAAGGAGTCAGAAGCCAGGTTGCCCGAGGGGATATGTTCAAAAGATTTATGTCTTAGAAGGGAGTACTCCCCTGTGGTCTCCAAACGCAGATGTCTGCCACTGGCGTTGCGTGAGCAAGTTTCACGTGATGTAAAGAGATTGGTGATGGAGGACATTATGGAGCCGAATGAAACTGCGGAGTGGAGTTCTCCCGTGATGGTGGTAAGGAAAGGGGGCAGTGCTGTTCACCCGTGTGTGGCTTGAGTAAATGTGTGGTTGTGGATAGATTTCCCTTGCCTAATACTGGGGAATTGCTGAGTGGAATAGCTGAGGCTAAGGTTTTACCACTCTGGACTTTGCTGCGGCATATCATCAGGTGGTTTTACAGGTATTGCCCCAGAATAGCGGAACATAAATGCCAAATTAGCAGTTTCAGGCATTCAGCATAGGTAAAAATGACCAATCCCAAAATGCCAAACTAGGTGAGCGGGTGTTGCAGGGGTGTCCCCTGCTCTTCTAGTTCGGCAATAATGTGGTTGCAGGGGTGTCCCCCTCCTACATTAAAGGGAATGCAGGGGACACTAACACATTCCGAAGAGTTGCAAAATGCGACGAGATGGACTTTGCAATTTTGTCATTGGAGCTTTTCGACGTAGAACCGTTTTACACCCAGAATCCTGTGACTTCACGACATTCCTCACACATGATGGTACATTTTGGTTTAAAAGAATGACCTTGGGTCTGATTTCAGCAGCTGCATTTTCCCAACGCATTATGAATGCGGTCTTGGGTGATATCAAAGGAATCGTGACATATTGGTCACAGGTATTGATGAAAAGATCACGATAGGAAATTGTGTGCCGTGCTGGAGACGCTGCAAGAGGTGGGCCTGACGCTGCAGACGGCAAAGTATAAATTCAGAGCGAGGGAGATAGAATATCTGGGGCATAAGTTGATATGAGAAGGAATATATACCCGAAAGAGAGTCTAGTGAAAGCCATTCAAGAGATGGCAGCTCCCAAGGATAAACAAGGGGTGCTGTCGTTTTTAGGAGTGGTGGAGTATCCGCAAAAGGTATTCAGAATTTCCCCGACTGCTGCATTACCATCAGAGGATTGTGTAAGAAGGATGCTGTGTTTGAGTGTACTCAAAGTGTTCAGGAGGAATTTATTAACATAAAAACGATGATTTTGAATGCACCTATGCTAGCGTGCTTTGATCGTCGCACAGAAGTTGCTATAATGACGGATGCCAGCGCCACAGGTCTGGGTGCGGTCTTCATGCAGAAGGATAAAGGTGTGGACAGTAGAACTGCATTTGCATCAAGGGTGTTGAGAGGAGCAGACGCCTGCTATTTGTTTCTCAAAAATGAGGCCATAAGTGTTTCGTGGGCAGTAAAAAAAAAGTTCTAAGCTTTCTTTTGGGGCAGAAACTTTATGGTCCTGCGCGACCACGAACCTTTGGTTGCAGTTTTTCGGACCAAAGGTTTGGATGGAATTGCAAGATGGGTTACTTGTCTGAAGGGGCATGAGTTCAGGGTACAATATGTGCCAGGTAAAGAATTATAGTATTGCTGATTGTTTGTCAGGAAATAGCACGGATGATGTCAATGGGATGGGAACTGAAGCGGAGGTTGACAATTATGAGGATTTTGTGGTGTGTGGTGACCAAGGAGGAATGGCAGGGGGCGAGTAGTAATGATGTGGATTTGCAAAGGGTTAAGGCGTTGGCTGCGTCTGGCTGGGAGGGTTGGAACAATGCGGCTAGATTAGAGGCATTTCATCATGTTGTGGACGACTTGAGTGTAGAAGGAGGGGTTGTGGTACATGCACGACGTGTGCTTCCCCCTTCGGGTGCGAGGAAAAATCTCCTTGAAGAGGCACATAGCAGACATTTGGGGATTGCAAAAAAGAAAGGGAGGCTCAGGGCGGACAACTGGTGGCCTGACAGATGGTGAGGTTGAGCAGCTAATTAAGAGCTGCAGTGAGTGTCAGGTGTCAGATAAGGTGTTCAAAACACAAGTTCAACCGCTTAGGCCCATTGGTTTTCCCACGCTACATTGGACATTCTGGGGCCAGTGTCCAAGAGAAGAGTAAAAACATTTATTTTTGTGTTGGTTCACATGTATTCTAAATGGTTTGAAGTCAAAACGGTTCAGATGGCAGATTCAAGGGCGGTAGTTGATTTCTTGGATGAGTTATTTCAACGAGAAGGATTTCCTAAAAATATGTTAACAGACAATCAAGTATTTATTTGGTTTTTATAATGTGCCTAATACCATACCTGAGTTTGGTTTCTAAGCGCTGATTCAGGATTCGAACCTCTGTTGCTCTGCGTGGTCTTGCTCCCAAGACCACCACGTTGCCCCTGTGCTATTGCAGGATTAAGAGAGACTTTTTGAGGAACAAAGGTTTAGAACACCACAAGACATTGTTATTCCAGCCTTCCACCAATGGCGTAGTAGAGAGATTTAACAGGATGCTGATGCAGAGCATTAGGATGGCTGTGCAAGGTAGCAAGGATTACGAAGAATGTGTGCGGAAAACTGTATGCTTATAGGATGCCGTCCCACGCCATGACAGGGTTGATACCCTTTGAATATTGAGAAGAAGGAAGGTAGCCACATCTGTCTGCCCTCCATGGCAGGAAGAATGAATGGCATTCGTATCATGGGATGAAGAAGAGCTTAGAGAACAGATAGTGGTAAATATTGAGAAGATGGAGCGTTACGGTGGCGAGAAGAAAGCACGCCACACAAGAGTTGAGCTGCGTGATAGAGTGAGTATTCAAAGACCCTGTGCAATACTAAAAGGTGAAAGTAAATGTGTGGGTCCCATTCTAGTGAGAAGAGTGTTCAGAGATGCTGTGCAGTTGGAAGATTGTAGGACAAGGAATAAGAGTATGATGGCCGTGGGAAGTTCTAGAGTGATGAATTAAACCTCCTTCCTTCTCTGTTTTTCAATGTGTATTAGGAAGGGAGGTGTGTTGGGTGTTCAATAACGCTCACATAAGGTTTAATAGTGTTGTACATCTGTATATAGGCAATTTACAGTGTTTAGCCATTTGTATAGTCTTTGTTTAAAGGTGCATTTACTTTCATTTCTGTTGTTGTACTGTTGGCCCTGGTGCTCAGGAATGTTTTCATGTTGCTGGGGTGATGGCACAGCATTCTCCATTCCATCTGAGGATATATATTGGCCTGCCCAATGAGCCAATGTAATTTGCCCTGGTTGTGTTGAAGGGGGGCCTCTTTACCATACTGCTTAAATAAAACAGTTGAAGACTTACCTGCTTTGCTGTGGTTATTGGATTGAAACTTAACACTGCATACCTCTTTTCGTCTTGAACAGTACCGGCGTTTCACCAGTCACTGTGATGCTCGCTGAGGCTCCAACAGCTTTTCAGAGAGAGATGGGTTCTGCAGTGCTTTGGAGCAACATTTCAACTCTCGCGGCTGCACGTCCTGCCCTGCAAGTGCTTCACCAGAGCTTGGGTAGGCTCGAGGTAAGTACCGGCACGAACGCACTCGGTCCTTTGAACTTGGACCTTCGTCGGCCTTTCATGTACCTCACGCCGTGGCAACCCGTTCGGTTTCCCTCTGCTAACTTGGTGCAGACAACCCGCTATGCTATCTCGCAAGACCCATTCTCTTGTGACTCGTACTCGGAAGGTTCGTCTCACTCAGGCTTCTCAGCTGTTTGACTTTCTTTTTGAACACCTGCGCCGGCCAGCTGCCTCCATTCCAGCAGTTGACATGTCAGAATAAACTAGACCAAGCACTTCGTTTCTTTGAAGAGATCTTCCTTGAGCCAGTACTAGTTCTTTCCTCTGAAGCGGGACGCTTAACATCTTTGGATATTTCAGGTTCGTCAAGGGTATTAAGAGAATACGCCTTACAACAGGGTATATTAGTTCTCCCTACAAGGGAGGGAGGGGGGCTCAGTATTGTAGAAGGGGTTGGAGTTATCAAGGAAAATTAATGCTGCGTTCCCTGAGAATAATCATCCCTAATTACACGGGGAGCTTCCCTCCCCATTTGATCCTCCTTTGGTGCACCACCCCCAGGAGGATTATCGTACTGTGGACGAACTGCCCTGGCCCCAGGGAAAAGGCCTCCCCGTAGGGAAGAAGGGAGGATATCCTCAGATTCTTCACAGGCTCGTGAAGGAGTTCAAGGGCCTCCTCAGAACATTCCCTCTGGTGAAGGCTCCTGCCCCGGCATGTGAGTTGAATGTGGTCCTGTCCAAACTGATGGGTGCTCCATTTGAGCCTATGCATCGGACATCTTTGAAGTTCCTCTCGTGCAAGACCACCTTCCTAGTGGCAATCACCTCCGCCAGGTGTGTTCCTCTAAGCCTCCATACCTGCCTTTTCATCAAGCCAAGGGGGTTCTACAAACTCATCTGTCCAGTCTGGCTTTCATTTAAGCTAACCTTTTTTGTGTCAGCCAAGCAGTGCTTCGCAACCTGTTTGCACCCGGTGAGTCTGTGCCAGGGGTAAGGAACAAGTTACTTACCTGTAACTGTTGCTCTCCAGCATGGGTCTGGCATGGATTCACATGCTCATGAATATTCCCCGTCGTCAGTCTGGGAATCCTCGGTAAAGAAAAAATCAGTATCAGTTTCGTTTCTGATCTGTCTTTCTCAGTAGTAAACAATCACTGGTCTCTGGGTCATACTGCCCCCAGCCAATGACTGCCCTCTCCCTAAGCCCCGCCTCTGGCAGCCATCCTCAGATTTGGTAACACGTAAAGTGGCATTATGACCAAGTGAAGAGCCGCAGAGGGGTAGGAGGGAGGGTTCGCATGTGAATCCATGCCAGACCCATGCTGGAGAACAACAGTTACAGGTAAGTAACTTGTTCCTTCTCCAGCATGGGGTCTGGCATGGATTCACATGCTCATGAATATAAGAATACATAGCAGTACACACATGCACAAACACGGGAGGTGGCAAGGCTCAACATTAAGCATTACATCAAAACTCAACATTAAGCATTTCTTACCTCCTCACCAGGCTCACCTTAGGCGAACAGGTTGCGCAGCACTGCTTGGCCGACCCTGGACTCCTCCCTGGAATCCCGGTCGATGCAGAAGAATCTCGAGAAGGTGTGCGTCGACCTCCACGTAGCAGCCCTGCAGATGTCCAGCAGGGGCACACCAGACAGGAACGCCATGGTAGCAGCAATAGCTCTGGTCGATTGGGCTCTCGGACGGCCGGGCAACGGGCGGTTTGCCAACCGATGACAGTGCATGATGCAGCCGGAGAGCCATCTGGAAATGGAGGCCTTCGAGAGAGCCTTCCTTTGGTTCACAGGTCCAAAGTTCACAAACAGCTGTGATGTCCTCCGAAAACTCTTTCGGTCCACGTAGAACTTCAGTGCTCTAGCTACATCCAGCGAGTGCAAAGTCCTCTCGGCCGGCGACGGAGGCTACGGGAAAAAGACTGCTAACACCAAGGGCTCGTTGAGATGGAAGTCCGACGGCACCTTGGGAATGAAGGAGGGGTGCGTCCTCAGCACTACCCTCGTATTGTGAAAGGTCAGGCATGGAGGCTTGCAGGATAGTGCCTGTTTTCCACGACAGAAACTTCACGGGGCTGAATGCAACGGCTCGAATGGTGGACCCATGAGCCTGGTCAGCACCACGTTGAGCTCCCACACCGGGGCAGGTGCCTTCACCGGCGGGAATGATCGAAACAGTCCTTTCATAAATTCCTTAACCAGGCGATGAGACCACAGGGATGACCGCCCTGTAGTCCTGGTGTATCGGGAAATCGCTGCCAGGTGTATCTTGATTGAAGCGTGAGATAGTCCAACTTTGGCTAGCGACAGTAGGTACGGCAATACTTGAGGGGCCGTAATCCGCAGAGGGTTAATCTTCTGTGCCCGGCACCAGATAGAGAACCTCTTCCACTTATGTCCGTAGCACTTGAGAGTTGAGGATGCCCTGGCCTTCGCAAGAACCTCTCTGCAGTCGGCCGGGATATCGTACCCTCCAAACTCTAGTGCTGCAGTAGCCAGTCCTGAAAGTTCAGCGACTCTGGGTCGTAATGAAGAATGGCGCCTCCTTCTCTGGAGTGAAGATCTGCGTCCGTCGACAGCTTGACTGGTGGGGACGCCGACAAGTCCAGAAGGTCCAGGAACCAGATCTGTCTCGGCCACGCTGGTTCGACGAGGATCATCCTGCATCGGGACTTCTTGAGCTGGTTGACGAGTCGGAGCAGCAATGGCAATGGAGGGAACGCATATAGGAACAGGCCGTCCGAGGGGAAAGAGAAAGCATCGGCCATGCTCCTCGGTTGGGGAAACCTGCTGGCGAACCTCTGGCACTTGGAGTTCGTCGCTGTCGCGAACAGGTCGATCTGGGGTTTGCCCCATCGCTGAAAGAGTCGGTCCACTTGGCCCTGGCGTAGTTCCCACTCGTGGCACGAGCGCAGCTCTCTGCTGAGTGAGTCAGCGATGGTGTTTATCCCTGTCAGATCAAACAGCACCAGAAACCTCCCTTGAGCAACGGCCCAATGCCACAGATCCTGGGCTTCCTTGGATAGGGCTGGGGACCTGGTTCTGCCCTGCTTCCGGATGTAAAACATTGTGGTGGTGTTGTCGGTGAAGATCCTCACAATCTTGCCCTTGAGGGACGGGAGAAAGGACCTGAGGGCCCAGAACACTGCCCGGAGCTCCAGGATGTTGATGTGGAGCGGCTTCTCCTCCGGGATCCAAAGGCCTCTCGCGAGAAGATCTCCGGTGTTCGCTCCCCACCCCTCCAGGGAGGCATCCGTCATCACTATCACCTGGTGGGCGGGGTCTGAAAATCTGTTCCTGCCGCCAGATGAGTGCGGGTGCCCCACCACCGGATCACTCACGAAGGTCTCGTTGAGAGGGATCATGTCTTCGAAGCTGCCCATTGCTTGTTTCCAGCGGGCATCGAGGAACTCCTGTAGAGGGCGCACCCGAAGCCTGCACAGGCGCACGAGATATATGCAAGAGGACATCATCCCGAGGAGGGACTTGATGGACCTCACCTTGGCCACGTCCGTGGCCAGCAGAAGCTGCACCTTGCCTAGGATGGCCTTTGTCCTTTCCTCCGACGGTGAGGCCAGACGCGCCACTGTGTCGAGCTTGGCTCCCAGAAACCGTGCAACTTGTGAGGGGACCAGGTGGGACTTGGGGAAGTTGATGGAGAACCCCAGGTCCGCGAGTAGCTGGATGGTCTTCGCTGTGTGTTCCACGGTGAGCTCCCTTATCCTTGCGCGGATGAGCCAATCGTCCAGGTAGGGGTAGACGTGGATCCCCTGTAGGCGCAGCCGCGCCACCACTGGAGCGAGGCACTTGGTGAAAACCCTGGGTGCCGATTTCAGTCCGAACGGGAGGGCCTTGAACTGGTAGTGCCGCCCTTGGACCACGAACCTGAGGAACTTTCGGTGTCCTTTTAAAATGGGGATGTGAAAGTATGCATCCTCCAAATCCAACGACGACAGGAAATCGCCCTCCTCCAGCTGTCCCAGCACGTGCTGGAGGGTGACCATCCAGAACTTCTGTGCCTTGATGTACTTGTTCAGTCGTCGCAGGTCTAGGATGGGTCGCCATCCTCCTGTCCTCTTTTTCACGAGGAAGTACCTTGAGTATACCCCGGAGCCCCGGAGCATCTTTGGGACAAGCTCAATGGCACCTTTTTTGAGCATCGCCCTTACCGGCAATAGCAGTTGAGGGGCGTGATTTTCCTTCCTAGCCACGGGTGGAATGCGGGGGCACTTTTTTAGAAATTCGAGGGCGTGCTCCTGGGCCAGGGCGTCCAGCACCCAACGGTCAGTGGAGATGGACTCCCACACGCTGACGAACTTTGCCAGCCGGCCTTCCACCGGGGTGCTTTGGTGGGGGCCCGACACCACGGTCGGTTCAATCTTGCTTGGAGGACGCCTTGCCGCCTTGGCCTCCGTGGCGATGATGGCGGGGTCCACCCGACTTACCTCGTCCTCTATAGGCTTCCTGCGACGAGGAGCAGGACGCTTGGCGGTACGTAGAGGAGCCACCGCCAAATCCCTTGGAGGCACCCTGCTTGCCTCCGGTGCTCCGAAAGCACGGCCTTCGTTGCTGGAGAACGGCTAGGGCCTTAGCTGTCTCCGTGTCCGCCTTGATGGCTTGGAGGGACTCATCCACTGTTTTCTCAAACAGATTGTTCCCGTCGAACGGCATGTCCAAAACCTTGGCCTGTACGACCTGGCGGAAATCTGTCGCCTTGAGCTACCCTCGTTGTCTAAGGCAAACGCTGTTGCCTAGCTGGCGGAAACCGGTGTCGGCAATGTCCGTTGCCACCGTAATGCCATGGTCCGACGCCACTTCGCCTTCTTGCAAGATCTCCAGGGCCTCGGCCCTCTTGTCGTCCGGTAGGAAGTCCAACAGGGGGGCGATCTTGTACCATAACTCCCTGTCGCAGCGGGCCACGATCGCAAGGGCGTTGGCCGCCTTAATCATTGTTACAGCCGACGAGATAATTCGTCGACCCATTGCGTCCAGCTTCTTTCCTTCGCCGTCCGGCGGGGAAGTTGACGTTGAGGCCGATGCCCCCCCACCCCCGCTTTCTTCTTGGCTGCCGCTGAGATGACCAAGTCAGGGGTCGGTTGTGCCCTAAGGCACAAAGGGGCCGCATCAGGGACCCGGTACTTCTTCTCGTACCGATCCCTCTTAGCAGGCGTCGTAGACGGGTTCTTGAGAATGGTGAGACCCTCGTCCCAGATGTCATCCAGCAGAGGCACGGCAAGGACTGTTTTCCTCTTGGCCTCGCGCCGTTGATAAAGGAAACCTTCCTTCTTTTTCTCTTCGGGGCAGAGCTGAAAAAGCTTGGATGCCCTGGCGATCATTGCATGGAAAGATCTGATCCCGTCGGGCGAGGAGGCCGGGGCTGGGGGCGATGGAAGCTCCGTCCCGTCGTCACTGCTGTCATCGTCGGTACTCGTCGTGGCCGTGTCCGTTCACGTGTCATCCCCAGGGACGGGGGACGTGGGCAAAGGTTGAGTAGGCCGCGAGGGCTGAAAAGGCGGGGCTGGATGGATCCGTCTTCTCATGTATGTTTGGGGGGCTTCCTGCCGGGCCTGGCTCTGGCTCCTCCGTCGAGCCTGGTTCCGGTTCCTCCGTCGGTGGTAAGGGCAATCTCGTCCTTATCTCCGAACATAAGGATTGTATTGCCAACAAAATGGCTGCCGAGTTGTCCTGCGGCTCCGGGAGTGACGGGTGACTAGGACCCTCGCCGGTGCCGCCGTCGGTCTCGTCATCACCTTCGTCGGGATCCCTCCCGTGGGAACGGGCCTCTTCGACGCCCTTGTCGAGGCCCTCTAAGACTTCTACCAGCTCCTCCTCGGATGCTGTGTCTGTGTCCACAATGGCCCCCACCCCCCCTCTTTTTCCGCCGGGGTCTTCACGGGGGTCTTTTCGATGAGTCTGAAAGAGGCTTCCCTCCGCGCAGGCAGGGAGACTCGGGGCCCCGAGGTCACCTCCACTGGTGTAGCCCCCACAGGCTGCGCCAGGGCCGCCGCGACTTCCTCGATAGAGACCTTGGCCGGGTGAATCAGGGCCTTTACCACCTTATGTGGGCCTATGGCCTTCACCTTGGGGGGAGGGTCACCGCCTCTCTCTCCCTCGGCCGGATCCTTTGAGCTCGACCGGGGCCTCTCCAGAAGCTTTGCCGGGTTCTCAGCCTTCCTCTTCCCTGAGCCAGAGCATTGGCTTGTGGTTGATGGCGCTGGAGAGGAAGCGCCCTGCCTGGCAGCCGAGGAGCCTGACCGTTCGGCGCTCCCGGTGTCCGCGGACTCGCAGTGCTTTGCCTTCTGTTGGGCCCCCGTCCCCGGGGCGCCCTCACAGGACTTAGAAGACCACTCGGACTTCTTCTTCTTCTTCTCACCAGACGGGCTCTTTCCTTCCAGCCAGTTGGAGAGACGAAGGTGTCGGTCCCTGATGGTCCGTTCTGACATGTTCCTGCAAAACGCACAGTCCTTCTCCACGTGCGTTTTGTCCTCATGAAGGCAGTAGAGACATTTCGAGTGCTCGTCCTCCTTGAACACATTCTGCAGCTGACATCCATGGCAAACCCTGAACAGCTTACCGGGCGTTGAGCTTCCTTTCTCCTGGACCATGTTCGGGTAGGCCGCAGAAACTCCTGGACTCCAAGAAGCGTAACTCGACGAAATCTTCACCCTTGAGGGGCGTAGAAAAATCTGACAGGGATCCTCGTTAATCGGATGTAGAGACGGTGGAGCTTCAGGCTCTATTTGACCGAAAAATTTGAAATTCTCTTTGAAAAAAGCACGAAAACGCAGCAAAATCTCGAGAGCTAAACACGAGGACTCCCAACACTTGAGTGTGCGGTAAAAATCTGAGGATGGCTGCCAGAGGAGGGGCTTAGGGAGAGGGCAGTCATTGGCTGCGGGCAGTATGACCCAGAGACCAGTGATTGGTTACTACTGAGAACGACAGATCAGAAATGAAACTGATATTGATTTTTTCTTTACCGAGGATTCCCGGCCTGACGACGGGGAATATTCATGAGCATGTGAATCCATGCCAGACCCCATGCTGGAGAAGTGTACCGCTTCTGTGTTGAGCCTTACCACCTCCATGTTTGTGCGTGTACTGCTGTGTAATCGTATTCATAGCATGCAAATCCATCGAAGACCTCATGCTGGAGAAGGAACAGGTTACTTACCTGTAACTCTTGTTCTCCAGCATGGGTCTTGCATGGATTCACATGTGAACCCTCCATCCTTCCCCTCTATGGCTTTGTTTGGTTCCTACAGCCACTTTACGTGCATTACCAAATCTGAAGATGGTCACCAGGGGTGGAGTTAAGGAGGACCAATGTCATTGGCTGTGGCAGTATGACCCAACCATGACAGCAATAGGCTATTAAAGCGACGCGCCATTTTTTAGCTTACAGAAATACTGCTTTATATCATTGAGGATTCACAGCCTGACGGCAGGAAATATTCATAGCATGTGAATCCATGTAAGGCCCTTGCTGGAGTACAAGAGTTACAGGTAAGTAACTTGTTCCTTACCAAACCTCCCCCTTAAGCAGTACTTAATCTGGCTGTCATGAAAATTAATGAACATCTTGTGACGGAATACATCTGGTGAGATTAGGATAGTGCAAGGTTTTATGATCTTTCTGAATGGGTGGTCTGCTAATATGCCCCCTTTCATAAATGCTCCAGGCAGAAATGATAGTGTTCAAATGTGCCTTGCTGTATCCAGTCTCTGGACAACTAGAGTGCCAGTTTTGCAGTGGCATAGCGCAGGTTCAACGTCAAATGTACATCCCTCACAGCTGCTGGTACACAACGTTCCTGCATGCAGAGGTGGCATTTCTGCACCTCTGAGCCAAATTTAAATGTTTGTAGAGCCTAGACAGTGTGGTGGCACATACATTTGTAAATATAAGCCAAGTCTCAGTTTGGCACGGTGATGGCTAGATTCACAATTACAAAGCTGCAACAATTTGATATTGCACCAGTGTCAGGCCCTTGATGGTGATATACAAAGGTTCTGACAGTTAGAGAGGTCACTGGAAAGAAAGTTAAATTAAGACAAAAAATGAGATTTGTCAATTTATAACTAAATCTGGATATGATTCTCCACATATGCCACTATATCCAAGCAGATATACCTGTATTTTTATATTTAACACAAATTCTACCATGCCTTTCGGATTTATGGTTGCATGGAAACTCGTTTGTTTACCATCAAAGGGATTCCAAAAAAGGCCAATGCCACACCATTCTTTCCGTCACCCAATAATACTGGATTTATGAGGGGCGATGTGAAGGGGTTGCTTTAGAGCCAATTACTCATATAAAAGGGAACGTGCACGAGGAACGGTTCATCAGCTTCTGCATTCGCGCATTTCCTTCCCTCCATACTTTTATGTTAGGTACTATGTGCCCTAAGAGCTGCTGGCATGCCAATTACTGATGCCCACCAGAAAGCATACATGTGGTGTCTGATAATGGACGTTGCTAAATTCCAATATACCCTGAATGTCTGGCAAGCCCACCTCTAAGCAAACCCACCAACACCAGTTTTAAAAACTCAGAGCGCTGCATGAAAATGAGGCTGTGTAGCAGATCTGACTTTCATGGCAGAATCCATTTACTAGGCCAACGAAAATGTCATGAAATATTGGGGCTTGCAAGTAGCGGGCGGATATCGGTCAGAGCCACACTTCTGCGACACGCAAGTCACAGTACAACCCTGAGCACCCATGCACCCAATCTCTGATCCTGTGTGCAGAGATAGACCAGGAGCCCAGAAAGGAGTGCAAATGAGCAGGCATGCTTACTTTGATGCTTTAAACAGTAATGGAACCGGGCTCATCACAATACACCTGTGAATATGCAGCCTCCTTTAACCTCCTCCCAAGGGGGGGGACATTGCAATAGCATTTGTAACCCCAAAGGCTCGTTTCCCCTCTCCTCCTGCACCTCGATAGCCCCATTCTTCCAGAACAATAACCATAAGATTATAATAATAATGTGCACCGGAAGGATGAAGTTCTAAGTTGGTTCTGACTACGGGATTCAAACTTTCAAAGTGCATGTTACAGACCAGCACATTACTGTGTAGCTATCCATCCTTGGCAGTGTGACCATTTATTTCATTTATAAAAACGCACAAACGACCCAAAGGCATCCAGGCGCAGTTCCGGGTACCAGTTACAAGCAATAGGTAGACATAGATAGATGCGAAGAGTTCATTTACAAGACATGAGACTCGAGGACAATCAAAGAATAGGCAAACCACAATGTTTTCAGGCATTTCCTAAAGACGCAGTATAAGGATTCTGCTCTTAAGGTGGGCAGCAGGGAATTCCACTGCTTAGCACCGATTAAGGGAAGCTAGCGCCTCCTGCTTTGGATCGTTTGACTTTGGGTAGGGTGAGGCGGTGTAGGTAGGAGGACCTGGTAGGTCTGGTCGTCTGTGCTCTCGAGAGTCTCAGAGAAAGGTGTGGGGGGCTGTTTTGGAGATGCATTTGTAGGTGATGAACATGGTTTTGAATATTATGCGTCCACGGATGGAAATCCAGTGAGCTGCTTTCCTGGCTGCTGAGATGTGTACTTTTTTGGGATATTCGCGGCGGCTCAGAGCACAATATTGTGAATGACTTGGATCTTTTGGTTGTTTTTGGAAGAGTTGCAGGCGAAGAGGGTTTTACAGTAGTCCATACTGGCCCCTATGACTACCCGTGCAATAGTTAGGCAATAATCTGTAGATAAGAGGGCCTAGAGGCAATCGACAGTTTGGTGGTGTAAGCGGCAGAGGAGGCAATCACATTCCCTTGGGAGGTCAATGGATTCTAGAGAGAAGCAGAAGCCAGCGTTCAGGTGCTTCATTTCTAATCTGGGCTCTGTAAGGAAGGCATGGTATCAAACAGTGAAGACAGACACAAGTTATCACAATTCAAGGGTGTTTATTGAACTTCGATGGGTTGGTAAAATGCGAATCTAAACCTAAATCTAAGGATGGGAGCAAGCTACGACTATCAAATAATAATAGCAACGCAGTTCTAATAAAGTCTGTCAACATAAAAGGGCCTATACTAAAAAACCTATTGCCAATCCTTACTTCTAAATACAAAATGGTGTGGGATAACCATTTACGCAAAAGAAAGGTGTTCAAGAAATGATATGTCAGGATAGTTGCGTCCCTTCTCCATGTTTTCAGTATATGGCAAGGCGGCACGTGCAGGCTTTGAACACACTCTAGCTTTTTGGCCATGAGGTAACAGTTCAAAACATAGGCATCAGAATCTTCTGCCAAAGTCCCTCTCGCAATGATAGTCTCTTAATGCAGAGGGCCTGATGCAGCAAACACAACACACAAGTTCCTTTCCTTTGCCATGGTTTCACTTTCACAAGTTCAAGACTGGTCTCCCTCATTCGGGCTCGGACCAAGCATAACCCACATCTGGGCTCAGACCTCTTTTCTACAATGTTCACAATCTGGTCTCCCTCGTTCGGGCTCGGATCATGGATCCCCCCCCGCCCAGGCTCAGATCCCCCATTTGATACCAGAATCGAGGACTTTCGAATGTACAATGGATTTTGCTTAAACCGTTGCAGGACCACTTCGATTCACTTCACACAATTTACAATTCACATCGATCTTCTGCTTTTGTTTCCTTTTGTCAAGATACTGTGCAGAGACCTTCGATTGAGCACATTCACAGTGCCGTAACAACTCTCTCAACGGTATCATATCTTTTCTTCTAATGTTCATATATTCACCAGCAATTTAGCTTCACTCACGTTTTTTATCACACACATTTAACAATGTTCCTTCCAGCACTCACTTTACAATGTTGCCACTTGCAACCTTGACTTCAATACAGACCGATCTCCCCAACTCACCGGCTCTGTTGTTCTCTGCCGCTTATTTGTTCTTGGAGCCAAGGACGATACCACAGCGTCTGCTGCTCCCCCCGCCTTGTTCAGTTACGCAGGAAGACCCTTGATATCTCCGACACACATAGCAGGATTCTTTAGCCTTGTTTCCTGGTCTTACATTTTCTGCGTTGAAGGTTTCTTGAAAGTAACGGCTTCCTGTCAACAAGGGAAAGGGTGTTGCCCCTCTCACGAACCTTTTGTGTCTTGCCGTCTTTCTCCCCTTGTTCAACTGTCAACTCAAAACTGCTGTACCTTTGTGTGTTTTGCCTTGCTCAGAGTGTGCTCTCGTACTCAGTCGTTTATCCGTGTGGGGAAGTGTAATGGAAGTCAGGTGTGAGTGATCATGGATGATTGCCCGACCTCACCTGGCCATATTATTGGGACAGGTCATGTACATGGTTCGGGTGCGAGTCTGTCCAAGAGCGGGCTATCCGTGAGAAAGTGTTCATGCAGGAAGGGGGGGGGGGTGGTTGAGTTTCTAAATATCCCAGGATGGGATAAAGGTGTTACAGGATAAAGCATCTCACCATCTGGTGCCCCACTCCCACTTCCCGAGGACCCCCTAACCAGGTTATCCTCCTGCACTGTTCCACCCCCAGGGCCTGGATTCAAAGGTGGTGGCCGTGCCATAGCCATCCGAGAGAGATCCGCAGGGACTAACGGGTGAGACACCTTCGGGTTTCTCACAGCTCATTGAGGTTTCCTGACCTATGTTGCTGTAATAAGAGCCCACAGGGAAGGCTGTTTGGCACCCCAGGATAAACAACGTTTTGCCGTCCGTCGGCTAAAGTTTGGCAGATGCCTAGAACTGGCCCCAACTAAAGGAGTACTGCAGAATACATCCATCTATACAAAAATAAGTGATTGGTTTCAAATTCATGAAAGAAAAGTTTATAGACCCCTTTTCTATTCTAACCAAATGTCGCTTCGGAATTGTGAATCAGAACAATGACAATGTTCTTCCGGGACCCAATTCAACATCTGCATTTTCTGAAGACTCTTTTCTATTTGTTTGGACAGATCATGCAGCATTTCCTGCCATATTCCACTCACTTCTGAGCGCTGCAATAATAGGTATTTTTATGAAATGTAATGTACGCAGAAAGGTTTCAAGCAGTGTTTTGTCCCATTTCAAAACATACAAAATAGATGTTTTATTACCTTCTATTGGACTAACTGCAAGTATTTTGCAGCGGTAGAACAATGCATAAGCTTTCAGGGTCACATAGACTTGCTCAGGTGGTGCAGAGGGGAATGAGATCACCACATGGAAATCGTTTGCCTTTGCACTGATGAAGCAGTCTATGCCACTTTGAAAGCTTATGCATTGTTCCACCGCTGCATAATACTTCCAGTTAGTCCAACAGAAGGTATCCAAACCAGAATTTACCAAATGTAAATGCTACTTTAAGATCAGAAATGGCTACTAGCATAAAAGAGCACGAGCTGAAGTCTGATTTCATCATCAAACTGCGAAGCCCAAATGAGCCAGGACCAGGTCATCAGGTTTCCATGTGGTAATGACGCCTGGAAAAAGTCACCAAGTAGGCGATTTATTTTGCCTGACCCCTAAAATACTTTGCCCAAATATTCTAAGAGAGGTATACTGGTATATTATAAACTCCAATCCACGGATATTTGGGAAAGTGTTTGATTTTACTGAGGGTGCATTTTTTGGGAAATGTCGCCCCCTGGTAGCCATTTCCCAGGTTACTTTATCACTGGACACAGTCATAAGGAGTCCGGCCTCATTCCTGCAAGGGGGGAGCCAACGCTAACCGTAGAGTACTGATGCATATTGCTCCTTCATCAGCAGCTTTTAAAACCGCTCGCATGCCATATGGCAGGTGGCAAGTGTGCACCCGCCATGTTGGATTGGGAAGTACCCAATGTGATGCCTAGAAAGAAAGTGTGGGAAGAAATACTGCTAGGCCTCTTGGAATCATCAATACAACTGGGCGCTACATGGGCACCGTTCATCCAAACCCACTCTCCTGCACAGACACCAATCCCGCACCATTCAGGTGAGCGCGTGGCATAGTGAGGCATAGCGATGCCGAGCCAGACTTCACTCCCGCAACCAAAAAACTGCACATCACATCATAATCAAGACTCCCGACACTGCCATGAAATGGGGCACTGGCGTGGAAGTCCGATTTCAAAAGCAGGATATAGCCACAGCTGAAGCCTGACTTGGTTCCGGTCATCCAGGTTCAAAAAAGAAGACTGGTGTTAGTTAAAGGCTCTTTAGACCTTATGTGCGGGTGAATGCACTATGTGGGCCTGTGCGCGCCAACAACAGTGTGCAGTGAAGGCCTGGGTGCTCAAGAAGCTCCATCCTACACACCGTAGGCTGCCTGCTGACCTTGCCCGAACTGGCAGTTGGGCAGGCATAAGATTTCAGACTGGAATTTGGTTTTGATTCTCTGTACACATGGGCATATGTCTCTGGGTGGTGAGGTGCCCTCCTGAATCACGCTGTCATACCACCCCTCTTAGCCTCCGAACGCAGAGGCTCTAGTTATTTGCATCCTGGGGCTCCCTAGGGTGCAAATACATTTTGGGTTTTTGAGTTATACCTCTCAACATATTTATTCTCCAAGTGGGGTGAATTCAGGTATGTTTGTCGGGTGCACCCATTGAAGTGACCAGGAATTAATGCATGTTTGACTGTTGGTAAAGGTTTTCCTGAGCAAGTGAGTCCACTGTAGTCTATGGTAGACAAGTTGTGTTTCGGAAGGATAAAAATGCATCGGAGGCGGGTGACACACTCCTAATGCGTGCGAGTTGGGAGACTTACGCCTACCTACATCACCAAAAAACAAACTAAGATGGCCGCCAATGGAAATAGTAAAGAGACCTCATCCTTTAACTTTTTTCCAAGGCCATGAGGGGGAGGGGGAGACAGCTGCGTAAGGACCCAAGAGGTGCAGACTCCCGATTTTGAAATGAAAAGTA
Organism: Ambystoma mexicanum; assembly: GCF_040938575.1. Taxonomy (NCBI): domain Eukaryota; kingdom Metazoa; phylum Chordata; class Amphibia; order Caudata; family Ambystomatidae; genus Ambystoma; species Ambystoma mexicanum. The sequence continues at coordinate 1,228,376,303 of NC_090926.1, forward strand.
TAGCAAAATATTGCTATTTTTCACGTACTCCCGCCTAAAATAATTCTAGCCCCAATGCATGATGGGGAAATTAATTTCTCCCGAATTCTCTCGTGAAATCTCCCTCCTAGGAGCCTCAGAATGTTGGCATTTATGGAGGTGGGTTGGATGGTGAGAGAGGGAAGGGGGAGGAGGGTGAAGATGGTGGCTGTTAAGGCACAGGAGGTTGGTTGGCGAGGAATGTGTGCAGATACTGATGGATTTTACTCTCGTTCTGTGACCCCCCTTGTTGGTGAGCACCTCCCCATCAGGTGTTAGTAGGGAGCCTTTCCGACAGGGTAGCCCCTTCTCAATCCATCTGAAGGCGAGATCCAAATGAAACTTTAGCAGTGGCAGAATTGGCAAGAACTAGTTCCCAGTAACCCATTAGTTTAAATATAAAATCCTTCATCCACTATCTTTATCCCAAGTAGACCTCCACCCCCCCCAAACACCCTTTTTCAGGAAAGGGCAGGCTCAGGGGATTGGCGAAAGGACACAGAGCCGGGCACCTCTATAGTTGCGTTTATCGTGGCATTGCGAGTACACGGTGCTGACACAGAGGCGCAGGACCCGTCACCTCTAGGGCTGGGTGGGCAGAGGGGACTCACACATGAGTGAAGAACCTGTCACCTTTAGGGCTGGGTGGGCAGAGGGGACTCACACAGGAGTGAAGAACCCGTCACCTCTAGGGCTGGGTGGGCAGAGGGGACTCACACAGGAGTGAAGAACCCGTCACCTCTAGGGCTGGGTGGGCAGAGGGGATTCACACAGAAGTGAAGCACCCGTCACCTCTAGGGCTGGGTGGGCAGAGGGGACTCAAACATGAGTGAAGAACCTGTCACCTCTAGGGCTGGGTTGGCAGAGGGGACTCACACATGAGTGAAGAACCTGTCACCTCTAGGGCTGGGTTGGCAGAGGGGACTCACACATGAGTGAAGAACCCGTCACCTCTAGGGCTGGGTGGGCAGAGGGGATTCACACAGGAGTGAAGAACCCGTGACCTCTAGGGCTGGGTGGGCAGAGGGGACTCACACAGGAGTGAAGAACCCGTCACCTCTAGGGCTGGGTGGGCAGAGGGGACTCACACAGGAGTGAAGAACCCGTCACCTCTAGGGCTGGGTTGGCAGAGGGGACTCACACAGGAGTGAAGAACCCGTCACCTCTAGGGCTGGGTGGGCGGAGGGGAACCTGTGACCTCTAGGGCTGGGTGGGCAGAGGGGACTCACACAGGAGTGAAGAACCTGTCACCTCTAGGGCTGGGTTGGCAGAGGGGACTCACACATGAGTGAAGAACCTGTCACCTCTAGGGCTTGGTTGGCAGAGGGGACTCACACAGGAGTGAAGAACCCGTCACCTCTAGGGCTGGGTGGGCAGAGGGGATTCACATAGGAGTGAAGATCCTGTGACCTCTAGGGCTGGGTGGGCAGAGGGGACTCAAACAGGAGTGAAGAACCCGTCACCTCTAGGGCTGGGTGGGCAGAGGGGACTCACACAGGAGTGAAGAACCTGTCACCTCTAGGGCTGGGTTGGCAGAGGGGACTCACACAGGAGTGAAGAACCCGTCACCTCTAGGGCTGGGTGGGCAGAGGGGAACCTGTGACCTCTAGGGCTGGGTGGGCAGAGGGGATTCACACAGGAGTGAAGAACCTGTCACCTCTAGGGCTGGGTTGGCAGAGGGGACTCACACAGGAGTGAAGAACCCGTCACCTCTAGGGCTGGGTGGGCAGAGGGGATTCACACAGGAGTGAAGAACCCGTCACCTCTAGGGCTGGGTGGGCAGAGGGGACTCACACATGAGTGAAGAACCTGTCACCTCTAGGGCTGGGTTGGCAGAGGGGACTCACACATGAGTGAAGAACATGTCACCTCTAGGGCTGGGTTGGCAGAGGGGACTCACACAGGAGTGAAGAACCCGTCACCTCTAGGGCTGGGTGGGCAGAGGGGATTCACATAGGAGTGAAGAACCTGTGACCTCTAGGGCTGGGTGGGCAGAGGGGACTCACACAAGAGTGAAGAACCCGTCACCTCTAGGGCTGGGTGGGCAGAGGGGACTCACACAGGAGTGAAGAACCTGTCACCTCTAGGGCTGGGTTGGCAGAGGGGACTCACACAAGAAATGAAGAACCCGTCACCTCTAGGGCTGGGTGGGCGGAGGGGAACCTGTGACCTCTAGGGCTGGGTGGGCAGAGGGGACTCACACAGGAGTGAAGAACCTGTCACCTCTAGGGCTGGGTTGGCAGAGGGGACTCACACATGAGTGAAGAACCTGTCACCTCTAGGGCTGGGTTGGCAGAGGGGACTCACACAGGAGTGAAGAACCCGTCACCTCTAGGGCTGGGTGGGCAGAGGGGATTCACATAGGAGTGAAGATCCTGTGACCTCTAGGGCTGGGTGGGCAGAGGGGACTCACACAGGAGTGAAGAACCTGTCACCTCTAGGGCTGGGTGGGCAGAGGGGACTCACACAGGAGTGAAGAACCTGTCACCTCTAGGGCTGGGTTGGCAGAGGGGACTCACACAGGAGTGAAGAACCCGTCACCTCTAGGGCTGGGTGAGCGGAGGGGAACCTGTGACCTCTAGGGCTGGGTGGGCAGAGGGGATTCACACAGGAGTGAAGAACCTGTCACCTCTAGGGCTGGGTGGGTAGAGGGGACTCACACAGGAGTGAAGATCCTGTCACCTCTAGGGCTGGGTGGGCATAGGGGACTCACACAAGAGTAAAGACCCTGTGACCTCTAGGGCTGGCTGGGCGGAGGGGACTCACACAGGAGTGAAGAACCTGTCACCTCTAGGGCCGGGTTGGCAGAGGGGACTCACACAGGAGTGAAGAACCTGTGACCTCTAGGGCTGGGTGGGCGGACTCACACACAGGAGTGACTAACCTGTGACCTCTAGGGCTGGGTGGGCAGAGGGGACCCACACAAGAGGGAAGAACCTGTGACCTCTAGGGCTGGGTGGGCAGAGGGGACTCACACAGGAGTGAAGAACCTGTGACCTCTAGGGCTAGGTGGTATTAGAGAATAGGTACAGAACCTAAAGGTCCCCTTTAAGTAGTGGATTCGGACAGAGCCCGTCACCTGCAGGGCCGCATTTATCAGGGCATTGGTACAAGGATACAGAGCCTGCCATGTCTCTGGAGGCCTTGAGTAGGGGATTTGGACAGAGATACAGAGCCTGTCACCTCTAGGGCCGTATTAATTAATGGATTGGGGACGTATAGGGCCGCTTCTATGAGGTGATTGGAACAGGGATGCTGAGCCGGTCACCTCTAGGCTGAGTGGGCTCAGATGGTGACTTGCGCTGGGGTGGAGAACCCGTCACCTCTACGGCTGGATATATCACAAGGCACCCAGCTCATGCAGCTGGGGGGAGAGGGGGCGAGCTCCATTGACACCGGGCTACAGTAAACCCCTCGCTTCCAGGGATGGAGTAGCCCATGGAGAGAGTTTGAAAGGGTGAACAGAGGCTGCTGGAGTGATTCACGCTCAGGGGCAGCGCTGGTTATTGGGCCGGATTTTCCCGGATCTGAGATCCAACAAAAAATGTCACCCTAGATCACGAAATCGGGAAATTACCTTGTGCCGATTAATGCATTCGATCTGCGTTTGAAGCAGAAACGAGGATTCGAACTCTGGGCATCGGGACCAAAGCAGAGTGACTTACTCACTAGACTAGTGGGATGTGGGATCGGATATGATACGTTATTTATAACGCGCTCAACACCCAGAGGTTTCTAAGCGCGGACCCGAGGATGGAACCTTGCTTCCAAGGAGAGCACGTTGCCCCTGAGCTATCCTCCTGAGAGAATATTCTCATTACAACACATGTGAATATTCCTGTCGGGAGTGTACTCTCCGGAAAATATTCAAGTACAGCTGTGTACATTTAAAAGATGAGCACTTTTTCTAATTTGCTTGCAACATTGTTGGAAACGCTCCTCTTTTCTTTAATAATGTATTAACTTCCTGAAATATAAATGTTTATTTAGTGGGTCGGAACACCCATCCCCCTTCCCCTCCCGTGGCTTGTGTGATGATGCTTAGGGCAGCGTAGTCACGCTCACCGGTGAGTCACGCTCATCCTGTTCCTATGGAAAGAGGAGAGCGGCCTCCAGCAGGATACGCGAGCGGCACCGCGACATTAGAAACCGCCATTCCCAGGAAGGGTTCTTTCACGAGAACAGGACACCAGCGTGGAGTCTTATGCATCCAGGGCAAGGCTAAAGCATGCAGTGCAGCGTAGGTTTCCTAATACAGAAACGGTTCACTTTACTTTAAATGCAAACTTGTTAAAAGGGTCCAATTTCAACTAACTCTACAATTAAACGTCCTATCTTATAAAGACACCCTTGCTATCCACATATTGTACATTAAAAAGCACATTTTTTTTTTTTTTTTTTTTTTATTTGTTTAGTCGTAAAACAACTTTTCAAATCAATTACATAACACTTTTCAACATTATTTCATCAATCATTAATGATGATCATAATTAAAAAATAATAAAAGATACATAGTACAAACATTTAACCACAATTAAATTTAGATCGTAAAGTTTTTTTTTGCCGTTGAGACCTCTTTGGTCTCAACGCATTGGGTTCAATGCAAAAGGGGAGAGAAAACATTCATACTTTGCATAGATCAAAGTTCTCAAATTCATTAAAAAATATAATCATCTGGTAAAACTAAGTCTAAAAATTGCGTAATTGCTATTTGCAGAGATATTCTAGGGCTAGAGAAGAGCATTTGCCATTTCTGGAACTGAGTTACATGGTTCTGAAATATTAATTTACCTTTAAAACATTTATTTCTCGCCTCTGACACTGCTTCACAGTCTACTAACAGATGCTGCATGGTTTCAATTTGAGCTTTATTTTTGCAGTATCTGCAGTAATTTTGCTCACCTGTGATGATCTTTCTTCTATGCAAAATGTCACGAGTGTTATATAGGTTCAGCCTGAACCTCATGTACTTTCCTCTGAAGTGCGAGCTCGGATGTTTTATAAGGTAAGAGGCGGTTATGCCAAGTTTCTTCAGCCCAAAAAGAGTAACATCAAAGTCCTTATAGGTTGAGCACTTATTAATGTTTTCCGCCCAATCATGCTGGAATATTTTTACTTTAGCTCGATCAGGGTTTGATAGCAGTAAATCAAGTGTTATTGCCGCATCACTAAGTGCATCTAATGTATGATTACGCCACTTACGAGGGAAGATATTGCTAGATGTTAATAAGTTATGGGCTACAACCTGTAAAATGGTTGATTTCTCCAGCCCTATTATAGCTTTCCGTAGGAATGCACATTGTTTCCATGCTACTTGTGAATAGAGCGATGTAAGACCCAATTCAAAACGAATTATTGCCATGGGTGCACAAACAGGGAGTCGCAACACTTGTTTCCAGTAATCTGATTCTATTCTGTCCCAAAATGTGCGGTTCCTATGTGGGCAAGCTTCAACTCCATACAATAAGATGGGTGTTACTTTCATCTTATAGAATGTAATAATGTGCATCACTGAAAACTTCCCATATTTTCGTAAGAGGATTCGGGATTGTGACACCAAAGATTGTAATTTAACTTTCATCTCATCTTTATATTGCTCCAATGTTTTGCTGTGCTGTACCATTACACCCAAATATCTATATTGCTTGACGATATCCATTTTAGCTTGCTGTAGATGCCAACTATAGTTGCTCATTCTGGAGTGCTTTTTAGGATCACATACAACTATCTGAGATTTGTGTGTGTTGATATTCAAGTTGTTGTCCTGAGCATACTCGCTCAACCGATTTAACATGTTTTGCAATCCTACAGGGGTCTGTGACAAAAGGACTAAATCGTCTGCATATAATAAATATGGGACTCTCTGTGATCCTATTCTTGGTGGATCACCTGCACAGTTGTTCAAATATTCGCCTATGTCAAGTATAAAGAAATTAAACAAGAAGGATGCCATAGCACATCCCTGTTTTAATCCCCTATATGTTCTAATCCTCGGCGATAGTTGGCCATCAAAGGTAATGCGTACTTGCATAGAGGTATTAGAATGGAGCAGGATTATCAAAGAAAGTAACGTGCTTGGGCAGTCATTTTTCTTTAATTTACTATAAAGTCGTTCTCGATCGATTGAATCGAAAGCGGCTTTAAAGTCTATAAATCCCAAATACAAAGGGGCACCCTGCTTTAGCTGCTGAGCCTGTATAATAGCAAGTGCAAATATATTAGGGATGGTGCCTAATCCCCTCACAAATCCAGACTGGTGAGGGTCTAATAATGATTTTTTTCCAATCCAAGCATTGAGTTCGTGGAGTATGATTCTACAAAAGATTTTACCTGGGGCATCCAATAGTGATATTGGGCGATAGCTATCTGGGGATTGTCGATCACCCTTTTTGTATATTGGGACTGTAATTGCCTGGGTCCATGTTAAAGGAATCATCTGATAGAGATTGATTGCGGTGAAGATGTGAAACAGGATGGTTGCCCATATCTCCGGATGCTTTTGCATAGCAAAGTTGGATAAACCATCTGGCCCCACTGCTTTTGACTTGCTAGCAGTTGTGATCAGTTGATATATCCCCGCCTCATTAAACTCTAGATTGAACGATGTGGTGCTAATCAAATTGCTGGAAGGGGAGCTACTCTGAGGTGCAGCATAGAGTTTACCAAAGTGCAAGATCCACGTCTGTGCACATTTAACTCACTAACACGTTTGTGCATTTATTTTTCACTTTAAAAGCAAAAATTGAAAAACCTTCACTGCAATTAGCTTCTGGTCTTACAAATGTCGGGAGAGGTCATTATCTCGGGATAATTAATGGCCCTCGCTGTGGGTGGACGTGTATCCTGCTGTTATGAATCTTCTCTTGCTCTACTGGCCTAAAATAACTCCAGAACTGGCCTCTGGATTTGTGCCAGGCATCCCTTTTTACACAATTTTAAAGTCCAAAAAAGCCAATAAACGTCTTAACAAAAGAAGGCACAAAGTCGTCCATAGAGTCCATCATAGCTGCCAAATGAGGCTCTACTGGAGGGTTTCACCAGCCCACTCGAGGACGCAGAGGCGCCAGAAAACCACGAGCAGGGCAGGCTGCTAACAATATCGTGGCTGAAGTCTGCGGCTAACAGTACAGTCACCTGAGAGCACCTCAGCTCTGCAGACTCTGGAACGGAACAGCGCTAGACTCTCCTGGGTCACCACGAGTAGGAAGAGGCTGATGTGTCTCCAATGCACTCTCCCCAACCTGGTATTAGGGCCATGTAATATGGACTGTAGGGTAATACGTGCTGGTGGTGGCTTTTGCATTTTAAAGTCCCCATACAGAACCAACAGATGACTTTGGAAAACTGCATATTCCCCCAAGACAGTTTTATTATCATTATTAGGGTATTTATTGAGCGAGGACCTAGGTTTGGGAAGCAACAATTCGTTTTACAATCATAGGGGGAAGAACACAGTGAGGGAAGCAGAGAATAGCAGAGGGCACTAACAGGGAAGGCGACGGTGGTCAATTGGCTGCAACGGATCTACATACAAGCGACCAGGGGAGGAGACAGTGGCGAGCAGATCACGGCATCTCCGGTAGGGTGCGGAGTGCAGGGTGTGTGGGCCTAGGTGTTGGGGTGGAGCCATTCCTTGAAGATGAAGGGGGTTTTGAGGGGGGGATTGCTTTTTCTCTGTTCAGGATGTAAACTAATAAAAGTATTTTTTTTTTTAAAAGAGAGCTGAAAAGAGAGCTGTAGGGACCTCTTTCAACCGTCCCATACAATTTGTGTAGAATTTTAATGATACACTGTAAATCTACTCTCTATGAGGGAATATGGAGGCCATCAGTGGCACGCGACAAAGATATTTGAAGAGGCCCTGTCCGCCATAAGGGGCCTTGGTGACTTAAGCCACTCTACTTTGCTTTTTTAAAAGACATCAGGGCTCATTACGAGTTCGGTGGTATCCCGGCAGTAATTGCACTGGGCCGCAACCAAATGGTGTTTCCATTACCACCACTTGGTCCGGCGGTATAGCCGGTATACACTTGGTCCAGCGGTATATAATCTTGATAATACCACTGGATTAAAAGTGGCGGTTTGGTGGTGTAAATCCCCATGGGGATTTTTGGTGGTATTACCTCTGATGGAATTATTGGATGGTAATACCACCAATTTATGGAGGTAAAGTGGAGGAGTTACCTCCACTTTCTTTCCCGCGCCGCCAAACTCGAAATGAGGCCCATTATCTTAAACATTGACATTTGCTGCTCAAATCTTGTCGGTACCCCTGCCTTCACCCAGAGTGCCCCCTCGGCTCTCAAAGTCTGCATTGTATGCGTTTACTTTACAGGGGTCGGTATGTAATATATGTTGCCCCGCTCAGTGGCATTACAGAAACATCCAGCACCCCAGGACGGGTACATGTGCACTCATGACGTGACAGTAGCACATGCGTTATGTGCTTGCCTTGAGAAAAGGGAGCAGCCATGCAGCATGGGTGTATTATCATGGCTGGGTCAACTAAGCCTTCCAACAACGCCCACGCCCCGGGTTGATAAAACGGGTGTCACGAGTGGGTTATAATAGCATCACTTATTATTACAGCCATGACTCGAATCGAGGAGGGAGCACGCCAGTGGACGGCGTATGCCCACTTTGAGAAGGCGGACGCCATCCCACTGTGCTTATAAGGAATACAAAAAAATAAACACTCGAACCCGGGTTGCTCAGTTGAAAGGCGACACTTAAATACCAGACAAAGTCCGTATTAAGACAACATTAAATGTATCATATGTTCACTTCCTGTGAGGTCACTTCCCAATGCTTGCATTACCGTCCCCACACTTTTTTAAATTTAGGATTGGAGCACTGATTACAGCGCTTATAAGCTGATGCGAGGCGGCATTTTGTGTTATATAAATTACCTTTTTTTATTATTCTACATGCCTTCCTAATTATTGACACTACCCAACTACTGCAGTGCAGCAGCCATACAATGGCAATGATCCATAATTCCAAATGGCCGTTTAGCGGATTGGGTAACCAGTGCTACAAGATTCCTGAGGGGGGCGGGCGCTACACTAACCACAGCAGTTACCTCGGATTTCTAACCCAAAGACAAGGTTGCAAGAGAAGCGGTGCTCAGGCGGAGCTTGCAAACTTAAGGCTGCAGAACCTGTCCAGCTACTGTGGGCCAGGGGGGTTCCCACCCCTTCAGTAAACTTTGCGATGATTCAGAGCGTGCACGTACACACACTCTCAACACGCAGCCCGGGCCGCATCACACCCCAGAGAAGGGCATCGCCCAGGCCTCTTCACACATGGCAGACACCCGCCCCCACCCACCACCTTGTCAGATTAGTAGAGGAGAGGCGCCGCCCGGGTGGGAGTGAGACCCTCTGCTGCACCCAAACACAAAGACTTTTGGGCGCCTCCTTTATAGTGTGATGGTGTGTACGTTTTTTTAAAAAAAATTAAAATGCCTCCTTGTTGGTTAACTTTCAAATAATCAGCACGCTTTCAAATAATCAGCGTGACATAAGCACCAGAATACTCGTCCAGCAGCAAAGACAAAATACACTTTGTAAAATATTTTAGTGTTATTCATATTTAAAAAAAATGCCTTTAAGGAACGTGAAACAAGGCGCCTAATGAGTCGGGGTCATGACTCCCCGAGCAACCAATCACAGTAGTTAGAGGTCCACGTCATGAGTCTGTCTTCCTCTTCTCTGCTGCCCATCACAGCAGATAAGAAGATGCGTCCTCGCCGGGTCCACGTGTTCGCGTTTCTCTTTCTGTGACTGTCTTGCTGTACACTCTGCTGTACACTTGCCGCTTTGTTGAAGTACACAGTTGTTCTGTGTGGCTGTTCCTTTGAGTGAGGGCCACCTTGGTGCACTGGCATATTCTCGCAGACGGGGCTGGCGACGCGAGTTCAATGTCCGGGACCAGGCAGGGATGTTTATGTCCAAATACATTAACCTTCGAAAGCTCGAGGGCGCGTTCGCTGCATTTCTTTTCTGGTCTGCAGTGTGGCACTGGGCCATACAATTGTTTCGGGCACTAATGAAAAAGTGGCCCACAGCAGTTGCACATGTCCTTTTGTGACACTGTTTGACTGGTACCCAAGGGGGAGTTTTTTGATAAAATGCGATGCAAATTGTGCATCGCATTTTAGCATTAAGCAACACTGGTCAAAAATATTAGCCGCACAGTGAAGTAATGCATTAAACTGGCCCACAGCAGCATTTTGCGTTTTTGGTTCGGCCGTGGGCCCACTGACCTATAGGCCATTCCGAGCCTGCTGGTCTGCAGCATGACATCCTTAATGACCGTGCTGGAGTGTATTTCAGTGCACGTGAAGGTGTGGAGTGTGTTAATATACTTGCTTACCTTCACTCTTAATCTGATGGTGTATTTTATCTCAGTAGTTGGATTGAATCCATTGACTACTCTACTATGGAATGGATATACTTTATAGGTGCAGCTAGCTATCCATTATCACATTCCCTCCTGGACTGCCAAGGGGAGATGCACGTGCTCGTTTATTGGGGCCATGCCAGAAATACTCTCGGCAGTTGAAATGCTATCGCTGCAGGGGGTACAGTTGAGGTGTATTACCGTGTATTTTCCAATTCTAGGAAAATATAATCCCTGCAAAGGCTCATAAATTCCAAGAAGAGAGAGAGAGAGCCCTTATTGCTATTTCTATCTCCCTCCATATCTCCTTTAGGGTTGTTCCTGCCCCTTTCCCAGGGCCCCCATACTTGGTATTGAGGACGTTCATTCCTGTTTAGCTTTGAATAAAGGGGGTTACGCTAAAAGAGATGCAAGGATGGAGAGCTTGGCTCGTGCTTCCGCACACGCCTTGCCCTCCTGCATGCATTAGGATGTGGTGCCGTTATTGGTGTTGGCTCCCTAAGCGAGGGCACCTCCTGGGAAATTGCCCGTTTACATTTTGCTACACCCTATGTGGTGTCACCTCCCATGGGCCATAGCTTGGGAGCATGTGATGCACCACGTAGCTTTCAGTGTCACACATGTCCCCAAACATAACAGGGTATTTATATTGAATCAAAGCTGCTCATGTGCCGAGGACACTTCATGGAGATTGTGGATTTGTTATTTTGGTATCCTTGTATCTCATACTTGCCTCTCCCATGGTAAGGTTACCTTGCAGAGCGAACAGGGTGCTTGCTTCGCCCATAACACTTTGTCTTGCTCAGCAGAGAATGGTTTCATTGGTGGCAGAACTACTTATGCACTATCCCATTAAGGTTCTTTTTTGCCCCTCCCATGCTGGTGCATACATGTTTCCCTTACAGGTGATGCGGGTGGAGTTTCTCCCATTGGTCTTGGCAGGTTTTTGTCACTGTGATTCTTTTAGAATGACATTGTAAGGGTATTCTGTCTAGGCTTTTTCTCAGGCGTTAAGTGCTCCAGTTTACACTGTTGGTGACTGTATGAAGTTAGGATTTGTGTTTAATATGTCTCCCATCCGGTTGGTTTCCCCTTATAGTGTAGGTGGGAGTTGCTAGGCAAAGGAGGCCCAATTAATTTCTTTCCCCCCTTTTAAGACTTTATTATACACCCTGTGAACTCTTCAGTTTAACGTTTACAACCCTTGCTGTATTTCCTCCCCCGTCCTACAATATCTAGACTCATGTGAGCAAGTAGGGACTTCCTACGGAATTGGATATGCAACACATGGCTTGTGGTCATGTTCCTTGGGGTAATCCCTAGATCACACCAACAAGGGTGCACAACACTGCAGTGTGGCTTTGAACTTGCATAATAGGAAGCATACAGTCTTGCCATAGACTAGCTAATCCCCCTCTCTATCGCGAGTGAGGGTTTGGATTCTATTAAAGAGACAGAGGCGACTATTAACTCTTCCTCCCTCCCAGGGCTATGGGAGTGGGTTTGCTGGGGGAGGGAGATGAGCAATGGTACAGAGAAACGATGGAGTGACGCCGGTCACAAGTCCTGTCCCTTCTATGGGCACAGCTTAGGTAATAGACTCATCTCATGATGGGTGTTCGGAATGCCTTTTTTTCTCCAGAACGGTAATTTCTCTTGCCATTCGTTTAGGAATAAGTGGGACATAATTCTAGTGTATTTTCACTCCTAAGTGTACATTGTGATCTTCTATTGCAATGTCTGCAACGGGTACGGTGCACAGTGCTTGTATCAGACATTTATCTTGCCTTTGTCATCAGTATACAATTTCCTACATCCCTTGACATAATGCAGGAGAGTATTTTATCATGGTTAAGAGAGAAGTGACAGGAATTGTATGGTGACACCTTGTTAGGTAAAACACGTCAAGGTCAATGGGGAATGTTTGGTTTTGCTTCATCTTCTTGTGTGGCGATAGGCAAGGTACCTGGTGACACCCATCTAGAGTTCAAGAGAAGATTCTTTTTCCTTTGGAGGTTGAATAAGGTAATAATTAGGTAGTTACGGTCAGGAAATGCTAAAGGGGGGACATAGTAATGTACCTTATCCTACCAGACATTGGGCCTCATTCCAAGTCGGGCAGTCCGGTAAAAAAGGGTCAGTATTCGTGGATACCAGAACTTTACCGGACCGCCAGACTATGGGTTTGCCGGTGGGCCACCTGGGTTACCTCGAGGGAAAGGCTGAAGGTAAGCCAGGCGCCCTACCGGCCCCGTATTGCCGGTAATGATGGCAGATTCCCTCATGGAGTACTATGCGAGTCCATGAATGGGGATTTACACCTTCATTCCGGCACTCAGAATCCTGCAGCAATGCTGCCGGACCAAGTGCTAGAAACGGTAACACCATTTGCCGGTATCCTGGCGTCTCTACCACCAGGATACAGCAAGCTTGGAATGAGGCCCACTGTCCTTTTTCAGCAAAACTGTAGTCCCCCTGGGATGGATCACATGGGAAGGAATCCCCCCCTCCCCTATGGGACTGGCGACAATCATCATCAAGGAATGCAGTATGGACTGGCGACAATCATCATCAAGGAATGCAGTATCAACACACGTTACCTCACCCTACCCCTCTTCCAAGATTAACTTCTACTATCCCCTTCCTCGATACAGCTAATATGTATTATTGCTAACTTGTATATTAATGCTGAAGAGCTAGGCAGTATTGGGTATTACGCAAACTAACCTGCATAATAACATTGAAAATGCACATAATTAAACCAACATGCATAACATTACTGACAATGCATGTAGCCAAACTAACATGCATAACACCATTGATGATAGTAAATATTGTGCAGGTAGTTTGACAGACGATACTCTGACAAGGAAAATGGCCAGGAGTACAAAGATCACTTGCAGGCAACTGAACGAGCGGTCTAGTGCTCAAAGGGCGGGGTTTGGCTTGAAGGAGAATGTTAATCCAACGCAGGAGGAGTTACTCGCGGTTCAAGGTGCAGTTCAAGCTCAGGCTCAAACAAAAGCATTGGAGAGACACGAAAACGGAAAGGCTATCCCCAAAGAGGACAAGTGGGAAGCCAAACCAGACGAGAGTTGAAGCGTGGAAGAAACAGAACACATGACCGGGGTGAAGCCTTAGTCTTCAGCGAGGCTGCAGACCCCACTGGACACTCTATTACGGCTGGATATTCCTACAAGGAGACAGCTGTCGGAGACCACCACAAAGGAAGCAAGCAGGTATCAGTTGCGCCTGGGAGCTCTAGGAGTCTGGGGAAGTGCATGGGTGAGTTAAGGAGCTGGAGAGGGAGGGTCTGGGACCCTCCAACGAACCAAAACCCGTTGTATATTTGGCATGCACGTGAAACAAGCGATACAACGATCCTGTGCGATTTTGGGACCCGCACCCAAAACTACAAGGATCTGGAACACCGAAACAAATGGGGGGGGGGCGGGTCTGGGACCATACATCTAACGAAAGACAGTTGTATGTTTGGTAAGAGTACACAATGCACCTGTGAGAGTCTGGGTCCTACACCCAGAACCACAGGGGTCTAGGACCCTAATAATTGATGAACATCTAACGAGAGACAGTTGTATGTATGGCAGGAGGATAAGCCAAACAAATACAAGGCATATGTGCGAGTCTGGGATACACACCCAAATCCACCAAGGTCTGGGTCCCTGGATCTATCAAAGGATATTTAACTATTTTGATGAGAGGGACTGAGACCCTGAAACAAACAAGACATTTGAAGCAAAGGTTAAGACCCCTAAGACTTAAGGCAGAGGAATCCTACACCAGTAGTACACCCGAGATGTGAGCTAAAAGAACAATTCCTTGTAAGCCATTCACAGAGTAAGTTCGAGGAAATGAAAACATCCCCAAGTTTGGAACGTTACCTTTATGAACAGTATTTTTGCAACACTTTTTACGGCCAGCAAGACTGGGAACTTGTCAGTTGTTTGAACAAATAAAGAACACTATTTCCTTTGAGAGGAGATCAACCCTGCACCTTATATTAGTTTGTTAGTGTTGAGGACAGTAGCAGAGTTTTGGGACACGGCAGTGACAAACAATTTAGTGTCGGACAGCCTAACAATACCATTAGTCTCCTTTGAGGTAGAGAAACCCCTCGTAGCATTAGGGATAGAAAGGCATTTTCCAGTCCTACTTCTGCCCCTTACAGTAGTTGTTTGTGCCTTATGTACAAGTGGGTATCCAGATTATGGAGGTTTGGTTCATTGGATTGTCCCCCTTTATTTTCATGCCCTTCTAGGTGGGTATTCATGAACCTTTAAGGTTGGCAGGGTAGCAACTCATCTTCCGCCTTTGGCACATATATCCTCTTCAGGGGCTTTTCCTTGGGAACCACCCTAATAGAATATGTGCACCCTAGCCCTTGGGATTCCAGGGACGATTGCCTCATTTGCCCAGGGCTCCTTTCTCCGGGATTCTTGCAAGCTCCCAAACTCAGGGGATGACACTATTCCCGTTATGAGAAGGTCTCATGCATGAACTCAACTCTTGGATTCCTTCCCTCATAAAGCAGGGGTTGGTAACTCCACCAACAGTCATTCTTTATAAAACCCCTCATGCACATAGATGGCATTAAATAAAAGTGCATTGTAATATTGCTTTCCTGCATTACATCAGGGTGGTGCAGTACGTTATAGCGGTTTAATTTATTTTGCGCTGAAGCACGCAATCAGGGCGCACACCAACACAGGAGAGGCACCACACAAGACAGGACACAGAGGAAAGCAAGGTAAGAGGGGGGTTCAGTTATTCAAATAAACAGGGTTTCAAATGTTTCCGAAAGGAAGACGAGTTCCTTTCCTGCCATAAATCAATAGGCAAGGAATTTCAAGCATGGGAAGCTGGGCAGCCAAGCTCTAGTTTTATTTCCACAAGCCCTTATGGCATGTCTTGCGTCAATAAGTTGGTTTGTCATTATTTATTTTCCTCCAATAGATTAAAAAACGTAACTGTAAAAATATTGTATAGTGAGGGAGATAGGCAGACTCCTTGATCCATACATTGTAGTAGTCTGGACTTCAGATCAAGCAGGGCCTGACCCTGCCTGAACCCAGACTGCCATTTGTTAAGGATGCCAGATTCATTCAAAAAATATGAAATGTGCAAATGCGCCACTCGATCCAAAATCTTCAAAAGGAACGGGGTATTTAGTGATGGGTCAGTAGTTCGCCAGAGTTTTAAGCAAGGATGTGATCCATGCCTTCTTAAGTTCACTCGGAACATGGTTCTCCTCGAAAGAGGCATTCACAAATCTACACAGAGTGACCATTAACACAGGGGAGCATTCCTTAATTATCAGAGAGGGGCACAGATCTGCTTTACAACAAGTAGGTTTTAGATTTGCACTAAACAAGGAGGTTCACTTTCTGTGATAGATCTAAATTTAAATTGATGGTCTATACCCTCGGGCGGCCAATTACGATTCTCCACAGAGCTAGCTCCTCTAGCACATGATAATTCATTGCTCTTTACACTTTTTTAAATCTTATCCAATTTCCCCAATATGGCTTCTTGGATCGTGGTGCACTAAGCCACATCCTTTACAATGATATCTGATTTAGTCTTACAGGGGTCCTCCAATTCTTTTAATATCTTAATCATTTCCTTAGAGTTAGAACGCACATTTCTGATCCTATTTTTTTTTTAATTGTGTTTAACTGTATTTTACCCATTTTTTTTTAAAAGTCCCTCGTCATGAACACTACTTGTTTCTTTAACTTTAAAAGTTCCAAATCCTTGGTTTACTTGTGATTTTTTTTGTGTGCAATGAGTTCAGGTCAAGGCTCTCCAGGAAGTTTCCAACCGCGATCACCGGCTTTTGGTTTGTCCCGTCCATCAAATAAGCCCACCAGTAATCTGATACTATTATCATACAAGTCTTTCTTGGCTCCAATGACTGCCAATTTAAAATCTTTCACTGCCAATCTATCTTTTTCCAGAGAACATTGTCAGGATTTCCATGCATAAAAAATGTATTCTTGGTGGATTTCAACTTTTGTAGGTCTGAAGAAAACCATAGGTTATTTCTCCTTTCTATGGCCAGCTTTGTTCTCAGAGGGCCTAGACACTCAACAGCTTCCTGTAAGGACTGCCTATATGCCGCAGCAATTTCATCCGCTGTTGCAAATTCCGTCACTTTCTGTGACATGGGTGTTAACCAACGAGCAAGAGATACTGGCGTCAGTTTTTTAAAAGAATTCCTAACCATAAGGCTTTTTTTCCACAACATTGGGCAAAAAGGGTTTGTCTAAAACCACCCTACATTGTATAAAGAAATAATGATCAGACCAAGGACATGGAGACCGATAAGTCCTCCATTTTAATATTATGCAGGCTATCATCACTATTGCTGAGCCAAAAATGTGTTTGGGTGGCTTAAGGTAGTACTGGTTGAGACATTTTTATTACACCAGTAGCACTTTTACAGCTCCAATTAAGCCATTAACTCTCAGAAGACTGCTTTGCAAAAACAATGGCAGGCAAAGTTTGATTACACGCATTGGGCGGGTAGGGCCGGTAACTGGTTGGAAATGGCTATAGGGATGGGTTAATAATCAAACACTTACAAGCTGCGTGTTCCTCCTCATATGCCATTTCTTCCTATCTGTATTCTAATGCAATAGTTTCAGCTTATAGCCATTAGGTGGCTTCAGCGCCACCTAATAGCTCAAACAGGAAATGAATCAACACAAAAAAATAGTAAAAGGAGATGTTCCCATAATGTTGCTGACAAAATAGGTACGCACATTGAAACGTCCGAACCTGCTTCAAAATATTCGCTGCAGAGGAGACCACTAGGGGATGCGGAGCAAGATGGCTGCGTAGTAGCACAGCTCCATCCCCAACCAGCAAATCCAGAGAAATTCCCTACCTCACAAAGTTAAATCTCTTCCCTGGGACCTGCAGACGTGTGGCGGAACAAGCGGGCAGCACTCCGGGTGGTTGAGGAGTACTTTGTGATGCGGACAGCGACTGACCAGCCAGAATGGGACAGCTTGCCGGCCTGCGGTCTTGTGGCATCAGTGCGATACAGGAATGCTGTAACCCCTCCCTGGGGAGGCGCAGCGCCAGAGGAGAGCTAAGCGGAGGCCAGCCGCACGACCATCTAGGCGGTGGCTGCAGCATCAAGGAGTGTGTTGGGGGAGTGAAACGATGCAGGGGAGAGCTGGCGGGAGCCAGCCCTGGTAGTGTGGAGGAGTGCATGCAGGTTGCTGCAGGAGGCTGGACCCTGCATGCCGAAGGACTGTGAGCGCACTTCCCACTGCAGAGGACAGCCCCTGTGCGCTATAAGATAGAGGAAACTCCAACGGGTAGACCGCCCATAAATGAAGGCAGAGTGGCGTGTGGCTGTAGCCTAGTAATCATCCTGGGCCTGGTCCATCATTGGTGCCTCACATTGCCTGCAGGACTGCGCGACATAGTGCAAGTGAGAATGTAAATCTGCAGGGAGAAACGGGACTGCCACGGTGAACCATGGATGGGAGACAAGTGGAGTAACAACCGATGCCAGCAACGTTGGAACCATAGTTTAATTGGTGCAGGGGGCCTGCTGAGCACCGTTAACCCCTATTGGTAGAGGCCACCAACGGGAGCATGGACGTTTGAAAGAGGGATTAGAAGATCCCTGTCAAGGAGGTAGAGCACACCCCGAGTAAGCAGAATGAGCTCACGAAATGGGGCGCCCGAAGAGGTGGTGGATTTGGGGCAATGTTAGCAGGGCCCCGACCCACAGAAGAAGTGGGGCCTGTGAAAACCCATTCTTCCAAGTGGTTATGGGTTCCAAGAGCACAGGTGCATTATTGCCAGAAACAAGAAGAAAGATGGGGGAGTGACAGGTGGCTTGGACAGCCTACAGCAAGATGTCCAAATGATTTTATTGGAACTGAAAGCTTTTAAGGTGGAGGTGCAACTGACTATGGGCACGGTCACGGAATGTCTTCAAAAGTGGAGGACACAGTGGAGGCCCTGGAGCATAGTCAGCACTTGGCAGACGTTGGAAATTTTGGTATGGAAGCACGAATTAAAGAATTGGAAGCCAGGGAAAGGAAAGCGAGAAGCAAACTGGATGATGTAGAGAACAGGCAGAGGCGAAATAACATACAAATATGGTGCCTGCCATCGACGTAATACGTTTGGTATACAGGTTTTCATTCTAAACCCCTCTCCTCCTACCGGATAGAACGACGCCGGTAACGTTGGCCCCTGACACAGTGGCTTCAAGAGGAGGGGCTGGATTACCGGTGGAGGTTCCCCTTTGCTCTCTCCTTCGAATACAAGGGCACGCAGTACGAGGTAAAGCAAGGGGAAGAAGCAGGCCTGGAAGGGGAGGAGATGCTCCAAGACGGGGGAGAGCAGTGCCAGCTGATGGAGCACTTTCGAAATGCATTTGCCCAGGTATCATTTCTTGGCAGATGTGTGGAGGGTTCATTTTCCACGTAAACCAGGAAAGACAGCTCCCTGGTCAATAAAGTAACCTCGCCCAAGGTGGAGGCTGTCACATGGTCTGACCACAAGATGGTTACGGTGGGGTGGAAGGTTGAGCGAGCGGATGGGGGGGGGTCGACCCGATTACGCTTCAACAACACATTGATGAGACCCAATCTTTAGAGCGTTCCTGGGAAAAGAGATAAAGGGGTACTTTAAAACCAATGACACAGGGGAGGTCCCCAGGAGCACGGTTTTAGAAGTGGCCAAGGCCACAGTGTGAGGGTTGCTGATTGTGGAGGGGGCAAGGACAAAGAGAGAGAGGGACTTTGTGTAAAACAGACTGCGGGAAGAACTGTGGGTGCTGTGTGCCCAGTACATGGTGAAAGGCAGGGATAAGAAGAAGCTGGTGTCCACGATGAGGAATAAACGACAAGAGCTGCACTCGGGTTTGATTGGAGGGGTGGTTAAAAAGATGAGGTACACCAAGCAGAAGTACTACAAGAAGGGTGACAGTCTGGGTACCCTGCTAGCGAACAAGAAGGGTGGAGAGGAGAGTGGACCGGATACATAGGGAAGATGTGACCTTACTGGAAAAGAGGGGCGGTATCCAGTTTTGTTTTGCAAAATACTATGAGAATCTTTACTCCGAGATAGGAGGCGAGTGCCTCAAAGAATATCTGAACACACTGACGATCCCATGGCTAACGGCAGAGGAGGGAGCAATGCTGGAAACGGGAATCACAGGAGAGGAAGTGACTCTTGCAATAAGAAGGCTAAAAGGTAGGCAAGGCTCCAGGAGAAGATGGGGTTACTGCTGACTTCTATGAGCAATACCAGAAACTCTTGGCAGAGCCACTAGCCAAAGTGTTTAATAGAGTCTGTGAGGCAGGGGATATACCTCTCTCCTTTCTGAAAGCTATAATCTTAGTTACACCCAAACCGGGGAGGGACCACACAAGCTGTGCTGCATATAGACCCATCAGACATTCTGCGTAAGACCCTCCACAGAAGCAAGGAAGCAGTGTGTCCCTGATTGTCATTGGATGCCGAAAAGGCTTTTGACTGGATCAACTGGAGGCGCTGGATCTCAGCCCTCTATTCCAGGCCGAGAGCGAAAGTAGTGGTTAACGGAGTGAAATTCCAGGTCCTCATCTTAGAGAGGGCCACGATGCAGGTAGGCCCGCTTTCTCCCCTCCTAAATGTTCTGGCTAGGTCATGGGCAATTGCAGTGAGGGAAGATCTAGGAATCTCAGGGATCAAGATGGTGGGTGGAGAGTACAAGCTGAGCCTCTTTGCTGACTAGGCCCTGCTCTATATTACTAACCCGAGGATGTCCGTTCCCCGCCTGCTACAGGGGCTGGCCAGATACAGCGATCTGTCTGGATTGAAAATGAATGTGGAAAAATTGGTCACCTTTGTGCAAGGGGACTTCCCAATCGAGGACAGGGAGTGTACTAGGGAATTACTCTTTCAGGTGCAATCGAATGGCTTCCGTTATCTGGGCGTTGAGGTTTCACAGGACTTCGCAGATCTCTTTTTGATAAACTTTACCCCACTTTGGGCTAGCATACAGTGGGACATGCATCGTGGGAGCAGGCTCACTATTTCGTGGATGGTACGACTAACCTGCATAAAAATGGTAATATTGCCCCCAAGTTCCTGTTCCTCTTACAAAGGCTTTCAATTATTTCCACCAGCTTTTTTTTGGGCTGGAGCTAAACTCAGAATTGCAAATAGAGTATTTATTATCCCACGAACAGAGGGTGGGGTGGGTTTCCCAGACTTGAGGCATTATTACCGGGTGGCCCAATTACGCATTATGGTGGCGTACATATGGACAATGCAGTTTTGGCCCCGATTACGTTGGAGGAGTGATGTGTGTGCCCCAGAAACAGATCCCGAGGAGGGTGATTCAACACCCGGTGCACGCTGTGTTTAGGTCCATTTGACATGACTGCGGTGCCACACATTGGCTCTTCACATGGCCCTCACCATTAAGTTGCATATGGGCTCCCCCCACTGAGAGATCTTAATGCAGAACCCCTACAGTTTCAGCCCTGGTGTGAGGCTGACCTGACTAGAGCGGGTCAGATTTGGAAGGGGGGGGGCCTTAATCCCGGTGGAGCAGATGGAAGAATGCCTCCACATTGGCAGTAGCTCTGTATTTCGGTACCTACTCAAGGGGGCACTCATGGACCCCAGGGAAGGGGGGGGAGAACCTGGAGAGAGACCCAACTGCCTTTGAAGAGCTGTTATTGCGCAATGAGGGATCCAAGGGCCTAATAGCAAGGATGTAAAAGGCCCTTCTGTTAGTGGAGCCTATTGATCCACCACTGGCAAGGAAACAGTGGGCACAAGATCTAGAGAGGGCGATAAGATACATTGTGGGCTCCGATGTGTATGACAGTGTCTCTCTCTACGGTCTCCTTACAATACAGGATGTAGGCGATAAAACTTCTCCATAGGTGGCAGTACCTCTTGCCCCCCTCCACCCCGCACCTCCCTCCCACCATCTACCTCATCTGTACTCAGCCATGGACTCTCGCTGTTGGAAATGTCGCCAACCAGGAGGGGATTACTACCATATATGGTGGGGCTGTTCCTGCATACAGATATACTGGAAGGAAGTCATCTCCTGGGTTAAAAGGATTGATGGGGCGAAAGGGGGCTTTTGCTGTGGATGGTATTGTGTCCAGTAAAATTAGAAGAGGGAGAGTTAGAAGAGGAGGGACATATGTGCGTGTCTTGATAGTGGCGGCCCGGAGCTGTATTGTGCAGTTTTGGAAGAGGAAAAAAGTGTGTACAGAGAGAGGATGGGTCGCGGAGGTGCGATCTACTTATGATATGGAACAATATTGAAGGAGCACAGCACCCTTCTTCAGCAAGTATGGGAGATAACTAGCCCCGGGGCAGAGAAATGCCCCAGACGCAAGTTTATTAAGAGTTATTGATGTGATGCATAAGGGGGGGGGAGGTGGGCGGGTGACGGTACTACTTATAAGTGAAACATGCTACTGATTGTAACTGGACAAATAGTGATTACTTATGTGAAAATGACAATCACATTTCATTTGAAATAACAAACAGCACATAGATATGGGCAAATGTTTGTCTATTGACATTATTTGCATAGAATTGGAAATATAGAATTACAAAATGTACACGTTTAGTAGTAGGAGGAAAGATCAGGGACATATTTGTCATAAGAATATTAACATTCAAAGAATGTCAAGATTTGTTTTCCTATATCCATGGGATATTTTAATTAGCAATGACTTATTGAAAATGATACCAATTTGCTTTAATGTTAGAAGCTATTATAAACTCTCTCACGCTGCATTGTGAGTGCTATATTTTCTTTGTATTGCTACTGTGATTGTCTTTTTGCTAGAGGCTTCTTGCGTTATGGTGCATGGTTCTAAATACACAGCTTTAAATAATGTTCTATTGTGGGTTTTGGGTACAGTCAAACAATAAAAGGAATCGTTGTCATTAAACATAAGGTGGTTTTGAATTATTTTTTAAGACAATGGGCCTCATTACACATCGCCCGGTATGGAAACAACGGTGGCGGTAAACCCGCCGCCACCATTGTTTCCATGCCGGGCGATCACAACTCCTGCAGGCGGGAGGTAATGTTCCCGCCAGGTCTGACCTGGCGGGTTTAACACCGCCCGCCTGCAGGGGGACGAGATGCTGCCGGTGTTTCCATGATCCCCATTCCCATTGAGTCCCATAGGACTCAATGGGAATGGGGATTTACACCATTCCGCTTCCGTGATTCCCGGGAAACCGGGGTTGTAATGCCCCGGTAATTCCGGGAATCACGGAGGCGGAATGGTAATACGAGTCTGGCGGTAACCAGGCGGTTTTACCACCGCGGTTACCGCGGACTCGTAATGAGGCCCAATGACCCTTCAGAAGAAATCAAGTTATGCAAATACTGCAGCCTCGTTGACAGTATGTACATGAACATAAAACAAAGCATTTCTCGTGCCAACAGAAATAAAACACAAAAGCATACATTTACTAAAAATAAAAAATAAAAAAACGAACTCCCTGCGAAGCAAAACCCCAATATGAGACGTTTTGCACGCTTCGGCGCGCTTTCATGTGGTCTTGTGGGGAAATATGCAGCCAAGCAACCAGGCGACCTTGGTGCGACTCCCCGCTACGACTAATCTATTTATGAACAGATTACAATATTTTTCATCACCAGCCTACCGTTTTTGCATCTGCCCTCTGATAAAAGGTGGAAGGATGCCGCTCACCCACCTGCACCTTCAACTTGTGCCCTGAATTGTTGGACAGCGCTTTCCATTTTTATTTATTTATTTTTTTATTTATTGATACATTTTACAGACACGCTTAGCATTTCAGCACGCCTGCTGGCCTCACAACCTCATTTTGTGGATCTTTGTCAGGTATCTGGTCACGTGACACAGAGCATGGCCATGCACTTGAAAAGACTGACTGAGAAACAGGAAGGGGCGGACTCCTGACGCAGCTCGGAGGCCGAAGTTTGCTGGAAAGCAAGGGTCACGCTAGTAAGTTGGAAGGACCCTATGGATGAAAGGATGCAGACAGCTCACGCAGTTCAGAAACTAAAGCACTGAGCAACAGCAAAGGGCAAGGGAACACGCACTGAAGCCATTGCTTTGAGTCGGAGGCAAAATTGAGTGGGGTGGCTCCAACAAGTGGGAATGGCCGAAGTGCTGGACATGCCCCTGTAGGTCAGGGGAGGGTGGCGTGAGGAGTCAGGAACGAGACGCGGACACAGGAGACATGCTGGGGGCTGGAAAATACTTCACTATCCCTATTCTAGGAGAATTGTTCCTACCTCAACCAAAAACACATGAGTCTGTCCTGTGTCAAGATGTCCAAACATAAGGTATGTCCTGTGTCCGTAATCTTGTTTTGGTCCTCACACTCTGAATTCTCTATATCCGTCGTTCTCCGCCAGTGTATACATTGTTTTCAATCCCATGTTGTTTCCCTGTTGCCCTGCGGGCGCTTTGAAACACAATTCACATGTTGTATAAGCGCCTCACAAATGCACAATGAATAAATAAATACATAAACTCTACAGTGCAAATGATGCTGTTCACACAAAATTTAAAATTCAACAAAAATGTTCCAATGACCAATGTTCACAGTTCCAGGGAACAGCTTCCTTGCACAGTGTCCTTGTGTCTATCTTACCAATTCAAAAAGAATAACTAAGTTCCAAGAGGATTACTCTCTCTCCTCTTGGTCAAAAAGGAGTTCCAATGAACAATGTCCCCAACCTGAGGGAATGGATATCCTTCACCAGATTCCTTTTACCAGTCTCACCAGTTCAAAAAGAATAATCAGGTTCCAAAAGGATTACTTTTTCCCCTTGGGGTATTCATTTTTCTTGGGGCATCGAGTCCCTTCCCCAGGCCTTCTCTTCCTGTTTAATATTAGCAAATCCTAAGGGTATGTCTCTCCCTAAGCACTCTCCTTTCTTCTGGGCTTGTTCTCAACAGTTCGTGATTTCAAGGGCATGGCCTTCGTTGAAGTTCGTTACCATTTATGTCTATATTTGTCTTCATCTGGTATACTCTCCTACCAGGACTTGGTTACACAAACACTTAGCTTCGCCTGGTATACTTCCCTGACAAGACTTTACTACACAAATTACTTTCTTTCAGGTTTGGGTTTAATAACCCATTAATGGCTTTCTGTACTATTACTTTCGCTTGTTTAATGGCTTTGCTGTTCACGTCTCGTTGCGTTTTCAAGAAGCGCTTTAGGCCACCCGGTAATCCACTTGCTTTCATTAGGTTCACCGTTGGTTTTTGGCTTCTCCTCGCTTCGGTTGCCTTCAGTTTCTGTTACTTCTACGAAGCGACATTCACAAGCTGGCAACCCAGTACCTCTTTCCTTCCCAGGGCTGTTGCCTCCAACACTCTATTGCTGTCTCCTGCTGTAGCGTACTGGCTCTGTGTGCGCCCCGTCAAGCACTCTAACTATGTCTCCTTTCGCAGTGTGCAGTTCCCACTGTTCTCTCAGCGGTGGAGTCCCTGCACCCAGGCATCTCCTCTCCTGCTTTGGATTCGCCTTCAGGTCGCATGCAGCGGCATGTTTCTCTGAAGCGTGGTAACGGACTGAGCTCTAATTCGGTGTCTGCAGCTCTCCTCTCTCCGTGTCAGCTGTAGCCGGCCCGTATTGGAACTTCATGGCTTGCTTAATCATTTTCCAACAACTAGACTGCTGCGATGGTCGCCCCGGTCCTCGTGATCTTCATTACTCTGTTGTTCTTTCCTGTGTCAGTAGTTCTGGGACCAAATCCTGTAAGGTTTTGAGGAAGTGGCTACTGAGCCTCCTTGGAAGTGATCCTCACTACTCCCTGCCTCTTCCTTGTCCCAGTTGCCAATGTACTATCCCTAATGGGAGTTTGGGGAGCAATAACAGTTGATCCGTCAGGAGGTTGGGAAGGAATGTGGCAATATGACATCAAGGCAAGTGGGACAGAGGAAACATCCCTTAAAGGAAAAGGGGGGGTATGTGGTTTACTCCAACAATGCGCTGTTACTCTCCCGAGGTGTACCTCCCCCAGATGGTCCTCCCTCGTATATCTGCCCCCAGAGTTAGGATCAGGTAGCGGCTGCCGTCCCAGTGCCATGTAGGCGGAGGCCTCCTCAAGGTAAGAAGTGAGGACATCGCCAGATTCATCACAGTGGGCAGCTGCCACAAACAAACCACCATGGGACCCTGAAAAAATGCATTGTGAGTCTCTCTGCATGGTTCAGATGGCCTTCTTTGCATCCTGTCTGCATATTGTAACCACATCTCTCTGGAATGAAACACGGTCTTAATCAGTATACAAACAATTCAGTCTGTAAATGATCCTCATTATGTAAATAAATCACCTGTGTGAAAATGGAGGGGAATGAATAGCACTAATTAGGGTTTGTGACTGCTTTGCATAAAGCCAAAGACCATAAGAATCATTGCATATTGTTATTCTTGACAAATACACATTTCGAAGGGATTGTGTCCTCCGACGTATTCCTTATCTTAGATATAAATCCTTCAGCTTTGCTGGCCTCGGAAAATTTTTTCGCCAGAGGGCGCTGCGCGTCGATGATCGCCGAGTCGATGACCCTCGACGGCCTCCGTGCCGACGTCGACGTCATCCTGCCTATAAAGGCCGCGCGCAGCGTCCGTTGCTCAGTTCCGTTTTTCCGCGCTTCGTTGTGCCTCGGAACACCGTTGCTCAGTTCTCGTCAAGATAAACGTATATAATAACTACTATTTACCTCGATATCGATGGCATCCTCCTCCGACCCGACGACCCCTCGGTCCGGTTTCAAAAAGTGCCGAGACTGCGGGAAGAAAATGTCGTTGACGGACCCTCACAGGGTCTGTTTGTGGTGTCTGGGAATCACGCACCAGAGTTCGGAGTGTGAGGAATGCCTTTCCATGACGGCGAAAGCCTTGAAGGAGCGTAGGGGGAAGCTCGAGAGAGGTAGGTCAACTTTAACTTCCTCGAAAGCTTCTTCGGTAGAGTCGAGACGTTCGTCTCCTCACCATAAAAAACACTCTCGATCTAGATCACGAAGTGGCTCCCACCACTCGTCGACATCGAGACACTCGAAGAAGAGACGTAGGAGATCCCCTTCGTCATCTTCGTCGAGTTCTCCTGAGAGAGTTCATTGCCCCACAAAACGCAGCTCGCAAGCTGAGTGGGAGGAATTCAGGAAAAAGATGCTAAGCGTCTTCGAGAAAGCGGCCTCGTCCCCCTCGAAGACAGCTGAGGGTGATACCCCGGGTAAAAAACCCAAAAAATCTAAACGCCGCGAGTCGCAGTACCCGGCGGAAAAGTCAACCCGAAAGCGCCTCGAGCCATCGGGAGATAAAGCATCATCGACGCCATCGTCGAAAACTCCTTCGAAACAGAGGTCGGCGCCATCGACGCCGTTGTCGAAGGATCCATCGGCGCATCAGTCGATCGAGTCGACGCCGACGTCGACGCCGATATCGACGCCGGTGAAGGAAAGAACCACGGCTACTCCACAGCCAACGGTTAGACAAAAGACCTCCGACTCGACGCCGAGAACGTCGACGTCGTTCTCGAGCAGGACTCCGATCCTTTCGAGTTCTTCGAGGCCTAGTACACATTTCTCGACGCTTTTCACGGCGCCTTCGAGTACTTTCACGTCGGTGTCGACGACATCGACGTTTTCAAGGCCTGTGATGATGGCTCCTTCTGCATTGGAAATGGGGTTTATACCATTCCAAAAACCAATGTATCCCCCTTTAACCTCGATTTTTGAGGAAAGGGAGGTTTCAGACCAAGATATTGATTTACAGAGGACCACATCACCAGAGCCAGAGACTTTCGCCTCTGAGGAAGGAAGATTAAAAAATCTTCAGGATGCACTTCAGGAAGCTAGTGGCTTGGACACTTCTCCTGAAGCAGAATTTATCAAACCAGACCCAGGAGAACATGCGGAGACTCCATATAGAGCTCTGATGTCTAGAATCATAGAATTTATGGGTTGGTCTGCACCTTCTCCTGCCTTTCAGCAGGATGACCTCACTGACATACTGGACAAGGGCCCACAGGAGGATCCTGTGGTTCCATTTCACTCTGCTCTACAGAGAAGGATTTTGACAAACTGGGAAACGCCAGAAATTATCCCGGCAGTAAATAAAAAACTGTCAACAAAATACAGGGTGGCTAGTTCTGACCCTGAATATTTGTCAAAACACCCTACTCCTGAGAGCTTGGTTGTACAGGCTGCAACCTCATCAGGCAGCACATCTGCATACCCCACTGCTCCGCAGGATAGGGATGACAAAAAGTATGATGCCATGGCTAAGAAGGTTTTTTCTGCCTGTAGCATGGCGTTAAAGTCTATTAACGCGACCTGTACGCTCGCTAGGTTCAGCCACACCCTTTGGGAGTGCGCTTCATCAGCGGCTGACTGCCTCCAAGAAGGAGAGGAAAGGGACGCATTTTTAAACATCATCAGGGATGGTAAAGATGCGATGTGCGAGACCCTACAAACTGGCCTAGATTCTGCTGACAGTATCAGCAGGGCCATGGCGGCAAGTACCACAATCCGCAGGCATGCGTGGTTGAGGAAGTCTGGTTTTGCCTCTGACGTGCAGACCAGGCTTTTGAATATGCCCTTTGACGGTTCTACCCTCTTTGGAAAGAAGGCGGATGACAGTTTGGAGAAACTGCAAACGTCCAAGGCAGCAGCCAAGTCATTGGGAGCTGCTATCCGTCAGAATACCTTTCGTCCTTCGGGATCATCGTGGAGAGGACGGTCCTTTCGTTACTATTCCTCATATGGAAGGGGCAGGGGACGACCGGCTCAAAGAGGCCAAGGAAGATTTACCCGTGGTGGACGGGGTAGGGGAAAGAAAGCCGCACCCGCAGGAGCAGGAGCCACTTTACCTTCGGCAACTGCATCAGCCGCTTCAAAACCACTCTGAGGTCTCCCCTCACAGAACACCAGTAGGGGGCAGGTTAACTCACCATCTGACGGAATGGCAGGCTATTACGTCAGATGCTTGGGCTCTGGAGACAGTGGCCCAAGGTTACTGCCTGCCCTTCCTACATATCCCTCAGAGTCATCCACCGGGGAACAACCCTTTGAAGCTTCCAGATCCGCTCCTCTTGCAGGAGGTTTTAGACCTGCTAGAGAAAGGTGCCATAGAACTGGTACCTGTAGCGGAAAGGAACAAGGGTTGGTACTCCCCCTACTTCATAATACCGAAGAAGGACGGAGGACTGAGACCCATCTTAGACTTACGGGAATTGAACAAATTCCTCCGAAAGGACAAGTTCAAGATGGTGACTCTCTCTCAGATCCTTCAGGCCCTCCAGCTTCAGGACTGGTTGGTATCTCTAGACCTCCAGGACGCTTATTTCCATGTGCCGATCCATCCCAGGCACAGGAGATACCTGAGGTTCGCAATTGGCAGCTCTCATTATCAATTTCGAGTTCTGCCATTTGGGCTAACCTCCGCCCCGAGGGTCTTTACCAAGCTAATGTCGGTTGTGGCTGCAAGTCTAAGGAGGGAAGGGATTCATGTCTACCCTTACCTAGACGATTGGTTGATCAGAGCTGTATCTTCGGAACAGGCTCAGAGACAACTGGATTATGTTTGCCACTTCCTTCACAAGCTGGGCTTCTCCCTCAATTTAAAGAAGTCACAGATGATACCATCACAGAGACTCCAATTCATTGGAGCAGTCCTGGACACTTCCCTGGGAAAAGCCTTGCCACCAGAGGTGAGGGCTCGAGATATTCTGCAGATGGTCATCAGATTTCAGAATGCCCAATATCTCCCAGCCTACGACTTTCTGAGGTTGCTAGGCCTCATGGCATCCTGCATATTCCTCGTGCCGGAGGCTCGCCTGAGAATGAGATCCCTCCAGTGGGCACTGAGAACTCAGTGGTCACAGTTCTCAGGAAGGATGACAGATCTCCTTCGGATCCCGGTCAAAGTAGCCCGAGACCTTCAGTGGTGGGCCTGTCGGGAGAACATCCTGAAAGGAGAAATGTTTTGGCAACCATGGCCGGAGATAACAGTAGTCACGGATGCCTCACTCACGGGGTGGGGAGCTCACGCCAACGACTTGACCATCAGCGGTCGTTGGTCTCCATCGGAGTCCAGACTACATATCAACCTGTTGGAGCTGAGAGCCATCAGACTAGCGCTGAAGGCTTTTCTGCCGTCTGTACGGGGAAGAAACGTCCTAATAATGACGGACAATACAGTGGCCATGCACTACCTCATCAAAAGAGGAGGCGTAGGCTCACTACCACTGTGCAGAGAGGCGATGCAGCTCTGGTTTTGGGCAATTCAGGAAGGAATCTCTCTATCGGCAATTCACCTAGCCGGAGAGAAGAACTTGACAGCGGACGCTCTGAGCAGGCAGAGCACAGTCTCTCACGAGTGGGAGATAGCTCAGGAAGTCCTTCAAGAGATCTTCGCCCTTTGGGGAACCCCTCAAGTGGATCTGTTCGCCACCAGTATCAACAGGAAGTGCGACAGATTTTGCTCAAGGGAATTTCCCCCGAGAGGAGCTCTAGGAGATGCGTTCGTAGTGGACTGGGAGTTCCCACTTCTGTACGCGTTCCCTCCGGTCCCTGTCATTCCTCAAATGATCAGGAGGTTGAGAAGGTTTCGGAAGACCATGATCCTAATTGCCCCGGATTGGGCCAGGAGAACGTGGTACCCGGACCTTCTAGACATGTCCATCTGCCCTCCAATTCGACTGCCATACAGAGAGGATCTTCTCTCGCAGAAGGAAGGTCAGGTTCTCCATCCAGCCATCAAGACCCTCAACCTTCACGCTTGGTGTCTGAAAGGTTGAGGTACAAGGATTGGGACCTTCCGGATGATGTTATGGAGGTGTTGCTTTCGGCCAGAAGGCCGGCAACTAAAACTCTATACCGCTGCCGTTGGAACAAATTTTGCAGCTGGTGCAGAGAAAAGAATATTGAACCCTTTTCTTGTGGTACACCTATGGTGTTGTCATTCTTACTTTACCTGGCTAATTCAGGCCTACAGGTTGGCACAATTAAGGGCTATCTCGCAGCGCTATCAATCTTTAAGCGCACTGCAGAGGAGCCTTCATACTTCAAAATTCCATTGGTAATACAATACCTAAAAGGATTAACTAATGTTTATCCCCCGAAACCTTTTCAAGTTCCCTTATGGGATTTAAACCTAATTTTAAACTTCCTAAAGGGTGCCCCTTTTGAACCACTACACTCTTGTTCATTGAAGCTTCTCACCCTCAAAACTGTTTTGCTAATAGCATTGACATCTGCTAGAAGGGTTAGCGAGTTGCAAGCCTTATCGTGTAAACCTCCACATACAATCTTTTACAAGGACAAAGTTGTTCTTCAGGTGAAGCCTAACTTCCTCCCGAAGGTAGTCTCGGAGTTTCACATCACTCAGAAGATTATATTACCTTCTTTCTACCCTCCTCCTCATCCGGGGAAGGAGGAAGAGAGACTGCACAGGCTGGACCCTAAGCGAGCCTTGAGCTTCTATATCAGCAGATTGGCTAAGATCAGACAAGCAGACCAACTCTTTGTAGGTTATGCAGGACATAAGTTGGGCCTTCCAATAACAAAACAAACCATCTCCAGATGGATTATTTTAGCCATTCTGGAGTGCTACAAATTGGCAGGAAAGGAGCCTCCTCAAAATCTAAGGGCTCATTCTACCAGGGGTATCGCAACATCCTCAGCCCTTCAAAGAGGGGTGCCAATTCGAGATATATGTGCGGCTGCCACATGGTCGTCCGCACATACATTTACCAAATTCTATAGCCTGGATTCCTCCTCTAGTCAAGAAACTAGATTCGGCAAGGCTGTGTTACACTCTGTCCATTCTGGAAGGGTAACATAACTTTTATTACTCCCGCCTCCAGTCACAATACCACTGCTATGGGAGTCTATCTAAGATAAGGAATACGTCGGAGGACACAATCCCTTCGAAGAACTAGTTACTCTTACCTTGTAACGTTCTTTCGATGGGATGTTCCTCCGACGTATTCCTTATCGACCCTCCCATCCATCCCCGCAGTATGACTTCCTGTGGGTTTGCAGCCTATGCTCCTTCAAGGTGATTAGTCTAATCCAAAAACATTACTGGGGACTACAAAACGGAACTGAGCAACGGACGCTGCGCGCGGCCTTTATAGGCAGGATGACGTCGACGTCGGCACGGAGGCCGTCGAGGGTCATCGACTCGGCGATCATCGACGCGCAGCGCCCTCTGGCGAAAAAATTTTCCGAGGCCAGCAAAGCTGAAGGATTTATATCTAAGATAAGGAATACGTCGGAGGAACATCCCATCGAAAGAACGTTACAAGGTAAGAGTAACTAGTTCTTCACCACTAGAGACAAAGTTACTTTGCACAAGGCTTGCAATACAGAGCCTTTCACTTCCAGTACTGCATAGGCGTAGCGACTCACACAGGACACTAGAGAGAGTCTTTCAACACTTGATACAGAGCTATTCCCCAGAATGACTTAGTTCGGCCCAGGTGTTCTTCTGCAAAGGGAGACAGAGCCTTTGCTGTTTAGGACTCAGTGGGCCCTGTGGTTCAGCCCAGGGATACCCAAGCTTTCACCTGTAGAACATACAGGCTCAGGGGTTTGGCACAGGGCCGCAGAGCCTAGTGAGAATTTAGCAACTTCAGTACATTCAAGTCATCAGCCCCCACGAGTGAGTCCTCCACCAACGACCTCTTGCACTACAGTGGCAGGCGAAAGCAGGGACTATCCTGAGACAGGTACTCAACCTAGGTCACGAATAACCCATGGATACTGGAGATCCAAAGATGGCTTTTTGATCAATTGAAACATTTACCTATAAAGAAAGCCCACCAAGGACAAAAACCAGATTACCTGGTATACTTGTGCTACCATCAGGGGTGGACTGGCCTACAGGGAAGGTATTTCCAAATGGTCCCATTGGAAAAGGGTTGGGCTTGCTCAAACTGTGTAATATGGGGCCACTTTGACAATTATTTGCAGGGCCTCTTTTGGTTCCCAGTCCACCACTGTGTACTGTTACAAATCATTTGTAATGCATACTTGCGCAGATGTAGGATTTCCGGAGGACTGCGGTCCAGGGCTGACATTGCACAACAGAATTCATTTCATAAATACACTGCAAGCTAGTGCGCAATCCAGCAATTGCGAGATTAAGGCCACACAGCGTTGCATGATCCATTTCATAACAAAGCAGTGTCATCGAGGGCTACTCCTTCAGTGGGGGAGGGGAGATACAGGCTGGTGTGTGGGTGGGCTATGTCAGTTGCTAGTTGTTGATGAGTGTGCTGCCGAGTAGTGGCGCTTCTTGGTGCTTACGGCTAAAGCAAGCATGTGCGTTGTGGATGCCAGAAGGGAGGCTGGCGACCAGTTAAAAACACGCTGGCCGAGCACCGCAAGCACCAAAGCACTTGCTGCATTGGCCGGCATCGCACAAATAGCATTTTATACATACTTGCAGATTGATAGGCATTTCAGCGTTTAGGCATTTAAGAGACATACAGTGGTAAACTGGCCTACCACTGTATGGCTGGCTTCTTTTGCGTGGTACCCCAGCATATTTCCAAATTTTCTTATAGGAAAAGAGTTGGGCTTGCTGAAATGTGGCCACTTTGAAAATTATTTCCAGGGCCCCTTTTGGTTCCCATTCCACCCCTGGAGACATATGGCATTAACGTCACTCAAGTCTTAAAAGGAGGCATTAACGGCTTGCTCACACAGTGTCATACGGGGCAACTTTGAAAACATGTCCAGGGCCACTTTTGGTTCCCAATCCAACCCTGCCACAAACGGCATAGAGGGCAGAACATGTCATGGAAGGCATAAAAGGCGGTGGCATGAAGTGTAGGTAAAGAATAAAGGCAGGATGGGTGAGGAGCCATACGTAGCCAAGTCCCCTGCCTGCCGCTGAAGAGCGAGGCTGAGATCAGATTCTAGAGTTACTCAGTACAGCAGCCCCTATCAAGGGTGGTCAGTGCTTTAAGTGGGGTAAAAATGGGGGGGGGTCATTTGAGTGCATGGCCTGCATGATGGGCGTGGCCTAAAGAACAACATGTACAAATACACAGGGGCAGCCTTGCCCACATAAAGCCCTGAGTTTAACAATGATGATATCGGGGGGCGTGGCCAGCATTGGAGCGATGAGGACGTGAGCCCCTGGAGTCCGGTGGCCACTGCAAACATCCTGATTGAATAGCCTGCTACGAGTGTCTAATCGACCCAAAACGCTCTCCTCCTGTGGGTAAGCGCCTCGGGCTCACACGGACAAAGTCACAGGCCAAAACGCAACATTCTGAGTGAGTTCGGTGTGGCGGAGTACCGCCTGCCCACAACCGCGATACGGCCCGGAAGGCTGCCATAAGAGGCCTCGAAGCGGAGGACAAACACGCGCAATCCACCGCATGCAGAAACACCCCATATGTTAAATACATTTGAATGGTGGGCTGCAAACTGGGGGTGGATTGCCAGTACATGTAAATTGCCCGCGACTGCAGGTGCAAGAAACAGGATTCCTCTATTTCCCCCCCACATCACATTCGTGCAGCATCCACGCTAAGCGGGAACAGTTCGCCTCTCAGCCTCAGCAGGAAAGGTGTGACACAAGACTGCTGCACCCTAAAGAAATTAGAACACAGTGCAGAATCACAGACAGCTGCATCTGCAAACCTGCAACCTGGCCGCAGCGAACAAGATAATCAGGACGGATAGTCACTGAGGACAGCGGGCGCCCGCATCAGCCAGACCATACGCCCACCACCGACACGTTGAGGATGTACTAAAAGAGTCACTTCAATCCTTACAACAACACAGCAACACAGGCAGAGACATCCAGCATGGGCAAGGACAAATCTAAAAAGTTGATCTCCCAGAGCAGGATAGATCAATTCACCACACCATCAATGAACAGCCAGCCAGAGCAAGATCAACCAGACACCATGGCAGGCATGGAGGGCACGATATCACTAAAGGACATCATGGCAGCCATAGCGGACTCGCGTGCCTCTATGGAGCAGAAAATGGACGGGGTCAGCACAGACTTCTCCCTCCTGCGCCACGACCTCCAGAAGTTGACATCACGTACCGGAGAGGCAGAACAACGCATATCTGGCACGGAGGATGGGATAAGAAACATAGAACAACATCTGGCTAGAGTCACAATGTGCCTGAAAACCATGGAGGAGCGAGTGAATGAGAGCGAAGGAAGATCTAGGCGCAACAACGTTAGGATCCTGGGATTACCGGAGAAAGCAGAAGGCCCACAGATGGAGCTATTTCTGGAGCAGCTGCTCACAGATATGTTCGAAGCAAACACATTCTTTAACTTTTTCTCCATTGAAAGAGCCCATCGTGTACCAACGGGTCGTCCACTGCCAGGCGCCCCACCTCGTACACTGATCGCCAAACTATTGAACTATCGTGATCGTGATGCACTGATTCAATCTGCAAGGGCGAAAGGCACTCTTACCTACAATGGATCCAAAATAGCATTCTTCCCAGACTACACCAGAGAAGTGCAGAAGGCTAGACAATCGTTTGACCAACTGAAAAAACAGCTGCAGTCCCTCAAGGTGAAATACGGCCTGATGTTCCCTGCCCAACTCAAAATTTACCATGCAGGCACAACGGTCCACTTCACCGACCCCAAAGAAGCGTGGAAATGGGCGGAACAACACATCGAGGGAGATTGGACGGCGACAAGGAGCAACAGAGACAGACCATTCTCTGCTCGACCAGGTCCTGAACCGCCAGACCAATGGCCGCCTGCACCGGGACTCGCACCACGGCCGCAGGAATGAGAGCATCGACTCCTGAAATGTATGCGAGAAGGAACACTTGTGACTCTACTATATGGGGTTTAAGGTACTGCATATCAACTCAATGCTGAATATGGGTACAGAACAGCCACGTAGAAACACACAGCCAAGCGGCCAGCCCAGACGGAAGCCCCCCTTTCCCTGGGATGCCACCTTGCGACATTGCACCGGGATATGTCTGGAACTTACGCACAGGGATACAGTTCCGAGCAGTTTACTTGTTAGCGGGCTCACTCAGCTGCGGTTAGCTGAGGTTTATAGTTGAATGTTCGGGCGACAGATGCTTCGAGTTGGAAGGAGTATAGGGTGGGGGATGAGAAGTTTGTTAAACGATCGGTTTGTTAAGAGAGGGATCCAGGGTCCATTTCTAGAACATTTTGGCACAACACCACCAGCAAATGACACGTGTACACGGTGCTATGAACCAGTGTCTAACCCTTACTCTTCACTAAATGGCCTCCACTAACGTAGATGTCAGAACCCTACGACCCCTAACCTGGAATGTTAACGGGATGGGAGGCGGGATCAAGAGGCGACTCATCACACAGCTCCTAACACACCAGATGTAGCCTTCCTAACCGAGACCCACTTAGCAGATACTACATGTAATTTGTTCAAACGCACGAACTACAGAGTTGCAATACACGCTGGATTCACCACAGGCTCTTGTGGGGTACTTATATTAATACACAAACGCCTGCCCCTGACCATGATACAGGTGATCCAAGACACTAGTGGCAGGTATACATTCATTTCAGGAACACTATGGAACCAGACGATAGCTCTGATATCGGGAGATAACTCAGACCTAATGATAATTGGGGGCGACTTCAACAAAGTCATGGAGGTGGGGATGGACCGCTCACACTTAAGAGGAAGAAACCCCACTGCCTGAACCAAATTAGCAGCGTTCACCACGGCAATGGGGCTGAGAGGCTAGATTCTGTCATGGTCTGCTGCACACAAAAAGAAACACCAACAGAAATTAACAGAAGCCGAAGAACAAGTGACACATGCTGAACTAAACCACTTGGCAGCAGACCAACCGGTAACAAATCGAGCATTAATACTTGCCCAAAAACGTTTACAGAACGTGACACTAGATAATGCTAGACAAGCGCATAAGACGATGAGAGCCAGAATATACGAGACCGGTGGTAAGGCCTGCAAAATGCTGGCTTGGTTAGAAAAACGCGAAATAGGCAGCAGCCAGGTCAGAGAGATAAGATCAGAAAGAGCTGAACCCTTACTGACCGACCGAGATATAGCCGAGGGCTTCGCAGCCTACTATACAGAGCTGTACAGGCCACCCACACTGCCTATCAACAGTTCGGTACTAAACGACATAACCCTCCCCATGCTCGACACAGAACAGCAGGCTCTACTTGAGAGAGATACTACAGAGGAGGAATTGATAGCGGCCATGTCGGAACTCCAGACAGGGAAAACACCAGGGCCAAACGGCTTCCCGATTGAGATGTGGCGTAAATTGGGTACGAACGAAATTGCCCCCCACCTGCTACGAATGTTCCTATAATCCAAAGAGTGAAGGATGCCTACCGGCAGACCTCCGGAAAGCCACGATAATTGTGATCCCCAAAGCAGATAAACCGCCGGACCTCTGTAGTTCATATCGACCAATTTCACTCATAAATAGTGAAACCAAAATATTAGCAAAAGTGCTGGCCAACCGCTTGCAACAGGTCATCACAACATTAATCCACCCTGACCAGTGCGGTTTTATTCCAAAACGGTCCACCCGCATGAACATTCACAGGCTACATACAGTAATAGAGGAAGCGCCCACCACCCGAGGTCCCCTGGCTGTACTGGCGATTGACTTTGAAAAGGCCTTCGACTCTGTGTACTGGGAGGTAATCTGGGAAGTTCCTGAGCTGGGTACAACTCCTATATGAATCCCATGAGGCACAAATGAGGGTGAATGGGTGGCCATCGCACACTTTTATGCTTGGGAAGGGAACCAGACAGGGGTGCCCACTATCCGCCATGATATTTGCCCTGGCCATAGAACCGCTAGCAGAGGCATTGAGAACGTCACCGGCCTGGCGCGGTATTCAATGGGAAGACGGACGTGAGTATAGAGTCTCCCTGTACGCGGATGACCTGCTTCTTTACTTAAAAGACCCACACCACGCCTGCCCTGTGATTGTAGACATACTAGAGGGCTACGGTGCTTTCAGCGGGCTAAGAGTAAACTGGCCCAAATCAACTCTGTTCCCAATAGGCACCACAACCTTTATACTACCAGCCAATTGTCCCTTTCGCTTAGAAACTGAGCAGTTTAAATACCTTAGCATTCAGATTACTAACGACTTAAGCAAATATGTGACCAACAATCTCCACCCGATAACCAGATTCACAGAAGATACCAGACACTGGGTCTCTCTCCCATTGACCCTACTAGGAAGGGCAGCGTTATTCAAAATGATGGCTCTCCCACGTTTTTTATACATACTACAAAACGCCCCACTACACATCCCAGCGAAAGAATTCAAAAAGATAGACAGCGCACTAAGGAAACTCCTCTGGAACAATGGACCTCCACGCATTGCACTGAGCACTCTGCAGCGTTCCATATGGGAGGGAGGAATAGGGCTCCCCCGCCTACAGTCCTACTACTGGGCCAGCCAAATGGCAGTGGTCAATGACTTACTGCACAGGGACACCACGTTGCCCCACAATAGACTGGGGAGCATCGGAGGACGCAACAGACCTCAAACTGAACTCCTTTACAGAGTAATAGGTAATTCAACCCCACAGTCTATGCATTCACACATTGCCCGAGTTTGGAAAGACACACACAGGTTCCTGGGATGGGAAGGGAAAATCACCCCACTACAACCATTGTGGAACAACAGGAATCTACCTGAGGTGAATAAGCTTCCGAGGTGGTGCACATGGTTACAACATGATATCAATACAGTGGGCGATATTGTGGAGGGGGGTAGACTGGTATCCTTTGAAACCCTTGAATCCAGATTTCACCTCCCAGGCACTGAACGGTTCCAAAATGCGCAGATGCGGCATGCCCTGCAAGCACACCTCCCAGCACTAGAAGACATGGCCGAAAGCACTCCCCTAGAAAGAAACATAGTTGAGGCAAACATCGAGACTAAAGTAACGTCCAGCATGTACAATGCAATTACTTCCTTTGCCACCACCGAACTAACCAGCCTAAAAAACAAATGGGAAAGGGATATAGGGCCTATACAACCAGAAGACTGGGTGGGGGCTCTCATGTTCCCTCGGGAGGTGGCCATTTCGGCCAGACTCAGACTAATCCAGCTCAAAATATTACATAGGATCTACTACCCAAGGGTGGCGCTATATCTCTGGGGGAAAACAACCGACCCACACTGTCTACGGTGCAAGAGGGAGGAGGGAACCTTCTTCCACATACTGTGGGAATGTAACCATATACAACAGTACTGGCAAAAATGTTGTGATGAACTTTTGCGGGTACTGGGGAGAACAATACACAGAGATCCGAAGCTATTCCTGCTTGGGGTGGAGGAGGAGGGAGAAATGTCTAAATACGAGAAGTTGCTCCTATCGACGACATCAGCAATAATTAAAAGGAACATTGCACAATTGTGGGGCTCGGAAATAACACTGCAGTATGAACAATGAGTGACGGACGTCAACATTTGCATTGCAATGGAACGAAGGGTATATACAACCAGGGGGTGCCCGAGGAAGGCAGACAAGGTATGGAATAAATGGGAGGAGGCCCAGTGAATGACTGTACCAACATGAATAATGGACGATAAGGTACAGTGTACAAAAGTAATCCAATCTGGCACATAGCGTGAGATACAATGGACATTGCAACACCCTTTTCTTCCCTTTCTTTCTTATTTTCTCCTTTATTCTTCTTTCACCTAACCAAGAATTGTTTTATTGGTCATATAGGTGGAATGTTTATATGAAGAATGTATGTTTAATGCTGTTAAGATGAAAAACAATAAAATGTGTTGTCAACAAAAAAAAAACAAAAAAAGAAATATGATAATATCTTCAGACTGTTTTAGCTGTCTGGTCTGGCAGCAGCGGGTTATTCTTGGGTGCAGACGTTTACGCCCCCCCCCCCTACTTCCCCAGGCAAGTACCATGCTGATGTGCATTAACCTTCAAATAGATTGTGTCCTCCAAAGTATTCCTCATCTTTCACATGTAATGTCCAGCTCCAACTGCTTCGGAAAAAACTTTTTCGGCAGAGGGCGCTGTGCGTCGATGGCATAGAGTCGATGTCCCTCGAAGGCCTCCGTCAAGGGTGACCTCATTGGAGATCATATATAGTGCGTGCGGCGTCCGTTGGCCTCAGTTCGGTTTTTCCGCAACTGCAATCGGCGCACCTCATCATCTTACGACTTGTTTTCGAGAAATTCTTTGAAAAATCCTTCGAGATGTATTCATCCTCGACGTCTTCAACACAGAAAACCTGTTTAAAAAAATGCCGGGGCTGCGGGTCTAAGATGTCCCATACCGACCTGCACTGGGTCTGCTTGTGGAGAGGACCATGACACGACCAATTGTTCAAAATGTCAATCCATGACAGGAAAGGCCTTGAGGGAACAGAAGGGGAAACTCCAGGTAGGAAGATTACCCAAATCCCCTAAACCCCGACCTGCTAAGCCTTTGGCCGATGAGTCGAGAGGAGACTCTCCTCGTAGAAAGAAGACAAAGTGATCTAGGTCAAGGAGTGGTTCGCACCACTCGTTGTTGTTGGCTAAAAAGTCGAAGGGGAGGCACCGGAGGTCCTCCAACGACTATTAATCTGTAAGGGTCGCATGTCCCACAAAAAAAACCTACCCCAGCAGAATGGGAAGTTTTCAGAGAGGAAATGTTAACATTTTTAAAAAACAGGGTCATGTTCCTACCGAGCCTTCCAGGCAAGCCAGTAAGTATAGGTCTCGGCCAAAATCCCACGTGCCCTCAAGCCCTGGAAACCGGCCTGACAAACATCGAGAGCCCTCGAGGACCTCTTTTGATGAAAAGCACAAGGAAAAATCTACATCGAGGTCCTCCACACCATCGAGACCCTCGACGCCATCAAAACCACCGACACCAACAGTGTCCTCGACAGCTGCTAAACCTTCGTCCACGACAGTGTCATCTACAACTTCGAAGACAGCTACGCCGCATACGCTGGCTGTTCCATCAAAGCCAAGCGTCTTTCCTAATCCGACACCAATGAAGCCTTCAACGCCATCGAAGCCTACACTGACTCCATCTGAAAAAGTCTATACTCCTTTACCCAGAAAGGAGTTTGTGAAATCACTCTCTTCAATCGATGAAGATGAAAAACACTGATGGGAAGAATGCTCCTTTTGGACTGCAATATGGAACGCCCAATGCTCCAGAGTGTCTGATTTCAGAGGAGTCCAGGATTAAATATCTATATGACAATTTCCAGTCAGCGAGTGGAGTTGATGCTTCACCCGAGCTAGAGTTCGGTAGACCTGTGCCTGGTGAACATGCTGACACTACATACAGACAACTCACGTCCAGAATTGTAGAGTACCTAGGATGGAGCAGACCACCACTCCCTTATGAACAGGACGATTTAACCAATATTTTGGATAAAGGTCCCCAAACTGACCCGGTATTGCCATTCCACGTGGCTTTCGTGGCTTTACAAAAAAGGGTGGCTGGAAATTACAAAACTCTGGATACCAATTCAGCAGTTAATAAAACTCTGACATGAAAATACCGGCCCTCCAGTAGTGACCCAGACTATCTGTCAAAACACCCCAACCTGGAGAATCTGGTGGTGCAGGCATGCTACAGCAACATCGAAGCAGGCAGCATAACCTACAATCCCTCCTGATAGGGACACCAAGCATGTAGATGAATGGGCAAGAAAAGTATTTTCAGCGGGGAGCATGGCTCTGAAATTAGCCAACTCCACCCGTGCCCTGGCAAACCTTTTGCACACTCTGTGGGATTGCATATCTATGGTGGCAGAGCATATCCCTGAGGGGGGAGAAATGGATGGCTTCTTCGCTATAAAGGACGGCAAAGAAACTAGTTATGAATTCCATCAATCTGGGTTGAATACTGCGGATAGCGTCAGCAGATCCATGGCGACCAGCACTGTAATACGCAGACATGCATGGTTGCGGAAGTCAGGTTTTGCACCAGATGTGCATTCGAGACTTCTCAACATGCCTTT
Source organism: Ambystoma mexicanum (assembly GCF_040938575.1). Taxonomy (NCBI): domain Eukaryota; kingdom Metazoa; phylum Chordata; class Amphibia; order Caudata; family Ambystomatidae; genus Ambystoma; species Ambystoma mexicanum. The sequence goes on from NC_090926.1 coordinate 1,228,417,762, forward strand.
TGACTGGTCTCAGCTTTTTGGCAACAAGGTTGACGCAAGCCTCGAGAAGTTGCAGACCTCTAAGGCAGCAGCCAAGTCTTTAGGTGCTGCTCTTAGGCAAACTCAGCCTTTTTTTAGTAGTGGACTTCCTTGGAGGGGTAGATCTTTTCGCTACTACTCCTCAGTTGGAAGGGCGAGACGAATGGCCAGTCAAAGAAGCTAGAGAAAATGTTCTTGTGGTGGAGGAGGAAAAGGTGCCAAGCCAGCTCAAGCAGCAGCCTCTTTACCATCGGCCTCTGCAACAGCCGCCTCAAAACCACTTTGAGGTCTTGAATCAAAATTCACTTGTGGGGGCCGACTGTCTCAGCATTTAGAAGAATTGACGAGCCATTCGTTCGGATACTTGGGCTCTGGAAACCGTAGCCCATGGTTACTGCCTTCCTTTTATAAAAAGACCTCAAAACAATCCACCGGGGAGCCACTCTTTGATGGTTCCGGATCCGCTCCTTGTGCAGGAAGTTATAACCCTGCTAGAGAAAGCTGCTATAGAACCGGTACCAGTAGCGGAGAGGAACAAGGGATGGTACTCCCCATATTTTTTGATCTCCAAAAAGGACAGAGGACTGAGACCCATCTTGGACTTGAGATACTTGAACAAGTTCCTCGGGAAGGACAAATTAAAGATGGTCACACTTTCTCAGATCCCCTCCAGGCCCTCCAACTCCATGATTGGTTGGTGTCATTAGACCTTCAGGATGCTTATTTTCATGTGCCAATCCATCCCAAGCACAGAAAATACCTGAGGTTTGCAGTTGACAGTTCTCATTATCAGTTTCGAATTCTGCTTTTCGGGCTAACCTCCGCCCCGTGGGTTTTCACCAAGCTGATGGCAGTAGTGGCAGCGAATCTCAGGAGAGGGGGAGAGGGTCGGGTTCTCCGGCTACCCCTACCTGGACGATTGGCTGATCAGGACGCGTTCTCCCAAACAAGCCCTGGATCATCTCAGAGTCACCTGCCACTCCCTTCACAGATTGGGCTTCTCCCTCAATTACAAGAAGTCCAATATGACACCTTCCCAACAGCTCCAATACATCTGCGCTGTGTTAGATATGTCTTTGGGAAAGAGCTTGCCTCCCATAGTGAGGGCTCAAGACATTCTTCAGATGGTATCCAAATTTCAGAATGGCCAGAATCTTCCGGCCTTCGATTTCTTGAGGTTGCTCGGCCTCACGGCATCCTGCATTTTTCTGGTGCCAGAAGCCTGCCTGAGAATGAGATCCCTTAAATGGGCTCTAAGAACACAACGGTCCCAATTCTCAGGAAAGATGTGGGACAAACTTCAGATTCCAGCCAAGGTCTCACAGGATCTTCTGTGGTGGGCATTCAAGGCAAATATTCCGAATGGAGAACCCTTTTGGCAGCCATGGCCGGATATTACATTATTGACGGACGCCTCACTCCCGGCGTGGGGAGCACATGGTAACGATTTGACAGTCAGCGGTCGTTGGTCTCCATCGGAGCCCAAACTAAATATCAATCTTTTGGAGCGGAGGGCAATCAGACTAGCGCTGAAGGCCTTCCTGCCCCCTGTACAGGGAAAGAATGTCCAGATAATGACGGACAACACAGTGTCCATGTACTACCTCAACAAGAGATGAGGTGCACGGTCACTACCACTGTACAGAGAGGCAATGCAGCTCTGGTTCTGGGCAATTCAAGAAGGAATCTCACTATCAGCAGTTCATGTAGCCGGAGACGAGAGCACAGTGGCGGACACTCTGAGCAGGCAGAGCACAGTCTTCCACGAGTGGGAACTAGCAAGAAGTCCTTCAAGAGATCTTCACCCTTTGGGGAACCCCTCAAGTGGATCTGTTCGCAAACAGTGTCGACCGGAAGTGCGAACTGTATTGCTCAAGGGAATTTCCCCCAAGAGGAGCTCTAGGAGACGCGCTCGTGGTTGACTTGGAGTTTCCACTCTTGTACGCGTTTCCTCCAGTCACTGTCATTCCTCGCGTGATCAGGAGGTTGAGAAAGTTTGGGAAACACATGATCCTAATTGCACCGGATTGGGCCAGAAGGATGTGGTACCCAGACATTTCAGACCTGTCCATCTGTCCTCCGATACGTCTTCCCCAGAGAGAGGATCTTCTCTCACAAGAGGTGGGTTGGGTTCTCAATCCAAAGGTCAATATTCTCAACCTTCACACTTGGTTTCTGAAAGGTTGAGATATAAGGATTGGGATCTCCAAGATGACGGTATAGAGGTGTTGCTTTCGGCTAGAAGACAGGCAACAAACTCTTTGTACCGTTGCTGTTGGAACGAGTTTTGCAACTGGTGCAAGGAAAAGAATGTGGATCCTTTCCTGTGTAAAGCACTGGATGTATTGTCCTTTCTTCTATCCTTAGCCAATTTGGGGATCCAGACTGGTACCATTAAAGGCTATCTGGAGGTGCTATGCATTTTTAAGCGCTCGTCAGAGGAATGTTCTTATTTCAGAATCCCTTTAGTGACTCCGTTTCTAAAACGACTCATTAATGTGTATCCTCCAACTCCCTTCCAGGTTACCGGTTTGGGACAAATGTGTGTACCCTTTGCACCCCTGCACACGTGTCCTCTAAGGTTGTTAACCTTTAAAACCATTTCAGTGGTTGTTCTCACATCAGCACGAGTGAGCGAGTTGCAGGCACTGTCAGTAAAGCCACCCTTTACAGTCTTCTAGAAGGACAAGGTTGTCTTGAAGGTCAAACCTTCATTCTTACCGAAAATCATATCGGATTTTCATTTGAACTAGAAAATTGTCCTGTCTTCCTTCTAGCATCCATCTCACCCTGGTAGGGAGGAAGAAAGACTGACTTCATAGGTTAGATCCTAGAAGAGCATTAAGCTTTTACATTTCAAGAACATCCAAAATTTGGTTTGACGGTCAGTTGTTCATAGGGTATACGGGACACAAACTAGGTCAGGCTGTTACCAAACAGACCTTATTTAGGTGGATAATTTTGGCCATTTCTGAGTGCTACAGGTTTGCAGGGAAAGACCCTCCTGAAGGCTTGCAAGCTCATTCCACTAGGGGCATGGCCACATCTACAGCCCTGCAAAGGGGAGTTCCTATTGGGAATATTTGTGACGCTGCAATGTGGTAACAATACACACGTTCACAAAACATTATGTCCTGGATGCTTCCCATTCTCAAGATCTTGCTTTTGCAAGGCAGTACTTTGCTCTTCCCTGGAAAAGGTATAATATGTAGAATTCTACTCCCTCCTCCAATTATTAATATTGCTTTGGGAGTCTGTCAAAGATGAGGAATACGTTGGAGGACCCAATCCATTTGAAGAACAAGTTACTTACCCCTGGAAACGTTCTTTCGACTAGATGCTCCTCCAACGTATTCCTCATCGCCCTCCCATCCTACCCATCTGTAGAATTTACCATGCTATTACAGCTTCCACTCCACCAAGGTTAAGTACTCTCATGACTGTATTTGTGGGCATCTCTGCTGCATGAGGTGGAGGAAAAACAGAACTGAGGCCAACGGGCGCCACGTGTGTTATATATGATCTCCGATGATGTCACCCTCGATGGAGGCCTTCGAGGGACTTCAACTCGAGGCCATCGAAGCACAGCACCCTCTGCCGAAAAGGTTTTCCGAAGCAGTTGAAGCTGGTCACTACATGTCAAAGATGAGGAATACGTTGGCGGAACATCCAGTCGAAAGAACGTTACTATGGGTAAGTAACTTGTTCTTCTGAGCTGCAGTGAATGAGTTGCGATCCGTATGTTCTGCTGTTGTCCATTTTAAATTATGAAGACACGTTGCCTGCATGTGCCCCTGTCCACTAATATACCTAATATATTACCCTGCCCACACACACTCTCCCACATAAAGACCATTGTTTATCAGGGTCAAGAGAGTGCATTCCACCCCCCCCCCCCCCGGTCCCCCACCTCCGACTCCCCTGGAAATCTCCTGCTCGTTGGCTATTCTCTGCTCTGGTACAGAATCCCCCTCCCCCTTCTTAAAGTGCATTCTTGTCTGAGGATTTCGACCATCCGCACAGGGAGAGGGCGCTCAACTGGGCTTTTTTTTATTTTTTCATAAATGAATGATGGGAGACCAACCTCTGAGAAATGAGTGCAGCCATTCCGCACCCATTTCATCGGCTTCCCGAACCAAACACATAGTCACCTGTACTCTGGACAGACAGCCTACGGGCGCTGTCTTCCCCTGTCATATTCACATGGAATGTGACTGCCCTGAATACAGCAAAGCATTCCAAAAAGGGGGAAGGCACACCTTCCTCCAGCCATGAGCAGCCTAATTGAAATATCAAAGGCGCCATGGATCTGCATTCCTTTGTTCTCCGGCTGGTGGCAGTGCAAACTAATGAGAGATAATTGAGGAAAGCCTGCCCAGTGGGTTTGTTTGCCGGAGAGACAACATTAAGGTGGGACTAACACCCCTTTGGTGTGCAATGTGTCATCTTGAAGCTAGTTCTCAACCCTCTGTATGAACGGCAGTGAAATGCATGTGTGGGTCCACTATTTACCGTAGGCAAACCACTGCAGTGCTGACCCCTTTCAGAGGGGAGAAGTATGTGGTTTCGGGGAGACAGGAAGTCTGCTCCCAGAAATACTTCAAGGGAAAAACCTGCGCTTTAATCAAGAGTCACAGAGGGCTTAGTTAACCAGAGAGACACTTTGATCTAAAACAGACAGGGAGATGGGTGGGACTTAGGTATATGTTGTCACCCCCTTGTCTGCCCTGTTGCAGAGCACTCTGGTCCTGACCTCATGCATAACAGAAGATCGTTGGTGGGGACCCACAATTGGTTCATTAAGGTAAGATTAGCCTACACCAATCACTGGGCCCATGTGGCTCTAAAAGAGGGCTGCACCCCTCCCTTAGCAGATCATCTGAAGACTTTGCAAGGAGTAAGAAGGAAGACTCATTTGGACCTGAGCTGAAGGTACAGTCTACCTTACATCTTCCACCAGTGAAGGAAGGCCATCTCCCATGGAACAGAGGGAGATACTGGACTCAGAGGACCAGTCCAGCAGCTCCAGAATCGGTACCCAGCCGGCACACAGCATGCCATGCTAGCTTCCGACAGCAAGCTTCCTAGATGGGAAGTGCCGGAGAATCTCTGGACAAAGGACAAGGCTGTTGCCTGCTAACACCCCCCTGAGCTTTGGGCCATCTGCCTTGAAAGGACACAAGAGCCCTGAGAAGAAGCAAGGACGAGTGCCACACAAGCATCATCCAGCGTCCAAGGACAATTTTGAGGCAGTCGAGTCCTCGAAACGCATCCAGCTGCACCGCTGACTGTTGTCACGCTGCAGTCGCCAGAGCTGTCCGGGACGCCTCGACCAGCATGCTGTCCAGTCATTTGGTCGAAAGACAAATGGTCGAATTTTTTTTTTATTTATATATATATTTTTCAGGTTTTCGTTTAGGAAAAAAAAGGGTTTTTTAGCAAAAAAAGGGGGTTGGTGATGGACCCCCTCAAAAAAAAAAAAAAAAATGTGAAAATACAAAAAAACAAAAATTCGACCATTTGTCTTTCGACCAAATTGCGTCGACCATTTGTCCTGTCGACCATTTATTTTCGACCAAATGTGACCGGTAACCGACCAGCATTCCAGATCCGCCAACCAGCACAGAGACAACTATTCTTGGCCCGAACGCGCGATGGACAGCCCGCAGACGTCCGTCCAGCCTTGCTCGCCTCGCTTGCCGAACTGTTTGCAGCCTGGTTTGCAGCGGTCTCCCGCCACTAACTCTGTTTCACGGGCTGCAAAACGCCCTGGAACCGCTTTGTCGCTGATGAGCACCAGTGTGCTAGAACGGTTTGCTGTAGTAATAATAAAGTAGATATTTGTATAAAACCTTGACTGGACAGACCCTTTTATCATTGGGTAATAATTTTATTTTCGATGTGTTGCAACTAACCAACGATCCACGACCTTGCAGAGATAAGCCTGCCGTTCCATCCAAGTTACCCAAATTTGGACAAGGTCTTATAATTCACTTGTATTCCAATCTGTTTGGATTCCGTCTGGTTTCGGGTTGATGTATAGTTTAGAAACCGATATTCATCCCTGGACCATTGGTGCCCCGGAAGTTGATTTGTCACACTGCCCCCCTCCATTCATCTCGCGGCAGATCCCACCCCCTCCCATTCCTTCTCCTTCTCATATAAGCCTCTCAGATGCTACACCTGCAACCCTCCACCACCAGACCACCCTCAGTGATCAAAGCCCTCCATAAACATCCATGCTCTCCTACTATTGATCTGCCCCCCTTACTCTCAGTACCCCCCTGATCACAGCCACCTCCCACCCCCCGAACCCCCAGCCCATCTCTGGGCAGATGCAGGTGCTGCTGGAACAGAGCAGGGACTGGGCAGAGGGGAGCAGAGCTAACCTGTGTCCTTTCCACCCATGGAGCAGGGCGAACACAGGACAACTCAAAGGAAAACATAAGTTGGTTAAGAGGAGAGCAACAGATGTACATGTCTGATGCAGTTTCATCTGGCCGAGGCGAACGCTTAGGAGAGAAGTTTGCCTCAACCAGTAGAAACTGCAACAGCAAAATCAGTGGCAGCCGGCTGGAAGTCACTTACCTTGCCGTGGTTGTGGCTTCTTGTCGGGTGTGTCATCTTGGTGTTCGTCGCAGGCAGGGGGGCTTGGACTCCAGCCGCAGGTGAGTGAGGGAGACCAATATGGCGCACCCTTCTATTAGGGCTGGCCTGGCTGCCTGGGACTGCAACTTCCTCTTGCGAACCCTTAACAAGGGGTCGCGAGAGGAAGTTGCAGTTTGGGACCACTGTACTTCCTGAAGCGGTGACTGACAGAAACGCCAGCCATAGCGTTGCAGGCAAACTGGCACTCCTGCCAGTCACACAGTTGTCTTTGATCATGGTGGCAGCCGGTGGAAAAATGCTCCATTGCGGCTGGATAATGTTCCAGCGTGGCAAGGTGGGACTGGGGGCCACGGTCAGCCCCCCTTTCTGGAGCCCCTGCTAGCCCCAGCCCACTTAAAGCCCTGAGGGTGGTCAATGGTGAGGGATCATGGGAGTCGTAGTCCAAAACATATGGAGTACCCCATGCTAAGAACACCTGCTCGAGGACATGGTCGCCCCTCCCTACCCCAGACAGAGGGGTTCCAGGCCTAGCGGATTCAGTGATATTCCAATATAGCAAGAAAATTGCGGGGCCCTGGAGGATAGCGCTCAGGGACAACACACTTGTCTTGGAAACAAGACAATGCAGAGCAGCATGGTTTTGCTCCCCGGGCCAGCTCTTGCATCCCCCATACTGCGCTGGGAAGATAAGTAAGAGCCAGTATCTGCAGGTGTACTGGTAGTCCCAGTGTAGGCCTCGTCAGTGCAACTAATCCCCCGAGGTGACTCCGAGGCACAAGCGATCCCAGCATCGGCGAAACCGGCCGCAAAAACAAACAGGCCGCTTGTTTGCCAAGTGGGCAGGTTGGCGGACGCCCTTCCCACCTGTGAAGCGTGACAGCTCTGGGCGGGCGCGGCCGGGGCTTCAAGCAGCTGTGGAGAGCAGTGGTTACCGGGGACACACGGGGTGTCCGCCTGCCGCTCGCTGGGGCCAACCCCCGGCCACGGTGACAGAAAGAGGACAAACTAAGAAAATGCAGGCGCTCACCCTCACCACCCTCGCCCCTTACGGAACAGCACATGCCGCTGCTTAACGATAGGAGTTCAAAGCTTGATTTAAGCCGCAATATTCCAACATTGGACCATTCTATGCCTTTTAGAATGGGGCTTGAATGCAAAGAGACAAAGCTTCCCTGTGGCATATGCGATCAGAAGTGCACTGGGAACCAATAGGAAGAGCGTGTAAACCCGGAGACTAGGCAGGTCGGCCTAACAGGATGGACACGCACTCATGCCATCACAAACCCCTCCACGCAATTCTCCCCCTTGTGTCAGTGGCACTAACCCCAACTCTAGCTATGCAGACTACTAACCTGGCGCTCTGGGCAGTATAAACAACTACTTGCATACCATACCATGTTCTTGTGCTATAATGAACAGGTTACCCAACTAAAGGGTACTCAAAATAACAAGCTTGGTGGCTTAGAAAATCAAAGTACACACCCACACGCTTCCTCCACCCCTCCTGCCTTCCGAGTGTACCTGAGGGTTCCCCCAAATCTCATTGTCCTGACTGGAATTTACCAAATATTTTCTCCAGATCGCTGCTGCGTTCCCTGCAAATCTCCCACATATCTTCTCTAGATGGCTGCTGCGTTCCCTGCCAATCTCCCACATATCTTCTCTAGATGGCTGCTGCGTTCCCTGCAAATCTCCCACATATCTTCTCTAGATGGCTGCTGTGTTCCCTGCAAATCTCCCACATATCTTCTCTAGATGGCTGCTGTTTTCCATGCAAATCTCCCACATATCTCCTCTAGATCGCTGCTGCGTTCCCTGCAAATCTCCCACATATCTTCTCTAGATGGCTGCTGTTTTCCATGCAAATCTCCCACATATTTTCTCCAGATCGCTGCTGTTTTCCATGCAAATCTCCCACATATTTTCTCCAGATGGCTGCTGCGTTCCCTGCAAATCTCCCACATATCTTCTCTAGATGGCTGCTGTTTCCATGCAAATCTCCCACATATCTTCTCCAGATCGCTGCTGCGTTCCCTGCTTATCTCCCACATATCTTCTCTAGATGGCTGCTGCGTTCCCTGCAAATCTCCCACATATTTTCTCCAGATCGCTGCTGTTTTCCATGCAAATCTCCCACATATTTTCTCCAGATGGCTGCTGCTTTCCCTGCAAATCTCCCACATATCTTATCTAGATGGCTGCTGCGTTCCCTGCAAATCTCCCACATATCTTCTCTAGATCGCTGCTGCGTTCCCTGCAAATCTCCCACATATCTTCTCTAGTTGGCTGCTGTTTTCCATGCAAATCTCCCACATATTTTCTCCAGATCACTGCTGTTTTCCATGCAAATCTCCCACATATCTGCAAATCTCCCACATATTTCGTCTAGATCGCTGCTGCGTTCCCTGCAAATCTCCCACATGTTTTCTCCACATCGCTGCTGCAAATCTCCTCAGTGTTGCCTGCACATCTCCCCAATGTAGCCCGCAAATCTCTCCAATGTTGACAGCCAATCTCCCCAATGTTGCCAGCCAATCTCCCCAATGTTGCCAGCCAATCTCCCCAATGTTACCAGCTAATCTCCCAAATGTTGCCCGCCAATCTCCCAAATGTTGCCCGCCAATCTCCCCAATGTTGCCAGCCAATCTCCCCAATGTTACCAGCTAATCTCCCCAATGTTACCAGTAAATCTCCTGAATGTTACCAGCTAATCTCCCCAATGTTACCAGTAAATCTCCTGAATGTTACCAGCTAATCTCCCCAATGTTACCAGTAAATCTCCTGAATGTTACCAGCTAATCTCCCCAATGTTACCAGTAAATCTCCTGAATGTTACCAGCAAATCTCTGTTGACTATTTGAACACCTAGTCGTGCTGTTCTGTGCCCACTTATCACTTGAACAGTCTTCTTGGAGGGCTAAAAGGGAAGTTACCTGAGCAATGACGGCTTGATTAGCACTATAACCCGGAACACCTACAGAGCCGCAGACTGCATACCTTAGGCTACCTGTTACAGCGCGTGTGTTGACTAACTGGTGCTTCCTGTGCCGCATCCGCCAGACTTCTAGGATATGTTACACACCAACCAGAAGTGATTTTAGCCAGGATGGTAAAACCAACTTCAATGTGTTTGAGGCATCTGATCCGAAACTTGTATCCAGAGGGAAATGCTGTCAGAAAGCATGCGGCCTGCATCGGAGGCCTGTGTGGTGGGTGGGCCACAGGTGACCTTCACAGCACGGGCACTGTCGGAACACTGCACGCTTCACACTACCCAACAGGATGAAGCGGCCTGGCAAGGGCGTCCTCTGAAAGAGGGGCTGTCCAGAAAACATATCGGGGTCCATGCATGCAAAGAGGCGGGTCGGGGACGGCGCACAGGCTTCCATTGCAGTTCTAGGAATGCATATACCCCAGGCGGTGCCAGTACCGGCCACCACCACTTCCCTGCATCTGCATTAAGCACACTGAAGCCGCCGCGCCACTGCACGGCTCCTGGGCAGCGCCAGCCGGAGTGCTGCTGTAAAAGGGACACGTGCTGGGGAAGGGAAGGGAACGGAAGGAGTGCCAGCGGGGTGGGAGTGGTGTGTAACCGAGCACAATGACGGGGCAAGTTTCTGCCACATCACCCTTATCTCAGCCCTGCAGGAAACGTTCTGTGCGTGTTGTTATGCTGGGACCAGTCACCAGTAGTCAGCCCCTGCCAGGCAGTTTAACCGGCAACCACTGTGAAATGACACCCCCCTTCCCCATTAAAGACAACACTTGCAATATCCATCAAGTGTAACCCGAGTAACTGACCTCCCCTAGACAACCTAACCAACCAGACCTCACCCCGAGCATCGCGGGACGGCATCTCACACCAGAGCCTTCCGCTCCCCCAGGCGCATGCGGGGGCAGGCCATGCATTCCTAAGTTGCTTTGAATTCTGGGACTTTTAGTTTTCCTCATTTTCAAAGACAAAACAAAAAACGAGAAGTCCAAGAATGTGAAAAAAACAGGACTAGGTGGCCTTCTCGCGCATGGCCACAAGAAACTGTACAGCTCTGCTCATATCAGGCCTGGTCACGAAAGTCGTTGTTGACGGATCATGGGAGTTGTAGGCCAACACACCTGAAGAGCCTCAGTCTGCCTACTCCTGTCGCAGACTGCAGACATCACTGACAGTGGGCAATAACGCTGAGTGGTCAAAGTGAGTGGAAATGGTTGGGAGTGGACTTTCATTACTTTTATTTTTTACTGTTGACAGTTCCACTACTTTTTGGAACCATTTTCACTGTTCCGGAACTGTTCTTTGTGAAATTAAAGTACATGTTTGCACTACCAGCCTATAGCAGTTACAGCTAAACTGAAATCGGTTTCAACCCAATTGGCTGGCAAGTAGTCTGGCTGCAACCCTTGACAAATGCGTTGCACGTTGCTTCCCGCCCGGGTCACAGTTCCACTACTTGGTTTGGGACACTTCTACCACTCCATATTGCTAGCATAAGAGGAAGTCTCTTACGAGACATCACCTACAGCGCACATTAACTTAGAACCAGAGTAGGATGACGTTTTCCAAACTCCAATTAACTTATAACAAAGCAAAATGACCTTCATTCCACTTAGAACCATTACCCTCCACGCATAAGATCTTACAATCAGCGTGAGATGACCGATTCTATACCAGGAGACATCCCTCTTAGCTTGCTTGAACACAGAGAACAGGAAATAAGATCTTGTATATATAATTACTTGATCAGGACTGGTGCCTTTGTAGCGCGGGAACTCTGAGGCAGCGGAGAGAGTACACACAATGCAAGCGCTGTTATGTTACATGGAATGTATTATTCCTGCCATTCACCCGTCAAGGTGTCTTGGCTCCGGCCTGGAACACACAGAGACTTAGCACGAGGAAGTTTACATTGTCTCAAGTGTGGGGAAAAGCCATGCTTCAGCGGCTCGGAGGAACGTCAAATTTCCACAATGAACCGAATATGTTCCGGTAGAGAGCTCGATCATTAAGCGGCAAGAAAGGAGAAGGGCACGGCCACCCCAGCGTAAGAGTCTTCGTTCTGGGAACGCAGAGGAGGTGGGAGTCGCAGAAGCAAATGTTCCAAGAATATTGGCACAGAACTAACTTACTGGAGAAGAGTCCCGGGCCTATGCCATGTAGACCGTGACGAATCGTGGATCGGACACTTATCAACCGGTACCCAGAGAAGGATTCAGAGAGCAGGGTAAATATGGCCCCAGGGTGCCAACCTCAGGCTGCCATGTTGGACTTCTTTTCAGCTCATTCACGGCCCATTTCGGAAGGCCCATGGAGACTCTGTTGGTGTAGTGCAGGTGGGATGATTTGAATGCATTAGCAGACATGACCTGAGGGTAAACTAGATATTTCAAAACGCCCCTAAGACTTCATAGTTAATAGACGCTCAATTTAGAACACTTTGACATCTACTTTTGCAATGGGAGGTCAAGGGCTAGAAGAGTCCATGCGTGTTTAGCCTGACACATTGACCTATTGTCAAGAGCCCAATGGTCCGAACCAGAGATCTGGTTTCAAATTGTCCACAGCGAACACAATCTCAATCTTCATTGGATTAAACTGCAATTGATTACTAGGCAATCAAGCAGCAACCTCAGTGAGATAGGTCTGAATGTCACCTCTGACACTTTTTCTGTGCCAAGTGGGCGTATAAAACAGGAGGCCAAACGAAGGAGTAGGTTTGACCAGCGGGCGCATCCACTGATTGAGAAGAGGTGACCGGGCCAGAGCGCTAAGGCAGTCCATCATTTAGAGCGCTCCGTTAAGACGAGAGCGAAGAAGGAGGGATCTGACTGGGGTCTATTCTGTGTAAAAATTGCAACAAGACGGGAGTTTCTCCTATTCCAACATGGTAGAGTCGTCCCAGGAGATTCCGATGGCCAACAGTTTCAAAACAGCAGTAAGGTCCACAATGAATAGTGTGTCGACAACCTGACTATTCATTAGTCTACGGAGGCCATCATTTTTCTCACCCGGGACTGACTCCATTCATCCAACCAAGTAAGCAAGAGGAGCAGTAGTCCTGAACGCCCCCAGGAAAGCAGGAACCATCTTCTCCAGTAGGTTTTGTAGCAAATGGTACCCAAGATCAAGACTAGACATTGGGGGAGAGGCTGCTTATGGAACGGGTTTGTTCAAAAGCAGTAGCAATGCTGTCAGCTTCATAGAGTTAGGAAAGAGTGCAGATGGGTTAAGGACTGTAGAACTCTAGAAGGGAATGAGTCATTTGGGAAACCAGGGTCATTACCAGTCTCAAAAAGTGAGGCACGCTGCTCGGAGAACAGCAGGTAAAAACAGGTTCATACTTCTGAAGAGATAGTTAGGCTGTCAGCTGACCCAGCAACATTCGGGGCACGTAACAGTGTCTGTGCCACAATGTTACTTCTAAAGAACGGGCAAACGTATGGTTGGCATATAGAGGCTTGAAAAACCCCTTCCACTTGAAATGTGAAAGTAGAATAAGTCATTTCAGCAAGGTCACACAGAACACACCACCACCCAGCAGCCACCACTTGAGGTTCACCTCCATTTCTTAGCTACGTGAGCAATGCACTGTGGGTATGCAAATGATCTCAAATGCAAGTCTTTAGTTCCGGAAACGTGTCTTTGTCCATAGGAAGAGCTATTTTATACATAGCTTTTTAAAATCAAGTGGATCGCACCGGTCATGGCTAGAGCAAGAGGGCTAAGTCCTCACGTGCCAATACGGACTTGGGAGTGGGTGCATTAACATTTTCAAAGGAGTAGCTTACAACACAAAATGGCACCAGGTGGTTGATAGTTATATTAAGAAATGATAAAAACACTAGCTTGGGATTCAGTTGCCATCAAGACCTTCCTCTTCTCTTCCTTCTCTCTCACCCTACCCTGCTAACCTAGCTCTCTGCTCTTCCTCCTCTCCCTCCTTCCATACAGCTTATTGACTGGCCGCCTGGTGTACCTCAGAGTCTCACAGGTCCCAGGCACCCCTGCCAGTCTTCTGCGCGGCCCCACCCCAACTGCACTTGTAATAAAACCTCGAGAGCTCCTCTCTCCGCACATCACCAAGTCTCTGACTGGGCGCTGTTGGACACCTGCACCTCCCTTCCCACCTGCACTTAAAAAAACACAGAATCGCCAGCAGGCCCATTTGCTGTATCTAAACTGTTATATGTATAATATTCACTTAATCTGCCTGTGTAGACCGTTATCGTCTCAGAAATTCAAGGGCTCTGAGCGACTGTTTTTCCCTGTGTACATTCCCTCCTTGAGCACTTTGCAACACTTGCCTGTGTATAGGCGCTATACAAATAAACATTACCATACCATGTCATCCCGATAGTCGTCACAATAGTCGTGAGCAATAGCTCGCTCGTCAAGTCTCATTTTGTTACATGTACAGTTACTAAACTATGGTGACATTTTCACTCAATATCTCCCAAGTGGCAAGAAACCCAAGTGAAGATGGTGCTCACCCATATCTGCAGCTTGACCCTCTTCTCGTTCCTGTAGACCGTTTTCACCTTGAAGTCGATGCCCACAGTGCTGACGAAGGCCGAGGTGAAGGAGTCGTCGGCATAGCGGAAGAGGAAGGAGGTCTTGCCCACACTGCTGTTCCCGATGATGAGCAGCTTGAACATGTAATCAAAGTTCTGGTCGGCGGCATCCTTGGTGGTCTGCCGCGAGTCGTTGGCAGAAGCCATCTGTGGTTCGAAAAAATAAAAAGGGTTTGGATGAAGCCAATAAGCAAACACATTACCAACGATGGCAGTACCATCAAGGATAGATTTAGCATGGAATTCATGTGTCGAGAGAATTTCCAATTGTTAAATCATGTGAAACCACCTGCACAAGCGCATGTGGGGAAGAAAAGAGGATGGGGAAAATAATATGGGACCACTTACTAAAGGACTTGTGTGGCCTAGACCAAGGCCTGCCTCACACTTCCCCAGTTTGGGCTTGTCACGCACAAGGCCACAGAAAGCATGACTACACTACTCGGATCTGTGAGGGGGATGAATTACCTTAAAGGTGAGAGGTTAGGGTGAAAAGCAGTTTGTGCTCAGTATCTTTGTTCATATTTTTCTGGAACACTCTTCCGTACACTTGGGCCCCATACCAATAACTACTGGCTTTACATTTACGCATTCATCTTGTGTAACCTGCAATCCCATTGGATGAAATTGTATTTATTTATTTAATTGTTCAATCATAACACGCTTAATACCAGCGAGTGGTTTCTAAGCACGGAATCTGGATTAGAACCTTGTTATGCCGGGTTTTCTTGCTTCCAAGACAAACACATTGCCCCTGAGCTATCCTTCCTCCCCAGTTGCCAAAGGTGTATGATCTAAAATGATAGTCGAACTTCAGTTGGGAAAACCAAGACAGAGTATTTCTCATAACCCGATAAAAACAGCTATATTTGGCACTAGCTCTGACCGCCCCCTCCCAATGCAACAACCACAAGAAAGAGCAATTATTTTGATCCGGCAAAATGCTACACTTCGAATTGAAGGAGAACTCCACCTTCACACCTGTTTTTGGTAGTGATAATGTTATCGATACCTTCCATACAACTGTAGACATACATAAAGCTTTAGATAAAGGCAACCCACCAATGGGTAGGAAAAATGTATTGTTGGCTGAAAGACATACACTGAATTCTCTAATGACATAAAAATTGTGATTGAGCAAGCCGACAAAGGAGGCAACATCGCGATTCTTAATAGACAGGATTATGTACTGATGGCGAGTGAACACCTTGAGACACCCGGCTGGTATGAAAAATTGACTATTAATCCAAGTTGTGATATTTCGGTCAAGGCTAAAGAATTCCTCTTTAAAAGGGACCCGGTTTGGTCTATTGACTGATGAAGAAAGGGGATTTCCGACATAGAGTACCTGTAATCTACTTCCTCCCTAAAATTCCTAAGGATTTTGAGAGACGACCAATAGTTAGCGGCTGGGGCGTGATCGCTGAGAGATTCTCACAATACGTTGATTCAATCATTAATATGGAGGTCATTACACTTCCAGAGTACCTCAGAGATACCGTGCATCTCCTCCAAATTCTTGAGTATTGCACTTGGGAGGCTGATTATTGCTTTGTGATGTTGGACGTCAAAGCATTATACACTTCAATTGCACACAATTTTCCCCTTAGAATCACTGATTACACTTATGAGAATCAGCGAGCATCGCACATGGTGCATGTGATGAGGGTTAAAGAGATGCTATATTTTTTTAGCAAATATGTGTTTTTATTTGATGGCAAATCTTTCAGACAGACAAGAGGGGTAGCAGTGGGAGCCAATTATGCCCCGTGGCTAGCCAATTTCTTTATGGGCTTTTTTGAACAGACAAAACATGTCTAACACAAATAACCATACAGCTAATATGCTAAACTGGCATCGATTAATCAATGATATTTTTCTAATTTGGCGAGGGAGTGAAAGTCTTCTCCAAGGCTTAAATAAATATCTAAATATTTTAACCACTTTGGGATCAGTTTTACCTGTACCACTCCCCCACAGAGATTAATTTCCTTGATGTTCATTTGTATGTGAAAGATAACTAAATTCTATCAACTACGGACAGGAAACCTTCTGAGGTTAATACTGTGCTACTAGCTTCCAGCAATCACAGGAAGAGTGTAATTAAGAAGCTACCCCTTGGCGAATGTGTACATGCTCATTGCAACTGGAGCACTAGTGAGACTTTTAAAAAGGAATCTGAATTGTTGAGGAGTAGGTTTTCGAACCGTGGCTACAGTGTGACTAACTTAGTGCAGGCCAGACAGAAATGTGTACAGATGGATAGGAGTACTTTACTGAGGCCCAAGCAGAGAACACCCACTCAGTACAATGAGCTGTCACTTGCTTTCATTAGATTCAGACTTGAAAAATTGCATTAAAGAGGCACCCACCTTTTATTATACTAAAGCTAGACCCTTAAAGCCCATTTAAACCCATTTATTCTCAACCCATTAGAGACACAGAGAACTACCATTCAGCCCTGGCTGGGTTCTACAAATGGGGGACATGTAGTGTTTATTAGCATGCATTGAACTGGGCATTAAACCTTTTAAAATGAAAGATGTCATCAATTGTCAGTGAAGGATTGTAGTACATGCTATACAATGCATTTGTCATTTAACATTCATTGGAAGCACAATTTGAGAGCTACGAACAAGAATTATGGAACACTTGGATTCCATAAGGAGTCAAGACCTAAGGATACCACTGGCAGTTCACTGGCAAGGAAAACACCAACTGGAAACGAACACATTCGGTTTGTGGAATTACAAACTGTGAAGAGTAACTGAGTAGGAGGCAGCAGGAAAAGATGCCTATGTCAACTGCAAGCAACATTAATTTGCGAGTACAGGACCGTCTTGCGGGTTTTAAACTCTGAAAATGAAATGAGTGTTTTCTTGCAATCATCTTTAACAACCTGTCTTTCTACCTTGTGTGCTGGCAAGCACCCCAAACACAAATGGGACGCTGGGCCAAGCCGAATGTACACTTCAGCAGTTATGTGCCAGCGGTTAATATATCGGTTAATATAGCAGAGTTTAAATATTTGTAGAGTGGAGAAATCATTCCTTGAAAATGTGGTCGAAATATACTCAACTGGTGTACTTTCACGTCACTAGTCCCTGAAACCTTCTCGCTAGTGGTCAGACTTGGGGGAGGGAGTAAAGATTAAGTTCTCGCAAGAGATTTAGAGGTTTGACCAATCGGGGTGCGAGTATAGTAGGCTGTACACCTCTGTGACAGACAATTAAGCTTGTTTGCCCTGGTCAGTACCAACCACAATAATATTTGGGCCATGGGTGAACAGCAACTGGTATAATGTTGAATGCCTTTTCTATTGGGTCTTGTCCCCCTTAGGGAACCGACACAGTATATGGCTATGTTGAGCATTGACATTCACAGTGGGATAGAACAGGCTACCCTTCAATAGTGATGGGCACCAAGTATTGTTTTGGGAAGATTATTTTCGTTCTTTCACATCACCATGAGCACTGTGCTACCCAATTCACTTTATATTTTCAGTGTCTATGCCTTGGTTGTACTTTTGAATCAATAAGAGCATCGCAAGATACAGCTCACTTTACACCTTTAGCACCAAGGTATTGGCCAAACAACATTTTCTACAGATGTACATTCCTTTGTAGTAGGTTGTGGTTTCTTTAAGGGATATATATATATATATATATATATATATCTCCATTATGGTGAATACTTTGTGTCTTCATCATAATAGTTGCAGTTATTGTCAATGATATCAGCTTTTTAGAGGTGCACGAGAAACTAGGTTTTCAAGAATTAATGATTACCAGCAATTGGATTGATACACATAAGATTGTTGCGCGTTTTACGTTGGTGTTGTCACACATCCACGTACGACGTCACTCTGCCTATATAATTGTAGCATTCTAAGATGGCGGCCGAACGCACGTGAAATGCTGCTTTTTACGTCCAACTGGATCTTGGCTTAAACCACCTTTTTTATAAGTAAGTTCAGATAATTTCACTTTAACCGTCTGACGTGTGCTCGTTCATGGCATTAAACCAGGATTAGAAGGGTCACTTTTGGCTGGATTTTGGCTGACTTTAGGCACATAGGAAAAGGAAATTACTTTTCAGGATTCACTTTGACATACTTCGATCCATTTCTGATGGATATGAATTCCAGAACCTGAAAAAGATATGCCTGGGTTCTTTTTGAGTATGATTTGATAAATTGGGCTTCAATTGGTAATTGGATTTCTTAGCTTGGATTCTTTTGCGATTCAGGTGCTTCTGTAGGATAGAACCATACACTAATCAAAAGTTTAAACGTTTTGTGATGCAACTATTTAGTAAGATGTTATTTCTTTAAACACACGTGACTGTGATTTTTAATTATTTAGTCCATACCATAGTGATACAATTGTGAGAACTGGGTTCGAGGATTCAGTTATAATTGGCCACCTTCTGGAACCGATTACTGTACTTATTGTTCTCAATACATTTTCAAAGAATTAAGGGTGAGGGTTTTCCAATTATTCCACCCTCTTTGCCCCAACACAGTTTGTTTGTTTGTTTATTTAATATAGCGCAAAACCAAACCCGCAGGTAGCAAACATTACAAGGATACTTGTGAACTTATTACAGTGACAAGCAAAATGGGCAGTAGGACAGTTCAGCAGCGTTACAGTCTGAATAGACTTATACAGTTAATGCCAGTTGTCGGAAGCATAAAGAGCTAAGCAACAATCAACCACAGTTTTGTAGTCCCGTAGGGTCCAGTGAAATTCCTAGATACTAGCAGTGGTAGTCGGGGTCCCTATGGGGGGACAGGTTAACATAGGGCCTAGTCGGGAGGTGTCACTCAGGACGAGTGGTTCTAGTAAAAGAGGGTGATCACATTAGATGTCATTAGATCGTATCCATGAAAGAATCTTGTGCCTGAAACGTAGGTAGGGTTGGTCCTTTCTAAGTTCTAAGGGGAGTTTGTTCCAGGTTTGGGCAGCTATGACTGGAAAGCTAGCGCCGCCAGCTGTACTCTTTTTTATATCTAGGCACCATCAAGGTATAAGCGTTAGTCATTCTTGTGGGGCGGTTTCAGATTCTCTTGTTTATTTTATTTGCTAGATAGGGAGGAGCTATATTGTTGAGGCATTTGGACGTGAGCGAAAGGGTTTTGAGGGTGATCCTGTCTTTAATCTTTAGCCAGTGGATGTTCCTTCTGGCGGTGGAGACATGGGCTCTGTTAGGTATGTTTAAGGCTACTCTAAGAGCGTTATTTTGGAGAGTTTGGAGTTTGTTAAGGATATACTTGTTAGATCCCGCATATAGGGCATTACAATAGTCCAATCTGGATATGATAAGTGCATTAGCTAAGGTAATACAGTTAGCCTCTGTTAGGAATGGCCTACATGCTCGGATCAGTTTACAAGTATAGGCTGTGCAGGAAGCTCGGGAGTTAGTTTGTTTCTTAAAAGTGAGTGCTGAGTCCAGATAGACCCCCAGGGTTTTGACTGCAGGCATCACTTTAATGACATTGTTGTCAATGTTAAACGAGGCACAGTTCGGGTCAAGTTTTTTAATCGCTGTCTATGTGCCGAGAATCAGAATCTCCATTTTGTCGTCATTCAGAAGAGGCCATGGATGCCATCCATGCCTGAATGAGGAGATATAGCTTGTTTACCAAAGCTGAGTCTTCCAAAAAGTTACCTGAAAGGGGGGTGAGGATCTGAGTGTGATCTGCGTAGTTAGTGTAGAGGACACCCAGTCTATCCAACTTGTCAAACAATGGTTTGGTAAAGATGTTGTACATAGTAGGAGACACACATGATCCCTGGGGGACACCGCAGGAGACTTGTATGCAATCAGCAGCTGCTAGAGTGGAGAAGACTCTCATTGTCCGGTATATTGTCCAGTATACGCATGGTTTGACTCGTAAGGGTTCATGAGTTTTTTACAGTGAATATTCTTCTGAAACCTATATTAAGGACAGGATTTTACTTATGCGCCTATTTCATTTTTGTCATTTTTTCTTTCGATCTCATTTTTCATTGTGTTGGTGTGTATGTTCCGGTCATACATTTGACCAATTTTCAATATTTGATTCCTATAATTGTAACGTTCTTTTTTTTACTTTGGTCAACATAACTGCATAGCTCTCAACCCACACGCTTTTGGCGGGTGTCACCTGCCCTGTAAGCCACTAACTCACCCGCCAAGCCTCCTGCACGCCCATTTGTTTCAATGAGCTCTCAACCACCACAAACAAAATCGGGTGTTTTCACCCGCCTTTGTGACACAAATGGTTGAGAGCTATGTAACTGTGATCTATCAATGATGACTCTGTGGCGACATTATTCAGCCTGTAACTACATATGAATTGTTATGTATGGTTGTATATGTTTCAATTTAAATACTCAACTGCCCTGAGGAAGACATTAATTGGTTGTAACATGTGTTGCCTGTTTTGCAGTTTTCATTTTTTGGGCACATTTGCTTAAAAATCTTAAGGAGATCTTTGTTAATGAATCCTTGCATTTGTGCGATCAAGGTAGCAGCAAATTGGCACATCGTTATGATGTTCTTTTTGTGAACATGGAGTTCTAGACAACCCCTTACATATCTCAGTATATTGTGGCCCTGATGCTAGTACCTTAACACACCAGGTATCTATTGGCAGAGTAGCTGGAACCCTGGTAGAGCCCATCTCTGTTGAGTTTATATATGGCAATAGGATAAGGTTGCAGCTTGATTGAGATATACACCATGCTAGTTGATAAGTCCTCAAAGAAATAGACCACAAGCTATCAGATCTATTAATTGGAAATTAGTCAATGTTTTGACTGTCAATTTCCAAAACATTCATCAGGACACAGATTTCTTGTTGAACATGGTCCTTCTCAATTTCCATGATCAGAAAATATGGAAAGATTGTGCAGGAGCTTCCAGTGTTATAGTACACAAAAAGGAGTTGTAGGACGACACAGCTACAAGTCTATCGAGAATTAAACCGGGAGTACCTGCAAATTCCACGCTGGCATTGTCCATTGTGCAAGCGAACATTCAGGGCTTTAGATTAAAAAATTGAGCTTAAAGTGCGGTGAAGGACAATTACTGTAGCGACTGCCCCGTTCACTGCTTTGCCACTGCACTTCTTTCGACTGATCAGGATCTGGTGTGGCATAGTTTGCGGGCACGGCACTATTGATTGAGATCCCTGGGAATGAAAGGGTTACTGCACTTTTAGTCATGTTGACTGCATGTTTCCTGAAGCCCAATACTGCCAGTACTCAGACACCTGTAGAGCCTGCCCTAGAGTACACAGGGAGAGTGCACCCTTCCATGAACTGGCCAGGAGCGTGGGATAGAATGTACTGGGTACTTCCGCTGCTGAAAAAACCCTCTCTAGCATTATCTAGAAACCAACCATATCCTGGGAATGCACCAGTCTGGTTTCCGCCCAGGACATGGCACACAATCTGCACTGCTTCACCTAAAAAAATAGATGGACGAGATCAGGGATGAGGGCAAGCCTGCCTTGCTCCTCCTACTTGATCTGTCAGCTGCTTTGAACCTGGTTGACCACAAAATCCTATGCCACCCACCTTAACACCAGAGCCAATTTTGCCCCTGAAGCCACTTCATGGATTGCTTCCTTTCTAGGGGGAAGAGTTAAGAGAGTGTTCACTAAGAATGCAAGTGCACCACCAACACCCATCACGTGTGGGGTACCACGAGAATCCTGCATATCCCATACAGTCTGTGAGGAACCCGAGTGCGTCATCACTTCTTTTTCTCCGGGATCCTCTGCTCAGGTGGCAGGGGAAAGGCCATCGGTTTTGAATCCCGACCCTGGGGGTGCATATGTGAGTGAGGATCACCTACGCGGACAGAATGCGTGGAATGGGGAGAGGACATGTTTGTGTGAGACATGCATGGTATGCACCTTTCCCTTGTCAAAGTGAATCTGATACTCCCCCCTGTCTTTGTAGGCTATTGTCAGCCTTTGTCCCTTGCTTCTGCCCAAAATGTCCACAGTCATTTCATGTGGATCGGGATGAGGAGGAAACAACGGGGAGTTTTGAACTCTTCCATTCATTCACACCACTTTGGTACTGAGACGGGGAAGAGGGCTTTGGAGGAATTCCATGGTAATAGCCAGGCATGTCCAGCTAATAGATTTTCCCATAGACAGGCAACTGAAGTGAAGGACTCGCACCTGTATGCATTTAACAAGTCCCAGGTGTATAAGAAGGGCAACAACCCAGCAGAGAGAGAGAGACGACCTGGAGAGAAGGACGTAGCTCGTAGAAGCAGAGCGGGCTGGGGAGGAACCATCTTGATGAAAGCTGTGCTGAGCAGGTGTGTGAAAGAGGTGCCGGGGCCAGAACGGACTGCGAGAGGATCAGAAAACCTGCTGTCCTCTCTGCCCGGTGTCCACAGCAGGAAGTGTCGGACATTAAAACCTCCCAAGGATGCAGATCGCTGCCAGGGTGAGAGATGCTCTCTGTAGCTTCTGCGGTGGAAGATCACAGCTACGCGAGGCAGAGGAAGGTGAGCACTGCTCGCTGTGGCTCCCTTGTGGAACAGGTGGAGTGACTAGAAGTCGGAACAAGTGGCCAGATGGAGCTCCTGCATACCGCCGGTGAGTGTAAAGAAGGGAACACTCGTACCGGGGTGCTCAGAGGGCTGCAAACAAGCATAGTAGAATATTGAACGGACTGAAAACTATCACAAGGGCTATGGGAGGCCAAACCAAGTGATTTTTAATACATAACAAGTTGCAAGATGTTATAAATACTTTTGAAAGTTGCAACAAGCATTTTTGAATACCGACCTAACTAAACGATAGGATGAATATATTTGAATACCGCACAAGAGAAAAACAAATGGTGAACATTTATTATGTGAATGCAAGGTGGTGCAAAGGGGTAAACACCACGGTGTAAGAGACAAGTTGTAGCACAGCCAAAAGATTGCCAAGAAGAATGTGAAAGATACAGCAGTCCAAGGACCTACAGGTGAAGAGAGAAAACATGTGTTGGCAAAAGCATGAAGAACATAGAAGCATAACAAAGTGCATGGGGTTATCAGTTGCATGACCTGTAATGGGTGGACCGGTTGGTCACACGGCTGCACCTTGACCCAGTGACCCCTACATGGAAACAGCCAGGGAAAGCAAATTTAAAGAGGTTTGCATGTTGCAACAGTTGCTAAAAGTGAATGGTAAATGCAGAAACAGAGCCACCTATGTGAGCCATTGAAAAGCCTGCTTGACCAAGGATTTGAACTGGAACTGTTTTTGAAAGCTAGAAGATGTGAACAGATTTTGGAATTTGGACGAGCTGAAATCTTGGGGAAGGGAAACCCAGGGTCTTTTGGAACTGTTATGAGCTTAGGGAAGGGGAAGCCGGGTATAAGCCAAGAGCTGGAAGAAGTACAGAACTTTACTTTTGACCACTATTTATTTTGCTCCCGACATCCCTACACATTTTATATACTTAGTTGTGAGGGCAAGGGTAGGTTTTAGACACAGACGGACTTGGTTTGAACTTACTGACACAGGCTATCCGCCTTTTACTTATGAAGTTGAATCTGTTGCCTGTCTCTTACTTCATGATGCTTTCACAGCTCTAACAACTTCACCAGACCCCTCTTTGACATTCTGGACCTCATCGGCACAGCACACACCAACTATGCCAGTGACAAAGATTCTCCTCCCGCTCACTGTTAACTACGATGCAGGCTCCAACACCCTCAATGCTGCTTACTCCACCATTCAGGCTTGGATGGGCGAGAACCGTCTCCGCCTGAATAGGGACAAGACAGAATCCTGCGTAGGACCCCCTGCGGTACTACATAAACTCAATTACCAATATTCAGCGTTCAAAATGGACACATTGGTCCCTGTACCTTCCTCAGTGAAGATGCTAGACGTATAACTGGATGCCACCCTTGCACTGTCCCGCCAAGTGAATGCCATTGCCTCCTCCGCAGCCTATGCCACTAAACTGTTAAATGCCTCAAGACCCTTCCTAACCACAGATAACTGCCTTATGTGTGCCAGGCTGGATGACTGCAACGTCCTCTTTGCCGGCACCTCATCTAAAAACCTCCAGAAAATGCAAGCCACACAAAATATGCTCTCTGAGCAGCCCTTAACATTCCTAAACAGAAACACATATCAGCATCCAGGAGAGCAGTTCACTGGCTACCAATCCGTGAACGGATTATATTCAAAACCTTGTCCATTACTCACAAGTGTCTGTCTAACACTGCTCCTCCTTGCCTCTCTCAGAAAATCTCCAGAGCCCAGTCATCCAGCCCAAAATCAGACATCCAAAGATCGCTGCCAAACTGCGCAACTCCTCGCGCCTCACCTTGAGAGTAGAACCGTCATACTGGGTATATTCCGGCGATGCCGCAAAACATGGCTGTTTGCTTAGCCTGGACCTTCACTGCCATATTTGTGAACTATACTACTGCCAAGTGTTGATGGTTTAGTTGTGTGTACTTGTAAACTATAGTACTGTCATGTGTTTATGGTTTAGTTGTGTGTACTTGTAAACTATACTACTGCCAAGAGTGTATGGTTTAGTTGTGTGTACTTGTAAACTATAGTACTGTCATGTGTTTACTGTTTGTTCGGTTTTATTGCAAGTAACTTGTTTCTGTAACAGCCCCTTGATGCCTCCTGGTTATTTGGCCGCTTTATAAATGAAAAAAGTAAATAAATATAACGAGTATTTATCAGATGCCATCTCGTAATCACTATACCATGCTTCAGTTGGAATTATGCTGATTTGTGCTATTTGCATAGAATATTTAATTGCCCTGACGAAAGTCCTATATTTTAGAAAGGACTGAAACATTCCAGCGTTTGTTATGCTGCACTCCTAATAATAAGGAACTGTTGAGTAAGGGGGGTTGTGGTTGGCGCGTGACACCTCATGTGTTGATCGGACATTTAAAATATTTGCTGGATGTATTTTGGCAATATAGCTAGCTATCGATGTGTACGTTTTTTGTCACCAAGTTTTGGCGATGGTTTTAGATGCATGTGAAAGTTATAATGGCATATTTTCAATTATTATTTTGGAATTACCATATTTGATTATGTCCCTGTACGCTTCTTTTTGTAAGACTATATATAACTTTGTATTTGTGGACTGAAGACCAGTTTGTCATATTGGGGGAAATGTGGACACGTTCCTGTAGGAAAAGAATTAGACAGCGTTATGGATTCTCTGGAGTTTCCAGATGAGACCCTGCGGGTTGAGAAAGGAGAGACTGCTGACATAGCTCTATTTGGAGAATAGGAGGGCATGGGTGCAAGTAAACCTGTTGAGGAGGGCAAGGAAGGAGGCCATTGTTAGGAAGGCAGGAATGTGGTGCACGTGCTGACCATTCAGTGCATTTGACGGGTCAGTGAACGACCTAGGAGCAGAGTCTTTATTACTTGAGAAGGAGCGGCACCTAGAGAGGCTGGCCCAAGGAGAGGCATCCAGTGCTCTGGGCAGTGGTTCATTATCCGAATATGCGTCTTGTTTCCATTTAGTTTCAGAGATCCGGATTTCACCCAGTTACCTATATCCATGGTCTATACTATGTACCAAGAAAAGGCGAGAGCTAGAGAAGGGGAGGTGCCATCATGTCTTGGGGAGATCATCTGTGTAGTAGGAGAAAAGTAAGTCTTTAAGAGGAAATTAGGGAGCAGAATAGACGGAGAGGAGAAGCAAGGGGCCTAGAGCACCACTGGGGTAGAGCAAGCCTTTGGGTTCTGTTAGACAGGAGGAAAGAGAACAGGAAAGAGGAGTTTTGCTTAAATCAAGAAGCTTTGAGATGATAAAGGTTGGGTTGGGAAGGAAGTTGGATCTAGGTACTGAGGACAAATGCAGGGTTCTAAATTTCTGAGAGCCCTTTCCATCCTGGGTCTAGCCGAGTAGAACCTGGTTACCTTGGAACCAGCACCTACCAGGAGCTATGTTTGGCTCACCAGACTAACTGGTGCCTTACAAACATTAACTTTGAGTGTTCGAGAATGTTAATAAAGAAGAATTGGGATTCCATATGGAAGTTAGATTTGCAGTGCGCTGTGTACTCGTTCCTGGTTCAATAGCAGCATAGCAGCAGCTCCTCCTGACTGGGTGATGCCCGACAACCAAGAGCTGGTTTTAGCACCTGCTCAACGATTCTTATTTTCGAAGCCTGCAAATGCACTTGCCCTATTTATGTCCCAGAGTCTTCTGAAGTGGTTGTGAATAAAGAAAGATAGAAATGGCGCAAGTAGATTGGAGTGGGGCGACACAGAGAGAAGGATGACACAGAGCAGGAGGTGGTGAGGGAAGGGGGTGGCACTGAAGAAGGGGGATACCATGGTGGGCCAGTCATGCAAAGTCAGTGACTGAATTCTTCATAGCAAGGGCAATCATGAGATCGGCAAAGGTGATCGTGATTGCAGACAGGTAAGTGATTCGAGAAGGGTGGCGTTAATGGAGTAATTATAATTATATATTTTTGTTTAACGCACTTAATACCGAAGAGGTTTCTGAGCGCAGGGATTCGACTCTGTGTTGCTCTGCATTGTCTTGCTTCCAAGACGAGCGCGTTACCAGGGAGCTGTAAACATAGCTCAGTAGGGTTTATCTGTGCTACGGTGGATAAGCACAGCCTGGCATGAAGAAGGGGGTTCCAGAACAGAGGCGGAGAAGGAGTGCATCTAGAGGAGAGCCATCCCACCGCACACTCCCGATGTCGGCCAGGCTTTCGACAGTGATCCGAAAGCAGTGTAAGAGGTTAAGGGGTACATTTATAGGTGGGCAGAGAACTGATGAGAAGGCAGCTCGTGCCCTTGCAAGTAGGCAGTGAGCGGAAAAGGGAAGGAAGGCGGGATCTGAAGGAGGCAATAGAAGCAGAAAGGAATGGGCCAGTGGGAGCGTATGGGCACGTGGAACGCTGGTTGCTACACAGGCAGTTGGGGATCCAGCTGCTGGCAGGGGAAAAGGATATGAAAGGTGCCAAGAGGTGCTGGCAACTGGCCCGGTATGCCCAGCTCCTGTGCGTACAAGCAAACCTCGGGAAGCGGGAGAGGGATTGCACAAGGACAAGAGAAGAGCACTGCAGGGGAGAATGAGGAGGGAGGCACTGGCATGGAGGTGTCCATCAGTGGAGGAAGAGAGTGGGTGCTCCAGATCCCAGACACGTGAGCAGTTCTAATCATATGTAACTGCGGGATACCAGCCGGCTAAGAGGGGCGAGACATCGCAGGGCTTTGAGGATGAAAGGCGGCTTAGCAGTCCCTTCACAGGTAGAGCGCCAGCTGTTGATTTCCTTTCCCAAAGGGCACCCAATGAACATTCTCCCCACAGTCTTGCGGTGCCAGTGCTCCTGATAGGAATCTCTAGGTGGGGGTGGGAAGCAAAGGGAAGATTTTAGATCACGTTGGAATCAGGTTCATAGTGCAAGATAAGTGGGGAAATGGGGATTCGGCTGATGACAACCCACAAAAAACCTACAGGAGAGAATGCGGCATGAAGCGCTAAGAGGAACTGCTGGCTTGCACACGGATTCACCAAGTTTAAAGCAGAAGTGTAGCTGTATCCCAATAAGTAAACTAAAATGTAACCCATGGCAACTCATTATGTGGCCCTCCAGATGTTTTAGACTACACCTCCCATGATCCTTCACCACTGAGCTGGCTAGGGATAATGGGAGTCGAAGTCCAAAACATCTGGAGGGCCACACTAGTAACCCTGATGTAGCCTAATGATGACCACCTACTGTCAAATGTAATGCCAAGATTGGCTCTAGCTAAGCGCCAAAATGAAGAGCCATTCAATCAGCTTCCCAACCATTCCTTATACTGAATCCCAGGAACCGTGTAAGTCAAGAAAGTCTAGAGAGGACGCATGAGGGCCAACAATGCAATGCCACAAATGACCCCTGCTCCCCGCATGGCTCCTCCCACTGGATCCGTCGCACTTGGGGCTTGTTTTCCAGCCTACCTTTAGAAGACGTTCCTTCCTGTAAGCATCATCCGGTTTTACTAAAATAACAGCTGTTACTATTAGCCCATTCTCAGCCCTGCCAAGCTGCAGGCTGCACTCATGCCAGAGCCGCATTATGCTCTTAAAAATGCCGCCCGGCGTCCTTGAGACCCCAAAGGATGTGTAGTCCATTGCCTTAACTACAGCTCCGTCCCATCAGCATAACACTGATACAAACGTCTAAGGAAGGGACCAGGAAGAGCGCTTCGGGGCGCCATCTTGACTTGGGGAATTTTGGCGAAGAGTACGAGCACTCGTGAGTTCTCCTGGCGTCTGGCTGGGTCTAGTCTCCAGGTGGGATCAATGGCTGGAAAGGGTGGGCATAGTAAAACTATGCTTCTGAGTTCAGGTTGCCTTTTGCCACCTTGACCCTGGCTTTCTTTTGTCTGATTGGTGGGAACGGCGATGGACCAGATTTCCTCCAGCCACGGTTCCAGTTTCTACATGACTGAAGGGAGCCGGTGGCCGCCCACAGCCCTGGCCTAGGACTAAGTGTCATCTTGGCAGAGAATTGCTTCCCCTTGGCTAGGTGCCCAGGCCTGTGACATTGGCTCGTCCCATTTCCTCATTAGGCCGCCTCCTCTCTTGCCCTCTACGCTCTCAGTGCTTTGAGGCGAAGTGAACGTTCTGGAAAGTAACATCCAAGCAACCAACACAACGTAACACTTCACTGCCTCCTTCGATCCCCCCCCACCCCCCCAGCCCTCCAGAGCTTTAGGACGGTCTGATAACATACCAAAGTGATATGCACGTTATCGGCAAAACATGTTGTCACCTCTTATACTCAGTGCTTTGAGACAGCTTAACAGCATGTTGGCGCTACAAGGATTCAACTTAACGTCATGGTTTTCTATTCCCAGTTTTCCCTTTCTCTCTACTTTTCTGCTCCTCCCTTCAAGTTCCTCTCAGCATGTTGAATTTCGATCCATAGCTCCCGTTAGGGGGGAAAACTGGACTCCCCCCGCCCCCAATCATTCTTATTGAAGCTAGGGCACAGCACCTTGAAGGGAAATGGGCATAGCGACTGCTGGTTGGCTGACATCCTTGGTCTTCCGACTGTGGGCCTGGTGAGGCAGAGGATGTCGAGCGGGCGGCGTAGGGTGGAAGTCTTTTCCCAGAGAGGCGGTGGGAGGACGGCTTTTAAGAGACAGCACAATAGCATGTGGTTGGGCTCAGGTGGTCTTGGCATGAAGTCTGGAACCTCCGGATTAGATAGAAGACCCTGCGTGGGGGTCCTTTCTAATCTCGGCGCGCTTCTCCTTAAGGTTCCTAGCCACTGCCTGCAGTGGAGCAGCTGTAACCTGCCTGGAACTGGCCTGTACAGGAGATCGAGGTCTCTTTATTCACAACCTCATGAACTGGCTCCCCACTAGTTCCCATCTTTGCGGTTCTGTACAGCCCCGCCCCAGGCACCCCCCGAGCCCCTCCACCCCCCGCAAGACCTACGCCATCTGTAACGTTTCTGATTCTAATGGTCATCCCTGCTCTTCAAATAAATACACAAATACAAATAAAGGCCAGTGGGATGCAGGGTGCTTGTTTTACTGCACGAGGAATACGTGCGGCCCCCCAGCATTTGGGCTTTATGGCGTTGCAGTGTTCTTTCAGCTATTGTTCAGTCGGATTGGGCACGCTTATGGTGCCGCTTCTCTCCCATTTTCAGCATACCCAGAAATAATGCCACATAACTACCCCCACACCTCACCAAGCCAGTGCAATACAGAGCGGATACCCTTCACCTGCCCACCTCACCTCTCTCCCCTGAGCAGGCTTGTGCGCACACCGATTCAGGAGCTGTGGTTGCCCGGCGCTGTTCCGTGAAAAGAGCAGGCAGCTCAGTAAACTGAGCGGTTGCCCTGGGTGATCTGCCTTCCCCCGACTGCCATCTGTCCATATCAGTAAGCAGCTGCCACACACAAAAGGGGAGGCATATATACACATTATTTCCAAGAACCCTAGACACGTAGTGCACATATGCAGGGCACCATCCATCACTTTTTTCAGAAAGGGCCTCAAAACATACCTGCTTCCCCACACATAAGCCCGCCCTCCTCCTCCATTGCCATCACTGGTCTATCCTCATCTTCCTATCCTTTCCTGAAAACATTTCAACTCCCACCTTTTCAACATTTGAACCAGGTTAGGTAGGGCCAGCGCTAAACAAAAATTCTATTAAATAGTAAGTCTTCAATATGACTACACTCACCCAATGGGCTGTCCTTAACCCCCATTGTCTACTGGGGCATATACCCTGGGCTGTAATCTACATACTAACATGCCCCCTGACCTGGGGGTGTCGTCGGGGCCCCCCAGTCCTCCAATCTCTAGAACTAGGTATTGGGGCAGGAGGGTCTTGTCCTCCGGATCTCCAGCGCAGGACTTATGTCCCGCTTGTGCTTGCTCTATGGTGCCAGCCGTGCTACTAACGAAAAAATATGGAATCTTTGTTTAAAATGTATATGGGGGTGGGCTAAGGGGTTAAAACGGGCGGGGAGGGGTTTGGAGTGGCTTTAAAATCATAGGGGAACGAGGGGTTTAAAAAATTAAAACAAATAAAATTGATATTTTTCGTTATAACATTTTCGCTATTACAGAATTCTCTGTAATTTAATTTGTTAAAATCACATTAAACCTGTGCCAGCAAACCCCTCCTTTCATGGAAGTGTGGATCGGTCCTCGAGCCCCCCTGCACTGTTCCTGTATACCCCCTTTCCACCTTTCTGGGCCTCACCTGGAGGCTAGGCAACCAAATCTCAGTCCCCAGGACGCTGTCCAGCTTCCATCTCTGGACCTCAACACATCACCTTAAAGTCACGCTGATGACGCCTGTGAGGGTTACTCAGCGGCCTAGGAGCCGTGCCGCAGACATGTTGTCACCACGAGGCACATCCCAACTAGTGACTTTCTGTTATTTGGAGATGGTAACAATTCTTTCTTTCACGGTGAAACCTGTGTCCATACCAAATCCAGTTTACAGAAACAACTATAAGGAGTTCGGGGGTAGGGAGTGAAAGACGTGATAGATGGCCTCGCGACATTTCCCATTGCCCAAAGAAGTTTCACTCCAAAAGAACAAGGCTGTACATTTTAAATAAGCACATCTTGTCTTGGACACATATCGGAGAAATGTACGGGTAAAGAAGATCCTGGGGCAGCAGCCCCCTAAACATGGCCAATGTTGTCTCTTCTATTGTGACCCCAACAATCTTTGGAAATGTTTTGGGTGACCTTTGCTATCTTATGTCACTGTCATGTATGGCACACTCGGCTGCCATTTGCATGGTATGGTCGCAAGGCGCTTTGGAGGATCTGAACGCGCGGAGAGGGGTTCCGTTAGTGGAGGGATGGGAAGAATGCAAGGTAGCTTGCCTGTTGTGTTGGTGCATGCAGTGTGGAAGTGCACGGAGCTCTGCATGCGGCCCTATTCCTAGGTCATCGGCATGGAAGGCATTTGCATCCAGAAGAGAGCCTGCTGTGGCCTTGTCGCTAGGATGCGTTGGCCAAGGCGGAGGTAAATTGCCGAAGAGCTCTGTTGCCTGGAGTCTGCAGGGAGGGGTTTCATAACTGCCGCCTTCTGTCTTCTTCTTGCGGACAGATGTTATCCATAAGCAGTGATTATTGGATACCCAGGCTTGAGCCTCATTACTCCATCCTCTCGGGTCGTGGGTTGGATTTCTCCATGGTCTGTGTGGACTTATCACAGTAAGGCTGCTTTCACAGCGTCTTAGGTTTGCTGTGATGGGCCGCGGGTAGCAGACCTCAAAAACTGATATGTGCATTTAGCCAGGTGCGGTGCCAGCCCCTGGCTATGAGGGACTAAAGCCCTCCCACTTTGAGGCAGAAGTCACCGCTCTGGTGCGATACCCAGCCCTGTGCTCCGGTACAGGAAAGGTGGGACAGCAAGAGCCTGCCTAATCTCTCGCCTCAGAGAGCGTGCGTTTACGTGATGTTCAAACAATCATTAACGTGGTGGTCGTGGCAAACAGACACTGGCGGAGGACAAAAGCCTGCCCGGGCAATATCAAAAGACCCCCTATGACGAAGCCAAAAACTTAACTGCACTGATCGGCTTTTAGGTGGTCCATGCTTCCATTGATTAGCATCTCCTATGAACTGGGGTGAAAGTTGCATCTAATGGGCCCAAGGAAGGCATAATAGCCATTTAGCCGTCTGGGCTCGGCGGAAGAAGTGGGGGGAGGGAAAATTCAGCAGCACAGTGGGTTTAATCACTGCACTCACTACCAGCTTTCAAAACTGGCATCCAGTCCCCACAAAATGTTGAGACTGGCTCCGCCCCTGCCTATAGTGTGCTTGAGCACGGACGATGGCAGTGTTAGTGTTTGGAGGGTGATACGCCACTCAGAGCGTTCCTCAGGAGCAGCATTACAGTCGGGAAAGCTGTCCAATTGGACAACACAGTGGGGTGGGGATGGAAAGGATAGTAGGATATCAGGGAGCAAAAATGATTTGTTGAACAATGATTTTTATTAGAATCACTCAGGGCTCTGTTGCACACGGACAGTGCTTGCTGGATGTTTCAGAACACTTAGCGGAAGGAAATAAGGTTCTATTCGCTCATCCGCCTCAAACTCCCTCAGGGTCAGTCGCTTCTCCAAGCAACGAGTTGGTGGTAGATCTCTTTTTTCAGCTGGTGCCTCCCTCAGGAACAGCTGCCCTGCCTCCCTTAAACTTGAGGAGAACCATCTATGGTTCCAAAGCACCTCAAAACCTTTATCTTTGCTTCTGCTTTTTCTCCTCCTCTACTCTGCTGACCTCCTGGCTGTAAACAAAACTACACTGGCTACCTGGACACCCTCTGATCTTGGGCCCAGGTCCCTCCCCCACCAGCATCACACACCTGCACTGCCCGCCTGGCAACCCCCGCACTTAGGGCCTGTTTTTGTATCCCTACAGTCCCCCTACAAGCTCTTGATACCTGGTGTCTGCACTTACCCTGCACTTGCCACATGCTGGCCGTTACTTACCTATTGTTATCATCTATTCTCATGTAGAGCACTGTTCCCCGTCCCCCTTCCCCTGCACTTGCGCCATCTGAATGACACCTGGCCTAGTAGGATTGTCGTCTGTCCTCCCTTTGTCTCCCCCCCTTGCCTCGTCGCGCCTTGAAACACTTGTGTATAGGCGCGTTATAAATGCCATATCATATCATATATGTCATTTCATCGACACCCGTTTTTACAAATGGGTGTTTTGCTGCAGAATTTTAGTGGGAAAAACTTTTGGAAATTTAAAAAAATATATTTTTGGGGGCTCCCCCCTGACCCACCCTGTCATTTACTTATGTTTTCTTATTCCTGACTCCCCAACCCTTTATATGCCCTTGTCCACCCCCCAAAACAATTTCAAACTTTTTTTGGCAAAAATTCTGCGGCAAAACACCGGTCGTAAAAAAGGGTGTCGATGAAAGGACGCTATACCAGAAAAATAAAAGATGGA
This sequence comes from Ambystoma mexicanum, assembly GCF_040938575.1. NCBI lineage: Eukaryota > Metazoa > Chordata > Amphibia > Caudata > Ambystomatidae > Ambystoma > Ambystoma mexicanum. The sequence goes on from NC_090926.1 coordinate 1,228,451,418, forward strand.
AGCGGGCCAACGGTGATGGAAGGGTAAGATGGGAGAAGAGTTAGTGGCCGAGGCATCCGCTGGTGCTTTCATTGCTACAGCCATTTTACGTAGCCCTTATGGCAAATAAAGTCATATGGTTTAAGCACCGGTGTGCAATTACCTTAGTACTGGGTACGCAGCCCCAAAGACGTAACATACACCTCTTCAGCACTTTAGGGGATACGGAAGAGGAGGGTCTTCCTCTTTTTGCATATTAAACGTGTCTTGGGAGAATTCAAATATCGATTACTCCAGTCCTGCTTAAGTGACACAGGCAAGTGCACATTAGTGGAGCTTTAAAAGACTCCCCTGGTACCAGTATCAAAATTAAAAGAAATCAAGATGATTAGTATGGTCCACAAATCCTGCGTCTCAAATCTATCCCAGTTCTTAATATCTAAAGCGCTTCCCACCCTTAATCGTACTGGCTGGGCTCACCGATCAGCCATAGTGGCCTGTTCTATATTCCCCAGGTCAAATCGATAACATGGGGCAGGGGCTCATCTGTGTGCATCAGGCCTTATCCTGTCCTCTACGTCATAATCACGCACTCACCGGAACTTTCGCAAAAGCATTTAGGTACAGAGAATGCTTGCTAACTTTAGGTTCATTTCTGGACCGCACTGCCAAAATGCCTGAAGAATGTCTGGCTTAACAAAGTGAGTACAGTAACTAAATATTAAAGACAGAGGGGGGGAGAGAGGGGCAAAGAATTCCATAGTGGAGTCTCTCCCCCTTCAAAAGGATTGTATATGATATGATATGGCATTTATAACGAGCCTATACACAAGTGTTTCAAGGCGCGAAACACTTATGCTAAAGAGGTCATGCAATTCTTGATCAGGACGCTTCCCGTGTACATCATTTTAACTTACACAGAAATGTATCCATCTTGCCCTTGGGAAGGGCATACGTGCCAAGAGTGGATGCAGACAAGGAGGCAGGCATTAAAGGCTCTCCACCCCAGATAGCAAAATACTTCCATTGACCTAGGAGAGCCAACTTTGCAACGTCCCAGTAAGCGGTGTTGCTAGGCCTGGAAAAGATGCAGGCTTAAGCTAATGTTGGGACTGGCGGGACTCGCGGCAAGCTAGCCTTTTGGTTCTAGCTAGCCCTTGAACTTCTATCCGGGGTTAAAACCAAAAGCCCTGGGGCTATAGCCCCACCCCAGCCCCCACTAGCCCCCAGTAGCGACGCCTCTGGAGTGGATGGCCAGGCTTAGTGACCAGGTCGTGACATGGGAGGGGAGCCGCAGTGCAGAATAAATGCATATGTGCGGCGGGGTACAGGGGGCCCCAGAGCACGTAGGCCAGAGGGCCCTACATGTGCATGGGTTGGGGACAGTTCTGGGATTCATTCAGTCAGTGCAACCGTTGTTCTTACTCCCCAAAGCCGCCCCTGCTAATTATTTCTATGTGCCTGAAGGGAGCGGATGCCTCTGGGCAAGTGCTTCGTGACCTGGTATCCATTGCATTTGTGGCAGAACCCTGGGTTTGAAATTGCTGGGAGCTATCCAGCTCCTACTTCCAGCCTAATAGAGAGCCCAGCCAGGTCAGCTTAAATTAGCGGGTACCAGGAGATGCCTTTGGGCCTCAGGCCGAGCGTTGAACATCCCTATGTGGCATTAACTTTGAGTAATTGAAACTGTGGTTAAAGAAGAATTGTGACACATCTAGTTCGCATTTAAACTTAATGGATCATACATATTGGGCAACAAGTTAAAAGTTTGCCTCTCCTGTGGAAGTGAGATTTGCAGTGCACTGTGTACTTGGTCCTGGTTTTCCAGTGGTAGCTTGTGCCTACTGGGTGAACTCCAAAACCCAAGTGCTGCTTTTAGCTCCTGCTAATTGAATCTTAAATTTGGAACCCAGAGAACCGATTATAAAAGGAACTTTTAACAAAAGGTGTGCTGTGGAATGCATCTTTTTAATCGGCCACCCCAGCCGCACAAATAGCCTTTGTCCAGGATCTCTGGCTGCACGGAGTAGCCTGCATAGGCGTTGCTGTGGGGCGGGGGAGGGGGGGTGCTGAGGGGCTATAGCCCCAGATAGAAGCTCAAGGGCTACAACAAAGAGGCTATAGCTAGCCCCGAGTCCCGACATTAGCGTAGCCCCAGATCTTTTCCAGACCTAGCAACACCTCGCTAATTTACTGCAAATATAAAGGTTTATACATATGCCTTTAAACATGCATGAGTGTTCAAGGTCACTCCACTCTAGGGGTTTACACTGGAGCACCGCTTTCCTTTCAACGGACGAGGTAACTCAGTGCAAAGTATTTCAGACCCGTGTTCTGAGGGCAACAGTTTGACTCTATCTTCAGCTGATTGTAGAGCGAGATGTTACAAGAATGTTTAATGCACCACAGTTCTGCAGCTGGGGTCGTTAGCCGTTTTGTAATATTGTTATAATGTCTTAGGTGCCAGCCAAAGGGGAGCTTGGCCCCAAGTTCACTTTTTGGTGGGTGCCCAGGAACCGCAGAACCCACGTATCCGGCGCCACAACATGGACCTCAGATTCAATACATGAAAGGGTTGGAACAAGTGCCAGGCACTCGCCACTTACCTCAATGCGCCTTACTGCCTTAGGTGACGACTTGCCCAATCCCCTCAAATGCCTCAACACCTTCATCACCCTTGGGCAGAGGCGTAGACAGGGTAGGGCCTGAGCGGGCACGGCCCACCCAAAATCTGTAAATGCCCACCCAGCATTTACAGATGTTAACGTCACTGCGGTGGGCCCACTACATTAGCTTCAGGCCCCACCCACTCAGAACACCCTGGCTACACCTCTGTCCTTGGGAAGCATGCGCAAAGTGCAGCGATTGGCAGGCTGCAAGCAGCAGGTGGCAAGTCGCCATGCCTCACCCACTCAGAACACAGAGGTGGCTCCGGTGTACCCATTCATGAAAATATCCACCTCCCAGGCGATGGGCCTACGAGAAGAGCGCAGGAGGCCTGGGAGAACCAGCGCCTGGAAGCAGCGATTGGCAGGCTGCAAGCAGCAGGTGGCAAGTCGTCATGCCTCACCCACTCAGAACACAGAGGTGGCTCCGGTGTACCCATTCATGAAAATATCCACCTCCCAGGCGATGGGCCTACGAGAAGAGCGCAGGAGGCCTGGGAGAACCAGCGCCTGGAAGCAGCCAACCACAGACCTTGGGATGAGTACACACTGGCCTTGGGCTAGTTCTGCGGAAATTCCGCACATTGTTTTATTATGCTTCTCTCAAAAACATGCTTTAAGTTAACCAAACCAAGGAAGACACATGACATTACTCCTGCCTGGTCCCCACTTCCTCGACACAGTCCTCACTAAATGACGTCAAGCCGCTTCCAGGTGAATCAACTCAAATGCACCCTTTTTTTCAAAACCACTAGAATTTTGCCAATTTTTTGGAGCTTTTGTCTAAGCATGGGATAGGCATTTTCCAGGCACTGCCATACTGGTACTACCTGACCACAAGCTAGTAACAGCTGTAAAACATTGTTTGTCCCTGGGCTTATTATGGCAAATGCCTTTCTAATACCAATACAAAAGACAAAACTGTTGGCTTTGCCAATGCTTGTGTTTAAAAGGAATGCAGTGCAAAGAACAGATGCAAAGACACACATTTCTTATACATCAAGTGGCTGAAAACTCACTGGTCGATTTTGTATTGCACCAGGAGATGTTTTAAAGTGCTTTTTAAGTCAATACCTTTCAGAACACTGCTTAGAAATAATATTAGCAACCCCTTGAAGGCACATAGCTGGCTCAAAGAGAGCTTGGTTGGGTTTCATTTTGGGCAAGGAGGGGCAGAATGTGGATGGGAATTGCCACACGGACTAGCATGGCCTTGGGTGGTTAATGGGTGGGTAAAAAGTCAAACAATACCCAGAGGCTGTACCTATGACATCAAATCTGAACTCTCTCCTGTCGTCACATCCCACGACAATAGTTTCAGCTTGTAGGCAGTACTCTCAGTGATACTCCACACCAAAAACTAAGAGGGCTGCCCTCCTATCCCTGGGCCTCCGTTTAGTTTTCACCATTAGATGCAATCTATTTCAAAGCGGAGGCCAGTCCATTGCTGTTTTCGCTGTAACCAAAAGTACACTCTAAATGAACCGGAGTGTGTGGCCGAGCTGTTGCATGCTAGATCTCAAGAGGGGCACAGCATTGGCTGTAGGACCTCAAGAGGGACACAGCATTGGCAGTAGGACCTCAAGAGCGGGACAACATTGGATGTAGGACCTCAAGAGGGGCACAGCATTGGCTGTAGGACCTCAAGAGGGACACAGCATTGGCAGTAGGACCTCAAGAGCGGGACAACATTGGATGAAGGACCTCAAGAGGGGTACAGCATTGGATGTAGGACCTCAAGAGGGGCACAGCATTGGCTGTAGGACCTCACGTGGGGCACAACATTGGATGCAGGGATTTCAAGTGTAGAATCAGGTTTGCTTTGTTGCTTTTACCTGTAGCATATTCCTCCAGTAGATATTGGACCATGTGGAGCTAAATAACAGAGTCAGCACTGATTAATAAGGACCTGTTGCCCCTCCAGCCATGACCATGCCTCTCATGGTGGCACCGAGTATGTGAAGGACCCCTCGATCAGTGGCTGTTTGTAGTTAGCTTAGTGAAATCCTTGTGCTCCATGGCTGCAGCCTAAGGGGCACCTCTGCTCTCCTTCCTGGAGATCTCCTCCATGATCCAGTGGCTGGCATCACAGCCACAGGCAGCAGAGACCCTCTGGATCCCGGCAACCCACGATGGAGGCTCAGATTGTCGATCGGAGGCCAGGGCTCCTGCACTCAGTCCCACTTAAATCTCCCGTGATCCCTATTGCAGGGAATGTCGTCCCTTTGCCATGAAGTGAAGGTCCAAGAAGGGTGGGAACACGGAAAGGGCGGTTTGCTCTGGAAAATACATACAATATGAGGACTTGAAAAGAATATCTAGGGATTATAAAGCCGTCTTCAACTGGGTAGTGCCGCAGATTAGAAGCATCTCCCGATGTTCAGGAGAAAGCTGGAAAATCCTGGACATCCTTTCTGCTGCTTTCAAAATGGGCTCCTGGATCTCGACACTTGGTTTCTGCTGAGCAGCGATAAAGGCCTCCAGGGCTCTCGATCAGCAAGTAGCCATTCATGCGTCAAGGCCACCAGTCCGAGAACCCCCTACCGGGGTCTGCAACATCTGGCTCTCCATATGTTTTGAACTACAACTCCCATCAATTCTAGCCATCTTGTTCAATGGTGAGGGATCATGGGGGTTATAGTCCGAAACATCTGGAGAGGCTCGGGTTCTAGACCCCTGCTAGGAAATAACTGGTTCCAACCTGGGATCCTTCATTGAAGCTACAACTGTAAACTTCTCCTTTTGACACATTAGAAGGAGTAGCTCTCAGGTTTGCTTCTTGCAAGTCCTTTTCTTGGTGGGCGCAACAATCACCTTTAGCCAGATGCCTTCCTCCTTTCAGGGGATACCTTTGGTAGAGTACGGACGCATCCATGTCATTCACCAGCCTGAACTTTCTGCCTAAAGATTGCACAGAGTCACATCCTTCTCCTTTCTCGCAGGTACGGCCATCGGCCGAGTGCCCATTTGCTTCTTTCCTGATTTGTTTTCATTGTTTCCTTATCGGATATCCTTTTAGGTCGTTTTACGAGGGGGCGGGTGACTGGACGCCACGTTTTTCGCTTTATTCCTTTAATTATATTTTCTTTGTATACTTTTATTTATGTTATTATTTGGTTCCTTGTGGACCGCTACTCGGTCTGGAAGTTGCCTGGCTTCCTGGCTCCGACCTACCATGCCCCCTACCCCGGACAAAACATGCTTTGCGGTCTGTCTTCGCTCTCTTCGAGCAGTGGGTGGGGTTAGCGCGGTGGATAACAGGTGCCTAACTAAGTTACCATCGACCAGGCCGTGCAGCGGGCAAGGGCCTTGCGTGCAGAAGTCACACCAAAGTCAAGCCAGTCTGTGCAAATCCGGGCTGAGAGAGGGCTGTGGGTGAGGAGGCAAGCTGCATGTACTCATTGCAGTCCCATTCGCTGTCTCGTGAACACGGTATGGCCCGTCAGTTATAAACATTTGCAGAGAGCAATGCCAGTCTTTGTGATTAATGAGAACTCTTCTGCTTTGCCCAAGTCATCCTGAGTGGGATGGGTATGCCCAGAAATGGGTCTTGAGCTTGCCATGCCTGGAGATCTAAGTTACACCTCATTGACAACACACACGGAGTCTGAAACATGCCTGGGGTTGCGTGTGGTCTTGGGCAGAATCAGGCACCGCTGCCCCCCCTGTCTGCTTTGGGGGTTCAGTTAGCGGAATAACATCTGCGGAGGTGGACCCTGTCCTATTTGAATATGTTCTTTCCTTTTGTGAAAAGGCATGGCAGACTGAATAACAATGGAGCAGGTGTTTGCAGAGAGCAATGCCAGTGGTTATGATTCATTCAAAATCTTCCACCCATCACACACTTGAGTTTTGCAAAATAATAATTATGCTAACGTTACACTTTTTACTGCAGCAGCAGGGAACAGTTTTCTAGTGTGAGGGTTAGGAAGTGTTCTGGGCAGGGGGGTCCAGTTTTTCCACGCAATGGCAGAAGGTCTTCGCTTTCTAGCCAGCAGACACACACATCATTCTGCACATGATTTTCAAGAATCTTATGAACAGTAAATCAGAATGTAGAAACAATAGCCTGTGCATGTGTATTTGCTCTTTAAAAAGAAGGTACTGTTCCAGTCAGTGTGTTTTTTGAGAAGAAGTGTTGGTGTTCTGTGTGTTCTTCGTTCTGTACGGTTGTGTGTGCTCTTTAAGTATGGCAAACCTGTGTAAGCCACTGACTGTTTTGAAATAATTGTGAAGATTTCTGCCTCTTTATGCGTTTAACTTGCAACCCTTGCTACCCTTCATGACCCTGCCGACACCTTCACCCACTCTCTCCACCTCACTGACAGGGGTGGGTTTTCATCTTCCGAACTTCCCGTCTCTCCTACTCCCCCCATCTCCCGCTAATTCTTCCTCTTTCGAATACAACATCTCCACAAACACTGCTCCTTGCAGCATTCATATTATCTCCATCGGCTACTTGGTCAGGACGGTCAATTCTTTGGCCACCTATCCAAACTAATTGACTCTCTCCCTCCCGATCACAACCTCATTGGTGACTTTAACTTCGCTCTGCTGCTCTCTCTACTAACTTGAACTCTCTTCTCCTTAACCACTCACTCTTCTGTCCACTCTCTGCCCACCTATTCAAATGAAAACTCCCTCAACCTTATTCTCATCTCCTCTTAACTCTCTGCCTCTAATATCTCCACCACTCCTACTCCCTCAGATCAATCCATCATCTTTGCCTCAATCTCCACTCCTGCTTTGTCCTCACTCCCTCCATCTAATACTACTGTTATTAAGCTCGCCTTTCCCTCCTCCCAACTCCCCGACTACCTCTGTGACCTACACCACACTCTCTCCTCCCATGCTGACCTCACCATTCCATCCAATGAAGAAGCCTTTTCTAACTGCTCTCTATGCTCCCTTCTCCTCTCGATAGCCTCTTCCCACATTTACTCCTAAATCCTCTGCTCCACGGTCTTGGATTACACCTCTCATCTGCACACTAAAAACAACAACGGGAAAAAAGCTTTGCACTTGGCAAACGTCAAGACACAACCTACTTTGAATCTAAAATGTCTACTATTTGCAGTACCCTCTCTACCCACCTCCTGCTCTCTTTTCTCCACCACTGCTACCCTCCTCTCCCGCTATTATGTCTTCCCTTGCGCCCACCAACCCCGATGAGATTCTTGCCCTACTCCTCGTGGCTAACCCTTCCTGTGCCCTCATTGACCCACTGTCCCTGCCTATTACGAAGCACATAGCTCCCAGTATTGCTCCCCATCTTACTTACCTCTTCAACTCATCTCTTGATAAAGTTACTTTTCACCTCAACCTACAAGTCAGCTTCTGTCTTCCCGCTCCTTAAGAAACCAGGTCTCGATCCCAACTGTCCTGACAACATTTCGCCTGTTTCTCTTCTACAACCCTATTCCAAAATCATAGAGCGAGTAGTGTTCAATGGACTCGCCGAGTTCACTGATGCTCACAACCTCCAGGACCCTCTTCATTCTGGCTCCCCACCTCTGCATTCTACTGAGGCAGCGCTCATCAATGTCAGCAACCTCATCTCTTCCGCACGTAATGCGAACAGTTCATCTATTCTTCTCGACCTCTCTGCAGCATTCGATACGGTCAACCTTCTCTCTACATTATCTCTCCTTGGCATCAGAGATAAGGCCCTCGCTTGGCTTCCTTCATGCCTTGCCCCCAGACACTTTCAGGGGTCCTGGAATAACTTTACCTCCCCACTCACCCATCTTACTGTTGGAGTTCCCCAAGGGTCTGTCCTTGGTCCACTTCTCGTCACTCTCTATATACTTCAGCTCTTGGGGCCCTGATCTCCTCTTACTGCTTCTCCTATCAACTCTTCACTGACGACACTCAGATCTTCTCATTTCTTTCCTTATCCGACGAGCTGTTGTCATAAATTCCACACGGTCTCTCCACCATAAAATATTGGATAGAGTGTTACTCGCTCATGCTCAACTCCACTAACACTGAAGTTCTCTACTTCCCAGCCAAGAAGACTACCTCTTCCTCTTTCTCTGTTTTCTCCTGACCACCTTACACTGCTTCCGCTAGTAACCTTGGTCTCATCTTCGACCCATCACACAACTTCTCGCTCTTCCTCTACAAATCTGCCACTCCAACCAGACTCAACATCCTCAATATCAGAAACATCCGTCTTCTTTCTTTCAATACTGCTTACAGTTAGTCACCTCCTTAGTCCTTCCTAGATTGGACTACCCTGCCAGTCTCTTCAATGGCCTTCCCAACTATGCTTTTTCACCTCTGGGCAAAGTCCTCTCTTCACGGTTCAACACTTTTCAACCTTTCTCGCTTTACCTCTCCCTCCTCTACCCGTCCCTAGATTGGCTGGCTGTCTAAAAAAGAAGGAACTAAATATACAACTCTTATTGTCAGAACTATACATGGACTTGCCTCACCATACCCATCTGCTCATCTCACTCTCTACTCTCCCCTCGCTCGTTACAATCATCCTGCCACTACTCGAGCCGCCTGCATTCCCTCTGATTTCCGCTCTCCTTCTCCTCGCTCCCATTCTCTGGAATGCTCATCCTCTTCCTCTCTGTACTACTCCAACTCTACCACTATTGAAATCCAACCTCAGCATACTTCTTAAGAACACTTTTCATAGCACTCTGTTACTCCATCACCTGGCTTCTCTCTCTCCCTACCCTCATGGAGAAGCCTACAGCACTTCTCCGTCACCCCTCCATCCTTAATTTAGCACTTCCTTCACCATCCCGTTCTTATGTCATTCTGCCCTGCCCTCGTCCCTTGTTTCCCCTGCAACATCTGGTCTCCAAGTCACATTCTCTTACCCCCATTGTAAAGGACCTACGTCTTCCGCTCTGTTACCAATGTTACATTTTGTAAGCATGTGTGCCAAAAATACATTGCTTTCCTGTAATTTCTAGAAAAAGAATTTTTTAAAAATCCAGATCTCTACATTATTTTAAAATGTTGCATGTAACTCACGCATTCATAGGGTGATATTTAACATTTATAGAATCTATGTGATCACTGCGCAGCCCGTAATTCAATTCTGCCGACGAAAATGTCACGCCAATTACGTTGCAGCGCAGTGATCAGATAAATCGCTTTTGCCCGAATGCCCCGGCCCGCAATCCCCCAACCTGCACCCCCCCACTTACCTTTACTGCAGCGCAGTCTTTATGCGTCGCCGCCTGCCTTGTACCCTTGCAGCGGCATTTCCTCCCACTTACGTGGGGTGGTGCTGGCTCCTTTTAAAAACACAGCTTAACATAGGTAAGCGGGGAACAACCCTGCATCCCCATTACACTGACTAAGAGGAGCAGGGGACACCCCCGCAATACCTGCTCACCAATCGTGGTGCCACTTTGGGATGATTCCCATTTATAAACTTATATCCCTGCACTGTACCCTTACAGAACGCCACCAGTGCAGTACTGGGCCCTTCTGCGACTCCTGCCACCAGTGCAGTTCTGTTCCCTTCTGCGACTCCTGCCACCAGTGCAGTACTGTGCCCTTCTGCGACTCCTGCCACCAGTGCAGTTCTGTGCCCTTCTGCGACTCCTGCCACCAGTGCAGTACTGTGCCCTTCTGCGACTCCTGCTACCAGTGCAGTACTGCGCATTTATAAAATACCACAATTGCTGTACGGGGACCTTCTAGAACGCCGCCATGCGATACTGTGCAGAAGTTGTAAAACAAGAAGACTCCACTTCATCGGGACAGCACCCAAGCTTTCCTCTAACAAACTAACGCATTCTGGGAGATGTAGTCTTGGTAAACCACCAAGGAATTACAAAGAAAAGTCCAGGATGTGAAATAGGTTTTCTGGCGACAAGGAATATTCGGATCACCATACCTTTAGAAGACAACCCGCGCATTACCAAGACACTAGCGAGCAAAAATAGAAAGAAAGGTAAGACGCAAGTGGGGGGTGGGGTAAAGGGGGGCGACGTTACACCCGACTGTGTTCCAGTGTCATGCGACGTCAGGGAAAGCTGCACACCAGACTGGGGACACACGATGAGAAAACCCCAAAGGGACAGAAAGAAATATATGTAAGTCCGAAGAAATCCCCAAATTCGCTGCCATTGGCTGGCGAGTCATATGCCACACGACACCCTAGCTACTCACAACACATGTCCAGCACAATATGAGATACTGGCGTGAAATGTAAAGTGATATGTTATTACACCGCTCTTTTTTTGCTGCTTCCCTCGCTGTGTTCTTCCCTCTGTGATTGTAAAGCGCTCCGTTGCTCCCGGAAGCTGGGTCGGCGCTCCATAAATACCTTAACAATGTTACTAAGAATGACTCTGATGTATGCTATATTCATGGGCATTTGTATCACGCATTTCACGATTGCTATGGCCTCAATGTGCGGTATAGTCAGGGAAGTAAGTAGTGCTGTGTGCACTGATAGCTGCATTCTAGTGGAGGTGGTGCTGTGGTGCCACGTGTAGGAGGAATGCGAGGTTACGCGTGCAGCTGGGCCGAGATTATCGTGGTGGACAGCTACATTCTAGTGGAGGTGGTGCTGTGGTGCCACGTGTAGGAGGTATGCGAGGTTACGTGTGCAGCTGGGCTGAGATTATCGTGGGGGATAGCTGCATTCTAGTGGAGGTGGTGCTGTGCCACGTGTAGGAGGTATGCAAGGTTATGTGTGCAGCTGGGCCGAGATTATCTGGGGGGGTAGGGGGGAATAGCTGCATTCTAGTGGAGGTGGTGCTGATCCACGTGTAGGAGGTATGCGAAGTTACGTGTGCAGCTGGGCCGAGATTATCGTGGGGGACAGCTGCATTCTAGTGGAGGTTGTGGTGTGCCACGTGTAGGAGGTATGCAAGGTTACGTGTGCAGCTGGGCTGAGTTTTTCGTGGGGGACAGCTGCATTCTAGTGGAGGTGGTGCTGTGGTGCCACGTGTAGGAGGTATGCAAGGTTACGTGTGCAGCTGGGCCCAGTTTTTCGTGGGGGACAGCGGCATTCTAGTGGAGGTGGAGCTGTGGTGCCACGTGTAGGAGGTATGCGAGGTTACGTGTGCAGCTGGGCCGAGTTTTTCGTGGGGGACAGCTACATTCTAGTGGAGGTGGTGCTGTGGTGCCACGTGTAGGAGGTATGCGAGGTTACGTGTGCAGCTGGGCTGAGATTATCGTGGGGGATAGCTGCATTCTAGTGGAGGTGGTGCTGTGCCACGTGTAGGAGGTATGCGAGGTTATGTGTGCAGCTGGGCCGAGATTATCTGGGGGGGTAGGGGGGGATAGCTGCATTCTAGTGGAGGTGGTGCTGATCCACGTGTAGGAGGTATGCGAAGTTACGTGTGCAGCTGGGCCGAGATTATCGTGGGGGACAGCTGCATTCTAGTGGAGGTTGTGGTGTGCCACGTGTAGGAGGTATGCAAGGTTACGTGTGCAGCTGGGCTGAGTTTTTCGTGGGGGACAGCTGCATTCTAGTGGAGGTGGTGCTGTGGTGCCACGTGTAGGAGGTATGCGAGGTTACGTGTGCAGCTGGGCCGAGATTATCGTGGGGGACAGCTGCATTCTAGTGGAGGTGGTGCTGTGCCACGTGTAGGAGGTATGCGAGGTTACGTGTGCAGCTGGGCCGAGATTATCTGGGGGGGTAGGGGGGGATAGCTGCATTCTAGTGGAGGTGGTGCTGTGCCACGTGTAGGAGGTATGCGAAGTTACGTGTGCAGCTGGGCCGAGATTATCGTGGGGGACAGTTGCATTCTAGTGGAGGTTGTGGTGTGCCACGTGTAGGAGGTATGCAAGGTTACGTGTGCAGCTGGGCGGAGTTTAGCATGGGGGACAGCTGCATTCTAGTGGAGGTGGTGCTGTGGTGCCATGTGTAGGAGGTATGCGAGGTTACGTGTGCAGATGGGCCGAGTTTATCATGGGGGACAGCTGCATTCTAGTGGAGGTGGTGCTGTGGTGCCACGTGTAGGAGGAATGCGAGGTTACGCGTGCAGCTGGGCCGAGATTATTGTGGGGGACAGCTGCATTCTAGTGGAGGTGGTGCTGTGCCACGTGTAGGAGGTATGCGAGGTTACGTGTGCAGCTGGGCCGAGATTATCGTGGGGGACAGCTACATTCTAGTGGAGGTGGTGCTGTGGTGCCACGTGTAGGAGGTATGCGAGGTTACGTGTGCAGCTGGGCTGAGATTATCGTGGGGGATAGCTGCATTCTAGTGGAGGTGGTGCTGTGCCACGTGTAGGAGGTATGCAAGGTTACGTGTGCAGCTGGGCCCAGTTTTTCGTGGGGGACAGCGGCATTCTAGTGGAGGTGGAGCTGTGGTGCCACGTGTAGGAGGTATGCGAGGTTACGTGTGCAGCTGGGCCGAGTTTTTCGTGGGGGACAGCTGCATTCTAGTGGAGGTGGTGCTGTGGTGCCACGTGTAGGAGGTATGCGAGGTTACGTGTGCAGCTGGGCCGAGATTATCGTGGGGGACAGCTGCATTCTAGTGGAGGTGGTGCTGTGCCACGTGTAGGAGGTATGCGAGGTTACGTGTGCAGCTGGGCCGAGATTATCTGGAGGGGTATGGGGGGATAGCTGCATTCTAGTGGAGGTGGTGCTGATCCACGTGTAGGAGGTATGCGAAGTTACGTGTGCAGCTGGGCCGAGATTATCGTGGGGGACAGCTACATTCTAGTGGAGGTGGTGCTGTGGTGCCACGTGTAGGAGGTATGCGAGGTTACGTGTGCAGCTGGGCTGAGATTATCGTGGGGGATAGCTGCATTCTAGTGGAGGTGGTGCTGTGCCACGTGTAGGAGGTATGCGAGGTTATGTGTGCAGCTGGGCCGAGATGATCTGGGGGGGAGGGGGGGATAGCTGCATTCTAGTGGAGGTGGTGCTGATCCACGTGTAGGAGGTATGCGAAGTTACGTGTGCAGCTGGGCCGAGATTATCGTGGGGGACAGCTGCATTCTAGTGGAGGTTGTGGTGTGCGACGTGTAGGAGGTATGCAAGGTTACGTGTGCAGCTGGGCTGAGTTTTTCGTGGGGGACAGCTGCATTCTAGTGGAGGTGGTGCTGTGGTGCCACGTGTAGGAGGTATGCGAGGTTACGTGTGCAGCTGGGCCGAGATTATCGTGGGGGACAGCTGCATTCTAGTGGAGGTGGTGCTGTGCCACGTGTAGGAGGTATGCGAGGTTACGTGTGCAGCTGGGCCGAGATTATCTGGGGGGGTAGAGGGGGATAGCTGCATTCTAGTGGAGGTGGTGCTGTGCCACGTGTAGGAGGTATGCGAAGTTACGTGTGCAGCTGGGCCGAGATTATCGTGGGGGACAGTTGCATTCTAGTGGAGGTTGTGGTGTGCCACGTGTAGGAGGTATGCAAGGTTACGTGTGCAGCTGGGCCGAGTTTATCATGGGGGACAGCTGCATTCTAGTGGAGGTGGTGCTGTGGTGCCATGTGTAGGAGGTATGCGAGGTTACGTGTGCAGAAGGGCCGAGTTTATCATGGGGGACAGCTGCATTCTAGTGGAGGTGGTGCTGTGGTGCCACGTGTAGGAGGAATGCGAGGTTACGTGTGCAGCTGGGCCGAGATTATTGTGGGGGACAGCTGCATTCTAGTGGAGGTGGTGCTGTGCCACGTGTAGGAGGTATGCGAGGTTACGTGTGCAGCTGGGCCGAGATTATCGTGGGGGACAGCTACATTCTAGTGGAGGTGGTGCTGTGGTGCCACGTGTAGGAGGTATGCGAGGTTACGTGTGCAGCTGGGCTGAGATTATCGTGGGGGATAGCTGCATTCTAGTGGAGGTGGTGCTGTGCCACGTGTAGGAGGTATGCAAGGTTACGTGTGCAGCTGGGCCCAGTTTTTCGTGGGGGACAGCGGCATTCTAGTGGAGGTGGAGCTGTGGTGCCACGTGTAGGAGGTATGCGAGGTTACGTGTGCAGCTGGGCCGAGTTTTTCGTGGGGTACAGCTGCATTCTAGTGGAGGTGGTGCTGTGGTGCCACGTGTAGGAGGTATGCGAGGTTACGTGTGCAGCTGGGCCGAGATTATCGTGGGGGACAGCTGCATTCTAGTGGAGGTGGTGCTGTGCCACGTGTAGGAGGTATGCGAGGTTACGTGTGCAGCTGGGCCGAGATTATCTGGAGGGGTATGGGGGGATAGCTGCATTCTAGTGGAGGTGGTGCTGATCCACGTGTAGGAGGTATGCGAAGTTACGTGTGCAGCTGGGCCGAGATTATCGTGGGGGACAGCTGCATTCTAGTGGAGGTTGTGGTGTGCCACGTGTAGGAGGTATGCAAGGTTACGTGTGCAGCTGGGCCGAGTTTTTGTGGGGGACAGCTGCATTCTAGTGGAGGTGGTGCTGTGGTGCCACGTGTAGGAGGTATGCGAGGTTAAGTGTGCAGCTGGGCCGAGATTATCGTGGGGGACAGCTGCATTCTAGTGGAGGTGGTGCTGTGCCACGTGTAGGAGGTATGCAAGGTTACGTGTGCAGCTGGGCCAAGATTATCTGGGGGGGTAGGGGGGGATAGCTGCATTCTAGTGGAGGTGGTGCTGTGCCACGTGTAGGAGGTATGCGAAGTTACGTGTGCAGCTCGGCCGAGATTATCGTGGGGGACAGTTACATTCTAGTGGAGGTTGTGGTGTGCCACGTGTAGGAGGTATGCGAGGTTACGTGTGCAGCTGGGCCGAGTTTATCATGGGGGACAGCTGCATTCTAGTGGAGGTGGTGCTGTGGTGCCACATGTAGGAGGTATGCGAGGTTACGTGTGCAGATGGGCCGAGTTTATCATGGGGGACAGCTGCATTCTAGTGGAGGTGGTGCTGTGGTGCCACGTGTAGGAGGAATGCGAGGTTACGCGTGCAGCTGGGCCGAGATTATTGTGGGGGACAGCTGCATTCTAGTGGAGGTCGTGCTGTGCCACATGTAGGAGGTATGCGAGGTTACGTGTGCAGCTGGGCCGAGATTATAGTGGGGGACAGCTACATTCTAGTGGAGGTGGTGCTGTGGTGCCACGTGTAGGAGGTATGCGAGGTTACGTGTGCAGCTGGGCTGAGATTATCGTGGGGGATAGCTGCATTCTAGTGGAGGTGGTGCTGTGCCACCTGTAGGAGGTATGCAAGGTTACGTGTGCAGCTGGGCCGAGTTTTTCGTGGGGGACAGCTGCATTCTAGTGGAGGTGGTGCTGTGGTGCCACGTGTAGGAGGTATGCGAGGTTACATGTGCAGCTGGGCCGAGATTATCGTGGGGGATAGCTGCATTCTAGTGGAGGTGGTGCTGTGCCACGTGTAGGAGGTATGCAAGGTTACGTGTGCAGCTGGGCCCAGTTTTTCGTGGGGGACAGCGGCATTCTAGTGGAGGTGGAGCTGTGGTGCCACGTGTAGGAGGTATGCAAGGTTACGTGTGCAGCTGGGCCGAGTTTTTCGTGGGGGACAGCTGCATTCTAGTGGAGGTGGTGCTGTGGTGCCACGTGTAGGAGGTATGCGAGGTTACGTGTGCAGCTGGGCCGAGATTATCGTGGGGGACAGCTGCATTCTAGTGGAGGTGGTGCAGTGCCACATGTAGGAGGTATGCAAGGTTACGTGTGCAGCTGGGCCGAGATTATCTGGGGGGGGGTATGGGGGGATAGCTGCATTCTAGTGGAGGTGGTGCTGATCCACGTGTAGGAGGTATGCGAAGTTACGTGTGCAGCTGGGCTGAGATTATCGTGGGGGACAGCTGCATTCTAGTGGAGGTTGTGGTGTGCCACGTGTAGGAGGTATGCAAGGTTATGTGTGCAGCTGGGCCGAGTTTTTCGTGGGGGACAGCTGCATTCTAGTGGAGGTGGTGCTGTGGTGCCACGTGTAGGAGGTATGCGAGGTTACGTGTGCAGCTGGGCCGAGATTATCGTGGGGGACAGCTGCATTCTAGTGGAGGTGGTGCTGTGCCACATGTAGGAGGCATGCGAGGTTACGTGTGCAGCTGGGCCGAGATTATCTGGGGGGGGGGGTAGGGGGGGATAGCTGCATTCTAGTGGAGGTGGTGCTGTGCCACGTGTAGGAGGTATGCGAAGTTACGTGTGCAGCTGGGCCGAGATTATCGTGGGGGACAGTTGCATTCTAGTGGAGGTTGTGGTGTGCCACGTGTAGGAGGTATGCAAGGTTACGTGTGCAGCTGGGCCGAGTTTTTCGTGGGGGACAGCTGCATTCTAGTGGAGGTGGTGCTGTGGTGCCACGTGTAGGAGGTATGCGAGGTTACGTGTGCAGATGGGCCGAGTTTATCATGGGGGACAGCTGCATTCTAGTGGAGGTGGTGCTGTGGTGCCACGTGTAGGAGGTATGCAAGGTTACGTGTGCAGATGGGCTGAGTTTATCATGGGAGACAGCTGCATTCTAGTGGAGGTGGTGCTGTGGTGCCACGTGTAGGAGGAATGCGAGGTTGCGTGTGCAGCTGTGCCGAGATTATTGTGGGGGACAGCTGCATTCTAGTGGAGGTGGTGCTGTGCCACGTGTAGGAGGTATGCAAGGTTACGTGTGCAGCTGGGCTGAGTTTTCGTGGGGGACAGCTGCATTCTAGTGGAGGTGGTGCTGTGGTGCCACGTGTAGAAGGTATGCGAGGTTACGTGTGCAGCTGGGCTGAGATTATCGTGGGGGATAGCTGCATTCTAGTGGAGGTGGTGCTGTGCCACGTGTAGGAGGTATGCAAGGTTACGTGTGCAGCTGGGCCGAGTTTTTCGTGGGGGACAGCTGCATTCTAGTGGAGGTGGTGCTGTGGTGCCACGTGTAGGAGGTATGCGAGGTTACGTGTGCAGCTGGGCCGAGATTATCGTGGGGGATAGCTGCATTCTAGTGGAGGTGGTGCTGTGCCACGTGTAGGAGGTATGCAAGGTTACGTGTGCAGCTGGGCCCAGTTTTTCGTGGGGGACAGCGGCATTCTAGTGGAGGTGGAGCTGTGGTGCCACGTGTAGGAGGTATGCGAGGTTACGTGTGCAGCTGGGCCGAGTATTTCGTGGGGGACAGCTGCATTCTAGTGGAGGTGGTGCTGTGGTGCCACGTGTAGGAGGTATGCGAGGTTACGTGTGCAGCTGGGCCGAGATTATCGTGGGGGACAGCTGCATTCTAGTGGAGGTGGTGCTGTGCCACGTGTAGGAGGTATGCGAGGTTACGTGTGCAGCTGGGCCGAGATTATCTGGAGGGGTATGGGGGATAGCTGCATTCTAGTGGAGGTGGTGCTGATCCACGTGTAGGAGGTATGCGAAGTTACGTGTGCAGCTGGGCCGAGATTATCGTGGGGGACAGCTACATTCTAGTGGAGGTGGTGCTGTGGTGCCACGTGTAGGAGGTATGCGAGGTTACGTGTGCAGCTGGGCTGAGATTATCGTGGGGGATAGCTGCATTCTAGTGGAGGTGGTGCTGTGCCACGTGTAGGAGGTATGCGAGGTTATGTGTGCAGCTGGGCCGAGATTATCTGGGGGGGTAGGGGGGGATAGCTGCATTCTAGTGGAGGTGGTGCTGATCTACGTGTAGGAGGTATGCGAAGTTACGTGTGCAGCTGGGCCGAGATTATCGTGGGGGACAGCTGCATTCTAGTGGAGGTTGTGGTGTGCGACGTGTAGGAGGTATGCAAGGTTACGTGTGCAGCTGGGCTGAGTTTTTCGTGGGGGACAGCTGCATTCTAGTGGAGGTGGTGCTGTGGTGCCACGTGTAGGAGGTATGCAAGGTTACGTGTGCAGCTGGGCCGAGATTATCGTGGGGGACAGCTGCATTCTAGTGGAGGTGGTGCTGTACCACGTGTAGGAGGTATGCGAGGTTACGTGTGCAGCTGGGCCGAGATTATCTGGGGGGGTAGGGAGGGATAGCTGCATTCTAGTGGAGGTGGTGCTGTGCCACGTGTAGGAGGTATGCGAAGTTACGTGTGCAGCTGGGCCGAGATTATCGTGGGGGACAGTTGCATTCTAGTGGAGGTTGTGGTGTGCCACGTGTAGGAGGTATGCAAGGTTACGTGTGCAGCTGGGCCGAGTTTATCATGGGGGACAGCTGCATTCTAGTGGAGGTGGTGCTGTGGTGCCATGTGTAGGAGGTATGCGAGGTTACGTGTGCAGATGGGCCGAGTTTATCATGGGGGACAGCTGCATTCTAGTGGAGGTGGTGCTGTGGTGCCACGTGTAGGAGGAATGCGAGGTTACGCGTGCAGCTGGGCCGAGATTATTGTGGGGGACAGCTGCATTCTAGTGGAGGTGGTGCTGTGCCACGTGTAGGAGGTATGCGAGGTTACGTGTGCAGCTGGGCCGAGATTATCGTGGGGGACAGCTACATTCTAGTGGAGGTGGTGCTGTGGTGCCATGTGTAGGAGGTATGCGAGGTTACGTGTGCAGCTGGGCTGAGATTATCGTGGGGGATAGCTGCATTCTAGTGGAGGTGGTGCTGTGCCACGTGTAGGAGGTATGCAAGGTTACGTTTGCAGCTGGGCCCAGTTTTTCGTGGGGGACAGCGGCATTCTAGTGGAGGTGGAGCTGTGGTGCCACGTGTAGGAGGTATGCGAGGTTACGTGTGCAGCTGGGCCGAGTTTTTCGTGGGGGACAGCTGCATTCTAGTGGAGGTGGTGCTGTGGTGCCACGTGTAGGAGGTATGCGAGGTTACGTGTGCAGCTGGGCCGAGATTATCGTGGGGGACAGCTGCATTCTAGTGGAGGTGGTGCTGTGCCACGTGTAGGAGGTATGCGAGGTTACGTGTGCAGCTGGGCCGAGATTATCTGGAGGGGTATGGGGGGATAGCTGCATTCTAGTGGAGGTGGTGCTGATCCACGTGTAGGAGGTATGCGAAGTTACGTGTGCAGCTGGGCCGAGATTATCGTGGGGGACAGCTGCATTCTAGTGGAGGTTGTGGTGTGCCACGTGTAGGAGGTATGCAAGGTTACGTGTGCAGCTGGGCCGAGTTTTTCGTGGGGGACAGCTGCATTCTAGTGGAGGTGGTGCTGTGGTGCCACGTGTAGGAGGTATGCGAGGTTACGTGTGCTGCATTCTAGTGGACGTGGTGCTGTGGTGCCACGTGTAGGAGGTATGCGAGGTTACGTGTGCAGCTGGGCCGAGTTTTTCGTGGGGGACATCTGCATTCTAGTGGAGGTGGTGCTGTGGTGCCACGTGTAGGAGGTATGCGAGGTTATGTGTGCAGCTGGGCCGAGATTATCGTGGGGGACAGCTGCATTCTAGTGGAGGTGGTGCTGTGCCACGTGTAGGAGGTATGCAAGGTTACGTGTGCAGCTGGGCCAAGATTATCTGGGGGGGTAGGGGGGAATAGCTGCATTCTAGTGGAGGTGGTGCTGTGCCACGTGTAGGAGGTATGCAAAGTTACGTGTGCAGCTCGGCCGAGATTATCGTGGGGGACAGTTACATTCTAGTGGAGGTTGTGGTGTGCCACGTGTAGGAGGTATGCAAGGTTACGTGTGCAGCTGGGCCGAGTTTATCATGGGGGACAGCTGCATTCTAGTGGAGGTGGTGCTGTGGTGCCACATGTAGGAGGTATGCGAGGTTACGTGTGCAGATGGGCCGAGTTTATCATGGGGGACAGCTGCATTCTAGTGGAGGTGGTGCTGTGGTGCCACGTGTAGGAGGAATGCGAGGTTACGCGTGCAGCTGGGCCGAGATTATTGTGGGGGACAGCTGCATTCTAGTGGAGGTCGTGCTGTGCCACATGTAGGAGGTATGCGAGGTTACGTGTGCAGCTGGGCCGAGATTATAGTGGGGGACAGCTACATTCTAGTGGAGGTGGTGCTGTGGTGCCATGTGTAGGAGGTATGCGAGGTTACGTGTGCAGATGGGCTGAGATTATCGTGGGGGATAGCTGCATTCTAGTGGAGGTGGTGCTGTGCCACGTGTAGGAGGTATGCAAGGTTACGTGTGCAGCTGGGCCGAGTTTTTCGTGGGGGACAGCTGCATTCTAGTGGAGGTGGTGCTGTGGTGCCACGTGTAGGAGGTATGCGAGGTTACATGTGCAGCTGGGCCGAGATTATCGTGGGGGATAGCTGCATTCTAGTGGAGGTGGTGCTGTGCCACGTGTAGGAGGTATGCAAGGTTACGTGTGCAGCTGGGCCCAGTTTTTCGTGGGGGACAGCGGCATTCTAGTGGAGGTGGAGCTGTGGTGCCACGTGTAGGAGGTATGCAAGGTTACGTGTGCAGCTGGGCTGAGTTTTTCGTGGGGGACAGCTGCATTCTAGTGGAGGTGGTGCTGTGGTGCCACGTGTAGGAGGTATGCGAGGTTACGTGTGCAGCTGGGCAGAGATTATCGTGGGGGACAGCTGCATTCTAGTGGAGGTGGTGCTGTGCCACGTGTAGGAGGTATGCGAGGTTACGTGTGCAGCTGGGCCGAGATTATCTGGGGGGGGTATGGGGGGATAGCTGCATTCTAGTGGAGGTGGTGCTGATCCACGTGTAGGAGGTATGCGAAGTTACGTGTGCAGCTGGGCCGAGATTATCGTGGGGGACAGCTGCATTCTAGTGGAGGTTGTGGTGTGCCACGTGTAGGAGGTATGCAAGGTTATGTGTGCAGCTGGGCCGAGTTTTTCGTGGGGGACAGCTGCATTCTAGTGGAGGTGGTGCTGTGGTGCCACGTGTAGGAGGTATGCGAGGTTACGTGTGCAGCTGGGCCGAGATTATCGTGGGGGACAGCTGCATTCTAGTGGAGGTGGTGCTGTGCCACATGTAGGAGGCATGCGAGGTTACGTGTGCAGCTGGGCCGAGATTATCTGGGGGGGGTAGGGGGTATAGCTGCATTCTAGTGGAGGTGGTGCTGTGCCACGTGTAGGAGGTATGCGAAGTTACGTGTGCAGCTGGGCCGAGATTATCGTGGGGGACAGTTGCATTCTAGTGGAGGTTGTGGTGTGCCACGTGTAGGAGGTATGCAAGGTTACGTGTGCAGCTGGGCCGAGTTTTCGTGGGGGACAGCTGCATTCTAGTGGAGGTGGTGCTGTGGTGCCACGTGTAGGAGGTATGCGAGGTTACGTGTGCAGATGGGCCGAGTTTATCATGGGGGACAGCTGCATTCTAGTGGAGGTGGTGCTGTGGTGCCACGTGTAGGAGGTATGCGAGGTTACGTGTGCAGATGGGCTGAGTTTATCATGGGGGACAGCTGCATTCTAGTGGAGGTGGTGCTGTGGTGCCACGTGTAGGAGGAATGCGAGGTTGCGCGTGCAGCTGTGCCGAGATTATTGTGGGGGACAGCTGCATTCTAGTGGAGGTGGTGCTGTGCCACGTGTAGGAGGTATGCGAGGTTACGTGTGCAGCTGGGCTGAGTTTTCGTGGGGGACAGCTGCATTCTAGTGGAGGTGGTGCTGTGGTGCCACGTGTAGAAGGTATGCGAGGTTACGTGTGCAGCTGGGCTGAGATTATCGTGGGGGATAGCTGCATTCTAGTGGAGGTGGTGCTGTGCCACGTGTAGGAGGTATGCAAGGTTACGTGTGCAGCTGGGCCGAGTTTTTCGTGGGGGACAGCTGCATTCTAGTGGAGGTGGTGTTGTGGTGCCACGTGTAGGAGGTATGCGAGGTTACGTGTGCAGCTGGGCCGAGATTATCGTGGGGGATAGCTGCATTCTAGTGAAGGTGGTGCTGTGCCACGTGTAGGAGGTATGCAAGGTTACGTGTGCAGCTGGGTCCAGTTTTTCGTGGGGGACAGCTGCATTCTAGTGGACGTGGTGCTGTGGTGCCACGTGTAGGAGGTATGCGAGGTTACGTGTGCAGCTGGGCCGAGTTTTTCGTGGGGGACAGCTGCATTCTAGTGGAGGTGGTGCTGTGGTGCCACGTGTAGGAGGTATGCGAGGGTACGTGTGCAGTTGGGCCGAGATTATCGTGGGGGACAGCTGCATTCTAGTGGAGGTGGTGCTGTGCCACGTGTAGGAGGTATGCGAGGTTACGTGTGCAGCTGGGCCGAGATTATCTGGGGGAGCATGGGGGGATAGCTGCATTCTAGTGGAGGTGGTGCTGATCCATGTGTAGGAGGTATGCGAAGTTACGTGTGCAGCTGGGCCGAGATTATCGTGGGGGACAGCTGCATTCTAGTGGAGGTTGTGGTGTGCCACGTGTAGGAGGTATGCAAGGTTACGTGTGCAGCTGGGCCGAGTTTTTCGTGGGGGACAGCAGCATTCTAGTGGAGGTGGTGCTGTGGTGCCACGTGTAGGAGGTATGCGAGGTTACGTGTGCAGCTGGGCCGAGATTATCGTGGGGGACAGCTGCATTCTAGTGGAGGTGGTGCTGTGCCACGTGTAGGAGGTATGCGAGGTTACGTGTGCAGCTGGGCCGAGATTATATGGGGGGGTAGGGGGGATAGCTGCATTCTAGTGGAGGTGGTGCTGTGCCACGTGTAGGAGGTATGCAAAATTACGTGTGCAGCTGGGCCGAGATTATCGTGGGGGACAGCTGCATTCTAGTGGAGGTTGTGGTGTGCCACGTGTAGGAGGTATGCAAGGTTACGTGTGCAGCTGGGCCGAGTTTTTCGTGGGGGACAGCTGCATTCTAGTGGAGGTGGTGCTGTGGTGCCACGTGTAGGATGTATGCGAGGTTACGTGTGCAGCTGGGCCAAGATTATCGTGGGGGACTGCTGCATTCTAGTGGAGCTGGTGCTGTGCCACGTGTAGGAGGTATGCAAAGTTACGTGTGCAGCTGGGCCGAGTTTATCGGGGGGGAGGGGGATAGCTGCATTCTAGTGGAGGTGGTGCTGTGCCACGTGTAGGAGGTATGCGAGGTTACGTGTGCAGCTGGGCCGAGTTTATCGGGGGGGAGGGGGATAGCTGCATTCTAGTGGAGGTGGTGCTGTGCCACGTGTAGGAGGTATGCGAGGTTACGTGTGCAGCTGGGCCGAGTTTATCGTGGGGGACAGCTGCATTCTAGTGGAGGTGGTGCTGTGGTGCCACGTGTAGGAGGTATGCAAGGTTACGTGTGCAGCTGGGCCGAGATTATCGGGGGGGACAGCTGCATTCTAGTGGAGGTGGTGCTGTGGTGCCACGTGTAGGAGGTATGCAAGGTTACGTGTGCAGCTGGGCCGAGATTATCGTGGGGGACAGCTGCATTCTAGTGGAGGTGGTGCTGTGCCATGTGTAGGAGGTATGCAAAGTTATGTGTGCAGCTGGGCCGAGTTTATCGGGGGGGAGGGGATAGCTGCATTCTAGTGGAGGTGGTGCTGTGCCACGCGTAGGAGGTATGCGAGGATACGTGTGCAGCTGGGCCGAGTTTATCGGGGGGGAGGGGGATAGGTGCATTCTAGTGGAGGTGGTGCTGTGCCACGTGTAGGAGGTATGCGAGGTTACGTGTGCAGCTGGGCCGAGATTATCATGGGGGACAGCTGCATTCTAGTGGAGGTGGTGCTGTGGTGCCACGTGTAGGAGGTATGCAAGGTTACGTGTGCAGCTGGGCCGAGATTATCACGGGGGATAGCTGCATTCTAGTGGAGGTGGTGCTGTGGTGCCACGTGTAGGAGGTATGCGAGGTTACGTGTGCAGCTGGGCCGAGATTATCGTGGGGGACAGCTGTATTCTAGTGGAGGTGGTGCTGTGCCACGTGTAGGAGGTATGCAAGGTTACGTGTGCAGCTGGGCCGAGATTATCGTGGGGGACAGCTGCATTCTAGTGGAGGTGGTGCTGTGCCACGTGTAGGAGGTATGCGAGGATACGTGTGCAGCTGGGCCGAGTTTATTGGTGGGGGGGAGGGGGATAGCTGCATTCTAGTGGAGGTGGTGCTGTGCCATGAGTAGGAGGTATGCAAGGTTACGTGTGCAGCTGGGCCGAGTATATCGGGAGGGAGGGTGATAGCTGCATTCTAGTGGAGGAGGTGCTGTGCCACGTGTAGGAGGTATGCGAGGTTACGTGTGCAGCTGGGCCGAGTTTATCGGGGGGAGGGGGATAGCTGCATTCTAGTGGAGGTGGTGCTGTGCCACGTGTAGGAGGTATGCGAGGATACGTGTGCAGCTGGGCCGAGTATATCGGGGGGAGGGGGATAGCTGCATTCTAGTGGAGGTGGTGCTGTGCCACGTGTAGGAGGTATGCGAGGTTACGTGTGCAGCTGGGCCGAGATTATCGTGGGGGACAGCTGCATTCTAGTGGAGGTGGTGCTGTGGTGCCACGTGTAGGAGGTATGCAAGGTTACGTGTGCAGCTGGGCCGAGATTATCGTGGGGGATAGCTGCATTCTAGCGGAGGTGGTGCTGTGGTGCCACGTGTAGGAGGTATGCAAGGTTATGTGTGCAGCTGGGCCGAGATTATCGTGGGGGACAGCTGCATTCTAGTGAAGGTGGTGCTGTGCCACGTGTAGGAGGTATGCAAGGTTACGTGTGCAGCTGGGCCCAGTTTTTCGTGGGGGACAGCTGCATTCTAGTGGAGGTGGTGCTGTGCCACGTGTAGGAGGTATGCAAGGTTACGTGTGCAGCTGGGCCGTGTTTATCATGGGGGACAGCTGCATTCTAGTGGAGGTGGTGCTGTGGTGCCATGTGTAGGAGGTATGCGAGGTTACGTGTGCAGATGGGCCGAGTTTATCATGGGGGACAGCTGCATTCTAGTGGAGGTGGTGCTGTGGTGCCACGTGTAGGAGGAATGCGAGGTTACGCGTGCAGCTGGGCCGAGATTATTGTGGGGGACAGCTGCATTCTAGTGGAGGTGGTGCTGTGCCACGTGTAGGAGGTATGCGAGGTTACGTGTGCAGCTGGGCTGAGATTATCGTGGGGGATAGCTGCATTCTAGTGGATGTGGTGCTGTGCCACGTGTAGGAGGTATGCAAGGTTACGTGTGCAGCTGGGCCCAGTTTTTCGTGGGGGACAGCGGCATTCTAGTGGAGGTGGAGCTGTGGTGCCACGTGTAGGAGGTATGCGAGGTTACGTGTGCAGCTGGGCCGAGTTTTTTGTGGGGGACAGCTGCATTCTAGTGGAGGTGGTGCTGTGGTGCCACGTGTAGGAGGTATGCGAGGTTACGTGTGCAGCTGGGCCGAGATTATCGTGGGGGACAGCTGCATTCTAGTGGAGGTGGTGCTGTGCCACGTGTAGGAGGTATGCGAGGTTACGTGTGCAGCTGGGCCGAGATTATCTGGAGGGGTATGGGGGGATAGCTGCATTCTAGTGGAGGTGGTGCTGATCCACGTGTAGGAGGTATGCGAAGTTACGTGTGCAGCTGGGCCGAGATTATCGTGGGGGACAGCTGCATTCTAGTGGAGGTTGTGGTGTGCCACGTGTAGGAGGTATGCAAGGTTACGTGTGCAGCTGGGCTGAGTTTTTCGTGGGGGACAGCTGCATTCTAGTGGAGGTGGTGCTGTGGTGCCACGTGTAGGAGGTATGCGAGGTTACGTGTGCAGCTGGGCCGAGATTATCGTGGGGGACAGCTGCATTCTAGTGGAGGTGGTGCTGTGGTGCCACGTGTAGGAGGAATGCGAGGTTACGCGTGCAGCTGGGCCGAGATTATTGTGGGGGACAGCTGCATTCTAGTGGAGGTCGTGCTGTGCCACATGTAGGAGGTATGCGAGGTTACGTGTGCAGCTGGGCCGAGATTATAGTGGGGGACAGCTACATTCTAGTGGAGGTGGTGCTGTGGTGCCATGTGTAGGAGGTATGCGAGGTTACGTGTGCAGATGGGCTGAGATTATCGTGGGGGATAGCTGCATTCTAGTGGAGGTGGTGCTGTGCCACGTGTAGGAGGTATGCAAGGTTACGTGTGCAGCTGGGCCGAGTTTTTCGTGGGGGACAGCTGCATTCTAGTGGAGGTGGTGCTGTGGTGCCACGTGTAGGAGGTATGCGAGGTTACATGTGCAGCTGGGCCGAGATTATCGTGGGGGATAGCTGCATTCTAGTGGAGGTGGTGCTGTGCCACGTGTAGGAGGTATGCAAGGTTACGTGTGCAGCTGGGCCCAGTTTTTCGTGGGGGACAGCGGCATTCTAGTGGAGGTGGAGCTGTGGTGCCACGTGTAGGAGGTATGCAAGGTTACGTGTGCAGCTGGGCTGAGTTTTTCGTGGGGGACAGCTGCATTCTAGTGGAGGTGGTGCTGTGGTGCCACGTGTAGGAGGTATGCGAGGTTACGTGTGCAGCTGGGCAGAGATTATCGTGGGGGACAGCTGCATTCTAGTGGAGGTGGTGCTGTGCCACGTGTAGGAGGTATGCGAGGTTACGTGTGCAGCTGGGCCGAGATTATCTGGGGGGGGTATGGGGGGATAGCTGCATTCTAGTGGAGGTGGTGCTGATCCACGTGTAGGAGGTATGCGAAGTTACGTGTGCAGCTGGGCCGAGATTATCGTGGGGGACAGCTGCATTCTAGTGGAGGTTGTGGTGTGCCACGTGTAGGAGGTATGCAAGGTTATGTGTGCAGCTGGGCCGAGTTTTTCGTGGGGGACAGCTGCATTCTAGTGGAGGTGGTGCTGTGGTGCCACGTGTAGGAGGTATGCGAGGTTACGTGTGCAGCTGGGCCGAGATTATCGTGGGGGACAGCTGCATTCTAGTGGAGGTGGTGCTGTGCCACATGTAGGAGGCATGCGAGGTTACGTGTGCAGCTGGGCCGAGATTATCTGGGGGGGGTAGGGGGTATAGCTGCATTCTAGTGGAGGTGGTGCTGTGCCACGTGTAGGAGGTATGCGAAGTTACGTGTGCAGCTGGGCCGAGATTATCGTGGGGGACAGTTGCATTCTAGTGGAGGTTGTGGTGTGCCACGTGTAGGAGGTATGCAAGGTTACGTGTGCAGCTGGGCCGAGTTTTCGTGGGGGACAGCTGCATTCTAGTGGAGGTGGTGCTGTGGTGCCACGTGTAGGAGGTATGCGAGGTTACGTGTGCAGATGGGCCGAGTTTATCATGGGGGACAGCTGCATTCTAGTGGAGGTGGTGCTGTGGTGCCACGTGTAGGAGGTATGCGAGGTTACGTGTGCAGATGGGCTGAGTTTATCATGGGGGACAGCTGCATTCTAGTGGAGGTGGTGCTGTGGTGCCACGTGTAGGAGGAATGCGAGGTTGCGCGTGCAGCTGTGCCGAGATTATTGTGGGGGACAGCTGCATTCTAGTGGAGGTGGTGCTGTGCCACGTGTAGGAGGTATGCGAGGTTACGTGTGCAGCTGGGCTGAGTTTTCGTGGGGGACAGCTGCATTCTAGTGGAGGTGGTGCTGTGGTGCCACGTGTAGAAGGTATGCGAGGTTACGTGTGCAGCTGGGCTGAGATTATCGTGGGGGATAGCTGCATTCTAGTGGAGGTGGTGCTGTGCCACGTGTAGGAGGTATGCAAGGTTACGTGTGCAGCTGGGCCGAGTTTTTCGTGGGGGACAGCTGCATTCTAGTGGAGGTGGTGTTGTGGTGCCACGTGTAGGAGGTATGCGAGGTTACGTGTGCAGCTGGGCCGAGATTATCGTGGGGGATAGCTGCATTCTAGTGGAGGTGGTGCTGTGCCACGTGTAGGAGGTATGCAAGGTTACGTGTGCAGCTGGGTCCAGTTTTTCGTGGGGGACAGCTGCATTCTAGTGGACGTGGTGCTGTGGTGCCACGTGTAGGAGGTATGCGAGGTTACGTGTGCAGCTGGGCCGAGTTTTTCGTGGGGGACAGCTGCATTCTAGTGGAGGTGGTGCTGTGGTGCCACGTGTAGGAGGTATGCGAGGGTACGTGTGCAGTTGGGCCGAGATTATCGTGGGGGACAGCTGCATTCTAGTGGAGGTGGTGCTGTGCCACGTGTAGGAGGTATGCGAGGTTACGTGTGCAGCTGGGCCGAGATTATCTGGGGGAGCATGGGGGGATAGCTGCATTCTAGTGGAGGTGGTGCTGATCCATGTGTAGGAGGTATGCGAAGTTACGTGTGCAGCTGGGCCGAGATTATCGTGGGGGACAGCTGCATTCTAGTGGAGGTTGTGGTGTGCCACGTGTAGGAGGTATGCAAGGTTACGTGTGCAGCTGGGCCGAGTTTTTCGTGGGGGACAGCAGCATTCTAGTGGAGGTGGTGCTGTGGTGCCACGTGTAGGAGGTATGCGAGGTTACGTGTGCAGCTGGGCCGAGATTATCGTGGGGGACAGCTGCATTCTAGTGGAGGTGGTGCTGTGCCACGTGTAGGAGGTATGCGAGGTTACGTGTGCAGCTGGGCCGAGATTATATGGGGGGGTAGGGGGGATAGCTGCATTCTAGTGGAGGTGGTGCTGTGCCACGTGTAGGAGGTATGCAAAATTACGTGTGCAGCTGGGCCGAGATTATCGTGGGGGACAGCTGCATTCTAGTGGAGGTTGTGGTGTGCCACGTGTAGGAGGTATGCAAGGTTACGTGTGCAGCTGGGCCGAGTTTTTCGTGGGGGACAGCTGCATTCTAGTGGAGGTGGTGCTGTGGTGCCACGTGTAGGATGTATGCGAGGTTACGTGTGCAGCTGGGCCAAGATTATCGTGGGGGACTGCTGCATTCTAGTGGAGCTGGTGCTGTGCCACGTGTAGGAGGTATGCAAAGTTACGTGTGCAGCTGGGCCGAGTTTATCGGGGGGGAGGGGGATAGCTGCATTCTAGTGGAGGTGGTGCTGTGCCACGTGTAGGAGGTATGCGAGGTTACGTGTGCAGCTGGGCCGAGTTTATCGGGGGGGAGGGGGATAGCTGCATTCTAGTGGAGGTGGTGCTGTGCCACGTGTAGGAGGTATGCGAGGTTACGTGTGCAGCTGGGCCGAGTTTATCGTGGGGGACAGCTGCATTCTAGTGGAGGTGGTGCTGTGGTGCCACGTGTAGGAGGTATGCAAGGTTACGTGTGCAGCTGGGCCGAGATTATCGGGGGGGACAGCTGCATTCTAGTGGAGGTGGTGCTGTGGTGCCACGTGTAGGAGGTATGCAAGGTTACGTGTGCAGCTGGGCCGAGATTATCGTGGGGGACAGCTGCATTCTAGTGGAGGTGGTGCTGTGCCATGTGTAGGAGGTATGCAAAGTTATGTGTGCAGCTGGGCCGAGTTTATCGGGGGGGAGGGGATAGCTGCATTCTAGTGGAGGTGGTGCTGTGCCACGCGTAGGAGGTATGCGAGGATACGTGTGCAGCTGGGCCGAGTTTATCGGGGGGGAGGGGGATAGGTGCATTCTAGTGGAGGTGGTGCTGTGCCACGTGTAGGAGGTATGCGAGGTTACGTGTGCAGCTGGGCCGAGATTATCATGGGGGACAGCTGCATTCTAGTGGAGGTGGTGCTGTGGTGCCACGTGTAGGAGGTATGCAAGGTTACGTGTGCAGCTGGGCCGAGATTATCACGGGGGATAGCTGCATTCTAGTGGAGGTGGTGCTGTGGTGCCACGTGTAGGAGGTATGCGAGGTTACGTGTGCAGCTGGGCCGAGATTATCGTGGGGGACAGCTGTATTCTAGTGGAGGTGGTGCTGTGCCACGTGTAGGAGGTATGCAAGGTTACGTGTGCAGCTGGGCCGAGATTATCGTGGGGGACAGCTGCATTCTAGTGGAGGTGGTGCTGTGCCACGTGTAGGAGGTATGCGAGGATACGTGTGCAGCTGGGCCGAGTTTATTGGTGGGGGGGAGGGGGATAGCTGCATTCTAGTGGAGGTGGTGCTGTGCCATGAGTAGGAGGTATGCAAGGTTACGTGTGCAGCTGGGCCGAGTATATCGGGAGGGAGGGTGATAGCTGCATTCTAGTGGAGGAGGTGCTGTGCCACGTGTAGGAGGTATGCGAGGTTACGTGTGCAGCTGGGCCGAGTTTATCGGGGGGAGGGGGATAGCTGCATTCTAGTGGAGGTGGTGCTGTGCCACGTGTAGGAGGTATGCGAGGATACGTGTGCAGCTGGGCCGAGTATATCGGGGGGAGGGGGATAGCTGCATTCTAGTGGAGGTGGTGCTGTGCCACGTGTAGGAGGTATGCGAGGTTACGTGTGCAGCTGGGCCGAGATTATCGTGGGGGACAGCTGCATTCTAGTGGAGGTGGTGCTGTGGTGCCACGTGTAGGAGGTATGCAAGGTTACGTGTGCAGCTGGGCCGAGATTATCGTGGGGGATAGCTGCATTCTAGCGGAGGTGGTGCTGTGGTGCCACGTGTAGGAGGTATGCAAGGTTATGTGTGCAGCTGGGCCGAGATTATCGTGGGGGACAGCTGCATTCTAGTGAAGGTGGTGCTGTGCCACGTGTAGGAGGTATGCAAGGTTACGTGTGCAGCTGGGCCCAGTTTTTCGTGGGGGACAGCTGCATTCTAGTGGAGGTGGTGCTGTGCCACGTGTAGGAGGTATGCAAGGTTACGTGTGCAGCTGGGCCGTGTTTATCATGGGGGACAGCTGCATTCTAGTGGAGGTGGTGCTGTGGTGCCATGTGTAGGAGGTATGCGAGGTTACGTGTGCAGATGGGCCGAGTTTATCATGGGGGACAGCTGCATTCTAGTGGAGGTGGTGCTGTGGTGCCACGTGTAGGAGGAATGCGAGGTTACGCGTGCAGCTGGGCCGAGATTATTGTGGGGGACAGCTGCATTCTAGTGGAGGTGGTGCTGTGCCACGTGTAGGAGGTATGCAAGGTTACGTGTGCAGCTGGGCCGAGATTATCGTGGGGGACAGCTACATTCTAGTGGAGGTGGTGCTGTGGTGCCACGTGTAGGAGGTATGCGAGGTTACGTGTGCAGCTGGGCTGAGATTATCGTGGGGGATAGCTGCATTCTAGTGGAGGTGGTGCTGTGCCACGTGTAGGAGGTATGCAAGGTTACGTGTGCAGCTGGGCCCAGTTTTTCGTGGGGGACAGCGGCATTCTAGTGGAGGTGGAGCTGTGGTGCCACGTGTAGGAGGTATGCGAGGTTACGTGTGCAGCTGGGCCGAGTTTTTTGTGGGGGACAGCTGCATTCTAGTGGAGGTGGTGCTGTGGTGCCACGTGTAGGAGGTATGCGAGGTTACGTGTGCAGCTGGGCCGAGATTATCGTGGGGGACAGCTGCATTCTAGTGGAGGTGGTGCTGTGCCACGTGTAGGAGGTATGCGAGGTTACGTGTGCAGCTGGGCCGAGATTATCTGGAGGGGTATGGGGGGATAGCTGCATTCTAGTGGAGGTGGTGCTGATCCACGTGTAGGAGGTATGCGAAGTTACGTGTGCAGCTGGGCCGAGATTATCGTGGGGGACAGCTGCATTCTAGTGGAGGTTGTGGTGTGCCACGTGTAGGAGGTATGCAAGGTTACGTGTGCAGCTGGGCTGAGTTTTTCGTGGGGGACAGCTGCATTCTAGTGGAGGTGGTGCTGTGGTGCCACGTGTAGGAGGTATGCGAGGTTACGTGTGCAGCTGGGCCGAGATTATCGTGGGGGACAGCTGCATTCTAGTGGAGGTGGTGCTGTGGTGCCACGTGTAGGAGGAATGCGAGGTTACGCGTGCAGCTGGGCCGAGATTATTGTGGGGGACAGCTGCATTCTAGTGGAGGTCGTGCTGTGCCACATGTAGGAGGTATGCGAGGTTACGTGTGCAGCTGGGCCGAGATTATAGTGGGGGACAGCTACATTCTAGTGGAGGTGGTGCTGTGGTGCCATGTGTAGGAGGTATGCGAGGTTACGTGTGCAGATGGGCTGAGATTATCGTGGGGGATAGCTGCATTCTAGTGGAGGTGGTGCTGTGCCACGTGTAGGAGGTATGCAAGGTTACGTGTGCAGCTGGGCCGAGTTTTTCGTGGGGGACAGCTGCATTCTAGTGGAGGTGGTGCTGTGGTGCCACGTGTAGGAGGTATGCGAGGTTACATGTGCAGCTGGGCCGAGATTATCGTGGGGGATAGCTGCATTCTAGTGGAGGTGGTGCTGTGCCACGTGTAGGAGGTATGCAAGGTTACGTGTGCAGCTGGGCCCAGTTTTTCGTGGGGGACAGCGGCATTCTAGTGGAGGTGGAGCTGTGGTGCCACGTGTAGGAGGTATGCAAGGTTACGTGTGCAGCTGGGCTGAGTTTTTCGTGGGGGACAGCTGCATTCTAGTGGAGGTGGTGCTGTGGTGCCACGTGTAGGAGGTATGCGAGGTTACGTGTGCAGCTGGGCAGAGATTATCGTGGGGGACAGCTGCATTCTAGTGGAGGTGGTGCTGTGCCACGTGTAGGAGGTATGCGAGGTTACGTGTGCAGCTGGGCCGAGATTATCTGGGGGGGGTATGGGGGGATAGCTGCATTCTAGTGGAGGTGGTGCTGATCCACGTGTAGGAGGTATGCGAAGTTACGTGTGCAGCTGGGCCGAGATTATCGTGGGGGACAGCTGCATTCTAGTGGAGGTTGTGGTGTGCCACGTGTAGGAGGTATGCAAGGTTATGTGTGCAGCTGGGCCGAGTTTTTCGTGGGGGACAGCTGCATTCTAGTGGAGGTGGTGCTGTGGTGCCACGTGTAGGAGGTATGCGAGGTTACGTGTGCAGCTGGGCCGAGATTATCGTGGGGGACAGCTGCATTCTAGTGGAGGTGGTGCTGTGCCACATGTAGGAGGCATGCGAGGTTACGTGTGCAGCTGGGCCGAGATTATCTGGGGGGGGTAAGGGGTATAGCTGCATTCTAGTGGAGGTGGTGCTGTGCCACGTGTAGGAGGTATGCGAAGTTACGTGTGCAGCTGGGCCGAGATTATCGTGGGGGACAGTTGCATTCTAGTGGAGGTTGTGGTGTGCCACGTGTAGGAGGTATGCAAGGTTACGTGTGCAGCTGGGCCGAGTTTTCGTGGGGGACAGCTGCATTCTAGTGGAGGTGGTGCTGTGGTGCCACGTGTAGGAGGTATGCGAGGTTACGTGTGCAGATGGGCCGAGTTTATCATGGGGGACAGCTGCATTCTAGTGGAGGTGGTGCTGTGGTGCCACGTGTAGGAGGTATGCGAGGTTACGTGTGCAGATGGGCTGAGTTTATCATGGGGGACAGCTGCATTCTAGTGGAGGTGGTGCTGTGGTGCCACGTGTAGGAGGAATGCGAGGTTGCGCGTGCAGCTGTGCCGAGATTATTGTGGGGGACAGCTGCATTCTAGTGGAGGTGGTGCTGTGCCACGTGTAGGAGGTATGCGAGGTTACGTGTGCAGCTGGGCTGAGTTTTCGTGGGGGACAGCTGCATTCTAGTGGAGGTGGTGCTGTGGTGCCACGTGTAGAAGGTATGCGAGGTTACGTGTGCAGCTGGGCTGAGATTATCGTGGGGGATAGCTGCATTCTAGTGGAGGTGGTGCTGTGCCACGTGTAGGAGGTATGCAAGGTTACGTGTGCAGCTGGGCCGAGTTTTTCGTGGGGGACAGCTGCATTCTAGTGGAGGTGGTGTTGTGGTGCCACGTGTAGGAGGTATGCGAGGTTACGTGTGCAGCTGGGCCGAGATTATCGTGGGGGATAGCTGCATTCTAGTGGAGGTGGTGCTGTGCCACGTGTAGGAGGTATGCAAGGTTACGTGTGCAGCTGGGTCCAGTTTTTCGTGGGGGACAGCTGCATTCTAGTGGACGTGGTGCTGTGGTGCCACGTGTAGGAGGTATGCGAGGTTACGTGTGCAGCTGGGCCGAGTTTTTCGTGGGGGACAGCTGCATTCTAGTGGAGGTGGTGCTGTGGTGCCACGTGTAGGAGGTATGCGAGGGTACGTGTGCAGTTGGGCCGAGATTATCGTGGGGGACAGCTGCATTCTAGTGGAGGTGGTGCTGTGCCACGTGTAGGAGGTATGCGAGGTTACGTGTGCAGCTGGGCCGAGATTATCTGGGGGAGCATGGGGGGATAGCTGCATTCTAGTGGAGGTGGTGCTGATCCATGTGTAGGAGGTATGCGAAGTTACGTGTGCAGCTGGGCCGAGATTATCGTGGGGGACAGCTGCATTCTAGTGGAGGTTGTGGTGTGCCACGTGTAGGAGGTATGCAAGGTTACGTGTGCAGCTGGGCCGAGTTTTTCGTGGGGGACAGCAGCATTCTAGTGGAGGTGGTGCTGTGGTGCCACGTGTAGGAGGTATGCGAGGTTACGTGTGCAGCTGGGCCGAGATTATCGTGGGGGACAGCTGCATTCTAGTGGAGGTGGTGCTGTGCCACGTGTAGGAGGTATGCGAGGTTACGTGTGCAGCTGGGCCGAGATTATATGGGGGGGTAGGGGGGATAGCTGCATTCTAGTGGAGGTGGTGCTGTGCCACGTGTAGGAGGTATGCAAAATTACGTGTGCAGCTGGGCCGAGATTATCGTGGGGGACAGCTGCATTCTAGTGGAGGTTGTGGTGTGCCACGTGTAGGAGGTATGCAAGGTTACGTGTGCAGCTGGGCCGAGTTTTTCGTGGGGGACAGCTGCATTCTAGTGGAGGTGGTGCTGTGGTGCCACGTGTAGGATGTATGCGAGGTTACGTGTGCAGCTGGGCCAAGATTATCGTGGGGGACAGCTGCATTCTAGTGGAGCTGGTGCTGTGCCACGTGTAGGAGGTATGCAAAGTTACGTGTGCAGCTGGGCCGAGTTTATCGGGGGGGAGGGGGATAGCTGCATTCTAGTGGAGGTGGTGCTGTGCCACGTGTAGGAGGTATGCGAGGTTACGTGTGCAGCTGGGCCGAGTTTATCGGGGGGGAGGGGGATAGCTGCATTCTAGTGGAGGTGGTGCTGTGCCACGTGTAGGAGGTATGCGAGGTTACGTGTGCAGCTGGGCCGAGTTTATCGTGGGGGACAGCTGCATTCTAGTGGAGGTGGTGCTGTGGTGCCACGTGTAGGAGGTATGCAAGGTTACGTGTGCAGCTGGGCCGAGATTATCGGGGGGGACAGCTGCATTCTAGTGGAGGTGGTGCTGTGGTGCCACGTGTAGGAGGTATGCAAGGTTACGTGTGCAGCTGGGCCGAGATTATCGTGGGGGACAGCTGCATTCTAGTGGAGGTGGTGCTGTGCCATGTGTAGGAGGTATGCAAAGTTATGTGTGCAGCTGGGCCGAGTTTATCGGGGGGGAGGGGATAGCTGCATTCTAGTGGAGGTGGTGCTGTGCCACGCGTAGGAGGTATGCGAGGATACGTGTGCAGCTGGGCCGAGTTTATCGGGGGGGAGGGGGATAGGTGCATTCTAGTGGAGGTGGTGCTGTGCCACGTGTAGGAGGTATGCGAGGTTACGTGTGCAGCTGGGCCGAGATTATCATGGGGGACAGCTGCATTCTAGTGGAGGTGGTGCTGTGGTGCCACGTGTAGGAGGTATGCAAGGTTACGTGTGCAGCTGGGCCGAGATTATCACGGGGGATAGCTGCATTCTAGTGGAGGTGGTGCTGTGGTGCCACGTGTAGGAGGTATGCGAGGTTACGTGTGCAGCTGGGCCGAGATTATCGTGGGGGACAGCTGTATTCTAGTGGAGGTGGTGCTGTGCCACGTGTAGGAGGTATGCAAGGTTACGTGTGCAGCTGGGCCGAGATTATCGTGGGGGACAGCTGCATTCTAGTGGAGGTGGTGCTGTGCCACGTGTAGGAGGTATGCGAGGATACGTGTGCAGCTGGGCCGAGTTTATTGGTGGGGGGGAGGGGGATAGCTGCATTCTAGTGGAGGTGGTGCTGTGCCATGAGTAGGAGGTATGCAAGGTTACGTGTGCAGCTGGGCCGAGTATATCGGGAGGGAGGGTGATAGCTGCATTCTAGTGGAGGAGGTGCTGTGCCACGTGTAGGAGGTATGCGAGGTTACGTGTGCAGCTGGGCCGAGTTTATCGGGGGGAGGGGGATAGCTGCATTCTAGTGGAGGTGGTGCTGTGCCACGTGTAGGAGGTATGCGAGGATACGTGTGCAGCTGGGCCGAGTATATCGGGGGGAGGGGGATAGCTGCATTCTAGTGGAGGTGGTGCTGTGCCACGTGTAGGAGGTATGCGAGGTTACGTGTGCAGCTGGGCCGAGATTATCGTGGGGGACAGCTGCATTCTAGTGGAGGTGGTGCTGTGGTGCCACGTGTAGGAGGTATGCAAGGTTACGTGTGCAGCTGGGCCGAGATTATCGTGGGGGATAGCTGCATTCTAGCGGAGGTGGTGCTGTGGTGCCACGTGTAGGAGGTATGCAAGGTTATGTGTGCAGCTGGGCCGAGATTATCGTGGGGGACAGCTGCATTCTAGTGAAGGTGGTGCTGTGCCACGTGTAGGAGGTATGCAAGGTTACGTGTGCAGCTGGGCCCAGTTTTTCGTGGGGGACAGCTGCATTCTAGTGGAGGTGGTGCTGTGCCACGTGTAGGAGGTATGCAAGGTTACGTGTGCAGCTGGGCCGTGTTTATCATGGGGGACAGCTGCATTCTAGTGGAGGTGGTGCTGTGGTGCCATGTGTAGGAGGTATGCGAGGTTACGTGTGCAGATGGGCCGAGTTTATCATGGGGGACAGCTGCATTCTAGTGGAGGTGGTGCTGTGGTGCCACGTGTAGGAGGAATGCGAGGTTACGCGTGCAGCTGGGCCGAGATTATTGTGGGGGACAGCTGCATTCTAGTGGAGGTGGTGCTGTGCCACGTGTAGGAGGTATGCAAGGTTACGTGTGCAGCTGGGCCGAGATTATCGTGGGGGACAGCTACATTCTAGTGGAGGTGGTGCTGTGGTGCCACGTGTAGGAGGTATGCGAGGTTACGTGTGCAGCTGGGCTGAGATTATCGTGGGGGATAGCTGCATTCTAGTGGAGGTGGTGCTGTGCCACGTGTAGGAGGTATGCAAGGTTACGTGTGCAGCTGGGCCCAGTTTTTCGTGGGGGACAGCGGCATTCTAGTGGAGGTGGAGCTGTGGTGCCACGTGTAGGAGGTATGCGAGGTTACGTGTGCAGCTGGGCCGAGTTTTTTGTGGGGGACAGCTGCATTCTAGTGGAGGTGGTGCTGTGGTGCCACGTGTAGGAGGTATGCGAGGTTACGTGTGCAGCTGGGCCGAGATTATCGTGGGGGACAGCTGCATTCTAGTGGAGGTGGTGCTGTGCCACGTGTAGGAGGTATGCGAGGTTACGTGTGCAGCTGGGCCGAGATTATCTGGAGGGGTATGGGGGGATAGCTGCATTCTAGTGGAGGTGGTGCTGATCCACGTGTAGGAGGTATGCGAAGTTACGTGTGCAGCTGGGCCGAGATTATCGTGGGGGACAGCTGCATTCTAGTGGAGGTTGTGGTGTGCCACGTGTAGGAGGTATGCAAGGTTACGTGTGCAGCTGGGCTGAGTTTTTCGTGGGGGACAGCTGCATTCTAGTGGAGGTGGTGCTGTGGTGCCACGTGTAGGAGGTATGCGAGGTTACGTGTGCAGCTGGGCCGAGATTATCGTGGGGGACAGCTGCATTCTAGTGGAGGTGGTGCTGTGCCACGTGTAGGAGGTATGCGAGGTTACGTGTGCAGCTGGGCCAAGATTATCTGGGGGGGTAGGGGGGGACAGTTGCATTCTAGTGGAGGTTGTGGTGTGCCACGTGTAGGAGGTATGCGAGGTTACGTGTGCAGCTGGGCCGAGTTTATCATGGGGGACAGCTGCATTCTAGTGGAGGTGGTGCTGTGGTGCCACGTGTAGGAGGTATGCGAGATTACGTGTGCAGATGGGCCGAGTTTATCATGGGGGACAGCTGCATTCTATTGGAGGTGGTGCTGTGGTGCCACGTGTAGGAGGAATGCGAGGTTACGCGTGCAGCTGGGCCGAGATTATTGTGGGGGACAGCTGCATTCTAGTGGAGGTCGTGCTGTGCCACATGTAGGAGGTATGCGAGGTTACGTGTGCAGCTGGGCCGAGATTATAGTGGGGGACAGCTACATTCTAGTGGAGGTGGTGCTGTGGTGCCACGTGTAGGAGGTAAGCGAGGTTACGTGTGCAGCTGGGCTGAGATTATCGTGGGGGATAGCTGCATTCTAGTGGAGGTGGTGCTGTGCCACGTGTAGGAGGTATGCAAGGTTACGTGTGCAGCTGGGCCGAGTTTTTCGTGGGGGACAGCTGCATTCTAGTGGAGGTGGTGCTGTGGTGCCACGTGTAGGAGGTATGCGAGGTTACATGTGCAGCTGGGCCGAGATTATCGTGGGGGATAGCTGCATTCTAGTGGAGGTGGTGCTGTGCCACGTGTAGGAGGTATGCAAGGTTACGTGTGCAGCTGGGCCCAGTTTTTCGTGGGGGACAGCGGCATTCTAGTGGAGGTGGAGCTGTGGTGCCACGTGTAGGAGGTATGCAAGGTTACGTGTGCAGCTGGGCCGAGTTTTTCGTGGGGGACAGCTGCATTCTAGTGGAGGTGGTGCTGTGGTGCCACGTGTAGGAGGTATGCGAGGTTACGTGTGCAGCTGGGCCGAGATTATCGTGGGGGACAGCTGCATTCTAGTGGAGGTGGTGCTGTGCCACGTGTAGGAGGTATGCGAGGTTACGTGTGCAGCTGGGCCGAGATTATCTGGGGGGGTATGGGGGGATAGCTGCATTCTAGTGGAGGTGGTGCTGATCCACGTGTAGGAGGTATGCGAAGTTACGTGTGCAGCTGGGCCGAGATTATCATGGGGGACAGCTGCATTCTAGTGGAGGTTGTGGTGTGCCACGTGTAGGAGGTATGCAAGGTTACGTGTGCAGCTGGGCCGAGTTTTTCGTGGGGGACAGCTGCATTCTAGTGGAGGTGGTGCTGTGGTGCCACGTGTAGGAGGTATGCAAGGTTACGTGTGCAGCTGGGCCGAGATTATCGTGGGGGACAGCTGCATTCTAGTGGAGGTGGTGCTGTGCCACGTGTAGGAGGTATGCGAGGTTACGTGTGCAGCTGGGCCGAGATTATCTGGAGGGGTATGGGGGGATAGCTGCATTCTAGTGGAGGTGGTGCTGATCCACGTGTAGGAGGTATGCGAAGTTACGTGTGCAGCTGGGCCGAGATTATCGTGGGGGACAGCTACATTCTAGTGGAGGTGGTGCTGTGGTGCCACGTGTAGGAGGTATGCGAGGTTACGTGTGCAGCTGGGCTGAGATTATCGTGGGGGATAGCTGCATTCTAGTGGAGGTGGTGCTGTGCCACGTGTAGGAGGTATGCGAGGTTATGTGTGCAGCTGGGCCGAGATTATCTGGGGGGGTAGGGGGGGATAGCTGCATTCTAGTGGAGGTGGTGCTGATCTACGTGTAGGAGGTATGCGAAGTTACGTGTGCAGCTGGGCCGAGATTATCGTGGGGGACAGCTGCATTCTAGTGGAGGTTGTGGTGTGCGACGTGTAGGAGGTATGCAAGGTTACGTGTGCAGCTGGGCTGAGTTTTTCGTGGGGGACAGCTGCATTCTAGTGGAGGTGGTGCTGTGGTGCCACGTGTAGGAGGTATGCAAGGTTACGTGTGCAGCTGGGCCGAGATTATCGTGGGGGACAGCTGCATTCTAGTGGAGGTGGTGCTGTACCACGTGTAGGAGGTATGCGAGGTTACGTGTGCAGCTGGGCCGAGATTATCTGGGGGGGTAGGGAGGGATAGCTGCATTCTAGTGGAGGTGGTGCTGTGCCACGTGTAGGAGGTATGCGAAGTTACGTGTGCAGCTGGGCCGAGATTATCGTGGGGGACAGTTGCATTCTAGTGGAGGTTGTGGTGTGCCACGTGTAGGAGGTATGCAAGGTTACGTGTGCAGCTGGGCCGAGTTTATCATGGGGGACAGCTGCATTCTAGTGGAGGTGGTGCTGTGGTGCCATGTGTAGGAGGTATGCGAGGTTACGTGTGCAGATGGGCCGAGTTTATCATGGGGGACAGCTGCATTCTAGTGGAGGTGGTGCTGTGGTGCCACGTGTAGGAGGAATGCGAGGTTACGCATGCAGCTGGGCCGAGATTATTGTGGGGGACAGCTGCATTCTAGTGGAGGTGGTGCTGTGCCACGTGTAGGAGGTATGCGAGGTTACGTGTGCAGCTGGGCCGAGATTATCGTGGGGGACAGCTACATTCTAGTGGAGGTGGTGCTGTGGTGCCATGTGTAGGAGGTATGCGAGGTTACGTGTGCAGCTGGGCTGAGATTATCGTGGGGGATAGCTGCATTCTAGTGGAGGTGGTGCTGTGCCACGTGTAGGAGGTATGCAAGGTTACGTTTGCAGCTGGGCCCAGTTTTTCGTGGGGGACAGCGGCATTCTAGTGGAGGTGGAGCTGTGGTGCCACGTGTAGGAGGTATGCGAGGTTACGTGTGCAGCTGGGCCGAGTTTTTCGTGGGGGACAGCTGCATTCTAGTGGAGGTGGTGCTGTGGTGCCACGTGTAGGAGGTATGCGAGGTTACGTGTGCAGCTGGGCCGAGATTATCGTGGGGGACAGCTGCATTCTAGTGGAGGTGGTGCTGTGCCACGTGTAGGAGGTATGCGAGGTTACGTGTGCAGCTGGGCCGAGATTATCTGGAGGGGTATGGGGGGATAGCTGCATTCTAGTGGAGGTGGTGCTGATCCACGTGTAGGAGGTATGCGAAGTTACGTGTGCAGCTGGGCCGAGATTATCGTGGGGGACAGCTGCATTCTAGTGGAGGTTGTGGTGTGCCACGTGTAGGAGGTATGCAAGGTTACGTGTGCAGCTGGGCCGAGTTTTTCGTGGGGGACAGCTGCATTCTAGTGGAGGTGGTGCTGTGGTGCCACGTGTAGGAGGTATGCGAGGTTACGTGTGCTGCATTCTAGTGGACGTGGTGCTGTGGTGCCACGTGTAGGAGGTATGCGAGGTTACGTGTGCAGCTGGGCCGAGTTTTTCGTGGGGGACATCTGCATTCTAGTGGAGGTGGTGCTGTGGTGCCAC
Organism: Ambystoma mexicanum; assembly: GCF_040938575.1. Lineage (NCBI taxonomy): Eukaryota > Metazoa > Chordata > Amphibia > Caudata > Ambystomatidae > Ambystoma > Ambystoma mexicanum. The sequence goes on from NC_090926.1 coordinate 1,228,492,491, forward strand.
GTGTAGGAGGTATGCGAGGTTATGTGTGCAGCTGGGCCGAGATTATCGTGGGGGACAGCTGCATTCTAGTGGAGGTGGTGCTGTGCCACGTGTAGGAGGTATGCAAGGTTACGTGTGCAGCTGGGCCAAGATTATCTGGGGGGGTAGGGGGGAATAGCTGCATTCTAGTGGAGGTGGTGCTGTGCCACGTGTAGGAGGTATGCGAAGTTACGTGTGCAGCTCGGCCGAGATTATCGTGGGGGACAGTTACATTCTAGTGGAGGTTGTGGTGTGCCACGTGTAGGAGGTATGCAAGGTTACGTGTGCAGCTGGGCCGAGTTTATCATGGGGGACAGCTGCATTCTAGTGGAGGTGGTGCTGTGGTGCCACATGTAGGAGGTATGCGAGGTTACGTGTGCAGATGGGCCGAGTTTATCATGGGGGACAGCTGCATTCTAGTGGAGGTGGTGCTGTGGTGCCACGTGTAGGAGGAATGCGAGGTTACGCGTGCAGCTGGGCCGAGATTATTGTGGGGGACAGCTGCATTCTAGTGGAGGTCGTGCTGTGCCACATGTAGGAGGTATGCGAGGTTACGTGTGCAGCTGGGCCGAGATTATAGTGGGGGACAGCTACATTCTAGTGGAGGTGGTGCTGTGGTGCCATGTGTAGGAGGTATGCGAGGTTACGTGTGCAGATGGGCTGAGATTATCGTGGGGGATAGCTGCATTCTAGTGGAGGTGGTGCTGTGCCACGTGTAGGAGGTATGCAAGGTTACGTGTGCAGCTGGGCCGAGTTTTTCGTGGGGGACAGCTGCATTCTAGTGGAGGTGGTGCTGTGGTGCCACGTGTAGGAGGTATGCGAGGTTACATGTGCAGCTGGGCCGAGATTATCGTGGGGGATAGCTGCATTCTAGTGGAGGTGGTGCTGTGCCACGTGTAGGAGGTATGCAAGGTTACGTGTGCAGCTGGGCCCAGTTTTTCGTGGGGGACAGCGGCATTCTAGTGGAGGTGGAGCTGTGGTGCCACGTGTAGGAGGTATGCAAGGTTACGTGTGCAGCTGGGCTGAGTTTTTCGTGGGGGACAGCTGCATTCTAGTGGAGGTGGTGCTGTGGTGCCACGTGTAGGAGGTATGCGAGGTTACGTGTGCAGCTGGGCAGAGATTATCGTGGGGGACAGCTGCATTCTAGTGGAGGTGGTGCTGTGCCACGTGTAGGAGGTATGCGAGGTTACGTGTGCAGCTGGGCCGAGATTATCTGGGGGGGGTATGGGGGGATAGCTGCATTCTAGTGGAGGTGGTGCTGATCCACGTGTAGGAGGTATGCGAAGTTACGTGTGCAGCTGGGCCGAGATTATCGTGGGGGACAGCTGCATTCTAGTGGAGGTTGTGGTGTGCCACGTGTAGGAGGTATGCAAGGTTATGTGTGCAGCTGGGCCGAGTTTTTCGTGGGGGACAGCTGCATTCTAGTGGAGGTGGTGCTGTGGTGCCACGTGTAGGAGGTATGCGAGGTTACGTGTGCAGCTGGGCCGAGATTATCGTGGGGGACAGCTGCATTCTAGTGGAGGTGGTGCTGTGCCACATGTAGGAGGCATGCGAGGTTACGTGTGCAGCTGGGCCGAGATTATCTGGGGGGGGTAGGGGGGATAGCTGCATTCTAGTGGAGGTGGTGCTGTGGTGCCACGTGTAGGAGGTATGCGAGGTTACGTGTGCAGATGGGCCGAGTTTATCATGGGGGACAGCTGCATTCTAGTGGAGGTGGTGCTGTGGTGCCACGTGTAGGAGGTATGCGAGGTTACGTGTGCAGATGGGCTGAGTTTATCATGGGGGACAGCTGCATTCTAGTGGAGGTGGTGCTGTGGTGCCACGTGTAGGAGGAATGCGAGGTTGCGCGTGCAGCTGTGCCGAGATTATTGTGGGGGACAGCTGCATTCTAGTGGAGGTGGTGCTGTGCCACGTGTAGGAGGTATGCGAGGTTACGTGTGCAGCTGGGCTGAGTTTTCGTGGGGGACAGCTGCATTCTAGTGGAGGTGGTGCTGTGGTGCCACGTGTAGAAGGTATGCGAGGTTACGTGTGCAGCTGGGCTGAGATTATCGTGGGGGATAGCTGCATTCTAGTGGAGGTGGTGCTGTGCCACGTGTAGGAGGTATGCAAGGTTACGTGTGCAGCTGGGCCGAGTTTTTCGTGGGGGACAGCTGCATTCTAGTGGAGGTGGTGTTGTGGTGCCACGTGTAGGAGGTATGCGAGGTTACGTGTGCAGCTGGGCCGAGATTATCGTGGGGGATAGCTGCATTCTAGTGGAGGTGGTGCTGTGCCACGTGTAGGAGGTATGCAAGGTTACGTGTGCAGCTGGGTCCAGTTTTTCGTGGGGGACAGCTGCATTCTAGTGGACGTGGTGCTGTGGTGCCACGTGTAGGAGGTATGCGAGGTTACGTGTGCAGCTGGGCCGAGTTTTTCGTGGGGGACAGCTGCATTCTAGTGGAGGTGGTGCTGTGGTGCCACGTGTAGGAGGTATGCGAGGGTACGTGTGCAGTTGGGCCGAGATTATCGTGGGGGACAGCTGCATTCTAGTGGAGGTGGTGCTGTGCCACGTGTAGGAGGTATGCGAGGTTACGTGTGCAGCTGGGCCGAGATTATCTGGGGGAGCATGGGGGGATAGCTGCATTCTAGTGGAGGTGGTGCTGATCCATGTGTAGGAGGTATGCGAAGTTACGTGTGCAGCTGGGCCGAGATTATCGTGGGGGACAGCTGCATTCTAGTGGAGGTTGTGGTGTGCCACGTGTAGGAGGTATGCAAGGTTACGTGTGCAGCTGGGCCGAGTTTTTCGTGGGGGACAGCAGCATTCTAGTGGAGGTGGTGCTGTGGTGCCACGTGTAGGAGGTATGCGAGGTTACGTGTGCAGCTGGGCCGAGATTATCGTGGGGGACAGCTGCATTCTAGTGGAGGTGGTGCTGTGCCACGTGTAGGAGGTATGCGAGGTTACGTGTGCAGCTGGGCCGAGATTATATGGGGGGGTAGGGGGGATAGCTGCATTCTAGTGGAGGTGGTGCTGTGCCACGTGTAGGAGGTATGCAAAATTACGTGTGCAGCTGGGCCGAGATTATCGTGGGGGACAGCTGCATTCTAGTGGAGGTTGTGGTGTGCCACGTGTAGGAGGTATGCAAGGTTACGTGTGCAGCTGGGCCGAGTTTTTCGTGGGGGACAGCTGCATTCTAGTGGAGGTGGTGCTGTGGTGCCACGTGTAGGATGTATGCGAGGTTACGTGTGCAGCTGGGCCAAGATTATCGTGGGGGACAGCTGTATTCTAGTGGAGGTGGTGCTGTGCCACGTGTAGGAGGTATGCGAGGTTACGTGTGCAGCTGGGCCGAGATTATCGTGGGGGACAGCTGCATTCTAGTGGAGCTGGTGCTGTGCCACGTGTAGGAGGTATGCAAAGTTACGTGTGCAGCTGGGCCGAGTTTATCGGGGGGGAGGGGGATAGCTGCATTCTAGTGGAGGTGGTGCTGTGCCACGTGTAGGAGGTATGCGAGGTTACGTGTGCAGCTGGGCCGAGTTTATCGGGGGGGAGGGGGATAGCTGCATTCTAGTGGAGGTGGTGCTGTGCCACGTGTAGGAGGTATGCGAGGTTACGTGTGCAGCTGGGCCGAGTTTATCGTGGGGGACAGCTGCATTCTAGTGGAGGTGGTGCTGTGGTGCCACGTGTAGGAGGTATGCAAGGTTACGTGTGCAGCTGGGCCGAGATTATCGGGGGGGACAGCTGCATTCTAGTGGAGGTGGTGCTGTGGTGCCACGTGTAGGAGGTATGCAAGGTTACGTGTGCAGCTGGGCCGAGATTATCGTGGGGGACAGCTGCATTCTAGTGGAGGTGGTGCTGTGCCATGTGTAGGAGGTATGCAAAGTTATGTGTGCAGCTGGGCCGAGTTTATCGGGGGGGAGGGGATAGCTGCATTCTAGTGGAGGTGGTGCTGTGCCACGCGTAGGAGGTATGCGAGGATACGTGTGCAGCTGGGCCGAGTTTATCGGGGGGGAGGGGGATAGGTGTATTCTAGTGGAGGTGGTGCTGTGCCACGTGTAGGAGGTATGCGAGGTTACGTGTGCAGCTGGGCCGAGATTATCATGGGGGACAGCTGCATTCTAGTGGAGGTGGTGCTGTGGTGCCACGTGTAGGAGGTATGCAAGGTTACGTGTGCAGCTGGGCCGAGATTATCACGGGGGATAGCTGCATTCTAGTGGAGGTGGTGCTGTGGTGCCACGTGTAGGAGGTATGCGAGGTTACGTGTGCAGCTGGGCCGAGATTATCGTGGGGGACAGCTGTATTCTAGTGGAGGTGGTGCTGTGCCACGTGTAGGAGGTATGCAAGGTTACGTGTGCAGCTGGGCCGAGATTATCGTGGGGGACAGCTGCATTCTAGTGGAGGTGGTGCTGTGCCACGTGTAGGAGGTATGCGAGGATACGTGTGCAGCTGGGCCGAGTTTATTGGTGGGGGGGAGGGGGATAGCTGCATTCTAGTGGAGGTGGTGCTGTGCCATGAGTAGGAGGTATGCAAGGTTACGTGTGCAGCTGGGCCGAGTATATCGGGAGGGAGGGTGATAGCTGCATTCTAGTGGAGGAGGTGCTGTGCCACGTGTAGGAGGTATGCGAGGTTACGTGTGCAGCTGGGCCGAGTTTATCGGGGGGAGGGGGATAGCTGCATTCTAGTGGAGGTGGTGCTGTGCCACGTGTAGGAGGTATGCGAGGATACGTGTGCAGCTAGGCCGAGTATATCGGGGGGAGGGGGATAGCTGCATTCTAGTGGAGGTGGTGCTGTGCCACGTGTAGGAGGTATGCGAGGTTACGTGTGCAGCTGGGCCGAGATTATCGTGGGGGACAGCTGCATTCTAGTGGAGGTGGTGCTGTGGTGCCACGTGTAGGAGGTATGCAAGGTTACGTGTGCAGCTGGGCCGAGATTATCGTGGGGGATAGCTGCATTCTAGTGGAGGTGGTGCTGTGGTGCCACGTGTAGGAGGTATGCAAGGTTATGTGTGCAGCTGGGCCGAGATTATCGTGGGGGACAGCTGCATTCTAGTGGAAGTGGTGCTGTGCCACGTGTAGGAGGTATGCGAGGTTACGTGTGCAGCTGGGCCGAGATTATCGTGGGGGACAGCTGCATTCTAGTGAAGGTGGTGCTGTGCCACGTGTAGGAGGTATGCAAGGTTACGTGTGCAGCTGGGCCCAGTTTTTCGTGGGGGACAGCTGCATTCTAGTGGAGGTGGTGCTGTGCCACGTGTAGGAGGTATGCAAGGTTACGTGTGCAGCTGGGCCGTGTTTATCATGGGGGACAGCTGCATTCTAGTGGAGGTGGTGCTGTGGTGCCATGTGTAGGAGGTATGCGAGGTTACGTGTGCAGATGGGCCGAGTTTATCATGGGGGACAGCTGCATTCTAGTGGAGGTGGTGCTGTGGTGCCACGTGTAGGAGGAATGCGAGGTTACGCGTGCAGCTGGGCCGAGATTATTGTGGGGGACAGCTGCATTCTAGTGGAGGTGGTGCTGTGCCACGTGTAGGAGGTATGCAAGGTTACGTGTGCAGCTGGGCCGAGATTATCGTGGGGGACAGCTACATTCTAGTGGAGGTGGTGCTGTGGTGCCACGTGTAGGAGGTATGCGAGGTTACGTGTGCAGCTGGGCTGAGATTATCGTGGGGGATAGCTGCATTCTAGTGGAGGTGGTGCTGTGCCACGTGTAGGAGGTATGCAAGGTTACGTGTGCAGCTGGGCCCAGTTTTTCGTGGGGGACAGCGGCATTCTAGTGGAGGTGGAGCTGTGGTGCCACGTGTAGGAGGTATGCGAGGTTACGTGTGCAGCTGGGCCGAGTTTTTTGTGGGGGACAGCTGCATTCTAGTGGAGGTGGTGCTGTGGTGCCACGTGTAGGAGGTATGCGAGGTTACGTGTGCAGCTGGGCCGAGATTATCGTGGGGGACAGCTGCATTCTAGTGGAGGTGGTGCTGTGCCACGTGTAGGAGGTATGCGAGGTTACGTGTGCAGCTGGGCCGAGATTATCTGGAGGGGTATGGGGGGATAGCTGCATTCTAGTGGAGGTGGTGCTGATCCACGTGTAGGAGGTATGCGAAGTTACGTGTGCAGCTGGGCCGAGATTATCGTGGGGGACAGCTGCATTCTAGTGGAGGTTGTGGTGTGCCACGTGTAGGAGGTATGCAAGGTTACGTGTGCAGCTGGGCTGAGTTTTTCGTGGGGGACAGCTGCATTCTAGTGGAGGTGGTGCTGTGGTGCCACGTGTAGGAGGTATGCGAGGTTACGTGTGCAGCTGGGCCGAGATTATCGTGGGGGACAGCTGCATTCTAGTGGAGGTGGTGCTGTGCCACGTGTAGGAGGTATGCGAGGTTACGTGTGCAGCTGGGCCAAGATTATCTGGGGGGGTAGGGGGGGACAGTTGCATTCTAGTGGAGGTTGTGGTGTGCCACGTGTAGGAGGTATGCGAGGTTACGTGTGCAGCTGGGCCGAGTTTATCATGGGGGACAGCTGCATTCTAGTGGAGGTGGTGCTGTGGTGCCACGTGTAGGAGGTATGCGAGATTACGTGTGCAGATGGGCCGAGTTTATCATGGGGGACAGCTGCATTCTAGTGGAGGTGGTGCTGTGGTGCCACGTGTAGGAGGAATGCGAGGTTACGCGTGCAGCTGGGCCGAGATTATTGTGGGGGACAGCTGCATTCTAGTGGAGGTCGTGCTGTGCCACATGTAGGAGGTATGCGAGGTTACGTGTGCAGCTGGGCCGAGATTATAGTGGGGGACAGCTACATTCTAGTGGAGGTGGTGCTGTGGTGCCACGTGTAGGAGGTAAGCGAGGTTACGTGTGCAGCTGGGCTGAGATTATCGTGGGGGATAGCTGCATTCTAGTGGAGGTGGTGCTGTGCCACGTGTAGGAGGTATGCAAGGTTACGTGTGCAGCTGGGCCGAGTTTTTCGTGGGGGACAGCTGCATTCTAGTGGAGGTGGTGCTGTGGTGCCACGTGTAGGAGGTATGCGAGGTTACATGTGCAGCTGGGCCGAGATTATCGTGGGGGATAGCTGCATTCTAGTGGAGGTGGTGCTGTGCCACGTGTAGGAGGTATGCAAGGTTACGTGTGCAGCTGGGCCCAGTTTTTCGTGGGGGACAGCGGCATTCTAGTGGAGGTGGAGCTGTGGTGCCACGTGTAGGAGGTATGCAAGGTTACGTGTGCAGCTGGGCCGAGTTTTTCGTGGGGGACAGCTGCATTCTAGTGGAGGTGGTGCTGTGGTGCCACGTGTAGGAGGTATGCGAGGTTACGTGTGCAGCTGGGCCGAGATTATCGTGGGGGACAGCTGCATTCTAGTGGAGGTGGTGCTGTGCCACGTGTAGGAGGTATGCGAGGTTACGTGTGCAGCTGGGCCGAGATTATCTGGGGGGGTATGGGGGGATAGCTGCATTCTAGTGGAGGTGGTGCTGATCCACGTGTAGGAGGTATGCGAAGTTACGTGTGCAGCTGGGCCGAGATTATCATGGGGGACAGCTGCATTCTAGTGGAGGTTGTGGTGTGCCACGTGTAGGAGGTATGCAAGGTTACGTGTGCAGCTGGGCCGAGTTTTTCGTGGGGGACAGCTGCATTCTAGTGGAGGTGGTGCTGTGGTGCCACGTGTAGGAGGTATGCGAGGTTACGTGTGCAGCTGGGCCGAGATTATCGTGGGGGACAGCTGCATTCTAGTGGAGGTGGTGCTGTGCCACATGTAGGAGGCATGCGAGGTTACGTGTGCAGCTGGGCCGAGATTATCTGGGGGGGGTAGGAGGGGATAGCTGCATTCTAGTGGAGGTGGTGCTGTGCCACGTGTAGGAGGTATGCGAAGTTACGTGTGCAGCTGGGCCGAGATTATCGTGGGGGACAGTTGCATTCTAGTGGAGGTTGTGGTGTGCCACGTGTAGGAGGTATGCAAGGTTACGTGTGCAGCTGGGCCGAGTTTTTCGTGGGGGACAGCTGCATTCTAGTGGAGGTGGTGCTGTTGTGCCACGTGTAGGAGGTATGCGAGGTTACGTGTGCAGATGGGCCGAGTTTATCATGGGGGACAGCTGCATTCTAGTGGAGGTGGTGCTGTGGTGCCTCGTGTAGGAGGTATGCGAGGTTACGTGTGCAGATGGGCTGAGTTTATCATGGGGGACAGCTGCATTCTAGTGGAGGTGGTGCTGTGGTGCCACGTGTAGGAGGAATGCGAGGTTGCGCGTGCAGCTGTGCCGAGATTATTGTGGGGGACAGCTGCATTCTAGTGGAGGTGGTGCTGTGCCACGTGTAGGAGGTATGCGAGGTTACGTGTGCAGCTGGGCTGAGTTTTCGTGGGGGACAGCTGCATTCTAGTGGAGGTGGTGCTGTGGTGCCACGTGTAGAAGGTATGCGAGGTTACGTGTGCAGCTGGGCTGAGATTATCGTGGGGGATAGCTGCATTCTAGTGGAGGTGGTGCTGTGCCACGTGTAGGAGGTATGCAAGGTTACGTGTGCAGCTGGGCCGAGTTTTTCGTGGGGGACAGCTGCATTCTAGTGGAGGTGGTGCTGTGGTGCCACGTGTAGGAGGTATGCGAGGTTACGTGTGCAGCTGGGCCGAGATTATCGTGGGGGATAGCTGCATTCTAGTGGAGGTGGTGCTGTGCCACGTGTAGGAGGTATGCGAGGTTACGTGTGCAGCTGGGCCGAGTTTTTCGTGGGGGACAGCTGCATTCTAGTGGAGGTGGTGCTGTGGTGCCACGTGTAGGAGGTATGCGAGGTTACGTGTGCAGCTGGGCTGAGATTATCGTGGGGGACAGCTGCATTCTAGTGGAGGTCGTGCTGTGCCACGTGTAGGAGGTATGCGAGGTTACGTGTGCAGCTGGGCCGAGATTATCTGGGGGGTATGGAGGGATAGCTGCATTCTAGTGGAGGTGGTGCTGATCCATGTGTAGGAGGTATGCGAAGTTACGTGTGCAGCTGGGCCGAGATTATCGTGGGGGACAGCTGCATTCTAGTGGAGGTTGTGGTGTGCCACGTGTAGGAGGTATGCAAGGTTACGTGTGCAGCTGGGCCGAGTTTTTCGTGGGGGACAGCTGCATTCTAGTGGAGGTGGTGCTGTGGTGCCACGTGTAGGAGGTATGCGAGGTTACGTGTGCAGCTGGGCCGAGATTATCGTGGGGGACAGCTGCATTCTAGTGGAGGTGGTGCTGTGCCACGTGTAGGAGGTATGCGAGGTTACGTGTGCAGCTGGGCCGAGATTATATGGGGGGGTAGGGGGGATAGCTGCATTCTAGTGGAGGTGGTGCTGTGCCACGTGTAGGAGGTATGCAAAGTTACGTGTGCAGCTGGGCCGAGATTATCGTGGGGGACAGCTGCATTCTAGTGGAGGTTGTGGTGTGCCACGTGTAGGAGGTATGCAAGGTTACGTGTGCAGCTGGGCCGAGTTTTTCGTGGGGGACAGCTGCATTCTAGTGGAGGTGGTGCTGTGGTGCCACGTGTAGGAGGTATGCGAGGTTACGTGTGCAGCTGGGCCAAGATTATCATGGGGGACAGCTGTATTCTAGTGGAGGTGGTGCTGTGCCACGTGTAGGAGGTATGCAAGGTTACGTGTGCAGCTGGGCCGAGATTATCGTGGGGGACAGCTGCATTCTAGTGGAGCTGGTGCTGTGCCACGTGTAGGAGGTATGCAAAGTTACGTGTGCAGCTGGGCCGAGTTTATCGGGGGGGAGGGGGATAGCTGCATTCTAGTGGAGGTGGTGCTGTGCCACGTGTAGGAGGTATGCGAGGTTACGTGTGCAGCTGGGCCGAGTTTATCGGGGGGGAGGGGGATAGCTGCATTCTAGTGGAGGTGGTGCTGTGCCACGTGTAGGAGGTATGCGAGGTTACGTGTGCAGCTGGGCCGAGTTTATCGTGGGGGACAGCTGCATTCTAGTGGAGGTGGTGCTGTGGTGCCACGTGTAGGAGGTATGCAAGGTTACGTGTGCAGCTGGGCCGAGATTATCGGGGGGGACAGCTGCATTCTAGTGGAGGTGGTGCTGTGGTGCCACGTGTAGGAGGTATGCAAGGTTACGTGTGCAGCTGGGCCGAGATTATCGTGGGGGACAGCTGCATTCTAGTGGAGGTGGTGATGTGCCATGTGTAGGAGGTATGCAAAGTTATGTGTGCAGCTGGGCCGAGTTTATCGGGGGGGAGGGGGATAGCTGCATTCTAGTGGAGGTGGTGCTGTGCCACGTGTAGGAGGTATGCGAGGTTACGTGTGCAGCTGGGCCGAGATTATCATGGGGGACAGCTGCATTCTAGTGGAGGTGGTGCTGTGGTGCCACGTGTAGGAGGTATGCAAGGTTACGTGTGCAGCTGGGCCGAGATTATCACGGGGGACAGCTGCATTCTAGTGGAGGTGGTGCTGTGGTGCCACGTGTAGGAGGTATGCAAGGTTACGTGTGCAGCTGGGCCGAGGTTATCGTGGGGGACAGGTGCATTCTAGTGGAAGTGGTGCTGTGCCACATGTAGGAGGTATGCGAGGTTACGTGTGCAGCTGGGCTGAGATTATCGTGGGGGACAGCTGCATTCTAGTGGAGGTGGTGCTGTGGTGCCACGTGTAGGAGGTATGCGAGGATACGTGTGCAGCTGGGCCGAGTTTATTGGTGGGGGGGAGGGGGATAGCTGCATTCTAGTGGAGGTGGTGCTGTGCCATGAGTAGGAGGTATGCAAGGTTACGTGTGCAGCTGGGCCGAGTTTATCGGGGGGGGAGGGTGATAGCTGCATTCTAGTGGAGGTGGTGCTGTGCCACGTGTAGGAGGTATGCGAGGTTACGTGTGCAGCTGGGCCGAGAGTATCGTGGGGGACAGCTGCATTCTAGTGGAGGTGGTGCTGTGGTGCCACGTGTAGGAGGTATGCAAGGTTACGTGTGCAGCTGGGCCGAGATTATCGGGGGGGACAGCTGCATTCTAGTGGAGGTGGTGCTGTGGTGCCACGTGTAGGAGGTATGCAAGGTTACGTGTGCAGCTGGGCCGAGATTATCGTGGGGGACAGCTGCATTCTAGTGGAGGTGGTGCTGTGCCACGTGTAGGAGGTATGCAAAGTTACGTGTGCAGCTGGGCCGAGTTTATCGGGGCGGGGGAGGGGGATAGCTGCATTCTAGTGGAGGTGGTGCTGTGCCACGTGTAGGAGGTATGCGAGGATACGTGTGCAGCTGGGCCGAGTTTATCGGGGGGAGGGGGATAGCTGCATTCTAGTGGAGGTGGTGCTGTGCCACGTGTAGGAGGTATGCGAGGTTACGTGTGCAGCTGGGCCGAGATTATCGTGGGGGACAGCTGCATTCTAGTGGAGGTGGTGCTGTGGTGCCATGTGTAGGAGGTATGCAAGGTTACGTGTGCAGCTGGGCCGAGATTATCGTGGGGGATAGCTGCATTCTAGTGGAGGTGGTGCTGTGGTGCCACGTGTAGGAGGTATGCAAGGTTATGTGTGCAGCTGGGCCGAGATTATCGTGGGGGACAGCTGCATTCTAGTGGAAGTGGTGCTGTGCCACGTGTAGGAGGCATGCGAGGTTACGTGTGCAGCTGGGCCGAGATTATCGTGGGGGACAGCTGCATTCTAGTGAAGGTGGTGCTGTGCCACGTGTAGGAGGTATGCAAGGTTACGTGTGCAGCTGGGCCCAGTTTTTCGTGGGGGACAGCTGCATTCTAGTGGAGGTGGTGCTGTGCCACGTGTAGGAGGTATGCAAGGTTACGTGTGCAGATGGGCCAAGTTTATCGGGGGGGACAGCTGCATTCTAGTGGAGGTGGTGATGTGCCACGTGTAGGAGGTATGCAAGGTTACATGTGAAGCTGGGTCGAGTTTATCGTGGGGGATAGCTGCATTCTAGTGGAGGTGGTGCTGTGGTGCCACGTGTAGGAGGTTTGCAAGGTTACATATGCAGCTGGGCCGAGTTTTCCATGAGAGATAGCTGCAGTCTAGTGGAGGTGGTGGTGTGCCACATGTAGGAGGTATGCAAGGTTATGTGTGCAGCTGGGCCGAGTTTTTTGTGGGGGACAGCTGCATTCTAGTGGAGGTGGTGATGTTCCATGTGTAGGAGGTATGCAAGGTTATGTGTGCAGCTGGGCCGAGATTATCGTGGGAGACAGCTGCATTCTAGTGCAGGTGGAGCTGTGCCACGTGTAGGAGGTATGCGAGGTTACGTGTGCAGCTGGGCCAAGTTTATCGGGGGGGGATAGCTGCATTCTAGTAGAGGTGGTGCTGTGCCATGTGTAGGAGGTATGCAAGGTTACGTGTGCAGCTGGGCCGAGTTTTTCGTGGGGGATAGCTGGATTCAAGTTGCATTGTAGTGGAGGTGGTGCTGTGCCACGTGTAGGAGGTATGTGAGGTTAGGTGTGAAGCTGGGCCGAGTTTATCATGGGGGACAGCTGCATTCTAGTGGAGGTGGTGCTGCCACGTGTAGGAGGTATGCAAGGTTACGTGTGCAGCTGTGCTGAGTTTTTCGTGAGGGATAGCTGCATTCTAGTGGAAGTGGTAGTGTGCCAGGTGTACGAGGTATGCAAGGTTACGTGTGCAGCTGGGCCAAGTTTTTTGTGGGGGACAGCTGCATTCTAGTGGAGGTGGTGATGTGCCACGTGTAGGAGGTATGCAAGGTTACGTGTGCAGCTGGGTCGAGTTTTTTGTGGGGGACAGCTGCATTCTAGTGGAGGTGGTGCTGTGGTGCCACGTGTAGGAGGTATGCAAGGTTACGTGTGCAGCTGGGCCGAGTTTTTTGTAGGGGACAGGTGCATTCTAGTGGAGGTGGTGCTGTGCCAAGTGTAGGAGGTATGCAAGGTTACTTGTGCGGCTGGACCTAGTTTATTCTGGGTTACAGCTGCATTCTAGTGGAGGTGGTGCTGTGGTGTGCAGCTGGACTGAGTTTATCGTGGAGGACAGCCGCATTCTAGTGGAGGTGGTGCTGTGCCACGTGTAGGAGGTATGTGAGGTTATGTGTGAAGCTGGGCCGAGTTTTATCGTGGGGGTTCCAAAGGTTGTTGCGGTGTGCAAGGTGGCATATAATTATGTGTGCAGCTAGGCCGAATTAATTGTGTAGGATAGTTGCGTTCCAGCGTTGTAGGGGCGGAAAGTCTGGGTAATCAATACATTACCCTTGGAAGGATGAAGGCCTGAGCCTGCTATGCCAGAACGAAAAACTGCAGCTAAACAATAAATAAATAAAAGCTGCAGCAGTAGGCTGCACACAGATTGGTGTCGGGGAGTGTGCTGAACTCGGAGCATTACATGAGACATGAGTCATGTCGTTTCGAATACGTTTCATGGTAACTTTGTGTGTTGGCATGGAGAGGGGAGCAGGTTAATTCATTTATTTGTGTTTGCTAGATTAAGGTAAACTACCCCTGGAAGAAGTTTTCATTTTTTGAAGTGCTATATACACTATGAAGCACTATAAAACACAATTTCTTGATGTATAAGTGCCTTACAAATGCCCAATAAAATAAAAAAGGATTAACCACATTAATGGTACTCGGTGTATTAAGTTAGGAAGGTTGAAGGTCAGTACGCCCTATCGGGATTTGGAGCCAAGACTGCAGGCACACAGGGATGTCAGAGACAAGCACTTTACTCACTGACCCCAGGCCTTTACTTTAATTTTCGCCTGGGTGTGCATAGCACATACTTCGCTAGGAGCAATGGAGTGCATTACGTGTAATTTGGGGTGCACAGGGGTCGGTGGAATGGGAGGTTACAGGTTATAGTAGCTTGAATAAACCATACTTGCAGGGTGGGACATACCTAAGAGAAGCAGGTCCCAAATGACCCGTAGGTATTCCCAGAAGAGCGGGCCTGTAGCTTCTTCCTGAACAGCAGGTGCATTGGAGCAGTCCCCATTGCGACTGGGATGGCATTTCAGTAGGCTGTGGCGATTGCGACTGGGAGTGTGTTCCAGTAGGCTGTGGCGATTGTGACTGGGAGGGTGTGTTCCAGTAGGCTGGGTCAATTGCGACTGGGAAGGCGTTCCAGTAGGCTGGGGCGATTGCGACTGGGAGGGCGTTCCAGTAGGCTGGGGCGAATAGGCTGGGGGATAGCTGGATTCAGGTGCATTGGAGCAGTCCCCATTGCGACTGGGATGGCATTTCAGTAGGCTGTGGCGATTGCGACTGGGAGTGTGTTCCAGTAGGCTGTGGCAATTGTGACTGGGAGGGTGTTCCAGTAGGCTGGGTCAATTGCGACTGGGATGGTGTTTCAGTACGCTAGGGTGATTGCGACTGGGATGGCGTTTCAGTAGGCTGTGGCGATTGCCACTGGTATGGCGTTCCAGTAGGCTGGGGCGATTGCCACTGGGATTGCATTCCAGTAGGCTGGGGTGGACTGCGACTGGGATGGTGTTCCAGTAGGCTGGGGCGATTGCGACTGGAATGGCGTTCCAGTAGGCTGGGGCGAGTAGGCTGGAGCGATTGCGACTGGGATGGCGTTTCAGTAGGCAGGGGCGATTGCGACTGGGATGGCGTTCCAGGAGGCTGGGGCGATTGTGACTGGGAGGGCATTCTAGGAGGCTGGGGTGGACTGCGACTGGGATGGTGTGCCAATAGGCTGGGGCGATTGCGACTGGGATGTTGTTCCAGTAGGCTGTGGTGGTGTTCCAGTAGGCTGGGGCGATTGCGACTGGGATGACGTTCCAGTAGGCTGGGGCGATTGCAACTGGGATGGCGTTCCAGTATGCTGGGGCGATTGCGACTGGGATGGCATTTCAGTAGGCTGTGGCGATTGCAACTGGTATGGCGTTCCAGTAGGATGGGGTGGACTGCGACTGGGGTGGTGTTCCAGTCGGCTGGGGCGATTGCAACTGGGATGGCATTCCAGTCGGTTGGAGTGGATTGCGACTGGGATGACATTCCAGTAGGCTGGGGCGATTGCAACTGGGATGGCGTTCCAGTAGGCTGGGGCGATTGCGACTGGTATGGCGTTCCAGTAGGCTGGGGCGATTGCGACTGGGATGGCGTTCCAGGAGGCTGGGGTGGACTGCGACTGGGATGGCATTCCAGTCAGTTGGGGTGGATTGCGACTGGGATGGTGTTCCAGTAGGCTGGGGCGATTGCGACTGGGATGGCGTTTCAGTAGGCTGGGGCGATTGCGACTGGGATGGCATTCCAGTAGGCTGGGACGATTGCGACTGGGATGGGGTTCCAGTAGGCTGGGACGAGTAGGCTGGAGCGATTGCGACTGGGATGGCGTTTCATTAGGCTGGGCGATTGCGACTGGGTTGGCATTCCAGTCGGTTGGGGTGGATTGCGACTGGGATGACGTTCCAGTAGGCTGGGGCGATTGCAACTGGGATGGCGTTCCAGTATGCTGGAGCGACTGCGACTGGGATGGCGTTACAGTAGGCTGGGGTGATTGCGACTGGGATGACGTTCCAGTATGCTGGGGCGATTGCGACTGGGATGGCGTTACAGTAGGCTGGGGTGAGTAGGCTGGAGCGATTGCGACTGGGGTAGGTTCTAGTATGCTGGGGCGATTGGACTGGGGTGGCATTCCAGTAGGCTGGGGCGATTGTGACTGGGGTGGCGTTCCAGTAGGCTGGGGTGATTGCGACTGGGATGACGTTCCAGTAGGCTGGGACGATTGCGACTGGGATGACGTTCCAGTAGGCTGGGGCGATTGTGACTGGGATGGCGTTCCAGTATGCTGGGGCGATTGCGACTGGGATGGCGTTCCAGTATCCTGGAGCGACTGCGACTGGGATGGCGTTACAGTAGGCCTGGGTGATTGCGACTGGGATGACGTTCCAGTATGCTGGAGCGACTGCGACTGGGATGGCGTTACAGTAGGCTGGGGTGAGTAGGCTGGAGCGATTGCGACTGGGGTAGGTTCTAGTATGCTGGGGCGATTGGACTGGGGTGGCGTTCCAGTAGGCTGGGGCGATTGTGACTGGGGTGGCGTTCCAGTAGGCTGGGGTGATTGCGACTGGGATGACGTTCCAGTAGGCTGGGGCGATTGTGACTGGGATGGCGTTCCAGTATGCTGGGGCGATTGCGACTGGGATGGCGTTCCAGTATGCTGGAGCGACTGCGACTGGGATGGCGTTACAGTAGGCTGGGGTGATTGCGACTGGGATGACGTTCCAGTATGCTGGGGCGATTGCGACTGGGATGGCGTTCCAGTAGGCTGGGGGGAAGCAATAGAAAGGCCTGTTCCTGCTCTTCTATTGCAGCAAGTCTTTGACCGGAGGCCAGGCCCGATTCATGGATTATATGATAAGCATATGCGTGTGTGAGACTGGGGCAGGTCAGCAGGTTTCACTTCATTGTACTTGGGTACGGATATGCAGGGCCAAGCCAGCAGGGGGGCTTGTGGGGTGATTGTGCACACTACAGACGTCTCTCTCTCAATGCGACAAGTCTAGGCGCTCTGAGATCACCACAGCGGCGATTCTGTGCAGTATTAAAGCACTAGAACATAACACAACATGAGTATGTTGGCAAACCAAAGCAGGGCAGTAGTGGCTCTGTAAGTAGCCGATCTATTGGGGAACTAAAATCTATAGTAACCAAAGCATCAACCGCTGAGTGCTGGAAGCTGTGACTGCATGTTTCTCAGAGACATGCGGGCAAGTGCTTAACCTGCTGAGCTATTTTAGAGAGCCCATGGCATATTTTTCTCCAACGGATAGATAGTGCAGTGTCTTCAGTTAAGCACTGGCTCCTGGAGTGGGCAGAGCACCAGTGGGGCATTTTCAATAGCAGAAAGTAAATAAAACATTAGATTAAATGAAGTTCATTATAAACTAGCTACAAGGGATGAGGGTGGCAGGATGCCCCGATTACCTCTCAGAGGCGTCGCTTGGAGGTTTTGGTGGGCTATAGCCGGTCTTTTGGTTGTATCCCTAATAGAAGCTCAGGGGCTAAAACGAAAAGGCTAGCCAGCCCCGAGTCCCGACAGTCCCCACTTTAGAGTAGCCCCGGATCTTTTCCAGACCTAGCAACACCCCTGCAATACCGCTGTATACAAGGTTTCCCCAAAAAACGAGGAAGCAAGAACATGGAGCAGACTCCTCAGCCGAGGATGATGGCTACACAGTGCTCCAGGCTGTACAGTAGGATGCGGGGTGGTGAGCGGGGCGCAACAAATTAAGAAGCATTGGCCGAGCCAACAGACTTGCCCATTGTGCAGGCAGATGTTGCCACAATGGGACTTTCTGGTCCTAAATTGGCCAACGGTGTGAGCACCGGGACATATTATGGCAGTGCCTGGGAAATGCCTATCTAATGCCTACGCATTGGCTGTGCCAAGGCTTGTTTTAACCGGAATCTAGTTCTCACACATAGCTTACAAATTATGTGGCTAAAAGCACACTTGGTAAAGAGACTTTTATTACACCGGGAGATGGTTTACAGCTTCAATTAAGACATTGGGCCTCATTATGAGTTTGGGCCTCCAAACCGGGCTCCTTTTCCGGGTTCCTGCAATGGGGACTTACCGGGTCATTCCGACATAGGAGGACCCGGTAAGTCCTCCTTGTTGAAACCATTCCCCATTCCCATTTGAGCCCCCATAGGGCTCAGGGGGAAGGGGGATGGAGGTAACAACGGGTACATTATAAGTGTCCCGTTGTTACCTCCCTCTTCCCCTCGCGGGACACGGAAAGGACGCCTGGGAAGCTCGTAATAAGCTCTGACGGAAGGAAGGGGGCTGGCCCCGTACCGGCCCCCTTCATTCCGTCAGCGCAAGCCTCGTAATGAGGCCCTATGATTGCTTTGTTGTACAGTGGCAGAACACCAGCAGTGCAGCACTGTGCACTAACAGAATGCCACCCGTGTGTAACTGAACCAGCACATTCCTAAAACGCCTCGAATGCTGTACTGGGATGCCACGCCGGTCTTACCCAGCCCCACTCCCCCACGCCACCTCACGCCGGAGCCCTCTGCATGGCGAGCTGCAGAAAGAACCTGCTGTGCAACACAGGGTGTGCAGCGGTTTCCTCTTCCCAGCTTCCCCGGAACAATGTTGGCAGATAAAGCCGCTCGGCTGGCTCCAAACATGGGGCCTCGGGCAGCAGGCCGCGTTTCCGAGCGGGAACGCCCGCATCAGGTTGCTGCACCCAGGAGATTGCCACACGCTTTCAAACTCAAGCTCTGCAGGTTCCATTGAGGAGGTGCTCTTCCTGCAGACAGTGCGGCGCTGTGGAGCAGCAGCGGAGGCAGCTTTCGGTGCCAAGGGGGCACTGGGCACCAGGGGGGCGCCTGCCCCACCTGGCACTGCCGTGGAGCAGGGGCTATTGGTGTTACAGCGAGTGCAGGCAGTAATAGGGAAGGTGGCACAGGGTTTCTGCACATAATGCACGTGGGCGCCGCAGGGTCCCGTGAGACACCACAGGGAGGCGGGGCAGGTTTCCTTCCATGCAAAGCAGGATGGTAGGTCAGGGTTCCTGGAGACGCTGCAATCGGCTATGCAGCTGCGTTTCAAAAGGCTGCACACAGATGTGGATGAGGGTTCCTGGAAGTACTGCAATGGGTGGAGCAACGTCCCTACTGGCAGTACAACGTGTAATTTATCTGAAGAACAGGGATGTCAACTTCAATCAGAAATGAAGTCACACATTTACAGATGGCGGAGGTATTCCTGCCAAGGGTGCCTGTACAATAACAATCGCACAAAGAGGAGTACAAGTGGTGAGCCAATTTATGAGGGTGTGAACAAAGTGGGACATAGACCACTGGTGGGGTGCGGGTGGGGGGAGCGGAGAGATGAAAATAAATTGCGCACACACACGCTTGATTCATTAATGGTATTCTTAAACTAGGTGGGCAAGTGCTTCAAATTAAAGAGGAGAACTGTACAAATATACAAAGTGTCAGTATTGGGAGTGGTGCGGTCAGGTAGGGGGGATGGGGCGAGGGCAGGCACTCGTCTGATGTTGTCAGTGGGCATGACACGGAGTTGAAGAACAGCAGACAGAGCAGGGAGCTCCGCCAGGGTTTATGCACCCAGTTCAGGCACGAGGAACAGGGTTTATGGAGAAGCTAGAAGGATGGCCTCATCACGACCCAGGCGGTAAGTTACCGCCTGAGCCGTGACTTTACCACCATGGCGTAAACTATGTTTACTATGTTTACGCCGTGGTGGTTGGCGGACTTACCGCCCCATTCCGACCTTGGCGGGGCGGTAAGTCCCCAATCCCCATTTACCCTTCCCCATTCCCATTTTTGCCCCATAGGGCATAATGGGAGCGGGGAAGGCGTTAATTACGCCACCGTAAATTACGGTGGCGTAATTAACTCCATGGTCCCTTAGCGCCATGGATTTTAACACCTGCTAAAAGCAGGTGTTAAATCCGCCATGGCGCTAAGGGACCTCGTACTCAAGCGGTAAGGGTTGGCACTGTTTACGGCGCCGTAAACCCCTTACCGCCTGAGTTGTAATGAGGGCCACAGGGTTCCAGCCAGCAGGACATGGGAGGGGGCGCATGTACTTTGTGCAAGAAGATCAGTGTTTCAGCAGGCAGTACAGTCATGTGGACCAGGCACCCTAAAGACAGTACATGCACATGGGACAGGTATGCTGCAGGCAGTCCAAGCATGTGGACCAGGAACCGGTTGGGCTGTACAAGGAGTTGGACCACGACTCTTGCAGGCTTCACAGGCACGTGGAACGGGAATATTGCAGGCAGTGCAGCGTGAGCTAAAGCTTACGTGGGAACTGGAAGATGCCAGAGCAAGGTTCCCGCAGGCAGTGCAGTCATGCTGATCCGAGCCCTGTAGTTTGTACAGGCACGTGGATCAGGAATCGGGCAAGTTGACCTGCAGGCAGTGCAAGGCAGGTGGGGCAAAGTTTCTTCTGGTTTTGCGAGAAGCAGGGATCCACATTGGGATTTGCAGACGGGGAGAAAAGAGCAGCTCCTGGGGATCCGGCATAAGCAGTTAAGCAGGGGCTACCTCTGGTTAAACGGGAGCTAGAA
The DNA here is from genome assembly GCF_040938575.1 of Ambystoma mexicanum. NCBI lineage: Eukaryota > Metazoa > Chordata > Amphibia > Caudata > Ambystomatidae > Ambystoma > Ambystoma mexicanum. Next base: position 1,228,512,378 of record NC_090926.1, read on the forward strand.
CACAGTGCACAGCAATTCTAACATTGCGCCAGATGCAAACCTAACCTTTTGCCCATTTTATATCATCCAATATGCTCTAAATGTCCCTTGGGTGTGGTTCTTTATTCTATTTTATATACATTCCCCATCAGACACAGTTAATATTTCATAGCTAGGTTTGTATGATACCACTTGGCAAAATAAAAATAAATAAAAAAAACGAATTTCTGAAAATACAATAACCATGCACTGGGGTACCAGATATGACAAGATATTTTATGTATAGCGTGCCTATACACAAGTGTTTCAAGGCGCGACGAGTTAAGAGAGGGGAGCAAAGGGGGACAAGACAATGATCTTACTAGGCCCAATGACATTGAGAATGCGTACGTGCAGGGCAGAGGCAAGGGGAGGAGGAGCAAGTGCAAGACATAGGATAAAATATCGAAAACAAGAAGTGCGGCCAGCAGGTGACAATGCAGGCTTAAGTGCAGACAAGTGTTAGATAAGTGCAGGTAGGGGGCCTGTAGGATTGCACATACAGCCCCAAGTGCAGGGCTGCCAGGTGGCAGTGCAGGTGTGCAACTGGCAGGGCAGGCACCTGGGCCCATGGTTCAGTGGGTTGCCAGGTAACCAGTGCAGTATCAGACAGAAGATCAGCAGGGAAGAGGAATAGAGAAGGCAGAAGCAAAGAGGAAAGTCTTGAGCTGCTTCTGGAACCCGACACGGTTCTGCTCAAGTTTCAGAGAAGCAGGGAAGCTCTTCCAGTCGGAGGCGCCAGTCGAAGAGAGAGATCTGCCCCCAACTCATTGTTTGGAAAAGCGACAGACCCTCAAGGAATTGGAGGTGGAGGAGCAAAGAGGTTGAGTAGAAAGATACTTCCGAAGGGAAAACTAGAGATATTTTGGTCCCAGGCCCCAAAAGGCCTTCGAGCCAATGGAGAGATGTCAGAGCTGGAGAGATACGATTCCTGGGATTGTGGCCAAGGGCAAGTCTCACAATCCTGTTCTCGATTAGTTGCAGAGGACTGAGAGTAGAGGCAGGCAGAGTTTAAAAAGAGGCTGTTGCTGTAGTGCAGCCTAGAGAGAACTAGAGCTCTGGATAGAGTGAGCTTCTGGGGGAAGGAGAGGAAAGGAAGAATACCTCTGAGGAGGTGCAGCTGGTAGCGTGACTTCTTAGAGACGTCAGAGATGTGAGGAGAGAAGGAAAGTGTCGAGTCGAAGATGACACCAAGGTTCTTAGCCTCACAGGTGGGAGCGGGAGAAGGGCCAAGGGAGGCCAGCCAGAGAGTGGAGGGAAAGAGGGGTGTAGATGTACAATTTGGTTAATTGCAACTCCAGACAATTTTATTTGCTCCACGAGAGTTCCCATCAGTGAGAAATGGACGGCCCCTTCTGGGGCTGGACCAAGCCTGATTTGCATATGGTCCTTTCCCTTCTGTAATGGCTTGGCAGGCTGAAGAACGATGGTCTGAAGGGTTTCCCAGAGCTGTGCCTGTGGTTATGATTGATTTAAAACCTTCCAGCCATAACCTTTCTTGGGAGGATAGCTCAGGGGCAACATGCTCACCTTGGAAGGAAGACCACACGGAGCAACACAGGTTCGATCCCCGGTTCCCAGCTTAGAAGCCTCTGGGTATATTAAGCACGTTATAAATAAATAAAGAATAACCAATTAACCTTTCAGTTTTCCATAAAACAGAGCAAGCTTCCTCCAAGTGGTAAATTTAGTTAAAAGAAGGGGGTCTGTATGCGGTACATGTAGGTCGAGCAGAGTTCCCGGCAGGCAGGAAACATAGGCATACACAGCAAGCTTGCTGCAGTCAGCACAAAGGTATGTGGACGTGAAGCAGAGTTCATGCAGGCTGTAAATAGGGTGGAGGTGCGTCCCTGCAGCGAGGGTGATCACTTTTCCTGCAAGCAGTACAGGGAGATACGCAGGGTTCCTGCTGGTTTGGAGTTCCTGCAAGCAGTAAAAGGCAGGGTAATTTTCCTATATTTCAGGGCAGACGACAACTGTTTTGGCCGTCGCACAGGCATGTGGCGCTGGGATCCTTTTGGACGTACTAGGTCCTGGAAGGACAATAGAACCCGGACAAACATTCACGGTTCCTGCAATCAGTACAAGGAGGCGACATGAAACTTTGAAATGCAATAGGTTTAGCTGACGTAGGATAACTGCAGTAACTACAAAGAGTGGACCCGGGTTCCTGCTTCTAGTACTAGGAGGCAGAAGATCTTGTTAAATTGCCTGCGTAGGTAGGCTTGGGTTCCTGCAGGGAGTACAAGCAGGTAGCTCAGAGTGTCACAGAATAGGACCGTGGGGAGCATGCAGGGTGGGTGGACCCTCAAGGTCCTGATGGGAGGTGCAGCAGAGCTCCTGCAGGAGCTGAATGGAGTGAATGGTTCCTGTCGGCAGTACTCCGACACAGTGTGGTTCTTGCATATAATATATGGAGGTAGAGAAGAATTCTTGCAGGTATTTGGAACATGGTCCTTGCAGGTAATACAGGGTTAGTGAGCTGGGTTCCACCAGGAGGTGAAACAAAATGGAGCAGGGTTTATTCTGGTAGAGCAGGGTTCCTGCAGATATGCTAGCGACGTAGAGACAATGCAGTCAAGTTGTGCGGGACTCCTGCATACACTACTGCAGCAAGGCTTCTACAGGCATTGTAGAGTCAACAGGGTTCCTGCAGGAACTCTGAAGAGGTAGCAAAGCCAGCAGGTCCTTAATGGCAGTGCAAGAAGGTCAATACAGGATTTTTAGAGAGTTAGAGCTAAGGTACTGGAAGCATTATGGGGAGGTGGACTCCTGATGGGACCCGAGCTCGGCTGGCCGGATTACACAATTTGTGATTAGTTTGGGTTCAGGTCTTCAAATAGGCCATTTTGGTGGCTCTCCATCTTTGAGACCAGGCCTCTTTGGAAACTTCAGAAATGTATCAATTGAAGGCAAGAGAAACCCCAGGCGGTTTGTGTATGTCTGGCACTTGGTTTAGCACAGGCCTGAGCAGCCCTTTGCTCTCATTGGCCCCACTACCAGGTCATCTGTTTTTCTTGATGCATTTCCCCGACGGAAAGGGCGGGCCCTGTTCCATCTACTTCACACCTTACACTGAAGCGTACTAACAGTTACTACGGTTGCAAATACACCAGCGTCTAATCCAGCATGCTGAGATGTAACCCAACTGAGCCGATTCTAAATTGCTATGCAGGCTGTGGTGGATCAGGGAGGGAACGCAGACAACTGGATAGGTTTGAGAAAATACTTCAAGTAAAAGAAAATCCCTCACCTAGCACTATTGCTAAGGGAGAGGTTCCTCATCGAATGAAGCAAAACAAAAAGGTGCTCCTCAGGATGTCATACACAAACAAAACGCAATCTACACAAACCGGTGCTGCCCTCTATCCAAAACGCAATCTAGGATGCCGTACACAAACTGGTGCTGTCCTCCATCCAAAACGCAATCTAGGATGCCGTACACAAACTGGTGCTGTCCTCCATCCAAAACGCAATCTAGGATGCCGTACACAAACCAGTGCTACCCTCCATCCAAAACGAAATCTAGGATGTCACACACACAAACTGGTGCTGCCCTCCAACCAAAACGCAATCTAGGATGCCGTACAGAAACTGGTGCTGCCCTCTATCCAAAATGCAATCTAGGATGCCGTACACAAACCGGTGCTGCCCTCCATCCAAAACGAAATCTAGGATGTCACACACACAAACCGGTGCTGCCCTCCAACCAAAACGCAATCTAGGATGCCGTACAGAAACTGGTGCTGCCCTCTATCCAAAATGCAATCTAGGATGCCGTACACAAACCGGTGCTGCCCTCATTCCAAAACGAAATCTAGGATGTCACACACACAAACCGGTGCGGTCCTCCATTCAAAACGAAATTCAGGATGCCGTACACAAACCGGTGCTGCCCTCCAAACAAAACGCAATCTAGGATGCCACACACAAACCGGTGCTGCCCTCCAACCAAAACGAAATCTAGGATGTCACACACAAACCGGTGCTGCGCTCCATCCGAAACGAAATCTAGGATGTCACACACAAACCGGTGCTGCCCTCCATCCAAAACGAAATCTAGGATGTCACACACAAACCGACCCTACCACTACTAAAAGGAAACAAATTCAAACAATGGTTCTGCTGGCTGTTGGCTGATCCATGACCCCCACCCCCTCTACTAACCAATGTCTCTGGAAATTGACCCTCTCGGTTTCCAAGGTTCTCAGTTACTTTCACAGTTCCAATAAATCAACGAAGGTTCTTCTGTCAACAAAATAGAAGTGTTCCTCTCGTCTTTCTCAGACCTGATCTCCTGTTATAATATTACTGCATCATAAAGTTCCTCTAAATTACCTCAATGCAAAAATGGGAAAACTCCAGTGCCCCTCCATCGAAGTCTGTGCAAACTTTACAAGTCTCTGCTGCTTCTAGGACTTCGTTAGACATATGTTTCAATTGTTTAAGAGTTTGCTTTGGCTCCTCCTTCGGGTCTCTTCCGTTCTCTCATGGGGATAACTGTGGACGATCTCGTGTGGACCTGTAGATGTGGAGTCAGCTGACTGATTATGGGTTTCTAGCCACCGTCTGTGGCTTTGTTTGTCTGATTCTGGCCTTTCACCCTCGGCCGGGTCTCTTTCAGGAAGGTTACCCCCTCTTGGGGCTTTTCATCTTCTTCACTCTTCCCCTTTATAGGGTACAGGCTTCTCGTGTGTCCCCTCTTTTGGATTCCTTTATCTCCTGGTTTCTAGTAATCGCGTCTTCAGTTCAGGATTTTTGAACCGCTTCGTTGGTGTTTACTTTCTCTTCTTTGTTAGACCCCCGTGGCCAGTGTGCTACTATAAATGGATTTGTTACTCAGAGTGTCTCGCGTAGTGCCGTGCCGCTTGACCGCGGCTCTCTCTCTCTCCTCATTGCATACCGCGCACTTGTTTCTCCACGGTCTTATTCGCAGAGGGAGGCAGTAAATCTGTGGCAGAACCTTCTTGCGTTGCACGCCAGTTCCTTGCTTCCTGCTGTGGCTGCCTTCACACTGGTACTTCAGTCTCCCCCGCTGGTCGTGGTTTGGTCTCTCGCGGACAGACCTCGGGAGCTGCAGTGCTCCAGCACACCTGGGCTCGGCAGTGTTGCACGACTCTACCCCACCACATAGCAGTTGTGGTCCTGCCTCCAGGATGCGTCCGCTCCGCAGTATAGTGGCAAAGTCCGCTCAGCGCAGCTTCCTCCTGGTTGAGTGGATGCGTGCCAGCTCCTATCTTCCCCTATGTCCTTAATACGCTTGTGACTAAATGGAGGAACGCCATTCCATAGGTCCTGGGGCTTCTTCGTACAGACACCAAGCCAAACATGCGCAAGTACAAAATTACACTAATACCATCAAGTGCTCTCATGTATGCAGAAAATACTGAGGTTAAAGAAGGTGTTACAACCTTGTTCGCGTGGGAGTCCTCCTTGGCCCCTAAGGAGGAGTCACTCTCATTGAGATCCCGCTTGGTCAAACCACTAGGGAGGGGTTTTGCATAGCTGACTCACCTTCCCAGTCCCAATAGCAGGCCGATCACCAGAAAATATGCTCTGCACAAGGGCAACACTGGATCATGTGCTGATGATCTCCTGGACCCAATCCCAGAAGCCTTTCTTCTGCTGTCTCCAAGCTCTCCTGAGGGAGATGGCATGGGCATGTCAGCACAAGCCAACAAACCATCCCAAAACCCTCCCAGGAACAGTGGCGGCTGGTACATTATGGACGTGTGCACATGTTTCCCACAAATATGCGTGAGTGACCAAACATAGTGAGGGAGCCTGAACCAACCAAAGGGAGCTGTCGCCTCCAACAAAAAGAACGGATTACAACAGCACACTTCCTGTGAGAAATTGGGTAAAACGGCACACAGTTTGCAATCGGTTTTGTAGGGTAACAATGCATTCCCATGATGCCTCTGTCCCCAATATTTGCCAGTATAAAAACATTTTCATGCTGGCTGTGCCCGTACATGTCCATGCTGGTGGCACCAATATATGCCAATATTCCAATATATAGGAACATACATGTTTGTTTTGCCCATGCCAGTAATGATACTATAAGTGATACTATAAGAATGGAAGATGGGATAGCTCAGGGGCAGCACGCTTGTCTTGGAAGCAAGACAACGTGGAGCAACACTGGTTCGAATCCCGATCCCGCTTAGAAACCACTTGTTGGTGTTAAGCACGTTATAAATGAAAAATATTATTAATATTATAAAACTGGCCTATGCTATCTTTGCCAATATAGACCAGTATTCCCACATAAAAACCAAGTCTTATTGGTTTTGTCAGTAATAAATGCCATGCCACAGTAAAAAATAAAATGTCCAGACTGGCACCACAAAGGTCACCCAGTATGGCCCGTTAAGAACACTAATCATGCTGGCTTTAGCCTTGATGCCTAGTAAAAAGAAAAGCCATGCCTCAGTAAGAAAACATGTCCTGGCTGTCAGTCCACAAATGTCATCCCTCCTCCACACCCCAATCAGACGCCCGCTCTACAGCACACACTCATTCATTCATACAGCATTGTTAAACTCTAATTCACCCAGGCACCCATACAGCATTCATACCTCTTTCATTCACTTGTGCACTTACAGACACAAACCCTCGCATACACACATACATATATAGTTTGATTGGATTTTGATTAGAAATTAAACCAGCTTATAAATTAACTCTAAAATAACAAAAAGTCTGTCTATGAGAGGAAATAGTCAACCAAACTATTAAACACTTAAATAATCAATGACGTCAAATACTAAATAGTGGAATTGTTGTTCAGGGCCTCTTCCCGCCTACTCCAATTCTCGAAAACATGGATTTACTGGCCATTACTGGTGGTTAGGGAACAAACCAGATGTGGAAATTAGGCTCTCGACCAACAAGCGAGAACAGAAGAAAGGACTTGCAAACACGATCGGTGGGTTGAAAAAAGTATCATATCAACGGAGAAACCTTCGAGAGGAATTGGGTCCAATATGGTGCCTTGAATCTGATTATTGCCAACTGTATGCGTCTCTTCCCTTGTGCATGGCCGTGGGGGTCCTTTTCCTATTGTGTCTTCCCAAAGTGGATGTCTCCGTTTAAGTCAAGCTTTGATGTCTGAGATCGTGAAAGTACCCAATTTCGGGATGGCGTATGTCTGTTCGGATATTATTCTATCAGGGGGCAAAAATTCAAGTTCCAAGCCAGCCAAAAAGTCCCTCGCCACTGCAAATCAATACATACACAGAGCACACAATATCTTACTCACCAAAGTCAGATATCACTAGCTAATGGCTAGTGGCAAGTGCAAATTCCGTGCCCTTGTGTTGTTATACGCTACTCTGTCACTTTTTTCTCAATAAGAATGACTAAATCGTCCTATATTTCTATGTAAATTATTACAATGTAAACCGTGCGCCGCTGCCATTTGCATGGTCTCTAGGTGCTGTGGCGGATCTGAAAGAGAAGGGATGAAGGTGGCAGGTGGAGGGCTTTCCTCCAGTTGGTGCATGCATGCAGATATAAGAGCCATTTTTAAGCACCATTGATCTGATATGACGTGGCATTTATAACATGTATACAAGTGTTTCTAGGCGCGACGAGACAAGGAAGGGAGAAACAAAGGGAGGACAAAATAACGATCTTACTAGGCCTTGTGTCATTCAGATCGTGCAAGTGCGGGGAAGAGGGAACGGGAGAAATGCCAGGTTGGGGGGGCAAGGGGTAAGTGTAGTTAAATCACAAGTGCAGCGAGCGGGTGGCTCATTCGTGCAGAGAGAAGGGACTGTATGGTTGCAGACACAGACCCCTTAAGTGCTGGGGAGCCCAGAGGCAGTGTGAGGGCAACAGGACATGCAGGAGCCTGGGCCCGTGTTCAGAGGGTGACGAGGTGACCAGTGTGCAGAGCAGTCCGGTGTATCTGCAGGGGAGAGGAAGAGAGAAAGTAGAAGAGAAAAGGAAGGTCTTGAGTTGGTTCCGGAACCAGAGGTGGTTCTGCTCAAGTATGAGAGAGGCAGGGAGGCTGTTCCAGAGGGAGGCCCCAGCCGAGGAGATAGATCTGCCCCCAACTCTCTGTTTGGAGAAGCGTCTGATCCTCAGAGTTGGAGGTGGATGAGCAGAGAGCTCGAGAAGGAAGATGTTTTGGAAGAGAAAATTGGAGGTACAGCGGTCCGAGGCCTCAGAAAGCCTTGTGGACGATACTGAGGGTCTTGAAGTGGTCCTTGCAGCCACAGGGAGCCAGTGAAGAGATTTCAGAGCTGGAGAAATATGATCCCTGGGCTTCAAGCCAAGGACAAGTCTTGCAGTCCTGCTCTGGATAAGTTGTAAAGGTCGAAGAGTAGAGGCAGGAAGATTTAGAAAGAGGGTGAGAAAAGAGGTCAACCAGACCAGGGCCTGATCAGTAAAACCAAGGTTGTCGCGGAGGCGATTGAGCAGGATGCCATGGTTGACCGGGTCAAAAGCAGAGGATAGATCAAGGAGAATGAGGACAGAAGGGAGATTAGAGTCAAGATTGGAGAGAAAGTCTTCACGGGTGTTCAGGAGAGCAGTTTCCGTGCTTCTGGCAGCTCTGAAGCCAGACTGGAAATTGTACAATGGCCGACATATAGTGGTACGGTCCTTACACTGGTAGGGAAGGGACAACTAAAACAAGGTCATAATGTACTTCATTTTCTTTTACATGAATAGTATTTTGATAAGGGAGGAGAGTGGGTAAAATCATGGCCTTTTTATTGTTAATATTTTAATTTCTTTTTTGTTGAATTACTTTGGCCTTGAGAAACCTGTTTAGACCGGTGTAAAAAGAGGACATTTGAATAATGAACGACAAAGTAGTTCAGAAACAGGAGTGACTTCATTTAAAAAAGTGAAGAAGTGTGATAATGGCACAAGAAAATGTTGCTGCTTCAAGAAAAATGCAAACAGCAAGCTTATTGCACCATCTTGCAGGCAGTGGCATGAGATGACCATGTTCTCCCATCATATGCCAGTTTTGCCACAGTGTGCCTAGACACACCACCCTTGTCCTGGCATTGCCAGAATGGACTCAGTTAACCCAATTGTTTTGCAGAGAATGTCAAAGGATGGGAAGTAAGGCATATGATATGGCAAGCGTTGCTACCATATGCCAGGCATTGCCATTATACGGCCAGGTACTCACATGGTTATCAGTTACTTTCCTTAACGTCTTGGTACTCGCATCATTTTCCAGCTATGGCCATAGCAATACTAATAAAGGTAGAAATATGGCTCCTTGACACACTGTCTACCGTTTCCCTATCTCTTCTGCCCCTCCGTACCCTAGTCACCTACTCGCACAGTCGACCGTCTTTAACAGCCTTGGGGCTGTGTTGGAGAACATGCATTCAATTCCACAACTCAACACCGCCCATGCTTTAAGGATCAGCTTAAGCACATCCGGCCTCCTTGTGAAGGCATCAGGCAGCAACTCTCACTGCGCTTGTGGCCTCTAAATGTGGTCTAAATCACTGACCAACTACAGACTCCCCTCTGCCGCCATGTATACGCCAACACCTCTTGCTCAGACCATCATTCGTGAGCTCCAACACGTCGAAGCCCCTCTTCACAGCACCAGGTCTGGCTATCCCAAGCATTGGACCAATAGGAATTGCAGGCAAGACACTGCGCTGGAAGACCACTATGCCGGTAGCAAGTATACATTCAGATCACATTACACCAGGGGTGAAAATTCAAGTTGCAAGCAACTATCAAGACCTAAAAAGTCACTTGGCACCTCAATTCTTCACATGCACATCTCTTACTCACAGAGAGTCAATTCTCACCAGTGAGTGACCAGTAACGAGTGCACATTTGGAGGATTTCCCCCGTGCAAACACTAGCGACTGGAAGAAGTACACACTATACAGGCTACCTCACGGCAGACTGAAAGAACACTCATCGTGCCAGGGTAGCGGGGGAAGGTGTGAGGAAGGAGGAGGGCAAGAAAGACTGTCCCACAGTATTGAAGGGCTTGAAAATGTGTGCCCACACTCTTCCACCAATGAGGAGGGCCCACTTTGACGTCCAATACCCACATACAATTCTACTCAGCAAATGGTTCCCAAAATCCAGAGATGTATATGCTAATGGTTCGACAAATAGAGGCCACCACACGAGACCATCTGCAGACACATGGATCCGTACACCTGAATTCACCAATTCCCAAGTGATACCGCCCGCGGCAGAAACATTCTCATCCCTCATGTAGGAGCTAAACCCCATAGGCTGCATCGATCAGGCCACGCAGCAGTTCATTCTGGGTGGGGGGGATAGAGGGAGCCACCACCAGTCCTGGCTGGGCTCCAACTGCCCAACCACTGTAATTTACCACCAAACATTTCACGTACCACCTTTTTGCAGCTTAACCCAATGTTGAACTTGGCGTTTGTTGAAATTGACGAGCCCTGAAGTGTGCACTCAGGAACATGTTGACATTCCGGGCAAGTGCAAGCAAATGTGTCGCCCTCCTTCCCTAGAAATGGGGCCATGTTTCTTACTGACAGGGACACCCACACCCATGGCTGGTCGATAATAAGACGATGAAATAAATAGAATTGCTTGCTATCAAGAGCTAGAAGTTTACTTCCGTCTGGGTCTTGAGAGTCTTTCGGGAAGTTTGCTCCCCTACTGTCCTCCACCCTCCCCCAAGTCCCTTCAAGATCAGTGTTCCCTTGCACTACGATACAAGCAGCCACCATCAGGAAGCCGCCACTGAATGGAAGGTCATGCACCACACCGGCTCACCAGGGAAACCTGCACGACCGGTTCCGAGCCGCTGCAGATTCCAGAATGGCAGAAAAGCCTGCAGAACCGCAAAATTCTTTCCTCTCTCGACAACCACATGTGGAGTGCATCGTGGCATGGTCCGCCCTTGGAGGACAATGCACCCTGATGCTCAGGCACGCCAGCCAGCATTCCACATCTCTAAAGAATGGCATAACCGCACCATGGAGACAAGTCAATGCAACACTGTGTATGCACTTAGAGGACTCTACCAAGGTCCTTCCAGAACCCAGTGCTCCTAAGGATGTCATTAATCACATGGCACAGTGGGCATTACAGACCGGTGCCACAACCGAACACAGTATAAGGATGGCATATGCTCACCAGGCAAGCTCAGCCCAGCACTGTGTCCCCTTCCGATAATGGCAAACTCATTAGGGGGAGAGTGGACTCCAGTATTGAGGACACAATGATAGCAAGAGGGTAATAAACCACTGAGCATCAATTCACAGCACGGCGTGCTACTGGAGAACACCACGCACAAGCAGGACTATGAGCCTGGAGTATGGCGAGTAAGCCCCATTGCCCTCCGCCATTTTCTTGGTGCCAGCCTAAAGGCCCCCACAGCTGTTCACGCCGTGCCTGGGAACCCCCATTAGAGGGCATGAAGTCGCTTTGCGAGAGTGGCCTGGTCCATCTACAAAAGCAGGGTACCAGTGCTCTCTGGCAGAGGTCAATGAAGCCACTGGAGATTGCAATCGTGCCAATGTTGGATGCCAGGCCCTTCTCCAATCAAACCAAGTGTACGCGTGCAAATACAAATAAGACAGTAAGTACTATGACCGAGTATTCTCCCGGACGGACGAGGCTCCAGCGAGACAAAAATCTGATTTTAAGCATGACGCAGGGGGAAATCGCGAGCGACACTCACCCCCACCCCCTACCTTCCAATCAGATCCATCAACTGATGCAAGCGAGGAAGAACCACAAAGTGAATCGAGAGGCCCGTCAACATCAAAATCTCCATCAACTCTTAAAAAAACTATTTCCGTTTTCATACCAAAGACCTTTAGGGAGAAGAAAGGGAGAAGAAATAAGAAAAACAAGATTGCAACACGAAAACAATTGTAAATCTCGCGTGGCGGACTTACAGTCGCTTACAACAGAACATGTTACAAATGATTTAGCGTGTCCATGCTCTACAGGAAAAGATACACCGGAGACCCGGCAGATCTACAATGATTTGTTCAGGAAATTGAAATGATGGTATTTCATTGACAAAGAGGACCTACATCACGTGATCAATGCACATACCGTAAATTCGAAATGAAGAGCAAGTATTTCCCACTAAGAAGAACACATTAAATCCTAGACAATTTTCGTGCCTTAGCATCACACAATGTGGACAAATTACACTTTAAAACGTCTCCTAAATTCAATATTCTTTCACCACAAGTTTGGCAATCTGTGAAAGTTCTGGATATGACCCAATCAGGGGTCATGAAGGCAGAATTTTAGCATTGTGCGGCAATCGTTCAAATGCCACATGTAGTATTGAGTGGCGTCTCCACAGGGGCAATGTGAGAATTACTAGACTGGATCTTACAAAAAGGCTTAGAAACCTATAGTTTAATGAAAACCATACACATTTCTACTCTCATTAACTTCAACAAGTCCTTTTTTTAGACCATACCTAAAAGTCATGAATTCCAAGAATATCCAACAAAAAGACACAGAACGATGGATGACTAGCTGGCATCACGCGATACAGATACATTTTGACAGGAATTGATGACGTATAAAAAGGACACTACATACTTTCTCAGTATCAAATACCCTCCTTTTCAAGGAGTGGCTCCTCCCTAACACTTAGGTCCACGCACCCTCCACTCCTCACCCGAACTGAGACTGGGTAATCTGCTCCCCTCGTTTGCTTGTAGAGCCCTTGCTGCCAAGTTGCCCACCCACCTATTCCCCCCACCCCATCGTTGTTGCTTTCCTCACTCAGTCCTTTCTGTAAGACTTGTAAACCGCTTTGTCGCGTCCTGAAGCTAGGTCTGCGCTCAATAAATACCCAAACAATAACTACACTATGCAAACGAAATAGGCAAATTGCATTTTAGTTCCTTGGTGCGACTCGTCTGTATACAACAGTTCTCATGCGTAGGGCCAGGAGGGAACGAGGTTGGCTTTAGACACTATCACAGGGAATACAGTCAGAAATTGGTAGCACTGCTGAGCTTTTCCAATTTACAAAAACATCTAAAAAATCTGTTTCTGCTACAGCACAAGCAGAACCACCATAAAAAAGAGAATGCAGTATTAAGCACCAAAGATTACAGAAAAGTCATGGACTAACAATTTAGTGACATTTGATTCATATAATCCACGGAGCATTCAAAATCGATCCCATGTTCACAATTTTTCAGATTTTAAGGGAGGAGAATTTGCTCAAAAACCCAAGGGAAAATGTCAGTTTCCAGGAAAGACTTTGCCGAAATGACTACTGCTCTGCAAGAGTACATGGGTGCAGTGGCTACACCAACAGTGCCACACACAACTACCAGCACCAATCCCAACCGTAAAAGGTGAAAAAGGCACAAACCGTCATCTATACTTGCTTCGCCTCTTGCGATAACATGGGCTGAGGGCAGACAACACTCTTCACGAGGGTGTGAGCCGATAACCGTAGCAACCCAAACAACCTAAGCACAATGGTTCCAAAATAAAAGGATGTCGAATCAAGGCTCTATAAAATAAGGATACTTTAAACAACATTATGCAATCCAGCAATTAGCAAACACTCACCCACCCCTGTAAAGAAACACAGAGAATGCAGAAAAGACAACATGCTATGGCTAGATGAGTAGGGGTGACCAGACAATAGTTTCACAACAACGTAAGTGTTCAAGAATAGGTTGAAGAAATAAAAGGTAGAGAAAGAGGGTTTTAAAGAAATCCCTATAGACCCAGAAAGTGGGCCTGGGGGAAAGGGTTTCTTCACAGTACATTTTATTCTGGTCTTTGGATGCTGAACAGATTCAAGCTGGGATTCCTGGCTATTGGCTGTGGTCAAAGCAGCGTCGCAGTGTTCAAGTCAACGCGGTTCCAATGACGATCGTCATCAAGTCGGCTCGACAATGTGGTCTCCCAATGAGTCAAGTGAGCTTTCCAGGTTGCGAAACAATGGTTTTCAATGGCTCGGGGTAGCGGTCAATATGCCAGCGAGACAGTGGCTATGCTGGATCTAGTCAGTGTTCGGGATAGCAGAGCTGGATGGCTTACAGCAGTCGAGTTGGCCCTAGAGTCAGTTGCTCCCATCCGCGATCAGGTTGAGATGAGTCAGTCTATTTTAAAGTGTCAAAAGTAGTACCTGTAGCGTCTCGAAATGCATGGATCGCGAATCCAGCACGGAGACGTCCCGAGGTGACGAAACAGGATTTCAGATGCTTCTGGGCTTCTTGGTTTTAAGGAGTCCCAATCCAGGTGCTACAAGACAAGGTGAGTCCTGTTTAGCGGCCCATGCCAGGAAGCTTGGCTGGCCCTAACTGTGACCCATCACTCCCAGCCCTGTTCCAATATAGCTGCAGAGTGGCAGGCCTTGTTCAACAGCAGTTCACAACCTCTGTGCCCTGGGGATGCTTAGGGGACAGAGCTCTCCTCTGTCTCGGACGCCTTTTCCCTTCAGCTCACAGTTGGAGGACTTTGGATTGGATTGCACTTCCAACACAGGTCCAGGGAATTAGTCTCATCTTCAAGTCCAAAGTTGAATCAAACAACTAGGTGGTGCCCCTCTCCGTTCAAAGGCAAAATGTCACAGATTGGTCCAAGACAAGCCTGCTGTAATGGGTGCAATCCAGTTTGTTGTAACAAGTTCTCTTTCCCTCATTACACCACACACACATCATGTCTTGCCTGCAGAAAATGGGGGGACGGGGGTGCTGTTGATCAGCCAAAGGGAATGGAGGTCTAAAAGAGAACTCCAGCCCCGGCAAAATCATGCAAGTGGTAAAATCTGGTTAATGTCAGAACTGTAACCACATACCCACCTCCGGAAGGAGCTGATACCAAGGTGCGAGCCCCGTCCAAGTCTGGTCCCGATCCGCAGGCTGGAAAGTGTAAATGGGCCACTCATAGATCCTGCGGTGCTACTGCTAGAGTGACACTGACATCCGGGAGAACTTGAGGGGAAGATACCTGACACTACACCGCTGCCAGCCTAATGGAGGAGGGGCTGAGAAGCTGACGACCTACTCCGCTTTGATCCGTAGCAGCACAGAAGCGGACCTCGGCAAGCCGTGACAACTTCTGGCACAGCTATATTGTGGACAATCGTAGACCCCAGTGCTAACCTGATCACCCCGGAGAGAGGTAAGTGGGGAGGGATGAAAGCGATCGAGACGCCAGGGGAGGCGCTCTCACTGTTGTAATTGCTTAGTTCCCGGCAATGAGAACCATCTAGAAACTTAATCTCTCCCGGCAGTGCCCCTCCCATCTGACTGCTTGAGATCCACCTGTTGGGGCTACAATAAGAAGACAAACCCCTGGCCACACTGCGGGTCCCATACTACGTGCTCCACCACCGCCATCTTTCTGTGTTTGAAGCAGCGCGTTACCCTCTGCCACTTGCCAGGAGATGCATGATTCGCCTTAATAACACTGGCCATCGAGTGACACAACATGAAACACGACAACCTCTACATTAGTTACTGAGACAACCATAACTCCAGCAAGGTGACACGAACTCCGGTCCCTGCAGCCCATCAGAAATAGTGCTAACGCAGAGGCATACAGAGCCTGATCGCAGTATTTCTTGGGACATCAACGGACCTTGCACACAGACCCACCTGAACAGGCGGAGAGGGACACTGCCGGGCACCACCAGCCACAAACCTAGCACGAAACCACTACACCCACTGCCATAAGGCAGCAATATAGTGGATAGATCCTTGCTGGACTCAGAAACTTGGCAAGTCAGTGTATTACTACCCACGAAGCAGCGGAGAGGATCTGAGATCCGTAAGGCATTATGACCAAAGGAGCTGGCAAGAAGAAAGGCCCAATGGATTAGTTTACTAGTAACCAACCAGTTGCCCTGCAACCTGTAAGCCATATGCAATGAGAGAGTTTGAATAAAATTCCTGGGGACGCACGCAAAGACCAACTGATGCTTCATGTGGCGTCATGTCCATTAATGTTCAACTGGACGATATTGTGGCAAAGATTGGATCCCTGAAGTCCAAGCTTGAGAAGGAGACTGCCTGTATTAATGAGGCTGAAACCAGAATTGGTGAGACAGAGGATGCGGTAGACGGCACGACCGAGACATAGCTGAGCTTATGTCCGAACTCACTAAAATACGTGGCAAGTGCGATGTCCTTGAGTCGCGCTCAAGACTAAACGACATACACATTGTTGGAATACCCGAGGCGCATGCAAGGGGTGCATGGAGCAGTTTGTCAAAAGCCTGCATGTTTGGAACAGCCAAATTCTCTACACACTTCTTAGTTGAACGTGCCACCCGCATTCTAGCACCATTACCTAGACCAGGCGCTCCCCCACGCAGAAAGAGGGACCTCATCTTGAAACTATCCAGGGAACAAGAGACACTCAGATACGAATCCAACAACATCCAGATATACCCAGATTCTGCTGCTGAAGTACAGGTCCTGAGGCGATCGTATGACCCAGTGAAGAAGATTAGGACCAGGCGTGTTTCATACACCCTTATGTTCCCTGCAAAACTGCATATACAACATGGAGGCAGGGCACACTTCTTTGAAAATCCTCCTTCAGCGGCTGTAGCCTATGTCGAGGCAATGATCTCGCTCCCACCCCTCGGCCAGGGGAATGATCAAAATCACAGCCCTGTAGCAGAAGCTTTCCTGCAACGATGTGGGAGACTGAACATGAAGCTCACACAGAATATGATAACAATATTTGGTTCGGACATATTAAATTGTTAACTGAAGACGGGCACATGGCAGTGGAACTTGCCATTGCAAGCGATGACTGCTCGAGGCGATCCATGGGAAAGTTCCATGGTTGTTCAGGAAAAACACCATGTAGTTGGGGAAAATGGTGAGGGAGGTAGGAGGAGGGCACGTCAGGATTTTGGGGGAGTGTTACAAGCAAGGATGTTTGGGGAAATGTGTAGTCGGGAGGAGACGAGTGGAAGTTAAAAGCAGACCGTGTTGGGAGGATTGTTGAATGCGGGAGCTACCATGCTCAAAGTGGGTATCCAAGACAGAAATATAAAAATTGGTGTGGTTCACAAATAAATGCTGGGTGAAACAACAGATTTGCTCTCATGGAATATCCGGCCCTGAATAATCCGATTAAAGCTAGGAAAATGATGGCGTACCTTGAACGCCATTCCCCCAGAATTGTAATGCTACAGGAAACGCATGCGCTATGACCAGTGCATGAGGGGTTTGTGTCCAAATGGGGCCCACAAAGTTTCTACACAACTTATTCCTCACAGGCCAGGGTGTTACTCACCGTGGTGCTCCATTCCATAAGTGTTCAGGCGGAGTATACAATAACGGATCCAGAGGGACGATACATCATAAGAAGAGGGAAAATGGCAGGGGAAAAGGGCATATTTGTAAACACATACAGACCAAACAGATGATCCGGGATTCTATTTCCAGATATCGGGGAGGTTAGCAAAGATGGCAGAGGTTCCCATTATATGGGGAGGAAACTTCAATACAATCCTGGACTTAAATAAAGACCGATCATCCACTACACAACGTGCCCTTACCGCCGCAGCTAAAATGATTAAACAAGAAATGGAACAACTGCAGCTTATAGACGTCTGGAGGGAGGAACACCCTAGAACGACTGAATACACATACTACTCTACAGCCCACGATGGCGCATCGTGGATTGATTATTGGTTACTTCCATATACGTGGGCTCCATGTTTACGAGTGAGCAAAATCCTGCCACACACACTTTCAGACCACTCCCCAGTGATGATATCACTGGAACTTACTGATCCACCCACCCATGCCCGCTCTGAACCATGTCACGAAATTTTCTTCTAGACAATACACTGGTTGAGGAAATGGAAAGATTCTTGGCGCTCAACGAAAACTCGGTCTCAAGTTACGCCACAGTATGGGAAACCTTTAAGGCCTGGCTGCGGGGTACGCTTATTTCAATTACATCTGGAGTACTAAAGATCACTAGATTAGAACTAGCAGAGACCGAAAGTAGGCTACGTAGATTAGAGAACGAGTATGGCACCACTGCCAACAATACACTAGTGGGGGTAACTAAGGACAACCTGTGGAAATTACACAAGCTGGCTAATCACAAAGTACAATACATGACAAAGCCTGTTCAAGCACGTCGATATGGGGAGGAAGACCGCCCTGGACGATTTCTGGCTAGTGTTATTAGGGGGGGGAGAGAGGGGTGAAACCCACTACTGGAATCCAAGGGGCGACGGGAAAGTTTCTTACATCTAATGAGGCAATTAATGAGGAATATATGGGATACTACTGTATGCAAATGCAGATACCTGCACTGAAGACGAGGTAGACCTCTATATGAATGGGATAGCACTGCCGAATCCCCCCCCCCCGGGAAACATGCGAAGCATTAGACACCCCGGTCACCTCTGACGAGGTTGCGGAATACATTGCTATACTTTTGACGGATAGGGTCCGGGTCCCGATGGACTAGGCATAAAACCATACAAGACATACACTAGAACATTGGCACTGCGCCTACTCATCGTTTGTTAAGACAGTTGAAAATTGGGCGATTCCTACCCACGTTCACCAAGGCCGTAATATCACTACTCCCGAAAATATGTAGACCACCGAATAAGGTCGCATTTTACCGTCAGTTATCATTAATTAACGTTGACGCCGAGATTTATAACCTACCTGGAGCATTCTGACAAATCAGGTTTTATTCCCATGAGATCAACAGCCCTTAATTTACGGCAACCTTTTCCCATTGTATCGCAAATAAATCCGCAGGCCCAAGCAGTTGCAGCATCATTAGACGCCGAAAAGGCTTTTGACTCTGAAACTGTTTGCAGTGCTCAAACACTTTGGCATGTGCCACAACTTTATTGGGTGTGCAAGACTGATGTATGCGAACCCAGTAGCCAGGGTCCATACAAACAGCACATTGTCCAGGGTGTTCTCATTAGCCTGGGATACACATCAGGGTTGTCCCTTCTACCCATTGCTGTTATATTAGCAATAGAGCCACTAGCGCGAGTAACCAGGGAGTAACATGCACACAGGGGATTACACATTGCCGGACCCCCACTAATCATACCATTACATGCAGATGACACTCTGTTATACCTACGTAACCCAAATAAAAACCTGGGTCCATTTATGGTACGCCTCTAAATCCGAATTATTTCTTTAAAAAGACCACACAGCAACACCATTTGACCTTAGAGGATCCTCCTTTAAATACTTGGGGGTCATAGTAGCTCGCACACAACGAACCCTCTATGAAGACAATCATAAAACAAACATGAATGCTCTATCTAACGGTTAAACTTGCAGTGGACTAGATTTCCGATCTCTCTTAATATGGCAGATTGTCCCTGTTAAAAATGGTGGTGGTCCTATGCCTCAATACCAATCTTGCCTGGGCACTCTTTTTTTTTCAAGGCTCCCATCACGGGTGGTGCCATTTGCCCGAGGAAAGGTACCTCCCGTATGAGCTGGGAGGGACTGACAGAACCATGCAAAAGGGGTGGACTGGCAGCACCAGACTTCGAGTTATATTATCTAGTGGCCCAGGCACAATTCACGGGACATTGGTATGCACCTACTCCGGGCCTGGTACACTTAGCACTTGAAAGATACGGTGCAGCCCTGACAGACCTTAGATCAGTTATACTGGAGGACCGTCACTCTGACACTTGCACATTCTACCCCATGCACACAACAATTAATGCATGGACCGAGTGTTCAGGCGGCTGGCGATTACAATAACCTATAGTAGAGGGGTCGGGATCTGGTGCTGCCCTGGTCGCCCCCTACATATGACCACGATGTACCCCGATAGTGGGATCCCGGGAACACAATGACACTGGGAGACATATTTACTGAAGTGAGGTTCGTGACTCAGTAGGTGATCACCCTGTTAAATTGTTACGGTGTTACCGTATGCGAGCAGCAGCACGTAGAAAATGGATGTCATTCCTTCTTGAGCCTGAAACATGTGAATGCATGGAGGCAGTGATATAGAAAGACTCTCAGAGGCGCTTGGTGTCGAAACTATACAAGGGGGTACAAGCTGCTCAGCCTTTATGAAATACAGCAAAGTCCAAATGGGAAAATGCCCTAGCTATTGACATAGAGGACACCAAACGGCATAGATATCGTCTACTGACGAAGGTCGCTCTTAATGCCCGCCTGCGCCCGATTCAATTCAAGGTCTTCAACCAACTACATTATACTCCCGTCAGGGTAGCCTGCTTTTCCCCAGATAGTGATGGTACATACATGAAGTGCTGAAACGAGGGTGCCGACTCAATCCATATGTTCTTGACATGTCCGAAAATACTACAATTCTGGCAGGAAATAGTGGGAATATTGCCCCTTATGATTGCCATACCACGGCAACTTCGCCCCCTCAAATACTTACTGGCAGACATGGGTAAAGTTTCAACCAAAACGCGTAAACTGTTTAATATAAGTTGTATGGTTGTGAAAAAATGTATCTTGTTGAAATGGAAATCCAAGCTAGTACCATCAAGCACGGAATGGCTTAAGCAGCTTACGTATGAGACCGAGCAGGGTTAGGGGTATATTGCAACTGTTAGTGCAACCAGTAGCCCTAGAAACATATTGGACCCCCTGCATGAATACCTGAGCAAAGTGCAATCTAACAATGTATAAAATCATGTTGGCTTACCTATCTGTAGAGCACCTGTACATGATATTAACCATTATGATATTAATTGTTATACGTATTATGTGTGGAGTGCAACCTGCATCCAATCTGACGGCCTGCCTGCTTGAATAAATAAAGTTCTTTTTAAAAAAAAATGAAAATGGGGGTAGGAAGAGGGAAGGAGCCTTAACATGAATTACAATAGGGAAATCATTTCTTAAACCCACCTTTCCGTCCTCAATACGCTAACACCACCACCTTTCCATGCCCGCCGATCTCAGACTACAGTGCACTCGGTGGCAAATGGTTTTTCAACTTGTCAGTGCCTGCCTTTGAAGCACGGTTCCCAGGAGAATTTCTGATAGAGGTTCCTGTGCCCTGATGAAAGGTGTCACCCTTCCAACAGGAGAATCAAGAAGCAACATTGTGGCTATTCTAACACATGACTGTAGTGAAGACTGTCAGACCAGACACCAATTCTCATCAGTCCTGGTATGGCTGAACCTGCTCACTAGTGTGGTATCAAATGGCTGTGGCTGTATAATTGTGTATTCTTAGCAGTGACTGTGCCACAACTAAGCATGGTCTAAATGTCAACGTTTACTTCCACCAGAGGGGCTAAGGCATACAATTATCATGATTTAGATTTGATGTGCAGAAGATTAATAAGGCACCTCTTCCTACAGGAGTGCGGTGTCCTAGCAGCTGTCAGAGATGCAGCTGTGGCCTTTGAACTTGCGCTCTGCCACTGCAGAGGTGGGAGCGGAAGGTGCCTGTAGGCTGTTTCAGCAAAGGCACATGTTAGCACTATAATGTTGGCAAGTCTCTTTTCTGAAAGACCGTCTGGTTAGCAGAATTATCTGTATCAATTTATGGTAATAAAAATCAAAACACCAGAGGGCATTCTTTTGCAGAGATTACTGGGAATTTAGCTTCAAACTGTGGGTCAGCAAACCAAAAATCATGTACACGAAATTGACCCAAGGAATATCAAGTGTGTATTTCTCGTTATGGACCCATGAGCACATCGAACTGAGCGATCATGATGAGATAGTGGAAGAATATTCAACATAGCAAGGATTTAGGAAAAGCCTTTAAGCACATGGTGTTCGGTGTATTCAGTAGGGGCATATGAATGAATGTCAAATGTCAGCGGGAATGTAATCAAAACAGTTACTTTGCAAAGAAGACTCAACCCATTGAGCTGTACCATTGTCCATGATCAAGGTGTAGGTGTTGTGGCACAGAGGGCTTCCACCCAAAAGCTGGAACAAGCATTGCTTCCGAATGGCACAGAACGAGTTGCTCAATCTTCCCGTTACAATGCCCTGGTGGATTGCCTTACGGTGGCGAAGAATCACAGAGCGGAACCCGATCACAGGCATTCATTCAAAATATTAAATCCCCGCTGATAAGACACTGGAATCAACAATAGCGCACAATTCTGAAACTAGACTTTCAAATACTGGAACGGGTACAAAAAAGGAATCCCTGTGGAAGGGTCAGAAAAACAAGAAGATACAAACAGACACATTTAGGATTTAGTTTGTCAACGTTGTCTCCCTGAGGGAATTTACACTCATTGTGATTATATTGTATCTAATTGTATTAGAGATGTTTTAGTCACAATGTGATTTTAGTGATTACACTGTTTTTAGTATTAATAGAAATGGTCTTCTAGACAGGTTGAGTGTGCCTAGAGCCCAGCTGCATTTAATCCTGAAGCAGGATCTCTGTAAACCACCTAAATTCCGAGTTATGGTAGCTCTTCCTGACTGCATCTCCCAGCAGTCCTTGCTACTACTAGCTGTAGTCTTTTATTAGATATAGCGGCACCAGCTGAGGACCTCTGAGACTCCTCTGGTATGAATGGTGTGGTCTCTTTCCCTCCATATGGAAATGGGAGCACACCACCGGCGACCACTGGAATGTGATGGGTACGCGCAAAGGAGACTAACTGGGGAAGTTGCGGGAGTCCTCCAAGTAGCAGAGGTAGGGCTAAACACAATTAGCTCTAACTATTACCGCAAAGACTACTTCATGTATATGGTAGGTTATCCCTCGAACACCGAGTGCATACATGTGGGGCATGGCGAGTTAATGGTACAGCACAGGGCATTCAGAAACATGGTTTCCATAAGGTTGGGAAGCATGCAAAAAGATGGGATGAAAACGCCCCAGGATGCATGCCTCCGCCAGCAATAAAGCCCGCTCGCCCAAATAAGGCCTCTCTTGTCAGCAGCGTCCATTCTCACTCCTTTATTTCGCATAATCTTTCGGCAGACGCTCCAGGATACCACGGAATGAAATAAAAAAACATGTGCAGCATAAAAAAAAATGTTGTGGTACTAAAATGTTATTTATTGCAGCATTTTTCATGCACATTTTTATTGACTGCCTGGTGTCAGATTGGCAGTTTCAAGAAAGAGGCAGTATGGGAGGCCAGGTTGTCATTATTTGCAGCTTTTATATCAATTTCATAGGAAGAGTCCCAGAGGTCCCCGGCATGACAGAACAGTGTTTGGTTTTGGTTTTGTGTAATGCACGTGCCCATTCTATAGCATACATGTTATTGATCACTATCAGCTACATTGGTGAAAATATTCCCCTTCCATGTCATCCTGCATTCTTTCTTGGTCCTTCTCCATCTTGCCTCCTTTCTCCCATTCTATTGAACTCCTGCCCCAATCTGCAGACCGCTGCCTCTTTGCGCCCAACCACTCCCTGCTCTGCTGTCTTGGCTGCCGCTCCCTCCCTGCAGTCTGGTCGAAGTCTCCCCATCTAGCCCACCGCTCCCTCTACTTCCTGTCCCTCTGCTCCCACTCTGCTTTCTGGTCTGCAACTTCATGTCTGCCATCTTCCCCACTGTTCTCCCTCTACTTTCTTGACCATTGATTCCCCTCTTCTCATTCTGTCTCGTAATGTGACTATATTTAAAAACTAGATTTTGTGCCTGATCCTCAAAAAATGGGGCTTCTAAAAATAGAAGGGGATGTGCTATTTTTAGATGCCCCATTGTTTTAAAATGTAGATCACCTATTTCTAAAAGATGTCCTGTGCCTTTCCAGGGGGCTAAGATGTAGCGCAAATGATGCGCTGGCCAGCAGCCTTTAATATGTTAGTGCTCTCATGATATTAATATTATACAGGCTCCCAGTGCATTTCAAGGGAACTCATTTTAAAATTTGAACTTCAAATGATAATAAAAAACAAGATTTCAATCCAGTTTAAGGAATAGATGTGCAGGTTAGACAGTAGGAGCTGTGACGATTCACTTAATGTTGTCACTCCTCCCCGAGTGGGGAGCCCTTTCCAATAAAGCCAGGAAGGTGGGGATGCACCCCGATACTCCTGCTGGGGGTGGTATAATGTGGGAGGATCTCCTCCTCTTGGGAGGAGGACGACCATTTATGGTACAGCCCCTATAACAACATCCCCCCACATACTCTAGACCCTTCTTCCTCGATTAACCACTTTGTAGACAGTAGACCCATGTACTGTTATAGGGCAGAATATCGCGAGGCTCTTGAAAGCACTGAGACGAAGAAGAACAACAGGAACCTAGGTAATCCAATTACTGGGGTGAGTTGGCCCCGCAGCCCAATAAAGATGAAACCTGTGAGGAGACAAAGGAATAATAATAATAATATGGGCCCAGACACTGCTGGCAACATTTTATAAAAATCGACAATGGATTAAACACTTCGCCTCATGCAGCCAAAGACTGCAGGTGTGCTGCACACTGAACGCGGGAGATTCAATCCTGCATTGCTGATCTGGAGGGAGAGAGCTCAAAGGACGCTGGCAGTCCGCCACGTCTGATGATCGGAAGGTCTGCAGGAGCAGACCTGTGCCCAGCAGTGTCGAGAGGAGGAAGAACACAGAAGGCAGCCGAGAATGCCATTGAACAGCCGCAGGGGAAGCAAGAAGCTGGAGGAGTCGAACCAAATGCCTGCCATCTTTCTCGTAGCAGTACTTGGCAGGGACGTGAACCAAGTGGATCAGTTCAGAACAGAAGAGGAACCAGGGTTGTGGACCCTTCTAACACTTAGAATTGGGTGTTGTGGGTGTGAAGCCTAATGAAAAGAAGACCATGGGAAGGGTATCATTCCCCCTAGTTGTAAGGAACGGATAACAAGATACCAGGAGAAGGGAGCCATTCTCTTGGTAACCCGGACCAGTAGTAAGGTCCAAAAAGGCCTGGGGAAATCATTCCTGCTAGCTGAAGTCGGACGTCAGGAGAAGGGAGGCATTCTCCTGGCCCACCAAGAAAGTATTGTTTGGAACTTTGCCACCAGGGGAAGGGAGCTGTTCCCCTGATAACCTGCGAGAGAGTATTGTTTGGAACTTTACCATTACAGGGAAATCAATCCCACTGGCAATGTGTGAGACACAAGACTGTTCTAAGATTTGGGAACTATTTCACCAAACCACAAACTATAACCCAGGAGAAAGGAGGCATTCTCCTGGGACCAGAACAGTACTGCCTTATTCTTTAGTTTCTAGTGCAAGGGATAGATCTACTGCAAGGGATTGAAGTAAGGTTTTCTTGACACAGAACGGTGGATATTTTTGAGTTGACAAGACATCCTGACAGGGACATTATCTCTTTAGTTGAGGAAGGTAAACCCCTCCTAGGAATAGGGATAGATAGGTTTTCTTCTGCACCCTTACACGGTTCACACCTCTGCTGTCACGCTTAAAGAAATTGCATGACAGGGTCGAGTTGCCGAAATGTAGCCACGAACAAAATGGTGCGCAACATGGATGTACATAAAACAAAGTCTAATTAGAGCAAAACAATGTCCTAAAGAAGATATAAGAACCTATGCTGAAACAATATGAAAATACTTAAGAATGACGATGTAACTGAAGCACTAAGATAATTGTTTACTCCATGATGCAGTACTTATGAACATAAAGAAGAATACATTGACTCACTGGTCAATAACTGTAAATATGCTGAAACCGAAGGTAGTAATAATACGTAGAAGCTTGCTTATGAGAGATATATATTCAACGTTTAGGACGATCATTAGAAGAAGATGGACGACGGCTTATGTCAATCAACCCAATTACCTCAAAACACGAGCCAAGGATCTTAATGTAGAAAGATGATGAAGAAGCTGTTTTTCCTTTGCAGAATAAAGGAGTACATTGGCTTGGAACCAAAGATGCTATTTCGAGAGATGAAGCAAAAGCACAAAGGGAGTCTACAAGCAGACCATGCGCAAGGACATATCTCCCAAAGATTAGGAGTAACAAGAACATTTGTGGACGCAAAACATTGGACAATTAAAAGGGCATAAAGTTAATATGGGATAGAGTGAGCAAGTCTCTAAAGGCCAAGAAGAGCAACGGCACCACGCATAATTGAATCACATGGTGTTAAATAGGTTTTTGCAGTTTTCCCCATGGGATGACGTCATTGATGACTCATCTAGCATTATATAAACTAAATAGAACCGGAAAGACAGTGTGATCCTGCATGAGTCAAATTGATGAGTGTTCATTCGCCCTGCTTTACTTCGAGATTAAAGCAGTATTTTACCACCTCCTTTGAGCCGGTCTGGTTATTTGCTGTGAGACATTTTACGGTAATTCCATCTAGCACACAGATGCTTCAAGATGCTATAGCACAGGAGAAGGGGGTTTAAAGAGGGGACAGGAAACAGGAAATGTGGGTTTTATGGGTGAGGTCAGAGGTGAAGTTGGAGGACGGCCAAAACACCAACAGGAGAAAGGAAGGAAGGAGTGGCGGCTTGTGAAGGACATTTCTGGAGCAGGTGAGTTATTGGCTAAGGAGTAGACGTGGTTCTGCAGTATGAGTGGGCGCGTTTGTGAAAAGAGTAGAGATTAGTGTAAAGAGTGAATGTGAACTTCATACAGCTTGAAAGGAGGGTGTTTGAGTAGTTTGTGGGAGGATGAGAGTACTAGTGGGAGGGGAATGAGTACTGTATAGTAGTATATTTCCATTTGTATCGCACATACCCCTGTAGAATGAGGAACCTCTCAGGGGACCCGCATCGGGTATATGTCAAAAATCATTATTGAAAAATATAGTCTTTTTACTTTTTCCTAAACAGCAAAGGGGAATCTGAATTCCGAAGGTTCTGTGGCTGCCAATTCCACAGTTTAGGACCCGATACTGGGTACCGTCTGTCTACTCATGAGTAGAACTGTAAACGAGGAACTACCAATAAACGTTTATCTTCAGAACAAAGTTACCTTGAGGGACAATGCAGAAACATGTTCATACATAAATAGGGAGGAGTTGGCTCATGGACGCGCGTGTAAGTAAGACAAAGGAGTTTCAAAATGACCCTTGGCTGAACTGGCAGCCTGCGAAATTGTGTACGATAGCGCACTGTAGTATTATGAATCAGTTGTAACTTGTGCAGCAAATTGCTGGAGATACCAGCACAGGGAGCGCTGGCATAATCTAAAAATTAATTTATAAGAGTGTCCACCATAAGACAATGCATATCTTTGGGAATAAACTCGAGGGTCTCTGTGAGCAGCCAAAGTCGGGAAAGGGATACTCTGGATAATTCATGGATTGGAGCTTTGGGAGATAAATCTGTGTCGCAGATAAACCCCAAATCGTTCACTTCATTGGCATAAGATGTGGGGAAGCAAAAGAGGATTAGGGCAGTTGTGTCCATGCCGGGTCTTTACACAGGTAGGCAGGACCTAACCGCATGTCCTCGGTTCTAGAAGGATTTAATTGAACGCCACTCACATCCATCCCCTACCGAACCACTCCCAAGTAATTGGCTAGAGCACAGGCATTCTCAGAGGGACACGCTGCTCCAACATAAAGCTGCATATCGTCTCTATATGAGTAGAATTGAAGATGGACGTTATGGAGGATGGACATCAGTGGTTACAGGTAGATGTTGAAAAACATGGTAGACGGGGCGTCCCTGCGGTAGACCACAATTAATTCAAACTGGGTCAGATGCAGAAGGTTGCATCCTTATCAATTCATGTCTCTAAGAATACTCTTTAACCAATCTAGCGAGGAGCCAGTTATCCCTGTTAAAAGTGTTCAGGAGAGATATTGGGATCAAAAGGTCCATAGTTCTGAAAGCTGCTGATTGGTGTAGCATGACCAGCGACGACAGATGTCCAGATTCGGCCATAGCCAAGATGTTGTCCCACACAGTTGCCAGTGCAGACTCTGTACCATGTTTTGGGCGAAAGTCTGATTGACAAACATCTAAAATACTTTTTTGCTCAATACATTCTTGGAGTTCTATTGTCACCAACATTTCCAGCACCTTAGCTAACCATGGTACATGGGCGATGGGAATAAATTTACGCATGAGCATGGGAGCGAGGTTAGATTTTCTATTAGGAGTGGGTCAATTAGCACAAATTTATGGGTTCCAGGCATAATCCCTTGGTTGAAGAACAGATTAGCAAGATCAGATACAAAATGTGAACAAACTCGATGCGTCATGGTGAGCGTTAATAGCAGGAAGGGTGTCTTATAAAAATTGGGTTTGTTTAAATGCCACCAACAGAGGTAAGACTACATCTGGTGTTAGATTACAAAATTCAAAGTTTACATCTGGAGTAATGGCCTGAACCATTGTGACCACACAAAGACATGCCGGTTCATTCTGGAGAGGAAGATTCTATTAAAATAATTTGCAAACTGCGAAGATGGTTTGAGAGGTTAAACAATATGGAGTGTTAGAAACCTGAGGGCATTCTCACACCTTTTCTCCAGGGATCTTCTAGTCAGGTGGCCAGGGAAGGACAATCACTTTTGGATCCCGGCCATGTGGGAGGACAAGCAAGGGAGAATCACCTGGGTAGAGTGTCTCTGGGGACTCGGGAGAGAACGCCAAAGGGCGAGACATGGTATTCCCCCTGTCTTGACAACAATTCATCCTACACATACTCTACCTTTGTAGGCTACTGTGACAGTAAGTACTGCGAAGAGGAAGGGGCATCTTCGAGTGAAGAAGATTACCTATGATAGAAACCATTATAGTACAGAGAAGAAGAAGAAAACTAGTACTTTCAATACACGTGTCCCACTAACGAGGTCAGGCAACGTCAGGCACTTAAAACTAACTACCATCACCTGCAGCCTATCAACCTTTGCTGGGAGTATAAAATGGACACAGTCATACAACCCAGGGAGACCAGGGAACGCAGAGCACAATGAACAGCAGGAAGTGGTGGTGTGTCCGAGGGTGTCCCTGAGAGTACTGAGTGGCAAGTCGTCACAAGGCTGCACAAGAAAGTCGGCAGTGTGGCGAGGAAACCGTGTCTTCAGGGAGCCGGACGGAAGGAGTGCACAGAGCCGCGTCTGCAGGCGGCCCCTGTGGTGAACTCCCAGAACTGCTTGTTGTCTTGGTTGAGGGAGTCAGCTCAGGGTTGTCAGAGGGGCAGGTGGAGCAGCCCAACATTTCACGAAGAACAAAAATTCCACAGATCCAGATGTGAATGCCGGTGAGTTTCAGAGGCTGAAGGTTAATTGTGACCGCGTAGTCGCATGCAGCAGGCTGCTAAGTTGTAGAAGTGTGAAACTAAAGAGTGCCTGGCCAGTAATGGAAAGCGGTGACTTTGTAACACGGCTGAATCGCCCGAAACCGCTGAGTGAAAAGCTGCCGAGGGAGCTAGCGAGAAATGGGCAGAGAAGTGTGGGTCTGTTGAGAGGGTCCCAGAGATGGAATAAAGAGAATGATAACGACTGTAGAAAGGCAGAAGAGCTTGAATCATGGATAGGGCCAGAGAAGTGCCTGGGATTATACGAAAGAAAGTTATCAAAGAGAAAGTAGAGGCTAAGGGCAGTACTGGGATGACTAGTTGCGTGACCTCTAATGGGTGGGGCATGTGGTTTAAAATTGCGTCTAGACCAGGAAGCCCTAATATATAAAGAAAGGCCCTAAGCCCCAATGTTATGCCAAGGATAAAGAGCCACTGGTTGCGCGGCCTGTCATGGGTGGACCGTGCTGTCTAACTGCGCCACGACCAGGAGGGGGTTCCAACAAAACAGTTGCAAGCTGAGAAGAATCTGTGAACTTTGTTTTGTGAAGAAAGAACTGTGTTGAGCTTGGGGAAGGAACCCTGAGCTTTGAATGAATACAACAAGACTGTTTCATGTGATAACTTGATACTTTATGAACAGGTACCTGAAGTTTGGGGAATGGCGCCTGAACTTCTTATGAATCTTTTCTAGCAGAACTTTTGCCAGTAAACCTTGTGTGGATTATAACCATAGACTATACCCCAGAGGGTGCAAGCTTTGCAAGATCCTACTATCCTGTCTTGGGAAAGGAAGCTAGCCTGTGCTCGCACTTTGTTATTCACTTCTTCAGTTGAACCACCCCTTCACTATAGTTGTCTCTTAGTTGATGATCCTTAGTTTATTTAGGCGGGACAATACAGCCATAGCGATAGGGCCAGATAGGCATTTCACCCATCCTGATTCAGGCATTTCACCCATCCCGATTCATTAAATAAAGGTCTTGAAACTGTATCACCTGTGCCTCTCCTGATACCATGCCTGTCTCACAGGAGACACCACGTTTTGAACTATAGTAAAGTATTCTTTGTGTTTGTTAGCAGCTGGAAGTCTCTGATCATGACGGTAGTCCGATATTGCTTCACAAATCGCCTTTTTTTAGCCTATACGGCTATCCTATATAAACAACCGGTAAGATAGACCTCTCCTTGAGTACCTCCTTTTCTTGGATTTCCCAACTTCTTATTTAGGAAGTAAAGTGGTTTAGACTCATCTGTGCATCCAACATTTTTTACAGGAGCTAAATGATAGACCAATGTCTTTCAGGATTCCAATGGATAGTCAAAGTATCTTTCACAGTTCTGTGTCGGGTACATCAGCCTACAATGATCGCAGAAGGATGGTAAGTAAGGGTGATTTTAAGTGAACACGGTGCATTCAGTTTGTTCAACTTAACCAAAAAGATATGTGAAAAAGAAACATACTAATGGACCAGGCCATTACACAGGGCTGGTAATTATGTCTGTAATGGTATGGTGTCTGTGTATAATAATACAGTGATAGCGATGAGCCTTGGGGTACTCCGCAGCTGGTGTCCCGTGGTGCGGATTTGAAAGGTTTTAACCACACTGTTTCTGTTCTTTCCGAGAGGAAAGATTTGATCCAGAGCAGCACTGTGTCATTGATCCCTATTTCTTCCACTCTTTTTATTAGGATGTTGTTGTTGACTGTGCCAAAGGCAGCTGAGGAATCGAGTAATATCAGTGCTGATTTGGTGCCGGAGTCTGCGTTCATCTATAGATCGTCCCATATTGAAAATAGTGCTGTCTCAGTTCCTCTTAAGGGTCTGAATCCTACTTCTGCCCGGTCCACTAGATGGGTTATTTTCAACGTTCTCCAGTCGTTGTTCATAGACCTAATAGTTTTGAAGGGTATGGGATTTTTGAGATTAATCTATAGTTTGAGAGGACTTCCACATCGCCTGTTGTGTTCTTGAGCAGAGGTCTGTTTTAGGCCGTTTTGAATGTACTTGGTACATTCCCTGTTGTAAGTGATTGAAGAGGTGGTATTCCTATGGTGTGTCCTGTGCAAGGATGGATTTATAGATGTCTGGAGGCTAGGGGTCCAATGGGGGACCCTGCCTTGTTACTCTTTTTAACTCTTGATATCTGTTGGAAGCAGTACATTTTGTTTTGTGGTCCAGGAGCTGGTGGTAGCTGGTGCATTTATTTGGTAAAAACTAAAAAAAGTGCTAGAGCCCAAATATTTTCTAGCACGCCTGTGACACTGCTGGTGGGCAGTTCCCCACCACTGCTGCCACCACCCACAGCTGCTCCCCACGGTGTCCACATATTTGAGGTTCTACTAAAACCCGTACCTGCTCATTGTGGACTGACCATCACCACTTCATAATTAAAGTGAGTCTGAGACAATAAGTGCCAGGCCTCAAAAATAAGTGCCAGAGCTGAGCACTGACAAAACCCCACCAAATATTAAGCACTGAGAAGCCCTGTGTTTGTCTCTTTTCTATGTCTATGGTGGCGGCCAAACTGGAGGAGCTGTGTGAACCAGAGCACAATTCTAAGGTCCCGCAGGTAAGTGGAGGGCGTGGGGGCGGGAGGGGACAGGGAGAGGCTCACTGTTGCCACTCTGCAATGATAAAAAAAAGAAGAAAGAAAAGTGACACCTGGGCCAGGACCTCGGCTGGGACAGAAGACAGGGATTGTGTATTCTTGCCTGCTGTTCCAGCCACCTATTTGGATGTGTGCCCTTTCCCATGTGCAAAGGCACATTCATGCCATACTTTAAGATGGTAAACAATTAAACATTTGGTATAGCTCAAGGCGGTAGAGGCAAACCATTTAACAAAGAGCTTAGTAAGAATTGATTTTGGGGGCCAGGTGGCAGATAAAGTAAAACTGTACAAGAATCAGAGGTCAGCAACATAGTCATGACGCTAATTTGAGATACCGCCTCCCATGAATATTTGGTCAAATTGGTGACTGTAAGCTCCATCAAAAGATAAAGTAGTAGTGGGAGGGGAGTAGTATTGTAAACGGGGAGTAGTCGAGCGGAGTGGGAGGAGAGGTAACATCAAAGAGTAGAGGCAAGATCAGGAGAAGTGAAACATTGAAGGAACACCAGAAAGAAGGAAGGAAGGAGTGCACGGAAAGTAGTCAGAGGAGAGGTGACAGAGGACGTGCAAGGATAGGCGGACTCGAATCAGTAAGCGCAAGGTATTATCCTTATTCTCATTAGAACACTAACCCTTGGATAGAGTAGGGATAGTTAGGAAGTCCAAGTGAGATTAGACATCCAGTGTCTCATGTGTACCATGTATAGAAGGAGACAGTAGGGGCCAACATTCGCTAGCGCTAAAGGGGTTACAGACGCCTGAGTTAGGGATGAGAGTTAAATTCGGAAGGGAGAAGGGAGAGAAAGAGGGAACTGGGTCTCTGACTTGGAATGACTTTGTGCCATCTGTGATCCCTAAGATCTAACAACCAGCATTACTCGAAATACACCACTTCAAAAAGGCTACAGCAGGAGCCGCCAGTTTTCAGCATTTAGCCCCCAAACACTGGAACACTTTGCCGATCTCTGTCAAAAATGAGACAATCCTCAAGGGGTTAAAAAAATGTTGAAACCTGGCTTTTTAATCAATAACAATAATATAGTCATTGCAATGTTATGTAAATATATCTTACCATGTATATTCGATTGTGTTATGAATATCTATCCTATGTTCTATCTCTTGTATTGTTGCCACTTTTGCCAATGTAATATATGCATCACCACGCGGTCTGTAACCTCGCCGTGGTACCCAATGGTCTGGGCGAGTAACAAATGTAATAAAATAAAATAAATAAATGACACTACCCAAAAGCGTTGTACTTGTAAAGTGGAAACACTGATCTCCAGAATAATCTTTTAGTCTTAAAGGCGACATGAAGTGCTTTTCAGAAGGATTATCGAGTACAGTCTTGCTGTTACCCAGCTCTACATTAGAAGTAATCTCTGTTGCTTTCAATGTATTCTCAATGTTCCTTCCCACACAGGTCTGACAGGACTGGCGAATCTACTTATAGCAGGACTACAAATACCAGCAATAGCTCATGCAGTATTGAGGTTCCTAGTGAGCCAATTGAACCCGTTAATCAAGACCATAGGGACCGTCCAATGGAAACGTTTTCTTGGTGCAATATAGCCACAGCTTGTCCATATCAGTTATGTAATCATCATCATTTGGGATGGGTGCGTGGTCCCATGAGGGTCAAACTCCCCCCCTTTAGAGTCAAAGATGGGTCTAGTACCATTTGATTTTGCAATAACCCGATATAGCCACTTGCTCATGAGTAATCAGTGTGAGACATAGTGATGTCATTAGCTACTCTCTCCAACAATAGGCATAATATGGTGACTGTATTCCTGGTTGAATTCAACACAAGCACCAGGCATTAGATATCCTGTTCTATCAGAAAAACGGTTCCCACCCGGATTCTCTCGTTGGTGCAGGGGAAATACGGAGGAGTGTTTGATAGACAGAATATAGCCCATATATCAACTCCTACTCCAATCTGAGTACCCAGAAGTAAGCATTGCCTCACAGGTTAAGTTCCATGATAGGTTGTGTACCCCAACTCTGTAAATGTAAGCCCTTTGTCAAAGGAAAAGGTAAACATTTTTATGACCACACTAGTGTTGGTAGACTGGGCATTTGTTCATGGCTTGTGTCCATGTATACAGAAACTTTATTGGTGCAACAGAGAGTGCTCGTGGCGGTAGAGGATGGGTGTATTGATCTGTGTAGGGAACATCTAGGGGAAACGAAAATCCCATTTGGGGAATTAAATCCGAGGACAGAGCTCAAGACTGTTGGTTCCAGAGACCAGTCTAAGATTGCTGCCGATGTCAACCCAATTAAAAGGAGCCGGGGCTACAGCACACCCTGAAGCCAGCTCATGTAGGAGGTGTGCATGGACCAGGCAATCAGAAACCTTCTGATAGAAGCATACGTCAGGTGGTATTGAATGCGAGAACAGTAAAAGAGCTTAAGTGTACAGCAATTATTCCAGATGATGGCTCTGCAAATACCCATCTATGCAAACTAGGACATTTCCTAGTAATCTCTGTATGGAATTATTTTTGCAAGAACATTTATTTTTGGTATTTGATCTGGGGACGTAGCTCCATGGATCAGAACCTCTTTAAGAAAAGTGGAGTATGTGGACCCCTGGGGAGCCGGCACATCACCGGAACAGAGTCTCTAAACTGTTTAAGTGAAAACATGGCGAATGGAAGGAAAATATTTGGAGAACCTCTGGCATGAGACAACACCCCAACGACTGAACTCCATCGGTAGGATGGTCTATTGGGAAAGGATTGCCAGTGGCCTGGTGAGTGGCCATTTTCTGCAGCCACCGTGCACACGCAAGTAGTGCTGTCCTTGCGCACCGCTCCTGGTGAAAACCAGCACTAGAGAGACTTGAGGGTGTTTCCCCACGATCTGTTCCACCTTGGCCAGGAATAGCACCTCACTTGTGGGTAGATATGTGTACAGGGAGGTGCTTTCGGATTTTTTTGTTTTTTAAAGCAACTTTGTAATCTAGAATAATTTAAGATGATCCTGGACCAGATCTAAATCGAGTGAGGAGTTGTTTTCACGAAGTGTGATAAACTAAAGTCCTTTTTTGCAAGCACTCTTAGAATAGATGTGGGGCAAGGGTTTGCAGGGCAGGAGGTTGCGTTTTATTTTGAGGAATTCGAATCTCATCAGGTTTAACTCTAATTAATTAATAAAAACATTCGGGGGTGCTGCACCAGATGTATGTAGAGTCACAGGTGTAGGTGGAGAGTCGTTTAAGGTTCTTCCAATTTCTGCGAACCTCGCCCTTTCAAAGCGTAAGAGACCGTTTCCTCCGAGTCCAACCACCTCGATCCTAAATCCACTATCACCGCAGCACGTGGCCAATCACATGCAGTGTGCAGATCTCTCGGCCCAGGTGATCTCCCGGCCAGCATATGTCACCTCTTCCAATATCGCCATGGTCTGAGTGGCCACACTGTCTCTCTGCCTTGCTGTTGTCTCAACACCCTCTACTCTCCCTTCAAGCACTGAAGGATGCTGTATGCAGTGCCCCCCTTCCCTGCTTCCAGCCAAAGAGGACTAGCTCCCATAGACGGACCTATACAAGCCCCGTCTCCACAGGCGCCAGCTCAATTTGCTAATGCGAGGGTTTATAAAACAATTAAATAAATGTTGTGGTGAGGGAACTAAGTGGCTTTGCTTCAGTTACCACACTATACAGCTGGTAGTTTTGAGCATTTCTACTGGCCAATTGGTCTTGAAAATGTAAAAAATAGACTTTTAAGTAACCCATTTGACAAAAAACTCAAGCACTTTGACACAAAAAGTTGAAAATTGCTATTCGTTACAGGTGCCCAATGTTTTATTTTTACTTGGACGTATTTTATGTCCCACTTGGACCATGATGCACGGATAGTGCTGGCAACACTCAACATGAGGTTGGCTGCCAGAGCCAAGAGTGCAGGATTGGCGTGCAATCAGTAAGGGCCACCCATGTCCTTTTTGGACTCATGGCTGCATAAGCAACATGCCTGGACTCTTATGACACTTTTTAATGGGTTGGTTTTGGCATGGGGAATAACCAGACCCAATTGTCGTTAATTAGGAGTGTGAGCAGAGGTGGATTTAACAAGCACACCTTTCTCAACCAAACACGGGGCTTCTCAGTGCTTAATTTGAGGGGGTGTTTGTCAGGGCTCACCCCTGGCACTTATTTTCGAGCCCCGGCACTTATTGTCTCAGGCTCACTTTAATTGTGAAGTGGTGCTAGTCAGTGCATCCATCAACCACAATGAGCAGATACGAGTTTTAGTAGAACCTCAAATATGTGGACACCATGGTGAGCAGCTGTGATGCTGGAAATGCATCAGTGGGACAGGGCTTTGTTTGTTTATTTATTTAGTATGGCGCGCAAAACCCAGAGGTAACAGGGCACAACAGAGGGCAGGAAGATAGGATTACATAAAAACTTAGTTGCAGGATAAGGCACACATGAGCAAAGAACAAAAAAAAAAAAAGAGGCATGGCATTACATTGCGTGGAGTGTACATATATACATATAGTTGAACGAATGCTTACATATTTAGTGCTGTGCATAGGGGCAGTTTGGTTGCACTTACATATTTACATATTTCAAGCTGTGTATGGCAGTCAGGTTAGAACAACGCCATGGGCAGATGAGATGGCAGGGTTAGTCATGAGGATCGTTGGCCCGCAACCAGGTGACGGTGTTTTGCCTGAAGCTATAGTAGGATTGGTCTGTCCTAATGTTGAGTGGGAGGGCGTTCCAGTATTGGGCTGACAAGACAGGGAAGCTACTACCGCCGGTTTTCTTTAGTCTGAAATTGGGTACCTGCAGGCAGTAACAGTTAATCAATCTGGTGGGGCGGGTGGAGGTTTTTTCTTTCTTCTGGATACGAGATATGGGGGGCTGCGTTGTTTAAGCATTTGTAAGTGAGTGATGCCGTTTTGAGAGAGAGGCGGTCAGAGATTTTGAGCCATTTGTGTTCTCTCCTTTTGTTAGAGATGTGTTCCTTAGAGGGTAGGTTGAGGGCTGTTCTGAGAGCGTTAATTAGTAGTATCTGTAGTTTGTTGGTTATGTATTTGTTGGCGCCTAGGTACATGGCGTTGCAATAGTCCAGTCTGGATAATATTAGGGCGTTGGCTATCATGATTCAGCTAGCTTGGGTGAGGAAGGCTCTACTTGCCCTGATTAGCTTGCATGTGTAGGCGGTGGAGGATGCTAGTGAGTTGACTTGTTTTTTTAGTGACATGGTTGCATCAAGGTGAAAGCCTAGCGTTTTCACTGTTTTGGCCACTGTGATGGTGTTGCCATCAATGTTGAAGGCCTTATAGTTGGAACTGAGTTTTTGTAGATAGGGATTGGATCCGAGGAGCAGGATTTCGATTTTCTCATCATTCAGGCATAAGCCGTGTGTGGCCATCCATGCCTGAATGATGAGATATATTTTGTTTACCACGGCCGTATCTGAAACGAAGTTGTCCGAAAGGGGTATGAGGATCTGGGTGTCATCTGCATAATTGGTATATGAGACACCCAGTCTGTCCAACTTGTCAAATAGGGGCATGATAAAGATGTTGTAGTGGGTGGGAGAGATGCAGGAGCCCTGGGGTACCCCACACGTTATTTTAATGGGGTCTGCTGAGGCTAGGGTAGAGAAGACCCTCATGGTTCGGTTGTCCAAGAATGATTGGATCCAGGCTATGGCCTCTTTCGAGAAGTGGGCAGCTGAGGCCAGGTGTTCGCAAGGGACTGCGTGATCCACCAGGTCGAATGCTGCCGACAGGTCGAGGAGGAGCAACATGGCGGTGTTCCCTTTGTCGTTAATCTCATTGATCTGGGTTTTAAGATCGATTAAGGCTGTCTCGGTACTGTGCTGCGGTCTGAAGCCCAGAAGCGCCTCCGTATCCTTGTCCTTTACTACTTTTTATTGTGTGTTCTGTCGTGTTTTCTGCACAGGAGTTCATGTGGGACTCCTGGCGGTGCAGTTCTCTCTCTTTTGGTTTGGTGAACGGACCCGTGGGATACCCTTATGGCACCCATGGGTGGGGGTAGAACCCTGTGCCCCTAGTGTATGTTTTTGGGTACCTGTGGGTGGCCCACAGAGCAGGGTATGGGCTGGTGGCAGCTCCATGCTGAATTTAACAGGTGCGCGGAGTATTCTCCATTTTGGGATACCCCGGCCCTGCCATTGGGATCAGTTGATTCCTGATGGAAAACAAGATGGCCCCGGTGGCCTCTTGCTTTCTATTACCCATCACATTGTTTTCCCAAAGTCCTGGGAAGCCCTGACTCGGTCCCTTCCCCCTGACTGGCTGTTGGGTGGAAATGCCATATATGGTGGTGTTGTGAAGGCCCGGCCAGACTAGCTGGAGCCTTCCCGGTGATGTATGTTGTGGGTACCTCCTGTGGGTGGGACCTGGGTGAATAGAGTGTGTGACGAATATGCATTCTGTGTTGTGGATGTCTAGTATCTGGTGGTTGACACAATGACCGAGACAGCCCTGCCCGAAACCGGTATGAATGCAGCTTGGAGTGTTGAATGGCTCGGTACTTGTCCCAATACACATAAATTGCTGTGAGTGTCTGGAGAGAAGTGAATGGCCTGAATACCTTGTGTGCCTTATTGGCTGCCTGGCTGCATGAACGCCTGTAGTCGTGATTGGATGCTTGAGTGTGACCCAGCGGAATGAATGGGAGATCAACAGTATATGAGGACCTCTCACTGCTAGGAATCGTGTTCAGAAGCTGAAGTCCACTACGACAAGTAACTGACGCTTGACCTTGAAGCCCTGCTGGACGAGAAGAATTGCTGTTGCTCTCCTTTACAATCTGAAAGCTGCTGCTCCAAGGACTGACCCAGAGAGGACCTGGTAAGGCGCCCTCTTCCCGAGCTACGAGGGACCATCGTGCACAGCTGATCTTTGCAAAGGCTCCCTGGTAGACAGACCTTCGACAGGCTGCTTACCCAATACGGGTTCTGCTGTGGAACTCCAAGGAGAAGCACTCGGACTGTTGTCCGCCGCTGTCGACGACTGCCCTCACCGACCGGAGCCGCCGTGCTCCCGTTTGCCTAAGAAATACCATTGATCATCGGACGCTCTCGTCTGCATCGTCACCCGCTTGTCTCCCGCTGGAGAAGGCCTGACCGTCGACGCGTCGAGGAGCATCCATCGGTGGGTTTCCCGCCACCTAAGGACCACAGAGACGCCGACGACTCGACGCCCTTGCTGGGCCACAGTTCTTCATCATCCCTTTGCGGTCCACAACTATCGTCATCGATCCTTGCAGGACGCCAACGCTCTTTCATCGACGAGCACCATTAGGGACGAAGCTGTCGCTTCCCTGCCGTAGTTCAACCTGTTCACCGTAGGACGTTTGACGACCTGTGACTCCTGCTTTAAAGGGAGGGCACTCAAGAAGGGCCGTGGATTCCCTGACACCGAATGCAGAGTTCCTCGACACCTCTCGACGATCCGTTGCTCCTGCCTTAAAGGGAGTCACTCAAGAAGGATTGATCGACGCATCGTCGGAGAACTCTACTCCACCATGTACATTGGGAGGGTAAAACCTTAATAGGAAGAAGTGAGACTATTGAACATATGGACTGGGCTTGTGCTATATATCTTTATTTATAGGTTGCCCAAGTGGGGGGATCTCCACATAGAACTGTGCCTCGTGGTAGGGGTCAGCATTCTGCCTACTGTTTCAACTATCTTGCATTCCTTCCTATCTCTATTGCTAGTTTCCTCGTTATTGATCTGTGTGACATTTTAACCGTACAGTTGATGCACTTTAATGGGATTCGATAACATTGGTGGTACCACTTTAGAATTGTATATATTTATCATTATTGACTTCCGAGTACAAAGTGCGTTATTGTGATCGTGTACATACCTTTCGAATATTAATTATATAAAGACTGTGTTTTCAGTAATACAGTGTGTGGACATTCCTTTGTGGGGGTTCGGGGACTACACTGTACTTAAGAACCAGCCTGCATCACCTCCTGAGAAGCTAGGCCTTGATTGCTCGACCACGTACCAATAATAGAGAATCTTGGCTGGGGTCCTCTGTGCCTCTCCTCTACCATATAGAGAGCGGAAGTACAGACACCCCCTACAATTCTTTACAGCAGCTATAAGTGGTGACAGCAGTGGTGGGGAACTGCCCATCCACAGTATCAGAGGCGTGCTAGAAAATATTTGGGCCCTAACACTTTTTTTGTTTTTAACAAATAAATGCACCAGCTACCAGCAGCCCCTGGACAACAAAACAAAATGTACTGCTTCCAACAGATATCAAGTGTTAAAAAGAGTAACAAGGCAGGGTCCCCCATTGGACCCATAGCCTCCAGACATCTATAAATCCATCCTTGCACAGGACACACCATAGGAATACCACCTCTTCAATCACTTACAACAGGGAAAGTACCAAGGACATTCAAAGCGGCCGACAACAATCCTCTGATCAAGGACACAATAGGCGATGTGGAAGTCCTCTCAAACTATAGACCAATCTCAAACATCCCATACCCGTAAATAGTATTATGGCTATGAACAACTACTGGAGCACGTTGAAAATAACCATCTAGTGGACTGGGCACAAGTAGGATTCAGACCCTTTAGAGGAACTGAGACAGCACTAGTCTCAATATGGGATGATCTAAAGATGAACGCATACTCTTGCACCAAATCAGCACTGATATTACTCGATTTCTCAGCTGCCTTTGGCACAGTCAGCAACAACATCCTAATAAAAAGAGTGGAAGAAATAGGGATCACTGACACAGCGCTGCTCTGGATCAAATCTTTCCTCTCAGAAAGAACAGAAACAGTGTGGTTAAAACCTTTCAAATCCGCACCACGGGACACCAGCTGGGGAGTACCCCAAGGCTCATTGCTATCACTGCTTCTCTTCAAGATTTACATGACCCTGCTAATCAACCTCATAAGAAAACGTGGACCAACATGCTACAACTACATAGATGAGACACAAATCATCTTCAAATACAGCGACATACAAGAAGAGAACGCACTCCTAACAGAGTGTCTCAAGGAGCTCTTCCAATGGATGAACACCAAACAAACTCAAAATTAACCCAAACAAAACCGAAATCATGATTACACCGGAAGACAGGGGAAACAATCAGCGGATCCCATGGCCCATAGAACTGTGCAGCTGAAAAAAACCTTGGAATCATCATGAACAACAGGCTAGTTCATACGATAATCCAGAAGTGCTTATTCCACCTGCAAACGATTCAAATAATGCTACCATTCCTCTCATTCACACTCAAACCACTGGCCATCATGTCCCTCATGTCCAGGATAGATTACACTAACAGCATTAACCTTGGAATGCCAGACAACCTACTAAGGAAACTGCAACAAATACAAAACATGGCAGCCACACTTCTCCTTAGACTCAACCGAAGAGATCACATCACACCAGCTCCGATACATTGGCTCCCGGTCAAAAATAATCACTTTCAAAACAATGTGCATAATACACAGAGCAATGCATGGCTAGGGAGCTCAATTTATTCAAAAGAAACTTTCCATCTACAAACCAACCAGAACCCTGAGATCCTGCAACAACATCTGCCTAGAACCCAACCAATACACAAAGAAAACACTGGGTGGGTCAGCAGTCTCCTGCTTAGCTGTGAAACTATGGAACTCCCATCCCAGGGAAATACGAACTATAGAGGACCCTACAAAATTCAGAAAACGTCTTAAAACCTGGCTCTTCAGTTCCGAACACAATGAAACCGACTTAACAGCGGCAGCACACATCGTAACCGACCAAGTACTGGAAAAAGGAAACAATAGAGGAATGATGGATTGGAATGGGAAGAGAAACCTTAAACGGATACCTCCTCCCCTCCACCTAGGGAATGTGATGCACTTAGGTGGATTACAGGTGTAGGATATGTGATGCACTAGATGGATTTCAGGGGGTGTGAGATGTGGCGCAGTTGGGTGAATTTCAGTTGTGGGAGATGTCAAGCACTTGGATGGATTTCTAGGTGGAGGGTGACGCACTTGAATTGATTCCTAGGGTGGGGGAGTGGTGCACTTGGGTGAAATTTCAGGAGGGTCGTGTGGAGCACCCAGAGTGATACCTAGGGTGGGAGATATGGTGCACTTGGGTGGATTTTCTTGGGTGGTGGAGGGGAGTGACGCACTTGGATTAATCCTAGGGTGGAAGATGTGGTGCACTTGGGTGGATGGTGTAGAGCAACTGGATGAATGACGTTCACCAGCAATCCGTATCAATAAATTCACTCCTCTCCATACAACTCTCAAACTCACTTGCACAACAGCACATGATGGCCAACTTCCAAAAACTACATTTATGCTCAGTGAACGGTGTTTACGAACTGAAGTTACCAACAGCACATCACAGCTCTCTTGCTCTTTTTTCCACTATACCATACTAACCACCCACTCTCTCTCCTATCATTACAGATTCGCCCGAGAGCCTGGAGACCACACAAGTGGCATTGGTGCGCGGCATACATTAGCATGTGCCTGATGTGCTAAGGAAGTTCCAGAGGTGAGATGCACAGGACCCAATAGAGGGTACTGGCCTTATGTTTGACACCCGAGTCATAAACGAATTGGGGATCATCCAGTGAGAGCACGTTGAGGGATATTTGCTTGGGATTTTGGATAAGCCACCCAGATGGGCCGAAGGTGATGCTGGAGTCTTCTCGTTTTTGCTAGTGCCACTGGTTCTCCAAGAGCAACCTTGCCCATTCCACGTTGCAATGAACCTTCTCAGGCCCTGCTTTCCTCTTTCTGTCACCTTTCTGCTCTTTCACATACCTGCGGACATTTTAAAAGCAAAAACCCGGAGACTGACATCACCAGAGGCAACGTCCACATTGGCACATGTCTCCACTGCCCACGCCCTGTCCATATGTTGAAGTTATACACTACACGCCGTGTGGTGACTTGGGCACCAGATATGGGTGGGATTTCCGCACTATACAGGCTTTCGATGAAATAGGCCACTAATGCTCCTTTTTGTAGCCAATCACATGGAGGCATGGGCAGAGTTACTGGAACGGTCTGAAATGCCAGAGACTTCACACTCTTCCACAGAGACGCGGAGAAGAGCATAAAAACCTGGAGTCTCTGGGCTAAACCTGCAGACTAGGCAGGTCTGCTCTATCGCCTCTCCCACAAGGCACTAGGAAGCTAGAGCGCAGCATGACAAGTGGACGAAAGTGCCCAAACCTATAAAGGGGCTAGCATAGGCGTAGCTTGGATTGTCTATCAAGTGGGGCCCTGAAGCAAATCAAGTTGGGCCCACCACAGTGACATTAACATCTATAAATGGCTCACACTGCTGCTGAGTGGGCATTTACACATTTTGGGTGGGCCTTCCCCGCTCAGGCCTTACCCCGTCTAGGGCTAGG
The DNA here is from genome assembly GCF_040938575.1 of Ambystoma mexicanum. Taxonomy (NCBI): domain Eukaryota; kingdom Metazoa; phylum Chordata; class Amphibia; order Caudata; family Ambystomatidae; genus Ambystoma; species Ambystoma mexicanum. The sequence continues at coordinate 1,228,555,537 of NC_090926.1, forward strand.
TTGTATTGTAGACAGAGCTGCGCCCTGTGCGGGCGCTGCCAGCTCACACGATGTATAGTGTCATCATGACAAGTTTGTCCAACCAAACAAGTGGTTACTTGAGTGGCACTTTGAACATTTTTGGATAGGCCACCCATTTCTAGTTTTGTTCTACTTTGATTCGTTTTCACTATATTTGGGATTGATTCATGTCTACAAAAAAACGTTTTCTTTCTGTTTTTGGTGTTCTGATTTTCTCTCTCCTTACCGATTGAATTTAGCATTTTAATTATGAACACCATTGTTTTCTTTTTCCATTAAAGAAAATCCATCTTGAATTTCTTGTTTGAAAACAATGTTCCTGTATATTTGGATTTTTAATGATTTTTTAAAACCTCCATTCAAATGCAATAATTAAATTGTTAACTAATCTACCTCATGGATTGATTTCAGTATCTATACAGGCTTCAACTAATTGCGATATCTGTTTTGGATACACATCATTTGAAATCAATTTAAATTACTTTCAAAAACTAAACTTAGCTCAGTGGATACCATGGTTTGTTTCTTCTCTTTAATATCCTGATCCACTTTTGCTTTAGGGACTCTCCCTAATTTCCTTTTTTGTATGAAGGTGCCCTTTTGTCAGTCAATTACGTTCTATTATAATTAGAGAGGGACAGAGGCGTGGCGTGTCACGCTGCGCCTGTCACTTATTAAAAGAAAGTCTTTGACTGACACGTTACATGATAGTGCCGCCGGCTCACACAACGTAAAGTGCCATGAGCTGGCGGCGCCCTTTTATTTGCGGCACCCGAGTGTGACCGCACCCCTTGATCGCCCCTTGAGCCGGCTCTGATTTTAGAAATCAGAAAATGTGCATTTTGAACAAAAACACGTTGCATGCGATAAAGACTGGTGATGGTAGCAATCCCATTTCTGGTCTATTTGCTGGGGGTGTGCGTTAACAAAGACCAAGCAAGGAAAGGGTAATGGGAAGAGGGGTGTGAATTACTTGCTATGTGTGATGTGGAACCAGAAGCAGTGGGGGGATGGGATTATCTGTGGGAAAGCAGTGCCATCCCACAACTAGGTGGTGGAAATGACTGTGGTGGCCTGCCTCCGGTCACCGGGGCGGGCCACAGATGGTGTCGGGGTGCCCGACACAGCACCAGGACGCTGCGTGCACACAATGTGTGAGGGGCAGGGATCACCCTGCCCAGTCCGGATCACCAGCTCCAGCGACCATAGCTGGGGGCACCCAGCTCAGATCAGCATTGGCGTGGGGGCACCCAGGCCAAGGCGCCCAGCCTAGCCCACGATCACGTTGCAAGGCCCACCGTCAATAAGAACACACAGGCACGAGTTGCCGCTTCCTGCGGCTCTGCTGTAATGCCATCTGCGTGCCAGCAGAGCCCCTTTTATTAAAGGAGCGTCATGACAGAGTCATGACGCTCACGCAGGAAGACCACTAGACCAACAAACAACATCCCTCTTTTATTATAACAAAGAAAAACCACCACCCACTGCAAACAAACAGCAACCCTCGGTAGGGTCTACCTTGGTGCATTCTAGTCATTGGGCTCCTACATCATCACTGCAAACATAGGGTGCATTCCAGTCCGTGCACCACCTACTAGCTACTCATAAACTTCAACTTTTGGTAATACAAAACAAACAGGTGTGTTCCAGTTCGCACACCACGGGCCCAACAGCGGGCTTTTGGAGCTCAGAAGATTCCGGGATCGAATTGGCCTGTGGCGCTGCTGCAGGACAGAAAGAATATATTTTCTTCATCTGCCTCCTCTCCCGCATCATACTGCCCTCTCCCTTGATCTTCCGCCGCTTGGACCGCAGCCACTCTGGGGGTCCTTTTCCCATTCGACTCAATCCCCTGCTATGTCCCCGCCATGCTGGCTGGTGTCGGGGCGAGGCACACCCATGCGAAGTGATCCATCTCCCACAGATTTGTCCTTTCGCCGGGCAGTCCTGCGGGTGTGGAAGATCCCACCCACACTGATGGCATAGTGTGGCATTGAGGTCTCTCCTTGGCCAGTCTCCCCTCCTCACCAGCTTTCCTCCTTGCCACTTGCCGACAGCTGCCACCTCCTCCAGCTTGACTCGCTGCATGGGGGCCTTCAGCTTGAGGTGTTGTATGGATGAGTCCATGACTGAGGCCCGTACCTCTGCCAGTTCCTGGGCCCGGCCAAGGTCTAGTATCCGGTCGAAGGTCAGCGTTGGGTCCCTCACGACTTGCTTGCGCAGCTTGGCCGAGCTACAGCTGTAGATGATCTGCGCCCTGACCTCATCCTCCTCCAAATTTCCCAGGGCGCAGGACAGTGCGATGCCGCGTAGTTTATTGTGGAATGCATCGAGGCTCTCCTCTTCCTCCTGCCTCTCACACCTCATCCTGAACCGTTCATAGTCCCTGTTGACCATGGGTCTGAAGTATTCGTTCATGGACGCGATGGCTGCATCATAGGTCTGATTTGCGGGCCTTAATGTCTTGAACAGCCTCTGAACAGCCAGTCCAGCGGAGTGCAGGAGTGTGGGTCGTTTGGCAGTGCCCTTGATCTCCACCGCCTCGAATTACAATTCCAGGTTCTCTACCCAGGCTGTCCACCGGGGTCCCAGACTGGCAGGCGCACCCAGGACATCAAAATGGGGTATTGGTACGAGCTGACCCCGACATGTCCCTTCGTCCTCTGATATGATGGATGCTGGTCACGATGTCTGTTGTGGCCACTGCGGTTGGGTGTGTGGATTGTTCAGTCACGGGGCTGCAGGTGGCCTGACCCCTTTTTGTGGGTATTGATGGTGGCAGGGGTGTCCAGATGGGGGAAGCCCATTGACGTATTCCCTGGGGTGGGCCCACATGTTCTTGTCGCTGTAGGCCCCACCCCTGGTACTCACTGGTAATAGGCCTCAGTGGTGCCAGCCAGCATGTACTTCGCAGCGGGCGCACAAGCACTCCGGGTGGAGCCGCTACCCCTGGGGCGTGAGGCAGATGCAGCAAACAGGATGGGTTGATGACGGCCTCTTCTGCAAGGATGACCTTCTGCTGTTGTGTTACCTCCCCCTTGTGAACGGGAGCATAGAACCACTGTTATCCTCTTCACTGAGGCCCGGTTCAACAGGGCACGCCCCTCTTTCTTTTGTTGACCCACTGGGGACACACCCCTTTCCTTTGTGGGCCCGCTGGGGCCATGCCCCCCCTTTTTGTGGAGTACGACACAGGTGAGAATGTCTCTCTCCCCCTCTCATCCACAGCCCGCGTTGTTGGCCTCGCACCTCGTTGCAGCCCGGGAGTCCCTGGGGGCCTTCCGGTCCTTTCCTCCGGGCGAGTGTTTGAGGACGCCCCTGTGGCGGGCCGGCGTCGGCGGAGGCCACGCCCCTTTCTGCCGTTCCCCGTTGATGCCTGGAGGGGTGGGCTGCGGACCACTGGAGGCCACGCCTCCCTTTCGGCCTGCTTCACCGTCCACGCGAACTGCTTTCTTTCCTCCACGCACGCGGCTTGATGCCGCTTCAGTCCTGCTACAGGCTTCACGGAGCCGAGCCTGTGTGCGATGCACACCCAGGGCGCGATCCTCGTCGTCAATGTGGTGGCCCGCCTCCGGTCACTGGGGCAGGCCACAGATGACGTCGGGGCCCTGACACGGCACCAGGACGCCTCGTGCACGCAGCGTATGAGTGGCAGGGATCACCCTGCCTAGTCCGGATCACCGGCTCCAGCGACCCTAGCTGGGGGCACCCAGCTCAGATTAGCCTTGGTGTGGGGGCACCCAGGCCAAGGCGCCCAGCCTAGGCCATGATCACGTGGCAAGGCCCACCGTCAATAAGAACACAGACACAAGTTGCCGCTTCCTGGGGCTCTGCTGCACTGCCGTCTGTGCTTATTCTTCTTCTTGCTGATATATTTTTATCCATCAACAGTGATTTTGGATACCGAGGCTTGAGCCTCATTACTCCATCTTCTCGGGTTGAGTATGTAGTCGTGGGTTTGTATTCTTCTTGGTCTGTGTGGTCTTGTCACAGTAGGGCTGGTTTCACAGGGTCTTCACAGTGATGGGCCGCGGGCAGCGGTCGAAGGGGTTTGCAGTGGTGGCAGTGAGTCTTTTGATCAGAGGGTTCGGGTTCTGATCCAGTCCTTGGCAGAAGTTCTTACTCAGCTTCGCTAGATATTCGTCCAACATCTCGATGTCCAGGTCTCTGTGAAGGTCTGCTATCCTTGTGAAGATTGGAGCTCCAGACGATATCTGCAGGGCCTTGTTCTGGACTATCTGAAGACTCTTCCGGGTTTCGCTCATGTCAGGTCATCCATGCTGGGGAAGCATACGTCACGGTTGGTCTGATGATCGCCTTGTAGACGTTGATCTTTGTCCGGAGGGGCATGGACTTGCTCTTCAGGAGTGGGTACAGTGCTGCCATATTTCCTTTTGCCTTCTGCTGAGTATTCTCGATGTGACTTTCCCAGTTGAGTTTGCTGTCCAGGGTCACATCGAGGTAGCGGCTGCTACTCTCCCATTTGATGGTCTCCCCTTTGAGGCTGATGTGCGGGTGCTCCTTGATCTTCTTTCTGGTGAACAGCGTTGCGGTTGTCTTGCTGGTGTTGACTTCTATCCTCCAGTAACTGTACCACTTCGCAATGGTATCCAATGAAGCTTGCAGGTTCCTCGCCACTTCCGTTTCGCTGAATGCCTGGGAGATGACTGCAACATCGTCTGCATACAGCGCCAGGTCGGTCTTGTGGAGATCTGTCAGGATGTTGTTGGTGGCGATCACGTGGCAAGGCCCACCGTCAATAAGAACACACAAGACACAAGTTGCCGCTTCTTGGGGCTCTGCTGCACTACCGTCTGCGTGCCAGTAGAGCCCCTTTTATTAAAGGAGCATCATGACACACTCTCACGCAGGAAGACCACTAGACCAACACACAACAATGACCACGGCATAGCCTATATATACCAGGTTATATTCTGTGCAAAAACACTAGCACTTCAACAGTGGGCAACATCACTGCTGTTTCTATTGGAATTTAGAATCCAGCCTCTGCATAAAGACCGAAAGCACGTCGGATACAGCCCAGGACCTGCCAAGCAAGTGTCAGCCCCATGGCACATCCAAAACCTGCCTAGCGCAGCTCGCGAACATAAACACCGGCCGCCATAGATTTACTGCACGCGACCGCTTGAGAAGTTAAGCGTATTTATAGCACCATGGTAAGGAATGCCAGTGCTAAGCCACTAAAAAGTGCGGCAGGCTGCTGAGAAATGCCAGTAGCGGACCCTGGGAAGACACGAAAAGCGTCAATCTATTAAAACGTAGACGAACTCCCTGAGGAGAAACGCAAATGCTAAATACAATCCGCGCTCGAGCGCCTGCTGCACCGTCAAACCTGCTTGCAGAGGCGCACAGGAATACATGCTCCGGAAGCCAGGAAAAAAGCAATAGGTACGGGTGTATTTATTTTGCAAAACTGATTTCATATCATCAAGCGCATAGTTGTAATCTGAAATCGCAAAATGTTCATCTTCTCCCCTACCTGCATTCACGGAAGCAATTAACCATTTCATCTACTCACAAACTTTCCATCCATTCGCCAGCCAATGCACCGACCGTTTGCCTATACTACCACGCCATCCAGTCGCAAGGAAAAAGTCCACCCAATCACAAGGCTCAACACTCCCATCCATCCATCCATCCGGACCCACAGTCCCAAAGGCCCACACTCCCATCCACACACCCGACCTGCCCAATGCTCCATCCATCTGCCCACCCGGACCAACACTCCCATCCATCCGGCCCCACAGTCCCATCAATCTGCCCACCCGGCCCCACAGTTCCATCCACTCCCCCGACCTGCCCAGGGCTCCCATCCACCCACCCGACCTCCCAATGCTCCATCCATCTGCCCACCCGGACCAACACTCCCATCCATCCATCCGCCCATCCAGCCCTACAGTCCCATCAATCCGCCCACCCGGCCCCACAGTCCCATCCACACCCCCGACCTGCCCAAGGCTCCCATCCACCCACCCGACCTCCCAATGCTCCATCCATCTGCCCACCCCTACCAACACTCCCATCCATCCGCCCATCCAGCCCCACAGTCCCATCAATCCGCCCACCCGGCCCCACAGTCCCATCCACACCCCCGACCTGCCCAAGGCTCCCATCCACCCACCCGACCTCCCAATGCTCCATCCATTCGCCCGCCCGTCCCAACACTCCATCGATTGGTCCACGTTTCACCCATTCACGTCCACCAACATTCTGCAACAAACTGACCATCTGTACAAACTGTCCTTCCAACCACCCCCTGAATACCCATCCATCAACCCACCAACACATTGTCCATACACCAATAAATGATATCGCCCTACAAAACTCTCCATCCACACATGCAGACAGAAAATCACCATCTATCTACCCATCAAAAACTTGCACCCATACAACCAAGCATACTCTCATCAACGAACTGCCGACTAACTCAAACACACACACATTCCTCCACTCACCAGCCTAGACACAAAACAATTCCCAGACCCACCCATTGACCCACTAACCATTTAACAATAAACAAAAACACTCCCACATATATAGAGAACAAATCATTCGGTTTGTCAGTGTGCATTAGCCATCATTCGCACCCGGTAAGGGCGATCAGCCAATCAAGTAACTGGAAATGCAGGTGAGAACACAGTGTACCGCCCGCATTTTCCAGGCACCCAAAGCCCTTCCCCAGCTGCTACCATCTTGATTGTGGGGAGGCAACATGGAGCCTCTCCCCTTGCACTTCACTTCTCAGACATCCCACTACCTTGCTCCACCCACCTCCCTCACCAATTACCTGCTGGACCAAAGCTTTGTGCTCCAGTTCTAGCAATCAGCCCGCCTGCGTCCATCACCACGATAGAAATAGAAAAGGGAGTCCCTTTCTATTTACTATGGTGATGGCTATCTTGTTTTTAAGAGGCGATTGAGCTTGTGCAATATGCATGGAGACCAGTTTCTGAAAAAAATAAAATAAACCTATTTGCACCCAGGACGAACATCGGGGAGCGAATAACAATCACCCCCTCTCAAGGGGGGGGTCAGGAGTTGTACAGGGCTAATCAGTAACATCCCTCAGCCCTTGCCGAGGCTCTCGCTTCACTCTGGGCTACATAGGCTTAGGCTGGTGGGATGTTACCGGTACAGTGCGCATCGCCCGGGCCTGGTGATTGGCATTATAAATAAAACACATAGAGCTTAGGCTTACAGATAGGCTGGCACCTGTATAGTGAACTTAATGGACAGCTAGGAAGAGAGATGGTGCATCGAGAATGGTCCTCCAGTAGACAACTCTCATTAGGAAGAGCATTCCACACTGATGGGGCCAATACCGAATAATGCACGTCCTCCTGATTAATCGAGTTAACATGAGGGCATGTATTGGGGTGATTTGGGTATCGGTGCATGAGGCAAGTAGAAGAATAGGCAGAGATCATTTACTCCTATCAATGTGGGTCTTACAAAATTAACCTCCGTGCTTGCAATACACGGCACTTAGAAAAGAATTCTCGCGTCCGTGGTCCACTGGTAACCAGTAGAGCTGGCACAGAGCAAGCATGTAGACCACTCATCCAAATGTCCATCAAACTCGGGGCGCTAAATTCTGGACACGCTGCGGTCTCCCAAGATCGGGTTTAGGAGTAGTCAATGTAATGGAATTACAATAGACGGTTTACACCAACATAATTGCATTGACAGTGTCCACTCTAAGAAAATAGCGGACTCCCTCCAGAGCAACAGCGTTGACAGATACAGGATTGTTCTTCAAGTGATATTTGAGGGTAAAAGGAAAAACCTAAATCTATAGAGGAGAGCAAGTGGAAGCTGAAAAGAGTCAAAGGGTAGGAGTCAAAACTCAGTGCCCAGGTAACCTCCAGACCACCAAAGTTTGGCTATTCAGATACAGCTGGATTCAATTCATCCATCCATTCGGCAACCCCAGCCAACCATGCAGACCTTGAAAACCTCTGCCAAGCTGCCATCCTGACCAAGGAGGACTGGAGTGTCATAAATTCGGACACTGTATTAATACCCAAGGTTTAGATGCTAAACTCTCTGAAACACAGGCCCGTAGTCATCATCTTCAAGATTTGGAAATATTCCCGCTTAACCCCTCTAACGGCGCTATTGTCCAACACCAATACATTCGATACAGCTGAAAAGTTTCTTACGCTCAGCCGGGAGACTGGTCTTCACTCAATCCTGCCACCATTCAGTGCCCTGAACCCATGCTGCCCAAGCCCAAGGTGTAAGACAAAGTACTGATCTGTACAGCCCAGTACTTTCACATAAAGTCTACTAGAAAAGAGGCTATCTGCCTAAATGCAGCTCTAGTCTAAGGCTTGTATTTTAGGTTCATTCTGAAGAACGCGTGCCACTGAAATTAGGAACCGCCGGACATGCACCCTGCCCAATACATTACCACATGCTGCCGAGGGTAGCCCCTTCACACTAAAATCCACCGAACATTAGTCGGTGGCAGTGATATTATGCAATAAACCTTTAGGTAGAGTTAAAGTCTCCATAACCCAAGAGGGATCGTCTTACACCAACCCCCCCCCCCACCACATACCCATAAAAGAAAATCCAAGTAAGGATAACTGATCTTCGGTGCCTCTAGTATTCATACTGGAATCTCTATAGCTTGCCCAAGTGGTTTGCTAATTCTTCAGTAAGCAGAGCATCACCGGCCCAATTCGTAAGACCACCCCCTCTGCATTTACCCCGCGCCTAAATAAGCGGGACACTAGATCCCCTCTCAATATAGATAAAAAGAATGGGGGCAAGAATTCAAAAAGGATTCACCGTCCATAGACTGATGCCTGGAAGAGGAGCGGCCATGCACTTGCCCATGATTGGTTCCCGTTTTAGTGACTGAATGATGTCTGGGAATGAGCAGCGGGAGGTGGTGAATTGTTCTTTTAACAGCTTTATTTAACAAGTTGGCAATGGCTTACAGGCCGTTCAACAGAATTCTTAGAGCGGTCATAGCTTAACATTGTTACACATATTCAGAAGTCGTTGACTGCCACATGGTGAAAAGGTGGCTGCAGCTGGCATGCACACTGCAGTCTGCTCACATGGCCACCACCCTACCCCTCTAAACCTGAACCTCATATGTTTCCCACATTTGCAGACTCTGTGACCAAACAAACAGGAATTGAGACCTTAGTTTCTATTATTAGCCCCCCCCGCCCATATTGACCATGACAGATCCAGAATGCCTAGAGTGTGAAGGCCTGAAGTGGCACAGAGAGTGGGGTTTACCAACAATACTGTAGATTTCTCAGGCCCTAAAGTCTCAAGAATTATTGCAGAGCCACGACAGTGGGTCTTCTGTTGCAACCCAACTTAGCGGAACAATGCTGGATTTTATAGTCGGATTCCTATAAGTAGGGTTTTAATAAAGACATTGACTGGCACACAGTCCTTTCAGTTAAGGTTTAACAAGTTGTCATTTAGATTTTACCAATATCGCCTAAGAGGAATATTTTAGGTGCCAAAGTTAGTAATGTCACTTTAAATGTCATTCGACTATTTGAAAATATAATATTTAAGACACTACTGAAAATATGTAAAAAGAAACAAAAATGTACAACAAATCAGTTTGAATAAGGGTAGAATAAGGTAAAAATGAACCTATTCCAATATGGCACCAAAACAACTCCGATTTACCAGAAAGTCCTCCTACAACACATGATCACTTCATGCAGGTACGACAATGCAGTTCAAGGGACATGGCGCATGTGGTATACTACATGTGGTTTGCAGACACACAGACAGGAGTGCTCTGTGCTAGGGATATAGTAAAAAGTAAAAGTTGAGAGACAAAAGGTGAAAAAAGGCTCCCTCTTCTTGCTACTACCCTCCTGGCTGTTAACCAATTAATAAATGGAAAGCTGAACACCATTGTGTGCAGGATCCAGATTGTGAATTTCTATTTTCCAGGGTAGGGGAAAAATAGAGCAATTATCTCCTGTGAGAAACCTGAAGGTGCCTCCCTGACTAGTCCATGGGGGTCTGTCATCCAAGTGGCCAGGACACGGCCATCGCTATTGGATCCAGTTCCTGGGGGTGGACTAGTGAGGGAGGATCATCTGAATGGGGGTCCTCTGGGAGTGTAAGTGGGACACCGAGGGGTGAGACGCGGTATCCCCCTTCTTCCGACACTTTTTCCCCATCCTATCATGTAGGATACTCAAAAACACCCCTTATCCGACACGAACACTTTCGCATATCAGGAAAGACAACAGACTAACACCAGAGCTGTTTACCTGACATTTCCTAACACAATGGTCAGGCAAAGTCAGACAATTGACCAGAATCACACACACACCCGACGGCCCTTTCCTTTCCCCACAGGGATAAAAGGTGTAGCATGAGAGCACACGATGAGCAAGGCAGCCAGCACAACAAGACAGCTATCCAAGCATGGCAATTCAAGAGGAGGAGAAAGGCGGCAAGAACTGAAAGGGTGACGAGGAGAGACGCGACCTTGCCCTTTCCGACCCAGGCCTGCAAAGCCTCCATGAAAGGAATCGTAAAACCAGCGTACCGGGATTAGCCGACAATGGTAAACTTACTGGTTCCTCCACAAGCGTCTGATCGACCCGCTGCGATGGTTCGTTCTGCCTCCTGCACATCAGACTGCTTCAGTGTGTTTTCCGCGGCCCACGCAGATCGGGAAAGGAGCTTCAATGTTGGAGACCCTCTCAGGACCGTCATCCGCCCCAAAGAAAGCAGTGGCTCCGGCGGCTCCTTCTCCTTCGACTGCAATTGTGACAGGTGGTCTCTGCAACTCCACCTTGTGTTTATAATGGCCGGCACCTGAGGGGTCCTTATATATTCAAAGGTCCCGCCCAAGTGTGGGTCATTAGAACCATTAGGCTGAACCTTGCAGTTTAGTGCCTCTGAGTCCCTCTTCCTTGTCCCAGTCCTTAGGGCATTGCAGGACTTGAAGTCCCCAATGTTTTGATTTCTTTTTCCTTCAGTAATACAAAGTTCAACTTTTTTACCCAGTTGACCCCTTGGGAAGGGTTTTAGCGGCATCAATGGTTGGTTCAGATTTAAGGGAGAATTATATTCATCAGAAGTCAGGGTATTAAGGTTCTGATCCTACACATATTATTCCCCTGTTGATCATAAGCATTTTCACTACCATTAACTTGGGACGCTTTGTGAGGTGAAACCTTACTCGGACAGCAAGTGTTCAAATATTGCGGTATTACAGAGATCTACTTTCCTGAAGAAGATACATACTGTGTCTCTTCTAATTGAGTCTTCCTGTTCCTTTAGGGGCCTTCTCCTCCCAGGTGATCCACCTCGCTAATACCACTCCCAGCGATAGGATCAGGTAGTGGCTGCCTTCCCCTGGCCACCTGGAAGGAGACGTTAGGCAGGTATTCTTTGAGGATTCATCAAATAGACCCAACAGTTATTCTTATTCTCCTGTTCAATTCTTATATTACTGAGAAAAGTAAGTGAAGTTGCATAATGATTCTCTCTCTTCTTTGGTTTATGCCATTTACTGGGACCAGTAGGATGAGTCTCACACTGTTTCTCACTCTTCTTAGTTTTGGCCTGCTCAGTTAGACGAGTAAATTGTGTCCTAGAGAGCTGCTCACTCTTAGTTTCGGGGGTACTTACTGGGACCAGTTGGATGAATCCCAGAGGGTTCCTCACTCTTCTTAGCTTTGAGCGATTCACTGGGACGAGTAGGCTGAGTGAACTCTTTATCCCAGGTCTCCTGGCATTCACGTTATCTTATTTTCTATGGGTTGGTATCACTGGGCCTGTTTTCAGGCTAGTGACTTTCTTCACGGTCAGGATAACTTCGGTTCTCGCTCATCTCCTTCCGGTTCTTCTCCACAGCACCTGTTCTCAAGGGGTCTCGAATGTTGTTAACAGACCAAATAATTCCACCTCTCTGCGGTCACGCCACCGCACCTTCTCCTGGGGATTTCTTTCCCCTCTGTGTCTCTGGCTTTTAGCTTCCTCAGTGCTTCGTGCAGACAGCACCTTGTGGTTTCCTCCCGACAGAGGATCTCCCCATCTCTCTCAGCACTCCTCACTCAAGTAGTATGAGTTCCACTTCTCATGGACAGTGGTCAATCGTCTCTTTATATGATTGGCTGCTGGGTCCTTACCAGAGGAGGATTATAGTCTGTTCTCTCTTTTCGTTGATCACTCTGAACCCACGAATGGGCCCTTTTAAATCAGTAACACTTCATACAATAGGAATAACTCTTACACCAAATAATTAGACCAACACAGGAAGTTTGGCAAAATGTCTCCTCCAGCTGTTTTATTTTCAATTGTCTAAAAAGGGAGTTATAAAACAAATCAGTGGACGTTCAATTGTGCTCTCAATCTTTTTGCATAAAAAAAAACACACTTAAGTATTAGAAATTCATGATAAGTGACGTCATACTACGTGGAAAACTAAGAAAACCTACGTGGGATTGTGATAGGTTCAAGAGGAACATCTAGGTATACTTTCTTTAAGGGATTGGTTAGTGATTGGGTCTCTACAATCAGGTGGACAACTTATACCCACCCCTAGTGCAAGTCATCCTCATCAGTTACTAGATACACGATACACCATTGGCTCTCAAACTATAAGGCCCTTCATTATATGGCATTTTACAATTGGTTGGCACACTCGTGCCATTCTGGAACATTCGGCTCACTAATGGCACGTAAACTGGTACCCCAGATGCTGGTGGGTGGACTTGACTGTCTCCCCACCCAATTAGCCCTATATCTCTCATTGCTCATGCTTTCTGTCATTCAGATTGTCTTTGAACTTGTCTTGACAAAGTATCACTGCTCCAGAGAATAAAAAGGGAGTATAGGCGCATCCTTATCGTAGCTCAGGTCTGCACATTCACTCCTATTTCTATCCTTGACTCACGTGACAGGAGACCGTAATTCGGCCCGTTTTGCAGCATTTAATTGTCTTGAATTAACAAACGTGGTACTCATGCTGTTCTTTCCTTGCACCTTAACAAGGGCCGATTCAGCTTCTCGCGTTCACTGTTCTTCAAGGATAAACGGTTCTTGGCTGCTCCATCCCTTGACATCAGGCCAGACAGCTATTGTAGGACTTTCCTCGATCTTCAGCTGTTTTCTTACTGCGACACACAGCCCTCAGATTCTTCTTTCTTCACGGGTCTGAGCTTACTAAATACGTGACACCGATGTGCAGAATTCTATATAATGGCAGCACTGTCTGCAGTCTATTGACTATGTGTAGCCAGCCTTTATGATTACTTAATCTACTTGCGTTACAGCATCTGTACAATTATAAAACAGCTTGCATTTTCTGCAGTGCTATTCACACGTGCAATCTTCATTCCGCATATGAAAGTCTTCTCGATTCTTTACTTCGTCATCAGAGTCTATAAGGTCTATGCATCTTCTTCTTCGACCATTCTTCTCAGTGCGTCACGCTTATTTATTGTGACATCATCGGCCTCTTTCCTTCTCATCTTCATATTCCTTTGGGGACCTCCTCCAAGAGATGGTCATCTCTGCGAGGGTACATCACATGGGGTCTTCTGAACGGATATCTTGTCTCAAAGGCTCTCCGTGGAATAGGCACCATCACTGGTGTTGCACATGTCGCAATTTCCGTCTTCCAACTGTTGGGTGTCCTGACCCACGTTTGAGCTATCATGCTGCAACATTTGGTGCTGTGGGCTTAGAAAATCCAAGATGGCCAAAAAGCCCACAAGTGCGCCAGAATCCAGGAGAACCACGCAGTTTGTGCGCACACCAAAATGGTTACCTAACTTTCCAACTACCAGTGTGAAGAAAGATCTTTGTTAACAAAATCCACTGTTACTGATGTCAAAAAGTTGCTGAAATCGTGGCTCCTTGGACCACTTTAAAGATTCACCCTTTTGTGGGGTTCCACATAACCATCTTACTGTAAGGAGCCCCATCAAAACAATGTTAAGCAAGGATTATTTACTACCATGTAAGAACCATTCCTGTTTAGAATGCATTAATCCAAGAAAGATCCCAAAATTGCATGCAGTACCAACAAAATCCTCAAGGCGGCGCTAGCGGTCTAAACTCTGACAGGAGAACTGAGTGCAGTTGCTGACAAAGGGATTTGACTCAGCTGACTTCAAAGGCTGCATTTTAATTAAAAATTTGCCACATGCTGTTCCCAGAGGCCTGAAGCCTGGGAAACCCTCTCACCTCCAGAGATTCACACCAGGAGTTAGAATCTCACATGACCTCTTGATTGATAGAAGGCAGACTGGCTGGGAGCCTCCTGGAGACCACACAATAGGCTCTTGCAATTGAATAGGTTATGTTTATTTTGACTGTTTCCTGTCAACAAAGGCCTGCCTGCCAGAAGACACATGTGACTGACCCACCCAAGTCTTAGAGGCGGACTCCAACACTCTGAGAACTGAATTGAAAGCAAAATATATATTTTACAGAAACACTGATAACTCTTTGTAATCAAATGACAGAAATGTATAACTTTGAGAGCCTTAATTTAAAAAAATGTACCTTCAATTCAAGCCCAAACTCCAATTTGTGTGATTTTCTGGGGGCAAACTAGCAGTTAAGAGGGTATTACTTAAAATGTCTGCATGTGAAAAGTCTGATACTTCATCAATCAATGCCTGCATGCCTTGCACATATTTGGGTAAATTTGAGTAAGAATCTGATATTGGTAACTTGACCAAAAAGTGAAATATGTTGCCATTTCTCAATGCAAGCTCTCAGGAAGAGCAGATTTGAACAGGGTATATCTCATGTTATATGTGATGGGTGCATGTAATTTCAAACCACTGTGTATCTATGAAACATGTCTGTTTGAGCAAATACAGATTGTGTGTAAAGTTGACAGGGGTGGGTTCTCTGTATCATAAACAGACCTCATCATGATGACACTTCATTTCATTCCCCCAATCAAGGGGAAGAGGATGAAGTGGCCAATGACAAGTGGAGAGGGGTAGGGCCTAGGAAGCTAGCCTTTCCACCCACTTTCAAAACACATACAAGCAGACAGTCAGGACAGATAGGGACATTCTATTCCATCTGCTGCGGGACGCTCTGCCGGGAAAATCCATACTTTACCTCCATCAACCTCCAGAGAGCCAACATAGAGACTTCAATCTATCCACCTTCAGAGACCAAGACTTTACTTCAGAATTTGTAGCAGAGAGGTCAACTACAAGCTAAATCCCTCTTTAGCAGGCCTCAAATCATTGCCATTATCACAGCCAGGCGAGCTGTTTGAATTCTTTGCAAGAACTCTTGCCATTTGCCAGAGAGCAGTGTTGTATCCAGAGAGAGACCAGCTGAACCGGAGACCGCTGTATCCGGACCCACAGACCTGATCAGAACCAGAGACCCAGACCAGACCAGCAGAGTAGAGCTGACCCAGACGCTGTGCGCAGAGACCGTCCATGGCGAGTGAAGAAAACCTGACCAGATCCGTGGCGAGGCCCATTTATTTCAAAAATATATTGTGAGTACCTAGCAGAACTGTGCAGAACCAATCTCTTAGTTAAAATAATCTAATCCAAGCTATTTTAATCTAAGTAGAACTGCCTCCTAACTGTCACCTGTCATTTGCAAAGCTATCACCGGTCATTTCTAGTTGCTGGCTGTCACTTGTCACTTTGAACTTTTAAAATTTCAAATCGGAAAAACGACCTTTACCATATCGCTCATATCTCCAAGACCGTTTGTCTTAAGAGACTTGCAGTAACTTTCTTCTGAAAGCTGGGAATCTTGGCTTTTCAACGAACCTAGAACCGCATTCCTACCCCCTATAATTTTGCCGCAATCGCGAAAAACGCACTTGCGAATTTTACCGCGATTTGCAAATTTCTCCACGTGTGAAAACAGCAGTTTTCTTGCTTTCATTTGGCAAAAATTCGTTTAACCTGCTAGTTACTCCTAGATCCTTGCTAAAGTGAGCCTGAAATCATCCCAAGTATATTTCACTCACCCTGAACCTCTAGAGGGAATTAAAAGCATTTTAGCATATTTTTCACTTCATTGCCAGCACATTTAAAAGCATTTTGGGCCTGTGTTTCAAACTTCTGTAGTCTAAGCTTGCTGGGGTGAACTGAATTACAGTTGATTGCATTTCTGAGAACTGTGTGCTTTCCTTCCATTTCCTTGCATTGCATAAAGGGGGGAGGGGATTGCCAGAGAAAAGTGATTACATTGTTTTGTTGAAATCATATTGAGTATTTTCTGTATTGCATTTTCATTCAACATTACATCCATCTGAACTTATATAAAGCATTCTCTACCACCTTATTCTTCTGTTCCTATTCACAAGTGTGCTAATGCCAGACTATCCATTATTGATTACTGCTCAGATTCAGTGTGATATTTAATTATTAATTTATTATAAAGCGTGATATATATATATATTGTTTAAATTATCAAATAAACCTTTAAACTTGCAAAACAGAACTACTTCTTGGCTCAGTGGGGTCAGGGGGATTCCAAGAGAGGGGTGTTATATAGGGGTAGTCATCCAGAGCGCATGAACTGGACATAAAGATATATCAATAAGGGTTTCCATTCAGTATCCCAGGCTAGGCATTGACTTAGCTGTAGTGTTGAATTGAATCCTCTTACACAACATATGGGCAGAATGGGGGGCGGGACTTCCTGCAGAGGCATTCACCTGCTCCTCTACAACTCTTCATTGTTTGTTCATTTGGTTCCATGTTATTTTTTTCGACAGGAATTCTGCCTGAAGAAAACTCACTGATTTTCTCTTTTTTATTTGGGGTGGGCCGTTCTCCCTAAGCCCCCCCCTTTACCTACACTTATCCCCAGACCCCTCCCAACCCGTTTTTACCCCTTATCCACCCATATAATTTGATGGGTTTTTTTTCCGACAGAATTCTGTCAAAGTAAAGTACTTCAGCAGAATTCCTGTTGAAAAAATGCCTTGATACTGTTCATTCTTCTTCCTCAAAGTAGTGTTGGTTTTCAACCATTGAGTAATCGATATTACTCACTGTTCATTCTTCTTCTCCTCAGGGTAGTTCAATTACACTGATCCTCAGTTTGGATTGTGGGTCTTATTTTACAATAACAAATAGTGGTTTGGTTTGATGGATGTCGCTGGAGTTCTGATGTTACTGTTGGGTTGTAGGGAGTTCCTCTGCAGAACGGGAATCCTTGTCCCTCAGAGGGACAGGACCTTCTGTAAGGTCCCGCTCACCGCCACCCCTAGGGGGATTATGTTGTAGCAGGTTCACAGCCCTAGCCTCACAAGGAAAGGGTCCTCTCTGACTGAAACCCAAGATCTGTCAGTGTCCATGCCAGCAGATGTTGCAAAGAATTTGGCAGTTTCAATCTCCCTACTGAATATGAGAGTGTGGGAAACGCTCCCCCAATAGCAGTGGAGCGATTCCATGAAAGACATATATTCGCACCCTCAGGGATATCCGATGGAGGCCCTCTCCCACCGCTGTTCATCGACTCCATGCTGGCTAGTCTCTCTCCTACCTCTCACCTCTGCTTATCAACTTCATAAGGGCTGATGAGACTCCCCCACCGCTGCTCATGAAATCCATGCTGCCACGTGCACCTCTCGCAAAAAACAGGGACTGACCCGCCAAAACTGGGATGTCTGGTCAACCTAACTTAGGCCCAATCACAACATCCACGGTGAGGTATAGGAGGCAGAGTGGGGTCACGCGGGAGGGGCAAAAGCAAGAGAGCGTGGGACTGTGGGGACCTGACCCTCCTTCGTCATCACTCGCCAGTCTGCCAAAGTCATGCGCGGTGCTATACGGTGCGGTACACTGACACAGTCTTTAACAACTATCCCACTTGCGTGAGCGCAGTGGTCATGACCTCTTACTATTTCCACACGCGTCTGCGTCAGAGTGCGACAGGATGCATGGGCGTCATTTTAGGGGTGGGGGAACAAGGGAGTTTCCCCCCAACTTTTGTGGCACACCCACTCATTTGGCAGGGACCCAATTCGTTTAGATGCCATGTTCCCCCGAACATTTTCAGCAAAGTTACTGCATGCATCAGTGTGAGGGGAAACACTGCACCGCCACCACAGGCAGCTCCGATCTGCATGACCAGCTTCATGCATCAGTGTGAGGGGAAACACTGCACCGCCACCACAGGCAGCTCCGATCTGCATGACCAGCTTCATGCATCAGTGTGAGGGGAAACACTGCACCGCCACCACAGGCAGCTCCGATCTGCATGACCATCTTCATGCATCAGTGTGTGAAAGACGAAAAGGCACGAGATGTATAATCGCAGAGACAGATTTGTGGGGCTTTCGCCCATTAAACCCTTCCTCCTAATATCTCACCTGCCCCTCCGCGCAGGGAATCCGTTCCTGGGTAACACTGCGGAAAGTTTTGTAAAGGTGGCAGGTCTGACCGGGCAGTTGCTCCCCACCAACAGAGGAAGACAGGGCATGAACAGGAGCAGCCGCCAGCACTGCAGTAGGGGGTGTAGGGCCAGTAGGGGACACCGAAATGGACAGCCCAATATTTCAACAGTTGGTCTTTTTTCTTCGCCAACACCTGCCGTGCATTGGTCTGGAATTCAGATCTCCACGCCTAACCTGCTCTCAAAGCACTGCTTTTATGCCAGTCCACCTCAGAGTCCGCCCCCACCAGCAAAGTTGTATTATCCCACCTGTTTTTACTTTCTCCATTATGAAGTGGGCCTGCGGGTTAACCCTGCCCCTGACTTAGTGGAACAGGGGCCCCATGCGGCCCCTCATCTCTTTGCCAAATCTAAGGCGATGGGGCCTTGGAGCTATACAGTAAGCTTGACTGGACTTTCAGGACAATGAGACCGCGCCCTCAAATGTCCCCATTCTGGAATTTAGGACAGCAAACTGGGCGGCTACCCTACTCCTGTACACGGACTCCGGAGACCGCCGGCGGACCGGCTACATCAACGCGTTTGCCAGTGTGAAGGGGCCACATATGCTGCTGGCCCGGAAACACCCCGGAGCTGGAGTGGCCGGCCATCATGCGTCAGGCTACTCGGGCTGGCTAAGCAATGGGGCGTTTCCTGCCAATCCACCTGCCTGATTGCTCCACGTGGAAGTAGCAGGCAGGCAGCACAAGCGCACTCCCTTCCGGTACACCCGGCACCCCGCGCGCGCCACAGAAAGCACCTTCTACCTGCTCCCTGCCATTCCGGCTCCTTCGCCTTGCATTCTGGGACTTGCAGTCCCATCATGCAAAGAGAAATCCACGCAGCACCAGAGGCAGTACAGCGGACTGGGCAACAGCGAAGTAGGCAGCGCTCGGGCAGCATCCCGGGGGTGGGGGAGGGCAGGGCTTCACTAGAGACACTTCACCCCTGACATGCTCCCCTGCCCAGAGCACCCGCGAATGGGCATGCATTGACGGTGACCCTCGGGTAGTGCCCATGCTTATTCCTCTTGTGGCAGACCGTTCGATAGTACCCAAGGGGGGAGTTTAAGAAACTGCGTTGCAAATTGTGCCTTTTAAAGAATAAGTATTCAGTAGCATTGCTCAAAACTAATAACCGCACCGTGAAGTAACTAATCAAACTGGTCTACATTGGTCTAATAAGTGGCCCACACGAGCAAGTTCGGCCATTGCCCTATAGGCCAGTCCGAGACTGGTAGAGCGAGTTCCTGCTCTTTCATGCACATGTTTTTTTCATTTGAATTGTTATTTATACATGTGCGTTCATACGAAATACGATCACATGTTCAACATATAATCCCACCTGACATTAAAACACTATATAATAAACCCCATGTTCTAATGACATGGTACCATTTCCCCAATAGGAAATGTCCACTAAAATCAAGGAACTCGGTTTCCCTTCTAATGGGACATCCTGGAAATGGTGCAAGAATGCTGGCTTTGATGCCAGCAGACGCTGGCAATGCTGTGGCATCTGGGTATAAGGATAATGGTGGTTGGCAGAGGGCGTGAGCCCATGATGGCAGTACAAAAAGCCAAGGCTGCTTGCTTATTTGATGTTTGTTTTTCTCTTTGCATTCTGGTAGTTGTAGTCCGTGTTTCAGAAGGTGATAAGCCAAACTATATTACCCCGAATGCCAAGAAAAAGCAAGCCTGGATAAGCCTAATCTCGACAGTGGCACGGGGCATACTGGCATGTATGCCGACTAGTGGTGCCAGCCTGCGTTGTACGCACTAAAACAGGCTGGGCAGAATAGTGTGTGTGGGGTGCGGGGGGGCGGGGCGTGCACATGGGTGCCAATCTAACCCCAGGTCAGGCGCGAGATGCATATCCAGTCCGGTCCAGCTTTACATTCTCACGCGAGGTTGTGATTTTTACCTGTATATCAGCACTAGATGGGGTTAACGCATGGCGTGTCGCGCCTTCACTCATCCGTGTGAAGGAGTCACCAGGCAACACATGGCACCGACCTCCGCCCCTACATCGGGCAGCCTGCAGGCAACTCAAGATGCCCCCCCCCCATACGCCAAAGAGGCCAGCCTGGAGGCATCTGCCCACTGTAGATGGGGGCTAGCGTGTGACCATCACTCTTGGGGCCGTCTGAGGGTAAATGGCTGGCTTTGCCTACAAAAACCAGCTCAGTCGGTTGTCTGTGTGTGGTGGCGCCTAGAATCAAAAAGGAACACCACACAGCACAGCCAGCGGTTTCTAGTGCTGCGCCCATCTTTGCAGGGTTCACCTAGCAGGGCCGGTGCACGAGCAGCCGGGACACCTAAATACCAAACGATGCGAGCCGTCTCCTTGCCCCCCAATCTCCCCCAGCGCGGCCCTGCCAATACTGGGGGCAGACAGACAGTGGGGAATAAGTGTACAGCACGTGCCCCACACAATACCAGCTGCAAAAAGTGCCGGGGAGTTTGGGAACTACATATGACGTGGCACGGCGGCAGTCCCCTCGGTGTGCAGAGGGAACGATAACACCACCCTCATCCCAGCTCACGGGCTTGGGCAGTAACTGCGGGCAAACGTGTGTGTATGACAAAGCCGCCAGAATCAGCCAATGGCATCACAGGGCCGAAAGACACGAGGACTTTACATTCTGGTAGCCAACAGACTCCAGTTCACCACCTCCCTGCTTCCAGTCCTCAGCTTCGTTTAACACACCAGTGCAATCTGGGAGATGCAGTCTCAACTGAACCCATTCGACTAGCACACCTGCTCCTAGAAACATGGAGTCATTCATATAGAAACAGGTGACTAATGCCGTGGTACACTTCAGACATGGAAAACAACCAATTTCAGCATTTATATAGTTATATAAACTATTCCTATAAAACTCGCACCAGAAATACGTTCAGCCCTTTGCCCCCAAGGGTACTCATGTAATTGGATGGATGAAAGGCGGCCCCGGACACATCTACGACTCACTTCTGCGTCGTATAGATGTCAGACTCTACCCCGGAGCCTTCAAAACTATTTATACAGGAATCATTCCCATGACAGGCAGGTTACGAGCAGACTTACAGCAGGTGCATTAACCAGCCTGATCGATATTGCCGGGATTTAAACTCGTGACCGTCACTTTTTACATAGCTCTGAAACGGCCGCTGAACCGCCCAAGCAATCTTGCCAGGATTGAAACCTACATATAAAACTTTCAGGTGAACACATAAACTCGTTGCCGCGTGGTATTAACCTACTGAGCTATCTCACCAAAATGAAGCCTGTGACACAGATCACTGCAGCTAGTTCCTGGGGCGATATAAAAAGCAATAACATTTACACAAGATAAAACAAATGTGATCAGGGCTACCCACTATTAACAGAATAGAACAGCTGGACGCGCTGAAGCGAATGCACCTGCTGGCAAGAGAATACGATAAGCGCCCCCATTCCCCCCGCCCCCAAACTGGGACACCTCTGCAGCCCAGCTGCCTTTTCCCAACACCAGCTGTTCTTCAGAATGACAATGGGGCTGGCAAGCGGACTTTACTGGCACACCCCAAATACTCCCGGGGCTGCCAGGCATACTGGATCAGTGAAAGTGCACAATTCGGGACATTCAATGCAGCCCACCGTGTGTAAGAGTGTCGCCCCTACCCCAGGGACGGGGCATGTTACCTGACAGGGTTCTCGCCTCTGGCTGCAGGTCGCGGCTGCTCGTCTCTCCCTCTGCAGTCTGTCTCGGGCCGGGTTTCCGTCTCTCACTCTCCCCGCAGGTCTCGCCCCACACCCGGATCTGGCTTATTTGCAGATCTCTAATTCCTCGCTGGGAAAGCCCAGAACACAGAGGGAGGGAAGCAGCGTGAAAGGCAAGGAGCGTCCTGTGCACGGCAGCAGACCTCAACAATCAACCCTGGACAGCATCCACCCACTGCGGGCCTCCCTCCCGTGCTGCCAGCGCGCGCGCACACAGAGGCACACACACGGGCAGGCAGGCAGGCCTGCCCCTCGCCTCCAGCGGCCCGGCCCTCCCCCACAGGTCTGTCCTGTTCCTCCTCCCAGGGTCAGCGCCGCATGCCTTTCCCCAGCCCCGCGGCCCTACCCTCTCCCATTACCCGAGCCATCGCTCTGCTCTCTTTCTTGTACTAGGGGCCTACCCTCTGTCTACCCCCAAGCCTAGGTAGCTTCTAGTCTCTTTAGCCAGGGCCTCGTTTCACTGCTCCCATGACAACACAGGGCCCAGTCCTACCTCTCCCTTGGCCCCCAGATTCAACTCTACCCACTTTCTCCTCCTAGACCCAGATCTGCCCTATCTCTCTAGCCCAAGCCTATGTATATTCTAGTCTCTCTACCCATGTCCTCGCTCTAGTGTCGTCATAAATACACACCATGCCCAGTCCTGCAACATGCCAACATAGACACTAGTCCAGACCTGTAGTACTGTGAAGGGGTCCGCCTCTCTTCAGTCACACAAGAAGGGGGCCGACACAGAGCTGGGGTGCAAAACCTCTTTATTCTTACAGTGGCTGCCAGGCACTGGCGCCTTACCCTTCCCTCCGTCCCCTGGTACTCCTCACGTGATGTGAGTGCAGTGACGACACCACACTCCTCCTCCCCCCACCCCCCTTACTAAACACAAATTTCTTCTTTAGTTCATTTTGTTCAATGAGGCGGTGAGGTTTCTTGCGGGTTCTCTGGAGTCGAATGTCCATTCTTGCAGGGGGGCTTGGGGTGGCCTCCTGTGACATGTTCTCTCCTGAATCTTCTCTGTCTCCTTCATAAGGAGCGTCCCAGGTGGAGTGCCTATTATCTGGACTCCTGTTGGCAGTGGGTATGATTCCCAGCATCTGTCGGAAATGTGGCAAGTTTCTTGTGGTGGATCTGCGTTCCCCTTCTGCTGTGATGAGTGACCCTTTTGTCTCGATGATGGTGAGGGGGTCTTCATTGAATGGAGCCATGTTCTTGCGGTTTTCTGGTTGTCTGACTACCACGACGTCTCCTGGTGAGAGATCATTCTCTTTGGCTCTTTGAGATACATCAGCTGACCTTTTCATGCCTTTTTTCATGATGGTGTCCTTCCTTCTCATTTCCTGGTCATGTTCATACTGGTCTTCCTCAGCGGTTGCTTGTGGCAAGCGTGTCCTGATGTTGCGTCCAAACATTACCTCTGACGGCGTTTTCCCAGTGGTACTATGTGGCGTGTTGCGGTAGTCTCACATGAGCTGGTTTAGGAGCTTTTCTACGGGTTCTCCTGTGAGTCGCGCGATTTGTGTTGTGCGCTTAACATTGCTCATAAATCTTTCTACTGTGCCATTGGCTTGTGGCCACAACAGTGTTAATTTCCTGTGACGGAAACCCATATACTCTGCAAATGTTTTGAAGTCTTGCCCGGTGAAGGGGGGCCCGTTATCTGATTTTACCACTTTTGGAATGCCGTATGTGGCAAACATCCTGTCTAGTGCCGGAATGGTGTGATGCGCTGACGTGGACGGTGCTATCTGCAAGTCCGGGTATCTTGAGTGTTTGTCGACTACCACTAGGATGTGTTCCCCTCCTTCTATTGGTCCAAAATGGTTGACGGCTATTTCCTCCCATGTGCCTTCGGGCAGGGATGTCATGCACAGTTGTTCTGGTGCGGTGTATGGTCTTATGAAAGTGCATGTCGGACAGTTCTTGAGAAGTTCTTCCACTAGTGTGTCGAGCTGCGGGAACCACAGTTTTTGTCTTAACATTCTTTTTGTGGACACTATGCCCCTGTGTCCTTCATGGGCCAGTTCCAGGACTTTCTGTTGTAAGGTGCGTGGTATGATAGCTTGGTGCCTTTTCGCAATAGGCCCCCGTCAGACTTTGCGAGATCCTCTTTGACTGCTAAGAAGCATGCAATGTCTTGTTTCGTGTCCTCATTTACGGTTTCTTTGATTTGCTTTGCGTGTTTCCATCGCCCCGTTTCTAGGCACCTCAGAATTATTTGTATCCCTGGATCAGTGTTGGATTCCCGATCTATCTTCTCCAAGTCTAGACCCTGAGGTGTGTTGTTCTGGATGACATATCTTATGTATTGATCCGCAATGGACTTCTCTTGTTCACATTTGTCTCGTGGGTGACGTGAGAGATAATCGGCTGGGTTCTTCTCTTTGCTCGGTCTGTGTGTAATCGTGAATTGGTAGTCCTGGAGGCGGAGTGCCCATCTTGCTATCCGGGGGGGCATCTTGGCTTGTGGGTTGTCATATATGAAGATTAGTGCCTGGTGATCCGTGACTACGACAAAAGGTTTCCCATACAAAAATAAATGGAAATGTTTGCAGGCCCAGACCACTGCTAGCCCTTCCTTCTCAGCCTGAGAATATGCTTGTTCTGTCTTGGAGAGGCTTCGGCTGGCGAACGACACAATGTGCTTTTCTTGTCCTTCTCTTCCATCCAGTTGTGTGAGGATGGTTCCAAGTCCTACCAGACTTGCGTCTACAATGAGCTCCGTGGATTTTCGTGGATAGAAGTAAGCCATGCTTTTGGCGTCCGAGATGCGGTCCTTGATGGATTGGAAAGCTTCCTGACACCGTTGTGACCAGACAAATTCAGTGTTGAGTTTTGTGAGGGCCCTGAGGGGCTCACTGACAGATGCGAAATCTTGGATATATCTTGTGCAGTAGCTGGCAAGCCCTAGAAAAGATCTGAGGTTGGTTGTTGTGATGGGTGGCTCAGCATCTCTGAGTGCGCTAACCTTCTCTGGGTCGGGTGTCATGCCCTTCTCTGAGAATATGTGTCCAAAGAATCAAAGTGTTTTCTTCCAAAATTCACACTTCTTCTTGTTCAGGGTCAATTGGGCTTCCTCTAATGCCATGCATGCTTTCATCAAGGTGTCGTCGTGTTGTTCCTGTGTCTGCCCGAAGACTAAGATGTCGTCGCTATAGTTCAGGCAGTTGGGCACATGCTTGATGACGTTATGGATTTCTGCCTGAAAGATTTCTGCTGCCGACGATACACCAAAGCTTAATCGCTTATATCTAAATAGCCCGAGGTGCATGACGAAAGTTGTTATGCAGCAAGAGTTCTTGCTGAGCTCGAGCTGGTGATATCCTTTGTTCAGGTCCAGTTTGGAGAAAACAGTCGCCCCATATAGAAGATGTACCACATCGGTTATTCGAGGGGCGTGATGGCGTTCCCTCATGATGGCTTTGTTTGGTCTCCTCATATCTACGCATATTCGTATGTCAGATGAGTCCCTTTTGGGCACTGGTACTATGACGGAGACCCATGGCGTGGGACCTTCCGCTGGCTCTATGATGTCTGCCTCCAGTAATTTAGTCAGCTCGTTTTCAACTTGTTTTTGAATGTTGATGGGGATTCCCCTATAGTGCTGGGCTACTGGCGTGACATTGGTGTTGATGTGTAGTTCGATTTGTTTGTTTTTGAGTTTTCCCAGCCCTTTGAATAGTGAGGGGAAGATTTGTTCGATGCTGGCGGTAGGGTCAAGATACTTATGTACCATGAGTCGATATAGTATGTGTATTAGTCCCATTTCTGTGGCAGCTTGGTAGCTTAAGATGCATCTGCTGTCCGTGGAGGCTTCTTGGACATGCATGGGGATGTTTTTTGCGTGGTCCTTGTACCGGCATGACACCATGAGGAATCCTTTGCAGGCTAAGGGTACTTTTGAGTCGTAGGGTATGATGAGGGCCCTTGCGGGTTGTAGACGGGGGGTGTTTGGTATGCATTTGTATACCTCTTCGCTGATTACATTTACGGTCGCTCCTGTGTCCATGAGAAATTCAGCTGCTGTTTGGTTGACCTTTATCATGAGCGTGGGACAGTGTTCTTTCGCTGTGTTGTTTCCTAGTGCATATAGGTAGCCCCTTTTTCTCGATTCTTCTTGGTGTCTCTCCTGCCTGCGGGGATTCTCTTCTGAGGACGCACTTGATGCACTGTCAGATAGCGATTGCTCTACGAGGCACCTGACGTATCTCCTGGGTCTCCTTCTGGGTTTGGACGGCGTGGTTTTGGTGTCTCTCCATTCTCTTCTGTCTTGTCTTCTTTCCGATTGTTTGTCGTGATGTCTATGGCATGCCGTGTCATGGTGTTGGTGTGTTGCTTGGTGAGGGGCCTGCTGACTTTGTTCCTGCTCCAAAGTGAATTTTCCGTTTCTCCCCATACCTTTTATCTTGCTGCGGAAGATAAGGCGTACAGATTTGTAATGGTTTTCTCCTGCGCAAGCGGAGCATGTTTGGCCCATGGCGGGGCATTGCCCTTCATGCGGGTATTCATGCCCACACCGGTAGCAGAATGGGTCGCTGTTGTTTCTTGTGGCGCTGTCTAGCTTGTTGAGGTTCTCATATTTGCTTTGTGTGATTTTTATGTCATCTAGGTCCTCCACTTCCAGGGTTCGCGGATGTTGCAGTAGTCTCTTTCGGAATTCGTCGCTTTCGCATCCTACTATGATTTGTGATCTGAGGGCTTCCTCGTTTGAGTAGTTGTTAAAGTCGCAGTGCTTCATTCTCAGCCTTATGACGAATGCGTTGATGGTTTCACCTCTGATTTGCTTTGTGGTGTGGAAAATGTGTCTTTCGTAGTCCACATTTGTGTGGGGGGTGAAATAGTCTGTGAGGACTGACTTCAGGCTGGTATAGGTGTCTATGGTGTTTTCTGGTATCTCGTCTAAGATGTCCCTCACGTTTGATCCCACTGCATGGTGGAGCAGACTATGTTTCTGTTCATCTTCCAAATGGCCCTGCTGCTTTAAGACACACCTCAGAGTCCCTTAGCCACCTTTTCCATCTTGACCCAAGAGTGCTAGTGTCAGTGAGGTCAAAACTGGATGGCAGCTGTTATAGCAGGCTGTCCGTCATTCTTTTCTGTGTAGGTCTATTGGGGGTCACTGGGACAGTCAGTGACTCCTCTTCGGAGATGCTCATGAAGCGGTAGCTTTCTTTCCTTTCAGCAGTTGGATTGCCGTGCCCAGTCTGCCAGATGAGGCCTTGCCCTGTGTGTGGTGCGGCCTGGGTGCCAGATGGGGGCGCTGTGCTGTGTGTTGGGGCTTTCTGTGGCCTTCACCCAGTGGCGCTGTCTTTGTACTGAGCACATGCATGCTCTTATGGCTGCCGTCCCGCGTGGGGCGCTGTGCGGTGTTGTGGTGGGCCTTGATGGGCCTTGGTGGGTCTTGTTCTGGGCTGTGGTGGTGGGCGAGTAAAATTTGTAAAAGGTGCGGGCAAGTTTCGGGCGCGCAATGCTCTTACCCATGCTTGTGTGCTTGGAGAAGGAGGGCCACACCTCCACCGCTCTCAGAGGTTTCTCTGCTCTTAAGGTTGCCATTGGCGGGAAGTTTAAGAGCCCCGACCGCCCAGAGTGTTGTAGGCGGGGAGTCGTTGCTCCACCCGCTGATGTTTATGTGCACGAGGTCCTGCCTGCACCCGTACTGTTGCCGTCGGTGGGAGATTCTCTCGTCGCCACCGCCCGGAGATGTATGTGCGGGGAGCAGTAAGCTCCATCCGCCGATGCTGGTGTACACGAGGTCCTCCCTGGACCCGTGTCGCTGCCGTTGGCGGGAGACCTTGTCTCCACCGCCTAGAGTTGTGCACGTGGGGAGTCATGGCTCCACCCACGGATGGCCGGCGGGGAGCCTTCACGCTCACACCCGCTTCTGCGCTGGCACTGTACATGGCGTCAGCTGCACAGATTGAGAAATGGCGGCCTGGTGAGCTCGAAGATCGGCCTTGTCACCAATGTAGTATTGTGGAGGGGTCGCCTCACGCTGCATTCATGCTCAGCCTCTCTTCAGTCACACAAGAAGGGGGCCGACACGGAGCTGGGGTGCAACACCTCTTTATTCTTACAGTGGCCGCCAGGAACTGAAGTGGCCTTACCCTTCCCTGGCTCCTCCCCTTCCCTCCGTCCCCTGGTACTCCTCACGTGATGTGAGTGCAGTGACGGCACCACAAGACCTGGATTCTGGAACTTGTACTCCTGGATTTGCATTCTGGGACTTGTAGTCTAGGTTTAGAATAGGAAAAGTTACTGTGGTTCGAGGCAGTGCAAAGCACTGGACGTGGGAAGCCCAAGGAGAGAAAGGGATCCGCTCCCAGAGGGCTGGAGGAATGTACAGAAGCAGGAAGGAAACAAGCAATCTGGGGAGATTCCAGGAGACAATGACAGAATAAGAAGGTTGTCAAGCAAGGAGACCAGGAGAAACAAGGGAAAGAAGCAGATACTTGGAGAACTGGGCAAAGCAGCAAAACAAAGCGTCACCTCCAGGAAAGATCAGGACGCGAGGAGCAGAGGACAGAGCACTCACTATTTATGTGTTCCGGAGCTCAGCGGCAAAAGACGTGTTGCTGTGGGCAACGGACCAGGCCATGGCACTGTGCATGTGCAGAAGACAGACGCTGGCCCAGCACACATGCATGCTTTGGCCAACATGGCGGCCCCCATAGGCCAGGCCACAACAATGGAGAATGCTGTAGAGGTCCCTGAGGAGGTGGAACATGCTGCAGCGGTGCCCGGGGGCAGCGGTCCGGCAAGCAAACACCAGCGAGCCTGGCAGGAGGTAATGGTGCGACCCGAGCTGTAAGGTGGGGGCGTGACACTGTGTCCTCTGTCTAGTGCCCCCATGGCTGCGCCAGTCCCAGCCCTACCTCTGCATGGGCTCATCCTTGCTCTCTCTCTACCACACTGGCCAGCTCTACCACAGGCTCAGCCTTGCTTGTACGCAGACCTACCCAAAACCCAGGCCTAACTCTCCAATTGCACAAACCTACGCATATATATCCCAGGCCAACCTCTACCCTCTAACTACTCCAGCCACAACTCTATCCTCGTTTCTTGTCATAAGCCCAGACCTACCCTCGTTCCTCTAGCCCAAGCCTAGGTATCCACTAATCTCTAGCGCTGCTATGTCTACTTCCCGCCCAGTCCTGACTTAACCCTAACACAAGGATCAGCTCTGCCCCAGGCCAAGCCCTGCTTGTTCCCAGGTCTACCCTCTGTCTACCTCAGGCCCAGCCCTGCCTCTCCAGACACAATTCTGCCCATGTGAAACCCAGGCTCAACTCTACCCTCTTCAACTACCCCAGGCCTAGATCTATAATTTCTCTGCTCATGTCCTCGCTATAGCGCCCATGTCTAGCCAGGCCGAATCTGCCGCTGCCCAGGTTGAGCCCTGCCCTCTCTCTCTACTTCATGGTTGGCTCTGGCTCAGTCCCGTCTCCTCCCAAGGGCCAATGGCCAGGCCAGCCCATGTCTACTCAAGGCCCAGCCATGCCAGGCCTCGCCCGGCAAAACTCATTGCTCTCTCTCTACCCCATGGGCCAGATCTGCACCTCTACTTCCAAGAATGGCCTATTGCAATCCTAGGCCCAGCATTCCTATAGCTGCCCCATAACCTCCTACCTTTGGGGTCTCTAAGAATGATGAAATGAAATGTTTGGGGGGCTGTCCCATTAACCTAAATGGGATGAATATTTATTTTGGTGGGTGCATTGGCACGTATGCTATTCCAAAGCCAGACATGTGCTTTCCTTCCCAGGCCGACACCTGACCCTCACCACTTAAGACCAAGGCTTCCCCTCTCTCTTTGCCACAGGCCTTCCCTCTCCCTGTAAGAGAACTGCCTTGGTTACCATCCTCAGGCAGACCGACTCCTGCCTTCCTTTACTCTGAGCAAACCTACCTCTATACCGCAAACTCCTGGGGTCCAAGGCACACACTCATTTGGGGTGCCTTGAAAAATCAAATGATGGGGTCCAAGATTCTCTCTGATCACCCCACTCTCATTGCAGTAGTTTGATCTGCTGCATCTACATTGAACAAAACAATTCAAGGTCATTGATGACTGGTGAATAATTTCAGTTGAGGGCTATAACATCTCCACTAAATTATCATGAGCAAACAAGTGCAGTGGTGAAGCCCTACTAAATGAAGAGAGGTTTGGATAGGGGGCGCGGCAGAGGTTTCAGGGGGTGGGATGCCTACCTGTGAACATTTCTATCATAATGGCCTGAAATGGTACATTTTACAGCACACCTTCTTGAGAACAATTGGTTAAAAAGCATACAATTTACACCTGGTTCTCTAGGGTAACACAGGAATAATTCAATAGATGTCAGGCCACCAACACCAGAGAAGAGCATCGAACAACATGTTGATGCCTGTGTCCACAATATATTCCAGCATTTCCATTGTGAATCATTTTCATGAGACTGCACTCACCATGCATGTCAGTATATAAGTCCATGACAGTGCACACTATATATGCCAGTTTACTGTGTCCACGAAGCTGAGCCCACAATATATGTCATTGTTGCCACTGTAAAGCATATTCAAGAAGCTGTTCCCACAATATACACTAGCATTTAAAAGTGTAAATCACGTTCATGAAGCTGCACCAATTATGCCAGCATTGCCATTGTATATCACTTTTTTGATGATGCACCAACACTACATGCCAGCAGTCGTACTTTAAATTGCTTTCATTTGGCACCCACAATGTATGACAGTATTGCCACTGTATATCACTTTCATGAAGCAGCACCAAGGGTTTATGCCAGAGCTGTTCAAACATATGCCAACATTTGTGACAAATTGTGGGAATTTGTCCCTTCTCCGCAAGGGGGAGCTCCTCCATGTGAGGCTTGGGAGGTGAGCCCACTCTGCAATACCCTCCCTAGGGGTAGAGGCAAGTGGAACCTCACTGTTTGTCCTTTGGGGACAAAGACTCCCATTCTGATGAGGAACACCCTAAAAACCATCTCAAACATACCTCTGAGAACATTTACTATGGAAGAATGTATGAAGACGAAACCAGTATCAGCTACTGTCACCCAGAAACTGTAAATATCTCTTTAAACAAAATATCTCATTCAGCTGGGATGAGGAGGATGATATATGGAGGAAGAGAGAAGCCATGCGAGAGGGGAAGTCGAATACCCGGACGTACACCCGGGAAGTCCCAAGCATATGCCACGCATAAGGAGCGAGGAGGCTGGCAGAGAGAAAATCCTGGGAGTTACAAAACATGGCAGCTGCCTGCTGCAGAGAGAGAGTTGTTCATGCAGCATGCTATTACTAGAAAGGAACCCGAAGCCGAATCAGACATGCATCGTCTTACCTGATGGAGAGCGAGAGAAATAGTCGGATGCAGAGCATCCTGGAGTTCAGACAGAGAGAAAGCAAGGCGGGTAGCATGACCAAGAAAGACGTGTGGTGGACCAAGAGTCCCCCAAACAATGCCAGAACTACTCCGCAGACAGAGACACATAACAGAACAGTACTGGAAGTACCAAGCTACCATCCTTGACAATAGCATGAAAGAAGAGGCATTATAGGTGCAAGAGAGAACATGCCGACGGTACAGAGAACCGACCCCGAGCAGCTAGAAGTCCCAATGACGTTATCCCTAGGAGCCTCAGGTAACGGGCACAATGGGAGACCCCGGAGGGGAACGGAGAATCGTTATGGGACCAATCATACTTGTCCCAGTCAAAGTAAAGGGACTGTGATACTTAAACCCAGAGGAATAAATGAGAATCATTATGGTACCACCCATACTCGTGCCAGTCAAAGCAAAAAGACTGTGATACTTCAACCCAGAGGAGTGAACGAGAATAGTTATGGGACAATCATACTTGTCCCAGTCAAAGAAAAGAGACTGTGATACTTCAACCCAGAGGAGTGAACGAGAATCGTTACGGGACCAATCGTACTCGTCCCTGACGAAGCAAAGAGACTGTGATATTTCAACCCAGAGGAGTGAACGAGAATCGTTACGGGACCAATCGTACTCGTCCCTGACGAAGCAAAGAGACTGTGATACTTCAACCCAGAGGAGTGAACGAGAATCGTTATGGGACCAATCATACTCATCTTAGTCAAAATAAAGAAATCCATATATTGAAACCTCAAGAAGTGATTGAGAATCAATACTGCAATGCTCAGTCTTGTATAGGTACAGTCCAAGAAAGTAAAATAGGAGAGACGTGTACATGTTGGATAACTTTACTATGGGAAGTGTAAGGGTGCAGAAGTAGGAGACTGACACACAGGTGGTATGCTTTTGGTTAGAGACTTTTATTACAAACCAAAGGAAAACCCTAACTATCCCTATTGCTAAGAGGGGTTTCCCTGTCTCAGATAAACTAAGGAATCTCTCAGGAGGTCTTGTCAAAAGTAAATGGTCCACCGTTGTGTCAGGAGCCTATTTCCTTCCCTTACAGCGTAAATCAACTAAAGAAAATAGGAGGATCTTCTTAGTTCAAAAGGATGGCTCTCTTTACCTGAAGGATTTCTCCACCATTAGTTATAGGGAAAATGTAATGTTTGTAGTCAAGGGTAGGACATCAAAACAAATCTTCAAAAGGTTCCTTGGACTGACTCTCCACTAGGGTATAAAGAAAACACATTATTTTATCTCCACAATGTTCAATAACTCCTGGGGGAATGTTTCCCTTCCCCAGGTCTTTCTCAGGTTTCTTAAATGCCAAGATAATTACTTCTTCTCTTAGTGGTTTATAGAATGTTCACAAAACCCAAAGGGGTATAACTCCCTTCACCTGATCTCAGGCTTCCTTATAGCGCCAAGAGAATGACTCCCCTCTCTTGGCTGTTTGCAGATTCTTCACAACACACTAGGGGTTATGACTCCCTTCTCCTGGCGTTAGACATTCTTTCACCACCCACCTGGGCTTCCACTTGGCCAGGTATTACGCATACAATGCTTCCAAAACGGTGTCAAGGGTAATGCTTCCTTTCCCTTGTTTTACCTTTAGTCTCACAGTCAACATGGCTTTCTTTGCTGTGACTTTCAAGATTGATGAGGACACTTAAATGGGTTCAGATCCAAGACTTGCATACACAAACATCTGTTATACTCTCCTGTCAGGCAGTATTATTATGGGGTTCAACAAAGATGCTTTATGGCTGCAGGTCCCAGACTCACAGATACAGTTCCCCTGGCATACTCTCCTGCCAGGTACTGTGACTATGTTTACTTGGAGGTCTTGCTCGCCTTTATGGGTGTGGGTCCCAGACTCTCACTTTCTTCTTTACACATTCAGTCAACCTCGTATACTCCCCTGCCAGGTACTGAGACTATGATGATTAACTTGGAGGCCTTGATCACCTTTATGGGTGTAAGTTCCAGCCTCACACTTTCTTCTTGCCACTTTCAGTCCACCTAGTATACTCCCCTACCGGTTACTGAGATTATGATGATTAAGTTGGATGCTTTCATATCTCCGTATATATTCTTGGGGTTGGGGTGCCAGACTCTTAACCATTGTTTCCCTCCAGGTTCCCAGCTCCTACACCATATCCTTGGGACCCTTTCACCTGCCCTTGCAGACCTTTCTCTATGGCCCGCAGTGCTCTCAGGGTTTCCATGGTGCTTCTGGCACAAATCAGTGTTTCTTCGCCGGTCAGCGATCCCCTTATGCCTACGGTGGCTTAGTGGGGAAAATTTCCTTCCAGCAAGCTTGCTCCCTGCTCGCACATTCGCCAACCCAACAAGCCACCGGAGCCGCTTCCTCCTCCTTTCGTGATGACATGCACCCTTTGTGAGGTTCCGGTCTGCCTTCTCTCCAGTGCTTCCTTCTATGGACTGCTGGTTCCGTCAGGGAAGGCTCAATATTAGTCTGAATCCTTCCTCAGTTTTTATACACTGATCAAGTCCATATTGACTAGACTGCTCACTTTGGTTCTGCGCGGTACTCTGCAGTACTCTGTGTCACCTCGCCGTCCCAGTACTAAATGAATCAGTCTCCCAAGAACTAATAGAGTCCATCCTCATGGTACTTGGAAGGGTCAAAAGGAGAGCAATAGAACCCAAAATGGTCACCATCAAGGAATGGCAAAGCCAAGCAAAGTCTTGAACGTATTGTATGAACTGATCAAAACTATCTGAAAATGAACTATTGAAATAGATGTTTGCAAGAAGCAAATAATCTACAGGAGGAGGGGGTCATTCTCCTGTCTTTAGTTATTATTAGAGAGGTAGGTTCAATTGGGATTAGTTTGGCCGGAGGACAGATTCTGTTAAGACATTCACCGACAACCAACAAGCACCTTAGCTAGTTTTGTTAGGCAGGGACGACTTGTAGCATAGGGAAAGTTAGACCTTTTTCCTTGTCTTTAATACACTTTATAGTGAAATGACTTATCAGAGCCTGCATCCTTTTTCTAGCCGCTACACAGATCTGTGCCAACGTATGCCAACATTGCAATGAATAATAACTTCGACGAAGCTGCAACCATAATGCCTGCCAGCATTGCCTAAATCTGTTTGATGAATCTGCACCCACAATATATGCCAGCATTGTGTATAAAATTAATAATGCTTTGCCCACAATAACTTTGATGATATCCTGTACATATTATATGCTGGTGTTACAAATGGTAAATACCTTTCCAGATGCACCCCGACCAAACAAACACACATCATGCATGCAGTAAACACACCCACCTATATGCATGCAGACACACAAACTCCCCTCTCTCTCTCTCTCTCTCTCTCTCTCTCTCTCTCTCTCTCTCTCTCTCTCTCTCTCTCTCTCTCTCATACCCTTGCGTGTACTCTAAGGGTGGCATGTTGGTTGGTATAGAATGGTATTTATATTAAAAGAAAATGTAACTATCCCCAAGGTAAAGACCGGAGGGGGGGGTCTGCACTTCTGCTCTCTAAATGGTAGAGGGGAGGCACAGAGACCCCTGCCAAGATTCTCTATTATTGGTACGTGGTCGAGCAATCAAGGCCCAGCTTCTCAGGAGGTGATGCGAGCTGGTTCTTAAGTACAGTGTAGTCCCCGAGCACCCACGAAGGAATGTCCACACACTGTATCGGTTAAAACACAGTCTTTATATAATTAATATTTAAGGTCATATGCACAATTACGATAACTCACTTTGTACTCCGAAAATCAACAATGGTAAATATGTACAATTCTAAAGTGGTACCACTAACATTATTAGATCTCCTTAAAGTGCATACGGTCAGAATGACACACAGATCAAAATAAAGAGGAAACCAGCAGTAGAGAGAGGAAGGAAAGCAAGATGGTTGAGCAATAGGCAGAATACTGGTAACTACCGTTAAACACAGTTCTGTGTGGAGATCCCCCCTGCCTGGGCAACCTGTGGAAGAAAGATACAAGCCCAGTCCATATATTGTTCACACTAGACTTTCCAAGAGTTCTGCAACCCCAAAGTACCTGGCGTTGTAGCGTTCCTCGTCGGGGAAATCGACAACCTTTCTTGAGTGTCCTCCCTTTCAGGCAGAAGTCACAGGTCATCGAACGTCCGACGGAGAACAGGTCGAGCTATGATGGTGAAGTGGCTCGTTGTTCCTAGCGCTGCTCGTTGACGGGGAAGCGTAAACGTCCTGCAAGGAAGAGGCGTGCGGGGCACCTCGGTGTCGATAGTTCTGGACCGCTAAGAGTTGAAGAACTGTGGCCCAGCGAGGGCATCGAGTCGTCTGTGTCTCTGTGGTCATTGGGTGGTGGGAAACCCACCAGTGGATGCTCCTCAACGGTCAGGCCTTCTCCGGCAGGATACAGCGGCGACGATGCGGACGAGAGCGTCCTTGGATCAATGAAGTTCTTAGGCAACGGGAGCATGGCAGCTCCAGTCGGCGATGGTGGTCGGCGACAGTGGCGGACAACAGTCCGGGCGCTTCTCCTTGGAGTTCCGCAGCAGTCCCCGTTTCGGGTCGGCAGCCTGTCGAAGGTCTGTCTACCAGGGAGCTTAGGTAAAGATCAGCTGTACATGATGGTCCCTCGTAGCTCGGGAAGAGGGAGCCTTACCAGGTCCTCTCTGGGTCATTTCTTGTAGCACATCAGCTTTCAGATTGTGAAGGAGAGCAACAGCAATTCTTCTAGTCCAGCAGGGCTCAAGGTTAAGCTTCCCTCCAGTTACTCGTCTTAGTAGACTTCAGCTTCTGAACACAATTCCTAGCAGTGAGAGGTCCCCAGATATACTGTTGATCTCCCATTCATTCCGCTGGGTCATACTCAAGCATCCAATCACGACTACGGGCATTCATGCAGGCAGGCAGCCAATCAGGCACATGAGGTATTCAGGCCATTCACTCCTCTCCAGACACTCACAAGGTATGTGTATTGGGACAAGTACCGAGTCATTCAACACTCCAAGCTGCATTCATACCGGTTTCGGGCAGGGCTGTCTCAACCATTGTGTCAAACGCCAGATACTAGACAGCCACAACATAGAATGTATATTCGTCACACACTCCATTCACCCAGGTCCCACCCATAGGCGTACCCACAACATACGCTTGTTGAGAAGGCTCCAGCCAGTCTGGTCGGCACTTCCCCACACTACCATATACGGAACTTCCACCCAACAGCCAGTCAGGGGGAAGGGACAGAGGCAGGGCTTCCCGGGACTTCGGGAAGATCAAGGTAACAGGTGATGGAAGGCAAGAGGCCATGGGGGCCATTTTGCTCCATCAGGAATCTACTGATTCCAATGAAAGGGCCTGGGCATCCCAAAATGGAGGACGCTCAGGGCACCAGTCATTTCAGCATGGAGCTGCCACCAGCCCGTACCCTGCTCTGTGGGTCACACACAGGTGCCCAGAAACATACACTAGGGGCACAGGGTTGCACCCTTACCCATGGGTGCCATAAGGGTATCCCATGGGTCTGTTCACCAAACCAAAAGAGAGAGAGCTGCACCGCCAGGAGTCCCACATGAACTCCTGCGTGGAAAACACGACAGAACACACAATAAAAAGCAGTAAGGACAATGATACAGAGGCCCTGTCCATCCGATGCATTTCCAGCATCACAGTCGCCCCCCCCAGACTGAGGTGGAGGGTTCCTAATCTCCCACGGGATAGACACCCTCATCCAGACGGTCAACATACCTTCTGGAAAGGCCATCTGCATTATCGTGACTCTTCCCTGGTCTGTGCTCAATGGTAAAGTCTAGTCCTTGCAGACTAATGGACCACCTGAGCAGTTTCGGGTTTTCACCCTTCATCTGCATAAGCCACTTCAGGGGCTTATGATCGGTTTGGACCTTGAATGTAGACCCGGTAAGGTAGCGTCTAAAATGCCTAAGGCTCCAAACAATACTAAAACATTCCTTTTCTACAGTAGCCCACCTAAGTTCCCTACCCTTAAGTTGTCTACTGATGAATGTGATCGGATGTTCTCTTCCTTTGTCATCTAACTGGGACAAGACAGCTCCGATTCCGATGTCGCAGGTGTCCGTTTGAACGATAAAGGGCTTGCTGTAATCAGACACACACAGCAAGGGTGCCCAACACAGACTTCCTTTCAAGCCATCAAAGGCCCTCTGACAGTCTTCGGTCCAATTAACCTTCCTAGGCTGTTTGGGTGAAGTTAGAGCTGTCAGGGGTGCAGCTATGGTTCCATAGTCTGCCATGAAATTGCGATAGTACCCAGTGAGGCCCAAAAAGGCTCTCACCTGGGTTTGAGTAGTGGGAGTCTCCCAGTTCTGTACATCCTGTACTTTACTGGAGAGAGGTTGGATTTGACCCCCTCCTACCTCATGACCAAGATAGGTGACTTTCCCCTGAGCTATCTGGCACTTGGTGGCCTTGATAGTGAGGTTAGCCCTCTTTAACGCCTGCAACACTTTATCCAGATGAGTCAAATGCTCTTCCCAGGTGGAACAGTAGACGGCAATGTCATCTAAGTAAGCCACACAAAAGGCTTCCAGCCCACTGAGCACATGGTTGACTAATCTCTGGAAAGTGGCAGGGGCGTTCTTCAGCCCGAGAGGCATGACTCTAATCTGGTAGAGTCCTTCTGGTGTTGAGAACGCCGTCTTTTCCTTGGCATGGTCCGTCAGAGCTATTTGCCAATAGCCTGAAGTAAGGTCGAAGGTGCTCACAAATTTAGCAGCACCTATGGTGTCCACAAGGTCATCAGCCCGGGGCAAAATGTGCGCGTCAGTTTTGGTGACGGCATTGACTCCTCGGTAGTCCACACAGAACCTCCAATCCTTGGTACCGGCCTGGGAACTTGCCTTGTGGACAAGGACCACTGGACTAGACCAGGGACTTGTTGAGGGTTCAATAACACCCAGGTGACCTCAGCCTGGATGTAGTTCTTGATGGCATCTGACATACGGTAGCACCTGCTTTTGACAGGCACACGGTCACTCTTGTGTCAATCTCGTGCCTACACCACGGTGTAAGGCCTGGTGTCGGTGAAAACAGAGAGGCGTACTGCCGGAGCAAAGTCCTGCAGGCCTTCTGCTGCTCTGTCGTCCGATCGGGAGAGAGATGTACTCCCTCCACTGAGCCATCCTGAGTGTTTCTATGCAGCAAATCAGGAAGGGACTCAGTCTCATCCTCTTCTAGCCCTGAGGCTAGCAAGAGACATGAGACTTCGGCCCGCCTGTGGAAAGGCATGAGCCTGTTAACATGGAATATCTGGGGGGGCTACCCCAGAGGCTCCCATGTCAACCAGATAATTGACCTCGCCCATCTTGGAGATTATCCTGAAGGGTCCAGTCCACTCATCTGCCAAAGCCCGAGGCTTGGTAGGCTCCATCACGAGGACCTCCTGTCCCGGAGTCCAATCCACTTGCGATGCTTTAAGGTCATGCCAGTACTTATTCAATTCCTGGCTGGCCTTGAGATTCGCTGTTGCCTGACCCATCATCTGTGACATCCTTCGTCTGAGGCCTAACACATAGTCCCCCACTTGCTTGGCGGGACCTGGAGGGGTGGCCTCCCAACCTTCTCGGATCAAGGCGAGGGGCCCCCTCACGGGGTGCCCAAAGAGTAACTCAAAGGGGCTGAAACCAACACCCTCTTGAGGTACCTCTCGGTAAGCAAACAGCAGGCATGGCAGGAGAAGATGCCACTTTTTCTTGAGGGGCTCTTCCAAAGCACCTAGCATGCCTTTGAGAGTTTTATTAATTCTCTCAACCAGACCATTGGTCTGGGGGTGGTAAGAGGTGGAGAACTTTTAGGTTACACCTCACTCTTTCCACATGGTTTTCATGTAACTCGACATGAAGTTGGATCCTCTATCAGAGACAACCTCCTTAGGGAATCCAACACGGGTGAAAATGCCCAGGAGAGCCCTGGCAACCACCTTGGCCGTAACCGTCCGAAGAGGTATAGCCCCAGGGTACCTGGTAGCATGATCTACCAAGACTAGGATGAACCGATGTCCACCCGACGTGGGAGGGTCAAGGGGACCGACGATGTTGATGCCCACCCTCTCAAACGGTGTGCCCACTACTGGCAACGGTTGCAGTGGGGCGATGACTCTGCCTCCAGTCTTGCCAGACAACTGTCAAGTTGGGCAGGTCCTGCAGTGGGACTCCACTTCTACTCCCATCCGTGGCCAGTAGAAATGGGCAGAGAGCCTCTGCTTAGTCTTCTTGGTACCAAGATGACCAACCAAGGGCACCTCATGCGCCAACTGCAGCAGGAAGGGCCGGTAAACCTGGGGTACCACCAAGGGCACCAGGTTCAGGCTTAGTGGGCTCACTAACAAGGAGCTCACCCTCCCAATAAATCCGAAATGTCCTAGGCACTTCTCCTTGTGCCTGGAATAGGGCCTGTGTCCTCAGACCCTCGAGAGAGGGCACTCTCTCTGTCCCTTACAGAGGTCTGCCCGGGAGGGTCCCCCTTCAGCCAACAAGCATTGAAGGTCGGGATGATCCTCCGGGTTAAGAGCCTCTCCTACAGGAAAGTCTTCTGGCTCGTCTCCCACAGTAGTTGAGATGGGATTTACCACTGGGCCCAGCCCGTCCGGAGCATGGATCCCAATGGGTGCTGTCGGAACAGCGGGAGGAGCAGGGGCTCCCTCCACAGGGGCAGCCTTCTTACTCCTCTGTTTATTTCATGGCTTGGGTTTCCCCGTCGGCAAGGGTACCGGCCTCACAGCCGGACCCTGTGTGACCTGTGATCGGGTGACTGCCACAGCAGCCATGGGTAGACCATCCGTGATCATCCCCAACTCGACCAAATCATTTCCCAACAAATGTTTGCAGGCACGTTGTCCTGAACCAGGACCGGAAGCTTTGCTGTCTTGTCTCCAATCGTAATGTTGACTAAGGCTACAGGCGATAATTTGGGAGGCCCACCAGCTAACCTGGTGGTTCTCAGAGGAGCACCTACATAGTCCTCTGGCTTGAGCAGGGTCCTATCCACCACTGTCATGCATGCCCCAGTCTCTCTCAAACCAGTAGAAGGCTGGCCATTCAAGAGGACACTTCTTGTGGGATAGTCGCCAGTACTTCTGCGTACTGGTCCCAGGCCCCAAGGGACACTAAGGAAATCTCTACGGGAGCACCGAAGGTGATCCCAGTAGAGTAGGAGAGGACGGTGGCCTCCACCTCAGGTACGGAGTAGGGATAGGTCAGGCTGACAGCCTGGACTCCAAGTGCCTTACCCTTACACTTGGGGTCACCCCTTCGGTGATCCAGAGCCCCACAATCCAAGCATGTGCCGGGTGTGCGGGGTACGGTACTGGGACAAGGATACGGAGGCCCTGTCCCTCCGATGCATTTCCAGCATCACACCCAACTCGTCAGAGGGGTTTCCCTGCCTCAAACTAAACTAACACTGAAGGATCTCTCAGAATGTCCGTCAAAATCAAACTTCACCGTCCCGTGTCACACCCTACATCTATCCCTAACACTACAACTGAAGAGTAATATAATCCAACAGAAAGTTCCTTCTCCAGGAGAATGACCGCTCTACTGGAGGTGTTGTTCCAAAAATGTTCTCTTGAAAAAGGTTGTCAAGGGACTGACGCCCTTCTCTTGGTCTGTGGTTCCAGCAAAACCATGTACAAAAGTTTCTTGACCAGGAGAATGGCTCCCTTCTACTGATATTTGTCTGCACACTCCAATATAGTTCACAACAAGGCCAGTGGGAGTAACTCCCTTCCCGTGGTGTCTCAAGTATTTTCAAAGGACTTTGGTTTCCTCACCAGGAGAATGACTCCCTTCTTCTGGTATTAGAGAGGTGTTTTCTGCATCCTTTAAACTTTGTGTGTATCTTGCCATTCTCTCATGGTATCAGCAAAGTCCCAAATCTTTCTCTGGGCTTCAGTGGACTTAGCCCTGCCACTGCGATGAGGAAGATTTCCTCGGATACCTCTTTTACTGGCATTAGGGTCCCACCCCCTTCTCTGCTGATCAGTGGGCTTACCGCTCCCACTGAAAGTGAGGATGACTGTCAGATGTTTAGTTCTCTCAGGCAGAGTTCCCAACCCTTTCTGTGGTGGTCAGTGGGCTTATCTCTGTGACTGCTGTAAGGAGGGTCTCCTCGGATACGTGCTTTACTTATATTGGGGTCTCAGACCCTTTTCTGGTGGTCAGTGAGATTATCTTTGCCACTGCTGTGAGGAGGGTCTCTTCAGATACATGTCTGGCCCAACAGCTGTGTTGCTGCTTGTGAGCCAAGGGAGAGTCACCTAAGCCTGTCCTGCTTGCACCCATGTGTCTCGTTTGGGTCTCTTGTACCACCCGTTACCTTCACTAGGGCTTTGGTATGTCACCATGGCTTCCTGGGAATGAGGTTCGTCTCGGACTCTTCGGCTTCTCTGCTCCGCTCTTGTTGCACCATGGCATCTCAGCATGCAGCTCCACTCAGCTTCTTCTCGGTTCCATGCCTGGCTACTGGGAAGAATCCTGCAGATCCCTCACTGAAACCCTGCCTAAAGCCTCCACCCAGGTGGCCAGAGGAGGGCAGATGCTTCCTGATCCCGACCCTGGGGGTAGTGTACTGCGGGAGGATCACCTGGGTGGAGACAGGGCCCAGGGTAGGGATGAGATTCGATGGGATGAGACACAGTATTTCTCCTCTGATGGGGATATTCTTACCACTATGACAGAAAAGGGTATGGCTTATTGCCATTTCAATATCTCCCAACCTCCTGTTAAATCTAAAGTGGTAACACCCAAACCTATTATATTAAAAGAAGAATCCTTTCAGTCCCTAAAAACAAATATCCTCCTCAATACCAAGGGTACAATGCAAGGAATAGTGAATGTGTTGCCTGCTCTACACTATCTTCTTCGAATAAAGATAAAACCTACAGCCCCCCTGTTAGAATTATTAAGGGAATTACATCTACCTTTAAAATTATACCAGAAGTAGAACAACCTAACTTTGAGAATGTGGACTACATGTCCCAGAATCCCAAAGGGACTGAGATGAAGAAGAGGGCTGAAGAGGCATGTACGAGTGGAGGACAGGCAATTAGGCCTAACAACTGTAGCAAAGTTCCAGCAATTAACAGTAATGGTCTGCACCTGAAACCAATTGCCCCACCTGAGAGGCATAAAAGGCTGCAGCAGGAGAGAGGAGGAGGAAGGAGCTGGAGAAGGAGCAGGAGCTGGAAAGCTGGCAGTAGTAGTAGAAGGAGAAGAGCACATGGCTGGCAGTTCATGAGGACATGTGAACACTTAAGGGATGCCAGGACGTGGAGAAAGCAGATACACCTGCAAGTTCTGAGAGGGTTTTGTGTTCACAACCTCTGCCTTGCCATGGCTGCACTGAGAGAGACGTGCTGGAAGTGAAGGCCTTCCCAGGTCCGCCTAGTGGTTATGATTGCAGAGCCATGCTATAGCCTGAGGCCCATAGCAAGAAGCAAGCTGAGGGACGGCGGAGTGCAGGAGACTCCCAGTTGGCGTGGCCGGACCTAAGACACCCATGCTGCAGGTGGGTGTGGGTCTAAAGTGTACCCAGAGCCATAGTAGAAGAAGAATCCGGGAAGGTGAAGAAGCCCGCAGCCGCTGTGTTCCTGGAGCCGGTGAATGAAGCTCAGAGTTCAGGTTCACTCTGAAAACCTTGCCAGCTCCAAACTAACTTACATGCAAATAGAAGCAAGTATAAACTGTTTGTTGTTTTGAAGAGTCTCGCCGACAATGGGAATTTGCTGACAATGGAGTCCGCTGCTGAGTTTGCTGCAGTCTCTGTTAGCAGTGTCTGTTTAAAGTGTCTATTGGTGCGAGGAGAAGCCTTCTGACAAAAACCCCTGCGAGGCGCTGCTGCAGTCTCTGGCAGTCTGGAGCAGGAGGAGCAAGCAGTTGGTCGCAACTTTTCCAGTGGGTGGGACACGCAAGTACTAACTTGTAAACGTTTGGGGGGCGGGCTCGGCCCATTGAACTACAACCAGGACAGTGGTAAAAACCCAGGCCTCCCAACCCTTAATTTTCTTCAGATTTCGGTATTACTGACAGCGCTTTTGCACCCCCTCTCCTCCCCTAAATCTGTCCCGAAAGCTCTGAAAGCTCATGAGGAGAGGAAGGGGCGGAGTGGTCCAACCATGGCAATCACCGAAATGACTATGAATGATAACAAAAACAAGGATCTGGACTTGGAAGCCGCTTTTGAGGCTTGTAATGGGACTTTGTCAGGGAAGGAACCAACAA
This sequence comes from Ambystoma mexicanum, assembly GCF_040938575.1. Taxonomy (NCBI): domain Eukaryota; kingdom Metazoa; phylum Chordata; class Amphibia; order Caudata; family Ambystomatidae; genus Ambystoma; species Ambystoma mexicanum. Next base: position 1,228,599,328 of record NC_090926.1, read on the forward strand.
TTCAAAGTGTGTCAGATGATTGTGGCTATAACAAACAGTCACTGCCTCTATAGTCGCAAGTAGTGGGCAACACCCTTACCCAACGGCTAACTTTGGAAAAACTTTCCCATATTGCTCAAGAAAATACACACGAAAACACAAATGGGGTTATGGACAAAATACATGTCACTTTTGCTAAGCATCCTATGACTGTTACGTCTATAGAGGTGGTGAGTGAGCATGCAAATAAACCCCTGGATATCACAGAGACTAACTGCAAGAACATAAATGTCCCACCCTGAGGACGCTACTAATGTGGGTAAGGCCAGGCAAGGATTAGTGAGCCATGCTATCTGGAACGGCAATAACATTAGCGTTTTGGATCACTCCTTTGAAAAACTGTATAATGACATTGATGGTATCTTGGAGAGCTGTCATCGCACAGCCCAGAAAAGAGATGGGGGAGGGAGGGTCTATTACAGAAGCAGTAACTGAAGGCCTTGCCCTGTCTTATGGTTTGAGCCCTCTCCGTAGTTCAGTCCCCGACCAAACTCATACCATGCAGTCCTGCCCAATTCTTAAACAGCTACCCAGCAATAACTATTTTACACCGAAAAACATCTCTCTAAGAAGGGACTCGAACATCATGCCGCAGATGGAATCGCTCGGACCAGCGTCAATCTCAGCTCTTCGCCTTGTCTTAGAATCCCTACTAAGAATCTATGACAACATTAAAGAGGTGGTCCAACAGAATGCCCAGAAACGAAACACACTAGATGTCATCAAGAAAGTAGTCCATTTAAACACCCAAAAGCTAAACTCACTGAACAACATTAAAGAGGCGGTCCAAGAAAATACAGAGAAGTTAAACACACTGGATAGTAGTAAGGCTGTGACCCAAGACAATGCCCTGAAGCTGAATGCACTGGAACAGGGTGTTACACAGTTGCTATCTAGTGCAACAAAATCACACATCTTGTCTGTGGTGCCTGATGAGAGGGGGAATGAAGGAGTCAATGCCTCAAATACAGATAACCTATCACCACACGATGCCTCAGTATTGGTTGTGGGCTCGAGATTTATTGAGGACCATTCACAATCTATCAGATTTAGTGGATCACCAGATAGTTCTACACCATTGGCCGTTCTATGTGCCCAAGAGACTGAAACCACTATGGTCTCTCGTAGTGGCATAGACGAAGAGATGGAGCAAACTAACAGTGCCGAACAGGAATCTAGTGCTCACAATCACCAAGAGGGCAGGATCAGAGTAAATAGACAAAAAAGAAAGGGGAAAGAAACAGCAGTTGACCAAAAAAAGACAAAAAGATGCCTGTTCTAACGAAAAACAGAGGTAACAACTCAAAATTCTTTAGCGCTTTGTCAGCGCGGGCAGAGGAGTGGGACCAAACTGAGGGTGAATCGGATCAGAAGACAACACATATGGAAGTGTAGAGGAGCAGGTGAATGCCTCTGCAGGAAGTCCCGCCCCCATTCTGCCCATATGCTGGAAGACGGAAATTGCGACATGTGCAATACCAGTGATGGTGCCTATTCCACGGAGAGCCTTTGAGACAAGGTATCCGTTGAGAAGCCCTTATTTGATGTATCCTCTTGGAGGTCGTCCCTGAAGGAATATGAAGATTAGAAGAAAAGAGGCTGGTGACGTCACAGGAAATAAGCGTGACGCACTGAGGGGAATGGTTGAAGAAGATGCATAGACCTTATAGACACTGATGACAAAGTAAAGAATCGAGAAGACATTCATATGTGGAACTAAATTGCACGTGTGAAGAGCACTGCAGAAAAATGCAAGCTGTTTTATAACTGTATCGATGCTGTAACGCAAGTAGATTAAGTAATCATAAAGGCTGGCTACACGTAGTCAATAGACTGCAGGTGGTGCCGCCATTATATAGAATTCTGGACATCGGAGTCACAAATTTAGTTAGCTCAGACCCGTGAAAAAAGAAGGATCAGAGGGCTGTGTCCCAGCAAGAAAACAGCTGAAGATCGAGGCAAGGCTTGGAATAGCTTTCTGGCCTGGTGTCAAAGGATGGAGCGGCCAAGAACCGGTTATCTATTCTTGAAGAACAGTGGATGTGAGAAGTTGAATCAGCTTTTGTTACGGTGCAAGAAAAGAACACCAAGAGTACCAAGTTTATTAATTCAAGACAATTAAATGCTGCAAAACAGGCAAACATACAGTCTCCTGTCAGGTGAATTGAGGATGGAAATAGGAGTGGATGTGCAGACCTGAGCTATGATGAGGATGTGACTATACTCCCTTTTTATTCTCAGGAGCCTTGATATTTTGCAAGGCCAAGTTCAAAGACAATCTGAATGGCAGAAGGCATGAGAGATGTAGGGTTAATTGGGTGGGGAGACATGGTCAAGTTCACTCACCAGCACCTGGGTTACCAGCTTTTGTACTGCTAGCGAGCTGAATGTTCCATAATGGCTCGAGCATGCCATTCCCATGTAGGATTTCCTAGGTTGCCACATATTATGATGCCACTTATGTCACATTTTTAGTATTTTAGTGTGTTTTTTATGCAAAATGATTGAGAGCACGATTGAATGTCTGTTGATGTCTGGTGTAACTCCCTGTTTTAGACAATTGAAAATAAAACAGTCGGAGGAGACGTTTTGCCAAACTTTCTGAGTCTGTCTTATTTTTTGGTGTAAGAGTTATTCTGCATCCTTGTATGACATGTTACTGATTTAAAAGTGTCCATTCGTGGGTTCAGAAGAAAAGCGTGAGGGGACCAAGAAACCCACCAAAAAGAAGAAGCAATTGAAAAAATCTCTATCTTCTTTGAAAACCCCAATAACAACAACGCTGCAGCTTTGTCCTCTTCTACAAGTACAACAGAGCCTATAATAGTGAACGTGGAAGAGCAGAGCAGCACTAAACCATTACATTTGAGCATGGGGACATCTGCATTGGCCAAAATGGATGGGAACGATCAGTCCCAAAATCTTTTAGCGGGAAACAATCAAAAGGAAATCCTAAAATAAACTATACCACAAATGACTTGTAACACTTTCAGGGAGAATAATGGGCTGGTCAACAAATCTTGAACCATGTGTCAGCGTCACATGAATAGGGGTCAAATGATAAAGGGGTTCCAATTAATCCCTGCACTATGTGCGCTGCATTCAGATGATATACAAAGGGTAGACTTCCCAAAAAAAGTTGCTAAGAGCTCAGTGTGTTACTTTGCCACTAACTTAATAGCGCAAACTGTGTGGAACAATTAGGAATCCCTGAAATCTCTGGGCTATGACTTGGTGGAGCTAAAAAATAAAGAATCAGCAGAGTCGTTTCTGCTTCCACCACCTAGCGTCACACCAACGGACAAGAACACCTCAGGCAATAAAGCAGATCAAGCGAACACTAGAGGTGGGTCAGAGGATTGGTTATGGTTGGAGGCGGTAATCGAGATGTTTAAGAAGTCCAAATCCAATCAGACCAGTCTCTTGGGGAAACAGGTTGAGAGTGGCCTCTTGGAATCTGTGTGGGTTCCAGAGGTTAATTAGATCAAATGTTGAGACCTTAAATACAGTAGGTGTGCTCTTGCTGCAAGAAACTATGTCTGTAGAGGCTTTTATATTGGAGGGGTGTCATACCTATTGAAAGAAAGTGGCAAGAGGCAATAAAGGTCAGCAGAAAGGGGATCTTGCGATAGCAGTAGACCTGAATTACAACTATACCCATTCTGAAGTTTAGGTAAAGTCTCCGGACTTGATGGCTATCAATGTACACTTACCATGTCGAAAAGAAAATTTACTTTTGTAAATGTATATTGAAACCATGCAACTACAACATTAGCGGATCTACACACTGAATTGGACACACTGTTTTTTCATAGTTGGGGAAACCTCATAACTAATTTGTTGTACTAGCAGGAGACCTAAATGCTGCATGAGTAGACACGCAGGGCTTGATAGGGCGATCTCATTTTGAAACGGCTGCCTCAAATAGTGAGCTTCCTGGTCTCTGTTGGAATCAGTATCTCACTAGTTGTGACATGCAATTTTGCACTCCAGTGGAGGTGCAAGCCCTAAATGGGTTCTTTACGTGGTCGAGGTGCCTAAATAAATCTTGGATTGTCCATTTCTATGTCTCCCCGTGTTTGGCCAGCATGTGTGAACCTCTGATTAAAGGTGATTCCCTTGGGAGTGATCCCACACCGTTACGCCTCAACACGGGCCTTCGGTTGACTATGCAACTGACAGATTACTGTGCTGTTTTTCATTACACCAAACAGGGCAGATTAACTGTGAAGTGGAATGCAAAGGCATGTAAGATCTATATGAGGGAATGGGAACAAACGTTGTTGCAGATGGGCTTTCTGGGTGGCTCCCTAAACGTAGAAAACTACAACTTTACCCTGCAGTTATACATAATAAATGTTACTATTGGGGGAAAGCCCATCAACATACATTCGATCATAGGGTGAAAGAGGCAAAGATAGTCAAGAGGAAGGCATTGAAGGCTCTCCTGCTTAATCATGAGTGGATGGCTGGATACAACAAGGCAAGAAATAGGTTTGACTATCTATAAAGGCACCTTGAAAGTGATTAGAAGGGAATCCCACAACAGAACAAATCAAGAGATTATTAGAACTATCCTTGATGGAGATTCCTCTAAATTTTGGTCACTTCTGGGAGCTAAAACCAAGGGGTTGGAGTGGGGTATGATATGTCCTATATCATCGCAGGTATGGGTCAGCTACCTGCAGGAAAAATACTCCCTACCTAAAGATGAAATTACATCACATCTGTACACCAAACCAAGAGGTGACCTTACTAGCTACATCTGGGACGAAGAGGATATTGCTTGGGTCATTGGGAAAGCCAAGGCATCGAGGGTGCCGGGTCCTGACACTAGTCCCCCAATACTGATCAAAAAAAATATGAGTGCCTGAGTTAGACCGTTGAAGGAACTTTTCAATAAAGTCTTTCTCTCGGGTAGGGTCCTAGAGACATGGAGACAGTCCCTCATAATACCCATTCACAAACAAAGCGGCAAGGCTGACCCAAACAATTACAGGCCCTCTTGGACTTATCAAGTAAAATCTTCGCAACTTTGTTGCTGAAGGAACTGAGAGCAAAAACAGCCTCACTGCACTTGTCTCCTTTCCAAGTAGTTCCAAAATACTGGCTATTTTCACTATTTATGTTGTTTATAATTCACTATGAATGTTTAGTGTGAGAGCCAGTTTGCTTTTGTTAAGAGTTATTCTCCTAGCCTTTAGACTAGTTAGGGAATTCCCTGATAGAATAGGTTTAGTGACAATTTATTTGAAATCTTTTCTTTAATAAAATATTAAATTTTCAGAAAAACACAAGCAGTTGTCCACCTCGCGTTACTGACCCCTCACATATGGTGTCAGCGGTGGGATTCAACTCGCTTGATACAAACTAGGGACCCAAATACTAGTGTGGGAATAAGATTCCTGCATGAAAATAATAATACATATTACAGAGGGAGAGGAATTTGTGGTACATGTAAAATCTATAGATACCATTTTTCAATTGAAACAACAAATAGTTGATAGAAAGGACTTTCATCTAGACCATCAGACAACATTTTTTCACCAAAAATCTTTCTAATAATAAAAGGGCATCAGATTATCACTCAAAATCTTACAGTAAAGTTATGTTGGATCTTAGTACCTCAGATTAAAGCTTCTTCCTCCCTTTCCATAACGCCACCTGATATTGAAATTAAGGGGGACGAAGAGCCCGAGATATCTGGAGAAGTGTCGTCTGAAGAGCCTATTGAGGTAGACAGGATATCAGGGTCAGAGGTTAGTGATGAGTACTATACTCCCCTATCTGACGATCCTGAAGAAAGTACTGGCAGAAAATTATTATCTGAAACTGCCACCATGACCACAATAAACAAACTCCTGGTGAAATTAACTGAACATCAGATCCAAGTTGAAACTAGGTTTCAGGAGGCTCTCGACAGAATTATAAGTTCTGCACAGAGACCTGTAATTCCACAGGGAATATTACAACCATATAAGGAAGGAGAAGCTCTGGGATTTTTTTCTCAACTTTGAAAGGTTAGCCCTCCAGTTAAATTAAAGACCTGTTATTTGGCTACCCTTCTCAAAGGTGAGATTCAAAATACTTATCACCTTCTCAACCCATAAGGCGCAACCCCTTTCGCTGAGATCAAAGAGGAATTGTTAAAGAAGGTGGGTCAAACAGAAAATGTCTATAAGCAGAAATTACGTAACATAAATTTAAACCCTGGTGAAACTCCAATAGAATTAGCTGCTAGGATTCAAAACACTTTATCCTTTTATCCTTATGGTTAAGGAAGAAAACATTAGCAGAAGTATTATAAACACTGGCTATAAAACATATATAATATTGTAGGGACATTAAGATCTACAGAACCCTGCTATACTGAGCAGGAGATACTGATGGTGTCAGAAGATCATGGGTCTGATATGCGAAAAATTGGGAGCAGGCACTACAGCACAGCCCATATACAACATAAACCAGACAGGTCCTGATTTATTAGGTTGCTCAGTTGCAACACGCATGGACACAAGCACCTGTTAGACAAGGAGGGATCCATGAATACATTCTCCGGCGTTGATATATTTATGCTACAAGAGACCTGACTAGATAGCCCTGTATATTTTGAGGGCTATCACCTGTACCACTTATTTGCTAAGAAAGGTACCAAGGGGAGACCCTATGGGTGGTTCTTGGTTAGTGTTAGTCAGAGCCTGGGCTCACGTGAAGTCTGGCGCATCCCGGATGACGGCTATGCACTTGGGGCGGAAGTTAGTAGTAATATCAGTAATGTAAGATTCCCTATGTTAATTATTAACATATACCTTCCCCCCAGTTTAAAATCCATTAGTGGATTCTTTTGTAATTTAGAGGAATGTTTAGCCATGAACCTTAGAAATAATGGTGAAGATGGGCTAGTTCTCCTGGGAGGGGACTTTAACGCACGGTGTGTAGACCACACACTGGGTGTGACATACTCTGATGTTGCCCCTAGAAGTATCATGTTGCAGTCTAGTGATAATCTGGGATAGAAGATACTGACTGGGTTCCTCCAGCAATGGGATACCAGCATGCTGAATGGTCGGACTCATGGGGATGTATCTGGTCAATATACTTGGGGGGGGGTTTAACTCCTTAGCCACCTTGGACTACATGTTTGGAAATAACAACTGTCTGTTGGTAGCTCGAGAATGACAAATCACAGACCTGGGTTGTAGGGATCATTTCTCATTGGGTTTGGTACCGCTGCAGGCACGCGATAGGCAGCCGGTGGCACGAGAAAAACCTGGGTAGGATTGGGATTAAGGTTGCCTCACTTGATATCACTGATATTGAATGTTTGGGGATTTCAAGCCGAGATGAAATGGAGGATTGGATAAATCAATTAGCCACATTGACTGGTAAGTGCAGTATGAGGCCTTACACGGTATGTTCCAAAAGAAATAACCTCTACGATCCTGTAGTTCCGGACGCTAAGTACATTATGCACAGGGACATTAGAAGGATTAATGTCTTAAATATCCCTAGAGAAGATAAGAAAGCCAAGATAAATAAGAACAAGAATGGACATAGGGGATGGTGTAAGCGCTGGAAATTGTCTATTAAAAACCAGGGCTGGCAAGATATGATTAGTGTCCTGTGTAAGCAAAATGTTAAGGACGTATGGAGGCAGCTAAATAAGGCTAAGGCAGTTAATAAGGAGAAGACACTTAACCCCACCCAGGAAAGTGAATGGGTAGAATACATGTCTCAGGCTAACAGAATGGATAATCCTACGTCCCTACCAGTTTCCTGTTTGAATGGGTGGCACTTGAACATTAGTGAGGAGATTCTTGAGGAAAAGATTCAGACACTAAATAACTCCAGAGCGCCTGGCCCCAATGGCCTTGCTAATGCGGTCTTGAAGATGAATCCTACCATTGATGCAAAATTACTCAACATTCTCTATGATAAAGTTTGCACTACACAGAGAATTCCTAGGTCATGGCAACAGGCTTTATTGATGCCTGTCTATAAAAAAGGCGAGCGGACTCTACCAGTGAATTATAGGCTCCTGTCCCTGTTAGATACTACAGGAAAAATCTTTGGGACATTTGTGCTTGAAGCCCTTTAAAAATGGGGAGATGACTCAGGCATACTGAGTTTTACACAAACTGCGTTTAGGCCTGGCTTTAGTACTGGTCATAATATCTTGGTGATGGATACCCTTTATAGGGAAGCTTCGGCCTCTAGGGGGTGGGGGGGAGTGCCCTTTACACCATATTTGTGGACTTTAGGTCCGCCTTTGATGGGGTCTGTAGACAAAAACTGTGGGCCAAGATGAGGTGCTGGGGATGTCCAGGATGGTTACTCAGTGTATTAAAAGGATTACATCACGAGACATCGGTACGGGTAAGGATGGATAATACTGGTGGATTGTCAGCACCTGTGCTTACTAGTATGGGGGTCAAGCAGGGGTGCACACTTGCACCCCTGCTTTACTGTATTTATGCGGCAGACTTACCACTGATATTTACCCAATCCAAGTGGTGTTTACCCAAGATAGGGGCCCGGTTGATACCTTGCATGTTATATGCAGATGATCTTGTGTTGTTTAATTTCACTTTTGGTGGTATTAAGGCGATGATCGAGAAACTTATAGAAAACACAATTGATAATGATTTGACAATAAAGTTGGAAAAAAAGTTAATGATTGTGGGTTAGAAATTGACAAAATGTCCGGTGCTTGCAACTAGTTTGGGTATAATCGAGAAAGTCGATAAATACCCCTACTTGGGGTTGGAGATGAGCCCCTCAAGAACTTATTCTTATATTAAGGAAACTAAGAGGCTTAAAGCAAAGCAATTAGTTAATTTAATTAGTACATTTTCTACTCAAACTGCGGGTTATTCATTAGAGGGCATCACGGTGCTGTACAAACAATGTTTTAGCCCTATGGTTCTTTACGGACTGGATGCTCTTGCTATGTCAGATTTTTTATGGCTTGACAGAATCGAAGGATATTTTTGGAAAAAAGTACTTAGTTTGCCAAGGACTATGCCCATGGAATATCTTAGACTTGAGACGGGCTTGCCATCACTTGACGATCTAGCCATTATGAGGCAGTGAGTATTATATTCGAAAAAGAATACCCTGCCGCAATGTGAATTTTTTAGGATAATGGCAACTGTGACGGATAATAAGCAAACAAATGTAAGCTGGGATTTCGACACATGGGTTGTAAATGGTCTGGGGAAAATAGCTTGGAAACCAGACTTTAGAGGTGGTACCATTTTTGAAACACTAAAGTATATATTTAAAAAGAAGCTATGTCGTTGGGATTGGACGGAGACTTATGCCCTGTTTCTATAGGTTGCGGTCCCACGCTGGAGTGTCGAATGTTGCACACACATATCTTAAGGTGCAAAGATACTTTATATGTTACCCCAGCCCTCCTTTGAGAATGTTTCTGCTGAAGCTTAGGACAAACCAGCTGCCTACACTGATGCATCTTGGGCCAATTTACAATATTGCTCGTAAGGAGCGTACATGCCGGATATGTTAAAGTAATAGCATGTTGGAAACTACCAGTCACCTGCTTAACGAATGTGCGGGGCTTGCATCGGCTATCATGGCGATCCTTGTTGGCTTTGTACATGATATCGAGGCCATAAAGTCAGACCCATTCTGGACATATTGTCTGAACACTATGAATGGTAAGGTGCATCTTGCTCTGTTCAGCCCATGGAAAATGATTTGGAAAATGTTGCCTAGTATACAACCCTAATGCCATATTGTACTTAACAGTTGTCTGTCAGGTTGGCTGGTCAACTGAGCTTGGCATATGGAGTGACTATGGGAGATTTTAATAGGTAAACTGGTTCTCACAATTTTACTATTTATGATCTTAAAAATGATGTGAATTGTGTTATTGTGTTATTTAGGGAAAATACTGATACACATGAATCAGTCTGTTGATGATATTATGGTTTCAACGATACAGGTTTTTGAGTTTATTTTTACATGCAATATAATGCATTGTGTTTTATCTATTCAAATGTAATCGTATTTGCTAAATGATTGTAAAAGTTATTATTACTATATACAAATAAATTAAAATAAAAAAAACATGTTATCCTTATGGTTAGGGAAGAAAACATTAGCAGAAGTATTAGAAACACTGGCTATAAAACAATGTATTCATTCTGTTCCAATTTACTTACAAAAAGGACCAGTTTGCTTATGTTAGGAGTTATTCCCTTAGCCTTTAGACTAGGTAGTGAATTCCCGGATACAGTAGGTTTAGTGAGGATTTATTTTAACTCTTTTCTTTAATAAAATCTTTAATTTTTGAAAGAAACATAAGTATTTGTCTGCCTCGCATTAATGACCCCTCACAGTACGTTCCAGCGAGACCTCAGGTGTACTCTCTCAGATGCTCGCCAGCATCCTCTATTCTTCTCTTCCTTGGGTCTGCCATCCAGGTTTGAAACTCCAGCGTGCGACAGTCTCCACCTCTGCTGGTTCTCCAAGCTGGGCTTGAGAAGTTCTTTATGTTGTGTATGGCTTGGCTATGCAGACGGCTTTGCAGAAGGAATGTTGTGATGTCATGTGGAGTGCTTGTGTCTGAGTGTTGGAATGCATGGGTGAATATTCTAACCTTGTCAGTTGGTCAGCCAGGGGCCTGTGTGATGGGCTGCCAGTGTTCATTGTCCTATATGTAATTTATATGTAACCTGTTTGACTGCTATAAAGATGCCTATGGAGCTGGAAATTAACCTAGCATGTCAACCTAAGAAGGCTGGGAGTTACCTCGTTACATTGGCGACGAGTTGGTCTTTTAAGAGAAGAATCCATGCATGAAAAAGCTGGTGCCCTGCTGCGGGGGGTGCAGGAAGGAGAAAAAGGACAACACTGCCCCCAAAAGCTGACAAGTAAGGCCCATCACCCAGGGCGGGAAGGGGAAGGAGAGGAAGGATTGAGAAATAGTCCCATTATGTTTGGATTAACTCAGCACAGACGGGGAGGTGTTTTCTGAAAGAGAGAGCCCCATAGCAAGTGGGACCTCCAGCAGCCCGTGGAAGGGAGGGGAAGCTGGATCCTGGGGACGAAGGTGGATTGAGGCCCATAAGGCATGAAGGGACCTGCGTGTGTATGGTCCTAATCGGGAAGATGCCTATAGACTGGAATCTGCGCTCGCTTATTGAAGGGGTGTGGCACCATTTGCAGAAGGAAGGGGCTGTGACACCATGCCTACTGCCAGTATATTGTTGGGCAGAAGGGGCTGAGAACCTCCCATGCGTTGATCAGCTGGCAGAAGGGGCCAGAGCATATCGCGTGCGATTCTAGTGTTCCTCAGTTGGGCAGCCCATTACTACCATTAATGTGTCCCTGTACGAGGCAACAGTTGTAATCCTTTGGCACCTCTGGACTGTGTGGCGCAGATGACTGGTCGAGGTAGATGGCGGTTAGTGATGTAGATCTCTGCGAGACGTGGCAAGCAGCAAGGGACTGATGGCGTGTGCTCGGCAGCAGGAGAGATTGGTAAATGTATCGAACCCCGCATGTGTCATTGTTCGGCTGAAACTCTGCGGCCGTTCGAGCCTGTCGTGACCAGGAAGTACTTCTTCGTGTGCGCTGCCATTTGCTGTTGCGCTCAATGAAGCGAATGGATAGTGAAGTTGCACTGTCCCTTCAGTCCAGATGAACCTCCTGGCAGCATCAGTAGGTAGGTTACGCCAGTGTATGGTAGATGGTAGATATCGCTCTGAGCGTGACATGAAGAGATGCTGGAATGGTATAGTGAACTGGGCCAACGATTTTGCTCGCATTGAGGATGTTGACATAAGTTTCGAAGGGGATTAAAGCGTTCTTTTCAAGAATTAAGACGGTCGTATTTGACGTGGGACAGATCTATGTGGCCTGCGATGGTGCACAATGGTTGGAAGCTGCATGTCTGCAAACTTGAGGAAACGAGATGAAACGGTGTAGGACAGATCTATGTGGGCTGGAACTGCCCAACCTGGTTTGATGTTGCTCGTCTGTGAATTGGAGGAAAGCGAACTGTAGAGCATCCTAGAGTATCCTTTTTATGTGCTTATCCATGTTTCTTTGACTGTAATGTGCACAGATGGATCTCAGTTTTGTACCTGCTGTATTTTAAGGATGGATGGTTACTGGATTTTACTTGCTGTTTTAAGGATGGATGGTTACTGGGTTTTAGTTTTAACTTTTGAGGATTTGCAGCTTAGGGTCGCAGGAGGTGATGTGGACTTTTAGCAATCTGTTAAGTTTAGGTTGCCAAATAGTGAAACTGACATTTGGCAATCTGCTCAAAGTTTTGGTATGGTGCATATTGGATGGGAATGATTTAGCTTTTATGCTAGATGTAATCTATTTGAGGCTTTGCAGGTCAGGGTTGCAAGTTTGCAACATGGACTTGTAGGTTTGAAGAGCGTAAAAGTAATAGTCATAACATGTAGTGATGCATGGTTTAGGCAACACAGTGAGTGTTTTTGCGTTATTGATGGTTTGCATAAAATGTTAAAAATGCAAGGTTAGGGTGTTGCAAAAATGGCTCGTCATATCCATGTGTGCATGTGTCAAGCTGGATACAAAGTTTGGATATTTGGTTGGCGGATGGCGTGTGAGTGCCAGGTCAGCATATTGTTTGTCTGGGGGTAGCACCTTCAGGTCATCTTAGTGCCTGTGTATATGTATGGGTTGGGAGGTGGTTCCACGTTGTGTGGTATAAGGGGGTAGCGCCCCCGGTTTTGGTATGGGCATCATTGTGATAAGTTGTGCATGGTTAAACAGTGTACGTGGGTTTCTGGTGGTAGCGCCACCAAGTATGTTGGGGTGTGGCTATTAATGAGGCTATGCATGGTTATTTCATGTATGGCTGTGTGAGGTGGTAGCGCCACCAATTGTCAGGGAGTGACTTAGGTTAGTCATCCGAGGTGAATGGTTTGGCATCTGGGTAGTAGCGCCCCAGTAGGTGTAGGGGTGTGACTGCAGTATAAATCACGCATGGTTAGGGGTATGTGTGTGTGGGTGGTAGCGCCCCCGGTATTGATATGGGCGTGTCTGTGGTATTAGGCATTGCATGGTAAAACATTACCCCAACTTTGTGATTTATTTACCACAAATCATTAGTTGGCTTTGTGCACATGTGGCTGTGTTTAGTTGTACTGTGTGCGCTTTTATGACTCATTTCACCCTCATCAGGGTCCAGATCATGATAGTGATATTAGTTGTTGGTCCTGGTGTGCCTGGCCAGTGCATCGGGCATGAGGTGAGAGGCAGAGTGTCAGAGCCCTGATGATGCGAGTCGTGTGAATGGCTTATGTTGGTGTGTGTGGAGGTGTGTTATGTAATCTCTTACGCTGATGTCGGAAGAGGGGAGATGTGTTGTGTAATGCTTCGTTGTGTGTGATGTGCAATGTAAAGGGGGGAGATGTGTTGTGTATGGCTTGGCTATGCAGAAGGCTTTGCAGAAGGAATGTTGTGATGTCATGTGGAGTGTTTGTGCCTGAGTGATGGAATGCATGGGTGAATGTTCTAACCTGGTCAGTTGGTGAGCCCTCTGCCTGGGTGATGGGCTCTCAGTGTTTTATTGTCCTATATGTAACTTAAATGTAACCTGATTGACTGCTATAAAGATGCCTATGGAGCTGGAAACAAACCTAGAATGTCAACCTATGAAGGCTGGGAGTTACCTTGTTACACTTTAGTCCATCATTTCTTCTTATACATTGTTGCCAGTCCCTCGTCAGTGGATTGTCAAAGTCTTTAGTTTCTTTTGACACCCTGATCTTTATGCCTCCTCTATCAGTACTAGCATGGTCAGTCATTTTCATGTTTTTTGTGCTCTTCTTCACCATGTAATTTCTGCTTTGGTTTTCAAGGAAGTAGTTTGGAATGGAGGGGGGCGGGGGCTATGGAAGATTGGGGTGTGCCGTTCAACAGGCTGTACCCTAGGTGATCATCTTTGTCCTCAGAAGGGAAGCCCCTCCCCATGAGGTCCTGCCACATTAAACCACGGCTAGGGTGACTATTGAGTAGCAGCTGCACCCCCATAGCCTCATGGGAAAGGGTTCCACCGTGGGGAGAAGTGACAATACCTAGCAAATCGTCCCATACTCCTCCCCTAATGCTACTGGCTTCCCCATCTCCATCGAAGGGAAATTGGGAAGGAAATCGACATTTCCTTGCTCTTTGCCTTTTCTGTGTTCTACACTAAAACAAAAAGGTTGGAGATCAAGGAACCAGCAGATTATTCATGGGTTCGCGTCTTTCCATAGACTGAGCCAGGTGAGTGGATAGTGGTTGGTTTCTAACTTGAACATTCCACTGTTAGATAGTATTTCAAGGAACCCACCGCCCATTTGATTGGCAGAGTCTCAAGTTCGATGGTTCCATGATTGTTCTCCCTTGGTAAGAGCTCCTGACTGATGTTTAAAACCGGATGCTCTATCCCGTGATACTCGTGGGATAAAACTGCTCTTATTCCCACTTTAAAAGCATCCGTCTGAAGGATTCTCACCCGAGCCTGATGATTCCGATCCTTTCAGAGAGGTTTTAGATTTTTCCTTCTTGGTTTTATTCTTGGCATGATGTCGCTCTTTGTAGAGGAAGGGCCTATCCTGACCAGCCACCACTATGGCCTACTGTGGCTGACTATACAGAGGACAAAGCGGCCAGCAGGAAGGATAGGTCCTATAGTAGAGGGAAAAGCCTGAAGGCAGGAAAACTCTCTCCAGATGGATGGAATGTAGAAAAGGAGGCACCAGAGAAACTGAGTCACAAGAGAGATCCAAAGAGATGGTCCACAGTGAACTGGCAATAGTATAGGAAAAGGGAGAAAACCCCCCAAGTAATGCAAGAGAGGGCCAGTAAGGAAGGACCAGGAAGAGGGAGCAAGGTGGGTGGGAGCCAGAAAAGGGGGTTCCAGGACGAGAGACCAAAAGGATAAACGGGAGCAAAAGGGGGAACAAAAGAAGGAAGGCAAGCAATAGGAAAACTAGCATCTTACTCAAAAGCCGGAGCGAGAAGAGTTGCAACGTGAGGAGCTCCGTGGCTCACTGGCTAATGAGGAAAGCTGCAGCTGCAAGCGCCCATCTTAGAAAAGAACTAGACCGATCAAAGTAGAACGTGACGGAACACATGCTGCTTCAGGAGAAACAACCCCGTTGTGAGACGTTGCTTCCCCTTGCCCCATTGATGCCACAGTGATCAACGGGCAGCTGTGACAAGGATGAATCCTTTGTTAAAATTGGAAACCTTTAACACGAGTTCACTGCATAAGATGTGTTGCAGTGTATTAAACGTAGACCGATCTTTCTTTTGCCAGTGAAGTTTTTGTGGAACAGCATTTTTCAGTTTGTTAGTGAGCCAAGATGTTATGTCTTAATAATTAGACATTAACCTCTGGTAATACCTGGTAAGTCCCCAAAAGGCCCTCAGGTCTCTCTTGGTCTTTGGGGGATGTTTTTCCTGCACAGCCCTGTCTTTCTCCAGTTGGGGTTGGACAAAGCCATTTCCCACAAAAAACCCAGACATTTGACCGCCGACAGTGCTAGGTGATACTTTTTGGGATTGGCGGTAAGGCCGGCTTGTCTCAAGAGCGTGGGTGACTTGATATAATTGGAACAGGTGCTCCTTCCAGGTTTGGCTGTGGATCATGATGTTGTCCAGATACATGCCGCAGACGTGGGCAAAGGGTTGCAGTATCTGGTCCAGCAGCTGCTGAAAGGTCGCTGAGGCCCCATGAAGTCTGAAGGGAAGGACCTTTAAGTGAAATAGTCCTCTGTGAGTGGTAAAGCGTCTTCTCCTTATCAGAGGGGTTCAATGGCACCTGACAATAGCTCTTCATTAGGTCATGCAAGCGATATTCAATCAACACTACAGCTAAGTCAATGCCTAATCTGGGATGCTGAGGAAAACCCTTATTGATGTATGTTTATATCCAGTTCAGTACTCTGGATGACAACCCTTGTATAACACCCCCCTCTTAGAATCCCCCTGACCCCACTGAGCCAAGAAGTAGGTTTGTTTTGCAAATTAAAAGGTTTATTTGAAAATTTAAACAATATATATATATATATCACACTTTTATAAATAAATTGATAATGGATATTACACTTGTGAATATGAGCAGTAGTCAGCAAGAGGTAACTTATAAATAGGAACAGAAGAATAAGGTGGGAAAGAATGCTTTATATGGTTCAAGGAAACGCAAGGTGGAATAAAATACAGTACAGAAATAACTTGTTATGATTTTAGCAAAAGGTAATATGATCACTTTTTCTTTTGACAATTCACTCCCCCCCCTATGCAATACAAGAAATGGAAGGAGAGCACACAGTCTTCAAGAATCCCAACAAATCACACAGTTCAGGCTCACTTTAACAATACTCTATGAATGATTAGCAGATTGCAAACGAATTTTAGCAAAGAGAAGCAAAAAGCTGCTGATTTCTACAGATGAAGAAATCGGGCCAAATTGCAAATCGCGGTAAATTTTGCGAGTGCGTGTCTCGTGATTACGGAAAAAGTATAGGGAGTAGGAAGTCGGTTCGTCGGAAAGCCTAGATTCTAAGCTTTATAATGAAAGTTAAACCACGTTCCTAGCCCAAACGGTTCCAGAGATACGGACGATTTAATAAAGGTAGAATTTCGGATTTAGAGTAAAACTCAAAATGACAGGTGACAGCTTGCAGCTGCAGAATTGACAGGTGACAGTTGTGCAGCTTTAAAAATGACAGATGACACGATTTCTAGGAGGCTGTTCTACTTAGGTTAAAATAGTTTGGATTAGATTATTTTAACTAAGAGATTGGTTCTGCACAGTTCTGCTAGGAACTCACAATATCAATTTGAAATAGGCCTCGTCACGGTCTGGTCAGGTTGGACGGGACTTCCGGCGGCTGGTTCTGAAGTCCCGGCTATCTGGGTCAGTTCTGCTCTCTGGGTCTGTCAAGCACCGGATCTGCTCACAACGGTCTGGTTTGTGGTTCTCTCGGGTTCCGGATACAGCACTGCTTTCTGGATACTGCTACAGGATCTTGCAAAAATTCTTGGCAAAAATTCAAACAGCTCGCCCGGCTGTTGAATAGTTTGGTTGGTTTTGAGGCCTGCTGAAGAGGATTCAGCTGGTGGATTCAGGCCTCTCTGCTACAAATTCTGGAGTTAATTTCTGCTACAGGTTCTGGAGATTGATGGATTTGAAGACTGGATCTCTGGATGTGAAGTCGTCGGTCAGCATGCTCCGCAGCAAATGGAATTGAATCTCTCTACCTGTCCCAGCAGTCTCTTTTTATGTGTTTTTTAAAAAGTGGGTGGAGAGGCTAGCATCCCTAAGCCTGCCCCTCTCTTGATTTGATAGGTCAATAGATTCTTTGGTCCCTGATTTGGGAAGGGATTGTGTGTCAGGGTGATGTCATTTTTATGACCTGCAGAAATGACACTCCCCTGGTCAATGTGCACACAAATCTATTCCTGATCCAAATACATATTTCCCAGGTACACAGTTGTTTGACATCACATACACACATCATATATTACTAAAGATAGTCCCTGTCCCGACTCTGGCATTTCTAGGAGCTTGCATTCAAAAATGGCAACTTATTTTCAATTTTAGTGGGTTTTGCAACATTGGTTTTTCATCAAAAATTATACAAAGGTACATTTCCCTTCCACATATATCCCAGTAACTTTCCATGTCTCTAGCTTAAACACATTGTCTACGATAATCATAATTAGCGGGGTTTTGCCCCAGAATCGTGAGGGCATTTTTCAAACTAAGACTCTCAAAGTTGTACATTCCTGTCATTTGGTTACAATAAATGATCACTGTTTCTATAAAATATATATTTGTTGCAATTCAACCCCCCAAAGTGTTTGGGTCCGCCTCCAGAAGTCTGGGTGGGTCAGTGATCACATGTCTCTCCTTGCTGGCAGAGGGCTGTTGACAGGAAACACTCAAAATTAACATACCCCATTCAACAGAAAGAGCCTTTTGTGTGGGCTCCAGCAGGCTGCCTGGAAGTCTCTCCTCAATCAATCAACAGGGTCATGTGATATCCTGCCTCCTGGTGTGGAATCTCTGAGGTGTTAAGGTTTCCCAGCTTCTTGGCCTCTGGGAACAGCAGGTGGCTAAGATTTCCAATTAACTAACAAGCTTTGAAGTCCCTGCCCCTCTTGCAACTCCTAAATACAGTTTCCCTGTCAGAGTTTAGACCGCTAACGCCACCTTGGGGAATTTGTCGGTACTGCATCCATTTTTGAGTTGTCTTGAATTACTGCATTTCAATAGAGTGGTCTTTTGCCTGATAGTATAGGACCCTTGCTTAACATTGTTTTGATGGCATCCTTACAGTAGAGTGGTGATGTGGAACCCCCCACAAGAAGGATGTATATTTGGAGTGGTCTCGTGCCAACTGCGCAGTTCTCCTATTCTGGCGTGAATGTGGGCGGCGATAGCTCATTCCCACACCCACCCAGTCTATTGATTTAGTTTGTTCTGGGATAGAATAATGGGTGGCGACAGCTCATCCCCACATCTACCCAGTCTATTGATTCAACATGGGTCAAAACCCTTGACAGTCAATTGTGGAGATATAGACAGCCAATCCCAGCCTGTCAATGAGGTCATCAATCCGAGGCATCGGATAGTTATCAAACTGGGCTACAGCGTTCAATTTCCGGAAGTGTATACAAAACCTCCTCCACAGATCTAGTTGGCCATAAATACCCAGAAACCTCTGTGTATTAAGCGCCTTATAAATAACCTATCATATCATATCATAAGAACTATTAGAGATGCCCACGGATTCTGTTATGGTTCAGGTATATCTGCGGCTCGCATTTACTCCACCACCTGGTGGACTACGTCCTTCCTTGCCTCTGGAATTCGGAAAGGCCTCAGGTTAACAAAGTACCTCGGGGGTGGTGTGAATCCAAGGCTTAAACCCTTTACTCGCCCGGGTTCACTATGGAAGATCTGGGAATTGATCTATTACATCCTGGATGTCCTGCTGTTGTTGCACTGGTAAATCGCAGGGGACTAGATTATTTTCGGATTTCTCCTCGGCTAATAAGGTGGCCATTAGGACAGAAGAGGGGGTCCCCTCCTTTCACTCCTTTATAAGGTTTAGATGATACATTTGGATTTTGAGTCTTCTATCTGGCTGAGCGGCCTAATAATTATAGGGACCTGTCCTCTCTAATATTTCATAAGATCTGTAACATTGTGAAAGTATTTTGTGGTCTGAGGTGGGTGGGAGGACAAACAATTTGTGTCTGATGGAAAAGGACTGTGATACTGCCTTTTCGGGTAATGGGTCTTCTGGTTTTCTTGGGCCTGCCCTAGATGTTTTAGGACTAGATGCCGCACGATAGCCATATGCTCTTTAAACCATTGGGCCATTTTCGACATAGGTAACACTGTCTCTTCCCTTTCTTTCCACATCTCCCCGAGCATGTCCAATACGTCTTGGGGGTCACGTCCATAATGAGCTCAAAAGGGGAGCACTGTAGGGAGGTCTTGGGGGGATTTTTGATGGCAAAAAGGACCCTAGTGGATCATTGTGTCCTAGTTGTGTCCATCTGCTTTCACTAGTTTATTTAGAACGTTCTTTAGGGTTTTGAAATGTTCTACTAAGCTGTCTGTCGGAGGGTGGTAAACAGAGGTGGATATGGTTTTGATCTGTAAGATCTGCTTCACGTCCACCAGCAATTTTGACATAAAGGTACTCCCTTAATTGGTCAATATTTCTCTCAGAAAGCCCACCAGTGACGGAAAAGAAATTAGGTGTTTAAGAATCTGTTGTGAGGTATCATCTTTCATCAGGAAGGCCTGCAGATACTTAGTTGCATAATCTAGAATCACTAGAATATACTTATTCCCTAGTTTGGATGGTTCTAATTATCCCTCTATGTCCATGTCAATTCTAAAGAAGGGCACCACCATCATAGGGAGAGGTTGTAACGGGGCTGGTGGAGGAGAGTGTTGAGCTGTTTTCTGGCACAGAGGACACATGGCTACGAAGTTGGGGACGTCAGCGTATAACCTTGGGCCAATAAAACCTTCCCCTGATAATCTGCCCCTGCGTATTTTCCATTCCTATGGGTTTCAAAAGTCAAATGGGCATGAGCTATCTCCAGGACAACCCTTCTATGGCTCCTACAAACAATAATCTGGGTACTAGTTATCCCTTCTGGTGTGAGATCTCCCCTATAGAGAAGGCCTTATTTCAGAGAAAAAATGACCCATCTTAAAACCATCCTTCTTCTTCAGGAACGGGCTTTAAGAATGCTTCCAACAGAATAGTGTCATTTCGCTGAGCAAAAGCTAGGTCAGGAATTATCTCTGCCTCTTCCCCAGTGGTTCTAGGCATTACTGGGGCCACAATAGATGGGGGTCCTTCATCAGCCTCCCCAAAACATTTAGTACCTCTTTCCGTGAGCTCTTGTTCCTGAACCTCTATGGATTTTGGAAAGAGGGCACATTCTAAGATTCTCTGGGTGACTTACTCCAGCCATTACATGCAAGCCGTAAGTTGAGTCACATCCCACTACTGACACCATATGTAAGGTCGTTGAAGAAGGAAGCTGACACATCAGTGGCATGTTGGTTGCTATAAACATGTATTGATAGTAAAAGAAAGCTTCACTAACCCTATCTCATAAGAGGGGTTACCCAGCCTCAAACTAATGCTAAGGATATGTCAGAATATCCGTCAAAATCAAATTCCACTGTCCTGTGTCACAACCTACTTCTATCCCTAACACTACAACTAAAGACTAATATAATCCAACAGAAAGTTCCTTCTCCAGGAGAATGACTGCCTTCCCCTGGTATTTGGGTGTTGTTCCCAAAATGTTCTCTTGCAAAAGGATACTAGGGAGAATGACTCCCTTCCCCTGGCTTGTAGTTCCAACACACCTTGTACAACTCAGCTTTATATACCAGGAGAATGACTCTCTTCTCCTGGTATTCAGGTGTTGTGCCCAAAATGTTCTCTTGCAAAAAAATACCAGGGAGAATGGCTCCCTTCCCCTGGCTTGTAGTTCCAACACACCTTGTACAACTCATCTTTATATATCAGGAGAATAACTCCCTTCTCCTGGTATTCAGGTGTTTTTCCAAAAATGTTCTCTTGCGAAAGGGTGCCAGGGGGAATGACTCCCTTCCCCGGCTTGTGGTTCCAACAAAACCATGTTATACTCAAGTTTTTGGACCAGGAGAATTACTCCCTTCTCCTGATATTGGTCTGCACACTCAAATATAGTTCACAACAAGGCCAGGGAAATGACTCCTTTCCCCTGGTGTCTCTTGAGTAGTTTCAAAGGACTATAGTTTCCTCACCAGGGGAATGACACCCCTCTCCTGGTGTTCGAGAGTTCTTTTCTGGATCCTTCAATCGTGAGATTTATCTTGCCACTCTCTCATGGTATCAGCAAAGTCCCAAGTCCTTCTCTGTTGGTCAGTGGGCTTATCTCTGCCACTGCTGTGGGGACGGCTTCCTCAGATATTTAGTTCTCTCGGGTTGAGGTCAGAGCCCCTTCTCTGGTGGTCAGTGGGCTTATCTATGCTGCTGCTGTGAGGAGGGTCTATCTCTAACAATACACTTTCAATGCCACTGCCCTAAAATCTGGCAACCCTCAGGAAATTCATAAGTGGGCTCCCCTGTCTGCAAGCCTGCTGAGGGTTATAACTCCGACCTTGGCAGGAGACAGGAACCATGGACGAAAACCTAAGGTCTGGAAGCTTTGACGTAGGAGGGTGACCTGTGGCTTCTGAGAGAGAAAAGCACAGTCTTGCAAAAACCCTAAGCAAGGGGGTAGAAATACCCACTGGTAGGAGTGTGCTAAAAATAATAGCCTTATCAGGAGGGGAGCAAATACTTTCTGGGGGGAGTTGGTGAAGAAGCATGCTGAGACTTGAGTTTTGAGGCTAGGAGCAAGCTGGACGCTACATCCTTGAGCCTGTGTGGGAGGAGTAGGGAATCCTAATAAGAACAGGTGATTCTTCAGTAGTACTGCCACATCATTTTGAGCACAACTATCCTGAAAATGTCATACAACTGCTCCTATTGAGTCTCAGTGGAAACCCCTAGGCATGTGTTCAACCCAGTCTGTAGTGTAACAAAAAGCATTGAACTTTAATTTGGTCTTATGTTCTGTTGATCCTTTGTAACATATATTTTACCTTTTGAAAATCAAAATACTCCAATGCATATCATTTTAGGAGTACAAGACATCTGGGAAAATAAAATAAAAGTGATTATTCGAGTCAGAAGACAGGAAGAGGCAGAGGTACCCAAACCGCATATGTTTTGGAGGCCGGGGTCAACTCTGCAGTATTCTCTTGATTATCTGCATGAAGCAAATGTAGAAATGGCAGGCAAAGGGACTCCCAGGACCCCCCCTTGTTTTTTGCCTATTTAATTAACTTTGGATCTCACCCTAAGTTACTAGGGGAATCCAGACGTGGACCCCTTGCTCACTATTCTTACAGAGGCACAGCTCCACCCTACTGATGAGGTCCAACCAGACCGAAACACGTGTCTGGGGATGCTGTTGGTACTCTTGTTCAGAGGAGAATTGCTTAGCATTTCGGTATTGGACTGCCTTCTGGCAGGACAAAGACTAATATGTTTTAGATATTTCTCCTCTGTGAAAGATAGTGAGCTAAAGACTCTGGGTAAGTCTCTTGCAACCAGGACTAATGTCTGGCAGAGAGACTCCCAGGACCCCCCCTTGTTTTTTCTGTATTGATTTTTATGCATTCGATATATATATTTATATTTGTATAGTGCTCAGTTGCAATGTGATTGTGTTGGTGCCCTATACAAATTATAAATAAATTAATTAATAATAACAAAATGCAGGAAAACACGCTGATGGTTTGTCTCTGTGTGTTTTCCCATATTAGTGTAATTAAGTGATCCCAGCAAAATCTGTCTCAAAGTAGTAATTGTATTTGTAAATGTCACAAAATGCCCAGAGGGAGGGGCTTCAGGAAGCATCTAAGTAAAACCACAAGGCAAGATGGGTGTTTCAGAAAACATGTGATACACCATAGCTGGGAGCCATCTTTTAAACATCTTACAATCTGTAGCTATCTCTGACTTATTTGCTTCTATTTGTTGTATGTTTTCTTCTTTTTCTGGTCTTAAAGAACTTAAAAAATGGCTTAACTGAAGCAGTAAGTGGGGATCTCGGAGTCAGGGCCCCACCATCTCCGCTGTCATTTGTTGCGCCCCTCTGTTATTTTGTCTCACCCCCTTCTCTCACACAGATCTGAAGTTGCCCTCATGCTGGTGAGTACTTCCTCCAGTCCTGTGCTTTTCTTATCATTCTGGCACCTATAATCCTGGATTTATAATGGAAAATGGAAAACTACAAGTACCCAAATGCAAACGCAACCCCTGCCATCCGGCTATTCCCCATCGCCACGACGTACCACAACACAGAAGATGAAAAGGGTGGGACATCACCAACCTCTCATGCCCTTCCTGGCAAGTGAGTCATTGCCCATCACTGTGAGCCTAGTGATGGGTAATGACTGATGTGTGTCGCAATAAGCCAGCACAGTGGTTCCAGCGCCTCCATACGATGAAAGTGAAGGCAGCAGAGGGATAAGATATACCAATGTCTTCTTGGCTCTTAACCCCTTGCTGGGGGTAACATGTGACTGGGTCCTGATCCCTTGTATCACCTAACGCTAGACTGCTCACTTATTCTTTCACCAGCACCTGGGAACAACTATATATTTTACAGCTGCATGGCTCATACACTGTAGGGAAATATAATACAAAGAAAAGATGCAGAGGAACACGCCATGTTAAACACAAATGTGTAAACATCTGCCTGCTCACAGCATTTAGAAAACACGTGCAAGCAAATGTGCAATGTTTTACAGCCACTCAAATAAAACTTCAACTGAAAAGGTCAGAGTTAAACATTTCCAATGACAAGAAAGCACTCTGCAACTGTTATTAAAAATTAGGGAAGTGCTTAATCTGAGGATAAAAAGAAAAGCGATTTCAAGTACCAGAAAGAAAAACGAACTTGCATTTTCTGCTGCCGTTGGTTCTATTTTCCTTTACAAAAATTAAGAGTCAGGATTAGGAAATCTACAGAAGTGGAAAAATGTGGATCTTTGATCAAGGTTTGATAAATCAATACAATGATTAAATTGCCATTTGCATGAAAAATGTAATATCTAGGGGGAACAGGTAAATGTATATTTAAGTGCAGCAATTGTGACAGGGACCAAATCAATTGGAATGAGGGCTGAACTCTGACCTCTGGTATTATGTTCAATCTACCAACAACAAGTAATACAGCAACAGTACTGATCTGCCCTGCCCTCTCAAGGAGTTGGAATGTATTTGAAGTTCAGCAATGGTGGTAATGACGGTCTCTGGGCCTATGTCATAGGGAGGCCGTACTTGCTATCGATTCTAAGGGGGCATTTTTATGGGCTGCATCTGGATGGTGGGCTTAACCTCTTAAAAAAAGAAATAATAGGAATTCAGCAGAACCAGTATATCTGCTTTCTCCAATTTGCTATTTCAATCTCACGGGCCTTCCTGAGGAAAGGAATCTTGATACTTGGAAAAACAAAATGGTTTTCTAAGATTGCCAGACCTTGGAAACCTCCAAGAACTTCAAACTTCAAAAGGCTGTACCACTGCCAGGCTGAAGTCATGAATACATTTAGCCATGAACTAACAGCTAAAGAACTAAAGACACCAGATCCTCTGTTATTGACAGTAATATCTTTTATTAGAAAAAAAGTCTTATAAACGTTACATTGGGATTTGCTATTTCACTCATAATTCTTATACAGAATGTAATTTTTCTTTTGAAATGTTCCGCTTGAAATGCTCTTTTTGGTGGTTTAAACGAAATTTGTGTATGGTAATTTTTATGGTGTAAATTAGGCAAATTTGTATTTTGTTGCACCGAAACAGCACACACTTGGGATACATATGTCCTAGCGTCTGCAGTGACGAGCTTGTTGCTTTGAAATTGGAAAATAATGTGTGCCAAAAAGTATAAATACGCTATAAGCCAAAATGTATAAGTCATTAACCATTTGTGCTATCATGATCAAAATTGTGTCATTTGGTTCGTGACAGAGAGAGAAATCAGATGAGCTGATTAGTAAAGTGATTATTGATGTGGAATTCACTATTTCAGAATGTTGCAATGTTTAATGTAAGAAATCTCTGATATTACCACATCAAATGGGAGCGATAACTGGGTTTACAAATTACTCCCATCAGACTACCCCTTCATTAATATGCCCAATGACTGCAGAGGGGTATGTCTACTGTGATGTGACCTTTGGAACACTGTATAATCACATACATTGATCAATTGGATTCAGGGACTTATACACACCTCAAAAAGGTAGAGGTTGTGGTCTATAAAAGATTCAGCACATACTCATGGGGGATTTCGCTGGCTGGTGGCGAAGAAGAAGCAGAATTGATAACAACAGGAAGGAGAAGGAATAGATTGCTCTCAATTTGGACCCATTTTGGATTATCATCAAAACACTGCAGGGGTGGCATAGTACGAGTTAAATTCCAGGCCATCTTCAGAGGAAGAGACACCAGACAGGCTGTGGAGGAAAGCTGACTGATGCCCACCTGTTCATAGAGGAGAAGAATTGAACCAGTCCTTAAGAGGGTACCCACCTGTCTGTGATCCAGCCAAAAGAAACTCATATGTGAGCATGATCTAAAGGGGACATAATCCTGAGGGGAGTGATACTATTAAGGGAAATAAAGGAATGCCTTCCATGTCCCCCAGACAAATTTCACATTTCTACAGTCTATGAAAAAGAAATGACAGGCTTGTCATACAAAGCATAACACTAGGACTGGATTATGTTATATTGTGTAACTACATAAGATTAAAATGTTTATCTTTAAAATGGTGGCTGCAAGCAATCGCTGGACAACTGAAGCATGTGTGTGTGTATGTTCAAAGCTGTTTATTTTTGTTCAGCCTAGGCCCCCTGCTCAGCCTGCTGTATTATGACATGTTAGAATGTCAGGTATGTATATATGGAGCGCACATGGTGATGCACAGGCAATTGCTGCAGCCCGATTGTGGAGAGGAGCATTTAGATGAACCTGAGTAAAGAAGATAAAACAAGCATTGTGGTGGATTTACCTCTTTCCAGGATACTACAGATTAACTACTCACACTTAACATTGTAAAACATGAGAGCTCTACCCTTATTCCAAAGGCCTGTTCCATGAAATGTGTTCCTCTGACCCTGAGCTGCACTGATACCTTCTGACTTGCTCCCATGTCACTGCCACCGTTATCTCTATTGCATGCACACATGGCCCTCTAACCCCTGTACCTTGCATACCATTTCTGAGGTTTACAGTTTCCAATTGTCACAGTTTGTGCAGTACACAGTGGGCATCATTATGAGATTGGCGGTAACACCGTTTCTGTCGCCTGATAACCCGGTGTCACCGGGACATTACAAATCTGGCCCAGGATCTCAGGCGGGGGAAATCGTAAGCCCCCATTCCCATAAAGTCCCATAGGATTGTATGGGAGAGGGGAGACGGAAGCACCAGCACCGTTGATAATGGTGCCGGTGCTTCCATGAAAACTGTGGCGATCGGGGCAGATGTGTCCAGCAGGTAAGACCCTGCCGGGCGCAGAGGCCCCGGCAGGCACAGTTGTAGTCTGCTGGTCCGGAATGGGTGCCGGTACCTTGCTACCGGCACCCTTAATTCTGGACCGGCAAACTTGTAACGAGGCACAATGTCTCTTGTTTCAGTCTCTCATCTCCCACCTGCAATGCAGGTGCTCTGAGTCTCGCCCCTCCACTCATGACTATAAGCTCTCACCCATTTCCCATCTACGAGCTCACCGTCCCTGGTCTCACTACGAGGAGTACCAAGAATGGCTAATGAGTTACTTCCGCCATGCCTCTCAAGTACAGTGCACAGCAAAATTAATACAAAATAGAATTAATAAGGACTAGGGAAAAGAAAATGTACTGAAGATAAGTTAGAATAAGGAAATCATAGATATCTGGGCTTCAGTTTAGAAACAAAAAGGAATAAAAGTACTTCTGGCCGGCAGTGGCGTGGTTTAGAGCATGAGAAGAAGGGGCAGTGGGTTGTCTTCCTCCTTTAGGGTACACAGGGTACCTGGGCACAGGATAAGAAATAGGGTACTTAATTTTGAAAGTATAAACTCATCGATGGAACTAGGTAAGTGTAAAAGAACTGGTGCTTAGTTTGGCTGAGATAAACAGGGTGGGGTTTCCCTGCAATACTAAATCAATAACAAACCATTAAACGTGTTCTTTTAAAACCAATTCATACAAAATACATATGTTTGGGCAGAAATTCCTTTATTAGAAACAAAACAATTAAAATGATATATTTGACCATTAAAAATTCTCTTTAATTTTACTGTTTGTATTTCAAATGTAAAATGCATAATTGTTTTCTCTTCGTTTTTTACCTCTTCATTATGAGTCAACTCGGTTATTTTTGCCTGGGGTATTTTTACCCAGAACCCTTTCTCATACTCACCAACTGAGAAGGTATGATGCTGGGCGGTATTGCCCCCCTCTCCTTTCAGCCTCCAGTCCTAGCCACTCTTTCCTCTAACTACCCCTAACCCTCACATCCACCTTCCACCCATGGCAAAGAAGACAGGAGGTCTCTCGTCTCGCCAGTCGCCCCTCTAACCAGTGCCGACACAAGGGGTGATCTGATGGTGTGGTCGCAGAGGGGCACTACAAATAAAGGGTGCCAGCTGCCAGCAGATTGTAGTGTAAAGTGTCAGTCAATGATTTTGTATCATTCAGTGATTCACTGAAAGATAAAAATCATTGACTGACACTTCAAACTACAGACCTGCAGTGAGTGACATTGTCTCTCTGTAATGTCACCCATTGCAGTGAGTCTCTGCTCTGGACCGGAGTCTAATCTGGCTGCTGTGGCGTCCCCGACTCCGAAGCGTGCCCCAGTCCAAGATGGTGGGTGGGGTGTTGTGGCGTGGTGGCAGCGCAGGCAGCATCTATGCAATCAATCACGCGCCAGATTCCCATGCACGTATCGCTACTAGCCAGACGCCTGCCTATCAAGAGCAACACAATGCGCACGAGGTCCGGCTGTCACTGACACCACCAACGCCTACATGGGCAGCAGGGCCGGCCTTAGCCCCGGCCGTGCCCTGGGCAGCAAAATAAAAATGTGGCACCTCCTCCCTCTCCCCGAGCGCTCCAGGTCATGCGGACAGGGCTTGCGCCAAATTTTAGTTTTTCAATTGGCGCCGACGTGAAAACATCAGCACCCTATTGTTATAAAAATGTGCCTTCTCCCAGCACGCTAGCTCAGGGAGACCTTGAAAGATGCCCACTGACAACTGATGAAAGGGGCCGGTTGGAGGAAGGGCGGAAGGTGGCTCTGAGGGAGAACACTAAACTACTACACCACAAGAGTCCATTGCATACACTCTATTATAACTTATATAAGACTGGTGACGTCTTCTGAAACATATAACACTACAGTTGGTCTTTAGAATTCACTGCATTGACAACAGTAAAAAAGCCTATGCCCCCTCTACCTAAAGTGGGCCTGCAAGCAGCCTGAAGGGAGCTGGTGTTTGATTATTGCCACCAGGGCACTGACTCAAACAAGCATATAGACATAATACAAAATGGATGCCTGCAAGGTTTTAATACAGCACATTAGGTTGCTTATTCTGATTTCATTAATTACTTGCAACAGTCTGACTCATTAAAATGAAAGGTATGTTTTCCTGTGTTCAAATGACCCCAAGCAGTAGCGTACCGAGCGGGAGGTCAGGCCGGGACATTTGTCAGTGGGATGCCACTCCCCTTTGGCACCTCAAAGAGGGTGCCCAACACAAAATGTGTCCCACTGCTAGGACAATGTGTGCCAAGCAATTCCTGCTCAGCACACTTATTGTCCTGGCAACAGGACACCTTACCCTTTCCAAACGGTGCAGGTGTCCCGCTGCCAGGACAATGTTCCAAGGAGCTCCGGGAAGCAGAGGGCCCTCACGTTGATCTGTGTCAACAGAGCATTACGCTGTGAGCCATTAAGCACTGATGAGGGGCATGGGGCGACTATTAGCAGGGACCTTTGCCCTTTAGAAATGTGTATGGGAGGGAGTGTTCAGAAGGGAGAAGGGTGTATAATGTTGCATGTTTTATGAAATAACGACTATGGCTTTAAAACCCAAGGGGGATTTGTTAGGCTCATGTTAATCTGCATGATGCTATTGTGACTTTGCCTGCAGGATGGGGGGAATACAACTAAAGCCATACTTACATTCCTCAACATATTTCTAAGGCAATGTATATAGTGTACAGTTTGTTTTTACTATTAAAGGCTAGTTTATCATGTAAGGTGGTTTGCTTCCAAGGCATTGCCAGAAATAACTATTTAAGCACATGAAATGTAAGGCAAAACATAAATAAATATCTATATCACCTATACCTGGGAAGATGTGCACAGTTGCTTAAATCAGTTTCACCATTTAACCAAAGTGTGTGATCCTGGGCAATTCATTTTATCACATTGGGCCTCATTACGAGCCTGCTGGTCCGGAAAGAACGGTGGCGGTAAAAACCGCTGCCAGCATTGTTTCCGGACCAGCTCATTCAGAGTCCTGCAGGCGGGAGGTGTCACTCCCGCCAGGTCTGAACTGGCGGGATTAACACCATCCGCCTGCAGGCAGACATGGAAACACCGGCTCTGTCATAGATGAAACTGGTGTTTCCATGGTCCCCATCCACATGGAGTCCTATGGGACTCCATGGGAATGGGGATTTACAGAATTCTGCCTCCGGAATTACCGGGTCGCCGGGGTTGTAATGCCCCGGTGATTCCGGCAATCACGTAGGCGGAAAGGGATTACGGGTCCAGCGGCAGCCTGCCGGTTTTTCCGGCACGGCTACCACCGGACTCATAATGAGGCCCATTGTATCTTATCTCAAGCTCTGTATGCAATTCTGATTTACTTCAAAGCTTATGTTAATATATCATGCTATTATAATAAAAAAGCCTCATGACTATAGAGTTGCTCCATATATAACAATAGTGCAATTTAGGTATTTTGCACCACAAAGTTATTTGCCACTTGGCTCACTTATGGCAACTTATTCTAAAGTCACTACCATGGGACCTCCACGTATCAAAGAGTAATGATGCTCCTTGAAATGTCCTTTTGTGTGAAGTCAATACTGTTGGTGCCATATGCAAATTAGGAGGTTTCCATGTATTTTGCTCCAGAGTGCCCGGACAGAGCTCTAATAGATGAGTTTGCTGCAGTTTTGCAATGATCCTGCAGTTTTATTTTGTTTTTATGTGAAAAATTGCATCTGCCACTAATGTTACCAAAAAAGTAGATTGGGGCAGGGTTCGGCTGGGGCAGGGTTCGGCGGCTTGGGGTGTGAATGAAACTATTACACACACTGCATTTCATAGCTCACCTCACCCCTCACACTTGCAATGCTGGATTCTCCCCTGACAAATGTAATTGTCCAAATGTGCCCCCTCACTAGGGTCAGCCCGCAGTCCATTCCTCCAACAAACATACACGCAGCTGAGCTCAGCTTGGCATTATGTAATGAGACAGTGCCAGCCTGGCTGGGCACCTCAGCCAAGCTCAAGCTGTCCCATTACATGATCAATGAATGCGGCGGCCACAATGCGGCCCCCCTGCCCTCCCACCAAAAGATGGGAGGGACAAAAAGGCATGCCACAAAAGTAGGGGGGACTTGTCCCCTGTATCCCCCCTTATAATTACGTCCATAAGGAACGAAGCAGCGTACCCGGCAGCTGTAGGCAGGTGGGCGAGGGGACTGCCACTTCTAGTGCCAAGTGCTAGCCTGGCCTGAGTAGCAAAGTAACTGCCAGTGATATCGACAACTCCTTACAAACCAGGTTTTTAAGGAGTTGTTGATATCAAGCGATGGCAGCAGCACCCATTCTAATTGCCTTCATTACTCATTCCCACCCTGATCCTCACCCGACCCCTCCCAAAGGCTGAGGCTCCGCTCCTACGTCGCCTCTCTTCGTCTGCCGCAGGGCAAATCACCATTTTACATTTTTGCCCAAAACACAATATCTTCATTGAGGCAACAAGTAAAGCTGCCGATGGCCATCAATGGTAATGAGGATTGGCCAACTAGGTAGAGCGACTCCACTCTCACTCCCTTTCACGCTGGACCTGCTCGGGCAAGAGACTGCACTCCAACCCCGAGAGCCTCATTGAGGAGGTGCTCGCTCTGTGTTTGTTGCTGTTTTAGGCCGCCTGCATGCCACTTGGAGCCGCTTCCAAAGGACCAGCCTTGGAGTACCAATTGCCATTATTACTAATTTGCCATATTTTCCAATAAGGGTCAGAACACAAAATAGGTACGAGTTAGCTCCAGAAATGACGTGCACTGGCCATTGGTCTCATAAAGCAGAAGTGCCCAGCCGAGTTCATGCAGGTGTAGGCCTCATGCGTGTGTTGGGGCAGTGCAGCTTTGGATGCGACTGGTGGGTGCCCGCCGTCATCAGTGGGCCAGTACAGGTGTCACCAGCGAGAGAAGAGGGAGAGAATGAAGGCGCCACCTATCTGTCTGCTGAGTGACCCTAGTGGCCTCATGGATAAGGCACCGGTCTCTTAAACCAGGGATTGGAGGCCCATCTGTGGTGGTACCTAGCATTTTGTTCACACTACTGCTAAAGCATGTGGCGAGCTGATTGGTGGGGAGAGTTGTTCTACGTGGTTTGTCGGGTTCTTGAGGGGTCCTAACACCATCAGAGAGGTCTACCCTCTGAGCATGACACGGCTCTCCGCACCCATCCTCCATTTTGATGGGATATTTTGCATCCATTCTCCAGCGTATAGTTTTCTGCAAGCTCAGTGTTGTGGCATGCTCCCGGGTCACCGGAGCGGGCCACGCAGATGTCGGGATCACCCGACCAGTACCCTTGGGGCTGCGTTCACGCAGCTGACAGATCACAGGGATCACCCTGTGAGCTCCGGATCACCGTAGACAAACATGTGGGCTGGGGGCACCCAGCTCTCCGTAGCCCCGGCACTGGGGGCACCCAGGCCGGGGTTGCACCTTCAGCCATGGTCACATGGCCCGAGCATTCCACGGGCGCGGTGTTGCCCAGCAGGGGCCCCGTCCTCGTGCAGGGCCTCGTCCTTGGGCCTGCTGCACGCGGTGTGGCACCAGCATGGTGCCTGGAAGCAGGACACCGGAGTCAGCTTAGGATCGACTGACGAGCCGGAAACGGCTAGTCCTTTTTATTAGCTTGGTCACATGGTTATCACCATGTAACCATGACACAGATCCTGGGAGCTACCATGCTCCCCAGCAGGGGTGACATACAACACTCAGTATACTGGCCCGGCTTGTTAAGATGTTGCACTCAACATACTGAAAGCAAAGGCGGCTTGCGTTGCTGCACGGCCAATGGAGCTACCAGCTAACGTGGCTTAGGCCTCCTCCTCGCCATGCCCCGGTGATGCTGCGTGGCGGGGCGCGCTGGAATTGCCAGCTAACGTGGCTTTGGCCTCCGGCCTCCCCCTCGCCAGCCACTGGGATGCTGGGTGGCATGGTGCGCTGGAGCTGCCAGTTAACGTGGCTTTGGCCTCTGGCCTCCCCCTCGCAAGCCACTGAGATGCTGGCCGGTGGGGCACGCTGGAGCTGGAGGTTAACGTGGCTTAGGCCTCCTGCTCGCCAGCCACTGTGATGCTGCGCGGCGCTGCGCGCTGGAGCTGCCAGCTAACGTGGCTTTGGCCTCCAGCCTGCTTCCTTGCCAGCCACTGTGATGCTGGGCGGTGGGGCGCACTGGAGCTGCCAGCTAACGTGGCTTTGGCCTCCCCCCCTCGCCAGCCACTGTGATGCTGGGCGGTGAGGTGCACTGGACCTACCAGATAACGTGGCTTTGGACTCCTCCTCGCCAGCCACTGTGATGCTAGGCGGGGGGGGGGGGGGGCGCACTCGAGCTACCAGCTAACATGGCTTTGGCCTCCCCCTCGCCAGCCACTGTGATGCTGGACGGCGGGGTGCACTGGAGCTACCAGCTAACGTGGCTTTCAGACGATGCTGTGGTTTTGATTTTTTGGTGCGACATCAAAGTTCCTAATAAGAGGACAGTGGACTGCCTCAGTGGATCTGTTCTCAACGGAAGTGCCCTCTGCCGCATACAGCCTATCACTCTATTTGAGCTAGATCTATTTAGTCAAAGTGACACCTTTTTCTAGCTAGGCCAGCTCCCTCTTTGTCCCTCCTATTCTCCAACATGTATCAAGATGCCTGACCTTTAGCTCTATATATAGATATATCTATATATCTATATATAGAAGCGCCAATATCTTCTCTATGGCGACCTGGTGGCGACCTGGTGGAGTGCCCGCTACACCTGGTGGGGTGTCCTCTACATCTGGTGGAGTGCCCTCTACACCTGGTGGGGTGTCCTCTACATCTGGTGGAGTGCCCTCTACACCTGGCGGGGTGTCCTCTACACCTGGTGGGGAGTCCTCTACATCTGGTGGAGTGCCTTCTACACCTGGTGGAGTGCCCTCTACACCTGGTGGGGTGTCCTCTACACCTGGTGGAGTGCCCTCTACACCTGGTGGAGTGCCCTCTACACCTGGGGGGGTGTCCTCTACACCTGGTGGGGTGTCCTCTACATCTGGTGGAGAGCCCTCTACACCTGGTGGAGTGCCCTCTACATCTGGTGGAGTGCCATCTACACCTGGCGGGGTGTCCTCTACACCTGGTGGGGAGTCCTCTACACCTGGTGGAGTGCCCTCTACACCTGGTGGAGTGCCCTCTACATCTGGTGGGGTGCCCTCTACACCTGGTGGGGTGTCCTCTACATCTGGTGGAGTGCCCTCTACACCTGGTGGGGTGTCCTCTACATCTGGTGGAGTGCCCTCTACACCTGGTGGAGTGCCCTCTACACCTGGTGGGGTGTCCTCTACACCTGGTGGGGAGTCCTCTACATCTGGTGGAGTGCCCTCTACACCTGGTGGAGTGCCCTCTACACCTGGTAGGGTGCCCTCTACACCTGGTGGGGTGTCCTCTACATCTGGTGGAGTGCCCTCTACACCTGGTGGAGTGCCCTCTACATCTGGTGGAGTGCCCTCTACACCTGGTAGAGTGCCCTCTACATCTGGTGGAGTGCCCTCTACACCTGGTGGGGTGTCCTCTACATCTGGTCATTGGTCCTTTCTCACTTCACTGCTAACACAGGTATAATAAGCCCCTATAAGCACACAACCACAATAGTACCCCAGGATCCAAGCATCCTGTTCCACAAATTGAACTCTCACCTTTCCCTACACCTCAGCCCTAGTATGCTTGCCACTACACACACCCCTATGTCCCTACCTTGCTCTACCGCCCGTAGGAACAAAACACTTGGCTCCCACACCTCAACCAATTACCGATCCCAATTTAAGACCTCAATGCCCAATAGCTCCAGCACCACCAGTAAAGACCCATGTATTCATTCACCTCCTATACTACAAAAACTGCTGCATACTGCCCTTGCAACTCCATCTCAGCCTGAAGCTGCCACTATTAAAGGGGCTCTTATTAATGCTTCATCGCTAATTGCTCATGCTCGAGACATCTCAGACTTCACCACCACTAATAAATTAGATTTTCTAGCGGTCACAGAAACATGGCTACACCCTGCTGCAGGTCCAGCGCTTATGCTAGCAGTCCCGGACGAGTACAATATCTTCAGAACCGACAGAACCATCAAGAGTGGAAGTGGGGTATCTATTATTGCCAAAAACTCACTCTCCATTAAAGAAAATGCTAGCTCACCTTCCCCCTCCTTGCTGTAAAACTCCCTCTCTCCACCGAGCAGACACTCCTCATCCACATTCTATACAGACCACCTGGTCAGCTATCCTCCTTTGAGGAAGACATCACATGACTCCTCACACAAAACACCAAACCTGGATCGCAAATCCTGCTTCTAGGTGACTTGAATCTTGGCCTACTTGACAATTCAGATACCAACGTCCTGGCCATCCAAAGCATGATATCAGAACTAGGCTTTTTACTGTACATATCTGACCCTACACACTGTAAAGGCAGAATTTTAGATTGGATAGTAGACTTCAACTGCAATACTAAAATCCTCTCCAATTCCCTGTGCTTGGTCAGATCACAACGTTATTTCCTTCGAAATCCACGACTCTAAACAAGCATCACCTAAGGATCTCCAAGCCCCACCAGCGTTAACTAGAAATAACCGTCTCATCTCATTAGAAAGCATACTCCCTCTACTCAAACCCATCACCCATCAACAGCTGGCTTCTGCCTTAAATATTCCTCGCTCCAACCACATTTCACAAATCCGACGGGACAGGTAATGGCTCTCAATCCAAGACAGGATCACCTTTAGAAGGCTTATGATTACCCACAAGTGCCTATATAATTGAGCCCCTAAGTATCTGATAGACACATTCTCTAGGAAATAGTCCATTAGAGCTACTAGAGCTGTCTATGCCCGCTGCCTCAATTGCCCCTAAATTCGAACTCAGTGAAGTGGAGGGTCCAGCTTTCCGGTGCTGGCGGCCAAGTCCTGGAATAAACTACCACTTGCTCTAAGGACAGACTCAATATTCCTCTCGTTCCGGAACAAAGTAAAAGCTTGGTTGTTTGATCTAAATAACTAACTACCTCTTCTACATTCGTGATTCCAAGACTTAGCTGCCTCATCGACTTTGCCCATTGCTCAAGAACACCCCTCCAGCTAGCCGCCTTTTGCTAGTCCGCCCTTGAGCCATGTTATGAACTTTGTACATCATGTATATTTTCCTATCTTGTATATATCTGTACATGACTATATCTATGACTGTATATTTTTCTATATCACTGTAGTAACTTTGTTGTATCCTAAGAAAAGCGCCCAGATACCCTTGGGTTCGGTGCGCTATGTAAGCAGATAAAACAAACAAACAAACTTAGATGATTGCCATTTTAAGTAACTGGCAAAAGGTGCCGCCTGAAAGAGTGTACATCCTACGACGGATGGGGAAAAGGAGTAGAAATAGGTAACACTTTGAATCTTCAGCACCTATTGCCGTTAGGAATACTGAGCGGGACCCCAGAACCCACAAGGCATGTAATATGAACAGGTTTTCAAAGTACCCCTTAGGAATGTTAGGCCTGAAATCATCACATTTCACATCTGAACAGGAAACTCTTCTAGGGTTGGGTAATGCCTCAGCAGAGATATACAATAACAATTCTCTACTTCATCTCTGTTTATCGCTACAGATGTATGTCAACTGCGACCATGTTCAATACGTCCTACAGTGGAAGCCACTGTTTGTTCGGAACATAATATGCTAAGGAATCTGGTGGTAGAGGTCAATTCTAGTCAAAGACTCTGATATTCTCTCCATGACTCCGCCTGTGAGCCTGTGAGTCGGAGCCTTTTAGGAGATGTTCCGGACGAGCCGAACAGCCATAATAGCACAATTTCAACAGAAGAGAATGATGGTCTCTTGTTACAGAATTAAGCTATACACTTTGGATTGAAATGACTGTTGAAACTGTGCAATTCTATTTCTAATGAGACCCAGAAACCAACTTACCTTTTGGAACAGATCTCATTAAGGGCTACAACTACCACGGCAAGCAATATTGGTATCCAGTCATTTTATTGCAAACAAAAGAGAGCGGCCAATAACACTGAAAGTGCAAATATGAATGAAATAAATAAAGAGTAGTGCAGTAAGGGGTTAAAATGGGCCGGGTTGGGGTGGTGTTAAAAGGTTAAAGAATGGGAGGCTTTGGGGCCCTATGCAATTTATTTTAAAAAGATCAGTGTTTTCTGTGTTTTGTCTGCAATGAAATTTACCACTCTGTAATTGTGGTCAGTAAAATCACATATAACCGCATCATTTCACCTGTCGGGATTTCTGATAAAATGTGTCTTCTCGAATAAAAGCTAAAACGTTCCTTTAACGATGGTGGATGATAGAGAAAAAAGTATTCCTCAGGGGTCTACTTTTGTTGAGTCTCCTATTGCCTCGGAGGATGCTTTCACAGAAGCCGACCCTCATTATAATGTGGCCATATCAAGAAAAGAGCGCCACAAGCGATTAATGACATCCAAGGGAAACAAGGCAGAAAATCAGATTCCTACTCAACCAGATAAGGACATTGATATCTTGAATGTGTCTAGTAGTACAACTAAGGCTGCGCCCTCGCAGAAGAAGGCAGCAAGAAGACTTCGACGCAACAAGAAAAAGGATGGAAACTGAACCTCGTGGCTATTAACTTGTCAGTGTAAAAAAATCCAGCGGAAAATAAACTGTCCAAGAAAATGGTCTGCATCCTAATGAGGAAGATGTAACCATTCACTCAGACCTTTCAGAGGACGACTCTGTTGAAACAACTAAAATAGACCCTCCTCAGAGGAGGCTTGTGGAAAAAGAAGCAGGCAATGCTGAACCTGATTGTATAATCGCTACCAGCAAGCACTTTGAGCGCACCTTTTCTCTGTTATCTCCAACTTCTTTCACAATATCTAGACTATTTGAGGATGATTTTACGACTATAAATCAGCAAGTACTTTTAGGTCCTTTGTGCCACTTGCCTGCCCGGCGAGTCTTGCAGAGTAGCGATTTGGACTTTGTAGAGCAGATGGAGGATTATATCTCTGTAACGACAAGAGTGCATTGTAAAGATTCTGAAATCCCAGTGTTGGTCAGAAGCAATGCTACATCCATATTAAAAAGGGGATATGATATAGATCAAATGTTAGTTAAGAACGAGAAACAGCAGTTAAAGTGGAAAGCTACTGACTTTGTACAAACATCAAATATTGTTTTAATGCATAATGTTGCTTGACATGTCTCTAAAGGTAGTGTCCCAAATCTTCCCGAAGAGGTTATGGTGAAATCTCACCGGGAATGGCTTCTTTCTTTTTTGCCTGTTCCCACAGAGCATTCCTTAAAGCCACTTTCCCATTTGCTTCTGGAATACGCGTGGTCCCCATCATTGATTTGCAGAGGGTGGCTCTTATGGTCTGTTTTATGATCTTGATGTTATATTATTCAAGGGACATGGCTGATGGGGGAGGTTACTTTTGATGGATCTATGGGTTTTCCAAATCAGGCTAGTAAGGGTGAGGAGGGTCGTCCTTATGGAGGGTTACTGACCCTCTGTTCTAGCTCCTTGGTGTCTAAGGCAGCTGTTATGTTAAAAGACAATCCTAACTTCATGTTGGTAGATGCCGAGCTTCACAATGGTCTTCATTTATTGGTGTTAACTCTGTGAGGTCCTCCAGGGGGAGATTTCACCAAAGAGATCCAAATGGCAATTTATGAATGCATTATTTCAGATACTAGGATTTATCAGGCCATGGACATTATTATTGTTGTTGATGTTAACTCTTCCTCCATTGATTACCCAGTGAATGACAAAGGCGATGTGATGGTATTGGTAAACGATCAAAACTGTTCTAAATCCAGTAGTTCGGCACGCTTGCTCTCGTCATTCTCTTTTGATTTGGGGCCTGAAATGTTTAATGGCTCCACGCATGGTGATGTTACAGCAGCAAAGACTTAGCATAACGGTGTCTTTCAATCAACTATTGACTTTTTCTATGGAAGTATTGCTTTGTTTAATAATGTCCAAGAGATAAGTCATGTTGATTTTAGAGACCATTCGATAACGAAAATTAGGATAAACAGGTAGGCTATGAAATCTTTGGATCAAGACACAGCAGGGGAAGTGAGAGTGAATAATTCACTGAATAGAATAGGTTTGTACGGCAGAAATATAGATGCAATAACAAGGTAATGAGCAATCTTGATGCAGTGTATTAAAACTGTGGTTCTCCGAATCTAATAATTGAATGGATTAGCTTGATCACCAATTACTTTATAGATAGTGGTCGAGGTACACATGTTTACCATTCTGATAAGATAAGATAATAACTCTAAAAAAAGAACTTTGAGATAGAAGATTAGGAGGGTTAAAACCCAAAATGTCAGGAATAGGGGTTGGGGCAGACGTGGGGTATTACAGTTTGCCCGGTAACAGAGCTTGCAGGGTTAACAGGCTAGTGGAATCAGGAAAACTAGTCTGGGAACTTCAATTCCCAGCAGCCCATGGTACAAATGTAGTTCTACTCTTCGCGCGCATCGCCAGCTGACAATGAATGGGGTCAGTTTATCAGCAAGCAAAGGCGCTGCTCAGGTGCAGATTATTTTGGTTTGTAGGGGCGTTTTCGGGCGGAGGAAGGAGGATTCCCCTGCGTGTCTCCTCGCACGCTGAAGAACTGCAAGCGAAGGGAAGGAGAACCGCGAGCCATGCAGTGGTGAACCAGCCAGGCCCCCTGACTATGCGCTACTTCTTCCATCCGGGTAGTCCCGCGGGGTCACCGGACCAAAAGCTAAGTACTTGGTTGCATGCTGTGAATACTATGATTACTAAAGTCGACCCGCCGACTGCAGGGACAATGGCTTTCGGGCACCATGGTTCATGTTAATATGATATTTCCTACGCTACGTGAGGAAAGACTGCATTAGGTGTTGGCCTCATTTCTTTCCGACGAATGGGAAGAGCGTTCATTGATGATTATGAACGCAGACCTTTTGTGTTTCATATTATTCCCCCACAGTTATGATTTTGAGAAAGCGGGGAGACAACTATGTTACATTTTGGGCCACGTGTGCTTAGATAACACGTGCTATTCCTACTCAGCAAGCTCAGTGCAACTTGTTTCATGCTGAGAAGTGATGTTATGTTCCGCTGTGTATGTAGGCTCATGCCTGCTCACTGGGCCATGTGTTTTGTCAGTTCAATTGGGAAGCATCCTTTGTTTGTCCCATCCAGCTTGCTGCTACATGTCCTCATGCCTTCATATTTATATGTTCATGTGTTATGTTGGGTTTGACTAGGTTAGGAAGGAGTAAGGTACTTGATTTAGTCCATATGGTACAGGAAACTAAGAGTTCAGCAGACAGGCAGGGATTGGAGAAAATAAGTATGGCTAGTTATGTTTGTGTATGCTAGTTTTTTTTCCCTGTTGCTTCCCCCATACCTAGCCCAACTAGACTTTACCCTCTACCCCTTTCCGGTGTTCCTAAATACCCCACCATATCCACAACCTCTCCCTAATCCCTCTTCCCCCCATTGGCTGCCACCAGGTGCCTGTGCTAACCATGGTGGGAGGGTTGAATCCATTCGGCTTCTGTGGTTTGGGGGAGAGTGTCGAAAACTCTTCCCTTGCATGTGTGGTTGGCACGAAATATTGACAGTCAGATTCATTATGTTCAAATCTGAAGCTTAAAAACAGCTATTGCTCCTGGTGCAAGTGCTATCGGCTTTCCCATCGTACAACTGTTTGGAGAGACTTATATGAAGTCATTCAGAAACATGATACCAAACGCTGGTGGCTTTTATTTAATAGTCACAGGTTACAGTCATTGCCTTGCACGGCTAATACAATCACTAGCAAAATCTGGGAAATGTATATATATAGTAAACTTACTGCAAGTCATCCTGTTTCTCCATTACCTCCTCTGCCTTTGAACTTGTCCTTTGATACGAGACAATTTGGTTGGCATAATAAGAAAACTCCAAATGTGGCCATATTGCCGATTTCTGGAAGCAATTGCATTTCACCCCTATTCTCAAACGGGGCAAAAATGGCGACTCTTCAAATTATAGGATATTCTCCTTGTTGGATGGCCCTAGTAACATTTTTGCCACATTTTTATTAGGGATGATTGAAAATTGGATTGATGAAAATCATATAATTAGTCCCTTTCAGACGGGATTTAGGAATGGCTGCTCCGCAAATTATAATCTATTTGTCCTTAATTCTCTGATTAAACAGCTCCTGCCAAATTTGCCATACCTCTCTATATATTATTCATGGACTTCGCTTCTGCGTTCGACA
Source organism: Ambystoma mexicanum (assembly GCF_040938575.1). NCBI lineage: Eukaryota > Metazoa > Chordata > Amphibia > Caudata > Ambystomatidae > Ambystoma > Ambystoma mexicanum. The sequence continues at coordinate 1,228,640,316 of NC_090926.1, forward strand.
CGATTGACTGGTCATTATTGTGGGAAAAAATGAAAGAAGTTGAAGAAGCCGACTGACCTACTGGTAGCCTGCCAGCTATTACATGAAAATAACATTGCTTGTCTGAACCGATAGATGATAGGTTATTTTTATTTATTTATTTATTTAGATACTGCCGGGGGTGTGAAGCAGGGGTGCATATTGGCTCCTGCTTTATTTAATCTGTTCATGTCAGATGTTGGGGAGTACCTAACTAACACCCATAATTTCCCCCGAAGTTAGGTCATTTGAAAGTTCTATATCTTGCATACGCAGACGACCTGGCAATATTCGTACCACCTATGTAGGTTTGTGTAGAAGTGCAAATGCAATGATCGAATACGCCAGAATTAGTAACAAGTATTTCATATGCACTGGGATGCTCTTATGTGGATCACGATATTTGGGCTTATCAGCTAGAGGGGTGTATTTGGCGTCGTATCCTGGGTCTTTCTAGGTCCACTCCCATACAGGCAATAAGAACTGAGTTGGGTCTAACCTCCCTAAGCACGATTATAAAGGTGTATAGAGGTAATCTATTTATAAAAATAATGTGCGATGAATCGTCATCAATGCTAGAGGTCTGCTTAAGACGGATTAAGGGGTTCAGTAGGTCTTTCCTGGAGTTTAGAGTTAAGACCGAGGAATTCTTTTCCCGATTGTCATGGTGCCCAGATTGCTCTGAAGGCCTGGGCTCTTTGTTAAGAACATTTCAAATCAAAGCCCAAAAATGGGATTAGGCATGTTGCCATGGCCATATTGGAGGATTTCCCTCTTTATGTACCCACGCCAGGCTATTCTACCCGTATCGAAAAGGCCCAAGAGTATATACATATCAATTCCCCAATCCTTGTGCTAGGCGGCCATTCATGCAGATGCATTTAAATAAATTGCCAGCAATGGAGGTTAAAGGGTCATGGGTGAGTCTTCCCATCGAAGGTCGTGGTTGTCGTTTATGCAAAAGTGAGGAAGTTATTGAATCCCTCCGGCATTTGCAAACATCGTGCAGTATTATGATCAAGATCTATGTTAAATTTTGCTGATAGTTTTCAGGATCTTCAGAGTGAAGTGTTTTGGCTAAATAGCCTTTCCGGCTTTAGTAGATCTCGGGAGGATAGCTCAGGGGCAACGTGTTCTCCTTGGAAGCAAGACGACACGGAGCACCACAGGTTCAATCCATGGGTCCGCTCTTAGAAACCTCTGGGTATTAAGCACGTTATAAATAACCTATCATAGTATGTCTAGATCTTAAGCCTTGGTTAAGGTATGGTTGGCTTTATAGTTTGAGCTTTCAGGGCAAGGTGATATAACCCCTCTTAAAGTACCAGATAAGAGTGTGTTGTATTTTTTTCTTCTGATTTCTATTTGTTTGGCATTTTGATGCCCTTGTTTATAGCAACATGTAATAACTAATTAGATGCCAGATGTATTTTATTTTGAATGTTTTTATTTAACTTGTTTGAAATTGATATGTTTTATGTATTGTATATTTTCTTATACATTTGTGAAAGGTTTGCAATGAACTAGAACACAATAAAAAATACAAAAGCACGCAGAAGTTATTTAGGAGACAATTCACCGACAGAAGCACTTGCCAGGCCTCTTCTTGAGCACTGCACTGCCCAAAGTTACCTTGGCACTAGGAATTAGATACAGGGCAAATGAGGCCATTGATAACCGCTGGATAACATGAGGGCACATGCTTCTGCTTTTGGATATTTTTTTATGTGATAGATGTATTTAAAATGGTAAAAGATGCAATTTCTAGGGGGCACACAACAGACGAGATAGCTGAAGGGTGGAAAAACCTAGATTTAGCAGGTGTCTGTGTGTGTTGCTGTATGATGAGGCGGAAAGAGGAAACCGTGAGTCTCGACCTTTGAAGTCTCCAAGGCAGGTCAAATTAGATGTTTTGGCAGGGGATCCCATTGAAGTCAATGGCAACGAATACATTAGCTTTGCTGGTGAGAAAAGGTTTTCTGGGTGGGTGAGCCCATTATAGTGTATGGAGCATATGCGGCTTGCCATCAGGGCAGTGCTTTAAGTGGGCCGGGACCTGCCGGGGCTGGGCCCCGGCAGTCTCCAAAAAGTGTGGCTGAGCCGGGGCCCTGCCGGGGCCCTCCGTTCCCACAACTTGACGGCCATGACCGGAGATGAGCCCACCGCCATCAAGGCAGGCAGCTGTGACTGACAGAAGTGCAGGGCAGTCACAGCTTCGCTCAATCGAGTTTGCGCGAAGCTGGGGCTGGCTGGCACTTTTGTTAGTCCCAGCTCAGCGTCCCCACCCACCACTAACACCCCTTTGTCTCCACTCCCTGTTGTGCCATTTAGAGCGTAGGGCTGAGAGTAACAGGCACAACAGGAATGGAGACAAAAGGGTATTAATGTTTGACCCATTAACCCCATGACGGGACTCCAGGGGAAGCGGGAAAACCAGAGGCCGGCAGCACTCGGCAGGAGAGGGACACAACGTGGGGGCAGTGACAGAGACAGGTGTCAGAATAAGTAGTTGGGAGGGACAGGTGAGGGAATGAAGGAAGGAAGGAAGTTATTTTAGGGGCCATTATAGCAGAACCCAGACACACACACTGCCTCTGCACCGCTCCTCCCCTGTGCCCACCCTCTCTTCCTCACACGGTCATAACCGTCTCTTATTTCTTACACAACACCCCCTGCGAGCAGGCATCTCAGCCTTCACTCCAGAGGACACCCCCCCTGCGAGCAGGCATCGCGGCCTTCACTCCAGAGGACACCCCCCCTGCGAGCAGGCATCGCGGCCTTCACTCCAGAGGACCCCCGCCCCTGTGAGCAGGCATTGCGGCCTTCACTCCAGAGGACCCCCGCCCCTGCGAGCAGGCATCGCGGCCTTCACTCCAGAGGACACCCCCCCTGCGAGCAGGCATCGCGGCCTTCACTCCAGAGGACACCCCCCCCTGCGAGCAGGCATCGCGGCCTTCACTCCAGAGGACCCCCACCCCTGCAAGCAGGCATCGCGGCCTTCACTCCAGAGGACACCCCCCCTGCGAGCAGGCATCTCAGCCTTCACTCCAGAGGACACCCCCCCTGCGAGCAGGCATTGCGACCTTCACTCCAGAGGACACCCCCCCTGCGAGCAGGCATCGCGGCCTTCACTCCAGAGGACCCCCGCCCCCGCGAGCAGGCATTGCGGCCTTCACTCCCGAGGACACCCCCCATGCGAGCAGGCATCGCAGCCTTCACTCCAGAGGACACCCCCCCCTGCGAGCAGGCATCGCGGCCTTCATTCCAGAGGACACCCCCCCTGCGAGCAGGCATCGCGGCCTTCACTCCAGAGGACACCCCCCCTGCGAACAGGCATTTCGGCCTTCACTCCAGAGGACCCCCGCCCCTGCGAGCAGGCATTGCGGCCTTCACTCCAGAGGACACCCCCCCTGCGAGCAGGCATCTCAGCCTTCACTCCAGAGGACACCCCCCTCTGCGAGCAGGCATCGCGGCCTTCACTCCAGAGGACACCCCCCCTGCGAGCAGGCATCGCGGCCTTCACTCCAGAGGACCCCCGCCCCTGCGAGCAGGCATTGCGGCCTTCACTCCAGAGGACCCCCGCCCCTGCGAGCAGGCATTGCGGCCTTCACTCCAGAGGACCCCCGCCCCTGCGACCAGGCATACGGCCTTCACTCAAGAGGACACCCTCCCCCCCCTGCGAGCAGGCATCGGGGCCTTCACTCCAGAGGACACCCCCCCTGCGAGCAGGCATCTCAGCCTTCAATCCAGAGGACACACCCACTGCGAGCAGGCATCGCGGCCTTCACTCCAGAGGACACCCCCGCCCCTGCGAGCAGACATCGCGGCCTTCACTCCAGAGGACACCCCCCCTGCGAGCAGGCATCGCTGTCTTCACTCAAGAGGACCCCCGCCCCCGCGAGCAGGCATTGCGGCCTTCATTCCCGAGGAAACCTCCCCCTTGCGAGCAGGCATTGTGGCCTTCACTCCAGAGGACACCCCCCCTGCAAGCAGGCATCGCGGCCTTCATTCCAGAGGACCCCCGCCCCTGCGAGCAGGCATCGCGGCCTTCACTCCAGAGGACACCCCCCCTGCGAGCAGGCATCGCGGCCTTCACTCCAGAGGACCCCCGCCCCTGCGAGCAGGCATCGCGGCCTTCACTCCAGAGGACAGAGGACACCCCCCCTGCGAGCAGGCATCGCGGCCTTCACTCCAGAGGACACCCCCCCTGCGAGCAGGCATCGCGGCCTTCACTCCAGAGGACACCCCCCCCTGCGAGCAGGCATCGCAGCCTTTACTCCAGAGGACACCCCCCCTGCAAGCAGGCATCGCGGCCTTCACTCCAGAGGACCCAGGCATCGCGGCCTTCACTCCAGAGGACACCCCCCCCTGCGAGCAGGCATCGCGACCTTCACTCCAGAGGACACCCCCCCCTGCGAGCAGGCATCGCAGCCTTTACTCCAGAGGACACCCCCCCTGCGAGCAGGCATTGCGGCCTTCACTCCAGAGGACACCCCCCCCTGCGAGCAGGCATTGCGGCCTTCACTCCAGAGGACACCCCCCCCTGCGAGCAGGCATCGCGGCCTTCACTCCAGAGGACCCCTGCCCCTGCGAGCAGACATCGCGGCCTTCACTCCAGAGAACACCCCCCCTGCGAGCAGGCATCGCGGCCTTCACTCCAGAGGAACCCCACCCCTGCGAGCAGGCATCGCGGCCTTCACTCCAGAGGACACCCCCCCTGCGAGCAGGCATCGCGGCCTTTACTCCAGAGGACCCCCCCCTGCGAGCAGGCATCTCAGCCTTCACTCCAGAGGACACCCCCCCTGCGAGCAGGCATCGCGGCCTTCACTCCAGAGGACCCCCCCTGCGAGCAGGCATCGCGGCCTTCACTCCAGAGGACCCCCCCCCTGCGAGCAGGCATCGCGGCCTTCACTCCAGAGGACACCCTCCCTGCGAGCAGGCATCGCGGCCTTCACTCCAGAGGACACCCTCCCTGCGAGCAGGCATCTCAGCCTTCACTCCAGAGGACCCCCACCCCTGTGAGCAGGCATCGCGGCCTTCACTCCAGAGGACCCCCCCCCCGCGAGCAGGCATTGCGGCCTTCACTCCAGAGGACACCCCCCCTGCGAGCAGGCATTGCGGCCTTCACTCCAGAGGACCCCCGCCCCCGCGAGCAGGCATCGCGGCCTTCACTCCAGAGGACACCCCCCCCCTGCGAGCAGGCATCTCAGCCTTCACTCCAGAGGACACCCCCCCTGCGAGCAGGCATTGCGGCATTCACTCCAGAGGACCCCCGCCCCTGCGAGCAGGCATCTCAGCCTTCACTCCAGAGGACACCCCCCCCCTGCGAGCAGGCATCGCTATCTTCACTCCAGAGGACACCCCCCCCGTGCGAGCAGGCATCGCTATCTTCACTCCAGAGGACACCCGCCCTGTGAGCAGGCATCGCGGCGGCCTTCACTCCAGAGGACCCCCGCCCCTGCGAGCAGGCATCGCGGCCTTCACTCCAGAGGACACCCCCCCTGCGAGCAGGCATCGCGGCCTTCACTCCAGAGGACACCTTCCCTGCGAGCAGGCATCGGGGCCTTCACTCCAGAGGACACCCCCCCTGCGAGCAGGCATCGCGGCCTTCACTCCAGAGGACACCTTCCCTGCGAGCAGGCATCGGGGCCTTCACTCCAGAGGACACCCCCCCTGCGAGCAGGCATCGCGGCCTTCACTCCAGAGGACACCCTCCCTGCGAGCAGGCATCTCAGCCTTCACTCCAGAGGACACCCTCCCTGCGAGCAGGCATCGCGGCCTTCACTCCAGAGGACCCCCACCCCTGTGAGCAGGCATCGCGGCCTTCACTCCAGAGGACCCCCCCCCTGCGAGCAGGCATCTCAGCCTTCACTCCAGAGGACACCCCCCCTGCGAGCAGGCATTGCGGCCTTCACTCCAGAGGACACCCCCCCTGCGAGCAGGCATTGCGGCCTTCACTCCAGAGGACCCCCGCCCCCGCGAGCAGGCATCGCGGCCTTCACTCCAGAGGACACCCCCCCCTGCGAGCAGGCATCTCAGCCTTCACTCCAGAGGACACCCCCCCTGCGAGCAGGCATTGCGGCATTCACTCCAGAGGACCCCCGCCCCTGCGAGCAGGCATCTCAGCCTTCACTCCAGAGGACACCCCCCCCCTGCGAGCAGGCATCGCTATCTTCACTCCAGAGGACACCCCCCCCCCTGCGAGCAGGCATCGCTATCTTCACTCCAGAGGACACCCGCCCTGTGAGCAGGCATCGCGGCGGCCTTCACTCCAGAGGACCCCCGCCCCTGCGAGCAGGCATCGCGGCCTTCACTCCAGAGGACACCCCCCCTGCGAGCAGGCATCGCGGCCTTCACTCCAGAGGACACCTTCCCTGCGAGCAGGCATCGGGGCCTTCACTCCAGAGGACACCCCCCCTGCGAGCAGGCATCGCGGCCTTCACTCCAGAGGACACCTTCCCTGCGAGCAGGCATCGGGGCCTTCACTCCAGAGGACACCCCCCCTGCGAGCAGGCATCGCGGCCTTCACTCCAGAGGACACCCTCCCTGCGAGCAGGCATCTCAGCCTTCACTCCAGAGGACACCCTCCCTGCGAGCAGGCATCGCGGCCTTCACTCCAGAGGACCCCCACCCCTGTGAGCAGGCATCGCGGCCTTCACTCCAGAGGACCCCCCCCCTGCGAGCAGGCATCTCAGCCTTCACTCCAGAGGACACCCCCCCTGCGAGCAGGCATTGCGGCCTTCACTCCAGAGGACACCCCCCCTGCGAGCAGGCATTGCGGCCTTCACTCCAGAGGACCCCCGCCCCCGCGAGCAGGCATCGCGGCCTTCACTCCAGAGGACACCCCCCCCTGCGAGCAGGCATTGCTGCCTTCACTCCAGAGGACCCCCGCCCCTGCGAGCAGGCATCTCAGCCTTCACTCCGGAGGACACCCCCCCGCCTGCGAGCAGGCATTGCGGCATTCACTCCAGAGGATCCCCGCCCCTGCGAGCAGGCATCTCAGCCTTCACTCCAGAGGACACCCCCCCCCTGCGAGCAGGCATCGCTATCTTCACTCCAGAGGACACCCCCCCCCCCTGCGAGCAGGCATCGCTATCTTCACTCCAGAGGACACCCTCCCTGTGAGCAGGCATCGCGGCGGCCTTCACTCCAGAGGACCCCCGCCCCTGCGAGCAGGCATCGCGGCCTTCACTCCAGAGGACACCCCCCCTGCGAGCAGGCATCGCGGCCTTCACTCCAGAGGACACCCCCCCTGCGAGCAGGCATCGCGGCCTTCACTCCAGAGGAACCCCGCCCCTGCGAGCAGGCATCGCGGCCTTCACTCCAGAGGACACCCCCCCTGCGAGCAGGCATCTCAGCCTTCACTCCAGAGGACACCCCCCCTGCGAGCAGGCATTGCGACCTTCACTCCAGAGGACACCCCCCCTGCGAGCAGGCATCGCTGTCTTCACTCCAGAGGACACCCCCCCTGCGAGCAGGCATCGCGGCCTTCACTCCAGAGGACACCCCCCCTGCGAGCAGGCATTGCGGCCTTCACTCCAGAGGAACCCCGCCCCTGCGAGCAGGCATCGCGGCCTTCACTCCAGAGGACACCCCCCCTGCGAGCAGGCATCTCAGCCTTCACTCCAGAGGACAACCCCCCTGCGAGCAGGCATTGCGGCCTTCACTCCAGAGGACACCCCCCCTGCGAGCAGGCATTGCGGCCTTCACTCCAGAGGACACCCCCCCTGCGAGCAGGCATTGCGGCCTTCACTCCAGAGGACACCCCCCCTGCGAGCAGGCATCTCAGCCTTCACTCCAGAGGACACCCCCCCTGCGAGCAGGCATTGCGGCCTTCACTCCAGAGGACACCCCCCCTGCGAGCAGGCATCGCGGCCTTCACTCCAGAGGAACCCCGCCCCTGCGAGCAGGCATCGCGGCCTTCACTCCAGAGGACACCCCCCCTGCGAGCAGGCATCGCGGCCTTCACTCCAGAGGAACCCCGCCCCTGCGAGCAGGCATCGCGGCCTTTACTCCAGAGGACACCCCCCCTGCGAGCAGGCACCCCAGTGCATTTAAGACAGAACCATTTGCAAACTTTTCTGTTTGCTTGTTGGGGTGGGGGGATATGAGGGCCCCCCGTAGTGCGCTTTCGTTGCCAGTATCTTCCACCTGTCACCTGACCCTGTCGGCAGCACACCCACGTTCAGGCGCTGGTCTCTGCAACCATGCCCTGGCCGCATTGGGCAATCGCAGTGGTATACAAACTTTTTTATGTCGAGCCCCCTGAGAAAAACGTTGTTGGTAGGCCCCCCGCCCCGAATGAAAGGACTGCTTGTATTTTATATTAAAAGCAGTCAACTTTCTCTCTTTTTGAAAAGCCTCACCTTCAGCAGTGCAATTAAAGGATTTGCACAGGACCACACGTTTTGGTTGTACCAGCAGTGTTGCAGTATGTAGACGAGACCCCCCCTGTTCATTCCACGCCCATCAGGCAAGCCACGCCCCCAAATGAGCCCCCCACCCCCTCAATTTCTTACCCCACTTAAAGCACTGCATCAGGGTGAAAGCCTCCGAGCGAGGGCGACGAGTGGTAAAACGAACGGTGTAAGGGATAAGAGCCTGCAGGCCTGGACGTGGTATGGGTGCGAGTGGAGCAGCGGTGTGAGGACATGTGTGACCCTCTGCGGTGCTGAGAGGGAGAGCTCTCGCAAGAGAGTCATCTGCCTGCCAAGCACCCACTCTCGCACTCCCATTTCCTGCACACAAGGGCTTCCACAGCAGATGAGTGCCGGGCTACTATTTGGCACGGCTCAGCATAAGCACACTCTGTTCTTTAGCGTGGATTACGCCACCTCGCCTCCTGCCCACAGTGTACGCTCCGTGCACAGGCAGTGTGGAGAGAAGACAGAACTGCCGGATAATAAAGCACCCCCCCAGCAGTGCTCTCCCATCTGAGCACCCAAACCTCGCGCACAGGGCGCTGGTGCACCTGCGGCCGGCACTGTCTCTACCTTACCTGTAAATCAGGGCTCTGACATAATTCGAGCGAGTCCTGGCACGTGCAGCCAGCCAGAAAAAAGACACTTTCTCTCACTTTCAAAACATTCGTCCATGAGGAGTTCACCATTCAAAAAGTGCAGTAATGGCGCCACCCTGTGTTTAACACCGGAATGCGTGCGTTCTGCATGCATTCAGTCCGAAGATACACTGAGGCCTTCCCATCTTTTCCTCAACCTCAGTTATACTTTCCTCACCCCGTAGGCGTTGCTACTGTCTCACTACTGCCGACACTCTCCCCCCCCCGCACCTCTCAACTCAGTAGCCCACCTGGATCCTTATGGTGAGAAACAGAAAGGCACGAAGCAAGATAGCGCAGTCGTGTGAACACTTTCTACAGACACATGCTCGATACCTGTAGGTCACAGGCTTTAATTCTGGCAGGGATAATAACCCAGCCTTTGATTTTGTAGATGAAATAAGTACAACTTTGTTTTGTAACAGTAACCAATTCTATTTACAATAAGTCACGAGAGCAGGGGTGGACTGGCCTATAGGGAACCCTGCGGATGTCCCGTTAGGCCTCTGCACCCTGGGCAGGGGTGGACTGGCCTATAGGGAACCCTGCGGATGTCCCGGTAGGCCTCTGCACCCTAGGCAGGGGTGGACTGGCCTATAGGGAACCCTGCGGATGTCCCGGTAGGCCTCTGCACCCTAGGCAGGGGTGGACTGGCCTATAGGGAACCCTGCGGATGTCCCGGTAGGCCTCTGCACCGAGGGCATGGGTGGACTGGCCTGTAGGGAACCCTGGATATTTCCTGGTAGGCCTCTGCACCCTGGGCCTAGGGGTGGACGGGCCTGTAGGGAATCCTAGAGATGTCCCGGTAGGCCTCTGCACCGAGGGCATGGGTGGACTGGCCTATAGTGAACCCTAGAGATGTCCCAGTAGGCCTCTGCACCCTGGGCAGGGGTGGACCGGCCTATAGGGAACCCTGCGGATGTCCTGGTAGGCCTCTACACCCTAGACATGGGTGGACTGGCCTGTAGGGAACCCTGGATATTTCCTGGTAGGCCTCTGCACCCTGGGCCCAGGGGCGGACAGGCCTGAGGGGAACCCTAGCGATGTCCCGATAGGCCTCTGCACCCTGGACATGGGTGGACTGGCCTATAGGGAACCCTGCGGATGTCCCGTTAGGCCTCTGCACCGAGGGCATGGGTGGACTGGCCTATAGGGAATCCTAGAGATGTACCGATAGGCACCTGCACCCGGGGCCCAGGGTTAGGCTGGCCTATAGGGAACTCTGGAGATGTCCCGCTTGGCCTCTGAACCCGTGGCCTCTCTTCTGTGGTAACCTATTTTGTTTCCACATTTCCTCATAGGAAAAGGGTTGGGCTTGCTGAAAATGGGTAATATGGGACCACTTTGAACATTATTTCTAGGGCTTCTTTTGCTTCCCAGTCCAGCCCTGACCGCGAGACAATACAGTAAAATAAAGTGAGGGTATGTATGGCATGTTGCAGCTTCCTCCATGTGCCCCTCAACCTTGCCATGTCCTCTCACGCTGCTTCGCCTGAAGTGTCATGGTTCCTCTCTAGCCTATGCCACAGACAGACATCTCGGCAAAGGGCTCCACGGGCTCTGGTCCCCTATCCAGGGATCTCCTCTGCGTTCTGTGTTTGGATCATGGGCACATTCCATTGGATCTCCTCCCATGAATAAAGGACACCCGAGGAGTGGCTGGGAAGGTGATCAGCGACTTGCGTTCAGAGACCTGACGTTTGGAGTTGTTAAAGGGAGGCCTTCACCCTAGGCAGTATCAGGGTGCCACAGGCCGCTGCATGTAAAATTACTCCCTCAGTACCAAGGGCCTCATTCACGCCTGAAGCTGTATGGGGCCCCTCTGCTGTGGCTATACCATGCAACCTCTGCCCTGAAGGAGACTGGCCAAGGCTCTTATGCAGCCTCTTCTCAAGATCCATGCTGGTGCCTTTGCCACCCAGTATCAATTGAGCCCAACAGCCCACACCTGAATGGACCAGGGAGGCGTACAAGCCATTTTCGGGTAGAGAAAGAAGGAAGAAGCTTGGACATTAGCTGGAGTGCAGGCTGTAGCAGTGGAAGCAGAAGGAAGATACAGTGCTGGAAAACTAAGCAGAAGTGGGAGAACAAGGGGGATGCTGGAGCATGGAGACAGCAGATTTCACCTGCCTGTTCTGAGAGTGTCATGCCCTCCCAAACTCTGAGGTGCAGAGGCTGCACAGAGGAAGACATGCAGGAAAAACGGTTTTCGACATGTGGGCCTGTTTGCTGTGGTTGCCAAACTGTTGGCATGCCAGAAGCAATTGTCGAGCCGAGGGTCTTGGGAGCAGAGGAGACTTCCAAAATGTGATTCCAGAACAGAGACACCTGTTCAGGAGAAGAGTGTGGGTCACCAGCGAGCCAGATGCAGCAATTGTTGTAGCAGAAGTTGGGAAAAGCAGTGCGCTCCACAGAGAAATTGTCTCAGAAGCCACTGAGTGAAGCACAGCATTCTAAAACATTGCATGAGCCTTGTCGGGAACTGTAACCAGCTCCTTTGCCACTCGCGTAAGACTTCTAAGCGAGTAGAAGTTGATTGTTGTATTAAAAGTCCACTGAACAATGGAATTGTAACACACGCGTATAGAGTGAAGAGATTCTTACATAGGAAGCTAACGCTGTTAAAATATATTGTTCCACTAACCACAGACTATTATTGTTAAGAGAGTGGTCATGTGCCCCTAATTAAGGAAATGGAAAGCTGCTAAATCCATTTAAAAACATTTAACTGTGACGATATCAAAGTTACAATCTTTTCTGTGGCAAAACTACATTAACAAATGGTTGTATGTGTCTTATTGTGATTCCCTGAGGAGGCCTGACCTCTATCCTTTGCTTCTACAGGAATACAATTAAATATTCATCTTTAAAGCTTGAACACTACATCAAAGAGTGGTTGTATGTGCCTAATTGTAGTTTCTACCAAAAGACTGAACCTTATACCTTGTATAACAGTAACATTAATTTACAAGATGTTAAGACTATAAACGATTGAAGAGAACAAGCATTGTCCCAAGCAAAGAGGCACCCCATACTAATTGTGAAGCTGAACCTTTTCCAGAGTTTAGAACAATCCAGCTACATTGTGAAGTTACTAACAAACAAAAGGCCTAGGATAAAAGTGTGCAAGTATTACCTGAAGCTAAGAGAGTGGCACCAAGGCTTCTGGGTAGTTGTTTGGGCTGATAGCCAGGAGAAAGGCGAAGGTAAAGCTGACAAAAGAGAACTGGATGCTTGTGTCAACTATTTTGAAGCATACTTAACCTATAAGGCGCAAGACTACTGAAGCCAGAGAGAAGACGGTCTTGAAGGCAACCCCAAGTTACTATTGTGGCAGTTAAGACAAGAGAGGCAAAGAGGCTACCCCTTTGAAGAAAGCTATTTAAAGGAAGAGTGTCTTACCGACCTGAAGAGGTTACAAATTCTATCTTGTCAAAATCTGTCTAAAAGTCATAGTAGCTGTGGCAGTAGTCCAAAGCACTTAAACTAAAGAAGTATATCTGGTTGTCGGTAGATGCTACATTGCAGTTGTCGAAACCAAGGTGAAATACTGTGGGACAAAGGTGACAGTTCTCATAGTGAAGCAAGTAGAAGTATAGTGGTAGAAGCGGAAGTAGCAGCATTAAGAAGTCATCTGACACATTTACTCTTTTGACTGTAGAAACCATAATTCAAGAAGTCCTAACTGTTAACCAAGAACTGTGTAACATTAATAGTGTGGTTATTGTATTTTTATTTGAACTGTGACAAATCTTCATGTGGGATTGACAGAAGCATCGTGGCCAGGATTACGACTGTGGCTATTTTCTTAGAGGTGGACAGTGAATACATTTAACCCAGGAAGAACTGAGACATTTTCTTTCTATGGTTGAATATTTTCATGAAGAGACTCTACATTCTGGGGAAGGGAAATCTCCCAGGACATTAGAAGGTCATTTAGGAAATGTAAATAATGTTCATGTCATGTTGAATTGCCATTTCTTTATGTGCTTGTTGTTTAGTGTGAGGGCCAGTTATCCTGTGTTAGAGTGTGTTCCCTTAGTTTTCAGACTAGGCAGGGAATTCTTCAGCAGAGTTGGGACTGTGAGGCGTTTTTGACAAATATTCTTTAAAAATAAATTGGCATATTTTGAAAGATCTACAAACAGTTGTCCACCTCACATTACTGACCCCTCACACAAGGCTGAAACCCAGAGACCATTAGGGTTTCCGAGTACTGTTACAGTTTGCCTGTATGAAGCATGATTGCCAAAGCTTCCACCCAGACACTGTTGGGTTTTGTCTGTATGAGGCATGAATGCCAAAGCTTTCACCCAGACAATGTTGGGTTTTCCCAGTACTGAGCACGATTACCAAGACTCCCACCCAGATACAAATGTTTTCCCAGTTCTGAACATGAGTGCCAAGGTTTCTTGTCAGATGCTGTTGGGGTTTACCTGTACTGAGCATGATTGCTGAGGCATCCACCCAGACACTTTTGGGTTTTGCCTGTATGAAGCATAATTGCCAAGGCTTCCGGTCAGACACTGTTAGGTTTTGCCAATACCGAGCATGATTGCCAAGTCTTCCACCCAGAAACTATTGGGCTTGTAGTCAGAAAGTGTTGGGTTTTGCCAATACACTGTTGGGGTTTGCCAATACCGAGCATGATTGCTTAGGCTTCCACCCAGACTCTATTGGTATTTGCCTGTATGAAGCATGATTGCTTAGGCTTCCACCCAGACTCTATTGGTATTTGCCTGTATGAAGCATGATTGCCAAGGCTTCTCGTCAGACACTGTTGGGGTCCGCCTGCAAGAAGCATGAATGCCAGGGCTTTCACCCAGACAATGTTGTGTACTGAGCATGATTGCCAAGAATCCCACCCAGATACAAATGCTTTCCCAGTACTGCGCATGAGTGCCAAGGTTTCTAGTTAGACACTGTAGGGGTTTACCAGTACTGAGGATGCTTGCTGAGGCTTCCAGTCAGACACTGTTGGGTTTTGCCAGTACTGAGTGCAATGCCAAGACTCCCACCCAGACATTGTTGGGTTTTGCCTGTATGAAGCATGATTGCAGAGGCTTCCACCCAAACACTGTTGGAATTTGACAATACCGAGCATGATTGCCAAGGCTTCTGCCCAGCCACTTGGGGTTTGCCTGTATGAAGCATGATTGCTGAGGCTCTCACCCAGACACTATTGGGGTTTGCCTGTATGAAGCATGATTGCTGAGGGTCTCACCCAGACACTATTGGGGTTTGCCTGTATGAAGCATGATTGCAGAGGCTTCCACCTAGACACTGTTGGGTTTTGCCAATACCGAACATGATTGCCAAGGCTTCCGCCCAGCCACTTGGGTTTTGCCTGTATGAAGCATGATTGCAGAGGCTTCCACCTAGACACTGTTGGGTTTTGCCAATACCGAACATGATTGCCAAGGCTTCTGCCCAGCCACTTGGGTTTTGCCTGTATGAAGCATGATTGCTGAGGCTCTCACCCAGACACTATTGGGGTTTGCCTGTATGAAGCATGATTGCCAAGGCTTCCAGTCAGACACTGTAAACAAGGTTTGTGGATTCGCAACTGAGTACCTCTGCGCTATTTGTCACTTATCAAAAATTGGGAGAAATGAAGTACAAAAAGAGGTGTAAGCAGCAGTCCAACTCCCGCCAACCTATCCACACAAGTTGGTGCTAATACAATGATTAAGTGAAAAGAGGGGTGGAATTCCGCTTTACACCATTGGGTTAAACAATTGCAATCACAATTCAGTATTTTAAGAAAGTAAAGAACAGCTGACACGTGTTTCGACGCTCAGGTCGTCTTCAAGGCTGAGTAGTTGGATCAAAATCAATTATCAGTTAATAATAATGAAGGACATTACAGAAAATAATCAAATAAAATACATCGACATAAGTCACAAGTACATGTTAACATAGTAAAATTGCATTTGGTTGGCAAAATAAAAAGGAAATAATGAGATTGTCAAACATTACATGTACGATTTGACATTAACCATGAGGGCACATTAACAAGTAAACAAAATGTGAGCAATTCAATGAAATTATAAAGAAAAAAAGAAAAAAATAAGGCATACAATGTCAGGTAGGGAAGGAAGGACAGAAGTTGCGGAACACTGAAGGCAAATAGCAGGAAAGAAAAAATTATTACAATGAATACTAATGAATGTGGTTATGTATGATAATAGATTAACATGAATGATGTTTGCTGTATATGCCTCATTTACCACTGTCAACCCCCATGCAGATTAAGCACCAGCCGCAAAAGTGAAGGCAAAACCATAAATCATGAGGCACCAACATGTGAACTGAAATATAAACGAGTGAGTGAAAAAAAGGGCAAGTGAGCCCATGCACATAATCTGGTGAGGGGATGTACCATAAAGAAGAAGCAAACGATTGAAATGAAACCCAAATGTGAGGAAACCATAAAACCCAAATGGTAGTAGGTATTATGGTAATAATCCGAGATGAGCTTACCGTAGAGGAACGTAAATGGCAAATAAGCATGGGACTCCTATTAGAAATGAACCTTATGTCAGATTTGATAAATATGAAAATTGTCAAATGATGAAACAAGATGCTAGCACATACTGTATGGAGAATGACTGTCTCAATGTTAGGTCGTTCGGCTTTCAGTTTATTAGTTTCTTTTTCTTGCTTGTGATTCAACTTGTCTACCATTGACGTCATTCGTGCGACGTAATTCATCCGCATTACCGCCGACGTCGGGCAAATATATTGTCTTTAGATCAAAATTTGAAATAATGTGGACATTCCTTAAATAAATTGAAACTCCAATCTAGTACAGTTGTGTGGCGCAGGAGTTTTTGTGTGAGGACAAGTTACCTTCTTTGCTATAACATAAGATGTTGGGGCTTGACCTTTGTTCTTCCGTCCTCACGCATCTGCGACACCGGAGAAATCTGAACCACATTTAGGGCGCAGAGCTAACTTTAGCTGGCACACCTAACAACCCCACTACCTAGTTTAGAGTGATTAAATATGACCAACAATACTCCTCGATCAAACACATAGAGAGGGAGGTGGTGAACGCCAGCAGAAACCGTATAAGAAAATACAAACAAAGTGGCAAAGCCTTAAATGACAAACTACGCACAATCATGTCAGAGGTAACAGATTAGACAGTAATGAGAATGTGCTCTCCTGAAGAGTTTACGAATGTTGTATGGTAAATCTAATGTCCGAGAGCTCTCTGTTCGTTCAAAGCAAAAACCCACTTACACGAATTTGATGAGGAATCTCAGAACAAAAAGAAAACCCTAAGGAAAGCAATTTCCAAACTGAAATCTTTTAGGCTACCATCAGCAGAATGCCTGCAGGCCAAACAAAACACTTATCACCACATACAGGAATTGGTCAAGAGCACACAATCATTTAAGCACATAGAAAGACGGCAAAATAATGTTAAATAACCTGCTCCCAAAAGATTCAGGCAACTTCTGGCAAATAATTAACGGCATTAATACACAGCAATATGAAATTCAAAGCAACGTCATCTTAGAAGCAAAATGGACAGCCTATTTCACAGAGATTTATCAAGGCGACACCAGCATACCGACAGATGCTAAATCTCCAGCAGTTTAGCATTTGAATTTTGATGAAGACCTAATCAAGGAATTGATTAGGAAATCCTCATCCTCTAGAGCTGCGGGCACTAATGGGCTGACCAATGCAATCTTAAAATCAAACATCGACCTCTGGAGCAAAATAATGAGCTCACTATTTGCAGAGTACATATGCAAAGAATCTCTCCCATTGTCCTGGAAGAGTGCAATTGTAATGCCTATACACAAAAAGGGTAATCGAGAGATACCAGAGAATTATTGGTCGATCATGCTATTAGACATGGATGGGAAGATATTCGTTGCTGTGGTTCTGCGAAATCTAGAATAGTGGATTACTAAGAATAACATTCTAAGTAAATTTCAAA
The DNA here is from genome assembly GCF_040938575.1 of Ambystoma mexicanum. NCBI lineage: Eukaryota > Metazoa > Chordata > Amphibia > Caudata > Ambystomatidae > Ambystoma > Ambystoma mexicanum. The sequence goes on from NC_090926.1 coordinate 1,228,657,349, forward strand.
CAGATTTCGCAAAGGGCTATCCACGTCTCTAAACAGGTTAGTGCTGTCAGTGATCTCACAACAATCCTATAGAAAGAAAGGGCAACCGCTGTATGGAGCATGGCTAGACCTATGTCGCACCTTTGAGCCCATTAACAGAGACCGCCTGTAGGCAAAACTGGAACATGCGGGATACCAAAAGGTTTCTTTCAATAATATGATCCCTCTATATGGAAACATTGATGCAAATATGGCTAAACACTGAAGGCTATTTAACTAGTAAGACACCAACAACGATCGGAGTACGGCAAGATGCATTATCGCAGCATGATTTTTCAACTTGTACCTAGCCGACTTATCAATGGCCCTAGTTCCCCATGCATTAGCAAGCCCAAAAATTGGAAACCAACCAATACAGTGGATAGCATACGCTGATGACGTGCTCCTATTAGATTTTACACCACGAAGTCTACAATGCCTACTTTGTGCATTTTAGCAGTATGTATACCTAAATAATCTAATAGTAAAACCAGAAAAGTCTCAAATTCTAATCTTTAAAAACCAGGGTGTTACAAAAACAAGCTACACCTGGCTTTTACAAACTCAATCAATTGAGATGAAGAAAGAACTAATCTATCTGGGAATCAAAGTGCAGGCCACACAAACAAAAACTGCACGTGAACAAGCCCAAGAGCTACAAGTAATTTCACTAGGAGCCCAAATGAAAATGTTGTGTGCAGTCTACTGCAAATTTTCAATGATGCCCTTGCTCACCTTCTACAGAGTGAAGATGGTCGCAGCACTTATTTATGGATTTGGAACCATCCCGGCAGCACAGCTAATCAACTGGGATCGTCTTGAAGGAAAGCTATGGAAAAATGTACTCTGCCTTCCGACGAGTTATCCAATCAGTAGCCTATCGGACTATAACTATTCCACCAGAAGACTCCTTATATACAGACATACAAAGAGAACTAAAAAACAAAGGAAATTATTTCCTAAATCGACTGGAAAAGTATGTGATGTGCTTACTGGAGGCATGCAATCATACCACGCAGGATTTAGAAAACAACCAAATCGGCATTAAACAAGCATTGGCACGTACAGACTGGATAAAGACAACAGCAAAGATGAGATCTTATAGAATTTGCAAATTACTATTGCAATTTGACAAACCAAAACACTTCCCCCTAAATATCTCACATGGTTCCTTGATCCTGTTATAAGATCAGTCTTTCTCAGAGCCTAAACTTAGTACAATTGAAGGAAGTGCTGGCAGCGAGAGATCAAGTCCACCAGGCCCCAGAATGCAATCTCTGTGGGGTTACCACAGTCGAATCGCTGAAGCACATCTTGACATCATGCTCGGGAACAAGTGAACTATGAGCAACTCAACTGGGTTGGTTCATATGGAATGGCTAGACACGGGAACGGTTGATTGCAGGGCATGAGCTACCACTAACGATCGAGTTATTCAAACTCCTAAAAGAGCTGGACTTAATTGAGTAAGATGGAAAATAAGAGAATTAAGTAATGTTTGTTGAAAACAAGAGTTGGGTAGGTTCACAAGCAAGACAATGAGCAAATTGTAAATGGATTTGTAATTACCTATCTAAATTTGTCAATTTAATAATTAAAAAAAAAAATTTGTAGTATTGTTTAACAAGAAAATGTATGCAAGATCACGTGAGACGTGGTGGAAATGTGGTGCCTAAATGTGTAAAAGACAATGCGCCTCATTATGACTTCGGCGGCAACCATGCCGCTATTGGCGGCATGGCTGCCGCCGAAATCGGTTCCGGGTTCCCAGAATGGGGAATTACCAGGCCATTCTGAGTTCGGAGGGCCCGGTAAGTCCGCCCTCCAGGAACCCGGGCCCGGACCTTTCCCATTCCCACCTGAGCCCACAGGGGGCTCAATGGGAATGGGAGAGGGTGCAAACAACAGGCCGATTACGAGCAGCCTGTTGTTTACTCCATCTTCACCTCGCGGGACCCGGTAAGGACGCCTGGTTTGACCAGGCGTTACTTACCGGGTCCCGCGAGGGGAGCTTGTAATGAGGCGGAACGGGTTTAACGGGTCCGCCTCCTTTAGCGGAGCCCGTTAACCCGCTCCGCCTCAGTCGTAATAAGGCCCAATGAAAGTGTGTACTAAAAGTCGAAATGTTGACTAAATGTACACAATAAATAAATAAATAAAATAAAAGCCAAAATAGGTGATAAATCATTTGCTGTTGCATTGTAGCACTTGTACCAGTTGCAATTGGAAAAGGTTGTCACACAGGTAGGTGGATCTGTAGGTTTTTCTTTAGGTTGTGGGTTGATCAGGGCTTCCCTGTTATAGTAAAGTGCTCTCTCAGAGGGGTTTTTAAGGAGTCACTTTGGGTACCCCTTGTAATACGTTTGTTCTGCAGGATTTTAGCTAGATAGGCACATCAGTACTGTCCCTTTTTGAGTCTAAAGATTTGTCCGAAAGGGAGATTTGCTTTAACGTGATGGGCATGTTGACTATCGATATGTAGAAGATCATTCCGGTCAATCGGTTTGTGGTTTGGTTTGACTTTCAACACTGAGTCATCTATATAAATTGCCATGGCGAGGAAATTAAGTTTGGCTTTGCTTATAGACTTGGCAAATCTGGGGTATCTGTTTTGTGCATTTAACCATGTTGTAAATTCCTATGCTGCCGTGGGAGTACCTGAGCAGATAATCAGGATATCATCAATATATCTCAGCCATTTAGCAATGTTAGTCTGAAATGGGTTTGTCTCAGCATAAATTGTACTGATTTTGAACATTTCCACAGATACGTTTGCCAGGCTGTGGGCCATGGCGGAACCCATTGCTGTGTCTTCAATTTGTTGGTAAAATGCGTTCAATAGGTGAATGTAATTCTGAGTTAATGCTGTTTCGCTACACCATCAAATAAATGAATTTGGGACTGGTAAAGTGTCCTCCCCTTTGTGCTAAGATGTTTGCGCGGAGGCCACTGCTAGCTCATGCCATACCTTAAATAGTTGCTCACCAGCCTCCTCATATGTGTTTCAGATAACAGGTGTTCGAGCAAATAGACCAAAATGCAGGAAAGGAGCATACATTACCTGTCAACTGGTTTGGAGGGAGGAGTAGTGGTTTGAGGGAGGAGGAGTGGTTTGGAGAGAGGAGTGGTGAATTGTAGGAAATAGTAGTGGTTTGGAGGGGAAAGTAGTGGCTTGGAGGGAAGAGTAGTGGTTTGAGGGAGGAGGAGTGGTTTGGAGAGAGGAGTGGTGAATTGGAGGTGGGAGTAGTGGTTTGGAGGAAATAGTAGTGGTTTGGAGGGGAAGGTAGTGGTTTGGAGGGAGGAGTAGTGGTTTGGAGGGAGGGGTAGTGGTTTGGAGAGAGGGATAGTGGTTTGGAGAGAGGGTAGTGGTTTGGAGGGAGGAACAGTAATCTCGAGAGACGAGTAGTAGTAGGAAGGAGGAAGTACTATTAGTAGACAGAGGACTCACATCAAAGGGTGCAATCAAGAGCTAGGAGGAGTGAGAACATTGAAGGGATAGAAGAGTGGTGGGAGCAGTGAGGCGGAGTAGACAAGAAGAAATGATAGGAAAGGGAGTGGTGAGAGGTGAGAGTGAGCGTGTTAGAAGAAGCCCGAATCAAATAGAGTATTTGTAAGCCACCACACAAATCCTATTAGATCACCAACAACTGGAGAGAGTATGGACAATTAGGAAGTCCCTGCGAGAGAGTCAGCATTTAGCTCATCACCTCTAGCACAAGGCAGCTCTTGGACAGTAGTGCTCAACATTCAGTAGCACTAACCTGGGGTCGGATACCTGACTTAGGGAGGAGGGCCATATCAAGATGAGAGAACAAGGGACAGCCTTAGGCCCCACAAAGAGATACATACAAATCCCTTGAACTCTCCTTGCAACTTGGAGTCATTCTTGTGCCATGGGTTATATATGTTTGTTATTGCCGACCTTAACCTGTTTAGTATTTGCATGGTCTAACCCATCTCTAAATTTTGGGGCGTGAGGGTACTGTATCCAGGGGTGATCCTCTTACCATTGTCACAGATGGCCTCAAGAATACACCAACTCTCGGAAAAGGTTCAAGGGTTTTTGTGATCCATTTTAAGGGATGTCACTCCCTCTTTCGTCTTCTTGTGTGCTTCCTCCGCCCTAGCCCAGTCTTCTCTGATGTGCAATGGCCTGGCTCCTTTGGCAGCCTGTCAAAGACAAGCCACTCAACACTAGGCTAGGGCCCCTCTACAGTTTTCTACCTCATACCATCTTTTCGACGCCTTTTGATAGCATGATTAATTCCATGCAAAGTTGTTGATGTTGTCTTCTCCTGACAATGCGTTGGTACAATGGAAGTCTTATTGCCTTATCTGATGGAGGTGTAAGAATGCCTATGAGCGGAAATTCTTTACCGCTCACTGCCATTGCAAAAGGCTCATTGGCCCTCATCACAAGGTTGGCGAAATGGGTTTACCGGCACCGGTAAAGGTGCCGGTGTCGGTAAACCCATTCCGCCCTACCACGAGGTCTCCTCGCGGGACCCGCAATGGGCGCCTGGAAAAATCAGGCGTCCATACCGGGTCCCACGAGGACACCAGGGAGCTAACAACGGGCCCGTCATTACGGGGCCCGTTGTTAGCTCCATCCCCATTCCCATTGAGCCCTATGGGGGCTCGAATGGGAATGGGGATGGACCGGGTCCGGGTTCCTCGGACGGGGAATTACCGGTTCCGCCAAGGTTGCGATTGCCCGGTAAATCCTCATTCGAGGGACCCGGGCCCGGATTGCGGTAAGGAGGCAACCATGCCGCTAAAAGCGGCATGGTTACCTCCAACCTCCTGATGAGGGCCATTGGTAGGAGTATAACAACATAGACAGACGACTGCTGAAAGAGAGTCTGCTGGAAGCAAGGCCAGACGTTTTTAATTCAGGCCATATCTTTAATCTTATTCAATCCTCACCTCCACCTATGTTATGTGTAACAGTGACTTGGCTCTCAAATACTTTGCGTCAATTTACTGACTGGCTCCAAACTGCTACCTACTGACAATGTGACGCACAGCGTCGCATTCATTTTCAAAGAAACTTTGCCTTTTACTAACCTTTACTGTCTGCAAGATTTACTAGTAAGGACTAGCTAAGTCATGCTGTTTCGCTAGCAGCGGTTTGGAAGGAGCGCGCCCCACGTGTTGTTCCTGGCCACACGCCCCATCCCCGGAACCAGGAAGAGCGGATATAGTCATCCTCTGGAGCAACAGCAGCCACCCCTTAGCACGGACAGCCCGCACCAGCGCCCTTCTGCCACGCCATTCCTCCCCACTGGTGCTTGCCCTCTGTCCCTTCACCTCTGGGACTCTGCATCCTCACCACCTGGGCATTCCAGCCGACCATCCCATGCCCGCAAATAACGAGCCAGGACCAGCTGATAAGGTGAAACAGTCTTCCGGAGTAAAGAGCCAGTCCAGAGAGGGCAACCTCATGCCCAGGGGCGTTGCTAGGGGGGGGCTAAGGGAGCTATAGTCCCTGATCTTTGGGTTGTAGCCCCAGATAGAATCTCAGGAGCTACAGCCAAAAGACTGGCTAGCCCCCAGTCCCAACAGTTCCGACATCAGCGTAGCCCCAGGTCTTTTCCATACCTAGCAACTCTCCTGCTCATGCCCACGAGGCCTTGAATTCCCCTCATCAGGAAAGGATCCCCACTTCCAGTGCTCCGCCATGAGTCATTTCCCCTTGACCCCTTCCCATTCAATTCACTCCCCTTAACCCCACCACCTTTCCCCTCCCTAAGGCCCAGCAGCAATGGGCGTCACTGCTGGGGATGACGCGGACACCAAGCAGAGTCACAGCTGAGTCGCGCTGTTTGGGTGGACGGCTGGCTGGTCTGGAATGGGTGCAGCGACTGTTTGACGTGGAAGAGACCCAAGACACCGAAAACTCTGGAAACCTTTTTAACTTCCTGGTTCTTCTAAGTAAAGGGGGTGTTAGGGTAACCCTGTGGCGGGGATTTTAACTGGCCGCCTGCCCGCTTGTTTAGTCACTCCATAATACACGCTGATATCACGTTTTCTGGGGCCTTATACCTGTAGGTCTACAGGAAGGCACTGTGTAAATATTCTGCTCCACTCGCCCCCAAGAACCTGCCCATTGCTGGATCTTCTGTATCAGAGGACAATAATGCCCCTCTCTCCGAAATGGAGACACTTATGCTCGATTTCCCCTTAAACAAGTCATGTTCCAATGTTTGTAAGCATGGGGAGGAAACAAAATGACTTCTTAAGAATTCTGATAAAGACTACTTAGGAGAAATGACCTTGAATTTGAATAATAATTATAATTGATTATTTATAACGCATTTAGTACCCAGAGGTTTTTATGCCCGGAATCCAGGATCGAACCTGCGTTGCTCTGCATCGTCTTGCTTCCAAGGCTAGAGAGTTGCCCCAGAGCTATCCTCCCGAGGATTTCTGTCTCTGAACCACCAAATATTCTACCTCGATTGACCACAGGCATAGATACGCAGCCACATGGTTATTTGCCCCAGAATTCACCCTGCCTCGCTCAGAAAACATATCACACATGACTACATGTCCCACAATGCACCCGGCTTAGGTAGGAGGATGGTGTATGGCAGATGAAACAGCAAACGTCCGAGCCCCACCCACCCATACACTCACTTCGATGAGGGAGTATAGATGGACTGGTCGCAAGAAGCGGGCTCGTTCAGAGACGGCATGAGAAGGCCGCCAGCCACTGGTGACAGTAATACTCACCTTGCCACAGGAACTCTTTCATGGAAGCATGGACACTGAACAACCACTGAACGTGAGTTCTGACATCATGCGACTGCTTGTTGGCACGGAACAATTCATTTTCTGATATTTGGTTTCCTAAGAGAGAAGCTCTGGCTGTTTACTACCAGAGCTAAAAAAATATATAAATTAAAAAAAAAACTTTTAGAAGCACTAAGCAGAGAAAATTGTCACGGGACAATGAACATTGTACCGGCTTTTCCCCCTTAACGCCTTACTCTTTTATTGGGTCTACTTTGCTTTGATTATCGCCATCGCTCACATGTTCTTTTTGCAATATTTTTCAGGAGGAGGCATAAATCCTCTAGCGCGCTGATAGGATGTGGAGGGGGCCGGTGCCCAGATTGCTGCCCTGGGTCCTTGCAGTCTATCTCCTGCCAGAAGCCCCTTGATAGTGAACTGGTGGGCAGGCCTCTGGCAACATTACTGTGCAAAGGACGCGGCTTGGGATGGTATCTCTTTACAGCAATATGCGCCACAACTGATGGAGCCCCCCCCACTCCTTAGCGCTATAAGAATGAACGCAATTGTACTCAATTTACTGGAAGGATGGAGGATGGAGGCCAGAGGTGGCATTGTGGATTCGACTGTCTGGCTGAAGGTTGACACGCAGTTTAATCACTGAGCTAGCCTACCACCAGCTTCCCTGTACTGTAGCAGAAAACAAAAAGGTGTCCTGCCAGGTTCACTAAACATACATATAAATTCTATTTATAGTAGTCTCCTCAATGCCAAGAGTATGGCACAAACTATCTGAAATAGTTCCTAGGTATGATTTTTATAATTTTATGTTCCCCTAAGTCTTCATTGGGATAAGTCTTTCAAATCCACCATTTCATACTTCTGTTTAAGAATTTAAACAAAAGTAACTTCTTATTATTTTTTTGTTATTGCGCACAAGCAAGGTCTATAAGTTACCAAGCACAATTGGCGAAAAATAAATTCCAAAGCAAGCACAATCTATACAAAAATGGAACAGATGGGTATCCTGCTAATGTACACACATTTTCATATAGAACAAAATACAATTATTTATACACATTTGAAAAGAACATTTGAAAGAAGAAAAAAACTTTTTCTCTAAACAGTCAACACAATGTGAATATTGGAAATGATAGGACCCCTCTCGGTGGTTGAAACCATATGTAGCTGAATTTTAAATTTTCAGTTCAGTTGGGGGCATTTCCAGTTTGCTAGCTGAACTCAAGGTCTACTAGCTGAACTCGGGGACCCCGAGTTCAGCTAGCAGACCTTGAGTTCAGCTAGCAAATGTTTTTTTCTTTTTCACAGAGCAACTTAATCCAGCAGAAACCATTTGGTAATAGCCAAGTAGACTATCCACCTGGACACCCTACCTTTAAGTAACAACCGAGATAGCAGACATCCCCTTTCAAAGTATACCAGCTTTGTGTAGATCTTGCTAGTGGCATTTCCAATTGGCAAATAAGAAATCAGTTCTACTGTATCCAATTTTGGTAAATAGATTTTATTACTGGAATTCCCTTGATAAAATAAAATCACAAAACACTATGTGAGGGAGGACCAAGGAGCAGCAACTTCCACCTGATGCTCTGGTAACAAGTCAAATGCCCCAAGTGAATTGAGAGAGGGTCACATATAGTGATGTCCTATAGCTTTTTATCTCTCCCATTGCAGGCTGGAAATATGATATGATATTTTATTTGTATTGCGCTTGTACACAAGTGTTTCAAAGCGCGACAAGGCAAGGGAGGGGAACAGGGGAGAACAAACAACGATCTTGCTAGGCCCAGTGACATTGAGAACGTGCAAGTGCATGGGAAAGGGAAAGGGGAAAAGTGCATGGGGGTGGATAGTGCGGAGTAAATATAAATACTAATAAATAGATAGGAGGCAATAAAACTTGGTAGTGCAGCCAACAAGTGAAGTGCTATGTTTCCGGCAGCAGGCTGGGTAGGTCAAATGCGTGCCAAAAAAGAGGGAAATGGGGGAGGGGGCTGTATGGGTACAGATGCAGTCCCTAGTGCAAGGGGTGATCAGGAGGCAATGCAGGAGTGTGGCAGGGTGAGCAGGTACTTGGGCCCAAGGGACAGAAGGTGGCCAGGTGCACAGTGCCAAGAGAGAGCAGATCGGCTAGGGAGAGGGGGAGCGAAGGCAGAAGCAAAGAGGAAGGTCTTGGGGTGCTACCGAAACTGGAGATGGTTCTCCTCAAGTTTTAGAGCGGCAGTGGGAGGCTCCAGCCGAAGACTGAGATCTACCCCCAGCTCGTTTCTTCGAAAAACGACTGACCCTAAGGGAGTTAGAGGTAGAAGAGCGGAGAGCTCGAGAGGGGAGGTATTTGCAGAGGGATAGCTGAATGTATTTTGGAACCAGGCCTGGTGGACAATGCAGAGGGTTTTGAATTTAATCCTTGCATCCATTGGGAGCCAATGGAGAGATTTCAGAGCTGGAGAGATACGGTCCCAGGGCTTGAGGCCAAGGATAAGTCTTGCAGTCCTGTTCTGGATTAGATGCAGAGGGCGGAGAGTAGAGGCAGGTAGATTTAAAAAGAGGCTGTTACAATAGTCCAACCTAGAGAAAACCAGAGCTCGGGAGATAGTGAGCTTCTGGGGGAAGGAGAGGAAAGGCAGAGTACCTCTGAGGAGATAAAAGAAATAAATAAAAGAAGAGATGCACACTCTTACCCACATTGAAGAGAGGACTCATCGCCCTTCTGCTTTTAGAGAGAGTACAGTTTTGAGGCTGTGCTCTGGTCCTGAAGAAAGCGGCCAGATGAGAGCATAGTCTGATGAAACCGGTAGACGATAGTGTGTTCAGGCTGATTCCCTGAATCCCTGGGGCACTCATATAGACAAAATCATTCGAATTGTTTAATATATAGCGGTAATATCTTCACTTTTAATTCACAAAAGAGGGAGCATTAAAGCACATTATACTCCCCCAAGTGTTTGGGTTCTGATCCTTGCAATAGCAGGAAAGTAGTGAGCTAGGTTAGGGTCAGCCCTTCTTCTATCCCCTTTCCTATATAGGTAGTATGTCAGCGCCCTCTAGGGATATACAGGCAATTATATTGAGGGATAGTTAGACTGTCCTTTAGGGAGATTTAGTGAGCTCCAGGCCATTTACTGTTGAGAAGTGACAAATAGAGTCTTAAAAAAACGTCCCTCTGTGTCGTGATAAAATAAAATCACCACTAGACTTTTTCAAGAGGTTTACATACACCCATCCTTGAGCAACTTGATTCAGGAGAAACCATTTAGAAACACCCAACTGGTGTGCACCCAGAGCAGCTTTCTGCCTGAAAAGCATGAGGCAGAAGAGGCTAATCACAACAAGCTTGGTATATCGCAAATGACTTCTACTGAACCCAGTTGCTGACATGTACTTTATTTGACAATCAGGTAACCCATTCACATGGAAGAACATAAACAGGCATCCTTGTCATGCACCACCACAAAAGAATGTCAGACACCACCTAATATTCACACATTGTTCACTAAATGCAGAGTGCAGATATGGTCATAAGTGTTCTTTCCATGCAGCTCATATATATTTTACCTAAATATAGATGGACATCTTTGCAACTTGGTTTCCCATTATAGTAAATATTTCATGCTTGAATCTTGCAGAGCTGTCTAACCTCTGGGATGGGCCCAGAGACTCCTAGTTTCCCCCCCCTATCTCAGCCTTCGAAGGAGAGAGGGACACCAAAGGTTAGATGGCCTAACGGGAGTCGAACCTCCATCCCGCACAATGTCTTAAGTCAAGAACATTCATCTAGCTGAGAAATCTTGCATGTACACTGTTTAAGGTGTTTTGTGTGCGTTTACTTGATGCCTGCCCCTCACTCTCATGCACATTCAAGGAGGTAGAGAAATTCTGGGCATAATATGCAGCAATAAGGGGGGCTTATATGTGAGGCTGTCTAATTACTCAGATTTCACAGATTCTATTACTGTAATAAGTTACCTGACATATTATACATTTGAATTCTGGTAGTTTTAGTCTTCTAATCAAGAAGGGGAAAGAAAGCTAACATTATACTCTTTGCTTAACATATCTTTATAGGGGTTCATATATTTGTCAACTGTGTTTATTGTGGTTTGTGTACTTTTCTAATAATTTCATTAAAACAATCTTGAAATCCAAACGGAACACATTTCTGCTAACTAGATCTGAGAATCTTAGGTCAAATCCCTAAATTGATTAATAGTCTCAGGTCCCATTTTAGACACGCTGACTAAAGAGAGAGAGAGTGTGTATGTGTGTGTGTGATCTTGTGCAAGTCAGTTATCCTTTTGTGGGAGATGTAATGCGAACTACTCAAACCCTGCGTTTGCACCAGGCATGGAGTGATAAAACAGAATGACTATATGAGTAATTGTTTTCACTTATGAACAAAAAAGCAATATTTCGGTTTCGCAGAAATGTAGCAGGCATTGCCGGGTTTTTGATTTTCAAATGTGGGCAGGTCTGGTCTTACATGTTTTTTTATATGAAATGCGGCAAATATGGGAGGTCCATTATTTGTCTGGGTTCTACAAAGCGATGTGTACGTTTACTCTCCCCTCATAGGGAACGTCACAGGCCCACACATTCGATTCCCGCGTAGACGTCTCGCGCTCCCTACCTCAGGAAGTGACGTGCCGGCGCGCGCCTCCCAGTTCTTCCGGTTCGCCCTCGCCCCAGGCTGCCGCTGCTTCTTATAGAGGGCAGGCCTGGCTGGTGCTCGCAGTCGTTGCCTGCGGACCCTCTGTGACTCTGAGGGACTCGGGGTGCCTCTCATCTCAGCCTGGACCCGCCGCTGCCCCCCCGAGCTCTGTACACACCGGAGGCCGAGCATTGCGCACCAGTCCATTTCCTTCCTGAATGCCGTGTTTCCTCTTGCAGACAGGAAGCATTTATTGGAATACATGTTGACAGGGCCGCCAGCTCCGCGGGCCTTGCGTCAGACCCTTGGTTTCCTGAGCTGCTACTTGTCTCATTGCTGCACTAACCCCTCTGCCTTCTCCGTGCCCCCCATCCATGCTTCTCTTCTCGCTCCTGATGTCCGAAATACTGCATGCACTAATGTTCACCCCTTACCACACCAAGCTCAATGCCTTCCATGAACTTCAACTGGTCTATCCGACGTCCCAGCAAACAGGGCCACCTACTTTTGGTATTCCTGAGGGGGGCTGGCACAAAAAAAAGCCCATTGAAAGTATAGGGCATTTTACGCAGATGGCCTTTCGTTGGGGGTGGGGGAGCACCCGCATACTCGCCAGTCCCGCCAGCAAACCTTGATCACCCTCCGCAAAATAAATCTTCATAGCATTGGCTTCTGTGGGTTCACCCTCCAAATTATTGCCATTCACCTTGCTCGTAGACGCAACAGGTTGAAAGGTATGAGTGCCCCTTTAATGCAGAACCACTTCTCTGTTTTGAAGGAATATGCACCCTCTGCACTTTATCCTGCAGGGGGGGTGACTAACATTGCCCAGATTGAAGGTCTTTTGGCCAGAGGCAGAGGTTAAGGGCCCCTTTTCTCACTGAGACCTGTGCTGGGGCGTGTGTGTTCTCACTGGGGTGACAAGCCTTTGCTGGGCTGGACACCACAACAGGTGATGGGTCCCTAGAGTCATAAAATGGGGTGGAGTGGCGAGGGGACACATTTCAAAAGGTCAGCGCTTTCCTAAGCTCCACACTACCTGTCTTTAAATTGATCACGTTTAAAAGAATACTTAGAGGCGACCAGAAGTTGAGTTGTCATCCTTTTATTTGACTCACACAGGCAATGCCTCTCTCACAGGTTGTGTGCATGCTGTTACATTACTGCCTGCTTTGTGATTTGCTCAAAAGTAGGTGCCCTACTTCTTTGCAGGAACAAAACGACCTGTTGTTGCTAATGAAACTCTAGTGCTTCATCGTGCCACAGCTTGACATGGACTCCTGCACAGGTTTTTCATCTAGGAGCCCCTTTGCCTCAAGCTATTTGTCTCCACTGCATCACCAGAGGCCTATATTGTGATTCACAGCTGAGGCAGAGGTCCTGCCTTCCACGGTCTGGAAGGTCATCACATGTGGGTCTGCTGACTTTGTCTGTGTTGCTGGAACCATTTGCCAAGTCTTTGTGTGCAGGCCCCGCACCAGGAGTTAAAACCACGATCTTCAATATCTGACATCTCCTTTGACAACTGTATCCTCGAAAACGCGGGCCAGTCCCACTGGACTCTGCAGCCTCTTCAATATCACTAGGGTCTCTGGCCACACCTTTGGCACTTGCAGCCCTTTTTGCAGACTTTCTTCCAAGGTACTGCACCGCAACTCTGTCTATCTCTAATCCTCTTGGATCACCTTGACAACCTTCCCTTCCTGGGCCTCAGGTTGTCGAACCAAGGTAAGGATCTCATCTGGTTGGGTCCTACAGACTCAGGTTGCTGTTTCTGGAGCTACCCTGAAACTGGCAATACCTACCTTTTTTTTTTTATTATAACCAGGAACCGACCTGTTGTCCCATTTGGTTTCTACAGACACACTTTTATGAACTTCTAAAACTCCCTAAAAGTACTTGAGACACATACTAACCTGTACATCTTCATGACGCACTTGTTCTCATTGTGTTCTAAAAGTTTTTGAAATACACCTATGATTTTTACTACATAGCTGATATTTTATACATATTTCTGAGTAAAAATCACCACTCTTCACTCAAAGTATTTTATTGTGCTTACCTGTATAATAAATGTTTCCTTCTGACTTTCTAGCGGCTTTGTGTTTTTTATAGACGCTTCACTTCTTTTACAGTCATTTTGCATATATTTACTACTTTCCTCTTATATATATTTATGGGGGCTTTATGGTAGGTGGGGGGGGTCTACGTGATCCGACCGCGGCTGATTTGGCAGCAGCCGAAATGTTCGCATGTGAAATGTACGAACCACGAAAGGTTTGTACATTTCCTATTCAAACACACCCCCAACATACCCACACCACACTTACCTGTCATTGCGTCACGCTTTGTGTCTGCACTTCCGTGATCGTGAACCGGTGCCGCAGGGTCCTTTTCTTTTTCTTTATTTTTTTTTTTTAGGGGCTTTTCCCCGGAACCCCTGCTCAGTATACTGTAAAGTATAGTGAGCAGGATGTTTGCGGGGGACACCCCCGAAGTCCCCGTTTTTTTTTCGGGGTATGCTGCGGGGGTGTCCCCTGCAACACCCCGCTCACTATACCACACAGTATAGTGAGCGTGGTGTTGCGGGGGACACCCCACAGTCTTTTTTTTTTTATACTTACCTACAATGCTACCACCAAAGGTTCGAACTTTTTGTGTTCGAACATTTGGTCGTAGCATTTTTCTGTCTTTTTTGTTTTCGGTCCGATCGTACAATACCGGTGGGGGTGATGATTCCTACATAATCCTCTCACAATCTCTGCCTAAAGTCTCCTCCCAGGTGGCCAGGGGAAGGCAGTCGCTACCTCGTCCTATACCTGGGGGTGGTATTAGCCGGGTGGACCACCTGGGAAAAGAAGACCCCAAATAGGAACAGGAGGACTCCATTTGGAAAGCCACAGTATTTATCTTCTTCTGAGAGAGATTTCTATGGTGCTAGAATATTTAATGGCTTGTCATCAGAGTATGACTTCCCTTCACAAAGTTAACCACATTGATAGTAGTGAAAACTCTTCTATCAACAGAAGAACAAAATATGTGGGAGTCAGAATTTTAATACCTTGACTTCTGATGAATATAATTCTCCCTTTAATCTCTACCAACTATTGACCCCTCTAAAATCCTTCTATGGAGATCTATTTAATTTAATACCCAGAGTAAATCCAATAAAGTAGAAGTTTGTATTCATGAAGGAAAAGGCAATCAGGACATTGGGGACTTCAAGTCCTACAATGCCCTGAGTACTCAGATGAGGAAGAGGGGCTCGGAGGTACTAAACTGCAGTATGCAGTTGAGTGGTTCTGATGACCCTCACCTGAGCGGGACCGTTGAATATATATATATAAGGCCCCCTCAGGTGCAGGCCATTAGAACAAGAAGGAGTTGCAGAGACCACCAGTAGCAGTGAAAGAAAAAAGGAGCCGCCGCTATCTTTGAAGTTGATCTCAGTCCTGAGAGGGTCTCCCAAGGTTAATTACAGAGGCTCGCAGCAGGAAGCAGTGTTGTGGCAGGCTTTCCCCCTGGAGAGAGAGGCTCTCCTGATTGCATGCTGTGTCCCGGGGGCTGGAGAGCACCGGTGTACACTGGGAACAAGAGAAGCTCCTTTCCCAATCAGCGCGGGCTGCGGAAAAATCAAAGCCGTCTGGCGGCAGAAGAGGCAGAACGAGCAGCGTTTACCAAGTTGTCCGCCTCACATTTCTGACCCCTCACATTAGACTATAATGTAGCATGCTGTGAGTCATTAAAAAGTACTGTCAGTCATTCTCCCTTTCGAGGAGTGAAGCCTGGATGCTCTTATCACATTACCATTGTGTGAGTCAGGAGTATCTTGGTGCAGACCCCTGCCCATCACTTGTGACAGTGTTGCCAATAACTCACGTGACCGTATCAGTACGTTTTCAGTTCTTATTTAGATAATACATACAAATACAGGCAATGCCATTGTTTGCGATGCATATACCGGTGTAGGTCCATAACCAGAGGCATTAACTAGGGTGATTGTCATCTATTCATTTTACTTCAGTTCATGGTTGGTTACTCTGCAGAGACTCGTGCTTCAGTGTCCAGGCGGTGGGTGCGTTTATAGTTCTGGGTGCCGGGTGGTGCTTAATGTGCTCCAAACTTACAGGCTGTTCATCAGGAGCAGAGCTTGTGAATATTGTCTTCTCTTAAACCAAGCTGTAATATTTCAATTGTGCAGATTGTGGGAGCCCGGTGTAGAACGCCCAAAGGGAGAGGGCTATAATTCAACTTATTTTACCCAACAAGGACATTTCTCTTTATACCCAAGTCAGTCCCCTGTTGTGGTTCTTGATGAACGATCAATGCTGGCACATTGATGGAGTCTGTATTACCACCACCCTGCCTTTTACCTAATCTACCCCAACCTCCTTCTGTAAGAGTAGGGGTCTTGACCCAGGCCAGTAAAGGGAATTCTGGGCTCTTAGGAAAACTGAAACCTAGAGGGTGTGGTTTGGACCCTTTTGTTGAACAAAGTATATTCTAAGTTGCCCTTTGTCTTCCTCAGGGCAACTATATGGGGAGTCTTCTAAACCCAAGGTATTCCTCAGTTCTATTACTCACATATCTAGGCAGGTCTTCTTTACCCCTGAAATTTCTGTAGGACAATCCATCCCTGGGGAGAACCCCAGCACATCTTTAATCCATTCTTTTAAGTTCTCAATGTTGGATGTTCACAGTAATGAGGAAGTGTTAATCTAATGCCAGGTGGTGGACTGGGAAGCCTGAGGGATCCTTCAGGTCCCTCCACCAGACAAGGCTCATGGAGCGGGTGGTGGCACCCAGGCCCAAGGTCCCCTGCACCTCTTAAACCAGCCTGTTTATGTTACCTTTTCACAGTATCCAAAGTTTAGTAATTACTGACATGCTCTCTTTAGTGGCATGTTTCCATTGAACACACAAACCATTCCCTCCCTTTGGGAAACATTGCTGTATGTATTGTTCAGCTTTTAGCTGTACTGACTGATCTTTCCAACGTATAAAGCAAGAGGTCTATTGAAATCTGGGAGTCAATAATACTGTGAATGTTAATCCTGCCTCCCAACTCTCAATTATGAAAGGTGACTAAATAATGAAGTTAATTCTGACCCATCCACAGCACTTACTAAATCACAACTCTTTCTCTTCCAAAAGTAGCTGTTGCTCTGTACCAACTTTGCTATTCTAAAAACCGCCAGCTCCTCCAAAATCTAGCAGATCCTATACTGTCTTCTTAGATATTAGAACTTTCTTTGAACTGAATGAGTAAATAGGGTTTTTGACAACTAGCATCACACAATAAAACAATTGTGTCATCGTTCTGCACAGGCTCCCTCACCTTCTGTGCATTCCTTCTCTGTACAGACTTCCTTGCCTTCTGTGCCCTCCTCCTCCTCTCTGCACAGGCTATCTCGCCTTCTGTGCCCTCATTCTCTGCACAGGTCTCCCTATCTTACCATACTGTCCCGGCTCCCTTGTCGGCCTTGGCTCCTTCGCCATCCTCCTCTATCCCTCTGACCCTCTTGCCACCCTCGGTGTGGACCACTATCCCCTGTGCCCCCCCCATCCGCCCGAGAAAGACCTTCAAAGATGGCAAGCGGCTCAACATTGCCACTCTCAACACTCTCAACACTCGTTCTGCCGTCAAACACTCGGCTGACATCTGCAACCTTCTCAAACTCATGGATCTTGACGTGCTCGCCATCACTGAGACATGGTTCAGGATAGCTCCATCACAGGCTTTGACACGCCCCACCCCCTTCCCGGAAGGCTACAAAATCCTCTGTGCCGAGGCCTAAGAGGACAGGTGGGCGAGTGGCGCTCCTCTTCCCAGACCTGTGACCATCATCCAGACTCAGGCCTATTCCTCCTTCGAGTGCCTAGCTTGCAGACTCTCACTCTCACCTAAATCTTCTCTCACTGTGCCCACCTTCTATGGGCCACCAGGTCAGACCACCCTTTTCCTCTCGGAATGGGCTGACCTGGCCTTTTCCCTACTCTCTTCCTCCTCCCAACTCCTCCTCATGGGTGTTCTGGACTCCCTTGACTCCTTTCTGCAACCTTTGCGACTCTCTATCCTACCCTCTGGCTCCACGCATACCGATGGCCACACCTTGGATGATCTCATCTCTACATAGACACCCCTCTCTCTATCTCTCCCACTACTTCCCTCTCTTGGACTGCTCACCCTCTTCTCTCAACACAGCCACTTGGCTTCAAAGTTACCAGACCCATGAAAAAAGTGACAGTGGCTGCCTTTGTCTCCACCTACTCTCCTACCATTCCTTCGGCTGACTCCCACCCTGACACTACACTCGCTAACCTCAACCTTTCTATCTCCAACACTCTTGCCCCTGCCATGAGGGTCCGACTGAAGCCTTCCAAAAAGTGCAACTGTTGGTAGACTCCGATCTGGCTGCCCTTAAACGCAAATGTAGGGCAGCTGAGCGGAAATGGAACTCATCGGGCGGACCATCTGACAAACTGGCCTGTAGCCTCCTTCAAAGGCAATATCGACATCCGTTCCAAGAAAAGACTCTATATTCAAGCCTGTATCTCTGCATCATCAAACAACACGGCCAAGTTTTTCAAAGTCTGGAAGGAACTAGCCAATCCTTTTGCAGCCTCCTCTTCCGTCACACCCACTGAGGACCTTTGCTTGGCCCTGGCTGCATACTTGATCACAAAAGCCCAAGACATCCTTTCCTCCCTCTCTTCCACCCCACAGCATACACCAACATCGGAGCCTCCCTTGGCCCCCCTCTTCTTATCCTCTCCTCTCACCCGTCACACCTGATGAGGTCACTAGACAAATCCGGTCTATGAAGGCCTCATCCAAACAGCTGGTCCCCTGCCCCTCTAAAACCATTAAGGACAATATTGACTCCCTCGCCCCAGCCTTGGCTGATCCCTGCAATCTCTCTTTTCCCACTGGAGTTTTCCCAACTGCCTTAAGCACTCACTTGTGCGCCGTCTGCCGACCCCTCAGTTCTGGCAAACTACCACCCTATCTCCATCACTCCTTTCTTGGGCAAAACCCTGGAGAAGTTGGCTATCAGTAAGCTGACCCTCCACACTGAATCTATTGGCTGCTTATATGACCATCAGTCTGGCTTTAGAGCATCCAGAGGCACGGAAACTGCTCTTCTGAACACCCATGAAGACCTGCTCTCAAATCTTGACACTAACACTCCCTCTGTCCTCATTCTCCTTGACGTCTCCTCTGCTCTTGACATGGTTAACCACAACATTCTTATTGCATGCCTCCGTGACACCCTGGGCATCACAGGTCAGGCTCTGGCGTGGTTAATCTCCTTTCTGTCCGACCGCCCATCCCAGGTGGAACTCTGAGCCATCCTCCCGACTATTGCTCTCTCAACCTGTGGCGTTCCCCAGGGATCTAACCTCTCCCCTTGGTTCTTCAACATCTATATGGCTACCATGGCATGTTTAATTTCCACTTTCACCTCTAACTTCCAGTGCTATGCGGATGACACGCAACTGTCTGTCTACTATTCAGTCATAGTGTGCCGCAAACGACCTCTGCCTCAAAACCAGTAAAACTAAGATTGTTTGCATTGGGACCCCTGCTCCCCCTTTCACTCTGGCCGGCCTCCCCTGGCCCTGCCCCCGCACCCTCCTGCGAGGCAAAAAATCTTTGGGTCATCTTCAACTCCACTCTTTCCTTCTCCTTTCATATTTATGACATCGCTAAAAAGTCTAACTACCAGCTACACCTCCTCAGAGGTACTCTTTCTTTTCTCACTTTCCCCCAGTGGCTCACTGTCTCCAGAGCCTTGGTTCTCTCTAGACTGGACTATTTCACCAGCCTCTTCCTCAACCTCCCTTCTTCTGCCCTGCGCCCTCTGCAACTCATCCAGAATAGAACTGCGAGACTTATCCTTGGCCTCAAGCCCAGGGACAGGACCTCTCCGACGCTGAAATCTCTTCACTGGCTCCCCGTGGCTGCAAGGATCAAGGCCCTCTGCATTGTCCACAAGGCTTTCTGGGGACTGGGACCCACCTACCTGCAACGCTGCCTACCTAAATACTGTCCCTCACAAGCCCTCTGCTCATCTACCTCCAACCTTCTGCGAGTGAGTCGGTTCTCCAAGCAGAGATTTGGAGGGAGATCCTTATCCTCATCAGGTGCCTCCTTCTGGAATAGCCTCCCTGCCAACCTGCGTCTTGAGCCTGACCTTCTTAAGTTCAGGAAACTCCTCAAGACCTTCCTCTTCTCCTCTTCCTTCACTCTCCATCTTCCCTGCTATCATAGCATCTCTCCCTCCCCTTCCTTACAGCTTGCTAACTGGCCGCCTGGTGTACCTCAGAGTCTCACCGGTCCCGGGCATCTCAACCAGTCCTCTTGCACTTGCCTCATGGCCCTACTCCCATCCACTTTCACTGCACTTAGAATAACTCAAGAGAGTGGCTCTCTCTGCACTTACCCAAGTCTCCGCCGACTGGGTGCACCTGGACCTCCCCCTCCCTTTGACCGTCTATGCACTTGCACGACCCATGCAACGTGCCTGATGATCGTCTGTCTGTTCTCCCTTGTCCTCCCCCCTCAATTGCGCTGGTAAACTGCAGAATCGCCGTCAAGCCTATTTGCTGTGTCCCAATTGTTAAATGTATTTTACGCACTTGCGCTGCCTGTGCAGACTATTATCGTCTCTGAATTTCAAGGGCTCTGACCGACAGTTGTTTTTTCCCTTTGTTCCCACCATCCTTGAGCGCTTCGAAACACATGTATGTGTATAGGCGCTATATAAATGAACAATACAATACAATTTCCTTATCGCTAAGCCATGCCATTTCCCCTTTATTATTGCCTATTTCTTGTCAAACAGGCCTTCTCATCCCAACTCGTGGAATAACTGACCTATGCTGCTTTCAACATGATGTATTACACTTTACCTTTGAACTTACCTTATGTACTACTAAATGCTGTATCTACATCTTTGAAATATCCTTCTATCTGGTAGGAGTCAGTGTAGACTTTAGTTGAAGTGACAACTCAATCATTGTCAGCATTCCGGGGTCCCATTCCCGTTTTCAGGTCTCTGGTCCCAATTTCAGAACGCCCACTTCCAGGCGCGTGCAACGCCTGGCTGCCCCTTCTACCAATGCTGCCGGTTGCCTTGGAGACAGGCAGTGTCCACTCTACTTCCCACAAAGCGGAATTCGAGGACCACACACCACACGTCTTTGGATGATCATGTTATCATGGCAGATGATCAGCGTGGTAGGCCCTGCCTACTGCGTTCGCATAAGTGGCTCCCGGACACAGCTCTCGCTGCTTCTGTTTAGCTTTAGCAGGTTGCCTCTTATTTCCTGTAATCATTACTATCCTCTTGACTCACTCCTGCCTATACGGACTGCTTTGCCTAATGGTTCTGTGTTACGTGCCTGGCTGTTGTTCACCTGCTTTTCACGGACTGGCTTTGCCTGCCGCTTTGGTACTTTGCATTACTCGCTGTTATTGAACCACGCCTGCCTTCACGGACTGCTCTTGCCTGCCGCTTTGGTACTTTGCATTACTCGCTGTTATTGAACCACGCCTGCCTTCATGGACTGCTATTTCCTGCAGCTTTGGTACTTTGATTGCCTTGCCGTTCCTTTTTTTTTTAACACTCAAGAATCCGCATCTAGAACGATAAGGACACAACCCTCACAGCGCGTTGCTGCACTGCCGGATTCCAACCACTTCCAGTGGGTAACGTCCAGAGACTGGTTTTCAACCTCCAAGATTCCTTGTGCACATCTGCCGGATGCTCTGCTGTATTCAGGTGCACCAACCCAGAACTAGTGCGTCCCTCGTGCCGGCCGGGCTGAGTTCCTACTAACCTCCCCTTTTTATTATTTTGTACCTTCCTCGTTTAATTCAAGTGGAACACCGTTTCTAGCAACAACTTCACCATCCTCTCATAGTGCACTGGTAAGATAGCCACTCTATTCGTGTACTTATAATTACCTAAAAGTATTACCAATACCCACTGTAATTCCCTCTTTATTGCCACTAGGTACCTGGTCCTGAAAGAGGGTCACCTCCACCCCTCGCTTGTCTTTGGACATCTGAGTTAAACAAAACAGGTTAATTACTTGTGCTAAGGGGATACTTATATACCTTTCTCACTGGCTACCATTAACCTCTGTGTTTTTCCCTAACAACCTGGTACCGCAGCGGTGTGGTCTCCCCACTCTTTCATCTGATCTGCTCCTCTATCTGGCCTCATTAAAACAGAACAGAGGGGTGCATCAAGGGAAAGAGTTCCCTCAAGCGAGGAGGCTTGGGTTAAGGACTAACCCTTGTTCTTCAATCAAATAGAACAGCTCTGACATCTTGGCATTTGAAGAGCGAGGCTAGAAGAGGAGCATAGAGGGCGCACATTGGTTTTAACTGAGATGCGGGGGATATGGTTGGATGGGGCATTCTTATGCACACAGCGTTGAGTGATCGCTAACGTTTTGAATTCAATCCTCGCTTTGATGGGTAGCCAGTGTTCTTCTTGTCTCGTGGCAGAGATGTGGTCATAGTATTTTAGGTCCACTCCTGCCCTTAGGGCCTTGTTTTGTAGAAGTTGCAGCTTGCCGAGGTTCTTGGAGGAAGTGCTTGTGAAAAGCACATTGCAGTAGACCAGTTTGCTGCATATGATAGATTGTGCGAGAGTCAGGCAGTTGGATGAAGAAAGGTATTTTCTGCTTAGGGCAATGAGTTTAGCCACGTAGGCTGTAGGCCAGAGCATTTTTGTGGCGGGACAAGTTAAGTTTAGAATCGATGTAGACGCTGAGCCTCTTAACATTCTTGGAAAGCTGGA
Source organism: Ambystoma mexicanum (assembly GCF_040938575.1). Taxonomy (NCBI): domain Eukaryota; kingdom Metazoa; phylum Chordata; class Amphibia; order Caudata; family Ambystomatidae; genus Ambystoma; species Ambystoma mexicanum. The sequence continues at coordinate 1,228,679,588 of NC_090926.1, forward strand.
TGATGGTGCCATCGATGGAGAAAGAGGAGTAGGAGGGATCCAGGGAGCGTAGGCGTTGTGGGTAGCCCACAATGAAAGTTTGGTTTTCTCGTCATTGGGACAGAGGTTGTGGAAGACCATCCAGTTTTGAATGACACTGTCTGACTGATAGTTGTGACATCCTGTGTGTAGTTCCCTGAGATAGGGAGAAGGATTTTGGTGTTCTCAGCAAAAATGGTGTAAGAAATGCCAAGGGAATCAAGGTGTTCAAAAAGGGGCTTGGTGTAGGTATTATAGAGGGCAGGGGAGATGCACGAACCGTGATGGGCAACAAACGGGACAGTGATGAGGTCAGCAATAGCATCTCCAGTGAAGACCCTAGAAGTGCGGTCACTCAAAAAGGATTTGATCCATAGTGCTTCCTCATGAGAAAAGTGGAAGTTTGAGAAGAGGTGTTGGCAGAGGACATCGTGATCAGCAAGGTCAAAAACTGCTGAGTGGTCGAGGGTGAGCAGAACCACGATGTTGACTGAATCGCGGAACTCCTCAGGTTGGATTTTGAGATCAAGGAGGGCTGTTTCTGTGCTGTGGTTGGGGCAGAAACCAGATTGTCTGGAGCAAAGTAGCTGGTGTTCTTCGTGGTAGGTTTGGATCTGGGAATAGGCTACGCAGTCCATGATTTTAAAGAGGAAGGGTACTGTAGTAATTTGCTGGTAGATAGTGGGGAGGGAGGGTTTCTTGATGAGAGGGGAAACCCAGGTTGCTTTGAGACAAGTCAGGATGGTGTTGGCAGCAAAGGAGGCGTTGACAAAGTGTCATGAACCGCCATTCATGTCCCTTCTGGACTTCATGGTCCCTGACCCATAGGGGACTGAACTCAGTAGTACTCCCAACATGGCCGCTGAATGCGGAACACTGTTTGCCAGTCTCTGCGTTGTATGCTCTACGTTCTACAAAGCAGAAACGCCCCCGCGGCTCTGCGCGTCTCAACGCTACCGCTTGCAGTAGTCGGACGTGTGTTGCCAGAGCTCGTTCAGTGCTTACCTTTTGATTCCTGGTACCCGGTCCCCTGAATTTCTCTTCTTTCTTCCTTCCCCTTATCCTTACCTTGCATATCCTGGATTTCCATCGCATTCGGGTCTCCAAGTGCGAACCTCATTATTTCCTGGTCTTCGTCCCGGACATCTGAGCATATCCTGAGCTGGGTCACGAACCACACGCTGGAATCCGAGGACCAACGCACAGGGTTATATAAACCCCGAACAGTGCGAAAGAAGACATCTCCGAAGATCACAAGCAAACAATACAGACAGGTGAGACAGATTGAGACGCCAACAAATTGATACAGTTGCAGAAATGGATGCCGCAGTTCAAGACCTCATGCGAGGCATGCAGGAGTTAACAACAGAAGTTCAAAATCTTAAAGCCGAAAATGCTGCATTGAAACAGCTGGTCTTGTCACGTGACACCGCAACCAAGGAAAGCATGTTGTTGGGAGGAGCAGTGGATAAATATGATGGCTCTTCAAAGACCCTTCGTGCCTTCCTCGATTCATGTTTAGTGCACTTCACCTTTAAGCCCTACTACTTCTCCACTCCCAGGGCAAAGGTGGGCTTTATGATCTCCCATCTCACTGGGAATGCCTTGACCTGGGAAACTCCCTTAGTTAATTCGGGCGACGCCCTCCTGGATGACTATGATGGCTTCGTGCAGGCGGTAAAGACCATGTTTGATCGCCCAGAGCAGGTTTACAGTGCTCAAGAACGTTTACTGGACTTTCAACAAGGATCCCAGGATATGCTTACCTATGTGACCCACTTTAAACAACTTGCCAAGGAAGCAGACTGGTCTCCACAGGCCTGTTTCACCCTCTTTCAAAGAGGATTGAATGAAGAGATAAAGGACGAGCTAGCCAGGGTAGCTCGCCCAAGTTCCTTCCAGGCTCTCATGGATCTTTCCTTGCAGATCGACTTTCGAATCCAGGAAAGAAAGGCAGAAAAGAAGAAAATTAAATCACCCTTCCAAAAGGCCTCTACAGACCATCCTTCTAGACCTGAGCCTGCAGCTTCTCCGACCACGGACCCACAACCCATGCAACTTGGGGTCTTCCGTGGACCCATAACCCCGCAAGAAAGGATGCGACGGATTCACACTGCTCTGTGCATGTATTGTGCCTCTGATAAACAGCTTGTGAGAGAGTTTTCTATTGCCTCTCCACAGCGTTCGGGAAACGCCAGCTCCCGATCCTAGATGGAGCGCAGTTTCTGGAGAGAGATGTTTGCTCCACATCTATTCCATCCTTGAACTCTCCTGGACAGAACAACCTTGTGATTCTGCAGGCCTTTCTATCGCCTTCCAAGAAAGAATCTTACCCCATTCTGGCATTAGTGGATTGCGGGGCCATGGGGATATTCATAGATCATGATTGGGTCACTACCCATAACATTCCATATGAAACTCGAGACATCATGCAACCTGTAGAGGCTATTGATGGAAGACCCCTCTCTTCAGGACCCATAACCCTTCAAACCAAAGAGATCCTGCTTTCTATAAACCACCATCAAGAGAGAATCAAATTCGACATCATAAGATCTGCCCATTACCCAATGGTTCTGGGCATGCCCTGGTTACAGAAGCATAACCCCTACATCAACTGGGCAGTAGGATCCTTGTTTCTTGGTTCAGAACATTTTATGTCCCACTGTTTATCCCTAGACTCCTCGTCAGGATCCTCTGAAGACTCGCAGGCGAACCAGCAAGGTCCACTCACTGTCTCTAATATAATTCAGATTCCCAGGGCCTACCAGGCTTGTATTTTCGACCGCCATAGTTCAAGCTCTTCCCCCTCACAGACCTGAGGACTGCGCCATCGATACTGAACCCTCAGTGGTGATTCCTTTTGGGAGGATGTTCATTCGATCAGAACCTGAGAAAAGAGCCCTCCGAGAATACTTGGATACTAACTTGGAAAATGGTACCATACAACCATCCAAGTCCCCGGCGGGAGCTTCGTTGTTTATCGTTCCCAAGAAAGATATCAAGGAGCTTAGGCCCTGTCTATATTATCGTGGCCTTAATCAATGCACCCTCAAGGACCGCTACCCATTGCCCCTCATCTCGGATATCTTGGAAGCGGTAAGAGGAGCTGTAGTGTTCACAAAATTAGATCTCAGAGGTGCCTACCATCTCATCCGTATAAAAGAAGGTGACAAATGGAAAACAGCCTTTAGAAGACCCTTTGGTCATTTTGAATACTTGGTTATACCCTTCGGACTTGCCAATGCCCCAGCGGTCTTCCAACGTTTTATGGACCGGGTGTTCTCCGATATGCCGTTCCTCTTCGTCATCGTATATCTGGACGACATACTGATATACTCTAAGGACCATCTGAAGCATGAAAAACATGTTAAGGCAGTTTTACAATGTCTGCGTCAACATAAGCTCCTGGCTAAACCCAAGAAATGCCTTTTCCATGTGTCTACTGTTCACTATCTTGGATTCGTCCTTAGCCCAAAAGGAATTGGAATGGACCCCTCGAAAGTAGATTCCATTCTATCCTGGCCTGTTCCAACTACAGTAAAACAAATTCAATCCTTCCTGGGGCTTACTAACTTCTACCGGAAATTTATACCCTCTTTTTCGGATATTGTACATCCGATCATTACATTGTTAAAAAAAGATACCCCCTTTCACTGGACAGCAGCCCAAGATGAGGCGTTTCAACGGTTAAAGTCGGAGTTCACACAAGCCCCCATCTTAGCCCAACCTGACATTGATCGACCCTTTCTTGTGGAAACTGATGCCTCCAACTACGCCATCGGGGCAGTCCTGAAACAGGAGTTCGATGACAAGCTAGAACACCCCATCGCCTATCTTTCTCGCACCTTGACTCCTAGCGAAACCCACTATTCTGTTTTAGAAAAAGAATTTCTAGCCATCCGTCAAGCCTTCACAGATTGGCGTCATCTACTCCTGGGAGAGAAACACCCTGTTCAGGTCCGCACGGACCATCGGAATCTTCAAGTCCTGCAATCCCTGGAATGTAGGAACAGTCGTCAAGCCCGTTGGGCCTTCTTTTTTGCTCAATACCAGTTTCAAATCCATCATGTTCCTGGAACACACAACATAATAGCCGATGCCTTATCCCGACGTTCTGACTACGAAATCCTTGAAGATCGATCCTTCCCAAAGATGTTTCCCCACACAATATTTGTTGCCCAAGCAATCAACCTCCTGGAGGATTTCGGATTCAAACTCAGTCCTCTGAAACCTGGAAGGAGTTTAATGGTAATAATCGATGGAATCTCAAAACGAAGGACGGATATCTATTCAAGGACAATTGCCTGTTCATTCCCACTCAGAGACTACGACAAAGGATCACAAGCCTATGTCATGATACCCTTCATTCAGGACACTGTGGCATCACCAACACCCTCTGTCCAATACAAAGACAGTTCATGTGCTGTCTGCAATCAAAACAAGCATGATAACAAGAAACCGGCAGGTCTCCTGCTCCAACCAGCGCTGCCAACAAGACCGTGGGAATTCATCGCCACAGACTTTATTGTGGAACTACCGCCTTCCAGGGGCCACACAACTATCATGGTTACCATTGATTTGTTCACTCACATGGCTCATTTTACACCTTTATATAAATTGCCATCTTCATCTGAACTTGCCGGAATCTTCCTGGAACACATATTCCGACTCCACGGGCTACCCTCCAAGATCATATCTGACAGAGGACCCCAGTACATATCCCAGTTCTGGAAACAATCATGTTGTATACTGGGAATCCAACGTGCCTTTTCCTCAGGTTATCACCCACAGACCAATGGAGCTACTGATCGCGTAAACCAAACTCTGGAACAATATCTTCACTGTTTTGCCACCAAGGTCCAGGACGATTGGTCACTCTTAATACCTGTGGCTGAATTCGCCTACACAATTCAGATCACTCGGCTATCAAAACCAGTCCCTTCTTCTGTAGTCAAGGATACCACCCTTCGGTTCTATCATCCATTCTCCCACATCCTACCCCAGTTCTTACGGTTGACTCCTGGATTGAAACCCTTATCAACGTACACAAAGAAGCAAAAGAACACCTAGAAAAGGCCCGAAGAGACGCTAAACATCATGCTGACTCCAAAAGAAGACCAGGGCCTTCATACTCAATAGGTGATATGGTCTGGTTGTCTTTGAAACTTCTACCTCGACACCTACGACCAAATAAATTGGCTCCCATGGATTACAGCCCTTTTTCTCATAAAGGAAGTCATTAACCCAGTGGCCTTTCGACTCAGACTACCAGAATCTTGGAAGAGGATCCACCCGGTCTTTCACACTTCTCTGTTGAAACCATACGTCCAGCCCTCTCGAACTGCTCCAAGATCTACCCCTGTGATTGTCAATGATCAGCTAGAATATGAGGTTTCCAGAATATGTGACTCCAGGTACAGACTTGGTCAGCTACAGTATCTAGTCGAGTGGAAAGGGTACCCTCCCAGTGAACGCACCTGGGAACCCGTCTCAAACATGAATCGCCCAGACTGCTCCGAAGATACCACCTTAAACATCCGGGTAAACCCAGAGGAGCTAGGTTTCAGAGGAGGCATGCTGTCATGAACCGCCATTCACGTCCCTTTTGGACTTTGTGGTCCCTGACCCATAGGGGACTGAACTCAGTAGTATTCCCCACATGGCCGCTGAACGCATTTTACGCTCTACGTTCTACAAAGCAGACACGCCCCCACGGCTCTGCGCCTCTCAACGTTACCGCTTGGAGTAGTCGGACGTGTGTTGCCGGAGCTCGTTCAGCACTTACTTTTTGATTCCTGGTTCCCGGTCCCCTGAATTCCTCTTCTTTCTTCCTTCCCCTTATCCTTACCTTGCATATCCTGGATTTCTATCGCATTCGGGTCTCCGAGTGCGAACCTTATTATTTCCTGGTCTTCGTCCCGGACATCTGAGCGTATCCTGAGCTGGGTCACAAACCACACGCTGGAATCTGAGGACCCACGCACGGGTTATATAAATCCCGAACAGTGCGAAAGAAGACATCTCCGAAGATCACAAGCAAACAATACAGACAGGTGAGAAGGGGGGAGACTTGTGACACAAAGTCAGTTATGGTAGGTGCGAGAGTGCTGCGCACAATTTGATTATATGGGCTGGGCAAGCATTTCGTTTACAATTCTAGGGTTTAAAATAGTGGATAGTCTTGAAAATGTCTTCCGTAGTGACCGGGGCGATGTTAAACTGAAAAGGAGAGGGAGTTTGACTGTGAGGCTGGGGATATCTGGAGGTGGTACGTTTGGCCGAGAACTGGAGTTTTGTAACTGAGATTTTGTCTCTGAGTTTGTCAATTTTGCTAGAGAGAGCTGATCGGATGGTGGATCACCAAGATTTGTCAATGTGGACCAAGGAGGTGTGTGGAGAATCCTATAGATCCCTCACTGAAAACCTGCCTAAAGACTCCTCCCATGTGTCCAGGAGAAGGCAGATGCTTCCTGGTACCAACCCTGGGGTTGGTGTACTGCAGGAGGATCACCTGGGAGGAGACAGGGCCAGGGTGGTGAGGGATTCCGTGGGATGACACCGTTTTTTTCCTCTGTCAGGGAGACTTCTTCCACTGTACCAAAGGAGGTCATGGCTTATTGTCATTGTAATGTCTCTCACTCTGATATAAGATAAAAAGTTGTGATATATGAACATATAGAGCACATTATATCAAAAGCAAGACCCTTATTGGTGTCCCTCCCAAACTAAATACCCTTCTCAATCGCAAAGGTGCAAGATTAAGGAGTATGGGAATGTTGCCTTCACTACACCAGCTTCATTTGGAAAAGTTGAAAAGGTAACATTTTTTTGTTGTATTATTTTAAAATGTATTGTGCATTAGCCAAAATAAATATGAGTTTTTGCACATTTCAACAATTAGAATCCGAAAACAAATAAGGAGATAAAAAGAAAAAAAAGAGAAGAAATTATATCACTTCATAAAACACGATAGAAAAGAGGAAAACACATTTAAAATCAATTTAAATATTACAAAATCACATTTTCCAGTATACAGCACTCCCATAGAAAAAGCCACTCACAGAAACACAGTTCTTACAGTTCATCTACTATGAAACTGGTGGGATCCCTTTTCTTCCAATGAGGTTAAGTTCTTTAAGGACAGAGACTACCTCTACAGTAAGAAAGACTTTAATGTCCAGAGACATATCTGTCCCAAAACATCTCTGTGTCAAGATAGAGAGGATAAAGAACAAATCTCTGGAACCTTGCTAGCCTAAGAGGCCAGGTTCCCGTACATTTTGACAGAAGATGACGAGTAGTTTGTGGATGTTTTGCATCACATTTATCACAAATACCTGATATATAGATATATATCTCTTTGTACCTAATATTGAGGGGTATGATGACTGCTTTGATAGCCTAATTTTTTCAATGTTCCTAGTCCAGTCCATGCGATGCATGGCTTCCTTTGTTTTCAAAGGGTTTGAATGAGGGTGTCAGCATTACTGACCGAATAGGTAAGAATCTGATTACATTTAGACCTCAGTTTATTGAGGAAGAGAGAAGACGAATTATACATAGAGACTGCCACTTCCTCATATAGAGCTGATTTTGGAGGATCCAAAATGAGTCTTTATGTTGACACCCATTTCCACTCCATGAAGGCATCCAATGAGATAAGACACAATTTGAACCTTATGCATAAAATAGGAACACAGCTGGGGAGTGCAAGAGTTTCTTTTCCATATTTTGCCTTCAATCAATGCCCAGTCAATATCAAAGGCCAAAAAATTACATTCCATGCTAAATGTAATGACCGGGACCACCTTGCCAGTGTAGAATTTTAAAAGAAGCAAAATAGAAAATGTACAGCATTCCAGACAAATTTTCTTCATTTGTGCACCCAAATTAATCACTTTCAGATCTAGAATTGAAAGGAGGTCAGCCTTGGTAGGAAACGCTATTATCTTAGAGCCCAAGTAAGTAACTTATTTAGAGGTGGAAATCAAACAGTTATATATTTGCCAAGCAAAAGGTTTCAACTTCCTTAAGGGATGTTTGAAGGCAATAGTTTTTGATTTGTTCGGATTGATTTTCAAATTATTTTCTCGAGCATAGTCAGATAAGGTGGTTAGTAAGCGTTGCAGACCGACTTGAGTGTGGTCAAAGATTACAATGTCGTCATCATACGCTGACCAGTTAATTCCCATATTACCAATTTCGGTCCTGCCAGGCCAATCTTCTTTAACCACTGTGGCAGATCTGAAAGGTATAGAATACAGAGAAACGGGGCAATTAAACAACCTTGCCGTACTCCTCATTTTATCTGGATGGACTGGGACAAGGTCCCCCTGACTTTGGCATTCAAACTCTTTGGGAGGACCTTTCATGTAATTCTATCAGAATGGACAACAAATTGTCAGGCAATCCCCATGCTTTTAGTTTCATCCATAGCCTGTTTCTATTTATGGAATCGAAGGCCTGGGAGAGGTGGAGCCAGGCTCCGAATAGGGGAGTCCCGCCCTTTGTGAGAGATTCTGCACTAAATCAGATAAGGATCAAAGTGTTCAGGGAGGTGGATGGTTTCCTCCTGAACCCTGTCTGCTGCTTTGGAAGAATTCATTTGTCTTACACCCATTTATGTAGTTAACCTAATATGAGGACTGAAAAGATTTTCCCATCAGCAGCTAAGAGCGATATGGGCCGATAATTTGATGCAATTAATCGGTCTCGTTTTTTATTAATGGGAATTATAACCAAATCTCTCCATGACTCAGGAATTCTTCTACTGTTAATTATATTATCGAAGAGACTCTTTAAGACCCTTACCCATACTTCTGGATTTAATTTCAAAACTGAATTACTCAGACCATTAGTTCTCAATGTCCTCAGATGTATAATTCAGAGACCATATTGAGCCCACTTCTAATTTCTGTGTCTGCAAGCCTGAGGAACCATATACCAAGGAAACGTGGTCAATCCAGGTCTGCTCTTGAATAACTGTATCTTGAAGATATACCTTCATAGAGCCTACAATGGACCAGACATTTCTGGAATTTCTCATGCAGACAGCCTTTAACATTTCCTCCCCCTCTCTCTGTTTGCTCATATATTTATACAAGCTCATCCAATTTCTTTGGCTATTAATTAGTGACCTAATTTGTTGTTCCAACACTTTAGGGTTCATTTTATTTTTCTTTAAAAGAGACCTCTGACGCCTATAGTGCCTTTTCCTTTCATAGATTATTATATCACAGGAATACTTATGGGACTTCCTCTGAGAGGTAGAAATCGAGAGGGGGGAGTTTAGGTCCCAGAGAAACTCACAGAATCTAGCCGGTTCACAGTATTTATTGAGCTGCTCGGCTGTAAAATAATTTGTTGTAATTTCTAGTTTATTAGTAGGAGTTTGCCCCCGACTTTCGAACCTAATTTTTTTTTGTATTTGTATATGGTTAGTATAAACCTTTACAAACATGTTTTATAATAGGACAGCATAAACAACAAAAAGAAAGAAATATTTACAAGGCAAAGATAAAACCATTACAGTCCCTATATAAATTATTTTAAAGGTAAAAACAGAACATGAATAACATTTGAAAAAGGCTAGGCAAAATACACAAAGTACTTAGAATCATAAAAAAAGAGGAAGAAAAAAAGCAATCGGCATCATATACTCATTAACCACATTACCCAGGCCGGATGTCAATTACATCATACAATTTAGGAGCCCAGTTTAAGCCTCTTCAAAAACCCGGAAATAGCTATGGCCTCTCTGTTATTTTGGATGTTTAAGCAGTGTTTGCAAAACCTGATCAATAGGTGAACCTGAGTAGGAAGCCATTAAGACACCCATAAAAGGATTTCTCCTATCTTCCAATTTGACACAGCTAAGAATTAGGTGTTTTGCTGATTCTTGCTCAGAGTGACAGAATCTACACATCGAGTCTGCCATATTCGATAGCTTTCTTTTAATAAGAATTTCTTTAGTTGGTAAGATGTTCCAACTGAGTCGTAACAGCAAACCACAATGATATCTACTAGGAAATAGTGTTAGAAGTTTGGAAAGGGAGCCCCTTTTCTTATGCTCATGTGAGAGATGTGACATGGATTTGTAAGAGTGAAAGGTTTCTAACGTACAATCCAGTCAATTTCTAGAAGCTTCTTTTCGGCTAACATTGGATTAGTGATCAGGGTTTCCAAATTTGATCCTATATCTGTTAAGATGTTTTCACAATCTGAAGAAAAAGTAATAAGGAACCCTGATAAGGTGATAGTCTTACCTATACACTCATAGAGAGTATTTGCGGGGGGATCCTTAATTTAGCGTGTAGCGTGAACATTTTCCATTGAACCCGGGCCCATATGGAGGCATACCCCAGCTCAAACCGAATTGCAGATACAGGAACTGCATTGGGGAGACCCAGAACTCATCTCCATATTCCACCCTCATAGCCGATTTAGTTGCAGCTTGTCATTTCCTTGACACAGTTCCAAAACATACGCTTATTTTGGGACCACCTTTCCTTAAAAAAAGCACAGTTTTTATCGAGAACTTCCCAAATTTACAATCCATTTTCAGCATTTGGGAGCCCAGCAATTTAGTCTTGTGCGCCAAGCTTTCCAGCTGTAAACCTTCCCCCCTGTATGCACCCATCTGGTAACCCAAATATGTCACGCTGGGGGGGATGCCTACCTTGACACCCTCAAGGGACCAACTCGGTCGGGACTTCTTACAGTCCCGCTTCATAAAAGATAGGATTTTGGTTTTAATCGGATTGATAATCAGGCCGTTGTCTTTAGCATATGAGGAGAAGGTTTTCACAGCAGCTGTTGGAGTCCCACCCTAGTGGAGTCAAATAGCAAAAAATCATCTGCGTAGGCCAGCCAAATAAGTTTGGAAAGGCCCACACAAGGGGCAAGGAGTCCCTCCTTAGGTAAGGTATTCACCATGTCAGAGAGATACTGATCAAATATCCAAGTTGCCAATACACACCCTTGCTGCCCCCCTACATATGTTTGGAGTATAGTTGACATCTCCCCCTGGTGCTTAGGTCAAATCTTAATGCCTGCATTCCTATAAACACCCTCCACAGGCCCGTTGGCAGACCCCAATAGGCTAGTTTACTCCATCGTTTGTTGCGATCGACACAGTCAAAGGCTGTTGAGAGGTCAACCGATGCCATAAATGTGCAACCTTTCACCCTCTTCCATGCCGTCTCCTGAATACATTTGACAGCTAGGCCATTGATGTTGGTCGAGTGGCCCTTTCGAAATCCTGTCTGAGAAATGCTCAAGGGATGGTAATGTTTTTCCCAGTCCTCAAGGTGGGACAGCAGTAGAGCAGAAAAGATTTTGCAATCCGCGTCGATCAAAGAGATTGGACTGTAATTCTTAGGCTCTGATCTGCTGCCACACTTGAAGATCGGGATAACGTGAGCAGTAGACCAGGAGGGAGAGCAAACCCCAGATGATAATATATCTTTAAATTCGTAAAAAAAGCAGAATAGGCCATAAGTTGGGGTCAGATTTAAACGTGTTGTTAGCGAGGCCGTTGGGTCCCGGCGCCCTTGATCTCTTACATTTTACAATCAGCCCCCTAACTGTGTCCAAGCCTCAGAGGAGTCTTGCACAGAAAAATCCTGTTAAGACCCTCTACTGGGATATAACTGAGCCCCAAACCTATCCCCATAGAAGGCTAGTCACTCTTTTTCTGAGATCGGATTTAATTGAGAAATGGTACAAGTACTATCATGGCCATTCATAATTTTCCAGATGGTGCCCAAGTTAGCCCTAGATAATATTAGGAGCATAGACTCTGCATCTTGCTGGAGAAGACAGTGTTTTATGGATCGATAGAAATGTTTATATTTGTGCTTAATCTGTCTGATCATGGTAGGCTGAAGCGGCTCTTTAGGGGGCTTTAAGTGTAATGATTTTAGCTCTTCTAAGATCTTTCCTTATGCGAGTTTTGGCCCGGGCCAAATCCTGATTATAAGAATGGATATGTTGGGGTTTAGGGACTGCTCTCTTTGGGCAAGAGACAATAGGGGTCATTACGACCCTGGCGTTAAGGGTTTAACAGCGCCGTGAAAGGTGTCGGCGCCGTTAAACCCTTAACGCCTGATTATGAGGTCCCTTTGCGGGACCCGACCTTAACGGCTGGTCTAGGCCAGCCATTAAAGTAGGGACCCGCAAAAGGACCTTGGTGCTAAGTACGGTACCGCAATTTGCGATACCGTACTTAGCACCTTCCCCAGTCCCATTGAGCCCTATGGGGCGAAAATGGGAATGGGGATGGGCCATGGTTCAATGGGGAATGGGCAACCTTGGAATGGGGTGGTAATTCCCCATTGAACCATGGCGGACCCGTTACAACACCAGCAGCAACCATGGTGCTAATAGCGCCATGGTTTAGCGCCGGGGTTGTAATGAGGGCCAATATCCCTAATTGTAGCATTAATCAGGGGCATCTGCCCATTGACTTGGAAGTTATTTAGCTTCCATTCCAGTGTGGAGCCATTCAGGAGCGCCCTCAATTTAAGGTTTAAGGCATCAATGTTTTTCGGCGTCCATCGGATTGCATTACCCGCAATGGAAACTGAAACCTGTAGATGAGAGTTAAATTTCCTAGTGATGGGTATCTAATTACAGCGAGCTGTTAATATTGCATGATCACTCCAGTCGTTAAAGGCAACTGAAAAGGAGGTACATCTATTTTTTAGATAGTCGTTTAAGAAGATGTAGTCCAGCAAGGAGGAACTCCGTCCACGCCGCCACGTATGCCAGGCCGTTTTCCCAGCCGATTTGATGTCAAAGCCAACAAGGGGAAGCAATCCCAGGTTACCCACATACCAGGTCAATCCCAGTTGTTGTTTCCGGGAAGGACACAGTGAAATAAGTTCCGAGTTGCCAAGTTCCCAAGGGGACTGGTCAAATTGGCAATCTGTGTTCAAATCACCAACAACCAAAATTCGACCGTTCTCATTATCAAGAGCCCATGTAGTTATAAGTTGTCAGACCCGTTCAACAAATACATCCACAGTCATCATTCCGCTGTGCCAATATATGTTTATAATGAGTAACTTCAGATCACCATCCCTCAGAACAATCCCCAGCGCCCCAGGAGGGAGTCCTTGGAGGAGATTTCCCCCAAGGCCGAGCCCGTTTGGGATGGCTATAAGAAGGCCCCCATAGGGCCTACCCCTTGTTGCCCTGACAACCACCTGATCATAGATCCGATAGCCATCCATGTCATGGCTCGTTGGCGCCGCCGCTCTCTTTGGCAACACTGGAGGTTGCGAGCATTGTCTATTTTTCCTTCTTCCAACATGGCTCCTCTTGCTCGGGGTAGCGGTGCAGCGTTTCCGCGTTTGGAAGTCAGACGTCATCTGACGCCATCACGTTGTTCCGGGGATTCCGGATATGGCCCAGCGGATCCAAAGCTCAGCGCGTCGCTTCTCTCCCTAGACGCTATGTGAGTTCGCAGCTAGGGTGCATGCTACCTACATCCTTGCTTCTACTTACCTTTTCCTTCTTTTCCTTCCCACAGCCTTGGGTCTTTATCCTGCCATTTACTCCCATCATCAAAGACCCTCAAGAACCTTCGTTAGGCTCTTCATCGCGACACATTGGGTACTTCTCCACCCCTTTTTCATCTGATTTAACTACATGTCTGTCCCTCGGGTAATATCCTGTTTGTTTAGAGTGCAGACGTTTTCGGGATCCCGTGGCTAGAACCTGTGAGTTCCTTCCCGTATTGAAGAGCGGCATACAAGCGACGAATTGATCCATCCAGCTACACATCCGTTACAGCAGGGTTTTATTCCCCAGGAGGGTTTCCCTGGCATCCCTCGCACCACCCCTTCTTTCCCTTTTAAGGGGAAGGGAGGTGTCGGGGTCCTCAGGGGACTCCCCAAGTGCCTCGTTGATTACTGCACAAAACAGGTTAGTTTTGAATTATTACAATCCAGGCATGGGGTTGAAACCAACCAAGTCTCCTGGAGACATACAACATTCGCTTCTCTCAATTCTAGTAGGCAAGTGGGATTACAGAATAGATGTTAGTTTCCTCTAGTATTCTAAGATTTAACAATCAAAACATTCTTAGTGGAAGCATCTACGATAGCTGAAACCTGCTTATGGGACAGGTTTTTGCCACAATGTAGAGATAATTTCTGCCCATTTCATATCTGAACCCTGTTTCTTTACCAAATTGCCTGTTTCTTGCCATCCCGCCATTTCAACCAAGGGCCTAGGAAGCCTTTTCATCTTCTGTGGCTGTAGGGTCCGACAACAGGGACTCAATTTCAAAGCCTAGATTACTCAGCGGGACACTTTGAGACATATAAGTTCCTTTACCAAGGGTGACTCCAGATATAGGACACTGCTGTCTCGATGCTCTCTATTCGGGAAAGCCACCCTGGTAATGTATTAGAGGTAATCAGAGCGATTGCTGGGATATCTGCAAAAATTGTAAGGATATTAGATCTGTTCAAACAGATCACTTCTGCACGGTTTAAGAAACTCTTAATGGAGATTTAAGCAGGAGATCTACTCACAATTCTAGGTGGCTGATTATTGGAAAATTTACCACTGGCAGGTTTTTGTACAAATATCCCTTGAGCCCCTGATTGAGGAGTAATCTTATCACCAATTTTAGAATAGTCACTCACAGGTTTGTGAAGTAGATTCACCAAGTCTCTGATTCCTGTAGAGATCGTTGGGTAGCAGATAACTGGAGGGATATTTTCTTCCTTAAATTTTCCCCAACCAACACCACACTCATGGTGCTGAGGAACTCATAAATGTACATGGGTTTTATCAATAGATGAAGAGCTACCTTGGGTAGAGCCCCATATTGAGGGGGGAATTGCAAATGCACTGTCAGGATTAGATATCACTAATGGTTCAAAGATATGACCTGCCTCGCCTGGGGCAGAAGGGGAAAACACACACGCTGATGGGTTGAAGATGTCAATCTTTTTAGTTTTCCCAGGGCCACTGCCCCATACAGCCAATGGAGTCTCGATTTTAGGGGCAATAATGTACTGGACAGTATGGGGCTTAATATGGATATCATGATTTACTGTCACGTCCATCTTTAAGACCCCCCCCCCAAGAGAGTACTTACTTCTGGGGCTGTATTCAAAGCAATCACATCAGTTTGCACAATAGAGTCCACCTGGACAATCTTTGGCTGAAAAAAAGGAGTAATTGACCCTAATGCCGGTATTGCTACCAGATTGGGTCTAAACATAGTGGATCAAGGTGCTTTTAAGTATCTACTACGTACGCTTTCCATTGAACCTTTCCGCTTCAGGAGTTTGGTTTTCAATTGTGATGTTACTTTCCTTGGTACAGAGACCACGGGCACACTAGCCGCCACAATCAGACAGTCATCAGCCACAACATTATTTCTAACAATAGACTCAACATTGTTAACAATGGTAGAAAGAATATTAGCAGGAGGAACATTCAGAGCACCCTTAGCCTCTCCCCCCTTATGATTGTGGATCATAGGGGTTCCTGCAATAGGCCCAGTTGGGTCTTCCGTGTCTGAGATTTCAATTATCTCATCCAAGGGGTTTAATCTGAACGGGTCAACCTCAGGGCTTCTACCACCCCCCGAACCCAAAAGGCCCCCCACACTAAGGCTTCTAAGATGAGGTTCTGAGCCAATAGTGGTCAATTTTGAGTTCATCTCAGCCAGTAGTTCAGATCCAATACAATCAGCCTTTTCGTTAACTTCTGCCAATAGTCTTTGTGAATTCTTCAGTTCAGCCCATATGTTGTCGTACAGCTCCACAAATGAGCTCAGGACGACGTTAAGGTCTGAAACAGTAGGGTGTGATAGTCTGATCCTGTCATCAATATCCTTTAATGCGTGGTGCAACCGTGGGGATTCTTCTTGGGTGACTGACACCATAGGACTCTTACAAAGAATGAATAGGAGAGAGTGCACAGCTTATTTAAATTCTTTTCTTCTGTGGCATTGTCTTTTTGATGCTTCAGTTTACTAATAATTAGTAGGGTGCAGCCCACTATTAAGTGCCACCGTGCTGGGCACTAATGTTGTCCGATAAGAGAAAAAGAGACCTAGGCTAATTAGCCTTCGGTGTGGGCCGCACACCCGTAATACCCACTTAGGGTTGAACCACTTAATTCAGTCTGTATAATCACTCTGAACAAGTTATAAGGTGTTTCAAATTCATTTATTTTCTCAGAAAGATAGTTGTGATTGGTTCTGTTTCACCAATTAGACAAATGCTGAAATTAGGGCAAACAATAACCCTTTGGCTAATGCATTTCAGAACAATTCCTTCTTCAGAGCCGGGTTTTATGTACAATATCTTTCCGTGGTAATATAGCGTTGGTGCATTCAATTTGGAACAGTGCCATTAATCATTCAGTTAAAAAACAGGGCACCCACATGTAAGAACAAACATGTAACATAAAGAAAGAAGAAAAAAAAAAGAACACAATGAACTCAATTGTTCTTAATGTTAATAAAAGTTCAGCTTGACCATTCGATGCTTATTGCTACACAACGTCTCGGTAACCTGTGTCAGTCAGCAGTATGCTGGTTATTGCGCTTGAAACACGTGTGTATTACCATATTTAGTAAGTTCCAAATCTTTAAAGTTGCACAACTTGTCAGGAATATTGGTGGTGCCTATTGCACTGAGAAAACATGTAAGCATTGCTTCTTTCCGTTAGCTTATAACTTGGTGTTAACTCGCAACATTTACATGCTTTGATGTTAGCTTTTGTATACCAAAAGCTTGATTTAATAATTAGAGTACTTGTTCAGTGACATGTTCTAGTCTATTTCACCCCCTACACCATGTGCATTTCTCAGACCTGTCCTTTTAGCTCTTGCCAAAGATCCACAAGGGTCTAAGTAATTCACCCGGAAGACCAATATTAGCGGCCAGAGGAGGAATTTTGCAACCTCTTGGGACATACATCGACTATTTCCTCCAATCACTAATACAAAAGACAGAGCCATATGTGAAAGACAGTACACACCTTTTGAACATCTTAGAAGAAGTACAGCTAACCGATAAAGACATTCTTTTCACGACCGACGTGACCAGCTTATACACAAGCATCCTTCATGACTTGGGGCAAGAAGCAGTAGAGTGCCTTCTTTTGCAGGAAGAAGAGATAGGAGCAGTTAAAGAATTCAACCTAACACTACTAATCTTCATCTCAACAAACTCCTATTTCAAGTACAAAAATGAGTTTTATATTCAAACCTCTGGTACAGCCATGGGTGCGACAATGGTACCAGCATACGCAAATGCTTTTATGTATCGATTCGAAAAAACTCATATTTTGAACAAAGCTCAAAGGAAGAACAAATTGAAGATGTGGGTATGTTACATCGATGACATTTTCGGTATTTGGCAAGACACAAGAGAGACACTGGACGAATTTTTGGCATACATAAACAGCATAGACCAACGCATCCAATTTACCTCAGAAATAGGTAATCCTGGTATACACTATCTGGACATTAATGTCAACGTACACAACCAACAGATCACAACCTCCCTGTTCACTAAACCCACAGACAGAAATAATTTACTGCATCGCATGAGCTTTCATCCACAGAACACTCTGAAGGACTTACCATATGGACAAATGTTGCATCTGAAAAGAATCATTAGTGACCAGAGAGAATTTGAGCAAGAACTAGAAAAACTGAGCAGAAAGCTAGAAGAACGAGGCTACCCAGAAGAGGATTTGAAAACAGCGATGGACAAAGTAGCCACAAAGACGAGAGCAAGCACTCTCATTCCAAAGAGCAAACCACAAGCGCCATCACTGGTATACGTGTCAAAATTCTCCTCAGAAAGTATGCAGATCAAAAGATGCATTAACAACTACTGGCCAATACTTAAAAGTGATGAGAGAACCAAAAGCGTATTTACTGACCCACCAATGTTTGCATATCAGAGGTCAAGCAATTTAAGGGATCTACTTGTGAACACAAGGGATGACAAACCAAGAAGAAGCACGCTCAAGAGGGTGGGCACTCACCCCTCCTTAAACTGCAGTAATTGCAATAATATCATAAATGGTGGAATTGTTTTACATCCCTATACTGGATAAAAGATAGCCATAAGATGCTATGCGACCTGCAACACAGAAAACTGTATTTAATACATACGTTGCCCTTGTGGACTATACTATGTAGGCAAAATGGGCCGTAAACTGAGAATTCGTATGAACAAGCATACATCTTGCATCCGCAATAAGAATGTTAATTCAGCAGTTGCAAGACATTTCAATGAGAAGAAGCACAACATTTCACAGATAAAATGTCAGGCCTTAAAAACCATCGCGGTGTGCAGCTCTCACATAGACTTGAACAAAAGAAGGCAGAAAAAGGAAGCCTATTGGATCGATCAATTGGAAGCATTATCTCCACGAGGAATGAATGAAGAATTTGACCTTAATTGCTTTTTATAATAACACAATTTTGTGGATTTGTTTGCACAATGCAGTTATTCACTTTTCTGAAATATTCACAATGATACAATAGTCCAATACACCTAAATAGCTAGTGTTGTTGCACAGTTGTAGTTACTACACCCTACATAATCGTATCCAACACAGGAGTAGAAACTTACCACTTCTGCTAGATTAACTATCTATGTTATACACAAGAATACATGCATAACAACACAGGTACTTCTAACTTTAGCAGGTGGTCAATAACATCAACATATAGATACTCATAGGAACTATGCAAAAGATAGGACAAATAACATTTTTGTCCGGCCGCATAATGGACTAATCCACATTCAGTTTCAAGGCGCTACACCGTTTGACCTTTGCTACAAATGTGCTTATTACCTCAACACTAGCATACAACATGGTTGACATAACCACATATACTCGAAATTGTATAATTGCATGTGCATGTAACATGATCTATTCACCCTAATTAGCATCACTATTCTCCCTAATTTGCATCACCAACCAACATTCAGCATTATCTATTACCATCTTACAGTATCCCGTATAGGGCAAGGAATGAGAAGTATTTTTACTACCTCATAATAATGTTAACAGTAGACAAGCGTTTCCTTTTATTCTATTTTAAAAGAATACTTAGATCAGAGCATGTTAGTCGCCTTTCTGCGCGTAATCAAGTAAACTGAGCCATTTCCCATACCAACATGGCCGACACGAGTGATTACGAGCGGCCGTATTGGTACCTAAACTTTGCCATGACAACGTATCGAATCGTGGTTTTGGCCGGCGGTCACAGAAGTTTGAGATAGCAGCAGCAGGACTTCGAGCGCTGTGTTATCGACTAATTTAGGTAAGATGTAACCCTTAACATTGACACTCCAGCATACAGACGTATTTTGTTGTTATCAGAGCGTAAATCACAGTGCACCTTACTCGATTCTTTGCAGAGTGTAGAAAAGGCGAACTGATTCAATCTTGACTGCCAGACAGGGAAGACTTTGGCAGACAGGTTCTGAGAAATGCACATGGTGTAGGGGGTGAAATAGACTAGAACATGTCACTGAACAAGTACTCTAATTATTAAATCAAGCTTTTGGTATACAAAAGCTAACATCTAAGCGTGTAAATGTTGCGGGTTAACACCAAGTTATAAGCTAACGGAAAGAAGCAATATTCACATGTTTTCTCAGTGCAATAGGCACCACCAATATTCCTGACAAGATGTGCAACTTTAAAGATTTGGAACTTACTAAATATGGTAATACACACGTGTTTCGAGCGCAATAACCAGCATACTGCTGACTGACACAGGTTACCGAGACGTTGTGTAGCAATAAGCATCGAATGGTCAAGCTGAACTTTTGTTAACATTAAGAACAATTGAGTTAATTGTGTTCGTTTTCTTTTTCTTCTTTCTTTATGTTACATTT
Organism: Ambystoma mexicanum; assembly: GCF_040938575.1. Lineage (NCBI taxonomy): Eukaryota > Metazoa > Chordata > Amphibia > Caudata > Ambystomatidae > Ambystoma > Ambystoma mexicanum. The sequence continues at coordinate 1,228,699,507 of NC_090926.1, forward strand.
TTGTTCTTACCTGTGGGCGTCCTGTTTTTAACTGAATGATTAATGGCACTGTTCCAAATTGAATGCATCAATGGTATATTACCACACACAGAAAAATATTGTACATAAAACCCGGCACTGAAGAAGGAATTGTTCTGAAATGCATTAGCCAAAGGGTTATTGTTTGCCCTAATTTCAGCATTAGTCTAATTGGTGAAACAGAACCAATCACAACTATCTTTTAAGCAATATATCATTTCTGAGAAAATAAAGGAATTTGAAACACCTCATAACTTGTTCAGAGTGATTACCATAGGACTCTTAACCATTCTGCGTTCCTCCTTTTGCTGGTTTCTTCCCTTCTCACTGGCATCTTTAATGTTAGTTAAGGCAGTAGGGGAATCTTGAACTGAGGCATCACAGGTTTGTTGGACCACACTCTCCAGGAGCTTCCATAACAGAGTCGGCGCATTAGATTATGCTAATATCGGTAATTTCAGTCTGTTTCCCATAAAAAACTTGAGAGGTCATAGCAGACTGGTCCAATTTTGCGTTTCATCGAAAAACCTTGGCCAATTTAAGTTCTGTGCTCGTAGAAGCCGATTTAAAAACATAATAATCCATGTACCGTTGCCCCTTTATCAGCTTAATTGATCTCAGGCTTTTGGGGGTATTCAACTGGGCATTTGTATTCAGAAGTACATGTTTTTTGCACCACACAGAGCTCCTCCGTATTGTGTATTAGCACTTTGTGCAAAGTAGCCGGATTGAACTGATCATCATGCTTTAAGTTTAGTTGTGAGACCTGAATACCAACAACAGGCAAGCCCATCTTCCCATCCCCTCTAATAGGCCCCCTAAGAGACATAGAAATAGGAGAAAGGCGACACAGTGAGGTGGAGATCGCAGGTTGAGGGTAGATGGCAGGTAACACGTTACTTAGTTCAAGTTGGGGTGCCTTTTTATCAGAGTGGACCACAACAGGGCTACTTTGATTGTCCATGGGCCCCATTTGACTCCGAAGCCCAGCCCGCATAGTTATCGCCGTATTCCTAGGTAAATCAGATCAAAGGGCAGAACAAAGCCATGCATTCTCTGCACCCAGACGACAAGGTAAATCAATAGGATAAATCAATATAGTAAGGCTCCCAGTTGATCTTAAACCCTATGGTTTGTGTGTTTCTTGTGTCACCGTAGTCGAAGCAAATGAAAAGGTATGAAGCAGAATCGGAGGCTCACAGCTTGGTTCAAAGAGGTATATAACCTCTGCAGTCACCCTCCATAAATCGTGCAAGCACCTTTATTGTATGCAAAGAACTGTTGCTGAGATTGGAAATGAGAGGGTTTACCGTAGTAAACTCTTGGCCACAAGTAGTGTTTTCCAGCCAAGGTGCGGCTGCCCCCTCCGTACCTCCACGGAACGGCTTTGCTTTGCTTTCACAAGGGGAGAAGTTTTAAAGGCCCCGTGTGCAGGTCAATCAAGCAGAGGCCCATGCTTAACAAGAGTTCCAGTGACAAGGGTAAATAAACCAGGATAACAGTTATTCCCTCGTCCCCCCCACAGTCCTCGATTCAAATGAATGGCGCGAGAAATTCCAGTAATCCTAGATATATTATAGATGGGTTCCAGGGGCTTCTTTAATAGAGAGTGGCCTCCCCGCCGAACACCGCCAAACACAATCACTTGCGCCCCACTTCGAACCTAATTAGACGATTACCCGCAGGGTTTACAACAAGTTCTTGAGTATAGGAGAGAGGCTGGGTTCTCTGGCCTAAAGAAAAGGTTGCCTCCAACATGGAGTGATCATCTTGATTACCCCCATTGTCCCCAAATTCACTACAACTTTCAAAGATGACTTTAGAGGTAAAAAAGTAGTCTATCGTCGAAAATGACGAGCCTCTTTGCCAGGTATGAGTACTCGGGATGTCACCCTGAATATCACCGTTAAGCATCATCATATCCCAATCAGACATGAAATTGCACCAGGCAACACCTTTATGATGTTTCCCTTTGTACGAAGAGTTATTAAAAATTGTTGTGGAGCACTGGGAATTGAAATCGCCCATTATAATGACCTCATCAGCTGGAAATTTGACTGAAATCCCCACCATAAGATCGGATAACTTTTGTAAGAAGACTATCAAAGAGGAAGACACAGGATTCCAATACAGGTTAAATATAATCCAATGTGACCTACTAACTTCACCTATTCTTCTCAGTCTGGTTACCAAAATTCCCTTAATGTCATTAGATAACAGATTTGAGGTAGAAAATGACACGGTACTACATAAAGTAATTACTCCTCCACTTGGACGCCCTCTTCCACCCCTAGTTGCCATCTGCTGAAACAAAGAAAAGCCATCTACAGCAAGAGTGTCAGAGGATAGAGATTCCTGGAAAGAGATCAAATGAAACTTTTGCAAGATAGAACGTTTTTTGGAGTCCTCGCAAAACGAGCTGCAGCCTGTTGTATTCCAGAATAAGCATCTCATTTCATCATTCACTAGAGCTTCTGCTCCACTATCCTTAGTTTAGGACAGACTTGGGGTATCATTTCCGGAACAAGTTCCCAGAGACTTGAAGATGAAGTTAAATCTCTGTTAAAAATATTACGGAAATAACATCTATCTTTGAAAAGATTGCTAAAGTTGAAAACCTAATTGTAGAACCAGAAGGAATCCAGGGGAAAGGAGCTTAACCCCTGATAACTGGAGTTATACATTAAGGGAAAAGGAACATTTCTTGTATTGATATATGATATGCTATGGCATTTATAACACGCCTATACATAAGTGTTTCAAGCCGTGCCGAGACGAGCGAGCGGAGCAGAGGGAAGACGGAGACACCGATCTTACTAGTCCAGGTGACATTGAGATTGCGCAAGTGCATGGGAGGGGGGCGGGGAAAGGGGGAGGGAAAGTGCAGTACATAGGATAAACAGTAAATAAATAAATAAAATACAAACAACAAACAAGAACAATAAATAAGAAGCGTGGCCCGCTGGTGGCAGGTGCAAGGGTAAGTGCAGACATCAGGTGTCAAGTGCTGGGAGGGGGTCTGTAGGGATACAAAAACAGCCCCAGAGTGCAAGTGTTGCCAGGGGGGCAGTGCAGGTGTGCAACTCGTGGGGGTGCGGGGTGTAGAACTGGGCCCAAGAACCGAGAGTAGCCAGTTGACCGTGCCGTTTCAGTTTCAGCCAGGAGTTCAGCATGGGAGAGTAGGAGAGAAAGCAGAAGCAAAGAACAAGGCCTTGAGGTGCTTCCAGAACCGGAGATGGTTCTCCTCAGGTTTCAGAGAGGCAGGGAGGCTGTTCCAGAGGGAGGCCCCTGCCGCGGAGAGAGATCTACCCCCAGCTCGTTGCTTCGAGAAGCGGCTGACCCTGAGGGAGTTGGAGACGGATGAGCGAAGAGCTCGAGAAGGAAGATATTTAGTAATGGAGAGTTGAAGGTATGGAGGCCCTAGGCCCCAGAATGCCTAGTGGTCAATGCAGAGGCTTTTGAACTTAATCCTCGCAGCCACTGGGAGCCAGTGCAGAAATTTCAGTCCTGGAGAGATACGATCCCTGGGCTTGAGGCTAAGCACAAGTCTCGCAGTCCTGTTTTGGATGAGTTGCAGAGGGTGGAGAGTAGAAGCAGGCAGATTTATAAAGGAGAGATGTGAGGAGAGAAGGCGCGTGTGGAGTCGAAGATGACCCTGAGGTTTTTAGCCTCACAGGTGGGAGCAGGAAGACCACTTTGACCACCTGAGACATTGTGAATTCTTCTGTTGGCAAGAACTGTCATTATCACTTTAAGTTCTGGAAAGATCATCCTTGCATATTAGATTTAGGTTATTAGTGTTAGGGTCAGAAGCAGGGTTTTTGGACATAACCGTGACAGGCTGTTTGACATCCTGACATTTTCCATTGCTTACTTTGAGGCAGGGAAACCCCTCTTAGCTTTACGGACAGGGAGGCCATTGTTCTAAAAGTTTATAACCAAAACTATGTCACCTTTGTGTCCAAGCCTCACTTCTACACCCTTGCATGTGGTAGTACTTAGAAGGCAAGGACGGATTTTCAGCCAGCGATACAATCGAAAGTGCAAGACATGCGGTTCGAAGTGGAGGAATTATCGGACAAGCAGATAGATGAAGCCATAAAGGTCATAAAAACAGATGCTGATACGGCAACGTCGCTAACATCTCTACGCGCAAATAAGTCTTGTAGACCCTTTCAAGGAGACTAGGGCTGTTCATCTGCGACCACCAAAGGAAGAAGGTCTTATCGTTGCCAATCTTCCTATACACAAGGATTCCGCAAAAATGACCAAAGGTATCAGAAGCCGAAAGACTATAGAGCAGCATCCAAAGAGGCAGGCCCAATGAGCAACAATCGTGATGACCAGTTTTTATATAACGCTAGCTCACCCGAGGGCATCAAAGCGCTGTAATAACAGTTGATATCATTTATTGACCTCAGAAGGATGAAAGGCTGAGTTGGCTCTGCCAGGATAAAAACCTGCGTCCGTAGGCTACGCACAGAGATTAGAAACAAGCGTTCAGCTCGCTGTGCTATCTGACCGGCTAATGTGGAGCAGCGGCATCTGGCCCACGTTGGCCACGTGACAGTTTGTCTTATTTGTTTTTTCTTGGTTCATTGTTGTATGACCTTTGCTCCTGGCAGGATCGACAGTAAAAAGGTTAATTGCAAAATCGCAGCCTCCGTGTCTTGACTTAAAATCAGATTCTCTTGATGCCAGCCACCACTGTGAAACCACTGCTGTGGTGACAAAAAGCCGTTAACAATCGCCCACTTCCCCTGTTCAACATTTCCCGCAGTGCGCGGTGATGAAACACAGCGCCAACATTTCCCAACTCATTGCCCAGAATCAACTGACCAAAGGGCATGGAAATCCCATTAGCCCTAGAACTGGAGAACGCACAACCTCCAGTCAGCTACTGAGCTCAGAGTAGAACAGCACGATGGTAAGCTCGCTGCCACGGCTTTTTCCTGCTTCCGGAATGCATGCGCCGCAACTCCAATTAGGCGCCAAATGTGGTCTGACGTCACTTTTCTCAATGATTCTTGATGGTGGCTTGAACTGCCTCCATCCAACCTAAAATCTCAGCTGTTCGGCGCCATAATGTACCAGCCTTCACTTCATTAAGTTCGAATCCCGGAAATGACAGCTCAGCCCTTCATCCTTCTGAGTACCACTCCATCCATCGAGTAATAATACCAGCTGTTAGTACCCCCAAGCCTGCATCATGGAGGGCAGTTGGCCAATTTGCGAGCTATGTATAGGAACCGCTATATATCCACTGGATTGTCTGACGCAACATTTTCAGGAAGGGATTGGGGTAACCCTTCAAAGGTTAGGAGAGGCACTAACTTCAGACACTGTGGGGAGGGGCAAAATTACTTGTGTGAAGGCATCGTACTTCTTTACACATTATAATGAGACGCTTCTGGTGCTACTTCAATGTTACAAGCAGTTAACGCTCTCCGTCTTGTCTGAAACCACACACTTCAGAACTGCTGTGAGAATAAGCTGTCCCCTGCCCCCCCTCCATCCTTCCAATCACTCCTACGACATCCAAATACTAACGCCCATCACGATTTCCATTGCCTAAAAATGTATGCATAAGAATGCAGGTCCTAACAATGAAAAGTTGTGTTGGGCTTAGCGACCGCTGCCCCAAACCACCAGCTTTTACTGGAGTTGGACCTCCCGCCAGTTGGAAAACTATGTAGGCCAAAGCCAGTCCTTTTGTGGCTAAGGCTATGGAATAATCCGAAACCCGCTTAAATATTGAGGGGCCGTAGAGGATATGATGGTACAGGAAGGAGCTCTGAGCCTGCCTTGGCTATCCTTCTTAAAAAAGGAGTTATTAGTGCTTGGCCTTTCTGGCCAATCCGGCTGCCACTAATGTCAACTCCAAAGGCAGTGTGTGGCGAGCTCTCGTGAGTGACAGGGAAGCGGCGATCGCAAGGAAATCTCACATTCCACCCCAATTCCCCACATAGTGGGCCATGAAGCCGAAACAGGGCTACGGAGACTACCTGGACCTAATGTCTCCCAAAGCGACGAGAACTCGCTTTATTAGGGCACGCCTGGGCACATTGCCCGTAGCTGCTGTGAGGTCCAGGTGGCACATCAATTATAGCCCAGTCTGCCCTCTCTGCCTGGGCCCCACTGAAGAGGTGGTCCATTTCCTGATCTTCTGCCCCAACTATGCAGATTTGAGAAAAGGACCCCTAGTACCTCTTTTTACTCTGTTACTAGTGTTGCCGAGTCTGTACCTCTCTGTCTAGCAGCCAAAGAGCACCTTGCTACTTTTACCACAGGGTGGATCCTGACTAGGGCGTGGGGAAATATGTGGAACCTATGGCCTTACCTTCCAGCAGGCCCTAGGCATAAGGAACCTCCGGCATATATGGCACTCTATGGGCCTCATTACACGGAATGCGGTAAGGGTTTACCGGTACCAGTAAGGGCACCGGTACCGGTAAACCCTTACCACCTTACTACGAGGTCCCTTTGCGGGATCCGACCTCAATGGCTGATTTTACCAGCCGTTAAGGAACAGGCCCGCAAAGGGACCTTGGTGCTAATTACGGTACCGCAATTTGCGGTACCGTAATTAGCTCCTTCCCCATTCCCATTGAGCCCTATGGGGGCAAAAATGGGAATGGGGAAGTGCCTTGGTGAATGGGGAATTACCGCCCCCGCTCACCTTGGAGTAGGGCGGTAATTCCGCTATCCACCAAGGCGGACCAGGTAAAATACCGGCGGCAACCATGGCGCTAATAGTGCCATGGTTACTGCCTTCCGTGTAATGAGGCCCTATATGTGGTTTTCTGTATTAACACGTACCTTTGGGCATATTGGCACTCTATGAGTTCTCATTGCTGTTTCATCTCTGCCCGCAGGGGTTTGGGAAATGTGTCTTCTATCTTGCACCTGTTGCACTATTACGCAGTTAGGCACATCTGCACTTTATGAACGGCTTAATAATTCATTGCTGTTTAATATCTGCCTGAAGGGGCATGGAAAATGCTCTTATTACCTTGTATTTAATTTGCCGAACTATCATGTACTATTAGCACATCTGCATTTCTTTGAACCCAATTTCTGCTTCATTATTATTTAAAGGGGAAGATAAATGAGGTCAAGCTATGACTGTATTCCTGAAAAGCCTCGTGATCATTCTTGATTTGATCTTTTGTATGATGTGGTCTCAAGTTTTGATATCCTGAGATGACACCTTGTTTTAAATGTGATGATTTTTGATGTGTTGGCTTTTAGGGTAAAAGAAAAATACCGAAATAAAAGCTGTAACTAACAAAAAGTTTTACGATTTTACGTTTGTAAATGCCGGGCCTTTGTTGACTGTGCAGCCTTTGTTAATTGTGTTAATTGTGCAGCCTTTGTTAACTGTGCAGCCTTTGTTAACCGTGCAGCCTTTGTTAATTGTGTTAATTGTGCAGCCTTTGTTAACTGTGCAGCCTTTGTTAACTGTGCAGCCTTTGTTAATTGTGCAGCCTTTGTTAACTGAGAAGCCTTTGTTAACTGTGCAACCTTTGTTAACCGTGCAGCCTTTGTTAAATGTGTTAATTGTGCAGCCTTTGTTAACTGTGCAGCCTTTGTTGCAGCCTTTGTTAATTGTGCAATCTTTGTTAACTGAGAAGCCTTTGTTAACTGAGCAGCCTTTGTTAACTGAGAAGCCTTTGTTAACTGAGCAGCCTTTGTTAACCGTGCAGCCTTTGTTAACTGTGCGCCTTTGTTAATTGTGCAGCCTTTGTAAACTGAGAAGCCTTTGTTAACTGTGCAGCCTTTGTTAACCGTGCAGCCTTTGTTAAATGTGTTAATTGTGCAGCCTTTGTTAACTGTGCAGCCTTTGTTGCAGGCTTTGTTAATTGTGCAGTCTTTGTTAACTGAAAGCCTTTGTTGACTGTGCAGCCTTTGTTCATTGTGCAGCCTTTGTTAATTGTGTTAATTGTGCAGCCTTTGTTAACTGTGCAGCCTTTGTTAACTGTGCAGCCTTTGTTAATTGTGTTAACTGTGCAGCCTTTGTTAACCGTGCAGCCTTTGTTAATTGTGTTAATTGTGCAGCCTTTGTTAACTGTGCAGCCTTTGTTAACTGTGCAGCCTTTGTTAATTGTGCAGCCTTTGTTAACTGAGAAGCCTTTGTTAACTGTGCAGCCTTTGTTAACCGTGCAGCCTTTGTTAAATGTGTTAATTGTGCAGCCTTTGTTAACTGTGCAGCCTTTGTTGCAGCCTTTGTTAATTGTGCAGTCTTTGTTAACTGAGAAGCCTTTGTTAACTGAGCAGCCTTTGTTAACTGAGAAGCCTTTGTTAACTGAGCAGCCTTTGTTAACCGTGCAGCCTTTGTTAACTGTGCGCCTTTGTTAATTGTGCAGCCTTTGTTAACTGAGAAGCCTTTGTTAACTGTGCAGTTCACTGTGCAGCCATTGTTAACTGTGCAGCCTTTGTTAATTGTGCAGTCTTTGTTAACTGAGAAGCCTTTGTTAACTGTGCGGCCTTTGTTAATTGTGCAGCCTTTGTTAACTGTGCAGCCTTTGTTCACTGTGCAGCCTTTGTTAACTGTGCAGCCTTTGTTAATTGTGCAGCTTTTGCTAACTGAGCAGCCTTTGTTAACTGTGCAGCCTTTGTTAACTGTGCGGCCTTTATTAACTGTGCGGCCTTTGTTAACTGTGCGGCCTTTGTTAATTGTGCAGCCTTTGTTAACCGAGCAGCCTTTGTTAACTGAGCAGCCTTTGTTAACTGAGCATCCTTTGTTAACTGTGCAGCCTTTGTTAACTGTGCAGCCTTTGTTAACTGTGCAGCCTTTGTTAACTGAGCAGCCTTTGTTAACTGTGCAGCCTTTGTTAAACTGTGCAGCCTTTGTTGACTGTGCAGCCTTTGTTGACTGTGCAGCCTTTGTTGACTGAGCAGCCTTTGTTAACTGAGCAGCCTTTGTTGACTGAGCAGCCTTTGTTGACTGTGCAGCCTTTGTTAACTGAGCAGCCTTTGTTAACTGAGCAGCCTTTGTTAACTGTGCAGCCTTTGTTAACTGTGCAGCCTTTGTTAACTGTGCAGCCTTTGTTGACTGTGCAGCCTTTGTTAACTGAGCAGCCTTTGTTAACTGTGCAGCCACAGGCACCGCTTTTCTTGTCTGCGTCCTGTTCTGTCTGGCCACGGCTCTGTGGGTTAGCCAGGTCAAGTCAACATAGCCCACCATTTTCAGGGAGGGTGGGGGCTAAAGCCTGATCTGCCCAATGGTCGTGGCGCCACTGGTCGCAAGCTTTATGCTGCCACTGCACCCTCGGCTGCTGATTCGCATCGCGAGCTATGCCACTCTCCACTAGCGCACAAGACCCACTTCGCTCAGTGACAGCAATGCCGGCGAGGAGATGCGAGTGCGCCACCCTGACGGAGACCACCTTCAGTCTGCTAAGAGCGGTTAGCTAAAGACCGCCGGTGCCCCTTCTTTTCGCACAAGCATTTGGGCAACAGCCGTTTCGGCGCAGTGCTTTGAGTGCACTTACAATTTGGGTGCTCGCCGCAGCCAACAGGAAATGAAATGATATTTTCTTTTTATTTATATTCACGCTCTGAAACACTTGTGTATGAGCACAATATAAATAAAATATCATTTCATCATTTCATTTCATTTATTCACCCATAAACCTTGCTAACCTTGTCTTCCAGGCCTATAATACCCGGTACGGCCCTCAGAATGGGTCTATAAAGCTTCACGAGCACACATAAGTCAGTATTGATCACCTCTAAACCATTCATGGATTTATTTGCGTGAAAAACGCAGATTTGTGCGCCTTTCTGCCCGAAAATCCCCATACTTCAAACAGGGATTTTCGGGCAGAAAGGCGCGCAAATCTGCGTTTTTTACGCAAATAATTCCATGAATCAGTCACTTGGACTTTAGCAGCAGTTTTTCATATGCTGTTACAAATTTGAATACAAGGGTCATTTATCCTAAAATGTATATTGCACCAAAGAAAATGGCTCCATTTGCACTTTCATGCAAAAAGTTTACCTCCATGCAATATTTAAGTTTTTCGGAGACATTTAGTGGGTAAACAGCATGTAAAGCCTGGCGGCTTTAGGTTTTACGCATTTTCAGCACATCCAAATGGCTCTTGCAATTAACAAGGCTTTTATAATGGATTCCAAAGGAATCTTACCTGGTGCAAAAAACAGGTGGATTCCATTGATATATTTATGCTGGCGGAAAACCTGACAGATTTGTTAGGCGGATTATTAGAGCTGGCAGACATGTTAAGTCAGTCCAGGGACCTCATTATGACCCAGGCGCTAAGTGAAAAACGATGGCGGTAAATGATTACCGCCATCGTTTTCCGGTAGATCCGATCATGAGCCGTGACCGTTAACTATGATGCCATTAGCGGCACCAAGGACGCGCGCACGCGAGATCCCACACCGTAATTACCGGCATGGCGCAAAGGTACGCGAATGCCGACCCAAGCGGACATGCACCTAACGCCATCACCCAGCCCGTTAAGTACCTTACCGCCATGGTGCTAATTACGCCATCGCGAACCAACTGTAAAGGGCCATGTAAAGTGAATCCAGCTGCCACAGGTGCACAGAATCAGCACAGGTTGAGGCAATACAGACTCAGGAAGTACAAAAAGAGCACACCCAACCCCTTTCCACACCCAGTCACACTCCACAATGATACCAATAGGACTAGCAATGTCGAGGCTGGAGGACCTGATAGCAATGCAAGTGCTACAACTGCAAATACAACAACAACAACAGGCTGCACAGAGGAGACGCAGGAGGAGAAGGAGGGCAAGGCAGGGCCAGCAAGCCCCACCAGCACAGCCAGTGGCACCACGCAGGCAGCCCCCAATCCCACGCATCAGAGCCAGTCCATTCACCCTCACCCCTGAGCAGATCCACACCCTGTACCGACTAGACCGGGACACCATCACCACCATTGTGGACATGATACACAACGACATCGTCAGCATGATTGAAACACCCACCGCCACCCCCCCCCCCCCACTGAAGGTAGTGTCCGTGCTCCACTTCCTGGCCACAGGCACCTACCAGCACACAGTGGGGCACTTGCATGGCATATCACAACCATTATTCTCACGTACACTGATCCAAGTGCTGGATGCCCTCCTCAAGCACACAGATGACCACATCTCATTGCCACAGTCTGCCCAGGAGATTGCTAACACCAAAGTCGGTTTCCATGCACTAGCTGGCATACCTGGTTGCATTGGTGCCATCGACTGCACCCATGTGGAATTGTCGGTCCCACGTGCCATGGAGGTACCGTACCGCAACCGTAAACTATTTCACTCAATCAACGTGCAAATGGTCTGTGACTCCAACAGGATCTTCACACATTGTTGTGCCCGATTCCCCGGATCAACCCATGATTCAATGGTCCTGCGTAACTCCACAATACCACGCTACATGGAGCGACATGCAGGGCCAAGATCCTGGCTACTCGGTGAGTCTCATGTCATGAGCATGGAAATGTGAAGTGGGTAGGTGATCGACGTACCAATTCATACTTCACCTGGCAGAAAGGGGGGGGGGGAATGATGCATACTTCACCTGGCAGAAAGGGGGGGATGATGCATACTTCACCTGGCAGAAAGGGGGGGAATGATGCATACTTCACCTGGAAGAAAGGGGGGGGGGAGGTGGATACTTCAACTGGCTGCGACTAGCAGTAGCCAGATCATATCCTGAGGCAGCACTTACATCATCTGACACCTGTATACCTGTATACGTGATGCCTGACCTAAGCAGCCCTAACATGTGAATGAAGGTGTGTCCCAACCATGACACAACCATCTTCAAGTGCATTGTACAAAATGTGACCACATTGACTCCAATGAAATGCACCTACATGCACGTCACCAAACACCATCTACTGAAAGGCCTGTCCCCCATAACTGTGCCCAAAGGAGGCACATGAAGGACTGGAACATCAATGCACCACAACACAGACAGCAAGGCCCACAAACTGTCCCTATTGACATCAGTATTGTTCACTGGGGTCATAATGAGGCAGACAGCAATGTTGTTATCATGTGAGCGTTAACCTCACAGGACACGTGCCAGGTCACCTAATGATACGGCCTGAACGTACACAGTGGATGGGCACTGACAAGGCACTTGCCCCCCCCTGCATACATGTTTTGGCATGCAAAACAGTACATGAGAGCCATGAACATATACCGGTTGCATAGTGTGAATCCATTAGCGCAACTAAAAGTGGTGCAAAGTAACAGTTGAATGCAAGGCATGGTGGCACGTCATGTTCATAAATCAATTCCATCCCTGACACATACATTGTCGCCCACATACAGGGGATGCAGGCTATCCCCTGAAGAGGTGGCTTCTTACACCAGTCCGGAACCCACAGAACCAGCATGAGGAGGACTACAACCGTGCCCATGCACATACCCGTGTGGTGATTGAGTAGGCTTTCGGCCTACTGAAGGCACGTTTCCGCTGCATCAGCAGGTCTGGCGGGGCACTTCGGTACCGCCATGAGAAGGTTGCGAAGATCGTCATGGCATGTGTTATGCTACACAATATGTGCGTCAGACGGAATGTGCCCCTGCCCCCTGACGCAGAACTGCAACCACCTGACGATGAGGATGAGGAGGCTGGGGATGTGGCAGCACCTCAAGGAGGCAGCGATGCACAGGAGGGGCGTGAAATGCGTCAGAATCTCATTGACCAATGCTTCTAGCACACACGGCGGGTGTGTGTAACATGGAGACGGCACTTGTGGCACTGTGTGTGTCTGGGACATGCACACTGTGGACTGGACAACAATAAAGCACACATACGCAATGAGCAATGTCCACACATTGGATTTGTGCTAAACGATAAAGTGTATTATAATAGTGAAAAGGTATGACACACCAACTCCTCCCTCCCCCCTACCCCCTGAACACAACACACCCACTCCCCCCTCCCCCCTCCCCCTGAACACCCCAACACACGCACACCCCCTCACCCCTCCCCCTGAACACCCCAACACGCCCACTCCCCCCTCCCCCCTGAACACCCCAACACACCCACTCCCCCCGCCCCCCTGGAATCCCTACGAAGGTGTGGTTCAGTCTGTGCAGCAGTTTGTGATGAAGTTCTTCTCCACTGTCCCGGCACTAATGACAGTCCCCTCCCCTGGCCCCCGGGGCACCCCTGCCCTTGCTGCGCAGGTTCCTCCCTGATCTGCGGATGGGGCTGCTCTGTGCAGAGCTGGTAGACGAGGAGGGTCCTGGCTGCACATTTGGACGGCTGACCCGAATGGTGTGCACCAGTTCTGAGAGGACGTGCCGCACAGCGGCGAGTTCTGTGCAGATGTCCTTCGTGGAGGACTCAATGGCAGCCGTGACTCTGTCTGCGCATTTCTCCATGGCATCCCTTGCCCCCACACACTCTGCAACGTGTTAATTGAGGAGGGTGGATAGCTGCTGCTGCCGGGTGACAATATCATCCAGGGTCTGCTGGTTCCTCTGGCTCATGGCCAATGGCATTGGCATGCCCATTGGGCTGCTCACCTCCGGCAGCGGGATGGGGTGGCTGGCCAATCCTTGGCCTCCATCTGCCCCTGTGTGGCATCCGCCTGCAGGGGGCTTAGGGATGTGTAGGGGGAATGTGGGTGGGCAGTGGGGCTTCCATCATCAATCTCCTCGATGCTCCGTGCCTCACTGTCGGAGGATGCTGCTATGGCAGCAATTTCACCAAGGCTGCTGCTTGCAGCAGAGCCTGTCCCTTCGGTGGGCACGATGTGTGTCATGTGCGCTGCTGCTGCTGGTTCTGTGGTGACAGTTGTGGTGGCTGTCAGTGCCCTGTCCTCTTCCCCTGGCAGGGTTTGTGGCTGCTGGGGTGTCATCCTCGGGACGGCAGAGGTGGAGGCTTGCGGCCTAGGCACAGTTGTCCTGGCCCTCCTGGTGGCTGTGGAGGCAGTGGTGTCCTCATCCTGGAGGTCTGAATCAGAGCCTGTGGTGGAGCAAAGGAGGGAGAGTGTTATTGATGGGTCTGCGGACATTGTGCGTGCATTGTGACGGATGACATCTTATCAGTAGGTACATGCTGCACATTTGAGGCAGGGGCATACAGGTTGTCTGCCTTTTGTGTGGAAGTAGCATGGTGGTATGTGGGGGCCGGCAGTTAGGGTGTGCATGCTGCATGTGTACAGGGTGGATTTCGGATGTGTCTGTGGCCAGTCTCCTACTGATGTGTTGCATTTGCACTATGGGGCAACATAGTACCTCACATGATTGGACTTTGGTGATTTTTGCAAGGCTTGATTGGAGCCACCTACCTGCATCTCCTGATGTCGGGACTCCTCTCTTCATCCCTCCGACTCCTTGTGTGCTCTCCATTCCAATGGTGGATGCACATATTTCCTCCCATGCTTGAAATTTGATGGGGGAATCACATCCACCCCCGGTTGCCGTGCCCAGGTTCCTATTCGCCGAGAGGATGCTCCTGCCGCGGAGCCTCAGGTCGTCCCACCGCTTTCTGCACTGCTGTGCGTTGCGGGGTACGCTCCCCACCGCACTGGCACGCTGTGCCACCAGGGACCATAGGGCCTTCTTTTTGGCTATTGCCGGCCTGGACATTTGCGTAGAGAAGACCACCGCAGCATTGTCCTGGAGGGTCTCGGCAAGCATGGTTAGTTCCTCCCGGGAGAAGCGGTCCTGGCGCTGCCGGTCGCATGCTTTCTTAACAACTTTGGGCATTTTCAGATTGGTAATTGGGTGGGTTATGGGTTTGGACAGGTCTCAGGGTCGGATGTGGAATGGTTGGGGAGGATGGCAATGGATTGTGTTTTTAAAGATGGCCGCTGTGCTCTTTCCCGTTCCGCCACGATGACGCTACTTCCGGTTCCGCTTATTTACGGTCACCGCTAACTGCGGTGACCGCTAATTAGGGTGACCGCTCACTACGGTCGCCGCTATGATGGGTGGCGGTAGTGCACCTTGCGTGGCGTACTATGCCGGTAGGGGCCGTTTTAGGGTCATTTGCACCATGGCGTGATTTACATTACCGGCATGGCGTAATGCTTGTGCGCGATGGGTCGGAATGTGCCGCTCTTTACGCCATCGGGCCACGGCGTAAACGTTCATTACGCCATGCCGGTAATGTTCAATACTTACCGCCTGGGTCGTAATGAGGCCCCAGGTCTTTAAATCTACCTGCCATATGCATACAAATCCTGCGGATAGTAAAACGTGTCTGTAAAATGTTGCAGCTACCTTTACCGTCTCTTTACCCAGTCCTGCGAGAAAATGCAAAATGATCCCCCATATATTAAAAGCCCTATAGACTTGGTGAGGGGTCATTATTGCTTTGGCTTGGGCAATAACTCAGTGGTGGCACTCTTCATACAATAATGACCGCCCACTCAGTCCATAAGACTTCACTATTTCAGTGGATCAGGAGGACTCCAGCATGAATTGCTGTGTGAAAAGCATGATATTATAATTAATTATTGCTCACAAAGAAGTGCACTGCTTTCTGTGTGGTCAGGTTAAATATAACTCTCCCCAGAGTGTGAGAGAGTGCTTATTTAAGTTTATTAAAAATATGTGTTAAGTTAAGCCAAATAATAGATGTCATAAAGTGAGTTTATGTGATAATGCCCTCCGAAGCCCTGCGACAGTACTGGAAAGTAGCAGATGAGATGCATGTAGAGAATGGCTGCGACAGCACTGGAAAGTATCAGATGAGATGCATGTGGAGAATGGCTGCGACAGAGATGCATGTGGAGAATGGCTGCAACAGTACTGGAAAGCAGCAGATGAGATGCATGTGGAGAATGGCTGCGACAGCACTGGAAAGCAGCAGATGAGATGCATGTGGAGAATGGCTGCGACAGTACTGGAAAGCAGCAGATGAGATGCATGTGGAGAATGGCTGCGACAGTATTGGAAAGCAGCAGATGAGATGCATGTAGAGAATGGCTGCAACAGTACTGGAAGGCAGCAGATGAGATGCATGTGGAGAATGGCTGCAACATTACTGGAAAGCAGCAGATGAGATGCATGTGGAGAATGGCTGCGACAGTACTGGAAAGTAGCAGATGAGATGCATGTAGAAAATGGCTGCGACAGTACTGGAAAGTAGCAGATGAGATGCACGTGGAGAATGGCTGCAACAGTACTGGAAGGTAGCAGATGAGATGCACGTGGAGAATGGCTGCGTCAGTACTGGAAAGTAGCAGATGAGAGGCATGTGGAGAATGGCTGCGACAGTACTGGAAAGTAGCAGATGAGGTGCACGTGGAGAATGGCTGTGACAGTACTGGAAAGTAGTAGATGAGATGCATGTGGAGAATGGCTGCGATAGTACTGGAAAGCAGCAGATGAGATGTATGTAGAGAATGGCTGCGACAGTACTGGAAAGCAGCAGATGAGATGCATGTGGAGAATGGCTGCGACAGTACTGGAAAGCAGCAGATGAGATGTATGTAGAGAATGGCTGCGACAGTACTGGAAAGCAGCAGATGAGATGCATGTGGAGAATGGCTGCGACAGTACTGGAAAGCAGCAGATGAGATGCATGTGGAGAATGGCTGCGACATTACTGGATAGTAGCAGATGAAATGCATATGGAGAATGGCTGCGACAGTACTGGAAAGCAGCAGATGAGATGCATGTAGAAAATGGCTGCGACAGTATTGGATAGTAGCAGATGAAATGCATGTGGAGAATGGCTGCGACAGTACTGGAAAGCAGCAGATGAGATGCATGTGGAGAATGGCTGCATCAGTACTGGAAAGTTGCAGATGAGATGCATGTGGAGAATGGCTGCAACAGTACTGGATAGTAGCAGATGAAATGCATATGGAGAATGGCTGCGACAGTACTGGAAAGCAGCAGATGAGATGCATGTAGAAAATGGCTGCGACAGTATTGGATAGTAGCAGATGAAATGCATGTGGAGAATGGCTGCGACAGTACTGGAAAGTAGCAGATGAGATGCATGTGGAGAATGGCTGCATCAGTACTGGAAAGTAGCAGATGAGATGCATGTGGAGAATGGCTGCATCAGTACTGGAAAGTAGCAGATGAGATGCATGTAGAGAATGGCTGCGACAGTAATGGAAAGTAGCAGATGAGATGCACGTAGAGAATGGCTCCGACAGTACTGGAAAGTAGCAGATGAGATGCATGTAGAGAATGGCTGCGACAGTACTGGAAAGCAGCAGATGAGATGCATGTAGAGAATGGCTGCGACAGTACTGGAAAGCAGCAGATGAGATGCATGTAGAGAATGACTGCGACAGTACTGGAAAGCAGCACATGAGATGCATGTGGAGAATGGCTGTGACAGTACTGGAAAGCAGCAGATGAGATGCATGTGGAGAATGGCTGCGACAGTACTGGAAGGCAGCAGATGAGATGCATGTGGAGAATGGCTGCGACAGTACTGGAAAGCAGCAGATGAGATGCACGTAGAAAATGGCTGCGACAGTACTGGAAAGTAGCAGATGAGATGCACGTGGAAAATGGCTGCGACAGCACTGGAAAGTAGCAGATGAGATGCACGTGGAGAATGGCTGCGTCAGTACTGGAAAGTAGCAGATGAGAGGCACGTGGAGAATGGCTGCGACAGTACTGGAAAGTAGCAGATGAGATGCACGTAGAGAATGGCTGCGACAGTACTGGAAAGTAGCAGATGAGATGCACGTGGAGAATGGCTGCGACAGTACTGGAAAGTAGCAGATGAGATGCACGTGGAGAATGGCTGCGACAGTACTGGAAAGTAGCAGATGAGATGCACGTGGAGAATGGCTGCGACAGTACTGGAAAGCAGCAGATGAGATGCATGTGGAGAATGGCTGCGACAGTACTGGAAAGCAGCAGATGAGATGCATGTGGAGAATGGCTGCGACAGTACTGGAAAGCAGTAGATGAGATGCATGTGGAGAATGGCTGCGACAGTACCGGAAAGCAGCAGATGAGATGCATGTAGAAAATGGCTGCGACAGTACTGGATAGTAGCAGATGAAATGCATGTGGAGAATGGCTGCGACAGTACTGGAAAGTAGCAGATGAGATGCATGTGGAGAATGGCTGCATCGGTACTGGAAAATAGCAGATGAGATGCATGTGGAGAATGGCTGCATCGGTACTGGAAAGTAGCAGATGAGATGCATGTAGAGAATGGCTGCAAATGGTTTACTATTCAGAGGTGACTGAGTGACAGCTCCCTTGGGCTAAGGAACATTATACTGTGCAGAGTTAATTCGGGGCATCGAGGAGAAGCCAAACAGCATTCTGGTTGATCGATAAGTGCCAAATGGTGTGATGAACGCTGTCAACGACCTCGACTCTTTAAGACTGTAACTCTGTAAACTTATCTGATGATAAGCATCCCGCATATCCAAATCCGAAAAAAAGTACTTTGTCTCCTTCATCATCAGAATCAATTTGTTTATACCCAGTATCAAATAGATAGCTATCCACTATGATCTCCATGTTTAAGGCCGCAAAAGTCTACACAGAATAATGCACCTTGTAAAGTCTTACTTAGCCCATCTAGCTTGTGTTACAGATGGCCTCAAGAACCCACCAACAGTGGAGTACCTTTGCTGAAAATGTTGAGGGGAGGACATGACATCTAATTGAAAGGGGTCCCTGCCAAATGAGTGGGGAAAAATAGTGTGCCACACCCTTGTCCCCCCTAAAATTATGCCCAGGCCCACCAACTCTCGAAGAAGGTTCAAGGGTTATTTCGATTTTGGAGAAGGGGCTCACTAAGGGCAGCCCCTCTCTCTCATCTCTCGTGGGGTTTCCCCTCCTTAGCGCAGGTGCCCCTATGTCCCAATGTAATCACTACTATCTACAGCTGGCTGAATGTAATGACCTAAAGGCAAGCTCATCACAGGGTGTGGCCTAACAACTCATTAGGGCACGCCCCTTGATGATCCCCAGCTTAATGGCCTGCTGGCACCCCCGCCAGTCAGCCCTTTGCGTAGAGATCAGCACCCTCTCCCCCTCTGTAGGAGAGGTTGTTGATCTCTGCATCTATTACCTAAAGGGATGCCTCCGGGCATAGCAGCCGCATGGTTTCAGCCTCAATAATGGTCGCGCTGCCCCTCAACAGGCATTTATGAGAGGCAGCAGCACCATTAAGGCTAAAAAGGTGAGGCTGCTGGAAGCCAAGGCCTTTTTTCCTAAAGCCTGAATCTCCCACGAACAAGCCCTCAGCTGCCTGCGGCCTCACATTTTCTTTTATAGTGGTGGCACTGGCCTATGGTCATCTCTTGATTAAAGGGATGCCTTGCAGGTGCTAGCTCCACCATCATAGAGAAAAGACCTTTTTTCTGAAGCATGAAGCTGTCACACATGAACGAGAGCTAGCTTCAGTCTTCAGAAAAAAAGTCTTGTCCTCTAGTGGCGGGGTCTGCCAGGAGATGTTAGGGAGCCCCAATAGGGCCCCGCCTCAGACCCATATTTCAGAGCCTGTCGGGGCTTGGCCCTGGCTAGTCCTGGCCCACTTAAAGCCTGGGTTCTTCCTCTGCCTAGTCTCCTAGTCTGCCTTCTCAACCTTTGACCTCACCCTAACAACCCACACTGACCGGTCCCCTCTTCTACCCACTTTATTCTCCCCCTTCTCTCCTGATTGGTGCTCTGTTTCAGCTGGCTGCCCGGGCATTTGTAATGGGGCTAGTGAAGGTGGATTTGACTACCGTGATTTGGGAAAGTATCAAAAAGGGTCCATGCTGAAAAAGGCAGCTTATTTATTTTACGCCAGAGGGGTCTAGGGTGCCGTGTTGGGTGGATTTCGAAAGGGAGGTGGTGACACCATTTCCATTGGACAATATATATTCTAGG
Organism: Ambystoma mexicanum; assembly: GCF_040938575.1. Taxonomy (NCBI): domain Eukaryota; kingdom Metazoa; phylum Chordata; class Amphibia; order Caudata; family Ambystomatidae; genus Ambystoma; species Ambystoma mexicanum. The sequence continues at coordinate 1,228,719,348 of NC_090926.1, forward strand.
GATAAAACGGAATTCTCGAAATAATTTCTTGCCTTTGATTGAAGCTACTCGTGTGGCGTTAGTTACTTGGTTTAAAGAGAATGAACAAGATTGGTGGTTCACTTATGAGGCTTCCATATGGAATAATCCTGCACTGCACATTGATAATCGAACACTGAAATGGAAGAGCTGGATTCCGAGAAGGATTATGAATATAGGGATTTTAAAGAATGATGTTACGCTAGGTTTTGAAGCGTTCAGGCGTAAATACTGCTCGGGGAAAAGAGAAAGGTATATGAGCCTCCATAGGTTGTTCTTACATAGAACGAGTTTGTTACCATCGGTGCTTGAAAGCAGACCAGATCTGTATGAGATCTTTAACACTCCTCCGCGCATGATTTCTACTTTTCTTAATTTGTTCCCAGTGGAGCTCGGATATGTAGAAAATTGGGATAAATTGCAGCAGAAATGGGAGACGGATTTGCAGTGTGAGATTACACCGGATCATTGGGAATAGCTGGTGAGAGCAGGATTTAGGGTGAAGCTGGATCCAAATGTAGAGTTGATTCATCAGAAGGTCCTGGGTCATTTATATTGGACACCGGTACACATGCATAAACATGGGTTGATAGATAGTGATTTGTGCTGGGGTTGTGGTTTGGAGGCAGGTACTTTGCTACATATGCTATGGCAGTATACGAGGGTTTGTGACTATTGGAAACATATATTGGAAGGGTTGGACCTGATAATGGGTATAGCTTTCCCTCGTCTGCTCTCTTCATCTGGGTTGTTATCTAAGTATGGTTGATGTACTGTAGCCCAGTTGAATAGCCGATTGATAGATAAATGGATTGATTGTTGATAGTAGCTATCAAACAGATAATGAAAGTGTGGAAGACATGGAAAACGTCAAAGGCTATTGATTGGATTTGTGAGCTACAGGTTTTGTCAAACTATGAGAAGGTTTTATTTACAAAAAGAGGTATGGTTGAAGACTATGTTGAGAAATGGACATCCTTTTGATTTATATGTGTAGCCTGAGTGTCTAGATTTATGAATTTATGATATGGGAAGTGGGGTTATGTAGTTTAGCTGATGGTAGTGTATGGTCGTGAGTTGCTGAGTATGCTTTGTGTTGGGGAGTATCTTGAGTATAATGTAGTTCATTTTGTAAATATCTTTATTTTTGATTGTATTAATGTTTGATCTTTTTGGTGATTGCTTGTACTATTATGAAAATGTAAAATAAACATAAAAAACCTTAAATGACTATTTCACTCATACAAATATTGATTATGAGTGGCATGTAATCCACACCACCACACAACCCAAAGGTGAGCCATTGAACAGCTTTGATGTGTCTACATGCACGTGTTAAGCAATGTGAGCTCCACTGATATAGAAATGGGGCCTTGCATTTGGAAGTGGTTGTAGGGTGTGAATCAACAGCCTTCCAAAAATAATTGTTGCAAAGGTCATGCACCTAGACAAAATATTGATGGCATGGCCATTGATTTACAAATAGAAACCATGGAAAAACTAAAACTTGCGTTGTCTAGCCACAATAACTCCAGGCAAATCCTCTGCGTAGACGTGCTACACATGTGTATAGGACGTCACTCACAAGGGTGCATGCCCTGCCACAGCACAATCTTGCACAGCATGCCGACGAGTGAATCCCTTCGGAGCAGTATGTCGCGTATCCACCTCTTCCAGACCGCCCACCTCCAGGATGAATGAAAGATCATCCCTACGATGATACGCACGCTCCCCACGACTTGAAAATGAAAGAAGGCACTCTACTGGCTACAGACAACAGGCGCTGCAGGAGCAATACATTGAACGCAGCACCAGCAAGTACCATTCCCCACATCACACGCACACACGCAAATCTTGCCAATGATTGCACTACATCCCTTCAGAACTTCTTTCTTTGCGTTGACTCTGACTCTTCAACTAGCGATATGAAAAGGAGTTACGTGATCTCACTCTGGAATTGAAGATAACCCCCTCCTACTACTTGACATCAATAATGTTATGCTAATTGGCGCTTATATAGAGCCTAATGCCGGAGTCCCGAAAGCATTAGTTGAACATCAACAAGAGGCGATCACAGCGTGGTTGAGTGGAAGTAAATTTGAAAGAGAACACTTATAAGATGTTATTCTAAGTGTAGTAAATTGGGAGAAGCATAAAGAGATTCTGGTAAGGAATTCCCTATATTAGCACCCTCTACTGCAAACCCTTGACCCCAGCAGATTAAAGATTACATTTAGAGGGTGGGGGAGCAAGTGTGGAAAAAGAGGAATGTAATGTTCGAGTAGGCTTGTAGAAATTAATTTGGGATGTCAGATATGATGGGGCAATCTTGTGGAGGCATTTAAATCTAAAGTGGCTACCTTACATTTGATTTTGGCCTCGACCGGGTAGCCAGTGTAAACTAAACAGAATTGGTGAAACGTGATCTTTGGTAAACTCATGGAAACAATTTTGCTACACAGTTCTGAACTATTTGGAGAATTTAGAAGAAATAAATTGGTGCTCCCATGTAGGTCACTTAACGTACTCTAAGAGCCCACTATGGCTCTGGCGGTAGTGAAGAGATGTTCATCTGAGAGGGAAGGGCTAATCAAATGAAAGAGCTTAATGTAATGTTTGGAAAATCTAAACCCAATATTAATGTGGGCGCTTATTGAACATCACATCACTAATTAGACCTTTTAGAACTAATGGTAGTGGCAAGGAGTTAACAGTGAGATTACCCAAGAGAACTCCTGATTGACATCGGTGCCACAGTAAATGTGATAGGAGAAACAATATACCGTGGTACCACAGTTCCCAAAATTGCACTCCTTGGATGTTGACATTTTTCTGTATGGAACTTAAACACCAGTGCTGTGCATTGGCATGTTCTTAGCCAGGCTTTCTCACAAGAATCATGCTTCCAAAATACAACGTCACGTTGTGCCCATAGGTGCATCCTTAGTTTCAAGATTGCCCTTCAAATGGGCCTTCACCACATATTAATATGGAAGATCATAATCTCAAAACAGTCGCTAAAATTGACAAACACTTTCCTTCCTTGTTTCTGGGACAGGGATGTTCAAAAACTATTGAGTAAAACTGCATATTGATGCAACATTAAACCTACAGCATAACGCTTCACAGGCATACCGTTCAACATACAATAAGAAGTTTAAGATAAGCTACATCTTTTACTCAAATAACATCACTGAACCAGCTATAGAGCCCATTCCCTGGGTCTCTCCCATTGTGCCTGTACCCAAGAAAGGTTCAGACAGATGCATCCACATTTGCGTTGATATGAGAAATCCAAAATCAAGCCATACAGGAATAATGGCTCAAGTACCATGGATAACAGATATGATTCACCTTCATGATGCTGGCAGCACATTTTCCAAATTAGATCAGCTTTACTTGGCACCAGCATCAAAGTGCTTCACAATGTATCCCACCCACCATGGCTGTAAACAACTTGGTTTTGGCATATCCTCAGTAGCTGAGATATTACAAGTTGGGATTCACAAATGGATACATTCCCAACTGCATAACAACCTTGTATTTGGCACATCACAAGAGACACACGACGCCATGTTGCATAGAGTATTCATGGCCCTGGAATATGCTCCGCTAGCATTAAATAGTGGCACATGGGAATTTGTGAAAAATACGCTAAGGTTCTTTGGCCACATTTTCCCTGGAAAAAGGGGTTGAGCCAGATTCTGAGAAGGTGGCAGTGCTAACCAACATCCCTCATCCTCAGAATCTAGCAGCACTAAGCTTGTTCTTAGGCATGGCCAGTTACTATGCAAGATGCAGCCAGGACTTTGCCTCCATCCGTGCCATGCTTGACAATTGACCAGACAAACCAAAGATGTTGTTTGGTCCTTGTCGTGTCAGGACACTTTTGATGGCATACAGCATTGCATCCACATCTTTAGTTTGTATGAAAACATAAAGCACCCCTTGCTGAATAGAACCACCCCGACGCATGCCTGCCTCTGGGAATTGCCATGTGGGGCGTGTGACGGCGGATTCCTGTTTCATCATCAAACAAAAACCAGGGAAAGGTGCAAATCAGGCGATTTCTTGTCTCATTATCCCTTACCAGCACATCAAATAAAGGCCTCAGTGTCTGACCACTAGATCAACTATATTATACAACAGGCGAAACCGGAACTATCACTAGAAGACATTGAACCAGAAAAGACCCGGCAATGAAAATCCTCATGGAATGTCTCAAAGGTTGAACACGGATATATTCAAAGGAACTAGACAAAGACACAATAAAAGATGACCAGCATTGCTTATAGACACTACTACTAGTGAAAGAGGAGCTGTCAGCAGTTAATCCCACCATGATTTCCAAAGGCAACAAGATAGTCATCCTGTGATCACTATAGCAATGAATGGTAGCCCTTGCTCACGAAGGCCACGGAGGAATAGTGCCGCCAAAAGATTAATGTGTCAAATGATCCGGTCCCACAGGATGGTCTCCCTCATTGAAAATACCTTTAGGAAGTGCACAATTCACCAAATCTCTTCAACTATCTCCTCTATCGCCCGGAAGATGGGAAGAAGTTCCTGTTGATGCCTGAAATGCTGATAATATCGTCCACAGTCGCCTCAACTGTAGTTCCTGCTCTTCATAAAATATTCGCTGACCACAGCATGCCAAAAACCGTCACGCCTAAAAACGCACCTGCAAGTCTCGGGAGGATAGCTCAGGGGCAACGTGCTCGCCTTGGAAGCAAGACGACACAGAGCACCACAGGTTCGATCCCCGGGTCCGTGCTTACAAACCTCTGGGTATTAGCGTGTTATAAAAAACCTATCATAAGGTACCTATCATAAGCAATTACGAGTCAGGGGACCAATGGTTTTCTACAAACATGCATCTCCAACACATGCGTGTCACGCGCCTAGGGGCCTAAGCAAATGAAACAGTGGAGCACTTCATAGAAAATTTAAAGAGAACCCTACAAATCTCTCACATAGCCAATAAGTCCGTTGAATAAGCCGTGAACCCATTACTGGGAGACTATCGCAACACGCCTCATAGTACGACTAAATCAAGCGTCCCTCAGAATTGGTGTTTGTTGGGAAAATACGCACTCGCCTTCCTCAGTGCTTGTTAAAGGTATTTGTACTGCGCACCGTCACCAAAGGAATTGGTCCTGAGGTGCTCTGGCGGATGTGCAGACAAGAAGGCAGGTTGAGGTTAGTCGGGTGAAGAGGGAGTAGGAAAGTGAAAAAGGTGATGTCCTGTTGGCAGCTTCAGTTCGCTTTTCAGCGCGCGCTGAGCTTGGGTGTGAATATCAGATCGATGTGAGTCCTCGTGTGCTGTTGGTGTGACTTATGTGTTTTGTTGTTGTGGTGAAGTGCATGCGGTTTGCTGTACGAGAAGGTGGTTGTGTGGATTTTTGTGTAAGTTAATTATGCAGGAATTTGAGCTTTTGGGTTAGTGGCCTATGGGCCTCATTATGACCCTGGCGTTGGACCATGGTGCTATTAGCACCATGGTCCATGCCGGGGTCCGCCATGGTGAATGGCGGAATTACCGCCACATTCCAAGGTTGGCGGGGCGGTAATTCCCCATTCACCATGGGCCCTTCCCCATTTCCATTTTTGCCCCATAGGGATCAATGGGAATGGGGAAGGCGCTAAGTACGGTGCCGCAAATTGCGGCACCGAACTTAGCACCAAGGTCCCTTTGTGGCACCCTACTTTAACGACTGGTAAAACCAGCCGTTAAGGCCGGGTCCCGCAAAGGGACCTCGTAATCAGGCGTTAAGCGTTTAACGGCGCCAACACCTTTTACGGCGCCGTTAAACCCTTAACGCCAGGGTCGTAATGAGGCCCCCATATGTCCTAGTCCTTGTTCTATGTATCCGGTTGTCCTATGGGGTAGGCACACTGACAGACACACAGATGAAAAGTATATGCAAGCCAAGGCACCCGGGATGTTGTATATTGACAGGTGAAACGCAATAAAATCGCATTTAAAAAAATGTGATTTCGTAGTGACATGCCAACAGGTAATTTATAAGGCAAAACCACCATAACAAAGGTGAATGGATCCAGGTGGACCTCTGAAAAAGGAGTTAGGGAAATCACCAGAAGTGCCTCTTATTTAAGAATCTACGGGAGATTTCCTCAGAGTATCAGCCATTCACTGTGGGCTACTCGGGAGACAGTGAAAGGTCAGACAATGAGTAGGGACCTCCTCACAGCATCACAGACATTCCCCCAAAGATCACCCATCTCGACTGAAAACGAAACCCATCAGATGGATCGAAAAAAATGAGTACATTTTCATTTAAAACCAGGGGATATAACGTCTTATTCAGGGCATCCAAGTGATGTGAGTAAATTCATGTAAGCAAGGCTTTAAGTGGGCCAGGGCTGGTCAGGGTTCATCCTCTGCAGTCTCCAAATATTGGCCTCAAGCCAGGGCTTTGTCAGGGCTCTGCGGCCAGATTTCTTTTTCTGCAGTGATGTAAATGGAAATATGAGAGGCAATGACTCTCCTCACCAGTAGATGTCACTTTCAGCTGCGTTTAGAATCACAACTTGAGTTAAAGAATTGTGGATATTTTTAAAGACTGGCGGAAATTACAGGAGAATCATGTTTACAGCACGCATTCAAGAATTGCCTTCAGAATGGATTTTAAATAGTTTGTAAGACTCATAGATTTCTTTCAAAAGAACTGTGGGATTGCATGGTGCGCTGGTATATTTTGATTTTTAAACACATTGATTATATTTTTAAACATCCTTTAAAGTAAAATGGACTCCTTTTCATTGAAAATTTGAAATCTGGATTGCTCCGTTAGCTCATTCCTTTATTTACATATTCCCCACCTCTTTTAAAGTCTATTAGCTAATTGGGATGTTAGGTTGCACAAGACCCTTTTCAGGACACACCTCCAAATACTGCATCACGTTAGACCCCACCCCACGATTTCTTATCCCACTTAAAGCACTGCATGTAATGTAAACTGTTTTTTTTGTTTTACAGCGCTCTTCTGACACTAGTGCTGGCCTCGCTGTGCATTGCTCTGTAAGAGAGGAGGGCAGGGAGTGCTAGCCGGATAACGGGATGGCAGATGCAGAAACCTTTGGTGTTGATGGGTACAGGTTGGAAGTACCCACTACCTGTGTGTAGATATGAACATCTTTATGCTGTTGTGGTTGGCACCGACTGGGCGGGTTAGCCACGAGGGCAGCCCCCGGAATGAGGAGTGCCAACATTAACAGCATGTTTGTTGATAGAAGATGGATAGGGTCTGGAGCTGTTAAGTACACTAGACCTAGGAGGCCGTCTGTAGGCGTGTGGGAGGTGCAACGATGCACAAATCTAGTAGTCAGGAGGTAGATGGGGAGGGGGTGAGGGTGTGGTCACTTCCTGGCTATTGGTGGTAGATGTCACTGAGATTAAAGTTGCGGACCATGTGGTTGCCAGCAACATGAAAAGAATAATACATATACCACCTGGGGAAGAAAGCAGCGAGTTTGCCACCATCATGAAGGTGAAAATCCCACTGGGGAGAGAGAGGTTGCAGCGTGGCTTGTGTTGCCGGCCCTAGAAATAGATGAATATGAACCTGCCACATAGGAAGCAGAGGAGCGGAGTGTCGTCACTGCCGCAAGGAGGAAGTGAAGTTTCCCACCTGGGGGAGCGGGAGAGGAAGGGATGCGGCCTCTGCTACTCCTGCTGGAAAAGAGAAATGATTAACATTTGAATCTCCTGCCTGGGGGGGAGAGAACAAGACACCAAGCAGAGACATCTACTGCAATGGAGTCTCCTTTCTGGGGGGAGAGGAGCGGCCTAGGCCACCAGAGTGACTGTAAATGCTCCTGCCTGGGGGAGGGGGGTGGCCCATGCCGCAACCTTTATGTTAGGTTCCCCTGCCTGGGGGAGCGGGGGGAGAAGAGCAGCCCATGCTGCCACACTAGTTTGAGCTTGTGCCTGGGGGAGAAGTGCGGCCCAAGCCACTACAGTAATGTGCTATGCTCCTGCCTCCGGGAGAACACAGAGGAGCAGCCTGCCCATCTAGACACTTAGTAGAGGCACTTCTGGCAGGGGGAGAGGTGCACTGCCTCAAGAAAGGCACTCCTTTCGGGGGAGAGGTGCACTGCCTAAAGTAAGGGAACTCCTGTTTGGGGGAGAGGTGCACTGCCGAACGAACAGCTCCTGCCTGAGGGTGAGGCCTAGAAGGACAGGAGCAAACCATGCCACTACAGTGACTGAACACTCCTGCCTGGAAGAGAGCGGTGCAGCAAGAACTGCTGCTGCAGTGGCTTTTACAGGAAGCCACAACCGTGACCCTGCCTATTCTAACGGGCAAAGAGCCAGCAGCAGGTCATGCAGCGAGGTACGTCCCCAACACCTTTAATGGGAGAAGAGTGGCACAGCAAGAACGACCGCCACAGTGGCTTTACCTCGGAGCCCACAACAGCAACCTCCTACTTGAGGGTGGCAACAAGGATGCAACATCCTTGGCCCGGCCGTGGCCCTCCCCTGAGAGAGGGCTTGTCTGGTCAGGCAAAAGGCAAGCCAGGAAGGGCAGCACAGCCCAAGGGCACTGCCGTCAACTCCTGCTTGTGGTGAGCTACTGCACGGCCGTTGCCGCTGCCGTATCAAAATGAGCATGACCGCCATGAAGAGAGAAGACATGGCGGGCCCTGACCACTGCCTGTGACAGCTCCTGCAGCAAGGAGCCTCAACGCGGTGGGGCTGCCACCAATGCGGTAGCAAGAAATAACTCCCACTGAGGGGAACACGGGTGCGTCCGCCCCTTGCCCCTATCCTCACAGGGGAGAGGGTACCCAAAAGACTCCAGACTGTCTGCCGCAAGAAGAAAGGCCCACCTAGGCCCCACTGGAACGACCAAACTGCAGAAATGGCAGCAGAGGGGGCTGCAAAGCCCTTCCACCAGCTCCGTAGTGGCAGCCTGCACACTCAGCCCAGAAGGGGCAGACACCTACTGGCGAGACATCAGCCGATGTGGCCCCTGGTATCCCTAGGCTTGGCTTTGCCGGCTAGTGAAGTGCACTCCATCTTGGGTAAATGGACAAAGAGGGACTGCCCTATGACAATCTGCCAATGTGACCCGGTATCCCTGGTGCAGCATTTCCAGACAGTGGGGCCCTCCCCACTCTTGGGTAGACTAAGAATGAGGGGCTGCCCCCATGCCCAGCCTGCCGATGTGGCCCCGGTATACCCGGAGTGGCTTTGCCGGCAAGTGGGGCGATCCCAACTCTTGGGTGGACTAAGAATGAGGGGCTGCCCCCATGACCAGCCTGCCGATGTGGCCCCGGTATACCCGGAGTGGCTTTGCCGGCTAGTGGGGGGATCCCCACTCTTGGGTGGACTAAGAATGAGGGGCTTCCCCCATGACCAGCCTGCCGATGTGGCCCCGGTATACCCGGAGTGGCTTTGCCGGCAAGTGGGGCGATCCCAACTCTTGGGTGGACTAAGAATGAGGGGCTGCCCCCATGACCAGCCTGCCGATGTGGCCCCGGTATACCCGGAGTGGCTTTGCCGGCTAGTGGGGGGATCCCCACTCTTGGGTGGACTAAGAATGAGGGGCTTCCCCCATGACCAGCCTGCCGATGTGGCCCCGGTATACCCGGAGCGGCTTTGCCAGCTAGTGGGGCGATCCCCACTCTTGGGTGTACTAAGAATGAGGGGCTGCCCCCATGACCAGCCTGCCGATGTGGCCCCGGTATACCCGGAGCGGCTTTGCCGGCTAGTGGTGCGATCCCTACTATTGTGCTGGACTAATAAAGTACTGAAGGTGTGTGTTGCACGCCAATGTTTATATGTGTGTAAATTGCTATCCTAACAATGAGGGATGTTTACAATGCAGTGTTACCACAAACATGCTACACTTAAAGTGGACTAAGTAGTAATGTGTACTGTAAGGTGTGATCCTGCGTATGACTCACCTGCTTAAAGAAGGCCCAGTAAAATAGCATCTCATCAGTGTTGGCCAGAACTCCAATTGGGTCAAGTAGTTACCACCATTACTCACAAGATAATAAACTGAACTCCCAAACGATGGTAGTGGACCCCCCTGTAAAGAGTGTGTATTGTACTGTGCCAAAATGACCCCCGAGTGCAAGGTGTGTTTCAGCGGTCACTGTAACACACGCTGTTTGATATTGTTGTTATTGTGTGAATCACTTGTTTTTACCCTTGGCATGGGATGTTGTGACCCGCAATAATAAAGGTGGCCAGCGGTGTTCTGCTCGGCAGTTGAAACCACTACTGGTGACGAGTGGTCATTGCGGCAATGGGCCTACCAGGTCGACCCACACGTCACCACGTGGGGGCTGGTGACCTTGGCCCCTTACAACTGACTCAAAACCAAGGTTGAGTACATTCTTGCAACTATACTCTAGGCCTTGCGGCGAAATGAAACCTCTGCCTTACACAAATAAAGTACAAACCCTCCTGCCAGGCCCTCATGGCGTTAGTCTGTCGTTGAAGCAGATATCAGGGTGACGTGTCACGTGACTCGCTCCTTCTTGTGGGCGCCTCCCATTGAGGCGACTCTCCATAAACCTTCAATGGATTCTTTGTGAAAGATGGAAATACGCAGTTATATCAGTCACATAACATTGGCACAAAAAAGTACCAGCCAGCAGTTTTGTGAACATGATCTGCGCATGTCAAAGACCAAGTAGGGTAGAAAACAAGCACTGCCAAGAGCAAAACCCAATAATAACCAATACGAATGAAGTCTGCTGTAAAACAACAGGCGAAATAGAGAAAAGGGATTACAAAGACATCATCAAGGATTTTTTCAATAAAGAAACAACTTTTACATTTTTTTAAATTGTGTTATGGTTTATTACAAACCTTTATTCATCACTCTGATGAGACAAATATTACAATGAATTAACATTTCCTAAAAATGTTGGCACCTCATTTAGTTCATGTATGTACAATTCCTACTCATACAGAAATATAATTGTTGTGACATAAGTATTACAAAAATATTAGGGATGGAAGCGAGTCACTGACGCGTTAGGCGTTTCAATATTCTCTGGAAGGGGGCGTGCCTCCCATCCATAGGAGGAGGGGCCTTTTATGTCGCCTTTTTGCCAATAGTACGGAAAGTACGGAATGCCCGTCTGTCCTCAGTACCGTCTGACCTGCGAGGCCGCGCACGACGCAACTCAAATTCAAAGGGCTGCAGCTGAGAGTCTAATCCTGCCGCTGCACCAGTGCAGACATATTTGCCAACCCAAGTATGCCCACAGGGGCGTAGGAGACACATACAATCTGAAGGGGGGCAGGGGAGACCTTGGGGACTATGCATGGTAAGATGACACGATCCATCAGGCCAGGCCAGCAGCCGGACAGTCCATGTTGTGCACCCTGCTGTGTGCTGCCCTACTGCTATAAGGGTTGTTACTTGCGTCTACATCCCATTACATAGCAACCGGGTTCAGGAAGCTGTCTCGGGTCTCCCCCTGCCTGTAGAAGCCGCAATTCCCTAGGGAATGTTTTGATAGGCGGTGCCCGCTGACTGACGGCAGATGGAGCGCGTAAAATATGGCGCTGTGTGTTGCGTGCGTGTAAATGGGCCGGGAACGGATGCCACAGAATAGTTGCCATTGCTTCTTCCCAAGGGTGTCAAAGTACTGTCCAAGTGGTTGTGTTGGCCCAAAAAGAAACAAAAGTGTTTTTAATGAGCCTGTATGTTCCATCTGTGCAGTGTTGCAATGGAAACTGGGAGTGCTGGGATTCTGCAACAAGAGGAGCCTGCATATGACAGCATGACCAGGGATATCCAACCGCATTAGACCAGAGAGCATGGCACAGTAAAGAGTAGGTTGAGCTGCCCACCCCCCTTGAATGGTACATGTAAAGTGAGAGGCAGTGGCAGTGGGTCAAGGAAGAAGACTAGAGTCTTTTGGGTTAAACGCAGGCAGTGTGAAATGGCTTGAGGGGGAATGGTGCCAGTGACAGCGCAGAGATCATATAGCCCAAGAGCTTGGTGATGGGAAAGAGAACAGTTCAGGCAGAGTGTGAGGGATGGGGCCAGGGGAGAGATTGAGAGCTGTATGCAAGGATTGAAGAGGAGTTGGGAGCCAGGATTATGTAATTGGAGGGGACAAACAGAATACATAGTCACAGAGGGAATGGAACTAACATTGGAGAAAGCTTTCCATGAGAGGATAATTCTGGGCAACAAACAGCTAAAAATGCCCAGTATTCCACAACTCTGATTGGGTGGGCAACCATAAACATTCTGGAAAGGGTCCTAAAATATTTTTGTACCTATGCTGATTCAACTCTAGGTTCCAGCTCTTATTTCCGTTTGTATTGTCCAGAAAGTGGTGGCATAATAAAGCATGACTAGCCAGTGTGTCCCAACCAGTAATAGCCCACCACCTGAATTAAGGCGCAAACGCAGTGAGAAAGCATGACTAGCCAGTGTGTCCCAACCAGTAATGGCCCACCACCTGAATTAAGGCGCAAACGCAGTGAGGGCTTTTGGCAGGTGCTGCGCAGAGCTCTTTATTGCCAGTATGGCCTTTCAAAGCATGCTTTATCACCACTATCACCCGATTTGTTTGTGGCAAACAGATGTAAGCTGGAAGGGCATACTTGTTTTTCAAATACAAACACAACTACAAAAAGGGGGCTGTCTTGGAGAATCCAATGGAAGCTTTATGAATATCTCCTGTTTCCGTTTCAATGGCCGTCACAGTGCTTGAGTTAATGTGGGTCGGAAGCAAGGGTGTAAGTAAGCAGACATATGCATTTTGATTCATTTAGTTCCATTACTTCCAGATCTAGACGGAAATGGAAAAGGGAAAGCAGAGGAGATGGATAGTGAGCAAATACTGTTAGCCAACTAAAAAAGGGGGCTGGTTAAAATGGATAAAGCCCATGTCCAAGCACACTCTTTGGTTGTAGCATCTATTGATAATGCTAATGAATGATAACACATGAGTGTGCAGGTGAATTAATGTATTCATTGGACGGGAATACATATTTCTCATGGATGTGTGTGAGCAACCAACCATTGTGAGGGCTTCCAAAACCAAGCAATGGGAGATCGGTGGGATAACCCCCCACCACCCTTAGATTTAACTTTTTTAACTAAAAGATTACAATTGTGCATTTTATGACAGAGCTTTTTTGAAACAATGGGTAAATATCTATAAAGCATACAATTGGTTGTGTGGGCATCACATGAATACACTACACAAATTGGATGCTAGGTTATCAACAGTACACAAGAGTATTGTTCAGTGTATTTCTGGATCCTTCTGCACACAATATATCCCAGTATTCTGCTAGTGTCAAAAGACATTTTCAATCTCCATGTTTGAATATACGCCAGTATTCCAAAAATAAGAACACACTCATATCGGTATTGCCCATAATGCCAGTAATGCCACTGTAAGAAGAAAAGTTCACACGGGCCGGACTCATATAAGGCAGTATCCCCACATATGTTAGTACTCCCATGTAAGAATACTTATGATGGATTGGCCCATAATGGTCTTGCCACATCTTAGTTGTTCTAATTAAGGGCAATATCCTTATCTAATAAAACTCAAATTGCCTTTTCACATAATACCTCAATACTGCCAGATAAAAAATCATCAATGTTGGCTGTGGCAATATCTCCATGGTAGAGCCCTCATGATGCCTTTGCCAATAATGCCAGTAATATTACCATGCCATTATAAACATGTCCATGCAGGTTATGCCACTATAGGCCATTGTCCCTCCTAAGAACACTCACATTGTCTTTGCCAAAAATGCCAGTAATATTGTCATGGCACATGGAGAAAGTATACTCATGCTGCCACTGTAAACATGTCCATGCAGGTTGTGTAACATTTACCCATATAAGAACACTCATTTTGGCTTTGCCCATAATGCCAGTAACACTGCAATGACACAGCCATAAAAACATGCCCATGCAGGTTGTGCCAACACAGATAAGTACCTACATGTAAGCAAACTCATGTTGGCTTGGCCCATAATGCCAGCCACATTGCCAGGCTATTGTATAAAAATATGTTCATGCAAGCTGTGCCAACATTGGCGATAACACTGTTAAGAACAGTCATGCTGCCATTTCCCATAATGCCAATAACATTGCCATGTCACATTAAAAAAAAGATCAATGCTTGTCCACGTTTAACAATCACCATCCTCTCGCAAAGTGGCCATGCACCAGCTCCTTCCATCACAGCCCACAAGCCCCTATGTCTTTTCATCACATCACAAACACAACATCCCCACGCAGACTAAATCTCACTCGAGAATTCATAACCACACAAGCTCACACACAAATACTCTAACACAAACTCACACTTGAACACACACATATGCTGACATCCAGGCCCGGACTTTCCTATAGGGCAAATGGCCCATGGTCGACCCAAAAATACAAAATGCTGGTGTGGGCCAGTTGTTGGTCAAAATGGGCCACTTTTTTGGCCAGTTTGGGCCAGTAGATGAGTTTATTCACTCTGAAGATAGTAGTTTTAACCAGTGTTGCTGAATAAATATTCTGTAAAATGCACAATTTAGATCACACGTTATCAAAAAACTCCTCCTCGGTTAATATTCAAACCGTGTCACAAAAGGAATGAATAGCCATTTGCAACAGTGGGCCACTTTTTCATTGGTGCCCGAGACAATTTTATGGGCCAGTTCTACCCTGCTCACATCGCACATTCATACGCCATTATAGCACTTGCACATGAACAGTATCGCTTTCTCTCGCACAGAGACAGGCACACACACATTTGCCTTTGTACTTACCTTCAGGCCGCAGTAGCAATTGCTTCGAGTATGCATGCACTGTGCACACAGTTGAGGGCTCAGGTCCCTCCCTTCAGTCCTCCATCTTATTACTCTCAATCAGACTCGGGGTAGGTCAGCAGGGGAAGGCAGAGGGGTGGGTGAAGACATTTGTTTTCAGCCACAGTCTGCAGAACTTGTACTTTTGCATGCTAACGGCTGCAGCCTTCATATGTAGTTTTACATGCTGCATGATGTGATTGCAGACAGTGCAGAGACACAGTGCACTGCACTGTGCACAACAACACTTACATATGCTGGGGGAAATAAATTGATTGCTTGATTGATTTGTTTATTTATAGAGCGCCTTACACCAAGGCACTGTACAATGGAACAACTAATACAGTGAACAACAATAAACATTGGGAGCAAAAATTACATCATGAATCATTCTACAACAAAACAGTGCAAAGAGCAATTAACTGAGGGGGAGGGGAAGTGGAGTGGGAATAGGATTGGTGAGGGGGGACATGAGAAGGATAGAGCGAGTGAAAATGGAAGGGAGAAAGAGAGAAATAGGAGTGGGGAGAGAGGAATTAGAAGAGGGAAAGAAGGGGGGAAGAAGAGAGGACGGGGATAAATGCCATTATATACCCCCCACTTAAAATTGTGGGGGGGGGGGATTTGTTCCCCATGTCCTACGCCCATGTATGCCCCACACGCCTCCAGTCACCTCAGCACACAGTGCAGAGGATCCACAGAATTTGCAGAGTGGACCATCGGGGAACATTCCCAAGTATGCCCCACACGCCTCAGCACACAGTGTAGATGAAACACAGAGTCTGCAACGTGGGCCCTCGGGGAACATTCCCAAGTATGCCCCACACGGCCCCAGTCACCTCGGCACACAGTGCAGAGGAACCATAGAGTCTGCACCGTGGGCCCTTGGGGTAAATTCCCAAGTATGCCCCACCCGCCTCACGTCACCTCAGCACACAGTGGCAGAGGACTCACAGAGACTGCACTGTGGGCCCTCAGGTAACATTCTCAAGTATGCCCCACACGCCTCTAATCGCTTCAGCATGCAGTGCAGAGGCCCCACAGAGACTGCACCGTGGGCCCTCGGGGAACATTCCCAAGAATGCCTCACACGCCTCCAGTCACCTCAGCACACAGTGCAGAGGCCCCACAGAGACTGCACCGTGGGCCCGTAGTAATTCTGTCAATTTCTAGCACTGACACTTGTTACAGTAGGCCTATTAATTATGAACTTCTAACTGGAGGTCAGAGTTAATGGAACAATACCAAGCACTGCTAAGGGTACTTGAGGCAGGGGCTTACATTTTGTACATGTTTGCTTTGGAACGTCTGCCACGCTCTTGCCCCAGGCAAAGGTCTGAGTGTGCCAGGCTAAAGGGGCTGCCTCAGCTCTACTTTCTCCCATGCTGCCTGCTCTGAGCCCTCACAGCAACGTAGTCGCTCATATTATGCCCTCACAGCCTGTGTTCTCTCCCAGTACCTGTGCCATGCTTTCAGTGTCTGTACTATGACCTGGTTTTCCAGTAACAAAAGCTTCTGATAGCTTCTGTTAGTCCCGTGGAGTAAACTGAAGTGAAACAGGAATATAGCCCCCAGAATGCACTAGTGCGCTACAGGAATACTGGGAATTGAAACGTGGCATCTGGGTGAATTGGAGTGGCCTTGGGCTAGGAGGACCTTGTGCTCGAGCTCTCCCTTTGTACTTGTTCCCTGCTTTCACTGCTTGTACCCTCGATTCCAAGCCTGCGCCCTGCTCCTGCTGTCTACCCTCTGCCTTAGATGCATGCCCTCATTGTCTATGATCTGCTATCTCTGCCTGGGCCCTTCCTCTTTGCGTGTCTGTGCTCTGCTATCCCTGCCTGGGCTCTCCCTCTTTGCTTGTCTGTGCTCTGCTATCCCTGCCTGGGCTCTCCCTCTTTGCTTGTCTGTGCTCTGCTATTCCCTGCCTGGGCTCTCCCTCTTTGCTTGTCTGTGCTCTGCTATCCCTGCCTGGGCTCTCCCTCTTTGCTTGTCTGTGCTCTGCTATCCCTGCATGGGCTCTCCCTCTTTGCATGTCTGTGCTCTGCTGTCCCTGCCTGGGCTCTCCCTCTTTGCTTGTCTGTGCTCTGCCATTCCCTGCTTGGGCTCGCCCTCTTTGCGTGTCTGTGCTCTGCTATCCGTGCCTGTGCTCTCCCTCTTAGCTTGTCTGTGCTCTGCTGTCCCTGCCTGGGCTCTCCCTATTTGCTTGTCTGTGCTCTGCTATTCCCTGCCTGGGCTCTCCTTCTTTGCTTGTCTGTGCTCTGCTATCCCATCCTGGGCTCTCCCTCTTTGCTTGTCTGTGCTCTGCTATCCCTGCCTGGGCTCTCCCTCCTTGCTTGTATCCCTGCCTGGTCTCTCCCTCTTTGCTTGTCTGTGCTCTGTTGCTTGTCTGTGCTCTGCTATATCTGCCTGGGCTCTCCCTCTTTGCTTGTCTGTGCTCTGTTGCTTGTCTGTGCTCTGCTATCTCTGCCTGGGCTCTCCCTCTTTGCTTGTCTGTGCTCTGTTGCTTGTCTGTGCTCTGCTATCTCTGCCTGGGCTCTCCCTCTTTGCTTGTCTGTGCTCTGCTGTCCCTGCCTGGGCTCTCCCTCTTTGCTTGTCTGTGCTCTGCTATCCCTGCCTGGGCTCTCCCTCTTTGCTTGTCTGTGCTCTGCTATCCCTGCATGGGCTCTCCCTCTTTGCATGTCTGTGCTCTGCTGTCCCTGCCTGGGCTCTCCCTCTTTGCTTGTCTGTGCTCTGCCATTCCCTGCTTGGGCTCTCCCTCTTTGCGTGTCTGTGCTCTGCTATCCGTGCCTGTGCTCTCCCTCTTAGCTTGTCTGTGCTCTGCTGTCCCTGCCTGGGCTCTCCCTATTTGCTTGTCTGTGCTCTGCTATTCCCTGCCTGGGCTCTCCCTCTTTGCTTGTCTGTGCTCTGCTATCCCTGCCTGGGCTCTTCCTCCTTGCTTGTATCCCTGCCTGGGATCTCCCTCTTTGCTTGTCTGTGCTCTGTTGCTTGTCTGTGCTCTGCTATCTCTGCCTGGGCTCTCCCTCTTTGCTTGTCTGTGCTCTGTTGCTTGTCTGTGCTCTGCTATCTCTGCCTGGGCTCTCCCTCTTTACTTGTCTGTGCTCTGCTGTCCCTGCCTGGGCTCTCCCTCTTTGCTTGTCTGTGCTCTGCTATCCCTGCCTGGACTCTCCCTCTTTGCTTGTCTGTGCTCTGCTATCCCTGCCTGGGCTCTCCCTCTTTGCTTGTCTGTGCTCTGCTATCCCTGCATGGGCTCTCCCTCTTTGCATGTCTGTGCTCTGCTGTCCCTGCCTGGGCTCTCCCTCTTTGCTTGTCTGTGCTCTGCCATTCCCTGCTTGGGCTCTCCCTCTTTGCGTGTCTGTGCTCTGCTATCCGTGCCTGTGCTCTCCCTCTTAGCTTGTCTGTGCTCTGCTGTCCCTGCCTGGGCTCTCCCTATTTGCTTGTCTGTGCTCTGCTATTCCCTGCCTGGGCTCTCCCTCTTTGCTTGTCTGTGCTCTGCTATCCCTGCCTGGGCTCTTCCTCCTTGCTTGTATCCCTGCCTGGGATCTCCCTCTTTGCTTGTCTGTGCTCTGTTGCTTGTCTGTGCTCTGCTATCTCTGCCTGGGCTCTCCCTCTTTGCTTGTCTGTGCTCTGTTGCTTGTCTGTGCTCTGCTATCCCTGCATGGGCTCTCCCTCTTTGCATGTCTGTGCTCAGCTGTCCCTGCCTGGGCTCTCCCTCTTTGCTTGTCTGTGCTCTGCCATTCCCTGCTTGGGCTCTCCCTCTTTGCGTGTCTGTGCTCTGCTATCCGTGCCTGTGCTCTCCCTCTTAGCTTGTCTGTGCTCTGCTGTCCCTGTCTGGGCTCTCCCTATTTGCTTGTCTGTGCTCTGCTATTCCCTGCCTGGGCTCTCCTTCTTTGCTTGTCTGTGCTCTGCTATCCCTTCCTGGGCTCTCCCTCTTTGCTTGTCTGTGCTCTGTTATCCCTGCCTGGGCTCTCCCTCTTTGCTTGTATTCCTGCCTGGAATCTCCCTCTTTGCTTGTCTGGGCTCTGTTGCTTGTCTGTGCTCTGCTATCCCTGCCTGGGCTCTCCCTCTTTGCTTGTCTGTGCTCTGCTGTCCCTGCCTGGGCTCTCCCTCTTTGCTTTTCTGTGCTGTGCTCTGCTATCCCTGCCTGGGCTCTCCCTCTTTGCTTGTCTGTGCTCTGCTGTCCCTGCCTGGGCTCTCCCTCTTTGCTTGTCTGTGCTCTGCTGTCCCTGCCTGGGCTCTCCCTCTTTGATTGTCCTCTTTGCTTGTCTGTGCTCTGCTGTCCCTGCCTGGGCTCTCCCTCTTTGCTTGTCTTTGCTCTGCTATCCCTGCCTGGGCTCTCCCTCTTTGCTTGTCTGTGCTCTGCTATCCCTGCCTGGGCTCTCCCTCTTTGCTTGTCTGTGCTCTGCTATCTCTGCCTGGGCTCTCCCTCTTTGCTTGCCTGTGCTCTGATATCCCTGCCTGGGCTCTCCCTCTTTGCTTGTCTGTGCTCTGCTGTCTCTGCCTGGGCTCTCCCTCTTTGCTTCTCTGTGCTCTGCTATCCCTGTCTGGGCTCTCCCTCTTTGCTTGTCTGTGCTCTACTGTCTCTGCCTGGGCTCTTCCTCTTTGCGTGTCTGTGCTCTGCTATCCCTGCCTGGGCTCTCCCTCTTTGCTTGTCTGTGCTCTACTATCTCTGCCTGGGCTCTCCCTCTTTGCTTGTATCCCTGCCTGGGCTCTCCCTCTTTGCTTGTCTGGGCTCTATTGCTTGTCTGTGCTCTGCTATCCCTGCCTGGGTTCTCCCTCTTTGCTTGTCTGTGCTCTGCTGTCCCTGCCTGGGCTCTCCCTCTTTGCTTGTCTGTGCTGTGCTCTGCTATCCCTGCCTGGGCTCTCCCTCTTTGCTTGTCTGTGCTCTGCTGTCCCTGCCTGGACTCTCCCTCTTTGCTTGTCTGTGCTCTGCTGTCACTGCCTGGGCTCTCCCTCTTTGCTTGTCTGTGCTCTGATATCCCTGCCTGGGCTCTCCCTCTTTGCTTGTCTGTGCTCTGCTATCCCTGCCTGGGCTCTCCCTCTTTGCTTGTCTGTGCTCTGCTATCCCTGCCTGGGCTCTCCCTCTTTGCTTGTCTGTGCTCTGCTGTCTCTGCCTGGGCTCTCCCTCTTTGCTTGTCTGTGCTCTGCTGTCCCTGTCTGGGCTCTCCCTCTTTGCTTGTCTGTGCTCTGCTGTCTCTGCCTGGGCTCTTCCTCTTTGCGTGTCTGTGCTCTGCTATCCCTGCCTGGGCTCTCCCTCTTTGCTTGTCTGTGCTCTGCTATGCCTGCCTGGGCTCTCCCTCTTTGCTTGTCTGTGCTCTACTATCTCTGCCTGGGCTCTCCCTCTTTGCTCGCATCTGGTCTGACTGCTTGTAAATATTGTACCTGCAGTTTTGATGCCAGTCTCCTGCCATCCATGCCAGTATATTGCCATTAATACCAGTGTCTTGCCATTGATAGCAGTATCCTTCCATCATGGACGCCAGTCCTGCTCTTGGTGCCAATGCCTGCCGCTGATGCCAGTAGGTTGCCATGAAAGCCAATGCCCTGCCGTTTGAGCCAGCGTCTTGGCCTTGATGCCAGTGGTCTTCTACTGATGCCATTGTCTGGCCATTAATGTCAGTGTCATGGCATTGATGTGGCCTGACACTGATGTGTCCTGGCACTGATGTCTGTGTCATGCCATTGTTGCCAATGCCCTGCCCATTTAATTTCCCTATGATTGATGCAAACACCTCACCTTGAGGCCTGTGCTGTCCCCCGCTGCCGAGGCCCGGCAGGCAGCGGGGGACACCCGCAGGCCCTCAGTGTCTGTGGCAGACCAGAGGAGGTGGTGTGATTGCAGAAGCTCTCTGTTGCAAGCAGCCTTATCAGAAAATTAATTGCCCTGCTTTGCTGACGCAATCTCCCTTTGTCATTCTCTGTTTCCTCTTTCATTGGCATGTTACAAAAGATTGCATTGAACCCTTTTGAAAAGTCTATTTCAAACATTATATTATTTACATGAGCTGTATGGCAGCATGACATGGGGTCGAAATTAGAGTGCCGAATTTAAGGTTCTGATGGCATGTTCTACAAAATACAGGGGTTCAAACAGGTATTTGCTTTCGCTCCACTGTGTTGTCGTTTAGTCGCACTCTCCTTGCTGCTTCTCGGCAGCAGTGCTGGATACTGTGGGGTGTTGTCACTGAAGTCAGGGTTAGGGTGACCAGATGTCCCGCTTTTGCCGAGACTGGCCGGGATTTGGAGCTCTGTCCCCCCCTTTGTCAAGATAATGTTTATATTGGAAACTGCAGTGGTCCCGGTTTTTGGTAGTAGGTCTTCATAGCTGGCAGACACAGCTGGCACAGAAGAAATGCCACAGTTTAGAACTTAAGATAGTGTTAGTATGTGATAAATGAATTATAATATGTGTTTATTTGAACAGTAACCCTTAAACCCCCTTCTCCTCCAACCGCTACTGAAGTTTAGTGCCTTAACAGCCACTTTCAAGAGTTAGTCCTACTTTTATGTTAGCTGTCCTGTCGCTGTTTTTCAGGGGGCAAACAGAGCGCAACAGGAGAGCGCGTGGGCCCCTTCTAAACTCAAGAAATGCACGTGGGTAAAGAGGCAGTTTCAAGACCCTGCCAGATGGTATAGACGGGGGGGAAGGGGTGTGTGTGTGGAAAGCCAAACTAGGAAAACATGACAATCTAAAATGCTACAGATCACCGGGAAAAACTTTAATTTACATAGTGCTTAACTTTTGTAAAAAAAAAAAAAAGAAATACTGGAGCATGGCCAAACACCAAATACAGAAGGAGTGAAAACAAACAGTAAATAGAGGCTCGCCCACAGAGTGCAAACAACATCTGTCAGCAGTGTGACTTGCAAGTAGAGAATGAGAGACCTTTTCTCCTGTGCTGACGTGCATACCGAGGCATAGAGGTGACTTGTTTCCCCCCATTCTGCAAGAATAAGGAAGTCTTTGCAAGTGAAACTGTTGACGAGCAGCTCCGCAGCAACATCCCTCGGCCACCCGAATTAAAGAAGGAGCTGCAACATATGCCCCAGCAGAATCATAACTCGTTATTAATATGACACTTTCATCCAAAGCGCTTTACATAGAACACATTTACATATTGTGACGAATCTGAGAATGCCGTCCCGTCTCCCCTAAGGAGAGACATTTCCCCTGGGGCTAGGGCGCTGTGTCCACGGTACAATAGTCCCCCTGGGGGGCTGCACTGAGGGAGGATCACATGAGGAGGAATACCCCTATTGGATTGGGGACGACCATCACCACAGAACGCAATATCATCTGCTTTAATACCTCCATCCCCTTCTTCAACTCCAAGTCCTCCTTCCCCCTTCCTGGATAGAGCTAATATATTTTGTTGTCAACTCAGTTCACCTAGCCTACATGACAACACTGAAAAGCCAGAATGTAGAAAGTATCATGTATATAGCTTTAAGTCTGGTACTGGGACGAAGAAGATGGCCACGAGTCCAAGGATCACTCGCGAGAAGCAGAGCGAGCTGTCTAGCTTCCTAATGCCAGTGATTGGCCCAAAGCAGTACATAAATCCCACTTGGGAGCTTTGAAGAAGAAGCTCATACTGGGGCACAGCTGTGACGCGCAAGAGAGAGAGACGTCCCCCAAAGAGGAATAGCAGGAGCCGTGCACAAGAGCAGCTAATGAGAGCCGCAAGGGAAGCCCGAACCGGAGGTAAGAAAACCTGAGCCTGGTCTGTTAGGAAAGGACTACTCGAGCTTCCTCAAAATGGATCCTTTTTACCTCCCAGGGCCTGGCAACGCATGGAAAAGACAGCACGCCTTTTCTTTTCCAGCTGGGAAAAGGCATCAGACTGCAGAACCGCTGCAGATTCCGCTGGACGCCCGAACGCTACCTGGTACGTGGGTTGCCCAGGAGCTGGTACAGGTCTGGGGGAGCAACAGGTTGAACTCAGGAATTGAAAAGAGAGGGTCTGGGACCCAGAAGCAAGTGAGAGAGAGTTGCATACTTAGCAGTAGAGTGAGCCAAGCGGATACAACAGAACAGTGCAAGTCTGGGACCGCACCCAAGAATAATGTCTGAGACCCTGGTGAGAAGGAGGGTCTGGGACCCAGAAGAAAACAAGAGCGAGTTGTATACTTGCCAGAAGAGTGAACCAAGTGGACACAATGCAACAGTGCAAGTTTGGGTCCTACACCTTGTACGAGAAACCAAGGTTTAAAGCGAAGAGGGTCTGGGACCCTGTGAGAAATGAAAGAGAGACCATCTATGAGAATCCACTGGTTTGGCAGGAGAGACAACCAAGCCACTTTTGCAAATCTGACACCCGCACACATATGAGAGTCTGGGAACAAGAGGGTCCAAACCCTGGAACTGATAAAGGTAATCCTGTATTTGGTAGCGGAGTGTGCCAAGCTTGTAGGATATAAAAACGGTGAAATCAAGAAACAGTTCATCGTGCATTATCCACTAACTTAAGATAAGAGGAAATCTAGAGGAAAGGAGCACAACCCTAGCATTGGAATCTCGTATTTTAGAACATTATTTTTCATTGCTTTATTACCAGAGAAACTGGGAACCTTTCTGTTGACTGAAAATATCAAGAGCACTGTTTACTTTGAGAAGAGATCATCCTTGCACAGTTATCCTATATAATTAGTGTTAGGGACAGAAGTGGGTTTTCGGGACACACAACAGTGACAGACCTTTTAGTTTTGGACTTCCTGACAATTTCACTACTTTCCTTTGAGGTAGGGAATCCCCTCTAAGCTTTAGGGATAGAGAGGCCTTTTTCCAACCCGTTCTTATTTACTAAAAGTCTTTACCCAAAAACATGCCACCATTGGGACTGAGCCTTACTTCTGCACCCTTACAATACATTATTATTACCCAATCGAAACTGCAGCTCAAACACAGATCACAACGATCGCTCAACCCGTTGTACTATCTTACCGGATTTGCATGTCAGCAAAGAAGGCAAAGTGCAGCAAGCATTATTGACTTAAAGAAAAGCTAAAAACCAACATGAGCACTAATGGAGAGAATGTAACTTTGTATGTATTCGATGTATTTACTCTGGCAATATTTGCCTAACTTGTCATGGGAATAACGTACCTTATATTGCATTGTATCGATGGGCGGAGGTACAGCTTTCAGAGCCAAGATCCCACGTTGCCGGCACTCAAGCACTTAGCAGGACACCTAATATTTCATAATATATAGGAAGCCGACCTTAGGCCGGGGGTGGGTTTGGGCTCCCTATTCGCATGAAGGACATGTGCACTCATTTCCCTAGTCTCTACTTCTATATCAGGTATTTGTGGGGGGTGGTTAGATACCGATTTTCCCTGCCCCTATGTGGGATTATACAATAATTCCTTTGTTTTTTGTTTCTTCTTCCCTTTAGCACGTACCCTACTGATATAAACAAGCATTGGCAATGCCAAGAGTTTTGGCTTTTGTGTAGGCATGGGAAAAGCATTTGCCAGGCACTGCCATGGGGGCATTAACTAACCATTGCTGTTAGCAGCAGCAAAATAGTGTGAGTACCTGGGCATATAATAGCAGTGCCAATGCTTATTTTTAATGGGACTTCAGTGAAGTACACACATAGGGCTTCATTACAAGTTTGGCGGTCCAGCAATAAGGGTGCCAGCAGCAACATACCGGCACCCTATCCGGACCTCCAAACGAAGAGTCTGCCAGTAGGGGCACAGAACCCCCAGAAGGCCTGACTTGCCGGAAGTTCAAGACCCTACTGGCAGATTTTTCAATGAAGCACCTATAGCGTTACTAATGGTGCCGGTGCTTCAGGTTTCCCAGTCCCACGGGACTGGGAAATAAACGTTCCGCCACCTATGATATCCCAGTGGAACCGGGATGTCAGGTGGTGGAAACAGTGTTATGATATGATAGGTTATTTATAACACGCTTAATATCCAGAGGTTTCTAAGCGCGGACCCAAGGTTGAACCTGTGTTGCTCCGTGTCGTCTTGCTTCCAAGGCAAGCACATTGCCCCTGAGCTATCCTCCTGAGACGTTACAGGGTCGGCGGTAGCCCACTGCCTACAGGCGGGTTTTACCGACGACCCCGTAATGAGGCCCATAGTGATTATAAATCGAGTGGCTGAAGGCAGAGCTGGTTAAGGCATTTTTATGCCACCACCAGTAGTTTGTTTACAGCTCCAATTAAGTGATTAACTCTCGGAAGACTGCTTTGAAAAACACTGGCAGGCACTGCAAGCACAATGTGTGATGTTAAAGCTTGATAAAGCTAGCTCAAGAGATCCCATATGGATGTGTTGGAGCTGGTCTGGGCAGGAAGTGGGTGGGAATCACCATAAGAATTTACATGGCCCTGACCAGTCAGTTTGTGGGTAAATAGCTAAACATCTACAAGCTTTGTGTCCCTCTTCATATGCCAATTCACCCTAGCTGTACTCGAATGCAATAGATTTTGCTTATAAGTGGCCCATAGCCATAACTACAAATGGAATGTTACCAGACAATTTTAGGAGGCCTCAGCTGTTAGGGCTGCTGTTATGATGAAAAGTGCTGGCACTGCTAGAAGGTCTTGCCACCCTGAGGCAGTGCAAGGTTCACAATCATTAGAAGATAACAATGTGAATGTGACATTACGGAAAAGTACAGGATGCCAAGTGTTGGGCATTTCAAGGAGATTTGAGTTACGCGACAGAGCAAGCGCACATGCAGTGGAAAGCAAAGAGGGAAAAGCAAGTGTAAACTCCCTGAGGTGAGCGAAGGCCTCTTCTTAGAAATGGCCAACCTTTCAAGGCCAAGTGGGCTTATTGTGATGAGAAGTCTATTTGTAAACTCCAAAAACAGTGTGTGTCACAAAGTCTTATCTCATCAAGACATGGGTTTGGTACCAATCGCAATTTGGACCATAAAACAGGGCACGATTTTTTAACATACGGAACTATATTCTGTTTTATTATACATTTTTACACATAACAATACAATGTCATAAAACATTAAACATAATGGATAAACCAATAATACGATACACATATGTATCCAGAGATCATACAATATGAAACCACAGTATATCAGTGCCCTGAATTTCAACAACATGGATGTATACATGGAATTAGCCAATTTCTTTGAGTATAATCGATTGAATGGTGCATTTGACTGAATTCGGCCGGTACCATTCGATCGATTATAATAAATATCGAACATGTGGAGCGGAGGTTGCAGGGGTGTACCCCGCACCCCATGATCAGTATTTTTGGCCTTGGGGGCTGCAGGGGTGTCCATCGCTTCCTGAACATTGGAGACAGAGGACCTCCAAAAAAAAGGGAAAAAAGAAAAAGGGACCCTGCAGCATCGGATCAGGTTTGCATTAGAGGGACGGATCTGACGCCGCAGGGGAAGCGCAGGGGAGCAAGCAGGTAAGTAGGGCGGGGGAGGGTGGAGATGGGGATGGGGGCGGTGTAAGGGACAAATTGTATGCATACATTTACAAACAGATTGCTAATGCAAGCACGTTTATTGCACTCAGTTCACCGCAAGCAATGTTCACATAAACAAACCACCCCATTCCTGTATAAATCACACTGTTTCTCGTTGTACCAAATCTTCTTCACTGTCCCTGCGAATGTTTAACAGTTGTATACACTCTTTGGCTGAGAGCATCACGCTTCATCAGCACACACTGCAAATGTATGGGGATGATATATATATATATGCATCTGCACCTGAACCAGTAGCAGAAACAATGAATCGGAAACAGCAGAACGCCTGCAGCACATGCATGTATTTGTATTTATTTATTTATAACGCGCAAACCAGCAGGCCCGGAGGCATCAGGGCGCAATTTGTAAAAGGTTACAGATATGCAGGTATAACAGAGAATCATAAACATTTACACATGGGATCCGATATGCAGGTATAACAAAGAATCATTATATACATTTACAAGAGGATCTTATATACATATGTACAGTAGTTTCAGTGCCGATAGGTGATAGTAGCGGTCGGCAAGTCAGGGTAGGTCAGGAAGAAACGCGAAGCCGGCCTTAAAGCTGGTTGAAAAGCCAAGATCTAGTATTGGCTTTGAAGGTATTGAAAGAGTCTTCCGCTCTAATTGAAACAGGGAGGGAGTTCCATAACTTGGAAGCTAAGACGGGGAAACTTGAGCCCCCTGCTTTTTGCAATTTAAATCTGGGGATCGCTAGACAGTGGGATTGGGCTGTTCTTAGAGGTCGGGAGGTAGAGTGGCGCGACAGTCGACTACCAAGATAGATCGGGGCTTTGTTGGCTAGGCATTTGTGCGTAAGGGCGAGTGTTTTGAGTGAAATTCTCTGTTTGACAGGTAGCCAATTTAACTTACTTCTGGTTTCTGTGATGTGGTGGTGTCGGGGAATGTTTAAAGCGGCACGAATGGCGTTGTTTTGTGTCGTTTGAAGTCTGTTCAGGTTCTCTTGGCTGGTGCCAAGATAAAGAGCACTGCAATAATCAATTTTAGCCATAATAAGGGTTCTCGCTAGCGTAACGCTGTTAGACGTAGTGAGGAATGGTCTGCAAGCTGCGATAAGTTTGCATGTGTATGCAGACGCAGATCTGACAGCATTAGTTTGTCGGGTTAATGAGAGTGTGGCATCAAGGAAGAAACCTAACGTTTTGGTATCTTTTGAGACACGAATGATATTACCATCTATGTTGAATGACTGATAGGACGGCTCTAGTCTGCTCAGGCGTTGTGCAGTGCCCAAGATCAGGAGCTCCGTCTTGTCATCATTCAAGCACAACTGATGTTGGGCCATTCAGGCTTGGATGACCAAGTAGACGTCGTTAAGGGCCTTGGTGTCGCCTAGATAAGCACCAGTGATGGCGATGAGTATCTGGGTGTCGTCCGCATAGTTAGTATAGGAGACACCCAGATAGTCAAGCACATCAAAGAGTGGTTTCGTGAAAATGTTATAGAGTGTAGGTGACACACAAGATCCCTGAGGAACGCCACAGTGAATCGGGGAAGGGTCCGCGGCTGCGGATGGGGCAAAGACTCTCATGGATCTGTTGCTCAGGAAAGATTTGATCCAAGCCGCAGCCGAGGAAGAGAAGTTGGCAGCTGAATGGAGGTGCTCGCACAGGATCTGATGGTTGACCAGATCGAATGCGGCTGAAAGGTCGAGAAGTAGTAGCATTGCTAGTTTGCCTTGATCCTTAAGATCCTCGATTTGAGTTTTAAGGTCTAATAATGCGGTCTCTGTCCCGTGTCTGGGGCGGAAACCAGATTGTCGTAGACCTAGCAAGTTATTAGTTTCCAAGTAATTTTGGATCTGAAAGTATGTGGCACGGTCTAGGATCTTGAGCAGAAATGGTACAGTGGTGATAGGTCGGAAGTTAGTGGGAATGTTAGGGTCTAGGGAAGGTTTTTTAAGCAGTGGGATAACCCAAGCTTCCTTCAGATTGTCCGGGACAATACCTGTTTGAAAGGAAGAGTTGATGAAGGCCCTGATGAATGGGGCCAACTCATGCGCTGAGTCCTTGATAGTAGGGGCTGGGCACGGGTCACCTTGGCAGTTAGTTGGCTTAATTCTAAGAATTATATTTTCTACCTCTGCCACGGTAAGCGGAGAGAATGCGAATGGTGTGATGTTGGTAGAGTCTGGCAAGGGGGCCTTAGTGAGGGAAGGAGCGTGGTTGTCGCGCTTCAGGCTGTCCTGTTTATCTTTGATTTTGTCTTGTAGTGTGGAGATTTTATTTAGTAAGGCTGCTTTATGGGATACATATAGTGTGTACCTAGCTAGAAAGCAGAGAACAAAAAAGGAGGAGAATAAAGAGAGAAAGGGAATGGGGGACACGGGGAGGGGGTACAAGTAAAAAGTGCTATCAGTGGGTCACAAGGTGTTCCTTGAAGAACCAATCCTTCAGTTCCTTCTGAGAGTGCAGGAGCGGTGTGGCCAATCTGACGCGCGTCATTGTAATATTCCGGAGACTGGGCTCGTAGCAGAAGAATGCCGGCCCCTTGTTCTTTTCTTCTTGTATTTTAGTCGGGATGAAGCAATGAAAGTTGAAGGAAAGTAACTTGCTTCTGGACAGCACAAAATCCGAGATCCTGGTGACAAGCAATGCAACCTTGCGTACCTTAACACTAGCATGACCACAGCTCTTGAGAGCGGCTGCTACACCTTGGGAGAAGCTGAATCTTCTTAGCGTCTTGATTGACACTCATGTTTCATTCTCCCCACCTGATAGATGCCGCCATAAAAAATACCACTGTCAATCTTTCGAATCTTAGAAACGCCTTCCTTTAGTCCAACAATTGGCTTGCAACTACTGGCGTGCTCCTATTTTCACAGTTATATGACTGCAACTCGGTCTACAAGGGAAGCTCAAAATACACAAATACTAGAGGATCCAGAGCCAGGCTTTGCCTGAACCTAAAGAAGACTTGAACGTTCTTCACCGGTTGCCGATTGAGCAGTGTACCATTATGTACAAAGCTTAACGGGGCAAAGAGTCTGAATACCAATAAAGAACAAGTGCCCTTTAGGATATCAGGTCATGCAAAAGCAGTTCCATCGAGCATGCAACCTTTAGGCGAAAGGGAGGGAAACCTCTTGGGGCAGAGGTCTGTTGCCTCTGGAACCATAAGTGAAGAAGCTACCGAGTCTACCTGCCCTCAGGAATGCCATGTCAAAGGGTATAGGGTTTAAGCCCCCACTCCCACCAATCTTCTATGAGGGACCCGGCCCATTAATATCCAACCATGACTTGAGACCAAACGAATCTTAGATGAAGGTTTGAACAAGTTGCCGGTCAAAGCATGATACTACACCAGAGATCCCATACGGACCCCATTCGGCAGATCTCGGTGAGACGGCTCTTACCCAAGAGCGGTGCTCTCATACCTTCCCCCATGAAGAGTGATCCCAGGAAGGTCCGGTAGAGGACAATTGTTGTTTTATTGACACAACCTGATGTGAGAAACTGTTCACTTGAAGGTACCATCCTTACCAAGACCCATAAGGTACACAGCGGTGACTTGTCACTTTGAATGTTGGTCTCCTGTATCTAGCATCTGAAATTTCAACTGAGTCAGAGTTGTATAATTACAAAAAGGAGGAACTGACAAGAAAGTAAGAAATTATTTCTGTCTTAAGAACTTCCTGACTTCTAAGAAATTGCTGTAACACATCCCTATGTCCAGAGAAAATTGAGCAAAGTGGATACAGCTTGACTCTCACTTACTTTCCTGGAAGGAGCCATTACAAAAACAACCTCCG
The DNA here is from genome assembly GCF_040938575.1 of Ambystoma mexicanum. Taxonomy (NCBI): domain Eukaryota; kingdom Metazoa; phylum Chordata; class Amphibia; order Caudata; family Ambystomatidae; genus Ambystoma; species Ambystoma mexicanum. Next base: position 1,228,749,439 of record NC_090926.1, read on the forward strand.
CTTTCCAGTTTAAGGATCTGAAGTCACACGTATGCCTTAAGTCAAAAGGAGGTCAATAGAATAAAACTGACCGTCCTATCCAGATCATCCTATCAGACCATAACCACTCTGAAATGAAGCGCATTGGAGGAGCCCCCGCCCCTAACAAGATAGTTTGTCTTAGCTGGAAAAGGTCTTACGACAGGCTGATGGCGCATCACCTCACCCTCAAAGCAAAGAAATGTGACCAAAAATTACCAAAAAAGCCACGAGTTGCAGAAGTGATTCTGCACTCCCGTGGATACCAATGACATCACCGGAAGTGATGCCCTGTGACCATTGACCCTGTTATCAACACAGGAAGTGACATCACGTACATGTATACAAAGATACACAATAAAGAGGTTCCATGTGTTAAAATCGCTGCAAAAATGTCTGTGAACACAAAATATTGCTGCAAAATACTGTGGTTTTGACACCACAATCCATGTAAAGGCTGCGGGGACAGCCCCGCAACCCCCGGACACAGTATACCATTTAAGGGGGACGAGGGACACCCCCGCAACACCCGCTCCCCTTAAATGGTGTAATGAGATACACCTTTAACAGGTCAAACCACATTTTTGCCGTGATTTTTTTTACAGGTGATATTTTTGCCGCGATTTTATCACTGCATACCAATAAAGAGTGTAATAAACAAAATATTGGCCGATACAGTGGCTAGAGTCCAGAGACACACAGTTGAAGGCCTAGACATGGGTCACAAGGTCCAAATCAACAGAAGGGGTACTAAAATATGGAAAGAAATCCACAGCGGGCTACCCTTGTGGGTCGCAATGGACTTTCGGAAGGATGAAATCCTCTGAGTTTGGCAATGGAGAATGGCTGATCAACTATATCTCCAGACACACTCTTGTGGAAAGTTAAGCCAGAGCACCAGAGCACTCGGGCTTTCCCTAGTTCTGGACCTAGTGAGGCGTGGCGATGGGTCCTGCGTAGGGATAGGCCTAGGAGGATCAGGTTTGGAGCATGGATAAGCCTCCGGACTTCGAGGACGATTCATTCGAGCTAAGGATGAGCCTAAGCCGAATGCTTGGCAAGGTTAACTTTCACTGGGACGAGTAGTGAAACAGAGTCCCATGTGTAGCGACTCTTTCAACACAACACTACTGTGTCAAAACAGCTGCCACTAAGACTTCACCTGCTGGGAGACTTCTCCTCTCCAGCACTCGCGTAGGGCCCTCTTTCCAGGGCAGATTCTCAGCAGTATAGCTCGAGGGCCAAATACCAAGACGCAACCTTACACCTCAAACCCTGCCCCAAAAGTAGGGGTGTTGCTAGGTCTGGAAAAGACCTGGGGCTAAACTGATGTCGGAACTGTTAGGACTGGGGGCTAGCTAGTCTTTTGGCTGTAGCTCCTGAGATTCTATCTGGGGCTACAACCAAATGACCAGGGGCTATAGCCCCCTTAACCCCCCCTAGCAACGCCTCTGCCCAAAAGTATAAAAATCACTGTCATATAAACAAAAGCTGGTGTAGTTTACTTGCAATTAAAGTACTTAAGAGTAGTATGTAGACCCTCTCTTAGATTTTGCATCCCAAACGTCTTGATTGCTGCTTCATGATCTAATTAATATTCAATTATTTAGCTCTCAGTTGAAAGAATAACTAGAGCAAATAACTCCTCTTTGGACAATGAAAATAAAAATATGATTTATCCTTTGCAAGGTACTAAAATTCTTTCAACGATCCGGAACGGCGACCATAACCAAGATCTTCAATGTGACCAACACATTTAGAAACAGCAAATATAGTTTAGTAAATACGCTGCAATTAATAACACATTCTAACTGCAAACCACACCTGTTGGCGTCGAGAGTGCTACATTGGAGTATAGAGCACAATATAAAAAGAATTCTAGGGACTCACAATTTTGTCAGACAAGACCCAGTGAGATTAAATAATTTGCCCAGGATCACAGATTTTGGTTAACGGATGAAGCACGGATTTGAGCCCAGTACACAAGTTAGGTCCTTGATCACATATTTTTCCAAGGAGGGCCTGGAGGATAGCTCAGGGGCAACGTCAGATAACGCTGAGCAGCACAGATTCGAAACACGGTGCCGCACGTAGACGCTGGACTCCGGCCTGAAGCGTGATATAAGATGCCCGTTTTTTTTTTTTTAATCCCAAGCAGCAGTCGGTAGAGATGTTTGTTATTTGGCTTCCGAGAATACTGTGCTTTATAAAAATGACGTAAGAGGTGAAGTTAACTGTTGAGATAACTCATGAGTGAATTGATGTCCTGTCCTGGAACACCCGAGGATATAAACATTTGCTTGACTGGACAGGTTCCTTGGAATTGTTGCACTCTTCTAAAATATTTATGTTACATGAGAACTGGGTGACCGGCAATTTAATCATCGAAGGATTTGGGGTCCTCCAGAATAAGGCAAAGGATTGGACATTGGGTAGATCTATTGGGGGTCCTGTCATAGGGATTAGAAATGGTCCCTGTGCTAAGGAAATAATGATTCCCGCAAACGAAAAAATATTCTTGCTGTGGAAGTAGGTTCAGGTCCTTCAACCGGTGTACAAAGAATTCTTCTGTTAAACGTGTATGACGCTCCAGGTGGTAAATGGAGCGCAGACCTTTTTGTCAGTGTAACTGAAGTGATTGTCACATGGTGGCAGTATGATACAGATTGTATTATACTGGCTGGGGACTTGAACGCCTATTGCAAAGATCCAACTGAAGTGGAAGCAAGTTAATGGGTTAAGTGCCGGTCGACTCTATCCCAATAAAAAACTAATAGGGCCGGCCAGCTGTGAGCCACATGCATGTGGGAATGTGATCTATCCATGCTTAATGGTAGATTCAGGAGAGATGTTCCAGGCGATTATACTTTGCATGTGGGCACTAAGCGTACGACTATTGATTAGGTATATTGCTCCCAGGAGGTAATTCTGTATGATTGCCACCTTCCTCTGCTCTTTTGGTCCCATAGCGTGAGGTAAGGTTGTATTTGAAGCCCAACCACCGCAATTGGCTCTCATTTGTAGTTTTGTTTACCTGGGTTCACCGCCCGAGCTGCTGTGTGCCTCCCCGTCCCCACTGAGTGTTGATAGTGGAGATTTCTGCCCCTTGGAGCTCCTCATGAGCCTGATTGGCTATCGCATTGCATCTACTGCAACAAGGAGCTAGGCCCTGCATTTCCCCCCTTCCTCTGCTTTTTTGGCCCCATAGTGCAAGATAAGGTTGTCTTTGGCCCCCTGCCATTCAATCCACTCTCATTTGTACTTTTGTTTACCTGGATTCACCGCCCGAGCTGTTGTGTGCCTCCCCAACCCCACTCACTGTTGATAGTGGATATGTCTGCCTCTCAGACCTCCCCCTGAGCCTGATTGGCTATCAGATTCCATCTATTGAGACGAGGGGCTAGGCCCTCCGTTTGCCACCTTCCTCAGCTCCTTTGGTCCCATATCGCGGGCATTTGGCCCCCTGCCCGCAATCCACTCTCATTTGTACTTTTGTTTGCCTGGTACCACCCCCCGAGCTGCTGTGTGCCACCCCGTCACCACCGAGTGTTGACAGTGGAGATTTCTGCCTCCCGGACCTCCCCCTGGGCCTGATTGGCTATCGGGTTCCATCTACTGCAACGAGGGGCTAGGCCCTGACTTTGCCACTTTCCCCGGATCCCATAGTGAGAGGCAAGGTTGTATTTGGACCATGCCCCGCTGCAATCAGCTCTCATTTTACAGGCTACATTGAAGCGTCCATAGCATGGCTAAAAACCAGGCCTTTTCCTCCCACTATCTAGGAGTATCAAATCTATGTGTTTTTTTCTCATTGTCTACCATTTTGGAAAACCTAGGCCTTTTCTCCCACTATCTAGGAATCTAAAATATAGGTGTGTGTTTCTCATTGACTGCCATGTTGGGAAATCTAGGACTTTTCTCCCACTATCTAGGAATCTCAACTCTAGGTGTGTTTTCTCACTATCTGCCATTCTATGAAACCTAGGCCGTTTCTACCACTATCTAGGAATCTCAAATCTAGATGTGATTTTCTCAATTGACTGCCATTCTGTGAAACCTAGCCTTTTCACCCACTATCTAGGAATCTTAAATCTAGGTGTGTGTTTCTCAATGAGTGTCATTTTGCGAAACCTAGGACTTTTCTCCCACTATCTAAGAATATCGAATCTAGGAATGCTCTCGTTTTACCTACCAGTTTGTGAAACCTAGAACATTTTCTCCCACTATCTAGGAATCTCAAATCTAGGTGTACTCTGCCTTTGCCATCTGCCATCCTAGACCTGCCTTTCACCCAGGAATACCCAGCAAACACTGAAATCAAGTAACGACAGCCTGGTCACTGCACAAGTTAACTAGGAACCCGTCACTCACCTCCCATATCCAACTGCGCTGCCCTCTTAGATAGAGGAACACCAGATCCTAATCCACTAATTGGACAACCACCCATAGAGGGCATCCAGCTATCACCGCGCAAGAGGGTAAGAGTTGAAACCAACCAAACCACACAAGGCCCAACAGGTGGACTACCACCCCTGTAACCTCAATACCCTAATTATACTACTACCACGGACCTTAATATGCCCCAACACAGAGTTGTACGCTGCCAAAGAGAATCGGAACAAGGAACAAACCAAACCGATCCATTGCCATGACCCATCGGACACGCCCCTTCTGGGCCTCCTCGTCCCTATCACGTCGGGGCTTGGACTCTGTTGTACTACCAACATGGCCGCAAACACTGAATGCTGCCTGCCAGCTTTCACGTTCATTGCAGCACGCTCGATAAAATAGCCACACCCCTGTGCTTCCGCGCGTCTCAATGCTACTGTTAGCTGTGGCTAGACGTGTGCCCCGTAGTTCGCTTTCTCAGAACTTTGTTGCTTTCCTGGTTCCCGGACCCTTGCTTCATTCTATCCCTTCTCCTTCTTACCCAACCTTCTCCTGCAATCCATGCACCCGCCTCTGAGTGCTTTCCTTATTTTTCTTCCTGGATTTCCTGGAGTTTACTGTCAATCCCGGACAAGAAGTTGAACGAACACTGGAAGCCGAAGACGGCCGAGCGGGCTTATACAAGACCCGAACCAGAAGGAAGAAAACCTCTACAACGGAATCCATCAAGCAGCGAAAACAGGTGAGAAAGGGGGAAACCTGTGACAGATTGAGACGCCACCTGACCGAAGTCAATACAGACATGGAGGCGGCCGTTCAGGATCTTATGCGCGGCATGCAGGAACTAACGACCGAAGTACAAAATCTAAAGGCAGAGAATGCCGCGCTAAAGCAATTGGTTTTATCCCGCGATTCTGCCACAAAGGAGAGCTATTGGGCGGCATTGTTGACAAATACGATGGGTCAGCAAAGAACCTTTGTGGATTCCTAGATTCCTGTTTGGTCCACTTTACTTTTAAGTCCATCATTTCTCCACCCCCAGGGCTAAAGTGGGCTTTATTATTTCACACCTTACCGAGAATGCATTAATCTGGGCCACACCATTAGTTAATGCCGGAGATGCCCTCCTGGATGATTATGACAGATTCATTCGAGCACTTAAGACCATGTTTGACCGCCCAGACCAGGTCTATACTGCTCAGGAACGTCTTCTCGATTTCCAGCAGGGCTCCCAGGGTATGCTTACATATGTTACACGATTTAAGCAATTGGCTAAAGAAGCAGACTCTGAAGCCCATTTTACTCTCTTTCGAAGAGGGTTGAACGAAGACATCAAGGATGAACTGGCCAGGGTGGCACGTCTAAGTTCATACCAGGCCCTTATGGATCTTGCTCTACAGAATGACTTTCGCATACAGGAAAGGAAGGCAGAGAAAAAGAAAACCAAGTTACCCTTCCAGAAGAATCCCATAGAGACCCCCACGAAATCCGAAGACAGTTCTGCCCCTATTAACCAACCTGAACCCATGCAATTAGGGGCCTTCCGTGGACCAATATCCCCCCAAGAAAGATTATGAAGGATCCATACCGGCTTATGCATGTATTGCGCATCGGACAAACATTTAGTGAGAGAGTGTCCTATAGCTCCTCCACGGCGTTCGGAAAACGCCAGCTCCCGATCCTAGATGGAGCGCAGTTTCGGGAGAGAGATGTTGGCTCCACATCTATACCATCCTTGAACTCTCCTGGACAGAACAATCTGGTAATTTTACAGGCCTTTCTATCGCCGTCCAAGAAGAACACCTACCCCATTCTGGCATTAGTGGACGGTGGGGCCATGGGAATATTCATAGACCAAGAATGGGTCCTTAAACACCATATTCCCTAAGAACCCCCCAAATGTCATGCAACCTGTAGAAGCAATTGATGGGAGACCCCTTTCTTCTGGACCAATAACCCTCCAGACTAAGGAAATCGAGCTAGCAATAAAGCACCATCGAGAGAAGATAAGGTTTGACGTCATAAAGTCCACCCATTACCCAGTGTTTTGGGAATGCCCTGGCTACAAAGACACAATCCATACATCAATTGGACATCAGGTTCCTTGTTCCTGGGTTCCGAACATTGCATGTCTCATTGCCTACCCCTGGATCCCGCTCCGACACCAGCGGAAGGACTTTCAGCAAACCATCTACGTCCACTCTCGGTCTCAAACATCATCCAGGTTCCTAAAGTCTATCAGGAATACTCTGATGTGTTTTCTTCTGCTATTGTTCAAGCCTTACCTCCTCATAGATGAGAAGACTGTGCTATTGAAACCGAACCTTCAGCTGTGATCCCCTTTGGGAGGATGTTCATTTTATCCGGACCCGAGAAAAAGGCCCTCCGTGAATACCTAGAAACTAACCTTGAAAATGGCACCATACGACCATCCAAATCTCCAGCAGGAGCATCACTGTTTTTTGTTCCAAAGAAAGACACCAATGAGCTCAGACCTTGCCTTGATTATCGAGGCCTAAATCAGTGCACCCTAAAGGATCGAAATCTGTTGCCCTTGATCTCAGACATCCTGGAAGCAGTAAGAGGAGCTGTGGTATTCGCCAAATTGGATCTTAGAGGTGCCTATCATCTGATCCGTATTAGAGAAGGTGACGAATGGAAGACAGCCTTCAGGACACCCTTTGGTCATTATGAATACTTGGTCATGCCTTTCGGACTTGCTAACACCCTGGCGGTCTTCCAACGTTTCATGGATCGGGTGTTTTCGGATATGCTATTCCTTTTTGTCATTGTGTATCTGGATGATATCTTAATATTCTCGAAGGACCCACTCAAGCATGAGGAACATGTTAAGGCAGTGTTACAACGGCTACGTGAACACAAGCTCCTGGCAAAACCCAAGAAGTGCCTCTTTCATGTCCCTACTGTCCACTATCTAGGATTTGTTCTTAGCTCAGAAGGTATTGGAATGGATCAATCCAAGGTAAAGGCTTTACTATCCTGGCCAAGTCCGACCTCTGTGAAACAGATCCAGTCCTTCCTGGTCTTAGCTAATTTCTATAGGAAATGTATACCTTCCTTTTCCGAGATAGTCCAACCGATTATTGCCTTGTTGAAGAAAGACGCTCCCTTTCATTGGGGAACAGCTCAGGAGGAAGCCTTCCAACACTTGAAAACAGAGTTCACTCAAGCTCCCACCCTGGCTCAACCTGATTTCAATCAGCCCTTCTTAGTGGAAACAGACACCTCTATCTACGCCATTGGAGCAGTTCTGAAACAAGAATTCGACGACAGACTGGAACATCCTATTGCTTATCTTTCACAGACCTTATCTCCCACTACTCTGTCTTAGAAAAGGAACTGTTAGCCATCCGTCAAGCCTTTACGGAGTGGCGTCCTTTATTCTTAGGAGCAAAACACCTGGTCCAGGTTCGCACGGACCATCGAAATCTTCAAATATTACAGGCCTTGGATGTAGAAATAGCCGTCAAGCCCATTGAGCCTTCTTCTTTGCCCAATACCAGTTCCAGATTCACCATGTCCCTGGAACGCAGAATATAATTGCTGACGCTCTCGAGGACCTGATTACGTACCTCCTGAAGACCGGACATTCTCTAAGATGTTTCCCCATACGATATTTGTAGCTCACGCAATCAACCTCCTGGAAGAAATTTGCTTACAAACCCAGTCCTCTGAACTCTGGAAGAACATTTCAAGGAAGAATCAATGGGATCTGAATGGGATCTGAAAACCAAGGATGGATATTTGTTCAAAGTTAATGCTTTAGTCATTCCCACACAGAAACTACAACAAAGGATAATAAACATTTGCCACGATACACATCGTGGCATTACCAATACCCTCCGTTTTATACAAAGGCAATTCTGGTGACCTAGAATGAAGACTGACGTTAAGCTGTACGTCCAAGCCTGTTCTGTCTGTAGTCAGAACAAACATGATAACAAGAGACCGGCGTGTCTCCTACTGCAGCCTACACTGCCAACAAGGCCCTGGGAATTTATCGCTACAGACTTCATTGCGGAATTGCCAGCTTCCAGGGGATACACGACTATCATGGTCACCATTGACTTGTTCACTCATTTGGCTCATTTTACACCCCTGTATAAATTACCATCCTCATCGGAACTTGCTGGAATTTTCCTGGAACACATATTCCGGCTTCATGGTCTCCCTTCCAAGATAATATCGGACAGAGGACCCCAATACATTTCTCAGTTTTGGAAACACCTTTGTCGAATACTAGGAATTCAACGTGCTCTCTCCTCAGGCTATCATCCCCAAACCAACGGAGCTACTGAATGTGTGAATCAAACCTTAGAACAATATCTTCGATGTTTTGCTACCAAGGTCCAGGATGATTGGTCCCTTTTAATACCTGTGGCTGAATTTGCCTATAATAACTCGGATCACTCGGCTGTTAAAACCAGCCCTTTTTTCTGTAGCCAAGGGTTCCATCCTTCGGTTCTACCTTCTGTCCTCCCCCATCCTACACCGGTTCCTACAGTCAATTCCTGGATTGAAATACTTATCAATGTACAAAGAGAAGCCAAAGAACAGCTAGAAAGAGCCCAGAATCAGACCAAACATTATGCAGACTCAAAGAGAAGACCAGGGCCCTCCTACGCAATAGGCGTAAAGTATGGTTATCCTCAAAACTACTGCCTCGACATCTACGGCCAAATAAACTGGCTCCCCGATATTATGGGCCTTTTCCTATAAAAGAAATCATCAACCCAGTGGCCTTCCGCATCAAATTGCCAGATTCCTGGAAGAAGATCCATCCAGTTTTTCATACATCTCTAATAAAGCCATACATCCAGACCTCTCAGACTAACCTCAGACCTAGCCCTGTCCTTGTCAATGACCAACTGGAATATGAAGTCTCCCGAATATGTGACTCCAGATATAAACATGGTCAGCTCCAGTACCTGGTGGAATGGAAAGGATATCCACGAAGTGAACGCACTTGGGAACCCGTCTCCAATTTGAATACCCCCAGGTTAATCCGAAGGTTCCATCTCATACACCCGGGCAAACCTGGTGGGACGGGTTTTCGGAGGAGGCATGGTGTCATGACCCATCGGACACGCCCCTTCTGGGCCTCCTGGTCCCTGTCACATCGGGGCTTGCACTCTGTTGTACTACCAACATGGCCGCAAACACTGAACGCTGCCTACCAGTCTTCACGTTCATTGCAGCACGCTCGATAAAATAGCCACACCCCCGCGCTTCTGCGCGTCTCAACGCTACTGTTAGCTGTGGCTAGGCGTGTGCCTCGTAGTTCTCTGAACTTTGTTGCTTTCCTGGTTTCCGGACCCTTGCTTCATTCTATCCCTTCTCTGTTACTCACCGCTCCGTGTGCTGATTGGAGCCTGGGTAAGACGACCTCGTGGAGGGAGGTAGGATTTAACAGGTTCGGGTTCAGCCTCCAGGATTCCAGATCTCCTGAATTCTGTGATTCAGGCTTCCTCTAAGAGGGGCTCTTTTCTACGATGTACCTCTCTGCCGTTTGAGTAAAAACCAGATGTCTATCGCTTAAAAGAGCATGAGAACACACACCGCCAATAACAAATGCTGCAAAGAAAACACAGTATGATTAGAAGCAATCCGGCAATATGGAGTTATTTAGACAATCAGATAATTCTCTAAGTACCTAGACAATGGTTGAGGTGGTGTTGGACCTTAATAGATGAACCTACAAGAAAACCCAAGACTATGAGTATGCACAAGTGATAACCACAAACTCACTATGACTGATACAACCCCCAACCGACCTGATAAGTGGGATTCCTAGGGAAAATGGGTACCAGTTGAAAGGAAAACAACGGCAGCTACAAAACAACAAATGGGAAGGTTAGTAAGGAAGAATATATCCGGGCGGCACGAGGGTCGCACTAGTGACGGGATGGTGCATACACTGGAAAGCGTCACTACTATGCACTTGGTTGATGTACAAAAGGTAAGAATAAATGATACAGTTCCAGGAAGCCACACGTATGAGAAAGGACTGATGAATTTCAGGCAATGAACACTACAGGAGAGTTGGATGGTTTTTACCTTAATTGCACAAACACAGGCCAAGTTGGTGAGGCAGTCTTGTAATGTGCAGCGTGGTACTCCGCGTAGGAAGATAGTTCAAATTGCGTAGAGCGGCAAGAAAAAGTAATCTCATCAGACAGGCAAAAGCACAGTGGGAATCCAGGGACAGTCCGAGTTCGGCAACAGGATTCACTGATCAGAATGGAGGAAAAAGCAAATGCAATCCAAGGACAATACGAAGTCGGCAACAGAGTTCAAAATCAGGTTGAAGGAAAAGGCAAGGACAATCCAAGTAGAGAAAGGTGGGTCGAAGAACCAGGAAGTCAAGTATCAAGAGGAAAAAGGGAATGAGCACTGGAACGGGATGAAACCGAAGGAACGTAACGCCACAATTAGCAGCAACAAGCTACTGAGTCCCTTCGGCTTTTTTGGTGCAAGGGGGCGGAGCCTCCTTACGCGTTCTCTGCGCACGGGACGTCTCAGCTGATGCGACGTTCTCTGCTGTACGGCCAGATGCCATGGCAACCGATACTGAAGCCACAACGAAGTTCTGGTACGCGCTTGCCCCCGTATGTGGAAACGGGAGGTACTGCAGGACGGGGCCGATATGTAACATTCTCCTTCTTACCCAACCTTCTCCCGGAATCCGTGTACCCGCCTCCGAGAGCTTTCCTTATTTTTCTTCCTGGATTTCCTGGAGTTTACTATCGATCCCGGACAAGAAGTTGAACGAACACTGGAAGCCAAAGACGGCCGAGCGGGCTTATACAAGACCCAAACCTTAAGGAAGGAAACTTCTACAACGGAATCCATCAAGCAGTGCAAACAGGTGAGAAAGGGGGAAACCTGTGACATCCACACCCTCACCATCCCACAGTAGAACCCATCACAAATCCAGAACGCACCCCAACAAATACTACAGCCAACAGAACAAAGATCATGAGAAGAGAAAAATCCCTATATCTCACACCATACCTCTCAACAACCACAACACCTCGACCCTCCAATGCCCTCCAATGCCATCGACAAGCTAAGAACCTATTGTAACCCCGCACATGTCCCCCAGCCCTCCCACCCCCCAGCTTTGACAGGCACCTGCCAGCAGGCCTCAACACATGTCCCCCAGCCAACACCTCATCACAATCTAGATCCCTGGTTCTTATGGCCACCCGAATCCCACCCCACGCCACCCCAGTCCAAACACCCAACCAAGCTTTACATCCACTCCAAATTGAAATCCCCATCACAAATAAGCAGTATGCGCATGAGTACAAGTCTGTCAGACCCACACAATGGCAAAACATGACTGAGAAAACCCACATTGTGACATGCATGAAACCAATGAGAGAAGACCACACATTGAAATAAGAAACAAAAATGTATTCAAGTCAAATTGAAGGGAATGAAATCAAAACACACAATAATGCCAATAATAATCAAAATGCAGCATGTCCCAAAAAACGATAAATAAATAAAATGAGAATCCAAATGAATCCAAATGAAAATGTGTCCAAAGTCACCGTCCAACAAAGCAAATCCAAAGGGAAAGAAAAGCGTAATATCCATTGCTCCATGGTGAAGAAAAAAAAGATGAAGGAGAAAAATCCACTGTAAAACTATGTACAAATAGCAAATCCAGGGTCCATGAGCCCAACGACATAAATGAAACCTACAATGAAACCTACCTATTTACTAACTATATACAAAAATATGGGGCATAGTCCATGCGCCCCAAATGAAAGAAAAAAGAACTGAAACTTAACACTAATGAACTATATACAATGGCGGCGGGCAAGTCCAACGGCTCACTTGTTGATGTCATGGGCCAGGGTATCATCGAACTCCTGTTCAATGTCTTGGAGGCGGGCCTATTCTCTGGCCCCGAGGTCTCGCAGGGATAACGCCATGTCCACCTCCAACTCCCTGCGAATTCCCTCGAGGCACTCAGCCCGCCTCAGTGCCCTGTGCATGGAGTTCTCCGCCCTGACCATTGTGAGCCGTGCCTCCTCTGCCCGCCGTCGCTCCGCACCTTTCTGCTGGCCCAACCGCTGCCACACAGAAGACACTCCCATTGCAGGGTCCTCCTGCCCTCCGGCCGATGCCTGCCCCTCTGATGTAGATGGCCCCGAGCCATGATGCCTCCCACGTTGAGCCTGCCGCTGCCTCCGACGCAACTGCCTCTGCCAGCACGACGGCATCCAGGCTGATGGAATCCACCGACGTCATCGTGCACGTGCCCTGCCCGATGATGCCGGCACATCCTCCATCTGCTGGGGTCCAGGTTGCTGTGGTGTCCACCCCTGCTGGACCTCCGACTCCCGACTGTGGCAGAGATGGGATCCCCACCGAGCTGGCTGCGTTGGTCAGGGCAGGTCCACATGGGGCCCTGGTGGCATCTGGGCCAGAAGACGGCATGGAGAATGACTGGCGCATAGTCTCCACAGAGGAGGAGAGGGCCGCCAGAGTGGCCGACACATGTGCAAAACCCCCGCCCATGGACACTCCCAACTGGGCCACGTTGGCACGCTGCTCTTCATGATGATGTGCGTGCTCCCCCCGGGAAGCACGCACGTCATCACAAATGTCATGCGTGCGCAACACACCACCAATCAGGACCTTCTCCATACGGCCAGGGGTCCCCTCGTCCGCAGGTAGAGGAGTGTCAGATGACATGGACATCCCCCCTACCTGCGGACGGGCCTGGGATGGGACATCCCTGCTGGTGCATGATGGTGCAGTCACAGTGTCAGGGACAGTGACATGCACAGGCCCCTCCACGGCGATCTGTGCTGCCTCCTGCCCCTGCCCCTGGATTGCACCACTTGCACCAGTGGTACCACCCCCACCAGGCCCCATGTGCGGCTCAGTAGCGGCCTCCTCCTCCTCTGTGGAAACCACCAACCTGGATGGCTCCACACCGTCTTCCGCCGTTACAAGCCCCTGTGGGGGCTCACCCACCCCTTCCGCTGCAGCCGGTAAATTCTGGGAGGGTGACTGGGCCTTGCGTCGCTGGCCAGTGGGGGCATCCCCGCCGCTTTGCTCCACAGCACCGTCTCCACCCTCTTCATCACTTGCCGCTGTGTAGAAGGAGACATAGAACACAAGCATCAGGGTACTGTACAATGGTCCCCTAGACAGGAAGCAATAGCAGATGAGTGGCACTGTCAAACATCACTTCCATCATGTCACTCCACAACACATGGGTCAGTGCAGGCAAAACACATGCAGTAACAGGCATGGCGCATGTAATGAACATTAGCATACATGTCCAAGGGACTCTTGAAACATACAATGCTGGTTTGAAACTCACATGCATCATGGTCATGCATATCACATGCACGCACTTCACCGTAGTTTCATCCATCTGGCCTCGTACACCCCAGACACAGTGGATACAAGGATGAGTAGGCTGCATCAGTGAATCTGAACATTGTCACAGACATGTGTCATGCATCCATGGCATTTACAAGTCACAGACACGCAAGTCAGACACACAGACATGGACACCATACATGTCCATGACCGCAGCCCCCATATCTCACACCCCATCCATGTCCAATAACAGAGACAGGCATGCATTAATGTGTGCATTCCGCATGCTGCTCCGCATGTTGCATTGTAACACATGCACCTACCATGTGGTTCACACATTACTGGTCTCACATGCATGACCATGATGTCCCTGCACACACACATATGTACATGGCCTATGTCATACATACAGGCAAGTATCAGACAACCAGCACCCTGCAACATGCCCTGTCTCACACAGCAATGCTTGGCTACTTACCGCTCAAATCCAGATGGATCTGCCTCTGAAGGATCTGGGGGTGGAGCGCTGGGGCTACGCATTCCAGGACCCTCATCTGGATGGTACTCATGCTGTTTGGCCCCCCTCCACGAGGCGCCGGGCCTTTATGAGGGTCCTGGACCTCAAATCCTCCCAGCGCTTCTTGACTTGCTTGATGTTGCGGGTTGCCACCCCCTCCGCATTGATGGCAGCCACAGAGTCGTCTCAGGTCCTATCCCGTCCTTCCTTGTTGGCGCGTGATGTTCCGAAGAGGGCATCATAATGCCCCAGCACATGCTCCACCAGGACACCAACTTCCTTCTGACTGAAGCTGGTGGCCCTCTGCCCCTCTGGCTGGGGGTCGCCAGTGGTCCCAGATGGTTTTTGCCCCGACATGGCGACCCCCGAGGCAGGCGTGGGTGGGCAACTGGGTCCTGGGGCTGGGCTGTGGAGCGATGGTATCCCAGTCGGGAGTCTTCTGTTCCAGCAGGGGTGGACACAGCAACTGGACCCCTGCAGATGGCTGATGTGCAGACACCAAATAGCAGGGCACGTGGGCAGCAGGCAGTCAGGCAGCAGCAGATGGCAGGTGGGAGCGTGCTCGGGGCTCTGGGGGGCAGGAAAATGGCCTTCAGGGCAGGGGAGTGGTCTTCCGTGTGTTTTCGCGTGGCCAGCTTGATACGGAGTGATTTGGCACGTGAAAAAATTGCACGTCAGTGTGTAATTCGAGGAAAGGCCCTTAGCGCGTAAGCGCGTCAGCGATTTCATTGGACCAAAGGCCCTTCCCTCGTAAGCGCTTCTGTGACGTGACGCGCACGGGTGTGCGCGGGCGTTTCCCCTATGATGTGGGCATAGTGGATTAGCGTGCATGCGAAAAAAATGCACGTCCCCGTGTGAATGCGTGTAATCCGAGGAAAGGGACTACGCGCGTAAGTGACGTGACACGCGTGGGCGTTTCCCTCAGCATGGGTTAAAGGTGAGCGGGGCCAGCAGTTCGCTGTACGTGCCTTTCGTGGAGACCGACGTGTGTTGCTGCTCCGTGTTGTTTCGCGCGCCATCACTTCTTCACAGCTATCAAGGACGTATCTCTTCTTTTGGCGGGGGTATTGGCTACGCATGTTTTTCTGCATCGCGCTAGTCAGACGGTGAGTCGCGCACGCTATTTTTCCCACTGCGGGTGCCCCTGTTTATCACACCATTTTTGATGTCATAGTAGCCTGCGTGTCCCACACGTACGCGTTTTCCGTGTTACTGGGTGCCACCGCGTACTGCGGGAGGTTGATTCTACGCACGTAGGCTGCAGGGTTGCGTGCACGGTTTTCCAGCAGTTTTGGGGTGCCTGAGCGTTGCGTGACCCGTCACTACATCACCGGGGTCACATACAGCCTTGCAGGTACAGGGGGGCTGTTAACATCTTGCTTCCCACCCCCTTCACCCCAATTGCCCAGGTCAATTGTGATGTACACCTCCCATTGGCACTACTCCATCTGTGCCGGCACTACTACATCTGTGCCATGGTTTGGAGGACACCAAAGGTGAGGGGCGCCTCCTCGTGGCGGGTGTGGTCAGGGATGTGGCCAGGGTGACCAGGGAGTAGGGGGACTCCAGGGTGTCCAGGGCAGCCGCAGAGGGGGAAGAGGCAGGGGAGCGCCACTTGAGCACGATGTCGTGCCATGTGTTGGTGCAGTTATGCCACCACCCCCTGTGGTTCCGGGAGATGCAGCTTCTGCATCTGGTACTGGCGCCCGTGTGACCCGGCAGTCCGTTCCATCGACTGCCACGGGCCCAAGGGTAGTGGTAGCTGCAGGTGCAGCTGTGGACACCGCCACCACCCAGGCTCAGGGTCTGCCAGCACAGCCTGCGTTGGCACTTGAGGAGCCCTTGGAAGATTTCCAACAGGCCAGGAGGGAAACCGTAGGGGCACGCAGGGCTGCCCTGACCAAGACACGTGTCCATGGGGCAGTTATGTCATCTGCTGCCCCAAACAGCCGGGTGTTGGCAAGTGCAGGGGCAGATGCACCCAACAACACCCCGGTTGTGAGTCTGCCAACCAGGACAGTTGCGGTCAATGACACTGCCACAGCGGATGTTGCTGCACAGGGTCCATTAGAGGGCACCCAGCTGCCACTGACAGAAGTCAGGCATTTGGTCGTCCCTCCACCTGCCACTCCCTTGGCTCAATCCACCGAACCCAGTGGCCATACTGGTCAGGGCAGCATTAGCCAGCCAGGGTGTGAGCCACAATCCAAGAGGAGGAAGGTTGCACCTGCAGCACAGGCTGGGACCTCACACACAGCCACGACCTCCTGCACGTCGAGGAAGAAGCCTTTCTGCAACCAGGAACTGGACTTCCTCGTGGGCTACGTGCAGGGCCACAGCCGTGACATGCTAGTGGGTGCCAATAGTCAGACTATGGCTGCCCAACGTGATACCCACTGGAAGCAAGTTGCGGAACACGTCAGTGCATTCGGCCATGAGGTGCGCACGGCGCAAGAGTGCAAAAAGCGTTGGAATGACATCCAACGCAGCGCTAAGGCGAAGCGTGCCTCAAATTACAACTTGACTCTGGTGACTGGCGGTGCAGCCAGAGACAAGATGGTCTGTAGCACTTGGGGGTTTTCGTAGCCTGCCACCCCACGACCCCCACTTGTGCCGAGTTGATGTAGTGATACCAACCCTGTGCCTGGCATGACAACACCATCCTCCGGCTCCATTGCGTCATCATCTGAAAAATAGAGAGAAAAAAGGTCACTACACATGTCAGAAGTACACAACACACACACACACACCGACAACATCAGGCAGACATGTGACACACAAAATAGAACCTGGCATGCATGCTGGGTCAACTTGGAATTGCTTCTGTGATCAGACCTGTTGAAAGGTGGCAGTTTGCATTGAAGTGGGTCTATGCAGTGCAGCCAATGTGTATGTTACTCACTACCTACATGTACAAGTACTTCATGGTGTGTGTCAGAAAATGTGAAGGCAGTGCAAGGTCAACTTCAGGCATCACGTGCAATGTGCATTCAATGGGTAGCATATCTACAAGCAAAGCACCCCTCCACCCAAGTGCAAAAGCAGGGATGCCTAGCATGGTATCAAAAGGCTGACCATAGACCTGTGTATTGACAGACAGTGTTGACTAGCATCAACAGCTTCATGTGAGTCAAGTGACAACTGCAAATGATGATGGGACAGTAAGCAGGACACATGATGAAACGTCTGAAGGCCACCCACGTGTGAAGAAGACACTACACCAGTTGGACAGAGTCATTGGCCATTAAACAGGCTGAGGCCTGTGACCCACCCAGATTGTCAGACCCTAAACATGTGTGCAACGCAGTACTGAGCCACAGTTGACATGGGAAGGCTGATGAAATGCCATGCAATGTATGTCACCCAGGATTTGTATTACAGTGATCATCCAGTCAAGGACACATAGCGGCATGCGTGCAATGCACATGAAGCATGAATGGGCCCTCATGTCCCTGCGGGGCATCTGACCTCTGCACAGTACAAGTGAGACACCCTGCATCAAGTACTAAGGCTGTACCACACAGCATATGTCTGGCAGATTGGTTGCGGGAAGTTAGCATGTACACAGAACGCATTAACAGGGAAGTACCCAACGGCAATATTGAAGCAGACCAGTGCAAATAACATCGTGCCTGGGCTGAGAGGAAGATCACCCCACGCTACATGCAGAAGGGCCAGTGAGCTGGAACATGGACCGGAGGGGCATACTGGTAACCAGCATGTGAGTAGGGTGAAAGAGTGTTGATGCGGACAGTCCCCGTCTGCTCCACATGTCCACCATCCAGCAGAGCAGACATGCATCACGGAAGCATTGCATTACTTGCACATCCGAACCATGTACACGTCACATGTAGTGGCAATCATGCACAACACATCCCACAAGTAAAACACACGTCCTCAACAAACACGCATCAACACTCACTGGACTGGGCATCAAAGTCCGGCATCTCTCCCACTCCTTCGACCGATTCAGATGGTATGAACTCTGCAACGAGTGACTCATGCGGAGTGAGGACTTCCTCCTCTGGTGCAGGCGGTAAGTTTATTGTAGAGTGCAGTGTTCTGTTTTTTGTTGTCTGATGGAAGGGATTTTAGGATTGCTGTGTGTGCAGGTCGGTAGGTAAGTTTATGGCAGAGTGCAGTGTTCTGTTTTTTGTTGTCTGATGGAAGGGATTTGTAGATTGCAGTGTGTGCAGGGCTGTAGGTAACTTTATTGCAGAGTGCAGTGTTCTGTTTTTTGTTGTATGATGGAAGGGATTTGTAGATTGCTGTGTGTGCAGGGCTGTAGGTAAGTTTATGGCAGAGTGCAGTGTTCTGTTTGTTTTTGTCTGATGGAAGGGATTTGTAGATTGCTGTGTGTGCAGGGCTGTAGGTAAGTTTATTTTAGAGTGCAGTGTTCTGTTTTTTGTTGTCTGATGGAAGGCATTTGTAGATTGCTGTGTGTGCAGGGCGGTAGGTAAGTTTATGGCAGAGTGCAGTATTCTGTTTTTTGTTGTCTGATGGAAGGGATTTGAGGATTGCTGTGTGTGCAGGGCTGTAGGTAAGTTTATTGCAGAGTGCAGTGTTGTGTTTTTTGTTGTCTGATGGAAGGGATTTCAGGATTGCTGTGTGTGCAGGGCTGTAGGTAAGTTTATTGTAGAGTGCAGTGTTCTGTTTTTTGTTGTCTGATGGAAGGGATTTGAGGATTGCTGTGTGTGCAGGGCTGTAGGTAAGTTTATTGTAGAGTGCAGTGTTGTGTTTTTTGTTGTCTCATAGAAGGGATTTGTAGATTGCTGTGTGTGCAGGGCTGTAGGTAAGTTTATGGCACAGTGCAGTGTTCTGTTCTTTGTTGTCTGATGGAAGGGATTTGTAGATTGCTGCGTGTGCAGGGCGCTAGGTAAGTTTATTTTAGAGTGCAGTGTTCTGTTTTTTGTTGTCTGATGGAAGGGATTTGAGGATTGCTGCGTGTGCAGGGCTGTAGGTAAGTTTATTGTAGAGTGCAGTGTTCTGTTTTTTGTTGTCTGATGGAAGGGATTTGTGGATTGCTGTGTGTGCAGGGCTGTAGGTAAGTTTATTGTAGAGTTCAGTGTTGTGTTTTTTGTTGTCTGATGGAAGGGATGTGAGGATTGCTGTGTGTGCAGGGCTGTAGGTAAGTTTATTTTAGAGTGCAATGTTCTGTTTGTTTTTGTCTGATGGAAGGGATTTGTAGATTGCTGTGTGTGCAGGGCTGTAGGTAAGTTTATTTTAGAGTGCAGTGTTCTGTTTTTTGTTGTCTGATGGAAGGCATTTGTAGATTGCTGTGTGTGCAGGGCGGTAGGTAAGTTTATGGCAGAGTGCAGTATTCTGTTTTTTGTTGTCTGATGGAAGGGATTTGAGGATTGCTGTGTGTGCAGGGCTGTAGGTAAGTTTATTGCAGAGTGCAGTGTTGTGTTTTTTGTTGTCTGATGGAAGGAATTTCAGGATTGCTGTGTGTGCAGGGCTGTAGGTAAGTTTATTGTAGAGTGCAGTGTTCTGTTTTTTGTTGTCTGATGGAAGGGATTTGAGGATTGCTGTGTGTGCAGGGCTGTAGGTAAGTTTATTGTAGAGTGCAGTGTTCTGTTTTTTGTTGTCTTATGGAAGGGATTTGTGGATTGCTGTGTGTGCAGGGCTGTAGGTAAGTTTATTGTAGAGTGCAGTGTTGTGTTTTTTGTTGTCTCATAGAAGGGATTTGTAGATTGCTGTGTGTGCAGGGCTGTAGGTAAGTTTATGGCACAGTGCAGTGTTCTGTTCTTTGTTGTCTGATGGAAGGGATTTGTAGATTGCTGCGTGTGCAGGGCGCTAGGTAAGTTTATTTTAGAGTGCAGTGTACTGTTTTTTGTTGTCTGATGGAAGGGATTTGAGGATTGCTGCGTGTGCAGGGCTGTAGGTAAGTTTATTGTAGAGTGCAGTGTTCTGTTTTTTGTTGTCTGATGGAAGGGATTTGTGGATTGCTGTGTGTGCAGGGCTGTAGGTAAGTTTATTTTAGAGTGCAATGTTCTGTTTGTTTTTGTCTGATGGAAGGGATTTGTAGATTGCTGTGTGTGCAGCGCTGTAGGTAAGTTTATTTTAGAGTGCAGTGTTCTGTTTTTTGTTGTCTGATGGAAGGGATTTGAGGATTGCTGTGTGTGCAGGGCGGTAGGTAAGTTTATTTTAGAGTGCAGTGTTCTGTTTTTTGTTGTCTGATGGAAGGGATTTGTAGATTGCTGTGTGTGCAGGGCGGTAGGTAAGTTTATTGTAGAGTGCAGTGTTGTGTTTTTTGTTGTCTGATGGAAGGGATTTGAGGATTGCTGTGTGTGCAGGGCTGTAGGTAAGTTTATTGTAGAGTGCAGTGTTCTGTTTTTTGTTGTCTGATGGAAGGGATTTGTGGATTGCTGTGTGTGCAGGGCTGTAGGTAAGTTTATTGTAGAGTGCAGTGTTCTGTTTTTTGTTGTCTGATGGAAGGGATTTGTGGATTGCTGTGTGTGCAGGGCTGTAGGTAAGTTTATGGCAGAGTGCAGTGTTGTGTTTTTTGTTGTCTGATGGAAGGGATTTGTAGATTGCTGTGTGTGCAGGGCTGTAGGTAAGTTTATGGCACAGTGCAGTGTTCTGTTCTTTGTTGTCTGATGGAAGGGATTTGTAGATTGCTGCGTGTGCAGGGCGCTAGGTAAGTTTATTTTAGAGTGCAGTGTTCTGTTTTTTGTTGTCTGATGGAAGGGATTTGAGGATTGCTGTGTGTGCAGGGCTATAGGTAAGTTTATTGTAGAGTGCAGTGTTCTGTTTTTTGTTGTCTGATGGAAGGGATTTGAGGATTGCTGTGTGTGCAGGGCTGTAGGTAAGTTTATTGTAGAGTGCAGTGTTCTGTTTTTTGTTGTCTGATGGAAGGGATTTGTGGATTGCTGTGTGTGCAGGGCTGTAGGTAAGTTTATTGTAGAGTGCAGTGTTGTGTTTTTTGTTGTCTGATAGAAGGGATTTGTAGATTGCTGTGTGTGCAGGGCTGTAGGTAAGTTTATGGCACAGTGCAGTGTTCTGTTCTTTGTTGTCTGATGGAAGGGATTTGTAGATTGCTGCGTGTGCAGGGCGCTAGGTAAGTTTATTGTAGAGTGCAGTGTTCTGTTTTTTGTTGTCTGATGGAAGGGATTTGTGGATTGCTGTGTGTGCAGGGCTGTAGGTAAGTTTATTGTAGAGTGCAGTGTTGTGTTTTTTGTTGTCTGATGGAAGGGATGTGAGGATTGCTGTGTGTGCAGGGCTGTAGGTAAGTTTATTTTAGAGTGCAATGTTCTGTTTGTTTTTGTCTGATGGAAGGGATTTGTAGATTGCTGTGTGTGCAGGGCTGTAGGTAAGTTTATTTTAGAGTGCAGTGTTCTGTTTTTTGTTGTCTGATGGAAGGCATTTGTAGATTGCTGTGTGTGCAGGGCGGTAGGTAAGTTTATGGCAGAGTGCAGTATTCTGTTTTTTGTTGTCTGATGGAAGGGATTTGAGGATTGCTGTGTGTGCAGGGCTGTAGGTAAGTTTATTGCAGAGTGCAGTGTTGTGTTTTTTGTTGTCTGATGGAAGGAATTTCAGGATTGCTGTGTGTGCAGGGCTGTAGGTAAGTTTATTGTAGAGTGCAGTGCTCTGTTTTTTGTTGTCTGATGGAAGGGATTTGAGGATTGCTGTGTGTGCAGGGCTGTAGGTAAGTTTATTGTAGAGTGCAGTGTTCTGTTTTTTGTTGTCTTATGGAAGGGATTTGTGGATTGCTGTGTGTGCAGGGCTGTAGGTAAGTTTATTGTAGAGTGCAGTGTTGTGTTTTTTGTTGTCTCATAGAAGGGATTTGTAGATTGCTGTGTGTGCAGGGCTGTAGGTAAGTTTATGGCACAGTGCAGTGTTCTGTTCTTTGTTGTCTGATGGAAGGGATTTGTAGATTGCTGCGTGTGCAGGGCGCTAGGTAAGTTTATTTTAGAGTGCAGTGTACTGTTTTTTGTTGTCTGATGGAAGGGATTTGAGGATTGCTGCGTGTGCAGGGCTGTAGGTAAGTTTATTGTAGAGTGCAGTGTTCTGTTTTTTGTTGTCTGATGGAAGGGATTTGTGGATTGCTGTGTGTGCAGGGCTGTAGGTAAGTTTATTGTAGAGTGCAGTGTTGTGTTTTTTGTTGTCTGATGGAAGGGATGTGAGGATTGCTGTGTGTGCAGGGCTGTAGGTAAGTTTATTTTAGAGTGCAATGTTCTGTTTGTTTTTGTCTGATGGAAGGGATTTGTAGATTGCTGTGTGTGCAGCGCTGTAGGTAAGTTTATTTTAGAGTGCAGTGTTCTGTTTTTTGTTGTCTGATGGAAGGCATTTGTAGATTGCTGTGTGTGCAGGGCGGTAGGTAAGTTTATGGCAGAGTGCAGTATTCTGTTTTTTGTTGTCTGATGGAAGGGATTTGAGGATTGCTGTGTGTGCAGGGCTGTAGGTAAGTTTATTGCAGAGTGCAGTGTTGTGTTTTTTGTTGTCTGATGGAAGGGATTTGAGGATTGCTGTGTGTGCAGGGCTGTAGGTAAGTTTATTGTAGAGTGCAGTGTTCTGTTTTTTGTTTTCTGATGGAAGGCATTTGAGGATTGCTGTGTGTGCAGGGGTGTAGGTAAGTTTATTGTAGAGTGCAGTGTTCTGTTTTTTGTTGTCTGATAGAAGGGATTTGTAGATTGCTGTGTGTGCAGGGCTGTAGGTAAGTTTATTTTAGAGTGCAGTGTTCTGTTTTTTGTTGTCTGATGGAAGGGATTTGAGGATTGCTGCGTGTGCAGGGCTGTAGGTAATTTTATTGTAGAGTGCAGTGTTCTGTTTTTTGTTGTCTGATGGAAGGCAATTGTAGATTTCTGCGTGTGCAGGGCTGTAGGTAGGTTTATTGTAGAGTGCAGTGTTGTGTTTTTTGTTGTGTGATGAAGGGATTTGTAGATTGCTGGGTGTTCAGGGCGGTAGGTAAGTTTATGGCAGAGTGCAGTGTTCTGTTTTTTGTTGTCTGATGGAAGGGATTTGTAGATTGCTGCGTGTGCAGGGCTGTAGGTAAGTTTATTTTAGAGTGCAGTGTTCTGTTTTTTGTTGTCTGATGGAAGGGATTTGAGGATTGCTGTGTGTGCAGGGCTGTAGGTAATTTTATTGTAGAGTGCAGTGTTCTGTTTTTTGTTGTCTGATGGAAGGCAATTGTAGATTTCTGCGTGTGCAGGGCTGTAGGTAGGTTTATTGTAGAGTGCAGTGTTGTGTTTTTTGTTGTGTGATGGAAGGGATTTGTAGATTGCTGGGTGTTCAGGGCGGTAGGTAAGTTTATGGCAGAGTGCAGTGTTCTGTTTTTTGTTGTCTGATGGAAGGGATTTGAGGATTGCTGTGTGTGCAGGGCTGTAGGTAAGTTTATTGTAGAGTGCAGTTTTGTGTTTTTTGTTGTCTGATGGAAGGGATTTGTAGATTGCTGTGTGTGCAGGGCTGTAGGTAAGTTTATTTTAGAGTGCAGTGTTCTGTTTTTTGTTGTCTGATGGAAGGGATTTGAGGATTGCTGTGTGTGCAGGGCGGTAGGTAAGTTTATTTTAGAGTGCAGTGTTCTGTTTTTTGTTGTCTGATGGAAGGGATTTGTAGATTGCTGTGTGTGCAGGGCGGTAGGTAAGTTTATGGCAGAGTGCAGTGTTGTGTTTTTTGTTGTCTGATGGAAGGGATTTGAGGATTGCTGTGTGTGCAGGGCTGTAGGTAAGTTTATTTTAGAGTGCAGTGTTCTGGTTTTTGTTGTCTGATGGAAGGGATTTGTAGATTGCTGTGTGTGCAGGGCGGTAGGTAAGTTTATTTTAGAGTGCAGTGTTCTGTTTTTTGTTGTCTGATGGAAGGGATTTGAGGATTGCTGTGTGCGCAGGGCTGTAGGTAAGTTTATTGCAGAGTGCAGTGTTCTGTTTTCTGTTGTCTGATGGAAGAGATTTGTAGATTGCTTTGTGTGCAGGGCTGTAGGTAAGTTTATGGCAGAGTGCAGTATTCAGTTTTTTGTTGTCTGATGGAAGGGATTTGAGGATTGCTGTGTGTGCAGGGCTGTAGGTAAGTTTATGGCAGAGTGCAGTGTTCTGTTTTTTGTTGTCTGATGGAAGGGATTTGAGGATTTCTGTGTGTGCAGGCTGTAGGTAAGTTTATTGTAGAGTGCAGTGTTCTGTTTTTTGTTGTCTGATGGAAAGGATTTGAGGATTGCTCAGTGTGCAGGGCTGTAGGTAAGTTTATTTTAGAGTGCAGTGTTCTGTTTTTTGTTGTCTGATGGAAGGGATTTGAGGATTGCTGTGTGTGCAGGGCGGTAGGTAAGTTTATTTTAGAGTGCAGTGTTCTGTTTTTTGTTGTCTGATGGAAGGGATTTGTAGATTGCTGTGTGTGCAGGGCGGTAGGTAAATTTATGGCAGAGTGCAGTGTTCTGTTTTTTGTTGTCTGATGGAAGGGATTTGAGGATTGCTGTGTGTGCAGGGCTGTAGGTAAGTTTATTTTAGAGTGCGTTGTTCTGTTTTTTGTTGTCTGATGGAAGGGATTTGTAGATTGCTATGTGTGCAGGGCGGTAGGTAAGTTTATTTTAGAGTGCAGTGTTCTGTTTTTTGTTGTCTGATGGAAGGGATTTGAGGATTGCTGTGTGTGCAGGGCTGTAGGTAAGTTTATTGCAGAGTGCAGTGTTCTGTTTTCTGTTGTCTGATGGAAGAGATTTGTAGATTGCTGTGTGTGCAGGGCTGTAGGTAAGTTTATGGCAGAGTGCAGTATTCAGTTTTTTGTTGTCTGATGAAAGGGATTTGAGGATTGCTGTGTGTGCAGGGCTGTAGGTAAGTTTATGGCAGAGTGCAGTGTTCTGTTTATTGTTGTCTGATGGAAGGGATTTGAGGATTGCTGTGTGTGCAGGGCTGTAGGTAAGTTTATTTTAGAGTGCAGTTTTCTGTTTTTTGTTGTCTGATGGAAGGGATTTGAGGATTGCTGTGTGTGCAGGCTGTAGGTAAGTTTATTGTAGAGTACATTGTTCTGTTTTTTGTTGTCTGATGGAAGGGATTTGAGGATTGCTCAGTGTGCAGGGCTGTAGGCAAGTTTATTTTAGAGTGCAGTGTTCTGTTTTTTGTTGTCTGATGGAAGGCATTTGTAGATTGCTGTGTGTGCAGGGCGGTAGGTAAGTTTATGGCAGAGTGCAGTATTCTGTTTTTTGTTGTCTGATGGAAGGGATTTGAGGATTGCTGTGTGTGCAGGGCTGTAGGTAAATTTATTGCAGAGTGCAGTGTTGTGTTTTTTGTTGTCTGATGGAAGGGATTTCAGGATTGCTGTGTGTGCAGGGCTGTAGGTAAGTTTATTGTAGAGTGCAGTGTTCTGTTTTTTGTTGTCTGATGGAAGGGATTTGAGGATTGCTGTGTGTGCAGGGCTGTAGGTAAGTTTATTGTAGAGTGCAGTGTTCTGTTTTTTGTTGTCTTATGGAAGGGATTTGTGGATTGCTGTGTGTGCAGGGCTGTAGGTAAGTTTATTGTAGAGTGCAGTGTTGTGTTTTTTGTTGTCTGATAGAAGGGATTTGTAGATTGCTGTGTGTGCAGGGCTGTAGGTAAGTTTATGGCACAGTACAGTGTTCTGTTCTTTGTTGTCTGATGGAAGGGATTTGTAGATTGCTGCGTGTGCAGGGCTGTAGGTAAGTTTATTTTAGAGTGCAGTGTTCTGTTTTTTGTTGTCTGATGGAAGGGATTTGAGGATTGCTGCGTGTGCAGGGCTGTAGATAAGTTTATTGTAGAGTGCAGTGTTCTGTTTTTTGTTGTCTGATGGAAGGGATTTGTGGATTGCTGTGTGTGCAGGGCTGTAGGTACGTTTATTGTAGAGTGCAGTGTTGTGTTTTTTGTTGTCTGATGGAAGGGATGTGAGGATTGCTGTGTGTGCAGGGCTGTAGGTAAGTTTATTTTAGAGTGCAATGTTCTGTTTGTTTTTGTCTGTTGGAAGGGATTTGTAGATTGCTGTGTGTGCAGGGCTGTAGGTAAGTTTATTTTAGAGTGCAGTGTTCTGTTTTTTGTTGTCTGATGGAAGGCATTTGTAGATTGCTGTGTGTGTAGGGCGGTAGGTAAGTTTATGGCAGAGTGCAGTATTCTGTTTTTTGTTGTCTGATGGAAGGGATTTGAGGATTGCTGTGTGTGCAGGGCTGTAGGTAAGTTTATTGCAGAGTGCAGTGTTGTGTTTTTTGTTGTCTGATGGAAGGGATTTGAGGATTGCTGTGTGTGCAGGGCTGTAGGTAAGTTTATTGTAGAGTGCAGTGTTCTGTTTTTTGTTGTCTGATGGAAGGGATTTGAGGATTGCTGTGTGTGCAGGGCTGTAGGTAAGTTTATTGTAGAGTGCAGTGTTCTGTTTTTTGTTGTCTGATGGAAGGGATTTGTGGATTGCTGTGTGTGCAGGGCTGTAGGTAAGTTTTATTGTAGAGTGCAGTGTTGTGTTTTTTGTTGTCTGATAGAAGGGATTTGTAGATTGCTGTGTGTGCAGGGCTGTAGGTAAGTTTATGGCACAGTACAGTGTTCTCTTCTTTGTTGTCTGATGGAAGGGATGTGAGGATTGCTGTGTGTGCAGGGCTGTAGGTAAGTTTATTTTAGAGTGCAATGTTCTGTTTGTTTTTGTCTGTTGGAAGGGATTTGTAGATTGCTGTGTGTGCAGGGCTGTAGGTAAGTTTATTTTAGAGTGCAGTGTTCTGTTTTTGTTGTCTGATGGAAGGGATTTGAGGATTGCTGCGTGTGCAGGGCTGTAGGTAAGTTTATTGTAGAGTGCAGTGTTCTGTTTTTTGTTGTCTGATGGAAGGGATTTGTGGATTGCTGTGTGTGCAGGGCTGTAGGTAAGTTTATTGTAGAGTGCAGTGTTGTGTTTTTTGTTGTCTGATGGAAGGGATGTGAGGATTGCTGTGTGTGCAGGGCTGTAGGTAATTTTATTGTAGAGTGCAGTGTTCTGTTTTTTGTTGTCTGATGGAAGGCAATTGTAGATTTCTGCGTGTGCAGGGCTGTAGGTAGGTTTATTGTAGAGTGCAGTGTTGTGTTTTTTGTTGTCTGATGGAAGGGATTTGTAGATTGCTGGGTGTTCAGGGCGGTAGGTAAGTTTATGGCAGAGTGCAGTGTTCTGTTTTTTGTTGTCTGATGGAAGAGATTTGAGGATTGCTGTGTGTGCAGGGCTGTAGGTAAGTTTATTGTAGAGTGCAGTTTTGTGTTTTTTGTTGTCTGATGGAAGGGATTTGTAGATTGCTGTGTGTGCAGGGCTGTAGGTAAGTTTATTTTAGAGTGCAGTGTTCTGTTTTTTGTTGTCTGATGGAAGGGATTTGAGGATTGCTGTGTGTGCAGGGCGGTAGGTAAGTTTATTTTAGAGTGCAGTGTTCTGTTTTTTGTTGTCTGATGGAAGGGATTTGAGGATTGCTGTGTGCGCAGGGCTGTAGGTAAGTTTATTGTAGAGTGCAGTGTTCTGTTTTTTGTTGTCTTATGGAAGGGATTTGTGGATTGCTGTGTGTGCAGGGCTGTAGGTAAGTTTATTGTAGAGTGCAGTGTTGTGTTTTTTGTTGTCTCATAGAAGGGATTTGTAGATTGCTGTGTGTGCAGGGCTGTAGGTAAGTTTATGGCACAGTGCAGTGTTCTGTTCTTTGTTGTCTGATGGAAGGGATTTGTAGATTGCTGCGTGTGCAGGGCGCTAGGTAAGTTTATTTTAGAGTGCAGTGTACTGTTTTTTGTTGTCTGATGGAAGGGATTTGAGGATTGCTGCGTGTGCAGGGCTGTAGGTAAGTTTATTGTAGAGTGCAGTGTTCTGTTTTTTGTTGTCTGATGGAAGGGATTTGTGGATTGCTGTGTGTGCAGGGCTGTAGGTAAGTTTATTGTAGAGTGCAGTGTTGTGTTTTTTGTTGTCTGATGGAAGGGATGTGAGGATTGCTGTGTGTGCAGGGCTGTAGGTAAGTTTATTTTAGAGTGCAATGTTCTGTTTGTTTTTGTCTGATGGAAGGGATTTGTAGATTGCTGTGTGTGCAGCGCTGTAGGTAAGTTTATTTTAGAGTGCAGTGTTCTGTTTTTTGTTGTCTGATGGAAGGGATTTGAGGATTGCTGTGTGTGCAGGGCGGTAGGTAAGTTTATTTTAGAGTGCAGTGTTCTGTTTTTTGTTGTCTGATGGAAGGGATTTGTAGATTGCTGTGTGTGCAGGGCGGTAGGTAAGTTTATTGTAGAGTGCAGTGTTGTGTTTTTTGTTGTCTGATGGAAGGGATTTGAGGATTGCTGTGTGTGCAGGGCTGTAGGTAAGTTTATTGTAGAGTGCAGTGTTCTGTTTTTTGTTGTCTGATGGAAGGGATTTGTGGATTGCTGTGTGTGCAGGGCTGTAGGTAAGTTTATTGTAGAGTGCAGTGTTCTGTTTTTTGTTGTCTGATGGAAGGGATTTGTGGATTGCTGTGTGTGCAGGGCTGTAGGTAAGTTTATGGCAGAGTGCAGTGTTGTGTTTTTTGTTGTCTGATGGAAGGGATTTGTAGATTGCTGTGTGTGCAGGGCTGTAGGTAAGTTTATGGCACAGTGCAGTGTTCTGTTCTTTGTTGTCTGATGGAAGGGATTTGTAGATTGCTGCGTGTGCAGGGCGCTAGGTAAGTTTATTTTAGAGTGCAGTGTTCTGTTTTTTGTTGTCTGATGGAAGGGATTTGAGGATTGCTGTGTGTGCAGGGCTGTAGGTAAGTTTATTGTAGAGTGCAGTGTTCTGTTTTTTGTTGTCTGATGGAAGGGATTTGAGGATTGCTGTGTGTGCAGGGCTGTAGGTAAGTTTATTGTAGAGTGCAGTGTTCTGTTTTTTGTTGTCTGATGGAAGGGATTTGTGGATTGCTGTGTGTGCAGGGCTGTAGGTAAGTTTATTGTAGAGTGCAGTGTTGTGTTTTTTGTTGTCTGATAGAAGGGATTTGTAGATTGCTGTGTGTGCAGGGCTGTAGGTAAGTTTATGGCACAGTGCAGTGTTCTGTTCTTTGTTGTCTGATGGAAGGGATTTGTAGATTGCTGCGTGTGCAGGGCGCTAGGTAAGTTTATTGTAGAGTGCAGTGTTCTGTTTTTTGTTGTCTGATGGAAGGGATTTGTGGATTGCTGTGTGTGCAGGGCTGTAGGTAAGTTTATTGTAGAGTGCAGTGTTGTGTTTTTTGTTGTCTGATGGAAGGGATGTGAGGATTGCTGTGTGTGCAGGGCTGTAGGTAAGTTTATTTTAGAGTGCAATGTTCTGTTTGTTTTTGTCTGATGGAAGGGATTTGTAGATTGCTGTGTGTGCAGGGCTGTAGGTAAGTTTATTTTAGAGTGCAGTGTTCTGTTTTTTGTTGTCTGATGGAAGGCATTTGTAGATTGCTGTGTGTGCAGGGCGGTAGGTAAGTTTATGGCAGAGTGCAGTATTCTGTTTTTTGTTGTCTGATGGAAGGGATTTGAGGATTGCTGTGTGTGCAGGGCTGTAGGTAAGTTTATTGCAGAGTGCAGTGTTGTGTTTTTTGTTGTCTGATGGAAGGAATTTCAGGATTGCTGTGTGTGCAGGGCTGTAGGTAAGTTTATTGTAGAGTGCAGTGCTCTGTTTTTTGTTGTCTGATGGAAGGGATTTGAGGATTGCTGTGTGTGCAGGGCTGTAGGTAAGTTTATTGTAGAGTGCAGTGTTCTGTTTTTTGTTGTCTTATGGAAGGGATTTGTGGATTGCTGTGTGTGCAGGGCTGTAGGTAAGTTTATTGTAGAGTGCAGTGTTGTGTTTTTTGTTGTCTCATAGAAGGGATTTGTAGATTGCTGTGTGTGCAGGGCTGTAGGTAAGTTTATGGCACAGTGCAGTGTTCTGTTCTTTGTTGTCTGATGGAAGGGATTTGTAGATTGCTGCGTGTGCAGGGCGCTAGGTAAGTTTATTTTAGAGTGCAGTGTACTGTTTTTTGTTGTCTGATGGAAGGGATTTGAGGATTGCTGCGTGTGCAGGGCTGTAGGTAAGTTTATTGTAGAGTGCAGTGTTCTGTTTTTTGTTGTCTGATGGAAGGGATTTGTGGATTGCTGTGTGTGCAGGGCTGTAGGTAAGTTTATTGTAGAGTGCAGTGTTGTGTTTTTTGTTGTCTGATGGAAGGGATGTGAGGATTGCTGTGTGTGCAGGGCTGTAGGTAAGTTTATTTTAGAGTGCAATGTTCTGTTTGTTTTTGTCTGATGGAAGGGATTTGTAGATTGCTGTGTGTGCAGCGCTGTAGGTAAGTTTATTTTAGAGTGCAGTGTTCTGTTTTTTGTTGTCTGATGGAAGGCATTTGTAGATTGCTGTGTGTGCAGGGCGGTAGGTAAGTTTATGGCAGAGTGCAGTATTCTGTTTTTTGTTGTCTGATGGAAGGGATTTGAGGATTGCTGTGTGTGCAGGGCTGTAGGTAAGTTTATTGCAGAGTGCAGTGTTGTGTTTTTTGTTGTCTGATGGAAGGGATTTGAGGATTGCTGTGTGTGCAGGGCTGTAGGTAAGTTTATTGTAGAGTGCAGTGTTCTGTTTTTTGTTTTCTGATGGAAGGCATTTGAGGATTGCTGTGTGTGCAGGGGTGTAGGTAAGTTTATTGTAGAGTGCAGTGTTCTGTTTTTTGTTGTCTGATAGAAGGGATTTGTAGATTGCTGTGTGTGCAGGGCTGTAGGTAAGTTTATTTTAGAGTGCAGTGTTCTGTTTTTTGTTGTCTGATGGAAGGGATTTGAGGATTGCTGCGTGTGCAGGGCTGTAGGTAATTTTATTGTAGAGTGCAGTGTTCTGTTTTTTGTTGTCTGATGGAAGGCAATTGTAGATTTCTGCGTGTGCAGGGCTGTAGGTAGGTTTATTGTAGAGTGCAGTGTTGTGTTTTTTGTTGTGTGATGAAGGGATTTGTAGATTGCTGGGTGTTCAGGGCGGTAGGTAAGTTTATGGCAGAGTGCAGTGTTCTGTTTTTTGTTGTCTGATGGAAGGGATTTGTAGATTGCTGCGTGTGCAGGGCTGTAGGTAAGTTTATTTTAGAGTGCAGTGTTCTGTTTTTTGTTGTCTGATGGAAGGGATTTGAGGATTGCTGTGTGTGCAGGGCTGTAGGTAATTTTATTGTAGAGTGCAGTGTTCTGTTTTTTGTTGTCTGATGGAAGGCAATTGTAGATTTCTGCGTGTGCAGGGCTGTAGGTAGGTTTATTGTAGAGTGCAGTGTTGTGTTTTTTGTTGTGTGATGGAAGGGATTTGTAGATTGCTGGGTGTTCAGGGCGGTAGGTAAGTTTATGGCAGAGTGCAGTGTTCTGTTTTTTGTTGTCTGATGGAAGGGATTTGAGGATTGCTGTGTGTGCAGGGCTGTAGGTAAGTTTATTGTAGAGTGCAGTTTTGTGTTTTTCGTTGTCTGATGGAAGGGATTTGTAGATTGCTGTGTGTGCAGGGCTGTAGGTAAGTTTATTTTAGAGTGCAGTGTTCTGTTTTTTGTTGTCTGATGGAAGGGATTTGAGGATTGCTGTGTGTGCAGGGCGGTAGGTAAGTTTATTTTAGAGTGCAGTGTTCTGTTTTTTGTTGTCTGATGGAAGGGATTTGTAGATTGCTGTGTGTGCAGGGCGGTAGGTAAGTTTATGGCAGAGTGCAGTGTTGTGTTTTTTGTTGTCTGATGGAAGGGATTTGAGGATTGCTGTGTGTGCAGGGCTGTAGGTAAGTTTATTTTAGAGTGCAGTGTTCTGGTTTTTGTTGTCTGATGGAAGGGATTTGTAGATTGCTGTGTGTGCAGGGCGGTAGGTAAGTTTATTTTAGAGTGCAGTGTTCTGTTTTTTGTTGTCTGATGGAAGGGATTTGAGGATTGCTGTGTGCGCAGGGCTGTAGGTAAGTTTATTGCAGAGTGCAGTGTTCTGTTTTCTGTTGTCTGATGGAAGAGATTTGTAGATTGCTTTGTGTGCAGGGCTGTAGGTAAGTTTATGGCAGAGTGCAGTATTCAGTTTTTTGTTGTCTGATGGAAGGGATTTGAGGATTGCTGTGTGTGCAGGGCTGTAGGTAAGTTTATGGCAGAGTGCAGTGTTCTGTTTTTTGTTGTCTGATGGAAGGGATTTGAGGATTTCTGTGTGTGCAGGCTGTAGGTAAGTTTATTGTAGAGTGCAGTGTTCTGTTTTTTGTTGTCTGATGGAAAGGATTTGAGGATTGCTCAGTGTGCAGGGCTGTAGGTAAGTTTATTTTAGAGTGCAGTGTTCTGTTTTTTGTTGTCTGATGGAAGGGATTTGAGGATTGCTGTGTGTGCAGGGCGGTAGGTAAGTTTATTTTAGAGTGCAGTGTTCTGTTTTTTGTTGTCTGATGGAAGGGATTTGTAGATTGCTGTGTGTGCAGGGCGGTAGGTAAATTTATGGCAGAGTGCAGTGTTCTGTTTTTTGTTGTCTGATGGAAGGGATTTGAGGATTGCTGTGTGTGCAGGGCTGTAGGTAAGTTTATTTTAGAGTGCGTTGTTCTGTTTTTTGTTGTCTGATGGAAGGGATTTGTAGATTGCTATGTGTGCAGGGCGGTAGGTAAGTTTATTTTAGAGTGCAGTGTTCTGTTTTTTGTTGTCTGATGGAAGGGATTTGAGGATTGCTGTGTGTGCAGGGCTGTAGGTAAGTTTATTGCAGAGTGCAGTGTTCTGTTTTCTGTTGTCTGATGGAAGAGATTTGTAGATTGCTGTGTGTGCAGGGCTGTAGGTAAGTTTATGGCAGAGTGCAGTATTCAGTTTTTTGTTGTCTGATGAAAGGGATTTGAGGATTGCTGTGTGTGCAGGGCTGTAGGTAAGTTTATGGCAGAGTGCAGTGTTCTGTTTATTGTTGTCTGATGGAAGGGATTTGAGGATTGCTGTGTGTGCAGGGCTGTAGGTAAGTTTATTTTAGAGTGCAGTTTTCTGTTTTTTGTTGTCTGATGGAAGGGATTTGAGGATTGCTGTGTGTGCAGGCTGTAGGTAAGTTTATTGTAGAGTACATTGTTCTGTTTTTTGTTGTCTGATGGAAGGGATTTGAGGATTGCTCAGTGTGCAGGGCTGTAGGCAAGTTTATTTTAGAGTGCAGTGTTCTGTTTTTTGTTGTCTGATGGAAGGCATTTGTAGATTGCTGTGTGTGCAGGGCGGTAGGTAAGTTTATGGCAGAGTGCAGTATTCTGTTTTTTGTTGTCTGATGGAAGGGATTTGAGGATTGCTGTGTGTGCAGGGCTGTAGGTAAATTTATTGCAGAGTGCAGTGTTGTGTTTTTTGTTGTCTGATGGAAGGGATTTCAGGATTGCTGTGTGTGCAGGGCTGTAGGTAAGTTTATTGTAGAGTGCAGTGTTCTGTTTTTTGTTGTCTGATGGAAGGGATTTGAGGATTGCTGTGTGTGCAGGGCTGTAGGTAAGTTTATTGTAGAGTGCAGTGTTCTGTTTTTTGTTGTCTTATGGAAGGGATTTGTGGATTGCTGTGTGTGCAGGGCTGTAGGTAAGTTTATTGTAGAGTGCAGTGTTGTGTTTTTTGTTGTCTGATAGAAGGGATTTGTAGATTGCTGTGTGTGCAGGGCTGTAGGTAAGTTTATGGCACAGTGCAGTGTTCTGTTCTTTGTTGTCTGATGGAAGGGATTTGTAGATTGCTGCGTGTGCAGGGCTGTAGGTAAGTTTATTTTAGAGTGCAGTGTTCTGTTTTTTGTTGTCTGATGGAAGGGATTTGAGGATTGCTGCGTGTGCAGGGCTGTAGATAAGTTTATTGTAGAGTGCAGTGTTCTGTTTTTTGTTGTCTGATGGAAGGGATT
This sequence comes from Ambystoma mexicanum, assembly GCF_040938575.1. Classification (NCBI taxonomy): domain Eukaryota; kingdom Metazoa; phylum Chordata; class Amphibia; order Caudata; family Ambystomatidae; genus Ambystoma; species Ambystoma mexicanum. The sequence continues at coordinate 1,228,783,360 of NC_090926.1, forward strand.
TGTGGATTGCTGTGTGTGCAGGGCTGTAGGTACGTTTATTGTAGAGTGCAGTGTTGTGTTTTTTGTTGTCTGATGGAAGGGATGTGAGGATTGCTGTGTGTGCAGGGCTGTAGGTAAGTTTATTTTAGAGTGCAATGTTCTGTTTGTTTTTGTCTGTTGGAAGGGATTTGTAGATTGCTGTGTGTGCAGGGCTGTAGGTAAGTTTATTTTAGAGTGCAGTGTTCTGTTTTTTGTTGTCTGATGGAAGGCATTTGTAGATTGCTGTGTGTGTAGGGCGGTAGGTAAGTTTATGGCAGAGTGCAGTATTCTGTTTTTTGTTGTCTGATGGAAGGGATTTGAGGATTGCTGTGTGTGCAGGGCTGTAGGTAAGTTTATTGCAGAGTGCAGTGTTGTGTTTTTTGTTGTCTGATGGAAGGGATTTGAGGATTGCTGTGTGTGCAGGGCTGTAGGTAAGTTTATTGTAGAGTGCAGTGTTCTGTTTTTTGTTGTCTGATGGAAGGGATTTGAGGATTGCTGTGTGTGCAGGGCTGTAGGTAAGTTTATTGTAGAGTGCAGTGTTCTGTTTTTTGTTGTCTGATGGAAGGGATTTGTGGATTGCTGTGTGTGCAGGGCTGTAGGTAAGTTTTATTGTAGAGTGCAGTGTTGTGTTTTTTGTTGTCTGATAGAAGGGATTTGTAGATTGCTGTGTGTGCAGGGCTGTAGGTAAGTTTATGGCACAGTCCAGTGTTCTCTTCTTTGTTGTCTGATGGAAGGGATGTGAGGATTGCTGTGTGTGCAGGGCTGTAGGTAAGTTTATTTTAGAGTGCAATGTTCTGTTTGTTTTTGTCTGTTGGAAGGGATTTGTAGATTGCTGTGTGTGCAGGGCTGTAGGTAAGTTTATTTTAGAGTGCAGTGTTCTGTTTTTGTTGTCTGATGGAAGGGATTTGAGGATTGCTGCGTGTGCAGGGCTGTAGGTAAGTTTATTGTAGAGTGCAGTGTTCTGTTTTTTGTTGTCTGATGGAAGGGATTTGTGGATTGCTGTGTGTGCAGGGCTGTAGGTAAGTTTATTGTAGAGTGCAGTGTTGTGTTTTTTGTTGTCTGATGGAAGGGATGTGAGGATTGCTGTGTGTGCAGGGCTGTAGGTAATTTTATTGTAGAGTGCAGTGTTCTGTTTTTTGTTGTCTGATGGAAGGCAATTGTAGATTTCTGCGTGTGCAGGGCTGTAGGTAGGTTTATTGTAGAGTGCAGTGTTGTGTTTTTTGTTGTCTGATGGAAGGGATTTGTAGATTGCTGGGTGTTCAGGGCGGTAGGTAAGTTTATGGCAGAGTGCAGTGTTCTGTTTTTTGTTGTCTGATGGAAGAGATTTGAGGATTGCTGTGTGTGCAGGGCTGTAGGTAAGTTTATTGTAGAGTGCAGTTTTGTGTTTTTTGTTGTCTGATGGAAGGGATTTGTAGATTGCTGTGTGTGCAGGGCTGTAGGTAAGCTTATTTTAGAGTGCAGTGTTCTGTTTTTTGTTGTCTGATGGAAGGGATTTGAGGATTGCTGTGTGTGCAGGGCGGTAGGTAAGTTTATTTTAGAGTGCAGTGTTCTGTTTTTTGTTGTCTGATGGAAGGGATTTGAGGATTGCTGTGTGCGCAGGGCTGTAGGTAAGTTTATTGCAGAGTGCAGTGTTCTGTTTTCTGTTGTCTGATGGAAGAGATTTGTAGATTGCTTTGTGTGCAGGGCTGTAGGTAAGTTTATGGCAGAGTGCAGTATTCAGTTTTTTGTTGTCTGATGGAAGGGATTTGAGGATTGCTGTGTGTGCAGGGCTGTAGGTAAGTTTATGGCAGAGTGCAGTGTTCTGTTTTTTGTTGTCTGATGGAAGGGATTTGAGGAATGCTGTGTGTGCACGGCTGTAGGTAAGTTTATTTTAGAGTGCAGTGTTCTGTTTTTTGTTGTCTGATGGAAGGGATTTGAGGATTTCTGTGTGTGCAGGCTGTAGGTAAGTTTATTGTAGAGTGCAGTGTTCTGTTTTTTGTTGTCTGATGGAAAGGATTTGAGGATTGCTCAGTGTGCAGGGCTGTAGGTAAGTTTATTTTAGAGTGCAGTGTTCTGTTTTTTGTTGTCTGATGGAAGGGATTTGAGGATTGCTGTGTGTGCAGGGCGGTAGGTAAGTTTATTTTAGAGTGCAGTGTTCTGTTTTTTGTTGTCTGATGGAAGGGATTTGTAGATTGCTGTGTGTGCAGGGCGGTAGGTAAGTTTATGGCAGAGTGCAGTGTTCTGTTTTTTGTTGTCTGATGGAAGGGATTTGAGGATTGCTGTGTGTGCAGGGCTGTAGGTAAGTTTATTTTAGAGTGCAGTGTTCTGTTTTTTGTTGTCTGATGGAAGGGATTTGTAGATTGCTATGTGTGCAGGGCGGTAGGTAAGTTTATTTTAGAGTGCAGTGTTCTGTTTTTTGTTGTCTGATGGAAGGGATTTGAGGATTGCTGCATGTGCAGGGCTGTAGGTAAGTTTATTGTAGAGTGCAGTGTTCTGTTTTTTGTTGTCTGATGGAAGGGATTTGTGGATTGCTGTGTGTGCAGGGCTGTAGGTAAGTTTATTGTAGAGTGCAGTGTTGTGTTTTTTGTTGTCTGATGGAAGGGATGTGAGGATTGCTGTGTGTGCAGGGCTGTAGGTAAGTTTATTTTAGAGTGCAATGTTCTGTTTGTTTTTGTCTGATGGAAGGGATTTGTAGATTGCTGTGTGTGCAGCGCTGTAGGTAAGTTTATTTTAGAGTGCAGTGTTCTGTTTTTTGTTGTCTGATGGAAGGCATTTGTAGATTGCTGTGTGTGCAGGGCGGTAGGTAAGTTTATGGCAGAGTGCAGTAATCTGTTTTTTGTTGTCTGATGGAAGGGATTTGAGGATTGCTGTGTGTGCAGGGCTGTAGGTAAGTTTATTGCAGAGTGCAGTGTTGTGTTTTTTGTTGTCTGATGGAAGGGATTTGAGGATTGCTGTGTGTGCAGGGCTGTAGGTAAGTTTATTGTAGAGTGCAGTGTTCTGTTTTTTGTTGTCTGATGGAAGGCATTTGAGGATTGCTGTGTGTGCAGGGCTGTAGGTAAGTTTATTGTAGAGTGCAGTGTTCTGTTTTTTGTTGTCTGATAGAAGGGATTTGTAGATTGCTGTGTGTGCAGGGCTGTAGGTAAGTTTATGGCACAGTACAGTGTTCTGTTCTTTGTTGTCTGATGGAAGGGATTTGTAGATTGCTGCGTGTGCAGGGCTGTAGGTAAGTTTATGGCAGAGTGCAGTGTTCTGTTTTTTGTTGTCTGATGGAAGGGATTTGAGGATTGCTGCGTGTGCAGGGCTGTAGGTAAGTTTATTGTAGAGTGCAGTGTTCTGTTTTTTGTTGTCTGATGGAAGGGATTTGTGGATTGCTGTGTGTGCAGGGCTGTAGGTAAGTTTATTGTAGAGTGCAGTGTTGTGTTTTTTGTTGTCTGATGGAAGGGATGTGAGGATTGCTGTGTGTGCAGGGCTGTAGGTAATTTTATTGTAGAGTGCAGTGTTCTGTTTTTTGTTGTCTGATGGAAGGCAATTGTAGATTTCTGCGTGTGCAGGGCTGTATGTAGGTTTATTGTAGAGTGCAGTGTTGTGTTTTTTGTTGTCTGATGGAAGGGATTTGTAGATTGCTGGGTGTTCAGGGCGGTAGGTAAGTTTATGGCAGAGTGCAGTGTTCTGTTTTTTGTTGTCTGATGGAAGGGATTTGAGGATTGCTGTGTGTGCAGGGCTGTAGGTAAGTTTATTGTAGAGTGCAGTTTTGTGTTTTTTGTTGTCTGATGGAAGGGATTTGTAGATTGCTGTGTGTGCAGGGCTGTAGGTAAGTTTATTTTAGAGTGCAGTGTTCTGTTTTTTGTTGTCTGATGGAAGGGATTTGAGGATTGCTGTGTGTGCAGGGCGGTAGGTAAGTTTATTTTAGAGTGCAGTGTTCTGTTTTTTGGTGTCTGATGGAAGGGATTTGTAGATTGCTGTGTGTGCAGGGCGGTAGGTAAGTTTATGGCAGAGTGCAGTGTTGTGTTTTTTGTTGTCTGATGGAAGGGATTTGAGGATTGCTGTGTGTGCAGGGCTGTAGGTAAGTTTATTTTAGAGTGCAGTGTTCTGTTTTTTGTTGTCTGATGGAAGGGATTTGTAGATTGCTGTGTGTGCAGGGCGGTAGGTAAGTTTATTTTAGAGTGCAGTGTTCTGTTTTTTGTTGTCTGATGGAAGGGATTTGAGGATTGCTGTGTGCGCAGGGCTGTAGGTAAGTTTATTGCAGAGTGCATTGTTCTGTTTTCTGTTGTCTGATGGAAGAGATTTGTAGATTGCTTTGTGTGCAGGGCTGTAGGTAAGTTTATGGCAGAGTGCAGTATTCAATTTTTTGTTGTCTGATGGAAGGGATTTGAGGATTGCTGTGTGTGCAGGGCTGTAGGTAAGTTTATGGCAGAGTGCAGTGTTCTGTTTTTTGTTGTCTGATGGAAGGGATTTGAGGATTTCTGTGTGTGCAGGCTGTAGGTAAGTTTATTGTAGAGTGCAGTGTTCTGTTTTTTGTTGTCTGATGGAAAGGATTTGAGGATTGCTCAGTGTGCAGGGCTGTAGGTAAGTTTATTTTAGAGTGCAGTGTTCTGTTTTTTGTTGTCTGATGGAAGGGATTTGAGGATTGCTGTGTGTGCAGGGCGGTAGGTAAGTTTATTTTAGAGTGCAGTGTTCTGTTTTTTGTTGTCTGATGGAAGGGATTTGTAGATTGCTGTGTGTGCAGGGCGGTAGGTAAGTTTATGGCAGAGTGCAGTGTTCTGTTTTTTGTTGTCTGATGGAAGGGATTTGAGGATTGCTGTGTGTGCAGGGCTGTAGGTAAGTTTATTTTAGAGTGCAGTGTACTGTTTTTTGTTGTCTGATGGAAGGGATTTGTAGATTGCTATGTGTGCAGGGCGGTAGGTAAGTTTATTTTAGAGTGCAGTGTTCTGTTTTTTGTTGTCTGATGGAAGGGATTTGAGGATTGCTGTGTGTGCAGGGCTGTAGGTAAGTTTATTGCAGAGTGCAGTGTTCTGTTTTCTGTTGTCTGATGGAAGAGATTTGTAGATTGCTGTGTGTGCAGGGCTGTAGGTAAGTTTATGGCAGAGTGCAGTATTCAGTTTTTTGTTGTCTGATGAAAGGGATTTGAGGATTGCTGTGTGTGCAGGGCTGTAGGTAAGTTTATGGCAGAGTGCAGTGTTCTGTTTTTTGTTGTCTGATGGAAGGGATTTGAGGATTGCTGTGTGTGCAGGGCTGTAGGTAAGTTTATTTTAGAGTGCAGTTTTCTGTTTTTTGTTGTCTGATGGAAGGGATTTGTGGATTGCTGTGTGTGCAGGCTGTAGGTAAGTTTATTGTAGAGTACAGTGTTCTGTTTTTTGTTGTCTGATGGAAGGGATTTGAGGATTGCTCAGTGTGCAGGGCTGTAGGCAAGTTTATTTTAGAGTGCAGTGTTCTGTTTTTTGTTGTCTGATGGAAGGGATTTGTAGATTGCTATGTGTGCAGGGCGGTAGGTAAGTTTATTTTAGAGTGCAGTGTTCTGTTTTTTGTTGTCTGATGGAAGGGATTTGAGGATTGCTGTGTGTGCAGGGCTGTAGGTAAGTTTATTGCAGAGTGCAGTGTTCTGTTTTCTGTTGTCTGATGGAAGAGATTTGTAGATTGCTGTGTGTGCAGGGCTGTAGGTAAGTTTATGGCAGAGTGCAGTATTCAGTTTTTTGTTGTCTGATGAAAGGGATTTGAGGATTGCTGTGTGTGCAGGGCTGTAGGTAAGTTTATGGCAGAGTGCAGTGTTCTGTTTTTTGTTGTCTGATGGAAGGGATTTGAGGATTGCTGTGTGTGCAGGGCTGTAGGTAAGTTTATTTTAGAGTGCAGTTTTCTGTTTTTTGTTGTCTGATGGAAGGGATTTGTGGATTGCTGTGTGTGCAGGCTGTAGGTAAGTTTATTGTAGAGTACAGTGTTCTGTTTTTTGTTGTCTGATGGAAGGGATTTGAGGATTGCTCAGTGTGCAGGGCTGTAGGCAAGTTTATTTTAGAGTGCAGTGTTCTGTTTTTTGTTGTCTGATGGAAGGCATTTGTAGATTGCTGTGTGTGCAGGGCGGTAGGTAAGTTTATGGCAGAGTGCAGTATTCTGTTTTTTGTTGTCTGATGGAAGGGATTTGAGGATTGCTGTGTGTGCAGGGCTGTAGGTAAATTTATTGCAGAGTGCAGTGTTGTGTTTTTTGTTGTCTGATGGAAGGGATTTCAGGATTGCTGTGTGTGCAGGGCTGTAGGTAAGTTTATTGTAGAGTGCAGTGTTCTGTTTTTTGTTGTCTGATGGAAGGGATTTGAGGATTGCTGTGTGTGCAGGGCTGTAGGTAAGTTTATTGTAGAGTGCAGTGTTCTGTTTTTTGTTGTCTTATGGAAGGGATTTGTGGATTGCTGTGTGTGCAGGGCTGTAGGTAAGTTTATTGTAGAGTGCAGTGTTGTGTTTTTTGTTGTCTGATAGAAGGGATTTGTAGATTGCTGTGTGTGCAGGGCTGTAGGTAAGTTTATGGCACAGTGCAGTGTTCTGTTCTTTGTTGTCTGATGGAAGGGATTTGTAGATTGCTGCGTGTGCAGGGCTGTAGGTAAGTTTATTTTAGAGTGCAGTGTTCTGTTTTTTGTTGTCTGATGGAAGGGATTTGAGGATTGCTGCGTGTGCAGGGCTGTAGGTAAGCTTATTGTAGAGTGCAGTGTTCTGTTTTTTGTTGTCTGATGGAAGGGGTTTGTGGATTGCTGTGTGTGCAGGGCTGTAGGTAAGTTTATTATAGAGTGCAGTGTTGTGTTTTTTGTTGTCTGATGGAAGGGATGTGAGGATTGCTGTGTGTGCAGGGCTGTAGGTAAGTTTATTTTAGAGTGCAATGTTCTGTTTGTTTTTGTCTGATGGAAGGGATTTGTAGATTGCTGTGTGTGCAGGGCTGTAGGTAAGTTTATTTTAGAGTGCAGTGTTCTGTTTTTTGTTGTCTGATGGAAGGCATTTGTAGATTGATGTGTGTGTAGGGCGGTAGGTAAGTTTATGGCAGAGTGCAGTATTCTGTTTTTTGTTGTCTGATGGAAGGGATTTGAGGATTGCTGTGTGTGCAGGGCTGTAGGTAAGTTTATTGCAGAGTGCAGTGTTGTGTTTTTTGTTGTCTGATGGAAGGGATTTGAGGATTGCTGTGTGTGCAGGGCTGTAGGTAAGTTTATTGTAGAGTGCAGTGTTCTGTTTTTTGTTGTCTGATAGAAGGGATTTGTAGATTGCTGTGTGTGCAGGGCTGTAGGTAAGTTTATGGCACAGTACAGTGTTCTGTTCTTTGTTGTCTGATGGAAGGGATTTGTAGATTGCTGCGTGTGCAGGGCTGTAGGTAAGTTTATTTTAGAGTGCAGTGTTCTGTTTTTTGTTGTCTGATGGAAGGGATTTGAGGATTGCTGCGTGTGCAGGGCTGTAGGTAAGTTTATTGTAGAGTGCAGTGTTCTGTTTTTTGTTGTCTGATGGAAGGGATTTGTGGATTGCTGTGTGTGCAGGGCTGTAGGTAAGTTTATTGTAGAGTGCAGTGTTGTGTTTTTTGTTGTCTGATGGAAGGGATGTGAGGATTGCTGTGTGTGCAGGGCTGTAGGTAATTTTATTGTAGAGTGCAGTGTTCTGTTTTTTGTTGTCTGATGGAAGGCAATTGTAGATTTCTGCGTGTGCAGGGCTGTAGGTAGATTTATTGTAGAGTGCAGTGTTGTGTTTTTTGTTGTCTGATGGAAGGGATTTGTAGATTGCTGGGTGTTCAGGGCGGTAGGTAAGTTTATGGCAGAGTGCAGTGTTCTGTTTTTTGTTGTCTGATGGAAGAGATTTGAGGATTGCTGTGTGTGCAGGGCTGTAGGTAAGTTTATTGCAGAGTGCAGTTTTGTGTTTTTTGTTGTCTGATGGAAGGGATTTGTAGATTGCTGTGTGTGCAGGGCTGTAGGTAAGTTTATTTTAGAGTGCAGTGTTCTGTTTTTTGTTGTCTGATGGAAGGGATTTGAGGATTGCTGTGTGTGCAGGGCGGTAGGTAAGTTTATTTTGGAGTGCAGTGTTCTGTTTTTTGTTGTCTGATGGAAGGGATTTGTAGATTGCTGTGTGTGCAGGGCGGTAGGTAAGTTTATGGCAGAGTGCAGTGTTGTGTTTTTTGTTGTCTGATGGAAGGGATTTGTAGATTGCTGTGTGTGCAGGGCTGTAGGTAAGTTTATGGCACAGTACAGTGTTCTGTTCTTTGTTGTCTGATGGAAGGGATTTGTAGATTGCTGCGTGTGCAGGGCTGTAGGTAAGTTTATTTTAGAGTGCAGTGTTCTGTTTTTTGTTGTCTGATGGAAGGGATTTGAGGATTGCTGTGTGTGCAGGGCGGTAGGTAAGTTTATTGTAGAGTGCAGTGTTCTGTTTTTTGTTGTCTGATAGAAGGGATTTGTAGATTGCTGTGTGTGCAGGGCTGTAGGTAAGTTTATGGCACAGTACAGTGTTCTGTTCTTTGTTGTCTGATGGAAGGGATTTGTAGATTGCTGCGTGTGCAGGGCTGTAGGTAAGTTTATTTTAGAGTGCAGTGTTCTGTTTTTTGTTGTCTGATGGAAGGGATTTGAGGATTGCTGCGTGTGCAGGGCTGTAGGTAAGTTTATTGTAGAGTGCAGTGTTCTGTTTTTTGTTGTCTGATGGAAGGGATTTGTGGATTGCTGTGTGTGCAGGGCTGTAGGTAAGTTTATTGTAGAGTGCAGTGTTGTGTTTTTTGTTGTCTGATGGAAGGGATGTGAGGATTGCTGTGTGTGCAGGGCTGTAGGTAAGTTTATTGTAGAGTGCATTGTTGTGTTTTTTGTTGTCTGATGTAAGGGTTTCGTAGATTGCTGTGTGTGCAGGGCTGTAGGTAAGTTTATGGCACAGTGCAGTGTTCTGTTCTTTGTTGTCTGATGGAAGGGATTTGTATATTGCTGTGTGTGCAGGGCTGTAGGTAAATTTATTGTAGAGTGCAGTGTTGTGTTTTTTGTTGTCTGATGGAAGGGATTTGTAGGTTGCTGTGTGTGCAGGGCTGTATGTAAGTCTATGGCACAGTGCAGTGTTCTGTTCTTTGTTGTCTGATGGAAGGGATTTGTAGATTGCTGTGTGTGCCGGGCTGTAGGTAAGTTTATTGTAGAGTGCAGTGTTGTGTTTTTGTTGTCTGATGGAAGGGATTTGAGGATTACTGTGTGTACAGGGCTGTAGGTAGGTTTATTGCAGAGTGCAGTGTTCTGTTTTTTGTTGCCTGATGGAAGGGATTTGTAGATTGCTGTGTGTGCAGGGCTGTAGGTAAGTTTATTGCAGAGTGCAGTGAACTGTTTTCTGTTGTCGGATGGAAGGGATTTGAGGATTGCTGTTTGTGCAGGGCTGTATGTAAGTTTATTTTAGAGTGCAGTGTTCTGTTTTTTGTTGTCTGATGGAAGGGATTTGTAGATTGCTGTGTGTGCAGGGCGGTAGGTAAGTTTATGGCAGAGTGCAGTGTTCTGTTTTTTGTTGTCTGATGGAAGGGATTTGAGGATTGCTGTGTGTGCAGGGCTGTAGGTAAGTTTATTGCAGGGTGCAGTGTTGTGTTTTTTGTTGTCTGATGGAAGGGATTTGTAGATTGCTGTGTGTGCAGGGCTGTAGGTAAGTTTATTGTAGATTGCAGTGTTCTGTTTTTTTGTTGTCTGATGGAAGGGATTTGAGGATTGCTGTGTGTGCAGGGCTGTAGGTAAGTTTATTGTAGAGTGCATTGTTGTGTTTTTTGTTGTCTGATGTAAGGGTTTCGTAGATTGCTGTGTGTGCAGGGCTGTAGGTAAGTTTATGGCACAGTGCAGTGTTCTGTTCTTTGTTGTCTGATGGAAGGGATTTGTAGATTGCTGTGTGTGCCGGTCTGTAGGTAAGTTTATTTTAGAGTGCAGTGATGTGTTTTTTGTTGTCTGATGGAAGAAATTTGTAGATTGCTGTGTGTGCAGGGCTGTAGGTAAGTTTATTGCAGAGTGCAGTGAACTGTTTTCTGTTGTCTGATGGAAGGGATTTGTGGATTGCTGTGTGTGCAGGGCTGTAGGTAAGTTTATTTTAGAGTGCAGTGTTCTGTTTTTTGTTGTCGGATGGAAGGGATTTGAGGATTGCTGTTTGTGCAGGGCTGTATGTAAGTTTATTTTAGAGTGCAGTGTTCTGTTTTTTGTTGTCTGATGGAAGGGATTTGTAGATTGCTGTGTGTGCAGGGCGGTAGGTATGTTTATGGCAGAGTGCAGTGTTCTGTTTTTTGTTGTCTGATGGAAGGGATTTGAGGATTGCTGTGTGTGCAGGGCTGTAGGTAAGTTTATTGCAGGGTGCAGTGTTCTGTTTTTTGTTGTCTGATGGAAGGGATTTGAGGATTGCTGTGTGAGCAGGGCTGTAGGTCAGTTTATTTTAGAGTGCAGTGTTCTGTTTTTTGTTGTCTGATGGAAGGGATTTGTAGATTGCTGTGTGTGCAGGGCTGTAGGTAAGTTTATTGTAGAGTGCAGTGTTCTGTTTTTTGTTGTCTGATGGAAGGGATTTGAGGATTGCTGTGTGTGCAGGGCTGTAGGTAAGTTTATTGTAGAGTGCAGTGTTGTGTTTTTTGTTGTCTGGTGGAAGGGAATTGTAGATTGCTGTGTGTGCAGGGCTGTAGGTAAGTTTATTGTAGAGTGCAGTGTTCTGTTTTATGTTGTCTGATGGAAGGGATTTGAGGATTGCTGTGCGTGCAGGGCTGTAGGTAAGTTTATTGTACAGTGCAGTGTTGTGTTTTTTGTTGACTGATGGAAGGGATTTGAGGATTGCTGTGTGTGCAGGGCTGTAGGTAAGTTTATTGTAGAGTGCAGTGTTCTGTTTTTTGTTGTCTGATGGAAGGGATTTGTAGATTGCTGTGTGTGCAGGGCTGTAGGTAAGTTTATTGTAGAGTGCAGTGTTCTGTTTTTTGTTGTCTGGTGGAAGGGAATTGTAGATTGCTGTGTGTGCAGGGCTGTAGGTAAGTTTATTGTAGAGTGCAGTGTTCTGTTTTTTGTTGTCGGATGGAAGGGATTTGAGGATTGCTGTTTGTGCAGGGCTGTATGTAAGTTTATTTTAGAGTGCAGTGTTCTGTTTTTTGTTGTCTGATGGAAGGGATTTGAGGATTGCTGTGTGTGCAGGGCTGTAGGTAAGTTTATTGTAGAGTGCAGTGTTGTGTTTTTTGTTGTCTGGTGGAAGGGAATTGTAGATTGCTGTGTGTGCAGGGCTGTAGGTAAGTTTATTGTAGAGTGCAGTGTTCTGTTTTATGTTGTCTGATGGAAGGGATTTGAGGATTGCTGTGCGTGCAGGGCTGTAGGTAAGTTTATTGTACAGTGCAGTGTTGTGTTTTTTGTTGACTGATGGAAGGGATTTGAGGATTGCTGTGTGTGCAGGGCTGGAGGTAAGTTTATTGTAGAGTGCAGTGTTCTGTTTTTTGTTGTCTGATGGAAGGGATTTGTAGATTGCTGTGTGTGCAGGGCTGTAGGTAACTTTATTGTAGAGTGCAGTGTTCTGTTTTTTGCTGTCTGATGGAAGGGATTTGTAGATTGCTGTGTGTGCAGGGCTGTAGGTAAGTTTATTTTAGAGTGCAGTGTTCTGTTTTTTGTTGTCGGATGGAAGGGATTTGAGGATTGCTGTTTGTGCAGGGCTGTATGTAAGTTTATTTTAGAGTGCAGTGTTCTGTTTTTTGTTGTCTGATGGAAGGGATTTGTAGATTGCTGTGTGTTCAGGGCGGTAGGTAAGTTTATGGCAGAGTGCAGTGTTCTGTTTTTTGTTGTCTGATGGAAGGGATTTGAGGATTGCTGTGTGTGCAGGGCTGTAGGTAAGTTTATTGCAGGGTGCAGTGTTCTGTTTTTTGTTGTCTGATGGAAGGGATTTGAGGATTGCTGTGTGAGCAGGGCTGTAGGTCAGTTTATTTTAGAGTGCAGTGTTCTGTTTTTTGTTGTCTGATGGAAGGGATTTGTAGATTGCTGTGTGTGCAGGGCTGTAGGTAAGTTTATTGTAGAGTGCAGTGTTCTGTTTTTTGTTGTCTGATGGAAGGGATTTGAGGATTGCTGTGTGTGCAGGGCTGTAGGTAAGTTTATTGTAGAGTGCAGTGTTGTGTTTTTTGTTGTCTGGTGGAAGGGAATTGTAGATTGCTGTGTGTGCAGGGCTGTAGGTAAGTTTATTGTAGAGTGCAGTGTTCTGTTTTATGTTGTCTGATGGAAGGGATTTGAGGATTGCTGTGCGTGCAGGGCTGTAGGTAAGTTTATTGTACAGTGCAGTGTTGTGTTTTTTGTTGACTGATGGAAGGGATTTGAGGATTGCTGTGTGTGCAGGGCTGTAGGTAAGTTTATTGTAGAGTGCAGTGTTCTGTTTTTTGTTGTCTGATGGAAGGGATTTGTAGATTGCTGTGTGTGCAGGGCTGTAGGTAAGTTTATTGTAGAGTGCAGTGTTCTGTTTTTTGTTGTCTGGTGGAAGGGAATTGTAGATTGCTGTGTGTGCAGGGCTGTAGGTAACTTTATTGTAGAGTGCAGTGTTCTGTTTTTTGCTGTCTGATGGAAGGGATTTGTAGATTGCTGTGTGTGTAGGGCTGTAGGTAACTTTATTGTAGAGTGCAGTGTTCTGTTTTTTGCTGTCTGATGGAAGGGATTTAAGGATTGCTGTGTGTGCAAGGCTGTAGGTAAGTTTATTGCAGAGTGCAGTGTTCTGTTTTTTGTTGTCTGATGGAAGGGATTTGTAGATTGCTGGGTGTGCGGGCGCTAGGTAAATTTACAGCACAGTGCAGTGTTCTGTTTTTTGTTGTCTGATGGAAGGGATTTGAGGATTGCTGTGTGTGCAGGGCTGTAGGTAAGTTTATTGTAGAGTGCAGTGTTGTGTTTTTTGTTGTCTGATGGAATGGATTTGTACATTGCTGTGTGTGCAGGGCTGTAGGTAAGTTTATGGCACAGTGCAGTGTTCTGTTTTTTGTTGTCTGATGGAAGGGATTTGTAGATTGCTGTGTGTGTAGGGCTGTAGGTAAGTTTATTGTAGAGTGCAGTGTTCTGTTATTTGTTGTCTGATGGAAGGGATCTGAGGATTGCTGTGTGTGCAGGGCTGTAGGTAAGTTTATGGCAGAGTGCAGTGTTCTGTTTTTTGTTGTCTGATGGAAGGGATTTGTAGATTGCTGTGTGTGCATGGATGTAGGTAAGTTTATTGTAGAGTGCAGTGTTCTGTTTTTTGTTGTCTGATGGAAGGGATTTGAGGATTGCTGTGTGTGCAGGGCTATAGGTAAGTTTATTGTAGAGTGCAGTGTTGTGTTTTTTGTTGTCTGATGGAAGGGATTTGTGGATTGCTCTGTGTGCAGGGCGGTAGGTAAGTTTATTTTAGAGTGCAGTGTTCTGTTTTTTGTTGTCTGATGGAAGGGATTTGAGGATTGCTGTGTGTGCAGGGCTGTAGGTAAGTTTATTTTAGAGTGCAGTGTTCTGTTTATTATTGTCTGATGGAAGGGATTTGTAGATTGCTGTGTGTGCAGGGCGGTAGGTAAGTTTATGGCAGAGTGCAGTGTTGTGTTTTTTTTTGTCTGATGGAATGGATTTGTACATTGCTGTGTGTGCAGGGCTGTAGGTAAGTTTATGGCAGAGTGCAGTGTTGTGTTTTTTGTTGTCTGATGGAAGGGATTTGAGTATTGCTGTGTGTGCGGGGCTGTAGGTAAGTTTATTGTAGAGTGCAGTGTTGTGTTTTTTGTTGTCTGATGGAAGGGATTTGAGGATTGCTGTGTGTGCAGGGCTGTAGGTAAGTTTATGGCAGAGTGCAGTGTTGTGTTTTTTGTTGTCTGATGGAAGGGATTTGAGGATTGCTGTGTGTGCAGGACGGTAGGTAAGTTTATTTTAGAGTGCAGTGTTCTGTTTTTTGTTGTCTGATAGAAGGGATTTGAGGATTGCTGTGTGTGCAGGGCTGTAGGTAAGTTTATTGTAGAGTGCAGTGTTGTGTTTTTTGTTGTCTGATGGAATGGATTTGTACATTGCTGTGTGTGCAGGGCTGTAGGAAAGTTTATGGCAGAGTGCAGTGTTCTGTTTTTTGTTGTCTGATGGAAGGGATTTGTAGATTGCTGTGTGTGCATGGATGTAGGTAAGTTTATGGCACAGTGCAGTGTTCTGTTTTTTGTTGTCTGATGGAAGGGATTTGTAGATTGCTGTGTGTGCATGGATGTAGGTAAGTTTATTGTAGAGTGCAGTGTTCTATTTTTTGTTGTCTGATGGAAGGGATTTGAGGATTGCTGTGTGTGCAGAGCTGTAGGTAAGTTTATTGTAGAGTGCAGTGTTCTGTTTTTCGTTGTCTGATGGAAGGGATTTGAGGATTGCTGTGTGTGCAGGGCTGTAGGTAGGTTTAATGTAGAGTGCAGTGTTCTGTTTTTTGTTGTCTGGGGGAAGGGATTTGAGGATTGCTTTGTGTGCAGGGCTGTAGGTAAGTTTATTGTAGAGTACACTGTTGTGTTTTTTGTTGTCTGATGGAAGGGATTTGTAGATTGCCGTGTGTGCAGAGCTGTTTATGGCACAGTGCAGTGTTCTGTTCTTTGTTATCTGATGGAAGGGATTTGTAGATTGCTGTGTGTGCCGGGCTGTAGGTAAGTTTATTGTAGAGTGCAGTGTTTTGTTTTTTGTTGTCTGATGGAAGGGATTTGAGGATTGCTGTGTGTACAGGGCTGTAGGTAAGTTTATTGCAGAGTGCAGTTTTCTGTTTTTTGTTGTCTGATGGAAGGGATTTGAGGATTGCTGTGTGTGCAGGGCTGTAGGTGAGTTTATTGTAGAGTGCAGTGTTTTCATTTTTTGTTGTCTGATGGAATGGATTTGAGGATTGCTGTGTGTGCAGGGCTGTAGGAAAGTTTATTGCAGAGTGCAGTGTTCTGTTTTTTGTTGTCTGATGGAAGGGATTTGTAGATTGCTGTGTGTGCAGGGCTGTAGGTAATTTTATTGTAGAGTGCAGTGTTGTGTTTTTTGTTGTCTGATGGAAGGGATTTGTAGATTGCTGTGTGTGTAGGGCTGTAGGTAAGTTTATTTTAGAGTGCAGAGTTCTGTTTTTTGTTGTTTGATGGAAGGGATTTGTAGATTGCTGTGTGTGTAGGGCTGTAGGTAAGTTTATTTTAGAGTGCAGTGTTCTGTTTTTTGTTGTCTGATGGAAGGTATTTGAGGATTGCTGTGTGTGCAGGGCTGTAGGTAAGTTTATTGCAGAGTGCAGTGTTCTGTTTTTTGTTGTCTGATGGAAGGGATTTGTAGATTGCTGTGTGTGCAGGGCTGTAGGTAAGTTTATTGTAGAGTGCAGTGTTGTGTTTTTTGTTGTCTGATGGAAGGGATTTGAGGATTGCTGTGTGTGCAGGGCTGTAGGTAAATTTATTGTAGAGTGCAGTGTTCTGTTTTCTGTTGTCTGATGGAAGGGATTTGTAGATTGCTGTGTGTGCAGGGCTGTAGGTAAGTTTATTGTAGAGTGCAGTGTTCTTTTTTTTGTTGTCTGATGGAAGGGATTTGAGGATTGCTGTGTGTGCATGGCTGTAGGTAAGTTTATTGCAGAGTGCAGTGTTCTGTTTTTTGTTGTCTGATGGAAGGGATTTGTAGATTGCTGGGTGTGCAGGGCGCTACGTAAGTTTACAGCACAGTGCAGTGTTCTGTTTTTTGTTGTCTGATGGAAGGGATTTGAGGATTGCTGTGTGTGCAGGGCTGTAGGTAAGTTTATTTTAGAGTGCAGTTTTCTGTTTTTTGTTGTCTGATGGAAGGGATTTGTGGATTGCTGTGTGTGCAGGCTGTAGGTAAGTTTATTGTAGAGTACAGTGTTCTGTTTTTTGTTGTCTGATGGAAGGGATTTGAGGATTGCTCAGTGTGCAGGGCTGTAGGCAAGTTTATTTTAGAGTGCAGTGTTCTGTTTTTTGTTGTCTGATGGAAGGCATTTGTAGATTGCTGTGTGTGCAGGGCGGTAGGTAAGTTTATGGCAGAGTGCAGTATTCTGTTTTTTGTTGTCTGATGGAAGGGATTTGAGGATTGCTGTGTGTGCAGGGCTGTAGGTAAATTTATTGCAGAGTGCAGTGTTGTGTTTTTTGTTGTCTGATGGAAGGGATTTCAGGATTGCTGTGTGTGCAGGGCTGTAGGTAAGTTTATTGTAGAGTGCAGTGTTCTGTTTTTTGTTGTCTGATGGAAGGGATTTGAGGATTGCTGTGTGTGCAGGGCTGTAGGTAAGTTTATTGTAGAGTGCAGTGTTCTGTTTTTTGTTGTCTTATGGAAGGGATTTGTGGATTGCTGTGTGTGCAGGGCTGTAGGTAAGTTTATTGTAGAGTGCAGTGTTGTGTTTTTTGTTGTCTGATAGAAGGGATTTGTAGATTGCTGTGTGTGCAGGGCTGTAGGTAAGTTTATGGCACAGTGCAGTGTTCTGTTCTTTGTTGTCTGATGGAAGGGATTTGTAGATTGCTGCGTGTGCAGGGCTGTAGGTAAGTTTATTTTAGAGTGCAGTGTTCTGTTTTTTGTTGTCTGATGGAAGGGATTTGAGGATTGCTGCGTGTGCAGGGCTGTAGGTAAGCTTATTGTAGAGTGCAGTGTTCTGTTTTTTGTTGTCTGATGGAAGGGATTTGTGGATTGCTGTGTGTGCAGGGCTGTAGGTAAGTTTATTGTAGAGTGCAGTGTTGTGTTTTTTGTTGTCTGATGGAAGGGATGTGAGGATTGCTGTGTGTGCAGGGCTGTAGGTAAGTTTATTTTAGAGTGCAATGTTCTGTTTGTTTTTGTCTGATGGAAGGGATTTGTAGATTGCTGTGTGTGCAGGGCTGTAGGTAAGTTTATTTTAGAGTGCAGTGTTCTGTTTTTTGTTGTCTGATGGAAGGCATTTGTAGATTGATGTGTGTGTAGGGCGGTAGGTAAGTTTATGGCAGAGTGCAGTATTCTGTTTTTTGTTGTCTGATGGAAGGGATTTGAGGATTGCTGTGTGTGCAGGGCTGTAGGTAAGTTTATTGCAGAGTGCAGTGTTGTGTTTTTTGTTGTCTGATGGAAGGGATTTGAGGATTGCTGTGTGTGCAGGGCTGTAGGTAAGTTTATTGTAGACTGCAGTGTTCTGTTTTTTGTTGTCTGATAGAAGGGATTTGTAGATTGCTGTGTGTGCAGGGCTGTAGGTAAGTTTATGGCACAGTACAGTGTTCTGTTCTTTGTTGTCTGATGGAAGGGATTTGTAGATTGCTGCGTGTGCAGGGCTGTAGGTAAGTTTATTTTAGAGTGCAGTGTTCTGTTTTTTGTTGTCTGATGGAAGGGATTTGAGGATTGCTGCGTGTGCAGGGCTGTAGGTAAGTTTATTGTAGAGTGCAGTGTTCTGTTTTTTGTTGTCTGATGGAAGGGATTTGTGGATTGCTGTGTGTGCAGGGCTGTAGGTAAGTTTATTGTAGAGTGCAGTGTTGTGTTTTTTGTTGTCTGATGGAAGGGATGTGAGGATTGCTGTGTGTGCAGGGCTGTAGGTAATTTTATTGTAGAGTGCAGTGTTCTGTTTTTTGTTGTCTGATGGAAGGCAATTGTAGATTTCTGCGTGTGCAGGGCTGTAGGTAGATTTATTGTAGAGTGCAGTGTTGTGTTTTTTGTTGTCTGATGGAAGGGATTTGTAGATTGCTGGGTGTTCAGGGCGGTAGGTAAGTTTATGGCAGAGTGCAGTGTTCTGTTTTTTGTTGTCTGATGGAAGAGATTTGAGGATTGCTGTGTGTGCAGGGCTGTAGGTAAGTTTATTGCAGAGTGCAGTTTTGTGTTTTTTGTTGTCTGATGGAAGGGATTTGTAGATTGCTGTGTGTGCAGGGCTGTAGGTAAGTTTATTTTAGAGTGCAGTGTTCTGTTTTTTGTTGTCTGATGGAAGGGATTTGAGGATTGCTGTGTGTGCAGGGCGGTAGGTAAGTTTATTTTGGAGTGCAGTGTTCTGTTTTTTGTTGTCTGATGGAAGGGATTTGTAGATTGCTGTGTGTGCAGGGCGGTAGGTAAGTTTATGGCAGAGTGCAGTGTTGTGTTTTTTGTTGTCTGATGGAAGGGATTTGTAGATTGCTGTGTGTGCAGGGCTGTAGGTAAGTTTATGGCACAGTACAGTGTTCTGTTCTTTGTTGTCTGATGGAAGGGATTTGTAGATTGCTGCGTGTGCAGGGCTGTAGGTAAGTTTATTTTAGAGTGCAGTGTTCTGTTTTTTGTTGTCTGATGGAAGGGATTTGAGGATTGCTGTGTGTGCAGGGCGGTAGGTAAGTTTATTGTAGAGTGCAGTGTTCTGTTTTTTGTTGTCTGATAGAAGGGATTTGTAGATTGCTGTGTGTGCAGGGCTGTAGGTAAGTTTATGGCACAGTACAGTGTTCTGTTCTTTGTTGTCTGATGGAAGGGATTTGTAGATTGCTGCGTGTGCAGGGCTGTAGGTAAGTTTATTTTAGAGTGCAGTGTTCTGTTTTTTGTTGTCTGATGGAAGGGATTTGAGGATTGCTGCGTGTGCAGGGCTGTAGGTAAGTTTATTGTAGAGTGCAGTGTTCTGTTTTTTGTTGTCTGATGGAAGGGATTTGTGGATTGCTGTGTGTGCAGGGCTGTAGGTAAGTTTATTGTAGAGTGCAGTGTTGTGTTTTTTGTTGTCTGATGGAAGGGATGTGAGGATTGCTGTGTGTGCAGGGCTGTAGGTAAGTTTATTGTAGAGTGCATTGTTGTGTTTTTTGTTGTCTGATGTAAGGGTTTCGTAGATTGCTGTGTGTGCAGGGCTGTAGGTAAGTTTATGGCACAGTGCAGTGTTCTGTTCTTTGTTGTCTGATGGAAGGGATTTGTATATTGCTGTGTGTGCAGGGCTGTAGGTAAATTTATTGTAGAGTGCAGTGTTGTGTTTTTTGTTGTCTGATGGAAGGGATTTGTAGGTTGCTGTGTGTGCAGGGCTGTATGTAAGTCTATGGCACAGTGCAGTGTTCTGTTCTTTGTTGTCTGATGGAAGGGATTTGTAGATTGCTGTGTGTGCCGGGCTGTAGGTAAGTTTATTGTAGAGTGCAGTGTTGTGTTTTTGTTGTCTGATGGAAGGGATTTGAGGATTACTGTGTGTACAGGGCTGTAGGTAGGTTTATTGCAGAGTGCAGTGTTCTGTTTTTTGTTGTCTGATGGAAGGGATTTGTAGATTGCTGTGTGTGCAGGGCTGTAGGTAAGTTTATTGCAGAGTGCAGTGAACTGTTTTCTGTTGTCGGATGGAAGGCATTTGAGGATTGCTGTTTGTGTAGGGCTGTATGTAAGTTTATTTTAGAGTGCAGTGTTCTGTTTTTTGTTGTCTGATGGAAGGGATTTGTAGATTGCTGTGTGTGCAGGGCGGTAGGTAAGTTTATGGCAGAGTGCAGTGTTCTGTTTTTTGTTGTCTGATGGAAGGGATTTGAGGATTGCTGTGTGTGCAGGGCTGTAGGTAAGTTTATTGCAGGGTGCAGTGTTGTGTTTTTTGTTGTCTGATGGAAGGGATTTGTAGATTGCTGTGTGTGCAGGGCTGTAGGTAAGTTTATTGTAGATTGCAGTGTTCTGTTTTTTTGTTGTCTGATGGAAGGGATTTGAGGATTGCTGTGTGTGCAGGGCTGTAGGTAAGTTTATTGTAGAGTGCATTGTTGTGTTTTTTGTTGTCTGATGTAAGGGTTTCGTAGATTGCTGTGTGTGCAGGGCTGTAGGTAAGTTTATGGCACAGTGCAGTGTTCTGTTCTTTGTTGTCTGATGGAAGGGATTTGTAGATTGCTGTGTGTGCCGGTCTGTAGGTAAGTTTATTTTAGAGTGCAGTGATGTGTTTTTTGTTGTCTGATGGAAGAAATTTGTAGATTGCTGTGTGTGCAGGGCTGTAGGTAAGTTTATTGCAGAGTGCAGTGAACTGTTTTCTGTTGTCTGATGGAAGGGATTTGTGGATTGCTGTGTGTGCAGGGCTGTAGGTAAGTTTATTTTAGAGTGCAGTGTTCTGTTTTTTGTTGTCGGATGGAAGGGATTTGAGGATTGCTGTTTGTGCAGGGCTGTATGTAAGTTTATTTTAGAGTGCAGTGTTCTGTTTTTTGTTGTCTGATGGAAGGGATTTGTAGATTGCTGTGTGTGCAGGGCGGTAGGTATGTTTATGGCAGAGTGCAGTGTTCTGTTTTTTGTTGTCTGATGGAAGGGATTTGAGGATTGCTGTGTGTGCAGGGCTGTAGGTAAGTTTATTGCAGGGTGCAGTGTTCTGTTTTTTGTTGTCTGATGGAAGGGATTTGAGGATTGCTGTGTGAGCAGGGCTGTAGGTCAGTTTATTTTAGAGTGCAGTGTTCTGTTTTTTGTTGTCTGATGGAAGCGATTTGTAGATTGCTGTGTGTGCAGGGCTGTAGGTAAGTTTATTGTAGAGTGCAGTGTTCTGTTTTTTGTTGTCTGATGGAAGGGATTTGAGGATTGCTGTGTGTGCAGGGCTGTAGGTAAGTTTATTGTAGAGTGCAGTGTTGTGTTTTTTGTTGTCTGGTGGAAGGGAATTGTAGATTGCTGTGTGTGCAGGGCTGTAGGTAAGTTTATTGTAGAGTGCAGTGTTCTGTTTTATGTTGTCTGATGGAAGGGATTTGAGGATTGCTGTGCGTGCAGGGCTGTAGGTAAGTTTATTGTACAGTGCAGTGTTGTGTTTTTTGTTGACTGATGGAAGGGATTTGAGGATTGCTGTGTGTGCAGGGCTGTAGGTAAGTTTATTGTAGAGTGCAGTGTTCTGTTTTTTGTTGTCTGATGGAAGGGATTTGTAGATTGCTGTGTGTGCAGGGCTGTAGGTAAGTTTATTGTAGAGTGCAGTGTTCTGTTTTTTGTTGTCTGGTGGAAGGGAATTGTAGATTGCTGTGTGTGCAGGGCTGTAGGTAAGTTTATTGTAGAGTGCAGTGTTCTGTTTTTTGTTGTCGGATGGAAGGGATTTGAGGATTGCTGTTTGTGCAGGGCTGTATGTAAGTTTATTTTAGAGTGCAGTGTTCTGTTTTTTGTTGTCTGATGGA
Organism: Ambystoma mexicanum; assembly: GCF_040938575.1. NCBI lineage: Eukaryota > Metazoa > Chordata > Amphibia > Caudata > Ambystomatidae > Ambystoma > Ambystoma mexicanum. The sequence goes on from NC_090926.1 coordinate 1,228,804,256, forward strand.
AGGGATTTGAGGATTGCTGTGTGTGCAGGGCTGTAGGTAAGTTTATTGTAGAGTGCAGTGTTGTGTTTTTTGTTGTCTGGTGGAAGGGAATTGTAGATTGCTGTGTGTGCAGGGCTGTAGGTAAGTTTATTGTAGAGTGCAGTGTTCTGTTTTATGTTGTCTGATGGAAGGGATTTGAGGATTGCTGTGCGTGCAGGGCTGTAGGTAAGTTTATTGTACAGTGCAGTGTTGTGTTTTTTGTTGACTGATGGAAGGGATTTGAGGATTGCTGTGTGTGCAGGGCTGGAGGTAAGTTTATTGTAGAGTGCAGTGTTCTGTTTTTTGTTGTCTGATGGAAGGGATTTGTAGATTGCTGTGTGTGCAGGGCTGTAGGTAACTTTATTGTAGAGTGCAGTGTTCTGTTTTTTGCTGTCTGATGGAAGGGATTTGAGGATTGCTGTGCGTGCAGGGCTGTAGGTAAGTTTATTGTACAGTGCAGTGTTGTGTTTTTTGTTGACTGATGGAAGGGATTTGAGGATTGCTGTGTGTGCAGGGCTGGAGGTAAGTTTATTGTAGAGTGCAGTGTTCTGTTTTTTGTTGTCTGATGGAAGGGATTTGTAGATTGCTGTGTGTGCAGGGCTGTAGGTAAGTTTATTTTAGAGTGCAGTGTTCTGTTTTTTGTTGTCGGATGGAAGGGATTTGAGGATTGCTGTTTGTGCAGGGCTGTATGTAAGTTTATTTTAGAGTGCAGTGTTCTGTTTTTTGTTGTCTGATGGAAGGGATTTGTAGATTGCTGTGTGTTCAGGGCGGTAGGTAAGTTTATGGCAGAGTGCAGTGTTCTGTTTTTTGTTGTCTGATGGAAGGGATTTGAGGATTGCTGTGTGTGCAGGGCTGTAGGTAAGTTTATTGCAGGGTGCAGTGTTCTGTTTTTTGTTGTCTGATGGAAGGGATTTGAGGATTGCTGTGTGAGCAGGGCTGTAGGTCAGTTTATTTTAGAGTGCAGTGTTCTGTTTTTTGTTGTCTGATGGAAGGGATTTGTAGATTGCTGTGTGTGCAGGGCTGTAGGTAAGTTTATTGTAGAGTGCAGTGTTCTGTTTTTTGTTGTCTGATGGAAGGGATTTGAGGATTGCTGTGTGTGCAGGGCTGTAGGTAAGTTTATTGTAGAGTGCAGTGTTGTGTTTTTTGTTGTCTGGTGGAAGGGAATTGTAGATTGCTGTGTGTGCAGGGCTGTAGGTAAGTTTATTGTAGAGTGCAGTGTTCTGTTTTATGTTGTCTGATGGAAGGGATTTGAGGATTGCTGTGCGTGCAGGGCTGTAGGTAAGTTTATTGTACAGTGCAGTGTTGTGTTTTTTGTTGACTGATGGAAGGGATTTGAGGATTGCTGTGTGTGCAGGGCTGTAGGTAAGTTTATTGTAGAGTGCAGTGTTCTGTTTTTTGTTGTCTGATGGAAGGGATTTGTAGATTGCTGTGTGTGCAGGGCTGTAGGTAAGTTTATTGTAGAGTGCAGTGTTCTGTTTTTTGTTGTCTGGTGGAAGGGAATTGTAGATTGCTGTGTGTGCAGGGCTGTAGGTAACTTTATTGTAGAGTGCAGTGTTCTGTTTTTTGCTGTCTGATGGAAGGGATTTGTAGATTGCTGTGTGTGTAGGGCTGTAGGTAACTTTATTGTAGAGTGCAGTGTTCTGTTTTTGCTGTCTGATGGAAGGGATTTAAGGATTGCTGTGTGTGCAAGGCTGTAGGTAAGTTTATTGCAGAGTGCAGTGTTCTGTTTTTTGTTGTCTGATGGAAGGGATTTGTAGATTGCTGGGTGTGCGGGCGCTAGGTAAATTTACAGCACAGTGCAGTGTTCTGTTTTTTGTTGTCTGATGGAAGGGATTTGAGGATTGCTGTGTGTGCAGGGCTGTAGGTAAGTTTATTGTAGAGTGCAGTGTTGTGTTTTTTGTTGTCTGATGGAATGGATTTGTACATTGCTGTGTGTGCAGGGCTGTAGGTAAGTTTATGGCACAGTGCAGTGTTCTGTTTTTTGTTGTCTGATGGAAGGGATTTGTAGATTGCTGTGTGTGTAGGGCTGTAGGTAAGTTTATTGTAGAGTGCAGTGTTCTGTTATTTGTTGTCTGATGGAAGGGATCTGAGGATTGCTGTGTGTGCAGGGCTGTAGGTAAGTTTATGGCAGAGTGCAGTGTTCTGTTTTTTGTTGTCTGATGGAAGGGATTTGTAGATTGCTGTGTGTGCATGGATGTAGGTAAGTTTATTGTAGAGTGCAGTGTTCTGTTTTTTGTTGTCTGATGGAAGGGATTTGAGGATTGCTGTGTGTGCAGGGCTATAGGTAAGTTTATTGTAGAGTGCAGTGTTGTGTTTTTTGTTGTCTGATGGAAGGGATTTGTGGATTGCTCTGTGTGCAGGGCGGTAGGTAAGTTTATTTTAGAGTGCAGTGTTCTGTTTTTTGTTGTCTGATGGAAGGGATTTGAGGATTGCTGTGTGTGCAGGGCTGTAGGTAAGTTTATTTTAGAGTGCAGTGTTCTGTTTATTATTGTCTGATGGAAGGGATTTGTAGATTGCTGTGTGTGCAGGGCGGTAGGTAAGTTTATGGCAGAGTGCAGTGTTGTGTTTTTTTTTGTCTGATGGAATGGATTTGTACATTGCTGTGTGTGCAGGGCTGTAGGTAAGTTTATGGCAGAGTGCAGTGTTGTGTTTTTTGTTGTCTGATGGAAGGGATTTGAGTATTGCTGTGTGTGCGGGGCTGTAGGTAAGTTTATTGTAGAGTGCAGTGTTGTGTTTTTTGTTGTCTGATGGAAGGGATTTGAGGATTGCTGTGTGTGCAGGGCTGTAGGTAAGTTTATGGCAGAGTGCAGTGTTGTGTTTTTTGTTGTCTGATGGAAGGGATTTGAGGATTGCTGTGTGTGCAGGACGGTAGGTAAGTTTATTTTAGAGTGCAGTGTTCTGTTTTTTGTTGTCTGATAGAAGGGATTTGAGGATTGCTGTGTGTGCAGGGCTGTAGGTAAGTTTATTGTAGAGTGCAGTGTTGTGTTTTTTGTTGTCTGATGGAATGGATTTGTACATTGCTGTGTGTGCAGGGCTGTAGGAAAGTTTATGGCAGAGTGCAGTGTTCTGTTTTTTGTTGTCTGATGGAAGGGATTTGTAGATTGCTGTGTGTGCATGGATGTAGGTAAGTTTATGGCACAGTGCAGTGTTCTGTTTTTTGTTGTCTGATGGAAGGGATTTGTAGATTGCTGTGTGTGCATGGATGTAGGTAAGTTTATTGTAGAGTGCAGTGTTCTATTTTTTGTTGTCTGATGGAAGGGATTTGAGGATTGCTGTGTGTGCAGAGCTGTAGGTAAGTTTATTGTAGAGTGCAGTGTTCTGTTTTTCGTTGTCTGATGGAAGGGATTTGAGGATTGCTGTGTGTGCAGGGCTGTAGGTAGGTTTAATGTAGAGTGCAGTGTTCTGTTTTTTGTTGTCTGGGGGAAGGGATTTGAGGATTGCTTTGTGTGCAGGGCTGTAGGTAAGTTTATTGTAGAGTACACTGTTGTGTTTTTTCTTGTCTGATGGAAGGGATTTGTAGATTGCCGTGTGTGCAGAGCTGTAGGTAAGTTTATGGCACAGTGCAGTGTTCTGTTCTTTGTTATCTGATGGAAGGGATTTGTAGATTGCTGTGTGTGCCGGGCTGTAGGTAAGTTTATTGTAGAGTGCAGTGTTTTGTTTTTTGTTGTCTGATGGAAGGGATTTGAGGATTGCTGTGTGTACAGGGCTGTAGGTAAGTTTATTGCAGAGTGCAGTTTTCTGTTTTTTGTTGTCTGATGGAAGGGATTTGAGGATTGCTGTGTGTGCAGGGCTGTAGGTGAGTTTATTGTAGAGTGCAGTGTTTTCATTTTTTGTTGTCTGATGGAATGGATTTGAGGATTGCTGTGTGTGCAGGGCTGTAGGAAAGTTTATTGCAGAGTGCAGTGTTCTGTTTTTTGTTGTCTGATGGAAGGGATTTGTAGATTGCTGTGTGTGCAGGGCTGTAGGTAATTTTATTGTAGAGTGCAGTGTTGTGTTTTTTGTTGTCTGATGGAAGGGATTTGTAGATTGCTGTGTGTGTAGGGCTGTAGGTAAGTTTATTTTAGAGTGCAGAGTTCTGTTTTTTGTTGTTTGATGGAAGGGATTTGTAGATTGCTGTGTGTGTAGGGCTGTAGGTAAGTTTATTTTAGAGTGCAGTGTTCTGTTTTTTGTTGTCTGATGGAAGGTATTTGAGGATTGCTGTGTGTGCAGGGCTGTAGGTAAGTTTATTGCAGAGTGCAGTGTTCTGTTTTTTGTTGTCTGATGGAAGGGATTTGTAGATTGCTGTGTGTGCAGGGCTGTAGGTAAGTTTATTGTAGAGTGCAGTGTTGTGTTTTTTGTTGTCTGATGGAAGGGATTTGAGGATTGCTGTGTGTGCAGGGCTGTAGGTAAATTTATTGTAGAGTGCAGTGTTCTGTTTTCTGTTGTCTGATGGAAGGGATTTGTAGATTGCTGTGTGTGCAGGGCTGTAGGTAAGTTTATTGTAGAGTGCAGTGTTCTTTTTTTTGTTGTCTGATGGAAGGGATTTGAGGATTGCTGTGTGTGCATGGCTGTAGGTAAGTTTATTGCAGAGTGCAGTGTTCTGTTTTTTGTTGTCTGATGGAAGGGATTTGTAGATTGCTGGGTGTGCAGGGCGCTACGTAAGTTTACAGCACAGTGCAGTGTTCTGTTTTTTGTTGTCTGATGGAAGGGATTTGAGGATTGCTGTGTGTGCAGGGCTGTAGGTAAGTTTATTGTAGAGTGCAGTGTTGTGTTTTTTGTTGTCTGATGGAAGGGATTTGTACATTGCTGTGTGTGCAGGGCTGTAGGTAAGTTTATGGCACAGTGCAGTGTTCTGTTTTTTGTTGTCTGATGGAAGGGATTTGTAGATTGCTGTGTGTGCAGGGCTGTAGGTAAGTTTATAGCAGAGTGCAGTGTTCTGTTTTTTGTTGTCTGATGGAAGGGATTTGTAAATTGCTGTGTGTGCAGGGCTGTAGGTAGGTTTATTGTAGAGTGCAGTGTTGTGTTTTTTGTTGTCTGATGGAAGGGATTTGCAGATTGCTCTGTGTGCAGGACGGTAGGTAGGTTTATGGCACAGTGCAGTGTTCTGTTTTTTGTTGTATGATGGAAGGGATTTGAGGATTGCTGTGTGTGCAGGGCTGTAGGTAAGTTTATTGTAGAGTGCAGTGTTCTGTTTTATGTTGTCTGATGGAAGGGATTTGAGGATTGCTGTGCGTGCAGGGCTGTAGGTAAGTTTATTGTACAGTGCAGTGTTGTGTTTTTTGTTGACTGATGGAAGGGATTTGAGGATTGCTGTGTGTGCAGGGCTGTAGGTAAGTTTATTGTAGAGTGCAGTGTTCTGTTTTTTGTTGTCTGATGGAAGGGATTTGTAGATTGCTGTGTGTGCAGGGCTGTAGGTAAGTTTATTGTAGAGTGCAGTGTTCTGTTTTTTGTTGTCTGGTGGAAGGGAATTGTAGATTGCTGTGTGTGCAGGGCTGTAGGTAACTTTATTGTAGAGTGCAGTGTTCTGTTTTTTGCTGTCTGATGGAAGGGATTTGTAGATTGCTGTGTGTGTAGGGCTGTAGGTAACTTTATTGTAGAGTGCAGTGTTCTGTTTTTTGCTGTCTGATGGAAGGGATTTGAGGATTGCTGTGTGTGCAAGGCTGTAGGTAAGTTTATTGCAGAGTGCAGTGTTCTGTTTTTTGTTGTCTGATGGAAGGGATTTGTAGATTGCTGGGTGTGCGGGCGCTAGGTAAATTTACAGCACAGTGCAGTGTTCTGTTTTTTGTTGTCTGATGGAAGGGATTTGAGGATTGCTGTGTGTGCAGGGCTGTAGGTAAGTTTATTGTAGAGTGCAGTGTTGTGTTTTTTGTTGTCTGATGGAATGGATTTGTACATTGCTGTGTGTGCAGGGCTGTAGGTAAGTTTATGGCACAGTGCAGTGTTCTGTTTTTTGTTGTCTGATGGAAGGGATTTGTAGATTGCTGTGTGTGTAGGGCTGTAGGTAAGTTTATTGTAGAGTGCAGTGTTCTGTTATTTGTTGTCTGATGGAAGGGATCTGAGGATTGCTGTGTGTGCAGGGCTGTAGGTAAGTTTATGGCAGAGTGCAGTGTTCTGTTTTTTGTTGTCTGATGGAAGGGATTTGTAGATTGCTGTGTGTGCATGGATGTAGGTAAGTTTATTGTAGAGTGCAGTGTTCTGTTTTTTGTTGTCTGATGGAAGGGATTTGAGGATTGCTGTGTGTGCAGGGCTATAGGTAAGTTTATTGTAGAGTGCAGTGTTGTGTTTTTTGTTGTCTGATGGAAGGGATTTGTGGATTGCTCTGTGTGCAGGGCGGTAGGTAAGTTTATTTTAGAGTGCAGTGTTCTGTTTTTTGTTGTCTGATGGAAGGGATTTGAGGATTGCTGTGTGTGCAGGACTGTAGGTAAGTTTATTTTAGAGTGCAGTGTTCTGTTTATTATTGTCTGATGGAAGGGATTTGTAGATTGCTGTGTGTGCAGGGCGGTAGGTAAGTTTATGGCAGAGTGCAGTGTTGTGTTTTTTTTTGTCTGATGGAATGGATTTGTACATTGCTGTGTGTGCAGGGCTGTAGGTAAGTTTATGGCAGAGTGCAGTGTTGTGTTTTTTGTTGTCTGATGGAAGGGATTTGAGTATTGCTGTGTGTGCGGGGCTGTAGGTAAGTTTATTGTAGAGTGCAGTGTTGTGTTTTTTGTTGTCTGATGGAAGGGATTTGAGGATTGCTGTGTGTGCAGGGCTGTAGGTAAGTTTATGGCAGAGTGCAGTGTTGTGTTTTTTGTTGTCTGATGGAAGGGATTTGAGGATTGCTGTGTGTGCAGGACGGTAGGTAAGTTTATTTTAGAGTGCAGTGTTCTGTTTTTTGTTGTCTGATAGAAGGGATTTGAGGATTGCTGTGTGTGCAGGGCTGTAGGTAAGTTTATTGTAGAGTGCAGTGTTGTGTTTTTTGTTGTCTGATGGAATGGATTTGTACATTGCTGTGTGTGCAGGGCTGTAGGAAAGTTTATGGCAGAGTGCAGTGTTCTG